>NW_026126433.1:38741250-41672500 GCF_943737965.1 Phodopus roborovskii
TGAATCCTTCTGTGCCTCAGTTTCCTTCTTTGTCAGCTGGATACATGTGCCCACCTCGTGTGATATGAGGACTCACTAGATGGGCACCAATATTTCTGAAGTGATTCACACAGAGTTTTACAGATGTAAGCACTCCACATGTGAAGTGCGGGCTGAAAGGCTGGCTGTAATGGCTGCAATATGTCTGCATCTGCAGATCACTCCAAGTGCCTGGAACAACGCTATCTAGGGGAATGGCAGGGACTCCCTGAGTGACATTCTGAATGAGAAAATGATGTGGCTGCATCATCATAATTGCACTGAGAGACAGAACTTACCTGTGTCTGTCTACAGTTGTCCATGAAAAAAGATCATGCAATAGGGGAAACATTGCACTGCATGTTGGATGCTGTGTAGCTATGTCCCCCAAAGTGTTCCTTAGGCTTAATAGTGAACATGGTTTAATTAATTGTGACAGCAGGGATATATTCCAAGTCACCCTAATGCAAACAATTACAATAGTTAATTCTCAGCTCTTTAGAAAGAAGGAAGAATTCCTAGCAGAGTAAGTAGTCTGCTTCAAAATATACTCCTATCTGTATACCTGTTACCCAAATATGCCCCATGCCACAGAGCAGTGGGGAATGTTCTCAAATTAATGTTGCCCTTGGGAATAGACATTCAGTGGTTTTGCACAGAGAGTTTCTTCTGTTATTATTTAAGCATCAGTTGGGAAATAGCATCTTGATCTGTGCATGCTTTGATGATGTAGGAATTTACAGCTATGAGCAGAAAAGGATCCATTTTCTTCCACAAATTTGGTGGAGGCAGAAAAACACGCAGTAAATTAAACCTGATTTGCATGACATTGTGAACGCATGCAGTCCTTCCTGTGAGGCAGGGAATGTTCTTTGATTGAGTTTTTCTATTTCTCTATGCTTGTATGGTATTCTGGGAACAATTGAGGAGTCCTCTGTTGGCTAATTAACACCTGTAAATTCACATTGCCTGGTGTCTTCCTTATATTGCAGAGGCAATGAGTCCAAGTCCTAGTAGGGTTGTATTTTTATTAAAATTTCTTAGCATCTTTTTCTTTCTGTGTCAAACAGATTGCTACATATTTAACCCTTTTGTGCTTTTTTGTGTTCTGTCTTTATCCTGGGAAATAAAGCAGAAGCAAGAGAACTATTATTGGGCTGCCAAAAGGAAGAAATCACTTATCCAGGAAGGAGGTGGATGGTGAAATATGGTTTCTAACTATATACATGGTGACATACTAATTGGGGATTGAAATTCCAACTTACTTGTCTGTTGTTCAGTCTATATGATATAAATGATGGTGTATGATGATTAATTAATTAGCCCATATTTCTTTCTTGACACATAATGATGAAGGCAAAGTGGTTTGCAAGAGAAAGGACACAGCCACCATCCTCTAAGCATGGCTTGGTGACAGAGGTAACAGAAAGTAAAGGCAAAAGAGACTAATACATGGAAATATGGTCATGGAAATATGGGAAAAAAAGAGAAGCTAACCCATTGTGAAGGATCAGTGTTCTGAGGAGGGGTATTAGTATGCACAAGTGCCCTGTTAGTGGATGATGCAGGCGCTCATTTGTGCACAGGTCTAGGGTGAGTTTTAAATCCCTGCATGGACCAACCAGTTAGCTGGGTTAATGGCGCTAAAAGTTCCCACCAACTTAGTCACCCCTACTCCACAGTAGAGTGGGTTCAATACATGATGACTTATTAAATGTTGTGCCATCAGGGTGGGTGACCAATGTTGTGTATCATCATCCTGCCTCCAAAACCCTGGGATCAGCCTTATTATCAGAATAAGCCTCAGCTCAAGAGTCACAGAGAAATTGCATCACTCCCCTCAGACGGCATTTGCCTGGGGCATTTTGGGATGAAGGTAGAAGGCACTTTTTGTTGGCCAGTTTCAAAGTTACATCCTTCTGAGTTGATGTGATCAATGGGCACCTCCTGCCTGGGGAATAAACAGTGACTAAGACCCTGTTTAAAAAAATGGTCAAGTAAGTAGTCATAGGGTGAGGCGTATCTCATTGATTGCTGTATTCCTTATGGTGACACATTATAACGAACAAGTTCCCCCAAATGTATAAAATTCTTTGTGTGCAGCAGCTGTGCTACATAGGACAGCAGATTACTGGTGTGGTCTTCATTCATTGAATCACTTAAAGGCCCATGTTTATAAAACATGCACTATTTTCAAATTGTGGTTATCAAAATAACACGGAGGATGTCTGTGCACATCATCAATAGTGGAAATGGCATGGCTGGCAAGATAAGGAAAAAAATCATACAGGAAGTGAACACATGAACTCTATCCACATTCCTTCAGCTAGAACCTATCATGTGGTGATATCTGACTGCAAGAGTACTATTAATCCAGGAAGAAGAGGAAAAAATGTGGGCAGTCTTCACAATCCCTTCAGACCATGCCACCTCCTACCAGTACATTGAACTTGAATAATTTTTTTTTTTTACATCCTGAATGTTGGAACTTTAGTTTATCACTACGGTTGCATGCAAGCCATAGGGCCCCGTGGTCCACACTCGGGGAGAAGTGTTGACTTGTGGATGAAGGCCAAGGCCATAAAAGTAGGAGTTGGAGAAACTTTTCCTGTGATCTCTTGCCTGGAGGTCCACATTGTCTTGAGACGATAGAATCTGAAGTTCTTGTCTGTTTTGTTTGTTCATAGTTCTGAGGAACAGTATCAAACAGAGAGTTCTGAATAAACACCCAGCTTTGAAAACAACTGAGCTAGATTTCCAAATTCATGACCTTAAAAGTTATTAGGAATTATTAGTGAGTCATGAAAGATATTTGAAATTCCACCTCAAAGGCTAAGAAGTAGATGAATAGAAGACTTGAAAGTCTTCAGACTTACCGGAGATTTTATTCTTTTATTTTTATTTATTTATTTATTTGTTTATTTTAGAAATTTTATACAGAGTGTATAGGTTAGCTTTATGTCAGGTTGACACAGGTTTCATGGAGTCATTTCTCAACTGAGAAAACATACCCACTGGATTAGCCTGTCCATAAACCTGTGGTGCATTTTCTTCATTGATTTGGTGTAGGAGGATCTGTTCACTGTGGGGTGCCACCCATCCATAGGTGATCTTGTTTGCTATAAGAAAGCAGGCTGAACAAGTCATGAGGAGAAGTTCAGTAAGCTGCCCTTCCCCATGGCTTCTGTCCCAGTTCCCACCTGCAGATTCCTGCCCCAACTTTCTAGAAGAAAAAATCATGTAAGCTATAAGGTGAAGCAAGCTGTTTTCCTCCCTAAGTTGCTTCTGGTCACAGTGTTTGATCACAACAGTAGACAACCTAGCAAAGACACATGGATATAATTTATTTAGCTCATATCCACTCTACAGCCCTTACTTCAACTCCTTTTATTCCCTCATCTCATGCCCAACTTCATGCTACCCTCCTCCTCCTTTTCTACCTCACCAGTGAGGGCTTCATATATGCACATGGGTGTGGGGTCATCCACTGGAGCATGAGCAACTTGGGACTCTGTGTAGCCCACTATGATGTCATTTTTACTATTCTCTTCATCTGTAGTACCATTTGCTGACCACAGACTTGCTAACAAGAGCAAATGGGAGCACTGACATCTGTGTCAGTGTTTAAATATAATATTTGTTTAATAATATAATAACATATATATTGATGATCCAGAATATCCATGTAATAAGGTTTTCAAATAGTTAAAAAGTGAAAATGGGACTTGAAACTTATACTAAACCTATAGATTTTCATAGACTTCCACTTTGGGATGTGTGTAACATAGTGGGGGGAGTTTGACCTTCAAAGAAAAACTATCTCAGTCTCAAATGCTTGTGTTCCTATATGCTTTCTGTGTTTCCTTTCTTTATTTTCAAAACAAGAATAGTGATGTCAATCATAACAAATTTCAGTGAGATCAGAGACAATGCACACACGTTTTTGAGTGCATGGGTAAATGCTCAACACAACATAGTTGTGTGGTTACCATTGTGAGCAATGAACTATCTGCACTCAGAATACCTTCCAAATGCAACATCTAATAGTGTGTGTGTGTGTGTGTGTGTGTGTGTGTGTGTGTCCTCCATCAGATATGAATGAGAAATCGTAAGGAACAATGAGTTTTTCAAATGTGTTCTGTGATGTTCCAGCAGAAGTCAAAGCATGGACTAACACTGGATGATTTGATGAAGCTTGAGTCTCTACTCTTCTCAACTAAGGCAAATTTGCTTCATACACATGCTTTGTGTTGAGAATTTTCACTTAAGATAGTGTTTTTGAAGTGCCTTTTGTGACAAAAAAAAGTTTTTAAAATGAAAATCATCGATATATTGCATTTGGTTGACACCCATTAGTCAAATCTTCTGTGTTAGGTATCATTGTTACCCACACTATAACTAGTAAGACTTAAATTTAAAAGTTATGTTTTATATGTACCTATAAATGTCTATGTTTGTGTATGTGTGCATGTGTATATGCATATACATAAAATGTTGTAATGCTTTTGAATGAAAAACAATCTTGTCAATAATGTAACAGCTTAGCATACTCCTCGGTTTTGAAGACCTTCATGAATACACCTTCCAGGTCTAAACTTCAAATCGAATTCTTTAAACATTAAGTGAAATCACTTTCTCACCTTTTTGAAATACTAACCCATAGCTATGCAAAGCCAACAGCTAAGAATCCACTCCTCTCGATACAGTCTCTTAATGAGTCAGCATCCTTCCTTGGGTTCCTATTAAAATGAAGAAGCGTGAAACTGGTTTCAGGCAAAATGAGAAAAATAAGGCAGCTTTGGAATTTTTCACTGTAATTTCATCCCAGGGGCCCTAGAAATGCAGACACATGCACACTCACCAGCCAACACACACACACACACACACACACACACACACACACACACACACACACGGGGGGGGCTTATAATTGTTATAATTGTTATGTAAATCTATCTGTTAACTAAAGACCAGGATGCCAATTGTCTGAGGAATTTATATAATTGTAAGTCTGGGGAAATGCATGATAGGAGAGAAAAACGCTAGAAAAATCTCTTAGAAATTGATCTCGGCTCTCCTCTATTTTGGAATTTCAGATCCTTTGTTTTCATCTAATATATATTTCATTTTAGCCAGTGGTAGGAAACTCATTTCACAGAAACAACCAAAACAAACAAACAAACAAACAAAAAACCAAAAAACCTCTTCCTTCCTTCCTTCCTTCCTTTCTTCCTTCCTTCCTTTCTTTCTTCCTCCCTTTCTAGCAAAGACTCTCCTTCCACACAATAACAGCCTAGTGTTGCAATGCTGTGGCTCAAATTCTTAGGCACACAGGAGCATTTGATGCTATTTTCCTCCCCTCTGGCTCTTGGCACAAGGGGTGTGCAGTCATAGCACACTGTGTTTGAAAGGCTTTCCTTAACAGCCACACACGATCTCTGAATTGACTTTTTTTTCCCCTTCAAGGGAATCATTATTTCCTCAATCTTAAACAGTTTAGTTGATTGAATCAACCATATCATTATTTTAATAGGTCATTAAAATAAATGAAAAAATTCAAATGATTATAAAACCTGTGTTTCCTGCAATACTGGCACAGCCAGAAACCCTATGTCTATAAGCTAAGGCCATGGCACAACCGCCACACAGAGACATTCAAATGCCCTCTGAAACTAGGACACAAGTAAATAAATTAGTCCAAAGAGAAATGTCTAGCTGACATAGTCAAGGGTTGAGACCACGCTGTGAAGGAAACATTAAGCTAAGATTTGTATTAGTTTCTGCTCCCCAATAGCTCAATGGGTAGCAGTAGAAGAGGCACTAAATCTCAATTTCAGACTCTTTCTGCACAAATAGAAAGAGTTTGGCTTTGTTTCCCACAAGTACTTGGTGTGCTAATAGGCATGTGATAGCTTAGTAACAGTTCCAAATATGTTTCTGGTTCTCTCCTTTTTGGGACAAGAGTTCCACACACCTTGCTTGATAGACAATGTTAAAGGAAATGCTTTTGGACTGTGAATTATGAGCAGAAGCTTTATATGGTTATATGTCACTCTCAGGTAGAAACTGGAATAAACCTTGATTGGTTTGCCACACTTTCCTCTCTTTGTCATAGTGGTTGTGGACACTGAGACAAATTTTGTGTTTTTTTGATTTGGGTCCCTGAGTCACCATAATGCAAAAGAGACTGCTATGCAAAAGAGACCACCCCTGCTATGGTGGTCATAAAGTATATGCAAGAATTCTCATTATGTTAAACTTTGAGATTTTGGAGCTCCTTATTACTGTAGCATAACCTAGCATATTTTCTGACTGATGCAGTGTATGCAAGCACCTTGTAAAATATTAAGCATTATTCCTACTAAGAATGAAGAAAAGACTTGTTCTGAAAGCTTTAAAAACAATTTTCTGTTCTATTTAGATTATTAAAGCTGTCCTTCGGAAAATAATCTTGCCATCTTGTCTCTTTAGAAAAAAAAATCTCAGGGACCCCATCCCTAGATGAGAAGTGAAAAGTAATTAATAGCTGCTGCAGAGAGAGGAAGAATTAGACTTTCCCAGGGATGAGTTTCCTAGTTGGCTATTCAAAACCAAGCGTTCAGTCCTAAAATCATATACAAACAAGCAACACTTGGACTCAGCAAGTTGTACATACATATTTGCCACACGATAATAAAGAGAAAAAGGCCATAAATTTGGGGTAGGGTCATGGTAGAAGGGGCTGGAGAAAGGAGCTAAGGGAATGATCTAATACTTTAATTTTTTAAATTAGGTATTTTTTAACTAGTGAGAAATAGGATTGAGAATGCATAGTAGTGACCCCATATAAAGAAGATAAAGTGTTCACAGGAAGGCCAGAAACAATTTGCAACAATACTCTTGCTGAACAAGAAATGAAAGATAATGACTCCTCCTCTCTTCCTTCTCTTCCTCCCCCGTCTCTTCCCCCTCCTCCTCTTCCTTCTGCTCCTCTTCTCCCTCCTCCCCCTCCTCTTCTTCCTTTGCTCATTTCTTCTTCTTTTTGTTGGTCTGAACATTTTTTTAAGAAGCCGCTTTTAACTGCTGAGAAGGCATGTAAGCTTGAGGTCTAAGAGGAAATGTCATGTCATAAAATCGTGAGAGTATGTGGGGTGGGGTGTTCTACACTACACAGGGTTTGCTTGGTCAGCACAGTGTTCATGCTTTTTCCTTCCTTAATTGTGATGCTTCCTGTGGAAAGGAACATTGCTGTTTTTCAGAATATCCAGTACTCTCTGTATGACAGCTGCTACCTGCCCAGGGAGACTTGCAACCCTTCCATGGTAACATGAAGACTTTAAGGAGAAATGATAGCTGATGGTAGCAACTGAAAACCAACACGTTAGTGTAGACATCTTTTAAAAAGCACATATGTATTCAATTAGAATGTTTATAAGAGTATGAAACTTCAGTGGTGCAGGCAACATGAGGAAAAGCTAGAACCTGGGCTTAGTAGTCCCTGGAAGCTGTAAATATTGTTTCCAATTGTACTTTAGGAAAATTTAAGAGCCTAGCAACTGTGAAAGCTTAAGCTTGTATTTGGTTAGTTGAGAAGGCAAATGACTTAAAGGTATTTCCTTCCATTGCCTCTTCTCATATTTTATAGAATCAGACACACACACACACACACACACACACATATATATATATATGAGCAGGAACTAAATTTTCCATACAATTGACCCTTTGTTTTGATGTTATATTAACCCGTAGTCTATACTTTGAAAAAACATACATCATAGATACTGTTTTGTAAGTCTATTTCAGTAAGAGTACTGCAAGAGGGCTGAAGCATTGGCTTGCCAGCTAAAGCACAGGCTGGTCTTACTTGGGACCTGGCTTCCACTGCCAGCACCCACACGGTGGGTCACAACCCCCTGTAACATCAGTCCCAGGGGATCTTGTTCACTCTTTGGACTCTGTGAGCACGACTGATGGTGCACAGACACAAACAGGCAGAATACCCATACACACAAAATAAAGATAAAGGAAAAAGTTTATTTAAAAGAGTACTTGCATGTGTGTACATGTTTATACATATAAACTGCTAGATATAAACAGATCAATCTGTGTATTGACACACACACACACACACACACACACACACACATATATATATATATATATATATTCAGAGCTGGCCATTTGGTTTGGATGACCAATTGGTATGCTCTTCCTTGGGGAAAACTCAGCATTCCTCAGTTGCCTGCTGTTTTTTGTGTAGGGTTAAGGTTTCATGGTCTTTCTCTTATCCACTTTAGCATGTCTAATGGCATTGTGCTTGATCAACCATGTTTAGGCAGTCACACTGGTGAGACTTTATGGGTGTAGCTTCTGACATTATTAGCAGATCCATACTCTGGCTTGTACAGTCTTTTCACCCTTTCTTTCCTAGTGTCCCCTGAGCCTTAGGTATGGGAGTTGTTTAGTGGATGTTGTCATTGGTGTTGGACTTTCCAACTCTATATTTTGATTAGTTGCAGCTTTCTGTAATGGTCTCCATCTGTTTCAAAGAGAAGTTTCTTGATGCATATAACAACCAATTTAAAAAAAAAAAAGGGAGGTCATGGATTAAAAGAGAGCAAAGAGGATTACATGGGAAGACTTGGAGAGAGAAAAAGGGAAGGAGGAATTGATATTAATTATAATATCAAAAAAACAATAAATGAAGTAATGAAAAAGAGAGTACTGAAAGGCACATGGCCAAGTTCTGCGGTTGAGTACCTTCCCAAATACAAATCTGGGTAGGTCCTGATGAGAGCTCTGGGCCCTGGAGATACTGTTTCTCCATGAAGACTCAGTTCCAGCAGGAGCCATATGGAAGTTCAAAATCATTCTTTTAAAGGTCCCATTCACAGAATGGACATGGTCAACACATCTTGCAGTCTGGGTTACTTAACATATCTCAAGTGTGGCCTTCTGGGTCCCACTAGGGTCCCCATTACTATTATGTTTGCCTGGATCAACACAGTGACGGGGTTCCTCTATTGTTCAACAACCATCTACTTCCCCCACAAATACTGCTTCAATATTTCAGTCCTGAGAGGACTTGCTCTGCTCCAAACCTGATAATCATTTCTTACCTGTTAAGGGTCATAGCCATATTCTTCTCCATGCTTGGAGGCCCTGAGTGCTCTGACCTCTGCTTCCATCTAGCCTCCTGCCCACCCTATTTTCCATGTTCCTTCTGCATTAGCAACTCTATCCACCTGAAACACCCCAGGCTCACACCTTTGCTGTCTTCTTCTGGAATGCTCTTTCCTCAGACACTGCCTAGGGTACTGCCCAGATGTCTGCATCTCTGCTCCAATGTTATCTCTTTAAAGGATTGCTGTTGTCATACTTCTTCCCCTTGGTAATTAATTTTGATTGTCAATTTGATTATATTGAGGAATTCTCAGGGAATCAGTAAGGTATACTATTGGGTATGTCTATGAGAGTGTTGCCAGAAAGGGTTAGTTAAGGAGGTATCCCCCAGCCATGGTGCCCCTGTCCTGAACTTGAAGTAAATGAAACTCTGTGCACTAGAATCCTTCTCTCTCTCCCTCCCCCCCTCTCCCTCCCTGTGTGTGTGTTTCTCTCCAATTCCCAGCAGACACAATGCTTCATGCTGTAATTACATGCCTTCCCCACCATGATGGGCGTACCCTTAGACTATGAACCAAAAAACCCCCTCTTCTTCCATGAAACTGCTTCTTTCCAGATATCTGGTCACAGCAATGCAAAAAGTGGAAAATGCCCTCCACTTCCGAAGGTTTAATTTTTTTGCTGCACAACAGTACAAAAAGCTAAAGTGGTTGACCCATTGCTTATGAAACTACTGCTTCAGTAACCTTGAGATTAAATTGGGAAGGGAGGTTAGAGAACATTAGAATAAGGAGAGAAGGGGGAAAGGAGAGGAAAAAATGAAGTGGTCAAGAGGTGGGCACAGCTTGATTTTCTGGAAAACTATGGAAGAGAAGCTATTGTCTTTTTTGAGACTGAAGGCAGCTAAAGACAAGGAGCTCACTTGGGAGTTATGAATGAAAACTCTCCAGAAGGGAGCTGACTGATGTAGCCTTAAGAGATGTGTCACAAGAGCCTGTCCTTGTGGAGTTTGGTGAGATCCCTCGCCTGGAAAGTCAAGGTCATTAAAAAAAAAAATAAATAAAATAAAAAAAAAGAGTAGAACAGAGGATAAGGATGAAAGGATGAGAGTGTTAAGTGACTATTTCTAGAAGAAGCCAGAAGAGGATGCCACATTTCTTAAAACTAGAATTATGAACAGTTGTGAGCTTCCTTCCATGTGGGAGCTGGGAATCTAAAATGGAGTATTAAGTGTGTTTAACCTCTGGGACATCTCTCCAGCCCTACACAATCCTTAGTTTTGCCATATGTGTGTCCTCCTCAGGTAGTGAGCTTGGAAAATCTAGCAGTTGCAGAGGACATAGAGTGGGGCCTCATTTTCACAGAAGACCTCATTTTCACAGAAGACTTCTTTCTATCTTTCCGGAGTTTGGGTGATGGAGAAGGAAGGGAGGCTTTGGGGTAGATGATATGGAAGACTTTGATTTGTACTGAATTTTATTTTTACATCTTGTATAAAGGAATCACACACCATCTATTTTGTAAAGCAGACTCCTCCAGCTAAAAAATGTAGGTAACCTGTGTCTAAGGACTTTGGAAGCACCACTTTCAGAGCATGTAGAAGTAGATGGGGAGACAGGACAGCTGGAGAAATGTTTAAAGATGAGAGGACCAACCCTCATAAATGGGGAGTTTTGCTTCACAAAGAGAAGACCTTAATTTAGATGCCTCTGACTTTCAGGGTGGAAGGGATTTATTTTTCTTGTAGGCGAGAACCTGAGCTCACACTTCCAGGAGACCATGACAGTCATGATTAGGTGTGTAGATCTGTGACATTTGTGGTTCAAAGACTTGGGAACCGTTTTCATGTCTCTGACAAATATTCCTGGCACCTCTGCTGTGTCCTTCAGAGTGAGGTCTAGAATGACTCTGATTTTATGTCCCAGTTCTCTAACTAGGGTGGTGCCATTTGTAATTCATCTTAGAAACATTATTCTGGTCTGTCTTGCACTGAGTGGCAGACGTCTATTCACCACTCCCTTGGAGTGGGACAATCTGGGTAATGCTGGAGAGTCTGAGAAGGAACTGAGGCCACTTCTAGCTAACTGCTCTATACCCCATACTTGTCATTTGAGCAGTGAGCAGGCACCTTGAGTCCCACTTTGCTGGCAATAAAATTAAATCACACAACTTCTTACTGATGTAGAAGGATACTGATGCAAGAGATTGATGGGGTCAGGGCGCTGGCCAGAGCTGGAGGCCAGACTGGCCAGCTGTCTCCAGACTACACTTACCCCCTCCTCTAAGTGTGGAGGCTCCGGAAAAATGTAAAGTTGAACATACAAAAGCCCTCTCTGGAGATTGAATTGATGCCTGCCAGGGGGTAGAAGGGAATAAAAGGGGAATTTACAAATCTATGAGGGAAAGGGGAACATTACTGAGAAAAGAGAACAAGTTATAAATGAAAAGGGGCGGGAAATTAATGGGGACAAAAATAGATTAGAATTTGATGGGCTCCACGGGGTGTACAACACTTCACATGCAATTAGGAGTAAAATGATGGACACCCCCAACCCCCATTCCCTGGTGGAAAAGAAGGGAAGGTTTTCATTTGGGAGTGGGGTGACGATCCAAAGACATGGGTCAGAAGGTAAGTGGCCAGCCGGAAAGGTTTTCTATTCTTATACATATCCCAAAATTGTAATGAAAATAAAGGCCAGGTGGGTGGAAAGAGCAGAGGGAAGGTGAGTAGGTAGGAACCTGTCTTTGCTTTCTCTCCTCTTGCAGATCCATGGAAAGCACAGGAGGAAACGTGGAGACTTTTCAGTGAACATAATCACCCAAGAGGGTGAACATGGCTAACAGAATGACAACAACTGGTGGATGACAGATCTCCACTGATTGCATTCCTGAAGACTCTTCACATGATCTCAGCAGAGCAGAGACCAGTGGCTTTGTGGTTGGGCTTAGCCACATCCTACATTTCACTTTTCTGTTCTTCCTCAGTGACCTCCAATTCCTCAGGCCTCTGCTTTACCTCCTATCATCAGTGTGAAAATCTCTAACAAGGGAGCACACCAGAATGGTGTGTTGAAGCAGATTCTGCAACAGAAGAAGGCAAGACAGAATTCTAGACCCTCGGGATACCATGTGTATTGTCTTTTAAGACAATTATGAAACTCTCTATAGGCCTACCTTGCAGGAGGAGACATGTTGGTATAATCTAAGGACAAGGTATTCGATTAATCACCATCACACCATATACTCCCTGTTCCCTTAACTTCACTCAGCTCCGGTCTAGAAGTAACTAAACCAGAGCCCAATTAGAAAGAGTGAGATAATTTAATAGAAAATCACTGGGCTGGACCCATAACTCAGTGTTACAGCATACCTGAAGTTCTAAGTTCAGTCCCCAGCATGGCCAAAGGTTAAAAATAAAGAGGAGAGAGCTGGCAGAATGACTAGGCTGGTAAAACCCTTTCTGTACAACTGTGAGGAGCTGACTTCAATCTCCCAGAGACCAAATAAAAAAGGCAGTTGTGGGATTGCAAAGCTGGAATCTCAGGGTTGAGGAGATGGAGGCAGGAGGAACGCAAGAGCGAGCCAGCTTGCCAGTTCAACTGAAATGGTGAGCCCCAGGTTCAAAGAGTGGTCCTGTCTTAATTAATGAGCTGGTGATTGAGGAGGGCATCTGCTTTTGACCTCTGGCCTCTACACACATGTGTATACACAACCATGAGCAAATGTGAACACACACGGACATGCACACACACACAAAACATAAAAAGAAGAGGAAAATACAATTGTGGAGCACACTATGTTTAATGAGTCCTTAGAGCACCTTTATCATCAGGTGTCAGCTGTTCATTGCACACTAATAAAAAATGACTCTAATACCCCTAATGTAATAATTGAATTTTCAAAGTCTTTGCGGTTGTTCTCTCTGGGGTATGATTCTGGGTGTTCCCCTCTAGGATGTACACTCCCTGTTATGGTAATTAAAATACAACCTGCACCTGCCAGAAAGATGTACCCCCCTCTGCTGTCCCCACTGAGATATCCTAAAGCAATTAATAAGCAACACAGCCATCTCTATGGACTCTAGGAGAGTATTTTTTCATGAGAGCTATAGATGCAAAAGAATTTTTATATCAAAAGATATGAATGTTTTTAAACCTGAATGCATACTATAGAGAAATAGAGGTGTCATGTCAGATGCAGTGTCACATGGCCACAGACAGCAAAGGTTTCAGTGGATATTAATAAAAGTGTTATCATTTAGTAATTTGTAAATGAAATAATACTTTGATTTCTGTGTCTCTAAGAAATGAACGACGAGACTGAAGACTTTGCATGTCAGTTTAGGAGCACTGTCTTGTGTTCTTATGAACTGGTGGCTTTTAGATTGTTTTTCAGATGCTGACATTTTCCCAATCAGTTAATGTGTACTTAATAAAGTTGCTAGACCTTTGTCACATGCCACTTTCTGCAAATGAGGGATGTGCTTAATGTCAGAGAACTAGTGGCTCAGATCAAATTCAGACTGGTCTGCCTGATTCACAGGGCTATTCTCTCCCAGTTGCACTTTGCTTTGAAGTGTTCAGGGAGTGGGGAAGAAGATGGTGTCTGTGCTGGGTCTGAGGCAACTAGGAGCCAAGACCTACATAAATATGGAACTTAAATACTGCAATGCAGGTCTTGGAGATGTCTCCTAAATAATTTCCCATTTAACCTCAAAATACTCCTTTTAAACAAGAATCAAACATAATTACAATATTGACATTTTATAGATGAAGCTGCTGGGATAAAGTAATATCAATATGCATTAGGTCAAGTGGAGGTCCCATGGAGTCTACGACTCCAAACTATTATTTTATGATAATGTGGTAACACTCCATTTATCTGTCACCATCAGAAGAAAGAGGCAGGTCACAGAAGTTAATTTTCAGTTAAATAAAATTACCCCGTTAAATACCAATTTTAAAAACGTTCTATAAAACTTTCACAAAAAAAATGTGACTGAACACGTATTTATCATTTTCTTACTCATAAGAATCCCTTAAAATTATGAATTGGAGTAGAGAAAGGGGGATAGATTTGCATTTATATGCATGTATGAAATTCCCAAAATATAAAAATTATATGAACAAATATGAATAAAATACAGATAGAAAACACAACAAACAAGAGAAAAATTTTATCTAATTTAAATTAATCATGGGGGTGTCAATAAGTAGGGAATTTGTAACTGTTGGAGTGGGACATTGGAGGTTTTGGCCAAGTGATGGCTTACTTCCTGAAAAAGTAAATTCATGGGTGTACGGCCAGATCTTCTGAAATGGTTTGTAGGGGTAGAGATACAAATCCTCTCCTAGGATGGAAGCCTTCACAGACTCTAGAAGGAGTAGTAGAGCTGATTGGTCAGCGATGACTGGAGTAGCCCAATAGAGAGAACAAACAAACATTGCCATCAAACCAGGTGCTTGCAATATACAGGACCTATCACGGAGGAAGCCTGTCAAGGCAGCGGCCAGCTAAGATTCCTGATACAGTCCTTATAACAAAGAAGTCTGGGACTAGCTGTTCTCAGTAGCACAATGTTTTTATTTTATGTTTGTTTGTTTGTTTTAAAAACCCTTTAGTTGTTTGTCCATGTCACATACGCCGGGGAATAGCCTGACACAGGAAGGGGTCTCGGAAGACAGTTGGGATAGACACAGTTGAGTTTGAGATAAGGAAGCCTTCATGCTCTCAGAAGCGGCTCTCAACAGGTGCGAACACCAAACTACAATTTATTAGTATACTTTATGTTGTAGAATACTGAAGAAAAATCATGCTTTAGGGCTTGTTTTCTGTGAGGTAACTTTTAAATGTAATTTTTGTTTAAAAAAAAGAATTTGCTTTTAATGAAGAATTAATATTCAGCCAACTGAAGTTACATGGAGGGTGGATCCGATGCACTTTTGAATATGCAACAAACGAAGTTTGTGAAATTATACTATTGTTCAGCAAATACTCACTTCTCTGCTGTAGAGGAGTAAATAGCTTCTAAATGTTAGGACTGATCATGTGACTAACTCAGTTCTATCAGCAATGAGTGCACAAGACATATTACTCCGAGAAGAGGCTGTGTGTGTGTGTGTGCACGCACGCGCGCATGCACGGGCACTCTTGTGCACCCACACTGTGCACTTGTCTGCCTTTCACCTTTTAAAATATTTCCTGCTTGGCTCTTCTGATAGAAAAGGAAATCCAAAAATAGAGAAGAGTTTCAAAATGAAATGGTGTAACCTCTTAAAAAAGGAAACTGAAAAGAAACATTAGAAATAAAAATGAACAAAATTGACAAGGAAGCAAATGTAACCACAAAACCACACTTAGCCTTGCTCTTCTTAGTGTCTGTAGATTTTTAAAGATCTAACTAAAATAGTGACAGCAGGCACCAAGGTTCATCTCCCCTCAACCCCCTCCACTGTGACTGTTAATTTGGTATAATTTTTTGTGGCTTTCCTTTCCTTACTGAATTGCCTTGGTGTCTTTGTTGAAAATGAATTTATGTGTAGAGGCCTCAGACTTTTTCCTCAGCTCTGCTCTATCAATGTCAATAACACATTCATTTGATTAATGAAAAAGATAATCATTGTCAAGCTGAAATTTCCCCCATTCCTAGTTTTTCTGATATTTGTATTATAAGCATTTGTTTTTTTAAAATAAATGTATGCTCAATGTTGACAAGTTTTCCTATCTAGAGTTAATCAAAAAAATTTGTTTTTTATCCTGCTAAGATAAATTTCTTAATTAATTTTCAGTTATTAACTAAACATTACTTATAGGATAAATTTCATTCTTAAACTATCAATTTATTTTTAGGTAGTGCTTTTATTTGTTTTTTGAGGATTTTGAATCACATATTTTGATCATATTCAACCAATTTAAATTTTGGAGATATGAGTACTTATACTTTCTATATTAATTTTTATATGTTGCAATTTTATAAGGATTGTGTCTATTTCACCTAAGTTTATTTCTTAATATAAAATTTAAAATTAATACTTCAATATCTGTCAGGTCATATTGTTACATTAATAAAAATATAAAATATATTTTAATATTCTAACATTTCCTTTTATCAAGAAGATATTTAAATGGAAAAATCTCTAAGACGATGATAATATTAAGTTATTCATAACATTACCACTACCTATGAAATACTTGTCCAGCCTTAAAAATGGAATACACATTCTTTGAAAAATACAGATTTCTTTATAATTGTAATACATTAATAAATTTCAAAAGACTGTTTTCAGACTTGCTAAATCCTCACATTGTGATGCTGACTTTAGAACCTTTGTTACTATTGCCACCAGTAAATTTTACTGGTTACAATTTTATATCCTTTTCATCCTTATCAAAATCCTTAAAATCCTTTCTCATGTATATTCTCTACTTACCAGATCTGATCATATACCTGTAATATTCATATACTGTAATTTATTCTCTGTGTGTGTGTGCGCACACGAGCACACTCCAGTGTGTGATGTCTCATGGGCTAGTTCTTAATACCTTCCTTGGGGCATGCTGGGATTTGGTGTAATAAAAGTAATGAGAATTTTGAGAATTATCAGAATCTCCAAGCAATGTGGAACCACCTCCATAAGTTCTTTAGGGAAGGGAAGACTCAATCTCCTCATGAGTGGGAGGTGTGTATTTCATAACAGATGGCTCTTGGCATAGTTCAATGTCCCTAGCTTCATTTGAATTAACTCATGTATCCTCACTTTAAATATTGACATCCTATTCCTTACCAATTCGTGCCCTAAATTTGACATAAAGAGTTTCTGTAAGCTTGTAAATTCAACTTGCTTCATAATTCAGTGACCCACATGATTAAACTTGGGGAGTTTTCTGTTTAGAAACCTCAACTGGAAGCTAAAAGATAATAAGTTCGTTTATGATAGCCATAGTTGTTTTATAGTCATGTTTTTGGAACTGGAAATGTGACATTCTGACTCCTTGTTTTATTTCTTCCATCTGTCTCCATCTCTCTAGCAGCTGTAACTAACAAATTACACAGTTTGTCTTCATTGCTTCTTCTAAATGTTCTGTGCCAGCAGTGACCAGCCAGTCTAAGTATTTTCTTCCTTAGTCATTTGGATGCTGGTGGCTAAATACAATACTTAAAACAGCTATTTTGCTGCGATAGTCCACAGAAGCACTGGAAATAAGAATATGGAGTGGGAAGGCAGGATATTAGAGAAAAAGGCAATGGTGTCCAGTGAACAGGTTAGAATGTTGCAGGGGATATAAGTGTCAACATCATAGGTGTCTTAGGGTTTGTTGAAGAGACAGCATGAGCACAGCAACTCTTATAAACATTTAATTGGGGTTGGCTTACAGTTCAGGGGTTCAGTCAGTCCATTATCATCATGGTGAGACATGGTGGCAAACAGGCAGTCAAGGTGCTCCAGCTGAGACTTCTACATCTTGCAGGCAACAGGAAGTGAACTGAGAACAGGGTGGCATCTTGGACATATATGAGACCTCAAAGCTCACCTTCCACAAAGACACACTTCGTCTAACAAGGCCATACCAATACCAACAAAGCCACACCTTCTAATGGCTCCCTATGGGGGCCATTTTCTTTCAAATCACCACAGTAGGTGACTAAAGATTCAAAATAGGAAAATGTACAGAGAGGGCTAAAAAGTTACTGTACCCATGAGACTGTGGTTGGTCAGAAGATAGGCAGAAGAACTGGACATGGAGTAGGGACTAACAACAGCTAGAATATGTGAGGTACGTATGTCTTCTGTTTGTCAGAGTGCTGATCTGTTAAAAGCTTCGTAGAGTAACATTTCACCTCCCAGCTCTCAGGTAAGGTCTTATCTTAACAGCTGTGTCCCCAAACCATGCAGACACACACCCTGGGAAATATGCTGCTTCCAGAGAGCAAACCCGAACATATATCTTGAATACCATTTATTTCCCCATTGCCAAATTATTTCCAAAATCAAGAGGCACAATATCAATTCTACTCCCACAGATTTTAATAATGAGTTTTTGAGTGCTGAGCAAATACTTCTGGATGACTTTCAGGTGAATATTGAAATGGTACATGCATGAATCAAATTATTTATACAGAAGAATCTTAAACTCAATTGCCTTCAGGCAGTATCATCTACATGTATATGCCAATCAGAGCATGATTGAAAGACTTCATTGTTACAATGGTTATCATGAGTCAATGAGTTGCATGCAAATTTTCTGTTTTTCAGTTGCTTAGTATGAATATGTGTTATTTTTTATATCAGAAGCTTCATGAATTAAAAAGCAAAACATTTTTTGTTTTGTCTGTATTTGTATCTAAATGTTCAATGGCATATATACAAAGAGTTAACATTAGATTTATCCTATTGCATTATATGGTTCAAGACTTCAAGTTTCCAAGGTATAATCAGCTGAGTTTCCAGTTCTGAATTTTATAAATGGATAAATGATTCGCCCCCACCAAACATTGGTGGTATCATGGGCTAAAAAGAAGGCTATTTATTTTATTTAGTTGAAACTATCTCTTATTTTGTTTTACATAATGAAAGCACCAACTTTCCCACTTAAAGAAAATCATGACCCCAGGCTTTGATGTTGGACAGAAGCAAGGACTGCCAAAGGAAGAAGTGTGCTAGGATTAGCTGCTCATGACTGGACCTGTATCCTCTAAATCTCCACACACCAGAGACCAGTGCCTGGCCTTTTGACATGGTATTTGAATTTGGCTACTGGGAAGGAAGGATAAAAATCGAACAGCTATGTGTTGGTTTCATCTTTGGGTTAGAGGCTAGGGATATGGCTTTCTGTGCCCCTCTGGGAACACAAGAGCTGGGCTAGCATTTAATTTCATCATGGGAATCATCCACTATGACCATCAGGGGCTGTGCCCGCCAGTCCCATTCTTCTTACTATATTTAGTCCATTATGAATATGGAATAACACTGAATATGATTCACATCGACATCTCTCTGTCTGGCCTAATAACATCAATGTCGTTAGCAACAAACATAAGTTCACTTTGACAGTATGATTTGGAACTCTCAGCTCCCTGCACTGTCCTTCCCTGCCTGTGCTGATAATCTGGACCCAGCAGCTCAGTATGCCTGTGTTCCCCCAGCCTCCTCCTCCTAAGGGTAGAGAATCTGAGGGGAGAAAGGTCTGCTGGGGGCTACATGGACTGCTGATAAAACATAGTGCCAACTAGAGTCAGGGCCTCATCAGGGTGAGCATGAGGAAAAATAAAACTTGAGGCTTCCTCCCTCCTTTTCTCTTTTCATATTGTTCTTCTTACAGTGGCTTATTGCCTGTAAGTATCCACTTGAGCTATTGACACTCTGCAATGCCAACTGTTACTTTCTTACCTGCCAATCTTGACATCATCATCATCGTTATTATTTCTACTCAGGCCTTTCCCACAGAGGACTGTCCTATATACTACTTCATATGTCACTCTCTTAGGAGTTGAATCATCCACTCTTTGGTGTATTTAGCAGTTTGTTTAAATAAAGATCTGTTTCCCTGAGAGAAGGCTGGAGGATGAGAGAGAGAAAGTAAGAGAGAGATTGAATCCTTTCACCTCTCGCTTCCTCTTTTTTTTTTTTTTTTTCTATGCATTAGAAGAGAATCTAAGTTTCTTCTACACTCAGTGTGGAATTGAGTTTTTGAAGGGTCTCAGACACATTTATTTATATTTTACCATTAGAAGATATAGATAAAATTTTCCATCTCAACCATTTTTAAGGTATTGTTTGGCACTGTAAAGTATTCACATTGTTATGCAACTGGCCTCCCGAACTGTTTTAGAGACAGAAATGATTCTGAATGGCAGGCATTTATGTCACCATACAACTTTGAGTAGGAAATGTTCTACATGTTCTGGACAATCAGATCATGTGGCAGATGCTTTGTATAGTGAGTAAGAGCTTAAGCTCTGGAGTCATGTCACTGGGGTTCATGTGCCTCCACCACATCACTAAGCTGAATTGTTGCTGTGTGAAACACAAATGAGGAAAATAAGACTACCAGCTCATCTTGGAAGCACTTCCTTCATGATGGCATCCATGACACAGATATAATCATTCCAAAATCATCTCATTTTGAATTTTTTCCTTCCTTCCTTCCTTTCTTCCTTCTTTCCTTCCCTTCTTCCTTTCTTTCATGCAGGAAATGTAGACAGAAATAATTTTTCAAGGCACATGATGGTAAATGACTGTAGCTATTTGTAGGATTCATATTTCCTTATGTATCATAAGGAACTCATTGATTGTTTTGTGAGAAAATGTGGAATTGCTACTATTCTTCCAGTGCTAGATATCTGTTTCATGCTTATAAATCTTGTGATCTGTTGCTCTATTTTCTTTTCACATACACACCAACTCTTACTTTTAATACCAAGTCATAGTATACTCTTTTGAAATATTTTAAATATTAAACTCAATGCATCCAACGTGATTGAAGCAATGACAATAGGATCAGCCACAACCAAAGCACACGTGTGCACACAATTACAATTATGTCAAATTGCTGTATGACTGCCAGCCATTGTGTGACATCTTTGATTGTAAGAGGTATTATGATTCAGAGGTATTAATATGAGAAAATGTGTATCTTATCATCCTTGTAATACAGTGCAGGCTATGTGTTTCTTGGCAGGATATTTAACTTCCTTTGCCCCCTGATCCTAATCTATAATGTGAGGCTAATAATAGTATTTGCTTCACAGGGTGCAAGTGAAGATTAAATGAAGAAATTAATGTATAATAAGCATAGTTATTACTAATGATTATCTTTGCTGTTTCCAGGTATGCCTGATGATATCTATTGTTACATCACAAATAACTAAGTTTATTGGCTTAAACCAAATCAATATTCATTATCACACAGTGTTTGTTATGCAGGAGTTTGGAGTGGCTTAGAGGCCTACTTCTGGCTTGGTCAGGTTCTCCGCAGGAGCAGAAGTCATCTTTATTGTCCACTGAGGCTGAAGAATCCTCTTCCTAGATGACTAACTCACATGGCTGGTGACTGGTAGCTGGTGGCTAGGCTACTTCTTACGTATCTTGCATATCTTTCTTCATGCCTTCTCCAGGGTCTTTACAACACAAAATCTGGAATCTCATGGATCTAGTGACCCAAGATAGGAAGGAAACACTCAGTACCTTTTCGGATTGTCTCAGAAATTGCATCCTTTCACTTCCTCTTTAACCTACTCACTAGAAGAGTCTCTAAGTTTTGTCTACACTCAAGGTGGAATTGAGCTGTACCTCTTGAAGGGAAGACTACCAGACTTTGAAGTCATATGCTCAAATAATATCAATATGATAACTTTAGATCAAAATACGTATCCTCATCCCTTCTATAGAGAGGCTTTCCATATCAGTTGAGGGCTGTCAAATACCTTATCTCTCATCTTCTTTATCAACTATATTAGGTGAGGTCTTCATAAAAATTAATAGCACATTTAGATTAGGATGCTTTGGCAAGATTTTATTGCCAGAATGTGGGAAGGTGTTTAGTAGTGTAGGAACCTGGAGACTAAAGCAGATACTCCTTAAAACTGAAGGAAGGAGGGCAGAGAATTTACCATGACTGAAAATGACAACCATGCTAAGCTCCCTCAGCTGCAGAGATAGTGAAGGGACACCGCCAGCCTGAGGCCACTTTACAGGGAAGAAGTCCAAGGCATATGCACACCGACTCTCCTCTCTTCCCAGGTATTTCCTTGTGCATTCCCTGTTCTATCATATTTCCTCTTGGTACTTCACATCTGGCCCTACATGTTGAAGGCTTTTCTCAAACCAAGAAACTCTCTATTTCCTGGTGCACATCAGCTGGGTGACCTGCAGTTTTACTTGGCTATGAGACTAATTGCCTGTAGCAAACATAAGGTCCACAGTCTCATGAAGTTGGTCTCTCTTCAGCTGCCAAATACAAGTCCAGGTTGTCACTTATTCTTCTGACTGACAGTTTTATACTGGAGGTTTCCACAACCTTTTGGGATATAGTCATTTACTAGCATAGCATCCAAAGCTTGAAAGCAATTTATTAGTAAGTTACTTATTTATGGAAAAGGCTTCAGCTCATTCATAACCAAATGGAAAAGCTGCATATGGCAATGAATGTTCAAGACCCACGGAACATCCATGCTTCCTCTGGGCAACTCATTCTCACAACTCCTCCATGTGAACCCCAACTTGGTGAGCCAATTGTTTTCCATTTTTATAGATACTTCATTAAACAGATATGATTGCAGATGTTATTGGCCATTGGTGATCTAGTTGGTTCCCAGATACCATAAATTCAAGTGTCGTTGAAGTATTTGTTACAACTAATACAAGATGTTCCATTTACCTTTTCCTCTTTTAACACACAGGAAACGCCAACATTTTAGAAACCAGGGAGATAAAATAGATAAACGTTGCTAGAACGATATCATGGCCATTCTGTACCCGCCACTCTGAGGAGGTTAAAAGCATAAAGACCCCACTGGCTGTGCCCGTAAGCAGTAGACTGCTGATGGAGACAGCATGGAGAAGAGAAGTGGATGTCCAATCTGGGTAAGTAAGCTGAGGATAATCAGTAGGGTCACTCCCTCTGTGTGTGACACTCAGCATTCTAAAGAGGGCACTCAGAAAACCCCATTGGCAATTTGGTGATCACAGGGAGACACTAAATTTGTGACACTCCCTTTTAACCCTAGATCATTAGCTAACACCGAGTCTATCAACTCAGTAAGAGAAAATGAGGAGAAGAAAAACTGTTTAAAGTAACATGGAAAATAAAACATGGGACTGGAGAGGTGGGCTCACTTGGTAAAGTGCTTGCTCTAGAAACTCTTTCAATCTCTATAACCTGTGCGTGTGTGTGTGTGTGTGTGTGTGTGTGTGTGTGTAATGTGAGTGTCTACATGTGTGTGGTGTGTATGTGTAGTTTAAGCCAGGAACAATGGCATGTGTTTGTAATACCAGCACTGGGGTAACAGAGACAGGAGGATCTCTGGAATTCATTGGTGTGCCAGCATGTTTCATGCTCAGTGAGAGACCCTGGCTCAGAAAAACAAGGTGGAGAGTGACTGAGGAATACATTCAGTGTCAGCTTCTTGTCTCCATACCCATTTACATAATTCACATATTCATTTACACATAAATGTGCACACACACACACGTATACACATATACCAAAGTAAATAAAACCTGTTATAATCTCTGTCTTTGAGTGTCATAAGGCTTGGGCTATTGTTTATAGTAGTCTTCTTCCACCATACATCTTGATTGCTCTTACCCTTCACCAATACCTCAGCTTAATGGGATTCTTTACTTTGCAAGGATAATTAAACTCGAATTCTGCAGAATCCAAATTCTGTGTTCAAGTCATTGCCACAAATATCCACTGGACTATATAAGAAAAGGGTGCTGAGACAAAATTAATGACAAATAGAACTTGAGTTGATCTCTGAGTATAGAGAATGCAGAAACTATTCTGACAAGAGCCTACTAGAGGATACCCACAGCTAAGGAGATCCTCAAATGAACAAATGGATGAGATACCTAATTTTGAAGATGTCTATCAAACTTTTCCTCAGCCATCCCAGTGCTTGCACCTTCCTCAGGTACAAAGTGGACATGGAAGCATGTTCTTTCCCGTTTGAAGTATGGCTAGCCCTGTAGCTCTGTGACCAACCTGCCAACAACAGAGGCCCAGACAGAGGCCCTTATGTGCCACCATTCCCCAGAAGAATCCGTGTACTTTTAGACTGGTTGAATCACTGCGTGTACTTCACACTCACATATATTTGCTTTTTGTTCATGAGATGTTTCAGTCAACATCACTTTTTGTAATTTTAAAAATGCCTCGTCCTCCATGGCTGTGCCTCAGCCATACAGGTACCATATAAAAGAACAGTGTAGGAGGCTGGGAGAATGGCTCACAGGGTAAAAGCATTTGTTGATGCTCCAGAGGACCTAGGTTCAATTTCCAGCACCTAGACAGAGGCTCACAACCATCCCTAACTATAGTTCCAGGAGGTAGAACGTCCTCTATTAGCCTTTGTAGATACCAGCCATGCAACTGGTGCAGACACACATACAGATAAAACACCCCCCCACACACACAAGCAAACAAATAAATAAGAAAAAAATAAATATTAACAAAAACAAACTTTAAAAAGTACATTTTAAAATCAAAGAATTTAGTGGCTTTATTACATGTCCCTATTTGCAAAGGTATCTGGTTAGTCAATGGGATAGCTAATGTGTGTAGCCAAAAGAAGGTCCAACTACATCCAAATTGGGGGCCAATAGCCTGCATGGTACTTCAGGATGCGATATATGCCTCAAACAAATTCCACCCCACCCATGACCGGAAGCATGGGTTCCTGGAGTCAAAAACAGCAAGTGGGAGATGCTATTCTTGCTCTGACATCTATTAATTGAGTGGGAGTTTATCTTTCCTTTTCATGTGCACTTCATTCCCATGTGTTTGGAGGCTCTAAGGAAAGGAACTGACTCCTAGACAAGATTATCCTCCATATGAACCAGGCCAACCTCTGTTCATGTTTGATTGCTCATACTTCTAGACCAACAAGTAGAGTGAAGAAAGAATCATTTTACTAAGTGAATGATGAATCCCAAGCATCAGAGCGATGTGGTTGCTGCCATATAAATAAGCAGTATGAAAGACAAGGTTAGAACACAGAAAATCCTTTCCAAATCCCTGACCAGCTTACAAACCCATGGTCTATAACTCAGATCAGCTTTCCCCATATGTATTGTACAATAAAAGACATTGTGTACAATGCTTCCCTGTTACAGAATCTCCTTCCCATGTATAATACAGCAGCCTTCAGACTTGTGCTACACACCATGTTAGGCCATGTGTAAACTAGCCTGGCACTTTTTGGTGTTCTAATAATTGACCAAACCACATAAGACCACAGACATGTTTCAAAGAGTAAGACAATGGAAGAAAATGGACAGGACCCATGGTAGCCTGGACTCTTTGTGTATTTTCTCTGTGATCCTTTCACAAGTCTGAGTTCATTTTATATTGTTTCCTTTTTTACTCTTCTGATTCTGGGGATAACTCCCAGTTCATAACAGGAGCATCTGGTCACATCATCACTTGGTGATCCGTCAAGACTTTCAGCTCTACCAGTACCACATTTTCTTTTTATTATTAAAGTTTTCATTTACTTTACATACCAATGACAGCTTCCTCTCTCTCCTCTCTTCTTGTTCCCTCCCTCCACCTGTCTACACACCCCCAGTCCACTTCTCCCTTGTTCAGAAAGGGGCAGGTCTCCCATGGGAGTCAACAAAGCATGGCATATCAAGTTTATGTAGGACCAAGCTCTTCTCCACTGCATCAAGTCTGAATGAGGCATCCCAACATGGGGAATAGGCAGAAGTGAGTTTTAAGTTGCTCTCCTTTAAAGAGTTACTGGTGCACATTCATTGTACATGGTGATGGGTTCTGTGGGATAAGTTTACTCATGCACATCAAGTCCTTTGACCACACTTACTCCCATTATTCTCTGCTGTTCTCAAATTCCTCTAGTCCCCTTGATATTCCCAAATCACACATGATAGGAGATGTGTATTAGTTGTATGAATATGACTCATGTTCTTATTATAAGGCACTCCAGTTTTCTCTATTCCTTCAGATGATACAATTTTGTTCTTCTTTGTCTGTAATGTCTTTATACACACTGATTTCCTTCATCTATTCATTGATTGATGAACATCTAGTCTGATTGAATAACTAGGCAATTGTTAATAATGTTGGGATAAACATGGATAGGCTGTAAGCATTTCTATAGTAGGATGACTTAGGTTACATCAGACACATTATTAGGGAGGATATAGCTAGATACTATGTTAACCATACATTTAGTTTTTGAGGAGCCTCCATGCTGATTTCTATGCAGAATATTCTAGTTTAAATTCACATCAGCAGTATGTAGGGTTTCTTTCTCCCTGCATCCTCACAAGGATTTGTTTTTGTTTTCTTTGGATATTTTGTTTGTTTATTTTGTCTTACTGACTTTATTTTTCCCTTTTATTGAAAATAGCTCTTTTCTCACATAATATATTCTGGTTATGTTTCCCCTCCCTTTAGTCTTCCCAGTCTTTCCCACCTCCCCTCCCATCCAGATCCCATTCCCTTTCTGTATTTCATTAGAAAACAAACAGACTTCTAAGGGATAATTCCCCTTATCATCACAGATGCAAAATTCTTAATACAATACTTTGCAAATGGATCCAAGAATACATCAAAAAGATTATGCACCATGATAAAGTATATTTCATCCCAGAGATGAAGGGTTCAACAAATATAAATCAATGAATGTAATCTGCCATATAAACAAACTGAAATATAAAAACTACATGATCAACATTGTATTTGTGGTATAGTGGTGAGCATAGCTGCCTTCCAAAAACTACATAATCACTGTTAACAAAATTCAATACCCTTTATGGTAAAAGTCCTGGGCGATTAGTGATATAAAAGACATACTTCAACACAATAAAAACAATTTACATAAATCCCATAGCCAACATTAAGTTTAACAGAGAGAAACTCAAAACAATTCCAACAAAATCAGGAATAAGATGAGGTTGTTTTATTCAATATTGTATATTTCTTCAATATTGTACCTGAAGCCTCAGCTAGAGCAATAAGACAAATGAAGAAGATCATGGTCATACAAACTGGAAAGGAAGAAGTCAAAACATTTTATTTGTAGATAATATTATACTATACATGTGACCCTAAAAGTTCACCAGAAAACTCCTACAACTGATGAGCACTTTTAGCAAAGTAACTTGATACAATATTAATTCACAAAAAATTAGTAGTCTTCCTATATTCAGATGACAAATGGACTGAAAGAAATCAAGGAAATAACCTTTTACAATAGCCTCAAGTAATGTAAAAACAGCTTGCTCTGACCAAAAACAAACAAACAAACAAAACAAAACAAAACTGAAAACTGAAAAGCTTGTATAAGAAAAACTTAGGACATTGAAGAAAGAAACTGAAGAAGATAGAGAAGATGGAAAGATCTCCCATGCTCATGGATTGGTAAGATCAATATAGTAAAAATGTCCAATACTACCAAAGATATTCTACAGATTCAATGATATCCCCATAAAAAATTTTACACAATTCTTCACAGATCTTGAAAAAAACAATGGAAAAATAAAACCCCAGGACACCTAAAACATCCTGAATGGTAAAAGAACTGCTAGAGATATCACAATCTCAACCTCAAATTGTACTACATAGCTGTAAAAAACAAACAAACAAACAAACAAAACAAAAACAGCACAGTATTGACACAAAACAGAGATGTCAATCTATGGAATAGAATTGAAGACCCAGACATAAATCTACATGTCTGTGAACACCTGATATTTTTTTTAATTAAGAAATTTATTCTGTTTAATCCACAAGCTTTAAATAGCTTTAGTTAAAAATAAAATAAAACTGTGAAACTAAGACACTATGTCCAAGTCCAGGCCCTCCCAGCCTGCCAATACAAGAGCTTTTCAGTTGTGTATACCAAGTAGAAGAGTAAGGGAAAAACATGGATGGGAACCACATAGTTTCATAAAACAAATTTATGTGACTGAAGGGTCCTTGCTGGGTCTAGGAAATTGCCTTTACAAAAGAGAAAAAAAGGGGGAGATAGAAAAACAAAACAAATCAACCCAAGGAGGACAAAATCTCGGAGTTGTGAATCAACTTAGGAACCTGTCACACTTGGACAGAATCTCCAGCATCCATGAGCAGTGCCTCCCTGCTCTAGAGCTGGGACTCCGAGATGTCAGCAGAGAGCCCACTGACAACAGGAATGAGAACACTCACCCAGACCTTTGTGGTGCTTTCAACAGTGGTCTCACTTCTGGGCAAGCTTACAAACCTATACAAGGTCGAGAGCATAATTTACATGGGTGCTAAAATTCTCAAGAGGAAGGAAGAAAAACAGGGGTGGAAACACCTGAATTTTTATAAAGAAGCCAAAAATACACACTGGAGAAAACTAAAGGATCTTCAACAAATGGTGCTGCTCAATATGAATAGCTGCATGTAGAATTAAAATAGACCCACACTTACCACCTTGGACAAAAAGCCAACTCAAAATGGATTGAAAGTTTTAACATAAAAATAGATATCCATAAAAGAAGAAAAAGTAGGGAATGGTGGAACTCATTAGCACAGCAGAAGATTTTCTGAAAAGAACACCATTAGTACAGGCACTAAGATCAACAATTAATAAATGGGACCTCATGTAACCGAAAAGTTTCTGTGTGGCAAGGGACACCATTATCCATACAAAGCTGTAACCTACAGAATGGTAAAAGATTTTTACTAGTCCCATATCTGATAGAGGGATAGTATCCAAAAATATGTAAATAACTCAAAAAACTAGATATCAAGGAAACAAATAACCCAATTAAAATGGGATATGAATCCAGAGAATTCTTTTTTTATGTTTTGAATATCATTTTATTGCCCAGTGCTATAATAATTAGATAACGAACAATGGATTCAACCTGTGTTTACCCTTGACTTTGGTGTTTAGTGTTTCTTATATAGATATGTATATATGTATATATGTATATATGTATATATGTATATATATGTATGTATGTATGTATATGTATATATATAATTTTTCTTATTTTACAAATCAATCCTAGTTGTCTCACTGTCCTTCCCTCCCATGCCCCTCCCCACTCTCCCATCCCATCCCCTCCACCCCACAGGGAGGGTGATGCCTTCCAGGAGGGATCATCAAAATCTGTCAGGTCATTTGGAGTAGGGACTAGGCCCTCCTCCTGCTTCTAGGCAAAGGGAGTAGCCCTCCATGGGGAATGTGCTCCCAAAGTCCTTTCATGCACTGGGGATACATCCTGGTTCCACTGTCAGAGGTCCCTTAGACTTCTCAGGCCTTCTAACTGAGACCCATGTTCAGGGGGTTTGAGTAGGTGTAATGCTGATCCATGAGCTCCCCCTTGTTCAGGTCAGCTGTCTTTGTGGGTTTCTGTAGCCTGGTCTTGACTCTGGTGTTTCTTACACAGGCCACATCTTTACACCTCTATGCTTTTAAGGCCATGTCCTCCTTTATGTTTCCAGGGCTGAACAATAAACATGTTTTATAACTTCTCTTGTCTCCAACTTACTAATACTGATATATTCCTCCTCCATGGGAGGCCTCATTCTCTCTGAGGAGTGGATGGGGGGGGTGAAATGGGGGTTGGTTGGGGTAATGGGAGGACAGGAGAGAGAGGTAACTGGGATTGGTATGTAAAAAATATGTTCTTAAAAGAGGAAACTCAAATGGCTGAGAAACACTTAAAGAAATGTTCAATATCCTTAGCCATCAGGGAAATGCAAATAAATCAAAACTACATTGAGATTCTATCTTACATCCATTAGAATGGCCAAAATCAATAACGCAAGTGACAGCTCATACTGGTGTGGATGTAGAGTAAGGGAAACACTCATCTATTGCTGTTGGGAGTGCAAACCTGTACTACCACCATAGAAAGCCGTGTGGTCGTATAGCACAAATAATGTAAACCCAGAGACAACTATTGGGTGTTAAACCTGAAGATCAGAGAAGCAAAGCAGCCAGCCACTGGTGAGTTCTCATCTCTACCAATTCTTAGACCTAAGGGGTGATCCACTGAACCCATATTGAATTTCCAGACTACACTGCTCCCTACCAAGCCTCAGAATCCTAGACTGCTCCTTGAGACTGCACTGAACTCCTCATATACTCTAGTGCTGGGATTAAAAGCATGAGCTCTGTTAGACTGATTCACTCTCATGTAGCCCAGGGTGATCTTTGATTCACAAAGATCCATCTGCCTCTGTCTCATGAGTCCTGGGATTAAAGGTGTGTGCCACTATTGCTCACCATCTAGAACTAACTGGTATAGCTGGCTTTGCATTCTGATCCTTTAGGCAATCATTATTAAATCTCTACATAGCTGTTCCTCAGGAAGGTAGGAATTGATCTACTTAAAGGTCCAGCTATACCACACTCTTGGGCATATAACCAAGAATGCTTCATTCTACCACAGAGACACTGATACTCAATTCATAAGAGCCAGAAACTGGAAACAACCTAGATGTCCCTCAACATAAGAATGGATAAAATGGAACCTTACTCAGTTGTTATTAGCTTTCTTTACAACAGAACTCTGCTTAGTTGGAATCACAGTGTGCTCTTTAGTTTGCCTTTTGCTGATAGATAAGGGTATTGGATACTTTTTCATTCCTTTATGTTCATTTTACGTTATTTTCTATCAGTTGCTTGTTTCTTTACTTTATCCACATGTTACTTGTATGGTTTGTTTCTTTGGTGCTATATTGTGATTGCATATATTCTGTATATGAATTTCCTGTTAGATGTATAGTTGGCAGAGATTTTCTTCCTTTGTTTCTTCATGCTAGTGTTTTCTTTGCTATTCAAATGCTAACCAAATACAACACCACTTGTCAATGTTCATGTCTATTCCCTGAGCAACTGGCAGCTTTTTCAGAATCTTTGATTTTGTCTGTGCATTTAAGTGTTTCCTCTAGCAATTTCCAAGTTTCAGCTCTTACATTAAGGTCCTTTGTGTTTTGAGTTGGTTTTTGTACTAAGTGAGAGATGGAGATTTAGTTTCATTCTTCAACATGTGGATATCCCATTTTCCTAGCACCTTTTGTTGAAGAGGCTATCTTCTTCAATGCATGTTTTCATCATAATGATCAAAAATTAGGTGACTTTAGCATGAGATAATTTTTTAGTCTATCATTTCATTAGTTCATGTATCTGTTTTTGTTTCAGTACCATTCCCCCCCCCACACACACACTATGGCTCTATATAACTTTGGATACAAACTCAACATACAAAAAAACCAAAACAAAACAAAACAGTAGTTTTTCTATATATTAATAAGGAACATGATGATCAAAAAACAAAACAAAACAAAATAAAAAAACCAACAAAAACAAACAAAAAAACTGGATAAATAATCCTAGCTATGAACCTCCTTCTTACTTCCTTCTATTTCTTGGATCCCAAAGGTTAAGGCATGTTATACTTTTATTTCCTTTGATTCTAGCAAATTCTTATCACTGTTATCTTTAATGGTCTGCTATTATTTTAGAGTCCTTTACTCAGTATTCAAACATGTTTGCTCAGTACTATAGCTTCTCTTGGCATTGACTTCCAATTTGATAGGAAATTAATTCTTTTGCATTTGTGAAGACTTTACTCATGGTCTTTCTTGAAGAAAGTGCCATTGGCTTATAAATAGAATACATGTTGCATAGCTTTTTGGTGGATGATTCTGTAGATATCTGTTAAGTCTATTTGTTCTATGATTCAGTTTAGGTCCTTTGGGGGGTGGTCTTGACAATATCAGTAGATGAGATCAGGGTACTGAAACTACCTACAAGTTTAATATCTAGACCTATTATCTGTCCCTTTATGTCTAATAGTATTTGATTTTATGAAATTAGATGCACTAACATTTGATGCATATATTTCTTCAGGCATTATAATATCTATAATATCTTCTCAAAAGATTGTTACTTTTACTAATACATATTGACTAATTCTATAGAGACGTCTGCTTCGTTAAACATATGGATGGCTACACCTGCTTGTTTTCTTATCCACCTGATTAGTATAGAATTTTCCATGCTTTGACTTTAAGTCTCTGTCTTTGTCTTTACCAGTGAACTGTTTCTTAGTGTCTTTAACAGTTGAGATCAGCACTACTTAGGGTTACTATTAAGATAGATTTGCCAGTCTCATAACTTTGCTGCCTGTTTTCTTGGTTAGTTCAAATACTGTTTCTTTGTTTCTCTTCTCATTTGTTTTAGGGGTTTGGTGGTTTCCTGACTTGTATGTGTTTGATTTTTTCTTAATTCATCTATTCCTGACACAATATTAATTATTCCTGAACTCTCCTGCTGCTGTGTCTTTCCTTCTCTGTGTTGGAATTCCTTTCTGGACTCCCCCCCCCCCCCGCTCTGTAATTTTGGCTTAGTGGTGATTAATTCCTTGGTTTGTGCATATGCTACTTTCAAATGCAATAGGTGTTGGCAGAGAGGTGCATGATCTTTTTCAACTGTCCAAAATCCTACTAACAATAGGAAAGTTAGCTTACATTTTCCTATTTGAACTTTTAGGTATTCCATACTGTGGTTGTGTATAGCATGCAAACGGGTCTTCTATGATATTAAAAAATAGGCTGGACAATTTTCAATTAGCTCTCATCTACCACAGAGATTTTTCTGGTTTTAGAATTTACCTAAAACAGCCAAACTTATCAGTCCCTTGGTGACTGAGTCATAATAGCAAGTCAGATATCTTGATCTTTATTGCACTTTGACTTCACTTCAGTGCTATAAATATAAAACAAGATGTCTCATTTTAAGGGACATCCCCCAATTCTTTACATAATCACTGGGATGCTGAGATGCTTTTTTAAATACAAGACCTTAAAGTGCTCCAGAGTGTTTTATTATGATGTCCAGCAGATCTATTATTCCTTGATGGTCAGTTTCAAATTGCTTCTTATTAATTATCAGTGTGATGTTCTATAAGATACCAAGGCAATTATAATTGAAAGGAAGAGTAGTTACTACTCTGGGGAAATACTATACAAGTGTGTTGTTGATACTGCCACGTGAGTGCAAATTGCTAATGATATTTTTCTCTAGTTAATTAAAAGGAAAATAAAACATTTTACACATAAATAGCTTTGTAGCTGATGTCAAGGATAGTCTTGATCTGTTCTGGCAACTATGCATCATCTAGAATGATAGCCACGGTTATAATAACATAAAATTTCAATTGCCACTTTTGGTAACTCCTCTGGTGAGCAGTCAATTTTATTAAGGATTTAGAAGAAATTTCTACATCTGACTCAGTCCTTTGTTGTAAGTCATATTCCTTCTGGTTTCCCTGAAGTCCTAGTATTAATTTTACTTTGGTATCTTTGCTGACAAGGAGATAGGTTAGTTTGATGACTTTCACTTGAACCTTCCTAACACAATATCCTTTACTAGGGAGCATGTGGTATAAAGAATCAGAATCTGTCTTTTATTAAACATTTCTGTGCTAAGGGCCAGTGGAATGATCCCAAATGAGTTTTCATGGGCCCATTGTAAAATTTTTGCCTACTTTCCACTATCCTTTGATAATCTTGGACCAAGACTCCACCTATCATCTTATCTACACATGTCTCCACTTGTCAAATGGACCACATGACATTTTGCATCTCTACACACTAGCTCAAACTTTTAATATCACAATCACAACTGGCGAATTGCTTCAGATTTCTGTGGTACTGGTGTAGTAGAAGGTCGTGGTATGCCAGTTACATGATGTATACTTGTAGCTATACTGAAGGGTCCAAATCCCAAAATGATCTAGCCTTCTCCTCCATTGAGGCTCTGAACCTAAGAATAGGCCTAATTATGGGAAGTTGCATAATGCCTAAGTTTTTGCACATCAGACCTAAAATATTTTCTCTTACATAAGCCAAGACTTTCCGTAGATGTCAATCTATATTAATGTCTTCATATCCTGTGCCTAATTAGTCTTCATCACACATTAAAATAGTCTGATTATCATTCCGTCAGTGTGCCCTGTGATAGTAATTGCCTCTCTAATCTTTGTATTGCCACCTGGTTTTACCAGTACAGGATCCAATTAGTGCCATTGAAATCAGAGAATTCTAATATATTATACCATGCCCCCCCCCCTTGTGCCTGTAGCCTACATGGGACAGGGAACACAGGAGACTCCAGGAATGCTGGGCTTCCTTATCAATATATTGCTTGGTTTCTTGGGGGAAATGAATATCCTTCAGGCACAGTTTTTGAGATATATGTCAATCACTTTTCCTGTTGCTGTAATAAGATACCATGACAAGAACAACTTAAGGAAAATAGGATTTAATTTGGTGCACAGCCCAACGTACTGTCCATCATGACAAGGAAGGCCTGGCAGCAGAAGGCTGCATCTGCAGGCAGGAAGCAGAGTGAGGTGTACTCTAATGTTGAACTCACCTTCTGACTTGTATTCAATTGTAGATTCCAGTCTGTGGAATGTCATTGTCAACAGTTAATGTGGGTCCTTCATATCAGTTAATTAATCTACATCATCCCTCACAGACATGCTGAAACACTGATATAATCTAGACAATCTTTCATAGGTGCAAATGGAGTCTTGTGCCCTAGAAGAGTCTAGACCCAGTCAAGTTGACAATCAGTATTAATAATCACAGAGTAATATAAGCAGAAAGTTTATGAGTAGCACGCACAAAGAATCCATTCTAATATTCTAATTCATTGAACTTTCAGGCCTATTCCCATGTACAATATTAAATTCTGACACTTTGTTCTTATTATTTCAAGGCCATCATTGACTGTCGGTCTTGATTAGGCAAAATAGTAAACACCAAGCTTCATATTAATGTGCTTATGTACAGGAACTCAGTTCGGTTGAGTCTATATTTATCCCAGACCAACCTCAGAGCCAGCTTAAAAAATAGTATTTCCTAAATCCATGTCAACAGTATGCACTAGATTTTCCCACCATTGCCAGTGCATTGATTCTCCAGTCTAACTTTGAGTGATTCTTGTAAATTATGAAGGGAATGCCAAACCTCTGCTGTTTACATGCCCTTTGATGCCTTTCTATCATAATTTATCTTGGTGAGCAGTCTCGTACGTTCTCACCCTCTTCTGCCTCTCCCTTCAGCTCTCCCAGCTCACTAGAGCACAGCCACATGGGTGTTCTTGAACATACCAGTTCCTTCTTTTCTTGGATGTTTGCTTCATCTGTTTCCTTTGCCTGAAATATTCTTCCTTCTGATCTTTGGAAAGCTGGCTTCTTATAACCAAGACTTCAGAAGAAATGTCTCCTTTTTAGAGAACTCAGCATTTTCCTTTTCACCACTTATTTTGTTAGTTTTTCTTTCCGTCTTTCTCTGTATATTGATTATTTCCTTTGACCTTTAGAATATTAGCACAGATTTTATAATGCCACGAAATTTTTTTTAGTAAATGTCTGTCAAATGAATCAATGAATGCATGGGTGGGAGGAACTGTTTTGGTTAATATGATTTGCCAAAGGAAAGCCAAGATATAAATGATCCATTAACTAAATTATCGGGAGAAACAGAAATTAAGACTAAAAGGACATAAAGTCTGGTTATGTTCAGGTTATTTGTGATAAAGCAGGTATATAATTATCAGGGATCAGGTATTCAAATGGAAGATAATCAGGTTATGTGTAAAGATAGGACTCGAGTTTGAGAGAAAGCTCAGTCAGTAGAGTATTTGTTTGCCATGCAACCATGAGCGCCTGAGTTTAGTCTCTAGAATTCTTGTAAAAAGGTTGGACATGGTGGTCTGTGCTTGTAATCTCAAGTGATGGAAAGTAGAGTCAGGCAGATCCCAATATTCACTGGTAAGCCAGCCTACTCAGTGGGTAATTTCTAGGTCTTAGTAATTGGAGTTTTTTTCAGAAAACAGTGGGCTAGAGAGATGGTTCAGTTGATAAAATGCCTGCTGTACAGGGTCAAAAATGTGAGTCCAGATCCCTAGAAGCTATGTAAATAGCCAGGTGTGGAAGTATGGTCACGTAACTCTAGCATTGAAGTGATGGAGACAGGTAGATCTATTGAAATACAAATGTTCATGTTCATGTTCACCTGCACACATGTGCACACCCATACTACTTACCCATAACATTCATACTCATCCAAACACCATGTGTAGCACCTGAGGATGAACTTATAGATTTTCCTCTGGCATCAACACACACACACACACACACACACACACACACACACACACGAGAGAGATACAAACATGTGTATAATTTCACAAACAATTTTTTAAAAAGTAAACACTAAAACTTTGACCTCAGAATGGCAGCAAACATTCCAACCCATTATCTGCAGTGAGCAATCCAGGAAGTCAAGGGCAAATGCATAGCAGACCAGACCAGGAGATATACAACTTAGCGCAAATGTCCAGTGGTTTCCCACTTTGGGCCTATGTTTACAAGCTAAGATAGGCGACACCATTCCAAAGATGTACCTATATCCACTAATGTAAAATGCTCTGCTTCTAGCTAGCTTGCCTGCTGTATTCCTACACCAACAGCCTCCAAATAAGCTTCGAGGTACATCAAGCACCTTTCCTTTCTTCGACTGTAAAGCTCTCCCACTCCTCTGCTTGCATCTGAGTCTCTGCCAAATGCATGTGATGGTGTCCAAATTCCTTTGCTATTAAGCCCTGAATAAATAGCTTTTAGTTACTCTTAGTTAGGTGGTCTTCACTGATTTCCACAAAGACACCAACGTGCACAGTACCTCCTAGACAATTCAAGATAATGGAGGCATTCAGTGAGAATTTTCCACACCATTGTGCTATGTAGACCAGACGTCTTGGATCTGAGATGAAGCTTTGCATTAAAATGGTGTGTCTAGAGTACCATGTGATGCCAGAACCACCTAACGAGGGTGCATTGTAGTGTGTGATACACATTCCCCAGAGGACTGACTAGATACCATTGCAAAGTCTTGCTGTTTTCTCTTCACCAAGAGAACAGAGGGGACGTGTTTGAAAATGGCACAAAGTTTCTTTAAGAAATGTCTACAAATTAAATATATGTAATTATGTATGGCTATTTGTCCTTAATGGGTGTTTCAAAAACAGAATTCTAAGGGAAACTGCCTTACTGTTGTGGTTGCCTATTTGGGTATTGTGAGCAAGAAAGCAATTGCTTTATTCAAACCATTAATGAAATGTCACTGTCAATCTACCTCTAACTGCATCATGTGCTTTTTATTCTTTGTGTTAAAAATAAAGAAATATAGATGGGAATATTTCCAGATATCATCTTGTTCCTATAAAAATGAGCCGTGTTCTAATGGCAAGCTTTATCCTGATTTCTTATTGATAAATTTCACTGTAAAAATCAGATATCTAAATCTGTGCACAATAAGTATGGATGATAATTTTTTTCCTTGAAAAACTACTATGTCTAATAATACCTTCATGGTGATCTAGTAATTTCCCCCTTTCTTTGTTTTGTATTTGTTTCTGTAGGTAGGAATGTTCTTTCTAATTAACTATTCTCTTTTTGTGGTGTTATGCTTTCTTCCCTGGATTCTGATAAATGTTTGATGATATCAGGCCTTGAAAGAAAGTATTCTTAAGAAATAGTAGGCTCAGATTTCCTGGAATGATCTTAAAATAGAGTATCTGGCAAAATTTGTAGTGTGCAACCTAAACATTGCCTTGCATTTCATGTATTAGCTTGGCCGAGTTGAGATGTGGTGGCAAGGTATTAACCTAGCTTTTTAAGACTAAAGGTGTGGTATTTCTGGATGGCTCAAAGTCAGAGATCCCACACTATACCCTGACACTGTTTCCTTCACATTCTTAGCTCCCTTGGAAACTGAGGAAGCCAGAAGCCAAGTTAGTTAGTGTTTTAGGGGAGCAACTAGGTTGCTGGAGCTAAGATAGTGCCTGCCATGTCTGAGTCTGTTTGATTGTGGTCTAGTCTGCCTATGAGTGGAGGGGGAATGGGGAGCCACTAAGATAGTATTAATGGTGGCATCATTCTTGGAAAACTTTAATTGATACTACCACTTCAGATGGGGAAAGGGATCTGAGGGATATGTCTTGTCCTCTACATTGATAAGGAGAAAGGACAGTACTCTCAGTGGAGCTGGCAGTGTCTCCCTTTCAGGCAACAAGATGACTAACAAGGCATATGTAAGGGATATTGTCCTCGGTGAGCATTCTGGGTGTCATATGTCTTTAACAGAATTTAATTTTTTTTTCTGGCAGGACTGTTGACTGCCTTTGGCAGGAAATGAGTGAATTTGGGGCTTAATCACTGTCTTTGGTAAAATGAATTTGCCTTCACCAAGGACAATGGTATTAACGAATGTGTGCTTAGTACTGACTCGTACGGGCACTGTGATATGGTACATAAGTTACACACATCCTTTCAGTCTTCAGTATTACTTAATGACGTAGGTACTCTCATCCTCACCCCTGTCCACACTGTGAAACAGACTGGCCCAAGCCAGGAAATCTGGAGTGAAGTAGAGTTGTAGAATTCCTCATGTCTAAGTCCATGACAGTTTCTCTTGTATTTGGAAAAAGCAAAACCCAGTAACTCATGCCTGGATATGTTCTCCCTTTGTTCTTGTTTATTTGAAGCAATTTTCCCTTGCTTGAAAAGGAAACACAAGAGGACTGGGGGTACAGCCTGAGTGGGACTAACACAAAATCAGGTCCACATTAGACTTCATTTGGGGTTTAAGCTTGATGGTTAGTTCATCATACATGCTCTAATTCTTGGATTTGGGTTTCCACTATGTTTTTTTTTCTCTTCAGGGTTAACTATAAAAATTGTCTGTCTGGTTTCCCAAATTACATCCCTTACACTTTCCAAATCCCAACCCCTAAATTTCTGATTTCTCTAATGATTTCCAACTCTAAATTCTAGTGGCGATTCATTTGTTTCCAGCCCCATTTGTTTTTTTCAATATGTCATATGTGCCTGATTCCCATTCTCTCCTGTCCAACCCCCATCCTCATAGCTCTATATCCTCCATTCCAATTTTGGAACAATCATCTATAGCCATTAACTGACTTAACAAATCTCTCTGTCAGTGGGATACTTTATGGAAATTGAAAACTAATTAACGTTTATCTCAACAGCTAATCACATGAAATCTACTGCCCTTCTTATTGCAGGTTCTAAGATAATGATGGCCCATGCACTGTGCAAGGGAGATCTTGATAGGTCCTGACAGGGCCCAAGCTGAGCTTAGAGGGAGTAGGAAAACGTCAGCCTCTTTTGCTAATGAGGACCACAAGGCTTGCAGCATCTGAGAGTTGCCAGAGGAAGGTAGCCTCAGTACTTCCACAACAGGCTACACAAGCCACATGCACACATACACAACACACACACACACACACAAACACACAGCTTGTGTGCACACGTGCACATGTCCACACACACACAAACACACACACACACACACACAAATATCTGACTGACACCAAAAAGTTTTAACTTTGATGTCTATAAGTAGTATCCTTAAGAAAAACTTTTCTATTTATCTGTTTGTTCATTTTATAAACATCAATAATTTACTATCATATGCAGTTTTTGAGTTGGGTCTGAAGAAAAAGGTTGTCGTGCTATTTAATTTAAACTGCAAGCAATAAAGTTGAATAGAAAAAAAAAAAAAAAAAAAAAAAGATGTCCAGAGCTACATCTTAAGCATAAACAAAAGGCAGGAAAAAACATGTTTTTTTTTTTTTTTTTTTTAACTTGGGAAAATGTTAGATCATTCTTTCTGAGTTAGCTGGGTATTTTTTTTTTCTGCAGAACCTTTCAGGGGCTTTAAGTTGGTGATGTATGCTGTTAATTTCAGAGAAGGAAATAGAATATGTCACTTTTCTCGGGTTTCATATGTATGTGTGGGTGTGCATGTGTGATGTTTATCACATAAGATGAAGTTTCCTGAATGTATTTTGGGAAATCCTAGCTGACAGAAAAACTTCTGAGCAAAAATGAAAGATTGTAAAATGTTGCAAAAAGAAAAATCTGTACGCTGTGATAGAGTCTCAGAAAGAGCACTATAAGGCATGGAGAAGATACATGGTCAGCCTTGTTACTGTGGGTACAATAGCTGTTTCTAGGGATAGGCTATCTCTGGACCATCAATGGCACAGACAAAAAAGCGAAACAGAGCCTTTGTCCATGGTCAGATTCATTCTCTGCAGTCTTCACGTCTGGCTGGTGGGGTCTAACCTAGGTTTCTTGATTATAGTGGGGGTCCCATACGTATTTGTGACAGCAATAAATATGTTGTGATGAATATTAAAAATTATGTCCTCCATGCTGATAATTAATTGTTTTAAAATCTCATTCACAATCACTACAAGATTCATTTGGGCCTATGTGTGTTTTATTTAAGTGAACATTTATATATACCTGTCTGAAGAAGTCTGAGGTGGTGTGAACACAAAGTTTGCCCTGAACTGATGAATTGAATCAAAATTACCAGGTTTTCTCTCCACTCCTCCTTTCCCTCTTTTTCTTTTTCTCCTCTTCCTGCTCTTCTTCTCTTCCTCCTCTTCTCTTTCAATGGCATATTTGCCTTATTCTATGACTTACTCTGTTTCTCTAGATCTTCTACATCACACAGCCCTCAGTTCATTTGAGCACATCATGATAAACTAACCAATCTGTCAACCCCAGTTTTAAATTCTCAGAAAATCCAATGTATTCATCTCAAATTGAGCACCCTCTTAAGATCAAACAGTCCATGGATATACGTACAGGCAGTAGGTAATGTGGAAAATAAATAACTACCAACTGGGCTAACTGCTACTGGAGGTGTGATGTTGTTAAAGAGAGCAGATAGTTCCCACAAATGCATCTGCTATAAGACCCTTCTCTAACTGTCCTTCTAGTTTGTATCCTTGGTCACCTCATTCTATGTTCAGTGAATCGCTATGTTTCAACTTTATAGGAAACTTGGTCATGCACCAGTTGCATCAATTACACTTTAGTAGGTAAAACATGAGATTTGAATTCCACAGAAAGACACTGTGTGTGTGTGTTGAATACTTTAAAATAAAATCATATATATATGTGTGTGTGTGTGTGTGTGTGTGTGTGTTCTGTAGGTGGATACTTTTAAATTTTCATCAAGCAACAATCCAGGATACTTTCATTTTCGGTATCTCCTCCTTGTGTTCAAACTGAGAAAAAAATAACATGTTGCTATTAAATAGAAATCAACATGTGTTAGCTGAGGATTCCTCCCAATAGGGGGAAAAACTATTACAAACGTCCATTCAGGTGGAACCTGATAGAACAGAGAATTCTGGACTCTTCCCTTTACATAGGAGGTATGAAGCTCCAGGCTTGAGAGATGGCTCAGTAGTTTATGCTTGCTGTACAGTTAGAATCCTCTAGAACCCAGGTTAAAGATGGGCATGGTAAGGGTATGTCTACAGTCCTAGTATGGCTACAGCAAGATGGCAAGTGGATAAAGGAGAACTCCCAGAAGTTCTCAAGCTAGATAGCCTCATATAAACAGTGTGAACATCAAAGAAGAGAGAAAAAGTAGGAAGTAAGGACCAGCATCCAGGTGGTCCTTTCATCTCCATAAGCATGATGTGGCACATAGACATACAGTCACAAAAATAAACATGTACATACACGCTCTCATATGTACCCACATACACTGTATGTACACATAGAGAAATGCATACACACTGAAAGAAAGGGAGGAGGGACAGGGAAAGAAGAAAAAAAAGAAGAAGAAAAGAGACACAGGCCAAGCATGCAGAAGACTTTGTCTGAGGTCACAAAGGTAGGTAATGGGTCTTATGTGGATGACACAGCAGTTGAGTTTCTTCTCCTCCTCCTCTTCCTTCTTCTTCATCCAAGTACTTTTTAAAAGTATTATCTAAACTTTATTTCTGACATTGTCTATGCTGTAAAAGTGTTAACTCTAAATTACATGTAGCTGTTTTCCTTTTCTTTCCCTCCTTATTTTAATTAAAGGATTGGGGACTAGTTTGCTTAGAGTTTCTCTAAGAAACAATGCATGTTGACAGTAATTCTTCCAGCAAAGAGGCAGAGAGAGCCAGCATCTGGTTTTAAATACTGTTAGCACAATGGAATGAAGGCCCTGGTGGATTTACACAGACCTTCAGTGTTCACACGGTCGAGCAGGCCTTTGGGGATGGATGTCTTTTCCCTTGTCTCTTTTGGTGGCTGATCAAGAGACAGACATTTTCTGAAGAAAATGATTTGGGTTTGGACAATGCTTCTTAAATTTGCAATGGGCTGAAGAGCTATTTGGCAAGTTGAAACTCAGTGCTGGATTGCCTGTGAAATTACTGATTGTCTCTGTTGTGTTCCATGTTTTTGTGTGAATGTTATTTGAGTCCAACATCTTTTTTTTTCCCCTGTTTGTAGCCTCATGCTCTAGCAATGCATTTGTTCCCAAATAATGTCAAGGAAAATGGCCAGAAAGCAAATATAACCAGCACAAGAGCTCAGAGGTGGAAATTTTATTACATTTTCCTTAACAATGGCCCACATGAAAAACAAAACAAAAAAAAAAAAAAAAAAAAAAAAAAAAAACCAGCAAGACACCTCAAAGTTTCTTTGGCTCAAAATCCTTCGCTTTCTGGAACAAAGCACAAAAAGAAACATTATGTAAATAGTTTATAACCCGAGGGATGTGTGATACCCAGGCTGCTCTCAGCTTTGCTTACCTGCACACATAGGAGCTTCATCCAGCCTTCCCAGTCCTCTGCAGACAGAGGACATTTGCTCATCTGTAGCCCCAGTTCTGGTGTGTGGAAGGGCGTGTGGGCACGTGCGCATGCTGGTGGGGAAGTGTTGGACCCTGTGAGAGTGACAACCTTGGGTGTTCTTTCTTAGATGTCATCCACTTTGCCATTTGAGCTATGTTCTCCCACAGAACACACTTAACCCACCGAGCTGTCTCTCTAATCCCTCTGTCCTCAGTTCTTAGAGCAACATCGACCCTACTGGATGCTGTTGTCCCCCCAAAGCCACAATTTTTCTACTGCTGGTTTTCTTACAGCCAAAGTCCAATTTGGGCAGAATTGAAATAATAATCTCCTTTGGAGAGAAAATAGTCAAGGTCAAGATCAGCACTCCTTTTATTTGCCCAATGTAGAGGATGTTTCTTTCCCTCAATAACTTTTTAAATAAAAGTTACTTTATGGGGAGCATACATCCTTGCCTTCTGTCACACCCAAATGTTCTTTAGTGACCAGGAAGTGACAATCTGACAGGGTTCACTTGTCTGCTCATATTCTAGTCCATCCAGGCTTCTGTGTTAGTTTTCCATTTTTGCCTCCTCTTGTTTGTTAGCAACTCCTGAAGTCCCAGATAAATATATTTTAAAAAAAGAAGCCTCTTAGGTGGATTGACAAAGAACACAAAAGTAAGAAGTGTGTCCTTATGGTACTTTTGAATTCCTAGGCAGGGTAGGTGGATTACCGTCCCTACACAGTTCTGAAGTTCTCCCTTTGTGGGTTTGGAAACCCCAGTGCAGGGGAAAGAAAGATACCTAGAATATGGAAAAATAGCAAATCGTTTACCACTGTGAACTCATTTTCCCCTTTGAGTTGAATATAAACTAATTTGTATGTGGGCAGTGTCTGCTTGAGGGACCTCTTGCTCCATTTCCTTGTATCCTTTGCCCATCTCCTGCTGTCCAATGTTTGGCTTAAAATGATGCCAAACATTTGGGTGGTTGGCTGGATTCTTTGGTTTTCCTCCTCCCAGATGTTTGCAATCCTGTGGACATTGTCAGGGATTTGTTTATCATCATCCAACATGTAATCATGCTGGGTCTGCGTAATCTTCATCTTCCAGATGAAAACTGAAAAAGTCAGTCAGTCATCCAGATGTCTCCAAATGTCTGGGTGTTTGTCATTGCCAAAGAACATCTGGATGCCTGCACATTTTTTTTTATTTCATTTCTTATTCATGTCTTTGGCACAGACACAGTCTTGGGTTTAGTTGCTCTGGATACAGCAGAATAAATAGCCTAATGGGGATGGGTAGATACTTAACAGAGATATATTCACGGGTTTCCTGTAGTTAAAATTTAAGGTCTAAACAATTGGAAAATAATCTCTGAGGGAGTCTCCAAGAGAAATGGCATGGTGATCCCTTTGTGTTCTCTCTCGAGGCCATTAACAACAGGGGAGATGAGAAGCTGTGTGTCATTGGCATTTGTATGAAGAAGGAGTCCAGGGCCAGGAGACACTTCAGAGAGAAAAGAGGAAAGCTGGCATACAGTCCCAATCATAAACCAACATTACCCATTTACCCACTAACAGGATAAAGCTGAGGAAAGCCGTCTGTTCTTTGGCAACTGTAGAGGGAGGGCAGCAGCATTCTCCTGCCTCTGGCAGCTGATTATCCTAGGTCGACATGTCCACTGCACAAAGGAAGCAAAAGTACAGGAAGTAACATGGTTCATGGTTAAGGTCATGACCTCGAGAACCAGAAACCCTTGCTACATGTTTTGTTGCTGATTCCCACCAATGTCATGAAGACCACAATCCCCAGCCTCTTTGAATAGCCTTTAATAGCATACATTTGGATTATTGCAAGGATTAAATGAGACAACACATTTAAAGAGGTTACATGATGTCTAGTGTGACACAAATCACCATGGAATTCAGAAGAGAGGCCCCACTGGTTCTAAACTTGGAAGTTGCATGAAAAAGATTAGAAAAGAGGGTGGAGAGTGAGGAGCAGAGAAGGAGATCCAAGTCTGGGATGTTCCAGTGTGAATGGTGGGTGGAGTGGGATCAATCAGCAAGGCAGAGGTCACCAGGCCTGTCCTGAGTGTCAGGAGAATGGAATTTCTGGAAAGGAGTGATTGTCCTTGTCCATGTGGCTGGTGATTATGACACAGGGAACTAGGTTAAGAGTCTGTATCACAGACATTTTATTAGTTAGGATTCCTTCTGAAGAAACTCTAGAAACTGCAAAGCAAATACAAGTGGCTTATTTAAGAGATGAAGGACCTAACAAGATGGTCTATGTATGTAATCACAGCACTTTGGAGATTGAGGCAGGAGGATTACAAGCTTGAGGCAGACTAGGGCTAGCTATAGAGTGAGTAAGGTCAACCTGAGATACGAGTTAAGACCTTTCTTGAATGCACGCAGGCATGCACACACACACACACACACACACACACACACACACACACACACACACACACTAGGAGAGTCAGAAAGGAAAAGACAGAGAAAAAGTACATTACCATGGCAGCTACATACAGAAGCTGGCAGCTGATATTAAAACTGTAGAAACTTTGGATGCCATGTTAAGCAGTCTTCAGAAGATCACCCCACCCAAGGAACATCATTTATCAGATACTGCCAAATATCGGCTGAGTCTTTTCCAGGGTCAAAGAGGTGATATTGAAATGCTGGTACTTTTGGTATATGCTGTAGAGAAAATGTAAGCTCCCATGACCAGAGCAGCGCTTGAGTATAGAAGGGAGGGTGCTGCGATTGGAAGCTTAGCGCATGGGATCCGAATGGTGCAAACATAGAGAACAGTCAGGTCTGGGAATGGTAGAAACTTGGGCCAGACTACTGTGGGCTGAAGAATGAGTCAAAGTGAGAGAAGCAGAAATAACATGTGCTTACCATGTGTTTGAGACTGTCAAGGATGTAGAGGATAAAATGGTTAGATTACTGGTCAATTGTGAGTCAAGGAGAGGTGCTGAAAATTAGGTATTCTTCTTAAAGCCTGTTTTTATGGTAATTGTAATGGTTTCCCAGGGAGGGAGGCTACTGACCCAACAATGACAGTGAGGTCCCTGGGAAGGGATGAAAGGAGAGGGTATTGGCTTTGCAGGGTTGAGGTCAGTCCTGCACTTTTTGTGAGCACAGAGGTGGGGCATGTGGACATGGGGAGGTGTGCATTTCTGTTGTTTCTCTCTAGGTAAGGCTGTCAGTATGGGGCAGCAGGGTAGAAGCTGTGAGATGGACTGATGTGTGATAAGGTGGTTAGCTCAGAGACCGACATATACTGCCTAAATTTTCACCCCATTTTACTGACCTTTCTCTTCTCTTGAAACCTGATTATCACCAAGACAGTTTTTCCTTGCCTTCTTGAGAGGGATGGCTGTTTTTGTCCCACCATCCACTTCTCAGAACCACAGGGAAGCAGGTTTCCTACTCACTTCCTGTTGGGTAGCTGAATTAAAACATTTCCCCAGAGGCAGATGGAAGTCTCCTAAGATTCAGGAAGTAAACAAAACTTAAAAGGCCAGGGAAGTTTCTGAAACTCACAGGATCCACAAAGCTCCTCCCCAAGGCTGCAGAACAGTAACAGCTGTTGGAGAGAGGAGACTCTTCCAACAGTGGAACTGCCTGCCTGTCTCGCAGAGGGCCCCTGGGCTGTAGCTTGCATGAGTCATTGCCCATATTGCAGTGTGCCTCTTGTTGATGGAGCTTTTCCAGGCTACTTCTCTCTAACCTTTGCTCCTGTGGACAGCCCCAGTAGACTCCCTGATTCCCTAGACTAGACCTGGATGGAGCTATTCCTTTGGTTGGTCACTGGTACATGTTTTTGGCTGAATAGATATTTGTTCATATCTTTCCAAGACAAGAGTCACAGAGCTCACTCCATTAAAAGTGTTTATCTTTGGTTCTTTTGTTTGTTTGTTTTTCTGTGTCTATTTTTTTAACACTCCGAAAATTTTTTATTGTAACCTGCATATTTTTTTTTCTCATGACTGATTCTGCTTTATTGCTTCCTCAGTAAGGACTGAAGTCCTGCCAGGCTCTGTGGGTAAATCAGTAGCTAGTATCTGCTTTTGCCTGGTGTTGCTTTCTCCCTGATCCCATTACCTTGCCTTCTCAGCTCGTTTGAGTTTTGTTATTTCTTCTATTTCAGAAGGATTGTTTTTCCATGCTTTGAGTGAAGATGCCATGTTGATGAGCGTGGAGTCATGCAAATGAAAATAAGAAAGAACTACCATGTTCTCAGTCTTCTGGCTACTCTCTTGTCTGAAGTATTTTATTCATAGTCCCATTTTGAAGTATTCTCCACAGTCTTCACGGAAGGCGGCATCTTTAACCACATATGTTGTCCACGGTGGAGCACTGCTTGGTTTCCATTTAGCTTGTGGTGGTTTAACCCTCTTTTCAAACCCTCCACAGAAGTGTCAGCTTAATGAACATTGCTCCTAACTCACTTCTCAGATGCTGAACAAGCTTGTCCTTGTACCAGCACTCTCCTGATGTGGTGTTTCACATTCACATGGTGTTTTTATTTTCTAGTATTCTTTAAAAACATCGTGTAGCACATGTACAATGGCTGGGGACTTTGGTCTGTCACTAACAAGCTCCACCTTTATCACAACCATTATCCAGGATTTCAGCCCCTTTCTAAATAAGAACTGGACTTATCTAAGTGGTATTAGGTGTGTGCTCTGGGAGAAGGGCTAGTGTCAAGGGAGAGATAGCTTCTCCTTCTTCAGAGTAACTCCATGGATGGGAAAGGATAGCCAGCTGTCTGGCTTTCCCGAGAGTCAAGAGACATGTGGTGGGTAAGACTGACTGAATTCTTGTATCTTCCTTTAACTCAGTGGTTCTCAACCTTCCTACTGCTGTGACCCTTTAATGCATTTCCTCATGTTGTGGTGTCCCCAACCATGAAATTAGTTTTGTTGCTACTTTACAACTATAACTTTGCTACTGTTATAATTCATAATGTAAATACCTGGGTTTACCAATGGTCTTAGGTGACTCCTGCCCATGGGTCATTCTGAATCCTCTTTGATGTCTTGGTCATAATCTGGCAAGGCTGATGACACATTCTGGACCAGAAGTTCATCCTCTGAAGTTGAGAACAATAGAGCTCAGCATCCCACTGTGGTGAACTTGCAGGTTAGTATCTATTAAGGGATAACCTAGGCCCCTGGTTTATAATTGTGTTGTCTCTTATCTGTTAAATGGGGCTAATCAGAACAATTATGGAAGGTTTATGAAATAGTAGGATGAAATGGTGGTAAGATTTGATACCATGTGAGACACCTCTCCCAGTACTGGGTGAACAGTAGGTATTGTTGTGAATCACATGCCATACTGACAAAGCCCTGCAAACAAGCTCATTTCAAATAGTTTGATTAGCCTGACAAATCAAGTTACACCATTGATAACTGTGACTTCATGGATTCTTCTCTATGTGGTATAAACAGTGAATTCTCATCAGGTCTTTCTGAAGCAAAGAGTATTGCTTCATGCCATCTCATCTTGCAAAGTGAGTGTCGAGACAAAAAGTCAGTTCCTAATACCTAGCCAATTTAGAGCTGAGGTGTGAGGCCACACCCATTTCAAAGCCTGCAGCTTCCAACATTGTATCTTAAGTCTTTGATACCCATTTGGTCGGGTCTGCATCTTGATAATTTGATGGAGTGCTTGTAGGGTACCCAAACCCCAGAGGACCCTCCGTGCCACTGCCTGCCAGAATAGCCAGTGGGCTGTGCAGGTGTTGGTCTTGGGGGACCCTGAGAGGGACTTCTTCAGCTTCTCCTAATCACAGTTTAGCTGAAGTGCTGCTATGTGAGTTGTTTCATCAGGTGTTGTTTGTGCTTTGTGCAAAAAAAAAAAAGCATTCCCGAGAACACACTAAGCTAAGGCTGTTTGTTCAATTATTAATGGAAACTGAGAAGCAACTTTACCCTGAGGCAGTGTTGTCACTCAGATCATTTATGTCTTGTTTTAAGACTAAAAGTAAATTCACAGGCAATTGGGAAAAATGAACAACTGCTTTAAAAAAAATCATTCTGGGAAGAGAACTAGCATTGAAAGTATTTGAGTATGGCAGGAATAGAATTCCTAGTCTTCTGGGCTTTATTTCAATTTGTTTAGATAGAGGATAAAAACCAAACAATAGCTTTCATTTTACTTGGGGTGGGAATACAAAAGAAACATGTAAAAAAAGAAACTTTCTACCACCAATTTCAATACTCATTGAAACAAATTCTTAGGAACAAAGGATGGAGAATAAGCTCCCTTCAGCCATTTCCTCTTCCCATAGCACTGCAACAAGGGCTTGTGGACATTTCTGAGTTTGGGGCCTGCAAAATCAGAGTTGCATTGCACTGATTTTTTTTTTAATGCCTGTAATTGTCAGCAAATAATTCAAACAATACATTCAAGTTGGACATGGTCTTGACTTTATTTACACTTCTGAGCCCTAATAAAATCCACAAGCTCCTATTTGTAGTTCTGTGGTATCACACAGAAGGTCTTGGGACCATGCTCAACAGTGCCTACAGTATGTGGCAAGTACCAGAGAGGTAGGTCAATCTCCCAAAGGAAATGCAATTCATAAAAAGAACCAAAAATGAAAAAGCACAAGGTCTTAATAGACCTTGGTGGATTGGCTAAGGAAATCGCGGTCCTTTTCATAGAGGAAGGAAAGAGCTGCCCCATTTCATGTAATTCATCCTATTGACAACATTTAATCAGGCTGTGTTGTAGAAACTGAAGAAATAGTCATAAACAATGCTGTTTTTGAGAACTTGATCTCCACCAAATGGATACTAGGAAGCAGCAATTAAGAAAAGTATGTTTGTCTTAGATGCTAATGAAGAGGGAGTTAGAGGAGGAGAAGGGGGCAGTTTAATTTTCAATGGGGCAACTAAGAGCAGCTACTTGGGTCAAGATCTGAAATAGCACAGTATCTCTTTCTCCAGATAGGGAGATAGTAGACAGGGAGATTCTAGGCAAAGCCTATAGTGAGGGGAGTGATTCTTAGGTGAAAGGTTCATAAGGGCTGGAGTAGAGGGCTGCAGAGGTAATGTGAAAGGATTATGGTGATCAAGGTCATGTGGGAACAAGAGGGGTATAGGGAAGAATACTGACTCTAAGGGTAAGCCTTTGTGGAGCTGGAGAATAGAAAGACAAGGAGCAGCTAACAAGAGATGCCAAAGAGCAAGAGAGTCTGAAGGCCAGAAATGCCTTCCAGGAGGCTAACACAGTAACACAGATGTAGTGTTAGCTAGATCCAGTCAGTGAGGTTAGATGTGATAAAATCAAATTTGAATATACTGTGCAGGTAGGTTTAGCATTTGAATTTCAAAGTAGTTTGTTCCTTTAAAGTATATAACTTGGTTACTATTAATATATATACAGAATGGTACAACCAATGCCGTTATCTAATCCTAAAATATTTCATCACCCCAAATCAAATCTGTAAGCGTGAGTAAAAGTCTTTATTCCCCCTCCACCAGCTCCTGAACACTGCTAATCTGCTTTTTCTATTTCTGAATTTGCCTGTGCAAATCATTTTAATGTGATCATAAAATATAATGTTTACAAAATTTAGCCATTTTATAGCCTATATCTATTATCTATGTTTCTTCCCCCCCTCCCTCTTGGTTTCTTGAGATAGAGTTTCTCTGTATTGCTTTGGATCCTGTCCTGGAACTAGTGCTATAAACCGGCTGGCCTCAAATTCACAAAGATCTGTCTATTTCTGCCTTCTGCCTCCTGCGTATTGGGATTAAAGGCATGCACCACTACTGCCTGGCTCAGTGTTTCTTCATTTTAGCAACCAAATAATAGTTTACTATATAGATATAACATGTTATGTTTACTCATTTATATTTTGATGGAACGTTGATATGTTTGGGCTTTTTGCAGTTAGGAATAATGCTGAAATAAATACTTATGTACCATTTTGTGAATAATTTGAAATTCTTTAGAGATAGAAAAGAAGTTCATGAGTCCTTTGATAATTTTCAGGGAACTTCCAAACTCTTTTCCAAAATAGCCATCCTGTTTTGTACCTCTAGTTATAATGTAGTGCAATTTTAATGTGTCCACATCTTGACCAGAACTTGCTATTGTATACTTTAAAAATTATAGCCATCAGTGTGGTGTGGTGTGTGTGTGTCTCTGTGTGTGTGTGAATTGTATCTCTTTGTGGCTTTAATTTGGATTTCCCTAAAATTAAAATTCACTTATTGTCTTTTGTTTTCTATGTGTCTGAGTGGTTTTTGCTTGTATGCTAGTGTGCCACATACTTTCATTGCCTGAGGAGGCCAGAAGAAGAAATTGGAATCCCTAGAACCTTCGTTATAGGCAATGTGAGCCACCATGTAAAGTAACCCCAGTCTTCTGCAAGAACAGACAATACTATTAACCACTGGGCTATCTCTCCAGTCTTGCTTGTTGTCACTTTTATATTTCTTGGAGAAATACCTATTCTGAGTCTTTGCTCATTTTAAAAGTTGGGTTATTGCGTCTCCCTGGGAAGGGGAAATAGAAGAGATTTCATGAGTAGACTTAGGGTAGGTAGGGATGGAAACATGAGTGATCAGGTTGCAGGGGTACAGAGGGGGAAAGTACCAAAAGAGACTACTGGAAAAGGGGGTCATTTCAGGGTCAAGTAAAAACCTGGCAAAAGGGAATCTCCCTTGAATCTACAAGCATGACCCAGCTAAGACTCCTAGCAATAGTGGATATATAGCCTGAACAAGTCACATCTCCTGTACCCAGATTGATACCTAACCCAGTTGTCAACAGAGAGGCTTCATCCAGAAACTGAGGGAAATAAATCCAGACCCACAGCCAAACATTAGGCAGAGTTCAGAAAATCCTGCAGAAGAAGAGGAGAAAGGATCAGAAGAGCCAGAGGGGTCAAGGATACCATAGGAATATTCACAGAATCAACTAACCTGGGCTCACAGGGGCTAACAGAGATTGAATCAACAACCAGGAAGCCTGCATGGGACTGACCTATGCATATATATTACAGATATGTAGCTTGGTCCTCTTGTGGGACTTCTAACAGTAGGAACAGGGCCTGTCTCCAACTCTTTTACTGGCTTTTGGGATCCTACACTGCATACTGGATCACCTTTCCCAGCCTTAATACAAGGGGAGGTGCTTAATCTTACTGTATTTGATATCCCATGATTTGTTGATACTCACTACCCTAACCCTAACCCGAAACCCTAACCCTAAACCCTAACCCTAACCCCAACTCTAACCCTAACTGGAGATCTGCCCTTTCCCAAAAAGAACAGAGAGGCAGTGGATTGATGGGTGGGAACAGAGAAGGGATGGGGAGAAGGACTGGTAGGAGAAGAGGGAAGGGAAACTGCAGCCTGGATATTAATAAATAAATAAAATTATTTTAAAAAAAAGTTGGGTTATTTATATTTTTATTTTGGAGTATAGAGTTGTAAATCTTAGGTATACTAAACCTCAATCAAATATATGTTTAACTAATATTTTCTTCAATTAATGGGCTTTCTTTTCATTTTCTTAATAGAGGACTTTGAAGTACAAAGCCTTTTAAGTTTTTGTTTTCATACTTTTTAGTTTCATCATACCCCTTCCCATTCTTCCCTCCAGTCTATTTCATGTATCTCTCCCTTATTCCCTCTCAAAATCATGACCTTTTTTTTCCTTAGTTATAGTGTGTGTGTGTGTGTGTGTGTGTGTGTGTGTGTGTGTGCCCACACCTAAATATATAAATATAACCTATTCAGTCCAGTTAGTGCTGCATGTATGTATATGCTTTCAGGACTGACCACTAGGTATTAGGTGACCAAATAGTGGTGAGAGCTACACTTATCTGAGCAGATGTGGTGGTAATAATGATGGATATTTAGGATGAAGTTAGGAATTATACTGGCTTAGTAAAATGGTGGTAGTATCTTGTCGTGTAAAATCCATTACATCATTAGCTCCATGTGATTATCTAGTCTTTCAGTATCAGGTATGATTTTCCTCCTGTTGAGTGGTTCATAATTCCAATGAGAAATCTTTTGGTTACCAACAGGATATGAGTGCCATAGTGTTGTGAAATACTAATTGCACGCATAGTAAAACTCTTTAATTTTGATTTAACTCTGATTTATTACAATCAGAGTTGGTGTAGTCCCCACTCTGGAGCATTATAGTGATCATGGTAACTCAATTGCTCAGTTTCTTATGTTTATTTAATGTAACGTTTCTAAGAAACATAGTTTTAACAAGCAATATTCAGATAAATAGAAGGAAAAATATAGGATGTTTCTTCAAGACATCACTTTTGATGGCGAAGTAGGCAACACATACTACTCAATTGGCTGCAATTAACATCCTTTTAACTTTCTGTTCTCTAACTTGATTGGGCAATGTTTATGTTCTTATTTAACTTAACAAGTAAGCCTACACCTTAGGAGCAAGATACAGAGTTACTTATTCATCATTACAACCATCAGTCAACAAGAGTTAATTGGGAGCTTACAAATATATCAAGTATTCCATTAGGGACTGGAGACCTAAGTCCAGTGAATTGACATACTAGAAGGTAGCGATAGACTATGTAAACTCAAAATATTTTAACAAAGTACTTTAATTTGGGATAGTGTGATCTATAGCTAATAAATCACTTAGCAACATCTTCTTTGAGAATGATGTGAACACATTTGTGGGCAAAGTTTTACAAACATGAGGCAGTGCAAAGACCTTGAGAAGAAACAAGTTTGGTGGATCTGGTGGCAAGAAATAGAAGCAGTGTGACAGGGGATGTGGATGAGGAGGCTTACAGAAACACAAGTCAGGACCTAGGATAGGTACTGTCACAGAACACATAATGGCTACTGCAATTCTTTTCCTACTCTTTCTATTTCCCTGCCTGCTCAGAGACAGGGTCACAGTGTTCTATGGGAAGTGACAGTTTATCCTCTTCTCCACGAAGACTGGCTTCGACATTTCTATATAACAATAATTAATTTGGGGTCAGCTTGTCATGAGACTCAATTATAGAATCTCAGAAAACATTTGAGGAAGATTTCTCTTCTCCTAATAAAATGAAGCCTTTATTTCCTTCCTACTCTTGGCTGCGGTTATATGAGGATGTGATACTGAGAGATGCATCTGCCATATTGCATACATGAAGTAAAATATCACTGGTGCATTGAAAATGACAGATCAAAAATGACAAGGAAAGGTGAAGTTTGCAATGACATTAGTGAGTGTTTGAACCAGGCTTGGAACATGTGACCTTTGGAATTATTGAGACATAACATATAAAATAATCGCTCTCTTTTGGGCATTCATGACTTTTAGCCAAAAAAAAATCTATTTTAACTGTATATCAGCTATATGAAAGATAATTGGGTTTTGTAGTTAAAACAGGAAGGCAATGAAATGTTGTAAGCAGGGGAGGCCTATTTGAACATTTCTCTGAATGCTACCGAGAGAATGGATTCCAAGTAATCAGAGAGAGACATTAGGAAGCTATGGTTTTGCTTCCTAATTTATCTTAATAAAGTTGATACAACATCATTTGTATGCACATGAGAATAAGCTACATACACTGGTCAGCAGAGCTAGGCCTCAGATTCTAGCTATTACTCTTTTAAGCAATGAAAACCATATTTAGTGTGATTTTGTTCACCCTGACTTTTATAAGATATCTTTAGGCCTCTTTTGCTGCTTAATTTTTATTAATTTGACACAAATCAGAGTTACTTGGGAAGAGTAACTGCAAATAAGGAACTGACTCCATCAGATTGGCCTTGGGGGCGCACCTGTTGGGTATCCACATAATGACTGACTTGTGATCGTGCAGATCACTGTGGGTTGTGGGCAGTGCACCCCTGGTAACTGGGGTGGCACTTGTTAAAGCTATGGTTTAGTAAGATGTTAGGAGTCTGTGGTCAGAGGGACTGTGAAATACAGAGATGAAGGGTGATACTGGGACTTGCAGCTTCCTCTGAGATGGTATTGTCAGGGCTTGTGGGTGTGTCCTTTTTATGTTGTGTTCTGGAAAGGAGTCCTAGAAAAGACCTCCTGCACATGTGGCTTGAGCCCACTGGAGGGAGAGAAAGCTTTTTCTGGTTTCCTTCTCATCCATCCTAGAGGTAAGTCAGGGCAGAAATCGTGGAAGAACACTTTGTTGTCTGGCTCTCTGGCCTGATGGTTAGCTGGCTTTATGGTAAAGTCCAGGTCCATCTGCCCAGAGAACAGCTCCACCTGTAGCCGTCTGGCCCCTCCCATACCTGTTAATAATCAAGACAGTCCCTCACAGACATGCCCACAAACCAACCAGATAAGACAATTCCTCATTTGAGTCTTCTTAGGTGACTCTAGACTGTGTTGTATTCATAGTCAATCTTAATTTGGACAGTCTTAGAGAGGACTTGGAAGCAGGGGCTATTGAGTCAATGGCTCTATTTTGGTTAAATTTGAAGTGTTTATTAGACACTCAAGCAAATGTGCCCGCTAAACAAGTATCAAGCAAAACAGAGAAGTCTCAATGCTTTGAAGAGTGCATATAAAATCGCCTGGGAGAGGGTGGAAAAGTGAAGAAGACTCAAGACAAAGCCAGGGAGAGTTTGGAGGTGTGAAAGTGTTCCAGATGAGGCAGAGAGTAAAGCAGAGAGCTTTGGTAGAAAATGGCCAGTAGGCTAGGAAGTAACCCAGGAATGGTGCTTAAATAAAACCCAGAGAGAACTGTTTCAAGGATTCAAAAGTCATCAGTGATGCCAAGTGTGGCTACAGCAATCAGAATGGGAAACTTGCCATTTGCTTTGTAAAGGTCTAGGTCAAAGAAAATTGTGTGGGGATCTTACTCATAGGCTGGGCTTAGTCCAGGGGCTCTGCACTTCTGAGCAGCTCTAAGGACAAGGTTCCTAGTTATTAAGCTATATTCTGGGCATGAGCAGAGGTCATGTTTCAGTGCTGTGATGGAGGCTGAATAGTTGGAAAGAGATTGGACAATTAAGAAGCCCAGAATGAGGAAGATGCTGATGAGGACTGCCCCCCACCTTTCATCTCTTCCATGGTAGCATGCTAGCTTGCTTAGCATCTATATCTGCCAGCAGATCCATTCTCCTGGTTGTGACCCCTTGGTCTGAGTGCTGTGATTCTTGAGGGAGGATCAGATTTATGCTGTAATGCTAAACAGTAAAGTGACCTTGGCACCGGTGAAGCAGACCCTATGACCTTCAAGTTTGTGACCCTTGTGTGCTTACCACACTGCTGAAGGCATCAGACTGCAGCTTTTGGACAGCTGTTGCTTACATTTCTTCCAGTGGCCCTCTGAGCAGTATTTTTGTTACAGGTTATTTTATAGAAAATACTAGATATAAATAAATGTGTAAGCTGTGTGCTTTGATTGCAACCCTACCTTATAGGCATTTTACAAGAGCATTCTACTCTAGTTTTCCCACACTGCAAGGCTCTGGTGTTAGAATGTTTGCCTTTATCAGCTCCATTTTTACAGTAACTATGAAACCTTGACAAATCAGTTCCCTTGACAATCAGTTTCCTCACATAGTAGGAAAAAAGACACCCAGTACCCGTTTAAGCTAACATACACTCTCATATGCATTCACACATGCAAGTACATGTTTATACCCTTATATACTCACATACTTACACATACAAACACATACTCATGTACTCATAAACACAAATACACTCTCACATACACACATGTACTCACTCATCCACATGCTTATACATTCACAAACACACTTGCACTCACAGACACTCACAAACTCAGAGACACAACCCCATCATACACACTTTCTCATGCTCACACAAGACTCACATGCAAATTCACATTCACATAAGCACACATTCATGTATATTCACACATATATTTATACTAATACACTCACACACAGAAACTCATACTCTCATACTTCCACATACACCCTCATACATACATGCTCTCATACACTCACATTCACCCAAATGTTCACACACATAATACATTCACATGTAGACACATACTCACAAGCACAGTCATATAGGCTTATACTTACATAATCACTTACACTCATCAGCATACATACACACTGTTACTGACACACTTGCACACACACTCACCTATTCACACATTCACAACCACACCTCTACACACTCATACATACTCACACACAGACACAAAACAATCACCCCAATATACTTCTATGCACACTCATTTATACATTCTCACACACATACACTTACATGTACATACCCTAACACAGGCATGTACTCACAGACATTCACACACACTCAAATTGTCACATGCATACATACTCACACTCAGTCACATATATGTATACATTCCCACACAAATGCACATCATCACTCACACTCACACACACTAGGTTATATTTTCATGAACTTGTATATTTAGCATGGTTCTGTCACATAGCAAAAGCCTGTATTTTGCCTACACTTGTGAGTTCAAATCTCATGCAGTATTTGGCCCTCCATGTCGTATCTCCTCACCCTGGCTAACAGAGCATGGCCTCCCTTCCTCAGCAGTGTTGTGGGTACGGTTTCAGGCCTTGACCTATGTTCATGATTCTAAGGTTGTTCCCATGGGAAGTTGGGTGCAGTCTATGGTGTCCCACAAATCTTCTAATCTCACAGGACTGGGTTCAATGTAACCTGTTGAAGACTGAGCTATCCAAAGACTTTGGTAGCTTACCCAACACTACCTTATGTCAGTCACTTGAGTGGCTGTCCTGATGAATTTAAGTAGGGGAAACAAATGGTTTCTATTTCATGTGCTGGCTCTAAATACCCAGTAGTCAAGGTCCGAGTTATTCTGCAGAGGGCAATCTGGGACAAACCTTTCCGGAACACACACACACACACACACACACACACACAGAGAGAGAGAGAGAGAGAGAGAGAGAGAGAGAGAGAGAGAGAGAGAGAGAGAGGATCCTGCAATTCACTGTAAATGCTGGTTGCAGACATCTGAGCCTGAGGACTATCTGCTGCTGGCTAATTTTCAGTCACTAAATGGCTAATTGGGACTTCTCCTGGAACTTGCTTTGTCAATATGCCCTTGGAGATTAAAAGCTTTCTTTCATACCCAGATGATAAACTTCGTACATTTCTACCTTTGAAGGGAGGTAAAACAATAACAACAAAACTGTATCTGGAGAAATGGGGTTCAGTTCCAAGGAAGTGAAGAATGACATTAAAATACACTGGTGATTCCATGTGCCATATTTGGTGGGGTTTTTTAGGGGGTAGCTTTTTTTTTATAATGCTTTTATTTAAATTTGAAACAAGCTTGTTTTACATGGGGTGGCAAAGGGGAGGATTGACTTGCTTGATTCTGAAGAAAAGGCAGTAGAGTTGTAGGAGGAGAGGGCAGAGTGGTCAGGGAGCCTGGAGGTCCTTGTGTCCTTGGCATCTTACAGTGACAGTCTGTGTCAGAGAGCTAAAGAGGCATTGCTGTGTATGAAGAGAGAAAGAAACAAAAAACAAGTATTCATTAACATTTTTATTTAAAAATTAGTAATTGTGACATGTCTTTACTGTCCTTAAGACCACAAGTTCTGCCTCATGCAGAAGACATCCTCCAGACCTGACTCAGGGTTGACTCTGGGACTTTTGTGGGTGGAGACTGCTTCCCATTTGAGAATCTGCCACAATAAAGCATGGGATTAGGAAGTGTGACTCAGGTTCATTTTGCCTTTCAGTAGATTTCTGATGGGAAAACATCAAGTAAATGTTAAAACCAGAACTCCATTTTCTTTTCTCAAAAATAGGAAACTGTAGCACCAGCATATGCTGTAATGGTTTGTCTTAATTCTTGTTCCTATTGCTGTGAAGAGAGCTCATGACCATGGCAACTCATAAAGGAAAACATTTGATTGGGGTAGCTTACAGTTCAGAGGTTTTGTCCATTGTCATCATGGTGGGATATGGTTGCATGTGGGCAGGCATGGTGCTGGAGAAGGAGATGAGGGTTCTATATCTTGGTCTATAGGCATCAGGAAGTGAACTGTGGCACTAGGTGTAGCTTGAGTGTAGGAGCCTTAAAAGCCCACCTCCACAGTGACACACTCCCTTCAACAAGTCCATGCCTCCTAATAGTGTCTCTCCCTTTAGGTGCCATTTTCTTTCAAGAAACCACATTCCACACCCTGGTTCCCAAAGGTTTGTAGCCATGATAATACAAAAATGTATCCAGTTTAACTTCAAAAGTCCCTATATATAAAACATTCTCAATTTATTTAAACATCTAAAGTTTAAAGATTCTTCTGAGATTGATGCAGTTTCTTAACTGTAATCTCTTATAAATATCAGAGCACATATTCCCAACATATAATGATGCAGGGTATTTGCCATTCCAAAACACAGGGAAGGGAGCATAGTGAGGAAATGCTGGATCAAAGCGAGACCGGAATCCAGCTGGACACACTGAACTCTATCTCCATGTCTGATGTCAAAATGCTCTTCAGAGCGCCAATTCAGAATCCAACAATTCAGCTTTGTTGCCTGCAACACACTTCTTTCTCTTGGGCTGGTTCCACTCCCAGTTAGTAACTCTCCTCAACAGGAATTCCACAGCTCTAGAATCTCAGACATCTTGGCGTTATCTTTACAGTTTCACACAATGGCCTCTCTAGGCCTCCATTCTGGGACACCTCTGTCACATGCCTGGCTTCAGTGGCTTTCATTAGTCATGGAGGAAGATTTCATAATCCCTTTCTTCTATCCTTAACTCTAAAGCCAGAACCTCAAGGCCAAAGCTACAAAGTTCTGCTGCTTGCTGGGGTTAGAAAATGGCCCCTTTGTTGAATTACATCTTCACCAGCTTTGATGGTTACCTTTACTGTCTAAGCTTGGCTGTCCTGGAACTGGAATCTGTAGACCAGGCTGGCCTCAAGCTCAGAGATCCAACAGCCTCTGCCTTTGGAGTGCTGGGATTAAAGGTGTGCACCACTACATTAGGCTCTAAATTTTTCTTTACTTCCTTTCCTCAAATTGGAAATTTAGCTGGATAGGATCTTGCCCTGGGGTCATCACTCCCTCTGTTCCATTTCTTAATCTGTTTATCTCCTTGAATACAGGACCTGGTTCCATTCTACTTCCTGGTGTTTCTTTTCTCTTCATATTGCACATTTTATATTTTTCCTTTTTCATCTTGCTCCTTTTCATTATAGATCTTCATTAGAATTAGCACTAATAACCACACAACAAAGTTTATACTAGGCTGTTTTGAGATTTCCTCTGCCAATGGAATTAATCCAAAACTCTTCACTTTAGCCTCAGGCAAACTTTTCAGACAAGGACGTAGGTAACAAACATACTGAATATTTTCTGTTTTGAAACCTCTTGAGCCAGGCTCTGAAAGTTCAAATATTCCCATTAATAAGGCCCATTAATCAGTGCTTAAAGCATTCCCCTGCTTTCCTAACCCAAAGTATCAAAGTTCAAATTCTTCTAAACAAAAATATGGTCAGGACTATCACAGCAATACTGCAATCCCTGGTGTCAATTTCTGTTTTAGAGTTTTGTTGCTGTGAAGAGACTCTGTGATCATGGCAACTCTTATAAAAGAAAATATTTAATTGTTTTACAATTCAGAGGTTCTGTCCATAATCATCATGGTGGGACATGGCAGCCTGCAGGCAGACATGATGTTGAAGAAGTAGCTGAGAATTCTATATCTTGATCCACAAGCAACAGTAAGTGAACTTTGACATTGAGAATAGCTTGAACACAGGAGGTCACTCCCATTCCCACAGTGACACACTTCCTACAAAAAGGCCATACCTCCTAATAGTGTCACTCCCTTTGGGGACTATTTTCTTCCAAACCTCCACATGGTTCCAGTATCTCTGAGTTGAAAATTGGCAGGTTCTCCTAAAAATACAAAAATCTTTATAGGATGGAGTCCAGAAAAAGTAGGGAGGACAGGCAAAAAATGAATAAAAGGGTGAATATAATAAATAAACTTACATTATATTGATGTATGAAAATGCCGTGATGCTCCCTACTAGTTCATATAATTAATATATACTAATAAATAGTAGGGAAATATGTATTGGGGAACACTCCCTCAACACCAGGCTTTGGGGGTTAGACCAGAGTTCCAAGTTGTTCTAGTTTGCTATCCATCATTGTGACAAACACCATGAGGCAAAAGAAACTTGGGGATGGAAGGATATATTTGGCTTACTCATCCTATATAGTTTATTGTGAAGGGAAGTCAGGACGGGAACTCAAGGCAGGAGCCTAAAAGCAGGAGCTGACTCAGAGGCCATGCAGGAACACTGCCTACTGTCCATGACTTGTTTAGCTTGCTTTCTTATACAAACTTACCTGGGGGTGGCACTGCCTACAACCCACAGTGGGTTGGGCCATTCCAAGTCATTCATTAGTTGAATACCCAACAGGTATGCCCACAGGCTGGTCCTTCATAAGTTTTATCATTATGGAGTTCCATTTTTTATATATATATAATTTTTTATTTAATTTTATATAACAAAGTCCAATTAAATGAAAACAAACATTTATACACAATATTTGGGAATTTGGGCGTCGTTCTTTCCAAACTACTTCCTGCTGGTAAGGGGCGCTGTCTTGGGGGATTCGAAGAAGATTCAGATATCCTAGCTGTAGTCTGTAGGGCTGTTTTGTCCAGCTGTTTTGAATGTAGGATCAGCTTGTACTCTGTTTCAGGCGGTCTGGCGTGATCAAACCACATTAGTCTGGAAGGAATCCACATCTTTTCATTTTCTGTGGAAACAAAAATAGAAATCCTTTTCCCCAGTAACTTGTTCTTCAACTTAAATTTTGTAGTCAAAGCGTTTTTTTTTTTTTAATTTATTATTTTACATGTCGATCCCAGTTCCCTCTCCCTCCCTCCCTCCCTCCCCTCCAACCCTCCCTCCCTCCTTCCCTCCCTTTTACCCTCTCTGCCCTCTCACATGCACTCTAAACACCCTCCCCTCCCAACCCCCCACCACAATTCCATATGTAGGGGAATGCCATCCAGTTGGGGTCATGTAGATCTGACAGGTCCTGTGAAGTAGTGACTAGGGCTTCTCTCCTATCTCTAGAATAAGGCAGTTATCCCTCCATGGGGGATATGTTTGCAAAGTCCTTTTGTGCACCAGGGATACATCCTGGCTCCACTGTCTGAGGTCTCTTAGACTGCTCAGACCTTCTGGCTGAGACCCATATTCAGGGGGTTCCGAGTCAGTCCCCTGCTGGCTTCCCAGCTATCAGTCTAGTGGCCCTTAGCTCCTCCTTGTTCAGGTAAGCTGTCTCTATGTACTTCTACCGCATGTGGAGAAAGTAGAACACTCCTCCACTGCTGGTGGGAGTGCACACTCATACAGCCATTTTGGAGATCAGTATGGCGGTTCCTCAGGAAAATGGGAATTAGTTTACCACAGGACCCTGCAATCCCCCTCTTAGGCATATACCCAAATGATCCACATCCAAGCAACAAAGACATCTGTTCAACTATGTTCATAGCAGCACTATTTGTAATAGCAAGAACCTGGAAGCAACCTAGATGCCCCTCAATTGAAGAATGGTTAATGAAGATGTGGCACATCTACACAATGGAATACTACTCTGCAGAAAAAAAATAATGGTATCTTGAAATTCGCAGGCAAGTGGATGGCACTTGAAGAAACCATCCTGAATGAGGTAACCCAGTCACAAAAAGAGAAACACAGTATGTACTCACTCATATATGGATTTTAGAACTAGATCAAATGATCACCAGCCTATAATTCACATCACCAGAGGAACTAGGATACAAGGTGTATTCTAAGAGATTCATATAAAGTCCCTCACAGAACTGGGAAGGGACAAGTCCCCCAGACCTCAGGTAAAGTGGGGGAGGACAGCGAATGGAGAGAGAAGTAGGAGAAAATGAGGGGGAGGAGAGGAAGGCATGTGCGACCAGGAGGATTGAGCCTGGTTAGGAATGGAAAATAGGAAAGAGAGAGAGAGAGAGAGAGAGAGAGAGAGAGACAGAGACAGAGACAGAGAGAGAGAACATAAAAGAGGGAGCCAATATTGGTTTGAAGATAAAGTTGAACACAAAGAAAGGTCGAGGGAACTACAAGACTGCTCCCAACTAACAATCTCAGCTTCCGTGGAAAGGCTATCATAAATGCCCTTCCCAGAGAGTGAGATCAACAACTAACTTCTCCATGGAGCCCTCAACTAATGCCTGTTGAAAATAGGAGCAAACACCCATACATAATCACTGAGTCGAACTACAACCCAGAAGCAGATGGAGAGGACATGGAGTTCCATTGTTGAGGCTGAGAAATGCCACAGTTCTGACTCTCTTTTCCTCAATTTCTTTTTCTAGAAGATTTATTTGGTATATTGTGTTGAACACATTGTGTTAGATGTGGATTCAACAGCTAATAACATCTGAAATGCTCACTACCTCCTGTAGCAGCATCCCAGGGAATAATGACAACAACCATCATAGACCAGGGTCCTACCAGATGCCAGACACCTGTGAATGCAACATATGGTATTTCATTTAATCCTCAGAATAGCAACATAAGGGTCCATCTACACCTCATCTTTGCAGTTACTGTAGAAAAAGCCTGAGAAATATGGGTCTTTATCAAGGTTTTCCAATGAGTGGTATCTGTCAGGTTTAGGGTGTGAAACTGAGCCTTTCTCTTCACAAGCAGATGATTTCAGGAGGTAATATATCCTCTAGAGCCTTCTATCACTGGTCCTCTCACTTAAGCATGTTAGCATTCTATGCTTGTGTGCATGCATTGTATGCACTCCCCAACAAATGTGCAAAGGAATAGTTTGTGAATTTTCTTTCTTATTTTTGTCTCAGGAATAACTAGCAGAGTGGACAATCAGTTGTGGCTTGTACATAAAGATGACCCTATGAACTCTGATACATCATCCACTTTCTTCAGTGTCCCACTCTGCCCCCATTTCAGAGCTGTGCTCTCGGGAAAGGACAAATGTCATCAGAGTCATGGTGTACTGTGCAAATAACTGGAAAGAATCATCCTCTATTCTCCCACAGTAGGTTGTCTTTGTCTTTAAAATAAGGGTATAGCAACTCAGCTGATTCTCTGGTGCTATAGGGACATAGTGATTGAAACTTGGAGGAAAACACTGACATTCTGGTTGTGTAGAACCTCCCCAACTCTCCCATTTGGTGAATGAATCCTCTTTCCCTAAAGATGCTTTAGACAAATAAGAGTTGTCATTTTGGAAGACAGCGGCTCAGGAATCATTTGGGAAAGGACTTGCCAGAATGCACTCCAGAGTGACTTTATCTCAAAGTATTGCAGAGGATGAGCTGTTACCAAATTAAATGGCAGACCTCGGTGTATCCAGTCTCCCAATAAAGCACATTTATTACCTTACAAAAGTGACATTCTCCTCCACAGCGAAAGAGTAATGTTCAAAAGAAATAATTGTGCGTAACGCTGTTAGGCACTGGCATGCAGAACCATTCTTGGGCATTAAATTCAAATGGTGTATTTGATGATAATTATAATCATAAAAAGATGGACTGTGTTTTGCTATTACAGAGGGGCTGGTGGGAAAGGGGGAAGGGCCATTTCCCTTGAACCCTTTATTACAGTACCTGAGGCTGAAAGTGGAGGCTGTGTATGGAAACATTCCAAACATCCTCTTTTCATCCTGTTGAAATGGGAATCAAGCTGAGTTCCTTGGAGGAAGGAGTGATGGTCAGCTCACCCTCACCGTGGTGAATTGGGATGGGGAAGATGTTGTCTTTTCACAGACCATGTGCTTTTCTATTACCTAGTCATCTCTAAGAGTGCCACAGAATGAGCTAGTAAGCACCCTCACTTACTGTGTGTGTGGCAGTTAAACTTCACAGCATTTTTTCATGCAAATTGACCTAGTTATTTCTCTAAGTAGCCTTGTGAGTTAGGGATTATCATTTCAACTTAATAGGCAAGGGAACTGAAGGTCAGAGAAGGGTGCTAAACTCAGTGTTTTATAAAATCACAAACAAGTAGAATCTTCATTTGGGAAGTACTTCAGGAAGGCTCCAGTAAGATTCTAGTTAAAATTGCTTTAACTTTATTCAACTGAATTACATACTACTCACTTAGTACAGTGGTTCTCAACCATCCTACACCCAAAGACTTAATATCTATTTGTACCTAACACTGTGTCCTACTCTGGGAATAGAAATAGGAAATTTTGTGGTTTCTGTCCTTGGTGATCATCTTCTGACAGGTGACACAGCTTGTGGCGAAATGGCTCTCATTCAGGTGAAGGGCATGATACCCAGGAAAGGCAAATGGCTATCAAGCCTTTCTGGGCAAGAGCTGTTATTCCACTTGGAAAGTGTAGTGGGTTAAATAAGAATGGCCACCTTAGGCTCATATATTTGAAGGCTTAGTCACTAAGGAGGGGCACTATTTGAGAAAGATGAAAATGATTAGGAATTGTGGACTTGTGGGGAAGTGTGCATTGGGGGTGGGCTTTGAGGTCTCAAAATCCCATGGCAGGCCCAGTCAGTCTCTGTCTCTGTCTCTCTCTCTGTGTCTCTCTGTCTCTCTCTCTCTCTGTCTCTGCCTGCAGATCAGGATGCAGAGTTTAGCTACTGCTCCAACATCATGAATACTACCATGTTGGACTTCATCTCTAAAAGCATAAGCCAGTCCCTAATTAAATGTTTTCTTTCATAAGAGTTGCCTGGGTCATGGTGTCTCTTCACAGCAATAGAACAGTGACCAAGACAGAAGGACCGCTGCAGGCTTCTTGGGAATAGAAGTCTTTTCTGAAGGGTAGGAAAGGAAGGTAGGCTGCTAGCAAGGCAGGACAGTACAGGCAGATAGGAGCAGTAAGAGCAAAGGGCAGAGCTAGCTGTGCTGTAGAAGAGTTGGCTGTGCCCATGGCTAGAGGAATTTGTGATGGGAGAATGTTCTGGAGAAGGGAAGCTGCAAAGAGAAATTTGCATCACAACAGGGAGAACTCCTGTGGGGCTGGGAGAAATAACTGATACAGATTACAGGCTGATTCACAGAAAAACCTTGAATTGAAAAACAAAACAAAACAAAAAAAGAAAAAAAGGAGTAGAAGAAGGGAAGGAAGGAAGGAAGGAAGAAAGGAAAGAAAGACTGAAAGCAAACAGAAAACCAAAAGCCAGATTACTCTCCTGTAGGAAATAGGCTCCAAGAAAAGAGAACAATGATCAAGATAGTATTAAGGTTTTTTGTTTGTTTGTTTTGGGTTTTTGAGACAGGGTTTCTCTGTATTGCTTTGGAGATTGTTCTGAAACTAGCTCTGTAGACCAGGCTGGTCTTGAACTCACAAAGATCTGCCTGCCTCTGCCTCCTGAGTGCTGAGATTAAAGACATGTGCCACCATACCTGGTGAGATGATATTAAGTTTTTTATGACATATTTATTGAGCAGTTACCACAAGCAAATCAGTTAATCTTGAAAACACATCCCTGAAGGAAGTGTTAAAACACCCACTTTGCAGGGGGGGGGGAACTGTTGTGGCAGAACTGGGGCCTGCAGTTCTGTTGATCTCAGAGGGCTATGCTTATTAGAAACATCACTACAACACTGTGGCAAGTGGGCCTCGATGGAGAAGAGTACCAGTCAGGCCCCCACAGGGATGTCCTTGGTTTCTGAGCTAGAGGAGGAAATGTCCCTCTTCTTCGAGGTTCACTTCCTAATCCAGGTAGCTTAGGGGAGCAGTACTGCTCTAGTTTTCCAGGCATCCACTTCCCTCTGCCTGTGTCCACCACCTCTATACATGCGCATCTCACTTTTCATCAGGGGTGTCTCTAAAATCCATTATTGTTTCAACAATCTGTTCATCATAGAAAATGGACACCAAGTAGGGTTGGGGGCTACCTCCAGGATTTCAGAGGAAGGTGAGATGAGCCTAGAACACCATCCCATGCCCACCGTGTAGAATGGGTCTTAGAAATGCTTCAGTGTGTGCCAATTAGGTGTGGGTAATGTAATTGTGAATGTACTGGTTAAATAGATGAAAATGGCTGAACTGTAAATCAGTTTATTTAAATGCATTTTTTGATAGCAGAGAATAGGCACATCATTAGCTTGTAAATGTGTCTAATAAGGCTGCCTTCACTAATATGCCAAAAAGAGTCTAATTAACTTTTTTCCTCCAGTTAGACAGGAGTCTGAGGATCCCTGATCACATTCCCACACTAGCATCAGCAAAGCAGCACTAAAACAGCCCCTGTGACATCTATAAAAATGGTAGTTTATAATTAGGACGATCTTGGCTTGAACAATAATGTTGCAATTTGTAGTGATGGCTTCTGTTTCTCTTTAATTTTAATGTATTAGCCTACAGTGCTCTGGAGAGTTCTAGGCAGGCTAGCCCCTTGTCGGCATTATGCACTTTAGGTACAGGAAGGAGCGGCAGCAACAATTTCCTGCTTATTTATTTATTTTTTTAAACTTTTCTGGGAGAGAAATATTGATGAATATAACATCATCCCCTTTAGGATACAATGTTGATGCAAACCATATACCAGAATCCCCAAACAGTAGAACCTGTATTCAGTTTATGATCTCCAGTGAGTGACTATTAGCTGCTTCTGTCAAGGTTCCAGGGACCTGCTGTGGATTTCACGTTTTTACCTTCAGCCTCATACTTTGGTGTGGCATTTGGACATTAAAACAAAGTGCCTCATTGCTGTGGGAACCACCTCATTGGGCTCACTTTTTGCCATTCTTAAGCAATGCCCAGTGTTGCTTAAAGCAAAGGTTGCTAATATTGCAAAAATGTAGCCTGTGAATAGGAAGTAGGAAATCTGTAAACACCCTGAAATAGAATTCAATTCTGAGTGGCTGCCCAGAAAACCAAGATGCAATGAACACAGCTTAGGCTATTCTTGTAGCATATAAGATTTAATTTGTGCTTATAAAAGTTCATTGTGGGAAATTCACATAAGCAATAACAATATAGCATGAATAGAAGAGTAAATGATATTCTTTTATTGTTCTTATGTCAATTTCTCAGTTCCATTAGTTCTTTGTTCAGTTTTCTTCAATTTCTTTGACTATATTTGAAACTGTTATTTTAAATGTTTGTGTAGTAAGTTCAAACCCTTCTTCAGGAACAGTTTCTGATGACTGATTTCTTACCTTTGACTGGATCATTATTTACTGTTGCTTTATATACCTTGTGATATCATATTAAACATAAAACAGCCTCCTCTCCATGTCTTTGTAGACTGGGTTGATCCTTGGCAAAAGCCTAGGTTTTTTTTTTTTTTTTTTTTAAACCAGGTCTTATTGGAGCCCATATCTGGAATGGGCTTATGTATGACTTTTCAAATTTCCCTTGTGACTGCCACTTACTAGCTTAATTTCTTAATGTGTATTACCCTACTTCTCCCTGAGCCTCACATAGTCCCTTGAATATCTTCAACTGCACAGCATCTGTGTGTGTGCCCCGTCCCCACCTCCTTTAAACAGCAGATTCATCACCTTTAACTTGAGTTCCAAGTAGGATGAGACAGGCCCATCTTTTATGAAGCACCCAGACCAGTTAGAATGCTGTAAGACTGATACCTTCTCTGTTGCTCTGATTCAAGGAAGGAAAAGGAACAGCTCACCCCTCCTGTAGAGCAGTGTCTCACAAGAAAAAGAGTAGGGAGGGAGGGTGGGGAGGGAAAAGAGCAAAGATATCTATCTATCTATCTATCTATCATCTATCATCTGTCTATCTATCATCTATCTATATCTATCTATCTATATATCTATCTATATCTATCATCTATCTATATCTACCTATTATCTATCTATCTATCTATCTATCTATCTATCACAAAACAACTCTTAATTGTCAGGGCTCCAGGGGGTTAATATTTAATTATGTAAGCTTTACTACAGTCTAGAAAATATTAACCATGATCCATCCCACTCTAATTTCAGTGCCAATGTTTAACAATAGACTCTGCCTCAAGGATATAAGGCAGAGAGTGATAGAAGAGGACACCTCACTTCCTCTTCCAGTCCCCTGCACCATGTGCTCACTCACTGTACATGATAAACGTCTTATGTAAAATCATCCCCACATACATTTTAAAAAGTGATACAGTGTGTGTGTGTGTGTGTGTGTGTGTGTGTGTGTGTGTGTGTGTGTTATGTCTGCCTGTAGAGGGCGGAGGTCAACCTCAGGTGTTGTTTGTCAGGAACCATTGTTTTGTTTTGTTTTGAGACAGGGTCTTTCCCAGCCTGGGACTCAGCAAGTAGATTATGCTGCCTGGTGGGTAATGGTGGGTAAGCCTCAGGGATCTGGCTTTCTTTGCTTTCCCTGTTCCAGGCCACGGGTATGCAGCACTGCCTAGCTTTCTCTTACATAGGTTTTAAGGATCAGACACAGATCCTTGCATTTTTGAGACAAGAGCATTACTCACTGAGCTGTTTTACTAACCTTAATCCAATATTTTTGTAGTAGACTTCACATCAACTCTTTTGTTATCTAGCCTCAGACTTTCAGGGTTTATCTGAAACATTTAGAATTGCAAACATACCATTTTAAAGAATAATACAGATATCAAACTGTTAGAACAGACCTTAGAATGATGTCCATTGTGAACAGACCTCTGACATGAGTTTGCTTAAATCTTTGTTTTTCCATATGGAAGGAGAGGAAGGACTTTTCTGATGCCACTCAAGCAGGAGTGGCAGGTTTGGAGTTTATTCCTCATCCCTTTTCCTCAGTGTTTAGTGTGACCAGTTTAGGTAACACAGATGGCCAAGGATAGATCCATCTCCCCTCCCCACACACAAAGAAATAAATTAAGAAAGGAAAGAAAGGAGGAAGAACATATGTATTCAGAAATGAGAAGGAATGCAGAGAAATTAGGTGTCCAATAATAAGTACCCAGCAATAAATTATATGATATGCACACATTGGCATCTACTAAATAAGTATAATTGATGCCATAGAGTTATATTTGTTATCACAGAAAAATACTAATTATATGCTACTAACCAAAGCAAAAATACTGATTGTGAATTGGTACCTTTAATGCGCATTATCACATAGTGTGCTCCTAATAAAGCATGGTTTATTGGTGTGGCATAGCTCAAATAAGGAAAAGAGATGCCAAAATGTTAATAATTATTATCCTGGTTATTGGTTTTTTTTGTTTTTTGTTTTTGTTTTTTTTTTTTTTTTTTGGCTGTTTTTCCTAATTTCCCTTCAAAGGATCAGTGCTATATAACATAGAAATAGTCAAAGTCACTCATCACTGGATGGACGTGTCCTTGGCTAGCAGTCAGAGGATACTGACTACTAAGCACTATTCTAAGATTCAGGATTAGGCAACCTTCCCCCAGAAGTTCAGGTGACCCTAACCCCACCATTCTCCACACCCCAAAACACCAGCCTTGTTTGAAGATCCATTGCTAATACTTGGGATCTTGGGATTTATTAACTACATAAATATCAAACCTTGAAAGTGCACTAAGGTCACAATATATCTGTTCTGTTTGTAGTATACTCCCCACCCCAACCCAGTATCTATGTTGGATATATGGAAGTTTTGTAAATCACTGAATGGCCTGTAGTGCATAACTGTTGTTCACTACTTTGAAGAAAATGTAGAAAAGAAATGATAATAATTTCTCAAATATACATAACTTTTAGAAGGCTTTGCCACTCCTTCAAAAAATGTAATTACATTTTATTTATTTACTTATTTACTTTGTGTGTGTGTGTGTGTGTGTGTGTGTGTGTTTGTAGATGGGTATATGGAGGTAAAAAGGACAGCTTTCAGGAACAGTTTCTCTCCTCCTCCACAAGTCTCAGAAATTCAGAAATTCAGGTCATTAGCCTCAAAACAGAGAGCTCCTTTACCCATTGAGCCATTCCCCAGTCTTCTTGTTACTTAAAGATTATGTTTGGAGTCTGAAACTCAGGTTGCCAAGGTTTAAATGCTGAGTCTACTTATTAGCACTGTAGCTTTGAAAGCCTTTTAGTTCTCTAACCCACAGTCTTCTCATAAGTAAAAGGGAGATAGAGTGGTCAGTCTCTAAAGCTACCATGTTGTGACTCCCTCCCATAGTCAGTGTCTGCAGGCCTGTGACTACACAAGTGATGCATGCTTTTGGAATTCAGAATCTAGGGAGATTCTGCTTTTTATGCTTCCAACAGCACTGTGATTCCAGGTTGGAAGAGAACTTGTGAATGGGCCACAAGACTAGGCCACAAGACTAGGGCCACATGAGTGCACATGTACACAGTGGGGCTTCCAACCCAGCACTGCAGTGGAACCCAGGACATTATGCTGCATTTCTAAGGCCTAAGCAAGGTTGAAAGAAGAACCCTATACAAGTCCTATCAATTGTCACAACTACCAGAGTTAATAAAATCAACAGCATCCTAGCATCCTGACCTCTATAATATTTGTAGAGATGATATGGCCATGCACACCAAGGTCTTGACAAATCATTGCTCAGAAAGTATACATTCAGTTATACAATCTTTGCATACAATTCCTGCATGGAGGAAGCTGACATCTCCATCTTCTTGTTTTAAACATTTCATATTTTCATTTAATTTTGTTTGTGTACCCCATCAACACACACACACACACACACACACACACACACACACACACACACACACACACACACACTGTGGCATGTGTGTAGACATCAGAGGATAATAGGAATCTGTTCTCCACTTCCACTGTTTGGAGCTTGGGGATTGAACTCAAGTGGTCAAGCTTGGTGACAGTGCCTTAGCTGGCTGAGCCATCTCACCAGCTCTAGTACCCCATTTTTATGTTGAGAAGCCTGTCATAGAAGGAAGAAGAGAGGGCTGGTTACCAGCCTCAAGGTGCCAGGTCCTTCTCACCCCCCAGACAGATTGTTTCTTTCCATGCTTTGCAGCTGTCTTTCTAGGAGAAAAGGAAGGACTTGCCCCAATGCCTTCAGAAAGCACTGGCTAATTTATTTCTCACCTCAGATCATTCAGTAATAAATAATGAGGGGAATGGAGGCTATGTGAGCCAAAGTGTGCACTCTGGGGATGAGGCTGGTTGCTGTGGAGATGGCGGTGATGTCTCAAGCTGATGATGATCTCAGCGGGGGAAATGAGCCGCAGGAGAGGATGCACCAGGAAGCAGAATGCTCTTTTCTCCTAATGTCATGTAATGAAGGAAGTTAAACTACAAATGAATGAAAACAGGGACAGAATATTTTCTAAAGATAATACTTGCCGGCATCTCCACAGCACTCTTGTGAACACCATCAGCTGGCAGATTGAGAATAGCAGCGAGTGTCGTTCGGCATTAATTATGTTGAAATGTAAATCTAAAGGCATCCAATTCAGACGAGTCATTTTTAATAATACTTCATCCTGGGCTATGGAAATTTTTATTTGTCACTATTTAATTGATTTGTGTCTGTTTCAATTATTTATTTCCTTTTGCTTGGTGTGTTCGTGGACTAGTGGGAACAGGCAGCCAGCAACCCCCATTTCCTCCCTCCACTAACATTCATTCTCCACACCTACTATCCCAAATGCCTGGAAATGAGCCATGGCAAAGTGGCTCACTTTCTGCCTTCTCCTTGATTACTAGAAATAATTTCATGGTGATGCTGAATGATCTCTTGGATCTTCATGACCCCATCCAAAAAGTCATTCCAGGGCATCTTCTGGGAGAATCCCATCTAAGCCTAGAACTTTAACATCCATTACCCAATTGACACCAGAAATGGGTTCCATTTTGCTTTCCAGTATATTTTGTCTCATTCTTGTACCTGTATGTCTGTCTCCTTATGTATGTAGAAGCTCTTTAAGAGCAGGGATGCATATTGTCCTCCATTTCAGTTGTTTTGATAATGTACACATACACACGTATGTGCACACACATGCATACACATCTGTGTAAACACACACACACACACACACACAGAAAAACAAAACAAAATATAGCTATCCAGTTGGTGTTGATACTCTTGACCAAACTCTAGCTCCTCTTACCAGCATTTACCCATTACAAGCCCCATTGTTTTTAGTTTCCTATACAGGACCAAGTGTGATGATAAATTAGATAAGTAATTTAACCAAGTGCATTAGGAATCTCATATGTGACATTTGCCAGACAATAAACAAAAATGTAAGTATCTTCCTAATATGAAAACTAAGTCCCTGGAGGAAGAGACAATGTTTCAGACTATAGGAGAATGTATCTTTAAATATGGTGACTTTTCTAGTACCTACAAATTGTGAATCAGCTGGCTGTTATGGCTAGAACTTTGGTTATAGTAATTTTGTTTGTAGATTTCATAGTGATGAGTGTTGTAATTGGGTTCTCTGGGGCCCCCAAACCACCTTCCATTTACTCAAAAGCAGATGGGAGGTGCTACTCACTTTGAGTGTAAAGTAAAAGCAGTGGCAAGGGCATACAGAGGTAGATTCCTTCTTCCCGTAATGTAGAGTGCTTGCATTTGCTCTCCCTTCACGCCCCATTCCATCTTTCATTCTCAGACAATGAACCCATCCATGCCTTTGAATGCCTCTCTCTCTCTAGGCATAATGCTTTTTCCTCAGCAGTATGAATCAGGGTAGACATGGCTTCCAAAGAGCCAAAGGGAATGGCATCCACCCATCACTGCAGGGACAGGCACCGGAGGCGCCAGCAGTTGACAATATGTTTGTAACAGATCACTGGGCAATTTTCCAGTCTGATACATCCCTTCTGCCTGTGCCCTCCAAAACACAAGGTATCAGGAAAGTTGGCAGTCTAGTGCGAGGAAGGCTTTGAAACACAATCCCCATCATACACCACATGTTGGAAGGCATCCAAGCCACAGTACCCAGTTGGATTCATTTGCAAGTCTCTGAGTCCCGGGTTAATTGTACAAAACAATGGCCCTGACCCATCAGTACAGAAAGACAACTGGCACACTCACAAGTGTCTGTTCATTTAACTTACTACTCTAAGCATCAAGGTACTTAAATGGATGTGTTAGAGGCAGTACACACAGGAATAACTTGCTGCATGTGAAATCAGTGTATACCTTCAGTTATATGCATGCATACATAGATGTTTTTGTTCACTCCATCTCACATATGTACATACATGCACAATATAAATCAGATAACTTATCCCCAGGCTGTCTTTTAACTCAAGCCAATTGGATATGGTCTTGTGAGTCTATTCCCAGAGCTAGAGTGTAGCTCTGCTGTGCTCTGAGTAGGGAGCATGTTCCAGCTATTGGCATTTATCTGAGCTTAAATTCCCTTCTCCCATAGAATCTTGCTACTTTGCTTTGAATTCGTCAGGCCCATATCCCAGCCATGAAATGAAGTCTTCACACAGCTGTGTGACCTGTGATCAGGATGCTGTCACAGTCCCAGCCCCCACTGCAGGGTATGCAGGGTATCCACTCTCACCCTCTGTCCCACGACTCTCTCTCTTACCCCATGTTCCACTGGTCACTTGGCTGATGGCGTGTGTCTGTTCTTACATTCCCTCCTATTATCTCAGCTGTGAGTCCAACTGGCAGAGTTGCCCACATGGACTTGGTGAAAATGCCAAATGCCTGCTTACCACACACCTGAAAGCCTCTGGCTGTCCCACCACCCATGAAGCAAGGCATGAGGAACTTCAGACAAGTATGTTCGGCAGACACAGATCAAGCTTGAAAGTACTGCTGGTCAGTCCAACCTTGGCCACACTGTCTTTGACCGTCAGGTTAAAATGTGGCGACTAATGCCATCTCACAGCATAATGTGATAATTGTGTGTGATGGTGAATCTTGATTGCCAGCTTGATGGGATTAGTGTCACCATGGAAACACATCTCTGGGTGTGTGTATGAGGGTGTTTCCAGGGAGGTTTCACAGAAGAGAGACCTGAATGTGAATGTGGTTAGCACCACCCTTGGACTGGTATCTTAGGCTGAATAAAAAGGAGGAAGTGACCCTAGCATGAGCACGTTATTCTCTGATTCTGACTGTGGGTGCAATATGATGAGCTGCTTCAAGTTCTCGCTGGTATTTATTTCCTTCCATGATGGACAAAACTATCAAACCAAAGTTAGAATAAACCATTCTTCCATTATTCACAGAAATGAGAAACAGTAACTGATTCAATATGTCATGGGAGCAAGCATGGCCCAGATCCTTACAAAGTGTTCAGTAAGCACTGGACATCACCATCAATACCATCACCATCACTCTCTCCATCATCACCTTCACCATCACATCACCATCACTCTCACCATCACCATCACCATCACTCTCACCACCATCACCATCATCATCATATCATCATCACTCTCACCGTCACCATCACATCACCATCACCACCATCATCATTTTGCTACAACCAGCAATTAATGCTCCTTAGGAGAATGAACTGGGATCTTTCAGGTACTGGAGTCTCAGAAGAGGCTAGCATAGCTGATTCTAGAGCAATCCAGACTTGTAAGAAATGGAAAGCCTTTGGATAATTCCCTACTACGCAGCTGGGGTTCAAAACATGTTGTAATATATATCTTACCCAAGACATCTGGAGATTCTGTTAGTAAAAAGAGCAAAGAAAATACATGCTGGAAAGCATCTGATACCCATTGTATATGTACTCCACCCACCCACCCCCGTGTGTGTGTGTGTGTGTGTGTGTGTGTGTGTGTGTGTGCATGTGTTCCCCTTTAGTTGTATGAATTACCAACATGACTGTAGAAATTAATTCTTAGGCTTGTTTTCCATTCTCCACAACCAAGATGAGTACAATAAATACTTATTGATTAACCATAAAGAAAAAAAGGTAACTTCAAGTCAAGGATTTGAAGACCCTGTCATTCATGACTTCAAAATTTCCATGCCCAACTTAAATGTGTCCCTTTGGTTCTCTTGCAGATGATATCAACTTGGAAGAAGGGCACCAGAAATTCCACGTGGTGGTGCTTGGGTCACTCACTGCCTGGACTTGCTCACATGCTGAACTACATACCAGGCAGGCATTAGGACACTTTCTTTGACAAAGATCTCTTGTGGGATCTGTGTAGCTCTGAGTGCCAGCAGCATAGTTCTCTACATTTATCATGCTTCATCTCGTGGCCACGCAGTTCACATATTCCCTCTTTTTACTGGAATGTATCTCCTTTCCCACCACTCCTTCACCAAGGTGAATCCTGATAATTATTTAAAAATTTTGCAGGACATCTTTTCAGATTCTTCCTGCACTGTTGAATTTAGGGCTTCCTTGACTCTGTGGGTCTGGATAACTGTCCCAATGATTGTACCTAACAGTGTATTATACGTGCATGAGTATGTTTGTATACCACAATCCTGTTTTACTGTTGGGAAATATATCCTAAGACTTCAAGTGGGTATCTGAAACCTTTTTATAAGTGCACTGTAATCCTATAACAATATTATAAACCAAGAGAGCTGTAAATATACAGAGTGGATACATTGAACACATGGAGTAATATATGTCCTAGACAGAAAGGAGCAGGATGGAGATTTCCTCATGTTACCTGTAATGATATTAGAATTTAAAATTTATAATTTTTTTCTTGGAAAGTCAGTCTTCTTGTGTGTTTTATTACAGGATCTTGGGAAATCCAGATTGGCATTAAACTCATTAGGTAGCTAAGGGTGGCCTTGAACTTTTAATCCTCCTGCCTCCACCTCTGAGTGGAGGTATGTACCTCAACACTTGGTTGGATTTCCCATTTTATATTTTCAGACATTGATTCTGTTTAATTGAAACTGTAAAAAGTGAAACTTCTGATAAGGGTTTGTTATATATTGAGTGGATACTGTATTGATTATACATTGAGTGGCTAATTTTTGACTTGTGGAGTCTTAAAAAATAGTGTCTCAGTCAGAAAAACCATGATTTTCCTCCCAGTAATAAGTACAATCAGAAGGAAAACTATAGTTACAAAGTGTGAAGTGCTCTATAGAGAGAATTCACAGCTGTGAGAGCATCAAAGCTGGCAAAGCCACCTACTCCTCCAGAGGTAGAATTGAGCTGAGTTGGCAGTGGGCATCAGCTATGTTGAGGAAATAGAAAGGGAGACTTCAGTAGGGGACTCCGTGATCTGAGGGAGTATGAGAGAGCAAAGGAGGAATATGAGATCAGAGAGAACAGCAGAGAGAGTGAGGGAAAAGTGGGGGTGTCAAATGAAGTTAGAGCATCACCACCCAGACCTGCAGACCTTTGTAAGAACCACTGAGAAAGTCCCCCCCCTCTCTCTTCTCCTTCTCCCCCTCTCTCTTATCTCAACCCCTCCCCAAATGTAAAGTTGGATGGGTAGGGAGGTGGAATCTGGGAGAATTTGGGGACAGGAAAACAGCTGATCAAAATATACTGACTGGAGAAAATTAGTAAGAAACAAAAACAAGCAAACAGAAATACTGAAGGTCATTGTTTGAATTACTTCCTCCATTGCTACAACAAAATGCCTAAGCAAAGCATTTTAAAGAGGAAGGGTAGTCTATCATGAAAGAAAACGTGGTGGTACAAGTGGAAGGCTGACTAAGCATGCTGCATCTTCAGTGTGAAGCAGGAGGGATAAAGGTTGATGTTCAGCTCCCCTGCCCGCATTCCTTTTCATTCAGTCAAAGTCCTGACCCTAGGGAATGGTGCTGCCCACAAGTAAGTAAGTTTTATCAGCTCAACTGACTTAATCTAGAGACTTCCTTGCAGACATGTCTGTTGTTCTTTTGATGCAGCTAATGCCTATAAAACACAAACACGAGACTCAGCGCCCACGTGGAGTTTATTGAGAGAGGATAGAGAAAGGGGGGGGGGAGTAGCTGGTCAACCAAAAGCAGGAGAGAGAGAGAAAGAGCAAGAGGGGGGCAGAGAGAGGACAGAGAGAGAGAGAGAGAGAGAGAGAGAGAGAGAGAAGGCAGAGAGAGAGCAAGAGAAGCCAGAGAGAGAGACCAGAGAGAGAGAGAAAGAGAAGCCAGAGAGAGAGAAGCCAAAGACCAAGAGAGAGAGAGAGAGAGAGAGAGAGAGAGAGAGAGAGAGAGGTACTTGGCATGCTTGCTTTAAAAAGGGAGCTTGTGCATGCTTAACTGAGTCTTCTGGCAGCCAGGTAAAGCTTGATTTAGCAATGACACGGCCATGACATCCCGCCCATAGTTGGGCGGGATCAGCTGGCTGCTAGTTCCTAACAATGTCCATAGGCTTGTTTCCATGGTGATTCTAAATGCTGTCAAGTTGACAAGATAAACCATAACAGATGCTTGGGTTTTAGCATATCTTCAGAGGTCTATGTGTCAGGGGAAGGGATGAGAATCACATGATCAGGTTTTTGTTTGAAAAGAGTCCTTTGCACAGCAGTATAAGGAGTTTGTCTACTAAGATGAGCCAGAGGCTGTGGAGAGTGGCGGTCATAGACCTTTCCAAGTGGTGCAGTTGGTTGACATCAAAGGCTTATCCTGGAGTAGTGGTCATGGAAACTGAAGAGTAAACAGAGCTGTATTTATTTACTGTTTCAGCCACTACCAATTAAAACCAACTTAATGGCTGAAACCAACCCACCCATTATCAATGGTCAGAAGCACAGTGGCTCAAGGGCTCCTAATTTGCATTAAATTCTATGAAAGAACTTGATGAACCAACAGGTTCTAAGTCCCATCTCAGAAGGCTAGTGACACAGTGTTGACCACCATGAGGACCTATCTGTAATTCTATTTCAAATACATTCAGGTTAGGGGTGAATTTCCTTCAAGTCCTATTTCCTTGACATATAGTCTTTATTTTCGAGTTGAGAATGGATGGTGTTTCAAATCTTTTGATGGCTTAGACTCTGGCTTCCCCTTCTATATGTTCTATATTCTTTCTCTTCTGCTTGTGTGATTGCATTAACCTCAGCTGAAACATCGAATAATATCTCCACCTTAAGATTAGCTGACAGGTAACTTTAAAGATACTTTTAACATCCCTTCCAACATATAGTATATGGCATAACCATGGATGTGACAGCACAGGGCAAAGACACAAGGCCAGAATGCTACCTATCTCATGAGATTAATTAAGAAGCTAAAATCAACAGTTCTTGCAAATGGGTTGAGGTGGCCATCATTACATTCTTCTTCCCTGAAGACAGATGCAGATGCAGAGAAATTACAGCTCTACACCAGGCAGCTGGCTGCTATTTCTCAGCCAGTATTGTCAGATGTTTTGTGAGTCTGGCACAATTAGGAGCAAGGACTCTCAGAGGCAGAATGATAACAGGGGCACTGGTTGGTTCTTTTATCCCTTGGGTAAGCCAGTCTGTCTCTTGGGACCCTTGGTTTCCTAGTTTGTAAAGGGAAAGGAATCAGACCTAAGAGGCTTTTCCTCCCGCAGATTCCAACACCAAGTTAATCATATTCATTTGTCTTTTCTTCTTGCTACTTGATCAGGAGCAGGCCAGGTGTGAGGGGGCGGACCATGGGACTGCTGGCACATGCTGAATTCATCATGTCTTTTCATGGAGCTTAATGCTAACAGATGTTTCTGAGTCATAATAAAAGGTTAAATATTTTAATAAAAAAGACACATGTTGAAGGTGATTTGGGTTTCGATTAAACTCCCCTGCATTCACCATTTTTTTCCTCACATGCAAATGAACTGGAAGCTTATTAATGAGATGAGAGACTGGAGTCTAATTAGCAACAGGACTGAGGAAGCTTATATTAGCTGATTCAGCAAACTAAATGGATAATTACTGTAGCTGGACTTGGGCAGCTTCTAAGAAGCCTTATTAATGGAACTCTCAGAAATTGCCTTGATTATGGTCTCTCAACCTACAGATTTAATCCAGGCCATAGATACTTTATAGTTATTCTGTGCAGGGAATCCGTCTCCTCCATCATCCTTAGTGGGCAGACAGATTACAAACCATCTCTGGCTTAGTTGGACCTTTATCAACTTGGGGACCCAAGGGGGGTCTCTGTGTCTACTGCTGAGCCAGTCTTTTCTTGAGCCCAGTCTTTATTTCCTCCTTGGAGTGGGGAGAGACACACCTAACAGTTCTTTTCGTGTTCATTGCCTTTTTGAGACTGAGAAGTCTAGTGTTTTATATATCAGTTTTAATTCAACAAACATGTGATGACATATTGTTTGTTTTAATTGTTGTTTTGACAGAAATCTAGAATCACCCATGAGGCCATCATCCTGTGAGGAACCTGTGAGGAACTACCTAGATTAAAGTTATCCTCAGAGAATGTCCGTGAGAGATGCTTTTACATAGTGTTAATTGATGTGGGAAGACCCACCTTAATTATCCATGGAACCATTCCTTGGGCAGGGTATCCTGGACTGTATAAAGTAGAGACAGTGAATTGAGCACTGGCATGCATTCCCTGTAGATCCCTTCTGATGGTGGACAGTGTTACCAGCTGCTTCAAGCTCCTGCTACCCTGACTATCCCCCCACCCCCACGGACTGTGACAAGAATGTCAGTGAAAATAAACTTGATAGTTCCTTCCTTAAACTACATTTGTCAGGAAGTGCTGCATTCTTCTCAGCAGCCAGTGGGAGCACATATTAAGATATAAAGCAAGTCTCAACAAATACAGTATCTTAGTCGGGGTTTCTATTGCTGTGAAGAGACACATTGACTGTGGCAATGCTTATAAAGGAGAACATTTAATGGGGGTTTCTGGCTTATAGTTCAGATGTTTAGTTCATTATTGTCATGGCAGGGAACATGGCAGCATGCAGATAGACATAGTGCTGGAGAATTCTACATTGTGATCCAAAGACAACAGAAAATGAAATGATATACTGGGTGAGGCTTGAGCATATATGAGACCTCAAAACACACCTTCACAGTGACATACTTCCTCCAACAAGGTCACACCCACTCCAACAAAGCCATACCTTCTAATGATGCCACTCCCTTTTGGGGCCATTTTCTTTAAAACCACTGAATACAGGAAAGTTGAAATCACACCCTGCTTTCTAACTGACCTTTGGATAGTAACAACAAAACAAAAGACAGAATATTCACATATTCACAAGAAGTAAAACAACACATTCCTGAACCAAAATTAAATGAAGAAAGAAATCAAGGATATTTTTAAATTCTTAGAATTGAATGAAAATGGAAACACAGCATACCAAAATCTATGGGATGCAATAAAATCAGTTGTAACAAGGTGTACTGTGCCTACATTAAAAAAAAAAAAAACAAAACAAAACAAAAAAAAAAAAAAACCTCGAGAGCTCTCAAATTAATAACTTGATGATGTGCCTGCAGAAATAAAATAAATAAACACCCATAAAAATAGATATGAGTAGATAATGAATATCAGCAAAAATTAATGAAATAGAAATAAAAATCACCTAAGCAAAGAGTTGCTACTTTGAAAAGATTCACAGCACTAAGGAGCTAAGACACTGTTCTAAGTGGTGTGCCTGAGAAAACTCACTTAAGTCTCTAACAGTCCTATGGGTAGATATTCTTAGCATCCTTGATTTATAGAAGCGGGAACTGAGGTATATAGCTATTCAAAGTCACTGGTCAGTAATGATCAATTCTGATATCTAAGCTAAAGTTTGGCTCCCAAGACAAACTCTAAGCCTCGACATTACTATTGCTTTCTAACATTGACATATTTTACAGTAAAAATGGAAAGGAAGAAGAGGTTGCCTGATGGACACACTGTAAAAGAAAATTTGAGGAATATTTACTTACTAAAAGTAGTAGTTTGAGTGGAAACCTTGTACGAGAAGGGTTTTATTTTTCAGTAGAAGACAGACCCAAAGAAATGTTAGGAAGATGTATAAAGCCAGCAGCCTCGTTGACTCCTACTTGATTTTATGGTGTTTCCTTATTATATGAACTTTTTCTTCTTTCATTTGAAGTCAGACTTCTTGGAAGAAATTTGAAGCTTCTTCTCCTTAACTTCTCATTACTTAAATCAGCACAATGGAGTCTCTATTGCCATTGTTCTGCTCAACCTAGCATTCTAAAGATCAACAGTGACATCCCATTTGCCAAGCCCCACATGACCTTTGATGAATCTCATGACTCTTTCCTCCTTGTTTATTCTCCCACTTCTCCCTTGTTGCTGTGTCTAGTCTCTTTCCTATCACCCCCTTGTAACACAATTTCCACAGCCTGTTACACAAGAAAGTTAACTCTCTAGAAGAGAAGGTACAGATAAAATAAGACACAAAACATATCAGGGTGTGTATTGATGTCTGTAGCCCTTGTTGTCTCCAAAGGTCACACACCTCAGGTTGTGATCTAGGCCACAACCTGTAGCCATGTTGGTGTCCCAAGGCCATGCTGCCCTGGGGGCCATACAGATCTGAGTGGCCTGTGCTGCCATTTGGGGCCATGGTAACATCTGAACCCAGGCCAAGGACCATGTCTGGGTCTGTGGTCCTACCATAGCTGGGGTCTGTGTTGATGTCAATGCCCCAACTTACCACCAAGAACCTAATGGATACCTTGGGTTTAGGCTGCAAAGTGTGACCATGCTGATGTCCAAGGGCTATGCTGCCACCAGGGTCATGCAGATCTGAGTGGCCTGCACTATCACCTGGGACCATGGTCATGGTATTGTCTGGACCATGGCTGAAACCAAGTACCATGTGTGGGTCCATGGTCCTGCTGCTTCTGGGGTCTGTATTGACATCCATGGGGTCATAGGAACCGTGCATGTTGAAATGTGAAGGCCATGTTGAGCCTGCTCTGCCTATCACTGGCCTGGGATAGCTGGTCCTGCCTCTCACTGGACATTCTAGCACGAGAGCTGGTCTCACCCTTCACCATGGGCTTGGGAGAGTTGGCTGTGATGACATGGGTCTAGGAGAGCTGGCTCCACATTTCACATGTCAGGGGCAGTTCCAGTGGCCCAGACTGACCAGCTTAGCCCCACTACCCAGTCCCACATCATGGGCCTTGGGTTGTCCCATCTTAACACCATCTGTGATCTGCTGAAGTGCATGAAAGGGACTGGTCCTACAGAACGATAGCCCCAGGATCTCCATGACTTGAGGGTAACAGCAGGATGTCTGATAGAAGTTTCAGTGAGAGTCCAGTGATGATGGTGTGCTGTAGGCCTTGAACCAGACCAATGACTCATTGCAATGAACATTTGTGGGTAGGGCTTATTGCACAGAAGGGCATTCTGTTTGACACACCACAGCTCCCCATGGCCCTAGAAAGAATGAGGAAGTGTTGGAGAGATAGGAAAGGCAGAGAAGTGAGGTACTCTTTTGGTTGTTTGTGTTGTTTTTAAATTAATTTGGGGACATTTCCTTTTAGGAGAGGGGTGCTTCAATAGTGAAAGACAGGTATAGGGAATGGGAAGGTGAACAGGACGGGGGTATATAATGTGAAATTCCGAAAGAATCAATAAAGAATTATGCTAGAAAAAAATCCTCAATAATCAGTGGCTAAAATTCAGTCAAATTTGTTAAAAAACAAAATCGCCAGTTCCTAGGGTGGAATATTAACAGAGGCTAACAATAATAAAATAAAAATTACAATAAAGTACAGAATAGTCTCAGAGTAATGCTGAGTAAAGAACCAGGTTACTGCTGATAGAGAGAGACAGAAAGAGAGAGAGATAATATATAGCATGTTATTATTGATATAAAATTCCAGAAAATTCTAAGCCAATGTGCAGTGGTAGCTAGTAGATGAACAGGGAAGCTGCTGGATTTGGGAGTGGGAGTAAGGACCCCCTGTCAAGTTGTTGGAGAAAAAGTACTTGTGATAGTGTCCTGGGTACACATAAATTCCAACATTTATAAAATTACATACTTTAGTGTTGTTTATTGTACACCAATTAAAACAAAGCTGTGTGTGTGTGTGTGTGTGTGTGTGTGTGTTTTGTGTTAAACTCTTGTGCATGGTAAGCAAGTGCCCCCTTCTGAGAGAAATCCCTATTCCCATTTAAAGCTGTTTTAAAGATAAAGGATGAGCATTGGAAGGCCCCTGGGAACCACTCATCATCTCTAAAGCTATTCAACAAAGAGAAAGGAAGTAAATGGAAGTAAAATGAACATTTTGTCCTTTCTTCACTTTATGAACTGTACCACTTGTCTCCAAATTATAGGTAAAGGAAGGTTTCTCTTACAGGGGTATTCCAGCTTAAACAATGACAGAATGTTTATTCACCATCTTCTAACCCCTAGAGATTAATGGATCCTGGTATTGGTGGTCAGTGGTTGCTAAACTACATTGAGTGGGAACCAGCTCTGTCCTGACAGCCTGCCTAATATTACAGAGTAACATTACTTCAGAAGTAATGTTGAAAAAATGAAAGAAAGGAAAAACACATTGCAATTATATGCTATCAACTAAATAATGAGAAACATAGAGAACCAGGGAGGCTGTGGAGGGATAGAAGGAGACAGGTAGGGATGGTGGGTGAAATTAATGCCTTCGATTCTTCAATGAATAAATCATAAGGGAAAACAACCAAAGGAACTTGAAGATTAGAAGAAATTTAATTTCAACTAATTACATGCCTATAATTCTTGGAGTTTTATTTTTAATGTAAAACTCAGATGCAATTGATGTAAGATTAATAAAATTAAACTATGATTCTGGGTATAAATGATATTAGATGACTACCACTGATAGTTTAGCTGTGAAAATATATACTATGTTTTAAAAGTTTATTCATCTTAAGAAATATATGCACAAAAGTTGGTGACATGGCTTATCAGGTAAAGACAATTGCTGCTAAGTGGGACAGCCTGAGTTCAGTTCCTGGAATCCACATGGGAGAAGCAGGAACTGACTCCTTATAAAGTTGCCTTCTAACTTTTGCATGAGCACACACATACATATGTTTGCATATACATAGTTATATACCTTCATAGTTATTATGGATGAAATAAATACTCTACTTGGGATTTATTTGAGTTGTGGCTGTAGGCAAGAGTGTAAGTAAAATAAGATTTTCTGTGAGTCAGTAAATATTAAAGCTGGGTGAGGTACGTTATATACATTTTGTGAATATTTTGGAACTTTTTCATGATAATTTTCAAAGACTTTTTCAATCTAGTTTGGCCATTGAATTTTATTCTTTGAATAGCCTAGTGAATATCTCCATAAATATGGGATGACAGGATATAGAGAAAATTGAAGGTTATATTAAAATTCTTCAATGAAATGCACTAGTTCCCAGGACAGAAACAGCATCTGGATACAGCAGTGAGACCCACTTGTTTGTACCCCAGGACAGAAATTACAGTGTTTGTTTAAACCCAAACTGAACAAACCCGACACTGTGAGAAGCCACAGACTTCCTTACCCGCATTGTTGGCAGAAGCCCCTGCCTCAGCGGGTGCACACATTCAGATTCTTGGATGTTCATCAGGACCAGATTGAGTCTTTAGGGCCTCACCCATCACCAAGCAGAAGGATGTTCATGCTTTGCTCATCACATATGGCACTGAAGATTAAGGCTTCCTGGTGCACATCTTAGCCTTTGGCAGTTGTGGAGAGCACACATCATTTGCTTAAGGCCAGTGGGTGGGTCCAGCTTAGATTCCCCAGTAAGCTTCCCTTTCCTATATAGTCTTCCAGGCTATGTGGCTCTTGGGGTGATAGAGCTCCAGAACCCTGCCCATTTCCACAACATCCCCTCTGCAGTTACTCAGCCTCTTACTATGAGTGGGAAACCTTTGAGGGGCAGAAACTACTTGCAAGGCAAGCAGGAGGACTGGAGTTCTGACCCCCAGTACCCACATAGATGTCAGGCAGGAGTGGTGTCCTGATTGTAATCCTGTGCTCTGGAGGCAGAGATGCAGGGGAACACAAGCTGGGAGCAAGCTGGCTTGTTAGACCACCTGGATTGTGAGCTCTGAGTGCAGTGAGAGACTTAGCCTCAATTTATAAGGTGGAGAGCAATTAAAGAAAACACCCAGAATCAAACTTTAGCCTCAACACAGGTGTGCATACCATATACCTGCACATGTATCCAATCACATACAAGGGGGCATGTATATATATGCACATAACACACACACACACACATACACACACACACACCTCTACTGAGACATCAGTGGCAATGCAACACAATGGGCAACTTCTCAAAAGGGGTTGTACCCAGAATCTCGCAGGAGAGTAAAGGCAAAGGGGACTTAAGTTATGTATGTTTTTAATACCTCCTGATATCATCCTACCAGTCATAAAAAGACCCTCGAGCCCACTGTGGTGATAACCTGCAGGAATTATGGACCTGCTTGCAATGGATTTGTTTTGGTTATGTTCCTGCCTGCTCAATACATCCTATTGCCTTAAACTCATCTCTTTCTTTGCCCTTCCCATTTGGACGTCAATTTATTTACAATTCTAGTTGAGAGCTTCAGACCTTGCCGTTCAGAACTGACATTCAACCCCATCTCTGCCATTACTCTAGCCCACCAGAGTCCCCACCAGCCTCCTCTTTTCACACACACCCCTGCCTCCTCCCTGAGGTTGGACTGCTAGGCCCCTATTTTTAACAAAAAGATGGGGTTCTGTTGGAGTAGGCTTGATATAGAAAGTTAGCCCCATTTAGATGTGAACCCTCACTCTGCCGTGTCCTGTTTAGTGTGTGTATGATTCCTACAACTCAGAATAATAGAGGGAATGAGTGATGTCACATATAAAATGCCTACAATAAGGAAGGCAATGTACCAATATTGATATGCATCTTCTTCTTTCTAAATCCAAACCTTATGGCCTGCTTTTTCTTTTCTTTTTTTAAACAATGAAGACCAGCCCTTTAAACATTTCTCTATGGCCAGCAAACACAATGTTTTGTCAGTAGAGGATGCTAGAAGAACACGGTTAGAGGGTAGATAGTTCCCCCTGGTTCCTTTGTGCTTTGTGGCAGTATGTTTAGCATGCACAGCTCCTCCAGTGCTCGGCTCCTGCTGTGAAAATGTCTTTCCTAGGGCAAGGTTACTGCTGGGTGTATAGCCACCCTAACACCCAGCTTCCAAAGAGTGCATGACTTCCTCAGTGCTGGGAGCCTACAGCATAAACAGCTTCTCCAATGGCTGGCTCCCGCAGCAGGGAGAGCTTGTCATGAGCCCAGTCCTGCAGTGAACAGATTCTCCAATGCCCTACTTATGCAGCAGGCCCAGTGCCCAGAAGATTACCTTTGCCTCAAGTGTCTGCAAGGGAGCACACTTCTCAGACACCTACCCATCATAAAAGCTACTGCCTGAGTCTTTGTGGAATTTTCCAGCAAGTTCTTAGGTGCAGGGCCTGACCAATAGTTGACAGCTTCCCTCAACATCCAGGAGGATGACTTCCCAGCAAAGCCCACCTGCTTGTCACCTTGGTGAATCCATTATTCTGGGAACCTCTGTACTGTTGTCAGGTCTGAGTGGTGGTGATCCCCTTTGTCTGAAGCTTTCTCTTCTTCCAAGATCTCTTTGCTTCTACACAGCCAGTCACTTGTTTCTCCAGCCCCCTGCCGTATTCAAAACCAAAAAACTAGCTTGTTTATGCTTTATTTTGTTGTGAAACAGTCTTACTATGTAACATTGGCTGCTGTGAATCTCACTGGGTAGACCTGACTGAGCCCCAGTCTCACCGGAAGTCCTCCTGCCTCTGTTTCTCCTATGCTGAATTATAAATTCCTTAAAAGTTTTCCTTGTGGAGTTATTGTGGCCACTGCCTTCTGCTTGGACCTCAGCTGATACAGGCATGTAGTTCCTGTTAGGTGAGTTCAAGACAGAAGAGCTCAGCCTGGAAAATCTCTTGTATTTCTGTCACCCAGTCCTAAGATTTGAAATCTCTGGTGCAGAACATGTTAGTCCTCCTGATAACAAAAAAGTACAATGTATACCTTATTAATGCCAAAAAGACATAATAATGAAACCCTTGGCATATGATACTATAGATTCATATTAAAGCATAGCCAGACTCAGAGCCAGCAATAATCTTCATCTCTTGTCTATGACATTTAGTCCACAATGGCTTCCCTACTGACTTGCCTTCTAAAGTATTCTTTTTTTTTTTATTTCATCAACAAGTGAGTTTGTTCTTTTCTGGAATGTTCTTCAGTGCAGTTCCATGGGAAGCTGCTGGATGAGATCAGAGATGAGATTTCTTATCTCTGGGAAACAAAATGTTCTTAGACCTCAGCAAAAGTCAGTGGCAAGTTGTCTGCATTAGCGGTTGCCAAAGAAACACGACAACAAGAACCCAGCCAGCTAGCCAGCGAGTCTGGACAACAAAGGTTGGAGTGCTAATTTCTCTAAACTGGTAGTGGCTTTAATTTCCTGTCAATGGGATGTTGTTGAGAAATGTGTCTTAAAATTAAGGACAGTCCCTCTTCCAATGAGTCACTGGTAATTGGTGCCTTTGAAAAGACTGAGCAGGACTTATGACTCGAGGTTTCTCTCTTAATTTGCATTTTTAATTAGATGAGATCTCAAAGGGTTTCTGAGCCTTTTTTCTTTTCGCCTCTTGCGTTGCCTTTTTTGGGTTGTTGCTCTGCAATTAGAATTTGTAACAAATGAGTTGCTTGCATATAAATGTCAGCTCTAAGGTGAAATATTATGGTTGCTGAAGAACAGAGCAGGGGCTTTGACCATTGCTTTTTAAAGGAACGCACATTCCTCTGAAGAGAGATAACTGGCTGTGCCAGAAGACCTCACAGCAGTTCGAGTCCTTCCTAGGAATCACGTCCTCTGTGGGTGTTTGAATAATCCCTGACACTAGCATACAACTGCACTTCAGAGAACACCAGATCCCTACTCAGACCTGCACAGAATGGGGAAGGACACAAATTGGAGAATCCACAAGAAGCTGGATCCATTGATTTCTGGACAAAGTGCTTTCTGTTGAGTCTGCTCTCTTTCTTTCCTTCCCTCCTTCTTCCCCTTCCTCTCCCTCTCTCTCTTTTTTATTTTTACTCTTTAAATCATGTATGTTAGAAGGGGTAATGTATACACGAATGCAAGTACCCATAGAGGCCAGAAAACTGCATGGAGTATCCTGGAGCTGGATTTGCAGGAGGTTGTAAGCCTCTTAGCATGGGTACTGGGAAACAAACTTAGGTCCCCTGTAAGAGCAATACGTGCTCTTAACCACTGAGCCATCTCTTGAGCCCTCAAAACTTATTTGAATATTGGAGAATAACAACAAAGCAGATAATCTAACCAGCCGCAAATGAATGAGCTAAAACGATCACTATGGAGTTGTTTTCCAGTTCTCAATCACAGTCAATCTTGTGCATTAACAAAGACCACACTATAATCTTGGTGTGCCGAAGAAAAGAGACATGGTCATTGCTTCTGTGGTCATAGTCTACACTGACATAACCACTCTAGCCAGAGCATATTAAATGTGCAGTGGAAACAGGCATGGCAGGGCAAGCCTCTGCCATTCGAGAAAAAGGTCAGTTAAGCGATTTTTAAAGGCTCCCAAAGAAGATGATCCTGTAAAGTTCTGTGACAAGCCATCGAGCACACTACCAGGAACCATTTCCTCACACTGAGTGTGAGCTCGTCATTTTGTGGGTTTAGCCATTGCTCCCTTGTTCTGTTCTTAGCTGAGAGAGAAAACAGCCGTTCCTCATCTTGCTTAGGTGAGCCTTTTATAGACTTCAAGATGCTGTCTGCCTTCTGTCTACTTGTGACAAGAAAGAAACAGAGCTGCCAACGAGGATAACAATAATAATTTTTACTTACAGATGGAATTATTATTGCTATGGTTACTCATAGGATTTTTTTTACCCCAATGGAGAAAAGGCATTTATTCAGTACTCCACTTCGAAGAAGAACAAAGTGCTGCTAAGTCCGCCTTGTGTTAGATGCCTTGTAGATTACACAGAAACGTCAAACCAGGGCTGGTCAAAATATGTCCCATTGCCATTTGGACTGTGGTGGAGAACTTGATAAAAACCAGTCCTTCTCACAATTTCTGGGCTTCAAATGTCGAATGTTTGAGCTAAATAGTATTACCATATTATTAAATCATGGGCCTTAAAGACAGAAATGACTTAGAAGTTATAGCTGCCATTGTTTGTTTCTGTATTTGTTTTAGTTTTTTCTAACCATGGGGGGGGGGGCAGAACTTAGATCACAAAACATTCAGGACAAAGCCTATGTATGATTAGTTGCCTGTGTCTTGTGATTTAAAGAATGCCAGCCTTGGCTGGCTTTCCAAAAACACAGCCTCTAATGGCTAGCCAAGGGCGCGCCACTCTCCCATTTTTCATTTCTATAGTTTAAGTCAGAGAAATTCAAAATTAAAGTAAAATTGTCTTCGGGGATAAATAAGGCATTTAGTCATTATTATCAGTTCTTAATTCTTGGACCTGATTTAGTTTGTTAGTTACAGCCAAATGTAGGACATTGAAGAAGCAGATATAGGGCTGAGGAGGTTGTCTGCACTGAGCAGCAGTGAGAGAGGGAGGGCTGGAACAAGGCTGATGGGATCTTGGCCTGCCGACAAGAAGTTTATAGGAAAGGGTGGTGGACAGGGAGTGGCCTAGAAAACAAGCTGACCACTTTCCCAATTTTGCCTTAGCCTTCTATTTTATAATCTTATGCTACATGTTACTCAACACTAGCGTTTTAGTTAATAAAATTAAGTTCAATAGATTCATTTCAGTTCCAAGTAATTTTGTAGTTAATATATTTTCATTCACAGATTCTTTTGTGTCCTTTAAATGTGGATTTGGGATGGCTTAAACAATTAGAGTGTGACACATGGTACATTATTCAAGAATTAAAAACAGAGTTAACAATAACTTGATGAAATGGCCATCACGAGGGCCCTGGAATCAGTGGGAGTGTCACAAGTCCCAGAGAGAACAACACAGAGACTAGAGAGAAAAAGTCCTTTTACTTTGCTACATTGCTTCTCCCCAAAGGCTGTGCAGGGCAGCACAGCACCAGGACAAACTCCTGTCGTCCATAAGGTGCAGCTTTGCTGTGGACCACCAAGAAGGTCTATCTGTAGACACATCAGCAAGCCTACTAATTGCAGTCTCCAGCAGCAATAGGCACAAGCAGAATCTCTGGATGTGGCAAATAAGGAAAGGCTTTGGGTGCTGAGGTGGGTATGACAAGACTTACATTGCTGACAGTTTCTTCCGAGATCCAGGCACCAGCATGAAGCTATAGGATCACAAGGACTTAAGGAAACATGGCTCCACCAGAGGAATGAAATGAACCTCTTGTAGCACAAGCTACAAAAACAAAAATCTGAGAGCTACCAGCTGTCTTACAAAAATAAATAAAAGAGCAAATAACAACCATTTTAGGAAGGCCAATGATTGGCAAGAAAAGAAGTAAAGCCTATTGTAGTTTGAAAGAAAGTGACCCCAAAGGGAGTAGCACTATTAGGCCACCAATGTGACCTTATTGGGGTAGGTGTGACCTTGTTGGAGGACGTATGCCACTGTGGGGGTGGGCTTTGAGTTCTCCTATGTTCAAGCTACTCCCAGTGTCACAGACCACTTCCTGTTGCCTGCAAGACATAGGACTCTCAATTACTTCTCCAGCACCATGCCTGCCTGCACATGGCCATGTCACACCATGATGATAATGGACTGAACCTCTGAGATTGTCAGTTACCACCTCAGTTCCCAGGTTGTGGCATCTATTCACAGTAATATAAAACCTAACTAAGACAAAACCCCAAAACATACCAGGAAAATAATAAGTGAACAAAGCTAGGGAGGTCAATGCAGACAAAAGCCACACAAAAGAGACAAATTCTGAAGTAGAACAACAAAATAATTGAGATGAATAATTCAACACCAGAAGAATAAAGAACCATTGGCAAACTATATATCTGCCATAAAGTGAATATTCATAATATACATAACTTAATAGCAAATATATACAACAAAGGTTTAAAATACATGCAAGGGATCAAATAGTTTTCCAAAGAATAAACACAATGGCCAGTAGATGCATGAAAGATACTCAACATCACCAATCCTCAAGAAGCATTTCAATCAATGTCATAAGGAGGTACCTCCTCACACCCGTCAGTTAGTCTGCTATATGAAAAAAACTAAGAAATACTGGTTAAAATGTGGAGTAAAGAGAAATATTGTATGCTTCTGGTGGGAATGTAAAATTGTGCAGTTACTATTGAAAATAGAGTGGTTCCGCAGGAAAGTTAAAAACTTCAAGCTAGAGCTGTCTTTCTCCTGAGTGTGTATCTGAAGGCACTGAGAGCAAAACCTTGAAACATTTCTGAACTCTGTCACACTCATTGCAACAATAGTCACAGTGTCAACATTTAGAAGCAAGCTCAGTGTCCACAGGGAGGTGACTGGAGGAAAGTGTGGTTCAGCAGCCAACATTAGAAAAAGAAGGAAATGATGCCATATCCAATATCAGATACAGATATGGAGACATCATGCTGAGTGAAATAAGCCAGAAATGTACTCATGTTACCATTTATGATGACTGTCAGAGAGTCAACCAAAGAGTGAAGTGGTGGGCCAGGCAAGTATACCCTTCATAGTATGCTCTCCTTTCCTGTGTAAACTGGTTCTAGTTGATTTTTGTTGGTCACCACCTGAAAATCACTAAAGTAGTACTAGCTACCTGGTCAATCATTAGGAATGTGGTTCAATTTCATCTCATGAGAAAGTGGTACATTCTTGTTGGAAAAGTATCTACTAAGGTTAGAAATTGCTGCAAAGGATAGAGAAACAAAACATCCTTGGCTAAAACAAAGTAGTATCTTTTCCACTCTCAGATACAGTAAGGCTGGAGGTAAATAGGTCAAAGGCTGATGCGACAGCTCTTTGTGGTTAGGAACAAGGTTCCTTCTGTCTTGTTGCAAGCAGTTTTCCAGCCAGCCTGGTCCCACAGATGTGTCAGCCCCAAATAACACACAAAGATGCTGTATTAGATACAACGTTGTTGGCCTGTTACTAGTGTTTCTTATTGACTAGCTCTGCCTTAAATATTAACACATTTCTATTAATCTAAGTGTTTCCACATGGTCTTATCTTACCAGAAAGAGGGTCCAGGCCTTCTTCTCTGAAGTCCCTACATCTTGACTCCTCTCCTACATTCCCCAGAATCCTCCTTGTCTCCTATTCCCGTCTATCTTGCTTTCCTATTTGTCACAGTGCTTTATTCATTAACCAATAAGAGAAACATATTTATAGAATGACATCTCCCATCACTGTCTTTCTTCTTTGTTTGCCTTAGCTAAAAGGGCATTGTACTGGTTTATGAGTCACTCAATAGAATGGTGAAGTTTTAGTCTGCAGGTCCAAAGATGGAGGAACAACAAAGCAGAGGGAGTTCTTCATATATTTCCCTCATGGTGTCACAGAAATTGCTACCAGGTGTATCTGACTGTGGCCTGTGGCCCCTACATGCCAGGATAGCTATGAATGTGCCCAACACAAAGTTTTAAACTTACTTAGAACATTATGGGATTAAAAAATTTTTTAGGGGAGATGGACTACATGGTCCTCAAGTGTGAGCCTTGTAGAAGACAAATGGAATGTCAAAAGATTGGCTGCTCCTGCTAGATCCCACATACATGCTCAGAGTCTGGCTAATTAGCCATTCTTAACTGCTAGCAGATATTGGGGGGTAATGCATTTTTATTGGGGCATTTTGGTTCTAGCCCCAGTGATATAGGAGAAACTAGAGGAAGGCTTATTAATAGAGAACTAACGATCTCTGCAAGTCACATAGAGCGTTTAGGTGTGCTCTCACACATGCAAGGGCTTTCCCCTGGAAAGCATTTATTCTGTTCAAGGTCAAAACCGAATTTTTTTCAAAATACTCTATTACACATGCCAATAAGGAAGAAAATAAAGATCACTGGTCCTGTGACTGCTGTTCTTGACCCACCCCCCAAAAGCATGACAGAAGACACAGACATGAAGTGATTAGAAATGTGCTTCCGGCATTAACAAAGCAGCTTGTTTTAAAGGGTTGAAATTTCCCAACAGCATTATAAATTTCCTTTGAGATGTTTCCATGGAACCAGTCTCTCTGTTGCTTCCTCCTGCAGAGATGGGGTGTATTGTGTTTTTCCCAGGAAGCATGCAAAATGGGATAGCTGGCACACAGCTAAAATAAGTTCTCTAGAGGCTCTTTTAGTCTTAGACAGATGCTGTCTCTGTGAGGCAATTTGGAGGGAAGAATGCATCCTTACCCATCTGAACGAGAAGTTCTAACATCTAGAAGGGTCTTCAGAGATCCCTTGGGAACACTAACCATAAACACAGAGGTGAAGAGAGCAAATGGAATTGGAAGAAGTTTAGGGAGGACTGGGAAAGAGGGTCATCCTCTTGAAAGCAAATGCTGTATTTTTTTTTAATGTTGGATCTGCCAGCAAACTGCTGGCAATAAAAGGAAGATTCCCAACTCACCTTGGAACGTGCATACACTTTTGAATTTATGAGAAAGGACATCTGTGGAGTCTGAAAAGGAAATGTATTCAAAGTGGGCAAAGAGATTTGCTTTGAGATGTTTTCTGGATTAGAAATTGAGAATTGTTGTGGGTTTATACAGGACTTTTCTACACACTGTCCAAATCCTTTGATTCCCCCTATCAGATTAATCTCTGAGGACTCATGAACCGATGTCTGCATGGCTCCAGAGAAAGGAATTGTTTCCTAACCCACCTGAGACGTCTTCTCATCACTAAGATCTTTTTTCAGAGGAGTTTTCCTGTCTCTCAGTGGGGTCATGTCGGTAATTGGTAACCTTGCTGTCACTCACTGCTGGACTTAAGTTATGATGTAACTTCGTTTTGAAAAATCATAACTCCAGTAGATGAATTGGTTTTCAAGGGCTGTGGCATTTGAATATCATTTGACAAATATACATGTTTTTTGTTTATGTGTATGTGTCTTTATGCAGATAGACGCAGGTGCCCAGGGAGGCCAGAAGAGGATATCAGATCCTCCTCAAAGTTGGAATTTGTGGCAATTGTGCACTACCCCTTGAAAGTGCTGGGAATCAAACTCTAGTGTGAAAGAACCCCAAATGCTCTTCACTGCTGAGCCATCTCTCCAACCCAAATATGCATATTTTAAATTTAATTCATGGGTACTTCAGCACTCCTTCTCAGAAATGAATGGATTTTGAAAAGTTAAATTAACTCACAGCATATATTGTAATATATATTGTGTTAATATACATACATATGAATATACATATATATTGTAATACACATATTTGTATATATTAAGGTTTAAGTCTATGCTTGGGAGTAAGACTACATGGAGTTAGATCATGGTTCAAGCATTTAGCTGCCATGTATATGTCTGTGGGTAAGATATTTGGCTTCACAGTAGCCTAGCCATCTTCACTACCTCAGTCCCTTTTCTCCTTGCTTTCTTTTCTCTTGGACTGCAATCTCTAATGTAGTAACGTTGCCCAGGCTTTTGCCTCAGTCTTACTTTGTGGGAAACCCAGCTTGGAACCAAATCTATAGCTTTCCACTTTAACTGAGACCAACTTCCATCCATATGGAGTCTGTGGTTTTGCATGTTCAAAGCTCACACCTTGTATGGTGACTTGATCTTGACCATGGTTTGAATATGTATGCCAATATATTTCTTTGGTAAAAGTTCAATTTACGTATTCAGAGATTTCTTTAGTAGTAGTTGTTTCTCTGCAAAATCTGAAGACATCTCAGATTTAAAACTGCCTGCCTCATTGTAGAAGCCAGAGGGCTTCTACATGTTCTACATGAGAACATGGCCCACAGAGTCAACTAAGCAGGGCTAATAGGTACTCTTTGAGACTGAAGCAACAGTCACAGACCCTGAAGGGTTCTGAGCTAGATCCTCTGTGTATGTCATAGTTTTACAGCTTGGTGTTCTGTGGGACTCCTATCAGTGGGAATAGGGATGTCTTGGACTCTCTTGCCTGTTCTTAGGACCTTTTTCCTCCTATTGGATTGTCTTGTCCAGCCTATATTTGAGGGTTTGGGCTTACTCTTATCGCATCTAGTTATGCTGTGTTTAGTTGATATCCCTTGGAGGACTGCTGTTTTCTGAAGGGAAACAGAGGAGGAGTGGATCTGGAAGGAAGGAGATGGAAAGCACTTGGGAGGAGTAGATATAAGGGAAACTGAGGTCAGAATATAATATATGAGAGAATAAATAAAAATAAATAAATAAAAACTACCCTCCTCTTCTGAATAAATATAACTGAGAATCTGAGAATTTATTTCTTAAGTATTGTCAGCCCTAATTCTAAATAAAATACCCAATACTCTGTCCTCAAGGCTCCTTGTCATGGAGACCTCCCCATTCTAGCCCTCTTTATTCCCTTATCTCACAGGGTGTGATGAGCCTTCCTTTGATCTGTATATGGTGACACTTTTACCCCCACTTCTGGTAATGAATTCTAGGACTACTGTCAACTGCTGTCACATAATACCTTTAGCATTTGTACTCTGTTATTTATACAGACTTAATGTGACATGTAACAGGATATGATTTGAATTTGACTCAGGTGTATTGGGGATTCCTAAATAACCCTTGGCTCAATATTATTCATAAGGATGCTACTTATTATTGAGTTACGCTTATGGCTCTATGGCTATATGGAAAATAATATATACTAAAAGACCCAGCATGTTTTAATAGCTCTTTACTTTCTCTTCTTTCTATCATGCTGACTTTAGAAGCCCTTTCTCCCATTATTTTCCTCTTACCTAGCTTCTAATTCTGAGACAGATGGTGCCCTGCTTCTACTCTAGGTTTGTTCTACCTCTTTTTTCATGATGGGAACAATCTGTGATGTGAAAAAAATCATTCAAGTATTAACCTGACATCTCTGTTCCTGGTCACTACCCAAGATGTAAAACTGCAAGGAGGTAAAAGTTCACAAAAACAAATTTTGAATTTGTGTATGTGTTGGGTGATGGTGATATGTCTGTGTTTTCCCTGTACATGCATGTTCCTGTGCATGCATGGAGGCCAGAGGAAGACTGGGTTTCCTAGTCTATCACTTTCTATCTAATTCCCTTGAGACAGGGTCTCTCACAATGACCTGGAGCTAGGCTGGAAGCCTGAATACTCCAATGATTTTTTCCCCAATACTATATTGAGCTACAGACCTGTGCATGACCTCACCAAGTTTTTTTTTTTATATGAGTTTTAGGGTTTCAAACTCAGATATTTACTCATATTCACTAAGAAATCTTTTTGTTGTCTCTTAAATGGACCATTCCATCTCAACATTTGGTGGAGAGAAGTGGGAAAAGTAGGATGTCTTTAAGTCCCAGGTTGCAATTTATGAGTAATGACAGTTAAGGATAAAGGGGCTAAAATGGCTGCCATTTGTGCTGACTTGAAAGAAGTGCTGAGTGAGAAGAAAACCAAATGATCAGGAAGGGTGAAGAGAGCTTACAGGTACATTTTAAGAGGAGTCTCTGCATCCTATCCTATCCTACCCCACTTCCAGTCACACTTTCCTGAGGAACTTCCTGAAGCATCCTCATATGCTGGCAGGAGACTAGCAATAACAGCATGTCCAACCTATGCAGAGAGGATCCACAGTAGCCTGACCAGTCTTCTCATGAGTTCATCGTAATTCTAGAGAAAATTCATACTGTATTAGGTATCACTTGGTAGAAGTAAGCTCAACAGATCTTCAGTGGCTTTGTAGTTGGGTTGTGAGGTCTGCGGTGTGGCAAGATACCAAGCCAATACATCATTATGAGCGTGATACAAACTGTGCATTTGGCTTGAGTAATCCAAGATGCTCTCTATATTAATTGTACTATTAATCAAAATACCCAAAGGCTCGTGATGGATTGAAGACCTACTATGTGGATAAGCTTTGTTTAACCCCCAATAGTCAATACCATTCTATACAGATTCTTTATCAACAGAGCTCTCTGAGAACAGGTTCTCTTTTCTATGCTACTTGAAGTCCCACCAACCCTTTGACTTGACATTCTCCACTCACCATTTCAAACTAGGGCTATTAATTTTAAAAATAGGAAAATCTGTCAAAGAATCAAAGCTATCAAAGAATTGTATCAAGGAATACAATTTCATATTTAGCTGCTCACCTTTCCCTTATGGTATTTTAAAAGAAAATGACCCCCAAAGAGAGTGGCAGTATTAGGAGTTGTGGCCTGTGGAGTGACCTTGGAGGTCTCTTTTGCTCAAGCTTCCCTCAGTGTGACAGTCGACTTCCTCTTGCCTGTCGATGCAAGGACTCTCAGCTCCAGCACCACACCTGCCTGCATGCTGCCATGCTTGTCGCCATGATGATAATGGACAGAACCTCTGATAACTGTAAGTGTGAACCTTCAATTAGCTGTTTTCCGTGGTCATGATGTCTCTTCACAGCAATGAAAACCCTAACCAAGACATCTCTTCATGACATTTTTCTTCACCTTGCTTATCAGTCAGGTGAAGAAAATGGTATTTTCATTCTATTTAAAGAAAGGTAGAAATGCACTAAATGGTATATGGTCTGAAAAAAAAAGAACTAAATCAGACCAATACTCATTTTTTATTTGTTTGTTTGTTTTGTTTTTTGGGATATTTTTTTCTTTCAAGACAGGGTTTCTTTGTGTCTTTGGAGCCTGTCCTGGAACTTGCTCTTGTAAACCAGGCTGGTCTCAAACTGATAGAGATCTACCTGCCTCTGCCTCCCAAGTGCTGAGATTAAAGACATGCTCCACCACTGCCTGGCCCAATACTCATTTTTAAGCATTTTCACAAATTAAATACAAGATGAGACTTTAGAAAGGAAAGTGGCTCTAAGAAAAAGTTGCCTTGGGCTGGAAAGATGTCTACTTACAAAGCCAGGTACAAATAAGACCCTTGAGGAAAGTTGCTGAATGGGGATATTGCTTGTTGTGAATACTGACCAAGTATTCCATACAGAGTCAGATAGATACTCTAGCACCACTGTGCCCTTTGCTTTTCTCCTTCCAGATGAGAAGCAGTATCTTTGTAAGGCTTCCAGGGAACTCATCAATTTCAACCTAAAGCTATTAAAATGTTACTTTGTTAACAATAATTAAGGTGTTCAGCCAGGGCTCCCTATAGATCACAGTTGGAGTCAGGGTCGCATTTTTTCTCCTATAGTACCTCAGGTGTCTTAATTTAAAAAATAGTCAAGGAAAGGGGGTAAAATGGATCTGGGAAAGGAAGAAGAAAGGGAAAGGAGTTACTCGCTTTCAGGGCATCTTTTCCTTTTTTTTTTTTTTCTCCTTAAAAAGTGTGTGTGTGTGTGTGTGTGTGTGTGTGTGTGTGTGTGTGTGTGTGTTCGATTGTATGCATGAGGGTGTGTGCACCTGTAAAAATCTAAGAGTGGAAAAAAATGTTTACATTTGGGTGTCTTCCTTAATTGTTCTTTACCATATTTTTTTTTGAGACAGAGTCTCATTAACTTGGGGATCAACAATTTAGCTAGAATGTCTATCCAGTAACCCCCAGACATCTTCCTGACTCTGCCTCCCCATTGCTTGGGCTAGAGGTGCCTGCTGCTGTGGCTGTTTTTGTGAATGCTGAAAGGGTGATCACACACTGATTTAGACATCTCTCCAGCCACAAACATCTTTTTCTTAGAGCCCTTTTCTCTTCTAATGTATCCTAGAACATCCATCTTGCATTTAAACTGCGAAAATGCTTTGTCTGCAAAAAAGTATTTGTCTGATTTAATTTTTTTTCAGTATGATCTTTTAAGTCATCAGGATACTACAATTTTCCTTCAACTTTGGCTGATAAAAGATGTAATAGTAATGCTATAAGCTATGTGTCTCATATCGCACTCTGAGGAACATCTTGTCATCTATGTGTTTCTGGATTCTCAGTCTTAGTTCCCTTCTTCACCCTAGCTCTCAACACTGCTTATGTCTTCAGCTTCACAAGAGAACCCCACTGTCCACCCTACTGGCTTCTAAAACTACAGCAAAGACATTGGCACTTATAAATTAGCCTGAGTATAGAATTCTGAGAACACTTGGTATTTAAAGGCAAGGCTCATGGACTTTACAATTTAGGTATATAAAAACCATGAGAAGAGACCAAATAGAGTCTGCAGTCTATGTGAGGCTGCTTAATAGGCTAAATTATTTTTGCCTTCTAGTGGGAGATATCATTCTGTAAATATGTTTCTCATACTGGTTAATGAATAAAGCACTGTTGGCCAATAGGAAAGCAAGATAGGTGGGAGTAGGAGACAAGGAGGATTTGAGGAAGGAGTAAGGAGAAGTCAACATGGAGAGACTGGAGAGAGCAGAACACCAGCCCAATCTCCAATAAGATGAGACCACGTGGAAGTACTTAGATTAATAGAAATGGGTTAATAATTAAGACAGGGCTAGCCGATAAGAAACTAGTAACTGGCCAACAGCATTATATCAAATACAGTCTTGATGTGTTATTTGGGGCTGGTGCCGCAGTGGGACCATGCAGGCTGGCAGGAAAAACCTACTCCTTATAGCCTTCTCTAATTATCCTTGAGTGCATAGGACTGCAAGATCTATACTGCACTGTGCATGGAAATGGTTTTGGATTGTAGAAAAGATCCTGAAGTCTGCTTTACCAAACCATAGGCTAACATCTGATGCAACAGAATACATAAGCTAGTATCTGATGCAGTAGAATACACAGAAGCTTTGAATTTCAAAAGCCAGCTCTTAGAAACAATGTGACCCTGACCCCAACACCCAGGCATCTCTTTTCCTTCAACTGGTAAGTGAAGACACTCACCTCAAATTTGCTGTGAAACTTAAATGAGATGACGTGTGAGAAGGAAGCTTCCAATGCACCTTATTAACATTAAGTTAAGTCTCTGGTTGGTTGAATGCTTGGTCTCAGGTCTGAAGATTTCTCTTTATTCCTGATCCTTGTCATATGACTTGCTTTGGCAATGGAATCTGGGTGGATGATCTATCAGTTGCCAGTTTCTCTCCTGCAAAGGTACCATGTGTGTCTGTCCTCTCTCTCTACACCTGCTGTGAGAAGATTCCTGGCTAGCTGATGGATCCATGGAGGATGAGATCTGAGAATGAGTGTGCTTTCAACTTTGGTATCATTAAAACACACATTTCCAAGACTATCCCCAGAAATCCCATTCAGTAAGTCATTGTAGTTTAGTGAGTTCCCTGGGGCTGTTGATGATGTCAGTCCATCTGTTCTCTTTTATTTCTTGTTTTCCACCTTCTTCTGTTCCCCCTTTCTTCTTCCTTTCCCCCATCCCTTTCAGTGGCTGCACCATACTTGCATCAAAGTTCTAAAATAGGCAAACAGTAAATTTGTCCCTTCAGTGAACACCATGACTGAATTGAACATGAATCTTTAGAGCATGCTTCTGAGATTAATTTTAAAGAGTTTTTAGAAATGGCAGTGCTGAGAGGAAAGAGATAGAGAAGAGAGAAGAGGGGGGACCAGGGAACCACTGCTTCAGAACTGCCCATTGGAGCCCAGCTGTTTCAGCCGACTCCCACAGAGTCTTGGGATGTGATGCTTATTTATAAAGTAAATGTTTATTTGTAGTCACCACTGACAATGTGTGCTCATTGCATAGCAGTAGCTAACCAGTGCAAGTGAATGCCTAACCAAATTATACATTATGGAATATGTGATTGCCTCTCCAATAACCAGACGTTTTGGAGCAAGGCAAGAGACAAGCTCTAAGTTCTGAAGAGACGATAGGCAGGTTCTGAAAGTCTTTAAAATTCCATGGAACAGTAATTTTTCTTCAGAACAATTCCCTGCCACTTATATTGTTATCATTTTTCTTTCCTTCATTTTTTCATTACTCTTTTCCTGCTTTAACTCAAAATGTTCTAAGAAACTTGTTAAAAGTTCTTTAGAAGCATATCTGAAAGTGAATTCTAAGTCATGCTCTGCTAGTGACTGATGGAGCGACCTTGTTTTGTACTGGGATGTTTTAGGGCACTGTAACAAGATAAATAAAAGACCCAGAGAAAGATATTGGGGTTCAAACTTCAAGCTGAATTTCAGAAAAGAAAAGCAGCTGACCATTAGCTTCTAACCTCTACCTCAGGCTGAATAGGCTGATCTTGTCTCCACAAGCTCCCACCAAGCCTCAGACTGTAACCTCTCTTTAGCATGGCTAGAAAATGAATGCCTCCTACTCAATACTGAAGACCTTGCTTCTGTGTTTTATACCCCTTTAGTGCTGGGATTAAAGGTGTGTGATCTGTTATTCTTTTATACTGATTCGATCTCATGTATCCCTGGGTGGCCTTGAACTCAGAGAGATCTGTCTACCTCTTAATCCTGAATTTTAGGATTAAAGGTGTGTACCACCACCGCCTAACTTCTGGCTGCTGGAATTAAAGGTTTATACCTGCCTTCTATAGCTTGTGGCTGACTTTGCTTTCTGAATCCTGAGGCAAGATTTATTAAATCAAAATAATATATCACTACAGGCACACCCCATCCTATAACACAAGGATGATGAGACAGAAATGGAAGGGAGGGGAGAGAAAGGAATGATCGACTTACAAAGTCTCGGAGTCTATACAACCTCAGGTCTGGAGATCCAACAAGAACCTCCTCTACCTTAGGCCCCACAATGAAGAATTACTTATCCCAGCCAACAACTTCCTCCCTCAGGCAGAAGTCCTCAAGGACAGAGATCTTTGCCTTATTCTCAAACACTTGCATCATGCCTGGAATATACTAGACATTCAATTCATATTTATTGAATAAAAAATTAGCTGAATCCCCAAAAGCTTCTTAAAACAGTAGTTTGCTGGGTATACAAACTATCCCTGACTTCATCCTTACCTTACCCGTCTGACATGAGCGTGGCCACAGAGCAGCTCCCAGCTCCCAGCTCCCAGATGCTTGTTTCCGCCATGATAACACTAACAATTGAGAGCAGTAGACACATGCTCTACTTAGACACAGCTGTTTCTTTGTTCTGAGAATCCTTTATTAATTCTCATTTCTCTCATGGCTTTTCTTCCTTTAAGTCGTCCTCACTCCATTATTCCTTACCATTAAAACATTTCCAGTACTTCTGGGAGGTGGGTGGGGGGGTGTTTGTGTGTGTGTACTGGTTTATTTCTTAACACTTTAAAATTTATCTTTAATTGACAAGAGTAACTATGCTTGTTTCTGGGATACAAGATACTTCTTGGACCTATGCATGCATTATAGACTTTGCTAGGTATAATATATTGAATTCACATATTACTGTGACATTGATATGCAATATTACAGAAGCATAGTATGCCCGTATACAGAAAGTGAATAATTTACCCATACCACAGGAGTAACTGGAGGTGAAGCTGAGACCTAACTTGCTGACAACAGTCTTTTTTCCCCCACTGCTCCAAAATGCCTGAAAAGCATTTAGTCTGCTTCTGGGCCAATCTTAAGCCGGTGACTCCGATAAATTCTATTTAGGTCTCTGGGACTATAAAGTGGACTGTTAACTGCTATGCTAATGCTACGGCAGGGTAATAAAGATGGCTGACACATCTAGAACACTCTATAGCCCGGGAAACACCCCCAGACACAGTCCCCTTTGATATCGAGGGCCTTGTCTGACTGAAGTGATGGCTGTTTTTTGCAGGTGTCCTCTCCCTCTGGCATGGGGAGATCACCAACATCACAGTGATAGAGAATGCTATATTGGCTCTGCTGCTCTTCAAACCCAGCCAGGGCTTAGACTGAGTTGGACCGGGGCTCTTAAAGAGCAGAGATTATTCTTGGGGTCTTGGACTGGAGCCTGGAAGTGAGATAATTGGAAACGGAGCAAGAGCAGCGAACAAGAGGCAGAGAGAGGAGGAAGTCTCGACATCACTGAGGCAAACGCTGACAGGAGTGTGCACAGTAAAATATTTTACTACGAAGCAGAATTACTCCAAAGACTGATGGACTCGCTCGTGAGACCCACTCACATTTATGAAGGTCATAAGTTACCGACGCCTGCCTCACTCACAGGGGCACAGCCATCACCTTTTATGGGTGAAACTTCCTGCAATATATTAAACTCTCCTGAAAACAGACAAGGGGTTTATGGCAAACGATAACTTTAATGCCTAGAAACCATTTGGTGATTTTGGGAGGATTATTAGTAACAAGGGCAAGATGCTGAGCTGTTTCCAGGCCCGGGCCTTCTCCCTCCTGCCTGCTCGCAACAGTCTTCATTTTCATTCGAGTTTCAGCCAGAAATGTGGATGACGAGGCCCTTTGTGGTAGAATGGAATGTGGGGGAGGTGTCTAAGCAGGATAGAGCCTTATTGGGTGCAAAGTATTCATAGCTCTTGGGTTGTGGGATCATGAAAAGAGGAAAGCGGAACCTTGTGGAAATCCTTAGGCTGTGGCTGAGGCTGTCATTGGAAACTCTGAATGTCCCTATTCATTTGAATGAAGTAAACTGAAGGACAAGGTGGGGGTGTCATCTTAATAAAGATAGTCTTCCTTGGGATTCAGAGAAGGCCTTGCCCACCGAAGTCTGACGTCTCTTAAGTTCTCCTGATGGCGGCTGCTGAGAGTGGACAGAGGCACTGAGGGGACCTCTGTGGAAGACCTGGCCATGGAAGAGGCCTCAGTGGTGTACCACAGGAAAAGCAGCCTTTTTTCCTGCAGTGCGAAAAGCGCCTGAAGATGCCCCTATGAAAACGCAACCTGGGACCGTGCATGCTCCTGTGACTCTGGGAGTCACTTTCTTTATCCACAATGGAGACAGACACAATTCTCCCATGGGAGTAGCACTTCTTGCCTGCTTCCTGAGCCCTGCTCTAGCAGCTCTCAGACCCAGCCCTTCAGATAGCATGCATTCAGTTTCTCCTGTTCCCTGATTCTAAAAGCGTTTTCAGCTCAACTAAGTAACTGAGCACCAAGCCTCAGAGTCACCCTGCAGACAATCTGTAGGAAACAAACCAGAGATCTCCGGAAGCAGAGAGTTGAGAAGCCTGACCTCCAGTCCTCTGCGTTGTACAGACAACTGGCTGAGCATGGCTGTAAGACTCGCATTTCTCCTCTGAAAACTGAGTGGGTACAGGCAATAGTTGATTGCACATTTGAGGCCTGTGTGCCAGCCATGGCTCTAAATTCTTTATGAATTCAGGCTTGTTAAACTTTTGTGACTCTTAAGGTAGGTATTCTTATGAACCCTATCTGAAAAATAAGAAACGGTGTCTCAGGAGCAGGGAGAGGATGATTGGCTCCAGAATCCAGCTTCATCCAGGTATGATGGGAAACCCTGCTCACAAACTCCCATGTTCCTATCACAAAGCTTCTAAAATACTCATATTCTGCATCTTTTGGGAATCCTGATTTAGTAGCTGTGTCAGAGAGGGTTTCCAGGACTCTGTATTTGCACCCAATGTCAGAAGAAGCTGAAGAAGTTATGCTAGAGTATCTCCATTTGTTCTTCAAGCCTTTGGGATAGATTTAGGGATGGACTGCTTGGGTGGGTCCCTGAGGGTCACCGTGTCACTGGGGAAACAGCAGAAGGGGCATATGGAAATGCTGGTGGCTTAGGACAGGCTCAATTTCCCATCAGGTTGTTGACTCTTCAAGTGGTAACTGCCCCACCTCAGTACATTGGGATGAGGGTCCATCAATGGCTCCTGTTTCTCATCTCCCAGCTTTTGGTTCTCAGTGCTGTCTTAGGTCTCAGTAAAGCTCAGTGTCTTGATGCTTGACCTCTTGAGACAGTAGAGGGATGAACTGAAGCCCAACTCTCCTACCCCTTCCTATGCATGAGTGCTACAGAAAAAAAGCAAAGCTATTTGCACACAGAAGGACATCTCTTCTCTAGAAGCAGAGCACAGCAGGAAACTCTGCTTGAGGATGAAGACAGGTAGTGTGATGACTTGTCTGTTTCTCTTAATTATAAAGGAGGGCTTGTTCTTCCAGTTGTTATGGAAACATTCATCTTCTGTCTTTCCCCACTGCACATGGAGAAAGTACACAGGGGGATTTACACATCCCCCAGGTCTCTCCTCCCACATCACCCATGAATCTCAACTCACTGTAGCCTATCACTATTGTATCATCATTTGACTAGGGCTGCCTTTGGGCTGGCATTGATGATGTCTTTATCTCCCATAATGCCTCTAATCTTTTATTCAAGTTTCATCGATATAACCTTTTCAGTGCTTCAGACTTTTAAGTTCAGCCAACTCTCTCCTTTTTTAAGTATTTTTATTAATTATTTGAGAATTATTTTGTATAAGAATGTGTTTGGGGAGGGAGAGAGAGGGAACTGGGAATGATATGTAAAATAAGAATAAATAAATAATTAAATAAATAAGAATGTGTTTGGATAATATTTACTCCCTTCCATCTCTCCCTTTTTACTCTTAGATCCACTTTACTGCCCTGTTCCTTCCAACATCATGTATTCTTTTGCTCAATACACTATCATCTCCAATTTGTACTGTACTTATACTTCTGAGTGTGGAGATATGCACTGGAATATGATTGACCTACCAGGGGCCACATCCTTAAAGAGAAGATTAACCCTCCTGCAGGAGTCTTCAGCTGCCCATAGCTCTTCAGTTAATGGCAGGAGCTTGTGAACACATTCCTACTCCATGCTAGAATGCTGGCAGGGTTGGTCTTGTGTAGGCACCTAAAGCTGCTGTGAGTTAATGATATGCAGAGGTCCTGTCATATCCAAAAGACACAACTTCACTTAATCCTTTCTGACCTTCAACTCTTACAATTTTTTTTTTTCTGTCTCTTCTTCTAAGATGATCCTTGAGCCTTTGGGAGGGGATGTGATAAATGTCCTATTTGTGTCTGAGTGCTCTGGTGACAATTTTTCTCTGCACTTTGATCAGTTGTGGAAAACTCTTCTACAGTAGCTCTATCTTCCAAAGATTTTCTTGAGGAATTTCTAGGACTGTGAGAAAAGCTTGAAGGCCACATGAATCCTTCCCAATACCTGTGACATAATTAATCCAACACAGCATTGTTCCTCCCAGTTTTTGTCACCATAAATGTTTACTTGGTGTTAACCAAATAATTCCAAAAATGTCTAATGAGACGGGACATAACCAATGGACACTTGATATTTAAAAAAGTGCATGCGTAGTGGAAACAGATGTCTCAGTTAGTGTTTCTATTTCTGTGAAGAGACAGCATGACCAGGGCAACTCTTATAAAAACAAAACAAAACAAAACAAAATAACAACAACAAAAAACCATTTAATTAGGGTGGCTTATATTTTCAAAGGTTTAGTCCATTTTCAACATAGCAGGAAGCAAGGCAGCATGCAGGCAGACATGGTGTTAGAGAAGGAGCTAAGAGTTCTTAAACCTTGCCTCAGAGGCAACAGGAAATGGTCAGAGCTTGAGCATATATAAAGCCTCAAAGCCCACCTCCACAGTGACGTACTTCCTGTAATAAGACCACACCTACTCCAACAAAGCCATAATAGTACCACTTCCTCTGGGAGCTATTTTCTTCCAACCACCACAATAAACAAATATTACTTAACAATTATCAGTATGATTACTAGAGACATTCCCATTGTTAATATCAGTCCAGTGAACACATATTTTATTGGAATTTTAAAAGAAGTTAAAATATTCAAATTTCTAGCAAATTCTTACTTCTTTGTCTCAATATCACTTATAATTGGCACATGTTTTGCCAAAATAGATATATTGAATTTTCTTGACCTATCCTTCTTTGTTTTCAAAGTACAAGAATTATTCACAGTAAATCCTTACTAATTCTAGGGATTACTCTTGAAAAATACTCATTATTTGTTAATTCTCTATTGGAAACTTTTCCTACACTACGCATACTTAATTTGTTAAGATTCAGTTTCCATGTTAATCATTATTTCCCTTCGACAAGACAGACACTCTCTGCTGTAATCTGAAATTGGATTTACTGGTTTGGGTGTCATGTTTGATATGTTTGTTAATGATCATGGTTCTATTACCCCACCTAAAAATGAAAACAAAGTATTTTCATTTACTCCAGCACTGGACTCCTGTAAGGAGGCATTCTCTTACCATCTCCACAACTAATTTGGGCAGTGATTCCCTTCTGCTGAGGGAGTGTTGATCTATGAAGAAAAATAAAGAACTAAGAATTATTCTTCATTTTTGGTGAAGTGCATGAGAAATCTGTGAGTGCCCAATGTCTGGACCATGCCAAGTTTCACATGGAATGAGCCAGACGAAGCGCCTCTCTCTTATTTGCAGAGTGGCTTACACAGGTGGAAGTACTCCTTAAAATTTTCCCCATCTTCCCCAGAATATATTTTGATTTGTGAAAATAATTTCATCTCGTGCAAACTCTTGTTTGTTCCTATAGAAAGCAGAAACTAAAATAATCTATAGATTTTTTTTTATCATTTAAACATGCTTGAGCAGTCTCTTTCAGGAAATGCATTCTAGCATCTGAGCCTGAATTTCTGCTATACAACTAGAGTTATCAGCCTGCCTTATCCTTTCTTCATCGGGGTGGAGATAACTTGTATGGGCCGATCCACTGTTGTGTGATATGAGTATCTTCTTATAAGTCAAGGTAGTTACCAGTTACTTATTGCACAGTCAGTAGAATCCAGACTCCACATGCTACAAACTGCATCTTATCTCCCTCAAAAGCTTACACTGAAGGCCTAATACCCAGTATGACTGTGTTTGGAGACACAGACCATAAAGAGGTAATAATGTTAAATGAGTTTGCAAGGATAAGGCTTTGGTATGATGAGTCTCCTTCTGGAAAGGCAAATTAGAGTTCTCCTTCCCTCTCTTCCTCCCACCCACCATTGTTCTTTCTTTGTTCTCCTCATCTCTCTGCCTTATTTCTCCTCCTACCATGAGGAGACAGTAAGAAGGCAGCAATCTAGAAGCCAGGATGAGAGCCCTAACTGGAAAGCCGGGCTACCAGTTCTTGGTCTGGACTTTCAGCCTCTAGTACTGTGAGAAATAACTTCCTGTTGCCTCCCATCTACCCTGTAATCTCTTGTTAAGGCAGCCTGAGCTGACTGACCGACACACTATGGAGTAGGCATGAACATCCAATCACATCCAGAGCTGAGTGCCTAACTGTTGGTCGGTCTTGGACAAATGACTTTTTTCTTACAGTCCAAGGCACTTCATCTGCTCAAGCTTTTACATTTCATTATGCCCACTTCACAGGATTGCTCTTTAGGTTAAAAGAATAAGCTGTGAAGTCAGTTGTTTCCCAAGTTGGCCACCCTGTGGAATCATCTAGAACTCTTCTAAAACTGCTCATGCTCACATCCTACCTCCATACACTGTAAAGAATCTTTTAAATTTGCTTATAGCTTTCCAGGTAACCCAGAGGTACAACAAGATTTAGAAGCAATGGCATTATTACTCTATTAGGTGCAGAACAGACACTGGCAGCTTTTGCTTCTCTCCCCTTGCTTTCTCTTCCATGATGAAGTGGTTAACAATGTCTCTGAATAGCCAAGTATGGTGCTCTGTTGTCTACATCTGGGTTGAACAGTTTGATTCATTCTGGTAGGAACTGATGGCTTGAAAACATAAATTCTTTACTCTCTTGGTGCTGATATGCTCGTGGAATTTTTGATACAAGCACAGTTTTTGAATTCATTCCTTCATGATCAGACTGCCCAGTTCCTAAGGATCTGCAGTCTTTGCCACTGTGGTGAATCAGTATGCAAACTTGTCTTGGATCTCCTCTTCTTCCTTCCCCATCCACCAGTAAACACACCTCCGACTAGGGCCTATTCCAGCTCCCAAGTCCCTCAGAAACACAAGGGCTGCTGTTAGAAGGAATTGGCTGCACCTACCAGCAGGTCTGTCACTTAATAGAGAGACTGTACCTGTCTTCTGTCCTTTGGTGCAATTACTTCTCAGCTGGGTACTCCCAAGGGACACTCTGACACCCCAGTTCCATAATCTAAACATGAGGCTATTCACTTGCCTAAACTCTCAGTCCTTGAAGCCTTATCTTTAGCCTTGATGACTAATTAATAACTTCCATTTTCCTGCTAAGGAATTGTAAAAAGATAAATGCTGGTCTTTCAACCCCTAGTGCTTATGATCATCAATTATAACATCTCCCAGTTCAGGACAAGTCCTCTGCACTGGGTGTTATCCTTCTTGACACCAAAGCATTTCTTACCAAGTCTGTTAGCCATTGACTTAAATTGGATTCTGGGCATGGGTGCAGACTTCTCAATCTCAACCCTAAGGTTCATAGATGGTGTTATCCTACTTTTAAGTGCATCAAAATCTGGCCTTCAAGTTCCAAGATAGCCCCGGTGCCATACTTCCCAGCAGAGCTGCATGAAAGATGCCTAAGAGAGACCTGGAATCTTTGCAAAGGCATTGGTGTCCTCCACTCATGTGTTAGATTGTAGTCTGTGTGTCACATGTTTTTTGGGAAACCTTTGTGTCATCAACCACTGTACCAGTAAAATTTTTATATTTATCTATTTTACTTTATGTGTATGAGTGTTTTTTCTGCATCTGTGTCTTTTCACCACCTTTGAGGGCCACCTCAGGGGCCAGAAGATGGTGATGGGTCCCCAGTTACTGATGGTTGTGAGACACCATGTCACTTCTTCTGCAAAAGCAGAAGTTGTCTTAACTGTTGAGCCGCTTCTCCAGCCTTGCCAGTGACTTTGCTATCACCCTGTCTTTTAGAATGTCTGACTTTGTAGGTGAATACAGATGACTCTATAATCTGTTCTGGTCTCAGCTTGGCCACTGGGGTCATTTGTGAAGATTTTACAAAATACAGACTCCCAGGTTCTGTACGAAATCATTAGATTAGAATCCTTTAATGTCTGAAGTCTGTAATTAGGGAGAAGTCAAGGCTCTGGATGATTTTTGAAGTAAGAGAGCCATTGGCATGGTGATTAAGAGTCTGAATTCTGGGCCCAAATGTGGAATAAATTTTTATAGATGTCATACCTCACCTAGCACCTCACATCTCAGGGGCACTCATAAATCATAATTAAAACTTGCCATTATTGAGCACCTATTATATGTAAGTGATGCACTGTATATGAACACACAGTATTTCATGCTATTCTCACAGAAGGCAGCTACCCACATCACATCCAGAGAGGCTGAGCCTTCCTATAAAGCAGTGGTTCTCAACCTTCTCAATGCTGCACCTCCTTTAATACCATTCCTCAAGTTGAAGTGAACCCCCTACCATGAAATTATTTTCATTGCTACTTTATAACTGTAATTCTTCTACTGTTATGAATTGTAATGTAAATATCTGATATTCAGGATGGTCTTAGGGAACCCCTGCAAAAATGTAGTTCAGCCCCCAAAGGTGTTGAGAACCACTGCTATAGAGGAAAGCCTGGGGCCTGGGCCTTATTCCAAAGCTTGTCTGTGTTTTACACTACACTCTCCATACAAACATACATGAAATGCTTGGACCTAAAATATTGTAGCCTCAGAAAAGAGTAGAGTTCCTTTCATTCCCCTAGTCTCAAACGAACAGCCACTGTCTCTTGGATGCATAAAGTGAGTGCCCAGTTATGGAAAAGCACCAGTTTTAGATAGAGGCCTGAATGACAACCAAGAAAGTCAGCTGGCCCCAAATAGACTCCTTCTGATTTTTAAGTTTTAGCTTGCATTATGTTGTGACCATTTATGGAGTCTCAGACCAGGACTGAGCAGAAAGGGTAGTCTGCAGCCTGTGGAGAACTGGGAGGAAGTACTCTGGTGATGTGAGGAGGGAAGCAGGTTGGAACTGAGAAGGCAAAGGATTGTGGGAAGATTCTAGTGGGAACAAGCTGCTAGCTCACCCACCCAGTGCCTTTCACTCCTAGGCAGTGTTTCATAACACACACTAATTAAAACTGTAATTATTGTCATTACAGATATATGGGAGGGGCATGTGCCATGACACATATAGGGAGGTCAGAGGACAATTCTGTATAGCCCATTCTCTCCTTCCTTTGTGGCTTTCCAGGATAGAACCCCGGGCTTGCTCAAACAGTGCATCGCCTTCTGAGACCACGTAAAACACAATCTTAATGGCCACAAATAGCATTTCATAACTCACCATGGGCCTCACATACTGATTTGCATAGGAAAGCTGACATTTGAGTTTGGATTCCAGAAATACACATAGACTCTCCAGTAGACTAATGCAGACACCTGACACATCCAGGAGGGCAGCAGATAAGGCTCCAGGCTCGTATTCAGACACACACACACACACACACACACACACACACACACACACACACACACTCCAAGAGCAAGCCCTCACCAGATTCTTGGCCCTGTATGTATATGCTATCTCCCTTGCCCAGCTCTTCTACCTTGTAAATGGAGGTTCAGGGTGGCTTCACTGTTGCTGAAGACTAAAATCAGTTGATGCATCATACTTGGTGGCTTCATCGGGGCATCAAGAACCAGATGAATGGGAGTTAAAGGGTGGAGGACATATCTTGAGGTAGTAGCTGTCCTTCAAAGGTGCGGGAAGACAGGGGGTCCTTACAACAAAGGACATGTCTCCCTTTTAGTTTATTCCTGGTGCCACCAATGATCCAGAAATTGAGTCTTATGCCTCATTTGTTCAGAAGTACATCTTCCCTTGAATTGGTAAATGATGCCCAGTGACACAGAGAGACCTTCACAGCGAAGGTTTCGCATCACTTTACCTGTTAAAAGCCTCTTAGTTCATTTTAATTAAAAAAAATTGTGAGCACTGTTCACATCATAGAGCCTCCTCAGTTTTAAGAGAGAGGCTTTATAGCCTTGACAACAGATGGGGAGGGAGCGGAGGGAGAACGAAATTAAGGGTGATGCCCAGATTTACCTAACAAAGCAGAAGGTGTTCTATGACTGGGGTAACATTATTATGAGCAGGACAGTGGTTTTCCGAACCTTCACTCTCTTACTGAATGGATCTGACCTTCCAGAAGACCCTCTGGGTACCGCACTCTCCTGAGTCCCCAAATGTTCAGCCCTCTCTTTCCTCCCAGCTTTTTAGTTGCCTGATGACTTGTCCCCTCCAGCCTTCCTTCGCTGCCCTTCTATGGTTCTCACTGTTGCTACTCTGACCAATATGACACAATGTTTTTGTGAAGGAATGCTCACGTTCTTCAAAATCCCTTTCCCAGATATCATCTATTTTTTTCTCTATGCAACCTTTCATTTAACCCACCAGGCACATGCACAGGATTGCTTTTCCTCATGTAGTAAACTGTGAAGACGGTGGCATGACTGCTTTATTTGTGCTTTTTCTAGACACACAGTCTGCCTTCCTTATTGATGCACATTTTAGAGTCTGCATTACTTACTGGCAGAGCCTAATGCACAGTGTGATAATCAAAACAGCAAGCACAGGGTATGCTGGAAGCCTGCGATCCTGTTACTGAGGTATGAGGTCTCTGGTCCTAGATACCATCGCTTCAAGCTTTCTGACAATAGGATACGCTGCTTTAGAAAGTAATTATATGTCTGTCCCTGGAGGGGTGCAAACAGCAAGAAGACGGTGCTTCTGGTGTTACTGGGAGAATTGATAGAGAGAATAGAATGTAAGAGTAGCCCGCCCCAATACACACACACACACACACACACACACACACACACACACACACACACACACTTCCAGTCAACTGTGATACTCTCACTATACAAAAGCATTGCAGAAGGGTCTTGCTGAAACTGCCCTCTTCTACAAAACCTTTACAGCCCCAAATTTTCTAGGGTTGTTTTCCTTCCCCCTCCTTCTCTCCTCTCCTTCTCTCTCTCTCTCTCTCTCTCTCTCTCTCTCTCTCTCTCTCTCTCTCTCTCTCTCTCTCTCTCTCTCTCTCTTTGTCTCTCTCTGTGTCTCTCTCACGATTGTGTGCACTATTTGTGTGTGTGTGCGGACACTTGCAGACATGCATGTGTTACAGCATGTGAGTACAGGTCAGAGGAAAACCTCACATGCCAGTACTTACCTTTCACCTCAGGACAGTCCTCTTATCATTCCTCAATGTGTAGGCCAGACCAGCTGTTCAGGAATTACAAATACACTCTCCCACATCTGATTTTATATGGCTCTGGGGAACTTAAGTTCTCATACTTGTATGGCAATCACTTAATCTACTGAGCATTATCTCTACTCTCAAACTTTGCATTTTAAGGGAAATATTTGGTTCATTTAAATTCTGGTAATCACCCTTGCCTTCAAGGAAAGGAATCTTTGGCCATTTGTTCAGTTTTTCTTCCCTTAACATTTCATAGCACCAGCCGAGTCTCAAGCAAACGCCCTGTTTGCAACTTTGGAGGCAAAGCCCTTCCAATAGAGCAGAATCCCTCAGCCAGAAGCTCCAGAGTCAGCAAAGGCAAGGCAGGAGCGTTGGCTTCCCCCTCCTGCCCTGAGCTGATGAGTTCTCCCTCCTCCTTTCTTCTTTCTAAACCTCCTGTGGCACTTTTAAAATCCAGTCCTCAGCATCCTCCTGGGCTCTTTCCCCAAGCATCATTTGGTCTCAGAGAATGCAAACCGTTCTAATGTTAGCCTGAGGAAGCATTTCCCAAAGTGTGATTAGAGGAACACTTGCCTTAATAGGTACTTCTAGTAAAGAGGTCCTTGTGCTCAAATATTGCCGTGTGCATTCTTCCCCTTTGGAAAATTCCCATGCACAGTAAAATTTCAGCATAGTGAAAGCTTCGAGCAGCCTTGCACAAAGAGACAAGTTCCGCATTTTTAACCCAGAGTTCCTCAAATGTATTTGATCATATCAGATTTTTTTTTGAAACACTGGCTTATGTGTATATGTGTGTGTGTGTGTGTGTGTGTGTGTGTGTATATTCACCGGTGTGAGAGAGTTCATGTACACACACACATTTAGAGACTAGAGGTCAGCTTTGCATAATGTTCTGCAACAGACCCCCACTTTGTTTTTGAGACAGGGTCTCTCCTGGGACCTAGCATTCCCTGACCAGTGAACTCCAATGATTCATCCTCCTGTCTCAATTTCCCTAGCACTGTGATCACAGGCACATGTGTAGACCCTACACCTGGCTCTTTTTGTCAGTGCTGAGGGTCACACTCAGCCACTTGTTGTTGTGAGGCAAGTATTTTCCCCTTTGATATCTCCCCAAGCTCTAGCACATTAACTTTTATGGGAGGGGAGGTGGTGGGAAACTGACCTATGGTTCATGAGTTAGTACGTAAAATATCTGCAAAGCCTTGCTTAGGGAAAAGGATCCTGCTATCATTCATAGTTAGGAGGGCATGGTTTAAGTTTTATATTGTTTGGATTGACTGGTACCCACCTGCATCTCTAGGCATAGTGGCATCAATAATAGAGAATCGGCAATACCATATGGATCTTTCATCAAAAGCAGAGCCCTGGCACCTCCCTCTGGAACAGTCTTTGATGAGTGATACTCACTTATCTCTGAGTCACTATTAGGGACATTCAGGGCAGGATGACCTTTCTATTCGGGGCCGTGCCCAGGTCTCATCTGCAGGCTCTTCCAGCAGCAGGTGTATTTCATCTTCCAGCTCCAAGGCATTTGTCCTGCAGCACCTGGTGTGGAGCGATAATTTCTGCCACGGGGATGCTCCTGGTGAGCCACTTGGCAGGAGCCTGGAGCTCCGAGGCTCTCTTCACAAATCTCTAAATCAACTGGCCATGCAGATGCTGGAGCAGCAGCAGCTGTTTCCGAGGCAAAGGCCATTCATCTTTTGCCTTTTAATCTCTTGTTTGTGGGGATCCTGGAAAAGTGCAGGTCTCTGCCACCACACATGGTACGCCTGGGTGCTCACCAAGATTCATCCAGTCTATAGAATGTACTAGCTGCTCTCAGGAAACCAACATGTGGATGGGCAGGATATTTTATGGACAGGGCTTAGAGGCATGAGGATTCTATGTTGAAGGGGTCCTGCTCTATACTTTCTAGTGTCAGAACTAAATACAAACTGGGCATTTATTGTGCTAAATCCTGTGCTTAGAATGGAGGAAGATTTGGGAGAAAGCAGGGGATACTGAATCTAATTTTCTGAGAAGATAATGACTTCAATACTTAGGACTTAAAATAGAGGCTTGGGTTCACTCCAGCATCTCTAGCCTTCCTCAAACTACTCTAGATAGCTCTGATGGGAACAGGAAAAGGAGGAGTACTTCATTAAAATGGTACAACATCTCCTGTGAATGGCCAGTAGGCATCACCCACTTACTGCCTCCAAAGTTAAACTCTTAATCTTTGCTTCTAGGCCAGATGTCCCCAGACCTGCTTATCTCCATTAACGACACCTCCAGATGCCCTTGGACAAAAGTCTCCCTGTCATTACAGGCACTGTCTGTTGCTAAGTTATTGGAACTACATCCAAAACTAGCCCACACCCACACCTAATTCCTCTCTTAGCCTTCACTTCTTAAACTCTATCTCACCATACTGTCTCTTGCATTGTCTAGCTTTTCTAGCTCAGTATGCTGTCTCATCAGTTTTGTGAGAAGATCCATGACAGGTCTTCCTGTTACCACCTTTGCTCACCTATGTCCATCTTCAACCCAGCAGCTATACTGATTCTTAAGATACTAAGCAAGACAATGCCACCTTCTGCATATAACTCTTCTGATGCCATCCTTCCTTACACAAGGACTGCAGCCCTTCCATCACACACAGGGTTCCTCATGGACTAGCCCTCCTGCCTCCTTTCCATTTCATTCCCTGCCACACATCTCTCTCCTGTCCCTACAGTACTTTTCCAGACAGATCAGGTACAGTGTTCCTTAGGACTCTGTGTTCATCCCTTCTGTCCAGAAATCTTTTTTTCATGAGGTCTTGGCAAGGTTGGTTCACCCCTCTCATTTGCCAAGTCTCTGTTTCCATTACCCATTCCTCACCCTTACATAAAGCACCTACTGTTACCTGTTGCCACTTTACTTTTCTAGTAGTTATCACCATCTGCCAAGGTTTTGTTGTTTATTTTTATGTCTCCCTTTCCCTTCTAGCTTAGAAGAGTCTTAATAGTTCTGGATTTCTTTGTCTGTTTGTTTCAGTGTTCCATGGGACAGAGACAGGCATACAGAGGCCACCCAACAAATACACATTAAGTGAAGAAATCAAGTAATAACACTTATTATAGTGACACTTATTAAATACATGCTAATATATAACTTAAATATATAACAGATGAGGCAAGATATATATATATATATATATATATATATATATATATATATATATTACTTAATACTTACAACTTCCCTAGAGGGAAGTATAATAATGGACTCTTTCTTGATTCTGAGAAAACTGAAGCATAGAGGAGTTGGTAACTTTCATCCAGTTGGCTGATGTCTCCATAAGATTTTAAACTCATGCCGACTGTACCCTTACTCCCATTTGCCATGACTTTCTGGTTCCAAAGCTCCTAGTTGGGGAATCCTCATTCCTAGCAGAATGAGGGTCCTGAGTCACTGTGGCCAATGGATCTGCTAAGAGAACATGGTGTCTGTTTATGCTATGGAGGAAGCACTGACTGTAGAAATGAAAAGACATTTTGATTCTGTGGGAATGGGCTCGGAAGACCGCGGTTCCTAGAAGGGGATAAAGTGCAGAAACACAAGCAGACAGGAACACCGAGGGCACTGCACTGCCTGGTGACGGGCTGCCTGTGGATCTCAGAGCAGCTGCTGGGAGACGGAAGCAGTCAGGTCTCGATTCATCTCTCCCTGGTTCTTTGAAATGACTGCTGCCCCTTGGTGTTAATGTCTCACAGTGGCTCTTCAGTCCTGGCTCCCAGGAGTGCATGGGGGCCAGTCTTCCTCCAGACCTTGGTGCTCAGAGATAGTAATGAGCCTAAGAAAAGCTTCTGTCTAGGCATCTGTCATGTTCCTCTGGCTTCGGTCACCTCTGGCTTCTCTTTTGTCAAAATGAACTGTGAACTGCTTTTCCCTAGAGCCATGGGGCTTGAGGTCAAGGCCCTCACAAACCCCACACATCCTGGTTGCACCCAGTGTAGCTCTTTGTGTTGTCTTTTTAGAACTTATACACTGTAACTCAGGGAAAGGCCTGAGTGCCAAATGCCTGTAATTAAATAACAGAGAAAGAAGTGCAAGGGGCCCTGTGAGTGCCCTTAAATACTGGCAATGACTACACATATCTGTAAAGCTGTTCTGAGAGCAGCAACGCTGGATCAAACACACACCACGTAAACTGCTGACACTGCCTTCCTAGCTGTGGCAGACTTCATATCAAGTACAACAGTCCCACCATCAGAGGTCCTCAGCATTTCATGAACTGAGCAAGGGAAGTCAATTTCCAGCAACTCCTGCTGTTTCAACAATGATAAGCAATAGCATGTCCTTGGAGATGTGAACTGCCAACACACACACATACACACACCATATGCAAACCATACGCACACACACCACACACACACTCACACATATATACGCATATATGACAAAACACAACACACATGCACACACTACACAAACCACACACAACCAAACATTCAACACGCTCCCTCACACATACCATACACACATTACTCACTTCACACACATCCACACTACACACACACCACATACACATATAAAGAGTGTGCACACATACACATGCCACACACATACACATCACACACATACACATGCCACACACATACACATGCCACACATGCTTATACATATACACATCACACATATCCCACACCCCACATATATAAACCACATACACATACCACGCACACACACATATATCCATATACACACACCACATCACCACATACATACACACACCAGCCACATATACCAGAACACACACATCATACACATATACCACACACACACCACTCACATACCACATACACACAAACCAAATATACCATACTATTTATAGTATATATACTATACATACACATATACCACACCACACACTACACATACTATTCACATACCACAAACATACACCTCTACACACACCATACATGTATACCATACCAAGCACACATATATCACACACACATGCATATACATGCATACACACATTTGTATACACACACAGCCTGCCTACATATACTACACACAAATCCACATACACACTCAACATCACACACACAACACAGTTTATTTAAAACTGTCACATGTAGTAAGATATTCACTTTGTCTACACAGTGGCACCAACCACTCCCATTGGGGGTGGGGACAGTGGTGGACATTACCTGGAGAATGGGGCCCCTGAGAGCTCTCTTGCTTGCAGCACTGGGACAGAGAACATCCGAAGGCATCCTTGGGACCAGGAATCTGCTGGTGTTCATCTGTCTCTGTTGTAAGTTATTTCTCCCTGAATAAACATCTATTGGGCCTATCTGTTTTTCCTGATCCTTATTAAACCGCGATAACAACACACAAACAATTCCATCTTGAAAGGCAGATTCCACAAGAGTCTCTTAATTCAGTGCTTGAAAACAGTATTTGTCTCCCTTTTCTCCAGGAACAAAGCCAGTAAAGGCCAAAGGTCAGAGAGCCAGAGATCAGATCAGCTCCTACAACAGCACCTCAGGCTTCACCACAGGAACAGGAGGCATTGTGGGCCCAGCAGGTTTGTCCAATGAGCCACCACAAGCGCATGGGCTGCTAATGGTGTGCAAGGCTAGTGGCTCCCTCCCTACTTCATTGGACTATTGCTGGCTTGGGCTTGGATGCACAGAGTTTCAGTCTAGACACAGCAGCTACCACTCATGTAAACTGAATAACTTCTGAACTTTATTCAGTGATTGTACAGGAGACCCCTGCCTTGGTCACTTCAAACTTTTCACTCTAATTGTGAGAGCACAGAGTGGCCTGTCCAGGGAGGGGGCAGATCTGCAGCTGCACACATCATGCCCACAGCTGCTCTTTGTTTTCCCACTGCCTCATTCTCTCTCTCTCTCTCTCTCTCTCTCTCTCTCTCTCTCTCTCTCTCTCTCTTTCTTTCTCTCTCTTTCTCTCCTCCTCCTCTCTCTCTCTCTCTGTCTCTCATTCGCTTTACACTGCAACCTTTGTTGTAGGCCCAAATGGGTAAACTGATACCCACTTTCACTTGCCACTGACTAATTTGTGAGATCTGCTCATCTCAGAGCCACACTCATGAATGTAACTAAGAAATTGCCTCTTGTTCATAAGCGGCTTAGTCATGACTTTGAACCTGACCAGTAGAAAAAAAAATTTTTTTTCTTTGGTATGTAACTGTGTTTACAAATCTCACAAGTTTGAGTTAATAAATGGCTGCTACAGACTTACATTCTGAAGTTTCCATTTCTCTAGAGTCAATAGTCTGGAGCTTTTACAAGGATGACCTCAACTAAAAATCTGAGCAACAGTGGAGAGGCTACCTTATATGCCCTTCCCTGATAATGAGACTGATAACTAATTTATATGCCATTATAGAGCCCTCATCTAGTAGCTGGTAGAAACAGAAGCAGACACCCACAGCTAAACACTGAGCCAAACTCCTGGAATCCAGTTGCAGAGAGGGAGGAGTGATAAGAAAAGGGGTTAAGACCAGCAGGCTACAGAAACCCACAGAGACAGCTGACCTGAACAAGGGGAAGATCATGGACCCCCAGACTGATAGCTGGGAAACCAGCATAGGACTGACTCAGACCCCCTGAATGTGGGTCTCAGTTAGAAGGCCCGGGCAGTGTAAGGGACCCCTGACAATGGAATCAGGATGTATCCCTGGTGCATGAAAGGACTTTGGGAGCCCATTCCCCATAGAGGGATACTCCCTTACCCTAGAGCAGTAGAGAGGGCCTAGTCCCTACTCCAAATAACTTGACAGATTTTGATGACCCCTCCAGGAAGGCATCACCCTACCTGTGGAATGGGGATGGGATGGGAGGGTGGTCAGGGAGGGAAAGGGAATGTGGGAGAGAGGAAGGACGGGAGGGAGAGGGAAATAGGATCAGTAATGTAAAATAAAAAAAATAATAAATATAAAAATAAATTAATTAAAATAAAAAGCAAGTCTCACAAGTCCTCTTGGCCACCAAATGAGTCTTTGGAAAGAATCCTTTGATCAGGCAAGTATACATTAACCAAAAACAAAGATTAAATTCCTTCTGATACACTCCTGGGTGTAGAAGTTACAGAAAAAGCAGTTTCAAGATGTTTCCAGTGTTGCAAACCTGCGTGTATCTGGCTTTCCTGGAGGATGTCTGCTGAGCAGAAGGAAAAGCTTGGCTGGCTCAGCCCAGCCTCCAGGGTGTCCCTGCAGCCATGGGATGACTTATTCTCCAGGTGGAACAGTGGAGATGATTTGATGGACAGGACTTTCACCGCAACTATTCTCCCAGCAAAGCTTTTCTCTAGGGACCTCAGACTGGCACCTTTCGCCGTTGTTAAATTCACTTAAGATAAAAGCGACACCAGGCAAACGACAAGGGAAGAGCCATTAAGGGCTGAGTGTAAGCCTTGACTGACAGGCAGGCTCTCCAAAATGCTCAGCTGCCAGCCTAGACCAGCAGGAATCACTAACCTGAATGCCTTCCTTAGCCAGCACTTGACAAACAGGCAGGGCCCAGGCCAAGCCTACAGGGGCTCAATCCGTTGTTTCTACAGTCTCAGCCACTGGGATCAGACACCCACACCCCTCCAGTGACATCATCTATAACCACCAGGAAAGAGGGGACCCCTGCCTGCAATGTAAGACCCTATTCTTTGTCCACTTTCAGGTTGGTGCCTGCGGGTAGTGAACCGTGGGCTGTGGAGCTGCAATTCCCTCACTGTGTAGTTGGGAGAGATAGGGTGAAGATTGGATTCAGCAAACCATAGAGAATGCATGGGCTGCCACTATAGCATAATGCATAGCTCGTTTTCCCCTATGAGTACAGAATCGTGTTGACATGTTTTTTTCTTGGAAATGTACAAAAGGCCCTTTGTTGAGATATGCCACCACACATCCTGGCCCATGCAGGTGCTTTATAACAAGGAGCTTTGGTAAATAACCTGCTAAAGAATTTTTGGAAAATTATCATCATCATCATCGTCATTGTCACCATCGTCATCATCACAAGGTTTCACTATGTAGCCCAGGTCAACCTGGAGCTTTTGATCTCCATCATCTGAGTTCTAGGACTACAGACATATGTCAACACACCTGGCAATCTGAGGAAATTTTGTTAAGGTAATTTCTACCATTGGAAGTTTCTGGAAAATAGACAAATAGAAACCATAAAGGAAATTGCCATTACACAGTAAGTCCACAGTTTAAATATCCAGTTGCTTTTAAGTGCATTGTCTCCTAATGTTTGCTGGATTCCTTCTCCAGCTCTCCCATGTCTTAGCTGTGTGACCTGGAGAGAGTCACTTAACCTCTCTTTGCTCTCATGTCTACATCTTTAAAATCAAGCAGAGGGTCTCCTTTCTGGTGTCTCTGTGAACATTAGATGAGTTTGAAATGTGAAACCCAGGCTTCAGGAATGCATAAGCATTCAGAACCCCAGGACTCATGTGTGTGTGGTGGGGGGGAGGAGAAGGTCAGCATGGTGATGCTCATATGCTTGTAAACCCAAGGAGAAAGAGAGGGACAGGTCCCTGGGGCTTGCTGGTCACCTAGCATAGCTTAATTGAAGAATTCCAGTGAAAACCTCAAATAAATGAGGTGGGTGATGAATGACACCTGAAGAACAACCCGAAAGGTTGACTGTTGACCTCCATAGGCTTGAGCACATGCACACACCCAGGTGAATATGCATGTCATAAGCACACACACACTGTGAAGCCAAATGCACCATAGATAATAAGTATATAAGTATTGTTGTGCACCCATTTCCACCCTGCCTTTGGCTGACTACAGTTCTACTATAACACTGCTACTCTGTGGGGTTTTGAGCTTGGGGATGATTGAACAGTTCCTGGCAATGCTTCAGGCTGTCCCGTCTACCTTAGGTCCCATTGCTGGTATCTAGTGGACATATCATGCAGCCTTGCTCTCTATTCCAAAGGACTCCAAAAGCACCAACCAGTGGGGGAGGCTAAAATCCCTGCAACAGGTTTGTGTGCACAACTTGATTTTTTTCCAATTATGCACGCTGAACTAAGCTCTGGGTGTGTCCTGTGGGTGTCCTGAAATATTATACACATACTTAGAAACCCCTTTCCTCCACTCTAAATTCTTCATCTCTTCCTGCCTCCATCCATGAAAAGACTCCTTTGGAGGCATAGCTATACTGCATTAGTGCCTCTCTGGATGGAGTTTGGGAGGGTAGGCTGGACCACTAACTCAATCTTGGACTCAACTGTCATGAAGGCCCTGAAGTGCACTCTTGGTGACAGTCTTTTATTACCACAGTTCTTCAGGTTTTCTCCCTAAAGTCTCTCCCAGTGGAAAAATATCTAGCTTGGTCTTGCAAACCATGTCATCAAAATCATCCCGTCTCCTTTTCCCTCCATCACTTTGGTGGTCTCCATCATCAAAATATCTCTTTAACTGAGATCATGTAGACGTAATCCATATTTTATGGCTCACTGGGGTGCATAGTGGGGGAATATTCTTTCCAGTTTACATAAATTTGCAGAAACACAAATTTGAAAACCAGTATTATGATTTTACCATCGGCACCAAGTCTTGAGCCTCTCAATAAGCAAAATGGCATGGATATAGTCAGAGATCATGCAGTTGTCTTCCACTTCTCAATTTTATCAACCACTGAGAATTTCTTTTCATTATTATATAATATTTTGGGACTCTTTTCACTTTTGTTAGACAATGAGGTTCTTCCTTCACACTGAAAACTAATTTTTGCCTTGCACAATGCCCTCCCACATTTATTTTTTTATTTTCTTAGCATAACTTTCTAGAATATAGTTTAAGGAAATTTTGAAACATAAAGGTTTTTTGAATTTCAAGGGTCACACTCAGTTATGCCCATTGTTTTAGTTAGGATTTCTATGACCCTATGACACTATGACCATGGCACCTCCCATAAAGAAAACTTTAATTGGGGTGGCTTACAGTTTCCTAGATTTAGTTCATTATCATCAAGGTGGCATACAGACAGACATGATACTGAGGAAGGAGCTAAGAGTTCTACATCACTAGGTGTAGCTTGCGCATAGGAGACCTCAAAGCCCACCCCCAAAGTGACACACTTCATCTAACAAGGCCACAATTACTCCAACAAAGCCACACCTCCTAATAGTGCCACTCCCTTTGGAGGACATTTTCTTTGAACCACCACATTCTATTCCCTGACCCCCAAAGGCTTATAGCTATATCATAATGCAAAAATGCACTCAGTTCAACTTCCTCAGCAAGACCACACCTACTCCAAGGCAACACTCCCTAATAGTGCCACTCCCTATGAGCTTATGGGGGCCAATTACATTCAGACTACTACATCCATCATAAATTGAAAGTATTATAAGTGAAGAACGTTCCTTTAAATACACTAATCAAACACAGCTGCTGGGCCAGTGGGACCTTTTTCTTTATCAGTTATCTTGTTAAAAGGTGAGAAAATGTTTGGGACAAAGCAAAGGCTTATTTATTTATTTATTTATTTAGATTCTGTGAACAGAGACAGTTTCTATGAAGGCACTTGGGTTTGTATTGCATTTGGTGCCCCCCCCCCCGCCCCGTGATCCTTTCCCTCCATTTTTCTACCGGGCTAAAGGTGTCATATACCCTCTATATTAAGAATTTCATCTTTTTCTAGCCACAAGCATGGAAACAACTGCAACAGGACCTCCCACCTCCATGCCTTGGTACAAGAGCACAGAAGTGTGGTATGAGGGTCCCTCCTCTTAGTGATTGGCTCTTTTGTGGTTAGGGTTAGACTCCCAACTCTCTTTCATTGGGATACAACCAGTAAAAGAAACCCACTGCAGGAAGGGTAAATGACTTATGTTTCAGGAAAATGGAAATTTGCTTCTGGGGACAAAAGCCATATAATGAAAATAAACAACAAAGCCCCAAAACAAATAGGGTCTTTATGTCCCCTACTTCTCTTATTCTTTGGCCTGCAGCTTCAAAAACATCCCAGATTAGCAGGACAACACTCTGTAAAGGGCCAGGTTTTCCTCTGCCATTCACATGACTGATGGGAGCTGTGGCAGGCCAGCTTCAGCCACTTAAAATTGTTATCTAGAACCATCAGGAATTGGGGACTGTTTTTTTTTTTTTTTTTTTTTTTTTTTTTTAAATCATAGGTGAAAGGCATGATAGCTGATTTTGTATACCATCTTAAGTTCACCTTGTGGTACCCAGATGGTTGAATAAATATTATTACAGGCTTGTCTATGAAGATATTTTCAGAAGAAATTATAATTTTTACTGGTGGAACATATGGGGAGCCTGAACAGGACAAGAGGCTGGAGGAAAGTTGAACATGGTTTGTCTGCTTGTGTGAATTGGGACATCTATTGTCTCCATGTGTCATCTTCAGACTAGGCTATGTTCTTGGCTCTCAGGACTATGCACCATCAGATGGAAGATCACGGAACTTCTCAGCTTGTATAGTCACAGGAACCAACATGTTACAATGCACTCATTCTTTACACCTATTCCTGGTCTATCAGCTTCCTCTGGAGAAGATAATACTATAACTTTTGGGGATTCCTCTTCTACAACAATATCTTCCCACTAGAAAAAAAAAATCAGTTTCTGAATTGGCTTGAAAAGCAAATACTTCAGTTACTGAAATTCCTATCTGCCAACATCACATAAGGGATAAACATGTTATCACTTAACACTAAATCACACAGAATGTAATTCCATCTTCCTTGGAGAATTTCAAAGGCACTCACTGTATTTCAGGATCATTATCATAATCCTACTTCCAGAGAAATTGTGGGGAAGCCTTTTGTAGATTGCAAAGGATTATGGGCATGTAGAGTTTCATTGTTACTGTTTTTATTTTTTAATGAGAAAACAAAACAAAACAAAACAAAAATACTGCATTGACCAGGTTCATGAAGACACGACATGTCCTGGAAGATTCTTTTTTAAGGTAGTATGTGACAACAACTCATTTACATGTCCTTTACCTCTACTCTATGAAAGCAAACTCAAGACTATTAAGCTGGGTATGGTAGCACACACCTTTAATCACAACACTAGGGAGACAGAGGTAGGAGGGTCTCCAAGTTTGAGGCCAGCCTGGTGTAAAGACTCTGAGTTCAAGACAGCCAGGGCTATACAAAGAACCCTGTCTCAAAGCACCAAAACAACAACAAAAACTATGATGAATATGTAAAAGTTCCTGTCTCCACTTTTGATGGCATTCCTCATGAATGTATTTCACTCTAATTTTAGCATCAAAAACGATGTTAATTTGTGAAGTCTCCCAACATGCATCAATAATAAAAACAAGGCTAAAGCTAACAGGAAAGCATTTCAATGCAGAAAAGTCCTCTGCTTCTATGAATTCAGGGACTGAGGAATCTGGAGACAGACCCAGCACTGTTCCTGAGGGGCTCTTATAGCCTTGGCCTTGGGAAAGCCAATTACCCTTTCTGAAACATGTTTTCCTCTGGATGATGAAAAGGCAGTGGTTTCTAAAATCCCTTTAAGGTCTAAAATTTCTATGATTTTATGCCTTGGCTCCCTTCTTTTGAAATTATGTTCTCTCATTTCATTGAGCTAAAAGAAAACTATATTTCTGAAGTAAAATGATGTTGAGTGGGACTTTTCTCAGTGTCCTGGTACATTAGCCATGTTGACAACAAGGACTGAGAAGTATCTCACTTTAAAAGACTCAAAGCCTCCTACTTAATATACCGAAAGAAGGCAGCACCAGTCTACTTCCCCCGGCCCCATCAGTATCCAGAAAGGAGCAAACAACAACTTTGGAGTGTCACATTGGTGACTTGAGAGTTATATCAAGGGCAGCGGTTAATGCAGAAACTCATAGCTAGTCAAAGTGCAGAGAATATGGCTGTGGAGCGCTCAGTCACAAATGAGACATCTGGATCCTACCCCTTCCCACAAAGATCAGGGACCATATTGGAAGACAGCGCCAGAGGTCAGGAAGGACAAGAGAAACACCATCTTCCATATATGAGGAGACCACTGCACTCATGAGCTCATAGAAGCTATGGTTGCCTGCTGAAGACCTGAAGAACATCAAGCTAATCAGTATTCCAGCTTGGGATGGAAGGAACTCATGAGTCCCACTCCTAGCTGAGATACCACTAACAGTTGGTGGCTTCTTGACTAGAAAGAGGCAGTTTTCTTCAAGAGGACAGTCTCTGATAGACTGACTACACTCTGGTGGGCAGCTCACACACCTGTAATTATATGAGCAGAGCAGATTGTAGTCTGTGGGTTATTTTAAAAAGAAAGACAAGGTGGGAGGGGAGGGAGGGGAGTCTTGAGTTAAGGAGAAGTTAGAAGAGTGTGGAATGAATGTGATCAAAGTACAGTGTGTGTGTGTGTGTGTGTGTGTGTGTGTGTGTGTGTGTGTGTATGTAAAATTCTCAAAGAATTAATAAAATAGTTTATGTAATAAAAAGAAGGGGTACTCTAAAAGGTTATCAGACTGGAACGGGGCTATTTTACTAGGTGCCCTCCACAATATCAAGTCATGGGGACTCAAGAGAAGGAAAGATTGAAGAGGCTGGTGGTATCTGATAGAGGGGCATTTCACTATCCAATTGGAACTTAGTGTGTGTGGACCTGTGGGTAGACGCCAGGGTTGAGGAAGGGAGATAGAACATAAAAATCCTTGGAAGAATCCTTTGAGGACTCACATAAAATTGTGTACTATTTCCTGTTCTCCTCTAGAATTTGGGTTGAAGACCAGCAGTAGAGTGAAGAGAGAGAAATAACAGTTGCAGTCACCACTGACATTTCTGACTGGCAAAGATTAATGTGGCTCCTGTGGATGGTGGGTTCACTGGGAATTTCCATGCAAGAAAGGGTGCATAAGGGCAGCATTATGTCCAGAGATGAGCTATGAGATTAACAGCCAATGAGAAGTATTGTGGCACTGATGACCTGAACATATTCTCTTCATCTTGTCCCTCCCCTATGTTCTTGGACCCAAGGATACCCAGAAATAAAGTGAAAAGGTGGCCTAATGACAGATCATCTGTGCCTTCTCCCTTTATAGGTGCTTGCTGTTTTGTCTATGGGCTTTATAGTTGAGAAAACAGAGGAAGAAACTTTGTATTTTAGCCAAGTTTCTGATTGATCTATCATGTATGCTACCAGATTTCCCCCTCATGGTTTTGTATATTGAATTTTCTCTAGCCTTCTTCAGTTACATATTAACTTACTCTATTTCCATAGCAGCAACAAAATCAAACATTCCATCTGCGCCTAACACTTTTTGTGCCCCTAGTTTCTGAACAATACAGTGTAACAATAATTTACTCAGCATTTATGTTATATTATGTATTCCATGTGATCTGGAGATTGTCCAACACCTACCCTGGAAGATTGCTCAGTGGTTTGATCTATGGTTCTGAAAATAGGAACATCGCTGTTTAGATTCTTAGATTCCATAGAAATGCTGGGTGGAAGTGGTAATTCACATGTAATTCTATCCCTGGAAAGTGGAGTCAGGAGGTACCAGGACCAAGCAGACCAGTGAGAATAGCTGTGTTGGTGAGTACTGGGTTTGACTGAGAGATGCTACCTTAAAAGATTATGATGGATGAGCAATCAAGAAAGATTCTGGACATCAATCATGCACCTCCACATACATGTGTACATGCACACTAGAGCACACATGCACCAGCACACATGTAAGCACACATGCACACATGCATATGTAACAAAAAATAACATATCTATGTAACAGAGAAAAAATACAACCCTACTATGCCATTCTACATAAGGGACTCCGGCATCTGTGGATTTCCTTTGCATATCCTGAAACCACTCTCCTGTATATACCAAAAGATGATTTCATATACAAATGTCAGTTTATGACAAGGTGATGAGAAAAATCTAACCACAAAAGGTAATGCATTTTAACCATGGAATTGTTACTTTGAGGAAACATCTTTCTTAGATATGTAAGAAATTAACAAACAAGAAAGGATATTCCTTAGTTAAACTATATAGGGGGAAAGTTACACTTTTCAAAGAAATGACTTGATAAAATTTTGTTCCTGAAAATTTGTGGTCTTTAAGGACAAGGCAGACCCATGTTGAATTCTCTGGACTTCCATTTGTTACCTAGGGCAAATAATTTCTATGATGGCATGAGATTACCTAGAGTCATATACCCCAGAGGTACTCAAGGAAATGTCAGGAAGTTCCTGGCTTCTCCATCCACTCTTCGTGTTAAATACAAATTTATATGATTTATGATTTTCATTCTTCTTCTTAAATATATATATATATATATATATATATATATATTGCATTTTACTTAATTGGGTTTTAATAGCCTTAAATACAATTCTGTGTAAGTTAAAGAGGAGTATAAAGTATGTTACTATCCCAGTATCCTCAAATATCCTTTGTTATAACATTTTGGGTGGATGTTTTCGTGGAGGACTCTTTCATACTCTTCACTTGGATGGCATCTTTTACTCATTACTCTGAAAATTGCTTTTCCTCTGTTTGAGGCAACTTTTGTAGCCAGAATGGGTGTGGTGAGTGGTGCAAGGAGAGTTTAATAATGTATTGTCAATTTAGTCTCCAAGACAAAACTCTGGTCTTCTGAATAATTTCTTTCCCTCTGGGCATTTGGCTTTGCAAGTGGGATGAGAGAGCGCTACTTGCTGGACTGGAGGCTGTTGATGACGTACCGCCTTGAGAGCTTCACATTCAGAACAAATTCTGTGTCTGGGTCAGCAGAAAGTCACATGTCAGAAACTGTCAACATTTCTTCCCCAACTCTCCTTATTACTTAAGGGTGTTGGCCAAGTTCCCAACATCTTTATCTGCCAGAAGTTGGACGCTCGGGCAGTTTTGCTTCCTTCTTATCATCTGTCTCCACAGCTGTCCTTTTTTGCTATTGTTTTAAAGGAAAGTATTGTTTGGTGAGCTCCAGAATTGTCTGTCTCAGCAAAACATTTTAGACACCTGAATTATAATACTGATGACATCAGAATAAATGAGACAGAAAAAAATACATATCTGCCCTTGATTTGGAGCAGAGTACATTGCATGCAGACTTACTTATGAAAGTTGGATTGTTACATTCTAAAGATCATCAGAAACCATCGTTCCCTTTGGTTTTCTGCATAGATAAGGACCTAATGTCTGTGAACTGATGTCTTCTGGCTTCCTATTTTAGAATAATAATAACAGCAATGCTATGGATGCTTCTGGTATACCAAATTCTATTTGGGACATTTCCTTCACAACTAATCGTATTTAAATCTACAAAAACAATTTTTAGTGTACCATTTCTGGTTTACTAAATTCTAATTGGAGCATTTCCTACACATATAATATTATTTGACCCCAACAACAACCATTTCTAAGTGAAGAAAATCATGTTTGTGAATGTTAGGTGACTTTTTGCAAAGTTATCATATTTGTAGTGGTGAAGTTGAATTCAGACCATTTTCCCCTGAATCTTGTTCTGACCTAACTTCAGTTTTATCAAGTAGCAGAAAATATCCCGATTATATTTCATGCATGGAGACTAAAAGTGTTCTGGGCTTCCCAAATCCTTAAGCCAGGGGTGTAATGAAAACTTCATTTCAGCATGTGGGTGAGTAAGCGTGTTGCATAAGAAAGGACAGCGATACAGTCAGTATGTTTCATATATGCTATTGAGAGATAATAAATTGTAAAGTAAATAAATGTTTTATATGATAAAATTATGTGTGGTGGTTTGATAAGAAATGTTTCCATGGCCTCACTTGGAGTAGGTGTGTTGCTCTTTGGGAAGGATCCAGAAACATCAGGAGGTGGTGCCTTGCTGGGGCAGGCTTTGAGGGTTTATACCCTCTCCCCACTTCCTGTTCTCTTTCTCTCTGCTTTCCATATGGATGAAAATGTGATACACTGCCTCATGCTCCTGTCACTGTGTATTTTTTCCCATGTCTTCCTTGCCTTAATGGACACTGCCCTTCCGGAACCATAAGCCAAAATAAACCCTTTTTGCCTTTAAGTTGCTTTTGGTGAAGATATATTCTGACTGCAACAAAAAAGTAACTAATACATCATGTTAACATTGTTCTCTGATTACTCTCAAGGGATTTGAGCATCTGTTTAAATATTGGGGTTAAAGAAATTCAAATACTCAAAAGTAAAAGAGACTTGAGGAGTCTTTATTATTTTTCTTCCTTGACTCCTTGACTGCAATTCTCTGTTCCTCTTCTTTGAAATGTGTCAAAGATCATCTGTTTAGAATTTATTTCTAATGGAGATTCTTACTTAACATTACAAAGAAGGACACAGCTATAATAAAATGTCCACACAGCTCTAAAAGTGTTATTTGCCAGTTACCATGGAAGTCTGGGAGAGGAGCCTGATTTGGAGGGGAAGGACATTTAACTAGGTGCAAGGGAAAAAAATGAAACTTGTATGGCTGTCTCTTGAAGAAAAGAAATAGGTCTGGCAGTGAAATGGAAAAGCATGGGGATAGATGACCAGGGCAGGGGTGGGGTAGTCCAAATCTTTGGCAAGCATGTGTAGCATGTGACAGGTGTCTTCGTGTATCTAGGGTGTGGGTGGAGATGTTGCCAGAGAGGTCAAATCCTGACTGGAAATGGATATCCCATGATGAGGACTTTAAGTTTTATGTTGAAGACAAGTGAGCCATTAAAGGATTTCCAGGTCTGATAGGCAAACCCTGAGGAGGGACCCTTAATGAAGACACACAGAAATCCATACCATTACTGGTCAGCAGTTTCAGCTAACAGGATTTGTTGCATGTGGTATTGACAGAGATTGGAAGATGTAGGGGATAAAGCCCTGGTTTCTAGCATGGGCATCTTGTATATGAGGTAGAGACTGGGGTGGGGTGAGGGGGTACAAGGTTTTGTTCCATAACTTGAAAATTCTACTTGTAAAATCCCAGCATTTGGGAGATATAGGCAGGCAGATGGGTCTGTATGAGTTTGCAGCCAGCCTGGTCTACCTATTTGAATTCCAGGCCAGCCAGGACTACATAGTGACATCTTGTAAAAAGAAAAATCTTCAATTGACTTTCAGAAGACATCCTTCAGACTGGCCTTAGTCTCAGCTCCACCATTGCTCCAGCACTGTATTGTATTATGTGCTGAATTTCAGAATAGAAAAACATAATGATAAAATTACTTAATATACCAAATGTCTGTTATCTCTCTCTACCCTACCCCCCCTCTTTTTTTCCCTTCTGAGTTTGTTTTCCCTGGGGCTCTTAGCATTACAATGCCAAGGTTCCTTTCCTATGGTATGTTTAGCACCTGAAGAATAAGTTTAATGTCTGAAATTTTATAAGCAATAAATAAATAAAGTTTAGCAAGTATACACACTGAAAGGAAACAGATGGGTTGTGAAATCTTACTGAGCCCTGTCCCTCTCCTCCTTGTTGTATCTACTGGCCTTTTCATTGCTACACCTTATACATCCTGCCATTCATTCCAGAATAATGACAAGGAGGCTGACTGCTGCTCTGTTCCCAGCACAATACCCCTGCTTCACAAAAGCCCCTGGGAAAAGAAAATCAAATGTAGAATTTGCTGAAGGGCAAAAATATCGGCATATTCAGCTACCTAAATCCAACCATCTGATGATTGGTGAAATGCAGGAATGTCAAAGATGCTATTCACCTTTTGTGACAACTGTTAGTGCCTTTCCCTTTTCCTGTCCATTTATTTATTTATTTATTTATTTATTTATTTATTTATTTATTTTTCAAATGGAACCTGTGCTTTGACTTGATCAGTTACTAACTTTCACCGAAGAAAAGAGACAGGGAGGATGATGTGGCATTATGCAGATGGCATGGCTCAGTGAGGTGACAACAGTTACTGTCTCTGCCACCGTAGTTCTTGTTAAGTAATCAGTGCAGCTTCAAGATGCTCGACTTCCACGTCCTACAAACACCAACATTCTTCAAGATCACTTGCAGCTGGGGAGTGGCTCAACAAGGAGTAACGGCTGCGATTGCAGGTGAGCCTGTTCTTCCTTCTATTAGGGTGTGACAACTTCCACAACTGTTACCATAGACCTGGCTGCCTCTACACTGCTAAATGGCTGGCGTAGCAATCAGGCAAGGTAATTTCTAACCTCAAAATGGTGACAGGAGCTGGTCATAGTGACATACACCTTTGACCCCAGCACTGGGGAAGCAGGGGGTCTTTGTGAGTTCGAGACTAGCTTGGTCTACAGAGTGAGTTCCAGGACAGCCAGTATTGTTACACAAAGAAAACCTGTCTCGAAAAACAAAATAAAAATGGTGACAGGGTAATCATGCCATGACTTACCAAGAAAACCACAAATTTATGAACTAGCAGTCTGGCCTAAGGTAGTGGGTCACAGGAAAACTAAATATATGATTTAAACCATAAGTAATGTAGATACACAGTCTCAAATCTCTTTGTGCTCCTGTGGGCTGTTGAAAGCCCCGGAAAGCAGGCAGATAAAGCTTCCAGCAGGCTTGGTGGAACTCCTAGCCCCCTACCAGCTGCGCCCAAGGCAGTATGACTACAGCCAGAGGTTAACCAAGCTTCATTCTCTATCCAGCATTTCTATGACTCCCGTTATGTGTGCTACAGTCCCTCTCTCCTACTGCTGTCACACAGCACAGGTCACACATTAACTGAGTCCTTTTCCTTGCAGCGCAGGACCTCCTCTTCCCTCAGAACCCTCCAAGAGTGGTAGTATTCCACTTTGTCCCTTAGGCCTGAAGCTCTCTGCTCCTGTGCCCTGCTGCCAGGCTGGTGGGATTCTTCCCACCACCCTTTAAGCTTGCCAAAGCACATTGCAGAAACTTCCATATATTTGAGTCTGCATCTTAATTCTTTATACAACTGAGAGATCTTTTTCCACACCTGTTGAAGTTAACTGTTTATCAACAAAACCCAGCCTGTACTACCACCTGGGAAACAAAACAAAACAAAACAAAACAAAACAAAAAAAACACCAAAACAAAACAAACAAATGCTCAAAAATACACACATACACATGGTTTTGTAAAAAGCAAATGTGTTCAAGGTGACAGTTTATTTACAGTTGGGTTAAATAATTTGTTGTAAAAGGTAAGTTTCAAGATCATTTTCAGAAGAATAATGTTTAAGTAAAAAGATAAGGATGGATGATGTTTTCTAAGCATGGGGCCAAAGATGAGACAGAACGTACCGTGCCTGGCAGACCCTAACCTTTCTCAACAACAACAAAAAAAGATGGAGAGAGGTAAGGAAAGAAGGAAGAAAGGAAGGAAGGAAGGAGAGGAGAGAGGGAAGGAGGGAGGGAGGAAGGAGGGAGGGAGGAGGGGAGGGAGGAAAGGAAGATGAAAAGCAGGGAATGAGGAAGAACAAAAGCAATATAAATGATATGTAAATTATAAATACAAGTTAAAGAGTCAGGAGACAATTTCTCCTCCTGACTGATGAACAGCTCAGCTGTAGCCCAGGAGTGCTCAAAAGTTCTTGAAAGGCAGGCCATCTGAAATGTAAGGGAGAACATTCTTCAAAGAGAAGAGTCTCTGTTGCAATCCCTTTCTATGCTCCTCCTCCTCCCATTGTCCCTTTCTATGGCCCTCTTCCTCCCATTGACCTTTCCTATGCCCCTCCTTCTCTCATTGTCCATATTAGGATTTGGGGTGGGGGGAGGAGAGGAAGTTGGAGATCACATTTTACTAGGCCTCCCACAAACTGCTTTTGAACACATTTTCATCTGATTATCAGAATTCTCCCACATCATAGGTAGTGTTATCCCGGTTCTTTGAAGATGAAAAACCAGAGGCCAAGAAGAGCTAAGAAAAGTTGCCCAGGGCTGTGAAGCTGCTATGCATTAGGGCAGAAATGTGGATTAGGGTTGGTCTGAATTCAAAGCCTCCTTGTGGAACACCGTGGATGCCTTGGAAATCTTCATTTATTCAGGAGTCACATCAATATTAAACACTCTCCTTCCCCAGCCAGGCCTCTCCCTTGTTGCTGGGTGAGTGACCGTGCTGTTAGTCACCATGGTGGAAGGAAACCTTTGTGACAGTTAGTGGTCTTCGTGCATGTAGGGGACAGAAAATAAAGCAAAATCAGCTATTTGCATAAATAGAATCCGCTCAGATGTCAGCAAGCACACACTAGCAACAAATGTGAAAATGAGGCAAAGGCGGATAATACACCTCCTGCTGTCTCACACCCTCCCTTGTCCCTGAAGCCTCTGTCCCCATCTCTGCCAGGAAGCATGTCCTGTCAGATAAGCCCTAGCTAGACAAACACTGTCATTTGACTTCAGTCCATCACTCTGATCCAGATACGGTCCAGGTCCAGGCTGAACACCCAATAGTGAGTGGAATTTGCTTTGACATGTACCTGGCTGTGATAGCCAAGTCCCTGCCTCTACCCCTGCCCCACTTGACCCCAGTGGCCTCATATGTCAGAATGTGACATCCCAGGTGTCAGCTGTGACACTGAATGCACAGAGCAGGGAAAAGATGGACAATGACAGCAGGGGCTGTGGTGTGTGCTCCAAGTCTGGCATCAGGAATGGGCTTCTGCCTGGGAGGAGTGAGTTGGATCTCTGACCAACTGTATGTCAGAGAGGCTGGGAGTGTATCAGCTGTCCAGGTTGCCACGGAGTCCCATTGTCCTCCTCTGGCTACCATGGAGTCTGGGATTCCCCTTTGCTTAACCATTGTTCTTGTTGTAGGTCCTCTTGGAGTCATTCACTGTGAACTTGACAACAAGCAGCATTTTCCCTGACTGGAAGAATCAGGTGAGTGCAAGGGTATAGACACAAAATTAACAAAGGCATCACAAATCAGTTGCCCTAGACCAGCAGTTCTCACAGAGGTCAGACAATCCTTTCACAGAAGTAGAATATCAGATATTTACATTATGATTCACAGCAGTAGCAAAATTACAGTTCTGAAGTAGCAAAAAAAATAATTTTATGGTTGGGGGGGTCACCATAACATGAGAAATTGCATTAAAGGGTCACAGCATTAGAAAAGTTGAAAACCACTGTCCTAGACATGAAACAGGAAAAGTAATCAGAAGTCAGTGCTTGCAAATAGAAGTGAGTGTCTTGTGTAGGTTGCAAATTTCTCCTTAGTGGGAAGGTTTGTATTTCAAGATCCCAAGAAGACACCTGTGTCTACAGGCAATACTAAGTACTTCATGCTCTCCAGTTTTCTCCTTATTTATTTATTAATTGGTATGTGTGTGCATGCATGCACACAGGTACACACATGCTGTCATGTACATGTGAGGTAAGTTCTCTCCCTCTGCCATTTTGGGTTCCAGTGATCTAATTCAGGTCACCAGGCTTGGCATGGGGCACACACACCTTTACCCACTGAGCCATCCAACTGGCCCCCACATTCTCTATTTTTCTGGATATATTACCTAAGTTAAAATCTAACGTGTGTCACAGTAAGAAATTAACAATAGTTCCCTGTAACTTTTTGCAACCCCAGTATTATATTTTTACAAATTTTCACAGTTTGAGTAAACACTTATGACACTTTTTTGGCATATCTGGATGGGTCCATCATTAAGTGAAGAAACAGTACTTAAGCACAAGCTCTGTGATACCATATCAGTCTGACAACTGAGACAGCTAGGTACTAATGGGTAGGTAGGTAGTATATACAAGTTGGATACACTAGACAAAAAGATGATTCATGTCCAGGCTAGATCAGAACCAGGTAGTCAGATCCTAACCACATTACACAGAATGCTGCACAAGTTTAAATGTGTTTTTGGAATTTTTTGGTTGAACATTTTCAAAATATAGGAGAACATAGGTAACTGAAACCATGGGAAACAAAATCATGACAAAGAGGGACTATAGGTCTACAGTATATGACTTTATTGTCACATAGGAGCCTGCTTATATTCACTAATTAAATCATATATACTACTAGGTTGTGGCCCTGGAATCCAGTCTGGTAAATATTATGACAACCTTCTTTTCTTTTTTAATAGCATTTTTAAATTGTGTGTGTGTGTGTGTGTGTGTGTGTGTGTGTGAGAGAGAGAGAGAGAGAGAGAGAGAGAGAGAGAGAGAGTTGCTTTCACTTTTCTACCATATGTGTCTTTGAGATTCAACTCAGGTTGTTAGCCTTGGCAGCAAGTGCTTTCACCTGATGAGCCCTCTTGCTGTCCTGAAATCTTTCCCCTCATGACATTTGACACTTCTCATCTGGATCACAGAGCACAGAACTGGGCACATTAGGGAACTTTCTAGTCCCCTGCCTTAATTTCACCTGACACATCAGGACAAATGCCTTCCTACTCCCTGAGCCCACATACTCTAATGACAATCCAAGGAGTGCCCTTCATGTGTATGTTATGGACTTCTAAGACTGTGCAGGTTCCTGGGGGAAGACAAAGGGGCCTTGGGCTCTATGAAGGTAGGGTCTTACTATGATGATGATGATAATGTGGTTGATGACATCATTACAGAATGATGGTTGGAATGGCTACAGGAATCTCCTGTTTATCTTTGTGGATTGCTGGAGACAATATAAATTAGCAGTTCCCAGACTTTAGAATTTTAAGGAAATATTTAGGACTGTCATGTATTCATCAGTGTTTCACTTCATTAAGTGAGCTATAAACTACCCACTTTGTTATCATTACCACATTATAACAACAAGCTTTCTCAAGAATAAGTTGACAAGGCTATATGGATATATTGACATTCTCATATACAAATGCACAAAGATACTATTAGCCACCTGTAAGAGCCTTTATCCCAGTGATGCTGAGTCCAGAGGTCATGGAAAATCCTGATAAAAATGCACTGGTTTTAAATTGAAAGTCAGGCTACCCAAGACCCATCCTTGATCCCATTATTAACATCTCTGTAACTCTGAGAAGTCACAGCATCTCTACAGTGTGATGCTGCCTCCTCCGTGCAGCAGAGTAATAGTACTTCCCTTAGTAGGTCCTGAGGAATGAACAAGGTCTTGAGTGTAAAACACTAATGCAATTACACTTTAAACAAGAGAAGTAGATGAGATGAGCTGGCGTTTCACCCAATTCTGTTTCCCCAGGAAAGTAACCCAAATCACAAACAAACAAACAAATGTGCCTTGGATGGAAACTTTTCTCCCCTTTACTTTCCACTTATCCCCTCTACCCCCTCTTCTTCTTTGCCTTCCATTATTGTCTCTTCCCTTCCCTTCATGAGACAGGATCTGAATCTGTAGCCCAAGTCTGCCTCAAACTCAAGGAACTTGTGTAGCCTTAGCCTCTCAAGTGCTGGGAGTGAAAACTTTTCCTTGAAGACAAGAATGTCTCTGAACTAGTAGGATCCTACAAGACCTGGGACAGATCAGATTTGAGCAAAACCCTGGCAAATTCTGTTTGTACGTTTATCCATTTGCTTGTCTATGTATTTATTTATTTAACCTGTGGTCTTTTGTGGGATGTTTTCATTTCTGCCTCCACTCTTCTTCCATTCCTGCTCCTGAGTCTCAAGCAACGGAGTGGTTGACCCATATTCCTCCAATTTGTCAATGGGATTGTCATCTTTGACTTAAGCTCACTTGCTTTCTCTTATATGCAGACTAATATTTACATTAGGTGCATAAGGCCAGAAACAGCTTAGCCAGAAGAGACAGCTTTTGAAGTGTCAAGTATGATTTGCAAGCACGACAGGCTCAGTACAGTGAGCATCAGGATGGAGGCAGATATACCTGCTGCACCTGGTTTTGCCTAACTCTTGGCCTTCATCACATTTCTAGACTCCAAGTGCAACTTGTTTCAGAAAAGCACATTTATAAATAGTTATTTCAGCTCCAAGAGATTCTGGAAGGTTGAGATTCATGTAACTCTCAGTTGTGGATTTTTTTGATTTTTGGGGGGACCTGCCATGCCACCCAACTCCCAAATAAAACATACATGGAGGCTTATTCTTAGTTGTGAATGCCCTGCCTTAGCTTGGCTTGTTTCTAGTCATCTTTTCTCTTTCTTCCTTTCTTCTTTCCTTCCTTCCTTCCTTTCTTATAACTTTTTTAAAATTTAGAAACAATCTTATTTTACATATAGATTCCCCAATTCCCTCTCCCTCCTTCCATGTCCCCCATAACCCCCCTAACCCACCCTCCACCCTCCCTGAGGATAGTGAGGCCTTCCATGGGGGTTCATCAAAGTCTGTCACATCATTTGGGGGAGGTCCTAGGCCCTCCTCCGTGTATCTGGACTGAAATAGTATCCCTTCATGGGGAATTGGTCTAGCCAGCTTTTCTAATTATTCCAACTACCTTTTGTGCCTCAGGGCTTTTTCCTTTTCTTCTGTAAATCTTACTTTCACTCTTACTCCATGGCTGGCTGGCTCCCGATGTCCTCTCCTTGTTCTCTCATTGCTCCTCTCTTCCTTGTTTCTCCTATTTATTCTGTCTGCCAGCCCCACCTTTCCTTGCTCTTGCCTCACTATTGGCCATTCAGCTCTTTATTAGGACCACCAGGTGTTTTATTTACACAGGCACAGTAACACAGCTTCACCAAGTTAAACAAATGCAGCATAAACAAAAATCACACTCCTTAAAATAATATTCTACCAAACTGCCCCACCGTGTGTGTGTGTGTGTGTGTGTGTGTGTGTGTGTGTGTTTGTGTGTGTGTAAAGAGCCAGTAACTCTCATGCTGAGGAAGCCAATAAGGCACCACACTATCAGATAATGCTGCACAGGTTTTATTTCAAAAGTCAAAGTCATTCTGAAAGGGAGTATGCACAAAGGGAGTGGCTTTAGCAGACTCTCAGTGGGAACGAATGATCAAATCGAGCACATCTCGCAGCTTCACCATTATTTTACCCCAGACCAATTAACAAGCCAGAGGAAGCCACATCAAGCCCCCAGACTGCATTACTTGGAAATATGTGTTCAGTGGTTTGGGGCTGCATGGGACAGTGGTTGGGGCTTTATTGGCAGCCAACCTGGAGGAAGTTTGTAGCTGCCAATCTCAGCTTTCCAATCTTCAAGGCAAGCTTAAGGTACACCCAAGGAGTCTGAGCTTTTGTCTCATATGGAACTCTCTGCCTTTTGTTATTTGAACATGTAAAATAGAAGCTTTTATTCCAAACCTGCAAGATTTGTTGCCTTTTTCTAAACAGCAGAAATAAGGATAACGTCTATAAGATCACCCAAAGTGGCATCTGTATAGTAATAGAATAATCAAAAGAATGAAGCAGCTCAACTGGCATGCACCCCATTCATCCCTTTATCTCATGTCCCCATCTCCTGCCCCCAGGAAGACTGGTTTTTTAAACTACTACAAGTATCAATAGGAAACCTGCAGAAGATGCAAAAGTGAAACTTAATAGGCTCTGCTCTGTGCTTGGTCACCTTGCTGCCGGAAGGCACACCTGCTGTTGGAAAGAATGACAGGTCATATAAAAAGAGAAAGAAACAGCTACGGGGCAAGCATCACTGGACCGGCTGCATTTTGCTGAGAAACCTCCTAGGAGCGTAGGAAGTGCTCTGCCTAAACCCATCAGGCATGTTGTGGCTGTATCACCCACCTCCTGTGGAGATATGTAGGGGAATTGCTCATCAGGAAAGAAATATTGAACTATTGAATGTACCTCACAGAATCACCAGCTCATCGTAAAGAAGTGGCCCTGTGTGGGTCTGGCATAAGCCATAAACTCAGGGGAAGATGTATGAGGCTGTGGTGAGGGCTTAGTTAGTAAGGGTCTTTGTTTGTCTTAGGGTTACTGTTACTGCAATGAAACACCATGATCAAAAAGCAAGTAAGGGAGGAAAGGGTTTATCTGGCTTACACTTCCACATTGTAGTCCATCTGTGAAGAAGTCAGGACAGGAACACAAACAGGGCAGGGACATGGAAGCATGGCCATGAAGGGGAGCTGCTTACTGGCCTGCTGCCCAGGACCATCAGCCCAGGAGTGGTACAACCTGCAATGGGCTGGGTCTTCTCCCATCAATCAATCACTAATTAAGGAAATGCTCCATAGGCCACCCCACAGCCGGCCTTATGAAGCTATTTTCTCATTGAGGGCTCCTCCTCTGAGATGACTATGGGTTTTGTCAAATTGACATAAATCTAGCCAGCACGTGCTTGCTGCATAAGCAAGAGACCCCAGCTCATGTCCCTGGCACCATGTAAAAAATGGGTGTGGTGGCCTTCATCTGTAATTCTACTCTAAGGAAGTGGGGGTAGGTAAAGACAAACAGACCCTGGATCTCACTGTCTAGCCAGTTTAGCTGTGTCCATAAACTCTGGGTTCAATGAGAGAAATTTTTTTTAAAAAAATAAAGATGAGGGCACCTGAGAAAGATGCTCAGAGTTGACCTCTGGCCTTGCCATGCTCGTTCAAGCACACCTTCATGAACTAGTACACTGACATGAATATGTACGTACAAATGCATATTATATGTATTTTTAACTGATGCTGATCATATAGTCATTGCCTTGAACACCAGGTTCTCCAGTGAAGTAAAACCAGTAGTTTCCACAGGAACTAGCATTTATTATAGGGAATTGGTGTGTACGATTATGGGTGCTCAGAGATCCCACAATCCTTTGCTGCAAGCCTGAGTTTCAAGACAGAGGTATAGTTGCAGTTAGGTTTGATGGCCTGAGAAACAGATAACCAATGATACAAGCTTTCAGCCCATACAAATCCTAACGTCCACTTCTTCTGATGATGTCAGTTCCAGCCTGAAGGCAGAAAAAGTAAGACTTACATCTCAACGCCAGCCCAGAACAGAGAAATTCTGCCCACCTTAGTCTTTGTTGGTTTTATTTGGACCTCCAATGGGTGAGCCACAGATCCCAGAGAAGGACACAGTGGCCAGAATCACCCCAATGCCACATGTTTTCTGTCTTACTCCAACTGGTAACATCAACGCTTGCTCTTACTCTAGGTCAGCTATTCTTGTCTCATTTCATTGATCCCTGGATTGCTGTAGTCATGAGCCCAAAGTGTTCAAACAGCATCCATATCTGGTTGGTTGTTCAAGAGGCCTCTCTGTATCTTCTAGGGAAAAAAAGTCATTTCTTTTTTGTGAACTAGAATTCCAAATGGACAAGGATTAGTGTCGTGGGAATAGGATGTACAAATCCCCATCAGGGTGAGAGAAACTCTACCTTCATGCTGTGATTTTAAATTCATGTAGTCTACACATCAAGGACACAACATCACATAAAGGCTATTGCTTTATAATATACACAGGATCCTGGAAAACAGTGCTCAATTACTGCAAGGTATCATTTCTAAGCTGACACTGAGTTCAAAGATTTCTTTACCTGTGGGACTGGAGTCATGGCATCATGTGTGAGTACTTGCTCTGCAAACATGAGAACCTGAGTTCATATCCCTAGAACTGGCATAAAAAGTCAGGCATAGCTGTGTGTGGATGTAACCCCAGCATTGGGATGGGTGGAGACAGGTTGACATCTCATTAGCAAGTCAGCCTAGCCAAAATGGAGGACTTCTGGTTCAGTGAGAGACTTTATCTCAAGTCAATAAGGTAGAGAGCAATAGAGGAAGACACTGGATGGATGTGATATGATGCTGTGTGCTCTGGCCTGCACAAGTGTGAATAGACATGCACATGCACCACACTCATAGACAGACAGACAGACAGACAGACAGACAGACACACACACACACACACACACACACACACACACACACATGCAATCTCTTTCCCTACTGACTATCTGAATGTGCTAGGAAAAGAAGATTCCATGGGTTTTTCACTTGCTATAACAGACCGTGAGTTTGGGTCCAATGAAGTATCAATTAGAAATCTTATCAGTGGAATCCCCCAGACTGACTATAGCTAAGAACTTAAAGGCAAGAACAGCAAACTCGTATGTGGACTGTCTACAGCTCCCATTCAAACTGATTGCTTTTCCTTCCAGGGTAGAAGAGATCTCATGATGCCAAGTTGCTAAGAGAAGTTGTTTCTCCTGCAGAGATGGTACCACACTGATATCACCTGCGGGGGGGACTCAGTTTTGTCTTTTCTGTTTAGACATTGATCAATGGAAATAAATATGTCATTTTTTTTCTCAGTGGGAAATTGGGCCCTTTATTGCATTGATGTATCCACTTTATCAGCACCCAGATAGCAAATCAAAGAGCAGGCTTCTATCATCTCCTGGAGTCTTTTCTTTGCTTGATTGTTCAGTGCCTCCTCTATGGTGGAAACTCTTAGGGAACTAGAAATTAAGTGATGCTGAGATCTTCAGTTTTTGTACACACACACACACACACACACACACACACACACACACACACACACACACACCCTTTTCTAGATCTTTGTCTATCTATCATCTATCTATCATATCTTTCTCCTTCACTCTACCTCTTCTCTCTCTCTTCTGTCCTCTTCTACTACCACACAAAGTAGATGTTCAGTGGATTCTGAAGTGATCTGTCAATTGGGAGGATTTCCCCTTATCAGTGTATTGCAGGGAACTAGGTGTTTGTAGTCTGAGTGTGTGTAGCCATTTGATATTTCAACCATATACAAAGCTTAATCTATCTCCCTTATTCCCCCGCCCCCGCCCCTGCCCCCACAGCTTATCATCAAGGATCCCTCAAGCATCCAAATGTATGTGCTAATGGAAACACACCACTGTGGCAATGGGGGAATGAATTAGAGTGTGACTTACCCACTCATGCAGCACACTGTGTCCAGTGGACCTATTCGTTTCTAATCTTGAATATACCATTTATCTTAGAAATAGCAATAGATTCACCAACAAGTCTACTGTGCTTTAAAATTTGGTGAGCCTGGCTGAACCTAACTATGGGAGAATGCCTGGCCATATGGTCTTTTAGTGTCCCATGATCAGGTACTTAATCTCTCTTAGGTTCCTGTGGTATGCCCCTTTCAAGTGGAACATAATTCTCTGATGTGGAAGGCATGCTTCTGTTCCAAAAATATTGGATTTATATTGGGACACTTTTGTTGTGGCTTACCAAAGCTCCACAGAGCGTCCTTTCCCACCAGAGATGCCTATTACATCACAGGGATTGCTGCGTCATATGGTTCAATTTGCAGTTATTTTCACAGTAAACCAAAATTTTTATGGTGCCTGTTATAGCTCTAGGGCCCACTCAAAGCTGGAAGCTTCCACATTACTTGTTGGCAATCACAGTATTATTCCCTTTAGAACTTACTTGCAGGACTCAGGGCATTGTTAGGTATTGTTATTTCTTCTTGATAGCAGGAAGCAGGATTTGACATAATTGGCCACTATCTTGGGAAGGGCAACCTTAACATGTTCCATGTCACCACACTTCTCAGAACTGCTGTGCAATTCTGGGGTCCTGGATATTTGAAAATTTTATTTCCCACCCTTGAAAGCACATTTATTATATTAGAAATTGCCAGTTTATTTGTTAATGCCTGGCACTTCTTAAAATAACCTTATTAATGATATGGATGAATGTGACATTCTTTGAAATGGTCAACCCAAGTAAGTCCCATTGGATTCCACGGAAATAGCAACTAGAAGAATTAACATAGTTCTGGGCAAGATCATAAATACACATTTTTTTTCTAAGCCATGTGAATATAGGCTTCTTCTTCTACCCTGGAAGAGAACATATTTGGAACATGAGAAGCTGCATAGCATACGTCAGAAGCTGTGTTAATATACCTTTGCAAAGACTCTACACAGCAGTTGCAACCAGTTACTATTATTTTAATGAATGAGCAAAGATTCATGTATATGTCTTTTCAGTAACATGTCACTATCATTCTCCAGGACACTTTTAGTTTTTGTAGGTATCAAACTGGTGCAATAAATGAGGATATAATAGTAATTGCCATCCTGGCATCATTCAGGTTTTTAAGTAGTGTTTTTTTTTCTGTTTATTCTAGAATGTTTTTAGTTTGCTGTTTCAGTAGAGATGGGGGAGGTTGGAGGGAGAAAGGTTTCAGAAGCTCTTAGTCTACTTGACTATAACAGTTCTCATTCTACCATCTGGGGATCCCTGTTATGTTTTGATTAACTGATGAACACCTCATTTCCCATCACTCAATCAAGGACTGAAGAAATTATCATATGTGCATCTATGAACCTTGAAGATTCACCATGAACAAATGCACAGCAACAACAGACACTGTAAGAACATTTCCCTAAGAACAAGACTGTGAGAACTAACTCTCTGGGTCCATACATCAGTGTCAACTTTAGACTTGTCACTGATAGTCCTCCAAATATACAGGCCATCTTTTTTCCCCCAGTAGTAAATTGCCAAAACTTTTTTGAGCAATAATGGGACAATTATTTCCAGGTTTATATTCTTTAACATTGGAAGGGCTTTTCCATCAGGCACCTTTATGGTTAGGGTCTAGAAGCTGAGTAATGTATTTTGGTTTTTCATTGCAATGACCGACTCGGCCTTTAGATCATCAATATCCTTGATTTGTTTAATTTTGTACATTGAGCAATACTTTTATTGGCTACCCATTTGTCTCATTCCCCAGAGATGCCATGTTTTACTGGCCATCTCCACAGACCTCAAAGAGAGTGCTTCCCCTTGGCTGAACTCCAACCATGTCACTCACTAAAATAATTATATCTAGGCCTGTGAGATAGTTTCCCAGCTTCCAGGAGACCTCCAGGCATGAGCAGCTTCCTATTTCTAGAAATAACTTACTCCATCATTAAACATTCAACTTTGTGAAAATTCTTTCTTATGCACCAGAAATATGTTTCCTGGAATTTCCACTCATGTGGCATATTTTATATAAAAGAAGAGAAGGTAACTTCCATGCAAGTCTTTCTTATTTTTCTCACAAAGACTATTCCCTCTTGTTTTTGGATAATCTCAGAAATAGGCCTTCAAATTCACTAAGGAAGTCAGAATGCTAATTAATCTTAGGTTATCTGGAAGGGAAAGAGAACACAAGTGCTCCATGGAGATTGGGTAGAATAATAAAAACAATAACCACCAGCCATTCACATAGATGACACAAGTGTTTACCCCATGACAGGTCCCATGCAAAGCATTTGACTCAAATTATCTGCATGACAAGCATTCATTTATGCCAGAAATATTTATTAAGTACCTAAGTCATTCTAGAAACTGGGGACACAGAAGTAAAGAATACAAACAAAATAAATCAAAAACCCCTGCCCATATAGAGCTTACATTCTAGAGGTGAGAAGGTGGAAACAGGCAATAAATAAGATAATCAAGTGCTCTGTATAGAATGTTAGGTGTTGAGTGTTAATTAAAACAATAGCCTGAGGAAAGAAAACAGAAAATGGCAAATGTGGTTTGCAAGTTTAGAGACTGTGTTCCAGGGAGGCCTACCTAATGGGCAACTTGGATAAGACCTGAAAGAGGTATAAGGGTGATCTTATGGATGAATGGGAAATGTCCCAAGAAGAATGAACAACAAGGGCAGAGACCCTGAGGTAGTATTATTCTCTCTGTTATATACACGACATGCCCAACAGCCCACTGCTTGAGGATGGAGCCAGGATTAAAACTCAGGTCTGTTTCACTTTAGACCTTGTTATTGAGCTGTCTAATGACACAGCATGACATTAGACAATGTAGAAATGCTTTATATTACCAATGATGACACAAGATCCTAGATGAGGGAAGCAACTTGCTCAGATGGAAAATGGTTGAGCTGTGACTGGCACATGGTCACTTCTATTCATCATCTCTGCCTGCAGAATCTAGACATTTATCTTCTGGCTTAAACGAGTTTCCAAATCCATCAATGGGCTAGGTAAAACTTTATGCTGATAGATATTTAAGAGTTCTATTTTAGCTTAGCTGTACTAAATAATGTGTTTGAACTCTGACTTCTCTCACCGGCAGGTGTGGGTTAGTGACAAAGCATAGACTACAGAGTAGATACATCTAAACCTGAAAATAGGCTCTATGCTTTTCTATTTATGTGGCCTTGTGCAAATTACTAAATATCTTTGACTCTCAATAGCATCATCCATTAGAGGATAGGAATGCCTCTTGGAGATGTGGTAGGGATTAGACAAAATAATACATGTGTGACACCTCCCATGGTGACTGGCATGTAGGAGATGCTATACTTGCAACCATGTTTTCTCCTCTACATGATTAGTTGTCTTGTCACATGCAAAACTCTTACTTTTTAAATGTATTAATTTTTTTGAGAGTTGAGGGGTTAATATATCTAGCTACTCACCACATTTTATATTATATGGTGGTATACAGTAAATGCTAAAGAGTGATGATTTGATTGCTGGATTAGTGGAGAAGAGAAAGAATAGTGATTATTGCTTTGGGACTCTTGTTGATGCACCCATCATCTAGTTGCAGCATCTGCTAGCCCCCTGCTCACCAGGCTTGTTTCTTCTGATGTGAGTGGCCAGCAGATACCCTCTTACTTTTTTCAAAGTCAATATATATTATTCTGGAAGATGGGCCACTGTTCAGGTAGAGGAAGACTTTTTTTTTCCAGTAAAGAGAAGAGAGACAGCTGTCACCAGGAGCATCAGTAGGTTCTTGACATATCCTGGGAAGAAGACAAAACTCCAGTTTAGTTCACAATTTGAACATTTCCCACCCAAATAATTCATCAGGACTGCTATCAAAGAGTCAAATTGACCAATTTCCATTTTTATTTCTTTTCCCCACCCTCTGGCAAGATCTCAGTGAGCAGCTAACCAGCTGAAAATAGGAAGAGAAGAGAAAGGCCTGGACTTCGATGACTCCAGAGATGGCTCATCAGTCGCCAAAAATTGAAGTTAGTTTTTCATTCATGTAATGTAGAAAAAAAAATCTACTGTAAATATTAGCAGGAGTTCAATGGAGTGACTTGTTTAGAATGTCATTTTTTAAGAAAAAAAAAAAGTAATTTATTTTACAGCATCTCCTACATTAACTTGCTTAATCCTCATGACAATTCTATGCAATTATTATTTTAGTCCATGTCTTACAGATGAAGTTGCAAATGGATCCTCAAGACATTAACTTGTTCCAGATTACACAGTTTATTATTTTTAAGTTCAGGACACTATCTACATAGTCGTAAGTCCAAAATCATGCCCCTGAATCTTGTTTTCTGCCTCCATCACTGAAAATGAAGAATGGATGACAGGCTTTTTTCCCTTATCCTCTCAGATATCAATGAAGGCATGACAAGGAAGACCACACAAGCATCTTATTTTCTCTTGGGATGCATGCATAGAACCCTGGACTAATGCAAAAACATAAAATGCAAACATACATACTAACTTCCCCAAGAGTCAATAATGTATCTAAGAATGAATGCTTGTCTCTACATAGGTGAGAAGACCATGAAGGACCAGGGGGATGTTAGGCCTCTTGTCTTGTAGCTGAGGATCAAGAGAAAATGAAGAATTTTCAGCACAGTTTGGAAGAGAATCACCTGAATGCAAGTGCTGGTCAAGTTTAGCCTAAACTACTTTTATGTATTTTTTAAAAAATAAGTCAAGCTACTAAACTATTAATTGTGTATATATGAACAACTATCAGGAAAACTATAGATAGTGAGCACCATTGGGATGGTAGGATTATATTGACATTTCCCTCTCTTGTGCTATGGCTATATAGTATTTATATCAGTAGATATAAAGCAATAATTATGTGACGTTACTGGAGACTCTGTAGGTATGCATTTTCCTAGAGTTATGCAATTTCTTTCCACCAAATTCCCAATTTGACAATTAATTAAGTTGACTGGGGAAAGACAGATTTCTTCTGAGGTGGAGGCACTAATGATGTTATGTCAATGTTATACTGATAGGAGACATTGGGTCTCATGCATGGTGTTATCACCCTTACACTTGAAGATGGACGCTCAACTTTGCCTAGTACTCATAATGAATGCAGAAACAGAACCAGAGATTTAGGTTATGTTTCCTTAGTACAGCTTCTCCAGTAACTTTGTTCTTTTTACTTGTATAGAGGTGGAAGTTTTTAAGAATCAAATGTCCTAGTAAATATCCCAATTCATCCACCTTTGGAAATCCTTATTTAGCCATTAATGCCATTTTTGTCTTAGGATGCTAGAGCTTAATGGATAGACAACTGACTTCTTTATACATGAGGAGACTGAGGCTTCGAGAAGGGGCTTTCAAAGTTAAAGTTCACAGTAAAGCACACATTACAGATCTCTTATTAGAATCACACATTACCCTACAATATAAGCATGCCTGTTCTCAGTATTACTGCTGCCTTTTATTGTACTATACAGCATATTTGTTTATTAGAGAGTATTATAGCCTATGTTATGGGGGACTTGGAATACACTTGAAATAGAGTTTTCATACTCAATAGTTAAAGACACATGGATGAAGTGACACATGAATAATATTTTTATAGAAGCTTACAACTCACTTGTTATCTCATGGTAGAATATTTTCCTATGACTTGAAAGCCTGAAATGGGGTCTCTAAAGTCAGTAGAAAAAGGAGCCATGAGAATGGAGGGCATGAACGAAAGTGTTGCTAGCCCTCCTTGTGGATTATCAGGTGCATTCCTGAGTTGTCTTCACTTTCTTGGAGGGATAACAGGTGCATGTCATGCCCGGGTAGCACTGTTATGTGAACTTGGTGATGCTATGAAACTCCAGATTTGCTGATTATTTTCTGTGTGGTTTTTAGAAATCACTTAATATTTCCAGGGCTATAACTTCATCTTGTCAAAGAAGTGAGTTGAACTTCAAGCTTTTGAAGTCCTTAGGGGATGTACAAGGCTGATTAATTTAAGCTCAAGAGAATGTACCATGGGCAGTTAGCTGACAGACTTTGGAAGCCTGGATAACCGGTGTTGAAAAAAGAGATGGAACTAGAATAGGTTGTTGTGGGGGTTCTGCTGGCAGAAGGGTCATGGTACAGGCAGCAGTGTCACTGGTGTGCTAACTACATCAGAGAGAATGAATTCCCTTATGCTGTCTATTGTTGCATCTCTGTACTCAAGCCCAGAGGCCTAGGGCACAGATTCCTTGACCTAGAGTAAGGCTATATATCCAGCTTACTTAGAAGACAACAGACAACTTACTCTGAAGCCTCACAAACACAGAACTCAATAGTGTAAAGGCTATTACTAAGTAATGGTGTCGATGTTCAGTGGGCATCTAGTGGTTTCTTCCACACACATACACACACATAGACACACCACACCTCACCTAGCCCGTCTCCCTCTTCCCTTTCTCTTCATATGTTTTCCTTTAGGATCTTCCAATCAACTGACTTTCATATTATAGGGAGGCTATACTTTAGCACATTAGAGAATGTTCCAGTCTCCATTTCCTTCCATACCTTCAGAAGGATTGGGATCATGGTGGGAAGAGAAGGAGACAGTTGCCCTGGCTACAGCTGGGGACCAGAAAGCCAGAAAGCAGCAGTATTCCTAAGGCCCAGAGCCAGGGAAGGCTGTGAGCTATGATCTTGGAGCAGATGGCTCATAGAACAGTCCACTAAAGCCCCCCAGGTACTGCTGCTTGTCTGAGGGGTTTCTTTTCACTGTGATCCCATTAACACATTTTCTTGGCTTTCTTTTTATGGCTGCTGGGACAAGAAGCTCTTTTCCATTTCCAAACTGTCCTTATCAGTAATGCAACAATAGCTAATTTAATTAGCTGACCTGAATGGTGGCCAGTTTGGGCTAATTTGGTTTTGATAGTGCTCCTTGGCAAATGCAAAACAGATAAGCATATTTCTGTCCAGATGAACAGTGGGGCTTGGGAGGGGTATGTGAATGAGGACAGCTCTCCCAAAGCCCCTCTTATACCTGGGGGACACAGTGCTCGACCAAAGGCAAGTTATTCTAAAGTCAGGACTCCCCCAAGGACCTGTCAAATGTGTCAGCTGAAAGAGATAAAATAGACAACCAGGAAATTGCAAAGGCAAAGTGCCCGGGATGAGGGTGCTGGGACAAAAATACTCCCCTTACCAGACAGGATGCTTGCCTGGATCTCAGCCACACATGGACCTTCCCTCTTGCATTCCAATTCTGTTGTCACCCACCTGATGTATCAGGTAACCATTGGTCACTTCCAGCACATCAGTGCAGTATAGATGGATTCACAGACAGTCAGTCAGACAGACAGACAGACAAACACCAATGGAGGGTGCTTTGAAAATGAGCTAAATATCTTGAAAGTCATTCTCTGGTTCTCCTTGGTAGGAACTAAACACCATTACTCACTGTGTCTCTTGGTCCCAGTGTGATTTGTGTACACAGAAGGTACTTAGCATATATTTAGTGACTTAAGGATATAGAAAAGGGGATCCAGAGGCATGTGGAGGGACAGTTTCAGGAATGGGGAAATCAATATACAACTAAGTATCATAAGACAAATTCACAATCCTCTCCATCCTTGCAAAAGAAAAAAATTAATACCAGAAAACCCAATTGTTTTGGATCCCAAGTGAGACTCCATTGGACAGAATTAATTTTCCATTTTCGAGTGTTCACCAATTGGAGATAGCTTCTGGCTTAGGGGTGGGGCATTATCCATGTCTCCTAGGACCCCATCTTCAGCAGAGCCATGTAGTTCCTGTGCATGCTGCCAAAGTTCTGGGAGTTCATATGTGCATTGGTCCTGCTGTGTTTAGAGGGCAATGTTTCCTTGGTGTCCCCTATTCCCTTGGGTTCTTACACTCCTAGCAATAGATGACCAACACAAAATGAACCCAATGATATCTTTAGAAGCCCTTTGTCTTACAATGTTTTGTAAGGGATGTTTTTTAACCCTTACAGGTCCTTTGCATATGTATAATGGCTTCTAATGTTCTGTTTTTAAGGGATTCCTGTGTGTGTGTGAATGTCAGTGTCTCTCTGTGTATATGTGTTTCTCATGCTTTTTCTTTGGATCTTTTTCTCTTATTTGCTTTGTACTCTTTTGTTTTGTTTTGTTTTATCTTTATTATTATTCTTTAGATGACTGTTTTCTAAGAGTGACAGGAATGGTGTGGACTTGGATGGGAGGGGAGAGGGAGAGTCTTGAAGGAGTTAAGGGAGTGGAAAACATGATCAGAATTATTGTATAAAAAAATCTGTTTTCATTGAAAGAAAAATAGGAAAAAAGACACAGTAATTATGTAAGACTTATGTTATTTTTAAATTTATTTTTATTTTTTATTTTTGTCACACTGGGCCTCTGTCTACAATTCCACAACCATGTTCTTCCTAGATAAAAGACCATACCAGTAGTCTTTTGAGTTTTCTCTGAAGTGCTTTCCCCTTTCTCCTTTTTGGAATTGCATTCCAATAGCACACAGATGAACATGCACTTAATCACCTGGGCTAAACCATATATGATTGGAATTAGGTTTGGAAACCTTTCCAATAGCACTGGTCCATGTGAGAATATTTCAGTGCCTTCTGATTCTGCTGTGTGGTTATGTTTAACAATGTGTTGAAAAGTCTCAAGTCTTTTGTCTTTGACTCCAAACTTCTCCCTAGATCAGTTGTGCAGAAATGCAATTGGCTGTTGGAGGTTTCCATATGGAACTTCTATTACAGCCTAAGCCAAGACTCCAAGAACTGTCCCTACTACTTGTTGACAGAAATCTGTTTGTCTTAATTCTGCTTTTGTAAATAGCCTAACCCAACCTGCCTCCCCCTCATGCCTGCTTGTAGGCAGCCACCTAGTCTATTGATTCTGCCTTCCAAATGTCTTTTGAACCCAGGTTATTCTTAACACTGAAGTGACTTTATTTATATCTTTCATCCCCTATCTCTCCAACCTAAAAGAAATTTCTCAAAGTCAGAGATATCCTGCCCGTGTTAGTTTTCTGAACTGAATTAACATATCACTCCCTTTGTTCCATCAAATTCTAAATCTTTAGTGAATATCAAGTACTTTGCTAAATACAAAGATGTAGAAGGGCTTTCTTACTCTATCTCAATTTTTATTTTACAGATGCCATTCATGTATAGGTTGTATGCTATGCAGTTTACCCAATTCATAAATGAAAATCAAACAGACAAAAAACCCAAGCCTCTGACAGGTTAAGAAACTTTTTCCTTAGTATACAGATCATAAATGATAGAAGTTGAATTTGGAGTTTGGATTAGGTCCAATGTAAACATGATGGAAGACATATACTAACCATTCAAAGTCCTTATCTTTGTAAAGAAAAATACTCATAGGAATCTCAAAGCAATTACACTGAGTGAAAGGAGCCAGACAAAAAGGATTGCATGCTGTGAGATTCCATGTAAACAAAACTCTAGAAAATGCAAGCTAGATGTGGTGACAAAAAAAACAAAACAAAACAAAACAAAGAACAAAAACAAACAAACAAAAAACAGGTAATGGTTGCCTAGGGAAAGCAGACAAGGTTGAAAGACTATATTGCAAAGGAAGGAAAGTTTGGTGGTTATGAACAGGTTCAGTTTTTTTGTTGTGGTGACAGTTGTATATCAATGTTAAAACTTAAACTGTACTCTTGAAATATGTAGGTTCATGAGTTGCTTATGCCAGCAAAGGTGGTAGCAAACCTTTTTGAGGCAGGTTCCTCTGTGTAACAGCTCTGGCTGTCCTGGAACTCACTCTGTAGACCAGGTTGGCCTCTGCCTCCCAAGTGCTGGGATTACAGATGTGTGCCACTACCACTTGGCTCACACAGGCAACTTCTTCCTTCCTTCTTTCCTTCCTTCCTTCCTTCCTTCCTTCCTTCCTTCCTTCCTTCCTTCCTTTCGTTTGTTTTTGAGACAGGGTTTCTCTGTATGCCTTTGGAACCTGTCCTGGAACTAGCTCTGTAAACCAGGCTGTCCTCGAACTCACAGAGATCTGCCTGCCTCTGCCTCCCGAGTGCTGGGATTACAGGCGTGCACCACTACTGCCCTGCTCACAAATATAATTTTAAAAGTATATTCATACCTTTAAAATTTTACAGGTTAAACAAAGTGTAATTAAGCATTAGTATAACCCAGTGGTGAGTGAAGGAAAAACAAACCCCCCAGATACTTAGATCTCAGGGCCAACCAGTAGTAGAAGAAGATAGTCACACAGGTAAAAGTCTTAGCATTTATGGACTTTAGGATTAGGGTTAGGGCTAGGGGAGAATATGGCAAAGTATGTCACAAAGCTCTGTTTTTGTCTAAGAAGCAAAACAATGTGAATCAAGGACTGTTGTAAGCACTGAAGTAATGCATATAGTCTACTGATGAAATGTTGTGCTCATGTCTATGTATATATCAACATCTGCTGAACGTTTTTAAGAGCTATGGAAGGTGAATCAGGGTATATCGGGCTGTGGGATGTCACTGATCACACAGATGTTATTTCTGAAAGGTACCAGCATCTGGGGACAAGGACAGATCACTGGTTCTGGCTTCTACTAATTCCTGGGGACTTTCGCTCTCTTCATATCCTACCTAGGAGAGCAAAATGCAAACAGCAGCTCTTGCACTGGGTCAGTCTCTGCCTTTCTAAAGAAAATGGCAATGCTTTCCGCTTTATTCCATTCCTCTATTACCTTAATGTGCTGGCCTGGAGGATGAATGAGATAATAAACACAGAGCACTGAGTGAGCACAGTGTCTGGGTCATGGGAGGCGCTCAATAAATGTTAATTCCCTACCCCCAGCCTGGTATAGATTAGCCCTGACTTCTCAGAAATGCAAATCCCTGCGCACTCACCTAGGTCTCCTTTCAATATCTCTGCATAGGAGCCTTTTACAACCCCTTAAAGCTGGGCCAGAATCCCTCTCCACTGCTAATTGTCCCACAGAGACCAGGGGAAGAGAAGACAGCCACTCCGGAAGAGGCCCGAGCCTCCCAGCAGAAGAGTCTGTGTGTTATCGAGCTCCATGAGCATGGATCTCATTCATCTTCACAGACATTGCTGCGCCATCCATTTTAAATGACATAAAAGTCGACCCGTTTATCAAGATCAGCATACTACTGTATTATTATGATTATTTAGCATTTACATAACACTCTATTTGCAAAGTGCTTAATAATAATTTATTTATTACTTCATCTAACTATGCACTAATGGAAAATTCAAGAGGTTGTTTTGAGTTCACTGACCTCGGCTCTGGAGACACCTCAGGCCATTTTCAATTGCTGCCCAAATGCCTGCTGTAAAATGTTTTAATGAAAAACCATTTGAGATACACACACACACACACACACACACACACACACACACACACTTATATTTTTTTATATGAGTGTGTGTGCTTGTGTTTCTCCATTTTGGGTATTTGTACTGTGTTAAAAACAATACTTTTACTTTACAATGGAGAAAAAGAAACATCATTATTATTAAGAAGTATCTAGAACTTACATAAAATTGAGTTCTTATTGTGTAGAAGACATGGAAACCATGCATGCATTCTTCATGTCCCACTTCTGGAAGCGTGTATAACTGGGCAAAGTGATTCTCATCTTTATTGCAGGATGCAGGAAGCCGAAGCAGGGATGTCAAGAGTTTAAAGCCAGCCTGATATAGACTTAGAGTCTTATGGGTGGCTGGCAAGTGCCAGTTAGCTCTTTTGAGGACTACCTCAGGCAGTGACAGAGCATGCAGTGCTGGGCAGTGACTTTCTGCCTGCAGAGCTCTGTATGGGATTGGCAGAGACTTTCTTGGGCCCCTGTTTCTATGTGACAAGTTCTTTGCCCACTCCAGCTTCTCTCATCATTTTTCTTCATAGGTATAAAATTCTTGTACACTTTTCCAGTCTTGATTTAATCTCAGATCCAGCTTGCTTCCCTAGCCACTGGCTTCCCCAACCCCATACTGAAGTCTAGGCGAGTCTCTCTGTAGATTGTTGTCCATCAACAGCCGATGGGAGGAGGCTTTGATGCTTTCAAAGATCTTTCCCTTCCTCCATTCTATATCTGTGAATCTATATGAATCTATATTCACAACAATTATGGGTCTTTAGTCTCCATACAAAATGGTTTTATAAACACCCTGATAAAATGCCCTTAAGAAGAAGCAATTTAAGGGGGGAGGTAGAGGATTTATTTTGTCATGTAGTTCAAGGGAACAGTCCATCACAGAAGGTAACACATGAAAACAGGAGCTTGAGGATGCCAAGACATAGAAAGTGGTGAATATTGATGCCCAACATCCTCCTCCTTTATGCAACTAGGTCACAAGCTCATGGAGAAAGGCTCTGAGGGGAAAGCTCATTGAGAATCTGATAGCCTCATTTCATACCCACAATGGTCTGCATTGATTTCACCCCTGTTAAAATGTTATGAGCATGGACTGATGTGGCAAAATTGTGCAATAATAGAAAACATTCATATCCAGAATTAAATAATATGTTACATAATAAGTAAATGAATGATACAGCATAAATAAACTAACACCTAAGCACACATAAAAACAACAGTCACATAGGGGTGTCAGAAAAGAGAAATAGGGAGGAGAGGCCATGGTGATGGATAGTGGAAACACTATTATGTTCAGAAAGAGTCTAACTCCTAAACCTAATGGTCCTCACTGTTTACCTACCCAGTTATACCAAATGTGGGCAAAGGAATACTTAGGTAAACCACCCAATGCTCCGAAGCCTAGGGAATGCCAGCCCCTTGTTGTGGCAATGTTTGTCTCCTATGAAGGCCTTTTCTTTTCTTGCCCTGTCTTTCTTTTCTTTTTCTTCTTTTATTTTCAAAGAATAGTGACAAAAGACATGAGCCCTTTCCTGTCCTACCTCTATCTCCCCACAACTTTCTTTTTAACTAGTATTTCCAGACCATCTCTAGAAGAAATCTGGCCTCTCCTTTTATTACACTTTTTCTTATTTTCCTTTATCCCATAGTGGTCTCTGGTCAAAGATACCTGTAAGAAATTAATTATTAAGAAATATAACTAGTAATTTTAGAAGTAAAAGCCAGCAAGAATAAAAACTAATCATGGACAGGGTCATGCACAAGGTTGTTTGGTGACTGGCTCTGAGAGACACGTTCAAACTGGCTGAAAATTTAAAGCGTCCTTCATCAACATTTGTGTGAAGTCTTAGAAGTCTTAACTATAGTTAATTAGTGTGTTTAGGGGAATATGTGACATGTTTAAGAGAACAATAATGAGAATATCTCAGACTTTCTTCTGTTGCATTTAGAGGCTGATTAACCGAATGTGCATCACACCCCATAAAATGACAAACTGACAAGGTTTAGAAGTCATCTTAGGTAAGAATCTAGGTTCAACTTCAATAATGACTTCAAAGCATGAAGTAGAATATTTATGATTTATAGAGGTCAGCATGAATTAGCCCAAACAAGACTCATCCTATTTTTGTTCCTTACTCCTCAGAAGGAAGAGATTAGACCAACAGAGAATTTCTGATACGATTTCTTCAAAAATAGTGAACAAAATTCCTTTTGTTGTTGCTTGGGATAAAAGTGGATAAAAAGAAAGATAACATGAGAATAATGGGGAAAAGGTCTGAGCCCAGGCTGAACTAGTCCACAGTGTTTTCCACGATCCACTGTTTCTGGCTTGTCCTATCTAAAAGATGGCTGTGTGGACAGCAGCCTAGTAGGGTGGTATTGCACACCACCTTCAGCATAAGACTCTGGGTTTATAGCCTGACTCTTCTATGATTTCTGGGGGTTTTCTTGTATTTCATTCACATAAAATGGGTGTCAACAGAGAATGATGGTATATTCCTGTAATGCCAATATTCAGGGCACTAAAGCAAAAGGGTGTCCTGAAGTCCAAGGCCAGCCTGATCTCCATAGAGTCTTCCAGGCCATCCTGGGCTGCATAGAAAGACTTTGTTTCAATGACTTGAAAGAAAATAAATAATAAAACAAACCCAGTGTCATAGCACACACTTTAAAGAACTGAAATTGGCCATTATGTTGTGTAGCATTTGTTCAGAGAAACATCTGGAAATGGTAGCTCTTTATTACACATTAAACACATTGTCTGAGAGTAATGAGCTAATATGTGGGATGCCAAAGCAAGGATCCAAAAGGGCCTCACTAGGCTAGACTCAAGGAGCAAATCTAATAGGGTGGCATTTAACAAGGATAAATGTAAAAGCAGTGCAATTAGATCTAAACAGCAAGTGGCAGAAATGCCCGGTGGGAAGATGGATATTATCAAGCACACACCTGAGCAACGGTTTGGGCGCATCACCAACTCTTTGCTAATTAAGGGTCAATGGTGTGAGAAGTCCGACAAGAAGCAAAGACTACTTTAGGCGACATAAAACCTGTGCACTGCCTGGAACAAAGAAATAAATAGTATCCATGTCTTTGGCCATTCCCAGGGCCTCAAATGTTATCAAGGATGGTGGTAAACAGAGTTAGGGTCAGGAAAGAGATGCAAACCCCATCAGAGCAAAAGAAGCCCATGAAGATTCTGGACCTGTATTCACAAACATTTGAGAAGCAGTATGTGCACAATAGATAAAATCTCTTGCAGCAAATGTCTAACTCCTTCTCTGCTTCAAACTGCTCAGGTGAAAATGATGGGTGTGAGTTCCAGAAAAGAAGATTGCTGTTCACTATACAAAGAACATTCCTTCAGCCATTAACACTGTCCCCCAAGCTAGGGACAGTGAATTTCCCATCACTGGGAAGGCCCAGGTAGAGGCTGCAGAATTGCAAAGGGTGCTATATGGTGACTATGTTGTCTCCTAGCACAAGACTCATCTTCCTGCTGTAGAAGTCACGTGCAGTAAGTAGAGGGGAGAAGGTTCATAGTCCTCTTCTGACCCTACACAGAACCCCACATTCTACCTAACACATCCCTCTCCAAAAAGATGAAGATGAATTGAGTTGAACCATTCTTTCTTCAACATGTCTTAAAAACTATTTGCTGCTGGGGCAGAGGGTGGGAAGGTGGAGCTGAATAGGAGATATTGTCTCTGGCCTTGTAAAGGGAAATCTTGAATCTGATGCATCCTGTTAAGCAAATATATACCAAGTCCCTTATCTGCTGTGATACTGTTGTACATTTGAATGACACTCAGGGAGACAGTACTCTTCTTCCTCATGGAAGAACGTCACTTCAACTTGGGGGCTGGGGACTTTGAGAGACAGTAGTCAAAGCACTTGGGCAGTTTTCCCTGTCCTCTGGAGGTACAATATTCCAGAGTCACCAGGACTCCGAGGGGATGCGACAACAGAGCGCTAGACATCCTGGAAGCCTCTACCAAAGTTCTGGGAACTGTTCACCTCCGGTCCTGACCCCTCTAAGACCCTATACCACCTGCCTATGATTGGGTAGGTGTATGTACTAAAATGTCCTAAAATGAGATTCCGTGGAAGCTGCAGGAAAAGTCCTGCACTTAGTTCATAAAAATCCACATCACCAGCTGCTTGTGCCTGTGTGCACACCCACATTAAACTGCCAAGCTGCTTTACATTTATTTACCCTCCATGTTCTGCCTGTTTATTGGGCCAATAAATCGGAGGCAGTAATATCCACTCATCAAAACCTACCTGACTTCCAGGGCTCGGCTGTCACCTCACTTTCTCCAGATGTCTCCTCAGGTGCTCTGCTCTCAGAGAATATGCTATTCTCTGAACCACTGCATCTACTGTGTACATATTTTATTAGGCACCAACTGTTTACCCTTTTAGTTGTTATTTTTCTGGATTACCTTACTTAGCAGGATGTTTCTAGTTTTAGATCAGATTTTAGTTTTAGATTTAGTCTTGCCTGAGGAGGTCAACACTTTTTGCTGAATGGGGTGGAGCCAAACCATGACTGACTTTCACTGTGGGTTTTGATGCATGTGAGCCTTACCAAATAGGGAATCATAACCTATTATTTGGTCTTTTAAATAAAACAGTTAAAATCAGATAGAACCAAATTCAGGAAGGTAGCCTGCCTTTTTCCTGGCCTGTGGATTCATCCAGTGTCTCTCACAATCAGAGCAGAAAGAGAGAGATAGGTCCCTTGGGTTTTTAAACAATATACTTGGAGTGATGGCTTTTAGGGTTTTCCATGGTGTAATGGCTCCATGGAACACTACTGTCAACTATCCTGGAATATTACTTTTTTCTTTTCTTTTTTCTACTTTTGGCCTGGCGTTTTGAGACACAGTCTCACTATGTAGCCCTGGTTGTCCTGAAATTTGTTATATGTACCAAACCACTCTTGAACTCCCAGAAATCTGAGATCTGTCTGTCTCTCCTTCCCATTTGCTGGGTAAATTACATGTACATGCCATCACATCCAGTTTGTTCCAGAATGTTCAACCAAGGGGTAAAGAGTTTGTGCCTAAAAAGAGAAGTACACAGTGGATGCAGCTGTTCAGAGAATAGTATATTCTCCATGAGCAGAGCGCCCATGGAGACACCAGGAGACTGTTAGGTGACAGCCTGACCCTGGGATTCAGGTAGAGTTTTGATGAGTGGATATTACTGTCTACAATCAAACTCAAATTCTCAAGCTGTACCTGGTATGGCATCCTTACATTATGCCAAAGACACAGGAACAGACCTTCAAACTGTCAGCAGCCCTCATGGCCAGGAGAACTTTCACCAGTCAGTCAGACTCAACCATATGTAGAGAACCACTGACTTAGATGAGAAAATGGAGTTTGACACAACTGAAATCTACAGCTGCTTTAAATGTGTGACAGCCTGCTCTCTACAGTCCCCTGAGTCAGAATGTTGTAGGTAGTCCTTAGAGGGACCAGGCGATCTGAATAGAAAGCTGCACTTGCCTCCCTGGGTGAAGGAAGTAATATGTTGTCCAGCTGGGTGTTACCTGGACTTGGACTTATAGGCTCACAGCTTATGAGCAGGTATCTGGGCATGAACCAGGTCTTCTCTAGGGGCCTCTCTTTGAGTTCAAGCCATGATGTACATTTAAAGCTAGCTAGGACTCATGAGGGACCAAAAAGCCCAAAAAGAAAGGATTTCTTCATATTACTGACCCAAATCCAGGCAGTCCCCACCCTCAGAATACTAGGCCTGTCTGCCTCTTCCATTGCTTGGACACTGTGTGTGCAAATCAACCAGGCTCCTGAGGTCATGGAAATGTAGGTCTCTCCTCTCCTCTTTTCCTCCATGTAGGAGCTTATGGCTGATGCCACCATCTGAACTCAGGTTCAGATCCTAACTGGGAGTGGGGAAGCTGACAGAAGCCTGTCACTCCACTGTGAAGCCTGCTTCTGCCACCCCTTCAGACCCTCTCATCCCCCACCCCAGCAAGAATCATGCCACACTGGGTCACTATCTTTCACTACACTGCTGCCACTTACGGCTGCCCAGAAACCTAAGGCTGCACCAAAGGAACAAAGGACATCTCAATGTGGACATTAGCTATTAACACGGCCATTTAGAAGTCACCCTGGACTCTGGCTCTGCCAGGAACCATTAGCCATTTTCTTAGGCTAGGATTGTTCCTGTCTGGAAATCTCCATTTGGCTAGAAGCTGTTCTATTCTTTCTCTTGCTCCATTTTCTCTTCCTACCACACGAAATGCTCGAGACCCACCTGAGACCTAACATTTGTCTGTTTTGAGAATAGATGAGTATTTATTAGAATTAAACAGCTGGGAGCCCCGTGATATTTAGACAGGCATTAGGAGGAATGTATGAGAAGAAGATAATGCTGGGTCTTTTTGTCTGTAAGCCAGCCTGGGCTTAGTTACTGAGGGGATTTCTTGGGTCTCCTGTGAAAACCAGATACAGTTAATTTCCTGCAAAAGCTGCAGGCTGGGCCGAGCTGATATTGCAGTGTTATTTAGAATAGAAAGGTCAGGCCTGAGATTGAATAATCATTGACAAGAAATCCACAGGGTATAGGAAGCAGTTGGTGAGCAGTCACTGACTTATTTCTCCCTCCCCCCACTTCCCTTCCTTATCTGTTGATTCTGGGGTTTTTTAAATATTCTTTTTGCAACTATTTCCAAAATGTGTAGCTGATAGGAATGGTGTGTTGAGACAAAGAGGAACAGCTTCCAGGCCATCAACGTAATGGGACATTCAGTCTTATAGACTGGGTGTATCTCTTCTGGGCCATTGGCTTTGGACATCTGTGTATGAATTTTCACGCCATATACCGTGTGTTTTTCTTCTCAACAGTTTCAAGTGCTCTGTCACTGAATAGGGTGCTTTCTTTTCCTGCACGGCCTCTGAGTTTGTCTCTCTGTAGCCCAGTTTAAAGCCTGCCCTGGGTTTGGAGCTAAACATTGGACCTTGAGAAGGGAACACCTGCTATGTCAGATCTGGGCTGGGCCCCTTACACACAATAAGTCATGAATGCTGGCACCCATGCTAGCCCTGCTTTACTGATGGGGAAATGCCTCTGAAAGCAGAGAGAAGGTAGATAGCCCTCTCAAGACTTCTCAGTTCCTACACAGCAGAATGGAGATGTGAAAGCTGCAGATCTCCAGGCACCAAACTCCTTCCACACCTCAGGTTTCCCAGTGTCACCAGGGACTTTTCCTAGTGTTCTCCTCTTTCCCTTTAATCCAGTCACTCTTTGGGCTTTCTTGGAAGCCCCTGTTTTTACTTAATACAAGACTGTCTCCCTTGCAAAACAATGTCATTAGTCATCATATCAGAAGACCGATGCTACAAATTAGATGGTGTAGACTTATGTCTGGCTTGAAAAGGATATGGATGGACCAAGGGAAGGTTGGCATCACTTCTGAATGTCAGATACCATATAATTTATTCACTCTGAAATTCCTTTTATTCAAAGTTTGGCCTTGGTAAGAGGAACAGGAGTTTGAGGCCAGACTGAGCTATACAGCAAGTTCAAGGCTAGCCTGGGTTAAATAGTAAAATACTGTTCCTTCTGTCTCCCGCCCCCCAGAAGAAACCCCAGAGCTGGGCATGGGTAGCTCGTAGCAATAATCCTAGTACCTGGGAGGTTGAGGCAGGAAGAATGTCATGAATTTAAGACCAGTCTGGATTACAGATGAGTCTGTCTCAACACACACACACACACACACACACACACACACACACACACACACACACACCCCAAACAAAACAAATTAAAAAACATAAATATGAACACATACTCTCAAAAATAAAGTTACGTACTGGAACCTCAAACTTGTTGGTCATTTTACATAATCTGGGAACGGTATGGGTACAAATAATAAAACAATCAGCAAATTGTCCATCTGTCAAAACTGTGAATGGGCACCTAGGTTATGGTCAAAATCTTTCTGAGGATCATGACTGCAGCCAGGTAAGTGACAGAGCTCATGACTCTGAGACTAAGGAAAGGTCAAGGGTCATAAAGTCAGGATCTTCTAGAATGCTATATCTAGGTATCTTCTAATCTCCGCAAGGATGTTGACGAGAAGTGTCATCCTGAGATGACTTCATGGCACACACCAGCCTGTCTGTTGCTATACCATGTCATCCGAGTGTTCTGACGTCTGGTGACACTTCCCATGCCTTCCATGACTCTGTGCCTGATCATAAGGAGGATCATAGGTAACAGGTTGGGCCATGGGGGGGGGAAGGGATTTTGGACTCCTGTCATCCATAGCCAACAGACACAATAGCAAAATTAGATTACCTAGGAGTCTGTTTCATGCAAATCCAGCTTCTATACTGAGACACAGTGTAATGGTCCCTGTCACCAAACTATATATATAGCAGCCAATACAAACATCAGTTGGTGATAATGATTTTTGCTTATTAGTTTTAGTTTTTGTTTCTTAAACACAACACAACTGTTTAAAGGCCATGATCAGATGTCTGCTATACAAGCTAGAACTTTGGACTCTCAAATTTGACCACCACATTGAACTCTGTGCCTTGTGTGTGTGTGTGTCCTGAAGCTGCAGAGTGCAAAGGGATACACTGGCTTTGACAGTGTCTCTATTGAAAAGCCACAAGATCTTTTGTGTAGGAAGATGGCTGCTGTCATCTCTTTTCCTTCATCCTTCCTCAGCTCCAAATCTCACTCCCAGCAAGAATGCCTTTGCCGATGCTGCTGTGCTTGGATTCAGGCTATAAGAGTCAGAGCTTGTGCTGAGAGCAGGAGTGTGCCTGCGGCCCATGGAGAGGTCAGCAGCTCAGATACTGACACCAGACTCTATAAACTTCTGTGCTTTCTTACTTTGTGCCCTCCGGGAAAGCTGCTGACCCTTTCTGAGCTTCAGTATTTCCCTTTGAAATGAGCAGAACCACAGCACCTACTTAAAGTTGTTACGAAGATTAAAGAAGTGAACAAGTGGAAAAACTTAACACTGCCTATTTCACTAAAAGCAGCAACATCTGAAAAACACCCTTTGTATGCCAAGACCTCTGGCATGCACATGAATTAATTAGGAAGCAACCGATTTCTGACCTTGCTTGCTCAGTGGAAGCTTCAAATTCCCAAGACTAGACATGATTCTATAAGTCAACCTTGAAATGAGCCTTTGGGCTGTTTTAGGGCAAGATAAACTAACTCTCAGACTCCAAATGCATGTATCGCACACCTCTAGGAGCAGGACACTTCCTTCTGTAATTTGCGCTATAGTCGCTGTGTCTGGGAATTGTGACACCTGCCCCGTTGGGTTCACATAACAGTTGTGATGCTCCAAAGGACTATGTCAGCACAACTTTTGAAATGCTAGACACATCTGTGGTACCAATATTCTAACCATGACAAGTGTCACCTCTGTAGGTTGGTGGCCCTGTTGTCAGATGGCAGTCCCCCCCAGTACAGAGCGACTGCAGATGAGAAGGATGACCTGGAGAATACAATCACTATGGCACCATCTGGCATCCTCTTTGCCTTTGATTTATCAGAGGATGCCTCTCCCTGTGCGATATCATAAAGGCAGGTTGTGTGACACCTTTACTGTCTGACAATGTGGAGCAGTGTGATCTCACGCATGCAGGGACAAGGTGTGGAGGCTCACCTCTGCATCCCTCCACAGGTTTCCAGGCTCTGCCTGGCCACGGGTGCTGTTCAGGAACCACTGGCCATTCTAGCCGTGCTATAAAAGTTGGGAATGAACTAGGGCAGGAAGAGGAGAGCCAAAGTTCAGCCAGGTGGCATGGGTCTCCATAAGCTCTCATTTCCCCCACTTCCAGCTTGCTCTGGTGCCTGCCATCCTCGAAGTTTATAGGTGTCATTACCTGTGAAAAATCTGTTCCATCTGAAGACAGCTCGAGTTGGGGATGGGTGGCAGATTGCAATTTAATGACCAGATTAAAATATGCTAAAGCAAACAAATAAATAAATAAAAAGCCCAGCAGCCCGGGAGCTCCACAATTCATTCTGTGGGCAAGAGAGGCTGGGGCTCCAGGGACCGGCTCGTAACTCACCCCATCGGCAGCTTTAGTAGGCTGTTACTGTATGACCACAAGGGGAAACAACTCTCTGGGAAAGATTTACACTGACTGCCACTGGAGGCTGAAGGGCTAGGGGCCAGGAGCTGAGGGCTTGGGAAACATGCAGATCCTGGTGCTAACCAAGGGAAACAACAGGTTCTAAACTGACCCATCCAACAGCAGAGGCCCTCACTCCCTTCCTTTTCTGAGTTCTCCCCCCCCCACCCCTCTGTTGCTCACCAGGATCAAGTCACTCCTCCCCATGGCAAATGCACCCAAGGTTACCCTGCCAGTCACCGAAACGGAGGCTCAATTTCCTATTTCTGTATTGTTAACAGACTAGCCTCCTTTCTGAGGTAGTGAAAGGGTGAAATTCTTTTGCTAGCCTTCATTTCAGGTACAACGTCACACTACTCAGAAAGCAAATGAGTGAATGAGAGGTATGGGGCAGAATCCGTGTGACTCAAGGAGTCACAGCCTGATGGTATCTAACAGGAATTGGTTTTCGGACCCAAGCAGATACCAAAATCCAGCCCATGGTGGTTTGGCTTCTACTACCTTTCTTTGTTGATTTAATCATTTGACAGACTTGAAACCAAAATTATATCTATCTATCTATCTATCTATCTATCTATATATATATATTCATTTTTTAAAGGTATAGTATTCTCACTTAACTTGCATACATCTTACTAGAGTTTTAATCATTTCTGTATAACTTACACTATTTACTGCAATGTAAAAGCTGCTTAAATGATGGCCATTTTGCATTATTTTAAAGTGTGTGTGTGGGGGGGGGTGGGGGGGGTGGGGGTGGGGGTTCTGCACATGCATGCAGATGTCTGTGGAGGCATCGGATCTCCTGGAGCTGTAATTATAGGCAACTGAACCGCCTGACGTGGATGTTGGGAACTCATCTCTTCTGGAAGAGCAGTACTCAATGTTAGCCTTAGAGCCGTCTCTCTCCAGCCCCAGTATTGTTGTTACTAGGATTTTAGGAAATAATGCCCCAAAAGTCTGAATCTTTCCAATGTATAAGTCATTTTAAAACACTTCTGATCCTTGTTCATAGTTGCATAACATGCAGTTGTGACAAGCCATCTGTATTGTAGGCAAGCACTCTCAGGGAGTGGTGACAGGACAGGGTGGAAGCCTGTAGGTGTGACGGGTCAGCTGTTCTGTGGGTAGGTACTCCCACCAGTGAAGAAAGGGTAGGAAATGACATGAGGGCCTGCCTTTGGCTCTGGCCCTTGACTTCTATGAAGACTGTCTTTTGACCTTCCTGGCCTGCTGGTTCTACTCCCAGTTTCTCTCTTTCAGCATAATGAGTGCCTCCAGTGGTCCCTCAGCTTAGCATTTTCTTTGTTCCCATTATTACATATTTAGCTAATTTGACAGCTTGAGCTTCTGAAGCAGTTACTTAAGAAGACATTGCTGACCCTATTGACTAATTCATTCATTATAGATGTTCTTTATTAGGGGTGCTCATGGGACCGTATCTCTCTTACCTATCCTACAAATAACAGGTAGATGTTATATAGGCACTTTCACCAGACGGTGAGCATCCTAACAGGAAGGACTAGGTGTGTGTATGTGTGTGTGTGTGTGTATGCATGTATGTGTCTGTATGTGGACATGAGTGTGTGGGTGTACCTACATAGGCCTACATAGAGGACCCAGGTCAACTTCCTGTGTTATTCCTCAGGCTGTCCTCTATCTTGTAATTTGAGACAAGGTCCCTTCCTGGCCTGGAACTAGGCTGGATGAGTAAGTCCCAGGGAATCTTTCAGTCTCCAATTCCAATTACTAGGATTACAAATGTGCGCCTTGCTTTTTATATGGCTTCTGGAGTTCAAACTCAGGCCTCAATGCTTGTGTGGCAAGCACTGTACCAACAGAGCTGTTTTCCCAGACTCAGCCTTCCTCACTTGTCATCTCCGCACTCCAAACACACATCTCAGCTGAGGCATCAGGAAGTTTGGTAGTTAGTGGAGTGTTGCATCTCTACAAGAGTCTTCTCATTTCCAAAGAAGAGGCATCTATGAAGCTTCCCTCATCTTACTTGTCATTCCAAGACCCATCACCTTTGCCCATTGAGATACACATGGTAACGACAGACACAGATCTCCACAGAGCTAGAGCAAAGAGAGGGATGGGGTAGCTTTCCTCTAGGACCCAGCATAGCTGTGGTTTGCTGCTGTACTGGAAGGAAGAGAAGGGTGAGGAGCGAGCTTTGAGGTCATCATTCATTTCTGCCCTTTGGGGAAACTTTGTTTTCTATTCACATTCAGCAAATGATGCTCTTGTACCAGTAACAAATGTCAAGTGCTCTTCCTGGGACTTGGGGGAGGCAGAACATTAGCAAAAGAGGAACAATCCAGCAAAAAAGAGAGTTCTATTTAAGGACAGGGAAGCTAAGTAACAAATGTCACCCAGAGACACCAGGGAGATAGCTTTACTTCAACAACCATGACTGCAGGAAAAAAAAAAAAAAAAAAAAAAAAAAAAAAAAAAAAAGAATATGCCCATGGCAACCTATGATAATCCTGAACTGCCAGTTTTCTGGAATATTCCATGAATCCCCTTTCATGCTTTGACATGGTCCTTACCTCTCAGCATTGGGTTATCTTTGAACTATGGTGCTGCCTGAGTCCAGTGTTGGGGACTTATAGGGAATTTGTAGAAGCTGCACACTAACCTTGACACTATACTTGAAACAGCATTGCTAATAGGAACACTGCAGCTCCAGCCCATGGTGGTTTGGCTTCTGCTACCTTTCTTTGTTGATTTATTCATTTGACAGGCTTGAAACAAACTCTGTGGTAAATGTGGGAGTCCTTGTTCAGTCCCATCACTTTCGAAGTTGTGATTGGGATAAAACCTTATCTACTTTTTCATTTTCACTGAGGATAAATAAAATGGGCTCAAATGAGTGTTTCTCAATTCACACGAGAAGCAGAGAGTAAATAATTCCAGCAAAAACTCTGAGCATTACTGGATAAGCAAAATACTGTGGGGTTCATCTGTACTGAGCAGTGAAATTCATGGAAAAGGTCACACAAGGAGAGCCTCCTTCGGTGCTGAAGATATTTGTACATTTTTTTTTCCTCATCAAAGCAAAGTGCTGTGTGTGTGTGTGTGTGTGTGTGTGTGTGTGTGTGTGTGTGTGCGCGCACGCACGCGTGTGTACATGTATGAAGACACAGATCAACCTTGGGCATTATTTCTCAGGAACTGCCTACCTCATTATTTGAAACAGACTTTCATTGGCCTGAGTCTCATCAATCCCGTTTAGTAGGATGGCCAGTAAATGCCAGGGGTCCACTTTTCCTCACTTCCCTATCACAGGGATTATTTCCCACTGTGGCTCTTTTTATGTAGCTTCTGGGATCCAGCTCATACAGCACACCCATGAACAGCTGAGTAATCTTCCCAACGCCCTGCAAGGTACAATCTATCATATCAGGATCTCTCTGGGGTCACAGCACCATCACCTTTGGCCACAAATACTGTCATGAACTCCTCTGTGGCTCTTGATTTCCAAACTTGCTCACCTGTGGCCTGTTCACAACAGTTGCCAGTGCAATAATCTTAAATTGAAGTCACACCATACCATCACTGTTCTGTTCCTACTTCCCCAAGGCTCATCTCCCCAGAAAGAGTCAATGCTCATCTTAGATCTGCCCTGCACCCACCATTAATTTTCTGACCAAAGCTCCAATCTTAGTTACTTTACTGTTGCTGTAGCAAGACACCATGACCAAGGGCATTTTGGCACACACTTCGTCAGCTCTGTACCTAAGAATCAGGCTTACCTAGATTTTTTCAAGAGGAAATGAAAATCAGCAATTTTTTAAAATTTGTAATTTTGTGATCAGAGTTGAAGCTGTGAGGAAGTCAAGGGCAAATGAGGCAAAAGATACCCTGAGAAGAGAGATGACCGGTTGGAGATATCCTAGCTGTCCAGCTAGGACTGAAAAGAGAGACAGAAGGAGAAAGAGGAGGGCAGAGGAGGAAGGGGAGGAGAAACAGGAGGAGCATGGGGAGGAAGGGAAGAGGGAGAGGCAATAATCCTAGCTAATATTTCTTTACAATGGAAGCCAGAATGAGGAGGCTATCCTAATTGGTAATAGTTCAAGGATGACAATGTGCCAGCAAAATATATTGGAGGAATGACACTAATAAGGCACACATTTTTCACTTTTACTGTTTGATAGGTATTGCTCTGAGTGCTTTTCATATATTAACTCATTTAATCCTTCCAGGAGCCTGATGAGGAAGCTACTGGTTTAAACAATATCTCATTGCGAAGGAACTGGAGAGAGAGAGAGAGAGAGAGAGAGAGAGAGAGAGAGAGAGAGAGAGAGAGAGAGAGAGAGAGAGAGAGTATCCAATCCATCAAAGACCATATACCCTAGTGATAAAATGGGAAACACACATAAGTTGAGTAGCCCTTGTCTGATATGCTCAGGGTCAGCAGTTTCTGTGCTTCGTGTTTTTTTTTTTTTTTTCTTTCAGATTTTGAAATACTTTTTTTTTTTTTTTAGATATAATGAGATACGTTGGGAAGGAGACAAAACTCTACACATATAATTCATTTACATATCAGATTACCCATATACTCACAATCTATAAATAATTCTGTATATTTTTAGCTCTAACAATTATATGAGGACAGCTGTAGAGATTTGCACTGTGATATCATATTGGTGCTCACAATTTCCATATCTTGAAGTCCACTGGATTCCTGATCTTCGGGTAAGAGATGCTCCACCTCTATCTGGCCTTCCATTAGGGCAACTGATTTCTTGAGATTTCCTGAGTGATGAGTGACAGGATAATGCTTTGTTCTAAGGATGAGACTGTCAACAGCCTACTAGGAAGCTTCAGAATGGAGCTGATCAGAAAAGACCAAAGCTGACTAGAAGCTTGGAACTTTCAGACGTGTTCCTTCAAGCTCTGTGTTAAGCACCAGTGGTCTATGATTTAGTCCCTCACTTCTATGTAAGGAAATCTCCAAAATACTGAAATAATTGGGACTGATATGGTGAACACATCCATTGAGAGGGGAGGTGCACACTGACTCTTTGGGGACAGAATCTTGTGCTCTGAGGTCTCTTCCATTTACCTGATGTACCGCCTCATCTGGTTGTTCATTTATACCCTTTATAACCATTGAGAATGCATAAGTGGAGTAGCTACCTGAGTTCCAGGTAGCTACTTAAAGAGGAGATTGCAAGCTCTTACACTTCCTAGTCAGACTTGACAGTTGCACACACAACCTAATATGGGGATAGTCTTTGGGTTTGAGCCCTGTTGAGTCCTAACCCTACTCCAAATATCTAGTGTCAATTTTGGTATGGGTTTTAGGATGCAGTTGCTGATGCTGGAGTAATTGTTGGCATGGAAAAGCTCTCATCTGGTTTTAGAGGTCATGTCAGGAAAGATCCAGGTGACAGCAGGGGAGGCGTCACTGAAGTCAGTACGATGTGGCTGTTAGGCACTCAGTGAACAAATGCCATGTAGACCACACAGGAAGGAATCCAGAGTGCACCAAGGCAGCAGATAGGAAGTTGGTGGGGTGTGTAACTGGAGATGTTCTCATGAGTGACTCAGAAAGGAGCCCCGGGTGTTAGCAGAGAATGTGGGCACATTTGAGAGGGGTAACTGAGGAAAAGCAGAGTGAAACTCTTGAGGTTACTAGTGAATTCTACTCTCACTGTTTCTGTGTGAGGATAAAATGAAGAGCCATGTGTTCTAAAGGTGTAAGCCAAGAGATGGGCCCTTTGGAGGGACCCTGACGGGATATAGGTAGCTGAGTCTGGGAGTGTTTCTGACAGCATTGAGGAATTAAAGCTAAACAAATAGTCAACTGATACAATGGAAGCTTGGGATAGGATGGAATTTGGGTAGGGGGAATAAAACAAAAGTTAGGAAAATATGATAGGGAAACAAATGTCTAAGCCCAAGACAAAGGGAATGATGTCTACACAAGAGACAGAAGAGAAGGAACTAGAGAATGAAGGCAGCCAGAATTTGTGTGAAGGATACATCCCACTGCCTTGCAGTGTCTGCAGAACTGGGGCTCAGCAACTGGCAGCTAATTCGAGCTGAGCCAGGGGGAATAGCAGAAGGGAGTCCTAATCTGGACTTCCGTCAGAAAGGGAAGAAGCAGAAATATCAAAGGATAGGGAGCTGACACTGGGGGTGCAGGCCTTAACAGGAAATGGAAATTTGGATGAGATTTTCTATGTGCGTATGAATGCCTGAGGAGGAAGGAAAGCCTTAAGTCAGCCTGTGGACTAGAGGGGGCCCACTTTACCATTTCTGAATTTTTCACAAAGGCGTGAATATTTCAAAGGCCGTTCTCAGAGAGGTGAGGCAGAATGCATAGGTTGGGTGGTTTCCCCAAGAATATGGGAAGGGGAGCAAAAGAGTAACCACTTGTAGGTGGCCTTTTCTCAACATGACACTTGATACCAAACAGCTGGTGCTGCAAGACTAAATACTTTTACTCTTACATTTCTGTGTACTCCCTAGTTCCCTTGCCTTCTCACCAAATTATCAAAGCTCTGCTGAGGTCCTCCATCACCAATAGTCACATGACACTCTACTCTGGGTCCTGGCTACTTCATTTCCCAATTGGACCTTGGATTCTATTGGCGTTTTCACAGCTTTTATCATAAAGCTGGTCAAAGGATACAATTCATATGGTTTGGAAGTTGATTTCTAGGGGGAAAAAAAGTGGAATACTAGAGAGATTCAATGTTAGATGAACTGAACTTTGGAGGGACCAGGCCAGCTGTCGTATTCTAGTAGGCAAGGCCTCGACTGCCTCATTAAAAGGAAGGCCATAGCCCCATTTGTGGCAGTGGAGTAAAAGTGAACTTATGCATAATGAACACAGTAGGAAATCATAGAGGATGAGCTGTAGATTTACATCCTTTTGGATTTTAATTTATAAGAGAAGGAAGATTTTATTTTGAACTTTAATTTCTCTCTGGGTACTTATTAATAAAAGATTCATATTTGAATACATACCAGCGCCTGGGGCCTTTTATGTTATAAAGAAATGCATGTTGATAACTGCTGAGCTACATTAGAAATTTGACTGGAGAGTAAGTGGTGGGGGAGTGACTTTGGCTTAGGGCACAGTGAAATCCAAACACTAATGATTGATCTACCTGGTCTACCCAAAGCCATCTGAATTAGGCCTTGCCTGGGTCCCAGGAAGACAAAGACAGTGGTTCTCCAAAGCATGTGGTCCTGGGCAGTACTGCTGTCCCAGTCCTTTCTGACTTCTCTCCCTTCACCTCCCATCCCAGCTGGAGATCAGGTAGTGTCCCTGAAGTGGGAGCCCCAGGCTACAACGCTAGGTCCAATGGCCCCTGCTGCACTTTCATCTTGATTTCCATACATTAGTTTCTGTGCCAGAATAACAGAGAAGTGGAAATTGGTAGAAGACATTTACAAGGCTGTGTAGGCATGTATGGATTATGAGTGAGCAGATCTGATCCTGCAATTTAGCTCTGCTATGACCTAAGTGATGTCTACCCTATACTCTAGGCTTTCATATGAGGCAAGGTCTTTGAGGTGTGGTTTAGTCGGGAGGAAAGAGCATCTAAAATGATACCATTGCTTTTATAAAGAGGCCTGGGGGATCCTAGACAGAGGTGCTATCTATAAGCACAAGACTTCCAAGCCCTCAGAACAATGAGCAATAGGGTTTCATTGTTTACAAACTATAGAATGGAGGCTATTTCTTTACAGCATGGGTGAATTAGGGCACAGTCTACATTCTCTTAGATGACTGCTGGTCATCAGTCATGATTCTTTGAGGCATCTCTACGAACACAGCGGCCTGAATTCCTGAAGGTGGAGACAAGGCTGTTGTCATTCCCATTAGCTCCCTCCTCCTAGTGACCACAGGTCTGGTAGTAAGGCCAAAGTTTATAAACAAATTGGAAGATGCTGCAGAATAGGTTTGTTTGCATTGTTTTCCTCTTCTCCCTCCTCACATTTCCTTAGATAAGGTACTTCTGTTTCTTCTCCCTCCAGAGGGCAATATTGAGTTGGACACCTCTTGATCTGGGTTTACCCTTTTCCCACTGAGGTATAATGCGTCTATGTCTTGGATAACAGCTAGCAATATTTTCACTTGGAGTGTGTCCACTTTGACATGGACAAATGGGCTTGTCTTTTATTTCCACTCTTGGCCAGCCATTCAAAAAGTTATCATGTGGAGTTACTGCCAGGAAGTGGCTGCCTAGCTAGCTAATAGTTTTCCAGACTTCCGGTATTACCCTTAGACCTTACACTTAGAAATATAAATGCAACTCTCTGTCAAGGTTTTCAAGAATCCTGGGTAAGCCTTCTTTACGTCCTCTCCACCTGCTGGATGACACACATGTGGATGACGAACCATGAAGGAGCTGGATCCCTAGAACACCATAGTGGGAGGAGGTACTCTGGAAAATGTCTCTAAGTTATTACATAGCAGGAAATATATTTGATTTGTATTTTAGGCATCACACATCTTTGGTTTATTCTTTCCAGCAGTTTTATATATGACTTCAGTGAATTCTAATGAATGTGCTATATGAATGGATTAGGCCCATACACATAATTGGAAAATGAACTTAATCTGAGTGTGCCTTTCACATGACAATGCGTTTCTATGCTTAAATTGGGAGCACCTGAGACTTGATTTGGCTTCTGGTAAAGTTTCCAAAATCATTTATGCCTAGCTTTATTCTTCTACGGTCATTGACACTTAGCTTTTTCAAATGAAAAAAAGCAAAACAAAGCAAAAAAAAAAAAAACCAAAAAACAAAACAAACAAACAAACAAACAAACAAAAAACCCCAAGAACTTAATTTCAACTACTTCTCTGTTGCTCTAGGCTCTGTTGATTGGAATTGTGTTTGGGATAGGGGTGAGTATGTGGTTAATACCTCAACGTTAAACCGTCCTCCTTGGAGACATAAAGAAGGAAAACGGGAAAGTAATGTTTGTTTAGAACCACATTTTTGGAGGGACAAAGTGTCAGTCAAGAGCTGGGTAATTAGATCTTCTGCACCCCAAAGACAGAAACAGGATGTTGAAGGTGGGGGATATGGACTTGCAGTGTGGATTTTAAAACACTGCAAATACTGACTGGCAGATGGTAACCCCGGCCAGGGTCCCAGTGGATATAGACGAACTATCAGGCTGAATGCTTCAATGGGACGACAGACATAAGCAACTGCAGGTGAGCAGATTTGCTGAAGTGACATCTACAATACTTTGGAGGGTCCAAAAGTATTATTTATAACCTAGATTCTTTCCCTTGAAACATCTCTTGGGAATTACAATTCCCCTCATGACCAGAACTTTTCAGTGAAAGAAAAGATAACCCATTGGGCAAATAGTCATGCCTTAGAAAACAGATGAGTTACTCTGTCCTTTCATAGAGTTGATTTTCTTGTCTTCCTCCTTCCCCCCTCTCCCTCTGTCCCTCCCTCCATCCGTTCCTCCCTCCCTCCCCACCCCCATTTCCTCCCTTCCTTTCTCCCTCCCTCCTTCCCTTTGTGAAGCTGGTGGCCTAGACTATAAATCACTGATTAGGGCAATGATTTAAAACATAAGCCACAGCAACCCAGGCCCATGTAGGGAGGTGAAGTTGCCAGCACGGAAGAAGAAATCTACACAAAATACAAGTGTATGTATATATATTTTGCAACAAAAGAAACTATTTATTTGGAATCTGCATTACCAGTACAAATTAGGAGACTGTAAAACCTACATCGTGTTAGTATCATTAGAGAACACAAAAGTTCAGCTTGAATCAAAGGGGACAGAAGCCTGTGCTCTCGCAGAAGCAGAAAAGCTTAAGCTTTCAAAACCAAACCAGAGTAGAACTTTGCAGGTCTATACTCTCAATAATAAAGAGAGAAATGGGGGGGGGGGCATAAAAACCAACAACCAAAGGAAAACACTTCAGAATGAACCTCCCAGTGGGAAGACGTAATAGAAAGAGGGGGAAACATTCAATGTTTTATTTATTTTAACAAAAGGAAAAAAAAAGTTTACAAAAAATATGTTTCCAGAAAGCTTTGAGCTAGGCTGGAAACCACGAAGGTGATGTGAAAAGATTGCCTTTCATTTCTCACGACAGAAGCAAGAGCTGCCTCCGGGTGGACATGCTTCCCACAGCATAGTTCCACAACTATGAGTGGCTTGATTTTTTGTTTGTTTGTTTTGTTTTGTTTTGTTTTGTTCCCCTTCATGTATATGCCCGGAATTCTGTCTGCTTCCTGATCACCTGAATGTTTGAATGAATGACGTTCAGAACTGAACATCTGCCCAACAATGTGGCTTTCTTTTGCCCTATAACTAATACCAAATTTCTGATGAATCCTGCTTTGCAATTTAAACAATTAACCTAACTGGAGGTTAGTTACAAGTGCACCATCAGTGAATCAGAAACCAGCTTAATCTGCAGCTTTGGCTCTGGCTCATCTCACAACTCTCCATCCAGACCTGGGGACTCTGGATCCCAAGGGGATGTGCCTGGGGGCTTGCTTCCTGGATCTATTCTACTTGGTAGTGGTACCTACCAAGGCAGTACCTCCTATGGAGTTCTGCCAGGAGAAAAATTCTCTTGTTGGAAGCATTTTCATGGACTGTTGGCATTAATTAGGGAGAAAGAAAGACATTCAGAATCACTGAAGGTAAAAGTCTTTCCTTCTAGTCTAAGAAATCCCCAGGACAGGCTCTGTTAGTTTTTAAGGAAGCAAGTCCTTGCTTCATTATCTTGGGGGTTACAGGAGTGCCACACATCCTGGGCATGCAAGAAAGCAAGGACATGTGGTCATGGGCTTTACCACTGCTTTTGACATTGACTGAAGCAAAGCAGAACAAGGAAGGAGCCTCATCTACCAGGGACCCCTTTTCACATCACCTTGTATACATACTAAAGAATAAAACCGGCAAGACCCACAACCCTGACAGTGAAAAAAAGCACCCCCTCAAAATAAACAAAACCAAAATAACACAAAATAAAACTTTTTTTTTTTGTATTTTTAAGAGCAGGAATAAAGAAAGGAAAAGAATTTATTTCTGGGTCTCAAAATTAATAAACATAAGGGTTAGGTTGTACCTATTATGTTCACTATTCCAACCTTATTTTTTTTTTTCTTTTTTTCCTATTTTTTTTTAGCTTACAAAATGAATTACGGTCACTTTTAAACATTGTGAAAGAAATGGATGTACACAACTTGACACTTTTCTAGCATTCTTGAACTAATTCACAAATGCAAGAAAATAAAAGGAAAAACGGCAGGGGAAATGAGGAACATAGGTAGTTTGGTGTTAAAAACTAATGCAGGAATGATGTATCTCGTCACAGAAAGAAGGGAAGCTTCCCCTTCCTGTTTTGCGTGCTATGAGGGTCATTTTTAAAATTTTTATTATAAACACTATTAAATTCAGACCGCTTTTTTGGTTTTTTTTCCTTTATCTGAATATACAAGAACATTCATTATCAAATGTTCATCATCAATACTACAAAGAACAAGACACAAGTCGCAAGAAACGATGGAAAATGTTAATAAAGCTGAAAGAATTGTTTTTTTTTTTTTTTTTTTTGCTTTTTTCCTAAGTTTTTTTTTAAATTTGAGTTTCTGTAGTTTTATCTTTTTTTGGTATCGAAGTCAGGTTTTTCTGGGCAGAAAAATAAAGATAGAAGGAAAGAGGTGAAGATAGGTGTGGGAAAAGGCAACCAAAAAATTAATAATAATACAGTACCACTACCATAGGGAAAGAAGTGGAAGGAAGGTGCCAGTAGGCTAACCTGTGGCCCAGGAAGGACTCCAGTGGGAAGAAGAGGAAAAGGCAGTAAAATGTAACACACGGTGACAAATCCAAGGTCTATGACCATTTCTCAGGAGAAAACTGCTGTTGTGGAAAATGGAGCATTCCCATTTGTACTTAGAATATGAAGGAATCTTGGGGGTATGGTTTTTTAGAGATTGAGCTGAGATTCTAGGGGCACACCCTTCCCACTCCTATCTGGAGGCTGCCAGTTTTCTCTAGCCTTGCTTGACAACAGAGATCTGGGGGCTGCCATGTTGGAGGTGATAGTGGACAAGGAGAACAGGCTATGGGCTAAGTGTTAGACCTAAAGGAGGCCGAGTGAAGTGCTGGTTGGGGCTACTCCTGCCTGAAGAGAAGCTGTCTGTGTGAAGGCATCCATGCTTTCCCATGTTCTACTCATTCCCTTCATGTGTTCAGGTCCAGATCTGGAGACATTCTTGCTTCCAAGAGAACTCTTCAGTAACTCTTATAATTTGCTCTATATTAAATGATGTGATCTAACCATGTTTGTATGAGTCATTTCAATATATTCCTGCCACAAAGACAAAGATCACTGGTTCTCCTCACTATGTAGACTTGTGATGATGTCCCTTCTACACACCCCGTTCTGAGCATAGCACATGTTAGTTGACCATCTTTCTAGTGACCTGGATCAGTTAGACAAAATTTCACTTGCCAAATAATTGCTTTCTGCATTATCTTAAAATACTCATGCTCCCCTCCCCATTTCCCAGGATACATGCCCTACTCCTCCCAATACACATGAAGGATGTTCCTACATATCATTGCAGGGCCATGTGGAATTGAGTGATTTTATTGGGTGGTGTCTTAGCCCTCAAGCCGCTGTACTTCTTGAAAGAGAAGAGTTGTGATAGGAACAAGGACTTGCAAGGATACATACTGGATTCAAGTAGAAACTAATAAAACCAAGTTCTACTCTTTTGGTTTCAAATCTCTTTTCTATCCTAAGACTAATAGACCAAAACCAAATCAGAGCAGAAAGCCTCTAAAACAATGCTTTGTCATTATGGTAATGACATCAAGATGACAAGCAGAAGTTAGAACAAGAAAACCATGTATGGTTCTGACCTAGCATGAAACAGTTCATCACAAGGGCATCACTCTTCTTGACCATGAGACCTAGAGATTAAATATAAACCTAGCCAGTTTCTTGGATTTCTTATAAGCCTCTTGGGGAGCCAAGCATAACAATTCCCATTTTGCAGATGAAGGGCATGAGGCCCCAAAGCTATCCACTTACCACATACCACTTAATTTACTGGCAAAGCTAGCATCTTTATGGCTGGCAGAGATGACTGGGGAATTTAAACTCATGTCAAAAGCAAGAAGACAACCTTTCTAGTAAATGTTATTTCCTTTCAATCACATGGTATACAGATCAATGTGATTATTTTAACAGCAGCAACAACAACAAAAATGACAAAGCCTATCACTCTTACTCTATGGTTCTGATGCCACCAAATTAGTTACTAAAAGTTCATCTGAACCACATACTAGACCACTCTCTCCTCCAGAGGAAGAAGCCAGGATCAAGACCACAGTGTACTATAATGTTTTGAAAAGATAATATAATAAAAACACAGAAAGAGCAGCCAAATCCATCATAGACATTGGAAGTCCTGTATATGGCTCCCTGAGAGCTCCAGAGGTGGTGGGAATGAAAGCTGTTTATACTTGAAACCTGGCCTGTATGCCAATAATGCCCTGTGCATGGCACGGTGGTAAATGCATGCTGGTGGGTCCTAGAAGACCCAGGCACATATTGCTTCTCTCTCAGGCTCACCAGCTAGAGTACTATGATTGCTAATGTATGCATTTGCACAAGATGAGATTGCTGGGAGATCAATGGGAGGTGTCCGAGTGAACACTGCTGGGGCCCTCCATAGGGGAGGTCATTGATGGAAGGATAGTAGCATCCAACCAAGCAAAGGTATCAGGTTGAGCATTTGTCCACTTGTGTGTTATGTATGTGTGTATGTCTAAGAAGGAACAGTGAAGCCTTACAGGATGAGACACCATCACTCTTTACAGATGTGCCCAACAGGATACCACACTCAAGACCCCACTTGCATAAGGTCCTGAACATTGCTGCCTAAGTGTTGAATGGTCTCTGCAGACCTCTGAGACCAAGAGCTGTTTCTAAAAGGATGAGAAAGCTGGTAGGAATCCTGTCCTTGCTGTTCCTTGTGCCCTCCCCTCCTGGGGCTCAACCTGATAGAGTGACATTGGGACATGTGGCACCTTTAGGAGTTCAGCTGTGGCTGTCCCCAACAAATACCTGGGACCAGAAAGAAGAGGAAGAAATCAGATTGTTCCCAGAAAGAAAGGATAAACAGAGACAGGGTGGCCTGGAATGAGTAGGGTAGTGTGGTGTATTCCTGCTAAGAGGTAGTGAGAGTAACAAGAGAGACAGAAGGGTTGCCTGTCAACATAGGGATGAGGGCTCTGAGTGAGGTAAATTTGGCTCCTCAAACCACCAGCATGAAAACATACAAATACGTTTTATTGTTTTCTTTGTAATCTGTTTTTTTCCTTTTTAAATTCCTCTAATTGTTGAAAATATCCTTCAGTGATATAATAGAGGGCAGGAACCCAGTGAGTAGAACAGAGAATAGGGCCAGGGAAGATGACAGAAAGCAGTCTGAGAGCTGGAGGCAGGGGAGGGTGGCTTCTACCCAGAAAAAAAGGGAAGAGAGTATAAAGAAGTGTCCAGATTGGCTGAAATAGCATCCCAAAGAAGAGAAGAGAAGGAGACTCTTATTGTGTTTGCTGATTGCTTCGACCTCCAGTCTGACCGCTTCAGCGTTGGGAGAGAAACCCTCCCTCCTGCCCCTGCCCCAACTGCGGCACAGGGTCAGCCGGGATGCGATTGCTGGGAGATCAGTTGGAGGTGTCAGAGTGAACACTGCCAGGGCCTTCTGTAGGGGAGGTCACTGATGAAGGGGTAGTAGCATCCTGCCAACCTCCATTAGCCTAGAAGGGAAAAAGGGAGAGAAGTCAGTCCTCTGTGATCAGGTGGCCTTTTTGAGCAGACAATGACAATGAGGCAACTTGTGGAAGGAACTGGCACCTGGCACATGGGGACACCCATAGAATGGGTACATGGGGCTGTGGATGATAATATTCCCTCCACCCTCAGGTAAGTTCATCCAACCAGTGAGCCTTTGGATCCAATGCTGACACCTCCCGCTTGTGTGACGTGTTCCTATTTCTCCAAGATTCTGAAATTCAGTTCCAGCCATCTATGGAGTGACAGCTGTCTTCTAGTCACGAGACCTGAAAGCTCAGTTTTGATTTTAATCTAGGCAACAACTAGCCATTGATGAGGGTAAAGTTCCTAAACATGGCTGGTTTTTTTCCCCCTCTGAGGAATAAGAAGGTTGGTGTAGATGCTGTCTGAAGTTCTTTCTAGCTCTGTGTGTCCTGAGTGTTTACAGGATGGCAGGTCCTGTTCTATGCCTGAGTCTAGAATCTCTTTGGGATATAATGATGAGTGAGTATAGGTTATGTACAATGGAGCTAAGACAAGACCATGAATGACCTACAATTCAAGACAGAGCCTAATCAACAGTGGGGCCTGTTGTTAAGAAGGTGAGGGCTTCCATAACAGCAATATTGTATCTCACTGGAGCACTGGGAATTAATGTACCTAGCAGAACAAATCGTTAAGAAGAGAGATAGGGAAGACTGGAGTGGGAGGAGAAGGGTGAAAGAGAGGGGAAAAGGAAGGGCTATGGGGAGGGGTAAATAACATTATGGGCCATTTGAGGGACCATATGGAAACCTGAAACTAAAGAAGCTTCCTAAAATACATACATATACGAAAGAAATGTAAACGGAGCCATCAAGTAATGAGAGAGACAATGGCCCAACTGGACACCTTACGCCACCAAGAAAACCTCCAGTGTCAGGAATGAATTACATCTACTTAAGTCACTGGTCAAAAGGGCCCTATGGAAACCCCAAACATCTCAGGCTGTTGCCAAGGATATTGGTTGCTCTCCACAAACTGATGAGAAGGCTGTATAGGTGAAGACATCCCTTGTTTATCTTATCAGACATGGAGAAATTGAGCTGGTGATTAACTAGAGGCTTCACTCCCACTGACCAGTTTTCATGGTACTAAAAGGTACTCTGTATGTTTCCAGAGGAGAAACGTCATCCAGCTACAAATACTGTGACCTACATTAGTGACATGCCTGCAAGATATGTTGATATAATAGTGGCACAAATGTGAGAGTAACCTCTCACTCTCATTGGATTTAAGGCCTACTCCATAGATGGAACACATGCCTGACCACGTTAGAGTGGCCAAGAACCTGGGAAAAACTACTATTGTTTTGCTAAACAAACATAGCAATAGGATGACTCTTAATGATAGTCTTCTATCTCCATAGATCAATGCCTTGCTCATTCATCATCAGAGAAGCTTCTTGCAGCAGACAGAAACAAACACATACACCCAAAACTTGGACAATGTGCAGAGAGTGAGAGATCTTGAAACATTCGGTCCTAAATGGGATGTCTTCATCACTTCCCCATCCCCTACCTTAAGGCAGAAAGATTGTAAAAGGCAGATGTGTTTGGTAGGGAAGCAGTGTCCTCCAGATACAGCAGAACTGATGTACATATGAAACAAGAGACTGTGGCAGTACCCGCAGGGCCTGTACAGGTTCAAGTCAGATGGGGTTCGAGTACTGAGAGGATGAAGTAGACATGGTTCCCCAGCCCCAACCAAGAAGCTACCTGCAACTGATACCTTCTTGAAAAGCAAAGATTAATCTTCTGCAATGGAGTCTCACTGGGTATATTATAAACACACTTAATGTTAGACTCCAAGCCTAATAGAAAGCAACACAAAACTAACTCAATGGTATTTTTGTGGATTTTTTTTTTGTCTTATTATTTCTTTATTTGGGTTTTCTTTCTTTTTTTGGTCTTCTGCTTGTATTTTGGTTTCTAATTTTGTGTGTGTGTGTGTGTGTGTGTGTGTGTGTGTGTGTGTGTGTGTGAAAGAGAGTCTTTGTTTTTCAAAGAGAGGGAGGTAAAGAAAGTGTATGCTATTGGTTGCGTAGGTAGGTGGGAAGAATTTAGGAGAGGGGGAAACATGATCAAAATATATTGCATAAATACCTTTTCAATTAAAAAAAAAAAAGACAAAAATCAAAACGACAAAGGAAGGTGGGTGCTACCATGAGGGCAATATCATGTCTTGTTGGGACACTGGGAATTAACTCACTATGCAGAGGAGGCAAACTTTGAGATGCACCTTGAGAAGGTGATTCAAGTGAAACATCATGGCCACCACTGAGGGATGCACCAGAGTGGTAGCTGGATGAGAAACTGTAAGCCTGAGGGGGCCTTTGGAGGCCATTTGTACCAGATATTCAGCTGCAACCTAAGGGACTGCTCTGAATGATTTGTGGAGTGGACAGTCTTTTCACCAAACAAGATCGTCCAATCATGATTGCCTATGACAGTTAATGCGTGGTACATGATTGATGTGTTTGAGATAGCTGAGGTCACTGCACTAAAATGTGTCTCCTGTCCCAATCACTGTATTCTTGGAAGCAATTTACTTTACCTTTGAAAACTCTGGAGTAGACTGACAGACATTATTATTCACATTTGAGAGGGAGCACCCCTCTAATGTTGGAAAAACCATGGTAAGTAGAAGAGAGAATGTCTGCACATTCTGCATGAACAGGTGTCTGGTTTCATCTCAGTCACAAAGTGGCTAAGATGCAAGAGAAAAGTTTCCTGGACCATGACTGAGATGGAACACAGGCTTCTTAACTTTCTCTGCCCCCTTTCCTTGATTTGGCTTTCTTTGCCATTGGCACACTCAGTGATGCTCCAACTTTCCCAGGAAAGCCAGATTTTTCATTCAAAACAGCTTCCACCAGTCACTTTTAGCACAGAGTAGGTTTTATCAAACACGTAACAAGGAAAAGATCTGGATAGCAAGCAGCTTATTCCAGGCAGTGTCAAGAAGAAAATGCCTCCCCAACCTCAGGCCCATGCATAACTGTTCTGAGCTCAAACCTCCAGCCTCCAACCCATCAGATGGTCCCTCTCACTGCTGAAGGACTGTTCTCACTTGTGTGTTCCATCAAGAACAGTGAAGGCACGAGAAACCTGTCATAGCATGAGGTTTTTCCACGTTCCAGGGCAAAGACTCAGCAGTAAAATCCAAATAAGAAACAGAATTAATTCAGATTCCTAGCACAGGTTGTCATGGGGAGATGGTGCCTCCGCTTTCCCACCTGACTAAGGGCATATATATTCTGGTGTCATTTGAGGCTGGCTGAGAACAGTGACTATATTTATTTCTTTTTCCACAAGAAATTTTTTTGGTGCTATGAATCTTTTTTTCTTGAAAAAAAAGAAAAAACTGGGTATGCTTATCAATAATATTTAGAAAATAGACAAGCTTAAAAAGCGCAATATTTAATACCCATAATCTACTACTCAGGGATAATTACTGTCAGCACTTTGATATATGTCTATCCTAATAATTTCATGTGTGTATGTTTATTTGATATTTTGAAGGATGGATGGATAGACAGACAGACAGGTAGGCAGGCAGGCAGGCAGCTAGATAAACAGACAAACAGGTAGGCATGGAACCATGTTGTGGTGTGCATGGGGCCCAAAGGGGAGTGGGCAGGTGTTTGTGTGTGCTGACTGAGCAGTAAGGAATCAAGGATGAAAGTGATAAAAGGTATTTAAGTGCAACACCACAAGACAGAGAAAAGTGCTGGGAAAAAAAGAATATCCACCTTAAGATTTCCCTGGTATAAATCAGGCAGTGCAGGAAATCCACCTTAAGATTGCCCTGGTATAAGTCAAGCAGTGTAGGAAAGCCACTTTAATATTGCCCTGGTATAAGTCAGGCAGAGTAGGAAATCCTGGGGAATCAATTAGCATCTGTATCATGCATGGCACCTGCCACAGGGGAGTTTGAGATGACCATCACTATCTCACTTAACCATGCTGTAACTCCATTAAAAGTCATAAGTGGGGCCCCTGATGAAGCATTCAGGAGAGACTATTAGCTGTGCCGTGTTTTTAAAGGAAGGGCTGGCATTCTACACTGCTCGGAAATTCTCTTTGAATTATCTCTGGGCTGGAGCATCTCAAAGAAACAAGATGGTTTTCTTAAAAATTCCACTTTTTCCAGTACAAAATGTCATGGGGGTTACAGGAAACTTAGAGATAGTGAACAGGATTAGTCCAGCTAGATAGCAAGACATTTTAAAAATGCTTTGTGGACCAATAAAGAATATATGAAATTTGTACCCCAAATAAATACATACAATAAACCTTTGAGCTTTGGTTAAAAAAAACAAAACAAAACAAAACAATAACAACAACAAAAACAAGTCCTCTTCCATCCAGAAGCCCAAAGACTGGACATGCACATATACACGATCCCCTTAGATTTGGCAATTACCATCCCAGGGCAAGTTAGACTCCCCCACATTAGTCCCAAGCCTATATTCCAGGAAAACCTTGTGGCCTGAAACCAACTGTGTAGCTGGTCACCTTTCCAAATGATCCCCTGCTGCTTGACATATTTGGGAAACAGTAGCATGGGAGGTTCAGGTCAGACAGACCTTGGTGCAGTGGTGTCTGGAGACCTGGGAGAATGCCCTTCTCTATAGATGCTTTGTATCGCAGAGGACTGCTTGCTGCTGTAGCTGCTGGAGACAGCTAGCTCAGAAGCAGCAAGCAAACCCGACTGCGCCGTCTTTCCCATAAATCACCTAGGCTGCTTCGGAGGTATCATTCTAGCTTTAACGTAAGACCTTCAGAGGCTGTACCATCTTGGGAAACAGCTGACCTCGCTTACTGCCACGTTAACCCTCGGGAGCTATTCTTTCCCTCTTCCCAGACTGCTGTGGGTGAATATTAAGCAGAAAGCTCTGCCTTTGTGTGTTTATTATCTGGACGTAGTGAAAGGAAAGGATGTTCTCATTAGCAGCTGTGCAGAGGGAGGCAGGGACTAAGACTGTTTACTCTGCACCTCCACTTTCCCCCTTCACTGTCTGATGCACACTGTCCATCATAATGGGCATTTAGTAGTAACCTCAGAAGCCACCCCTGAGGACTTAGTCCTTTTTTATCTGAAAACATTCCTGTTGAAAGAATCGTTTCCATGTGCTGGAGAAGCAAGACCCAATCTCACTTTTAGTGTCACCAGAGAATGCCTAAAAGTCACAGAAAGAAGTTGAACCTAGAACCTCATAGAGGGGAAAGAGTCTAAAATTATAACTAAATTCAGCAGGTTCCCATCGTGAGAAAAATAATATATATCTTCAAAACACAAGTGAAAGATACTATGGGACCAAAAAGGATCCTATGGAAACAAAAGTGAATCTACTCTATGGCCCACTCTGATGAACCTGCCACAGAATCTGACATGACAGATTGTGCTAGAAGCATACCTACTGGCCACGCACGGCTATCAGAAGAGAGAGGAATGAGCTCCCAAGCCAAGACTGGGGCAATTGCAACCAAAGCCCCTATTTCTTTCTTCTCTGCTACTTTTCTTGAACAATTCAGCTACCCCTCCCTGGCTTAGGAGGATGCTGCTGTGCCTGTAGTTGAAAGCAGAGGCTGCTGGGCTGAGCAGAGCCTGTCCCATCCTCTTTCCGTCCCACTCTTCCTCTGCACTTACCTGAGCAGCACGCTGTTGATGCAGAGAATTCATCACCTGATGTGACAGCCCAAGCGAGCCTGGCACTAAGAAACTCTCATTTGCAACCCAGAAATACGCTGAGGTGCTACAAACTGGCTGATGTCAGCACCAAGTTAAGCTAGATCTGCATACGGGCCAGATGCCATTACCAGAGATGCCTTCAGCATGGACGAAGAGGTGTACGTGCTCTGGGCCCTCAATCACCCAGGCTGGTGAGCCAACAGGGAAAAAAGAGGGTGGAAGCATTCTCTCTTGTCCTCTGGACCCATGTGGGGTACACACACACGCTTCCTACATATCCCAGACACATCAGTTCACATAGGAGCTACACCAAGATCTATAATCTCTCTTCTTCCTTCTTTCTCTCCCTTCCTTCTTTGCCGCTTCTTCCTTGTCTCTTCTCCCACCTCAAACTTGTGACCCCTCCATCTCTGATTCCCAAGCATTGGGATTATAGGTGTGTGTCTCACTACACATGACCCCATTTATATTTTTTCTATCATGCTAGAACTATATTTTCCTAATGTGCTTTCCCAAGATAGCCTTGTGAGTGCTTACCAAGACAGGCTCTGGATGTAAAAATGTGATTGGAAAGCCCCCTTGGGGTCATCCTCTAGTTAAAATTTCCCAGGAAAATTTACAATGGGACCCAGCCTGGCACTCCTCCAATCTTATCTCTAGTTGCCCCAAAGGGTCTCTCAAAAAATGTAATTTTGATCATATCACCACCCAGGGTAAACCTGTACAGACTCCACTGGCTTCAAGATGAGGTTCAATGTTCTCATCGAGTCTATAGCATCTTTGATTGTGTTTATTCCCAAGCCAACACTTTCCTTTACCACTTCAACCATCTCAGGCTCCGTAGTAACAGAGCAGCCCCACTTCTCTCTCCTTGAATATAGTGCTCTTAAGCATCCAGTGACATCCACTTATGTAGGACCTCCATGCAAGACTGAGATTAATTACCCTTGCAACTCCATTCTTTGGCAATGCCCATTTCTCCACCAGGCTCCTCAAGGCTCTATAAGTACTTGATCGCCGCCCCACCTACACCACAACTACAACACAATACTGCATTTGTTCCTTCGTAAGACACCCCCATCCCCCGGCGTTTAAGAAAGCACAGAAGAAAGTCCATGTAATATGTCTCTGCCTCAAAAAAAAGTCTACCACAGTGTCTGGCACATCACAGGAAGGAAACACAGGAAGAAATGAACAAACATGTTGGGATATCATAGCATCCATTCTTCATCAAGGGAAGATACAGAGTATCTGGTCTCTGAGCTCCACAATTCAGCCCGACTATATAAAAACAGTAATGTAAATTTTTTAAAAATTAGATACCAAGCAGAAGTGGGTCTAGTGTCTAGATAAATTCTGCATACAGGCTGCAACCTTTCCCTTTGTTACTAAGTTGTCACCAGGGGGACAGCTTATTCTAAACAGTTTTCTGTGACTGTCATTTTCATGATGGCACTTTGTTTTTAGGAGGAACAGTTGAGAAGGATATTGTACCATGGTCCTACATACCATCTCAAGAAGCAGCAGTGTGCAGAAAGACTAAGGAGAAGGTAGGATTCTTCCTCCCTAGAATCCAGACAGTTTCTAGGTCACCACTTTGAATATGGTGAAAGCTCTACAATGTGCAGACATAGCCCCTAAATGCCTCACCTCTGTGTTTCTCTATCTTTTCTCTTTCTAGGGATGACGCCTATATCTATCTTCTATCTTCTATCTTTGGATATGGGAACAAAGGTGGCATATCTAACACAGAATACTTCTACACACACCAAATAGGGATTTAAAGTGAAAAAAAAATCCAGTTTTGTTGTGGTTGTTGTTTGATAATATTTTTATTTGCCAAATTAGGCAGCCTCTTTTGGGAATTTCCTGGAGTCATAAGTGACTCGGCATCTGTTCTGTGTTCTAGCTTGGCCTGACCCTGCCAATGAGGATCCTTGTACAGTAGCTAGATCTCTTCCTTGCCAAATCAGTTCTGCTTGTTGTCCAAAGGTCCTTAAAGATTAAGATGCCCTCATATTTCCCTGAAATCATCTCATGTTGCTGGCTCTGGGATTCAGATTCACACAATCCTTTTGGCAACCGAGGCTTCCTTTCTGATTGTTGGGTACCATGAGGTGAGACACCACACTACCATAAACTCAGGAGCCCCATGATTTTAGTGTGTAGGTCTATAACCTTCAGAACCAGGCATTGCAATCAACATTCCTGGGAAACCATACTCTTGCTATAATGACTTTTGCAGTTTAAGATACTGTAGATTTCTGTTGCCAAAGTGAGATGTCTTATTATCCTAAAGAGAAGTGCAGTGGGAGTCATTTTGGCTTTGCCTCTCCAGGTCTCCACATCATTTTTCAAGGCCAGCTTGAGAGTTAGCTCTTTGTCTTTCTTCAAGACACACCATCATCTATTTCTCTAAAATTTTACTCTACTCATTCTTTGACCATCCAGTTTGACATTGAATTGTGTCCCACTCTTATTTGCCTTTTTAAATCTCCATGGCAACACCATCTCTTTTCTATTCTAATCACTTAATTTTTAGTTCTACCTTGTGTTATTTACTAGACACGTGGTAGTAGATATAGACATTAAAGAGAAAAACCTAGTGTCTAGTATCAAGGATTTTATAGTTTTGTAGAAAATAGACATTTGTTAGTCATCAAAAGAATATATATTGAGTCTATATTATCCTAAGTGCCAGAACTGAATAGTATATAAGGATCTCATGGACACTTCTGGAAAATCAGTCTGAAGGTGAACAGAAAACAGATGAATATAAGAATGGAACAAAGGGGCTCCCAGACAGAAAGAGAACTTTGTCTAATGGCTCGAGGGAATTTGAAGTTGGACAGGGAGTGGCAAGGCGGGGGTGGGGGTGGGGGCGGGGCACACAAGATATGGCTCAGGGTAGAACTTGCTTTGACATTTCTCCTCAGTGAGTTGGAAGCCCTTTGAAGACAAGGCGCATGCCTAATGCAGTAGCTTTTCAGCAAAATGTGTTGAATGGATGCTTTGGAATCTTCCTTAGTATTCCAATCCAGGGAAGATGGGGCCCTGGCTGCTGGAGCCCACCAGGGTGCAAAACTATGTAGGATGAGTAATTTGTTTATTTGGAACCACAAATACATAGTGGTCTGTAAATAAATGTGAACCCATTCTTCCTCCTCAGGAGAAGGCACTAAAATGCAGAAACTAGGTTGACTAAATTTAGTTCCCATTATGGGCTAATATTTTGGATGCCTCAGATGCTGGGAACTGGAACTAGGTGCCTATGTACAGTAACCATATTTAGATTGTGACACTTGCAGGTTAAGGTAGGTAACTCGTGTTTGTGTATTTCCTTCTGGAAATTTGGGTTACATACAAACCATAAGACTAGCCTTGGAAAAGTCAGGGCATTCTAAGTTCTTCTACTACTTACCCACAGTTCACCTTGGTGCATGTTGACACACACTCCATAGCTCTGTGGTTAGGACTCAGAGGAGCCACTACTGTTTTTCTTATTCTGGCAATGTGTAGTGACATAGAAAATCCATCCCATGAACAAACTGTCTGGTGCCAAGTAACTATTCAAACTCTATTTGTCGTCTGCAGGGTTCAGGGTAAGTACCAAGTGCAACTGCATTATAGTGTAGCATCCCACCAAAACCCTCATGCATGATTCCCAGGTCATGATCTGCTTTGATGCTCCCTAGCCCCTAGGGACTATGCTTTTTTCTCTAAATTCACCTGCCATGAAGACCCAGAATTAATACTGCTATTAAGACACAGAAGATAGAGGTAGAAGCCAATTGTACTACTCTGTGGCACATGCAGAATGCGACAGTGTACAGTTTCAGTTCTAGGATGGGTTGCATTGTCACTTCTATTAAAAGTACAGGTAAAAAAATCACATAAAATGTTTCTAGGTCCCATAGACATACAGGGGTCCTGAGGCTGACTATACAGTAAGCAAGGGGGTTAAAACTTAAATGTTAGTGCTACTTTAACTTTTCAAAGATTACCCTGATCTCTGGCAAAGAAAAATAAGCTCAGCTTGATTCGGCTAAATGGAGATGTCTTGGTAAGAGAACTGTATTTATATCTTAACTTCCTCTATCCTCAGAGTTTCACAAACTGAAGCGCACATACACACACACACATTCACACACGCACACACACACCTATAATGAAAAACAGTAGGTATATAAGGCAATGTTTACTAATACAGCCAAACATACATAATTCAAGGAAGACATATATATTTTTTTAACTACTGGGATAAATTATCCAATTGACTGACTCTATATTGAACAGAATTCTTCATTTAGTTTTCATAACCTTTGGTTTTGCTTGGGCTTTGTTGCCAGGAGTATTGTTTACTGGGGGAACACACAGACATAGTATATGCATGGCTATGGTGATGGTGGCTAAGCAGGGAACACACACAGCCTGGTCTGTGAATGTGCCCTCGTCTTGTAAATCTTGAGGCTATTTACTGTCACACAGGAAGCCAAACCTCTTACACTTTTCTGACCATCCAAGAGACAGCAATTACCCCAGATTATCAGACCAACAATGACATGCCGTGTAAAGAGAGACACTGAGCCAACTCCACATCCCAAAGACTGGCATATTCAAGTACACTTAGGACATTAATAGCAATTTACGTGCCATCACTGAGACAAAGCCACAAAGGCTTCGCTGGCAGCCTCTTATTTTGAAGCCTATTATTTGTGGGAGTTACAGGCTATAATCACAACAGAAACTTTCAAAACCCTTATCTTCCGTGACGCACCAAATCTATTTCAGAGCCGTAATTGCTATGTCACTAGAGAGGCTGCTGCTTAATGCACTCAAATGCCATTTAGTGTTTGCAGGGTCATTACAGCTCACAGAAGGGTGGGGGTGGGCTACGGTGGGAAGCTCAGGGAAAAGAAGCAGGCAGACTGTGCTGAGGGACACTAGGCACTATTGTGCCCAACGTACTTACATAGGGTGTTGTTTTAAAATTTTGGTTTACTGCTGAAATGAGAGCAAAGGTTTGAAATAATCTATGGACTCAACAATTTCAAATTCAGGAGCTCTACTCTGGATATAGTCCATGGAAGCTAGCAGGTACCTACTTTTACTCCAAGATTCTCATATAAGAGTGAGAGGGTTGAGCTTTTTAAATTTGGGCCCCTCCCCTTACTTAATTACAGAAATGTTTGCACTGGAAATGGCCCACCTGTCCTGAGGGGTGAGGAATCTGCTGTGGCTTTTCCAGATGTGGTACTAGGGGAAGAAAAGGCAGAGGGAGTGATGGTAAAGTCATCTGAGTTGAGGAGTCGAGAAAAATGTGCTATTTACATTTGGTCAGAGAATATATATGGAGAATGATCCAGAAGCAGGCACAAGAAAAAGCATCATGTCTCTTAAAGGAGCACTTCCTTGATCTAACTAAGTCAGGCAGAGGTCTTTAAATATATGCAGCTCTCATTTTTTCAACCTGGCTATGAACTAGGCAAGGAGAGACTTATTTGACTTAAAATAGCAATAGGTATAAGATAAATCTTGAAAGAAATGTTAAAATTACCAACCTATCTCTAGGTCTGTTTGATAACTTTTAGTTCATTTCATAGAGCTGAACTGATGTTTAAACAGATCACAAATACAGAAGACATCAAGTTAACTCAGACTTCATGGAGGGAAGTGGTCAACTAAGTCTCCCCTCTCACATTCCCACAGAGACAGTAAAAGACACAGGACCTCATTGCCAACCTGTCACCTTCCTTTGGAAACATAACTTTGTTCTCTAAGCGTTAGCATGAAAGTTAATGTCCTTATAGTATGAAAGTCCTTTAAGTCAGAGAGAAAAGATGAACATCTCCAGAACACATAAAAGTGGGAACCATAATGTAATACAAATTTCTAGAGGACACATTGGCAATACATCACAAAGGACTTAGACATGTTAATATCCTTTGATGTAGCAATTATTCTTCTAGAAATTTATCCAAAGAAATAACAGAAAATATGCATTGTATTTTCTAAGCCAGGAGGTTTACCATTGTGTTATTAATAATAGTAAAAATTATGGACCTGCCCTATAACACGTTCCAATGCAACTATTTGAAGTTATGTTTGAGAAGAATGTTTAATAATATGGAAAATATTCATAACATATTTTTGGGGAAATAAGTGGGCTACAAAATGACAGGTAACTTTTGTACACCCACATAAAAACATACACAGAAAGTGCTGGAAGACCAAAGTGCACAAAGTAAGTGGTAATTTTATTTTGTGTTATTTCTTGTTTTCTCTAATTTTCTACACTAACTATTCATTTGTAATGGGGGGGGAGTGCATGCGAGATTTAAGCAAAGCATATAAAGGAAAAATCTACATCTCCTGTAGGCCTCTGGTATGTGGCCAACTTTTAAAGCTGGGGGATAAGAAGAAACGAGTACAGTTTGTGACCAAACCCAGGGGTTAGGAAGAACAGCTGAATGAAGTGGTATTCTGGTCTTCAAGGAGAGTATTGCCAAGCCATTTCCCGGGTCTCTTTAAAACAAATACTTACCCATGTGAAAACTTAGATAGGTTTTTCTCCCTTCCTGTAAAAAATAGCATCAGACACAGAAATCCACTGAGACAACATGGCAACCAGCTTTGAGTATGCACTGGGCCTATTACCTTCTCTGCCTTCATGCCCAACACAAAAACCCAATTAGTAAGACACCATAGGAGTGCATCTGCTGAATGAGTGAATGAGTGAAGGGATGAATCGTGGAGCAAGTTCAAAGCCACACTGGCACCACCTTCCCCACAAGGAAGATGGGGAAGGGAAAGGGAATCTATAGCTATCTGTTTCCCAATGATAGAATTACAGGGAATGAGTGAGAAGTCAAAGATGGCAAAAACCAAAATAAATAGAAAAGGTTCAAGGGGCAGGGCAGCTCTGGTAGGGAAACATTCTAGACTACACAAACATCTGTGCAGGTTTCAGGAAGGCAAAATCAAAACAGAAAAACAAAATTCCAAATGCCTTTAATTCCAGCATTTGGGAGGCAGAGGCAGGCAGATCTCTGTGAGTTTGAGGTCATCCTGGTCTACAGAATGAGTTCTAGGACAGCCAGGGCTATCCAGAAAAAGCTTGTCCTATTCCCACCCCTTACCCCCCCCCCCAAAAAAAAGAAAGAAATCCAGTCTTAACAATCTATTCCAGGTGACTATCTCTCCCACAATAACACCACCACCAAAACCACACACTGGTAACAACTTCATCTAAGGCTCATTTAAAAAAAGCATTCGTTGAATGCTAAAACTGAGGTGCTTTGTTTTTGACACAAGAAAAACAATCCTTTTCAGAAAACTGAGGTGCAGGGAAAGGACAGGTATGGATGAGTAAAGGACCCTATCCCAACTCTAGGATGCCTTCTGTCCAGCACACCTCTGGAGTCTGAGCCATGTTCTGAAGCTGGGCTCTATTACATTCTTGTCAATTGCCACACATTGAGACTTTTGACGGCTGAGCATGGCTTTTGGGCAAGGACAACCTCACTGTAGCCAGGAAAAGAATGGACATTCATAGATCCCAGACACTCCAGGAGAGAAGGAGAAAGAGAAGGCTGCATTAGGCACCTGTAAAAATTTAACAAAATATTAAACAATGGGAAATTGCCTCCTGCAAGTCCATCTTGCTATTTCACAATTTTTCTTGTGGATTATTCTGATGCGCCTCCCAAATATTTTGCTCACATTTTTTTAAGTGTTGGATTTTTTTTAAAAGTAGATGTGAATTAAGTAAGTTTATGTACATGAAGTGCTCACATGTAAAAGTAAGTCAGTGTTGTTAGCAATTAATACAATTGTAAGTATCAATTTAGCCTGTTAACTTCCTATTTTATTGCCTTTTAATTGTGCTTTAATTTACAATTTTATAAGATTTCTTTATTTTATTAGTACTTGGTCTGTTGTTTTAAACCTTTGTGTCCTTGATGATGGTATTTATTCAACCACTCGTCCCAGTATATTTTGTTTTCAATTGTTCTCCTTAATACTTGTGTATCTTAATTGTTTTTAACCTTCATCTTGTATTTCAAATACAATTTTATCACTCTCCTGACAATTTAATCTTGCCATCATTTTACTATTCATGTATATTTCTATTTCATACTTGTTTCTTACTGTCTCACACTTTAAAAAATTTAACTCTTGCCATATTTTTTCCTTTGTCTTTCTTAATTTTATTCAAATGATATCATATTCATATCCCTGTGCATTTACTCTTTTACCTTATTTTTCAAGGATGTTATGTGCACAAGCAGGAAGGAAAGTTGATGAAAGTTCCAGACCACTGAGGTGAGTGGGCTTGTTACCCTTTGTCTGAGAGGGAAGGCTATTAAATGCTGACCTTTCAACTTCTAACATCTTTACTTAACATGAGAAAGCTTTTAAAATATTCACAGGCAAAAATACGCCCCCTTTCCCCATCTTACTGCACACCCCAGACTTGAAAGTTCACCAACAACAGCAACAAAGTTACTTCTAACTGATACGTGTACTCCACACACCACCTGCAAGTTTTTTCTTCTGCCACAATGAACCTTCTCTCTCCCAGAGATGCTTGCTTTGTGATCTCTGATAGTTTCTTAATTTCATGGGGTCACTGGATAAAAAGTCACGTCAGAAGTAAGGAGTAAGCATCTACAGGGAAGGACTATCTTTAATTTTCCAGCTTTCATTATGATGACAGAAGTGAGTAGGTACAGCAATCAGAGAGGATCCCTAACCGAAGAAAGGTCAATGGGCGTAAAGGTCCATTTGGACAAAAATGAAAGTCAGAGGCTGTGCTGCTGGGTCCACACCTGGCTCCGCCACTTACATGTCAGTTGATCTTGGGTAAAATACTTAATCTTTCTGGCCTCAGCTGACAGACTCTAGTAGGAAATGCAATAAACGTTATGAGCAAGTGCTCCTGACATAATATATTGGTGGAGGCACGGCCTAGCTCTAAACTTTAAACACACAGTGAGACAAGTGTGCTGTCCTCTTCCCCTCTAGACAAGGCACAGAGCCTGTGGGAGGTCTCTCCAGAGCAACTGGGCTGGAGGAGGGAAGGGCCTGATGCAGTGTCACAGCATCATTCCCTGACAGAGTAGTGCGGTGTCACAGCATCATTCCCTGACAGTGCAGTGTCACAGCATCATTCCCTGACAGTGTAGCGTCACAGCATCATTCACTGACAGTGCAGTGCAGTGTCACAGCATCATTCACTGACAGTACAGTGCAGTGTCACAGCATCATTCACTAACAGTGAAGTGCGGTGTCACAGCATCATTCCCTGACAGAGCAGTGCGGTGTCACAGCATCATTCACTGACGGTGCAGTGCGGTGTCACAGCATCATTCCCTGACAGTGCAGTATAGTATCACAGCATCATTCCCAGCATTGTCCTTTTTGGCAGTAGCTCAGTTGGGGCTGTATCCGAGCACTTCTTGAAGGGGGTGGATGTATAATCTCTTGCAAGTGTTGACTTTGTGTAAGTTTGGCGAGGCAAGGAAGACAGCAGATAAGATTTGCAGCTCAAGGATATTGGATTAAAAAGCAAGAAAGGGAAGCTTGACACTTGAGGAAATTACTGTGGAGTTTCTGTTTCTACATTATTTTAAGAGCTTTTTCTTATGGAAAATGAGATTATAATTCCCTTTAAAAGAAAGCATACCAGATCAAAAGCAAACACAAATACAGAAAATACCATCTTACTTGGCTTTAGATGGCTTACCTAGCATTGTTAGGCTCTCAGACAGTATGAGGGTGAGGTCAGCTGGGACAGGAGTAGGAGGGGAACCTTAGACTCCCTGGAAAATTCTAGACTATTCTGCGCATATCTATGGGTTCTGCCCTCAAGCTCTACCAGCCCCCCTTTATTTTGTGTTCATAAATTATGAGAAAGGGGCAGGAATAGGGAGAAGCAGACAACCAAAACACAAGTGTATTGCATGCACCAACATACCAAGAGTGTGCATTCACAATTTAAACATGATATTGTAGAAAATTTGGCCTCAAAAGGAAAACATGACTGTTTTAGAATATTAATTTTAAATGTGTTACATTTGTTTATGCCATAGAATATTTTGTTTGATCATGAAAAGAGGTGTTGCATTCTTTTATGTTGCATTTGTTTAACTCATCAAAGCTGTGTTACTTTCCTGTCTAGAACACCTGATTGATCTAATAAGGAGCTGAATGGCCAATAGCTAGACAAGAACAAGGGTAGGTGGGGATGGTAGGCAGAGAGAATAAATAGGAGGCGAGACTGTGGAACAAGAAAAGGAGGAGAGGAAGACTCCAGGGGCCAGCCAGCCAGCTACACAGCAAGCCACAGAGTAGGAAGTAAAGAAAGACATTCAGACATTGAAAAAGGTGAAAGCCCAGAGGCAAAAGGTAGACAGGATAATTTAAGTTAAGAAAAGCTATCAGGAAACAAGCCAAGCTAAGGCTGGGCATTTATAAGTAATAATAAGTTTATGTGTGCATTTATTTGGGAGCTGAGTGGCAGGCCCCCCAAAGAGTAAAAACAACAAATGACACATCCCATGTAAATACTGAACTCTAGTCATTGATACACATACCAGTAATATTTATGTAAGAGAAAGTACACTATTTTCTGCAACATGGTATGGAATATTTAATGAACTTAGAAAGTTTGAAGGGTGCAGATATGTATGTATCATGACGTTGGTAATATGGCAGAATCTAGTCAGTAAGTCCAATGGTTGCACTCTAAAATATCACGTGTGTGAATGCATATGTGTGTGGGTATACATGCACATGCATGGGGTATAAACAGAGGTTAAGACAAACTCAAATCAGTCTTCAGGAGTCAAGTGTGTTTGCATGCTTTGTTTGAGATAGAGTCCTTCTCTAGCCGGGAGTTTTGTTGAGTGGGCTATACTTGCTGGCCTGAGAGCTCCCAGGGATCCACCTGTCTCTGACTCCCATCTCCTTGCCAGCACCAGAAATATAGGAGTGAACCACTGTACCTGGCTTCTTACATGAGTTCTGGGGATTTGAACCCAGGTTTTCAACACTTGCAAAACAAATTGTTTTACTAACTGAGCCCTTTGAACCATTAAATACTTTCTTTGGCCAAATTTTAAAGTAAGTTTTAGGAAAAGTAAAAGAAGCTTGCAAAGAAAACAATATTAATTCCTTTTCTTAGGGAAGCCTTAATGCTAGGAAGGAGTTAAAGACTTGATGCCATCAAGTAGACTTTCACAAGCTTGTAAATTACCAGGGGATCTGGTGAAATCCTAGACTCTAAATGGGTCTGGAGAGGTCCTGAAGTTTTTCACTGTACACTGTCCCCCATGTGATGTCATAAAGGGGCAGGCCAAACTTTGCACAGACTATGAGGCAGGAGTGGCCAGCAAGACAAAGGCTATGAGCAAAGGACTGTAAAGGTCACCAGAAGGAGATGAAATAGATCCTGCACTTTGTAGAAGCATACAATGGCTGAAACTTAGCCAAAGGGTTCAATGTCAACATGACCTGAGCAGGCTTGAAAAATTATAATTAGGTGAATTAGTAGCTGAAAGCATTGAAAATTACTGCAAATAGAGACTATAATAAATGTAGGTAATTCTATATTTATATTTTAAATCTTCCTACATATTATTTCCTTGCTTAAAGCCTATTCTTATGCTAATGCATGTCACCTTCTTATATATGGCTAATTTTTAATAAGGGTTCTATTTAGCTTAGAAAAGCAAAAGCGTGTTTTTTTTTTTTTTTTTTTTTTTTTTAAAGGAAGTCTGCCCTTCACAGTGCAGCCATGTCTCTCACACTTTTGCATCACTTTGGGTGTCTGTCAAATGTCAAATGACTGATAGAACACATAGAAGGTCCCACTGCCCAACACTACAGCCAGTAGTTACAAGTAGCTTTTTTTTTAATTAATTGAAATTAGGTAAAATTAAAAACTCATTTTCTTATACTAGCCACATACCAAGTGCTCTATAGCTATGTGTTATCAACGGTTAACTTATTGAACAAGATTAAAGCAGAATAATCCAAACAAAACCCCATTGCTTAAGTCATTTGTAAAAAGCATATAAAAGAATGAATGGTAAAGACCAATGATATTTATAAGCAATTCATATATTTTAGTTGGTTGGAACACACACACACATAAATGCCTCTTATGGTAGCCAGTTCCAAGATTCCTTTAAGATAATGTATTATATTGATTACATTAGATGGTACAGCTTTGTCCAAGAAGCAGATGGTTAAGGCAGACAACTTCCACCCCTTTTAGCTTCTGGTGGCTTTATGGATTGCTAGAACTATGTCCTATTAACATTTCTATCACTGATGTGGGACATTAGAAAGTTCTTGATAAACACTTGTTGAATAAATCATTTATTCATTTATTTATCCATACTGTGCAACTGAAGCAGATTTAGATATGAAGAGATCTAAATATTTACTATTACACAGACTCATATATAGCCAGAAATGAAGGAGAGCCTTCAAAAAGTTACCCATTTTAACTCTTGTGTAGTAACAATGGGATTTCTCTAAGAAACAAAGAGTAATAGTCTACCTAAAACAAGCTTGTCTAAGAGCATGGACTTCAGAAAACAAAAGTAGGCCAAGCTAGACCCAAGAGAAAATAGTCTCCTTCAAAAATTTATTCTGTTTTCCATAGTTGAACCTTACTTAATTTTCCCAGCGATACAATTTCTCTTTTATTTGTGGCTTTGAACATCTCTCCTCACACTGCATTGTTTTGGGTATAGGAAAATAATCACTGTTCATAAATATAACATAACCATGGACAATGGCTTATATAACATACAGCTCAAGGAAAATGAGCTTTCTATAGTCACATGGACAAAACTGAAACATACACTTTGCACATGCACACAGAATATGGATACAGAGATCTTTGGAGTGATCACATTCCTAGCCTGGAAGTCAACCAAGTTCACTGTGAATCTACAAATAGATAAGGAGCGGGCAGAAAATGAAACTTACCCAGAGTACAGCTGCCTGGGGGTAGGATGGGGTGGAGGGTGGAAGGTGCACACTTCTTAATATACTATTGGTTGTTCATGAGTTGATTGGCTTCAGAGTGTTTATTTTTGTTTTTTTATGAGTATGGGTGTTTTGCTTATATGTGTGTTGGTGCACCATGTGCTTGCCTGATGCCTGCTGGTGCCAGCAAAGGGGTTTGGATTCCCAGGGAGTGGAGTTAGACAGTTGTGAGAATCGATCTTGGGTCCTCTGGAAGAGCACTCAGTGCTTTTAACCATGGAGTCACCTCTCCAGCCCCAACATCAGGGTTTTGTGTTATTTCAGGTACAGAGATTTTGTAACTTGACCTATGTTACATAACATATATGCATTCCCCAAAGATAGGGAAAAAATGCTTATGATTATAGAATGAACGACTGACCAGGCAAATATGAGAATCAATGAATGAGCTAGCAAATGATCTGACCATATTTGCCTGAGGTACCTTTAAGAGCACTTGAACTGGCAGCTAGGAAAAAAATGATGGATTATATTACATCACAACACTTTTTTTTTTTTTTTTGATTCATTAACAACTGTGAGCTGGGGGAAAAACTGTTTTTCAAAAGTCTCTCATGCAGGAGTTGACATGGTATTAAATTTTAAATGCCTTCTGATTTAGGCAAAGAATTCTGTTGTGAAGGAAACTTGTTGCAGTCTGGCCATGCATGTGTGGATCCCCCTATTTTTCTCAGCCCCTTCATGTCGCCAGCCTGTGGCCCTTCCCTAGTCCCTGGTCACAGGACTCAAATGTCATCCAAAGGCAGCAGACTTGAGGCATATCAGAATATAATTTAACCCCTTCAAAATTCAAATTCAATTTGTTAAAAGAGAATTAACCTTGGTATTAGGAAAATGAGTTTTTAAAATTTGCATATGAATTAAATGATCACCTCTCTTTCTTAGTCCTACAACTTCACATGTGGCAACACCATCTTAATACACACTGTAAGGAAAAGGTCTTTCAGAAGCAGTTAAGAAAAAAGTCAAATTGTGGCATGCAGCTAAGTGATGCTAACTAAACCTTGAGATACCTAAGTGCTTGACACATACTTACTTGAAATGGTAGGTTATTTCTGTGCTAAGATTTACAGTCTATTTATTTACTTAAGTCATGTTCAGTTTTCCTCTTCCCCTAACATGAGAAAAAAGAAAAAGCCAAAACAAAACACCCACATTACAATTTTTCAAGGGGAAAGATTCATCTCTATTTTTCTGGTTTTATAATTATCATGAACCGAAAATTAATAAATCCCCCCTGGTAATTGGATGTCATAGGCATGCTGCCATTACAGAGATACTACTAACACTCACACTTGCACTAAAACCTTTTTGCATAAGCAAAATCTACAGGTGGATTGACACTCCAGGCTGGCTGCAGCAAATTCACTCCCTTAACTCACATTTCAAAACAATTTAAAATAAATACTCTCACCCTACAGGATAAGGGTTCTGCTTTTACAAATCTCCAACTCCAAAGGCAGAGATTTCTTTGAGTCAGATCTCCTCCTTATCCTGTACATTTGAACTCAAGATACAATCTGGGGGGGGGGCTAGATGTTTGTCCTGGTGTCCCTTTAGTTAAGGGACTCAAATGTCCACACTGTAGAACTGTAGAATTTCTGAGCAGGAAGAGACTTTCAGGTTGGCTCATCGGGATCCCAGGTTCTAAGTTTCTTCCTTTCTGGTTTCTTTCCCTCTCCTCCAAGTGGGGTGCACAGCCTCCACCTCCACAGCAGGAGAGGAGTAATAAGAATCATTAACAAAACAGCCACCCAATCAACAGGTACTCTGGAAGAGATGCCCTGAGGAAAAAAGGGGCTCTGGGGCTAAGAGTGACAGGACCTACACAAATGACACTCAGAAACATTACCACAAAACACCACACATGCTGAGTGGAGAAGCCTTGGATTTTATTCTCATACAAAAAACATGTTCCTAAGCATTTAGAGGGCTGGTTTTGGTTGGTGGTGTTTGTTTCCTTTGTTTTTGAAGTAGGGTCTTGTGGAGCTTGGGCTGATCTTAACGTTACAATCCTCCATCTCCTTCTTAAGCATGCATTGCCATGGCTGGCCTAGAAAGGTCATTCTCAAAAAGAAATAGATTTTAAACACAGCCTATTTATGGATATGTGAAACACTTAAAATAATCATTACTACCAGTTACCTTACAACTGGTACACTGAATGTGGCTCTTAAAAAATGTTCCTAATTTGGTAGCATCTTTTCTTCTCCTGACTGACATTTTCACCAAATAAAATAAGGAAATAGTATATGTATTTTAAGACCGTATACATATGTAGGGATGAAGGGTACAATGGCAATAAAGACACTTTGTGACTTTAAGTGCAAAAGAGGTTTGTATATGAGAAACGAAAGGAAAAGATTAATAGGACAAAAGACAAAAGTAGGAACTGAGCTTGGGGCAATAAATATTGTTGGGACAGGAATGGGGTAATCAAGGTATTCCAGAAGGGAAGGGACACCCATGCAGGTGTCATATAGAAGTGAATACAGGGGCTAGAGAGATGGCTCAATGACCTAATCTCCAAGGGCACCAGGCACTCTTTAAATGGTGTGTGGACCCAGGAGGGTGAGGTTTAAGATGTAACCAGGTAAAGGTCAGTGAACCATATGAATTAGAACCCAGAGTTTAAGGGCAGTTAAGCTGGGCCAAAGACTGGAAAATCCTGTATAAGGACTCAAGAGTTTGGGCCTGCTTAGGCAGGCAGTAAAAACTGCTTATTATTTCTGAGCCAAGAATGGCATGGGAACACTTCAGTGTATCAGTACGTGCAAGAGAGGCGAACCGAAGACAGCACAAGGAAGGAGTCTGCTGCAGAAGCCTAGTTAATGGACTACTTCCAGAACTACGGTGGAAAGAAAGATGCTGGTAGCTAGGCGTTCTTCAAGAATGTCTGAGTCTCCCTGAGCTGCTTAGAGCCTCTGTACATGGATCAATAATCACCTGTGGTCAGAAGAAAACATGAAGTCTTTATGGGAGTGAAATTTAGTGTTCACAGTGGCTAACAAGGGGGTTCTGAGGCTTTGAATAACTCTGTGCCCATTTTAAATCAATGCCTTTGCATCAGAATGGTGCCCTAACCAACTCTTAACAGGAAAGACCCTTTGTAAAAACTGCTCATAAAGAGGGGAAACAAATCAAGCCAGACAGTTGTCTCTTGAAGCACTTCACACCATATTGGTGTGAAACAACTTACACCTATCGAATCCCCTTTCCCCAAAGCATCCCCTGATGCTGGGCTTACCAAGACAAGTCATCTACCCTCTATTGTTATAGGACGATACCTCTACACCTTTGTAATCCCATTGCTCTGAGCTCAGTCAGCAGTGAGAGGTCCACATTTTACACGACTTAAAAATAGACACTAGTTGGATAAGATATGGGTGCTGTGGAAACCCAGCCAGGGAGCAGATGAGTGCAGCCCAGAAAGTGTCCTCCATCAAATGAGACACAATCCAGATCCCAGCTGGGAATTCCATTGCTGCTTTGGGTTTAGGATTGTTTATTTTTGCTTCTTGGCTCAGATCTTTCATTCCTGTCCTTGTCTCTTCTTGTGTCTCCTCCCTTTTTCTCTCTCTCTATCTTGGCAGTTGGAACCTTATTCTGTGTATGTCCATGCCCCGACTCCTAATACCAACCTCTAAAAATACATCTTGCTACAACCAGCCTGGCACATTTAAAAGCTGACACCAAAGCAATGTATCTTATCACCACTCCCCTGTATTAGAGACTCAGAAATAAAGTAACCACAATTTGGGGGAGGGGGGAATTAATACACATGAGTGACTCTTTCAAGTGGCATTTTCCAGCCTAGTTTTTATGCAGGGCTCACGTAATCAGACATAATTATCTGCACATGTTTGCTATACTATCTCAGAAATAATTTTCAGCCCACCAGATGATATCAAATGGTCAGTACTGGGCATCTTCTTCCTCTGGCCCCATCTAGCCTTGCTTATTACAGTCTGGCAGTTTGGTGGTCTTTAATCCCAATATTTTGGGTGGTAGAGGGAGGTGGATCTCTGTAAATTCAAAGCCAGCCTGGTCTACAAAGCAAGTTCCAGGACAGCTAGGAACTTGTTAAATAGAGAAATCCAGTATGGAAATGTCCACCCCCAAAAGAATTCTTAACTGCAATAATATTTGTCACTAACCCCCTCCCCATCCTGCCATTACTACCTAATCACTGGCTCCCTTTTACCATATCCTTACCAAGATGCTAGGCAAGCCATGTATGAGGCTCTCTAATAATGGGAGACCAGTGTGTACCTGTTATCATAGGTACCTGGAATCGACTTCTCTGATGCGTCTACTCAGTAAACTCATCCTGTCCCATTTAGACCATTCCTGATGAAGCTGATCCCTCTCTGGGAGAGCAGTATTAAAGCTTCTATGTATCACCCACACTTTCTCTTTTATGGGATAAGAATTCCTCTTCTTTACATGTGTGTAGTTTATGTATGTGCTTGTGTGGGTGTGTGCATGGGTGTACTTGGGTATGTGTACATGTGTTGTAAGTGTATGTTGAGGTCAAAAGTTGAGGTCTGGTATCTTCATTGATTTCTTTTCACTTGTTTCTTAAGACCGAGTCTCTCTCACTAGGCTATCTCACTAAAGAGCTCCAAGGATCTCCCTGTCCCTGTTTCCCTAGTGATGGGTTTATGGGTGTCTTGGCAGATGACTTTACATGAGTGCTATGGCTCTAACTTAGGTGATCATGTTTGCATAGCAGGCACTTGACTGATGGAGCCATATCAGCCCCGCAATTCCTCGTTTTTAAAAGGATTATTCTTCATCTGAGGAAATAGCTTCTCTTCTCTTGATTCCTTCCAGATCTGCCATAATTGGGTAGGACAAGACTCAACGCAGAGTTGAAGGGGCCATTCCCCATGTCCTTGTAGACATTATGTCTCAATTAGGATAGACTGAGATCACATTATTAAATCATGACTACATTGCCTTCCTTCCACTCCTCACTTACTTTAATCATAACAGCAGCAAACAATAACAATGACCCCCATCAACCAACCACAGCATTGCTTTCTTTCAGCAATTCCAAGTCAGTCACCCCACTGGAGCCTCCTGTGACCTCTAAAAGCCTGGAAATCACCCCTGATCTAAAGAACAGCCTCCTTTTCCAGGCTTCCCTCATGTCCCAGCTTGCTGTCATCGCTGCTGAGATAGCAGACGATTGATCTGAGAAATCAAGTTGGATTGCTGTCCCAAATCTACACTCGGTTCTCCTTGTGTCTGTCTGATCGATTTCACTCTGTGCGACATAGCTTGTCGCTATGAATTTTCATGCTAGTCAGGATCCGCCAGCGCACCCAAGAACAAGTGGAAGATGGTCACACCCCCTCCCTGTCCCTTCAACATACTAGGCCTTGGTGTTGATTTTTAAAAATCATCTATTGGGCGCATTTGGAGCGGGGGGGGGGGGGGATGTGTTTTATTTTTACTGCCACAGACCTGGGCACAATGGATTTGGGCTACTGGTTTTCTTCTCCAGGTGCCCTGGTCCCAGCCTGTGGTGACATTTCCTACCACTGTTGTACTAGGTGTCACCTGTTTAGCAGCTCCTCTCAGCTGCCCGCATGTAGCCGCAGGTGCCACACAAACACTGATTGTGTCTGACAGCCCTAGACGCCAGCTGCCTGCATGAAGCCTGCCCGATCACTACTTTCTTTCATGGGGAGGGTGCTGCCGATGGCATGACCGATACAGCAACAAGAAACTAGGTGACTGGAATGCTAAGACAAGTCCTACTAAGTGGCATTCTGGGCCCTGTGGCTTTGAAATAATTGGCAGTGATAGAATAGAAACAAAGGGTTCGGGGAGCCTTGTTTGCTTACACTGATGCCCTGCGGACTGTACATCTGACTGGCTGCGAGTCCGTCACTGTATCCTCCTGTCTGGCTGATAACATGGCGAAGGGTATCCACCTAGACAGAGGAACAACAACAGAGAGGCAATTAGTCAGAGAGAGGGAAAGATGCAGTGCATCATCATCTCCCAGACTACCGATGTGGCAGGCTACATTAAAGCAATCATTTTAGAGATGCTCTTCCTGGGGGAAAACCCATGAGGAAGAGGCTGGAACTCTCCCTCATGCCAAATCCATTGTTACTTCTGAGATCAGTAAAACAGGAAAATAAAACTTGGGTTCCCAAGACTGAGACAGAGTGCACAATGCTGTGAGAGGTAACAGAGACCGTGGTGGTGGTAGGGGTGCAGAGTGAAGAGGATAGAGATGCTTCTCTCCCCCCATCACACCTCCTTCCCACTTTTCCTCCCTATAGATTATCCCATGCAACTCGTAGGAGAACCAAGGTTCTGCTTAGTCTTGGGCAGCCATGACACAGAGGGGACTGCGATAAAGACCCAGTTGGTTTTTTGTTTTGTTTTTTTTTGGGGGCAAGGATGGTATGACATTTAGTCACATGATCAAAGTCTGCTTGTATCACCTCAAATTTGTTTCCAAGCAGTGTTTCCTGAGCAAGAGGCTGAGTCACCATCCAGCTGTCTATTCCAGACATGTAGGCTTTCTGTTCCATGTGTTGGATAAGACACATGGGTAGCTCATATCTTCCTAAGTCATTGTGACCCAAAACATATGACTTTAACCTCTCACATCACACTTCATGCTGAGATAGCAGGATGGCTTCCTGAGATATCTGTCTTGAAGGCGGAGGGTTTTACTAAGAAGTACTGAGGTTTTACACATGACCGATTTTTGGTTCCCAATGTGGCCTTATCTTCAGAAACTCAAGTCCATTGACCTCAAGGGTAACTAAGCATATGTGTTTCATCAAGCTGGCTTGGTAATTTTAAAGTTAAAATGCAAACAGGAGACACACTGAAGGCTTCTTTATGTTAGCAAATCCTGAAGATCGGAAACCAATAGATGAGAGGGAGATTCGGAAGAGGTAACAGCTGAAATTCCTTTTCCATTGAAGAATAATGAAGATGCCACTTCCACCTGCCTCACAGGCCTTCTTCACCTCACTCTGTACATCTTCCTTCCCTGCCTTCCTAGCGTGACTGACAAGCCACAGCCAAACATACTCACAAAACATGGACACGATCCCCTACCAGAATGGTTGTATTTTCTGCTTTGTCTTATTTTTATTTGGTTTGGCTGCTGTGTATCTGCCTCTCCCTTCCTTCCTTTTTCCTTCTCTCTGTCTCGACAGGAGCAGGAAGCTGACACAACTGAAGGCTCTTGGACTCTACTGAATTCACCTGGCGGCATATTGGTCCCTACCTGTGATTGCACGTTGGCTCCAACCTGGGCCCCTTGGTAAGAATCCCCATTGAGTGACTGCACGCTCATGAACAAATCTCCAGAGTTTGACATGTTAAAAGAACTGGAAGAACCTGGAAAGGAAAGAGTGAGGCACCTGAATCACAGAAAGGAAAAGGCTCAACCCCGCAACCAACAGCCAAGAGGAGATGACATGCAAAGCAACCCCCCAAATCAAATTTGAGACAAAAACAACATCCACAGAGCCTGGTTAGTAGCATGAAGAACAGAGCAAGCAAGAGGGTGCATACTGCTGCTGTTACATGTTGTCACTAAGACTGATTTCTGCTAGCAACTTGAAGCTGAGAGAGGAAAGCTGAATTCTTCTAAGGTAGTATATGTAAGATTTCTCTTTCATGCCTCTCATGTTCTAGGGTTGGCCAGGAGGCCAATAAGATGGTGACTATGGCCAATAATATGGGTTGGCCTGTGATATTTCTGCCACCATAATGGAACATCAGGACACCTTTTATGGATTTGAAATATGCTTTTCTGACCCCATCTACTCACATGAGGGCAGTGCACAGAAGCAATGTGCATAGAGGCAACATCTTCTGGGGTCATTTGACACTCAATTTCTGGGAATGAGGTAGACTTCTTTGTAATATGGGAACAGCCCAGAAAACCCCAGAGATTGCAAGATCATGTGTGAATGGCCTATTCTTCCCATCAGTTGCCAGAATATAGAAAGATGAAGCAGAACACCATGATTTTCAAGCATGCATGAAATGCTTCTAGTAATTTTTAAAGTGAGCCTCCAGAAGGAGAGGTTAGCATGGGCTCCCACCTCCCAGAGATGGAAGTTCCATCGAGTTGGCCTTAGATCCACCCACAGGCTCCTATGGAATGAACCTAGCCCAAGCTCACCCTGAACACCAGGGCTTTATGAAGCTAATTAGAGCTCTGAAGTCATCGTGCAGTTTAGCGCATAGGAAAGGAAGCGCAACGTGCAAGGTTTGGTTAAACACATGGCATTAGCCTGGCAAAGGAGAGACCTCAGGGACCCAGGTCAGTTGCACTCTGTGACTTCTAACCCTGTGTTCTTGCCCTGAGAGTCTTCTGACAGCCACTGCCAATGTCACCCAGCAAGGAGTCATGCCTCCCTCCCATCTGATGCATCCTTTCTCTTCTTCCAAGACAGGGATCTGAGCTCTGCCAGAGAGCTGTCTATCCACAGCTAAGCAGAGGAGAAGGCCTTTCTTCCCCCACCCCCAGAAAACAGCCATGTAATAGGTGTGTGTTCTCTCTGACACAGCACGTGATATATGACTATGACTGTCTACTGTGTCATCACATGTCAGCAGCAAGAACTATTTAGAGGAACTAGGTGTTTATAATCCTGGGAACAGCCAACAATTAAGAACTATCTCGATTTTCCTTAGTTCTGGGGAGTGTGCATCTTCATACAAGAAGCTATGTAACTGTATTTCTACATAAACTGATGCTGCCTCTAGTCCTCTTCTCATCTTTGTTTTTTCAAGCAAAGGGAACGCTATCTTCATGGTTGAGAGAGGACTTAAATATAAACAAAAGAACTGTGTCTAATCTGGCACATATTTCTCTATATAGCTTATCTAAAAGGAATTAGAAACATTGGATCTTAGCAAAACAGGAATAAGATCTCACCATGTGAGATTAATGCCAGTAGGATAAAGATTTGGCCTATAACTTCCTTCCATTAGTATGACACACTATATTTGAAATCATTCTCCTCCACTATGTAAAAACATGTATTCTAGATCCCACTCTTGTGCTTGTATAGCATACCAAGGCTTCAATATATGAGCTAGAGCTCCCTCAGATAAAGTTTGTAACCACAGAGACATAGCTTAAGTAATAAAGCCATTGTAATATAAGAGTCTTGTTCAGTGTTCATCGGAACCAAGAACCTACACAACAGTCATATTCATGTCATCATGCTCCTTAGCTCCAGAGTGCTGAGTCTGAAGCCCAGGTATTTTATTTTTCTCCCACTCTCAGATACCATGTAATAATCACACATGCTGTCTGCCTGGCTAAAGGTTTACTGGTAACCACTACACAAAGTATGTCATGGGAGAAATCTCCATAGGACTACATTGATACCAAGGGGCATTGCATCCATAGAAGCATGCCGACATGAAGTGTGCCATTTACAAGATATACACTGCAATTGACACAGATGATTTAAAAAATATATGTGCATGGATAAATTGTAAATATGTCTGGCTGTGTAATATACACAGGAATAAATATGCGCATACAAATGTACTTCTTGTACAAATGCATTTGTATCAGAGCAGTAATTGCAGAAATAGTTCCTCGTGCTCTTCCCTGTGCTGTTTCAGCATTTCATGGTCTTTGTACACCCATGTATGGTCCGATCATGGCTTCTGACTCTCTGCTGAGAATATAGAGGCTGAGATGAACTGGATGGAGAAGAACAGATATATCTAATTTAACAGGGAAGTCTACACAAGCATCAAGGTATATGTATAGGTGAGGAGTGTGCTCTTCACCCAGCATTGAAGGTTGGAAAAAACTGATCATTGGACGGAGAAGTACATGCTTCCCAGACAGAGAGTGAAGGGATTTTCTTAGAAGTGCTGTGGAATTCCTAAAAAGCAGCTGTATATTACCAAGTTTGCTGAGACCACCCAGTCACTTTATCTGCAGGGTACTGTGGACTAATGAGCAGCAACTAGAAGTCATTCAAGATGTGGTTGGCCATTAGAAGGTTCTGAATTTGGCTTAGGAATTAAGGCAAGGGTACACACACAGATACTTGGGGTGTGTACAGAGTGATATATGCATGTAATTAGAGGAGAAATAAAGAATCATCCAGGATTCTAACTCATTTGCTTGGGCAAACGCTATGACATGGAAATGTGATAACATCCATTTTCATCAGGCAAGTTCTTGAAGATAGTATTTTCACTTCAAATAATCTTTAGGAATCTAAACCTTGTTTGGAAAAACAAAACAAACAAACAAAATCCAAATATGCAATAAAACTCAACTAATTTATAAATAAAATAAAATAAAACCTAAACCTAGAGCACTATTTCCCAGTCTTGGCACTACTGACACTTTAGGCTAGAAAATTCTTTGCTGTGAGGAATATGTTATGCCTTGTGGGATGGTTAAGTGGCCCTTCATCTCTATCTATTCATATCAGTAATACCCTATAAGATGATGACAATGAAAACCTCCAGATACTACAGAATGTCTCTTGGGGTACATACTGACCCCTAATTGAGAATCAATGACCCACAACAAAGATACAGTGTGTGTCTTAAGAAACTGAAAATGCCTGAAAGTATGAGCTCATGGCTTCTCTTTATTCAAAGAGAATATATGCCACCTAGCAAATGCCACTTTAATTTCTACAGTCTAAAAAACAAGCAAACAAAAAACCATGTTTCCCATGGTTGAGGTGACCAGCCTGACTCAGCCAGACTTGCATGTCACTTGGCAGTACAGAGGACAGTTCTTACTAGATGTAAACTTAATCATGTCCCATTCTTGTTTCCAAGAAAGTGTCTGCCTTTTTCTGAGTCTTCAATTCATACTTTCATAATCTTTTGAAACATGGGAAATTGAGAGCTCATCATTTGGGGTTTTCCCATTTGAGTTATAGGCAAGGGTTTTTACAATTAAGTCAACTGGTCCTCTCAGTCCCCACCCAACCCCCCATCTTGATTCCTTTCATTCTTCCCCATTGCTGCCTCTGCTTTGCCTACCTCTGCTGGAAGACACAATAAAGTATGATAAAAGTCTCTCTATACTTGCAAATTCCCCCTACAGAACCCAGCTTTAACTGATTTTCATGAAGTGAGGCTACAGGAAAAGAAGCAAAGTTTACTGAAGAAACAGTGTTATGTAGGTGTGGTCTTGCTAACCACCCTGGAGTGCTATTCCCCACACAAAAGCTGGGGAGGGAAGAGGATTTATTTGCAGTACTGTCTTTCTTGCAGTAGAAATGTGTATGTAAACTAAGCAAAGCTTCTGGGAGAATTTCCATTTCCACGTTGAGAATATAAAACTGTCCCAGGTGCCAGAATCTGGGGCTTCAAAATCTACCAAAACACCTTTTCATATATTAACCTCTTATTTACAATCTCTTTCCATTACCACTTCTCCTTTGAAATTACCGAAGAGCCAGCATACAATGTAATAAACACTCTGTGTAAAAGTTTGAGCACTTAGCCTCCAATCGAGGCCATGATTTAGGCTGTTAAATAAAAGCTGTAGAAAATACAGAGAAGCCCATTTATAACTTTTCCTGTTAAGACATTTATCTTTTAAAATTCCATGCTATTGCACATCTACAATAGTGTTTTCTTTGGTCTCTGTATTAGAAAGAGAACATTTCAAAGGGTTCCTCTGCAAATTATTTCCAACAACTTAGGCACAACTGGAAGGCTTAGCTCAAGTTTTCCATAATAATGTACTTTGTGCTCAGAATAGTCAGATGAAGTTTAAGCCACCAGAAAATTCCTTAGAAAACTGTAATCAGACTGACATTCTATGAGAGCCAACATAATTCTTAAACACAGAGTGGGGGTTAAAATGCTTACTTTTCTCTTTTTAAGGGCTTTAGGAAAGAAAAACAGTTATGGATTTAGTAATGAAGGGAGCCCACAGGGCCTTTCTAAGGACTAGTCATAAATCATGCTAAGCCATCTGTGGTACAGATATAGCGGGGACAGGGAAAAAAAGTCATTTTGATATCTGTTTTGCATTATGATAACCTCTGCAGGAGTGTTGAGTGCATTTTTGCTAATATTGACAGAATTATACTTCTTCCTAAGAGATAAGTGAGAATGCCTGCCTGGCAGTGCAGTTCACCTTGTGATGCTTGGTATGAAATCTTTAATAATCGACCCGATAGGGAAGGAGGAAACTGTGGTTATTGAACCCGTTAGCCTGGATCTTTTATCAATCACACCATGACGAGGAAGAATAACAACAGCCAACAGAAACAACAAAACCAACAGAACTTTCAAAAGCAAATGTATTCTTCAGGGTAGGTCAACCTGCATGTCCAAGAAACATAAAACTAGATCAAATTTAACAATGTCTTATGGCAGCCATGTTTACAAGGCCAATGGCTCTCTTCATGCATGATTCCAATTGAAGAAAAGAAGGCTCTGGTAGTTATAGCCCAGGGACATGGAGAACCTGATGATGATGAATTAGTGCAAGGAGAAGCTCACAGAAGACAAGAGAGTGGGGTCCTACTGGTACCCAGTTACAAAGGCAGCATATGGCAGGAAGACCCTCTTTAGGGAACAACTAGTCTGTGAGGCTGCAGTCACAATATACGCATAGAAATCGCAGAAAGCCCAGATTTGCAACCATATTATGATTTGATATAACTAGATTTGCTAGTGTATTACTGGTATCATCAGACTTAGAAGGCACTCTACATTCCAAATAAATGTATTTTGTCTGTAAGGGAGAAGGATGACTTCTGGTACTAAGCATAGTTCACAAGGAAATGTTTGTTTTCCCCTTCACTAGAAGTAGCAACACATTTTCTACAGCATACAAACATGAAGGTTTTACTGCATATATTACTGACTTTTTATTTGCATCACAGAAATACAGAAGTGACAGCACAGGGCATTTCCCAAAATGTACTTCTATGTTAACCTAAAGTCTGACTTTAGTGGTACAATGCATGCTTGTGAAAATAAAACTTAGACTAGGGTACATGATTCAGATTATAATCCTGGAGTCTGGAAGGTCTGAATTAACAGCTTATGATTTTCCTCATAGTTTGCATAAAGAAAATCAACAAAATAAAACAACAGGGAATAGTATCTCTAAACATTACCAAGAAAATATTGTAGCCTGGCTCTGCTGACTGGAATTGGCTAATGAGATCTTTGTTGGAAGAGTGAACATTCCTGCATAGAATGTATGCTGGCAGATGAACCAGACATTATACTATGGGGACAGTAAGACAAACAAGGATAAAAATATCATATGAGAACCCAAAGGAACCACCTCTAAGTATTAAGCTTTATCTGTGAGTTTAGAGGACTCATCAAAACCAAACAATGTACTCCATTTAAAGATAAACGGATGTATTACAACACAAACTTGCAGACAGCCCCATCTTATAAACGCATTGTCATTTGGATATGACAAGAAGAACCCAAAAGTGTCACTGACAACAAATGTTAACTGGATGTATGAACTGATGAACCAAAAAAAACGGTAAGAATTAAAACAAAGTCTCAAAGTAGGAAAAACAAACATACAAATGGAGAACAATCCCCCAAATCAAAGAAGAAACTAACCCGCTGAGTTGGGAGTGGAGGGCGAGTTAGCTTGGCTTCCATGGGCTGACACATTGGTGGCAGTGACAGCCGTTTTGGCAGCATAAATATTGGCTTCCTCTTGAAATTTACCTATGTTCTTCTTGTACCGGATTCGCTTATTTCCAAACCAGTTTGATACCTAAAGCAGCAGGAGAGATGATGAGAGAATTAGCATTTCACCCTTCAGAAGACATTGCAGAGAAACAGAGGAATCTAGAAAGGGATGGGGGTGGGGTTGTGGTCCTGGCTGGAATACTTTGACCTTACTCATGACTTCTCTAATATTAATTAAAAGCCTTGACGTAAAGTAAGATTCTGAAAAAGACCAATGATCTAATATGGGTTCTCTAAAATCCCACAAGATCACTATTACAACAACTCTCCTATGGAAGCTTGCTGAAGTAGGACTCTTGAGTTAGAACAAGTATTTTCAATTTCCTTAGTTCCTAATTTATGACATTTAAATAAACATATTAGGAGAAATGTTTGTTCTTTTTCAAAGCAAAGCTAAAGCTGACATTGCACAATCAGACCTTTAAACACAGACCTTTAAAATACTCACATAAATCTATACCAACTTATGGATGCTTCCATACATACATTAATTTGGAATGTTTAGAAGTTAAATGACCTTAATATGAACTTTGATTTTTAGCTGTATTGTGCTATAGACTTTATCAGCATAGTTTCACCCACTGTCTTGTACAAAGCTTGGTCTTATGTATGGGGGAAAAAACTGATGCATACAACTAATTATTACTTTGAATTCCTGCTTTTAATTGTTAAAGCCAATGAACACAATAAACCTAATTTACTTTCGTTTATTCATTTATTTCCTTCCTGTAGCTCACAGCAGCTGTCTTGGCTCAAGTTGGTACTTCTTCCCCATTTATACAAAAACTTCTACCACAAAGGAGCTGGGGCACATATTGACGTTCACCCACAATTTCTGCCTTGGAGAGGAATACCTAATAACAACCCATATTTCATTGTGAATTTGGGTTAAAGTATTGTGAATTTTATTTAACTACAAAATAGATTATGATGAGGATGAGCAAATTGATCACACATGTAACAAATATACCTCATAGATAATTCACACTCAATCTCCCAGCAACAATGAAGGGCAGATAAAGAAATTGTAAGGTAAAACTACACTTATTTTTTAATGCATTTACAAAGTTAACATATCTTATTAGGCTAGCTAATAGTCAAAGGCCTGTGTGGCTTATACTATATCAGAAATGCCAAGTCTTTATTACAAAAATCAAGATATTCCAGTACAATATTAGTAAACAAGAGAGAAAAATTTCAATAATAAGCCACTTTATTTGTTGCAAATGAAGAAAAGCAGAGCTAAACTGGAGGAGGAAGGATGCTTCTGAGAACAATTCAGGACCATGGCACATGGAATTGAACTTGGAAATTAAAATTTCTCCTAATCTGAATTTCATTGTTCATATGAATCAATCATGATTATCATTGTTTATTGATTTCTGTGTGCAACAGGGAAGGAAGGAAAAGGTAGAGACATTTTCACAGAACCAACTGGAAAAAAGAGGGAAAGATGGAGGTAGTTTAAGATGACCTTCTAGGAAGAAAGGAAATGACCCGGGTCCAGGACTGGTTATTTGTGGACAAACAAGAAACAAAGAAGTGTGTGAAGGATGTGTTGTGGGAAAGATTTCCTATTTACATGAGAAGAGATGGGATTGGGAAGATGTTGGTAGGCTCAGGCATTTCCCACAGTGTCTACATAGTGGTATCATCTATCTCAGATAATATGGAGAGTCGGTGTTTCATTAATTAATACTCAACTGTCATAGACTAAAGGCCTAATGTGTCAAGCAAGCACTAGGGATACATATGGATGTGGTAGCATGAGTCAGGCAAAGCAGAAAGAATAATAGGCTTTGTGGGGAATGTTTGATTTACATCTCAAGCATGTTATGTTTCAAGAGCCTATGGGCAGAGCCATGACAAAATCCAGTGGGAAGTGAGATACATGAGTTTAGTGTTCCGGGACAAAAGCCCCATCTGGCTATTCAAATGGAGTTACATTTGTAGCAAGAAGTGTGTGGAATGGTGCTTTCCAGACTTAAGTATTCACAGATGGCTTGTGAAAACAGATTCTGGGAACTATTCGTGAAGATTTGGATCTAGGGCAGGTATAACACTGTGAGCTTCTTTCAGCTCACAGGTGATGTGTTGTTGTTGCTCCTGCTGTTTCTGCTTGAGGATCACACTGTTGTGGAATGTTAGTTGAAGATAACTTACATTTGTTTATGATGCAGAATATTTGTTTAATGATGCAAAGATGTGTTGCATTCTCTTAGGTTGCTTTTGTTTAAATACGTAAAGCTGTGTTATTTTGCCTTTCTAAACACCTGATTGGTCTAATAAAGAGCTGAACTGCCAATAGCTAGGCAGGAGAGGGATAGGTGGGGCTGCCAGGAAGAGAAAATAATTAAAAGAATAAGAAGAGAGAGAAGCTAGAAAAGGAGAAGGAGAGAAGGACACCAGGGGCCAGCCACCCTACAAAGCTAGGCACAGAGTAAGAAGTAAAGAAAGGTATACAGAATAAAGAAAGGTAAAAGCCCAGAAGCAAAAGGTATATGGATAATTTAAGAAAAGCAAAGCTAAGTCTGGACATTCATGTAAGAATAAGTCTCCATGTATTTATTTGGGAACTGGATGATAGGCATTCGGAGAGAAAACAAAACAAAACAATAAAAAACAAAAACCAACACCACACTCTGAATAGTACTCATGTGGAAGGAGGGCCTTTTGGGGACCCTAGGAAAAAGATAGTCATTAGAGGCATTTCCCATGGAATTAGGTATGTGAGCCTCTTTTTATTGGGGTCATGAGAGAAACCAATAGCTTTTTAGTACAAGACAAAAGAAGTGACTAAAAATGGATGATAAAGGTCCACTGACTGGAGCATGTACTGATGAAACTAAGAACAGAAGTGAGTAGACTTCAAAAGATGGAATGAGGCTGGCTCAGGGGAAGAGAGGAAGTTTTAGGATATTAGTACCAAAAGAGTAGACTTCAAAAGATGGAGCGAGGCTGGCTCAGGGGAAGAGAGGAAGTCTTAGGATATTAGTACCAAGAAACCAAGATGGGAAGATGGATCCCATGAGTCTAATACTAAAAAGGGTGGTTATTGAGCATCCACCTCATAAAGAAACTTAATACTTCACTAGATCTGGGGAACTGACACAACTTTAATATGTATGTTCCAACAAGACACAATAGGTAAGTGGTGTCACAAATACTCTTCAAAAGTAAGAGCAAATCCCCAAGAACCCCACACCTTTGACAAAAAACGAGCTCCTATCCTATTATTCTACAAAAGGTAACTTGTTTCCCACCAGGATTTGCCTGGAAATGTTGAGCAGATTAGACTAACTATTGTTATTGAGGTAGTGGTAGTAGTAGTGATGATGATGATGATGATGATGATGTGTGTGTGTGTGTGTGTGTGTGTGTGTGTGTGTGTGTGTACGAGAGAGACAGAGAGAGACAGGCATGGCCTTAGGTTAGGTGGGAGAAAGAGAAAGGAGACATAGCATATAAATACTTCTTTTGGTGAACAAAGTATTCACCACTTGAGTTTCCATGCTAAAGAAGGTAGAGGTTGCTAGAGCAGGCCAGCACCATTAGCTGTGATCTTGCTTGGCTCTGGAGTATTCTTCCTCCTTTCTAAATAAACTTGAAATCTGGAATCCAAGGAGTGGTTTAACTCTGCCTTGGAAGTAGAGGACTAAAACCTACTGATCTGTGACTTAGTGGTGTGGTTCATGCCTTAAAACCATTCCTCATATACTTCACTAGTAGCAAAGAGCATCATCTCCCATCTGCCCCTCACTATTCACAAGAGATAAAACTTTAGACAAAAATGTCTAAATTCCTAGAAAAACACTAGGCTAGGCTACTTGAGTTTGAATATTTGGGTCCTACTTTGCTTAACTGTTAATTTTGAAAACGACCATCAGCTAGGTCACAGAAGCCTCACCAAAGGGCTGGGTTAAAAAGTCTATATGCAGTCTGTGTTATCTAAGTGGATCCTCCCAAGGACAGTCACTACTGTAAGGAAGTCTACTTTTTAAGTCTATAGGAACATATTATTTTTTCTCATGCTTTTTTATTCTGAGGCAAAGGTTCAATAATAATACCACTTGCTTTGCTTTTCACGTTAATGTTAGAGATCCCACATCTATATAATTTTAGCATCACGTATCTTTCCAAGTCAGTAGGCACCAGTTACAGTTCATATATGTTGGAGGAAATGGGCACTCAGTGACATTTTGTGAAACCATTCCAATGTAATAAGAGTGGCATGCTAAATTCCTTCTCCCAATCAGTTGGTAGAACGTCAAGAGAAAGCATTTACAATCCTTTCATTCAAACAGTTTGGTTCATTGACTCTTATAAAAGTTCCTGGGTTGGGAGTAAAATGCTAAGGCATTGCCTATGTTGGAAGAAACAGCATGGAAGATTCAGCCATTGTGTAATAAATGTTATTCATTGTGGTGGTTTGAAAAAAAAAAATGGCCCTTAAAGGGAGTGGTACTATTAGGAGGTGTGGCTTTGTTAGAGTGGGTGTGGCCTTGTAGAGGGACTTGTGTTACTGTGGGGATGGGCTTTGAGTTTTCCTTGCTCAGTCTACATTTAGTGTGGTAGACAGTTCACTTCCTGTTGCTTGAGGATCAAGATGTGGAACTCTCAGTTACCTCTCTAGCATTATGTCTGCCTACATGCCACTATGCTTCCCACTATGATGGCAAAGGACTAAACCTCTGAAATTGTAAGCTACCCAATTAAATGTTTTCCTTTATGAGAACTGCTGTGCTCATGGTTGCTCTTCACGGCAACAGAAACACTAAGACATCCATCCAGAGGGAGCCCATCCCTCTTCTTGCACTGCTTTCTAATTTTTCTCTTCCTTTGTTGATTTCCTTTGGACCTGTTGACTCACTTGGAAACTGTCTCACAAACATTAAGAGCTTACCTTTTCCCTTTAAGGGTTTCACTGGTGGAATGTACAAAACCTGAATGTCCAATAAAAAAACCTCCAAGACCCCAGCATGAGGCTCCATCAGGCCAGGCTACAAGCTGGCTCTTCCACGAGTTCCTCACCTGGGAGACTGTGATGCCACACTTCTTGGCTAATTCCTCTTTGGCTTCCTCACTGGGGTAAGGGTTGCTGAGATGGGAATAGAAATATTCATTCAGGATTTCTGTGGCTTGCTTGTTGAAATTCCGTCTCTTCCGCCTTCATAAGGAGAAAGGGGGAGGGGTAAGAAAGGCTGTGTTAGATAAACAGAACAAGATCTACTTCTGGAAGATACATTTTTGGGCTAAGGGTAAGTTTAAGGAAATTTGCAAAAGGGGCTGGATGCCCGAATCACTAAGCATGACGCTTCTCTGTTTCATATGCACCAAAGAAGAGAACCAAGCCTATCTGTACATTCAGCCACCTTGGGTTTGAATCCTAGACCAGCTAGATATCACCTGGGTGACTGTGGGGGATCTCCCTAAGGATTGGCTTCTTCAACTGAATGTAAAGAGCTCCTAGGCAGCACACAAGGACCATACAAAGAGCATACTCGGTGAAACATATGACACCGAAAAACTCCAGACTCAGTGTTGCACACCAAGCCTTTCCTTCATGTGAATGAACTCAAGCTGTCTACCCCACTTGTGAGGTAGATGGGATTATTCTTATTCAAAGAGGAAGTATGGTGTTCTAAGTCACTCAGCAGGTATGCTACAGAGATAGTTCAGGTCTGCCTGGCATCCAACCCAGTCTCTTTCTTCTATACACACTGCCTCCTGGCAGCAACACAGAGGATCTGTAGCCCCGAGTTAAAAATAAGTTATCATTTTCTCTCATTTCTATCCCCATGCAAATGCATCCAATAGTTTAAAAAGCCATCTGGGGAAGAGGGCAAGAAACTGACTGAGATTAACCCTCTGACTGTTTGACCTCCCTCAACCAGAGAGAGATGGCATTTCTTCAGCAGGAACAACTGCTAAATGGTAAAACAAAACCTCACAGAATTCCCCTTCATACACAGGTTGCCAAAAGGAAGAAGACCATTTTTCTTTTCATAAAAGCACTTTTCTGCCTCAAAGGGGGTTGGGGGGGGGAGAGTGCTAATTGAACAAATTTCAAGAGAGAATCACTTTATTGCTGTCTTACCACTAAGGCCTGTGGATAGCTGGATAGTCTCTTAGAAGACTCTGGGCTCTTTGTAGGCCTGGTCGCCCCTCTTTGAAGTGGGTAAGGCCTTAATCTTTAAATTCCCTCTATTAGCACATTTACCTGCCTTGCCTTTTTCAAAGCTAGTTCTCAAGGAAAAGAATTCCAGAACATCTTTGGTTAAGCCAGGACATAGACTTTCCAAATTTAGCCAACAGAAAGCACTGGTGGCCTTGATAGACTGGAAATTCAGCTAATATTGTATTTTTCAGTGTCCCTCTTGGATTAATTAACACAATAAAGTACCTGATTTTGCCGGATGAACACCATCTGCCTACAGGTACTAACCACATCTGTCCAGATTATGCCAAGCTCAAGTCACTCTCCCAAATCATGCTGAGTTTCTGGGTCATCCAGCATCAGAAATTGGACAGATTGGATTTAGAAGCCCGAAGACAAAAGAGGCATGTGTGGAAAGTCCTTGCGTAAAGGAAATTCGAGGAAGGTGGCCCAGCGGTTAATGTGCCCTCTCTGGGTTTGCCTTTAAAGAACTTCTGGCTATTTTTTTCTTACAGATAGTCGTTTTAGGCCTGGTGAACTGGACCTGGGCTGCTTCTGTGGCTGGGAGAACCCCAGGTCTTCAGCCCATTATTTGCAATTAGCATTACAATGTATTTTTTGGGAGTCTTCCAACTGAGCTCAAAGGAAAACTCTCTGGAATGAGCTCCTGGTGTAGGGGCAATGCAGACAGCTGTTGCTGGCTCTCGGGTGTCATCATAATGTGTGATTATCCCTAGGTGGTCTCTTCTACTCAGGTGGACTCTCTTATCACTTCTCTCAGTAGCTGTCTTAATCGGTCTCTGAAATTCCATGATCAGATTTCTTCAGAGCTTTAGGAAAGGTTGTGAAAATAACTTGTGTCTGAAGGTAATGTTGAGAGTCCAGACAACTGCTTTCCTTGCTTTAGTGGTACTGACTGGTGGGTTGATATTGGAGATCTCTAACCAATCAGAAGCAGTGATCACTGAGGGGTGTGGTGGGGGGGAGAGGAAGAGAGAGAGGGAGGAAGGGAGAGAGATGGAGATGTATAGTGTTATAGTGTATAGGCAATTTTGCCTGCATATGTCTATGCACCATGTATACGTACTGCCAGAAGAGGATATTAGAGCTTCTGTTACGGATGGTTACAGATAAGTATTTTTTAATTGTTGGGCCATCTCTCTCCACCAGGATCTTGGCTTTTAATGTAATAAAATGTGGATGCTCATTGACTGTTACAGTATTTTTAAGACAGATGGCAGTCTGGTTGTGGCCCATGGGAAATTTTTTTTTTTCTACAAGAACCATGATAATGAGAAGCACGGATTCCCTCTTTGTGCACGCGTACCCTCATCTATCTGGTCATGGTCCCACAACCGGTCTGGAGAGTGCTGATCTTTCACATCTATCCCTTTGTTCCACTCCTGATGCCACTGCTATTTTTGAATGGTTTAGATGAGCCAGTATGTATCACAGCACTGCCGACTAACAATGTCAAGTGGTGTTTTTGTGATGACGGAATGTTCTATGTTTGTGTTATCCAATAAAGTAGCCATAGTGACCTGAGGACACCATGCACCTGATATGTGGCTAGTAGAGCTAAAGAACATTAAAAAGAAAAAAGTTCACATCCTGATTTTATATTTTAATTCAGAGCCAAATGGCCATAAAGTATACATGTACCTTTAGATGGATGTTGCCAAACACCAGGCTCATACAACCATCATTAAAGAGAGGAGAGTTTAGGAGAGTGCAGAAACGCTGGAGGACCACGAAACCCACTGATTGTTTCTGCTCTATAAGATAGCCATTTTATCTTCAAACAAGAACAAATCCCTGAGGACCATATTCCCTCCTTTGGTTGTGCTGGGCCAGAGAGGCCAGCAGTGGCTCACATTAGACTTCCAGGTTAGCATTTCCTCAGCAGGATCCCTATAGCAACCTTCCTAAACCAACACTCTCTTCTGATACCAAAAAGATATAAAATGGGTAATATATACTGAAGTTATCTATAAATATATTGTTATATAAGTTATATTTAGTCATGAAACAAAGAAGATAATATTTTTATTTGTTAAATACAAATATACATAACGGGTGGCCTGGGGATTCCTATGAGCACTATACTGTAATTACAGAATGTGCATTATGCGCCAGATACTATATTTATTGTTCATATTAACCTTACACATTCTCATGTACAGAATCTTCCCCATTTTATAAATACAAAAACTGAGTTTTGGGGATGATATACCACTTGTCCATGATCACATAGGCCATTTACACTGTAGCCAGAGGTTGAATCCAGTGGAGTTAAAGAGTTTGTACAAGACTTTCTCACAACCCTTCCCGAAACAACCCTGCTCCTTAAATGGAGGGATTCAAAATTTCCCTGGTACAGCTAAGGTCTTCAGTGTATCTATCCTACTCTTTGGTTCTCATTTTCCCCAACTCTATATACACTGTTACATCATTCTGTCCAGCAACATCATACATGTCCTCATTAGCCAAAGGCCCTGTGGCTTGCAGGTAGGTTTTCTACCTCTTCAGACAGCCTAGTATGTTTCTCTCTCACAGTGTTTGCCACAGCTTACAAATAGGCAGTTAAAACGCAAATTCCTCAAGGGCAGGAACCATATTTCACTCATATTTGAAACCTTGTGTCTAACACATAGTAAGCTCTTGGGTAGGTAAAGCTGCTGAAGTTGAGTGAGGATGATCTGTTGCTCATGTTACTCCATCTGTCTCACCAGCATCCTTCTCTTCTAAAATGCAAAATGTCTTCAGTTTCCTGGATCGTTTCCCTTTTGATGGAGTTAGTAGGTAGATATTCTTAGGGATAACATGCAGTTCTAAGATTTATCTGCAAGGGTCTGCCCATGAGATCATGAACTATGAGAAATATGTAGGACCCATATTTATATATTATATTTGCTATTCTAGTAGCAAAACACCATCTGGCAATACCAGGAGTCTAATTAGATACATAAATAACTCTTAATATAGGGTCAGTTTTCCTGTACTTTACTGACGTCTTTTCCTTTGCTTTGGATCTGGTTTTGGTAACTAAGGGCACAGTTCAAGGGTAAATCTTTAAGCACTTGCATTACTATTACAAACTCCAACTAAGTACTATTGGAAAAAAACCACTTTTCCAACTTATTTTCAAAACCACTAGATGTTTAAAAACGCTCTCCCCTTTTAGTCTCTTTCAGAGAAACACAGTGTGTAATGCTGAATAAACTAACCAAGATGGAAAGCGCACAGCATGACATGCATAGTATGAGATAAAAATGAATAAGTGGAATTTGAAGTTTAACTTTGCTGGCATACTTACATCAATGTAAGATAAGGAGAAAGGTTATAACCTGAGTTGGAGATATCTGGGCTAAGAGCTCAGCTGATATGACCAGTGAGTGGGACTCTTAAGTCCCCTGACCCTGGTGTATATGATACCTTCTCCTTCAAGTGACTGGGATGGTGACCACAATGGGGTTTCACCTTGTGACTAGATCAAAGTTTTAACAATGAGAGTTTGTTCTGCAAGCTACCAGGAAGAAAGTAAGTGGTAAGATTGTGAAATGCTTCTAGAGAGGGGTGACCTCCACCAACCAGAGCTCTCTAAATCCCACAGAGAACAGGGAGTTTCTTGAACCTAAACTTCAGATATAGTCACAGCCTCTGTAGATAACTCGGTGGAAGCTTTGGCTGAGCTATGCCCAAACTGTAGGCCAATAGGAACTGCAAGGCAATAAACATATACAGTTTTAAACTGCTAAAAGTGTGGTAATCTGGACACAGCCATTGAAAGCTAATAGGAGGCATGTCCCACCATAAAGGAGAGTAACATTCATTTCTACACACCTATTAGACTACAAAGACTAATCCTATTACTGAATTAAGTCCTCTTTGTATTTCATTTGTCTTCCATGAAATCTTATTTGATGAGGCCCTGCCCATCAGACACACGGTTTGGGGGTGTAGGATGGGGGTCATGTGCTGAATCTCTCTCTCACGGGGGTTGGTTTAGCTCTCTCCTACAATTACTGGTAAAAGATAAGGTAAGTTCCTTAACCAGGAGGATTGGGCAAACATGTATTTGCAAGCTGGGAAAGTTATTTGCTTCACACCGGCTGACATACGGGGTGGCATTTTTTCTGACAAATACAGTTATACAACAAGATGAGACCACCAGTGACTAAAGGGTGGCTGCTTTTGTTTAGAATTTTGGTACAGATGTGGTGATTTGAAGGTTTCTTACTCAAGTAAGAAAGAGACCCTGCCTTAGACTGACTGTCCTTCTGGTTCCAAACAGAAGACTCTAGGTACAGGCCAGTGGAAGAGAAAGAAGTGTGTACAGACATATCTAGTCCTTTGTCCTTTTAGAACCAGAACTCCAAGTGGGCACAACGGGAGGGATGCGAAGAGAAACCCATATGGACAATGGGTCTGTTTTGCTCATTTCTCCCGTTTCTCTCTTCAACAATAACAACAACAAAATAAAAACAAACAAAACCCCAACCAAAGAAACAACAACAACAACAATACAGTCTGGTCCCAACTTTTCTTTCCTTTTCTTCTTCTATTTCTTTCTTTTTTATGCACCCCCTCCCTTTGCTCTGCCATCGTAAATAGCAACTGCAGCATTTTAATTAAGGAAGTTACCATGGGGATATAAGCAACACATGCAGTGTGGTGGTGGTGGCTCTTACATACAAGAAGGACCAAGACGGAAGCCACCAGACTCTCACATTGTGCAGAATGGCTGCATTAGAGAAAGCACACTGGCAGCAGGCCACTGGATAAGAGACACAGAGGGTCCTGCTGGGGGGGTTGGGGTGGGATTGGTTTTGCCTACTATTTATCCCTACATCCAGATAGTAAGCCTTTCTTTTTTTCAAGATTTAATTTTGATTTTTAATTTTGAGTATATGTATATGTTGGGGTAGGAGATAGTGCCTGTATGCCTGTGGCAGTAGAGGAGGGCTTTGGCTCCCCTACAGCTTAAGTTAGGGGCTGTTACAAGCTGCCCTTGATGAACTTACTGGGAACTGAACTCAGATCCTCTGCTGGTGCAGTTTGTGATCTTAATTGCCAAGCCATCTCTCCAGCCTCGTCCCCTCTTTTACCTTCTCTTGACTATGGGATTCTATTAACCTAGAGGTGTAGCTTCCAGGCTGGCATTCTCATTTTGTATCTCATGCAATCCAAAAGCACATTGAAAAGGAGGAGGTGGGAGAAGATGCTGGGGACTTTTAAATAGGTTCATAGACCACAAAAGACTAGTACTGTGAAGAGAGAGAAAATGCAGGTCGGAGAGCTGAATAATGCATGATATCAGAGAGGAAAGCAATCCTGGAATAGCCATGAATCTTTCAGTCTGATTCAAAAGGAACAAAACCATATATATCGTGAAATAGTATGCTGACCATGACATCCTAACATTCGATAATAAAAGCCGTACCTTGGGAATGTTTACAGGAATGGTACAGTACAAAAGATGACTAATTCAAGATGAACTGTGGATTACTAGGCACACCTACAACGTAAGAAGCATTTGGTAGACCAGTTACCCAAAATCTTCTAGATAAACGTAAAATCTGATTATCACTCTCTCTGAGGTTTGAGAAGAGAAGCCAAGGGCTCAAGTAAATCCATTGGTCTACGAGTAGGAGAATTAAGAACTGGTTCTTAGTCATTTGTTTTCAGATCTCATGCATTTTTTAAAGGACCATTCTAGCCCTGTTTTTGTAAAAAAAAAAAAAAATATTTTGAATTCATAAATAAGGTCATGAGCAACACCAAAGCCAGATAGGAAACATCAAACCAACCAATGGAGTCCCTATCAAGCTACCTTCTTGCCTCTCTATGCTCAGAGAAGCTTGTGGTGCTCAACTTTGAACTTCTTAAGCAGCCCACAGTAGAATGCATAGTAATTTACCAAGAAATACTTCTTATATTTGATGGTGTACGCTCTCTGTCTATACACTATGGGAAAGACCCCAGCTTTCAAGCACTTAGAGGCAGCCTTCTTGGAGGAAGTGTCACCATGGTCTGCTGGTAAAGTGACAATGAGCATATAGCTATGATCTGTCCCTAACAACAGCAACAACAACAACAAAAAATCCTGCCTAGCCTGTCATTATTACCAGTGCCGCTCACCCAGAGTGGAATAGCAATAAACATTGTCCCCTGCAATCATGGATTTCCCCCCCCCCCCAGCTCCATATGAAACCATGGTCTATCCTGTTTCCCAGCCTGTGTTCCTCACACCTAGTACTGCACTCAGATTAGTGTTTGGATCAGCACCCAAAGTAGTAGAATTGGAGCTTCAGAGAAGGCCAACTCATGACTCCCTACCCTGCTGCATTGAGTTTCTCTTTGAAGATGCTCCTGGTAACCTTTCGAGACAACCCAGAGGCTCACCTTGCATCCAGAAACCGGGAGCGCAGGATCATGACTGCCTCACACGTGCTCTGCTTGAGCTGCATCTGGATGGAGCTGAATTTGCGGTGGATGATGCTGACCATCCGCTCAATTTCCTTCGGGGAGATGGGCCTGGTCCTGCTTTGCTCTCGAAGGAGGTTCATCACGTGGGTGGTGAATTCATTGCATGCCTGTGGAGCAACACAGTGAACATGGTTGAGCTGAAGTTCATAGCTTAGCAAGCAGGGTTCACAACATGCAGCTGGGGTGCTTGTCTAAAGACTTGTACAAGTGAAGAAAACTAGAAGATTTTATGGCATTTTATCAAATCTGGTAGCTAGAATAAATGATTGTCTGGAAATTCCTTTTATTCCCAGTGGATCTAGCTCTACATTTTGGCTCTGGCTTCAACTTCTTAAGGGAAAAATAAAATTTTGAATCATTTTAACATTTTTCCCTATGATTTTATGACAGTGAAAGGGGCGATACTTAACATCCATCTCTGCCTTTTGCCCCTATGTTAAGAGCTGAGAGACTTTGGGTCAAACACATCATGAGCTAGCTTTCTCTGCCTTGCTCATTATCCCTGACATGGTAGGGCTTCCAAATATTCAATTTTGGGATATGTAAACAGCCGAGAGTTTAAGCAGAACCACAAAATCAAAAAGCTCTGGCAAAGTCTTAACAGAAATTTCTCATTAGTAAGCTTTGAATTTTATCTAAAGAAGCCACACCACCCCCATGCCTAGTCTACAACACAGGGGAATCTATCCCCATGAAGCTTATAAACCAAGCATCCAATGTGAGTTAGAGGGTCTAGCATCCACCCTTGTAGGAGTAGACTATTAGCCAGCTATGGAAGTCAAAGTGGAAATCTAACTTCTTCATTTTGTTGTTTTCCAGTCGGGAAAATGTGATCCAAAGGGATGAAGGGATTTTCCCAAAGGCACACGGGAGGCATGAAAGGACCAAAGTGTGACCCAAATGCTTCCTATCACTTGTGAGCCTGGGAATTCGGCGCTTGAACTCACTCTTTGAGAAACTGCTACCCTCTTAAGTGTATTAAGTTATTATTACTTAACATCCATAGTCTAGTTTCATTAGCTGAACACTCAATAAAATATCTGTTCATCGATTAACTCACAGCAATGCTGTAAAACTGTTTTAGATTTGTAAAGAAAAGAGCAAGATGGTGCTTTGAGAACTTCAAACTCAGGACTCAAAGGACTCCAAGTATAATATGAAGAGTAGAAACATGCTTGTTACTGACAACATTGTATTACTGTGTTTTTATAACATAAAGCTCTTCATATGTGTCAATAATGCAGAGCAATAACAGGAGCCCACACTCACAGGCTATTTATTGAAGCATTCTTTGAGGTTGGATGACCAAAGGAACATGGGCAGAGCCATCCACAGGGTGGCATCTGAACTCCACAGTGGGAGGCCTGCTTTGAACCCTGCCCCTATGAATATTTATGCAAATTCTTGAATTATCAAAAGGCACATTTTATCCATCTGGGATATTTAATTATTCTCTAACCCTCTAACACATTAAATGGTACCCATGTTTTTGTGCATAGAGTCCTAAATGCAGAAGCGATCGTTTGAATGGACCAGGAAATGGGCTGAGAGACAGACTGCCTGGATCCCTGCCAGGACTTACTCAGTAGTGGGATCTGGGGAAGTTCTTTAATGTATCTGTGTTTCTTTCCTTTTGTAAGCTGGGATGACCCCTACCTAAGAGGGTTCAGCAGAGACCTGCAGAGTTACTATGTGTGCAATGCATACATGAGCCAACAAATATGTGTCTTCATTGTGGCTTCAAAACATTGGTAACTTAGGGGCTGGAGAGATCATTTAGCAGCTAAGAATATTTACTGCTTGCCGATGACCTAGGTTTAGTTTTCAGCACCCACATGGCAGCTCACAACCATCTGTAGCTCCAGATCCAGGGGATCTGATACATTTTTTTTTCTGGGCTCCTTGGGCACTGTATATGTGTGGTGTACTTACAGACATTCAGGTAAAACATCTAAATATAAAATTAAGTAAATAAATACAGAGGTAACTTAGAAACCCACCATAATATCCTGATAGAGAAAACTTCTGCAGGCTTCATTTCTGTCTTGGTAAAATAAATGCAACAATAAATCCCACCTCCCCCGCTATTCTGTAGGAATATGTTGAAGAAAAAGCCATGAATAGGTCTACATAGTGTCTCCATTCAGAAAAAGTGTTATCAAGACATGAGTTTGTTACACTCTCACTCCCAAGCCAAACCCAGGCTCTGGAACTGTACCACGTAAACGGGGAATTAAAACCTGGCAGTGAGCTAGCAAGAATTCCCAGGCCCCTGTCACATCACATAAAGTAGAGCGAAGACTATGCTCTTAGCAAGCCCACAGCCATCTTTCCGAGGAAACAAAGCAATCTGCTGGGCTGCAGTATCACCACCTCTAGGGGTTTGGCAGGGAGCAGGAGCTGCAGGAAAGGAAGTTTTATCAAAAACGTACCAGTTCTCAGCTGGAAAACCATAGTGCTTGGCTAATAATAATATGTTTCATTACGGTGAATCAAAATACTCACAATATCTGGTGTTTAGTTGGGGCATTTCATTCCAGGGTCTTTTATGTTTCGCAATGAGCAGTAGTGGAGTCTTCCACCAGCTGCTGAGGCAGAGCAAAGCAGCTGCTAAAAAGCTGGGAGAACACACAACTGAGGTTCAAAGTTTCTGAGCTTGTTCTAGATGGACAGGACATAACGGTCCAGATTCTTCCAGGACCTGAAATGTCTACAGTGAGCCTTCAGTTCCCCACCATGACAATGGCAGAAGCTGGGCTGCTTCTATTAGGTCGAGTGCTCACTGTGTGGCAGTAGGGTACATATTTGAGGAAAAGACAATAAAATCCTTAAAGTCCGATGGTCTCTACTGTGGACTATTACAGGCAACCATGATGAAGAGCTTGAGCCACTTTGGGGGGCAGGGAGATCTCTACAAAGATCTCCCAAGTAGGCTGCCCAAGGGTATCTGAAGTCCCAATAGACTACAGAGAAGTCCACGTAGGGAGCCTCAAAAATCCAGATTTTGGCTGACATCCTGCATGTGATACAATCCATCTTCTTCCTGTCTCCTTCCAACTGAGTGTGGTGCCAGTCTCCCTCACAAAAGGTAAGAGGAATCCAAGAGCCCCCTTAGTTGTGAACTGAATTATTCCACCCCAGTTCAATACTGGCTATTTATGCTCCAGGGACAAGGTTTATAAAAGATGAAGAACTCCTCAAAGCAACAAGAGGGTCATTTTTATAAACAGCACTTGGAATAGGATTGGGTTTTTCTGAAACCATGGTTTTTAAATTTGAATATGTCAGCTTTTAACTATCTTAGCCACCAACATGATCTGCTACAGAAGCCTTTTATCATTGTCATTTAATAATGATGAAAGTTTCTAGAAGCTTCCTTATTTAATAACCTTGGGATAAAATAGTAGCTTGTTCAGTTGGGTTTATTTGGAGGGCTGGGGGTGAAAGGTAGTTAATTATCCTGTGGTTATCTGTTATCAATATATAAAGAACAAAACAAAGACAGCAAAATTGACAGTAACAAGTACGAACAAGGAGGGTGGCATTTTACTTGACTGAGTTTCCCTACATTTAACAAAGCCCCCACGAGGAACTGTTGCAGAAAAATGAAGAAGATGGATCTCTCAGACATACCAGCTAAAAGGTTAACAGCGCCATCACCTCACAAGCAGCTATTTATTATAATTAACAAACTAATTTTAATAAAGTGTTAAGCATCCAAAATGTGTTAAGCAGAATTCACTTCTCACCCAGAAACTGCCCACATAAATAAGGAGACATGATGCTTTACTTCCTAAATCTAATAAATATACAAGACAAGTCGACCACTGCTACATTTGCATAATTTGCTGCATACTCGTGGGGCTTCCCCTAAGTTCTTCATTTCCAACATCTCTATGATTTAGAATAGGCAGGAATCCATGAGAAATGTCTAGAGAGAACACTTATATCCCTAGTCTGGTGCCAGTAAGTCCAGTCCATGGAGGCAAAAGACACGCTTGTTATTCATCATTAACCAATGTCTATACTTCCTTTTTCCTAAATGAAGTATAGACTTTTGGCCCTTGGCCAAAGAGTCAAAATAGGACTCCAGGGCAACCTCTTTTCCTCACTAGATGTGTGACCTCAGACACATGTTTAACTTCTTTCATCGCACCTGCATCATATGGTCCTATGTATCCAACAACAAAATGGGTAGATGAAAAAGTGCAATTACATTGGTCCTGATGTTTTGCAACAGTACATATTACTATTGCTCAAGTGGTCACCCATTTTAGGTGAGGATGGAAGAGGGACAGGGTTATCAATGGAGAAATCAATTTTGTGCTATCTGCATCCCAAGCTAACAATAAAGCCATCTTTCAACACCTCCAAGTCTAACACACATTGCAGTTTGATTAAAGGGAGCTGTATTCTGAGTTCCTTTCATGCTTTGCTTATCTAACATGAGTTAATCTAGATGTCAGGTCTAGGCAGGTATCTAGGCAGAGGCCAGGCTTTCTGGAGAGGGTGAAGTAAGAATAGCACACATGAGAGGAACCAAGAGGCTGTCCAGAGATCTGTATAAGAAGAGTCTGCAAGAAGTTATCCCACTAAATTAGGGCAGAGTCCAGATTCAGGATGGTCCAGGTGGGGAAAAGCACCTCCACCTGGATTAGGCAGGGTTTATCTCAGACTTGCCTGGGACCTGAGGCAAGTCTCCTTGAGCCAACATTATGTCAAGAACATGTGTTCTTTTCCAAGAAGGTACAGGGCAATGACTCACAGTTCTTAACATGCTGAGTTTTATTTTCCTTCCTTCAGCCCTAGACTACACCTGTCTGATGGGTGAATTTCACTATGTTTAACTTAAGGAGGCATAGCATTCCTCATGTATGAAACAGTGGACTTTGTGGGTATCCTCTATTTCAAAGGTGGACAGGAATGCAATAATGAAATTTTCTCTACTTTAAAATTTAAAATATCCATTTCTACTTTAAAATTTAAATGTTCTATTAAGTTTGCATTTGCCACCTACCTAGGCAGTCATAAGTTGAGTGCTTTTTTTTTTCTTTCTTTCTTTCTCTGAGTCATTAAAATAGTAAAAGAAAAATCTAATTCAAAGGGGGGGGGGAAACCACATCATATAGAACCTGGGTTCAGTATAGAAGCCAATGGTGACAACAAATATATTTGTTGGCTAAGTAAATGAATGAAAGTCAGACGATAAAGGACTCCTGATATAGTACTCTTTTTCACAATGGCTGGAAAAACAACACTGATATAGAATTCCAAATGTATGGGGGACAGGAGGTGCTTTCCCTAATGGGGTAGCTCTATCATCATCAGGGCATCTCAACTCTGCACACTGCTTTGTGCCTTAAAGTCACTGTATTCTTTCCATCAGAGGGTGTCCATGATCCCTCTCACAAATCTACAGTTGTCTGTCAAATGCCTGCATACATGTCCGGGGTACAGTATGCAGGTCCATGCTTAGGCTGGAGTTGAAGTTGGTATAACTCTAGGATGCCTCCTAAGATTGACCTACTACCTATGCAGAGAACTGTGTATCACACCACACATGAAGACGAGAACACATTTGATTCAACTAATCCCAGCATTAGTTGAGGAAAGGTCAGGTCCCTTTCCGTGGGATTCTTGGAGCATTCAGAAGCATAATGACCCTTAAGTAAACAAGTGGAGGCCAAAGGAAGCCCGGCAGCCCCTGCAATCGGGTTGTAACTCTGATAATGGCCGGTACACTCACACACGGGGAGTCCCTCTAGACACATTCCATATCCCACAAGTGTTCTGGAGTTCCAGGCCCAGGGTATTCCTCACATTGATCATGCATATTTCTTAAGGTCTTCATTTACAATGTCATGTTGTTTAGTGGCTTGCCCTATGTAAGGCTTAGGCTTTCAATAGTTGAGACCAGGGTCTTCAGGGGACTCAAGGGTCTTGAGAGGATTCAAGGCTCTAGGGCGATAAACCCTGACCTCTGGGAAAGGCTGGACCAAGGGCCACCTTGAGGTTCATTCTGCAGGGGTGTGGTTACCTGCTCATACTTCTCCAGCTCTGTGTGGTAGATTTGTCTGATCTGTGACAGTTTGGCTCTGTAATCGGAATGCTCCACCGAGTTGTCTGAACCTGCGCCCCCTGAAGCTGCCGCTGCTGCTGCTGCCGCTGCTGAGCCTCCGCCCTTCTCGGGTCCTGCCACCCCCTCCGCTAGCAGCATATTGTCCAGTCGCATCAGCTGGGGGTCTGTGGGCTCCTCTTCTTGGGCTCCCCGAATACTCAAAACTACAGAGAAAGACAAAAGGGAAAAAATATTAACAATAATGCAGGAGAAACATTTAACAAACATGAAACACAAGGACCCAACTGTGTTCCTCTGCTAAACTGGCTTCCAGATTAATGTCGTGTGAACAGAGGAAGGGCAAGACAAGAACTGAGAGGGTGAGAATGTGGAAGGAGACACTTGCTTTGCTCCAAAGAAACTCTGCTTAGACTAAGTACTCAGAATAGAAGAATGGTGGGCGAGGGACCAGGAGGAGGGACATGTGGAGTCAGTATGTTACTCATGGAGTTTTACTTGGAGAAGATGAAAGGAGTTCTTGGAAGCCTGGCACTGTGGTCACATCTATAATCAGATAGTGGAGCCAGGAAGATCAGAAGTTCAAGGTCATCGTGTGTGTGTGTGTGTGTGTGTGTGTGTGTGTGTGTTTCAAGTCAACCTGGGCCATAGGAGGCCTTGTCTCTACCCTCCTGCCAAAGAGATAGATGATGGTGATGTTCAGACAACCATATGAATCTACTGAACGCCATCAAACTGAACACTACAAAATAGGCAAAATTCCCATTATTATGTGTTGTCCCACAACCAATGTTAAGCTACAAACATTAATTATAATGGAATAATATTTTTATTTTAATCTTCAGATTGCAAGATTATTTCAAGCAAAAAAAAAAAAGCATGTCTTTGTTTCTTACTTTAGATCTCTCTTTGTAGCTTTTACTCTGTGGTGTTTTTTGCAATATTGGATTACTTATATTTTCATTTCCAAAATAACTTCTTCAAGGCCAATCCAGCTCATGCAATTAAATCCTGAAACCTTTTCCTTGGACTAGCTAAAAGAATGAAGATTAGTCTGGAAAAATGGGAAGACAAATTAACCCCGGCATAGGAACATGCTGGTTTTAAAGCTGAGATCCATCTGTTCTGGATGGTTCTGTGCAAAGCAAGGGTGTGGTCTTTGTAACAAGATGTTTTCATGGATTCAGCAATCCCAAGGTTCTGGTAGGATGGAGTGTCAGATCGAAATCTGGGTACTTTTTATGGAAACACCACAACTTTGTGAGTGGGGGTGACTTAGACTGGAGGAGATCAAGAGATTGGGCAGAGTGGCTCACGGGAAATGCTTCTGTGCCTCCTGCACACCACCTGCCTTCAAATAAACAAACCACTCAACTAAATCCAGTTGTGGCTTCAGCAGCCAAGACTTTGTGGAAAGACAATGTGAAGAGTGTTTTCAACATTGAAAAAAAGCTGAAGAGAATGGGCCACTCTGTGGACCTTGTTTAGGGATGGAGAAGATGGGATCTAAGTCTCAGTGGATGGACAAAGACTACTAGAATCAAGAGCTGTTTGATAGTACCAAGAACTTCCTTTCTCCTGGGCAGCCCTCCTCACTCCAGGGGCTGTGATGCGGAAGGTAGGAATGACTTCAACATAAGAAGACAACAGATGAAGCCATCCCTTACAGATAATGCCAGCATCGCTGCTGGCTGTGCCCACGTGCTCCTGGATTCCAGAGCTTCCAAGAGGTACCATCCTTCAGTCTAAAGGAAATCCCAATTCTGGTTCCAGAAGGAAAACTACAGCGTGGCTTTCATCATCAAACACAGGAGAGTAGGAGGAAGGTCACCAGGTGGTGGTGAAGATTCCAAACAGTACTTCTTGATGAAGTACAAAAGGGAACAAGAAAGGAAGGAAAGATGTAGAGGAGAAAAGAAACCCATTGACCTGCATACTGCAACACTTGGGTATTCATTAGCTTCCCCTTTTGTTCCAAAAGTGTTCTTCCATGTGCGTGTCAAATTGCTACAGTGGGATCACATGAGGAGAAATGAATGTAGTGGGACACTGTGAAGGTCCCACTCAATGAAATCTCATTCTAGTAGGCGCAAACCTTTCTATAGAAATTGTCCTGTTGGCTGACTATTGACAACAGAGCCAGATTCTTCTGTGTTTTGAACATTGTTACTCAGATCTCCAAAGTCCTCTGAAGAACTCACCACTAACAAAAGTTCTTGAAGATAGCGACTGGATACGAGCACTTTTTCCTGCATGGCTGGCTCTAAAGACACTGCACAGAATCTATCCTTCCAAATCAAGCCTCAAAGTCAAGCCCCCACCCCTTCTAATGAAGGCATGAAGACATCATTTACAGGGTGTCTAGGTGTGTTTCTTTGCCTGGTGGATTTTAATCACTTCATCAAAAGGGTATTTATGAGCCATTCACAAATTTTTAAAAAGGAGCTACCTCTGACCTATTAAAGCACAAATACGTTGTTTTAGATGGATAATTTAAACTCCCCCCCCCAAGGCAATAGTTTTTGTTTAAAACACAATTTATTTATTACTAGTATTTTTATGTGCATTTGTATTTTGCTTGCATGTATGTCTGTGTAAGGGTGTTGGGTTCTTTAGAACAGGAGTTACAGATAGCTGTGAGCCATGATATGGGTGCTGCAAATTGAACCCAGGTCCTCTGGAAGAATAGTCCATACTCTTAGCTCCTAAGTCACCTCTCCAGCCCTCTAAGACAATGTTCTCATTCTCTTTCATTCATTCAGCATAGATCTTACTATAGACCCAATGGCTGGCCTCAAGCTCATAAGGTCCCTGTTTGGCCTCCACTGCATGCTGGGATGACAAATACATCCCACCCTAGCCAGCTATAAATCCAGTCTTCTGACTCTGATGTCAAATACATTCCCTTGGAAGAGACCAAAGCTAACTCCCAGAGCTAAAAATTTCCCATGATGCTAAAACTGGTAACATTTGGCCAGGTGCTAATATGTCTGATGGCATTCTCCTGGCGACTCTGTAGCCTATGCCCCTTGCATATGGCCTATCACTAGTGATGATATCTGTTCTCCCCAACAGCAGCACAGTCAAAAAGAAGGTTATCCAACAGTCAGCGCCTCCTCTCCCAGGCTCTGCCTGCCAAAAGCGATGTCAGGTACTCCCCTCCTCCAATAGAGCTGGTGCTGAAGACAGCCTCCTAAACCCCCAACTCATCCTCTAGCAAAGTTGGTTGTGAGGGAGCGACACCCATGGATCAGGTAGGTGACCATGAACAGGCACAGACAATTGGTTCCTTTATGCCTGATATCCCCAGAGACTACTCTTTCTTCCTACCCTTCTGGGTTTCAGTTGTGCCCCTGCCTCAGTGTTTTTAAACAGCCAAGCTCATCCTAATAAACTCTCCTCAAGCTAATGCATATCTCGCTTGACTGTGAAATTTAAAATACTTTAAATAAGATAAGGACAGAACTTTCTAAGGCTGCTGTGGGAGATGCAGAAGATAACAGTGCTAAAGACTATCCAGAGTGGAAGTTTCAGGAAGACAGTGCACTCATTTCTGTATGGGGAATGAAGATTTACGGGGGTGGAGGGCAATGAGAGAAGTGCCTAGGTTTTACCGGATAAATGCTCTAAGCAAATACTCTTTCTAAAGGCATTTGAATTTGCTAGAAATACACAAGTGGGTGGGTTCCACCAGAAATTTGAAAAAGAGTGAAAAGGTGCAGAAAAAAGAAAAGAAAAACAAAAGCCCAGAAGGATCCCCATACACATTGTGTCTTGCGCCTTCTAAATTAGTCTCTAATCATGAAAACAGACAATGTTGGAATATGTTCAAGAACTAAATGCAAATAGGGGAACACTTTGCTGTGTTATATACTACACAGGAGGTTTGGAAGGCCTTGCACTGCATATGCCCATTTGGAGAAGGCACAGAATCTCGCAGGTCCATATTTCTTCCTAGAACAAGATTTCAAGGTACCACTATAAAAACAGGTATTGGGATTCACTGACCCGGAAACTGTTCTGCTAAGCAGTTTAAAAAAAAAATCCCACCAGCATTAAATAAATAAATGAAACAGTGGATATGGCTAACAGAAGTGATGCTTCCTATTTATGTCTTGAAGTCAGTACTCTGGTGAGTTGGAGACAAAATGATTATTTAAAAGCTCCTTTTTATTTCTCTAGCACCATGCAAGACTCAAATGAACCTTTCACTGGGACACCAGAGATGTTAACACTCGTCCTCCAAGATCCAATTTCAACCAGCCGAGCTGTTACCTAATCCAGCAGCCATCACATATGATCAGGTTCCCACCTCCCTGATGGGTGCCCTGTACCCCCTCCCTCTCCCTCCCAACATCTTTCCCTGGACCAGGCTTTAAAGTGCCCTGATGCCTGTGCATGCTGCTGATACAGCATTCTAACAGACCCACTGGCTTCACTTAGCAACAAGATATTTAACCTTGTTAGGTAACAATTCCTAAAGGAGGAGTTTCCTACCCACAAATCACCCCTCCCATTCCAATCAGCATGGGGACCAGTCATGGCAGGTAAGTGATTTATACAGAAGTTGTCACAGCCCTTAGAAAACACCTGAAGTCAGGTTGCATTGCTGCCATCACCTGCCCTAGGGTTAATCCAGTGCTAAAACTCCAGAGATAAGGAGATTGTCACAGCCTGGTGAGGAGCTGCTCTCACAAATGGCCTCCCGCTGTTGCTGTTCAATCTTTATTTATTTTCTTCACACAAGAAGAAAAACAAACCAAACCCAAAGGCACATTCAAGAGACCCGGTGGGAGGGCTGTGTGAAAAGGACTGTTTTGTCCTTGGCTGGGCAATGCTGGTCCAGAGCCACTCCCAGCTGCTACCCACTAGAGGGCACTCTCTCCCCACCAAGGACTTGTTCAGAGGAGGGTGCCCCAGCCACCAATGTCTCCAGTAGAGCTGGGAAAAATGGATTTGCTTGGATTCAAGCTCCCAAAGGTGGGCAGGAAGGGAGAAGGGCATATATACAGAGAGCATTGTATATACAGAGAGCATTGTATATACAGAGAGCATGGGGTGAACTTGAAAGTCGCCCAGCGGAGAAAGAAAAGAGACAATTGGAGAAGATAGACACTGGATGGACACGTGGCTTAGGAAAGGCTGAGGGAGCCTTCCTTGGGGTTTCAAGCCACTGAGGCAGATGCTGAATTTTACAGTCCCCAGGGATTAGTAAGTGGCACTGTCTTTTCCAAGCCAGGCAGGACTCTGAGGCCTGTGAGACCAGGGTTAGGCTACCCTTGCACTTTCAGAAACTAAGTGTTCAGCCCTTGGGAGCCAGATTACAACTTCCATGTACTGTGTTGCATCATCTGATGATATAAAACACAGGCTCAGCTTGCACACTCACAAATTATAAAGGTAAAGTCACTTTGCTAAAACTCAAACAAGTGGGGCACACCAAGGACTCCTGCTACCTTGCCAGTAAGACCGAGTTCTTGGAAGGCCGATGTGGGATACGATGACCCAGCATGAGCTCATGGATCTCACAGTGTACATCTATTCAGGTATTTTCAGAGCTCGTGTACACAGGTGCCAAGTGGGATATAGGACTATGGCATCCACACATCTGTATCTCACCACCCTTCTAGGCCAGGCAGCCAGTTCTGTGCATAAACCCCGCCTTCCAGTTCCAATACTGGAGACAGTATGACCCTTTCTCTCTGCCATCTCTTCCCTATCCATTTCCAGAAAGTCAGATCTGCCTTTCAAATCTGACAGCTCTACACAAGCAACACCATGCTGAAGTTAAGACTGAATTCCATACACTTAACTTGGTATGTCTGCCCTAAGTTCATGTTGTCCATAGCAAAGGGTTCTCCGTGCAAGGAAGAACCTGGCACACGGCCAGTACCGTCCCCAGGAGACCTGAAAGCAGGCCTGACAGCAAAGAGACCCCAAGTCAAAGTCACAACAAAAGGACCCTGTGGAGAAGGCTCAGTTCAGTGAGCCAAATTACCAACCAGGTACCAAAAATAGGCTGGGCACTGTGACTCCCAAAATGCAACAGATATGGGCTCTGGTTTCCAGAGACCGTGATTTACTTATCTGCTTACCTACTTTATACCAACTGCTTTTAGATCTGTGGACCCCCTGTTTTTCAGCTTCTGTCACTTCCTACAGGAACAGTCATCATCCACAAACTGGTGGATGCTTCTCCAGCTGGGAAATAACTGTGCTATAAACTGATTCTTTTAAACCATGTCGGGACCCACATCCTCCATTACTTACTACCCTGAAACTCAGGGTTGTATTTATGGGTGCTCTTCCCTCCCAGTTCACCAGCCTCTTCTGTGTTTGATGGAAAAGCTGTCTTGGTGAATTATTTTAAAGAGTCGTCTATCAAGTAAATGGAAATGATTAACCATTTGATTTCCCCAGTTTCACAATCCAGCATTACAGGCAGCTGCCAGACGGAAGCTGATGGATGGGCTCCAGAGAGCCCACTCAGACCTTAGAGCACCAAGTAGGGGATCTTCCTGGCAGTTGGCCTACAGTGGCCTCTTCAGAGAGGTGTACAGAATCTCTAAGCCTGGGGAGCACCCTGGTACCCACACAGGGCTTTGTCTGAGTCAAGTCTCCTACAGTGTCACCATCCCTGGGGCATTTGATGTGACTTTATCTTTCAATTCTCCTGACATTTTTCTTGGTTTGTTAAGCAGGTGAATAACAGCATAGGCAACCAGAAGAAGGCTTGCAGACTTCCCTCCAACAACAAGACACTGTGAGCCTCAGGTGTTCATTATGGTGTCACGGCTGTGTTGATTTTCAAAGTAAGGGTGGTTTTGCCAGACACTGGAAAATGCACTCATATCTCCACACTTGGCCCAGAGCCCCTGCATGAGGAGCTTTGGGGGAAGTTTTAAGGATGGAGATGAAAACAAATATACAGGATACTCTTGGGATGGTTTTTACTATTTTGGGTGTTTATGTGTAGGGGTTTTCTTTAGAGACTTAACAAGTTTTTCTTGACTTTTCTCTGGGCTAGCTTTCAGCCCTTCTGGTCACAGGACTTACTACTTCCCGGGGGATGTATGGGCATGGATCCCATTCACACATTCCCTGCTTGGCACACTGAGTCTCCCCGGGCCAGCTGGCAGTGAGGAAGCTAATGCACTGGGCAACAGGCGCTTGCATTTCTCTGGATGGGTGCCGGCTGCCTGAGCGAGGGACTTATAGATCTTAATAGCTAACGCTTGTATCACTGCTCAGGAAGGCCCTTTGCTTTAATGAAAGCTACAGATATTGGGGGTTGGGACATGACGTTATACTGTCTCTGCCCTCAGATCCATGTCCTCAGAGATCTGAGGAAAGGAAACGGGGCGTGGGAGAGGGCCAGGGCAGAGAATGCAAGGCCTGAACTGCCCATGGGAACTCATGATGCAAGAAAACGTTTCCTATTTAGTTATACCTAAGAAGCATGAGAAATGTGGAACACCTGCAGAGGGATGCTGCACACTGCTTGGAGAGGAAGGCTTCTCTCTACAATGACATCCCTTACACAAAGTCACTGTGGAAAGCAGAAGGGAGTTCTTAATTCTCTCTTGCCTTAAGCTGAAAACATTTTGTGGTTTGAAGTCTTGATAAGCACATAGCTTAGTTCTTGCCAGAGCATCAGTACCCCCCCCCCCCACACACACAAAGTGTGCGTTTAGGGTTCTCTTCATTTGGCTCTATAATATGCCATAAGATAGGAATGGGATATCTCCATGCTAATCCAGATTCTAGCAGTGTGACTTTGTCTCTCTTAGTTTCAGTTTCCTCATCATCAAAAAGGTATGAAAATGCTAATTTGCCACAATTTGGATAAAATAAGTTTGTTGTTGTTATTTTGGGTTTTTGAGACAAATTCTCTACATAGTCCTGGTTGTCCTGCAACTCACTATGTAGACCAGGAGGGCTTCAAATTCAACTCTGCTTTTTCGGTGCTATGATGAAAGGCACATACTGCCACACTTGGCCCATAATTATTATATACTTGTTTGATACTAGGAGGGTCCCTCTGACTCTCACACCTGCTAATCTATCACTCCTGGGGTGAAGGCTGGAGGACCAGGAGTTTAAGATCACCTTCAGCTACAAAGCATGTCTGCCGCTGCCCTGCACTGTGTAAGATCCTGCCTTGGGGAAGGGGGCGATGGCAAAGAATCAGAAATGGCAGACTTCAGTTTGGTGTCTGGTTCCTGAGGTTACAAATCTATAGCAAAGAAAGAACCAGCATAAGCCAGTGGCTCACATACATGGGCACATGCAAATGCACACACATACCACCCATGTGTGCTTCTGAACAATTCCTGATCAGTGATATCATCTCATCACACTCTGCAAGTCAACCATTCCTCAGTGAGTGGAACATATTTCAATGTGCCCTCCACTGTTTCTCCCATTGCCTACAGCTTAGGTTCCTATGTCGATGCCCTAAGTACTGTAAGGTCCCACTGCTTAGAGAATCTTTTGTTTTATTTATTTGAGGAAACAGAAGAAGAGGACAGCCTGGAGTATTGGTCCTTGGGTGCCACCCATCTTTTCTTTCTTTCTTTCTTTCTTTCTTTCTTTCTTTCTTTCTTTCTTTCTTTAAATAAAGTTTCTCTTTGTCTTTGGTCTTGCCAATTAGTCTAAACTGTGAGGAGGAAATGTCACAGGTATCCCACTATGCCCAGGTTTTGTGTGTCTGCTTTTTACATAGAGTCTCCACACTGTATTTTCCCTGAGCCAGAAACCATCTGTGTCCTCTCTACCTGCCAGGGCTCACACTGGATGCCACCACTTCTCGGGAAAGCTAGAAGACCCCCCCCCACACACACACAAAGGAATCACAGCTCGCAAGTAGCCTCACCTATGTCTGACAAACTAGCCTTGAAGTCTCCTTTAGTGGCCGCTTTCAGTGTTCCATTAAAAATACTTAAATTATAGTTAGAAAGTGAGTAAAGACTCTATTCATAGCCTGGGGTTTGGGGAAGCGTGGTTCCTTTTTAAATTTGGGTAGGATTCAGTGCTCACAGCTACCCGCCTCTGCTAAGGCACAGAGAAACTCCACATTGAAAATATTAAAAACCAGTTGTTATTGCTGGGCCTGTGGCATGTGTGGTCTCACCTTGTTGATGCCGATACTTAGGATAACAAATGTCTTTTCTGCTCTTAGAAAATGAGCTTTCCTGGTCATATTTACAAACTAAATAGTAGCAGAATGATTTTTCTCTCTAACTTTCCAAACAGTGTCATCAAAACTAAATTGCCTGCTTGTTTGCTTTGGAGTACTAGGAGTTGCGCCCAAAGCCACCCCCATACACACACACCAGCTGAGCAAGAATTCCACAAGTAACCTATGACCAGCCCAGAAGTAAGTCTGAAATAAAGATCATAGTCTCAAAAGAATCTTCCCAAGTTTTTTCTCCATTAAATAATTTGGGGCCAGCTAAGGATGAACAGACCCGAGGGGCATTTGCAAAGTTCTTTGACAACCCTGTCCTAAGACAATCTGCTTTCAGTAGGCCACATTGGGGAAGACAATCCACGTGCTATGGTACTTCTTCACCGTGCTGGAGGAGGTCCCTTTTCTAGCAAGATGGAGATGCAAACCTCTGCAGGTGACAGCCATGAAGAGGTGAGAAGATAGAGGACAGACAGGAGGTTGATGCCAGGATCTGGAAACCCGTGCTACACTCTAGGAGCCTCCATCCCTTCTGTCCTCTGCCTTGTCCTTACAGGACTCTCTCCTTTGCCGTCAGACTTAAGGCCTCACTGAATGAGAGGATGCAAGTTCAAGGAGCAGGAGAGCACACTTTGCTTGAAGAGAACAAAGAGGGAGGGAGGACTTCCTGAAGCCAATGACAACATTATCACTTCAACCTCCACTCATCGCCAAGGAGAATCTTATGCAAATATGCATGTCAACCACATTAATACGTATGTGGATGTATGCCCAATGATGAGACCTGGGCAGAAGGCTGCCACAGGGGTGACAGTAAGGGGGTGATCTGCTTGTTTCCTTCAACTCTATTTTTCTCCAGAGTTCATAGCTGCATGGAAGAAAGGAGCTCTTTAGCTCTTCTTGCAGCTCACATGACAAGTGACAAAGTCCCAACAGTGACCCTTAAAAGGAAGTAAGGGGTTCAACACTTCAGGAACCTCTTGAAAAGGGAAAACACCCTTCTAGTGGCTTTCTCCTTTTATTCTGGTGACTGGAATGTGAAATAATAGCAAGCATTGTGGCAGCCTCGTTTTATCATGAGGTGGACTGGGCATTGGAAGCCTTACTCAGGGAGCCACAAGTGAGATAGAACGCTCAGACTCGGAGGTCAGCTCCAATGCTCTCACCTCTGGAGAACAAGAGAATAACCAAGCTGCATTTTCTTAAAGGCACATTTTGGACTTTTTCAGGTGTTTTGTTTTGTTTTGCTTTTTACTTTTGGCAGCTGTTGATACAAACTATTAAGAAAAGGATAGGAATCTGGAAGGCAGGGTTATTTCACATTGGCTATAGGGTTACAGGAAATCAGAAAGAGGCAGATTTAGAAGCAACTCACAGCATAAGCCAAGCCAAGCCTTGACAAAGCTTCTTAACAGAGAGGGCTGAGCCACTAGGGGACCTCCTCTGGATACCCCCAGAGCCATGAGTGGAGGCCATCTGGGTAAGTTGCCACAAAGGGGAGATGGCATAAGACCAGGGTATTTACTGAGTGGCCTAGAAGATTCCTTTGGCCTTGACCAGGAATGTGAGGGTGGGGAGAAGAGGCGACGCATACAAACCTGCTAAGAGCACCTTGTTCCTTTCCACATGAAGACATAAGTCCACCCTGCCCTAAGGAAAACTAAGCTCATCCGACTATAAAGTGGAAAGCAAATATATATATAAAAGGTATGGCAATGGGAGGGGAAGTTTTAACATTATTTTTAGATCAAGAGCCAGAAATCTGCCTATAGATAGATATACAGCTGATGCCTTCAAACACAACAGTAAAAGAGAGTTGCAGTCAAAGTAGCCTATGGAACTGGCTGGGTACAGGGAACTAGCGGAGTAGGTCCTAGGCCACTCCACTTGCAGAAGGTGTGGCTGCCATTCCTTGCAGCATCCACAGATCTCCCTAGATAATCATATTGAGTAGGTGCCCATGCCGGTTAACTTACCCTTTTCCAAAACAACCAACACCTGTGATCCCAAGACAGTCATCTCATGAAGGGTCTGGCAAGTTCCTTCAAAGAGATGTTAAGTTACAGTCCTCAGAAGCCACCTCTGCCCCAACCTTTATACTGTTAACAAGCCTGCATGCCATGCCTTTCTCCATACAAGGGAAACAGAACACATCACCAAAGAGGCAAATGGGGCCTTTCCTGCTTCTCAGAACTTTCCACCATTCTCCAGAAGCTCCCAGGCACTGAAGAACAAAGACCAGCTAGGAGGAGTGGAAAGCTGACTGTCAGGAGTCTCATGACAGAGAAGCATGAGCTGAGGAACCCTGGCTGTGATGGGGACAGGGCATTAGAGATCCTGTGCTCTTGCTTGGTCATATTCCTTAGCTTAGTTATTCAAAGGAGACAAACATCTCACAAAGACCAAGAATGCTGGCTTACTGCCTGTAGGGGATAGTGATGAATCTATCCCATTACTACCCATTCTTTCTTATCTCAGAGCTTCCATCTTTCCCTGGGGACACAGCCCTCTGGGAAGACATCACATTGTCTTCCTGGGCTGTCCTCCATTCTCCTCCCAACACAGCTAAGTGGATGAATCATGAACACATGGACATCTGCTGGCCAAGTGGGTCACACTTATCCTGAAGTCATGTGGGTACTCCTGTTCCATCCTGAACAGGCCTTCTCAAATGCCGATTCTGGTTTCCAGGGGATATTTTAAAGGAGAAGTAGATTTCAAGCAAATGATTGCAACTTATCGAAAATAATGTGCTACTTAGCGTCTGCGGCAGACATCCTGGCAGGCAGCAAGGGGAAGCAGTGCCTGAGCAGATGGGCGCGATTAGGCTCAGATTTTCAGATGGGCTTTTTGTTGTTGTTGCTGCCTCTGCTCGTTTCGGCACACTAGTAACATCAGGAACTCAGAGAGAGCGTCCACTCCTCCTCTCTGTGCCCCGAGATAGAGCTCCCTATACCAACACTCACACTGGAAACACCCATCCTGGGGGGAGGTACAGTGGGCACCAGGATTAGCATCATCAAAACGTATTTGTACCACAAGGCTCTGGCTAAATACATCAATGGCTGGCAGAGAGATGGATGAGGCACTAGCTTCATTTTCCTTTAAGGATTCTCCTCCCTGAGGCTCAGCCTTATTTACTCCAGGTACTACCATATTTCCCTGAAGAAGTGTCTTGTTTTCACATTCACCTAGTTAGCCAACATCTTCTCCAAACATGCATTATCTGCCCGGAAAGTTCCAGAGCTTTTCCATAATCCACACCCCCAGCCCAGTTTAGCAAGCACCTTGGAATGACACTTTATGAGCCTCCTAACCTCCAGGAGAGCCAATAGCTAATAGCAAGCTGTCCCTGTTTACAGACATAAGCGCGCGCACGTGCGTGCGTGTGTGTGTGTGTGTGTGTGTGTGTGTGTGCGCGCGCACACACACACATACACACTTTTTTTGATAGGTGTATGTGTGCTAGGTGTGTGTGTGTCGTGCCTGCATGAAGAAAGCAGACACCCTGCTCTGTCACTCTCCTATTCCTTTGAGGTCTCTAGTGGAAGCTGGAACCAGTCTCACTGCTATCAAGATACAGAAGTCTTCCCATCTCTACCTACACAACCTTGGAGGTACAGGGATGTGTGGTCACACCTGAGTTTTTATGTGGGTACTGGGAAGTTTAACTCAGGCCTTCATGCTTATGCACAAAGTCCCCTACAGAATGGAGGGTCAAAGGACCTAAAGTAAATGTCAAGGAATGGTTTCTCCAGTTATTCTTCTGACTGCTAAGAATTTACTCAATTTATGTGGCGAATGAAACATACCCACTATCTGAGAATGGCAGCCCTCCCTCATTTCTCTGATGTGCACAGGGCACTTGAAGAGCATGGATCTAATACAGCATCCAGTCTGAAATGTTAGCTCAGCTTTTGAAGCTCCAGCTCACACACATAAGGATGGACACACTGGTCTCATGGATTCATTAATTCTTCACAATGAAAAAAATGAGACATAATCCTTATATAGCAAAGACTCCGCAGTGCTCAGACCAGGTTTGAAACTTTCCAGTCACTTCTATTGCTTTGTTTTGGTGTGTAAAATTCACTGTAATTTCTTCTGGATTTTTCTTTCAATGACAAATTAATATAAGTTTACTGGGAAAAGAAATCCCTAGGGGTAGACTTCTTCCATTTGAAGAATATACTGATTTTTAAGAAACTATGATTTCCCTAGAAACCAAAGAACAGAGTTTAAGGGGGAAAGAGGACTCAGGTCAGGGGAGTCTTTTTAGGAGAGGGAGATAAAATAATTCAGAGACTGTCTCCGGATCAAGAGGCATGACAGGGACAGAGGTCCTAGCATTGAGGATAGATTGCCATGTCCCTTCTGCATCAAGTCACAGCACTTTGCCTCATCCACCATATGGTTCTTTAGGGGTTACCATGTCCTTTATACCCAAGCCACACTGAAATTCGTAGGGATTGGCATTCTGTGCCTTCAGAAAGAAAAGCAGGAATGGAAGAGGAGAAGGAGCCCAGCTCTGGTGATCTGTGATACATGCCTAGCAATTTATAGTGAGTCCCTCATGGATCGGTCCTTCTTTTATGAAATATATTTGATTTGTTTATCCATTACACTAAAAAAAAAAAAAATGGCATCCTTGAAGGTATGCTGGTTGATAATCTGGTAAATTACTTGCCTTATAAGCATGGAGACCTGAGATAAATCCCTAAGAACCCATGGCTAGTAGGAGGGGACAGCCAGTGTGATACACTTGTGAAGGGAGGTAGAGACAGGTAAATCCCCAGAGGCCTACTGGCCAACAAGCCTTGCCTAATTGATGAGTTATAGACCCTGTCTCAAAAACCAAATGAAGAAAGTAGAGGGAGGGTGCCTGAGGAGTGATAGTCAAAGGTGTGCTTTGTTACCCACATGTACATACACATACGTGCTACATACACACTCCCACAAATCATTCCCTGAGCAAGTACTAGACAGAAATACAAAGACTGAAGGCATTCCTGACATGGACAAACGGTTGCATGGGGAAAACCAGACAAATAAGACTATTGTTAGAATTCAGCTCATAGAACATAGCACAGTGGATGAAGTTTCCTCACCCAACTCACAGTTAAGGAAGTTGTCTCTCGTCATAATACTTTATTCGAGTCTAGCCTGCCATGTGTCTAGATATGCCAACAGAACCCATAACATGCACATGCAGAACTCGACAGAGGCAGCTGCTAGAGATTCCCTGCAACCATCCACAGATCCTTGCATCATTCAACCTAGCAACTGTGTGTAGGATTTCAACACTGAAGAGCCACAGATGATCAGAATCTTGGAGATGCATCTTGGGATGAGGTACCCCCCCCCCCATGATAGACAAGAATCCTGATGGTGCAACAGACAGGAATCAGAGTAAACTCACATCCCAGACAGGTGTCCCCAACACACTTCTTTTTCGTGGACAAGCAAGAGCTGTAGAGTATTGCACCCAAGCCACAAGCCAACAACCAGACCCGTGTGGGCTGGCACAGCAGATTCTAGCCTTCTTAGGCATCAAAGAGGACTTCTTTGCTGTGAGAAAGCTTTTACTCAGCCTGAGCAGACATTTCCCCCTTGTGGTTGGGCTGTCTGGAGTCTGTGGCTGGCAAGTTCACCACACACTCAACTTGACAAACCAGAGTCCTTGCTAACTCAGTTCTCAAGACAGTGCACTGTTAACCTCATCAGGGATTCCAAGTCTGGGGCGGTGGTCTTTGCTTTGCAGGGGTTGCTGCAAGCCAAGGTCCAAGCCTCTGAATAGCTTGCTTCTTTCATTCATAGGAAAGCGAAAGAAATATCTGAGCTGCTGGCAGAGAATCTGAGAAAAAATAGGAGCTGCCATGGACACCCCATTTCTTACCCATCCCAGACCAAGTAGAAGCCACATACTCTGACCCCAAAGTGAGCTTCCTCAGCATGGTGAGGACTAGACCCTAACTGGCAATAATTCTACATATAAACAACTCTTGCTAGGCATGAAGCACACACCAGACAGTAATCAGCTTATCTAATAGAACAGGCCTCTTTTCCTACCACAGAGGAGGATTAGCGGGCTTGAATTACAGCCGTGAAGTGTAATCAAGCCCGGATCGACACTGGCAAAGGATACTGTATATTCCTGCTGGGCCGAGCGTTGTTGGCGCAACATGGTGTACCTACAGGGGATGAACAGGAAATGCTTGCCATGGTAATTATGCCAGGAGGTAGCAATTGAGAAGTGGGGGACAGCTAGTGTTATGGAAGGAAAACGAGATGGCAGCTGATGCCCACTCCCTAGACTCCTTCCAGTCTTTGAAAGGTCTTGCAGTTACTGCATCTGAGCAGATTTTTCTTGCCCATTATAAGCAGAATAGTCCCCTAAGCCATAGCAATGGAAGGCAGATACCCTCCCTCACTTGACCATGGAAACATCTGCAGAGTTTTGTCTGCAGAGTGGAATCTGCAGTCTCCAACCATGTTTGATGGGGTTTGACTGAGCGGGGCCCAGCTGACAAGGAGTTACGAAGAAAAGGGTACCAGAGCTGAAAAATAATAAAAATAACATAAAAATTATGAATCCCATCTTCACCTTGGAGATGCCAAAATCAAGCCAAAGCAGATGGCGCCTGCCTTTTCTATCTCCCAGATGGAAGCACCCCCATCTCACTTGAGATTCTAGGATCTCACACTATGTTTGGGGTGGGGAGGTGTGATTTACTTAGAAGTTCCATTGACAGGAGGCAGCATGATTTCTGAAGTAGTCCTACAATGCTTGAGGATGGAAACATTTTCATTTCCATGTCACTTGCTTGTAAACTTTTAAGCCACCCTCTTCATCCTCTAGAGTTAAGAAACTATTATCTTCTGCATTTCCTAACAAAAAAGCAACCATTCCCCTTTGAGATTCCACACCTGTCTTGTCATCTATCCTGTCCTCCCATTCATATTTCTTTAAAGATCAAAGAATCCTCCCAAGGAAGCTGCCTCCACTGACAGCACTGTGGGTCATAGTCTTTCCATAAGTCTAACTCTTTGGGTACAAACTTGTTGCTCATTTCTTCACTGCTGCAAGGTGGTCCCTACCACACCTGTACATCGCAAGTCAAATCTTTCTTTAACCAATTCTCTCTAATAGTTGCTCTTTAATACCCTTCCATCATCTGACATTTATTTGTTTTTGAGACAGGGTCCCAGCATACCAGGCTGGCTTTGAACTTGCTATGCAGTCCAAGATGACCTTGAACTTCCCGCTTCCACCTGAGGGCTGGGACTACAGGTGAGTCCTAGCATGCCCAGTTTATGTGATGCTAAGGGCAGAATCCAGAGCTTTACACATGTGAGGTAATCACTATGCCAGGAGCTACGTGCAGTCCTCAACATGGTTCTTTACCATACAATTAAAAGAACAGGTGATTGGAGTGACGGTGTGGTACTCCCCTAGAGACAGTCCATGATAAGAAAAGAGGTGTGTGTATGTGTGTGTATGTGTGTGTGTGTGTGTGCGCGCGCGCACGCACATGCATGGGTGTTGCAGTGCTAACTGCATGTGAAACTGAATACTTAATTCAGGAAGAAGCGTTTACTCCGTGTGTGCCACAGTACTGTAGGGAACTTCAACTCACTATAAACAGCAACTAAATGACTCCAGTATTCAAAATTATGTCATCAGCACAGGCTAAGTGAGTACAACAGCTCTTCAAAAGCCACAGAATGCAAGAAAGAGCCAAGAATAACCAAGAACTGCCTTTGTAATATGTTAAACTGATCTGGACATGCAATGGTTTTGATATGGAGGGCAGGCTAAGGCTGCTGCTCAGAGATAGATGTGATCACATCTGAGAAATCAGACCTCTCGTGGGAGAGGTTTCCCTGGTCCTGAGTCAGCAGGCAGCTCCTTCCTCTGACAGGGTTATCACATATCATCAGTCAGGCACCCTGTGTGCGTGCATGTACTCACGTGTATGTGTATGCATGTATGCATGCATTAGTGTCTGTGCTGGAGTGTGTGTGTGTGTGTGTCTGTGTGTGTGTGTGTGTGTGCGCGCGCGCGCTCACAACAGCAACCAGCCATGACATCCTAGAGCCTTACATTTCAAGCTTTAATCTATTTTTCTACACAAAAGCATGTGGGCAGGGCTGCAAAACCCCCGCCACACTATCTTTTCAGAGGTTTCAGATAAGTGGGCTGGGGAGCGGACCCTAGTACTCAGAGTTCTGTTCTAAGCATCAGTCATAGTTTTCCACATTGACCTGTGACCCAGGTAGCAGAGGTCACTCTGCACTGAAGTGACTAAGCAGAAATCTATAAAATGGGTCATGGCCCTTCCCTTCAGGGCATCTTGTGAATTTTATAACCACGCCCTAAAGAAGTCTTCTTAAATTTATCCTCCTGGCTGATGTCGCCTGTTTGACTAGAATTTAAGCTGTCGGAAAGGCCTTTAAGTCACATGATTTTTTTCAATGCAGACTAAAAAGAAATGTGTTGCTCAAACCCAAAGCTCATGGCAAAGGGTGAATCCTGTCTCAGTTATACACTGTGGTGGGAGCCTTCCTCAGAAAGGGTGTGGCTTTTGAGTTTCCTACCTATGGCTAAAATACATTTCACAGATCTTTGGAGGAGGGACCAGGTGATTTCCTGGGAATGCATAATCAGACCAAAAGACCTCTTGGATTCTGATGAGGTGATCCTGTGCCTCACACTCTTGGGATAAGATCCAAACTGGAATTCAGCTCTATCTTCTCCAACTAAGAGCTTTTATTTCTGCATTCCATTCTCCTTCCCTCATGGTCTCCCAGCCCCCCTTCTGGTCTGGAGGCCCAATCCCCATCTCAGGCAGACAGGCCTGGCAGGGGCAGATGGGTAATTTTTCCTTTCAGCTTTAATGGCTGCTATTAACAATAAGTTGCCCTGCCCTACTAATGGCTCAACTTTCAGCTTTCCCTCTGATTGCCTGTGAGTAACACTGTGTCACATGAGCTGTGTTTAACAGAGGTGTAATAAATGCCAAAGAAGAAATATTACCCAAAATAAAAAAATAGTTTGTCCCAGTGTGGCCAGGAGCTCATGACTCCCAATGACGCTCATTTCAGCTTCCAAAGCAATTTCCATTTGCATTCTTTTTTTTTTTTTTTTTTTTTTTTTTTTAAGATCTCTGGGGACTTTAAGAAAGCTGTTTTAAGAGAAAATCCAGAAAGATTGTAGTGAATGTCAAGTGCAGGGAGTTCCGTGTTCGAGACAGCAGACAGACTGACATCAAGAGAAGCTCTGGGCCAAGAAAAGAGGCAGGTATGAGAGAAGGCTCATTTATTATTACAAACAAGGCAGCCTTTCCTCCTTGCTGTGTTCAGAACATCAGCTGTGGCAGAAGGGGACAGAGATCCAGAGACTTATGAATCCCCCTGACACCACACACACACACACACATACATATACATCCACATTCCTCCCCCCACACAGCATGTAGAAAGATTCAAGTTCTCATAATTTTATTGCAAGCAAACTCTGTTCTCAGTTTGATAATAAGCAAAAACCATGCTGTTGTGTTTCTCAAATAGTAGCTGGTTGGAGCTGTTCCATTCCCAGAGAAGAAAGCAATAAACACTGAAATCCCCTGGCAGTCCCTCAGTTGAAGATGTGGGCAGGAAGCATTTCAAATCCGTAAGGTGTTCAGGGAGGAGGAAAACGATAAAGGGAGGAAGGAAGAGCTCTCCCAGGAGGTCTGGGGATGAAGTGTGGCCATCCTATGAAAGGGAGACTCTTAGAGTAACAGAACCGGAAGGGGGCAATTTTCTCAGCCACTTTGCTCACCAAGATTGGCCTAAGGGTTCAAAAGCAGTACTCAGAACAAACAAAGGTGTGGATGCCATCTGGGCCACCATGTGGCTCTCTTTCAGAGCTCACAGCCTTCTTCTTTCCACATCTCTCAAGCTTGCAGCACAAACACCAGAACATTTGCTGTATATTCAACGTAAGAGACCAAGGGATGAAAAGACGCAGTGACTCTGGGACTTAGCTTTAGAATCACACTGTTCAAGGAGATCCTCTGAGCAGCCAGTGCAAATAGAGAGGGTGCCAACTTTCCATTGTGACAGCAGACAATGCCTATACATCAAAACATTATGGTGTATGATGGACATATACAGCTGTGTTTGTCTCTTAGAATGCGAGTCACAGCAGAGTCAGGTGCTATGCAGGCCTGGTAACTGCAAAATCATAGTCTAAGGGAGAAGATCCATGAGGAGAACCCGGTGGCCCAGACAGGGGCAGCACAGCGCCCCTGGAGGATGATTCCGCAACAAAACATGGCAAGTCTGATTAAGAAGGAGCAAGGAGGCCAAGGCAGACTGAGCACAAGAGGGGAACCACTTATGATGGGACTCCACGTGGGCCATGGCCATGTGAAAGTTAGTAACAGTGGCCCCTAATAAGAGCTCATGCAGTTGGTCTGCTACTCTTGACCTTCAGTCTTGGGCAACACACTATAATGTATCTATTAAAAAATAAAGGTAGCATTCACAGAGCTCTGTGGGTCAATTTATAATTTCTATTTGCTTATTAAAACACATACTCGGAGAACCAGCATTCCTTGAAAAGGCAACAGGAGCTGGGCAGCCTTTTAAAAGTAATGTGGACTCTTTTTCTTTTTCTTTCCATAATGGTTAACCCTGTAACAAGAGATCTCACATGATCTCATCTACATTGTGCAACCTGATTCACACCCACATCAAGCTTCAGAAGTCAAATTTCAATTCTCACTTTTTAGGAAAGGGGCTCAGAAAAGTTGAAACCAGCCCCAAATAATAGAGCGCTCCAAATGGAATTCTTCACAGCCCATGTGATCAGCATTTCCCAGGCTTATCTGCTCCAACTCAGAGATGTGGACAGTCTGGGTATGTACATGTATGTTCCACTCGTGAGTCAGCTACCATTCCGTGAGCTGAGAAGAGAGAGCCAAATGGCAGGAAAGCAGGAAAGTGCAGGCACACAGAGAGAAAGTCCAGGGCTGTGCATGGCCCTGGCTGTTTCACAGAGCAGATGGAGAGAGGCAAGAGAGCAGGAACTGAACCCCAAACCCCTTTAGTAACATGATACAACCTTCTTTGTCATTCACAGTCATTCCCAAACATTTTGCGTTATTGTCACAGACACAGATCCAACATTCACATTTGAGACATGGCCCTAGGTTCTCAGGGCCAAGCTTCCTGCTTATGATGTCACTTCCGTTGTTAATGCGCACACAATAACCTAATCCTAAATTACAGTGGCTTGCTATAAATGGACTGGGTCCATTAAATAAATAACTCATCAGGGGAGAGGCAGGTTTCATGTAGTGTATCTGGGTTCCTAATTATTCGCCATCTCCTGCAGGGTCAGACTCAAATATGAACTTACCCCCAAATATCAAACAGGACAGATCTGTTCCGCTGTGTTGAAACTAGAAAATGACATGAAACCAGAGGACGGATCTGTAGTTCATATCCCATACCTCATCAGAGAGATTCAGGGAAAGCACCCACTGGGTAAGGAAGTCTAGGCCAACAAGTCGACATTCCCGTGGATGTGAGGGGATTTGCTAGAGAAAGTGAGGGAAGGCAGAGCAAGCTGGTTGGGAGAGTGGCAAGAGGAGCTGCTTCTTTTGTGATAGTAGTGACCTGACCTGCTTTTCTGTTCACTTTGTCATTCCACTGGGCACAAGTAACAGTTTTTACTGGCTGGGGCCATTTACCAAGCAATCACTGGGTTTCACACAACAGAAAATGCAAACTTATAAAGCCTGAACTGGCTTCCATGCGGAGAATGTTCACAGTCCTTGCAAGGTGGAGGTTAAGTGACTTTGAAAGTCGCGTAGTATTCTATGCCCTTGGCTCCCAAGGCTGGAAATGAGACAGAATGGGTAGGGGGAAGCCTAGGTGTTGAACTCAGATTTCTAGTCCCATCTCCAGCACTCTTGGACCAGGAAGCTCTGGACAATGTTGCAAAGCTTGTAACTTTCAGTGTATGGCAAAACTGAGTGTTCTCACTAACTAGCGCTTTGCTTGGCTCAAAGGTCCCATAAGGCACCAAATGTTAGCACTTGCCCCCTTTTCAGGTCCTCTTTGAAAGGATAACTTGGGGGCCTAGAGATGGGTGGTTCAGTGGTTACATACACTTGCTGCTCTTGGAGACAATCAAGTAGGTTTCCAGCACCCATGTTGGCCAGCTCACGACTGCCAGTAACTTCATTTAGGATAACTGATGATGTCTTCTGCCCTCCAAGGGCAACTAAATACATATTCTTCCACACTTTAAAAAATAATAATAAATTTGGATAATAAAGTAAATATAAAAATGTGACTCGAATGTATCACAGTTAAGCTTAGTTGCTACTTGCTTAATGAAAGTCGTCTTTGATAGGCAGACACATTCACTGAGCCGTGTCAGTGGGAGCTACAATAGAAGAATATAAACACTAGTACCTCCCCTTCAGAAGATGGGGAATGAAACCTCACTCTGGTTCAAGAGCATGACTCTTTCATGTGAAATCTTGTTCTGTTTCAATACCCTGCTGTTTCTTTACTGCAATTTCATGTTTTGCTTAATTGTCTAGAGTGGCAGCTGTGATTTTCATGTAAGTTTCTATCCATCTGTTTTTCTGTACCAGAAAGGCATGCAGAAAGTGCCAGGACTTCTCCGAGGGATGGCCTTATGTATACTTACCAACAAAACATACAGACTAAAAAAGGAGCCGGGCTGAGCTCACAGAGATCTTAGAAGGCCCATGGTCTCCTATTGTATGTGCTGCCTCCCACTTCTCCATGTTCCCCTGTGCTCCAAATCTAAGAAAGATATAGCTTTCCATAAGCCACAGAGAATCACCATGTTCTTTGTATTTGGGAGCATCCAACCCAGAGGGTCTTGTGCCAGGAACCTCACCAAGCTGGTACACTGCGTCTTTCCAGACCCATCACATACCATCTCCTCTCCACTTCCCCATTTATGGAAGCACGGACAACACCTGACTCAGAAAAGCTATTCCCTGTATTCAGGACCCAAACCTCCAGCTAGGGCTGGCTTTGTGTGTGTGAGACCCACACAGTCTCCCAAAGCCCCACTCACAGCCACCAAGTGCACTCAACATTAATTCTCTAATGTTACCACTATGAAGTACTCGCTATTCCAAAAAATTACATGGACTATGTATGTGGGTGCTTGTTTACACATGGGTGCACACAACCCTTGGTAAAAGTCAGAGGTCAACTTGTAGAAGTGAATGCATTCCTTCCAACATGAGGTGTGGGGGACCAAGCCCTGATCAGACTTGGCAGTGAGTTCCTTTCCTTGGTGAACCATCTCACTGGCCCAGTATGCTTTGAACAAAGATGCACACACATTCCCTTTTTCCTGGAATCCATAACTTCTCTGGGCAGCCCTGTTTCGGGATACATTGCAGTTATTTTGTGACAAGTGATTTAAACAGAGTAAGCACGTCACAATGCAATTAATGTCTATTTTACAAAAGGCATCTCTCCATGTTTGGGATTTGGAATCCAATTTTATGACACAGAAAACTGGTTAAAGTTTGGTTGGAGGTGGGCGTAAAAATCAAAAGAAATTTCTGGAACTCAACCTATTTATAAACTAGAACCCACTGATGTGAAAGACCAAATTCTGGAGCTGCCAAAATTTGTGTCCAGAGCTGTAAGATGGAAGGCGTGGGTTTCTCACTAGCTGAATGACCTTGGATGATGTTCTGTTCCTTTGCCTTTTGGCCCCAGAGTTTCATGTTCTGCATAGTCCCTCATGGGACATGGTACATGCCAGGAATGGTGCCAATGCAGTATTTCTTATCTGCAAAAGGAGGCAGATAGTGATAATCACTGCACCTCAATAAGAGAGGAAGTGAGGAAGTGCTGATGTCTGGGCACAGGGGTGGAATCTGCAGGGTAGGACACCAGCACTTGTGTAGCCACCTCTCAAGCCAGCTGATCCCCCAAGCTTCTGCTATCAGCCCCCTCTACTCAGCCACAGCAGAACTACCCTGGAGACTCCCCAAGCTGTCACCCCCAGACTCTTCTCTCCATTCAGTTTCCAGATAGCTTGTTTGAATGCTATAATATTGGTTCCTACTTTTTGTTGACACCGACGATGACAATTTGAAACTGCTATGGCCAACAGCTCTTTCATCCATTGCTTTCTCACTGTTCATGGAGAGCCACTCATCCAAAGGCCAGAACCACATTTTACTGTCTTTTGCAGCTCGTTCTAAAGCACTCAGAACTTTGCTAGAGGTATGGGATACATCTAGAAATGCCTTTTGATTTATTCAAACAAGGTAGAAGCCCCCACGAAGACAGAAGGCAGACACCAGCTCTGTTATCACAAGGTGACATTTCCGGAAGCATTTCCAAGCTTGACAGAGTGAGACTTCCCGTGATGTCCTGAAGACACTTGATGGTTTTATCATTAGACAGACCCCAGTTACATCTTAGTGCCTGTGCCCTGTCAGCTACCTGACTGTAGGTGAATCAGTTCACCCTTCAGAGCTCTGTCTTGTTTCCTCAGCTGCAAATGTGGGTGCACCTCATCTGTCTTCCAGGATTGCCATCTTGAGCTGACATGTGCCAAGTCATGAGAGGAGAGCTGGACACATAGGACATCTCAAGTGCCCATTGCCTCCCTCGGCTCTGTTAGGTGACTCATGCTAAACATTTACTTGCCATTTCATCCCCTTGTATCTGGCACCAGAGGACAGCCATACAGCTGAGCCAATCAGCTTCACTAATCAAGCAGAGCCCTCATTTCCTGGTCCAAGCTTCCAAAACCCACTGGAACACTACCCACTTACCTTCATGGAGGGCAAGTGATACTAAGTGATACTCTAATGCTTTTGTGCTAGATCACACACACACACACACACACACACACACACACACACACAGACCTCCACACATACCAGAAGCAAATTTAAGAAACAGTAACATTTAATGCTGTCAGGCTAAAATTAATGGTGGGACTGTAGGTCCACCTTTTAGTCTGCTTCCAACTGTTGTGAAGAAGTCACCCCCAGTAACATCCTGCTGACACTGAAGAGTGAAGTCAGTATTCCTACATGCACAATGCTCCCTGAAGCCATTGAGCTGGTAAAGCTACATACAGGGCTCATAGGAGCTTTAATCTGGGAATCTGCCTTCTAGTACTGGAAAATTTATTCTCAAAGGAAGAATACTAACACAGAAGAATAGGGTGATGACAATTTACAAGATTGAAACAAAATTCTTGAATGAGAAGAATGATGACTTCTTCAGAACTCATTGAAAATGGTGCTAACAATAAATGAGGACAGGAGTTTCAGAACTCATGTTGAAATCCATTCACCTAAATATTTCATATAAATATGATCTAGAAAAGGTTTCCTATTTGGTAACCTTTCACTATACATCTGAATACCATAAATTGGCTTGGACACTAAAGTTGCCACAACTATTAGTCTTCTTCATGTAGGAGGACTATAGCTATTTAGAAATATTCCAATCAAACTATACAGGCAAGGAAAGCAATGGGAGAAAGAATCAAGTAACAAAGGAAGACAGCTAAATTATAAGGGCAAACATCTGTGAACTAAATAAAATGTGTGGTAGTGTGGGCAGAATGATAAAGCCACTCCTGAAATTCTGGAGACACTAGCCCAGCTCACCTGTGAGTAATGTGGTCGTCCCCACAATCCTACAACACAAGTGCCAGCCCACACTATGCTGTCAGACATTCTGTATGGATTTGTGACCTAGGAAAACCACATTACAAGGCTAAACTAATATATAATGTGAAGCACTATACACAGATAGACACAAAATGTTCTCAGTCATTTATAGACAGGCACTCTTTTTTTCCACCTCATTTAATACACACACACACACACACACACACACACACACACACACACACACACACACCCTGTGGGGTGAAACGGGTGTGGAGAGTGTCTCCCCAACCTGCTAGAGCAGATGATGCAGGAACAGGGGTGAAGAGAGTTCAGTGACAAAGACTTATAGCATCTCTGGGCTACAGTGCATAAATACATGCCCAAGTACTTAGAAGCTTGAGTTTTCTTCCTCCATAAATAGAAATAATAATAAGACAACCTCTCTACTGAGATCAAAGGCAGCATTAGGATCCCCTGACCTCTAGTTACAGAATAACTAAGAAGTTGATACCAAGAGTCTTCAAAATTGTAGACACCATTCTGACTTAGGTGGGAAATAACATAAAGGAGAAATGTAGATTTACCAGGTCACTAAGTAAAAAAAAAAAAAAGCCATGTGGGAGGTAGGTCAATCCAGGGATTACAGCAGAGCCTGTAGGTTTTCTGCTTGTAGGACCCTGTCAGTGCTGTAGTCCCCTGTGAAGATGTAACCTGCCATGTAGATGTCTAAAATCAGCCTATTCACCCACATTTACTGCAATAAGATCTGTGCTTACTATTGCTCAGTCCTCTTATGTGACATCACCTATGTTTCACATCAAATCTGGATAATGCATGATAGGGAATGTTCTTCTGTATATATGTTTGTCTTATTGGTTGATGAATAAAACACTGATTGGCCAGGCAGGAAGTGACATAGCATGGCAGATACTGCCACTAGTTAACCATAGAGGTTTGGAGGTCAGTACAGACAGGCAGGAAGTAACACAGCATGGCAGAATCAGAATATAATCAGGGACAAACAGGAAATTGCTCTCTTCTCTGCAGAGATGTAGCAGCCAAATGAGATGCAGGTCTGGCATTCCCGGTAAGCCAAGACCACGTGGAAATATTTAGATTGATAGAAATGGGTTAATATTTAAGATAGAGCTAGCCAATAAGAAATGCTAGTAACTGGCCAACAGTTTCACAATTAATACAGAGTCTCTGTGTGTTATTTGGGACTGCCGTGGCTCTGGGGCCAGGCTGGCGGGGAAACTGCTTGTAACAAACATATATGACTTTCTAGCTTGTCTAATCTACTGTGAGAAACTGGGGGGAGGGAGGGGAAGTTAAGGCTAAGCCTGAGTACAATCTCATTTAACAAACTTGCTTCCTTTCTAAAAGACATTTCTACCCAAGGACACATCTCAGACTACTCCTTTATAAGGAAGTGGGGCCACATCAATACGACCAGTGTGGTACAAGCAGAGGTATGACGAGTATACACTCAAGTCTCCGTTAAAGGGGATAAACTGACCTATCTATCTGTGCTCTATTCTGGGTAGCATATGTGATGTTGGGAACTCTAGTAGCCACTTTAGACCAAGAGGACAACAAAGCAGTAAACTTCCTGGAAGATGGTATAGAGAGAGAAAGGAGGCCTATGTTTGTCAGCAGTGGGGCCACTTTGAAATGCCTGTCTCTTGTATTAGTTGAACAGGGGTAGATGCGGCCTCTGTTACTCACCATTGTCTCTAATCCTAATATATTTGTACATTTGAGTTAGCTTTAAGTGGTGGTTTGAAATTGTTTCACTTCTCCTAATAGGTTTTCTTCCTAGTTTGTTTCCTAGATGTGGATTCTAAGGAAAACAAAAACAAAACAAAACAACAACAACAACAACAACAAAAAAAAACCAAACCATTCCTTCAAGTTTATTGTGAAAGTCAACACTGAGATTAAAATACTTCAAGAGCACTTTATACATCAGAAATTATTATCCCAATATTAATTCTGTTGCTATTATTTTTTTCAATTTTAGTGCCAATTTCCAGAGAAAAATAGGTAAGTTGATTGACAAATAGAAACTAGCTGAGACTAGGAACGCCAGTTGCATTATTCTAGCAAGATTTTATATCAGCAGAGAGTGAGTTCAAGGTTGTGAGAAAGTAATCAGGGGGTTACTAAAATTTTCTAATTGTTGTGTTCTTAGAAAAAGAAAAGCTACAAGGATGCATTTGATCTATCTGAGAAGTTTGTGTGGTTCCATATTTTTACCCATTGTTCAGGTACTATCTCTTGAATGAGGGAAGATGAGCCAGGTGTCTGTATGAACTGGGGCACTAGAGGGCTCTGGCTACACAGCACACTGCAGGACCAAATCTCCAGTGGCCAGAGTGCCTTGAAAAGGTGGGTTATCACAAACTACTGTGGAAATTGAGCATGCTTTATTTTTTCCTCTGTGTGCCTGCACACGAGCTCAGGACAAAGGTAAACACTGGGTGTCCTCCTCCATCATTCTCCTCCTTAATTTTTGAGACTGTCACTCACTGAACCTGAAATTTGCTGACTGTCTATATAGACTGGCTGGCCAGCAAACCCCAGGGGTTCTAACCTCCCTGCAAGCCCGCCCACCTCAAGGGCTGGGATTACAGATGCAAACCACGGTGTCCAGCTTGTATGTGGGGAATGGGGATCTTAGGTCCTTGTGAACACATAACAAGCCCTCTACCCACTGGGCCACCTCCCTAGCCCTAAACAATCGTTTGTTTTGTTGGTTCTGGGGGGGGGGTTGAAATCAGGGTCTCACGAAGCATATACTAGTTAAGTGTCCTACCCAGAGTCACATTCCCAGACCTCTACTCCCTCTTACATTGTCCACTGCTCTGTAAGTCCCTCGACGCTTATAAAAATGGAGGTGACTAGGAAAGGTAAAAAATCCACAGCCCTGTTGGGTGTTACAAAGATTTTAACGAACAACAAAAACAAAACAAAACCCACATGTGTGACACTGCAAATCGGTTTAGATAAGAAACAAAATAAACTTAACAACTGTCATGGTTTATCTACACAACCTCCTACCATGCCAGCTGTCAACTTAAGAGAAGCATGGTCAGCACTTTCTCAATTCTTTGAAGTTACTGGCAGATATGAGAAACATCTGTAACACCATGGTTACGGCTTGAGGGTTCAGAGAAAAAAATAATCTCACCTTGAATTCCCCAAAATGAAGCCTGAGATAAGCATAATGCCTTACAACTCACCAAAAAGTTCATGAAATTATGTCCCAATATAAGTTTGGGATTTTTTAAAAAACTAATATCCCTCAAACATACCAAACCTCAAAGTCTTTGGCCATATGTGCATACACCACACACTTGAAATACCATGAATTTCTAATGAGTATGTGCATACAAAATTAAATTCACAACTTTGCATAATTTGCCATATAGGTGTGCTCTGTGTTTGTCAACAGATGTGGCATGATGGGTGTATGTGTCACACTGTGAGAAGAGATACTTTCCTCTGGCCACCAGTGTGTCCTGGGGTGAGGTGCTCAGCACTCTGAAGGTTTGGCTCCAGATTCGAGAATAAGTTATGTAGTCATCCCTACTAGCTTCAAGAAAGAAACGGAATCTAAAGAGACTGGTGAAAGAAAGAGGCGGGTGGCTGGACCAGGAGCTTTGTTCATTTTTTAAAGACTGCCTTAGTTCAAATGAGGGGAATGAGACTATCCAAGACACAATGCTGTCTCCTTGCTGGTGTCCCCTAGGAACTGAGGAGGAGATGGAATTGGGAAGCATCCCTGGCAGTTTGAGAAATTCCTACTCACCAAGCTGTATTGTATTATTCCAACTACTCAGAGACAAAAACACAAATTTCAGCTCCTTACTTTCATTTATAATTGAACCGAGTCCAGAAGGATGAAGCCAGTGCCATCTGCAACACAGGCTGCATTAGCAGCCGGAGAATGAAATATTCAAATTACTCTAGGCTACCTCACATAGTGACAGGGCTCAAACACAGACTTGCAGCTAGGAAGGAGAGAGCAGGAAAAGAAAGCGCCTAGAGTTTGCTTTGCTTCAGTTATTGATGTAAAGGCTGGAATGAAAAAAGAGGAAATTTGTTGGGGTTTTTTTTTTGTTTTTTGTTTTGTCAAGGACACAGAAAATGCATTAAAACACATTAGAGAAAAGAGATCATGTAACATTTAACATCTGAAAAGCGCAAGGAAGGGGGAGGATGAAAAGAAAGGAGAGGTGAAAAGGGAGGGAAGGAGGAAAGAAAAAAGAGAAGAAAGCAAAAGAGAAAGGAAAGGAAGATAGGAAAGCAGAGAAAGAAAAGATGATGTCATCCTAAACTTCACTAATTTGGAAGCCCTCCAACTTCAGACCTGGGATGCTATTGCTCGGGTGTTTTGCTTCATGTAAATAAGGGGTGCTATTTTTTGGGGAGGGTGAAACTGGAGCTGCTCACTCTGATACCGTTAATCAGGGCTGCTGAAATGGTGACATGGTAAGTGGCTCTAGCCCCTAGCAGCAGTCAAGATGGAGTGACAGGCTCCATTTAAGATGTCACTGCACATAATAAAGTGTAAAACTATACTTAAAATAAACGAGATAGAAACAATAAACTTGACTCAGAATTTGAACTTTCACAGACACTGAGCCTGGAAGAGGAAGCATGTGTGGTGTGTATGTGTGTGGCGGGACTTTCCAGGGGTTCTGCTTCTGCAGCAATTATCAGGTTGTTGCATAGAAGTGGGGGGGGGGCAGAGAGTCTAGTCAGGTCCCAGTGCAATCAAAGAGGCCCTATCTATTTTGTGAACTGGCATCGGACAAGCTCGTGGCCAAAATGCCTAAAGCATTGAGGGCTACATGAAAGGTCAACCCTGGGTGCCATCTTTCCAGAGAGCCCCTGAAAAGGCAGTTTGGCACCCCTAACTCCTGGCTATAGAAGTCCCTTGTGGCAGCATGCTCTGTGTCTAATGTCTGTCCACCTGAGCCAGGGTTGCCTTGCTGTAGCCTGGCTTCATCTAGTCCAAAGGTTTAGCACAAGGCCGTCAAGGCTGTTCGGCCCCAAATGGGAATGATACGTTTTTTTTCCCTCCTCTGGGTCCTGCAATTACTGTTACTTGTGGGGGTGGACTCAATGTCAACGCAAATGCTTTCCTTATGTTTTGTTCTTTTTAAAAGAGAGGGTAAAAAATCCTAAATGGGAGCCAGCAGACAATGCTCCTGAACCAGCCACCCAGGACTCCACATCCTCTAGCCAGGCATCTGGTGTTGAGTTCCTTGTGCATTAGACTTCCCTCCACCTTAGAAACAAAGCAAAACAATCAAACAAACAAACAAAGTAACTAACTAACTCTATCTCAGCACCACATACCAAGGCAGGGCTTGGTATGCACCATTGTTAACTGTAGTTTTTGCTATATAGTTCTGGTATTTGGGCTCAACCAAATCATGCTATAACCTGTGGCCTGCATAGCGGTTTCAGTTGCCACCATCCACCTCCACGCTGCAAGATACTTGAGAACTGATGCTGTCTATGAAAATTAACTTACTGTGGTATAAAAAGCATTAAACAAAAGCCCATAAACCACAGATTTTTACAAAATGCATGCAGTTCATTACCCAGAATGGAGAGACTGTGGCAGGTAGCAGGTCCTATCTCAGCAAGTGTCCATTATCCTAGCTGCTCCTGAGCAGAGGTTTCTCTGTTCAGCTTTGGAACTTTATTTTCCCTTCACTTGCATTAAGCCTGCCTTGATTGAGCACCTACTGTATGCTAGGTATGCTGAGTATCTATGTGTATACTGGGTAAACACAATAGGTACTCACGATGTTCCTATAGGATTGACCGCCTCAAAGAGATGTTAGTTTCATGTATTAAGGGGGAGGGGGCTATAATCTAGTACTATTGTCTAATAATTTCTCGACTATCACACATCCAGCTCTGTATTGAGAAGTCCAAGCAAGGCTGTGGTATTGATACCGAAAACAGGCAAACAGTGTGAGCAGGCAGGCTCTCACACAGCCACTAGCACCAGAAGTCACCTTCCTCCCCGCCTCTAGCAGGGACCATTAGGCAGGGATCCTTGTGTCATCTCTCTTACGTCCTCCTCTGTGGAGCTAGGATCAATCTCTGGCATTGGGTCACATGTGAAATCTGCCTCTTCAGAGTGCCTGCAGCTCGGGATGTCACTTCCCACCAAGCTACACTGCAGTCACTCAGAGTGGGAGTTTTATTAGCCATAAGCTGTGACACCATGCATTGATATATTTAAGCAATAATGAACAAGAAAACAGTGGTGGTCTGAAGCAGCCACTGAAGTGGTAAAAACAACCAACAGGGTTTTGTGAACACAAAGCTCTGCTCATGGATCAGAGACTCAGTAAGGAAGGGAAATGATGAAGATTTGGGATGGCAACATCCAAGAATCCAAGAAAAACTGCTGTAAGACATACAGTGCTGTGTGAACATGAGCTGAAGATGGTCGAGGATGCTTGTGGACCACTAGATGGTTCTGACAACACTTGTCACTGAGTGCAAATTCAGCTCCATCCTATTGCTGAGCCTCCCCCAAAGTCTAATTAACTCCAAAACCATGGCACACAGCTTTAAAGTCTAACAGTAAAAAATATTTTAGTGGAAAACACTAAAAAGCTCAGGAATATTTACTGGGTCTCAGCAGATCCAAAGGTTTGCTAACAGCAGCCCACCAAAGAAGCGAACCATGACCTTGGGCTGCAGCCTGAGCCAGCCTGGTGCTTGACAAACCCCAGCAAGTCGTCCTGGGTCAAGGCAACCTAGTGTGGTGGCCTTAATGGAAACATGCTGGGCTACAAAACAGTAACAGCATGATTTAGAGGTTAAAGAAACAGACTTAACCGAGCTTGGCAAAGACCTTTTAGAAACCTTTCAGTCCTTGTCAATACTCAATTGACAACAGGTGCGACATGCTGACCTCATTGGCTAAACACGTTAAACGGCAATACAATTTATATGATTAAAAGGGTGGATGGGATAACAGTGTTCAAGTCCTTCATCCTCTTTGAGCATTTCCAAAGTTCAAACAGAGCTCTGGAGTTACTATTTACCATCTTTTAATCAACCCTTTAATATTTCTTATTTGTTCAAGCTTCAGGCAGTAATTGGAAATACAAATCTTCAATGAACAAATGAAGACTTGGACTTTGGGATCAATCATTATCTCATAAACCTTTAACTTCAGAACCTTCATGTCATGTAAACTGTTTAAAAATTACAGTATTTCCTGGCTTTTCTTATCTACCCTTTTTGAACTGAATCTTTAAAAAGTCACAGTCATCCCATCAAAAATATCACTGTGCTCTATCATGTTCTGTTTCCTGGAACTAATATATTTTATATGTATTCCATTACAGAAATCTGCATTCTGAGAGATACCAGCACCCACATCTTTGCATTGCAACCTCCTCCATCCCTGCTGTAAGAAAGGAGCCTATAAAGAGCTGTTGCCTTTATAGAAACAAAGCCAGACTAATTATAGAAGACTGCTAGGTTACACTTCTCTCTACTTCCTTAACTCCCCAGGTGTCACAGCCAAGATGGTTGACTCTGTCAATAATTTGCTGCATATGAATATCCAACTTTAATTCTCACCTAGACATTCTTTACCAAGTATTTAAATTATGACATTTTGGATCATATGATTTTCATGATGCTGTGGATAGTATTAGGCACTCTCTCAAGCCCGATTTCCATGTTTCCTTTATTATGTTTGCATATCAAAAGCCTAAATGCAGACATTTATGTATCTTTGCATAAAGAAACCAGAATTTATGCTACATATATTTCCTTCCTCCATTTTTCTTTCAACTCTGAACTTAGTGAGCCAAGAAACGCACCAGGACTTCTCCAGTCTGTTTTCTACTTCAAATCTATGGTTGTAATTTTCTCATCACACAAGCCTCTATGCTCAATTATAATAAAATTTTCATCATAGACCACTCCCATGCCCTTGACCCTGCAGGTGAGGTTAGGGTATCTTCAGATCTTGTAGCTAAATACATCTTTTAAAATTACAGCAGAGAATGGGGGCGAAGCAACAAGTTTTTAACTCCAGTAACTACAAGTGTGATTGTGAGCATATGTGCACAGAATTTCTGAACACAAATGTGTAAATTATCCTTCAGGGAAAAAAAAAAGCTTACAATTTTTAAGATGTTTGGCAGTGTTCAAATTAAAATAAAGTTTTCCTTAACAGAAAAAGTAAGTTTCCATTGGAGGCCACTATTTTCCATAAGATTACAAACTTACAAACGAGGAAAAAAAATCTAGAAAGACCTTTTTGTAGCAAAGATTTGGGGTCCATAGGACAACGTGAGGAGGGATGGCAGTCTGAGCTTTGTGCTTGGCCATCCCTGTGCGCTGCTATTCATACAATATGACAATGATGGCTTACATCAAAAGCCACAGTGCAAATAATCCCCTTCTCCATGCCATCCACAGCAATAGGCAGCCCCTAAAACCGGGGGCAGTGTGCCAGCATCCATGCTCCTTGGATGCCAGCTAGCTCCATGCAGAGGAGGAAGCAAGGGAGCCTTTCCCCCTCTGAACTGGGTTTTTCAATGAATGTTGACTGGCACCAGGAGGCTACCTTGGGCCCCCAGAGCCTTCTTAAAACCCTGGCAGCCTGCCAGAGGAGCTCCAACTTTGCAACCCAGAGAAAGCCATGTTGGCAGCTTGTCAGGAGCCAGGGAGTTACATGGCGCCCTGGGGGTAATAATATTTTCCAGAACGCTCAAGCTAATAGTCCCATGATGGGCGATTGAAAGAACCGTAGGTATGTTCTTTCCTGTCCTCAGTCTTGGAGCTCTCATCCATCTCTGCAAAGTACTGAAGCACACCCTGCAACCTTTGTGACAGAGTTAGGGACACACTGCCCTTTGTTTTACTTACTGTGTTCTAGTCAAGCCCAGGCCAGCTTCTACATATTACCATACTTTGAATTCATTTTGTTGACAACAATAAATGTTAATGTATTTTGGAACCGAGTGCACCTTTTATCTTCTTTAAAGAAATAAATTGTGGATCCATAAATGTGCATTCAAGTTCATTCAAGTTCACACATCAGAGTCTCCCTACATGGATGACTGGAGATCTTCAGTTGGTTATGTGTTAGGGTAGCTATAGAGAAGGACAGTGGACAAGCTTTTTGTTTCTTCACCAAAGGTCCTAAGAGGGGCAAACTGTGGTTTGTGTCTCCAGATCCATTCTTAGTCTCTTCAATTCTAATCTCTAAAATTTGTAGATGGCTTTGACAATTTAGCATCACACTCCCTGTTAGTCGGAAATGCATAAGACTCTAGGTATTTTATTGGTTAGAAAGATAAATGCAGAGTGTCCAAGTACAGTCTTTTGAGCTTTAAACTGAGACAGAGAGGGGTGAGGGTGCCCCTAGAATGTCACCTTTCAAGTGAGTTGAGCTATTTCAGAGGTTGTGACATATGAGCTACAACATACTAAAATGATAATAGTAATAACAATAGCTGCCCATAAACTCATGTATTCATTTGATTCATTTGTGATCTCTCTTTTTTCCTTCCTTCTCTTCCACAGTGCCCTCTATTTGTTTTAGAACTATAGAGGCTGAATTTTAGCCACTCCAACAAAAAGTGGGTAGCCATGTCACATGATAGACAATAACTCTTCCAGGCCTTGAAATGCAACTGTACTGAAACCCACATACAGGTTGATGCCAGTTTTACGTGTTGAAACAAACCAGTCACTCTTTCTCCCGCTAAGCAGTTAAATTAGAGAGTATTCAATTAATAACAGCTGAATATTCTGTCACATTTAGGAAGATGTATGGTAAGACAAGCGAGTTGTGATGTATCTGACAGAAATGATAAAGGCTCTCCCGACACAGTCTGGCAGATACTTGGCTCCTGCCGTGGCTCTTTCTCATGTTCTAAAACGTCAGCAGACAGACCCAAGATCCAGCACTGGCTTCAAGGAAAGAAAAACTCCAAAGTGAACAGGGAGGCCTTTGCCAAGTTCCCAGGAGGTGTTTACTCTGCCTGTTTGCTCGAGCTGGGACCCATGTTCCTGTCCACAGGCCAGTGGGGTACATGAGCAGCAAGACTCACAGTCACCTCCAGACAACCACAGGGACCAGTGTTATCCACCCACAACCTTGATCAGTCTCCTCTGGCAGAGATTAGTGTGTCTGGAGGCCTGGCCACCCAATGGCCAGGGGACTTGCTTTTCCCATTTGCACACGAAAGATGACCTGGTCCCAAAAGTGCTCATTGGAAAGTTCTCCTATCCTGGGCCCTCCCAGGTTTCCTGGGCCACCGTCTGAGAGTGAGGAAACTGCTCTCACTACATTCTGCCAGCTCCTGACCCCGAGAGCCTTTATGTATACTCCTTCAGGAAACTGCCCAGGCTGAAATTGAATAGGAAATAAAAGAGACCACGGTAAAATTGCTAACATATGGAGTAACAGAATGATCTGTGACACAATTCTGTTCCATGTTTCCCTTTCCCTTCAAGGACAGCTGGATAGTCACTGAAGTCTATGGAAAAGGAGCCATGATCGTTTCTAAAGTCCAGAGACGCCAGCACCAACCAGACAAGGGCTGAGCTGTGGCACTCAGGAATGGGTCTGGCTGAATGCCAAGGGAGCAAATGTGCTCCTGTAAAATGCAGTTCTCCTGAACTTGGGGAATAATGCACTCAAAACAATGAGAAAGGGGTATAAAGAAAGCCTTCAAGGAAAGAACATGCAGTCACCAACACGTGCCCTCTAAAAGCAACTGCAACGACGAACAGAATAAGCAGAACCGGGGTGACCTGCTTTTATGAAGCCATATACTGGCAGTATTACATTGGGTGACACCACCTGAGATAAAAATCTCCAATTTGGAGCCCCAGCATCCGCATAGTAAAATGCTGGTATGGCAGTGTGCTCCCGCGATCTTGCACCGAGGGTAGGTGTAGGGAGGTGGAGTGGAGAGACCATGTTCACTGGCTATCTGGTTTAGTCCATCCAGGAGTTCCAGATTCAGTGAGAGATTCTCTCACATAAAACAAGGTATGTGTGTGTATGTGGGGGTAATTGGAGAGATGGATCAGCAATTAAGAGCAGTGGCTGCTCTTCCAGAGGTTCTGGGTTCAATTCTCAGCACCCGTGTGGCAGCTCACAACTGTCTGCAGCTCCAGTTCCAGGGGATCTGACACTCTTACACCAATGCACATAAAATGATTTAATTAAATTATTGTTTAAAAAAAGAAGGGGGGAGTGATAGAGAAGAAACTCAGTGTCATCCTGGCCCACCTACAGGCACACACTCAATCATGCAAGTGCAGAAACAAACACACAGACACACAAAATAGCAAAAAAAAAAAAAAAAAAAAAATCTCAGACACAAACTAGGTATAGACAATACATTGAGCGGCACTTTTGTTTTACTTTCTGAGAAGAACATATTGAGAGCAAAAACGAAACCAAGGGGGGGGGGGGGCTGTGCTTCCCAAAGTGTTCAAGTCATCTGTACCTGTTCTTTCATCAGATAACTCAACAAACAGCAAAGCTCCAAAGGCACACTTAGACACATTTGTGACCAAGGAACCACACCCAACTTCCTAGGCCATTTCAAATTAGATTTCTTTGAAACATTCAGGCCAAACTCTGCATACACACAAGTCTCCCCCCTCCCTCTTGAAGGGTAATTTATAAAATTGAAATTGCTTCTGGGGAATTCAAAACACATTTTCTCCCTCTAGGTAGGTGTGTGTGTGTGTGTGTGTGTGTGTGTGTTGTGGATGTGTGTCTGTATGTGCATATATGCAGCCATGTGAATATCTGCAGGCAGGCCAGAGCAGAACAGCGTGCCTATCATTTTCAGCCATATTGCCTTGAAGTGAAGCAGGGTCTCTCATCAAACCAGAAGCCAGGCAAATCAGGCATTTGCCTCCTCAGAGCACTGAAGTTACACATGCACACATAAAACCATGCTACTTTATTCGTGGTTCTTGGGAATTTGAACTTAGGGTCCTCATGCTTTTACTGAAAGAACATTACCCCAGAGAGTCACTTCTCCCAGACCCATATCTTCTCTTGGTAGAAAATACCCATGTGAACAGGTGGGAAAGGATCTCATCTCTCCAGCCCCCAGCAGCGGCCAGGCGCTGCAGACAGTGCTCATGTCACCACAGCCACTCACCAAATCTCCACTGTGTGAACACTGACCCTCCAGCTCTTCAGTGTTCCATAAAACCTTGATTATTGCCCACTTCCCCATCTACTTTATTGGCAAATACCTTGGTTAATAAAGTCCTCATGGTGATGAGCAGAAAATCAAGGCATTCCCTAATCCATAGAGTAACACAGTGGGGCAATAGGCCCCACCACTTAATTAGATTGTATAACTGTCATGAATTGGTGAGGATTTGAATTTATATTTCAATTAATATTTAATAGAGCTTAATTAGCAATTCCCCCCTCTCCTCCACCCATATTCTGCCTTCTCCTCTAATGTCTTATTTCTCCTTTCTTGGTCTAGAAAGGCAATCTGGCTCTCAGGCTTTACAGAGAGAGGGGCACTAGATGGTAGAGGCCATTCACACTGCTCTTGAAGACACCATGAAAATGATGGTGAGAGGTGGGTCATGTCTTGATGCGTGAATGTCTCTTAGAATAATCTAGCACGGAGGCTGCAGAAAGTTGTGAAAGAATACAAACAGAAAAACTGTCTGCCTGATTTCTGGAGCTCCTTAGAAAGTCACTCTGCAAGCTCCCATAAATTGGAAAGATAATACATTCCTGAGGCATGTACAGGTATGGGCATCTGGGTTTTAGAAGCAGGCATTCTCAAATGTTTTGGCCTTGGGATCTGTTCATATATTAAAAGTTAACACAAGTGCTGGAGAGATAAGTCAACCTGTAAGCACTTTTGCAGAAGACTTGGGTTCAATGACAGCACATTTATGATGGCTCACAACTATTTGTCATTCCAAATTCAGGGAATCCAACACCTACTTCAGACTTCCTCAAGCACCAGGCATTCATGTGCTACACATACATACATGCAGTCAGAACACTCATAAATATTAAAAAATTTAAAAATTGATGCTTAAATATTAAGAAAATGAGATGTCATTATTGAGAGAATCTGTTTAGATAGGCTATACCTATTCATGTTAACATATATATTTTTATGAAAAATTATATTTGGAAAAGATAGCAAAAATGGTGGAATTGTTTTACTGTGTTGCAAATCTTTTTGCTGTCTGATTTAATAGAAGAGAGCTGGGTTCTCATTTCTGTCTCTTTAACCAGTCCTTGGTCCCTGGAAAAATCTCTGTGTTTATCTTTTCTGTCTCTCTCTCTGTCTCTGTCTGTCTATCTCTTTATCTCTCTCTGTCTCTCTCTTTCCCTCTCTCTCTCTCTCTCTCTCTCTCTCACACACACACACACACACACACACACACACACGATAAAAGTCAATACTCTTATTAACATTATTGTCAATATAGTGTTGTTGACCTTGTGTGAAAGATATAACACAATAGGCCTGGTACAGGTAAATCTCCCCTCCCCTTGCTTTCTCACCTTTTATCTCTATCATTTTAAAAACAGCGGACATACAAGCTACTAGCCAAAAGTCACAATTGAAACCAAAGGGAATGCAGGCTTTCCATTCCTTGCATGCTAGCAACTTTCTAGCCCAAAAGAGAAGAAACATTCCTTAATAAAAAGACTTTGGAAGAAGATAATAAATGGAAAACAAGAACAACAGTCTTTCTCCCAAGTATCCTGAAAGCTACATCTTGTTTTAGCATCCAGCCCCTCCAAGAAGCAGCTGCCTCCACCAAGGATGCCATCCAAGGGCAGTATACCAGCAGGGGGATACCCTACTGCTTCAGATCAATTTCATCTCATTCCACGCAACAGGAATAAGCTTGCCCAGACACCATCTATGGAGATCTTTCCCCCCGCCCTCTTTTGTGAGAATTTTTTTTAATGTTTCCATTTGATACTATATTTCAGTTGCTAAGAAACTAGTTTCTTATTGTAGACTCGGTGAGAGCAAAGATAAAGCAACTGTCAAAATAGCATGTTATTTTGACAGTAGCCATATCATAACCATAAATGATATAGTTTATCTGTACATTTTTACCCTCACTAATGGGGTCTAAATACTGAATTCTCAGATATTTCATACATATACAAAAGACACATACACATGCGTTTTAGTAAGAAAGACCACCACATGGCTAGATGTGGGAATTCAGGAAATCACACATGCCACACACGTGCACATGTGCTCTCTCTCTCTCTCTCTCTCTCTCTCTCTCTCTCTCTCTCTCTCTCTCTCTCTCACACACACACACACACACACACACACACACACACGGAGTCTCACCCCTCCTAGGTACCAATGAAAGCTCTCTTTAAAGGAAATTTAGGAGCACAAATACAGGCCCTATCAGAAATGTTTATCACAATTGAAGTACTTTTAAGGAAGGTTGAAACACCCTGAAAGGCAATATACATTTTTCCTTATTCAATTTTGTTTAAATTCTAACATTGTGTGTAAAGAATGACTTGTGTCTGTTCACTCAAGGTCATTCTTACATAAAACTCTTTATCTACTAAATGACAGGGCTCACTGTCACAGATGACCTTATAGGCAAGCCTGTTTGGCCCATGAATCTCTTAAAGCATGTCTTCACACTTCATCAGTGCCAGATTTTCTCTTCCCCACATGTATATCCACACAGCTCTCCCTAGCCACTGTCTTTCCTTGAAATACTGATATGGAAAAGCTTGGCTAATAACAAATCTGCTGAAAATCTCCAACAATTAAAAATCAAATACTTGAACATTTTATTCCACTGTTGTTTATGTTGATAAAGGTTAGAAGAAAAAGAAAAACAAAAATACATCATTTCCTCCCTGCAACTTCCCACACCGACAATAATAAATGCTACTCATTAGCACTTGCTATTTCTTCAGTAAAGGCATTCATAACTGAGGGATAGAGTAGTTGTGAAAAAATAATTAATTGAAAATAACAGAGCATCATACAAAATTCCTACCCTCTTTCAATGAGTTTGCTATGTCCATTTCCATTAATGCTAATATCTCATACCTAATAGCCATCTAATATTTAACAATCTATGTATGTGCAAAGAGATGAAAATGAAAGGAGATGTTAAAAAGTTTCATTTTGGGGGCAGCACTGACACTACTTTTCTCTTAATCACCACGCTTTTTGTAATGTTTTAATACTATCTTAATCCATTTGAGAAGCAAGCAGGCCAGTGTGGCTTGAGTCTCGATTTGGTTTCCATATAGTGGCACTCTTTATGGAGGTAGCTGCACCTCTGAAACAGACCTAGCTGCCAGACCCCACACCACTGTAAGAGGGCCTTGACTGATATAGCCCAGCTCTACCTCTGAGCCTTCCTGATCCACCAAAATGGATAAGCTGCCACCTCATGCTCCGACCACCAAGGAAGATGCTCTGTGATGCCTCCCCCATCCATGACGGACTATTCCTCTGGAACTGGGGGCGAAGATGAATTTCTCTTCCTGTAATTTGTTGCCATGAGGGTTTCTTTATCTCTTTGGTGGCGAAGTAACTAACATGGCTTTTTAAAGGGCTTTGGACGAACTTCCATTTTTCTACTTTGGGGGATTTGTGAGGTGCCCTATTGAGTATAATGCTTATTCAACAATTTAGAGTGAATGGGATGCTAACACCAAACCTCCTGTAGGATTGTGAAGGTTTTGTTTGTTTGTTTGTTTATGTCTGTTTTTTGCTTCTTCCTCACATTTTGGATCTCATCTTGAAACAAAGAAAGAGTTCTTCCAGTCTTGCCTACTACCCACCAGGTCCCAACCTCACACCACCCTGTTGAAGTCCTTCCCTGCATGGATGGCTGGGCAGACAATTGGCAATCAGTAAGTTAGCCCTTCTTACCTTACAAGGAGGGAAGGAATCATGCTATGGGTGCTTGCTTCCCATCACAACTCTCATTCTTACCAGAGGACAAGGGAAACAGCCTCAAAATGTAGCCAACCTACCAAATTTTTCTGCCATGGGATTCAAAACTTGAGATGGAAGTTCTAAGAATGGAAAGGCTTCTGCAGGTAATCTGCTTCTCTCTGACCCTTTCTTTCATAGGCTTATTATTTAACCTTAGCTGATAGCGATCTTGGAGTTTGAGGCAGCTTCTTCTAATGACCAAAGCTGACCATAGGCAACAAAGGCAGCAGAATCAGAATTGATTAGGAGGATGCAGTCCCTCTTTCTGAACAGACTAGATATGAAGTTCTGACTTCTACTTAATTATCTCTTGACCTGTCCTCTGGTCCACATCCTTGTTTTCAGTAGCCAGCAGAAAATGGGAAGCTGCATGAGTTGGCAGAACTCAAGAAGCTGGCTCAGCCAGGAGATACACAGGCACGTGGAAGCAAAGGCAGGCAGGCAGGCATGTAGGTACTCACACATGCATACACACATTCACATACATACCAACTCACACCCCCCACACACACACCCCACCTCTGTGTTTTAAATTACTTTTTTATGAAGCAATATGATCTCTCAGTAGCTTGCATACTTAAATAAGTGATTTAATGATCTTAATTATAACTTATATCTGAAATCCTGCTAGTCAGTTTGTATAATCAGCAAAATGCATTCACTTTATTTTTCTTGACAAAGGATTTTTTAAAGAGATGGGCTACTGGTCACAGTGGCTAAATGTCTTTGTTTTGGAATTAGGTGCCGCCCCATGGGTACCTTGATGTGCATCATTTTAATACCACCATATCTATAAAAATATTGCTAATCTGATTTGAAAGAGACATCTCCAAGATCTCAGTCTCCAATATAAACAAAATTAAAAAGCTGTCTAGTCTTGGGCACAGCAATTACCCAGTAGGCACTACCTTGGTCCCATCATTTTACCTCAAATCAAATCTCAGACAGTTGAGCATCAGCAATCCTAGGGCAATTTTCTATTCAAAAGCTTAAGTTAAAACTGCTTTAATCATAGGCCCAAAAAGTTCACAAATTCCTGCTTTGCCCATTCTTCATGTGGAAATTGCCAAATGCCCTCACTCCTGGCATGAAGATGGCTACAAAAGACTTGGAGAGGCATGGGGACTTGTTTAAAGTCTCACTATATCACCACTGTTCTAAGCTGAGTGTATCTAGGAGGCCAATAAATATACAGTGCCCTGCCATATTACTCTGCAAAAGACCAAGGGTATAAACATAACCCAACTTATCTGTAGCCAATGTTCCTTCTTTTCTTGTGCTTTGGAATAAGAATGACATGCAAACATACATGGCTCACACATCAATGTTACATGTAACAAGGAAGGAAGCCTTTACATATGGAATAGGGAGTCTGCAGCATTTGGTGGGATGGGAAGAAAATTTCAAATCAGAGAATGGGAGTTAAAGACAGTAGTCAGCAGTAGTCAGTAACTTTGGAGTTTGTCACTCTCTAGGAATGCCCTCCATTTGTTTAAGTCTTGATTTCTCATCTGAGTTTCTGGAGAAACAGTATTGGATGAAATATTCATGCAGGGAGGGACAGAGGGAAGGAGAGAGAGAGAGAGAGAGAGAGAGAGAGAGAGAGAGAGAGAGAGAGAGAGAGAGAGAGAGAGAGAGAGAGAGAGAGAGAGAGAGCACATTGACACAGCGATTAGAGAATGCTTTTTTAAAGGTAGTTTTGAAACCTAGGATCTTTCCTATGACTGAGAAAGTCAATAGCTGGAATGGAAGAAAATGGCACCACTCTGGGGAAAAAGCCAGATTCTATGAGCTGGTTCTTGACCATTCCTACCCCACACAGTCCTGCTGACTCCTGCCTATTCCCATCCAACACAATCCTGTTGGCCCTTGCCCATTCCCTACACAGTCCTAAGGAACCTCACCTATTCTCACTTCATACAGTTCTGAGGATCCTTGCTCATTATTAGCCCACACAGTCCCACTGGCCCTTGGCCATTCCCACTCCACACAATCCTGCTGACCCTTGCCCAATTCCCACACAATCCTATGGAATCTTAAGGATCCTATAGAATTTTTGAAAACACCCCTGAGTTAATTCACACAAATTCAACAAAAAAGTGTTGCCAGACAAGGCTGTTAAAACCCTAGGCAAGAATGGCTTAGGAAGACATCACAACACATCAACATTCTCACATAACACTGCCTTCTGTTTTACCTACTGGATTTCATACTCAATAGCTAAGACCTGGAGGCCAGTTGAAGCAGCACTGCCCTTCTGCTCCTAGTCTTTTATGCATCTAATATACCAGATAGGACAAGTGCTTCTCATACTTTCAACACCTACACACTGACTTTGCTTTTCTTTAGCTAACAAGAAATAGGAAAGAGGGCCTTCACGACTGTTTAGAGATTAAAGGAGATTGCTACCAAGGCTGATGACCTGAGTGCAATTCTCAGAACCCACATGGAAAGAAAGAACAAACTCCTATACATGGTCCTTTGACCTCCACCTCTTCTCTGTGGCTCTTAAGTACGTACACACACACACACACACACACACACACACACACACACACACACACACACATTCCACATGCATGCACACATGTTGGGCTTTAAAAAAGGAGCAGGGAAATTAACACTTTCAAGGTAATTAACACTATTTCAAAGTAATGACTTAAAAACACCTACGTTGTATTTCACTGTTATTACAAGATAATCATATGTTTCTGAGTGATGCCAAGAGCCATTAACAATTGATCAGTCTGAATCACAGATGGGTGGCTGATTGATTCTGATTTATTTTTCAATGCAGGGGGATGCTAGTAGAGGACCTTTGTAAGCACATAATTCATAGATGTGAGTTGCCTACCTTCAGAAGTCGACACAGCTGGAGGATCAAGATCTCTAGAATGGGACATTAACTTATTCTCAGTCACAAATATGAGGCAAACAGTAAATCTCATTAGTGATTTCTGATTTCTTTGATGGCACCTGGAGAGGCCTGTCCTCCTGCACATGGGTTCTTACTCTGTTAATATCACTATCAGACACTTCAAAGGAGGAGTAGTCTCTTTGGTAGAAAATTGTAGAAGCTCTGACCTCAGCTCTCACTGGCTGGACATGTGTATTACTAATTACCATTGAACTGCTATTGTTACCAGTTCCACTACCTTCTCTGGGATTTTACATTTAGATAATGATGCTCAATTAGAATATACAAAACCACTTCTCCAAGTGCCTACCTTGGCAAGCTGTACCAATTATTTATGGCTCTCTCAACTTCTTTCAGCCTAGCAATTATTAGAGTACTTTGATGAGAAACAATATGATCAATCCAATTTTCTAAAGGTAGAAGTGGGAATGGGGCTCTCACTGTGAAGATGAAGTGTCATTTTCACCAGGCTCCATCCTTTATATAGCGTTTTGAACACCCTGCCTGCAGTGATAAAGCAAAGTTGTGGGGCAGCATCGGTAAGAGATGGAATTCAGTAGTTCTTATTTCCAGCCCATTGCTCAGTCTGTGGCCCATGGCTCCCTTCTATTTTTCAATATAAAGTTTAAATTTCCTGCTTTGCTTTTTTTCACCTCTTGGAGAGGAAAAGTGATATCATGGGAAAAAATATGGGTTTTAATATCAGCTGTGCAACTTGTCCAGCATCTCACAGACTCAGTTTCCCCATCTTTTAAATGATTATGGAAGAAACTGTCTTGCAAATTTGGTGCCGGTAATAAAAGCACTACTTTGTACATGTGCTAAGTCACATGTTACTAGTTAGTCAAATGACAGGTACTCAGTCAAAACAAAATCCTTCCTCTTGTTCCTGCCGCTCCCCCCCCCCCACCCTTGGGTTGTTGAATAAGACAAGAACAGACATAGTTCAACTAATGTTTTGGGCCTACATCCAATTTTTGACTGTCATAATGAATAAAATGTCCTCAGGTTAGCTACCCATCCCCTACCTACTGATCAAATGTTCCTGAGAGCAGGGGCCATGGCTATGACTTAAGTAGAGATAACTCAAGCCTCTGAACACACAGGGTCAGAGGGTAACAACTATAAGCTAGGAACTTTCTGGCCATGGAGAGCAAAGGGTCTTAGCTAGGTAAAGGCTCCATAGGAGCACATTGCCTACTTATAGGAAAGTGATGGATCTGTGAATACTGGGTACTGGATACCAGGCTCGGTGAAATGTCAGTTTTACCCTAAGTAAAGTTGTTTCATGTAAGAGGAACTCTGCTCACAAACCACTTGCTTACTTAATAGATTATGCAAGGTATGATCATTGGGAGTTCTTTCATCCTTTAATAATCATGGGGAAATTTCAATATCTCAATCAGAACATGACATAGGAAGGAACTAAGGGAAGAGGAAAGAGGTTCTTGCAAAGGTGTAAGTTTAGACTAGAAATAAAACTAGGGACCATCTGCTGCTGAGTCAAACACGGGCTTCTGAATTTCTAACTGTACCTTCTTAGCATTAAGCACATGTGACACAGCCATGGGTGGTTTGTGTCCCCTGGCATTTCTCAAATCTGCCTTTATTTTCAGATGCTTTCTTTGGAGTACAGAAAATATAGAAATGAGCTGATTAAAATGAATTAAATGCAGCCAGAAGATTCCATCAGGCTTCCAGTTTCTTATCTAATAAGCTTGCTACCTTCCCTTCCTAGCAACAGAAATCCAATTTGCTCAAAGACTATGTCAGGTACACAGTGACATTTCTCAGACTCCGTTTCAGCCTAGAGTGGCCATGGGTTTTTCCTGTATAGTTAATTATATGCACATAGATTTGTAGTATAGGATTTTTAAGAAGGTACTTTTAAAGGGAGTAATTCAGGCAAGTATGCTCGCGTTAGACCCCTCCTCCTTCTGCTTGCCTAGAACATGGTTATGAAGACTGTACTAAGGCTAACTAGGAAGGTGGGCTTCAGGATAGGCCTTCAATGCATCCTAATTCCTTAGTAAGGTCCCAGTTTCGCTGGTGGTTCATTTAATGCTATCCCATAAGACACAGTTTAATTCAACTTTTCAAACATTTTACAGTATTAGTAGAGAGGTCCAAGCCTGAATCAGACAAAAATCCTAGATTTCCTTGAAATCAATTTTGGAAACATACATGACAGATAAGTGAAAGATGACATGCAATCTCTTAGCCAGTGCCTCATAAATTCTAAGGGATAGAGCGTAGAGGTCTACGCATAAGCACAGGCTGAACATACATCACATCCAACAGCAGCAGAGAGAAGCGAGGATTGAACAAAAAATATCAAAGTAGCAGGGGGAGAAGAAAAGAGAAACAAACAAACAAAAAACAAAAAGCAAAAACGAAGAAGCAACTCCATGTGTCAGAATCAACTAACTCCAAGGGTTTGATGCAATTGAATAAAATGGTCAACAGAATGGTAAACACCATTGTTACCATGGTCATCTAATTATGCTTATCATTGATGGCAGCTTGTATAGAAGGCCTGCAGCAACACATGAACCCCACAGGCATCAACCTTGGACTAGCAACTATAGCCTGAAGTACAACTCTTCCTCACTGCCTTACATTGCTGTTTACCAGAGATCCTACAGGAGTCAGCTTTGTCCCAGTCCTTAAGCTCGATGACTAGGATGCAAGCCAAGCCATCTCTGCTCCGTTATAAAGTTACTCATTACCATTGCACATTCATCACTGTCATTCGCTCCAAATCACTTTTAGAAGCCATGCCTCTGCTATTTCAAGCAGCAAGCTGGCCTGGAACCATTAACTGCTGTTCTGTAGATAGCTAAACAAAAGCTCAACATTAGTTAAATTGATCTCCATGGGGTCCTTTTTGGGTAAAGTTGTAACCACCTGATGTTCTTTTCTTTCCATTGTTTAAGTCGGAGGTTAGGACAAAGTTGGTTAAAAATAGACTATTACATAACAATTTCCTCAGACAGATTCCAAACTCTAACCTAAACACTACTGTCCTCAATGCGTTCATTCTGTTGTCTGTCTTCTGTCTATATCTATCATCGATCTAGAATGTGTCTACTATGGTACTGGCAATCTGGCTCTGTGCCTCTGACCTTTGATACATGAGGAGTCCTCTGATCATCAGTAGTGCAGATGATTTGAAGTTGAAGGCCTTGAAGTCATTTCTCCCCTCACTTGAGACAAAACAGAGGAACTGTGATGTTCCCTCTTCAGTTTCTCTAGAACTCTCACTGCGGCACACATACCAAAGGAACCCTTCTCGAGAACTCCCAGAAGACAGCCTTTCAAAGCCAGATTTACAGGTGGGCACTTAGATGAAGATTACAACCCCCACCTTTTTCTCTTGCCTATGAGTTTGTGTATTCCCAGATAGGATACAATTTGACCTAAAAATGATAAAGAAATTTCTACAAAGAATTAAACCAATCCTGTTGGAATTGATGATAACTTTTGTTTCTGTTAATGTAGGTGAATTTCACTCTTGTACTTAATCATGAGCTCAGTAGTTCATAAATCACACACACACACACATGCACCCTACACCCCCAGCCTCCTAGGACACCAGACTCAACTACTTGTGTTCATCTAGACACTGTAACTACAAAGACAGGGGACTTTTTAAAATACTCTCACCATTTATTAGAGTGGCATAGTGAAAATGAAAGAAACAAAAGGTTGGCTTCTATCCCACCAGCACAAAAACAGAGACCACGGGCCTTTCTACAGTTTCTTCCTTACACACATTTCCATGTATGTAAATGATAAGGGCAAAGGGCCATGTGATCCAGTACATCAGTGCTCCAGGATTGTCAGAGCTAGAGGGCATCTCACGTGTAAGCCTCTTTATGACTGCTTTGAGACATTGACTTGGTAATAGAAATTGTAATTTATAATCTTGAAAAATCTGTCCCAGCCTGTTTGGAGTAATAAAGAATACTGAATAATACATCTAAATCATATGAGTTCTGACTCACTCAAAAGAATTTTATCAAAAGAGTCTTTCTGGCCAACTGAGTTTGGAGATATCTTTTTCACACACCATGGATACTTTCATCATTCCCTCGGTCTCAGAGAATGACATGGGCCACTCAACCAGTATCTCTGTCTTAGGAAACAAAGCTTGGGCCAGTGAGATGGCCTAGTCAGTGAAGAGCTGGCCATGGGCAGGGACTGTGAGTTTGATCTCTAGAAAACCCTCCAGCAATAACAAGTAGCTGGATTATGGTGGCATGTGCTTGCAATCCCAGTGCTGGGGAGGCAAAGACCTGTGGATCCCTGAGGCTCACTGGCCAACCAGCCAAGCCTTCTCTACGGGGAGGGGAGGAGAGAGATAAAGAAGTTTGTGTGGGAGAGATTAACTCTTCAATGATTAAATTATGGCAAACTTCAAGGAAGAACTGGGTCTTTGATAATTTTTAGAGATAAATTTTAAATAAAATTTTTTTCATCATATGGTCATCACATTTAAAGCATATGGCTTTAAGTAATGTCTTAGTATGCTCTGTTGCCATGGCCACAGATTACAAATAAAGATAACTGTGGCCTGGGGGCACTGGACTCAGTGGTGATGGGTTCATGAACAGTATGCTCTAATGGTCTAGGCCACCTAGTTATAGGCTTTTATCCCTGTCTCCCTGTTCCCTAAATCCCAATCTCCTCTCCTCTGGTGCCACTTTTTATTTACTCTCCTCAGATTTATATCAATTTCTATTCTTTCTTTAAATGCAGACTTTACATTTGCTGCAATTTATTATTGACATATTTATTCACCACAGATAGCTGTTACTTGGGCCTAGAGAATAAATGGGCCCTATAATTAAAATATAAAATGTTAAGTGTTTAATATATCTTATTTTGCCTCTAAGGTCCTTACTAATATATAAACACACACACACACACACACACACACACACACACACACACACACACACACCAGTTACTGTACAAATACTATGCCCAAGAAGACTCAGTTTAACCCCAGAACGAGAAGAAAGCACTGCTGTCATGAGAAAGAAAACAGGCAAGAAGTAGGGGAAAAGTATAACCATCTAAACTTTTGAAGACAGCAATGCACGCAAATCATTGTATCTGCATTTAGAAGTGAGAAGGGAGAAAAATACTCAAATCGGTCCATTCCTGGCTCAATGCTCTCAATAACCACTAACAAGAGACCAGTTCAGTACTCAGGAAAGCCACTGGCCAGCAGTGTCCTCTGAAGCTCAGAATAAGCTATGAGAAGGAATGGTGTACAACCTGCTAGGAAACACATCAGCAGCCGACATGAAAAAATAAAACCCATGGCCACACGCTTGTACAGCTTATCGTGTTGTTATTTACACAGAAAGCTGAATGTGGAGGTCAGGCGGGCGAGAGGTTCCATACAGATGATAACTAATCTAACTATGCGTAAGTGTAGGTAGAACTAGCCTGAGCCAGAATCTTTGTGATATTTAATATATTTTACCTGGGGCGGGAGAGATGGCTGAGGAGTTAAAAGCAGGTACTGTTCATGCAGAGGACCTGAGGTCAGTTCCTAGCACCCTCGTTAAGCATCTCAAAACCACCTGTAAAGCTAGCCCCCAGGAGATCTAATACCTTCTTGTGAACTTCTTATCAACTTGCACCCATGTGCACATACCCACACACCGACACACATATTTACATGTAATGCATGCTATAATAAGAACCAAAATAAACCTTTCACCTTGGAGTGTGTTTATTTGAAGTTTTGAACTATAGGCTCTGGTTCATCTATTCCAGAGTTTATTATAGCGCATATACTATAATTAGGCAGCACAAACACTGTAACGGCGGGGGGGGGGGGGAGGCTTCTAATTTATAAGAGACCTGTACCAAAGTTGATATTACTGAACACACCCACCAGAAAAAAAAATTAGCATTTACAGAGATATTACCCAGCTTAAACAGCACTGTGGGATGATGACACAAATGACAGTGAGGGGAATGGGAGATGGAGTGACAGAGAGACCGTTTCTTGGAGAGAGTGAGACTGGGTAGGAATGTAGAGAAATAAGTAAGGACATTGAACCCTTTGGTAGCAGAACCATTGATTTGGGGTTTCTTTAACAACTAATAATGCAATTAAATAAGATGCTAATGAACATTTGTGCATTTTACAGAAGGTATTCCCTTGATGCTGCTTAACTTTTAAAATGGAATCATTTGAACTGTTTGCCTGAGCATGAAGACAGCTCTTTAGCATACATAACATCTCATTTAATATGTCGAGTGTGAAAACCATGAGTGAGTCAAAATCAGAGGGACACAACAGCAGTGCTTTACCCAAGATAGGACATCTATATAGCTTTCTCCAAGACTCAGGAAACAAACACCACAGAAGAGAGAGAGAAAGAGTGGGGGAAAAAAGCATGAGAGTCGAGGGCTGGGGAGCAAGCAAAAAACATGCCTTCTGGACATGGCATGCTCATTGCCTCATGGGCTCACTGCAGCTATGGTTACCCACAGAAGAAGGGCTCCAGACCAGGCCAGTCAAAATCTCCTCATGTAAAGAGGACAAGCCCTGGAGGATGTTCTGCTCTCTGAGGGAATGCTGGCAGTTGACGGTTACTGGAAATGGGTATCCTTTTCTTTTGTGGTGCTGCCAATGATACATTGTGCATGTTCCTATATACACTGTGCATGCTCCCATCCATGGTTCCACACACCCAGAAAGGAGACATGAAATTAGGATGGGATCTTGCTGGAAAGGAGGGCTTCAGCAAGAGGGAAGGGTGGGAGAGGAGGGTGGGAAGTGAAAATGACTAAAGTTCATTGAATACACATATGAAACTAGCATAGTGGGTTCCTATGTAATTAAATAATAGCTAACATATAATTCAGGGAACTAGTATTTATGTAAGGGATCTGAAAATAAATGTGTCTTATAAACTTGCACACAAATGTACATGAAAGAATTTTAAGCCACAAATATCCAAATGTCTATCAACAGATGAATGGTTATTTAAGTCTGAAGTATCACTACAATGAAATACTACTCACCAAGAAAAAACAACAAAATGCTAAGCCAAGCCAACAAGGAAAACCCGTCTCAAAATACTGTTTTATTATAATTAAGATATACACAAATAAGACACATTAGAGTCTTAGCACAAGAAATCTACATCGTATATAATTTCATTTACAGAACAAAAGGTTAGAAAATCTCATGTCTACCAACAAAAGAGATTAGCTTTTCTAAAATTTCATTCAGTGACTACTGGGTACAAAGAAGGACGGTGCTAATTGAGTGACATCATGGGACAACTTTATGATGCTCAAGGAAATGTTTTGGTCAGTGTGGCTGGTAAGGGTTAGGAGACATGTTTGTTCAAACTCACCAAACTTTAAACATAAAATTTTGAGTCAGTCAGCTTTATGTTACTATGAGTGCCCTGGACAACCAACTAACTGATAAAGAAAACAGGGTTGCTTGGGATCAGGTGGCTGGTTGGTCCAAGCCATGGTCTGTTGGCTCTTGAGATAGCATATTATGGTAGGGAATGTTCTGTGAACCGAGCTGCTCACTTTGTGTCAGTCAGGAAGACCAAAGAGACATAAGACACCAGCTTCCCATAATCCTCTTTGAGCATACCCCCCCCAAAGGTTCTCACTGAATCCATCTCACTATCTCTAAAAACATAAGCTATGGACAAAGTCTTTGAGGGACATTTATGTGCTAGGATATTTAAGAGACTAGGGTGGTAGTAGAGAACAGGAAAATAAATATTTGTCAAAGACTCCGTGTGGCTAAATTTGGGACACTTTAAGCTGGTCAAAAATGAAGTTTTTAAAAGTCAAGGATTTAAAAAAACTGATGTACTTGCATAATTTCATTCTGGTTTACAATTTTATTCTTAAAAGTTTATATTTATTTTTAAATATGTATATGAGTGTTTTGCCCGTATATGTGTCTGTGTACCATGTGCATGCTTGGTGCCCAAGTAAGAGAGTAGAAGGCATTGGATATCCTGGAACTGAAGTTATGGGTGGTTGTGAGCCACCATGTGGGTGCTGGGAACTGAAACCAGGTCTCCTGAAAGTAAAAGTGCTCTTAACCACTAACCCATCTCTCCAATCTCCTAATGAAGGGAATGATTTAATTCATTGTAAAATTATTCAAAGGTTCCATGTGATTCTATTGAATATTACATCAGACGTTATCAAACCAATCCTCGGGGAAACATCTTTCCCCATGGGGTCAACCATGTGCTCTAAATACCTTGGGTAGATTTCTCAAGACTGTTGAAGACAAAAATGGGGTGCTTAGGCACCTAGTGAGTACATCTATTAGACACACGCTTCTCTTCCCTGTCTCCTAGCACATATGCACGCATGCACGCACACACACTTAACCTGGAAGCTCCCTCCCAAAACACCTGCAGGAAATGCTTCTCATATGCTGAAAGCCAAAGGCATTCATGCTCCATCTACTTCCTGGCTTTGCCAAATTCCAGTTTTCTTTCTTTCACAAAGACAGACCTCTCATCTTCATTTAGGCATTTAACCAAAGCTCAGAAATTGTTGATTCTCTACTATTTCTTAAATGTCTCATTCTCCTGCTGATTTTTAGACAAGGTTTCCCCTCTGGCTAACGCTTAGTATACTGCTTCACTGTCCTTTCTTTCCGTGTATCATAACTCCTCTGTCTGTCCATTTTGTCTGCCTTGCACTTGGCTGACAAATATTGTTCTGACTTTTGATGCATTTCCTGATGGGCGCTGCCTTGGTTAAGGTCTGTGTATTTTCTGGAGGATAATGTACATGTCATTGTTCCCCATGTGGCCTTTCCTCTTTGCTGTATTCGAGCAGCAGAGGGTTAGATTCCCCCCCCCCCAGAGTAAAAAAAAGAAAGACGAAAGAAAGAATTAGGTTGAGATGGGAGAGCATGGAATAAGAGGGGAAGGTGTCAATTAAAAAAATGAGCCCCACCGCATCCCCCTCATGACAGGTAGAATGAGTGAACCTGACAGCCATCGAATTCACTGGCTTTGGTAGATCCCACATGCCTTGTGGTACCCTGAGCTCCACAGGAGTAATGCCAGGGACAGTGGGCACACTCATATATTTTCTCTTGGTGTCCCAATACCTCCCCCACAGCTATTCCTAATAATGGTAATTATAATGATTTGAGGCTTAAGCAGGGCAATTCCAGCCTGGAGGCAGACTGTAATGAAGTAGTCAGGACGGAGACGATCAGAGCCTTGGTGGGAAGAGGCTGGCGCAAGCATTTTCAGGCCTTAAATCTCTTTGTTGAGTCTAGTGCAGCTGAGGTAGCTTCATCTTTAAATCTAAACTTTGGTACTGTAGGACATTCAAAAGCACAGTTCAGCTGGAGAGAGAGAGGTGGAGGGCTCACTTCCAGCCAGAGACAAGCTAGGCAGACTTCTAGGCAGGCTCTGTACAGCCAGAGCCTCATGCATGCAGCCCGTGGCCTGTAGTGGCTACTGCTCTCTTGGCTGAGGCTTGAATGACATTCCCTTCGGTACTGTCCAGCCCCTCCCTATTCCCTCACCATAGATAATACTGTCCTAAAAGCCTTGGCCAGAATCCAATTACTGCTGATATACATCTTCCCTTGACTCCAAATGACTCTTTCTGCCATTGAAGGATATCCAGGAATGTTGAAAACTTGTCCTGATTGCAGAGTTAATGGTCATGTGGTCTTCAGCACTGAAGGAATGGCCTTAGGGGGAGCCTTGATGGGCCTCTCTAGTCATCAGTGTTACCCCACCTCCCCGCTCTGCCCTTATTAAAGCCATTCTTTCTGAAAGCTAAATGAATATGTTTCATCTTCAAATGTTGAAAAACAATAGCAGGCAGCCGGTGATCAGTACTGAACAATGTGGCTTAATCACTGCCATTCACTTCCCTTCTTGCTTTCTCTTATTGCTCTCTTCTCAGCCTTCTTCCTACTCATACCAGTGATGCCTGGAGTGCAATCTACCCCATGAAGCACACACACAAGCACATGTGCATAGATGCGAGCATCAGAAATGTGTGGTCTACAGACAATTTACATATATGACATAATTGCATATATATATAGACTACATTTACTATGCATATTTATTTTCAGGCTGTTTAAGGAGTCAATACATTTGAATACCAAAAGCTGAAAGGAAAATTATGTCTACATACCAATATGAAGGTATTATTTGTTTCCAATATTTTTGGTGATGTAATACAGAATACACTGGGATCCCAAATGAGATGTAAGCAAGTTGAACTATATGTATACATGTGTATCTGTGTATAATTATGCAATATAATATAAATACTGCAACATCATCAACCAAGCATTTCTATTAACACTTAACAGAGATCCATATTTAGGTAACAAGAAATGTTCTCTGTTGTACTTTTCACTTACTATCCAGCTTGTCAAACAACTAGCATGGTATTATGTCTCCATTCCACATCTCTTTTCTTCACAGACAGTCCTATCGAAATTGACTTTAGTGGCCAAAAGAGAGTATATAAGCATTCTATTTTATAAAAGTTCACCTTTCAGTTTCTTTCCTTTTGCACGTTATTTGGGAACCTAAGAAAATATGACCCCAAAGAGGGGGTAATGTCTAATAACTGCATTGATTCTGTTTGGTAATGGTGCTTTATTAATTTCAATGTTCTGTAATCTATCGCTACAAGCAATTTATTACCTGATGATCCTTCTGTCCCTTTACTGTGTGTAGGATACAACAGACATTCACTAAATGCTTGTTTTCTGAACTACTTATGTTCATTCCATGTAACAAGGGAGAACAAACAAAAACAAAAACAAAATAAAACACAGCATTCCCTAACTTCTAATAGTTAGTACTTGGTCAGTAATGACAAAAGCAGCAGATGAGGTAAAGCCTTATCAAACCAAAATTTAAAAGGAGAAGTCCACATTGTGAATGAGTTATTGAAGCAGGAGATCAGATAGTGTTACACAATCCAGCACTGCAGTTTTTACACTTTCTACATTTGAAGTTGGCTTCACTCACTGCATAGAGAACTATTTCCTTAGGCAGATAGGAAGCTGAATTTTCAGTAATGTATTTCCCACAACATTTCCAGGAGAAAATGGGAAAGGAAGGAAATTCAGAGTGTATGGTAATGGGATCTGGTGGATATGTACTAAACATAAAGTGCATGTCCATCGAGATCACATCTATCTTAACAGCCATTAAATTTGCAATTAGAAAACACAGTGAAGAGTCACCTCACACACAAAATGGATCCATATGCAATGTGCCAATGTAATAGCAAGTAAATGCACGAGCATGTGTATACAAAGCCAACAAACCATTTGCAAATTGGCCAACAAAAGAAAAAATTAATAGAACATATATATGGACTCAGAAAGAAACACAGAAAGGCCTATGTACAAAGCAGCTCTATGAAAGACACTTTCCTTTAGTTGGTCAATAAATTTAGTGTGAAGATTGAATAAAAGTGTCTTCACTAAATCCTTGTTTATTAAAGGTTAATTTTGTTGATTTGTTTAATTTTTTTAATGAGATATTGCAATGCTCCTTTAGATCCAGAGGTTCTTAAGCAATAAGATGTGACCTCTTTGAGGGTTCCATATCAAATATTCTGTATATCAGTTATTTACAGTATGATTCATAACAGTAGGGATGAAATAATTGTATGGTTGAGGGGTTACACCAACATGAGGATCCGTATCAATGGGTCACAGGATTAGGAAGGTTGAGAACCACTGCTTTAGATCTAAATTTTCACTTGAGTGATTCCATCCAGTCAATATGAAGACAGCTTCACTGATGTGCAAATGGGTCTTTTGGTAAATGAGTGGTACCATATCATGCAAGAAATACTGCACAATATGCCTACTGCTCCTTTTCTGTATCTACAGAGTTTAGGATTTTACTGTCAAAAAGCACCTTCTTTGGGTCTCATTTTTTACAACAGTCTAATACTGGATTTTCTTAAATGACAAAGATCTTTTTCACCCCAACAGACAAATGCACTAGATAAGGGCAAAAGTGGTGTAGAAAGCAAGTATGGCAGCCGGGCATTGGTGGTGCACTCCGGAGGCAGAGGCAGGTAGATCTCTGTGAGTTTGAGACCAGCGTGGTCTACAGAGTGAGTTACAGGACAGCCTCCAAAGCTATACAAAGCAAGTATGGTCCCTGAAACCTTCCTTGGTGGACAGCCAAAGACACACTGTACAAAAAACAGCAGTATCTCAGAACCCGGGGAGACAGGTGCCCATTCAGGCACAAAAGTATCTAGAGTCCCAGAGGATAAGAATGTGGAACTGGAGAAAGTTACTTGTAGTGAAAGTCATCTAAGAACAAGGTTCCATAAGATGAATTGAGAAGAGAGAAAAAAAAAAAAAAAAAAAAAAGAAGAAAGAAAAAAAAAAAGAAAGAAAGAAAAGAAAAACAGGCAGTATTAACCTATTATGAGGCCATGGGACATGAAACAGAAAAACATCAAAGATGGTGTCAAACAAAGACACCATCTTTGCCTTTAAGATGTTGAAAGATCAGAAAGTTAAGATTGTATACAGCTGTGGAAGGTTTCTACAGGTTCTGTGGTTAGAAGAGAATGGCCATGAGTTGCAAGTGTGGGACAACAGATAAAGCAAAGACCAGAAGATGGAAGAAACTAGTGTGGGGCACAGTTAGAGTCTTATCTATAAAAGAGTGTCTTTCGGTGAGAAACAAGGAAAGAAAGGATGCCAATAAAGTAAGAGACAATGGACAGGGAGAGGGGAGGAATTTGACACAGAGGATTAGATTTCATTCCCGAACCACAGTGCAATGACATCTGCTGGGAAAAGGTTGAATTCTGCCTCTGACAAAGGAAGATTTGCGGGGACAAGCGGAAGCAAGCACCAGCAGAGCTGGTGTACAGTAAAGTTGGAGAGGAAGCACTTAAGCTGTTGTCATTACACCTCCCACTTGTATGTTTAGTGATATGTGGCATGCAGGACCATGTTAGTTTTTAAACCCATTTCTAACTTCAAAACCAGGAGCATAGAAGAGGAGAAGTCAGTATTCAGAAAGGAATGGATGAGGGGACACTGTTCCAACCTATTTGTTGTTCCTGTTGCTTGTGGTGGATGTCCCCTGTGCCTCCACACCTACATGGACTTTTGGCATCTTACCAGCTCTCAGAGCCAGCAGTGTAAGCATAGAAAGAGAGGACAAGGCTGGCTCTCAGGCTTGCTGGGGAAGGCTGGTGTCTATGCAGATCATCCAGGCCTTCTCCCCAACATGGCCCCATCCTTCGGGTTGCTCACTGTGCACAAAAGTGCCTGCTCTCTAGCACACTGTGAGGGCTTGAGCACTGACCCTGTGTGTACCTTTGGCCTCCAATCCCACTGGTGATATAGGAGGGGCAGGCGGCTTCAAGGCAGCGGGGGCTCAGGCAACACATGGAGACCTGCTTGGCTCACACAGGCCATGGAACCGAGCTCACTTCTGTGGCAGACTTCATAAGGCTCCGCTCTTTGACTGGCGTTGAGTTTATGTGAAAGTAATTAACAGTAATTAATCCTTAATTACAGTAATTAGCCAAGTCGCAGTAAATTAAACCACATCTGGAGCAGATGAGGGCTTCCGAATGGGAGGCAAAGAGAGGCGACAATCGGGGAGATGCTGAATTCATCTGACAGCATCTGATTAAGTCTACCTGTTGCTGGCAGCCTCATTTGCATGTTGTTTTTGTTTGCATTTCCCAGTAACCCTTTCATTGGCATTCACAGTGTGGACCTCTTGGTCCCCTCTTAAATACCAGTTAGGCAGTCCTGCTGCCACCAAGTGAGGGAGTCCCTTCATATCCAGCAGGGCTGCTGGTTTGCCTGGGCTTTGTTTATATGCTTCCCCCCTCCCTCCTAACAAACAAAAATATAAATAGCAGGGACCTCATCAAGTGACAGGCTGAAATCAAAGGAGAAGCCAAAAGAGTGGTTTTTTTTTTTTTCTTTTTGGCTGATGAAAAGGAGGATGATATGAGCTATTACCATGTCTGATGGGTGGGGAAACAGGGGAAAGGAGAAAGCTTGCAAAAAAGGGTCACGTGGGCATCTGTAGAGGAGTAAGACTGCTCAGAAAAGGAGCCCAGACTCCAGAGGACCCATTGTTCATGGCAATATACACATGCACAAACACACGCATGTACACCAAACACACTAGCAAAAGAATTTAAATAAATCCAGAGTTCTTTGTTTCTCTGACCTTATTCTGATTTCTAAATGCCTCCCACCAATGCAAGAAATATATGGACATTAAAGGAAAATTTAAGCATGCAATAGAGTATTGGAATAAAAATAAAATCATCCGGGTAGTGCCAGCTAGACAACAGATGTTGATTAATCCTCATTACATGTGGTTGCTGGGAATTAAGTCAGGACCTCTAGAAGAGCAGCCAGTGCTCTTAACCTCTCAGCCACCTCTCCAGCCCCAACCAGTCCTCAGAGGAGAGAAAATATGTCTAAATGTTGCCACCCATGGCCCATTGAGTTGCTTCTTTAGCACTGAGGGGATGAAGCCAGTTAAAGCCATTTCACTTTGCATGTCCTGTCTCTGCTGTGGCTTTGGCCCAGCTGATGGAAAGCAGCCATCTCCCAGGTTTCTTCATCTTGGAGCCTCACCTGCCTGGGTAAGCTGATTCCTACTTAGCTGTGAGAAATGGAGAATATATGGAGCCATTAGCTTTTTGCTTCAGAGAAACCTTTTGTTGTGGATAACAGCAAGGGCTACAGACATTTTCAGAGTGATGGGAGGGGTCCCGGGAGTAGGTGCAAGGGGAAAAGACTTCCCTTCTGCAAAACCTGTGACCTAACTATGCCGTAGACCTAACTCAAGGAAAAGACCCTCAACAATGTCATCTTCATCATACATGGCACAGCCCCTAGACCTCAACTATACCTCAACCCTACACTGTATACTGGCCAGGTCAAGACATCTCTTTCAGGCTTTGGGGCAACAGCTGGCATTGTAAGTGTTAGTAGCCACCAAGCTACTTTGTCCATTGCTTCCCCCTTCCCATAATGCCATCCATCCTGGGACTAGTAGAAAAAGAGACTAACTGTAGGGAAGTGGATTCTTTCTGTTCTCACTATCCAATCCGCCTGCTGCTATTCCCAGTCTCCTACTCATGCCCCTGCTACCTTCCAAATGATGGAAGAAAGCCTTTAAAGTATATCCTAAAGCTATGCAGAATTTACCAATGATTAAGAGTACCTGCTTTTAGCTAGTTGTGTAGCACAAGGCAGGTTTTGAAAATAGGGCCACTGCTAAACATCCAATGTGGGATAATGTCGGCATTTGCATCCTGGGGTTACCAAGAGGATTGGGTAAGTCAGTGAATATTGGACCTTGCTTCAGTGACTCCCACAGAACGTTTACTTACTACAATTAACTAACAATTATTAGCATTAGTTCTTTTACCTGCCCATTGGTTGTTACACTTATATTGGGAGGGTAGCACAGTATACTGCTGGAAGGCACAGACTAGTGAGCCAGGTGGCCTGTGTAGGTTAACTAAATATACCATTTACAAGCTTTGTGACCTTGGGCAAGTTAGTTAACCCCTCTAGGCCACAGGGTTCCTTAACTGTAAAAGAAAGGTAATAACTGTACCTGGCTCATCTATTTCTTTTAAAAGGTTAAATGAGTTACCTGAAAGTGCTGAGAGCAGACCTAGACACAGGAAATGTTGAATAAGTATTTTCCATTATTATTAAACTATATACACACCCATATAGAAACCTGGGCATTTTCAGACAATGCTGGTGTATTTATGACCACATTAACAGCATTTGTTAACTTGTGTGTCCATAGAGACACAGTCCAGCCTATTGCTTCCCTCATAGGTGAGTTCTTAATAAACACTTTTGATGACAAAGATAAGGGAAAGAGTGAAGAAAAATATCAGGGCATAAATAAAATCACACAGGTAAATGACAAAAGATGACTCAGTGGGTCAAATCTGAGCACTTCATAGTGCATGAATCCATCAATATCATATCATTTAGCCAAGATTCACTTTTTAATCAATAGCTGTATTCCAGTGACTTGACCCAGATTATTTAAAATTTATTTCCTGTCCATTGCAAGAATTCAGCTACATTTGCTTTTTAGCTCTCTAAGATTAGTTCCTGTGAGTTCCTGACTGCTACTTAAAATTCAACTGGAAAATGTACGTCAGCCACCTTTATCTGAATAAAGGTGCCTTACAAAATGTGCAGAGTGCTAGAGAGATGGCTCACCTGTTAAAGGCTAGGCTCTCAACCAAAAATATAAACTGTGCAAAAAAGGAGAAGTGGCCACAGCAGGCTGAGCACAGAGGAGCACCAATGCCTCACACAAGGCCAAGGAGCCTACCAGCAACAACCCTACAATTATCTTGTGGTTTCCTAGAAGTTATAAGGAACTGACCGACTTGGTTTATCCAGTTTCTCTGACTGAGTTTGCAATTCTCACCCATGTGTAGACAAGGCTACGCTGTGGTGGGTGGAAAAGACTACGGGGGCAAAGACACATCTTACAGTTAAAATTTACCCAATGGGTCTTGACCAGTGTGGTAATGTGAGACCAAGGGCCCAAGGCAAAACAACAAAAGATACAAAAAATACACTTTGAGGAAAATGAACAAGTCTTTGTCTGAGAATGCTCCCCTCTCATTGTGGTGAGTGGAATACGTTGTTAACATTAATACTCACACTTGCTGCATTTCTTTCAATTTCATTATTCTATCCTGTCTAAATCAAAATGTGTTATAATCTGAATAATGTGTTATCTTCTGCCTGTGGTGAAATGGTTATAATGATAATAAATAATTTCTGAAAGTTAGGAATTAATTCTAGTTTGGAAAGCATTGTAAATTGTTGATTTGCACAGGAAGGGCGAGTGGATTTGCTCTGAGCCTCTTCTATCCTATGGGTTTCTAGGTCTTATCCCCAAGAAGCATAATCTGCAAGTTTGCCTGCCTTGATCACAGCCATGCCAGTTCCCAGCAGAATGAACACAATGGAATATTCTCCATTTTTGCTATTGTTGCTGTGCATCTGTCTCTCTCCTCTTCTCCTTAGCAGAAGACCACAAGAAGGAATCAAATGTACACAAGTCATGCTGGAAACATTGGGGAAGAATGGGCCTCCAAGTCAGACCAGAAACAGATCTCTCTTTGTAAGTACACAATGAAGGTGTGAGTAGGTCAGCATCTACTGCTTTCATGAATGCTGGCATGGAGACCTTGGTATTCAAACAAGAAGCCTACCCACCATGAATTGTATTCCAATTCTATCAGCTGACAAAGACAGGAGCAAAAGGTGACAAAGGCTGTGAGACATCTCAGTGCATGGAGGTTTCTGATCTATTAAACATAAGCTCCCTTACTACTGTGTGTGTGTGTGTGTGTGTGTGTGTGTGTGTGTGTGTGTGTGAGAGAGAGAGAGAGAGAGCGCACACGCACACACCTGTGTGTGTGACACTCTCAATGATCTCTAATACTTAGAACAGTTGGTAACTGCAACTGTACAACTGTATGCTGTAAGATACAAGACCCAAACAAAGAATGACAGCTCCATGCTCTGTTACAGACTACTTAATACAGGTTATTTTCTATTTACTTTCGAAAACACATGACTGTAAAAAGTACTTTATTTAAATGCCCAATATAAAACTATACTCCTCTGAATTTTAACCAAACACAGCTTTATTAATAGAACACAGTGACAAGTAAATGAAACTACACAGGCAGAATATTAGGGTTTTGAGATAGCCCAAGGCAACAAAACTGATGATCTGAATTGGATCCAAGGACCCACATAGTGGAATGAACAAACCTACTTACACAAGTTGTCCTCTAAACTTGCACATGCCCATAATGGTATGCACATATGCATACATATGTGTGTGCACACATGCAATATATAAATACATATATGATTTAAAATTTTGAAAATAAAAAAGTGACAGATTATATACATTTTCTAAGACTGTAAGACAGACATTAAGGGTGTACATTAAACAAATACATAAATTAAGTATGTTAATTACTTGATTTAATTATACACTCCTTATATGCACGCCCGGGGTGAGCAAAGTAACTCATTCAGGAGCTGCTTAAGGGTCAAGTCCTCCTCCCTGGGGTCTGTAACTTAATCAAGCCTAACCTTGATGTTGGTCTGAAAAATCAACCACAGCATTTTGCATTGCTGGAGTGAGTATGTGATCAAAAGGAAGCCACCAAATGTTGAGACTGCAAGAGCCCATGAACTGAAGTGTAGCTCTACTCAGTGTTGTTGAAGCATGAGAGGTTCTTCGACTAGGAATCTTATTCTACTTCCAATACAGAGGGTTCAATATGGCCCTATCCCCATAGAAGCCTTTTCTACCCACCCCAGTCCAGTTCCCTTCTAATGGCCTGTAGGCCTATTTCATGGTTGTAAGCTGTGGGACTGTGTCCAACAATATTTTATCTGGTCCTTATAGGTTTTAGTGGGTATTTCTTTCCTCACAAAACTTTCAAAACAAGAGTTTATATCCCATATCCTCTATTTTATACTCAATAATGCCACACATGCTGCTAACTTAGAATGAGATAAATGGCCATGGCAACAATTTCATATAATTCTTTGATATGACTTCATTCATTCATCCAGATTTGCCCAGGCTTGGGAATTTGTTTGTCTACTTATTTATTAGTTAATTTAGTGGTTCTAGCTATATGTAGGCTTAAATGCTACATGGGTGATGAAACTGATCACATGCCAATCAGAGCTAATCATTGTTCTGTTCTATCCTTACTTTATTCAGGAATCCAACACTGGGGGGAAGAGGGTGCCTTTAAAGTCCAGGCAACACATTTAAATAACAAATATACCATTCCCTGAGGTAAGACAACTGAGAGTTGACCAAAATGTCTGAATGTGTAAAGAGAAAGCTCACAGGTAAACATCGTACCCAATTCTAATCATGCCAAATAAATCTCAAGGGTTTTTAAATTTCATCAAAAGCAGATTAAACTTAGAAGGCTATAGTGACCAAACAAAATGATCATGTTGGAGAATTCTGTTCCTCTAAGACAGTAATTCACTCAAGACCATAAGCAACTTTCCCCTAAGAAAGGAGACTGACAAGAGAAAGAAATTGCAGAAGTTTCAAGGTAGTGGCATGGCATGCTATTTCTAAATCCTGGGTCAACAAAGACTGCTTCCACCCAGTGGAAACTAGGACAACAAATCTTATCATCATATCATGTACTCTAGCTGCCTAGGGCAACCAACCATGGTGGTCCCCACCCTGTGCCTTGGCTTTCTCTCCCCAAAATGATAAACAGGGACTTAACAATGAGAATGCTGTCTTATAGCCAATGTGCTTTGAAGACAGAACGTATTAGAAGACCATGACTTTGGTCCTGAAAAGCATTTGGTGCTGGATGTTACATCGGTTGTTCCTTGTTTGTGCACTGGCCTGAGACTACCAGACACATAACAGAGTGAGGAGGGCTATGAATAAAGCAGAGCCTAGTGATGTGTTCGTGGGTCACAAGGCTGTCTGGTGAGACACCCAGGGTTGAAACCTTTCCTGTGGGGAGTAGAATATGACCTTTGGAGGTCAAGGTGGTATCAACCGAAGCAAGTAGGGGGGAAATCATCAGGATAAAGAATTGAAGGGAAGTTGTGTGCTGCACACTGCTGGAAACCAGGCTGTGTTCCTGATTAAATGTGTCAACAGAGAGGCAGACAGCAAAGGCCCCTCTGTGAGGGACAAATAACCATTCTGAAGACCTAAGAATGTGAAGTCAATTGAGCCTCAATTCAGCCCAAACCTTTGGGGGCTTATGCATCATTAGTCTGTATCATAGCTTCCTGTCATTTGTCCCTTTGGAACAAGAACTCTCAAAGGCTTGACAAGGAGGAATGGACAACTACAGACTCCAATCTGATATGCGCTCTCTCTCTCTCTCTCTCTCTCTCTCTCTCTCTCTCTCTCTCTCTCTCTCTCTCTCTCTCTCCTCTACTGGGACAAGAGGCTGTCTTCATTAGGAGGTTTAAGCTGTGGAAATGCTTTTTTTTTTTTTTTTTAACAAATAGCATCTTAAATTCAGATTTAAATAAATCTGAAGAACCTGTTTTGGGCACCACTGAACTCATCATTCAAAAGCCAAAATGGACCCACCTACATAGGCATTCCTCAAGACACAATAATGGGGTTGTACAAACCCCATTAATAAGGAGAAGCCCTCCATCTTAATCTTAGACCAGGAGATACAGGAGAGACCAACACTGCATAGTAGTCCTGAATTAGCTCTTTGGCCTCACCATACATCTTCATACACAGGCACACACCACATAACACACACACACACACACACACACACACACACACACACAGGACATAAAACATGTCACCACTCTGTCCAGAGGGTGGAGGGTATTGGCATTTGCCTTGCTCTTTGCCCTCCCTATCTACCCCATGTACATGTTGCAGGGGTACTATTGCATCTATTAACAGAACTGGATTTTCAATTTTCATTTCTGTCCTTTGGGCCTGCAGAAAAGAATGGAATTCTAAACAGATCTTTCTGTAGGCCTCACAATGTATAAGAATTCATATAACCCTGTAAAACTCTAACCATCTCATTTCTCCTTAAACATGATTTTTCTGGGACTTTCAAAGTGCAACTAAACCAATTAAAATGCTGCCAAGCTTCTAAGAAAATCCTTTCAAGTTTTAGGCCCAAGCACCTTGTTTCGGGTAAGTCCAAATCCAAGGAGACCCCCCCCAGAATGTTCCATCTCACCTGCATGCAGACATATGCTACCTGAGAATAGAAGCTGGTTTTAGTAAATAAACATTCCCCACACTTCAGCTCCTTGCAGGTTCTGGGCTCTGGCCCTTCTTCTCATCTGCACGGTTCAAATTAATTATACACTTTAATTTCATGAATTATTAATTTGATTCTGACTCGGCAGCTTATGATTATCCAGTGCTACAGACTATACAATTCCAGCTTCATTAAAACATCACCAGCTGCCTGAGAGACAGACATTAAATAGGGGAGAGCAATAATAAAATTAAGCTTCCGGCGCATAGCAACGGAGTCTTCCTCAGCCGCAGGCATCATGAAGCTCTGCGGCTGGGCTGGTCCAGGCAGAAAGATAAAAGTCCTTTTAGAGACACCCACACCCTTCTCGAAACACGCTTCTTGCCCCTGTACTCTGTACACAACTTCAGGTTGTCACATGTACTGTCCTGTAAGAAAGGATAATAGCCATCTGTCCATCTCTTCCTCCAACCCCTTCCATCCACCTACCATCCACATTCATCTGACATTAATTCTTTGATGATTGTCAACATACCAAACACAACCAAACCAGCTACACTACCCATTTTCCAGAGAAGCACTTCTGGCGTGGGTCTATAAGAGCTGCTCAGCAGCAGCAAAGCAGATCTTGGTTCTGGAAAGAGTGGGCCCAAGAACCTTTGGCAACCAATCAATCGCTCTTCCCTCTCTCAAGCCATTTGGGTCAAGAAAGGGCAGTGCAGTGTTTGGGGTGAGACTGGGGTTTGGAAGCAACTTTTAACATGGCCAATGCAGGTTCTTACCCGTTCTGAGAACAAGTATGTGTAAAGTCTAGCCTCAGGCCTGGTCAATAGCAGATGCTCACGGGGTGCTGGTTCACTTATTTCACCTGCACACTTATAAAATGAAAGAAGTGAGCTCATAATATCTTAAGTTCCTTCCAGCACTGATTTGTGAGCCTGTTTGAGGAAGGTTCACTCCTCCCGTATACCATAAGCCCTTGAGACAGATTTTATGACTTTCCCCCTAGAAATTTTCTGTTCGATTTTTACAGGGTCACAAGAAAGCCATCTGTGTATAATGTGTTTGTCCATAGCCTTTGGGTATAGACCTTGGACCACCAGTCTTGAGAAAGAAGACCAGGGCAGGGACTGTACACCCTCTGTGATGGCCACACTCATCTTCAGAGAAAAGGAGTCACCAGACCCCAAGATACACATCCAGCGGAGCAATTACAGGACAAAGGAGAGAGAGGGGGGGAGGGAGAGAGGGAGAGAAGGAGAGGGAGAGAGGGGGGGGAGGGAGAGAGGGAGAGGGAGAGAAGGAGAGGAGAGGGGGGAGGGAGAGAGGGAGAGAGGGAGAGGGAGAGAGAGAGAGAGAGAGAGAGAGAGAGAGAGAGAGAGAGAGAGAGAGAGAGACAGACTCATGTGTAGATCCCTGATTGGGCCTAGGAAACAAAGGTGAAAGAAAAATGATCCAAACGTAATTTTTTTCTTCTATATTATGTACAAGGGCCTGACCAAGAAGTGTTTGCATAAAGACTTGAAATTAGATCTGTAACATTCACATGCAAGCTGGATGTGGCCACCCAAACCTGTGCCCCTAAAGGTAGGGATTATGGCACAGGCACAAGGAAGGTCTCTGAGCTACACTCGCTGAAAAAATGGTAGCTCTTGACTCAGTGAGAGACCCCCATCTCAATGAAATAAGGTGGAGACTGATAGAGCCAAACACCTGCCACATTTTTCTTCCTCTTCCATGGCCATGTGTACCTGCAGACACAACACACTGTGGAACCCTCTACATATTAATATACTCCTTCTGACAAAGACAACCACAGCACTTCCTCCCAGTTACTTGTGGCAAAACAGTTTGTAGAAGGAAAAGGCTGGAATTCAGTCATTCCATTTAGCTACTTCAGAAACCTAAGGACTTTGAACCTTGTGGGATTTCAGATCGATGGAATTAATTAGGGGAGATGTTCAGCACTCTCCACTAAGTAATCAGCAGGTACAGTAGACCCAAAAGTCTATAGGGGAAAAATGGAACGGGATGACACTGAGGGAGGCAGTGGAGATGAAAAAATGAGCACCCGAATGGGGGAGGCACACAACCCATTGATTGAGACGTAAGAGATTAAGGCTTGAGTGAGTAGCCAGAAGATTCTGTAACGGCAATGGCTACAGAGCAAGCGCCTAAGCCCTGCAGACATCTATAATCGGTGACAGCCAGGCATAGCCACACAGGGCACCACATGCCAGGAAGCCTGAAGCTGAAGAGTCAGTCCAGTTAAAATTGAGTTGAAAAATAAACATTAAAAATCAAATACACAAACTTCAGTAGGTAGCTTATACTGCATCATATTTATTATCAATTTTCTTCACTAAAACGGAATCACCAGGAGGGCAAGGCTCTGTCTAGTTTCTTCACTGTTATATCTTTGATACCTGGAATATAGACTGTCATCACAAAATGATCATGCAAATATATGCACCCACTGCCAGGCCTTGGGTGGGACCAGGGAAGCCAAATCCAGTGAGAGAAGGGAGAAGGCCTGCTTGGCTCTTAATGAGACAATAATTAAATGAATAAATAAGTGTTCATCATTTACACCTGTGGAATGTGCACAATCCTTTGGTAGATAGATCTTTTATTTTTAATCACAACAATGCCAGCAAATGAGGGAGTGGGGGGACCTAGATAAAATGCTTTTGAAGGCCTTTTGTGGCTGAAATAACTGCATTTCCAGATCAATGCACTACAGCTTCAAGAATTCAATTGGCTTTGCTTTTAACTCATTATCCTTTCTCCACCATTCATCCCAGCCCTGCACCAGGGGAAAAAACACACTGCCACCAGTCTTACAGGGGGAGTCTCTGAAACTTGGAAACAACACTTAAGCCCCTCTTGCTCCCAAGGTCACAGCCAACACTCAAAGGCTGCTCAAGGGCTGTAGGGAGGGGTGGGTAGTGAGACATGTGTCCTCTGTGCTTGGCTGACCTGTTCACCACACAGCACAACTGGAAAAACCCCTTGGGTGATAATGCCAGGGGGAGGAAACTCCAGAAATGGAAGAAGTCACCATGAGCTTCAGAATACTTCCAGATTGTTGGAACTAAACAACATTTTATAGACATCTGACCATGATCTTGCCTTCTCAGCCACCTTTTTTATTAACGTAGGTAAATAGGACATGATGCCACCAAAGTTGCCCTGATGTTCTTCTGCAGACAGTGGACACCCCTGGCACCACCACTATGCAAGAGGTCACTCACAGACACTAAGAATATTCCTCAGCAAGAAAATTACATAAAGCTTAAATTAAGCTAGGTCCAAGACAACAGAGTCACCTCCCAGGAATCAGAGATCACAGTACCATACCTAATCCACAGGGCATCTCAACTACCTTAATGGGCATATCATCACCCCTTGCCCACATATCATTTAGCTCACTGGAGGATATTAGTTTACTCCTAGAAGCAGAACTCATGGTTTAATGACAACATATCTCCAGGAGAGTCCTCTCTATTGGGGCACCAACCAAAATACCATCCTTTGGGGGGGGGGGGAGTGAGAAACAGCAGCCTTTGTATCTGTGATTTCTACCCAGTGAAGAAGTCTCTGGGGGCTCTTAGACAAACCAAGTAGTTTTAGAAGCATCTCCTCCTTTACAGGCAGAACTCTAGGTGATAGTCAAATGCTGACACTGATTTCAGAGTATTAGATATCTATAATGATTCCAAGTGTCCCTGAAAAGGGTCAGTATGTTCACTTCAGAATTGGAGTGGGGGGACTCACATCCAGTATAAGACCAGAAGGTTTTGACAGGCATCTAGGAGTTTAGAATACACACAGGATGACATTTTCTATGATCCCAGATATCTACAAAATAGCCTGTGATCATTAGAACCACAAGACAGTGAAAGAAGAAAGAAACAAAGGAAGGAAGGAAGGAAGGAAGGAAGGAAGGAAGGAAGGAAGGAAAGAGGGAAAAGAACAAAGAAAAATGAACAAAAGAGAATTCTAATCCTTCATTGTTTTCTTTGTCTTTACAATGAAACATTCAATGCTGGACCAGTCTGGACTTGGGGACTTTCCAGTTTCCATGTGAGGCTAGATGTTTTGCATTCAATACAAATTATTTCCTTAAACTCAGAATCAATTGTCAAAAAAATGTAGGGAAGTATTTTCCCACAGGGCAAACATTTGTGGTAAAACTGGAAATGTTCAACTTGATTATAATGTTTCACGAAAAGGTCAGTGTGGGGACTCAGAGCTGTACCTTGAGGATGTTAACTCTGCTTGCAGACAGGGTGACACATGGAGAATCAGTCTGCCCAGGCTTGTCATGGACACATTGTTCAGATCACATGTCACTGAGCCAGGAGCAGAACAGCAGACCATGTGCACAGAAAAGCAAACAAATATGTGCGTACGTGGGTCACATACACACACTTCATAGGCTCATGGATCACAGCAGGTACGTGAAGCTCAGACCTCTGCAATTCTTATGACAGCAATGCTGTACTATTGCTGGGATGTGCACTCAATGAAAACAAAAATAGTACTGCTATAAAGGCATCTACAGCAGGGGATTGCAATTTAGTGAGAGATAGCATAGTATCCCCTAGGAATCTTCCCAAAGATGCCCAAGCAGAGGTCTCCCCACATCCCAAAATTCTGAACCAAGGCATGAACAAAATTTTAAAATGTTCTCAAGTGATTTTAATGTGCCACAAACTGACTACCTGATCTCCTGCAAATGCAGTGTTTTCAACTCAGATTAAAAGCTTAATATTTTCAAATATTCAACCCAAGTAAAAATGGTGACCTCTTCTTGGTGCTCACTTTTGTGTCTTCTAACTGGACTGGAACTGTAATAGTTTTGAAATCATATCCTGGATATGCATGCACTTTACTCTAGATATCAGAAAGGAGTTTCCTGACTTTCCCTATAGCAGGGAGAATAGCAAACAGAGGAATCTTTCCTTGTTCTCCCTCCGATTTAAACAAGAATGCAAAAGAATAGGAAAATGGCTCATCATGGAAGTACTTGCTCCTGGGATGCTAGCCTATTTGTTGACTCTTGGAGCCCAGAATTTATGGGCAGGCCTTTGCTAGGCCTCCAACCTGTTCAGTTTATCAGACCTCATGGGGTTGTTGCCCATGGGAAAGTGAATGGAATTCTGAAACACTTTTGTAACCAACCCAAAGTTTGCACTTGGCTGGATCCTGAGGGCAAGCCCTTCCTCTTCCAGTTAGTTCTAAGTGTGATTCGTGTTACAGGAGGGCAATTCACTATGAAAACTGGGAAAATGGGGCTACAATCTCAGGTTCACAAGACCCAAACTCTGCCTCCTTTGAACATCACAATAGTTTCACATTTTGTAACTGGACATTCAGAAAATGATCTCATTTTCTAAACTAGATTATGATACAATATTTCCCCCACATTGATATAAAGTCTTGACAGTCAAAAAGTCTAAACGGGTCTCAACTACCTGTAAATTCTGGTAATAGTATTGATTTTTTCAAAGCCAAACGGGTAGACTGGGCTTACTCCCAAAGCCTAAGCAACTCAGAATTTGGTTACTCAATTTCTGGGGTCAATGCCAATCAGATCCTCATCATGTAGCAATTATGAGTAGAAGGAACACAGATTTGTATTGAAAACCATATCTGTCACCCACATCCTAAATATTCCGGGTTGTCCAATATTCCTTTACTTATATTGACCATAGCTAAGCTTGTAAGAACAGTGCTCAATAATAATGTTACCTTGCCCCACTCCAGACCAAGATTACAACCTCAGATTTTCTAAATGTGACTGCATGAAAAGTTGAAGACATTCACCTGGGTTGTCTTTATATATGTTGAGGTGACATGTTCCCCCTCTAAACTAAACATGTAAATTTCTCAAAATTCCACCAGATATGCTATAATGGCAATAACACAGATTAATTATTATACATCATATATTAATGTGTATGACAAGTTTAGAGCCAAGTAGAAAGAGAGAAAGAGTAAATCATGCTATATTACATGTAAATTCTAATGGGAATATAAATATCATTCATAATAAGGTAGACAGCCATATTTCCAATTTTGACTAGAAGCATGTAGGAACGAGGTATGTTATTTCAAATCCTGGTATCTGAATCCAAGCAAAATGAACTTCTATTCTCTGCAGTGTAGAGTCTACACCAATGCTCTGTAGAGAGTTAAAATAGAATAACAACTATGCTTAGTATCTATCACACAGTAGGTGCGCTTCATAAAAGACTGCCTGTGTGCTAACAGTCCTCAACATTATGATTAGCAATACCAATTAATCTCTTTGAGGTTCTGCTGGGAAACTAGTCTACAATGGACAAGATCTGGACAGAGTAGCAACAATATGAGCTCTACCTACCACTCTGAAGCCACACTTGTTCCCTAGTGGAGGCCAAGAGGTTTACCTGTTTTTAAGCTCTTGTGCCTTCAAGCCAAGAACACCTATTTGCAGATATTGCTGCATGAAATAAATGTTTTGTTTCCCCAACTGAAAGGAGACCTCAATCTACATAAGGATGAGACTGGAGTGTGTTCCTACTTTCTAGGGATGATACCCACCTGCCCAAGGAGCTGGGATGCTGTAGTCCCACCATCCCAGAGCTAAGGAAGCCCCAGCTGCTGCTGGAAGTATTTTTAGCTGCATTATTTATGGGAACACCTGCCTGAAAATTCTAGACAGAGCTCAGTCTAGGAGGGGAGGGGTAATGGGACATCTAAGCATTGCTAGTCCTTGTCTATACCGTGGCATACAGAGAGGAACCTCCCTCTTCCCAGACTAGCCCTGAATAGTAGAGAGAAGTCTCCAAAGAAATGCTCCAAAAATCCTTGTTTCACACAGAAGGTCTCAAGAAACATCAGGGTCTGGGAGGTTGGGAGCCGGGGAAGACAGGGGAAAGTATGTAATTATATTATAATCTCAAAAAAGTAAAAGAAGGCATGTTAAAGATGAGAGAGAAACAGTATCACTGTCCTGGGACAGCATGTGACCACAGAACATCTCACCCTGGAAGCTACTGACATATTAGTCACCCTCAGCTATATTTCCGGTGGTGGCATACTACCACCCAGTATGGTTTCCTTTATTGTTACCAGTAAGAAAACTGACACAAAGAGATGTACTACAGAAATGGCATCCCCTTTCTGTGCTGGCTCACTCGGTTCTCCTCCAATACGACACTCTGACCTTTTGCTGACTTCGCTCCTATCTGCTTTTCAACTCTGAGCCCCGATTTTAGTTCATTACTAGCTCCACCATCCCTACCCCAAAGCAATTGTTCTTTGCCTCTAGGATCACATACTGTCTGCATTCCAGTATTTAATATTTTATATATAGTTCCCATTGATCCGTCTGGTACCCAGAGTGTGCTCAGCAAATTGAAAGAATGCTTTTTAAGTCTTGTAAGAAAGCAACGGTGCATGTATTAGCCCTTTTGGACCCATTGAATGGTTCCTAACTTCGTACTGGGCACACACCAGGTGCTGAGTAAAAGCTAACAGACTGGCTGAAAGACCCTTTTCAATTCTTCCCGCAATCTGCTATTAGTGGAATGTTTACAGATCAAAATCCTTGCTGCTGGCACTTAGGTCTGGCTCACCAGGTCATGCTTTCTCTGTGCATTCTGCCTTGGGCTAAATTGCCTAATTTTTCAATATTTAGGCTTCATGTTCTGTTCAAAGGGTAAGGAGCTTATTATTTATTTAACTCACAAGAGTCTTAAGTGACTGAGTGTTTATGAAAGGGTCTGCGATCCCAGAATGAACGATGCTGCCTTTAGTGCAGAGCACCTCTGCCTAACACAGATCAGTGGGTGGCGAGGACAAAGACATATGCATAAAAACACTACTTGGCAGTCACGATACATGCCATTTAGGTATGATCTGAAAATGTCTTGCTGGCATAATTCTTAAGTAGACTGTCTTTGTATTTAATGACCCAAATATGCCAGGAACATGCCTCTGAGAAGCAAGTTAGATTTAACAAAACAGCAATTTTGTTAACCTTCCTCTCCGCCCACCAAAATACTCTGTGCTATGGCCTCTGACCTCTCTGAATGGCTGCTTTGAGAGACTGGAGTCAGCATAGGCCTGGGTGGATAATCATGCCAGGCTATAGAGATTAGAAGAGGCTTGGAATACAGGTACAAATGACAGTCTGAGCTGTAGGTCCCCAGGCCCAGGGTCTTCAAGTCAGAATACAGACCCTAAGAGGAAGATTGATCTTGCTTAACATTTCTGAGTTAGAATAGGACTCAAATAATTCAAAGCATCATATGTTTTGAAAGGGAAGCTAAAAGTCTATTGTTGTACTTTGAAAGCATGGACCAGTTGAGCATGAGCAGATCTCTTATGGTTGCACATTCATCCATCATTTGACAAATACTTACCGAATATCCCCCCATGGTCTCATAGAAGATCTTTCCTGTTCCAGGCAGATGATGTGATTGTGATAACCTGAACAGATTCTTGGAGCAGCTAAAAGAGCACTGACTCCTGCACAGGATAGCTTCAACCTCAAGGTAAATGGACTCATAAGGTCACTAGGCCTTCCCAAGTCATGAGCAAGACACTCTTAAAACAACAAATGACAAAACCATTTGACAATGGTAATCAGCCCTCTGCAATTTGGGAAGGTCTCCTTCCACTGTCACTGCCAAAGGCACCATCCTTTCTCCAGAAGACACGAGAAATGGATGGCTGAGTGTTTGTATGTGACTAAGAAAATCATTTAATAAAGGAATCGTAAGTCATAGTCACTCATTCATTCACCTCCTTTACAGGCAATGTTTACTGAGTAGCTCTGTATGCAGAACTGGGTAAGTTAGGTGCCTTTGAGAACACTGAGATGGATGGTATAGCCCCAGATCAAGAGAAACTTAAAAAAAAAAAAAAATAGGGAAATCACAATGCTTACTTTACAGATGAATAAACAGTGGCATGGACAGTTAAGGGATTCATTTTAAAAAAAGCTTCACTCTGCTATGGAATCCTAAAAGTCATCAAAAAGATTTTTAAAAAAGCACAGAACTAGGAAACAAAACATCTTAGTTTGGGTCCTGGTTCAGGCTCAGTGGGGATGCCATTCCAGACCTCTCTCATGAGACTAAACTTCCTCATCTGAAAAGTGGGTCCCTCTATCTCTAGGATGATATGATTCTCTCATTTGTGAGGGAAAAGGTTTGCTAGCTAGAACGCAAGAACTAAGTCTCTGGATCTCAGGATTGAATTAGAATTGCTATCGTGAGAATTTAAGGACCCTGTAAAGCAACAGGGAAGCCGTTTCCTCCCCAGAGCATTGGGGACTTCCTCCTAGATTATGCTCAGGTCCAAACATGAGTATGTCTTCCTCTGTAGACATCACAACTGCCATTTCTGCCACCTGAGCAATCAGGACAAGGAACATTGGTGTCCTTCCATCTCTAGGTCTTGAGTCTTCCACTATAACACAGAGTATTGTTTGCAGAGCAGTGTTTGTAGGGTAACCCATGTACACCTGATGCAATGGCTGTTGCCCACATGTAAAAAACATGTGGTTTGTTAGGCAATGGGTCTCTTTACAGGTAGTATGTCCTTTTCCAACTTAGCTTCCTGTTACTAGGACTTTTCTGAGAACCTATGTTCTCTTTTAATAAGCTAACTGGTAACTATAAAAACGCCAATAAAAGATGTTTAGTTAGTACTGACTTCCAAAGAGAACAAAACAGAGTAACATGGAAAACCCAAGTTTGGATTTTAAAAGAGCAGACCATTTAAAAATTTCACTGCACTGTCTCCCTCCCTAGTGATAGTCTCTGAACTTGGATAGTGTCGGATGCTGGTCCCTAAATTGCCAAGTGGTCATTTTGTGGTCTGTGAGCTGTGAGATCATCTGTACAGAGATCTGACAGAAGGCCTGCGATTGAACCCTTTTGTATTTATTTAATTTTTCCCCCTTCCTGCTTCGACATGTCATTTGTTCTCTCTACTTTTATTTTTGGGTCCAAGAGGCACAGGTGGTTCTTATTTCAGGCTGTAGAAGAGATTCTGCTATTCAAAGATTAATGAATAAAGAGAGCCTTGTAAATAGATTAGCATGATAATGGTCATAATACTCTCTGCTGCCTTCTGTGCCTACTTCAGTCTGTGTGCCCCGAGTGTGCCTCCCCTCCCCCAGGCTTGGGACCCCTATCCCCTCTTTCCCACCACCCAGTTCTCCTCTTTCAACCCTAGAAAGACAAAGTGACTCTCCAAATACCAAGCAGCTGCCGAGAGAGGAGGGGGGTAAAAGAAAGGGGGAGAAGAGAGATGGAAGGAGTCAGACAGGCAAAGTGGATAATGGAGAATATTTTAAAATTTGCTGTACCTAAGGAGAAGGACATTTGTATAGAATGTACAAAGAAAATACAAGGCTTCACTGTTTGGGGATGGGAATACAGCTTAGTAGCAATGAGCTGGCCTAACTTGCATGAAGCTCTGGCTCTGATTCCTAGCACTGCAATTACAATAACAACAACGATAATAGTAATGATGATGACAGTTCTGTCAAAAGACTGGACTGTTGTATGCACATAGCACCTTCAATCATTTTGCCTTTTTATGTTGGGCTCACTGAACTGTACTCCCCCTTTTTGCTCTAATCTGGAAGGAAAAGCTAGCTACATACATGGCTTTTCTGTATAGCTACATAGGGGCAAGTTCAGGAAGGATTTTCCATGAAAGATGTGGAAGATGCAAAAATCGACTCCTCTCAGAGAACATGCAACCCCTCCCTGGGATTAGTATACACAGTGAGCAGGAAGCCTTGAGTTGTACTGAGTATCCGAACAAGCTGAGCAACCCTGTGCTCGTGGACCTGCCTGCCTGTGTCCTTACTCATAGTCCTAATTTTGTGTCTGGTCTTTGCATGAGTAAGGATGTGTGCCTTTCAAGGAAAAGTCTCTCTAGGGAGACGCCATGAAGATGCCCTGGCAATATAGATTGAGACAGGAAAGCAAAATCAGATTCTGCTGCTGGGGAGGGTCTGGAAGAACAGTCTCACAGAACCTCCACTCCTCAGTTCGTCTGCCTGGATGAAAATTCCAACCACAGCAGAAGCCACTGAGCTGAACAGGCAAAGAGCCCACACACCAGGCCAGGAAACACAGGCGCTTCCCTTCCTTTGTCTCCAAAGACCTGCTTGCCTTTTCCCTCATTTGAAGAGAGCCCAGAGCACCAGGAGCCAGACTGACCCTCTGCCTCTCTGTGTTGATTAACATCCCCTCCACCTCACACCGACCCCCATCAGGGCACACATTACCGCCTACCCCACCTCCTTCTTCTGTGCCTTCTGCTATCAACCGGGAAAAGGGAATCTAAAAATAAAGCTGGGGCCGGAGTGTGTACCACTCGATTGGGCTCCTGTGTTCACAGATCTGCTTATTTTGGCCTATCTCTCCCCAGCGATAAGGCCGCTAACAGCCTCTTATCAGCCAGTCGGTGAAAATGTGCTCCAGCCTGATTAGGCCTCAGTCTTTGCCAAGGTTATAAACAGCCGTTATCGTTTTCCCGAACAGAATAATCCGGACAGTATCAGCTCAGAAACATATGGGCCACACAGCGAAGATAGCCGCTGACGGACACTTCATTTTAATTGTAACGAGTGGGTCACAGCAGCCTGTAGACAGACAGTGTTGCCGGACTGGCAGCAGGCTTCTTTTCTTTCTTTCTTTTTTTTTTAATCCCTTCTTTCCCTGGCCTTTCTGATTCTACTTTAATGGTGGGGTGGGGGGGGGGAGATTATCACTGGGAACCCACACAGCTCTCTGTTCTGCAGCCCCCTAAAATGAGTGGGATAACCTGAGTTGTCACTTCAACCTGAGCTCACATCCCTCCACCAGGTGTCCACAGGACCACCACCACGACCACCACCACCACCACCCTGCCCTGTTCCGCTCACTCCCACTTCCTGTTTCTGAATTACCAGGCTCTCCATGCAATAAGCCTGCGTATCTGTGAAGAATTCATGTCCTCCCCTTTGCCTTCCCTATGTGAACAGTCATTAGCCAAGACTGAGTGTGAGGGGAATAAGGCCATGCAGAAGGAGGTGCTGGGTTCCAAAAGCTGAGGTAAAAGATTTCACTGTGTCTCCAGGCCAGCAGAGAAGTCTTGATGGCAGAGACCTAGGCCCTGAGCCACTGCTCTTGGCACGAAGCCAGAAGTCACCTTTCTCTTCTCTAGAGTGATGCATTTTATTTCCCCTCCAGTGACGTCTGAAACAGAGTGGTGGGAAAGAAGCTGAAGAAAATGAAAGAACGTTCCACGGCAACCAGGTCCACGAAGCAGGTGCACCTCTCCTCAGCAGTAGGCACACTTCAGGGCCTCACCATTATTGCACCACATCCCACACCTGGCTGGGCAGATGGGGTCACTGAGAGCAGGTGGGGCTCTGAGGCAGATCAGCACCCCACCTTGCACCAGCTGCCAATGCTCATACTTTTACTCTGCGCTCATCGTCTGGAGCCTCAAGTCACTATACACCATCAAGCTGTGTTTCCTTGCTGACACATTTTCCTAGATACCGTCTCATCTTCTCCTTACACCCCCAAGTATCTTCTGCATCTTATCATAAAAAAATGTAGCGGCACCTTTGACTAATGGTTCACATACTATATGTGTTCAGTAGACCAGAGAAGTCCCCCAGATGGAGGAGACTCAGCTCCCGGTAATGTTCGTGAGAACAAACAAGCAAGAATCACATGGCCAAAAAGATAAGGATGGGATTCATGGAGAATGCCTCACAAAGGTTTCACCTCTCTTTCCTGTGCTTCAGTTTCCAGTTCTGCAGGGAAAGGATGACTTTGCCCTGGTGGAAGAAATAGTAGAAAAAATATCCAGCATACAGCCAGGCAGAGGTGGCACATGCCCACAGAAGGATCTCTGAGTTCAAGGCCAGCCTGGTCTATGGAGTAAGTTCCAGGACAGCTAGGGCTGTTACACAGAGAAACCCTGTTTCAAAAAACATTATTAGAAGGGGGGGGGGAGAGATGGGACACACACTGAGCACTGCATATGTGCCATGCTGGTTTGACCATGATATAAAGGTATTCATGTGATCCTCAAAATAATTCCCTGGCTCAAACAGAAGCAGCCTGCAGACTGCCAAATCCCTATAATTTCAAGGTCTCACTGGTCCCTAACATTCCACATCTAGACAGCACCCGTATGCCATGCTTCTAGAGGTCTGTGACCAGCTCATCCACCAACTCCATCTCCATGCAGTCCTTCAGTACACATGGACAGAGCACCCTGGTCCTGAGATAACCACTCAAGTGAAAGTTGAGTCCCTGGTAACGTTCCTGCAATAACATCAAATTCAAAAGGGGAAGACCACAGAGATTCTGATGACAGCTGAATGAGCCCAAGGCACATTTTTGTTTTAATTCTTTGTATTTTTCCCATGGCTTTTCAACACCTGCAGTTGTTCTATCAGTTTCCCAACAAAGTACAGCTTGGATTGTTTTGCAAAAATCACTAAAGGACTGGCCAGCAGATTATGCTGGAGCTGCAGTGGGTGGTCCCCACACACAACATCTTGCTGGTCTTAATGCAGCATGCTGACAAAGTTTCAAGGTTATGAAGGTCTTCTCTAAATTGTCACCAATATCTGAAAGTATCTGGAGAGCATGTGAATCCTCCTCAGAGAGCAGGAGTGGGTTCAGACTACAATGTTTCCCCTCAGTTTTCCATTTTTGTTTTCTTATTCTTTCTGTCTCAGTGAACCCAGTTTTGTTCCTTCATCATTTAGGGCTAATGAGAAGTTTTTCCAAAGCAGGTCATGGTTTAACAGGTGCCACGAGAGCTCTGTCCAGCCTTTTCAGAGCAACTATGCATCAGCGCTCCGGAGTGTCCCCATAAACATAAGCACCCCCGAGGGACTAATTTCCTACAGGCTGTATATATCCCTAGCACCCAGAGTGGTACCTAAGATACAGGAAGCATTGAATGAAGAGAAAGAACATATTTAACCCTAATCTGCCCAGGCTGATGTCCAAGACCAAGAAAGCCTTGGAGGGAGTCTACATTTAAGACTAGGCCCTAGCCAACTATGTAGATCTGCCTTGGCTGTTTTCTTAAGAGTCTCAGTTCCTCCGGCTGTAGAATGGTGCCAGAGATTTGTTGTAGAGTTTATATATGCTCCAATTACTCAGCCTGGCTCCTGACACAGAACAACCACCTAATAAATAGTTGTTTATAAACACGTGGCTCTTCAAGTACCCCTACTCCTCTACAACCACACTCTACAGTTCTGAGCAAAGAAACCTTGAAAGCCAAGGAGCTCCAGCTTAGGCTTCTGCTTTGCTGCAGCTACAGTTGTTGCTTGAGCCTGTGGCCTGAATCAGGCTGAGGTCACTCTGCTTTACCTGGCTATGAGCCATGTGAACTATCAGATGTGGCAAAGCAAAATCTGCGCATGCCAGGACAGCCAGGGTAGCTGTGCTCACACTGCACTGACCTTGTCTGGGACTCCCCCAGTGCCCTGAACTAATCACCTTGGTTCATGGCCCTCACCTTCTGCTAGGGTGGACATTAAACCACCTTAAGGGCTGACACTCCAAAACTTTGTTTTGTCTACAGTAGTGTCTTAGCAGGACACACACCTCCCCTCAAGGAGCAGCTGAACACGTTTACTCTTTCTCCAGTGTCCTTCCAGCCTCAGGACTTGCTTTGTTTTTCCTTTCCTTGAGAAAGAGATTCTTAAATGCATTTGCATTCCCAAGACAAGCTCTTAGGCATAAATTCATTTCAGCGTGGGGGTCCTCTATTCTTTCTCTTTCCTCTCGCCATGAAGCTGGGGTGAATTCATAAGTAGCTCCAGTGTTCCCAGCATTAGAGCTTAGATGAGACAGGATTACAGGGGACGGAGCTGCTCTCTGTCTCTCTCATACACACACACACACACACACACACACACACACACACACACACACACACACCAGTTTCATCAGTATGCTACCACGTTCACATCTGCACTCTCTAGGTGAGCCCTACCCAGGTTTAGTCAATGTTATCTTTCCTGGCCTCCTGTGGGAATACTGCCAAATAAAATAACAAAATATTCTTTTGGTAAGGCAAGTTAAAACCTTGGGAAGATTTAAACCTGGGCTTCATGTCACGGACGCTCCCTTCTGTAATCTGTATTCCAATCTCAGTGCTGGCAGAGCTGTGAGCAGAATATCCAAGGTCTCATACAAGATCCAGTGCTTACTGACTTCCCTGACATTTGCTGCTTCATGTTGCCCAAGTCCCTTCCCGTTCAGCCTCCAAAAACTCACAGTCCCTTCCAGTTCACCTCTGCAGATGGTAAGCATGTAGGAGGCAGGCAGTTCAGGTCCTCGGAACAAGGAAGGACAGGACTTAGCTTGCCCCTCAACTGCATGCCTAGGGTTAGGGTCCTTATTTTATAGCATGGCTCCTTTCTTTTCCTTGAGTGATTTTATAAGATGCATTCCTGCCACACATACACAGAAGTAGGACTTACACATCGAGGCAGTTTAAAGGGTCTTAACGAAGATCCTCCTTCCCAGGAGTGCCATGCAAGGCTGAGAATCCTGTCCACCCCTCAGTGCACTCAAATCTTCCTTCTTCTTGTCGTTACTTAAATCTGAGAGTGCCTTACTTAACTTTATAAGGTTTTCAGACTAGTCTATAAGGGTGGCAGCTTACCAAATGGAATCTAAGAATGCTCTCCAGTGGCCTGTGTTCAAAAACAGGTGTGTTTAATATATGTGACTGAGAATCCACATTGTAGCGGATGGGCAGCAGAGGAAGCACAGATATAGTAACTCAGGAGTTCATGCAAAGTCAACCACAAACTAAAGGAGTGACAGAGAATGCAGATTGGGTCCACTATAAGGACTACCATGGGTGTTCTAGCCAGATGTACCAGCAGGTCCCAAAGGATTGCTTTCAATATGTAACATGCGGATCTTATCAGAAAGACACTCAGGAAATAAAAGGATTCTATCACAGTTCTAAAGGGTGCCACCTATTGCAGAGTTCACAGAAGGAAACTGCAGCTTCATCTACAGGTTAAGGACTCAGTGACATACACTGATGGCAAGAGGGAAAAGGACAGATGGTCACATGGTTAACACCACTAAGCATCAAAGGCAGAAGGGATTAAAATAAAAGGATAGTGAGTGGCTCTACAGAAATAGTTCAGAGGTGACCCACAGTAAACACACAAGTGTCTGGTTATTTTAAAAAACCAAAACAAAATTCCAAAAGTCAGGCAATCAAAAGCCAAAGGCCCATTATAACTAAATTTCTTTTGACAATATTTTAGTTTAATTATCTCTGAAGATGCTACCTGGGGCCATTAGATCCATTAGCACTGAGTGCCAGATCAAAGTCCCTCTCACACACAGGTGGCTGCAAATCAGGTGACAAGGGAGTAACTAGGCACTATCAGACATTGTGTGTTTGGATGCTCTTAATCTAGCCACTACTAAAACCTTCTTGAAGTTGAAAAATCATAGGATACAAATTGAAAATTAAAGACAAGTGGATGGAATCTCAAATTAAACTTGCCACATAAGAAAATTATAATCAAAATCATCTCTGTACTTCTTAAGTCTTTCACTGCATTTACTCACATAATATAGATAGACAGACAGACAGACAGACACACACACACACACACACACACACACACACAGGTTCTGTATAGACATATGAAAAGCAAAGAGGCAAAACATATCATTGCTCAGACATCAGGTAATATGAACTTTTGCTTAGAAAGGAGATAAGCCCACAATCCTGCAGACTGAGTCAGGTCAACAGCACATTTCTTGATATATTGTAATGTAGGACTGAAAGGTGACATAGGGACTCTTGGAGACAGGTATGCAATATAATCAAGGAAACAGTCATAAAAAGATATTTCTGAAAGTAAATACTGGAATAATTCATGGTAACTCTAACTTTGGGGTATTGGTAATTTTCTTTTTAATTATCAAACACAATCCATATTACAACTAGGAGGCTACTTTTTTTTCTAGGTCAGTTACAGTACTATCTATGCGAGTGGTTCTCAGCTGGGGAGCTTATGTCTCCTAGGGGACATTTGGCAGTATCAGGGTTTTTGGGTGCCACTCGGATCCATAGATAGCACCTAAGGATGCAGCTAAACAACTTGTACCCACAGGACCACAAGAAACCAGGTGACCTCAAAAACTGATCATGCTGAAATGACAAAATCCTTACATAAATTATCATTAGCATCATAATCTTTCAAATCATGCCCTTCCAAACTTTTAAGAAGTGAAGGAGGCAGGAGTAGAAAAGAAAGGAAGGAATGGAGGAAAGAGAAGGGAAGGAACAGAAACAAAGAACTAGTATTATTTTGCTTATCAAAAGCACTGACTGCTCTTCCAAGGGACCAGGGTTCAATTCCCAGCACCCATACAGCGGCTCACAATCGCCTGTGACTCCAGTCCCAGGGGATATGACTCCCTCTTGTGGTCTCTTCGGGCACTGCATGCACACAGTGCACAGACATACAGTCAAACACTAATACAACTAAATTAAAATAAATAAAATCTAAAACAGAAGATATAGTTGCTATTTGCACGTGCTACTACGTATTACTTCATCATCAAATGTGCTCTGAAAATGACCCTTTCACAGGAGTTACATATCAGATATACTACATAGCAGATACTTACATTACGATAACAGCAAAATTACAATTATGAAACAGCAATGGAAATAATTTTATGGTTGAAGGTCATCACAGCATGAGGAGCTGTATTAAAGGTCTCTCGGCTTTAGGAAGGCTGAGAACCTCGACTGCAAGCCTTCCACCCGGGCTTGCATTGAACCACACACTGAAAAATGCTGGCCAGACAGCAGGAGGGAACATTGACGTGGAACCATCCATGGCTGAACAGGGGAGTGCCTGACCAAGTGCATTAAAATCCAATGCTGTAAGATACACAAATGCTAACTTTTGAGCTAGTGAAAATGAACACATCGGGCTTACCCTGTCCTATCTGTGTGTGCCCATCCAATCCTATATCCCCAGATCTCTGACACTCAGAAACACAATAATATTTTTTTTAGATCAGTTAGGGTCCAAATCATGCGTGCTCTGTCTTTAATATTAATAAGTTTTGTAACTAGCAGTTTCTCGTCGCTCCGAATTCTTGAGCACAACTAGAAAGGGCACTTATCCTGAAAAATCTAATAAATTTACAGTTTTATATACTTCCTTCAATTGTAAAAGTCTTGTTCAATAAACTTTAAAATGCCACTATAGAGCAATAACACAGACAGTATAAACCCAGCCCTGGGAAAGCTGTGCGACCAGAAATTGTTCCCCTTTCTGCTACAGCAATAAAGTTTTATATGTTTGAACTGACTGTAAAAAGGTTTGAATGTTGGCAACTGGGGAATAATCTGTCTTCTTTATAGTTATTATCATATTTCCCACAAGACCCCTTGGTCTGTGTCAATCCTTCTTGTATATGACACCTTTGTACTGTCAGCGAAAGCAAGTCTACTTTCTTTTTTTTTTTTTTTTAAACTATAGGACTTGTATCTGTTTTCCTTCAGATTACAGCTAACAGGAATAAATTATTTCTGACAAGCATCTATTGCAGCATTTTACCAAATAAAGCTGGTTGTGACTGCTGTTCCAGGAGAGTGGGGAGGGGTCCACCCATCTCCTTCCCCCTTTTTTTCTCTCAACTGATTCAAATGCAATTCAGGGCTGGTTAAATTGGAGGAAATGCCAATAAAAAGAGATTTGTAGGAAAGTTGCTCTGAATGGCAGAGCCCGTGGAACATGGTACTTCAGTCCTCTTGGGTGCCATTGGATCTGTGTGGAGGAGTGAGGGAAGGTGGGGGGGGGGTCATCCCTCTCCTCTCGACCTCTCCCAGATCTAAGAGCATTGCTACTACACAGAACCAAACTGGAACTTTCCTAGGCTCAGATTAATAACCAGTGGGAAGGGGGCAGTTGCAGTCAGCATTTAAAGTAATTGAGTTGCCATAGGTATGCACCGGCTTTTGGAATAAATTTAGGTTAATGTTAATACAGAACCATGCTGTATGTGTGTGTTTGGGGGCAGGGTTGAGGCATTCAACAATTAGATAAGGTCTCTCTGAGATCAGATTGGCCAAATGAACATGCATACACAGTATTGTCCTTGCAAGTACAGACATTCAAACACATCTCTACTCTCTTAGAAAGGGCATATGTTAAATGGAGCCTGTGAACAAAGCAACTGTACCAGAATCAGGTGATGCCAGGCAAAACAGAGTAAACACTATCATCTTTCAGTGAGTCAGAAATGACTTGGGCTTCAGGTTTGTACAGGTGAGCTTGGGACAGCTTCCTCCTTGTTCCCTGTCTGTGGAGGTTTAGGGTCATAATGACACACCATTTTATTTCCAGATCAGCCATAAATAAATGAATAGAAGATAAATAAATATATCATGTAATGGTGGAAGGACATACTTGGTGACCCCCAGTGACTCTCTCTCTCTCTCTCTCTCTCTCTCTCTCTCTCTCTCTCTCTCTCTCTCTCTCTCTCTCTCTCTCTCTCTCTCTTTCTCCTTCAAAACAGAAGAGCCACAAAAGCCATACTATCTGATAAAAGTGCACCTATGTTCATCTTAATGGCTCTTAAATTCCACCTGGGACTGGAAGTCTATGATTTCATGGTCATATACTTTAACTTTTCTCTATGTCCTCTCTATATAGTTTGTCTGTGTTGTCAAAATTTACTAATTGTTTGCCATTCACTAGGTTCTTGATATTCTTATGAGAAAAGCCAAAAAGAAGTGATCTGAATGGTAACAGAAGAAGGCAGTGTGATATCAAGGACCCAGAGGACATATTATCCATATCCTCAAAAAATGTTCACAGAAAGATAGTCCTGTGGATGCCATAGTGGCACAAATATTATGGCAGCAACCAACCACTTTCTACATGGATTTAAGGTCTACTCCACAAGAAGAAGCACATGCATGATACTGCAGATCTAACCAAAAATTCATGCTTGGAGAGCTCACAGGTCCCAAGGGTGAGCCTACTAATAATATTTCATTAAGGGGCATAGTAACTGCCCTCTAAATGTATACCTCTGTGCTTACAAACAAGGGCAATTCTCCATCCTTATCAGAGAAATGTCTTTGCGCAATGGGTAGTAGTTAATATAGAAACAACAGATCTAAGGTGCCAAAAACAGAGGTCAAACTACAAACAAGACATCTACACCAGTGGCTTGCAATATTTAGGGGTCATTGGAGAAAGGAAGCAGAAGGAGTGTAGGAGACGGAGGGTAGACAGGCTCAGAGGGAAATGGTCTTCAGGACATGACCAGACTGCTATACTCATAAACTCCCAGCAGTACTGCTGCCTGTGAAAAAGATCAAACCAGTCAACTTTCTAACATGGAAAAAGCAGAGGTTCATGTACCCCTTAACCCCCCAGCTGAAGAACTACTTACAGGTGATGGCTGCTGGGAGAGGGAGTGTCAGTATATTTTGAGGGTGTGGCACCTGATAGATCTACCAGGCTCTAGTGAATGACCCCAATTTTTTGAGTATATGGGAAGCTCAAACTGGACCCAGTAAGCTATTAAATAGAATAAATACCTAAGTAAATAGGGCTGGAATGATGACTCATTGATTAAGAATGCTTCCTGCTTTTACAGGAGGCTCAGGTTCAATGCCCTGAATCCATATGGTGGCATGTAACCATCTGTAACTCCAATTCTACGGAATTTGATGCCTTTTTCTGACTTGCAGACACCAGGCACACACATGCTGTATGTCCATCCATGCACGCAAAACTCTCACATACACAATAAACAAACCTTTTACAATAAATAAGGACAGGAGCTTGGAAATGGGTAGGGAGGTAGGAGAATCTGGGAGGTACAGAGGATGAATATGATCAAAATACACTGCATGCAATTTTGAAAGAATTAATAATAAAAATATTATATTCTTTAAAAATCCTTTTAACTCATATACAAGGACACTCAAATATGAAACAATGTGAACCTCCAAACCTCTACATAGCTGTTACATTGAGAAGGACAAAACTGAGGAATTCAGTTTTTAAGTATTAAGTTGTTATTGTTGTTGTTTTGAGGCAGTGTCTCATTCTGTAGCCTAACATGACCCAGAACTAAACTTGCTATATGTAGCCTAGACTACCCTAGAACTCTGGAACCAATGGTGGTTCCCCTACCTCCCCTCCTAAATGCTGGGGATACAGCAAACTCAGCTATGAACACAACATCTGACATCAGAGAACAGTTGTATTTGGAGGAAAGTAGGTGAATGTGTTGCCTAGAAAGTTTTATTTCTGGGATATACTCTTTACCTAACTAACATAAATAATAACATTTTGGCATGCATCACAGCTTGCCAAATTTTGATCAGCATGTTTACTCTTGCTATAATTTTATGGAGTAGTTTTATATCCATGTCATTAACGAAGAAATTCATAACCGGACAAACTAAATGTCAGTGCTAGAGGTCCCTGTTCACTGACTTGGCAGGTTTCTGATGGGTTTCACCCATCTCACCCAGACTGGCATGGCCTTTGATTCATCCTATCCATTGGCTACAAGTCTCTCTAACATCGTCAGCAGATCCTGGTGCACCCCTGACATGCCCACCAGGTTTCTGCCTAAACTAGCCATGCTGGCACATTGTGTCTCACACCACCACAGGGATGCGAGGCCCCTCAAGAGCTGCCAAGCTCTCTGATGTACAGTCTGCTAATGCAGCATTAAGAACACTCCTCTAAGCACACCGCTTCCCTGCCTGAAGGAAAGCCCCACATGAGCTTCCACAGAGGGACCCAGAAAAATGCCCTGGAACCCACAAAGGGAAATCAGCATGCCAAGGGTTAAGCACACCCTGTAATAAGCATCTCTGTTCCGGCATGTTGCGAAAGCCCATTACCTCCCGCCACATTACCTCATTCATTTCTTATATGCGGATGGTTTATTTTCCCATGAGCACCCTGGCTCTCAGTATTAAGTCCCCTCCTTCGCTTCTATTTCTCTATCCATCACATTTAACACTCTGACAGTAACAGTCTATAATGTTTCTATTCTACAAAACCGCTCTGTCAACTCCAGGCTTCCAGAGCAGCAACTGAGGAAAATAAATAACATCAACGCCAGCGACGACAGCATCACAGCTCCCATTCTGCTGGGCCCTTTTTTTTTTTTTTTTTTTTTTTTAATATTATTCTACAGAGAGAGAGACAGAGAGAGAGAGGGAGGGAGGGAGGGAGGGAGGGAGGGAGGGAGGGAGGGAGGGAGGGAGGAAGGGAGGGAGAGAGGGAGGGAGGGAGGGAGAGAATAAGGAATGAGGGACAGTGAGAGTGAAGGAAAGAGCAATTTTCTTTCTCATACCAGAGATGCTTAACAGACCTGAAGGGTCCATCCAGGCATTTATTTCCCATTCAGACAAAGGAGTGACTTCCCTTCTCTGCTCTCCCATCCTGTGGCTGCCTCCCCCTTTCCCTACTTGCAAAAAACTAATATTTAGCACACTGGCCTCAAAGCAACACCAAGAAGAGCAAGTGAGCATTAGCCTGCTTATCTATAGACGGCGACTCTTAAAGGGCTGTCATCTTTGCTAGAACAGAGGTCTAAAGGGAAAGTGGAGACAGTTCTTGGTCTACCACCTTTGTTCTGGGGGAAGCCAGCATGGAAGGAACACTCTGGAACCCAGGAGATAGGAAAGTATGAAAACAATCACTACTGAGTAGTCAGTCATTTGGAAGATTTGTCTCTTCTTCCTGGGGTTTTATCAAAACTGGTTCTAGTTCCACCTGGGTGGATGGTTATCTTTTAAAAACATGCTTTGTTCTATTTTAAAGATATCTATGTAGGAGAGACAGCTATAATTTGGCCTCCATTTCATGGCTGGAATCGTTTACCGAAATGAATGCCAGTTACCTACGAGTCATGAACCCTAATGCCTGGGAATGTTCTCACCTATTCTTCTCAAGCCTGGTCTGGCAGGCTTTTTAAACTCTCCATGCTCCTCCTCCTAATTTTACTGTGTTCCTAAGTTCCCCTCAGTTTTGGATGGTATAGCATGACAGTTAAGGTCACTTGAAAGCAAAACCTGACTGCTCATTAGCCCAGGTCCCTGTTTCGGAACCTTCTGTAATGCCCTTACCTTGCCTGGGGAGAACAGAGTGGACCCTGGGCCATAGAGTGGCTGTGTTGGCACCCGTTATAATTTAGGATGCTGCTCTGGTCCATAAGAATTCAGAGAATGCTGGTTATTGGCATGTGTGTACTCTGGGAAATAAAACATCTACACAGTAAAAATCAACCTAAAATAAAGGTCTGCAGAGGCTGCTTTGATGAGTCAGTACCCCAGTACCCTGATGAGTCAGTACCCAGAGTTCAGTGCCAGGGCTGTCACTGTGTTACCGCCCTGGCTCTCGGCTGCCTCAAACATGGCAGTCTTACCCGTACTGGCTTCTGAATGATAAGACACCAATGTAGAGAAACAAATGCAGGGCAAGGGGAAAAGGGAGGGAGAGGAACAGGTTTTTGTCTACCACTGCCAAACAGACATTTGTTAATTACTTCTGTCACCTCACCTGCCGCTTCTCAGAGAACAACGGGAGGTGCTATGTGTAATACTACTTTGATCGACAAGAAATATTCTGTGCATTATTTTACCTTTGCCAATAGGACCATTTCTTTAGAGTTAAAAGGCTCTCCTCCATGTCTTGATACTCAACTGCTGGGCTCTTGTGCCCACCTGCCACTGCTAACTAGAGGCCATAGTTTTACATTTGAGTTTCCTTTTGTTTTGGTTTTTTCTTCTTCATTCTCTTCTCTGAGCAAAGAGCAACATACCAATCAGAAGTGCAGACATGGGAGACTATTAGATTGAATGGGACATAGCAAGGCTGATACCAGATGGCAAAACCAACTGGCTAGGACACTTCATTTCTGGCCCAGTTCAATTCCAGAAATCACAAACCATCTAACTTATTGAATCAAAGTTCACTTCTGTTTTTAGGACTTTTTCAAGATATGTGTGTGAGGGGGTGGTAGTATAAAGACCACAACCAGGCTAAGTGTTATTATTCAATTATTTTAAATGACCCTATTTTATAACTGTTGCCAATAGTTCTCCTTGACACCTTAATTTTTCTATCCTGTTGAGAGAAGGCAAAGGTGACCTCTTAGAGTACCAGATGACTAAAGGTGTTTCCAGGGAGGAAGGGGCTTTTCATATTTCTTTCCTTGAAATTGACATTTAGGACTCCTGTGTGTAAAGAAAGCCATGAGATGGGAGATACATGAGCAGGCACAAGTCCTTCTATTCAAAAGTTTGCAATTACTGAGGAGAGGGGGACATACAAATTAATGGCTGAAATTAAGGTCAGAAAATGGGTTTGTGGGATGGCTCAGCCAGTAAAGGCACTTGCTGCAAAACCTAATAGCCTGAGCTTGAGTCCCAGAACCTATGTTGTAGAAGGAGAGAACTGTCTCCAGAAAGCCACCTCCCTCCCTCCCTCCCTCCCTCTCTCTCCACACACATCACACACACACACACACACACACACACACACACACACACATACACACACACAAACATGCACACTAAACAGAACTTGAAAGTTTGAAAATGAATGCTATTAATTATTACTTCTGGCATTTCAATAGAGGGATACGATAGCAGATATGACTAATCTGAGGAACTGTCTGAGCAGAGCGTCCTAAGGAGAGGGACATGGGACACTACCACACTTTCAGTTTTTAAAGGCTCAATACCAGTGGTCATTCAAGTCAGGCTCAGAGCCCTACACTGCTCATTTGTATTTAATTCATCTACTGGCCAGGATACAGGCATTGCCATTATAATGCTGGTTAATGTAATGGGGGACATGGCAGAACAAAGTTCACAGGTTTCAAAAGGAGTAAAGAACCAACTTGTAGAACACAAGCACTGCACTAACATTCACTGTTATCATAAGCCATCACTGAGCCACACGAAGCAGGTGACACAGTCCCCACTTTCGGCACTGAAAGGGCAGACATTAGAAAAGCTGGGTAACCTGGTGAACATTTGAAAGATTCAAAGCATGACATTTTTATCTTCCCGGGAATTCACTCTGGTGCACCAAGGCAGTACTTCGGGCCTTTTGCTGAAAAGACGGACCTTGAAAGTGCTGAGTGTGGCTCAGGAAAGGCCTGAAAGCATAGGAACTGCCTCAAAACACAGTGTGATCCCAGCACAGAGAAGTCACTAGAGTTAACAGGTGATTGTTAGGCAAAGCCAATGAGAAAATCAACAGTTAGGGTTGGGGCTGCTCAGAGATATGGCCTGGGTTCCACCCTCAGCAACATTGGGGAGGGGGGTGGAGAAAGTTAAAAATGAAATAAAATAAACAAGTATCCAGATAGTATCAACACAGTCACTTAACTTCCACATTTGGGAATGACCAAAACTGCTGAAGCCTGTCCATTTCCTCAGTCTTTTATTTCTATTAATACCAAACCATCTTTCCAAGCAACCAGACAAGAGAACCTTCACGCTTCAACACTCAAGAGAGATGGGCCTCTTCTCAGTCCAGTTCAAGGCTGCACCACAGTAAATACCTGGCCAAGCCAGTTTCCAACAGTTCCCTGAGAATGCAGCATCTCTGACCACACCCTCCACCACCAGGGAACTGACACTGTCATTCAGCTTAATGTTTTTCTGAGTCACCTCCCTCTCTTATAGGATCGAAATAACCTACCATCCTCCATTCACATTTTTCCTCAGAGCATGTCTAAACTTAGGTGTCACCGGGCTCTGCTAATCTTTAAGATAACTTTCTTGGGGCTGACAAGTCAATTTAGTGGGTAAAGGCGAGTATTGCCAAGCCTAATGAGCAGAATTCAATTCCCTTGACCCACATGGTGGACAGAGAAAACCAACTCCTATAAGCTGCTCTTTGATCGTTACATATGCACTGTGCTCATACACACATTAAAAAAATAACAACAATAATAAATGTGATAAGATTTTTTAAAACTAGTAATAATATGATGATCTCTAAACAGTCTGATGTTTTTCATTCCTAACATATCCTTGTTTTGTTGGAACCTGTATCCTTTTGTGTCCTAGATGAAATCTCCATAAAATTTTCAGTAAGTCTCATGTCTAGTACACTCTATAATTTTAGCAGACCAAAAACAAACAAACAAACAACACCAAAAAACAAAGCATATATGTTTCATGTAACACATCAAGGGCCACAGAGTCACCACAACAGATGTACTAGGCCTGAATCTGCCATCCTTCTGCCAAACTCATCCTCAGGCCCATCATTTTATATAGCCCTGAAGTGTCTGACTCTGAATACTGTAGGGTTCAGAGGACAAAATTACTAGGTACCTGTCATGTGTCCAAACCTGTCCTAAAAATGTTAATGACTGAAAAGTTACTGGCTCCAAACTGCATTCAACCTAATGGAAAAATAACAACACACACACACACACACACACACACACACACACACACACACACACACACACACACAGTCATGTAGTCTAAGTTGCCTAAGTTACAATGAAAGGGTGTATAAGAAAAAGCAGATACTGAGGGCAAGAAATGAATGGATAGTTCTATTCAGACAGGATACTTAGCAGAGGTCCTGCTGGCCACAAATTCTGAGTCAGGGTTAAGTCAAGTGGGTTTTGTCTAGTTTGACTATCTTGACGGGCTTCAGAAGAGATAGACTGCTTGAAGGCATTAAGGGCAGAGATCCCATCGAAGAGGTCAACAGAGCTGTCTGGGTGAAAGACACTGAGAGCCTGACCTAGGACTGTGGGAGACAGAGAGAGAACAGATGAGAAACACAGTATGTTTACCTTTGTGATCTCTTACTTGGCACACAGTCAGGCGTGAAAAATTCAATAAATACGTGCTGGTAGAATCAATACAAATTGGCTAATTATTGATGGTGGGGGAGGGGATGTATGGAAAAAGCAAGAGCCTGGTACAAACACTGGGAAGAAGACAGTAGCAAAGAACACAGGGGAGGAAATGATCATGGGAGAAGGTCTGATGAGGTCTGCCTTGTGCACGCCAGACTTGAAGCTAGTTGAACTTAGAAAGATGCTAGCCCATTGTACTACTAATCAGAAATTCACAAAAGTCCGTCGCGGGTGAAAACACAATTTTTTAACTTAACATTTATTCAATATGTATTTATTGGTTACTTGCTATAAAGCAATCAGTGTGCTACTTGCTGGTCTTATAGAAGCTGACAGGGAAGATAAGGCCCCTAACCTTGGTGATTATACATTGTTATATTTTAGAGCTCCAGGAGCTGAGATGATAAACGAAGGCCTGTGAATGCTGGCTGATGCTTTAGAGACAGGTTAAGGGGGAAATGGCACTGACATTAACTGAGAAGATCATCCAAATAAGACAAAAAGAAGATGGAAATCAAAAGGCCTGGAATATAAGGTCTTCGGCATCAAATGCAGCAAAACTGTAGAGTAAGGACTAAACTGTCAACTGAGGAACTTCATCATCAAAAAGAAGGAAATCTGAACTCAGTAAAAACAAAGCTTTCCAGCACTCTAGAGTTCTTAGAATTCACATGGGAAGGATCAGGGAAGTGGGAAAGAGTCCCAAAAGCTCTGTGGAAATGGGGCCTGGGATAGAGGGGCAGAAGATATAGGAGAAAGTTACATATGAAATCAGAACAGGACATGACCCATGGAGGCTGGACTGGGGGACTCTTCCCAGAAACATACATCAGCACAGAATACCCATGTCTACTCCAATTTGATGAGAGGCAGAGGCCACAGGAAGCAGATTGCCTTCCAGAGTCTATGTGAAGAGATGTTCCCCACTGGCTGGATGATTCCCCGCAAAAATCTCTTGCTATAAACTATCTGGGCATGAAGAATATAACATGAGTACATGGAAACTGAGGCTGGAGAATTGGGTATAATCAGGTTTGCCAAGTGAGAACACAGATGTGACCAGACAAATAGGTATGCCAAGTGATAGATAATGAATGCTTTAGAATCAACAGCATAGGCCCTGCCCTGCTCTGCTGAGGGGAGTCAAAGAGAAATAGTGGAGATGTGAGAGGTAGGGGGGCCAAGAAGAGAAGGGGCAAAGCTTTGGTAGCAAGCACCTGCACCTGCAAAGTAAAGGGCGTCAGCTACCCGAACCAGGTCATTAAAATGTCACTCTGTGCCCTCAAAGATATATGCCATGTCACCCTGCATTTACAAGACCAACAATTTTTGGCATTTTTTCAATGCCAGATTTCTCCTCAGGCCCTTTGTGCCATGACAATAATGATAATAGCTCCCTGCTGCCCAGCAAATCCCCAGAGTATCTCAGGCCAACACTAAAAACCAGGTATAGGCCATCTGTTTTAGCTTCCTCCTTCCAGAATCAGCCAGCAGGCTGCAGACCCAGAGCAGACAGCTTCAGGCGTGACTATGCTAGGGCTGCAACTTAAGTCCAGGAGGTTGCAAAGGCAGTGGGGGAGGGTCAAGACTCCAAGTGCTGTCTCCTACACAGGGCAGACCTTCAGAAACACATGCGCGTGCGCACACACACACACACACACACACACACACACACACACACACACACACGAAAACGATTGCCCATTTAGCACCCCCCTCCCCCCAGTCAGAAACCACCTTGGATTAACACCACTGGGTTGTGTTCACAGAAGCCATATGCCATAGTATAAAGAATACAACCTCAATTTTGTCTGGACACTCATTTACTGACTCCATCACCTTAGATGAGGTCTAGGAACTCAGTGCCTTAGACTCCTTACGTAAAATTAGAATCTAATAAAGTATCCCCCGTTCGGGTTGCTGTGAAGGTTGGGCAAGCGAATGCTTCTGAAGTCTTTTTCATTTTAATGTTATTTCTAAACAGGTAATACATTTCTGATTTAGAATGTATTTATAATAAATCCATTGTGGTTCCCCAGTGGCCTGCAAGTCTTGTTCCCACTCTTGTCCTCATTACCCCATTCCTACCCTTGCACCTGGCCTCTACAGATAAGCACTTTTGTTCATTTCTTGTTTATCTTTCCAGTGGTTCTTGAAAGGGTGGCTTTAAATATAAAGTGTGTTATCATTATTGTAATGGGAAAGTAAGGGGGAGGGGGCTGGGGTGGGGAGTAGCGTTATCTGTAAGGGGCCCATTTCCTCCCAGCAAACCTGCCTCATTATCACTATGGCTCACACATCAGTCTTTCGTTTACTCCTTTATTCATCTACTAGGTCTGTATTTGCTAAGTGTGGCTGGACTCAAAACCTGGCCTGAGTGGCAACCTAGAGGAACACTAAGACACATCTGTGGCACTTCTGGTTTCATACTGTCTCGGGCACACTTTATTGCCATTACATAGCATTTGCTGCTAGCCAAGTCTGAGCTTGAGCTGTCTGTGACCAGTGGCTGTACAATGTTACCATTTTCCCAGCATAACGCCCAGTACACACAAATATATATTGTAGGTGCACCTGCCTGGTAACCTGAGTTGGCCCTGTGCAAAAAGCGCCACGTGCAATACCTCGCTGGGCCATCAGGGACCAGCAAGCTTTCTATCTATCAGCTCTGGAGAAAACTAGGCTCCTTGAAGGCTCTGGCCTCAACCCATGGGGACAGAAGCTTCTGCCATTCCGGGCTGGGTCAGCTCCAGACAGTGGCTAGGTGGGACCAATAAGACTGAGTCTCCAGGCTCTTTCAGACAAATGTGGGTAAAGAGCCAAGGAAAGGATGTTAGAACAACTTAAGACAGTAAAAGCTAACAAAGGGGACTACTTAGAGGGAGATGCCACATATGCCCCCATTTTCTAGTATAGCTGGTGTCACACCTGGCTGTCTATGCTCCAGGGGAAGCCCCTTTCTTTAAGATATAGCTAGTCTCAGTAATTCCACAGCATATCTGCCTTCAGATCATTCTTTCTCATTGAGATACTAAGTGACTCTGTGACCTTGAATCAGGTGTGACCTAGTATAGCCTTCAGCTTTATCTGTAAAATGGGGCAAGGGTATCAGTGCATGAAAAAAGTGCTCTTTTTAAAAGCAGCACATCATCTTCAAGATAAGGATGGACTTATACAATAGCCACCACGCCACAATTACAGAGGCCTTGGGGGCTTGTTTCATAGCAGGACAGACAGACATCTTAAGAAAAAAAAGGGGGTGAGGAACAGTTGCATTTAAAAGATTTTAACTCCCTTCTCCATGACACTTTCATAGATAGGATCTGTCTACCAAATGTCCTATTTTTTTTTTTTTAACCACATGCCCACAGGCCCCTCCTCCTCCGGGCCCCAGCCCACATCTGAGGTAGCAGAGATGATAACCCATAATGAAAACCTGCGGCCCCACAGACACTGAGAGCGAGCACACAGAGGGGAGGCCGAGGAGGAGCCGGTCAGGAGGCATGTAATCACAGGGTTATCTAATGCTGCTTCATTCTAATTGAGTCGGTACCATATGTCACCCTGCAATAACATCGCAAGCAGCATGCAACTGAATACATATTTAATTCACATAATGGGTACAGCAGTAGAAGTAATCAAGGCAGTTTGCCATAAGCCATAAAGAAATGTAGCTTGTTCCTATCAAGAAACATTTGGCACTTAGGGAGAGAACTGTATCTCCAGAGAGGGGACCTGCACTATTGCAGACACTGAAAGGGAGGGGAACAGCCATGGAGAGGGAGGAGGAGGAGAGGGAAGAAGAAGGAAAACACGAAACCGCCAAAGAGATTCCAGCCAGCACATTGATCCCCCGCGAATGAAAATCGATGACGGAATATTGTCAGCGGATCGTTGGCCGTCTCAATACAATTAACAGTAATGGATTTATTGGCAGACACTTAATGACTACGCGTTAAGTGTGTCCCAGAATTTCCTGTGCTGCCCCATGTCCTTCCCACTCCCACTTGGCCCAGCCCTTGGCACAGGAAATGGATGTAGCCATGGAGGGTTAGAAAACATTCTTCCCCTACATCTCTTCGTCAGGATTGGCATCTGACAGAAACCTGCTCACCCATTCCCTTCATTTCCTCCCTCAAGGAGATGATTAATACGGCCGGGCCCTGCTCATCAATATCTTTGGACAGATCAACTGGAGTTTTCATTAAACCCATATTAATGTCCTAGATACACAGCTGTGGACAGGTTACTCTCAAAAAAAAAAAAAAAAAAAAAAAAAAAAAAAAAGAAAGAAAGAAAGAAAGAAAGGAAGAAAGGAAGCAAGAAAGGAAAACTAAAGCAGAATGGGTTCTACAGAGCAAACCATAGCAGACCTGCATCTCAGTTAACTATTTGTCCAGAATTATGCAGGAAACTCAGCCACTTCCCTCATTAGCTCTTCTTCTACCAACATGTTTTGATGTATATTTCATGAGGATAAACAAACATTCATTTCACTTTGGGAAGGTGTTTTCAGTAATGTATTGTCAGCGTACCCAGCAATGAGGGGACATTAATTTCAATTCTGGTGTTTAAACACTTTGGCGAGTCCCAATTACTCATTCCCCAGCTCAATATCTGGAGGCCCTAAGGAAGGTCGCTGGCTCTCTGTGCTATCCCCCAAGCCAGGGGGAGACTGGGTTCCACCCTCCTCGGTCAGTGCAACTAACTCCACTGGGTTGTAAGATGGGACTACCCCTTCCTGTTCCTCAGCCAGACAAATATGAGACACAGAAGGAACACTTTAGCAGATACCCAGCATTGCATTACAGCATCTCCTCGAAGAGCTGTGTACAAACAGTAGTTTGGGAAACTACCCTATCTGGGTGTGAATGATACATGCATTTAATCTCAGCACTGGAGCGGGCAGATCTCCATGAATTTGAGGTTTGTCTGGTCCACATAGTGAGCTCCAAGGTGGCCAGGGCTGTTTAGATAGATCTTATCTCAAAACCAAAACAATGAGATTGAAGCCCTGACTTGAGTTGAGGAAACAAAAATGAAGGGCTGGCCTGAGATGCACAGTCCTTGGACCATGAGCCTAAGAACAGGAAAGGCGGGTGTCCCCAGGCAAAGATTAGTTTCTTGAAAGAGCCATGGGAGTTCCAAAGGAGAAGAGCCACAGGACCTGGGAAGTAACTCAGGGATACCCTAATAAGCAGGTCCCCAAAGCAGAATACAAATAAGAGAGAGTTAGTGAGGTCTGAAAATAAAACTTAAAAAAAAAATGAAATCGATAAAAAAGAAAGACCCACTGAGTTCTCATCAAAATGACTTCTTATGTGAAGTGAGTGCCAAGTCCACATTTTCTCTATGTAAGTTTCTTACAAAGGACTCGGAGCTAAGGTCCAGGAGCCAGTTCTCGTTATGGCTTCCCTATGGTTGCCCTTCATCCTATTGCCATTGTAAACTATAAAACACCCTTACACCTCGAATGTGTTTTTGGATACATTCAAAGGAGCTCTCAGAGCCCTATCAGCCCTGCTCAAATTCTGAGAATTGTTCTGTACCACCTAGCAGATGACCATGTCTGGTCCTGCCTGCATCCCTGTAAGCAAGTGCTACCCCCAAGCCCCCTGTTTTGTCTCTCTCCTGTGTTTCTCACACATCCAGCAAGTAAAGTGTTAGTCGTGTGTGGACACAGTTATCTTGTTGGCAGCACCCACCCTACCTGGTTGGTGCTCATTCTTGTTAAATAGTCTGAATACCACTTCTGCATCACACACCAATGGAGCTAACATACCTAAGCCTGACGACCTGCCTGGCCTATGCTGAGACCAGAGAAATCAGTGAATCCCAGGAAGAATGACACATGACACCAATATACTTGGAGGTCACAGTGGATAGCTACCTGCTCCCTAGTCCTACCCTTCACTTCCCATCCTTCCCACATTCTGACAACAAATCTTAACCTGTGGTTTTTGTTTTTGTTTTTCCCTGATCATACTGGGCATCCAAGAGAGGTTCTAGTCCCCTGGTTGTTAATCTGCTGCATCTGTTTCCCAGATGCCTGATTCAGACTGTGTAGCCAGGAAGTGTCCCCAAAGTGCACACCAGATACAAAGACAGATCTGACAATCCCAGAGAAGGCTGGTGCAACCAAGATGTCTGTGATGGAGTAGGAAAACAGGCCTCCTCAGGGCTGAGTAAATCTCTCAGATATTTATGTGTTGGAATTTCAATTCTAACGGGGGGGGGGGGGTGTGTGTGAGCCCAGTGGGAGGTGCCTGAATTGGGGGTGGGTAGTAAGGCTGTACTTCAAAGTGTTCACCACCACAGGTAATAGATACCCAATGTTTTTCAAGGCTGCAATAAGGCCACAGTCTGAGATTTCCTACCGTGCCCACCTCTCCTTGGAGCACTAGAGGGTATAGCTCATGGGCCCTGAGTGTACATGGCCTTTGGAATCATACCATTTACAACTTCTGGCCAGGAGTCAACTCTGACTAACTGTGACTAGAAACATTACTTAGACCTCTGTTTCCCTGTATGAGAAATGAAAACGGTACTGTGTTCGTAGACTTGTGGTCCCTGATTATGACGTCTTAATGTCACTTTTAATGGATATTAATTCCTCCTTTATTCCCAGAATCCCTTTCCTCTTGACGCAAGCTAGAAAGGCTCTCCTATAATCTCCTGGCTCTGAGAGGTAGAAAGGAAGAGAGGGTGTAGTGTGGGATCAGAGATAAGAGGTTCCACCCACTTTAGGTGCTCACCAAAGGAAGCTGACCATGCATCCCTTCCATCCCTGGGAGATAAGGTGAGGTAAACCCCTCCTACCTATAGCATCCTAAGAAGCCTCTATTTTTGTGGGCTAAAAGCATGTGAATCATGGAAAGAGAAAAACTACTAAAATGAGAAATCATGCAGGGAAGCTATGCCCATTTCCTAGGAACAGCTGTGACAGCAGGGGACCTTAGAATAGTGAGTGGGCTGCAGAACCCTGTGAATAGAAATATGGATTCTTAGAACAAGGTCCAGTGATGGGTTTTGGTACCATCACAGGAGATGCTGTGCATCTTTGAGGAAGTTAGAAGCCTTTCTGGGATGTGATAAGGATGGCAAGTTTAACACTAAGTGTCTCTCAATTGAATATGCTGTGTAAAGTTTATATACTGTGTATGCAGGGTCAGACAAGATATATTCTGTAAAGCCATGTGCAGGGGAACCAGAATTGTCATCACCATGCTCAGACCTCTTCTTGCCAGCACAGGGTGACCTAAGAATTCAGGATGTTCACTGGGAAAGCTTCCTCTCACTCTAAGTGATTTCTGAAAGGGTGATGATTCTCTTCTCATTTTTATTATCCTCAGTAGTATAGCCACATATATCTTGATGTCCAGAGAAAGCCAGGTCACTCTGCCCTACAAGCTGAAGATACTTGTAGGCATGTCTAGCATGTCCTGTCAATCAAGGGGCGGACAGGCTCAGAGCAGAACCCAGGTCTGCAGTGACAGGGTCCTATTTTCTTTCTTTTTTATTTTTATTTTCTTTTGTGGTTGTCGGTGCTTTGCTTACAGTTATACCTGTGTGAGAGTGTGTGTGGTCTCCTGGAACTGGAGTTATTATAGGCAGCAGTGAGCTGTCACGTGGGGGCTGGGAATTTAATCCAGGTCCTCTGGGATAACAGCTCGTGCTCTTCACTGCTGACCTGTCTTTTCAGTCCTGGATCCCTATTTTCAGTCTTCACCTGTTACAACTTTTAAGCTTCTAAAGTCATTTTGAAATTGTTTCTCAAAATTTAAGGGAAAATGGTAAAGCATGCGTTTCTGTTTTTTCCCTCCTCCAAGTTTCAGAATTCACAGAGCATAAAAGAATCAAAAGAATGAGACCAGTTCTTTTATGTCTGCAATGCTCTCACAAAGCAGCAAGAAACAAGGAAACATGATTTTCCAGAGATAGGTAAGATCTACCTATAGATACCTGAGCAAAATGCAGAGCATGCTCCAGCTTGAAGGACCAGCACACATATTTTTAAATGGAGGTCTGGCTGGTAGCTATTCAGCACAACAAAAAAGAATCTAGAGACCAACTATACATTTTAAGATTACCTACAGATGGGCGGTGGTGGTGCATGCCCTTTTTAATCCCAGTACTGGAGAGGCAGGGGTAGGCAGATTTCTGTGAGTTTCAAGGGCTCGAGGTCTACAGAGTAAGTCCTAAAACAGCTAAAGCTATACAGAGAAACCCTATCTTGGGGGAGAGGCACTGCAGGGGTTGGGGGATCCCTCCTCAGGAATGGGAGCAGTTAAGAGCTCTTGCTGTTCCTGCACAGCACTCAGGTCTGTTCCCAAAACCAAGTGGTGACACACAGCTTCCTGTAACTTCGATTCTAGGGACTCCAACTCCCTGTTCCAGCCCCCATGGGCTCCTGCATTCACATGATGCACACTATAAATTCACACAGGCATATGCACATACACATTAAACAAATAAAAGAGAAAAAAATGAAATAGGGTTTCTCTGTGTAGCCCTAGCTGTCCTGGAACTAGCTCTGTAGACCAGGCTGGTCTGGAACTCTAAGAGATCCACCTGCCTCTGCCTCCCAAGTGCTGTGATTAAAGGCATGTAGAACCATGCCCGACAGTAATTTTTTTTAAAGTGGTCTCCCAAGGAAAAGGTGAAGACAGCAACATAAACATATGACCAAAACAACACAGTGTGTTTTCAACCAGGTTCCACAGTCCTCACACACCTTCTTTACAATGGATCTATAGTAAACATCAGTGTGCATATGAACATGGGCAGGAGAGTGGTGGCTTCTAACTCAGTAACAAGGCAAAGCATCAGGAAGACTTGGATCCAGTTCAGATGTCCTGCATTTGAGTCCTAGCCTGACACCATCCATAGCATCTCATACAAACACAACCTCCCATGCCTCTGGTTCAGTCTTTGCAACAGAGAAGACAATGGTTGGAATTTGTATCTTTCTGGTTGTGTGATTCAAGACAATAAAGACATAACGATAAGTGATGTGACCTATTAAAAGGAGCCGGGGATCAAATCTAAAGTCTCATTTTGGACCTTTCTACTTGATTTTGGACTTCCTGAAATCCTGGTTTCCTCTTCTATGAGTGGCCTTTACCTCTTCTGCTACAGGACTCCCTAACTTAACAAACAGGACCATTCTCTGTATGAAATATGAAAAGCTAGACAACGTCACACAAATGATAATGCTATTGACTCACCTAGGGTCATGCAAATGCCCTATGAGCCTGCTAACATAACAACAAATTGATGATGGCCAAAGGATCACCTTGATTCTGGTGACTTCTGTTCCTTCTACCTTCATTAGAAAACTTCTTTAGGGAACACCCCCCCCCCCATGACAAAACTGAGAGGCTGGGGTCTAAGCAGCACAGGCCTACAGGACCTGACATCTCTATGAACAACTTTGCCCTTGGAAGAAGGGTTTGGACAAGAAAAGTTGGGGGGGGGGGTCTTTGCCTTCAATCCATTTGTCCTCAGTGACTCTGTCTGACCCTGCACAGACTGGACAGTAGAAGCAGCTGCAGCATGGATATCCTGGAGTATGCTGGCCTGACCACTCAGCCCTGACCTCATCAGGACCTCAAAGTAAGAGGTTACAAATTAATACAAGGAGAAAAAGAAGCTGGGACTTCGCTATTGCTGGGGCATGTGGTTACTAAATATTTTTACGTTACAAAGTTTCTGGCTTATGGGTAAAGTCAATAGCTGACAAATTTAACAACAATCAAATGACTGAAAGTCATCATTCCTTAAGTGAAAGTTTCTTAAAGCCAAGATCTTTGTTTTGTTTTGTTTACATATGTATCCTTAGAATGAAGAATAATGCTGGCACCTAGTAGATACTCAACAGGCATGCATACATCAGAAGGGTAAATGTGGACAATGGATGGATGGATGGATGGGTGGGTGGGTGGGTGGACGGATGAATGTACAAGCGAATAGATATTTATGGGGGTATAGCAGTCCCACTTACTGGGAAGACTGATACAGGAGGACCAGTACATCTCAAGAATTCAAGGCCTCTTGAGAATCACACATAGACCTCATCCCAAAACAAACAAACAAAATTCCAAAAGTCAAAAGAAAAACCACACTAATTCCTAAACACCACCTAACCAAGGGGGAGATTCCAAAATCTACCCTTTCTAATTCCAAATACCCAGGAGGGACTTTCAAAATTAGCGTGATTACAAAGTGCATCAACGGAAAAGTAGGATTATCTCACTTTAATCCTCCCAACCAGCTCTACAATATTTCTGTCACATCTGTCTTGAAACTGGTACAAAAGTTATAAAATCATAACTACATTGCCATTTCCTGTAAATTTTAACATGATGTATTAATATAATTCTTGAGTACGGAAAGCCTGTGCACTCTTAAATTTGGGCGTGCACTGCTCTAATGTCTTCTCCACATTTTTCACTTATTTAACATGTTTCTTAACTTCTTGGTCAACACATTCACCAATGTACAAAAAGTTAGATTAAGTTCCTCAGTATATGGTCTAAAGAACAGCAGAGTTTCAGGTGTTATGATTTCTTTTCTCTCTTTTCCTTGCTTCCATTTTCATGGAATTTTCGTTTGTTTGGTTTGGTTTGTGGGGTTTTTTTGTTTTTTGTTTTTGTTTGTTTGTTTGTTTGTTTGTTTTTGGTTTTTTTTTTTTTTTTTTTATTGTGAGGCAGTCTCTCTAGGTAGCCCAGGCACTTATTATGTAAACCAGGTTTGCCTCTGCTTCCTGGGTACTGGAATTAAAAGCATGTGCCACAAGGCCTGGCACTGATTTGTTTGTGCAGTTGGGTTTCATTCACTTTCCAGGTCTCAGATGCTGAAGGAAGCTTCTCCCCTCACAGGCCTGGCAACAAACTGTGATGCTCCTCAGAGCAACTCTGAGGTGCAGGTATCATGTACCTTAGAATCACTCCCATAACCCACCCAGAGTCAAAGGACTTACTTCAAATGCTAATTAGGGCTAGGGAGAAGATCCCTCAGTTAGGAGCAACTGTTCTCAGAGAACTCTGGTTCATTTCCCAGCAACCACAGGGTGTCTCACACCTTTTGTAACTCTAATTCCAAGGGATCTAACATCCTTTTCTGACCTCTGTGGGCACACAGTACATATACAAGTATGTAGGCAAAACACTCATGCAAATAAAATAGAAATGGATTTAAATTGTTTTTAATTAATTAGTCAACCAATGTCTTCCTCACTAGTTCCATTCCCTGGTGTTCACTTATTTATGATTAAAAATAATCACATATGCTTATAGTCTGCATACGGTATACATGTGACTATGGCACATTTATGTGCACACATGTATTCATGTTATGTAATGTGAACACAAAGAAAAACAACACTACCAACCTCCCAATTCCTTGTTGTTGGGCTGTAATTCAAATTGCAGGGAAAAGGCATAAATTTCAAATGCCAAACTCACACACAGTAGGCTCTCTGTAAATGTCTGCAGAATGAAGCATGAACAGTACAGAGAAACACACAAAATCAGGAGTGTTTAGCCCAAGGAAGACAAAGAGAAATGCTAAAAAATAGTGGTCTGCAAATTCTTCAGTGGCTTTTGCAATGGACTGTTCTCTGCTGGGTCCCATGGAAGGTCTCAGATTAATTTCACTATGCAGACTCAGTTTATCAAGAATAGAACATCTTGCTTCAGGTATTTAATAGCTTAGTGGCTATTTCTGTTAAATAATAATCTTGAAATCTTCTTTAAAGGCAAAACAAAAAAAGCCACACACATGATTTCCCCCCATCTCCCTCCCTCTCTCTCTCATTTGTGTGTGTGTGTGTGTGTGTGTGTGTGTGTGTTAGTTAAAGGCAGTGCTAGATATCATCCCCAAGGCTTCAAGCAAATTTGGTGGACGCTCTACCACTGAGCTACATCTTCTACCCACGTCTCTGGTCCCGGACCCTATCCAAACACCATCAGCCAGCATGCCCCAGACACTGAAGTGGCAGGACCACCAAGTAGTGTTTTAGTATCAAATTCCTTAAGAATCTATAAACTGGGGACTGGAGAGGGGGCTCAGTGGTTAGCAGAATTTGCTGCTCTTCCACAAGACTCCAGCTTGATTCCCAGAATCCAAAACGAGCAGCTCATAACCATTCTAGCTTCAGAGGAGATGATGCTATCTTCTGGTTTCCTTGGCTCTACATGCATACAAACAAGTAATAGATAGACTATATATTGAGAATACATATGTATGTATGTATATACACACATACACACACAGAAATAAAAGTAAAAAGATAATTTCAAAAACAAACAAAAAAGAACCTATAACCCTGAATTTATGAAAGAGTCCTTTCAGATATTCCCCAAAAGGAAGGCTATGCTTTTGAAAAAATGGATGTGAGGGCCAGAGAGATAGTTCAGCAGGTGAGCCTAAAGGCTCACATTCTCTTTCTGAAACCCACTTAAACATGGAAGGAAACCCATCAAGTTGTCACCTCACTACCATACACACCACTGTAGCAGAGGGGTGCATACCAATATACATTCTACACACAAAATAAAGATGCACCATTTAAAAAATGAACACAAATGTTATAAATATTTGCCTTATGATCTTCAAGCTCATGATGTTTTAAGCAACTAAGTTTTAGATTCTTAGAAAATGTCAACCTGATCAGTGTATCCAGATCCACTCAACCAGTCACATTTGGGTGGACCAGACTTTCACACGGGGGGGGGGGGGGGGCTTAACAAACAGATCTCACTTACTTTCAGAAGGACTGACATTAACTGACATAGACACACAGCTACCAGTATTTCTAACATAGGTTGCCACACTGAGGTCAGACCAGTGGGTAAAAGCAGCAGCACCCTCAGGGGCATAGAACCAAAGACAATTTGTGGAATCCAGGTACTACATCCTCCAAGCCCCAGAACAGGCATCTTTAAAATGAGGGGTGATCAGCATTTGCCTAAAAGACTACTTCTAGGGGTAAAGATCAATTAGGACATAAGCAAGCCTTCGGGGCAACTCATGGGAGGGAAGACACATGCTAGGTAATGTTAGAAAAAAAACTGTAAAAACGTAAGGCTGTAATAAACTGTTTTTCAACTGGTTAAACCTGCTAAGTGCACACAACCCATTTTTTACATTTTCTTGCAAAAGTAGTATTTGTCAGGTGCAAGGACCCTGCATTTGGTCTGTTCTTCATAGTCTCCTGGGCTCTGACTGTGACTTTATAAATAAAAACGTCAAAGCAAGCTGTCCCTTGTAGAGAATGTCCAGAAGGCGGTACATACTGCGTCCTATGGCCAGTTTTGAGAGGAGTCTTTGCACTCTGTCACCATTTCCCAAGTCTCCCGAGGTCCCCAACCCTGCTGTCAACATCTTCCTCTAGTGTCCAGAGAAGCAGACTGTCTTATTAATGGTCTCATTAACCATCTTAGTCCTTCCAACATGCAAACAAACAGAAAACACCAAGTCTGGTGAGGGCTTTGTAGCCCTCCATCTCTTCGCCTGAATCATTCCCTGCTGAATCATCATTTGTCATTCATCACCCAAATAAAAAGACATCACCCTGCTAGCCCAGCCCAGAAAACAAATTATTTGATGTGGTTAATTAAGAGTGTGAAGACCTGTGTAAATTTCAGGAGGAGGGAAAGTGCTAGGGGGGGAAATCTATGAATGGTTTCTCTGCTTATTGGCGGGCCATTTCCCAAAACATTGGTCTTGATATAAGAAGATACATGCAGAATTTGAATTTCGTTTCTCCCCACCCTGTGTGTATGAAGACCTTTCCCTCACAATGGCTTCTTTGCAATTGCAGGAAAACAAAAATGGAAGTATCTTTACAACTGTGCTTCGTCCACTTCTGGGCAGATCTCCTCTGAAACTTGCAATGCCCATCACTACCTCAGAAGAAAAACAGAGATATCCATAAAAATGACCCTGGAGACCTGGGACAGAGAGAGGCTGGTAGAGAGGGGATACTTAATGTTCATCTTAGCACTGTGTTGGTGACTTTCAGACAGCATTATCTTTTGTAGAAAAAAAAAAATCTGTCATTTAGCTTGGCTTGGATGATTATTAGTGAACAAATTCGCCAGTGAAAACAAATAAATTACAAACCACAGTTCAGAGTGCCATGGGAGGGGGTTGGCTTTCCCCTAAGAGCTTATGCCAATGGAGTGACCAGTTCCAGAGATGTGTTGCTGGAGGCCTAGCTACCAGCTAGATTTCCCAAGTGGTCATGTAGAGAAAGCCAACGCATGTTCATCAGAAAAACAATTCTTCCATAAGGACAGCCATCATACAAAACTCCCTTCTTTCACTGCCAAATGAATTGTGCTTAGTAATCTGAAAGTTCATCAATTATAGAGACAGGAGTGAAGCCTCTGATGCAAGCTAGAATGAAACTGGCCACTACCAGCCATCTATAGCAAGAATGCCAGCCTCGGAAACTGAGTTCATCTGAGGACATTCCACTTTGCCTGGTTGGTTACTTTTACATGCACCAACTGAGGATTTCCCTTGTCCTCTAAACACAAATGACTCTGTATACAGTGAAGAGTTTTATTAGCTACTGCCTTTCACTTATACTTTGTCTTTCCAAAGTCCCCAAGGTTCTCCATGTCTAATCTTGGAGTCTCACCAGTCATGCAAGATGCCATGTTGCTTCAGACATAAGTGTGTTCACCATCAGACCCATTTTCTGAGACTCAGGACAAGAAATACTAAATGCATGGGGTTTTCAGAAAATGAGTGAATTACCCACTTTAAGCATCTTTCATCTCGTCTCCATAACCTGAACCTAATCTATGCTGTCTTATTCCATATTGGATATTTCATATCCAACCCTACATAGTAGGAAGGCCCATCTCCTCATGATCACCCCCTTTCTTACCCAGGAAATTCTACTTCCATGTCTCCTTTGTTATCTCTGTGTATCGGCCCCTACTCCAACCTCACCCTACACTAGCCACCTCCCTGTGAAACTAACCCTAGTTACCTTGGTCTCCAAGCTACTGCTTCAGTTACTGAAGTATCATTATGCTTTTAAGCCATGCCATGTCATTTAGCAACATCACTGAACATTATCATCTGTAGTTTATGTATGTTTAGTCTGTCAAAACTAGGGGCTGGGGAGTAAGAAGAGTGTTTGCTCCACAAGCACAGGGACCTGAGTCCCAATGTCCAATACCTACATAAAAGCCACGCATGACCACAAGTGCCTATAACCCTGACATTAAAAGACAGAGACACAGAACCCAAGAGCTCATTGGTCAGCTAACCTGGCCAAAAACACAGGCCTCTGGTTTCCTAAGAGACCCCGTCTCAGGGTGATAAGGCAACAAGGCAGAGAAAGACAGAAAAAAATAAGCTGTCTAGCTTTTTGTATGCATCTACACATGTATGCGCACTTGTATACACACACACACACACACACAAAGGGGGGAGAGAGAGAGAAGAGAAGCTACAGCAAAATAAAAACCAGGAGCCCCCCTAAAGTAGAGGCCAGTTCTTTTTTGTGTGTTGTTGGCTTGTTTGTTTTGAGTAGAGGGCACCTTCAACACATCACTGGTGGTATAGATAAAAGCACTCTGTAAATTCTATAGCAATTTATGCATGAAAGATATCCTGACCTGTCAGACCCACCAGGACATGGTTGTAAGTCATGCGGAGACCTCAGTGTTCCCTCCAATTGGGAAAGGAATGGAAACTAGGGCAAGAATCTTAACTGAAGTATGGAAACTGAGTGCCAGTGATCAGTTAGAGGCACCCATATGGGCCTGTTCCAATTGTACTGTGCTTTATATGCTTCTGGGCAGAAAAGGCCATGTTGAACAGCCTGGCCATTTAAAGGCAGACCCCCAGCCTTGTGTGAAGAATTAGAATTTACAACTTAAGGAACTTTTGACAGCTGCGGAGTGAAAAGGGTGGGTTCTTGGAAGAATAAAGCAACAAAGAGTGACAAAAACACCAACAGTAATTAACCAGCAAGTTCGGATGTAGACTTTGGACCCAGGTGACCCCACTCTTGAAGCTTTCATCTCAAAGACATCTATATGGTATGGTCCATTTGAAGAGTTGGTATTTTAGAGCCCAAACACCTTATTTCTATTCAATATCTATATGTAAAATGCTTTTACTCTGTTTTAAATAAAACTCACAGGGAATAGGTATAATGAAATCGTTTGTAATTCAAGGATGAAGGCGTAAAGGCTCCAGGTGACATTGAGTTACAAGGGTTAATTAGGTTAATGTAATATAGGTACATTAGGTTAATGTAATGACATTACATTAGATCATTAAGCCTCAGTTTCCCTACCTTCAGTGAGGTGAAACACATTTCTCTTGCTAATCCCAGAGTTGCTTTGAGAGTTAACTGGGTATACAGACATGGAAGCTTTTGGAAAACTATAAATCCCTATGCTAAGGGAAGTGATGTTTGCATCGGTACTATTAAGTCACAGCATCATTCTAAGCTAAGGATCCTTTCTTGTGGGAGGGGATGTCATTTCTTTCCCTGAACAACTAACTACCTGCAATTAGTCTATCTCCATAAGGCCAGGCCTCTTCACTTCCAGGACCAAGTGGACTCCGACTGGGAAGTCATTCTCCACTTTTCTTTTGTTAGCTGTGATTCTGCCTTCCTGAAGGACTGGTATATTGTAGGGTTGGTCAATTGTTGCAGAACCAGTAAAAGTGGCTGCCATCTTGTTAATTGGCAACACGTTCTTCATGGTACTTAGTGGTACTATGGTAATTGATTTCTCTGCCATACAATTTTCTCAAGGTTTCCAAGACTCTTAGTGTTCAACATGGGTCCCTAGGTTATCTCTCCCTGGAAAATAGGCTTTGGTGGCAATTACCAGCAGATGGCTCTAACACTCCTAACTCACAAAGAAGTGGTGGCCATGAAGTAGAGAACAAAAGACGACAATCAACTACAGGACACCAGAACCAGAGAGTGAACTAGAACTACAGGCTCACATTAAGACACCACAGCCTGATGTTAGGTAAGCTCCCTCTTCCCTGCTCCTGTAAGCCACGTCTCCAATGTAGCCAGACTTGATGCCAGGAAAGAGAATTGCAGATATAGGAATAAGTTTCCTAAGGATACACACATTGTCATCTCAGGTGAAGCTAGAGTGAACACGTGGGGTGGAGACATGAGGATGACTGTTGAGAAACTAGTAAACAAACCTTTACCCCTGGCAAAAAGTCAACCAGAAGGGGAAACTGAGTCACAATACAAACTGTTGTCTTGCATTCAGCCCACTCTATCTCTCTAACCCACCATGCAAAGCACCGGAGGCTATTTGCAGTGCGCCTCTGTGCTACTACAACTACCAGTGACTGATACTGGGTTATTGGAGGGACCATGAGTCTCCTCACTGGTCCAAGCAAACCACAATCTTGTTGTGCTGCCCCCTAGTGGCTGGGTGTGACACATGCTGAGATCTGAAATCATTCACTGTCTTCTCAGTTTGGAGGTTTATGCTGAAGAAAAATGTTCTCTTTACTGAAGTTACGATGTCAAGATACAAGCAGACTTATAGGAGTTACATGTCCTAAAGGAAATTTAGAATATCAATAATACTCAAGAACAAACAAACAAACAAAAACAGGCAGAGTTTGGTCTGAAAAAAAAATGGGGAGAAATGGCGGCCCTCAAAACTTGGGCTTGGAGGGCAAGTTGCATATGAGACACTGGGGACTCTGGGTGCTCTCAGCTACACTCCTAGACTCTGGGGGAGAGCCCTGATTATTCTCTGCAGCCCCACACTATTGAAACATTCCAAGACAAACCCTCTGAGGAAAGCCCATCACTGTGCAATGTTTCTCTGTTTTTTGTTTTTTTTTTTTTTCAAGCTTAATATGAAATGTGTCATACATCACAGGCTGTCTGAGTTGGACACATGCATTGCTGGAACTTTCAGAGTTTACTAGAATTCCTCAGAGAAGGGCTCTATAAGACAGGTTTGGAGTGTGCATGTGCACACCCACTACTGAGTTAGGTCATGGATCCAGTGTTGACTTTTTGGGTCCAGTACAATGGTGTCATTACGACAGACAGAAGGACAAAGTACACACAGAAGAAAAAAGGGGGGTTAATGACAGGAAGAAAGGGATGACATTTTACCCTTGCCTTTGAAGTGGCTGCAAATTTACCAGATGAATTCTGAAAGGAAGACTTATGGGCGGTCCCAAGGCCAAAGACAAAGTGGCTATGCATGTTCCCCAATACAGATCGCTTACAGAAGCCTCCATGTGCTGACATTTGCACATACACATGTGAGTGACCATATGTGCACAGGAGATACACAGACAGACCTATGCTTGAGTCGAGGAGGCAAACAGCTTTTCATAAATATATTTTAGCAAGGAAAGCATGTAGAGCAGTCACGGCTGAAGATGAAAGGAGAGAAAATCCTATGGAAATTATTAATACCTTAGAACGTCTAAGACTCAACCTGAATGCAGACACTAAAGCTCTCAGCTTTGCCATTAAAGCTGGGGCCTAAATTATTGATCTCTTGCCTCTATCAGCATAACAGTCACGTCCCAGTATTGGGATCTAAGTACACTGCGGTCCCTCTGCTGCAGCCACTGAAATAATTAGGAGAAATTCTCATTAAAGGAGAGTGAAAGGTTCAGAGACAGAGGCAGAGCAAGGGGTCTGGGAGGGTGTTTAATGTCTTCCAAGGGGTCAGGCGATTACTGGGATCAAATCCCCGAGCAGTGCCCACAGATGGCAGCTTATCAAAGGGGAACAGTACAACACACACACACACACACACACACATAGAAACAGAGAGAGAGAGACAGAGAGAGACTCTCTGGTGTGTTTACATCCATGGGTATCTGTGTAGTCACACACATGCTGCAGGAAATCAATGCCCGTGACTGTTCATGCAAATGCATGGCAGGACTGTGCATGGCATGTTGAAGGGGAGAGGAGGGGGGAGACAAGGGGGAAACCAAAATGCATGGAAAATTAGTAAAAAGAAACGAGTTAATAACGGAAAGTCCACTATGGACTTTGATTTAATTTATTTCTTCTTCTAAAGCCCAGCCCAAGGGGAGTCCAGGGAGACTTAGAAGTGGGGTACAAGGGCAGGCGGGCACTTTCCCAGGGACTGCCAGAGACATTAGGGTAACAGACACCAATAAGTAAGCCACTACACTCTCACAAGGGAAGCAGGCTTCTATTGATTTGAAGGCAGTCACCCAGCTAAGCCTACCCTCCCCCACCAATTACAAAAAAAAAAAAAAAAAAAAAAAAAAAATCAGTCTTGCACATATGTTCCCAGAAATGGCCTAGACTTACAGACAGAGCAAAGGACGGCCAGCAGCCATTTGAAACTTTGCTGATGGAGGGAAGGGGCATCACAGGGGAAAATGAAGAGGAGGCAGGTTGAAGAGGTGTGATCATGAATGTGGGCCTCCTGCCCACCTCTGGGCAGGCTTAGATACATACAGAGGAATTTGGGCAGATGTGGGCACACACACACACACACACACACACACACACACACCCCAAGTTGGCCAATATTTAATGTCAACACGCAGTAATTTGGAAGAAAAATTCCATCTCACACAGCTAATCAGAATTGTTAGAGAAACCATTACCACAAACACTGGGAACATCTGAAATTGATTATTTTTACTTCATTTCGTTAATGAAATCCTCCAGCGACCAAAAACTAACCCTGAACAAATTTCTGCATAATGAAAGGAGGAGGGGGGGACAAAAAGAGTGACTTCTCTAACAGACAGAGAGAGAGAGAGAGAGAGAGAGAGAGAGAGAGAGAGAGAGAGAGAGAGAGATTACCATTATTTGACATACACACTTTCACATGTAAATGCTACTTCATGATCTCTGGTGGTGTGAATTGACTGAGCCAGGCCAGAATCAGTCCCCGCCATTCTGTGAGCACTGACACATTAGCATGGACCTCACATCCCAGAAGGAGCACCGCATCATTAAATGTCTTGGGCTGGTGCATAGGGAAGAGGAATGCGGGATGTCACTGGCTGATAGGGAATGATGTTATTTATTAGGGAACACTTACCAGAAACTGCATTTTCTCTATTTGCATTGGCTAAGGCAAGGCTGCCTTTGCAAAGCGCACAGGGGAGGAGAGGCAAGAGAAGAGGACAGGCCTCAGATCCTCCTCCATGCTCTCCTCCCTGTCCCTTTCATCTTAGCAGCTTCCAGACCTTGGCTTACAAGACACTCTCCTACCACTTCCCTCCCCTCCCTGGCTACTTTCAGCACTCCATAATTCCCCTACCTCCTCACCCCTCCCCACCCAGCTAACCCAGAACTGTTCTGTGGGTAAAGGAGCCTCAATAGCCCCTTTCCTTCCCTTGGGGGCAGCATTCTCAGGACACTCAGCTTCAAGGGCTTTCTGTTCTACCCCCACCGTCTTTTCAGCTCTGACCTACTCACCCGCAAGCCTGCCCAGGCACAAAGCTGGCCAGGGAGAAGTCAGCATGCCCAGGAAGAAAGGCCACCTAGCAGTGGCCAGAGGTCAGCCTGCCCTGAATTTGTGATTCAGCAGTCATACCGATTGGAGGAGAAGCCAGCTGCTGACATACATATTTCTTAAGGAGAGGAAGAGGAAAACAGGGTTAGGATTTCCAGTGGAAGTGCTGAAATTTTACACCTGGGGATCCTCCTGGAGAGGGGTTGTGTGCAGAAGCAAAATTGCTACGTGCTGGCCCCCAGCCTCTCTTCTCCTCTGCAGTTACTGAACAATCTAAAACTTGCTCTAAAGGTGCAAACCTCAAGCCGTCCCCTCAAATTGAGGACCATGGCTATTTTCCTATGTCCCCCATAGGGCAAGTGACCAGAGATGATAACCAAAAGCCCCCTTCCAGTTTGTGGAAGCACTTGATCACTTGAGGACTTCCTTGGGGACTCATGCCACAGCAGGTCAAACCTGCAGGGGAAATGTTGCAAGCAAGATCATCAGGTCTCCATGTGGCTAGTACCTTTGAAAACTGGGATCGTGGGCATCTGGGAAAAACCATGAGAAAGAGTTAACAACTGGAAACAAACACACCCCAACATCACAGTCCCTTAATACATAAATACTAGTCTAACTGAAGGGAGAAACAGGCAACAATACAGTGATGATAGGAGATGGTGAATTCCCCATAAGAAGCCCCGAGTGGGCACATATACAAACCAATTGGAGTGACAAGACGTCCTAGAAGGCTATGAACAAGTGTTTGGTTCAAATGTGTAAGACAGTGAACTTCCTAAGAGTATGTGGGTTTGTTGCATAAACCCAAGAAAGGGAGTGGGGCTAAGGGATAGAAAAGGAACTCATGAAGATCTTCTGGAATATTCCACTTGTGCACAGAACTCCCAGTGCTTGAGCTTTGAGACTACATCCCGGAAATAGACAGATGGACAAGGAAGAGACTGGTCTTTCCACAAAATAAAATTTGCTCACCTGCAATACCCAGGTCTGCTGGGAGAGTCTGCCCTACCCCCAGCATTTACTGTGGGGGCCTCCCTTACTCCTGATCTCTTGCTCCTGACTCCTAATGCAGGGGCCTCTCCCCCACCTAAAGAAAGTGGCCGAGTGTAATTATGCAGAAAGCACCACTGGAGCTATATCAATAAGACAGACGTCTGTTGTATCATTCTCTCTCAGTAAGGCATTTCTTCTCCCCAATTGCTCATATAGAATCATAGCCTAATAGCATCCCATTAACATAATTGCCAACACAACTAGTGTTCCGTGTCTCAGAGCCATTTACTTACTTTACCATAAAGAATACCAAAACAGCCCTAAAATCACAAAGAGGAGGGAACATGAGGGGTGGGTGATGGGGGAGGCAAGAGGAAAATTTTACCCCTTTATATTCCCCTTGCTCCCCAGAGTGGGGGGCTCCAGGATGATAAACACAGGAGTGCCTCTCTCATCTGCGGGAATCGTAACACAGGGCCTTCCTACCAGACTCCCAAGCAGACGTGTGCTAAAATCTAAACGGATTCTGCCAGGCGAAATGAAATTCCCATTATTTTTAATTAATCCTTAATTAAAATATATTACTCCGCAGATTCCGCAAATCTCTCTTAATATGCAAATGCGGCCCATTCAAGGATATTTACATATCATTAATTAAAACGGCACATTCTTTCAGTCTAACAAGCTGAGGGGCTGTGGCTGCTGCCACATTGGCTCGAGGAGCCCTTCCTGGCAGTGCCAAGCTCATCTGATAAAAAGATGTCAAGCTTTGGCTGTGCCTAGGGAAGGTGAGGAGAAAGGGGAAGAGTACCTGATGCTTTGACACTTTCAAGCATGAGGCCTTCAAATATTATCTTGGGGCTATAGCCAAGTGATTTTGGCAGGGCTTGGGGGCCCCCTGCTATTGACACCTATCTGATGATCCCTCAGGGCCCAGCCCAGCTGGGTCTTGGCTCTGAGACCAGTGTGTTTCTCATTCTGGTGAGTGAGTCATGGTGGAGGTAGGCTGGGTGGAGGAAGGTGCCAGCCTGTATGAGGAGAGAGGATTTGTGCACACTTGTCTGGGATTTGCCTTAGAACTGAAGATTTTCTGAGCCGGAGCAAAGCCATCTCTCGAAATCAAGATATAATTAGCTTTGGTGGGAAACACTGAATAAAGTACACCAGTTCCCTTACCAGTTGCTTAGGTGAACAAAAGACTTCCCAGGAAACAGGAGGCTCCTGGGTGAGGCTCTCAGTTTTGCAGAGTCTTGCAAAGGCAGGCTTGGGACCATGTAGTAATGGGTTGACTGTTGGGAACTAGTAATAGGAGGGTGATCGTACACTATAGTTCTTGACCAATAAAGGAGGTGGAGCTCACTTAGAAGTGGGCATCAATCACTCATCTCCACAGACAAGTCCTGTCAGTCAGGAAGGGGTCTACAAACAAGCTCCCCCCACTCCTGATGGCACAGAGCAGGCAGCCATTTGTGAACAGAAAGAGGGCCTAAGTGAATTAGCCCTCCTGAGGTTAGGACAGGGTAGGGAACAAAGACAGAGAAGTGTAAACTGTCCTGAGGCCTCTGTGCTCCACACTTCTGAGACTCTCTCTCAGTGACAGGCTGGGGTCTCTTGCTGAGGGTCTCGATCTGGTATAAGAATTTACCATTGGTGCCTTAGCAAAATCACAGCTGAATGCATGCTATAGGCATTTATGGCCATTTTTTAATACTTGAAAGGAAGAATATTGCATCCTTGAATACCAATGGCCTACCGTGTCCCCTTGGAACTACTTATCAAATCATGACAGGGGCCTTATGCACACAACACCCTGAGGCTGAAGCACTACCCAGTACCCATAACACAAGGCTCTCTGGTCTTAACCAAGTGCCCTCTGGTTCTCTCTGTACTCAGTAGTTCTGCCATAGTCAGAGTTACTGCTCCTCCAAGACTTAGGCTTTTCACACTGTGAACTTCCATGAGGCACAGGCCTTGACTAAAATCACTTTACTTAGTTCATCGCCATGCAAAGATGAACTAAGTATACACAATAGTGAATCAAACTCAAACTGGTATCAGTGAGGAAATGGGAGGGCAACAAGGGTAAGGTTCATGAAGATGAGGCAGCTGACCTGAAAAACTTCAAGTAGTGGTACTCTGTGTGGAGAAAGCAAAACTAAAGGAAACAAAACGTGATGTCAGCCACTACTGCTGAAGATCTGCTTAAGGACAAATATAGAAACAAAGTTCAGCTGTCCCTAGGGCAGCCTGGGGGATAACAGCTGGCTCCCTAGAATCTCTAGGCCTCAGTCTATTCATCAGAGAAAGGGGAAGCAAACACTTTTTATAGGAGGGAAGGAACAAAATGTGGAATCAGGACTCCTCAGAGGCAGCAGTTATGGGCAGAAGAGGTGGCTCAGCAGTTAAGTGCATAAACTATTCTTCCAGAGAAGTTGAGTTTGGTTCCCCCGTTGGGTGGCTTGCTCCAGCTCCAGGAGATCTGACTCCTCTGGCCTCCCAGAGCACATAAACTCTTTCCCTCTCCCCCCCCCCCGACTTTTTTAAATAAAAAAAAATTTTCTTAAGGTAACAATTACTGAGTTGGAGAAGATGGCTCAGTCAGGAAAATGTTTGCCTTATAAGTATTTGCTTCATACCATAAGAACCCGAGTTCAGGTTCCCAGCACCCACAAAAACATCCAGGTATAGTATATGCCTGGAATCCCACCAGTGGGAGGGTGAAGATGGGGAATTATGGTGCTAGCTGGCTAGCCAGACTTGGCAATCAATGGGTTCCAGGTTCAGTGAGAGACTGTCTCAAAATCTAAGACAAAGCAGGGCATGGGGGGGATGGGGGCACACCCTTTAGCCCCAGCACTTGGAAGGCAGAGGCAGGTGGATCTCTGTGAGTTCAAGGCCAGCCTGGTCTGCAGAGCAAGTTCCAGGACAGCCAGAGCTACACAGAGAAACCCTGCCTCAAAACCAACAAACAAAAGACACAAAAGAACTAAGATGGAGAATGGTTGGGGCAGACATCTGACATTGCCCTGTCTTCCACAGGCATGTACACTTACACAAACACGTGCATGCACACACACACACACACACACACACACACACACTACATACACAAGTGTGTGTCCAAGAAGGCAGCAGTATTAAATAATTATTCATTGCTATTACCATGTTTTTCTTCTTTTGACAAATGCTAGGGGACCTGAGCCTCTAAAGTCCTTCCCAAATTTGAAGTTCTATGGCTGTGAGGAAGCACATCGTTCCCATCCCTACCATATTTATTTCAGCTCCTCTCCTAGAGCCACATGCATTATTTACTGTTCCCCTTTGAAACTAGTCCATGGCTATTTCCATTTCTCAAATGCTGGTAACAAAAGCCCCACAGTTCTATGAGTTTATCAAGCTGCAGAATATCTGCTCCATCAGCCAGAATCCGTTATCAGCCTTCTTGGAGCAGCTATCATTACTTCATTTTTCTTTCTCAGACTAATCTGAGAAATGAACACACTAGTGCATTATAACAATGTAAGCATTAGCTAAATACATCATCGGGTCTTCGAAACCTTGGGCATATTTATATACAAAAGCATCAAATAAGAATAATGATAATAATGGGCTTCAGCCTCCCTTTAGCATTCATGATGTGTCCACTGGATGTGGAAATGAGCAGAGCCTTCCCTTCTTTTTCACCCAGCTTGAGCAAGCTTCTGGGAAGGAGAGCTGAGACCCCATGTGGCAGCTGATAAGGCCCCAGGAGAGACCACTAAGTGAGACATATGTCCCAAGAGTATGGCAAATGGGACATCCTCTGGGAGGAATGGGATTCATGGGAATCGTGACTGTACCCAGGAGTCCTGCCCGGTGTCTCCTTGACTCTATCTGGTCTTGCACAAAACTCCTCCTGCAGTTACCCAAACTGAAAATCCCTTAAATTTTATAACTGCCCCATGTCTTTGAGACATTACATATTTAGTAATTTTCTGCATCCTCATGACTTAACTATAAAATGTAAAACCAAAGACACTCTTGCAACTAAGTATAGGCAGATAAGATGGGTCCCACAAATCTGATGAGACCCCATAAGATGTGGATTCTTAAAGAGCAACAGTAAATGATGGAGACTCCTTTACATGATAGCCACACACATGACAACCAGACACACTGTTCTTGTGCATGTTCTTGCAAGTATGAGTGAGTGTGTGTGTATGTGTTGGTACACATACATACATACATACATATATACATACATACATACATACATACACACACACATGCATGCACGTGGAAACCAGAGAACAACCTTGGGTACCATCTACCTTCTTTTTTGAGACAAGGTCTTTCTTACTGGCCTGAGGCTAGCTAAGGAGACTGGACTGGGTGGTCACAAGCCCCAAGACTATTCCTGTCCCTGCCTCCTGGGAATGAGTTTACAACTATGCACACCACAAGGCTTTTTAACATGAGTTCTGGTGATTAAATGTGGGTCCTCTGACTTAACCATCTCTCCAATCAGGCACATACCTCTACAGGGATAGAAGTAATCTAGTCACTGCCACAGAACAGCAGGTCCTGAGCACATATCTGGGTTGCCAGAGCAGTAGCAATAGAGAACCCTCTGTGGTACAATTCATTGTTCTAGAGACAGATTATTACAGCCTCCAGATCATCTATGGGACCACCTATTTCATTTAAAAATGTTTACAAACCATGTTATTTAATAAACTTTTATTCTGCTTCAAGTATCCTGCATATGTTGTTTATGACAAAATAAAATTTCTGAGCAATATTGTCGCTATGTGATCAATGTCCAAAGTCCAAAAAAAACAATTCTTTCCTACACAGGCAAAAATCCTAAAACTAAATTCATCACAAATTCACTCTAGTCTTCAAATGTTGTCAGTCTCTTTTTGTCTACTACACAGATTCCAAGTGTGGACCATCAGGAACCACAGAACAACCAGAAACTGTCCACACTGATCTCTGGTGAGGGAGGTCCAAATGGAGCCCAAAGCCCGAATGTGGGCTAGTTCGCAGAATGGCTGGCCTTGACATTGTCACCACCTGATGTCAAAAGCTGTGTAGACATATGAATAGAGTGACAGCCATTAACTGACAAACTCCTCCATCTTACAGAGGGAGGCAAACAACCTCCGAAGCCCAGATGTCATTTGATTTATATTAGCTGATACTGAGAAAGACCAACTTCATCATGTGAGGGACACTTGGCCTCCACTGACAGATCTGTTCCAGGGCAGACATGTGTATCCTCTTTGCCACACAGCCACCTCCTTTGGTTACACACGTCAATACTAGGTGATTCAATATACTCAACACAAGCCAAGTGGTTGCACAGTCTTTGGTAACAAGGATTGACACACATGGGAAGCCTGTTTCAATCCCTCAGCAGAGCATCACAGTGCCACTCAGCAGGTGTGTAGGTTCCCACATAGAGGACCACCATCCCTAACTTCCTCAGTACTCTACTTCTGGGAAGAGTAATTAGCTTAAACCACCCAATTAGTCATAGCTGTACTATGACAGGTGGCCTAGGGTTCACCCCAAACTCACCTGGCAATTGATATTTTACTTAAGGTGCCAACATACTTCACCATGCTTTGCTAATACAATTATTTGCAGAGCGCTGTGATGGATAGGATTTCATACCAAGAGCAATACATCCAGGAGCACTCCGAAAGGTGTTTGAGGAGCTCATAAATGTTTTAATTGCAATGACAGACAGGTGCAATCATCTCATTAAATGTAAGTATCTTTGATATAGCTTTACTTTTAAAGAACACACAGCATGTCGGTGATAAGTATCTTACAATAGCTATCTGGAACAGGCCAGCTTACAGGCCAGAGCCCAAAACACATTAAGGCTGAACCAGCTTTATACCAGGTCATATTGCAGCCCTAAGGAGAAGTGTTCACAGGATACTGTATTTTCCAACTGAATCTTCAAATAAAAGACTTGCTAAGGAAAAGAAGCAGAGAAGAGGGGAAAAAGGAGGGAGGGCAGAGGAAAGGGATAGAAATATCACTTTGCCTCTGCCATTCGTTGCATTGGTGCAGGTATAATGCTGTGGCTTTTGGGAACGCATAAGAATGCAGCAAATCTGGGAAGGACTCCTTTTCACTAACCATGCTAATGTGAGTGCTACCACATGCATGGCTACCACACCACAGAGAACTTTAAAATATTCATGTTCTGGAGATGTAGAGCTTTGTAGTGATGCTCACAATATATAAAGAAGCAAGGGAGGTATTTTGAGACTAAGAGGATGAAAAACTTCCTGATTAAATGTTTCATACACACACACAAAACCAAATGGAAAAAACAGACTGCAAGGACAGAAATGATAAGCCTGTGAGAGAGTAGGAGTCAGAGGTCCTAACCCCTGTCTCCCAGAAGTCCTGAAGTCTGGTCAAGGTGAAGCTTATAAAAACAGACTAAGAAAGTTGTTTCATGAAAGATTCTTTCTTCAACTCTGCTCAGCATCGATTTCCTAGGATTTGGAGAGTGCCCAAGGAGAAAACATTCTGATAACTGATGCTCTTTGTGGGTTGTGGGGTATACTTTTAGAGATTCTGGGTAGCTGTTGCTACTGCCCTTTTCATTCTACAAGCAAACTGTCCTGCTAGTTAATAAGGACTAACAAGGGTGCTGGCACTAAGGAAGTGGTAACACCTATGAACATATCAACAAGTGCCAAAAATGCAATGCCATAAATTGTCCAGGATCAGCTTATAATGACATTTCTAGCAATCCCTGGACCATACAGAAGAGATTCAGTATCAGAGCTCTGTCTCCAAGGATGTGAGAGCCTCTGATAGAAACTGCTGGTAACATCAGACATGTCCTTCAGACACCTGGCCTCTGCTGGATTCAGATGAAGATGGATGTCCTGTACCTTTTCTATTATTATGGATGCTGAAGAAGTAAAGGAGAAAGCACTGTCCAATGAAAAAGAGTTGGTACAGACATGAACACCAGACCCCCCACCCCCACCCCCTACCTCCCACCCGCCCTTGGCAACTCACAGTCTATGTTAACTTAAATAAAGCATATGGAGGCCACCAAGGTAGCTCAGCTTAAGGCACTTGCTGTGTGAGAGTGGGCTCAATCTGAGGAAGCCAGGTAAAGCTCCAAGAAGGGAACTGATTCCACAAAATCGTCACACACTCTGACATCAACATTTGCCTCACAGCATGCACACACACACACACACACACACACACACACACACACACAGAGAGAGAGAGAGAGAGAGAGAGAGAGAGAGAGAGAGAGAGATTCAATAAACTAAAATTGCTTAAATACAACAAAATGAGCCATTTGGTCAAGAGAAAATCACAGTCAGTGCCTGTGTGTCTGAGTGTGATAGTGCATTGAGAATAAAGTAGATGTCCCTCAAAGTGTGTGGTGTCACAGGGGAAGCAGGTGCCCAAAAGATTTTTGTGGGGAGGGATACATGAAGTCTAGAAAGAGAGTGAATAAAATCAATAGCTCTATGTTTATAGCTGTCAGCACAGACCATAGTCTTCATTAGTTAGGACTGAGATAAAACACCATAATAAAAGCAAAACAAAACAAATACTGGGCTGGGGGGGGGGGGTGACTGAGTCCATGAAGTTTTAAGTTTGATTTTCAGCACTCACATAAATGGCAGGCATGGTGGCATGGTCTTATAATCCTTGCACTGGGGAGGGGATGACATGATCCCTGTGGATTGCTGGTCACTCAGCCTTTAAGAATCCATGAGATCCAGGTTCCTTAAGAAACTAACCATGGCTCAAAACATAGGGTGGAGAAGGATTGAGAATGAATCTATCACTGACATCTGGCCTCCACATACATGTGCACTACATGTATGTTTACTTCTCATTTGTGCTCCCCACCCCACCCCGGTCAACCTGTGCTTGTTTGGTTTTCCAGGCTGAATGAACAGAACAGGTACTAAGAATGGTTGTAAGAATCAAAGCCCATAAAAGCAAAAAAAAAAAGCTCCCTCAACACGCAAAAACAAACCCAGAAGGAGGCTAGGGAGATGGCTCAGAAGGAAAAGCATTTGTCGTTCTTGCAGAGCGCCAGGCTTCCATTCCCAGCATGCACAACCATCACCCTCCTGTTCCAGGGGACTGGCAGTCTTCTGTCCTCCATGGTCACCAGGCAAACACGCGATACACAGACACAAATGCAAGCAAAACACACACGCATACACATAATGTAAAAGTAAGGGAATCTAAAAAGATAAAACAAAAACAAAGGGAAAAAACCCTGACAAAAGTAAAGCAGCAGGAGTCACGGCACAAAGTGAGAGGTCAGGAGCGGCAAGTAACGCAATGAAAATCTAAGTACACGCAGAGATCCCCCAATTTGTCCCAGGATGAGGTCCTTAAAGTGTCCTTGATCCTTCCCAGCTCCCCCACACACAAGTGTTTGGAGCCTGAGCTGAAGCCCAGACTCCTGGCAGCTGATATTCAAACCCAGTGCTAGTTCCCCAAAGCTCCAGGCTGGGGCATGTCCCAGGCAGGCAAAGTCCCCACTGGGCTCCAGTCAAAGCCAAAACCAGTATTTCAGGTTTAGACAGCATTCCCCTATGCTTCAAACAAAACCAAGTACAATCCCTCTCTAGTTTGCTTAAAACTGATTTTCTAATAGAAATACTTAGTTCACCCCAAAACCCTGTCCTTCCCAAAAGCTATCCTGAGGAAAATTCCCTTCTTCGTTTTCCTTTGGGCAGCAGCTTCTGAGAGTGCCTTTGTTCTTTAACTTTTTCCATCAGTCAAGGTTTTTTGTGTTGCGAACTACTCGGATGGACTCTGGCTCACCTACCCAGGAAAAGAATTTACTGGACAAATAGGCAGAGCCTCGGAGTCAACAGGAAGCCCCAAGAGTCAAGTTCAGGAAAATAAGCACAAGCGGGAAGGACACAGACAAGGTGTTGCTGTGGGAAGACTTGGGCTGCCCTGCTTGCCTTGGGATGGACGCTTCTTGCTGCCACATCTAAAGCATCTGTAGCCAGCTGCTTGGTTCATCTCCTTCAAAATCCAAGGCTGTGTGTATCCCCAACTAGCCAAGTGCTAAGGACTCCTCCAAGCTGCTGGGGAAGTGAGGACCAACGGCAAAGGCTCTGCTACTGGCCAGTACTAAGTGTCCTTAATGCTCAGATCCTCTCCAAGAACAGGAGGGTCCCCCTTTCCAGACCACTCTGTGCCCTGTTTCACAAATCCCATCTTCTATTTGCTCACTTATGCACTGTTCTTGAATGGGTGAGAGGTGTGTGTGTGTGTGTGTGTGTGTGTGTGTGTGTGTGTGTGTGTACATTAGAAGTTGGTGGTGGATGTTTTCTTCTATCACTGGCAGCCTTATTTGGAGCAGGTTTCCCATTGAACTTAAGTCAGCGAGACTTGCTGGCCTATGAAGCCTCTCCAGGTCCTCCTGTCTCCAGCTTCCCAAATGTTAGTATTATAGGCAAGTGCCTCAGTGTCTGCCTTAACACCTAGCTGTTTACATGGGAGCCATGTGCCTGCCCCCACCTTCCTCCTTGCTATTTGTGGTGCAGCTATAACTTGAGTTATATATAATTCAAAATCAGAATGCATCCAGCTTCTGAATTTCAGGTTTCCTTCTACAACATTCACCTGCCTCTCATCACTTCTGCTCCTCACCTACCCCAGAATCCATCTAACAGTGAGACACAAATGCCTGCATAACATCCACTACTCTGGGATGCACTTCTCCAGAGGTGTCGTAGCAGGAGGCCACCCTAAAAGCTACCAGGATGACAGGACAGCCAGCCATACAGTGGCAGGGGCACTGGAAGGTTGCTTCACTCTGAGATGATCTGTCCATCACCTTTCCTCTCCACACAGCATGTGGGATACGAGGCTTCAACCAGCAGGTCATGAAGCCACACACATCAGAAAAGAAAATGAAGCACAAGACAGGACTCTAACACCATAGGAAAGAGCATCTATCCAAGCAAAAGCTAGTGAGGACTAAAGAAACAACGGGACCACCTGGGTCAAGCAATTCAAACAAGAAGACGTGCTCCACAGCCAATGTTCTACATTTCAGCCTTAACTAACTTGTCCTTGGCATCTTGCATGAATTTTGACTCTTGTTTCTTCCTTCTTGGAACAGGTATCATGAAATATGTTATAATTGTGAAATGATTGCTTCATTCCAATATTGGAGTAAATATTACTTAATGTGTTGCATAAGCATTTACTGTTACTTTGATTTTATAGCTTTGATTAATCTAGTTTTAATGCATCATGATAATATGAGGTTTGGCTTACTGTATTATTATTGCCTACTGTTAAGAAAAACATCTCCCAATTACATGACAGACAGGAGGTGTCCCCACCTTCTGAACAGATACCAATGCATGGCATATCTACTCAGCCCTAAGATGTTTAACTGTAGCAAGCACCCTAATCATGGAACCAAGGACTCTATTGTGATATCCTGTAGAAGGGACAAGTCTCAAGGGTATGTCGATCTCCCACTCACCCACCTACTGCATTTCCTCTGTGTCCATCACTGAATCTTAAATTGACATAGCAAATCTTCCAGTCACATCAAAGGGCATGTCATATTTCAGCCAATTCTGGACAGTTTTCTCTTCGTAATTTGTCTAGGATAAAGGATATAGATGTACTATGGTCCTAAGCAGTTTCAGAAGTCTATTTCCTTTTCTGTATGTGAGTATTGTGTTTCTGTGGTGTATACACACATATGTATGTATTTGCCTGTGCCTATGCACACTGAGTTCCTCTAACACATTCTCACATGGCTTGTCCTTTATCACACAATCCCATAACTTCATGAAAAAGGGTCTCTCCTGTGCTGGAGCTATACTAGAAGTCTTGTTTCTGTCTTGCTCAGTGCTGGAGTTACAGGTACCTGCATGGCCACAATGGCTTTTTACTTGGGTGATGAGATGCAAACTCAAATACCCATGATTGTGTAGCAAGCACCCTTACTCTCTGAGCCATCTCTCCAGCTCCCACCATACTCTTGAAATCCTTCAAGGCACTCTTTTGTAGTTTCAAGGATGGGCAAGAAGGGAATACGCTCATTATTGGCAGGATGTTGATCAAGGCTAACTCAAGTGAAATGAATTATATTATCAGAACTTCAACTTTCTGACTCTGTAAATCCCAGGCGAAATGCATTAGAAGAAACCAGTTCTAACAGGCAAATACAACAAGGACAAACATTCCTCAGCAATGCACTAAGCATTTCCTCCACTGAATTATGCTTACCTGAAAAAGATCCTTGATTTCCAGTAATACTGAAATCAGAGATCTCATCCGGACATTGTGCTTCATTGGGATATTCCTCAGTTTCCATTTTAGCCTCAAATATACTTGGCCATAGTTACACGGTTACATAGGTATGAAGAGTATTTTTGTGAGCGGTCTTAGCATTGAGTTGCTCTACCAACAGATCTCAAGAAGAAAGCAGTAAATTAAACAACCCAGTTTGTGGTCAGTTAATCAGATAAAGATATCTTATTTTAATTCTCTTAAAAGACACCTTTTGACATTCTGAAGTATTTTCATTCTCCACCTGCAGTTGCTGGCTAATTATCTGTATATGATCCTCAACAGTGAGAGTATTGTGGTTGATAACTACATTGCTCCTTGTTCCAAATTATCTGCTTATTTGTCAAAAATGAAAGAAAAAAGAAAAAAAAGAAAGATTTTAAAAATCTACTTCAACAGGCTCTTACTTATAGCAATTTTATTATAAAACCAATATATCCATGTTATGTAAAACCATGTGCACTTCTAACATCAAGGGCAGCTACAAGGCACATTGCACATTCACAAACCTAAGGCCCAGTGCAAACAAGCAAACCAGAAATAGATGACCACCATCAAGGAAGTTAACTAGAGCACTGGGGCAGCCAACACAAACACTGCATCAGTCTCTAGAAGAAGCCTACTGAAATGTTTGTATTTTCTTGATTAATCCAATGGAAGAAGGCCAAAGGGGCTCACCTGTGGGTTATTAAGAGCGGTCAGCAGTCACATCACCTCATCAGTGTCTCCTCACTCAACATAAGACTTCTCTACTCCCCTGAACAGACTACACTTCCAGAGCACATGCCCCAAAAAAGAGGTGCAAAAGGGGGCCGGGATGGGGGGGGGTGGGCAAAGAATGGATTGGCAGAGGAAACATCTTGAATTAGGAAATGATACCTCTGGATAATTTCCACAAAACTGGCTCCTTCTTTCAATTGTCCTATCTAGAGTGACATCTTTAACCCATGCAGGCCATGCTAGGGCTATCCCCATCATCTCACAGAGTTCTCTGTGGCAATTCCTATCACAAAGTATTTCCCTACTGTGAGCACTGAGAAAAAGGACAGTTTTATGCATTTCTTATATCCAGTCCAATGATGCTGCCAAATGAAACAAACGCCAAGGTCTGGTTAACTACTCTGACTCTTCCATTGGCATAATACTATAATCAAGTCCCTGCTGTTTGGGCCCCCAGATGCTACATGAGTGAATTTCTTTCCACATGGACTTTACAAATGTGGAGTGAAGAAGTAAACAATACTGTTGTCTCCACATCTCTGTCCCTTCCCCTTTTGACTCTTTAGGAAATATAAATGGCCCCAGGGTAAAGTCTAAAAGCAGGGTTTACATTCAGATGTTTCTCTTGCCTCCATCCTTCCAATCCCTCTTGATCCCATTCCCACTAGACTACAATGATCAGTGACTTAGTTTTTGGCAGGGAGGGTACTAGGAGGGAAACAGTCACAGGACATATCATGTTTGAAATCAAGAAAGCTGGAGGGCTGATGTTCTGTTCTGAAGTCAAACCTAATCAGAATATCAAAGACTAGATCTCTTTTTTGTCTATACAAATGATAACATTTAGGGGCCTAGGAAACACACACACACACACACACACACCACACTACACACATATACCCACATACCCCCAAACATCCTATACACACCCCCACATACCCCCAAAAACATACATACACACCACACAACCCCCTCACACACAAACACCTACATCCCCCAAACACCCCACATACCCCTAAACACACACACACACACACACACACACACACACTTGACCCTCCTCTTTCAGGTTACTGCACTGGATTATAAGTCAGGAAGTTGGATTTTTCTGCTTCCCTAAGTGCCAAAAGGTCCTAGTATCACAAGATTTCCCCAGACTATTCCCATCTGCAGATGAGGATACTATGCTGGACCTTTCCCTGAGATCAACACATTCAAAGTAACTTCACTGGAAATTTCTACACCCTTGAATTGACTCTACTACTTGGGAAGGAAATGATGTAAGTCTTTCAAAAATAAATTCTACTTTAATCCTGAGAAGAGCAAGCAGAATTTTAAAAAATCAAATATCAACAAAATTCCCAAAAAGGAGTCAGGGAGGGGGAGATAATACCATAAACAGCAAAGGACAATGGACTAGGGAAGTCATTCTAAGCAAAGAGAAAATAAATCCCAAATCATTGGTAGTACCAATGTGTGGGCTGCGGTTTAAGCACTGTGATCAGAAAGCCTGGTTTACCTTGCATCTCACCCAGCTCAGCCCTCTTGCCTGGGAGCATGGTGGTGCCCTTGAACCCACTGGAGCCAGGCTGAGTGATATCACTGCTTCAAAGCACGTTTGAAACTTTGCATCTTAAATATCAAAGTATTCTTAAAAAGTTTTTTTCCTGAAAAAATTACAGACATGTCTGGATAAACACACTATGTTATATTTTCACAATAGAACATGTACTTGACAATTTTTTTTTTTTTAAAAAAAAGGTACTGATATAACATGGATAATTATAGAGAAATCTAGACATTAAAGAACTCACTGAGATCCACCTGCCTCTGCTTCCCAAGTGCTGGGATTAAGGGCATGTACCACCAGCCCTAATCTCCTATATCCTCATTCTGCCCTCCTCCTCAGTTTTCCCATCTGTAAAATGGAAAAATGGCACCTCAAATAAAATGCTTCTAAGATAAATGCCAGTAACAAAGATGTAGGAAAAGGTTCTATCGGTGGCATAAAGCTCTGTCTGTATAAAAGAAGTAAATCACTATGTCCCAGATCAGTGAGTTTCAAGGAGGAAGACCTTCTGCAGAGTATCCTGATGCCCTCCTCCCTGCAGCTGATCAGAGCCACTCAACTCCAGGGCTTCTCATGTGCATGCGCGTGCGCATGCGCATGCGCCTTCCTTGCCCCATAAGTGATGACTGTTCTCCTTTGCTTTAGCTCCTCATTCAGTTTTGCAAGGAACCCAGTCTGCATAACCCATATAAATAAATCAACCAGGCAAGGAGGAAAAGGCAACAGGATCCCCCACTGAAAACAAAACAAAACAAAAAACACCTGTGAGGACTTTAGGTCCTGCTGAGAATCCTGGGTATCAACGTGCTACACTGGATTTGGTCACCCATCCTGGGGTTGCTCTCAGTCCCACTTCTCTGTGGCTCTGTTGGGAAGGCTGTTTTTGTGTTCTCAACACCCCCCTCTTCCCCTGCTCTGGAGTTCTCTCCCACACTTTCCCTTTCTCTCTGGGCTGGTTTAATTTGACACCTTGAGCTTTGGTAACAAGGTGGGGAGCAGAGCAGCCACAGCGGAATTCATTAGGCTCAACACTGCAGGGCCCGCTCTCTGTGCGTTAATGACATCGGAGGGTAGGGAAACGAGACAGCCACCACGCGAGATGAAATAAACATGAGGACTGTCAGCAGTGACAGCCTAAGCAAAGGGGACAAAATGAGCCAGGTAGAGACCTTTCCCAGTCCGCACAATGCAAACCGACAGCTTGCAAAGCCTTCCCCCTCTCCACAGCCTTCAACCCCCCTCCTTTCCCTAAAGCTGGGGGGGGGGGGTGTAGGGTGGGAGAGACAGAAGTGTGGATGGGAAAGAAGGAAAGAAAATACAATTAAATTATCATTGTTTTAACATACAAATTTCATTTATCAGTTTAATGTTGGCAGAAACCAAATTCATCACCCTCCTCCACAGTGGCAAGGTACAAGGAGGTGCTCTGGGGGCTGACATGCCTGGGCCTGGTGGTGTTTGAAGGGGACTTTTCTCCTTCCCACTCCATGGTGCTCTCTTGACTGATTTTTTTTTTCCCCTGAGTAGCATCATTTCCCTCACCTGCATTCAACCACCTTAACTCCATTGCTTCTTGTTTTGATATTAAAGGGAATCCTGGAAGGAGGAAAAGAAGGGAGAGAAAGTACAGAGGCAATGAGGGACAGAAATGAAAAATGGGCAATGAAGCAAAAAAAAAAAAAAAAAAAAAAAACCTCTCTGTGGGTGTGGGGTGTGTGTGTGTGTGTGTGTGTGTGTGTGTGTGTGTGTTTGAGGTAGGGAGAGGAGAGGAGACTGGGGAAGAGAATTCAAGCATCGTGTACTAGGTCTCAGGGAGGAGGCATTACATTCTTGCTGAGCAAGGCCTCGGTGTATACATGGTCCTGCATCCCATAACCAGTTGTCAAAAGACAAAGCCAGTCTGTACTGCAGGCTACCTGGCATGGAAAGTCATGGCGATTGCAATGGCTTCTTCCCAAAATAATGGAGAGGTAATAAACTCGCTATCTCCAAACTAAATCATGGCTACCTTCCCTCCTAATAGAAATGGTCTATCCACAGAAGCCAAGACAAAGCTGCCCTTTCTTCTACTTACCCAAGAGGCTGATTGCTCCCAAGCATGCTCTTGGCACCATTGTGAAACCCAGTACTGGGTTCTATAATGTTATCCCACATTTGGTGTGTAGATCCACACCAGAGGCAAGGTCTTCTTTATAGGTCCCTTCCCAGAATCTTGCAACTCTTTCTCCATCCTTCTTCCAGGAAGGACCTTGATGAGCAAAATCAGTACTGAATTTCAAACTAAGTGTGAGAGTTTTCTTTGCCCACAGACTTTGTAAAGGCAGCAATATGATCTTTAGGAGGAAAAGGGAAGCCCTCTAATTTTTGAAGTAGTATGACTAGCAGGAAATTCATAAGGGGAAAAATATGTGGAGCCTAGATAGAGGCCACAACTCAAACACAGGCTAGACCCAGTGTAGCCATTCTGAGCTGCAGATGAATAAGTCTGCTCTGATGTCAGGGCAAAAGAAACCAACTTGAAAGCTGGATACAGGATGCATCACAGGGAGTTGGGATGAGGGATGTACACAGCAGCTGAGTAGGAGCCCTCATTCCTGAACCAGGCAGTGGTCAAGTACAACCACTCCAAGCCACAGATATAAATAGCTGCCACAAGAAAGCTTGCCCCCCCCCTCTCTCACACACCCACAGAGAGAGAGAGAAAGAGAGAGAGAGAGTGTGTGTTCATTTTTTCAGGAAGACACAAGGTGGAGTAATTACAAAATGCAGATATATAACACAGCTGGATTAGACATGAAGGCCCATGATAGACATTGAATCCTAGCATATTCTAGAACATTCTAGTATCACCTGAAGGTGAATCAAAGAGACTGTCAGGAACACAGTGATGGCTCTACTTAAGCCTGCCATGCAAAAAGGAAGGAAACATATCAACGACTCCAAAGGCATGGCAGTTACTGTCACAAAAATCATGTTTCCCAAACTCTTCACAAGATTGTATTTCTTTTGGCCCAGGTCTAATTACAAGTCTGCCCTGAGGCTCACTCCCTCTCTAAGGTAATCTCTGCAGAAGTGGCTTTCTTTCCTCATCTGAATCTGAAACAAAAGAGCCAAAGGCTTTCCCATTAGAGAGGGTGTTGACTAACAAGACCCTCATCTTTCTGAGAAGAAAAGGGAGTGAAGAAAGGCGATTTAGAGGGAGATAGTGGTCTCCAGATGTCTCCACTACTGATAAGTTTTTTCAAACAATTCCATCTTCCCAGGCTTTGGTCCCTGCCCATCCCCACCCCCTAAAGTGAAGCAGAAACACAAGCCTCTGCTCTGTAAAACTTAAAATATACCAACCCTAGAACATGCCTAGCATGGTTCTCAACATTCCCAGTGCTGTGACCCTTTAATACAGTTCCTCATGTCATGCTGACTGCCGACCATAAAATTATGTAATCTTTCTACTGTTATGAATTGTAATGTAAATATCTATTATGTGACCACTCCACACACCCATGGGGAGTCACCACAAACATGTTGAGAACCCTTAGAGTCTGCCTGCTGGGTACCAGGTAGAGAGGAGGCAGTGAAAGAATGCTGCAATATTTCTGGAGTTTCCCAGCCTTGCAGTGTGAAAAATAAGCAACAGGAGACAAACTGACTCTGGGTATTACACAAATCACCTATGGCCTGGTAACCACCCCAAAGCCCGGGTCCTTCTCCCACTCTTTATCCCGCCCCTAGTCATAATCTCTTTCTTCAGACATTCTCAGCCTTGCCTCCTCTCATCACCCTCCCTGGGTCCCCAGAGCAGTATTTCACCCACTCTGGTGCATAACACAATAAGCTGGCCTGCTCTGAGCAAACACTTACGCTCAGCACCAGCCCCTAGAGGTTCCGATTTCATTGTTCCAAGGTAAAACCCAAGCGTTGGTGGTATTTTGTAAAAGTTCCCCAGGTGATTTTAATGTGCAGCCAGGGTTGAAAAGCACTCTATACCACATATACTTGTTATTGAAAGGTTTATGTATAACATTTTTATAAAAAAAAATTTATTGCCACTTTTACTGCCTCAACAACTTGGCAGGGGGGCTAGGACAGCTTCACCAAGAAGAAAAGCTCTGTGGCTTCCCAAGAATATCATACCTGGATGGGGGGGCTTCATAGGTAATCAGGTCACCTCCATTGCATGGAGGAGACCCAGAAAGAAAACTAGCTTAGCAGCATATTGCCAGGTCTAGAGACCTGACACAGACCTTGGGACTTCACGGCCAGTCTCCTTGCCCTGTGCCTGTTCGTCACTCTATTCTTAACCTCCCAGCCTTCCCTCATCCTCTTCTCTCCTCTGGTACCAAACGCTATCCAAAGTTTTCCATACACAGTGCCCTGAGCTTTGAGAGGAAAAAGTACCCGTGAAAATCTTAATAAACAAATAAATAATTCATACTAGGTATTGCTTTATTCTCTGCACCACTGGCTTTCGAACAGTTCTTAAAAGCTGACTTTCATCCATAAAGCCAAACGAATAAAATCTATGAAATACTAGTATAAAGATTGCAGTCAGAGAGGCAGAGGCCTGGTGCCTCCCAGACAGAACCAGTTCACCGCTGGTAAGGTAAGACTGGGTACCTCCACACCTGCCCCAGGGCCCAGTGGGAAATATATTTGGGGGGAAGTGGAGGACTGAGCTCTGTGGAGGGAGGGCAAGCCCATAGAAGCAAGGGTGTTATACCACACACACTCATCTCCAAGAGGAGGGAAGTGTAACAGAAGACAGTTATACAGAAAAGACCAGGTTGTGAAATTGACTGTCAAGAAAAATAAGAAACATGGCAATGGCTGAACTTGCACATGCAACTCAATCCTCGGTGAGATTTAGGTCTTCTAAAATGGTCAAAACTTATCTCCTAAGCTGAACTGGACATGTGGCTGACACCTAAAACCCCATATTCTTAAGAATCACTGTGAGCTCTAGGCCAGCTTGGGCTGCAGAGGAAAGCCTGTGGCAGCACAAACAGAAGGTTAGCGACCCTGTCTTCAGGAGAAATGAGAACTAGTTACACAGGTATGCACATTGACTGGGAAAAGGTTCCCCCTTGTGACCCGCTTCCTACCCAGAAGCAAGGAACCACGGAGAAGACAGGGCAGCAAGAGGCCATTTTGGCAACATTTCCTATCTAGATGCATCCACAGGTTCTCAGCAACCAGAAGCAGAGGGAGTGAGAGGACACCAATCTGCAATCTTAAGAAGTAGTTTCCAGTGGATGTTTTAAGTGGCTGGCAGTGCCAGCCTTTCCCTGTGCTAATCATGCACTAACTGATGACCCAGTAGTCAAGTCTGCCAAAGACCAATTCCTTTTTTTTTTTTTTTAAATCAAGTATATGGGTCTGTGTGTGGGTATAAAGAAGACGTGTGTGAGTGCCTATCAAGGTCAAAGGCTTGATTCCTCTTGGAGCTGGAGTCAGTAGTTTCTGTGTGCCACACTCTACGGGGTTCTGGGAGCAGAACACTGATCCTCTGGAAGAGAAGAAAGTGCGTTTAACTGCTAAGCCATCTCTTTGTAACTCCAGCTCTAGAGGATCCAAGGCCATTGTGCAGCCTCCATGGTTCCCAGGCAAGCATGCACATGGCACGCATACATATACGGGCAAAACACTCATACACATAGAAACAATTATTTTAAAAATGAATAAAAAAATAACAAGTTCCCTTTAAAAATAATGAATAAATAAAAAATAAAAGGCTATCCAAAAAGAAGGCACAGATAAGGAAGAAAAAAAAAAAACCTAAAACACCTTATATTCCCATTTGAGTTAATTATCAAAGCATTTCTGCTTGGTCCCTGTGACATTTCTGCAGGGCAGTTGTCACAGTCCCAGTTTACAGATGAGATCATCAAGGCTGGGAAAGATAAAGCAGCTTGCCCAAGCAAGGTCCAGCAGCCTTTGTGGGAGGAAGCCCAAAGCCAGACCTTCTATTTCCAAAAGCAAGATTCTTCCCACCTCAAGGAAAAGCAGAGATGACCCCAAAACTGGAACTCAGGTGGGTCAGCACCACCACTTCAATCTTCCAGCTGGCAAACATGCATGTTAACCAGCAGTGGAGCACACATTCCTATATGTAGGGAGGAATAACAGGCCATCGACTATGTCCAAGGGCCGCTGACTTCAGCCTTAATATTCCGCCCCAAGTCTTTCTGTCATCTTTTTCCTCCCACTTCTTTTGCACCAAAGTCTTTTTGATTCCCCGCCTCAACTCCCTATCCCTAACTCCCCCCCCCCCTTCCTCCCTAGGCCTTCAGATTCTCTATTCATCAAGGAAATGAAATCCATATGCATAATTCATTTCTTTTGTGAACTTTTTCCCCTGCAGGGAGCTTGCTCCTTGTGCACTGGGAACAGAGCTATTGACAGAAGGCCGAAAGAGCAAGGGGATAGAAATACCTTCCCCACTTGGCCAGGACAGACCAGGGACAAAGGTTAGGCCTGGACCTCTGCTGACTGACACCTCAGGCTCCATCATTCTATCTCACTAGAATGAGGGGCACCCTGCTCTGGTTATTAAGGGACAATAGGCTTCATCCTTGAGGGAACCCAGCAGCCTGATGGGAATTGAAGTCTGGTTTCTAAACCCACTGGCTGCCTCATGGGTAGGGAGAAAAAAAAAAAAAAAAATCGATAGAGTCCTCCCGCTCCTCCATGTCTCTGCTCATATTCAAAACCCAAAACTAAACAAAGAGATCTACACCGTGCCCAAGGCGCCATGTTTAACAGCTGTTGCATTTGGAGAAAAGCAGTCCCCAGTCCAAGTCAGATTTGAAAAACGGCTTTATTAAGAGAAAGATTTACTGTGTATGAACTCCTAGTCTAGAAAGCAGAGGAAGGGGCAGCTGAGAGATAGACTTGCCAGACACAGGGCCAGGGCTGAGCTCACTGGCTAATGCTACCTTTTGGCAAGATGCACTGACCAGTACAACATCCTCAACAGGCCTGGTCTATGGTGATTAACTCTTTAACAGCAACCAACTGCAGGCCTGCTTCAGAAATAACCAACAGACTCTTAAGGCCAGTGTGGACTTTTTATGTGGCAGTTTATCTCAGGGATGCCATGTGACTTAGCATTCTGTTCTAGTGTTTTATACCCATGCTCCTTTTGTCACTTTAGCTTCTATCTTTCTCTACTAAAAAGAAACAAAACAAACAAGTGGCAAACATTTTAGGTTTGGGGAGCCTGTTTTCCTAAACAGCACTTGAAACTGTACTGTTCTTAATATTCAGCCCCACAGTTCAGGGGACACATCCTGGAAATAGGATAGGTGCCGTTAAGGTACCATGGAGGCTCCTAGGATTATCAGGCTTAGGCATGGGGTTCCTAACATGGGCTGGTCTGAATTGTCATCAAATCAAGAAGAGTGAAATTTCACTTATTCATTACCCTTTTCTCTGAGTGGCCACATAGGATGAAGCAAATGAACAAGGAGGAGACAAGTGTATCTACTAATAAATTTAAAGTGACAGACATTTTATTGTGATCGCTGCAAGATTAACTTAGAGAAACAAAACACCCAATGTCTGTCGTCTACTGTGTGAAAACTAGAAAATAGCTCAGTAAAGGCAATACAGACGGGAGGCTTACCATTTGGGGATCTATAGAGGGATCTGTCTATTTAGAAACTAAGTGGACAAGGAAGCCTGAGGTTCAACTTGAACTAACCCAAGCAACACACACACAAGTAGGGCAAAGACAACCCTAACGGTCATTGAGGGATCCTGGGTGGCCCCTAGGTCATAGACCTGGGACCACTGCTCTGTGTCAGGGCTTAACTGTCTCATGGATATGGACTTAGACCCCTATCATGCCACTCAGTTATGTGACTAGATGCAAAACATTCTCAAACCCCATCTGTAAATTATATACTGCCATGTCACTTCTTCATGGGGTTGAGGCTTTAAGCTAGACAAAATAATTTGGTACTCTGTTCAGCATGAAGTAATTACCAAACAGGTTGTAGTTTTAAAAACACAAACAAGTATTAGCTCATTTTTACTTTGGAACCAAACTCAGAAATGTAAACTGGCATGGTAAAGATAACTTGATTTGGCACAAGCTAGCTCACATGTTGGAATTTACAAATAAAACTGCTTGCCCATGTGCAAGACACCATCTATTTGGTTCTCTGGTGGGCTGGCTAGAAAACAAGCCCTTTCACCAGAAGCTAGCCTTTTCCACCTACTCTATGAACTGTGCCTTTCCTGTCTGTGAGGAAGACCTCAACCCATCCTTCTTTATCTGAAAGAGCATGTCAGCATGGCTCGGGATCTTCTCTTAGATGCGGACAGTAAGTGGCATCACCCTGTCATGGGGGTCCAGAGAGCATCAGCAACGCCCCATTTCACTGCTCTGTGCTCCTATCTCTGGGCTTCATTAGCATATTTCAGCATTGCCTTGATGGATGAAGATAGATGGGGAACATCATCCTTGGTGAAATCACTGTTTCATCAAGGTTAAATCAGCCCCAAGCTTCACCACCTCCCTTTGTTTGGCTAGGTCTCTAATAACAAAATTAACGGCAAAATTAATGCCCAGGAGGCTCCCTGTGAAATATTCTGATGCCCCCAGAATGAAGCTTTATTCTGGACCTCCCAGTTTATAATCCATCAATCAGAGCTTCCATACTTTATCTTAAAATAAAACATCACCGTCATCCCAGCTGACGCCTGCCTCTCTGTCTTTTCATCTGAATCACCCAGGCTGGGAAAGGAATAAGGAGTGGGCTGGTGCCTTGGAGTCCTCACAACACTGACAGCCCAAGCATGGAACAGTGGGCTTGTGGGTACTGTTTCTACAAGTAGACACCTTGCTCCTTAAAGCAAGGTGTACCTTCTGTTACCTTCCCTCGAAACATCTGAACCTGTGCAGTAAATAGCTTTGTCTTCACTAAGTTCCCTGCTGGAGTCATGATGATTCAGGCACCTGATCAAATCGATAAAAGCAGACCAAACACTTCATATCTGCTAATGATTGCTTAGGACAAGCTTCCAGTCCCTATCCCAGGCTTCCCTGGCTGAGGAATAGATCAGGCAGGTTTGAGAATCACTATTAAAATCTCTGATGTACTAATCAGCTAGAGACATATGGGTGCTGCAGGTGGGGGTGAGGGGGGACTACATGCTCTGGATGTCCTATTATAAGAATCCCCTCCCCCCAAGAAGAACTGTGGTAGAGGAGGGCCAGGTCAAACGTGGGGTCACACACCTGGACAGCTGTTAGTGCCACTTCTTATTGAGTTAGCCAGACATAGTCACCTGCTGGAAGGTAATGATTCTCTCAAGGCTGACTTGGCCTGCACTGGGTTTCCCTTGGTTTGAAGTATGGCCATGACAAATTTCTCAGGCTTTCCTCTTCAGAGAAATGGTGGTAGAAACGCCATGAAAACCGAATCGAGCACAGAGGAAATGAGGAGATGTTTCAATGGGTCATTTCATGGGACGGTACAATATTAACAGGTTGCATATATTCAAATGATTTTTTTGTGATTTTTAAAATTCTACTTATCATTATAGAGTTATTTTTGTCTTTTTGAGATAGTGTCTCACATAGCTCAAGCTAGCTCTGAGCACCTATGGAGCCGACAATGGCCCTGAGCTTTTGATTCACATGATTTTCCTGCATCAGAGTGCTAGAACTTTAGGCCTGCACCACATTGGTTTATGGGTTTATGTGGTACTGAGGGTGGAGGCCAAGGCCTCATGAATGCCAGGCAAAAGCAATCTACCTACTGAGCTATACATCTTGGGGCTTCAAATGATTTTTGTTGCAGTAAAGAGACAGAATAAACCCCAAACCAGCAAGCATGTTACATAATTCATCTTACTCACTGGACCTCAGTTTTCCAGGATTATTTGAAAGGATGAAAGGTTTAAAATGCATCAAGTGTTCTACTTCCTTAAAGGACAGGTGTTAGCTGAAGAGCAAGTCATCCTGACCATGTGAAATGAAAACCAACCTGGGAGCTGTCTTAGAAAGGGTGCACGCAAACCCAAGGCTCCCCCAGCACCAAGGCTCTCCTCCTCCGTTGCTATGTCCTGACTTTAAATAACAAATGGGATTCTTCAACTGTACAGGAAGAAGACACTGCTAGGACAGCACATAGGCCTTAAAGCTTCTCGTCTGCTGCTCCCCCCCACCCCATGAACAACTAAAGAAATATCACCCAGCCATGCCAGAACTGAGGCTTTGCCATGAAACCACTGCTAGTGTACAACTAAGTTTCAGGGCCACCAAAGAGCTGTGTGGAGCAAGAGCCAAGTGACAGCTCACTTCCACCCTTGGCTAAGGGGAGCAACTGTGAGAGCAAGCCTGGGATAGACCCTCGCTGCTCTGAGGGTGTAGAGGAGGCCTCCAGGACTGGTCTAGTTCCTGAGGTACCATAGTGGGAACTGTTGGGCCTCTACAAAGATAAGCATGTGGGCAAAGGAGACCACACTCTGTGTGTCTCCTCCTGTCCCTATCACTCCTCCTCTTCCTCTTCTTCCCCCCTGCCTCCCCCTTCTCTTCCTCAAGCACAGAGGTCAGTATCACCAGTTTGCAGAGACATGTGACCATGGACTGTGAAAGCCAGAGAGAGGGCAGGGATGAAGAGCAGGTGGTATAGAATTTTAGAACCATGCTGCTCCAAGCATTGTAGTCTAAGCCCCAGAACGGCTGCTAGGCAGAAGCCATCAGAGGACCAATCCTCCCTGCAGAGACAATGAATGAGAAGTGGTTCAGAGGTTGTAGCTTTGATGGCTCATGTTCCTCCACTAGTAGAGAAAATAAGTTATTGACATTTGCTTGCCCAAAGAACACTGTACCTGTGTTTAAGCCAGCCCTGGTTTTCAGGCTGGTGTCACCACAGTTTCCAGTTATCTGCACTGTGCAAGGAATAAGCTTTCTAGTTTCCAAACTGACAATTCTAGCTTGGAGTTGTGTTTTTATTTTTATTTTTCATTTTTTCGAGATAGAGTTTACCTGTGTAACAGCTCTGCAACTAGCTCTGTAGACCTGGCTGGCATCAAATTCACAGAGGATCCACCTGCCCCTGCCTCCCAAGTTCTGGGATTAAAGGAATACGCCACCACACCCAGCCTGGCTTTTGGGTTTGTTTGTTTTAAGATTTATTCTTATTGCATGAGTATTTTGCCAATATGTATATCTCTGTACTACCTGTGTTCCTGGTACCCAAGGAGACCAGAAGAGAGCATCTCATTGAATCCACTGGAATTGGAATTATGAATAGTTGTAACCTACCACATGGGTGGGAAGAATCAAACCTGTATGTATTCTATGGGAGAGCAGCTACTGCTGTTAACTTCTGAGCCATCTCTCCAGCCCCAAAAATTCTGCAGCCCTGCTTCAATCTGGAAAGCAGATCAAGAACACTATATCTTCCCTGGGAAAGCTGAAGAGTAAGGGCTCATAGTGGACCTCAGTGAGAGGTCATGTTTGAAGCCATTGCCATTTGGACCCATCTGCCGTTCTTCCTACTACTACATAATAAGTATACAAGTGGCATGAGGCTGTGCTTCACCCCTGCAGCTGTGCTTCACCCCTGTAGATCCATCAGAGGCCATGCTGTGACTCATACAGGGAGTTCTCACTGATCTCATCATTTTAAAGTCTAAAAGGTATTAACCCCACAGCGATTCTCTGCCTGACTCCCTTCTGATTTACCAAGGACTTCACCTTTACCAGCAGACCATAAGATTTTGGTCCAATCTTAAAACCAAGAATCCCTAGGAATAAAAACAAGTGCCACTGCACTGTTTTTGTGTGACTATTGTTTCATCACCTGTGAGATGAGAGGGGTCCCAATCTAATGGACTCAAGGTGTGTGGTGGGGGATAATAAGCAGCTAAGAAACCACTGAAAGGCTAGAGAGATACCTCAGTCAGTAAAGTGCCTGCCCCATTACCCCCCCCCCCATCACATGTAAAATGTTGTTTAGAAGGCTAAGATGGAAGAAGAAAGCCAGGAGGGTGAAGTCTGTGATACCAAGGTGGCTACGGTGCTCACCTCTCCTCCACAGAGTTCCTGCTCTATGAAGATGGGAGAAGAAGACTGACAGAAACCACCACTTCACAGGAACTGCAGCCAAACACGCTCGCTAACAATCCCTTGACTTTGAACCCACTCTGTGTGGCTGATATTGCCACCCATCTTAGTCAAGAACTCCAATGCTCAGTTGGAACAAGGCACTTGGGAAAAGCCACATCCTAGATTGCTTTCCACTGTCAAGCCTGTATTTTGGCTGCACCTCACTCCCTGAAGAGATAAAAGGGCACATAGGAAAGGAGAGGCTCAGCCTCTTTCATTCATTGCCAAACATTATCTCCCTTCAGCCTTCTCTTCCAAGCACCTCCAAATCTCCATAAATATAACCACCAGAACTCATTCCAATACTCTGACCCAAGAGGACTATGCAGGCAAAACCTCTTTAGACTCTGCAATGAGCAGGCAGCCTCATGGAGAGGTGTCACATTTGAGAAGTGATAGTCAGAGCTAGGATAAAGGGCCTCCTTGATCTCAATCTGGTGCATTATTCCTATCATGATCTACTTGTCTCTCTCACTTGAGGTGTGTGTGTGTGTGTGTGTGTGTGTGTGTGTGTGTGTGTGTGTGTGTGTGTGTGTGTGTGTGTGACCAGCTGCTCCACAGGACTCCTGCATGCTTCTAACATTCATCTTAAGGTTCAGAAGTCAATCTATAAGCGCGCACTAATTTAAAGGGGAAACTGAGGAAGGAATGCCTTGTGAAACTCAGTGTTCAGCCTTGACAACTCATCACATGAAAACATGCACTTGAATATCTGCCCTCTACCCCGGGTCTACTATTCTTTTCCTGCATCTCAAAGTGGCTAGGGCAGAGAGCTAGCCACAGAAGCCATCTTCATTTTCCTAGAGATCAAACAGGAAGAGGCACAGAAATCTGTGCAAGTGACCACGCTGCCGCTGTTGCTAGGCAGCATGATTATGTCCATTCCTTGCTGCTTGGCAACCAGCATTCCCATCCCATACACACACAGCCAAGTGCCCTTAACTGCTATCTTATAGCATTCAAAGGAAGGGGCTGAATTTCAAGGGAACTTACACACACTTATGGACAAATACCCCCTCATCAATAATCCACTGATGTTTAGATGGTCCCTAGAGAGAGATGTTCCCATTTAATCAGAAAGTGTCCCTTTGGAGACCTTGTACCTTAGATTTGTACAAATATACTGAGTTCGGGGACATATCAGAGAGATGGGGAAAGTTGCCTGAGTCAGCAAGCTCAAACTTTAGGGCACAGAAAAGCTGGTCTACATGTCCCAGAGTCCTGAAAAGCCTATGAGTGCAACGATCTCCCAAGAGTCTGCCATCTCATAGACAAGGATAAAGTAGAGAGACAGTCAACTACCTTTATGGGTAATGTTTCTTTCTGCTGTGCCCAACAAAGCATCACTGGAGTTTAGCATGCTTCTCATAAGTGAAGGCAAAATTGTCCTCTAGTCATCTTCAACATCCTTGGTCACAATCTGTTAGCTCCTCAAGAGCAGGGTCAAAGCCATCAACTTGCTGTTCAGACTGAATAGCTGCCCACTGAATGATGGGACTCCCTCGATTCACCTTCTGTCTTGGGTGATGAAGAGCCAGATGCCCAGGTCTCACAGGGCATCAGCGAGCACTTGAACTCAGGAGGCCTTCACTTCTAACTGACTGTCTCAGCTATCAGCTCCATGGCCTTCCTGCCAGACCCACAAAAGCAACATACTGATTCATTTTTCATTTCTGTTTTATTTGCACCCAATTTCTAATGTTAGCTTCTCAAGTGATTCTGCCAGGAAGGACCATATACAGCCTGGCTTTGCCTCCTAGGGAAAGCAGCCTTCTAATGAAGGGTATATACATTCCCTTCTAAACCATAGAAAATTCTCTAAGCACCATTCTGATTACACACTGAATGTAGGGAGATCACCCAATGTGATAACCTCATTGGTATTTCGTTTTCTCCTCAGCCCCAGCTGGAGAATTTTTCCCCTCATTAAAATTAACGAGGTCAGTTTCCCAAGCTAGAGATACTGAGCAACTCCTGGAGGTGGGGTTTTGTTTCTTAAATTGAGCTACAACTCTCTGAGTACAGAGTTATACTAAGCGTCATTTACTTTATTGCTATGTAATAAGAAACCAAAATGGAAGGCCTAAGCTAGCCTCCTAATACATCCCACACTTCAGCAGCTGCATGCAAACATGCACAAACCACACATCCCCAACTCGGCCCCAGGGTTCTCTGCCTTTTGGCCACAAGATAACCTCGCTGCTCTTTAGAAGCAACAGCTTAGTGGGAGAAATTAAGAGCTCAGGGGATGTAGTATAGCAGGCAATCTGAGAAAGAAGGTACAATCATTCTGAGTGTTTGATGAAGCCACAGTATTCATGTAGAAAAGAATACAAGGTTAAAGATAGTGGTAGAGAGGAGCAATGTGGGCTACTACACTTCTCCACAGGTGACCAGATAGCTAAGGCATAATGGGCCATGGTTGGCAATCAAAAGCCATCAATTCTACCAAACACTTGGAAGAATACTATGTTAAGAAATAAGATGAGTGCCCAGAGCAAGAATGCTGAAGAAATAGACAAAAGGAGAAGATAAAAATCAAAGCCATGTTCACACAAATCTTAAATTAAAATACATGTCATTAAAAATGCACTTTAAAAATACAACTTCATACAGACACTCTACAAGAGAGCCACAAACACACAGATACCACAGGCTTGCAAACAAGCTAGGTGCACACACCTTGCTCCAAGCAGAAACGAGCATTTAGGAAGTCCATGGAGAAAGCAAAGAGCTTTGTTCAGGCACACCCTCTCAGTCATCCTTTCAACAGGATCCTCTGTGGCTAACCCAGCTACTTCCCTTTCTCGTTCTTCTCTGCAATGCCCGCCCCTCCACACACACACAGACAGATATGTGTTTCAACATAAATAAAAGCTAACGGTACACTGAGATCAAAAGAAGAAAGAAAGAGGAAAAGACGATGCTAAGGACCAGAACTAAAGCAAGGGAGCAGGGGTTGCTGCTGGTTTGCAGAGGCCATTTCTCTAGGCCAGGCAGGATGGGGGAGCTCCCTTCTAGCTCCCATTGTTGGCTGATCAAAGTCCAATCAGAAAGTAAGGGAGGAACTCAACCAGCCTCATGTGATCTGCACAGGAAGCCAAGTGTAGAGAAAATGAGCTGTGTTTGTGAATAAGGTGCACTAAGACATCTTTACTGAGCATGCCAGAGAGAGAAAGAGAGAGAGAGACAGAGAGACAGAGAGACAGAGAGACAGAGACAGAGAGAGAGAGAGACACTCTATTTGAAGCTGCATCCTAACAAACCTTAATAAGTTAATGCAAAAGCCTCCCAAGGAGTCTGGCTATAGGAGACATGGGTCTCTACTGAATCAAAATTCTGTTATGTTGTAATATAATAGATGTAAATTAAAACAGAAAATCTATCATGCCTCTAATGTACCCTGATAGCTGAGTCTGTGGATCCGGACAAGCAGAGGCACCCGGAGGAAGGGTGATATATGGCGGAGCTGGATGGAGGGTGAAAAGCGTGGCGAGACGAGCGGGAGAATGGCGCAGCCCGCTCGCGCTCCTCAGACCCAAGGGCAAGAGACGAATAAATGTTGATTAGTGTTGATTTTGTCCGACAAACGCCTGTCGAGTGACAGTTGGGCTAAGCTGCAGCGAAAGAGAACCATTAATCTTGGTCTGGTTTAAGTAGAGTATATTAATTTGTGTCATTTTTACTAAGTCGCGCTGAGAAAGGCCTCTCACTGCTTTGCATCTGACTGCTTTGGTGGTTGAGCCTAATCCCCCTCCCCCCACCCCACCCCCATTTTCTAAAACAGATACCACAGTGGCAGCAGCAAATTCAAATGGCACAGCAGGGGAGCAGGGGACTGAGAGCTCCTCTCTTGGATTAAGAAAGTAAACTCCCAGGGTGTTGGCATGGCAACGGCATTGCAGATGAACTGCTATATATTCAGTGATTAATAAATTAACATTTTTTACAGTTGTTCCTCCTTTACTCCCCACCCCCATCTTCACAATAACCCCCCCTTCCCCCATACACACTTCATCCTTCTCTAAACTGCATCTCTTGCCTCAGTGAAAGGGAAGCAAAGAGGAGTATACACAGCGAGTGAATTTGCCCCAGCCCCATGGCTGCTGTCTCTACAGACTGACAGCAAGGCCTCTAGTCACTTAGAATGCTGCCAGTGAGCAGTGAGGCCAGCAGGCAGATGCAAGAGGAAGCCCTTGTTTAAGCTTCATACTACAGGGAACCTAGCAAAATACTGATAGCAGCCACCCCCAGCCCTAAGCTTGGGTCTTTTCAAGTCCTGATGGGCTAGGAAATAAATGAGAGGTATCAATCTCTCACAGAGCTACTGGACAGTGTCAGAGACAGAAAGGAAGTAACTAACCTCTCACAGATGTGTTAAACCAAAAATAAATAAATAAATAAATAAGTGAAGCCTTTGCTGGGGTGGTGGTAGCACACACCTTTGATCCCAGCACTCAGGAGCCAGAGGCAGAGTCAGGTGGATCTCTGTGAGATTGAGGGCCAGCCTGATATACAGAGTGAATTCCAGAACAGCAAAAAAGATACACAGTGAAACCCAGTCTCAAAAAAAAAACAACAAATAAACAAAAACCGAGTAAACAAACAAACACCATGGGATGGTGTTGGTACACAGAGAGTTGAAGTTTCCTCCCTTTGGAGCTTCAGTCTACCCATGCATAAGCCAATGAATCTGGGCAAGTCATAGTCCAGAAGTGGAACTCAACCCAAATTCTGGCAGAAAATAGAGAGACTTTAAGCGCTCCCCTACAAGGCTGGTCCAGACACCTCTAACCATCCACCAAACAGATAACAGACTTTTAAGCACTCCCCTACAAGGCTGGTCCAGACACTTCTAACCATCTACCAAACTCAAGATGCATTCTCTTTGTAGAGAAATGTGAACTTGGCTTTCCATAGCTTTCCCCCATTAGTTCTATTATTATAGCCTTCCTATTGTCTTAGGCAGCTTGAGCTGGCATGGTACTGTGCAGGGTTCTGAAGACAGACATTGAAACAGTCTTTGAGAGTCACCAAACCCAAAGGAGTCTTTGGCCACATTTCTAGGAAGGTGATTGTTCTAGCTCAGGAACCAAGAGGAGGTTACCAGTGAGCAGCATAAGAGCTGCCCCCAGAAGAGAAAAGAAATGATTTATTCTGTGCACATTGCAGAAGACAAGGCTGGCACCAGCGGTGTGTTCACATGATGGGAAACTAGTTTTCAAGGGGAAAAAAATAAAACAAAAACCAAAACATATCCACCTAAGATCCAGGGTAAAGCAGAAGTGGGTAGCATCAACCCAGAACAGTTCCAAGAAAGCTCCTCAGTGGAATGGGAAATGAACCTGCTTCACAAGTGTCAAGTTCTATGTGTTTCCATAAAATGATGCAGAGCTTAAGGGAAAGGACAGTGCCAGACAGTCTGACCTGCTCTGCCATGAAGTGGGTACCATGTAGGAGATTCCAACATTACTCTATGTGGAGTAGGAAATTAAAGCAATGTCATGCCCAAACCACTCCACCTGTGAAGAAAAGACTTGGGATTCAAACTCTGGCAGACTGTTCAGACATTGTGCTCTATGGAACACTATCCCTTGGGTTGTGTGACATCTGCAGGGAATTGCCCTGGTGGATTGCACATCATTCAAGGTCTACCAGCTCCAATAAACAGCCCATGAAGAGGAAATGAGTGACAAAAATGCAAATGCTGGAGGGTCCTGTAGTAAGAGAAAGCGACATTCATTTGATGACAATATCCTATACTGAAAATATACCCAGTACACTAGATATACTAATTTTAAGTCACAATACATCCCTGGTCAACTATGTGATCCTAGCAGATTGGGGAAATTTAAAAGTCTCTCCCTGTTTTAAATCCCCATATAAGTAGGCCAAGCAAGACACTTTAAATGACTCCCCAGATGATTTCTAGAATCATCCTAATTATATCTTCTGGTGTCTTCACTTTTCCTCTTTCTACTACCACCAAGCTTGGAGCAAGCACTAATGAGTTTATGAGGATAACACCCTCCAGACAATAAACACCATGTTCCAAGGGTCCACACTACAAATTCCACCTTGCCTGTTATTTGATTAAAGTCTTGGGTTTGTTTGGCTTGGGGGGGGAGGGGTAAAGTCATGCTCTACGTTAATATGACATTTCTTCATAGATTTTGAAAATCTCTATAGGGAAGGTCAGTGAAGATGGCTTTCCCTCTCCTTCCATATCCAGGAGGAAGAAGGCCATGCTGGGAGCTGGAAATCTGCTAGTCCAGCTCTCTCTACTCTTAACCCAGAGCTCGACTTGCCCACATTCTACTACTGGAATCACAAGAGATCCCTCCCCGCTTTGAGGAAAATGGGTGGTATCACCAACAGTGGGATGCAGAATGAAGATGAAGGGGCTAGAACAGGAGGAGCACAGAGTGATGCTCTTCTTCTTGACAACATCTACCCATAGTCCAGCCATGTCAGGAAGGTGCAGCAAGGGATAAGAATACTTCCGCCATGGCAAGATCCCATGCTTTCAGGGCAGAACGGTCATAGGTCAGGTCAAGTAATCATGGTGATAACAATAACAGTATCTGTATTTGTCCAGAGATGACTAGATGGTATGAAGGGAATCACATTAAATCCAAGAGGACTCAGATAAAATGATGCTAGGGGTCAGGCTGAATCCAACAACAGCCTGTGATTTGTGGCTATGCCACCACTCTAATTTGCCTCTCTACGGCTGATGGCCCATGAAGGTGAGGGGTATTATTGAGTGTTACCCAAGCTTGGCTCATAGTACAAGCAAGTCACAGCTTTGCTGGCCTGGTCCCTGACTCTGCTGCAACAGTCTGTCCTTTAGAGAGTATCTTTCTTTCTTCTTCTTCTTCTTCTTTTTTTTTTTAATGCATGAAAATGATAAAATGTGAACCAAATATATTTCTAATTCCTTCATTTGTATTTCACCCCTGGTTTGCTATAAAAGCTTTATTAGGTTACTGATTTCAAGTCTGTGTTGTTTTCCTCTTGTTTGTTCAAAGTTTTGTAGCAAGTGTCTTGCTACAAAAACAATATGTCTTGTTCATATATTATCTATTGTAGATTGTAAACAGTAATGGCAGGAACTGTCTTTTTCGTATCTCACTTGTAAATATGCCCTGAGGCTAAGCAGCAGTGAGCTTCTCCAATAACTAAAATAAAGAATGAATTAAGTAAGTGGACTTGTCACTCTTTGTGGTGGGTGATTTATATCTGCAAAAGGGTCAGGGCAAAGTGACAGCTTTTACTTTCTTCATTTAAGTTTTTGTTCTTTCTGGAGCCCCCAATGCCTTCATCAGTTGAATCTGAGAGTGGTTTTTTTTTTTTTTTTTATTTTTTCCTCTGTGGTATTTTTGTCCAAATACCATTGCTTGTTCCAAAAAACATGTTGAATATTGAAGAAGAAAAAAATTGTTCTTCTGCCTACATTTACGATACTATTTTATTTTAACCTAAACTTTCTTTAGCACCCTAGCCAGACTGAAGCTTTTAAAAGGTATCTAAAAAGGAAGGAAAAAGAGCAGAGGAGAGGAGGGAAGAGGAGATGGGGAAAGGAGAGAAGAGTTGAGGAGAGGAGAAGAGAGGAGAGGAGAGGAGAGGGGAGGGGAGGAGAGGGGAGGAGAGGAGAGGAGAGTTGAGGAGAGGAGAGGAGAGTTGAGGAGAGGAGAGTTGAGGAGAGGAGAGGAGAGAAGAGTTGAGGAGAGGAGAGGAGAGGAGAGGAGAGGAGAGGAGAGGAGAGGAGAGGAGAGGAGAGGAGAGGAGAGGAGAGGAGAGTTTTATTCATTTGCCTAAGTGAACTGCTTGCTTGGCTGACCACAGAATCTGAGTTCCATCCACAAAACCTACGTAAAAAAGATAGGCATGGTGACACATGCATGTAATCCCAGATGTGAGGAGGCAGAAACAACAGATGGATCCCTGAGGCTTGATGGCCAGCCAGACTTGGAGAACTCCAGGCCAGTGAAAGACTGGTCTCATAAAAACAAGATGGACAACTACTGATGAAAGGCCATGAATGACGCAGTCCTCTGACTTTTACTCAGACAAATGTGTAACCATGTGAAAACACATGCTCATTCACACTTACACACACACACACACAAACAACAAACGTCAACCTGCAAGATATAGAACCATCCACTTTGTGTATAGTAAGGGTATTCAACTCCTTCCCACTCTTTCACCGTCCTACCCCCTAGCTACAACTTCTCAGAGCCCTGTGCTGCTATTTCATAATCTACTGTGTCAGGGACATGGAACTACTAGGAAAGCTGCTGGAGCTGATAAAGGTGGCTTTAGAGTCTTGCCAACTTCGACTTTGCTGTGATGATGCCAAATACACGTCACTCTCATTTTAATATGAGTTATAGAAGGACGACTAAGCCCATTATCAAAGCAAAGATCCAAAGATTGCACAAGAGAATAATTGCCCAGTACCTAGTGGGGCAGTGTGACTCACAGGAAAGAGTATGGACTATGAAATCAGAGACGCCTAAATGTCACTTACTAGTCACAGGAGATTGGGCAATTCATCTAATATCTCTAATGTTTTGTCTCCCCATCTGAAAAGTGAGAATAACAACCCTTGCCAGGGTCAATGTCCTTTACATATATTATTCCATTCCACCTGCTTGATAGGAACCCATTGGATAGTAGCTCCCTCTTTTCTTTGTATTTGGGTAACAGAAAAAGAGACAATGAGTATAGTTTTCATTTTCTAGGTTGACAGTATGAATGGCAAATTGCTTACGGCTGCAGGCAGCCCATATAGAAACCAGGACTGCAAAGCGGAAAAGAACAACTAAGGCCCTGGGCAGGGCTTGTACAGCCCCTCAAATGTCATATTACTCATCCACAGAACATTTCCCACTCAGATTTAGGAAACTCGGAAAAGAAAAACATGTTCAGGATTCTCTTTTACACCACCCGGGAATGAAGCATCCACTCTTTCTGTCTCTGTCAGCACTAGTGTGCTCTGTCTGGATCTAAATTCACTAATGTCAGCCACACATCCATTGGTCACAAGCACTGGCTTTTTCAATGACTTTTGCAAAGCGCAAAACAAAAGTTCACATTGTGTTTTTGTCACTTTTCTGAAAATGTGCATTGAGTACTATTTCTTGCATCACCTGTGGATTTTGACATTCATTCATACTGCCTTTCATAAAAGAAGCAGCCAAAATATTGCCCACAGAAAAATACATAAGTATATGTAGTCTAACATATAAGCATCCCATCAAAATGGCTGCAATAACAGATTCCCAGGTTCACTTCCTTTTACCAAGGAGTTGGCAAGAGTCTACTGAACTCTTGCTGCAAAAGGACTAGAAATTTAGAAAATACAGCCTCACCACCTGTCAACATTTGCCTACCAGTCCCTTCACAAAGTCTCCATCTATGTTTTAGAGAAATGCTGAGGAAGCAAAAGAAGAAATTAGCTTGACAGTAATTTCTGTTCTAAAGAAACGACTAATCATGGTACAGCTGAAGTCTCAGCAGACGCAAGGATTTTAATTTGCAGGACAAAATGACATGTGGCCTCAGCAAGCCACATGATCTTTGGGCCTCAGTTTCCCTATAGATGTAATTAGTGGACTTGATCAGGTGCAGGATCCTCTTGCAAACTAACATTGCATGCATCGAGGAAAGGGAAAGTCTGCCATGAGAACAAACCTAGGGATACAGGGATAGAGCCTAAACCTGCACTTAGAAAGGTCTGAACAAACCAAGCCTTGATATACAGAACAAGTACTTCCTCCCTCCCTACTCCCATGGCCACAGCATGGGCTATGTCCACACCTCCGACCTGAACTCAAAATGATTAACACTAACATATTTTTCCTACTATCTAGAACATGGGTACCAGCTACCTCCCACTCTTTGGAAGACTGGTTCACAGAGACAGAGAGAATGATTAATGTAAGGACAGCTACAGAAGTCTGATACACAGAACTTCAGGCATCAGGGAGAGGGAGAAATGCCAGGAAAGACCAAAGCGGGGGCCACAGCCCTGACCCTATCTAAGTATTTGTGGTCAGCCCAAACAGGCACTGACTTAGAGAGGATTTTGAGTGAGGATGTCATTCCGCTCCACCCTAAGAAAAGATGGAACTGTTGCCATGACAACAAAGGTAGTTGAGAGGGACATGAGCAAAGGGAGACTTAAAAAGAAAAAGACAATATGTGGCCTAAACAAAAATGTGACAGCGCAAGGGGCGTTGTAAAGCCTTTATTGCCACTTGTTAAGGAAGACCTGTATAGCTCACTCGTGAGTAATAAGGCGGTCAACCCAAACTCAGGCACTAAAAATTTTATAGCACCCCACATATCATATATATCCAGATAGATAGGGAAACGGCAAGATACATACATAAAGGACCTCCACTGATACACTCACAGACACAAGCAAACATCAGGCCTGATCTTGGCAATGCCATCATCTAATAGAGTTGTTAAATTTACCAATATCCTCAATTTATCGGCTATCAAATTCCACATCTCATCAATTCAGTTCTTAAAAGGTTCAGAAAGCTCAGCTGCAATGAGGGAGAACGGGAGGGCTCCCAGGGTGTGCAGACTGGCCAGGTGCAAAGATCCAGGATCCCAGGTTCTGCTGGGGATTCCACAGCTCATTTATTATTTCGCAGCTGGATTAAATGTTCCCTGCTGCCATTAGGGACCGTCAAGGTGACTGTCAGAGGCCTGAACAGAGAGAGGATTGGAGCCCAGAACAGAGTCAGAGGACCGAAAAGCTGCAGGTTCTCTGTCCTTCACTCTACCCCAAAAGCATGCTCTGGGATTATCAGTTTGCATACTAGTTTACAATCAACTAAGAAGACGAAACTAGAAGATGGGCCTGATATAAAAGACACCTGTAATAAACTATTTTAGAATAGAATCTTAACAATTTGGAAAGTCACTTTTTTAGCTTTCCCTTTCAAATTTATTCAACTGTAATCATTCATAAGTCAGGCAAACTCATAGCACAGGGCTAGGACTATGTCCCCCACACCCTACCCCTAAGCAATGGATGTTCTTTCTGGGTCACCTGGATCAAAACAGGTGCAGAAAGGTGTCTTGAAGGGTCCATGTTTTATTTACTGTGATTCCAAGTTGTTAATTTCCAATTTGTGGTCCCAGCAGGGAAGCAGCTTTGGGTACATTCAGAAGCTTGGTCCTAGACTTCAGAATGAAATGGAAGGGGTGGGGGGATGAGATTGCACGGAGAGATGCTACAAGCTCATCAAGGAGGTGGGAAGGCTCTCAACATGAAATGAATTGGTATTATTGCTTCTGTTTAGCCAATTCTAAAGCGTGAGCATGGACACCTGTCATCTGGCCACCAGAGAGATGCCTTGTCACCCTACAAAAGACCTGAGTTCAGAAAATGTGAATAGTATAGTTTCCATATCACACTGACTTCCTAGCTCTTATGTATATATGTGTGTGGATGTGTGTATACCTGTTTGTGTATGCACATGTGTGTCTGTACATGGGTATGTGTGCATATGTATTTGGAGGTCAAAGGTTAATGTCAGGTGTCTTCTTCAATTGCTCTCCCCTATCACTGAACCTAGAGCTCATTAGCTAGCTGAAGTCGCTGTCCAGCAATCTTGGGTATCCTCCTGTCCCTTTGACCCCCTCACAACTGGGATTACAGGGGCACACTGCCTTATCTGGCATTTACATGGATGCTGGGGAACTGAACTCAGGTTTTAATGCTTGTATGGCAAACACTTGGCCAAGTGAAACATCTTCCCAGCCCTGGCTTCCTATCTCTTGGAAATTCCTTTAAGAGATATGTGATTTCCTTTCCTTGCTGACCTGCATTCCCCATAATATCCAGGGTCCATTCTCGAATGTCCCCAGCTCGGATTCTTCAAGGTCAAGATGAATCCCAACTCCTGCCAAGCTTACCCAGACAGAGGCAGCTCCCACTGACTGGAGCACACAAAGGTTTCAGGTGACACAATGGTCAGGCAATTGCTGGCTACACATCTGTGCCAGCTCACTAGGAAATCAATAAGGTACTTATAATCGAAGTTCAACAGCTTTTATTTGTGAAGTGTTAAATGTGCCAAGGGACTGAGTTCAGGCTTGGGCTATGAAAAGGGACTGTAAGTTATACTTCCTTTATAAAAATTAGCAAATGGTTCATTTTTCCTGAAGGAAAAAAAAGGCATTTTCAATTAGGTGAGTGGAAAGACACATTCGCTGAGCGCGTTCCGCTGGAGTTCTAAGTGCTTTTGAAACCCCTCCTGTCAAGGCGTTAGTAATGCAAGATTTAAGATGCCCAATTAATTTTTTCCAGCCACCAGCCAAAAGTAGATGCAGGAGGAGGTTAAAAGCTAAGTGTTTAATTAATATTAAATTTATAAGATTCCCTATCACTGAAAGCATTGTAAAATTGAAAAAGCAGTTAATTTTATGGTTTCTGTGTATTCCTCTGCTTTGAACTTTGATCTATGATATAAAATCACCGACTGTAAAGATTCCCAGCTTTATCACACCTGTTTAATGCTGAGAAGAAAGGGGAAGAGGGGGAAAGCCCAGACTTGGAGGGCGTTGGGCTCTGGTATTGGTCACCAGCATTGATCAGAAAGGCCAAGCAAGATGCAGAAAGCAGTCCTTGTCTTGGCAGTGCACACACCATCTTGCCTGTTCTCTGCTCATGTTTCTAGTAGTAAGAAGGGCAAACTGTGGGCGGCTGTCTTTGGCTCAACACAAAACACTAAAGCAGAAGAGATTTAGGTTGGATTATGAAAGAATTCTCTAAAGCTGAGACTAGTCCAGGCTTACGGTGTGGAACAGAGCAGAACTCAGTAAGAAGTTTTGAAATTAGAGTATACGTCTGCCTTGAGCATCCTCTATGATGATCAATCTTAGATCTCCACAGACTTGGCCATGTGAAGAAACCCAGGCCTGGATAAAGAAAGCTCAGGCCTGAGTAATAGGCCCTCTTCAACCAGAGGGACTATTCAAAGTTGCACTGGTAAAGGAAAGACAATGAGGGAGGGAATCCCAGTTAATAGGGAGGGAAACGTGCTACAAAAAATGGTTTTGTCCTGGGAACCAGGGATGTGGGTCAGTTGGGAAAGTGCTTGCCTGGCATGCTCACAGCTTCAGACTGGATGCTCCAGTACTGTGTTAGCTGGGTGTGGTTGTGCACACCTGTAATCCTAGCACTTGGGATGTAGGAGGACCAGAAGTTCAAGGTTATCCTTAACTACACAGCAAGTCCGGATACATGAAATCACCCGTGTACACGTGTGTGCTTGTGTGAGTGCACACACACACAAACACAAACACACACACACACACATTTTCCAAACAAAGGGCTATCATCTATACCATCTATCTCATCTATATTAATCTATATTTTAAAGTCTGTGAGGGGTGGGGAGGTGATATATTTGAAAATAAAGTCATCATCTACCCTGCAAAAACATCAAGTACTTAGCTTTGTCCCCCTACCCCAATCTGGGGTGGCAGGGATGAGGGACAACAAAGGTCTGGGGACAATGGCCTGGGAAATGGACAGGAAAGACAAGACTTTCTGCCTAACAGCATGTCATGTCCTGCTCCTTAAAAACAACAATGAGGGGTGCATTTCCAGCTCCTGGCCTCTCTAGGTTATGTCTCAGATGCAGAAACAAAGCCCTATTATGCAGAGTAGATTTGGAGAGAGGCAGAAGGAGGGAGAGGGGGAAGGGGATAATTCATGTGAGGTGTTGTTTTTTTAAAATTCCATCAGGGATCTCATTATAATTTCATTATTAGCAGAAAAAACCAAATAAGTGGCAAGAAAAAGAATCTCAGCTTAATATTAACACACACACTCATACACACCAAGATGAAAGGTCTGTGGAGCTTCAAAGTGACTGCTAATTTTCCTGGCTTCAAACGAGTCAGTGAGGAAGACATTGATAATGAATGTGCTTTTTCCACTGGCTCACTTATAAACTTTCCCCCTTTCCATCTCCTGCCTCAAAACAGATTCTCATTTTTATTTAGGAGCATGGAACAGACATAACTGCAGAAGCTTGAGTCCAGACGGGATCTGTTTAGAGTGCTTTATCAATACAATCACAGAGGAAAGTGGCAAGGGGGAAATGGATTATGATGCTCATCTGAAATCGGAGGACATTGAACTCACGGGGTACAAAAGGCAGCTCTCCCAGAGGAACTAGGTTTAATTCCCAGCACCAACATACAGGCTCACAACCATAATTCCATGTCCAGAGGGTCTGACACCCTCTTCTGGCCTCCGTTGGCAACCCACATACACATGCAAGCAAACCATCTATATACATTTTAAAAAGTAATTTTAAAAACTTAAAGGCTACAGGCTGAAGGGATAACCCAGTGGTTAGGAGCACGGACTGCTCTTCCACACGCAGATGGCAGCTCACAACTGTCTATAACTCCAAGATCTGACACCCTCACACAGACATATATGCAGGGAAAACATAAATGTACACAAAATAAGAATAAATAATTTTAAAAAAATAAAGGCTACATGGAGGGGTTTTTTAAAGTTCCTGTATTCTAGTCTTAAAAATGAAAAAGCAAGTACAGAAAGTTCCCATCAGGGGAGTTGAGGGAAGACAGAACACAGGCAACACCACAGAACAAACCCATATGACATTTTTTTTTTTTTTTAATCTGCTGCCTTCTTTCAGGTATATCTCCCTGGGACATTCTTAAAGAGACACCTGTGGGTGCCCGTTAGAAGATGGATTTCCTCACCATCCAAGCAGTTAGCACAAGCATGGCTGGCGGCCATGTCTAAACAAAGACAACGAAAGGTCTCAAATGTCAAGAGGGCATAATTTAATAAGTGGAATGACAGATAGTTGCTCTTTATTTTCAAAACAACGCCATTAAGGGAACACAGGAAGGCAAAAGGAGAAAAGTTCAAGTCCCCACTGTGGAAGGTACCTCTGTCCCAGGCCCATGTCCCAAGAATGCACTAGAAGTAGTCACATTAGGAAACTTGAAGCAAATAGTTAGCAAAGGAAAGTTGCTCAGAACTGGGCCAGAAACAGTTAGTGCTCAATAAACATTTAAAGCAAACAGAGATCTTCTCTGATGGGTTGGGGCACACTGCTGGGAAGAATAGCCAGAGAGACATGACAAATATACCCCGTTACCAATAACCTGATAAAATACATTTCAAGAGTATAAGACCCTCTCTTTGTGTCTGTAACTGTCTTTATCCATCAAGGAGCTGAAAACTTTTCTGAGTGCATGCTTCTGAGACATTTTCTGACTGAATACATGCTTTGGAAAGCTCTGCTGGGTGCACAACAGCGGCGCTGTGTGCCTACCTCTCTAGATCATTTTAGCCACAGGGAAAAAAGTAAAAGCAAGCTAGTTATTGGAGTTGAAACCCCCAAGCAAGAACCATCTAGGCACTGCAGTGTCCAGGTTTCTTCATGTCAGGTCTTGGGGTAGCAAACCTTTCCATGAAAACTGCTGGATTCTGGAGGTAGGGTTCCTACTCTCTGGAAATATATCTCCAAGTTTATTTTTATATAAAAAGTCAGTGAAGTAATTTAAATCATAGTCAAAAGTAAACACTACATGCTTCTATTTTCATAAGCAGCTCTGATGGCAATAAGTTAGGTAGAAGTTCCCAGTCTGTGTGACTTCACGATATCAAAAATTAACAAGGACTACTACAAAAAAAGAACCATTGTAAGTTTAGCTTTCACTGATGGAAGAAAGATACTGTGAAAACTGAAGTGGATAGGAAAGATGAAAACTGCCTTTTAAAGATGAAAGTGCTTTTTATCAACCACAACAGCATTTCAGGAACTCAAAGACTTTTAGGAGGTATATTTATCTGTATGTTTGCATGAGTATGCATGCATGTCTGCATATGTACATGACATTATTGCAATGTTTGGTGTATGCATGGATTTCCCAAATCTTTCCAGCAACTTTATGGTACCCCCCCCCACCCGGCACCATCACCACCACCACACACACACACCACCAAGACTTACAGCCTGGGAAAAGTTAAGCATGGGAGAATATCTATCTCTAATCAATTCATTGTTTGAGGGAAAATGACTTTCAAACAGCTGACTGACTTTACACACACTGCTCCTTGTTGCATTCCCGCCAACAAGATCAAAAACGTTGATAGACACAATACTGATTAGTTCCCAGTTCACACAGTCTTGATTGTTGGTTTATAACACAATAAAATCTCCTTCTGGCGCGAGAACCTATCTTCTGCATGTACATCTTCTATTACAAATCACAAGTACGGATATTGTGGGGAATAACATAATCAAAATAACATTTCGAACAAAGATACATGAGTATGATCAATGGGAAGGAAAGCAATTGCTTAAGAAACATTGGGAAATAATTCTTTGGATACAGACAGCCTGGTGGTTTTAGGAGAGTGGAAGGATGATAAGAAAAAGGTGTTACCCATAAGAAAGACTGACCCCTGTCTAAATGTACACATGAGTATTCACACCCCCAATCCACACCCCCCCTCCCTCTACCTTCCTGTCTGATATCCACTCATCCATTCTTAGCTCCTGTTTGTCTGAGGCCACATGCAACTGGATTTGTCAAGTCCCCTTTTAACAACTTGTTGTCACAGTCCATTACCAAATTGCATATAGTTATATATTCCACTAATTAGGCTTCTAAAATATCATTAACATGTCTCTTGATCATTAGCATAACGTATGAGGCGTCCTCGTTAGGCATGACTCGAGTTTGTTAACGTAGTAATGAAAGGCACAAGGCAGGCTCAGCAGGAACCAAGAGGCATGGAGAAGTGGGGAGTACAGTACAGAGAGTGATGGGGCATAGGCCAACACAGAAGTAAGAAACAAAGCCTGAAATATTGCACTCCAAGGGGGCATCAGCGAGCCAATGATGCTGGAACCCAATGGGCGCTTGGCATAAAGGTGACTCCTAGGGGTTCTTCCTACCTTTAAAGGGCCTAGAGCCTAAAAGGTTATCACCTTGCCCAAGCTGAAGAAGTCTTTAAATTTTCCTGGATAAGAAGAAAATGCTTGTCCGGGAGACTTAAATCATGGATGAACACAGGTCCTCCAATCCTGGTCTATCTTCTCTTCATTCCCAGGTACAGGAGTCTACAATCACTACTGCATACTATTAGAACTACTTGGGGTAACTTCCTTCTAGTCTTCAGGAGGGCCTTTATTAACATTATCTCTGAGACACCCCCCCATTTCCTCCTCTGTGTGTGTGTGTGTGTGTGTGTGTGTGTGTGTGTGTAGTATGTGTGTGTGAATCATTGATGATGGTAATGTGTGTAAGCTTACCTCCAGAGATCATGGGCATATATGTGCAGAGAAGAGGGAGGCCATTAGAGAAACAGAATAAACTGCAACTTATACATACAGTGTCAGGCACATGTGAGCATTCACCAGGAAATGTGTCTAGTTGTGGTGGATAGGATTCACAGGGCAAAGAGAGAATAAAGTATTTGGTTAGGCCAAGTTGTGAGCTTATGATGGGTGGTGGATTTGAAAGAGTCAGGAGAGGTGATTTCACCGCATGTGCACCCACCCAGTCCAAGTGTACAGCCTGAGGACACAAAAAAAGCAGCCCCAGAAACGAGCAGGGTAATGGTACCCATCTAGTCAGTCTATGTGAGAAGATCAACTGTGAGCCTGAGAGTTTAAAATCTGACCAGTTATCTAAGCACAGCATCTCTAGGCTAGTTTCTGAGACTGAGAGTCTCATACAGATTGTTGGAAGTTTCCAATGGACTCCGATAGCAGAAGAGAAAGAAAGTAGTGTGGGTCCCTTGGAATGACCAGCAAAAATCCCATCACAGGCTCTAGCAACCCACTATATGAAGCCAGATCCTCCTAACATGGTGTCTTCTCCTATCTGGGGATCCGTTCCAGGCCAGTCTTGCCTCTCAAGTCCATAGTGAAAGGAAAATCTACTCAAGCAAATGTAAGCATCAAAACTAGTAATGTCTCAGAAGATAGGCGTAATAAACTTCGGTAGCCCCTAAATGGAAGTCTTCTCCCTGGAGGTGCAGTCCATGTAATATCTGAATGGGTGTCCTATGGTAAGTAAACCAGTCTTTGACTTGATGTGTTAAGGCTCATTTACAGGGAGGGCGAATCATAGTCGTTTCTCTGAATCAGAATTGGTGGAAGTGACTTGTCATTCTTAGGGAACATGGATGGAGGTCAATGGCAGAAAACATCAACCCAATGCCTTTCCTATTAGCAGAGATGCTGTGAACTCCAAGATCAATGCTTGTATTCCAGAGCCAGAGAACCTTTTCTTATCAGGTATATTCTCCACATCTTTCTCAAGGGAGTTATTCCCCATGCCTAAGGTGAACTCTGAACTCTCAATAGAGTTCAAAAAGAGACAATGGGTATCATAAAAGAGGGTCTCAATTCATCATTACTTCCATTCAGATGGCCTGTGGGATGGGCAACTAAGCCCCGACAGTACAACCTACAGGAACTAGGGTACACCCATGGCCCAGCCCCACAGAGCATGCCCAAGTGATCCCTTGCAAAGTTTTTTCGCCCCTATTAGACAGATGAAGTTCATCATGGTTTCCGAGAAGTTAATTCTCTTCTCCTACTGGAGAAAAGAAAGAAAAAGCAAAATATAAAGAGAAAAGATTTTTTTAAAACACTGGGGGAAATATTTTATCTCAAAACCTTAAGTTGGTAATGACAAAAGTAATCCTACATTCAATATCCCACACTGTACCAGACCCATCTTTAAACTACAGGGATGCAGTTAGAGACAATACTGTAACTCATGTCAATGGGCAAGGTGGTGGGACAGGAAAAGAGATAAATGCACAGCTGTATTCATCCACAAGTGATACCTGCATGCAAGTATCTGAACACATACAAACCAAAGGCTTAGTTAGTAGAGTTACTTGTAAATTGATAGAATTGCCTAGCATTTGGAAACATGCAAAAGTCAGAACTCAGCAGAATTATACCAAAAACAGCATCTCTGAGACCTGCTTTAAACAAATGTCCTGGGTCTGTGCAGCATGGATCTTTACAATGCATGTTTCTGAAGGACTAGAATACAGCTATTTTCCTAAAGCAGCGTGGGTTTTCTGTGAGAATTGGCCCATCTTCACCATGTTTATTTCACAACCTCTGACTTAGAAATGAAACACAATTTAACCACACATCTCCCTACTGTAATAATGGTCCCAAACTCAACATGGTAAAAGCAGTGACAAGTCTATTTAAGATTTGTTTGCAAAGGTAGATACTCTTGTTGTTGAGGAGCAGAAGTGGAGGTAGAGACACCCTAAATCTCTGAGCTACAGTGGCAGTTCTACCGGCCCTTCTGTGTTTTGAGCCGGATGCTCTCTCTCCCCCTTGTCCACCCTCATTGCACTGCTCTCAGCCAGCACAAGGTAGAATTCGTGGAGATGATCCAGATGCAGTTACCAATAGAAAAGACACTCTTAGACTACCTCGTGGGATAAGTCAAAGTGACCTCTGCAGGCCAGGTCAATGAAATAGCTCAGTGGGTAAAAGCACTTGTGCCAATCTGACTTTCTGAGTTTGGTTCCTGGATCCCACTGTGGAAGGAGAGAACTAATTTCCAAAAGTTATCCACTGATCTCCACATGTGCCATATGTAGTCTGACATGTGTGTACCTGCATGGACATGCACACACAAAATAATAAATTTTAAAAGTTTAAATGTTTTTAATTTGGCTGGGTGAGGTGAGAGATGGCTTTAATCCCAGCACTCAGGGAGTAGAGATGATGGATCCTTGTGAGTTTGAGACCAGCCTGGTCTATATAGTGAGTTCTAGGGCAGTCACGGTATACATGGTAAGAAACTATCTCAAAAAAGAAGGGGAGAGATCTGTAACTTTAAAAAAATTGACACAGGAGAAGCCTAAAGGATGTCTATAGTATAGGAGAGAAGGATTGGTACATAGAACGGGGTGTAAAGCCCCAAGGCTTTCACAGAGGCATCCCAGATCCCAACAATATTATTATTATTATTTTTTTTTCTTGCTGAGAAAATTTCCTTGCCCTACTTTGGGATCTGAGGCAAGGTTGATTTGTTTTAACTGGAAATAACTAGAAGATCCACAGATCACCTTCTGGTAGTCCTTTAGCTGATGGTTAAGGCATGGGCAAAGAATGTGCATTTAAGTGCCTGTCTAGAGGGAGGGCATGGCTTACATGAGAATAGGGAAAGCTCTGTCATATACAAGAGATGAACTGTTCTTTCCATAAAAGGGAGCACTAAGAATTTATACCAAGGATGAAGACCAAGTAGGAGTCCATGTGTCAAGAGCTTCTGGAAGTACCACTGCCTGGTCCTTTGTGGCTGATCCTCCAGGGCATTATCTACCCCTTGAGCACTGTCCTCTGATTCCCCACACACATTGCCCCAGGAGCTGAATAACCAGTAAATTTGCTGCTTGAAAGATCCTGTAAGTAGCTCTGACAGAGTACAGTTTGGGGCAGCTTCCAATTAGCCTTCACTTAACAGTCTTTTTCTCCCTGCCAAGTTTGTGCAGGGAGAGCCCCATACCCCCACGTGCTGTCTGGCTCTGGGTTTGGGAACATGGAGGAGGCAAGATGCAGATCGGGCTGGTAAAAGCCATCAGTGTACAAATGTACCAGCCAGAGAGAGAGAGTTAAAAGGTGTTTTTTTGGGGTGAGCACTAAATACAATCTGACAATGAGGCCGAAAGCTATCCAGGTTCCCAAGAGTTCACTTCTTTCGCTAGCTCTGGCCTAACCCTAACTTTCCCTGCTTCCACTCAATTACCCTTGATCATTTTATGATTTCCCCTCCTTCCTACTGACTACCTCTCCATTTCATTTGAATCCCAGTGTAGATACCTAGGAGCTAAGCACAAACCGATGGCCAATTAAAAGGTAAGTGCCTTGTGTTAAAAGCCAGAACATTCAATATTCATAATTAGGTACCTTTCAAAATGGATGAAGAACAATACAAATCTATAGTCAGGGCTAATCAGGGCACATATATTTTGTAACATAACCAACACCCCTTCAGCTGACTGCTGGGACCCACCTGCTTTCTCCTCGGCAGACTCGGCACTTCATAAATATTAGAGATGTAAAAGACCAAGGCGTTCCTAATGTGTTTATTTCATTATAATGAATTCTTCAGGCAAGTGAGAGGATTATTGAAGCAAAGCTCTGTTAAAAACCCCAGCTGAATTTGGCAGCCCTACTGTTCTTTGGAGTAGCATCTAAAGTATTACTGAGGGATAGAGCATGAAGATTGCTCACTTGGGTATAATTTTTCAGGAAGAGAGAAAGTAAAAATGTATCCCCCATTCTTTCATTTATTTTCCAAATTATAAGATCACTGGAATTGGCACTGGATCCATAGACTGAAAGAGAAATAAGAGAGAAAATGTGCAGTAAGGCAGGAGGCAGTTCCCTTCAAGGTTGAAGAGCATCTGAACTTTTTAGGGCCTTCACTGTGCTTAAGAAAAGGCTGGGTCTCTCCCACCCCTAATGGGAGTCTGATCTCTGTAGGGAAGTCAACTTAGAGTCTGTTCTTAAAACATACAATAGTGCTCTTAAATGTTTTTTAGTTATGCCGCCAACTCGTTTTTGGGAGGTTTGTGTGGGGGGTAATCTTTCTCAGAGAGTTAAGACAAGATCACTTTATAAATGGACAATAACGGAAGGAAATGATTACAGTTCACCTCAAAAAGGTCTTCCAAAGAAGACTCAAAGCAGTAGTAAGATTCCTGCTCCCAGCAAGTGCTCTGTCCACTGGGAGGCAGCATAGTCTGCCAGAAAGAGAAATGGGCTGGAGCTGAAAGATCTGGGTTCTAGTCCCTGTAGGAGCCATCACTCTCTCCACAAGCATACTATGGCCAGCCACAGTATGCTGATTAAAAACCAGGGCAGAAAAAAAAAAAATAGAAACAAGAGATGCAAAAGCACTTAGGGGGTAAGGATACAAGGGGCTGAAAGGAGAGAGACACACACAGAAATGTGAACTCCAGGACTTTCCTGCAAAGTGAAACCACCGTGCACCACCACGGATATTTAACTAGATCAACAAATACTGTTGGCCACCTACATTTGCAGATTCTTAACCAAATTATCAACCATAGATTGAGAATGTTGAAAAGAAAATTGTGTCTGCCAAATATACAGTGTTTTGCTTTTGTGTTTTGTTATTGTTCGTCTGTCACTGCTTTCTAAGCAACACAACTAATTATCAATATATATGGCATCTTCATTGGGCTTTTTCTTTTTTGATAAAGTAAAATTGAGATTATTGGAAAAAATATGAGAGTAAGCATATAGGTATATGCAAATACATATGCCATATGTAAAAATATAGGAGCATCCTCAGAGACTGGAGGCTGTAGAAGGGTCAGGGGGCTCCCAGATTCAGTTAGTACATAGGTATGATGACACACTTAAACACATATTTTCTAAAGTATGTTTCTAGGCATCAAGTAAAGGGGGAGGTCCTCGGGTTAAATAAATTCTGAAAAATGCTGCTACACAACACACAGCCTTCTGGAAGATTTACAATATATTAACAACAATAATAATATTAATAATCTGGGAGACATTAACATATTAAGACTCAGGGAACTCTATGGTTATGAAAACTCATTAATTCCTAAACTCACTTGATAACACTTTCTCTTTTCATACAAAAACTAAACACACCCGCAAGGAACTGATATTCAGGTTTTTTGGATTTTTTTAATGGCAATAATGTATAGTTTCAAACTGGAAAAGTTAATGTATCTGAACCCCTCCCTGGTCAAAATCTTGACCAGGGGTTGGGGGTGGTAGTAATGTGGCTCTAGCATGTTCTCCACAATGCCCTCCTTACTCTCTCTGATTAGCAGCAGCATGTGTTTGTGAGGCAGCTGGCCAAAGGTTAATTTTGTGGCCTTGAATCTCAGTCCACTGAACAGACTCCTAAGGGGGCTGGACCTCATCACCTTGTTCTCATTAGCTCTACCCAAGTAAACTCAGGACCCACAGACAAGAGCCTCAGTTACCATCTCAAAGGGCACTAGAAGTGTAACATCCCAGAGCAAAACCAATGGACTCTGGCTTGCATGTCTAAGGAGTTAGAAATTTTAATGAAGACACACTGTTTTTTTCTATTAGGAGCAGTAGACTCGGAAGGTTTTACAACTATGGCCTTGGGAGCCAGTCTCCAATAGAACCAAATCCCAAGTCCACCTCTTCTTAATAGATATACGATCTTGAACAAATTCCTTATTTGAACCATTCCTCAAAAAGTCTTGATGCGAATTCTGGGAAATGAGCCATGCCAGTGAGTTTAGCACTGTGCCTGCTATATGATAAGGAGCAATAAATATGAATAACTATCCGTTCATTTACTTGTTTGTTTATTTATTTATTGGGACTGGAGATTGGATTCCACATGCCCCCTAAAACCTTCTCCCACTGATTTACAATTCCAGTCTTCTTGCAGTTTGATAGACTAGTCTTTGCTCTATAGCACAGGTAATCCTTGAATTTAGCAACCCCCCTGCCTCAGCCTCCCATGTACCAAGGATTCCCAGTCTGCACACCAGGCCTGACTATGCTGCTACAACTCAAGGAACTAGATCATCACAAGAATATAATACCACCTTCAGCTAACATTAGCAAAACGTTAAATTTTTTTCTCTTACGTTGTTTTTATTTTGTAATTCATGAGAGGGGGAAAAAATGCTTCTTAAATCTTCACTGAAAATCTCAGAGTGAGGCTGAGACAGACGACCTTGGTCAGGTTTCTGTCCTTAGAAGAGATCTCTAAGTTAAGAACTTCAATCTCTGTAAAACACGATTCAGCTAACTAAACTCAATTTACTGGTACACTCCCAGGAATACATTTCTCAGGGGAGATACACCCAACATAGCACTTAATCCTTGCAAGGTATTATTATGTGGCCTAGTTTTTCCTATCAAAGTCAAAATACAGATCAGAAAATGGGGTTTCTGGATACACAGCAGAGGAGGGAGATGAGGAGTAGAGAGGAGGCCCTGGAGGCATAAAACAAAACAAAACAAAACAAACAAACCTCAGGAAGCCTGGGAGATAAAGCCAGAGGACCAAAAGGACACAGGCAAGAATGGTATGCCCTTTGTCCCCTGCACTGCTGGCTACATCTGAGACTGTCAGGCATGTTCACACAGGGAAGCAGCCCCAGATTTGCAGGGCCATCATTTGAAAGCTATCGGGAGACTCCCAGCAGCAGTTCCATAGACCTGTAAGGAAAAAGCCAGAGACTGCCTTCTTCATCCCAACCCCTGGGCTCTCATCTTTGGAGACTGCCATGGTGAACACATGGAAGGCACCTGTGTAACCAATACCCCTATACTTTGCCTTCCCAGATTCCTGGCTCTTTACCTCCAAGACTCTTCTAGGACTGTGGAGGCCAGGGTAGCCAAAACCCAAAGCCAACAGTGCTAGAATCAACCCTCTTACCAGTGATAGGCCATTTGTAACTGTCTCTGGGGTTTTATTTAGTTGTGGTGTGTATAATTCAATGGTGTTATAACTAACAGAGTCCTTGCCCAGAACACACACACACACACACACACACACACACACACACACACACACACACGTTAGTCTAGTTCCTTTGGCCATGTCTAGTGACTACTTTGCTGGGCCACCACTTTGATCCAATCGATGTTGAAACAGCTGGCTCTTAATAACACTGGATTAAACAAATTGATCACAGAAAGGTCAATTTGGTATCTAACATTTAGAAAGTTGGAATCTGAGCACTTGGCATCTGCTGGGGACCTGTGCCACATAAGGTCAGAAAAAATATTCCCTAGCAGAGGGCCTTACTTGAAAGAAAGAAATGTTGACATAGAAAAATACACTCATGCCTTTCATATTCTTAGATCTACTTGCATGAAGGAAACTGAACTAGGGACAAAAATACTGCATTCAGTGACATAAAGATGAATGATTTAGAAGCAGAAGCACCACATTCAACAAGACCAAGGTAACACTTGGACCAATAAAAAGAACAGGATCCAACCCCACACGTTCTTCTTACAGTCAGAAATGGGCTACCAGTTGGGGGGGAAAAGTGCTTCCACGCATGTCCTCTGACCTCCTGAGAAGCGAAAACTGTTGAGACATCTTCTCTATACAAGAATGACAGCCAGAGCAGGAGATGATCACAATCCACCTGACATGGCATACAAAGGCAGCCTGAGCCCCCAGTTGGCTCTGCCCCGGGGAAACCTGCTTGTCATTACCATGTGTTCTGTGAGAAGCTGGGCTGAATGCTGTAAAATGTGTGGAGCCCATGTTTTATGAGCTGCCTCCACAGTTCAGAGGGTGAAAACAGGCAGAGGGAAGTGGGATCTCAGACCCATCATCGGCCAGTTGGCAGATATCAAGATCCAAGCAGGAATGCTGCCAATGCTACAAGTCACATGTCAACAGAGACAGAGGGAGTGGGGGGTGGGGCAGACATGGGAAGAAGGAATGAAAAAGAGATGTTTTTGTATTGGGGGGGGGGGGCTGGTCCAAGTAGGAAGCAAAGGGAGGTGTCTGATGGCTGACCAGCTGCCATGAACCTTGAGCACAGCAGGTATCACAGCTACCTAAGAGAAGAGCTGTCATCATTGTCCTCACTTTGGGCTCCTGAGCCTGGGCCATAAAGAGAGGTGTGTGCTTGGTTGGGTCATATCACACACTGTAAAAGGAGAAGGGCAAAATCACTGGTTTGTAAAAAACAAGTTTCCACACTGCTTTTACACACACACACAGAAGATGATACACATCCCCAGGGTGGAACACCTCAACTCTAGGAAGCAAAGAATGGTCTGTGAGCTGGATTCCACTATGCTTGGCTTCAGCTCCCACCCAGACTGCTATCTCTTGAGCATATTTGGACAGGGGAAGTTCTTCTACTCAGTTCCTAGTTTACCATCAAGACACTGAGGCCAGACAGTTCCTCTGGAGATCACTCTGGGAGTTCCAAGTGCTTTAGGGTCCATCTTGTCCCCAGACTTAAATGGAGTGTGCTTTAGGGAAATCTTGCCTTACAGTCAAAAACTGGTCAAGTCCTAAAGTGGAGTTTGAGTTCTGCATTTCTTCCCTGCTTTCTCTGGGGATGGAAACAGGAGAAGGAAATTTGCATTGTATTCATTGGAAATGTATACTAGTTTATTTGTTGGAAACACACACATATACACACACACACACACACACACACACACACACACACACACACACCACTTAGCATGAACTAGGTAACAGACACTGTGCTGACAGCTGTGTCACCCTGGAAGAGTCAGAGCTCACCCTCACACAGATCATAAGAACACAGTGTACACACCTTAGGACAGAGACACACAGACCATGCTCTGGGGATCCCAGGATGAGCCTGGAGGGGTGGGGGGAGGAGTTAAGAATAGCTTTACTGCAGCCTTGACATTTGAGCTGGTAGCTGGAGGAGCACAGCTTGCCAGGCTGCACAGAGCAGAGGGAATGCATTCCAAGCAAAGGACACAGTGCAAAGTCTGACAGTCCACAAAAGGGTGCGACCTGCTCCCAGAAGAGTGACAAGTTCAAAGCAGTTGAAATTTTTGGAGCCAGTCCCAGAAATACATATCTAAGCAATGGCCCTGATGACTTGCCTACACGTATGGTTACAAAATATTATGGATCAAAATATGAAGCATAAAGCTTGAATGAGGGCCACCTACATCTTTTGGATACACATTGCTGAGAAACAGCACTTTCAAAAAAGAAAGTGTGCTCATAGTTTTTTTTTTTTGTTGTTTTTTTTTTTTTTTTTTTTTTGTTTTTACCATTTGCATTTCTTTAAGATAGGGAAAGAAAACATGCTTGGATTACTATCTATATACCTACACAATACATGTATATTGAAAGATTTCTTTGCTTTTGTTTTTTGAGACAGGGTTTCTCTGTGTAGCCCTAGCTGTCCTGAAACTCACTCTGTAGACCAGGCTAGCCTCAAATTCAGAGATTCACCTGCCTCTGCCTCTCAAGTGCTGGGATTAAAGGAGTGAACCACCACCAGGCCAAAAAAAAAAAAAAAAAAAAAAAAAAAAATTCTTCAAGGAAAGTCTCATGTGATATCCCCTAGGGATGTAAACACACTATGTATATTAGGTACATTTGATCTGCCCAGCAATCCTGTAAGGTAAGGAAAACTTTCTTGTTCCTCATACCTAACCCATCAGGCAGAGAGAGTTAAAATAACTCACCAGAGTTAATCAGTCAGTTAATATCAGGGTCAGGACTAAAATAAAGCTAGACTCTGTCCCCAGTGTTCCTCACTGTCACATTCGCCCACCTCTCATGAGATGCTGTTAGTAGCAGGATCACTTCTGGAAAGGGAGACCTCGATAAAAATGGAAGCTTTCTTGCCCCCCCCCCCACCGTGTTTGTGCTCCTGGTGAATGCCATACAGACATTCCTTATAGAATATGCTGTGCCTTTTGATTTAAAAGGAACAAATGATAAGTCCTAGACATGGAACTAGTCTGCATTCTTTTATAGTCACAGGTACTGGCCACAGGCTACAGGTGGCTGGTGGACAGGAGGATGAGGAAATCACAGCCCAGAAGCACTGCTCACAGGGCAACCCTCTCCAGGGTCCCTTTCATTCCCAATTCCCAATGACTCCTTCAGCCACTGAGGCAATGCACTGGAGGTCAGCATGGTCAGGAACAGCTCTCAAGGTTCCCCCCAGCAACATTTGCAAACAGTAGGTGGCAGGGAGCTGAGGATCCAAGATGGAAAACACCTCACTCTTGATCCACATCAGTGTGATCAAGACCCTCCCCCTCCCCAACCCCGCCCCTCACTTCTACCATTTTAATGGTATAATATAGGGGCCCATATATTATACCGTGCCATGGTTCATTTCAGCAAAAATCAGCTATCATTCTTCTGACCTGGGGGGTTAAAAAATTCCCTCATTGAGATGCTGAAAGAAGTAACATGACATCATGTTGCCTGTGTCAGGTTTATAAATGGGCCAGGGGGAGGCTGGGGTGTAACCTGACACTATCAAAACAGTGGTCCTGCTGGAAGAAAGAAGGCCATTGTTGCAGGCTGTCAGCTCTCTTCTGGCTGGAGGTAAAGTGAGATTCAAGAAACATTAGCGGGAGGCCAGGCACAGTGCAGGCCCTGACTCCCATGTCTGCTAAAGAACCAGGCAGGCACAGGTCCCCACTTCCTGTGGGGTATGTCACCCCTGGTTTTATTCTCCTAAGTCATTTTTATGGCATACCTCAAAGCAAAGGAATGCTTAACCCAAGGACAAGGAAGTCCGGAGCCGTTTTTTAATTTCTTGAGACTTTCCAAAGCAGACAACAGAGAGGGGACTGAGCTCTGATGACTATGTACAGGGTCTCAATTCTATTTTATGTTTTTGGTCGTGAGCCTAGCCTTTAACGGCTGAGCCACCCCTCCAGCCCCTCAATTCTATTTTAAAGACAGAAATGGGAACATGGTCCACACCTAGAAGGCCAGACCCACCTCTAAAAGGGAAAAGAGAATCCCCAACCACACAACAATAACAAGACACAAAATTCTGAAAACTTCAAAAAAGTTTCCAAGTAAAGGACTGGGGTTCCTTCCAATCAGGAGACAAGGGACAGAATATGGGGTGTGTTACAGAGCTGGGACAGACACAGACCAGCCAAAGGATGAAGTGTTGGTACAAAGAATAAAAACATTTTAATAAACAAAAAGAGAGGGGAAAGGATTTATGGTGGGCAAAAGTTCAGAAAATAAAAAGCTAGACAAACGGAAGCCAGCCTGACTGGAGACACAATTCATTTTGCTGGACACACATTTAATTTGATTTTTCTCTTTTCTCTCTTTCCCCATCTCCCAGCTCAGACTTGAAGGAAAGAAGAGCGTGCAAACAGGCCCTCCAAGGCCCAATGTGCGCAGATCATTTTGGCAGGAGAGCCAGGCGGGTTTGGCCAGCCAGCTAGAGCTCCTCAAGGGAGACGCCACTTCTGTGATCACTGAGGACAAGGGGCCTGAATGAAGGCAGAGAACAGAGGGGCTCAGCATGGAACTGGCTGTGGGTAGCTCTTCTGGTATTCTGCTTGCTTGTTTCCACCCAATCGTAATCTCATCATCACTCCACAAGGACCTTAACCTCCCAAAGCAGCTCTCTCCACCCACCCCTCATGCCTCCCTGGCTTAATTCACCAGCAATTAAGAAAGCAGCCACACAGACCACTGGGTTCCTAGTTGCTAACTGCTGCTTTTATGTTAGCCCCACCATGTCTTCTTTGGAACAGAACAAGGACCCCTCAACTAAAGCAGGATGGTGCCCCATGACCCAACTGCACCATCTTTCAAAAGGCTTTCCCACAGAGCCCTGGAACCAGCTCCTCCATGCTTCAAAGAAGACAAGGGAGGGCCCCCTGGACCACCCTCCAAGCCCAGAGCTTACTTGTCCCTCACAATTCCAGTCCCCTGAGTCTTTTTCTCTATGGCTGGGAACATTCTTGGCGCCAGAGTGGCTCATTAGAGATGGGGCCAAGCAGCAACACAGGGACACAGAAGGCAGAAGAGGAGGCAGCCATGACCTCAGTACTGTATCTTGCAAACAAAGAGAGCTGTCCGAGAGAAGAAGGCTGGACCCTTGAACTTGTATCCATGAGCTTGCACCAAGCCTTTGGGTCAATGAGTTTCTGGAGCAGAGAGTGTCTGATGTCTCCACCACCAACCAGTCACAGGGCATCTTTCTCTGCTGAAATACTCAAGGGCTGTCCCATGGCCTTCCTCTTCCTTCACAGGAGCCTCTAGCTGCTCACTGTGTTTCACTGAACAAAGAGTGAGTGCCTAATACATGCCAGGCACTGGATTAGCTGTTAGGGTACACAATAACCAAATAGGGATAGGTCTCTCTGTCTTCCTTTTCCTACTCCACCTCAAACTCTTGCCAAACCCAGTCAAGAAACTACAGAGGGTCTCATATAACCCACATGACTGTCACTGATGCAACCAAAGAGTAGTTCCCAGACACTTGGAGCAGCTGGACCTTGGGTAATCAAGGGTGTGTGAAGAGTGTACATGAGTGCATACGTGTAAGGAGCTGAGGGGAGGAATGAGTTGTGGAGAGGTTCCAAGGAGAAGGGAGAAGGGAGAGAAGGCCGTGAGGACATGGAAACAGTCCTTTCAGGAATTTGCCTACATAGATGTGGATGTTGAGTATGTTCTGTTTGCTATCTATCCCCTAAGTATTCATGCCTATGGTTAGTAAAAGGGGAACACTGACAGGATAGAGAGATAGATAGATGGATGGATGGATGGATGAATGGATGGATAGATAGATAGATAGATGGTAGCCTTCATACTCATACAGACTTAGAATCTTCTGCCTCTCTCAGGGGGACAAGAAGAAAAGAAAGCCAGTACTACGAGAACCCTCATGAACACTCTGATGTCTTGGGTCCTAAATTTATTTTCTCATTAATGAATGGGGGGGTAATTGTTTGAAGTGATGTCTGTTTTATATCAACTCTTCTTCTGGTTTTTGCCCCAGACAGTGGAGCTCCAAGGAGACCAAGAACAGATGTTTCATATTTCAGGAGAGAGCATTCACCCCCAATCCCTGAAAGATTCCTGGAATTCCTATACTTAACAAAAATTAGCTACAGAGAAAAAATAATCATGAATTAGGAGACCACGGCGCCTCTGGGAGCCGATGGCTTGTCCTTCCTCCCAACAAGCTTTCACCACCCCTAAATTCTCCGCCTGCTACCCACTGGGCTCCATGGAAAACCCCAGGGCAGCTGGTTCTCCTTGCAGCTACTGACAAGTTTTGTCATATTCTGTAGTGACCATGCCAACCCTGGGTCATAATTTCCAAGAGGTAAAGCAGGAGTCAGCCTTAGTTCTAAGCTGGGCTCCATCTTTTGCTCTGCTGACCAGTTAAACAATCGGCAATCCCATGACCTCATTCACCCAAAACGCACAAGAACATTTAACCATGTCTCTTGCAGTACTCATATAGAAACTCAAATGTCCACAAGTAAAGCTAGACACTTACAGAACTATAAAGTCCACTCTATTAAAATCATTAACAGCTGCAATTCTATTAACCAGATTTTGTGTTAACCATTATGCCTCTACACATGTGGAGGGCAACATTTGCTGCATGCCACGCTGAGCTAGCCTGAGCCGTATTTTCACGGTCTGCTCACCCAATGTGAGATCCCTTTCTATACTGTATAAAAGATATCAAAGCCTTTAACCATTCAGCATTTATTCAATCAACATTTATTGAGCACCTGGCACAGTTCTTGGCACACACTGGGTGCTCAGTAAATATCTAGTGAATAATGAATGAACAAGTACCTGATGCAGAGAAGGAAAAATGCGTGGCAAGCTGCCATCAGCCCTGGATCCTGAATCCACATCAGAACCCACTAATGGATTCAAATGTGTTTTTCTGAAGACTCTGGACTCAGAATAGTCAGACTTGATACTAAGATGAAATCTATCTGCCGTTCCAGACTGAGGCACAAAGATCAACTACATTGTGCCCATTTTCAGGGAGTTTATAGATTACTGGGAGAAAGCCTGTAAATTGGCAGCTGTAACAGGTATTGTAAGAGACACATAGGGCCCAGGGAAAGCCTGTGGCCTCCAGTAACATGGCTGAGGCCACAGTTCTGTCTCCTTGCCATCAAAACACCCGTTTCTCCAAATTCCTCTCCTGCCTTTCTGAGACTCCTTTTCTCATTCCCTCCATTGCCCTCCTTGCAATTTTGATATTCTTAGGGTCCTTTCCTGTCCTTGCCTTTTCAGTACAAACACTCTTAGATCATAAGAGACCCACAGTAGAACTCAGTGGCCACTTAACACTGACTACATCCAAGTCTTGCCCTCTACCTCCAGGATACAATAATTACAGCTCTTATTAAGACACTTCCACCTGGATATCCCATAAGCTCCTCAAAAGCAGACTCATAGAAGCCCTTTCTCCTTCCTCCATAGGTCTCCTCAGCTACTCACAATCTTGTATACCCTCTAAAGTACTACCCTCCAGACTGTCCAATCAGCACACCTTCCAAAAGAGCTTTGGTACATCATTTGCTGTACTCTACCATACTCTCACTTCTAGCTGGTTTCTCCCCTCCCCCCACCCCAGTATCACCCCATACTTTACTTTAGTCCGTCTTCCAAAGAGACCCCAAAATGACCTTAGGGCACAACCCTGACTTGTGTTGGCCTCAGCTCTCTCTCCCCAAATCTCTCACACAATATCTCTTTTCCTTCCAGATTGCATGTTAAATGTGGTATAATGTGGCCCCAATCAATTTGTGCCTGTTATGCCCTGGACCTGTTGATCTGGTCCTATGACTGTCTTTGCCCATGCAGGTTACTCAGTTTGGTGAGACACCAGTCCACCCTTTAGTTCCTCTTTTTTTTTAATCACTCTTCACAATCCAGAAACCCCATTCGATAGCACACTGGAATTCTTCCCTGATACCTCATGGCAGAATGAGTTACCCTGTAACTATATAAAGACCACTTACAAGATTCTGAAATTCCTCTTCAATTAAAAGAAGTTGTTTCAAATATAAGGCAGTATTGAGGCCTATATTTCAGCTATCTTATAAAATTCACAGGTATCTCAAGTTTTTGTATGCAAATAACAAATTTACTTTCATTAAATAAATAGGAAGTCCTTGCCATGTGGTAAGGTCAGAGCAATACCACGAGGTCCCTGCTATCATAGGAAAAAGCAAACCACAGGGGATGCTATGTATGATGACTACCAGACTCACAGATCCACTGCAGAATTTATTTGCTACAAGGACTGGAAGATACAAACTGTTTTACATATTTAAAAGAAGGGGTTATAACTCTTGAATAATGAAGATGATTTTTAAACCCTTTAAAGCTAAAAGGGATCGGTTTGACCTTATACACCATCTTCATCATCATAGTCAGCAATTTGTTTACTGCTACTGTGAAGAAAGGGGCAATAAAACCTAAACAATTCAGGAACATTAGGAGAATGATGTGAATTACCAAAGGGGTCTAAATTTATAGAATTCCAGTGAAAAATAAAATCTTAAAATAAAATCTTAAAACTTTATGAGACATGAACACTAACACTAATAAACTGCATCTACAGAGAGAAAGCCTCATCAAGACTTGCTTCTCAGACCAGGGAATAAATTGGACTTGCTATGTAAGTATATGCTGCTTACTTTACAAAGCCTTTGAAGTTATTTCTTTCAACTGACTCTGTACACCCTGGGGCTACCTCAAGTACATGAACCCAGCACCCTACACATTTAAATGCTCAATATTTATTTAATAATTTAATCATTGTATTATTTATATACCTAGTCACCTGCTTTTTATGAAAAGGCTTTATAAATCACCTAACACTTTAAACCTAGGGGCTTGAATTGATGGGATTATATTGTGCCTACTTTAAAAGAAGAGAAAGGCACAACTTTATATATACATACATATATAGTTACATACATATATATACATACTTACATATTATATGTAATTTTAGGTAAACGTAAAATAATGATTCCCTGCAGCACTTTCAAACATCCTATTATTTATATTTCCTTCCCCCTTTCTTTGTACTGCCCTCCCCACCAGCCAAAGCCTGTACCCCTACCACCCACTTTCATATAACCCTCTTCACAGTGCCTGTGTCCTCCTAGTCCCCTCTCTAGAGCTCCTTCCTCATCCCCATGGTTCATTTTTATTTTCTTGGTTGCTGTGGTTACTCCAGTTTACATACACATCTAGAGTTGGAGCTGGGATCCACAAATAAGAAAGAACACACTGTTTGTCTTTCTGAATCTGAATTACCTTGCTCAACACACTGTTTTCCTTTCCATCCATTTACTTGCCAATTTCAAGATTTCATTTTTTTTTTTTTTTATGGCTGAATAGAATTCCTTCTGTATTTGCACATTTTCTTTATCCATTGGTCAGTTGAAGGCTATTTAGGCGTTTTCCATTTCCTAGCTATTATGACTAGAGTGAGCTGAGCAAGTATCTGTGGAAGTTATACCACTTGGGGTGATAATGCTCCCTCTGAGTGCTGTAAACCATGTAAAACATAGGTACCAGGCATGAGGAACCTCCTTTTGAGCTGTTGGGCAGTAGAATCCAAGAGGTTCTCAAAATAATATAGACCTTGCCATTGCTCTTGGTTGCCCCAGCTGGATCTGACCTAGAAGCCAGCTCTCTGACTTCTCATAGTACCTAAAAGTGCTATGTAAGCTGCCAATAGAGAAAAGTAATCAATTATCAGCTGTGGTGGACCACAACAATGACCAGCACAGCAAGATACCCTCAAAGGTGCAACAGCAGTAGCTATGAGCCACCTAACTGCACTCAAAATCCACTAAACAGAAGGGAATTCGTGCCTAGTCTTAATAAACCTAGTCAGCTAGCTACCCATGGCTTCTAAGGACATAGAACCTAGAGAACATACTACTGCCTCTTTCCTAAACCAACACAACTTTTAACAGCATTCTAAATACTAATTCTTATTACCAACAGATAAGTGTAGGTCTCACTTCTTAGCAAAGACATTTCTTTTTGAAGGCGACAAAGATCATTACATAAATGTACATTTAGTATAATAAAGAGAACAACTGACTATGTAATGTTCAACCCCAATTGAACCACATACAGCAGAACTCTACACAGAAGGCTCAGAGAATATAGTGGAAGAGGGTGTGGGAAGATTGTAAGAGCCAAAGACCAGGGCATCCTTTGTGAGATTGTGTCTACTATATATGACAGGAAATCTGCATCCATGTAATCTCAACAATATGGTAGCCTAAACAAAATCTGAAAAATGACAACAGTTATTGACACACCAACGTTGATGAGGAAATCTCAGAAGGCCCCAACCCTAAAAACAAAAAAAGTCACAGATAATTAACTGCTGAGACAAAAACAATCAGTCTTCCCCAAGGATGAGCCCCTAATTGGTTATCTAATAACAAGTGGTCAGTTATAAAAACATATTCATATGAGCAATACTATACAGACCCAGCAGGTTGAATCTGCAAATCTCCATGCATATATGTAATAATAATTAAAGAATAACAAGCCATGAGTAAGAGACATGGGAGAAGGGAGATATGGGAAAATAAACCATTTGCTAAAAGAAGATGAAGTGCCAGGTGGTGGTACACGCCTTTAATCCCAGCACTCAGGAGGCAGAGGCAGATGGATCTCCGAGTTGCAGGCCAGCCTGGTCTACAGATTGAATTCCAGGACAGCCAGGAATACAGAGAAACCTGGTCTCAAAAAAAAAAAAAAAAAAAGCAAAGAAGAAGAGGAGGAGGTAACATGCTGAAAGAACTACTTGCAAGCATTAAGACCTGAGCTCGAGCTCAAGCCTGAGAATTCACATTGAAAATTATGTTTTAAAAATCCAGGCCTGGTGGCACCTGTGCTTGTAATCCCAGCACTGGGGAGGTGGAGACAGGGGCTCCCTGGGACTCTCTGGACAGCCTGCCCCAACCTACCCACCTGATGAGTGCAAGGCCAGTGAGAAACCTTGTCTCAAAGAAGATGGATGCTCCTAAGGATGACACCTGAGGTTGTCCTCTGACCTACCTCCACATGTGTGCGGAGTGGGCACACACACCTAAAAAAGCCATCAATCAGCACGGCCACCTGGGTGAGAGACCCATTCCTTCCTTGCTAAGTGTGCTTCCATCCTTCCTGAATGGAGAAGCAGAAGCTAAACTCACAATCCAGCCTGTCCTCAGATGTTTGCTCTGTTCTAAGACAAGTTTTCCACACCACAGTCCAGGACCTGGCTGGGATGAAAGGCTACCACTCTACAAAACAAAAACTTTTGAGTAAAAACTCTGACACTCTGCCCCTCTCCAACCCCTACTCATACACAAGGCCAAATCTCTGTGTCCACTGGCATCCCTGAGTGTGAGCGTTTGTGTATGTCCCACTGTCTCTCAGTGGTAGAAGTGGTAGAAGGCCTACCACCATGAAATGCAAGAGGGCGTGTCTTTTGTCATTCTCCATTCTTTAGGTTCTTTCATTATTTATGTGGAAACAGAGTGGCAGACAACTATAATTTATATAAAAATACAGTATTTCACAAATATAAAGAAAAAAAAAAACCACCCCAGCCCTTGATATGAGGAGGTCATAGGAAAAGTCTCAAAGGAATGACTCAGCTATATGCCAAGATGTGTTTCCTACTTATTACTAAGAATTCTTCCTATTAAAATTTAATGCAGTCTTCTCTAGCAGTTCATTTTGTTTGCCAAGTCCTTTATGGCTATTTTGATAAGTTATTTATACGGGTCTTAAGTGGATCACATAAGCAATGCATTATAGGACGGAGTGAGATGCCACATCCATTCCCGATTCTTTGAGGACTGAATCGTTAGGTCCCAGGACAAGCAGCTGTCATTGTGTGTTGTCTGGAATAGCAGGACAACCTAGTACAGGCACTCAATACATACTACTACTAAATGCATGAATGAATTGCTATGAGAGTGAAAGGTGGATCAGATGTTAAACCCAAAAACTGTTAGGAATGAAACCACTTTAGAATTATGATGGGAATGGAACACTGCACAGAGCAGATAAAACAGGCAAGCCCAAGGGCAAACAAGAAGCACAGTGTGGCTCTGTGACATCATAGAACATCTGTGATACACACTTTCCCTCTTTCTAAAATGGGAACACAATATGAATAAACAAAATGATGCCCTATGTGCCCTTCACAATCAGTAAGTAGTGTGTACTTGAAATTACTTGTTACTGCTTCATAGGTACAGCTGCATGTTTTCTAAACCAAAAGGTACATACCAGATTAAAACTAAAACTCAAAGGTAGCCCAGACAATGGTGGTGCATGCCTTTGATCCCAGCACTTGGGATGCAGAGGCAGGAGGATCTCTGTGATTTTGAGGCCAGCCTGGTCTACAAAGTAAGTTCTAAGACAACCAGAGCTATTACACAGATAGACTGTCTCGAAAAATCAAAATAAATAACTCAACATGTACACAGAAAATACTTGGAACCTGAGAAACCACAAATAGGTGTTCTTCCTGCAATTCATTGACACCACAAGCATCCTCTTGGGTATAAAATAATTTTTCATAAAGGTCATACTTAAAATTGTAAGTCTATTTTTTAAAACATATAGTGCCTTGCATAACCTACACACTGCAGCTTTAACACATACCAGAGTGACTTACACACATTCTTAGAAACACATAATAGTTTTCTTCATATCTTGCTATGAATTTCCACTTAACCATATTAATGTGTTAGCCCTCTGATGGTTTCAGGCCCTAGGACACAGTTGATCTATTCTCTATTTTTAATGCCCAGTACAAGGAACAGACCTGAAAGTTCTCTTACTCTGTTTAGCTGAAGGATGTATTCAAAGTGACTGTCTTTTGCATGAATTAATTCCAGCATTGGCTTAAAAAGAATGAAATAAGGCAAACATGCACAAAGAAGAAATTTTAAAAGAAAAAAAATAGAATAAACTCTTTTGGCTCTGTCTCAGGCAGGAAAAGAAAGGCTGCTTTCCTGGCTTCATTAAACACTGTGTTCCTTGTAGCTGCCTTTAGAAAAATCCAAAAGTATGGGAGAGTAGGTTTTAGAAGAAGGAACGAGGTGAGCAATAAAAAAAAAAAAGGTAAGAGAAAAAGGGCGGCTGGAAAACAAAAGCGGGAGGGGGCTGGGGAAAGAGGCAAGAAAAAAGAAAGAGGAAAGGAGAGCTGAAACCTGACACTCAGGAACTCAGGCCTCCAGCAAACGACTTCTTGGACTGAAAACCTGGCAGCCTGGGGATGTGGAATGGTTCCAATCCCAGCCTTCATTAACGCTTCATATACTCAGCCCCTAATTTACAACCGTTTAACGGCAAACATTCTACAAGTACCTTCGGGGACCTCTGAGGACAGAAGAAATCTAAGAGAAATTAGAAGCCCAGGGAGCTCTCTCAAAAGCAAAATCCCTCTTGTGCAAGGCAATAATTTAGTTGTATTTTTTAGGGTGTCTGTTGGGGTCTTGGGGATGTGTGCAATAGACACAGAACCAGTGGGAAGCTATGGCTGTTGGGCAAGGTTGGGGGTATGGGATACGTGACAGATGTATGGAAATTCTCTGAGAGCTGCTCATGCTTGGGGTAAGCTGTCTATATGCAAAGGAAAGTATATGCATACATAGATATAGGCAGGGGCTTCTGCCCATATTTGAAAGTAATTTAAACAGAGAAAGATATTAATATTAAATACAACAACAACAAAAGCTAACAGGATGCTTTCCCTGAGTTCTAAAGACCTAATTTAAATAAATAAATAAATAAATAAATACTGGAATTCAGACACGAGTGCCAGGTATTGAAGCCAGGTAAAGGGGCTGACAAGGTGGGACCATCCAAGGTCAACTTCAGTGAGCATTTCTTTCATTCTCCCAAGCTTTGTTGCTCTTCGGTCCTTTCTATGGGCACAGTGAGCCTCACAGCCTGTAACTAAGCAAGACCTAGAACAAGTCAAGTGGCTTTTTATGCCAAGGAAGAAGGAAGAGTCAAGCAATCTCAGCAAAGATGCAGGAGTCTGGGAGAAGTCCCTCTGCTCTGTGGGAAACCAGAGGATGGGACAAGGGAATCTAACCAGATTACCTTTCAACTAACAGTTTTGCCTAAATGGATTAGCTGTGTGGATTACTGTTCTGGAGCCTTGGGGCTACATCACCACCCTTGGGGTGGCTGAAAGGAATCAAGGCAGCTCTCAGCCTGGAAGGGACATGGTTCCAGCCCTTCAGGAGGAAGAAGTTGCCTTCAGTCCCTCCAGCATAGGCTTCAGGACAAGTCAATCTTCAGAGAATCTCAATACAGTGTGTAAACCTATCTCTTTCCTAGAGCAAGACAGCTAGCAGTGAGGCAGGTGGCCAAGACTGGGGAAGGGCTTGAACCCTTTGGGGAGCTAGGTAGGATGAAACCATGCCTGGTTCCAAAGGAGTCCAAACCCTTCCACAACTCTGAGGTCAGTGTTTCCATCTTTCCCAACTCCTCTAGGAAGGAGCCTACACACTTTGTTCATGGCAACCCACTGCCACTGGCGGCCTTTTCCAGGAGGCAGCAAAGTCACCTTTCAGCACTGGCTTAGTGAGAATGAACAGGGACTTCTTGAAACCTCTGGTGGGTTTTCAAGACCTCAGTAGAGTCCTATCACCTTCCTCTTTCCTTTCTTTCATGGAAACCACAGGGTCTTTGTTAGCCCAAACACTCTAACAGGCAACTGCTGAACTGCAGATCTGACCCGTTCAAAAGCAGCCCTGCAGGTATTACCTCCATGTCTGCTCTGTAAGCAGAAAGATCCAGTTTTCAGAATGTGAGTGTCTTTAAGTCTGAAGGTAACAGCCTCTGGTCTACTATGACTGGTACACATACAGGTGGGTTTGTTCCGGCACTGGCCTTTATTCTGAGACTAGAGGAGAATGTATAAGAGATGGTCACACCACCTACAGATGGAATCTAGAGCAAGAACTACAGCAAGGACTACAAAAAGCAATTCCTTAAGGATGTGTTTAACCAGGGCTTTAGCTAATTGAATGATGCTGTGGCAATAAGGACCTGTGGTACTTCAGCAAAGGAAAGGCATTTGGGCTGTTTGCTTTTAAGAGCCAGAGAAGAAGTAGTGGATGAGTTTGCTAATGCTGACCAGATAGATCCTTAATAGTAAGTTGGGGCAAGGCAGTCTAAGTGTGTGTGTGTGTGTGTGTGTGTGTGTGTGTGTGTGTGTGTGTGTGTGTGTGTGTGTCCAGATGTCTGGTCTGATGTCTCCCTAGTCCCTCTCCACTGTATTTTTTGAGACAGGATCTCTCATGGACCCTGAAGCTCACCAAGTTATCAAAGCTAGTTAGCCCCAAAGACCCTCCTGTCTCCACCCTTGCAGGACTGGCTCATGCTAGAGACCAGATTTTGATGTAGGTCCTGAGAACTGAACTGGGGTCCTCTTGCTCGCACAGCAAGCACTTTACCAAGAAAGCCATCTACCCTGCCCCACCTTTTGGGTTTCTCATTCGTAGGCAAGTCCTGACTTGTGCATCCTATCCAAACTTCCCCATAATAATGCCCACAGATTTCAGGTCAAACAGTCCTGGAGCTTCATGGAGCAAGAGCACTGCAAGTCCTTCACCTTAGGGAAGATGCCCACACTGCTCAGATGATGCCAGCCTTGGCAATGCCCTTTAACTGGCAGCTATGAGTTAAGATCTGCCTTGGAAAAGAATTCTTCCTGAACTCTTAGTTCCGTCCACACTACCTTCAACTTTTGCTGACTTATATCAAAAGAGCATAGAGACTTTTCAAGAAAGGAGAGAAACTGGGAAGTAGAGGAATTTTCAAAGGGGAACTTTGAAACTAACAGGAAAAGTAAAGCAAAAATGAACACACATTCAGAATAGATTTCTTATCTTCTCATCTAGTTCTGGAAGACTGTGCTCACTTGGTCTGAGCTTCCTAAATATTGCTACAATTTAATGGGGTGAAAAAGTGGCAAGTACCCTGATAGGCAACACCTGTATCTAAACTCCATTCCCACTTGTCCCCATTCTCAGGCCCCTGTGCCTTCCTCAGACACAGAGGGACAGACCCACCCACTCAATGGAGCTTCTGTAACTTCCAACCCTCAAAATAATAATAATAATAATAATAATAATAATAATAATAATAATAATAATAGGTTTGAACTATTAGCCTTTCTTCAGAAAGGACTGAAAATAAGATGAGGCCACAGATAAAATATTTACATGGGAATACCATGATAAAAATATGCTTAGCACTTGTGAGCTCCCCTGAAGGAAAGAGAAACAAAATTCTGAGGGGTTAGTGAGAAGAGGAAGGAGTCTGTAGGAATAGCTCAAGATCAACTAAAAAGAAAGCAGTACTGGGGTGCACAATGGCATCAAGGAGGGCCAGAGTTACACAATGGGGTTAGACACGGCCTATGGAAAGGAAAAAGAAATCAGACTGGCTGGGCTACAGACAAAAACACCTTTAAAAAAATCAGAATTAAAAAACAAAAGTGGGAATTTATATGGGGTCTGCAATGACAAAAAAGAAGAAAGAAAAAAGAAAAAGAGCAGTTCATCAGGAGAGGTGGATAGGACAGGTTTGAGCCAGGACAAACCAGTACTCAAAGACAAGCTTGGCCAGGTACCTGGTGGATAACCCCAGGCAATCCAGCATGACTTCCTTTTATGTAAAGGGGATAATGAGACCTCTCCTTCCAACCTCCAGGTGGTTTGAAAGGTCAGATCGGAGCATATAAATGAAATGTGCTGTGTAGTTCAAGGCACCACACAAATGTCAAGCTATTTCAGGTATGAAGCTCTTTATGAAAAATGTGGCTGCCCAAGTAGTCCTTCAAATGTGAGGAGGACAAAAGCAGTAGGGCATTGTAGGTAAGGGTGACACTTAGTGCCTGGAAAGGGGTAAGAATGAATGTCAAGGCCAAATAGGATCACATTTTTCCAAGACTTTACCATGACTGTAGGCTCCAAGTCATCTAAGTAAAGGTCATGGGATATGCCTATAATCAAGAGAGATCTCTGAGCATGAGCCTAGTTCATGCCCCAAAGACAGATCTCTTTAGAGGCCATCCAGTGGCTATCTTTATTAATTGGAGCAGATAGATAGATGTATACTAGAAACCTTCAGATAGTGGAAGGTAATGACTATGTATTGGTGTGAAATGACCCAGCTTTGAAGGGGGAAGAGGAGAGGATTCTATATCTACCAGAAAGACCAAAGACAATAGCCCAGAAGATATGGTGGGAATTTACAGTAGTGTTTTTAAAAGATGCAAGCATCTGGTGCTGTACAGATAGCTTACTTGTTAATGTGCTGTCTTCATGTGCACCTGAGTTCAGATCCCAGCACCTATGTAAAAAGCCATGTATAACAGCTGGCATCTGTAATCCAAATACCGGGGAAGCAGAAATGCAAGAATTCCAGAAGCCTGCTGGCCTTATGTTCATATAAAAGACTCTGTTTCAAACACCAGTAAGTTAGAGAGGGACTGAAGAAGCTGACAGACCTCAACCTCTGGCCTCCACAGGCACACACAAACACATGTGCACCAACACCACACACACACACACACACACACACACACACACACACACACACACACACGTGAGAACACATGAGTACACACACAGAAAGAGAAAGAGAGAGAGAAGACTCTTGAAATGACTCCCAGAGTTATAGGTCACAAATTCAACTAAAGTATAACATTTATAACATGGTACGACCCCCCAAACAAAGGCCACACAAAGTCCATTTTCTTTGTTGCCTTGATGTTTTGGTAGCCCCGGCCACTCTCACCCTTTTGAGTACCTCAGCCTCAGAATGCTGGGATTGGAGACCTGTGCTGCCAGACTTCCATGTAACACAGGATGAGAGGAAGCAAAGCCTAGAAGGCTCTCAGAGGCTATCCTGGCCAAGAGTGACCAGCTGTGTATGTTGCTAGAAGCAGTCAATGTGACAAAAACCATTTTTTATACTTTTCATATGAAAAATTGCTCCTTGAAAGAAATATGCCACTGCTAGCCAGCCAATCTACAGAACTAAACAAAGACATCACAACCAACAGGAACTCCAACTCAAGGCCTAGACCCAAGGACATGAATGTCAATGAACACCCCTGAGTCAAGGGCTTGGTGAATTCACAAGTAATGATGCACATCAGGCACTGTGAACCCACACCCTAGATGCTTCATACTCCTGCACCAGGTCACACACTAGCTGAACTATACGCATGGACTTGGCTGCCTTGGCCAGAACATCGTTTCTTTCAGCCCCATGTACCTCCTAAAAGATAATTTTTTTTTTAATTTTTAGTAAAGTTAGGGGAAAAAGAAATTATGCAGAATGTGGCAGAAAATAGTGACAGAAACAATACTGTAATTCTTAATATATTATGAACACAATCACTAGTGTCCCTATATTATAATGGAGACATCAAAGCTGAGAAATTAACTCATGTGTTCAAATCAAGGTAAATGAAACATTTGCTCCCCAAACAACCTTGCTTATATTGTAGTTGAGTCTAGCTCAACGATACTGATAATATTCAGCCTGCTTAAAAAAAAAAAAAATGTAAATAACACACATCATAGAAATCAGCCTGAATATTCATCAAAAAATAATGTCCCCAGACACTGTCAAATAGTTTAATTTTTTGTCAAATACTTTAATTTTGACAAAAATAGTCCTGTTGAGAGCCAGTGCTCTAGATCCAAAGATTGAGAAATATTTAATGCCTTCAGGAGGACCATAATAAAAATAACTAACTTGTGAACACAGGGGACTATGGGAAACTGGAGTATTCACCACCCTAAAGGAGGGAGCATTTTCATCATGCAGGAATGGAGGCCAGTTTTACCAGGGGGGTTTACCAGTATCAGGACCTGGATTTGTGCATCAATTTGAAACCCAAATGTTCTCTGCCTTGACCTTTTTACACAGAAAATATTTTAAGGCCTACTGTAGTCATTAAAGATAGAAGGTACACTAACCAGTGAATTAAAGTCTAACCCATGCCCCCCCAAAAAAGAAAGAAAGAAAGAAAGAAAGAAAGAAAGAAAGACTAATTTCCCTTGCATTTGTTCTTAATAATCCCCTCTAACAGTAACTGGACAAAAGCAACCAACTTTCTTCTTGGCAAGTTCTATTTTCCATTTTACTAACCTGTGTTCGGGGTGCCATAGTAGACTCCACCAGAGCCCTAAAAATTAAAACCTTTGGACTTATTTTGTCAGCCCTATTTTCCTAGAATGTATTTTTCCTAGGTAGACCAGGCTGGGTGTCTCTGACTGTTACTCTTCTCTTATGAGCCCATTTGCAAGGACAAGGGCTAGCTCTGTGTTCTTTAGTGCACCTTTCAAACAGCTGTTGATTAACACTAAATAATAATGATGTTCATAATAGTGGCTGTCAATAATCATAACCATAACCATTATCACCATAAATAAGACTTCCCACTGGAGGTTTCCCCGAAGTCGGTGCAGACAGTATGATTCAGTGAGTTTGGAGATTTCCTCCTGCAAAAGACTCAGCTTGGCTGGGTGGCAACAAGGAACAAATGAAAATCAGCAATGTGCCAAAGGTGGGGGAATAACGAATGGCCCATCTTCCCTCATTGAAAAAAACAAAAGGTCCCTGCTTTCGTCATCCAACAAGGTAACTGACCTTGTTCTCCAATGGAAGAAGCATCATTCATGTCATCCTCAATCACTTTATGGCCAGCTTGTCATCATGGGATCATTACTGAAAATGGGTCTCCTGGCACTGCCCTTTGGCGTACCAGAACTACTGGCCAAGGACACTTCTCGTGGTTTCCAGGGATTCTGGGGGTGTGGCTGGGTAATACATAAATCCATAGGAACATGCAAGGGAAGTTCTGGGCAGTGATAGCTCCATTCTACCATCTTACATAGGACGGAAAATCCATGGCTTTCTACAACCCTACATCACAGATATGCCAAGGAACCAGGACACTCTCTCGTTTACTGTAAAGAATAAAACAGAACTTTGGGGACAGAAGCGGGACTGTGACAAAGCCTTCTAATTGTGAAGCCCTCCCTAGCCTGAGCCATGCAAAATGGTGAACAGACCTGGCTTCTGCATGATAAAAGATGAGTGAAAATCATACAAAGAAAAAAGGCACTATATTGAGAATTAGGTCATTCCTGTCTTTTATTGATTCATCATACTTCTGAGAGTCAGTGTCTTTGAAATGGGTAGGCCAGATCTGCAAGATCCAATAAGAAACACTTCTAATACTTAAAGTAGAACTGTTTACTTTGAAATTACATAAAATGCACACCAAATTTTAAAACCTTAGTACAGCAAAGAACACAAACATTTCTAATAATTTATATACGAGTTAAGGGTCGAAATAATATTTTAGATGTGGTATAATACATATTAAAATTAATCCTGTATATTGCTTTTATTTGGGGGATGCAGCAATTAAAGTTTTAACTTAAGTTTCTAAGTCTAAATTTTCAACTTAGGTTTCTAGAAACCTACTGGCATTTCTGCAGTGATCTTCCCAGAGCAAAGTACAAGGGTGGTGGGGGGGGGGGCAGTCAAGCCTTTATAGAGCTAAGGTCTTATGACTAAAATGGGGCTAAAGTCACCTTTAATGTGTGATGACAAAGGAAAGTGACTTGAAATAACCAAGGGTTATACAAACTGAGTTATTATAGAAATAAAACTATGTTATGAACTCCCAGGAGATGCCAGGAAACACAAGCAACTGGAATGGCAGGCAAAAAAGGAGTACGGCAAGAAAAGTGAAGGCCCCCAAAGGAGGCCACACCCACACCACTGAGAAAATGAAGAACAAGGAACAACCCAGAGAGCCCTGAAAAGCCAAGGGAGACACTAAGATAAGGAAAGCAAGTGCCTGTACGAGAGAAGGTGGGAGGCATCTTCATCCCCAAAACACAACAGTCTTTGTACTTTACAGGAAAAGTTAAAAGGAAAGGAAGAGGGGCTAGGAGAGATTGGTCAGCAGTTAAGAGCACTGGCTGCCTTCTAGAGTAATTGGGCTCAATTCTCAGCACACCTATGACAGTTTCCAGCCAGCTGTAACTCCAGTTTCAGGTGGCCTCCACTGACACCAGGCACGAAAGTGGTTCACAGGCACATAGACAAAATACCTATACACATAAAATAGTATTTTTTTCAAGGAAGAAAAGGCAAAAAAAAAAAAAAAAAAAACAAACAAACAAAAAATTAAGACCTGACAATGGCAGTACACACCTTTAATCGCAGCACTTGGGAGGCAGAGGCATACAGATCTCCAGGTTTGAGGCCAGCCTGGTTTATATGATAAGTTCTAGGACAACCAGGGATACACAGACAAACCCTGTCTCAAAACCAAAACAAAGAGAGAGGGGGAGGCAAAAAGAGGGGGAAGAAACACACACACACACACACAGAGAGAGAGAGAGAGAGAGAGAGAGAGAGAGAGAGAGAGAGAGAGAGAGACAGGAAAGCAGTATTGTCATGGTGTTTTGCCTCTTACTTCACCCTTTATATAGACCTCAGAACATTGTTTACGGTAAGCCATATTTTTATGGACAAAAACAAAGTTACCAAAGTCACACACAAGCTAAACAATTCTGCTCTACTTGTAAGGAAAAGTGAGAGAGTATCAGGGCAGATGCAGTATCCATAACCTTTGAGGGCACAGCTTAATTCTTCTGGAGAAGAGGTGGTACGTAAGAGGTCCATCCAGCATTTGAAAAATATGTAAGTGTGGATGGTCCCTCTGATGCACTGACATTCAAAAATCCAATAGTATAATGGTGCCTATATCAACAAGTCGATGCTAGATTTAAAAAGACAGTAAGGCTACAAACTTCAGAGATGGGGAATTCTGAGTGTTCCTGAGAAATGAAGGACAGAGGAATCCACCCTAGTTGAGTATTCAGGGAAGAAAATTCTGGGAGCAGAGGACAGTGTTCACAATCAGAAAAGGTATGGAGGAGGTTGGGGGCTGTGGGAAGAAACAAAGATTCTCCTTGGGTGCATGAGGTAAGGTGAGAAAGAGGGAAAGACCTTAGGGACCAGAAGCCTGTGCCATGGACCGGTCCCACAAATCTTTACTGGCTCCCTCTGGCATTGCGTGGAGGTGCCAGGTCAACTTCAGCAAAGTTACTCCCTTTCCTTCTCTTGGAAACAAACAAGATCATGCCCCTGCTGCTGTCTCCTATACCCTCTGGCACTGCGGTTAGAAAGGAAACCCAGGAACAGGACCTCGACTGCTTCCTTTTCTTGGCATGCCTTCAAATCTGCACACTCTTGGGACAGGAGTGTCTGGTAGGGAGAAAGAGAAACAGGCAGCAAATTCTTGACACAGTGGAAGATGCTTTGGGCTTTCCCATGAGACACACAAGAAGAGCGGGCATGGAGACTTTGCTGTCCAAGCTGCTTCCACAGCCTTTCCCAGGATGCTGGAGTGAGCTGCAAAAGCCACTTCCTGACTCCCATACCTCAGTCACAGTTGTCTCTATGAGGATTCCCTGTGACTCTTCTCTCTTTGAATCAGAGTTAGTACCTCACTTGGTTTGAACAAAGACCCTCCTCCCTGTCTCTCTCCATCCTCCCAGCCCCCACTCTCCATCCGCCTTTCCCCCCAGCCACATTAACTACTCAGAAACACAGTCGCTCCACTCTGACTTACTCAGGAATCACATTCTTAGAATAACTCATCAATTATACCTGTCAAGTTGCCAAAAGTGCCACAGGGGAGGTGGAAAGTCTAGACTGCATCTAACAGCGGCAACATCGTACCCCTGTTCACAGGGGGCCCCAACTTCACAAATTGCCTCATGCAGATCACAAGAAGCACCCATCCAGGAAAAGGCAGCCACCATGGCCAGAATGTGGGCCTGACCAGCAAGGTATTCCCAAGCCCAGGGTGGGGCACAGGGCTCTCCTTTCTTAACACCCCCCCAGGTTAGGAAAACATGCCTGCTAACAGGATGTTAAACCACACTGAGCCCGGGTTAGGAAACATTGAGGAGATGTGTCACCATACCCGCTTAAATATTCGTACAAACTCATTGTCAATAAAAAATGCTGCCAAGAAAGCAGTGCCATGACAGACATACTTTTTAATTAATTGGAAAGGATCATTAGTAATTAAAACATTTATTGTATGCAGATGAGGCCTGCTACCTCTGAGAAGCTGACTCTCTCAAACTAGATCGGTACTGGCATGGCTATCATTTCCACCAGGCAGCCCTAACTCTGTTTTGTTTTTTGTTTTTTTTTTTTTTTTTTTCTTCAAGTATTTGCATGAAATGACTGAGAATCAATTTACCCAGCATCCTTATTAGTAAGATATTCTTTTGATTCCAACCATTTTGGTGAGTGGCTCACTGGAATGACAAGGGGCACAGGACTGTTCACTAAACTAAATGCATCTGACTCATTTGACCTCTCCAAGCCTCAGTTTCACCTGCTAAATCGTAATGGTTCTCACCTTAGGGCATTATTTTGTAGATTATGAGATCATTCCGATGAAATCCAATACCTGGTCAATGACAGAAAACCCCAGCAAGCATTAACCGGTGTAATCAAACATCCAAATAGTCCTTATCACTAACCCTCTTTGTTTAGTTTGGACATCTGTGATCAGAAGGAGAAACAGGACCCAAGAGTCCTGGCATGGTAGATCAATTCCCAATCCACTGACACTCCCAACCTCCTTCTTCGTCCCATGGTGCGGGCGCTACAGGCTATGTGAAGTCACTACACCTCCCTCCACCCCCCACATCCCAGGAGTCTATTACTCTCTGTGATGATTAGCATCTGTGGAGGAAAGGCAATAGCTTTCCTGGTCCCAATGTCCCCGAGAGAGTTCACATGGCTGTTCTCCCCATTACTGCTCACCAAAAACAGCACCTTTCAATTTAACTTCCTCCTCACTAATTTAGGCTCCATTATTCACTTTCCACTCGAAGCTTGTTTATGGGGGCTCAGCAGTCCTGACCTCAGAGGCACAGTGGGGAGGGGAGAGGAGAGAGTCCATAAAGCAAACAGTTCGGTGGTGGGCAAGCTCTGGGCCTGTGAGCTCACAGACAGGTCCCTCTCATTCTCTCAGAAGGGGTCACCTTTCCTAGTTACAGTTGGCCGCATCATTTTTTCCTACTACACTTTCCAGGTGAGGCTCAAGCTAAGTGCATTAAGATACTTCTTTTTTTAATCCAAGAGAAAAAAAAAAAAACACATTGCAACTGGAATATAAATTTAATCCATAGGCTGGAAAAAAAAGCTCAGTTGTTGTACTTGCCTTTCAAGCAGGTGGGCCTGAGTTTGATCCCCAGAACCCATATTATTTAACATGAAACATTGTATAAAAAGAGAAAGAAAGAAAGAAAGAAAGAAAGAAAGAAAGAAAGAAAGGAAGGAAGAAAAGGGCATAGTAATGGTCTAAGAAAGTAGGGTTGTCTGACCACCCTAGGGGACTTAGTGAGTCCCTGTCTCAAACAGGTGAAGGGAACCTAAAGATAGCCAATGCATGTAGTCTGGCTTGAACACATACACTTATCCACATACAAACATGTGCACAAATACCAAATCACCTCGGCTATGGGCTCACTCTTAAGACCTTGGGAAAGTCACTTCCCCTCCTCCCCAGCACCTCGTATGAGGGACGAAAATCAGAAAGGTATCTGTCAGTCCCCTTCCTGGTGGTGACAGGTGGCTAATATCACCTACACCCTAAATACCTCCCAGGGATGGGGAAGGATGGATGAGCCTGCATTACAGCCAATATTCTACTCTCTGGCAATAAACAACTCACCTTTTGGAGGTAAACGGGCTCTTCCCAGGGCACCAGGGGACCATTTAGCACTCTGGAAGAAGTAATTTGCTCTATGGTCCTCTGGTGTCCTGAAATGTGTAATCCACCTCCAAAAGGTGAATCTTGAGATCTTTGAGAATTTGTTTTCTCACTGTAGAATCCAGATGCCTGAAGACAGCCACACAGGTACTATTTTAGGTAGGTCTCCCTGTACCCCCCACCCCTGCTCCCAACCCTTTCTTTAGCTGCTCACCCTCTTCTCTCTCCTCAAACAGAAACCAGATGAAACCATTTGCAAACTCAGGGAATGCTCAGTGTGTGCGTGGGGAAACTTAAACAAAAATCCTTCCTGGGGCCCCTGCCGCTGCCAGCCTCCTCCTCTTCCTCCCCCTCCTTTTCTCCACCCCCCCCTTCCAGGGAAGTTAAAGGCCCAGCCAGTTAATGCGAACTTTCCTCCTCCCTCCCCCACTGCCCCTCTCGCTGCTGGGTCCTGAGCATTTGATTCCTGTCTGTCACTGGGTGATGAGGACAAAGGGTGAGGAGTCAGGAAAAGGTCTGCGCCACTTTGTTCAGAGTCTGGATTCGAACTTTGGATGAACCCTCCACGAGGGAGGGGGGCTGGGGGGAGGAGAGAGGGGCCAGCAGGGAGAAACCATCAGCTCTGGAGGCTCCAGCCTCAAAAAAAAAAAAAAAAAAAAAAAAAAAAAAAAACAAATCTAGAGAGCAAGATTCTCCTTAAACAACAGGAAAGAAAGGCAAAAGCGGGGCTGGGAGGTTTGAAACAAGCTTCTTCTGCTCCATAGGAGAAAAAGCAAAGCGTGGTGGGAGGGGTGAGGGGGATGCTAAGCTTAAGGAAACAGAAGGCTGGGGCAGAGTTCCTTGACAAGGCTAGAGGGCCCATGCTGTGGACTGCCAGCCAAGAGCTAGTTTGACCCTCTTCAGTCAGTCTTTCCCTTCCATCACTCATTCACTCACTCATTCATTCATTCACAAACAGAAGGGAATTCCTTATAAAGCCACAGTAGATTTGTAGACAAAGGGAAGGACAGGGAAAAGAGGGGGCTTAGGAGCTGGAGCGGGGGAGGCAGGTCACACTAATTTCCTTTCTGAAAGTCAAAAACAAACAAACAAAAACAAAAACTCTGCACAGAACTGAGGATCACAAATTACAGACCCTTGACCCCCTGCCTCAAAGCCCAAGGTGTATTTAATCTGGTCTGCTTTTCCCTTCTCGGTGTCTGTGTGCACTCTCGGGTACCAGATGGCAATGATGATGGCAGGGACAATCCCAAGAATCCTAAACTACAATAGCATCTTAAAAGAAAAAGAGAGAGAGAAAAGTCCTCAGCATTGGGCAGAAACCACCAGGAAAGCCAGTCTGTCTTCTTTGTGCTCCATAAAGGCGAGCTAAGACTCTTTCACCTCTACTCACTATTGATTTTTCTGTTGTGCAGTACAGGCCTGTGTGTCTCACTAGCTCATCAGAGGCCTCTCAGTCTGGAACCTCTCTGACCACATGTGGACAGGAGGGTTTCCAGCTTCCAGGACAGCACATCGGCTTTGCTCAATCCCTCCGTGCTGGTGCTTTGCAAGCATGCATGTAGTTGCGCCTTCGTTTCTGGGTTTTTGTTGTTGTCTGCCTACTCTCTTTCCTTTGGTCTTTACTGTGGACTCTAAATTTCAATTTTAAAAGAAACCCAGGTGCCAATCCATCCTGGCAGGTCAGGTGAATGGTGGCATGGCACCCTGGTGTCCCCAGAGCTCTATCCCATCCCTTTTTGCATAGAAGAAATAGTCAGAGACTAAACTAAGAGGAGTGGTGTTCCAACAGCTAGCACACAGTACCCTGCCTCTCCTGAGAACACTTGGGTGGTGTATGCAAGGCTGCTTCCCACGTGGCTGGCCTGCTGCAGATGACTGAAAACTTGGTTCCTCAACTACACACACACACACACACACACACACACACACACACACACACACACACACACACACCTGTGAAGAACAGAGGTAGGTAAGAGAGATGACTAAGTGCCCTGAGAAACAATGAGGAAATGAACCCACAGATTCAAACCCTCTACCAAGATCTTAGCTAACAACAGAAAAGACAGATAGAAAGCATGCCTTAGATTCATGTTACAAAGGGCTCCTCACCCTAGAAAAGAAAGTGCTCAGAGCTACAGCCCTGGCAAGGATCTGACAGAGCTCATGCACAGAGCCTGGTCACTTAGACATGAGACAAATCCCCAGTGTACAAGCAGTGACTTCACAACACCTTCCTCCAGGACTCCTCACAGCACACATACTGCTTCCACTAAGGAGTGTACTGAGGAGATACCATACTAGTTACCAAAATCAGGCCCACACACTTCTATAACAAACACAAAAGACATCAGTATAGGGCTAGGGAGGTGACTTGCCGGGTAAAAGCACTTGTCATCGAGCCTGCTGACCTGAGTTTGATCCTTGGAACCCACATGATGCAAGGAAAGAACCAACTCCTGCAAGCTGTTCTCTGTCTTCACCATCAAGTGGGCTATGACACACACACACACACACACACACACATCTTTCTCTCTCTCTCTGTCTGTCTTTCTCTCAGACACACACACTTCTCTCTCTCACATACACATTCACCCTTCTCTCTCTCTCTCACACACACACACAGACTCTGTCTCTCTCACACACACACAATGACTCCTCTCTGACACACACAAATCAATTTAATTTTTAATTAAATAAAAAACAGGAAAGACACTAGTACACCTTACCTGAAGAAATGGCAAGTATAACATGCATCTGATTGTCTAGCTATATGAGCCCATGTATGAGAACACATACAGACAAAATGGAGCTGCCTAACTTCAGGCATGGAATTTGTTTACCTCAGCCCCTCAGCACCTCATTCAATCCATTCCTAAGTCTCACAGTTTTTGCTGAAATCAGGTGTGAAGTTGACACTATGTTTCATTCACTACAGAATCCACATGGACCAGGGCACTGGTCTCTTTGGACAGATAAGCACTAAGGTCAAGTTTCTGTCCTGGGTAATAGACTCTATTCCCATCCTCTAATCCGCAGTCACACTTCTGTGTCCAAGGCTCCTGGGAGCCCCAGCTCCATGTTCCCTGTAGGCTCCACCAATTCTTTGTTTTGCAAGGTTTCTACATCTATGTCCTCCACCTGCCTAGCACCCTGTGACTTCTCTCTCTCCCTTCAGAGTCACACGTAGTTGTGACAGCATGGGTTAGAAAAGAAACTTTAAAGCTAGGTGGTGCTTTGTAATTTACAAAGCACATTACACACACATCTCCGTGGAGATTCACAGCTCCCCGAGGTGAAAAATGCCGGAATAGAGAATTCAGTGTGTGCCCATGTGACATACAAGAAACTGTCCTGAGTGAGGCGGCCCTTGTTATTTATGAACTCTGCAGAACAGGTATCATCGGGCTGCTCCAAATGGGTTTTCATGGTTCCATTCTCCCTTGGAAATGAAAAGGGGAATGGGTTCATTTGTTGAACATTCATTACGCTGCTAATAGTACTGTGCTGGATGCTTCTTGTAAGAGGGGATGTCACCGTTTTAGCCAAGCACACCCTCCCAGACATCAGTGAAATGATGCACATCTTCCTTCTGCCTACTTTTCAACATCCATTAGAGAAATAACTCCACCGATATAGGGCCTGAACGTAAGAGAAGGCCTCCTTAGAAAGGGTAATTAAAAACATTTTCCTACTGGTCTGCCTTAGGCAGCAAAACTAAAAAAAATGGGTGTGGTCCTTTAAAAGTACCAACAAAGACTCTAATTCCCCAGAGTATGAGGGCAGCCCCTGTCACCCATGCACTGGTCAGGTTAGACCTTAGCCCCTACTGCGAAGAATCCCACAAAAGACCTGCTTCCAGGGGTCTCTAAATCAAGCCAAAGGGCACACCCTCCTCCAAGCCTGCTAGATCTTTGCTCAAGATCCTCCCTAGGACAAGACTCCACAACAAAGTCACCAAAAGAACGCTGAAGGGGGCTGAGGAGAATGGAGACTTGCAGGGCACACAGTTCCTTATTACCTCTTAGAATCTTTAGGACTGCATCAGGACTGGGGGAAGGGTGCCCCCAGAGCCTGACCCTGAGAAGTGACAGCCAAGTTTGAGATATCACAGACTCTGTCCCCGCTAGGAATTTCCATGGGGGTGGGGGGAAGAAAGGAGGAAGGTGGGGACAATCTTTCCTTTACTCCTCCCCAGAGAGAGGCTCAAATTACACGTATTCCCAGTGGAGGGGGTGGGGGAGGTGTGCTGATGAGAATCCTCTGTTCTTTTTCAGTATTTCCCTGGCCTGAGGTTCTATGTTGCTTTCCCTTAAATATATAAATTTCTACATGCTTTTCTTAGGGTTCCTTTTTTTTTTTTTTTTTTTTTTTTTTTTTAGTGTTATTATGAGACAGAGGAATCCTTTTCTACCATTCCAACTTGATGTGCAGGGAGGAAAAGTAAACAAAGCTAGCACAAGCAGACAAGTTAGTGTAATCTGTGGAGTGGGGACAGAAGGTCTTCCAGAAGGAGAGAGGACCATTTGTGAATGAGGATAAAAAGAAGGTACTGAAACTCGAGCCCCTCATTAAAGAAGCAGCTTCCCCTCCCTTTGCCGCCTCTCCAGTGAAAGGGTCTGTCTAGCCAGCTTCCTAAATCTGATTATCACTTGTCTTTACACGGTTCTCATGTGTCCCCGTGTGCACACTTCCCACCCTATCATCTCCTCCACAGAAACCCTCTCACACTTCCTAAACCCAAAGTCCATGATCACAGCTCAGAAAACAGAGAAGCTATTCAACAACTCTTCCCCCATTCAGTAACAGGTTGACTGAACCACAAATCTCTCTGGGTGTGCACTTCATTGAAGCGATCCAACCAGGCTCACTTCCACTCATCACATGCAAACCTATGTGAAATTTATAAGCTGGCACCCTTCAGGCAGAGAACGCTGATATTGGAAACAATTTCTTAAAATGTTCAGTCTAAAATAATTAAACTCAAAGTAGATAAAGGTAAATTATCCATGACTTGCCTTTCTTTCTCTCCTTCCTCTATTAATGTCTGTTGAGCATAGAAAACATATATGAGGATCCTGGAGAGATGGACCAGTGGTTAAGGACACTGACTGTTCTTCTAGAGTACCCAAGTTCCATTCCCAGCAGTCACATTCGTCTCACACCCTGAGTATACTTTTAGAAGAATCTGATGCTGTCATCTGGTTTCCAAGAGCACCAGAAACACAACTGGTGCACAAAGGTACATGTAGACAAAATACCTATACACATATAAAATAACTGAAACACACACACACACCTACATATAATGCACAGTCTCAGAGAAGCAAAAGAACTACAGGAGCCTGGCTAGCTAGGAATTTAGTATCTCCAAGCTGAAGTGCACAGTCTCAGCAGTGAATGGTTCAGGACACACCTTGAGAAATACACTATGGGTGGGTTAAGTACTATGCTCCATTCTAGTTCCCCTCAAAAGCTTGATCAAAGCTGCGCTGAGGGCCTTTCGCCCAAAGTCGTGCAATTTGAGGACAAGATCCAATCTTGCATTTGCTTGGTTTACCATTGAAGTGAGTAAAATGGGAAGCCGAAGAAAGGAAACAGAAGAGAAAGGGAAATAAGATGAAAATTCTCTCTTGCAAATGTATGAACAAACAACTAAAAATTACCCATTCCAGTTGAGAGCTGATATAGTCATCATTTGCTTCTCAAATCCCTGTTCTATATGTATGTTCAAGTCTGCCCCTCCTGGTCTTGAGATTCATGCTTATCTGTGAGTCACTTACCAGGAATTGGGGTGGAGGTGGGGGAACCAGCCACAACTCTGGCTGCCTAGGATGCCTGGAACCACAGGTCTCCGCTCCCAGTTCAATCTGCTGGGTTAACAGTAGACTGAGAAAGAGTCCACGCACCCTCTCACCCTGTGATTTGGGACTGGGATAACGTCTTATAACAGAAATGATGTGACAAATCTATGATAGCCACATGTCCTCTTAAAGGTAATCACTTCCTGGTGGTTTATTCCCTACCTTACCTGACTGAAGGGATTCACCCCCAAACTCCAAAGGAGTGAGTTGCATTGTGCAATTATTTTAAACAACATTACCAACTATTTTGCAAAAGATAGAATGTTTACACCTACTTATGGCACTCACCTACCCAATAGCTGTGTCCCTATGTTTGTTTTTAGCAGACCTTAAGTTTCTTAATGGTATCTGGGCCAAGAATATTGAGTATCTACTGCTGTATGGATATTAAAAGCTATACAAATTATTTTAAGAAATTCACAGTCTAATGAGGAAAATAGATCATAAACCAATAATTATAATGGGGGAACCTGTATAAAGGGCTTCGATAAAATATAATCATTTACTTATTATATCCTCAAGAATGATGCCTACTGTGTCACTTCTGGAATCTTCTATGCTATACAACATTAGGGAAAAAGTTTTGCACAAGGAGAAAAAAATTCTGCTTTCCCTAACCAGATTCTTCATCTTCATTTTATATGTATGTATGTATGTATGTATGTATGTATATGTATACATATATTTTTTCTTTTTAATTTGAAGTGAATCTTATTTTTACTTGGGGGTGGGTGGAGAGAATTTTTGTTGCTAAGAAGGGCAAAGTCAAAACTCCAAAATCTGATGTGGACAAGGTACTCAGTTGATCCAAAGAGACAATGGCAGACATGCAGTTTTGCCAACTAACAATCGCTCAAGTTTTTTAAAACCCTTTTCGCTTTTATTTAGTAAAGTCCCTTGTACCACGTGTGCGGCTTACTGAGCTGCTTCAATCTGTGGTTGATGTGAGGTGAGCAATGAGTAAACAAGATGCATCTCTGCTCAGAAATAGAAGAGAACATCATCTCTGAGCATATAATCATCAAAAAATGACAGGGTGGAGTTGTAAACACAAGGAAATCCCAGAGGGAACGTGGATATTAAACCTGGGTACTATGATTAAAGGTGAATTTATTTCTTCTCTTGTAAAAATGTCCTTTTTGAAGGTCTTGTGGTGTGGTACTGTCTTTTAAACAATAAAGTTATATATAGTTGTCCTGATTTATTATCATTTTTACTAATCTGTTCCCTCCCAACACCTGAGATGAAGAAGAAGGGGGAGGCAAGACTATGATTGGTCACCTCTACAAAGCTGCAACTCCCCTCAAAGTGTGAACTGGATGCTCTCTGGACCACCGGGACTTCTTGGGAAGCAGATGTTCCATATTCAAAAATAATACACACACACACACACAGAGGGGGAAGGGGAGGGAGAGACAGGCACACACACACACACACATGCACACACACGCACACACACACACACACACACACACACACACACACACACACACACACGTGTGTGTGTTCTAGGGAAAGAAGAGGTTTTCTGTAGTGTCAAGACAAGGGTGAGTGTGGAATTAAAGGGTCTCAACTCCCCAGTAGCACCAGTGAGGCTTCCATTTGCATTAAGTAGAATCCCTGAGGGGCCCTAATGCATAAGGCTCCACAGGAGGCTGAGAGAGAATGGAGGCAAGGTCAGGAAGTGTTAGCATGAATAAGGCCCCATGCCTCCCAATGGGTTTCTGTCAAAATGGTAGGTTTCTGAGGAGTTAGAGAAGGTAATACACACAGCTAGGATGGTCAAGCTGGAAACTGCTTATAAAAAGTCATACTCATTGCCTGAAAGGACAGGCAAAAACCTAATGAAAATTGGCAACAGGCCCATTGAGAAATTTGGACTTCACCCTCTTTTACTTCAGTTTTGCTACAAGGACAACCATGGGGCAGCTCAATTTCTAAAACCAAGGAACAGGAGCAGAGAGGAGTGTACAAAAAGCATCTGCTACTGAGTCAACTGAGTAGGATCCCTGAGTTTCCCAGAAATCATCATGTGAGGAGTCACTTCATGGGGGTGAATGCTTTTGGAGAACAATTTACACTGGGAAAAACAGGTTCCAGCAGAGGCATCTAGGGGATTTCCTTAAACTGTGAGACTCAATTCCCTGTCTCTGAATGTTGGAGTAATAACAGTAGCTCTGCCTAAAGCAATGGCTTTGGCATACTCAGTCAGTGTTTTGGGGTGTAGACAGAAGTCTCGGTCCCACTGGAAAGTGAGGGCCCCACTTCTGCTGATGTTTTCTATTGAGTTTCACTCATTATCACTATCCTGTCAGTCTGTCCCCACCCACCCCCTCAGCCCACATCTCCTGAGATCACTTAGAAGACACAAGCACAAAGCAATAGCTTTTTCATCTATACAGCCCACTTTTCTTCCTTGGTTGACAGACAGACAGTCTGAGTTTGCATGTACCTGGCTGGGACCAGAGAAGTACACAAAACAGGCTCCTAGACCAGTTTAATGCAAAGAGACACACAGCTATTTCCTTACCAGAAGAAGGACCGGGCAGGCCACAGTGGGAAAGCCATCACCCCAATTATCATAAACCTTGAGACAGGTGGTCTAAAGCAAGAGGCCTCAAGGAGCCTTAAGTGAATTCAATGTCTTCTCCCAGCAGGGAAGGAAACTAAAAAACATGAGAGCTGTGGAGAGGAGGGTATGAATGTGAAAGATGAAGCTAACCATGAAAATTTAATTTGTTAAAATAATGACTAGAGAATGACAGATAATGCACAAATTGTCTACATGCATTTATTAAACACATAATAAATGTGCATGAGTATATACATATTATATGTGTGTGTACACCATGATAAAAATTAATTCCACCTTCTAGGGCACATCATTGTTTGTCTCCCTGCTAGCAAGAACCCTGGAGCACAGAGGCAAATTTCAGCTTCCTCTCTGGCAGATGGAGGCCATGTAGCTTAAGCTGCCCAGGTGAGCAAATGTCACCGAATACCTATTTGGAGGGTGGTAAATTCCAGCTATCTCAGGGAAATGCCAAGTGGTCTCAGGTCACAAGTTTGGCAAATAGCAATTTGGAAGTGGGGAGGGGAGGGCCCAGGGGAGAAAAAGAACAAGAGAGAATGAACGGGAAAGGAAAAGGGGAAATGGAGGAGGTTACTGGAACAACAGGCAAGTCTTCAAACAGTAATTTCTCAGACTGCCAAAGCATAAAATTAGAACTGTTTGCTTCAAGGCCAGCACGAGTCTTTCTCCATGAGGAAGCCAGGATGGCCATGAACTTCAGTTCTGAAGACTTTTATAGCCACAATCCTGGTCTAAAGGAACATGCCCCCTCATAGCCACAGGCTGGAGTCAGCTGTGACCATGACTTGGGCAACCTCTAGGGCTGTAAGCTCCTTGAAGTTAAGAGCCATGACTGGTACAACCTTGTTCCCCCTCCTTCACAGTGATCCATACATCAGGCAAGAAGCTTCATAAATATTTGTCCATGACTAAAACAATAAGTAAGCATAAAACAGAATATGGATTCAAGCCACAAAAAGACCTAAAACACAAATACTTCTCCAGTAAAAACATCAAGGTAAACTAGGGGAGAGTTTAACCTTTGCTTAATTCGACCTGTAGTTTCCCAACAGATGAGGTCTACAAACGTTTGGTGAAGCTCACTAATAAACAATGCAACCTTGTATGGCCTCCCCTCAAGAAAAGCAGTATTCACCAGGTGGCATTACAGGTGAAGAGGTAGATGATAAGGGGATCTTGGTATATCAACTAGCCTTTGCATACTTAGGCCAAACCAGAGTCACAGAGCCAACATATTTATTTCCTTTGTACTGATGAAAACCAACTAAGAAGGTACCAAAACATCCCAGCCAGTGACACCACCCAGAAAAAGGAGGCAGGGGTAAGTAACTACCTACTCTGTCTTTGTTTGTAAATTGGCTGCTGTTACTGTTGCTACCCTTCTATTTTAACTACACCTGTACCAGGTCACATAACATGTGAACTCTTGCCCTGCACCACAACCCTTCTGTCCTCTACCCCAGGGCACAGGGAAGAGAAATAGCCTGTAGAATTAATAACAGGCCTGGTTCTTTAGTGGGCTGGTCCGACACTAGGCTCTTGAAAATTTATGGAGAGAATTAAGTCATAGATATTTTTCCTAGTTGGGAGGCAATCCAAACTTGCTGAATTCTGCCTCACCACATGGTTGCAATGCTAAGTTTTTAGGGGGTGGGGGATCACCCCACCATGTTGTAAAAGGGCACTAACAGAAAAGCACACAGATTTGTTGAAGAGTAGTAACCTCAGACCAAGCTCGTCTTTCCAAGTGTAACTTTCGAAGAAGAAAAATAAAGTAACGGGACTTTGGGCAGGAACCTGACGACAGCCCCTTCCTGCCCTGGCTCCAGCAGGCTAGGTGGGGGAGGGGATGCAAATGTGTGCACAGTGCCCAACCTGAGTTGTCTGGCTTCTAAAAACTGGCTTAAATCAGGCATATAGAGGCCCCTTTGCACAAGTCTTTCAAACAAGGCAAGAGGCCATGTAAGAAACTAGGTAGGATAGAAGGCCTGGAGCCTTCCCCAAGTGCTCGAGAAATCACACCAAGCTTAACAAAAACAAACGTCAAAGCTGTTTAAAGTACATGAAGGTTCTTCAGGTTAAAAATTTCCCCAGGGGAAGGTGCTGCACTCCCCATAATAGCTGAGAGAGACAGAAGGCAAGATGGGGAGGTTTTCACAGTAACTTCATGTTCTATGATTTAACCCAATTCGAAAGATGAAGCAACAACCAGGATATTTATTGATCAGAGCTGAAACAGAGCCAACTAAAAGAGGAGCTGCAAATTGACATGCAAGCAGCCCGCTTCTGCTTGCCCCCAGCCCACTTCTGAATCTCACATCTGTATGCAAAACCTCCAGGCCTGCATTGTGCATTTGGGAACTCAGCACCCATCACAGGAGACACATACACAGGGGCAGCCTTGAGTAGAATCCTGAGGGGTCCTGCTGGTGTAGTGGGGGAGTTCAGCCCCACCTTGAAAGTGTTCAGTAAAGAAAGCAAGATTCCCAAGAAAGAGGATCCTTTCTGGAGAGGCACTTATCTCTTGTCACCCTTGAGGCCAGCCCAGAGGGATGATAAAGCCCTTCTGAAATGCCCTCACCCCCACCCCTGCTAATGTCTGTTCCTTGGCTATGCATGTGCAGGAGGGAAGCAAACAAGCCTTAACACCAGGCAGGCTGCATGCACCATCCCAAGCCTTGCAAATTTGTGCTGGGGACTCAAGACAGAGCCTCAAGGTGCCCTGAGCACCCACCAACCAGCCAACCAGCCAACCAGCCTCCCTGTGCAGCCCCAGCTGCTACAGGACTGTATCAGGCCAAGTCCATAGACCTGTGATGACCCAGCCCCTACCCCTGTAGGATACACATTCAGGAGATACCCTAGTGCTTCTGCTAGGCCCAGATCCCTACAAAAGAAGATCACATCTTAGAAAGACCTGTCCTCAGGTCACTAAACCCCTTCACCACCTCTCAATTTCTTTCAACGCCCCCCCCCCACACCACCGATTTTCTTGAATATTCTTGTTTATTGTTGGGTTCTCGCTCTCGCCTCTATTTTTTTCTCCCCCCACCCCATAGGACTTAGTTTGAAACACCACACTATGACTTCTCCCTCCTATCTAGCCAGCATCACCACCCACAAGCACCCACCAGGGATTTTCCCTCCTGGGGACTTAGAGATGATTACAGATATCCTAGCAAGGAGGCCACACAAAGGCAAGCTGAGGAGCCTAGGTGATGGTTCTGTTTTTAACTGTGTGTTAATGTAGGATGGGGGGAGGGGTCCAGCCTCCCCTTGTACTGTGTAGTAAGGAATTAGTCTTCAACTCTCAGAGCTTTCCTCACAGCAATTTTTGAAGGGCATTGGCTGGGCTCATTGGTGCTGTCTCAAGGAGTCTTTCTTTGTTAGGAACAAAATATAAATGCCAAGTTTCAGCCCTATCGTTAACAATGGTAATTGTTAGAAATCTCTGACAGTGGTGACACTTGAGATCTCAAATCACCCAAAACCCTCATTTAAAAGAGAAAAGAAAAGAAAAAAGCCCAGCTACTCTCTTCCTGATTTAGTCCAGACCACCAGGTAAATGTATTTCTTTCAGGTGCTGGCAGATTCAACTAGTCTGAAAGCATGACAAAATGTCAACTTTCCTTTTTCCCTTTCTGTTCACACTTCTGCAGGCAAAACCAAGCATCATTTAAAACAAAACAAAACACCTCAATTTAATAAAGTTTCACTGACAGGTATGCAGGATGGCATAAAGGCCACCAAGTCACTCTCCAGGTCCATGATGGAAACCAAACTCAGACTTCCAAACTTCCTGGGTTCGACTTCATGAACACAGAAAGGTCTGTATCTTTCCCTCATATGTTTCAATCTGGGATTTCCAATCTAAGATCCCATAGTAACAAATACATAATATGCATGAAACATTTGCAGGAGTTGCCAAGCCAACAAGGTAAGCATACTGGCCCCCAGCTGAATACTTCTATCATAAACATTTTTCAAATTCCACCACTTCCTCCGCCCCCCCCCCCCAGTTTGTCTTATCCAATTCAACGTGATTGATGGAAGTAGCTGCAACACCACCATAACCAGTTTTACGTGACTGCCTAGAAAAGATACAGGGATTCCCAGGCTAAATTTGAAACACCATCACAATGAGAGAGAATGCTCACATAAATGCTAGACCTGCTTTCCAATTTGTGTGCCTAGGCTTGGGGAGGGAGTTGTGTTGTAACTCACAGCCTGTTGAGTGTAGGGTCAGACTAGTAGCTCTCTTTTATACACCCAGCCCAGGAAAGCTGAGACCCAAAGATAAATTAGTATTCTCAAAATAACATACTAACATGGAGGCAAAGAGTGCCAGGCTTGAAGGGCAAACTAGCGGTTCAGTCTAGTAGTTCTATCACCTCTAAGTCCTCTGACTTGTTCCCATTCTGTTGCAACTAAAGATAGCAAGATGGCTGTTTGGCCCACTCAGTTATTTTAAGGGAACCTCTGAGGATTTTGTTAGGGGTAGAGAACAACAGATGAGCAATTATAGAGAAAATTTATTCAGAAAAACAGAGAAGGTACTTCTTGTCTAGGTACATGGTTTCTTCCTAGCTCGTGGCGGTGTCCGCAGATGGGTACAGGAACACTCTCACAAGCTTTCCAGTATGTGGCCAGCCAGCAGAAGCCAGTTTCAACAGCTACATACCCACCAGATCCAGTGTGAAGAGGCAATAGCCACATCTACTTTAGTCTGCAAGAACTTTGCCTAACACAAGGGAGGCAGAGGCAGGACACCCTGCACCATTACACAGAGAAACCCTATCTCAAAAAACAAATGAAATAAAAAGGAAAGAAAGAAATTTGACAGAGTAGGGGGATATTCCTTTAGACAGCCATTCAATGGCGAGCCTGACCAACAAATATGATAGTAGCACGCAGTCATCAAGCCTGAGAAAGGCAACGAAAGGCAACCCGGTGAATTAAGATGCACTCCACATGGAGCATATAATATACACTCCATTTCAAAGCTGTGCTACAAAGCAATACCCCAAATAGCGCCTTGACATTTAGGGTAATTACTAGTTGAACTATTTTAGGCACATGTAGGTTAAATAAGATATAATCCTGTAGTTTACTTTGTTTCTTTTGTTTTCTATTATTTGTTTGTTCTTTGATGCAGTGACTAGCAAGCTTACATAGTTAAATTTAAAAAAGCATAGATATATATATATCCTCCAGCACAGCACTGTTCTGTCCCAGAACTCTGGGACTGCATGCAGAGAGTGTTTTAGGGTCAGGTAGCCAAGTATAATGAGCATACTCAGCATTGTGACAGCCTCCAAAGTCCTCACAGAGAGATGGGGCTGTAACCCAGGAGAGAGGTGGTCAATACCCAGGCACATGGATTCTGGAAAATAATAGTAGCTTCAATTAACTGGCACAGGCATCAACACCTCGCTTCCTGGTGTTGTCTTGTTTAGTCTGTCAAGTGAGCCTGGGTACTAGGTATTATTTTCACTAGAGATGAGGAAATTGATGCCCTGTGAAATCAAATAACTAATGCGATTCGACCCGGTTGGTCTGACTGCAAGTCCATGCTCTATCATTCTAAGTTGCTACTGAGAATTGGCTGTTGTTTTCCAAGTGTCTTCCTCCCTGGGGATATGGCGTATGTTACTCCAGTCTTAGAGACTCGTTGCTTTGGCTTACCTAACTCTTTAGCACGCTAACTGTCCTGAGAGGAGTTCCACAGAAATCCTGATCATGCATATTTTGTGTAAAATAAACTTTTGAAAGTTATGCCTTGTTCACTGAGCTGAAAGACTAACCCGGGGAGAGAAAACACACAATAGTATCCTAAACTTGGAAAAGAGACAGTTCTGGTCAGAGAAGGGGGTAAAACAATGGGGTAGCTGGAAGTTCTGAAGACAAAACCTAGCATTATGCATAACAGGACTCAAGAATATGTCAGGGCTGGATTCAGGGCTCGCTCAGCACTGGCTGCTCTTCCAGAAGACTAGGGTTCAATTCCCAGCAACCACATGGAAGCTCACACCTGACTAAAATAAAAACTCCAGTTCCAGAGGATCTGGCACCCTCACTAACACACACAAAATAAATAACTCTAAAACAAACATAAATGAGATAAAACCTGAATAATGTCTGGAGTTTTGCCAGGTGGTGGTGCCCACACCTTTAATCCTAGCATCTGGGAAGCAGAGTCAGGCAGACAGCTATGAGTCTGAGGCCAGCCTGGTCTACAAAGTGAGTTCCAGGACAGCCAGGCCAACTGTTTCCCTGAGAAACCCTGTCTCAGAAAACAAGCAAACAAAAAAGGAATGTCTGTTATAATCGTGTATTAAATATACCTACAATGGCTGATTTACTATTTTTGCTTGTTTATTTTTAAATACTGTACCCATTGTAGGAACTCAGAAATCAAACATTTTGAGATGTCCTCAAAATCTAGCCTTAGTTACCAAGTGACCTGCTATTCCCCTTCTGTTATCTAGAGAAGTCATACACCCACATGCAATCCCTACAAGTATATGTACATAGATAGCAGCAGCAGCCACAACAGCCAAAAGGGGAAAACAACCCAAGAGCTATCCACTGACAAATGGATAAACAAATGTGTCATATCCATTCAGTGAAATACTATTTGGCAGAGGGAAGATACGAAGAGTTCTCATTATGTGTGTTAAACCGTGGACAAATCTTGAAAACGGGTTAAGTGGGAGAACCCAGTCGTGAAGCAGACATGGGGTATGATTATATTCCTTTGGAGTGGCACTGTGCACAGAGGCAGACTGAGATCAGGGGCTATTAGGGTCCAGGCATGAGAGAAGGAGACAGGGCCCATCTGGTGGTGGGTTCTGGGTTAGGGATAGACCAAAATGATCCAAAACTAGATTGTGGGGCTAAGTGCACATCTCTGTGAGTACACTAAAACCCACTGAACTGTACTTTGTATGTGGGTGAGTTTCATAGTACATAAAATATATTTCAAACACATATTTTAAAAATAACATAAAGAATCAGTAGCCTGATGTGTGTCAAGAAGCCCATTGCGGTGATGAAGATGGTATTCTGCTAAATACAGAACACACAGGGCAAGGTCACAAGGTTCTGACTTCTTTTTATGAAGTTCCTACCTTGAATGGAGGGGTCTGGGCATGCTCAGAGAAAGCACTTTGACTCAGACACACTGTCTCCAGTAGGTGTTGCTGGGCAGTCCTAGCTAGCTAGGTAGTGGTTGTCTGGGAAGAACATGATTAAAAGTCCCTGTCCCTCCTCTTCATCAATCTGAATCCCGTCCTTCTTCTGGCTTAACACAGCTAATTCTCACTTGAAGAAAATACGTGAGAAACAAAAGAAGCTAACCTTAAATTCAGCAATTTTTCTCTTTCAGGGCTTGGAATTGGCTCAGCCCTTAGGGACCATCTGGTGGAGGTCTCTCTCTTTCATGTAAGAAAATAGGGCCAGAAACCATAAAACCTGCCGGCCGTGGATGTTTATACCAGACACTGTAATTTACATCTACTCCCTTGTTTAATCCTCTCAGTGACCCTTCAACATACATTCAAGCTTGGGAGGGTACTCAGGAAAAGGATGGCACACACCCAAGTGTGGTATTGGGGGGGGGGGGTCTCAAGAGAGGATCTCCATAGCAACAGACAGGTCACCATAGCAACAGATAACTATCAGATTATTCAGAGAAGTATCACTGTGACCTTCATTTTATAAAAAAGCAAAATAAGTCTCAGAGAAGTTTAGCAACCTAAATAAGGTCACACAGCAAAAAAGTAGCAGATCAAGGAAACTGACTACAGAATCCAAGTAGTTAACCGTCATAGCTTCTCCTAACATTAAGAAATTTGCCTGTGGTGTTAAAATTGGTTAACTGTTAAGTATGCAACCAGCAAAGAGGATGAGGCACCCACCCCAATGTCCACTTACTGACAGTTTTCAGGAACAGAGTAGGTGAAGCTATAGGCCACAGCAAAAGAGGAGGACTTGGACCCCACAGAGTCTTGGTTTTCACTCACTCACTCACACTGAAAAGGAAAGAAGCCTCCAGCAGGCAAGTGACTAGTGACCTTGTGCTGCAACCCAGGGCTTCACAGCCCCATGACAATCTACACCTGCCCCTTTTACAGGCTGGGAGCCATCTTGCCAACTGATAAGAAGTATTGTCTCTGAGAAGTAATTGTCCTCCACAAGGCATCAGGCACATGTCTCTGTTGTCTGAATGGGGTGACGCCAGGGCACCCTGAGAGGGTTCCTGACAGGAAGCCAGTGAAATTCACACAGAATACTGAGGAACCCTGTATTTACTTTGTTCTGAGGTCTTGCCACACCATCTCAAGTAAGGAACAGGACTAATAAGAACTAGTGTATTCCCCTATCCAGGTTAACCAGGCAATAGAAATGAGCAGGTACTTTGGGTGATTAAAAAAGAAAAAAGAAAGGCATGGTTGCCTATACCCTTAATCCCGGCATGTGGGGTGCATCACTGTGAGTTCAAGGCTTATATGGGATACGTAGCATATAACTACTTCTGGAACAGGCAGAGTTATATGGTGAGATCCTGTCTCAAAAAACAATCATCCTTGGCTATTATAGCAAGTGTATGGCAGCATGGACTATATGAGAATTTTGTCTCAAACAAATAAAGATTATATAAACTTATATAAAACCAAGTTTAGACATTAAACATCCTTCTAAAAGATACTGATGCTCAGCTGTCCTAAGGGATACATGTAACATAGGTCTGAACAGAAGCCAGGGGACAGTAAGATGGCTCTGAGGCGCTTGAAGCTGAGCCTGACACCTGAGTTCGATCCCCAGGGCCCACAGGTGAAAGGTGAGAACCAACTCCTGAAAGGTGTTCTCTGACCTCCACATACCTGTCATGGCACTCCTCATTCCACTCCAACCCCACAAATAAACACATAAACCTAATTTAAAAAAAAAAAAAATTTAAGGTGCCAGAGCTCTGTTTTAAAACACTGCCATGCCTTTGTGTTTATATATTCCAATATCTAGGTTTGGGTTTGTTTGCTTATTCAGGCCTATTTCTGTAATTTTGCCAAGAATTAGAGAAAATGTATGGCTATCAAAAGACCAGGCAGGTAAAACCTTGAAAAGGCCGGCCCGAGTTGGGAGCTGAGTCCTTGAATCCAGCTCGGGCTCGGCGTCTCTGGCACTATGCACAGAGCAAGCACACCACTCTGTCTGCAGCTCCTGTAACTCTAGGCCTAGAGGCTTCTCCTTTGTACACGGCCTCTTGCAGAGTCTCCATGCAAAGTTATCTCTCGAGTCACTTCAGGTTAGAAAAGAAATAGCACACAATTCCCCCAATCCCTTTCGAGGAGCTAGGAGCAAATCATACTCTGTCCCCTCTTCCTACATCTCCAGAGCTCCAATGTCTGGGAACCCACTTTCAAGGAATGGGAAGACAGTGAAATACCAGGAGACAGAGCCACTACTCCGAGTCACCAAACTGCTCAGAGTCACACTGCAGGGCCACAGTGTGTACACCACAGTAACACTGGCACTTTCTACCCCAAATCCAGCCCCCAAAGATCAAATTCTCAACTCTTCAGATGCATTACTTTTAAAAAGGGGTTTGCAGTTGCTAGGCCTATGAACGTGAGCTCCTCCAACACTCACACCCAGCTCCAAAAGGGACCTGATGGGAGGCTGTTCCAGACTGTCCACAAGGATTTCAGTCCTGTTCTGCTCAGGGAACAAGGTCATTTGTGTTTTTTTGAAGTCACACACAGCTTCCTTCCACAGTCAACCCCCATTACACACACACACACACACACACACACACACACACACACACACACAGGCACACAAATACGCACCCGTTCTTCAAAGGGAAGAGAAAAAGAAGTAGGGGTTCCATCATGTAACTGCTATGGCAGGCAGGCAAGAATCAGAAGGGAAGGAGAGAAAAAGGAAATAAATACTAAGGCTGAAAACAAATCCTACAGCTCCACAATGATGGGGGTGTTAATTGAACACAGAAAGAGAAAGAGAACAAAAGAGTGTTAAAAGGGGGGGGGATGTCAGTTTTCAAACCTCCTCCAATTATTTGATTGCACACTTGCACACAGTGAAAACTTAGCTGCAGAGTGCCAAGGGTAGCTAGCTACTCAGTTCTAAAATTAAAATTCACTCACAACTGCAGCTTGTTCACAAGTGTCTGTAACTATTCTCTGTAACAAACAAGTCTCTCTTTTCACCTTTTCTGAATTTTTTTTAAACCTCTGTGATTTTTGACGGAGAAGGGTAAACCTTTTTTTTTTTTTAAATAAACCAAGAAACCTTTTAGGTACTTATTTAATATTCTGGTTTTTTTTTTTTTTTTTCCAGAAAGTCAAGATGTTTTGACTTTTTTCTCCTACCATTCTATCTATCCCAACAATTCATTTTCCAGCTGGCACAGACACAGGCAAAGCAGCCTAACTCTAACATGTCAGAGGAGAAGAGAAGTGCACGGCCTTAAAAAGAAACTTTGACTGTAAATGACCCAAACTTCTCTGGCCCCAAACTGAACACGCAGCTGAAAGCAACATTCCGGAGCTGTAGATCTCGACAAGGTTTGCTCCCTGCTCACTGCAATTTGCAACCTAGCTGCGTTTTTCTTTTTTTACCCTAGTGTTTATTTTTAAAAAGCATAAAGTATCCAAATAAACACTTCCCCACACTCTTAAAGCAAAACACAAGTTCATCTACTTTTCAAAATCCCGAAGAAATTTCTGACTTAAATAACCCATCAATCAACTATAATTCAGGCACTGCTGTCTTCTTCCAGTATTACGCACGTGTTTTTGTTTTTGTTTTTTAAGTACCAAAAGGTTGATGAGACGTTTTAACCAGTTTTCCTACTTACTTCCAACTAAATTATTAAAAGAAAGAAAAAGAAACCCAAGAAACAAAAGCAGCAAGACCCCTGCCAACACACACACACACACACACACACACACACACACACACCAGCTCCTTTCCAGAACCCTGCCTAGGTGAACCGACACAAGCCCAGTGAGTACACTGACCTGCTGCACCTGGAGTGGTTTCTGCAGAGCTTCAGGTAGCCCTCAGAAACACTCATTCCATGCTATGGATGTTGACGGTGCCAATACGAAAAGTCCCCAAACAGCGAAGGAAGATGTGTGAACTGACCTTTCAAGCCATCTTTTTACTAGTTCTCGATTGAGAGAGGGAAACAGACAGACGACAGACGGACAGACTGACAGACAGACAGACACAAGGGCATCGAGAGATGTGCAACTTTACAGGCACTTTATGTTCTCTCGGGGCACCAAAAGCATGGAAGATGTGTGAGCGGCCCAGATCCTGAACAGAGAAGTCAAGGAACGTGGAAATAAAAGCTGCTTTTGAACATGGTACTGTCTGCTCTACCTTCGACATCAAGGTCTGTTCTTCCCTGAGGCCCCCAACACTCAAGTGGAAGAATGTAAGTGAGTTCACAGTCTCCTATTCAGGGGCCTCTCCATAGAATCCTGTTTTGTACCCATTTTCACACAGGGGACAATCACCATTTATATTGCTTCATAAACCATTCTGCATAACATCCTGTATCATGACTAACACACATTTTTAAGACTCCAACCATAGACATGCTGACATTAAAAAAAAAAAAAAAAATGAAAAGCAGACATCATCTTCCAACCAAAAGAACATTGTTTTGGCCATACTGTACCTTCCCACCCCATAGCTGTAGTAGCCAGTATGGCAAGAACAGTCTTTAGCGCATACCTGCATTGGACCTCTATTCCCACCCACCACTTTGATCTACCACCTCAGCAGGTTTTAATTAGGAGGCCAGAATTAACACTTGGGCCATGATATACAAGTCAGTGACCCGACTGGTGCACTTCCCATTAAAAGTATGATAAAGCATCTTTGAAAAGAAACTCTCCTTCAGTCCCTTTATTCCCTGTTCTTTTTCGTTATGACTCTAAATTTCATGAACCAAGATTAGCAAAACTCCAACTTGACGAGGAGAAACAAAACCCGAGGCTCAAAGTAAATACCCTCATTGGAGACTTAAGAAGAAAAAGAAAAGAGGAGGAAAAAAAAGGAGAGAAGAGAGCACATAATGCACACATGTCCACAGCTTCCTTTTGAGTTAATAGAAAGAAGAAGAAAAAACAACCTAAAAAACGCAACAAACTGAGGAAAAGCTGCTTTGATATTAGCATGCACAATCAATACATCTCTTAAAAGGCGTCTCTCATGGCTAAAGCAACGCAATTATCAGCTTTGCAATAAGGTTAGGTCCTGGCACAGCCACCTGGATGACTCAGAGGTCTCAGCAGCCCGTCTCAGGTGCTTTGTCTGGGATGTTATACACTACACAAGTATCATTCAACAAAGGAGCTGTTTACTAATTTCACAGACATTTGAAGGACTCGAGTAATTACATATTCAATCAACAGTGACCTCCTGAAAAGATTCTTTTTTCTTTTTAAACAGAGAAATCCAGAGAGTCCTCAAAAGAGAGAAAGAAAGGAGAGCCACCCTCCGGTGCCCTCCCCCTCCTCTCCATGTGTAACTATCAATGTATATCAACCAAGCATGCAATCATATCTATTGTCACTTTCATTCATGTCATGCCCTTGCTTATATGGTTTAGATATGAATTATTGACTGTTATACACCTTGTTGTAAAAAATAAATAAATAAATGGGATGGCAGGTACTTTGCCTGGCGTTAAAGTGGGCTAGAAAGTCTGAGACTAGCAGCTGATCCCTGTTTGCAGCAAGCACCCCTCAGTCCCTCTTTACACCCTGGCTTCAGATTGCTTTCTCAACTCTTTCTTCTTACAAGGGAGCGACTTAACCCACTTTGGAAAATCAAGGACCAAAATAAAGAAACAAGAGGACAGTTGCTAAGTGCCCTTTTCTCTGCGCATCTGTTGTTTAAGAACACCTCTGATTGATGACTGCGATTTTTTAATTGTTGCTTTAAAATTTAAATGCCCCCCTGGGATGTGTTATAAGTGTGTTAGTCTATGATATGAGGTCTAGAAAGTAGAAAAACAACAGAGGGAATGATCTCAGGATAATGTAGTGCCCTAAATCCAAAGACTTATCTCTCCTAGAAAAATCAGAGACCATTCAAAAGCAGGTTTCACCCAGTTGCATAGTTCATTCCACAAATGTATTTGAAGACACTTTTGAGAACCTCAAGTTGGTTACTCTGTGTAAATAACAAATACCAAAAGTGGCAAAAAGAAAGCTGAACAGTTTATCTCTCACACCTCCTGCCCCCAACAGCAGGGGTCAGAGGGATGGAGGCAGTAATTATAGATGAAAATATATTCCTTCAGGAAATGGACTTTTACTTTCGTATTTCCCCCCCCAAAGGCTTATCATTCTATGAATTTCCCGTCAGAACCTCTGCCTTTGCCCCAATTTAAAAAACAGTTGGTGCCAGATTTAAAGAAAACAGACTGCTTGGAATGAGCTGTCAAAGATGTTCCCCTTTAGAGAAAGCAGAAAGGTCTTTCTTGGTAGCACTGCATTTTAAAATGTTAAGCGCAAGAAAAGTAGCAGGGCCACAGATTCAGTGATTTGACTAGCCCAAGAAAAGCACCCAAAGGTTGGATTTTTTCATTCCTACCTGTTTTTTCTTTGATTTCACACAACACATTAAACAAGGCGGGCTTCATTCTGTGGCAGTTTAAAGCATGTTTTCTGCAAGAAAAAACAACAACAACAACAAACACAACAGCTTAGGTGGACACTCAAGATCAAACTGACAAAGTACAGGGGGAACCTGATCATTTAGCCAAAAAAAATTACACTCCAAGCCTAACTCTGTGACATGCTTCAATTGTTTCTATGACTTAATATACAAAGTCCCACCATAGGAAAAGAAGCAATGTTAATTAGCAGTGAGAGTAGGGATTTAACTACAGAGCAGAAATAACCTAAATTATGCCCATTAGGGAGAGGATTCCTTTCTTTTCCTCTTTCTCCTTTTCTATCTTCCCCACCCCCCCCCCTTGGTAAGTAGTTAAATCAAAGTGGAATTCTTCAACCAAGAACCCTATTGAAGACAATGAATGCAGCAGGCCAAATGCATAGGTTAACAGTTCTGTATACTCTCTGCAAGAACCATAGCCTAGGAGCTATCTGCCTCTGTGTGTGTGTGCATGTGTTTTCAAATTTAATTCATCCATGTGTTCGAATTCATTCTGCAGATGCCCCTGAATTCTCATAAACATAAGATGCTTGAAAGGTCTTGTGAGTAGAACTGTCAATTTATAAAATTTCAGTCCCCAAGTTAAAGAGTATGGAAATGCGTTGCCAGGGGGCAAACATACCCAGATGGGGAATAAATTCATTTCTCTGTGTTCACATTATGGCTCTTGTGCGCACACGGCTTATTTGCAGGTGTTGAAATTCAATTATTTACAATTAGGACCTTGCACCCACTGGGGAAAAAATAAATACAATTTTGCCTTTTAGATTAGTGATTTACCTGGTTCCTGTGGTTGTGCATGTTTGTACTCAAAATGCACTTGAGGGACAGAACAATGCCCTTCCTTCTAGTTTATTATGGACTCACTTAGCAGAATGATATTGTTTTGGAAACAAAATACTGATCTTATCAGCTACTAGCTAAGGGAATTCTGTTTACTAACTAAATGTACGTGTAAAGATAAGCAGAAAACTCTGGCACTCAAAACATTCAATTCTTTTTCAATCAGTTTTAAAGTTAAAAAAAAAAAAGATACATCTTCTATAGGAGCAGGGATCACCTACACACTATACTGTGTAGCAAGGGAATAACAAACTCAAAATTCAAAATGCACACATACACATCATCTAAAATAGTCATAGCTTACTTTCCGAATCAACAAATATATACTACAAAGGAAAAAGCTTAATTGTCGAAGTAGTTACACATTGTTTCAAGAAAAAAAAAAAAAAAAAGAGGTTAGAAATGAAAACATTTCAATATATGTAAGATCTTTTCTGGGTCTCTGAAAACACTTCTCACTCATCCGAGTTTGTTTTTGTTTTTAACACAGGCCCAAATGCAAAAAATGGGCAGATCCATCTAGAAGCTTTGCTTCCCCACACTACACAAATGGGGTTGGAGAGAGACAACTGTATTCTTCCCGGTCCCCAAACTGCATCTGATCTTTCTCAGCATCTAGGCCATTAAAGGGGATACCCGCTGAGAAGTGTTTGTCCTCAGTTTCACAGAAAAGAGAGAGCAGAAAGTATGGAGGATCCGAGCTCACTGGCCTCTTCCACTTCATGAACTTGTGATCAAACCAGTTTATCAGTGATGTCTGAGTGTATTTTTCTGGAACAATGTTATGGAAAAAAATCTGTTCCAATTCAAGAGAGAGTTGCCAGTGGGGAGCCTCTCATTTGCCATATCCATTAGCTTTTCTTCAGATAATAACATTCAAAAAGAGCACCAATTAATTTTTCAAAAATCTTTCCCCTCCACCATTAAAAGCATGAAAATAGTTTTTTGGGGGGGAGCCTTTTAACATTCCCAAGTTTTCAGGCGCCCTAAGCCTTAGCACTTTTAAGTTTACATGTTCCATGTGTTAGCAGCTAAAATGAGTGTAATTCATAACATGCGTGCTTTTACTTGCTTCCTCTTATTTTCTCAAGGCTCTGTTTCCCTTACATAAAATTCATATTATATGTTATCCACATAACTAAGTCATGTAAGGGCTAGCCATTTTGTAATATATTTAAAGGAATTCCAAAGCAAAATAGAAAGCACTCAGATTTAACAAAGCTGAGTGATTGTGTGAACATATGTGACCATTGGATTTTTTTTTTTTTAAATCCTTCCTATCTGAGTTGGGCCTTGGGTAAGCTGTTAGTAGCTTTGCCACTTAACCTGTGTTTTCATTTTGAAAGAGGATTTGCTGTAAAAATCCTAGAGTCAAGAACCTGGTGGTGGGTTCAGTTAAGGAAGCCCCAGTTTCATAGTTATATTTCTTCATGTCTCGTTCTACTGAAATACATAAAATTCATACATGCCTTCATTTCAATTTAGTTGCACTCTAAGTAATCCTGGAAAAGGCATGGGGCAGAGAATATGCTTGGTATTTGTCCCCACCCCTTTATACAGGAGACACATAAGTGTCCGTCCTGGGAAGGTGAGAACACCAACTCAAATTAAGAGACAATAAAGTTAAACTCAAAATCCGAGTCTCCGACAACTAACAAACAGTCCTCAAAGCAAAATTATCTTTACTTTCCTCCCATTTTCTTTTTCTAAAAACAAAAACGGAGTGACTGCAAGATATTTTCTTACTGTCTGACATCCAACACAGAACTGCCCTGCTTTTTGTTTGTTTGTTGTTTTTGTTTGTTTTGGGTGGGGAGTGAGAAAAGAGAAAAGACAAAAAAAAATATGGAGGGGTAAATGAAGAAGGAAAATCAAACTTGCTGAATTATCTAAGTAAGGACTCAGTGGCATCTGCAAATAAAGTGTTCTTGGGACATTTTTTATTTTGTCATGTTCCGAAGTCCCTCAACTACAGTAGGCAAGGAATGCTGCTCGGAACTTGACAATTCTGCTTCCCTCATACACTTTTTTAAAGCAGCTTAAAAAAAAAAAAAAAAAGTGCCGAGGGCCGCTTTCGGATTAGTTGGCAGCATTTTCGGCGTGGCTGCGTGTTTGTGTGCATTCATACAAATACCTCTAACAGACACACACGCACAATATCTACACACTGCCATATCACCGCACGGGCGATCACACTTTCGATAACAACGCTTCTTTAAATTGTACTCCTCCGCCATGGAGTTGCTTGTTAAAATGAGAAAAGAAACAACATTTTTAAAAGAAAGAGCTGTAGTGATTCGGTTCCCATTGTTTCCCCCTGCGAGAGGGAGGAAAAAAAAAAAAGAAGAAGAAGAAGAAAGAAAGAAAGGCAAAGAAAAGCCTCCATCTCACCTGGCCTGCGCTTCATCCAAACTCTGGTCTGTGATGGTCATAATTTGCTGTAAAATGTCCCCGATGTCCTGCTTCCTCCCGCCCTCCCCCTCGGTCCCTCCGGCCCCATCCTGCAAGTGCTGGGACAGGCCGGGGTGTCCGGCCATCCCGACCCCAGCGTGGGAATGCATCAGCCTCGGCTGCTCGTCCATCTCCAAAGGCTCCGGCAGCCCCGGCTCTTCCTCTTCGGCTCCTCGGCTCGGCGCCTGGGAAGCACCGAGGCTTTTTATCCTTCAAGCTGTCTTCAAATCCTTTTCAGGATAAACAGGGACCGGGGTTTAAAAAAAAAAAAAAAGACCAAAAGGGGGGAAAAAAATCTCTTTGCCTCTTTAGAGGATGGTGGGAGGATGGGGAGGGGGAGGGGGGCGTGAAGGGGTTGCGGGGTGAGGGTGGGGATAAGGGCTGGTGGGGAAGGGTGTTGACTCCAAAAAAGCAAGAAAAATAAACCACCTTCCCACTTGGCGAAAAGAAATCAGAGCTGCCTTTGGTTTTTCAGTCCGATCTCCTTTGCAAGGCAGAAATGGGCTCCCGGCGCTTAAATCTGTGGCTTAATCCTTTTGCAAATATGCATTGATCGGGAGAAAGGAAAGGAAGGCAGGGGGATTGCAATGCAAACTTTCCCCCCCACCCCCCGCTGCCCCCCACCCCCACTCCGGGCCAGAGTGATCTCAAAGGGGGTGGGCTGTAGCAGAAGCCAGATCTCCCCCAGCCGTGGCGTCAGGCAAAACCCAAGCTCTCTCCTCCGTGTCTCTGCAAACTCCAGCAGCCCCGTCAGCCTCCTGCTTTTGTTTAGCCCAGGCTCAGGACTCCAGAAACATATACAGAAAAACCACAGCCTGAGAGGAGGAGGAGAAGGAGGAGGAGGAGGATGAGAAGGAGAGGGGAGGGGGCCGAGGGAAGGGGGGAGGGGCGGAGAGACCAGGAGGCGGGGGCCAGCGGAGGGGGGTAGGGCTTCAGAGCCCCGCCCCCGTCTCTGATTGGCCAATCTAAAGAAACCGGCTCTTCCTCCCACTACTTTCCACCAAGCTCCTCCTCCTCAGCCTTCTTCAGCTCCTCCTCGCCCGGGTATCCTGTCAATCAGAGTTTAGAGGCGGGCCGGGATGAGGCGGAGCTAAGAGCAAGTCTCCAGTCCTTAAAGGTGCAGAGCGAGTCTAGCTCAGGCTCTTGTCTTGCTTGCCTCTCTTAGGCTGCGTCCTTGAGGAAAACGTGGCTCCTCTTAAATGCAAGACTGTAAAATTAACACGAAAGCACACAGACGGTGTGGATCCCTCCGCCCCACCCCTCGTTCGCTTCTGCAGTGAAGCTGCCATAGTAAACTTGGTCCTCTGAAATCCTTAAACCTCGGAGAAACTGTTGAGAGCAAAACTTTGCAGTGTGACGTAGTTAGTAAATAATGATCTCTAATATATGAAAGTCTAGATAGTAGATAATTTACAAAGACTCACCTCCAGGCCAGCAAAAAAAAAAAAAAAAAAAAAAAAAAAAAACAGATTGCCATTAAATGTGAACTAAATAAAACCAAATAAAACTGAAGAAAAATACTAATAAATAAGTTCACCAAATGAAAAGAACTCAACACTTCTCTTCCCCCTGAGGGAAGCTGATTATTTGGCTTAAACACTTAATAAAGGATTGCATTGTCACTGTCTGGTTCTAGTTTTTAATATAGTCTAATAAGCATTAATAACAGGGAGAATAAGGAAACTGACATTTATTGAATGCCTACTACGTACAAAGTAATTTACTTGAGTTATTGTATTTAATTCCCAAGACATCTCTGTGAATTATGGAATATTGTTCTCATTTCACAGAGAAGAAACTTAGAAGAGTTAAAGTATTTGTTCAAAGTCCATAGTTACAAATATGAAAGCAGGAATTCATACTCAAGTTTGGCTCTCACCAAGGCTGGGTGTGTCTACGTATAGTAGGCCTCATATCTAACAGACACATGTGAATGTGATAAAAGTTACTTGTGTGCCTTGTGTTTGTGTCACTTGAAACAGAGTTAAGTACTTAAAAGAACAGATATTAAAACAAGAGGGTTGGGATTGAGAATACATAGTTAATAAATAAGTGAATTAGCCAATCAGTAGTGGCTCACACCTTTAATCCTGGCACTCCAGAGGCAGAGGATGACAGGTCTCTGTGAGTTTGAGGCCAGTCTGGTCTACAAAGTGAGTTCTAGGACAGGCTCCAAAGCTACACAGAGAAAGATAGATAGATAGATAGATAGATAGATAGATAGATAGATAGATAGATAGACAGACAAACAAAAGATAAAGCTGGTATGTAATTCCTGCCTGAGGCAATCCCCAAAATTTCCTTTGTTTTCCTTTTAGTTCAGCTAATAGGGGAATCTAATTGGGGAGATATTCTCAATGCCCATAATATAAAACAAAACAAAACAAACAAACAAACAAATAAACAAACCCACTGACCACATAGGCAAGTCCTGGACTGCTTTGAAAGTTAAAATACTCTCTTGTGTATCCAGTACTCTCCCTGCATGGCTCTATACAGCCAGCCTCGGTATCCCCAATCAGCAGAATGGGCCATCACCTAGCCAGGCACTTGGAGATCCTCAAATAGAATGTTCTTCTCTTCATTAACCATTATGCAAACGCTTGGCAAGATAAGGGGCCCTCAGGGAAGCACTTCAAAGCAGCTCTTAACATGCTCATTGGCACCCATTGGCAGAAGGGCATGCAGTAGTGTGTATTAACTGTACTGACAGTGCCATATTACTTAATAAAAGTGGCTTTATACACACACATATCTTGACTTGTAAGCTGATGGTTTAATCAACACTAATGAGAAGTTGAGTAAAACTATATACTTAAAATCATATGTCAATCTCAGCCTATGTGGTCTCATATATTCCTTGCCTCTTACAATGTGAGGTTGGATAGGAACCTATAAATCAGTTTTGAAGCAATTCCGAGCTGTGAATCTAAATGTTACCAAGCCAAGTACTGAGAAAGGCACCATACATACTATAAAGATCAGTATTGTCTAGGGTCATTTTGCTAGGGGAATTAGAGATGTGTACAATATTAATTGTACAAATGACTCATATGTGTTATTTACCAATCTAAGCTTTTCTGTTCAAGGTATTGAGTTAGGTCACCACAACTATCTGGTCTCAATTCTTATGCATCTAACTATGACTCCATACAGTTGCCCAAATACCTTTCAATATAAATAAATGGCATACTGAAGAAACCACACACTACACAAGAGATGAAAGAAAGTGAAAACCACTTAGAGTAAAGTGGGCTCTGAGGTGGTTCTGAAGGGCACATTTGATCTCACGGTTAAAGCATGCTTCAGGGGCCACACTAGAAGTAATGGTAAGCCTGTATGACTGCACAGGCAGCAGCTGTCAGCATGGTGCTTTCTCTGGTGGACACTGAGGTCACATAAGAGACTGTTTCAATCATATGAACAGGTAGCATGGCTAGTTATACAGTTGTCCAAACCAACTGGTAAATAAATGACTACCAACTTGCCCAAATCATCAGGGTAAGTGTGTGTGTGTGGGGGGGGGGGGAATCGATGTCAAATCCATTAGGAAGGAGGCAAGAGAAATAAGAAGGCAAGGGTGATGCTGAGACCACACCAAGATGGTGTCACTGTGAGAGCTGACTTGATATGAGTGAGAAAGAGAAAGGAAGCGGCTTCCAGTCTGGAATGAAGCAGCACTGGGATATGATTCATCCAGTGCTGAGTCTGATGTAGGCTTTTGTAGTAAGTTACCACTTAATTTGGCTAACTTAAGTCCCATTTTTAACACCTCTCCCTACTTTGCGGTGAAGATGGCCTGGCATGGCACAGTGTCTGACTGGGATTCATTCCACCCTTCCGTGGCATAGATTGTATCAGCACACTAAGTAAGCCACTGTTTCCAGGTCTTACAGTCTTGTGTGATCATCTCTACACACTGTCTTCTGAAGCATGATTGTCTGAAGTCCTTATTTTTTTTTTTTTTATGAAAATAAAGGAATTCAAAGGGAGCAAACATCTTAGGTGAAATAGAATGACTAGGATCGAATTAGAGAAGTTTGAAAAGTAGGTTCTGAGGGAAAAAATTCTACGTGCAATTTCCCAATTTTATGAACAGTGACAGAAGAAGGATACTGTTTTTCATTCCTTCTGTAACCGGACAACAACACTTTACTTATAATCCCTGTGTTACAAATATGTGCTGAAAGAATGAATAAGTCTGGTGATCTTGCAGTACTTAGAGGAGCTGAGGCTTGCTGAGTCCTGCTTTCTGGATGTGAGTCCTGCTCAAAATTTTACTCAGTAACAAAGCAGTTCTCAGTCCAACCAACTTCTAAGGTGCCACAAAGTCGGGCCACCATGCTCACCTCTGTGAGAAGACTGGGTGATGCTGAGAGTATTCGTTCAAACTTCTTCAAATCCTAGTCAAACACACATCATCATCCTATGCAGAAAAAGAACAAGGTGTGGGGAATGAGTGAAAGGACACCACTATATTCTCTAGCAAACCAGGGCATGGATTTGTTGGTACTGTAAGGATTCAGGCATTTTGCTGACCTGGCTTATTCACCTGGCAGAATGAACCCAACCAGTATCCTGGTCAGCCCAGCGATCCATGAATGCGTAGCCTGCACGCAGGCTCAAAAGGCACCATTAAAAGAAAGACCCCCGCCCACATACGATCTCTTTCTGGTTCCTCTCTTTCCCACTCTCTTCCCTACGGTTCCCCTGGGGCAGAAAGGACTTTCCCTGTCTCCTTCTTCTGTCCTCTCTGTGTGTCTCTTTACCTCTTTTCTCTTCCCTTCCTTTCCCTCCTCTCTTTCTAATAAAACTTCTCACTTAAGCTCTGTCTGCCTGATGTGCTTGTCCGTCCATCCTGGCCAACCATGGAATCTTTCAAGGCCCCCCATGCAAGGCCCCCTCATCCATTATCATAACAGGTACTGTCAGAGATAAATTTATTACTCCATGCTGCTGTATCATCTAAGCAAGACACTAATTTATGCACCGTAGTCGTTTGAATGAGAATGGCCTCCATAGGCTCGTAGATTTGGATACTGGGTAACCAGGGAGTGGCACTATTAGAAGGAATTAGGACATGTGGCTTTGTTGAAGGAAAAGTGTCACTGAAGATGGGCTTTGAGGTTTCAAAAAGCCCATTGTAAGCCTAGAGTCTTTCTCTTCCCTAGGCCTGTGGATCTAGGATGTAGAACTATCAGCTCCTTCTCCAGCATCATGTCTGCCTGTATGCCACCATTTCCCACCATGATGACAACGGACTAAACTTCTGAAACTATAAGCCAACCCCTGGTTAAACATTATCTCTCTTTTTTTGTTTGTTTGTTTGCTTGTTACCACACTGTGCTATTTGTGAACTTTTCACTCACCTATATACCTTTATGTCCTCCATCTACCTGGAATATTTTTCTTCTTTTTGTTTTGTTTTCTCTGATGTTTTTGTAGAAATCTTGTAGCTTTGCCCTGACTCTTTGCCTTACTGGGAAGTCTTTAAAGTTGCGGTGGGTTTACTTCCCTCTGAATTAGATCACAGATATTCTAGAATGAGGACTCTTAACCAAGGTCTATATAATAGCTTTAAAAGTTCTACAGAGTCCTGGAAATTATACACAGAAGTTGGTAGTGTATGCCTGTTCACATTACCTGGGAGTAGGGGCTATGTGTATGTATATGTATATGTATATGTATATGTATATGTATCTCTGTGTGTGTGTGTGTGTGCGCATGCGTGTGCATATGTATATCAGAGCCTCAGGAGATTTCAGGGGCTCCACAGTGTAGCATCTATTAGTCTTAGATAATAAAGCTATAAATGGCACAAATTTACCCTGGCATCTTGAGAAATCACATGGTTCTATTTTCTAAGAAATCCCTGTTTCAAATTCCTATGCAGAAGTAGTTCCCAGATTGTCAACAGCTCATTAGGAGTAGCTATTGAATGATAGTCAATATTGTATCAATGTTAGAACTAAACAGCCAACATTTCAAACCCTTGAAAGCCAAACAAAAGTGTAGGGGAAGGGTTGATGCATTACATTATCATGGTCATTGTCATATTCTCCAAGCTCTGGGAACTTTGTAGTGAAGAGCCAAGCTGGATCCCTTGACTTGCACTCTAATTTATGAAATAATACACAAATAAAGAAACACATATGCCCAGAGACTCATAAATCTTGTGGATAGTGTGAGCCAGGCTGATGAGCATCTTCAGTGCTCAGCCTTGAATAGGATGTCTAGGTCATACTTCTCCTCTCAAAGCTCAGGGATCTGTGTAGAAAAGAGAAAGATGAAAAGATTGCAAGACCCAGAGGTAGTGGATGACTTCCAAAAACAGCAGAATGGATGCACGTATGAATTCACAGAGGCTGTTACAGCATGAACAAGACCTATACAAGCCCAAGCCAGACAGCATCCCTCCCAGAGCAAAGGACAGTAAGTCCCATCCCAGCCAAGAAGCTTTTTCAAAATAATAGCTGCCAGGAGAGGGAGAATCAGTTTTCGTCAATGGAGTAACACTGTGTATATCAACAACATTCCAGGGGAAGGCCCCCATGATCAGGAGCTGGTTAACACAAATTGGCCTCCATGTTTTTAGTGGCTTTTGATTATTGTTCTTAAGAGAAAGAAAGACCATGAAGTTGGTCGGATGGGGAGGAGGAGAGGATCTAGGAGGAAGTGGGAGATGGAAAAGAATGTGATTTAAATATACTGTATTGAATTCTCAAAGAATTAAATAAATTTTTTAAACAAATGACCAGTTTCCGAGCAGCCAGTGGGTTTGGTCTTGGGTGATGGGATGACACAAGGACAGGCATGCAGAGATTCTGGGGAAGGGCACACAAAAGGGAGAGGCAGAGTGGTGGAAGAGCAGGTGCCAAGAGCCTGGTGTGGGGTAAGCTGGAGGAAGGAAAGAAAGCTAAGTGGAGACCAGACTGAGGCTCAGAGGTGAGCCAGCATTCAGAATTCTGTGCTGAGCCACGGCAGAGTTAGGATTTTATTCTAAGTGCTTTTGAAGTTCAAGGAGGATGCTAACTAGGGATTTGACATCAAACTTTGACCTGACAAATGTTTTGTGACAGCATGCTCTATGGTACTAGGCACTGTCTAGTCAGCAGAGAATATGCTAGCGGCAGACACCCCAGGCACAGTTTCTGCACTCATGACCAAGAACTCAAGAAGAAAATCCATCCTTAGCAAAGGGATCTTCATTTACCTGATGTTTCTGGGAATGGCTTCTTCACACATACATGTGCTTTCATTTGACTTCTTTCTTACTGTTTTTTTTAATTATTCCTCCAAATCTACAAGACACTTAAGAGTTCAACACTATACTGTCCATACAATGAGAACGTTTTATAGAGGGTGGGAAGAAGGGCCACCTCTCTCTGAAGGGCCACCTCCATCTTCCCCAAACAAGTATCTATCTTGAGATTCAGCAGCTGAGGTGATACTAAAGGATATATATTGGCAAGGCCCAAAATACTAGAAAGAAATAACAACACATTTATCAATTATTTCATTAAAGGAATAATGTTGGATAGAGTGGCATGGATGAGGAGGTGCCATCTTATTTAGCTCTCTGTAAACTACAGTTGTTCTTCATGAGATATCCTGCTTTCTCATTATGGGGCACTGCTGTGGGCTGCCACACCTCTTTCCCGAACTGTACGTTTCTGTGTTATTTCACCCTGTCCAGAGCAAGGAGGAGTGGGACCATACCTTTGCTTCCTTTGCCTGCTGCTCAGGCTTGTTCCCTGTGTGTGAAAGAGTCTGAGCTGGCATTGTGCTCAATGTTTCTCTATGGTCTCTATTCCCAGTGTACTTCCTTACAGGGGAAAAAGTACATAGACTATGCAGGGGCATTAACTGCCAGTGTCACTCTTCCATGTCTTTGGTGAATTATTGTTCAGGCTTGAAAGACTCCTATGTGTTACAAGCATTGAATTTTGCTTCTTGCAACACATTCCCCTAGAAGCTCCAGCTCAACACATATCTTGGCACATTTGATTTTGAATAATCTGGATGGGTCATGGTCAACTTTCCCCTTGTCTCATGCCCTGTTGATTTTTATCAACAAATATTTCCATGTCAGTCTAAGTTGTTCAGATTTTCTAGAGCCTTTTTTATTTCATATTTCACCACAGGGCTTAAAAACACTAATCCCCACACCAGTCTCTGCTGAGTGAACCTTTTTCTTAGCTCTCTTGGGAATACAGCCCTATCTGGATCAATGAACTACACACGTAGTTCCTCATATAGCCAAGCTGCTCAGTAATGCTTGTCTTCCATTATTGTCTTCAAATCCCTCATAGCCATGGGGACCCCAGCCAATGATAAACAGGTGTCCCCAATGGCTCACACGAACCAGTCCATCAAGACTGCTTTTCATTGTATTGTCCCAGGTTACTCACTCAGCCTTGTCTTAGGGATGGATGGATGGGTGCCTCTATTACCAACTTTGTTTGTTTCAATAATAGCAGGCAAACTCATCTACTCACCCCCCATGTCCCACAACCTCACAAGCCCAGCTGTGCAGGTTCTTTGATTTATTGTTTTAAAGTCATCCCCAAGTTTAGCTGTCCAGATATAAAGAATTCTCTAATTATCATCATTCCCTGTGCTGGGCCATTATCAAAGTCTCCATGATGAATCTGGGATTTTCCTCTTCCTCTGTGGTAAAGTTCTAACCTCAGGGATACCTTCTGTCACTTTCACCTTGCTCTCTCCCTCCTCTCTGCTGTTTTTGGATTCTTGGAAGGGCTCCTTAGCACAGGCCTATTTTATACTCTTTTTCCCTTGTGTGCCACCAACTGTGAAAAACAAAACCATCAAGACAGCCTCATCTCAACCCTCCCTCTTCCCCAATAAGCTTCACTTTTCCTAGCAGATGACAGGCTAATAGACAGTAGATAGTCTCTTGGTAGTTCCTTCCTTACAAAGGCAAATTCTTTCGGGGAGACAGCTCACCCTCAGTTACATGTCTTACCACCCACAGCAGAAGTCAGCCAACTGCCAAAGTGGCCTTTTTACTCTGCATGTTTGCTACCTTTGGGGATTGCAGTGTATTGTCCAGCTCATCAGTCAGTCGGGGGCTGTCCCCACTACTTGTACCCATTTATTAAGGAGGAGAGTCATCTCATACCATTTAGATAAAGATGGTCACTCTGGGATTCTTCAAAAGGATTTTTCTCTTGCACAAGTCTTGTCCTAGTTGGCATGTCTTATCATCCATAATAGGATACATGCAACTGCCACTATAGTACAGAGGAATGACATTTGTCTTAGTTACAGTATTATGTGCTGGTGAAACACCATGATCAAAAGCAAACTGGAGAAGAAAGGGCTTGTTTGGCTTATACTTCCATCTCACTGTTCATCATTGGAGGAAGTTGGGATGGGAACTCAAGAAGGACAGGAAGCTGGAGGCAGGAGCTTATCCAGAGGCCATAGAGGAATGCTCTTAAGGGCTTTCTCCTTAACTTCCTTTCTTATAGCATTCAGAACCACCAGCCCCCAATGGGCTGGGTCCTCTCCCATTGATCACTATTAAGAAAAATGCCCTACAAGCTTGTCTAAAGCCCAATCCTCTGGAAGTATTTTCTCAATTGAGGATATTTCTCTCTGATGGAAGATCTAGCTTGTGTCAAGTTGATCTGAAACCAGTCAGCACACTGTCCCATACCACATGGGGAATGATATCCATATTGAGATTGCTTCTGGATGCTCTACACACAGACAGATCAGCCTCTGTTTATATCTTCCTGCCCATTGCAAGGACTAATTAACTGCTCCTCCCAGATTATCTGTGGCTCTGCTTGGGTTTCAGTTGCATCTCATGACTTCTAGATAGAGCACTGAAGACAGACCAAAGAAATTATTTTATCAAGTCTAGCTTGGTGAAACAGTGAGTTTTAGGTCACTTACAAGTACATGGGTGACAAAAGCCTAACGCTGTATGAGTGACAGCTCATGAAAGCTGGAGCTCTCCTGACTAACCCATGGACATTTCCACTCCTCCCCAGAAATTGTTTACTGCCTATACAGTCCCAAAGAAAGGATTTGTGAATAGTAACATTTTCTGAACTTCGAGTCTTGTAAGTTTCCTGGCTTAGAAAATTCTGGTCAGCTTCCTGAGTCTTATGAGCTGAAGTTTCAATACATAGGAAATAACTAAAAAGCACACACACCCATCATGATTGGACTTCCTCCCTCTCAGTCCTGCTCCCTAAAGTTTCCATGACTCCCAGTGGTATAAAGAGGTGGGAACTATGCCCTTAACTTGTGGGCCCTGCAGAGATTGGAATTGGAGAGATACTGTTTTCACTCCTTTATCAGTTCCCAAAACACAGAGCCCCCCCTCCAGTTCCCCCAGCCTCCCCCCAATTCCCGGGGAATCATCTGCCTTCCTTTTCTATTCTTTATTCTCTTAATCAAACATTATCAGCTGGGAATGTTCCCAGTCATACCTAACTAAAGCAATTCATCTTAAAGTACAAGTAAAACGTAAGTGCAATCCCCTAATAGTTGTAGATAATTGTGTGGTCTAAAGTAGGCTTTGTTTTAGGGAATTCAAAATTCATTGTATACAATCCCCAAGAGGTTGGCTTCAATCCACAGCCAATTTTAGTGCTCATAACTCCATCAGCTACATGTTGGTAGTTCTTTCTGGCCCAAATCATGTTTAGAAGAATTGATCAGGGTTCATTGGGACAGTTAGGAGAGCTGGTGAGATGATTCAGTAGACAAAATATCTTGCTACAAATCTTGATTTCTTGAGTTCTATCCCCAGAACCCACACAATGGAAAAAGAGGAATTCCTTCTTCAAGTTGTCCTCTGACCTCCACACAGGGGTCATGACACATGTGCTCACACACATAAACACTTAATAAATGCAACAACAAAGATGGTTAGAATGTTTCCTGGAACCTATAAGGTCTAAGATGGCCTTGCTCCCATGGACTAGTTATGGGCTAGACCAGTGAAAGTGACTGGATATTGGGTTTCCTTATCATTTATTGGATTCACTCAAATGGAGGAGACAAATTAGAAGAGGGTCAGTGCAGAATGGTTTATGTGTCATGAACTTGACACCAATGCACATTCACAGTAGTTTGTCAAGCAAAATCAGCCCTATGGATAGCTTAGATTCAAGGCTTGGGAAATTTACACCATACTCCAGGCCTTGATGGCAGAAGCTATGAACTCACTTTGCAAATATGGGAGTGTTTTTGGAATTAAGAATCAATATGGATGCTTGACCTGGAGCATTCTGATAGTCTCTACTAACTGTAAGAGCACTGTATCTCTGCCATATGCAGTCAGTAACAAAACTTCATCTACACTGTTTGCTCCAATAATAACTTGTGAAACTTGCAAGATTGTCTTCAAGTCTGGACTTGACACTTCATGTGTCCTGGGAAAGAGAGAAATTACAGTGGGGTGTGGGTGGGCAGAGGAAGGCATCTGCAGTGGCAGGCAAATCTCTATTCTCAGGAGCTCCACCCGCCCTTAGACTTCTTCAGCCTTCTTTTCTCTCTTTGTTAGTACATGTATATAAGAATGATCAATAAACCCTATAGTATATACAGACACACTCTACTCCCTGTATTTCATCAGAAAAGCACCTGGCAGGCTCTGCTAGTTCTGTATCCATAGCATGCATTCTTTCCTACAAATCACAATTTAGTCTGACACAATATACCTGGCTAAATAACTTAATATCTCAGGCTATTTTGCATGTATGTCATAATTTGTCATAATTCTGAACAAAGAGGAATTTCTCGAGTATGGCTCCTGGAATAGCTGGGTTTTTGTTGCTTCTGTTTTCACAGCTCAAAAGTGGACAGACAGCATATTTATGTCCACTTCCTTTTCATTCTTATTACTAGTAGGGCTGCCGTAATAAGGATGTAATGTCTGCTGATATAGAGTCATCTTTGCACCACAGGAATAAAAAGGATCATTACAGATAGAAATGGGAATGAAATGCTTTGAATTTCTGGGCATTCCCTTGAAAAGCATATCAATCCTTGAACAGCCAATTCTAGGCTTAGCATAGGAGGGAAGTGATCCAATATTTGCTGAAGTGATGCCCATTGTTTTACTGGTACAAACTTTGTTTTAAGCAGCATAGCAACTAAACTAACTCACAAACCTAGAAAGGGAGGGGCCTTGGAAGAAGGGAAAGAAGTATTTTTCTTCCTCAAATGAGCTCTCACTAAGTTACTCCTGCTTCTTCCTAGATATTTAGTCTGCTCAGACACAGAGAACGACCAGTGCATAGGAATCATGTCAAAAAGCACAGAAAGGGGGGCAAATCTTGCAGTAATCATGTGAGTAGGCTAAAGAGATCACTAGAGCAAGGAAGTATAGGTCAGCCCTTCCACAGTTGTCCGCATCCAAACTTCTTTTCTAAGCCAGTCAGAGGAACCATCTGGAACATGTCACCCCTACCCCCCTCCCCTGCTTCCCTGCATAAGTCCTCCTTATCTCTTATCTGTAGTAAGGGACTGACCACCTACCTGTTTTATTTAACTTAATGTAGTAGGAATAATAAAAACCCAGAGGCAGATATTGGGGTTCAGATAAGCAAAGTAGCTTTTACCTCTACTTCAGGCTGAAAGGGCTGACCTGTCCTCAGTGTAGCTGGAGAATACATCTCTCATGAGGCCCTTTGGCTGTTTCTTTTATACCTCCCTAGTTCTGGGATTAAAGACATGATCCCAAGAGCTGAGGTCACCTTTGTGTGAGCTGTTTCTCTTTAGAACTGGATCCGTTTCATGTAGCTCAGTGTGGCCTTGAACTAACAGAGATCCATTTGCTTGTCTCTTGAATCCTGGTATTAAAGGTGTGTGCCACCACCACCTGGATCCATGTCTAGTTATTATGCCTAGCTCTTTGGCTTGTGGCTAGCTTTGCTTTCTGTACACTCAGGTAAAATTTAATAAATCATAAATAATATATCATCACAGCTTAAATTATTTTTCTCGCCATCCATCTTTAAATTACAGCCTTCACATGTGTGTCAATGGAGGAAGACTATTGGCACACTGCTCAAGACTGGCCAGGAAGCTGGAGGAATTCTCCTATTTCAGCCTCCTCAGTGCTGGAATTAGGAAGTATTTCACCTACTGAACCATCTCCCCAGCCCTCCATAGTTGTGTTCTTAAAAAACAAAATGGATCTTGAGCCACTCATAGCTCCTTGTCAGATAATGTTTAATCCCTTTCCATTCTGACTTTCCAAATCTATGTCCAGGCTACATCTTCAGCCTTTTGATCCTTTTAATGCTTTTATGCTAAATTTCTTTCCAATAATTCTAACAAAAGTATTACTTTTCTCCTCTCATTGGCTAACTCCAGCACAAATTCCTTTCTGAATTCCTTAGGCAAAATATTAATTCTTTTGGTCTCCTTGCGTGCAGTTTGTATAACTCTCTGTTTCTGGGTGGGTATTTGCCTATGCACAGCCCATAATTTAAGGGGGAACATGGGTGTTTGTCTGGCATATGGCAGCATCCCAATGTATCTAAGAAAAAGGAACAGAAAAGTGAGTTTGCATTGTAATTTTTTGTTCGCTTATTTTTTGGTTTTTCAAGACAGGGTTTCTCTGTGTCTTCCTGACTGTCCTGGAACTCATTCTATTACCCAGATTGGCTCCGTACTTGGAGATCTGCCTTGTTAGCGAGATATTTACTTTGTCTGCACCTGTGGCACAGACTATGCCCATTGGAGGGTGGGGGCAGGGGCTGATGTTGGGGGGGAGGGGACCAAGTTTGAGGAGGGAGCTCCAGAAGGGTTCTTGCTTGCAGCACTGGGACAGAGAACATCCGGAGGCATCTTTGGGACCAGGAACCTGCTGGTGTTCATCTGTCTATGTTGTAAGTTATTTCTCCCTGAATAAACATCTTTTCAGCCTATTTGCTTCTCCTGATCCTTATTAAACCTCAATATCGCCTGCCTTTGCCTCCTTGGATTAAAGGTTTGTGCCACTACCAACTGTCTCACACTGTAATTTTTTAAATATCTTTTTTTTTTTGCTTATTTCTTCTCATTAGCATTAAGTTGGGTCTATGTTTTCATATGCAAAGTGAAGTATTTTCATACAGTTATATTTTAAGAAAGAAATTAATACTTCAGAAGAAGGTTGAGCTAAGACGTTTTCTAGCTCTAAAATGTAATGCATCCCTTTTTTAAATTGCTGCCTCAATATTTTAAGATAAAAATTAGTAGAATTAAATTGCACAATTAGTTGCCTGCAACCTTCCCTTTATGTTGAATTTATACATAGATAAAAATGAAATCAATGAACTTTACATTCCTGAATTAGCACTCTGATTTTCAACAAATTTCACAGCAGCATAAAGCAGTTTAATAGACTAAGTAATGATGACAAAATGATGGAAAATTTTTATGTTTCTCTTCATTGCGTCACATTTCATAAAGTCAATATTAAATATATAAGTTAATAGCAACTATCTTTTGTAAATCAATATTAAGTGCCCCCATTAGTTGGGATTAAAAGATTATTTTATCTGACATGTTCCCAAATTATGATGGAACTGACAGCAAGATACAGCATGGGATAGAGCAGAGAATAGCAGAGGAATCCTGTGCTGTGATCTGGGTTAGACGCAATTCTTCATATGTGGAACCAAGACAGAATGAATTGTTCTGTCTGTAAGCTCACAATGCCTGGCACTCAAGCAAAAGTACAGCATGACCATTCTGCTTCAACTAGTAGAAGCTACGCCATGATGGAGGCTTTTTTTTTAAAATGAACATGAGAAATGAATCATTTTCCTGTTGGTAAAACAAGACCTGGGGCATTGTGTCTGGGAAGTTAGGTTGGACTTCATTCTCCAAGGTTATTATTTTAAAAAGGTAGTTAAAAAAGATTTATTAATAGTAATAATATCATTATTATCTTGAGGCAAGGTCTCACTCTGTAGCTCTGCCTACCCTGGGACTTATTATATAGACCACACTGGCCTCTTGTGCCAGAGTTGCTGGGATTAAAGGTGGCCTCCTCCACTCCTAACTAGATTTTTTTTTTATCATTTTAAATTGTGTGTGTCTGTGTGTGTGTATGTGTGAATGAATGTGTGTGTGTGCATGTGTGCACATAGACTTAGAAGTCAAAGGCATCAGATCTGCTGGATCTGGAGTTACGTAAGTTGTGAGCTGTGCTATAGTAGGTGTGCTTAACTACTGAGCTATCTTTCCAGTCCTCACAGAAAGCACTTCTCACCCAGGTATCTTAGTTTGTCCCTGTAGTCCTAACTCTTTAAGCTGAGGAGGAAGATCATGAGACCGAGGTCAATTTGGTATACGCAGTTTCCCATTCAGTCTGGGTTACCGTGTGAGAACCCTGCCTTCAAAAAACTAAACAAAACAAAAACCAACCAACCAACCAGCCACTACCATAACCACCACCAAAACAGTTTGAGATTTGCACTTCTAAGAAAATAACTATAAGAGGCTTTAAAAAAAAAATCTGAAGGCATTTGAGAGCTGCAGAATCAGGCCAGACCTCTGGCCCTACAAGCCAAGAGCACAGAGACATAAGCCTAGTTCAGCTTTTGTCTTTTTCCTGCCCTGTGTTTTTCTATTGTGTCATTTGCTAGTTTTAAAGTCACAGTCCAGATGCTAGAGAACTGAATAAATATTCTCACAGTGCTGGGAGGGCTTAAAATAAGAAGTCTACTTGGGGACCTTTAAAGAGATGGGTTTTTGACACTCATCAGGCCTGCATTAGAAATTGAGGCACATCAAGAAACTGAACAACATCACAAGGCCTAAAATTGGAATTCTACTTAGGTCAGTTTGATGTGATCTCACAAGAAAGCATATCCTCCCTGGAAGTAAATACCATCAATGGAGTCTCAGACTGTCTGTATGATTTTATGTGTGCAACACTCATTATTAAAAAATATTAGTAGGCATTCTAAAGAACAGGTCTAGACAGATACAAGGTAAGGAAAACATCAGACAATACCATGAAACCCATATGTAAGAGGTCATTGCACATGGACCTCACAGTAACCATGATTTACATGTTCAAGAAAAATAGACAACATTTTCAGAACTTCAGTAGAGTTGTAGTCCATAAACAAACTGCAGAAAGAGAAACATTTGAGTTAAATATTGAAATAACTACAATTACCAATGCAGCAGACAAGTTGACCATCAAAGTAGACAGAGCTCAGGTAAGGCACAGTAAACCAGAACATAATACACAGTCATAAAAGAGGATAGGGATGACAGGAGGAGTTTGGGCAAGTGCCACATTTGCAAAGCTAAAATTTCCTAAAGCCAGTGAAAGTTAGACAGCCATATTTTGAGAGTATCTATGATGTCCTTTGAATTGCTTCAGATAGATGAAAGCCATGCCTAGGCACCTGACCATACTGTCAAGTTCAGTTATGGGAAATAAACACATTGCTCTTCCTCTCTCTCTTTCTCTCTCTCCCTCTTTTTCCCTCCCTCCTTCCTTCCATTCTTTTCTTTTGAGACAGGGCTTCTTTGTGTAGCCCTGGCTGTCCTAAAACTTCTTTTAAAGACCAGACTGAACTTGAAATCAAAGATATGCTTGCCTCAAAGGTAACACAACAGCAGACTTCATCATAGCAACATTTTAAACCAGAAGACAGCAATGGTGGTTGTAAACCACTGAATGAAATCAGGAACTAAACTAGGCTTTTACACAAGGAAAAAAAAATGACCTTCTTCCAAACAAAAGCAGGCCAGAGTAGGGGTAATACTGCCTGCAAGGATCTTCACAAACAGTAAGAAGATTGAGAGCTTTTTGAGAGCAGAAACTATATGTTTACCCTCTTGGCTCCCTGGAGTGCATCAGTGATTAAAAATTTTGGTACAGACCTGGAAAGATGGTCTTTCAGAGAACCTGAGTTTGGTCCCTGGGTAGCTCACAACTGCCTGTAACTCCAGCTCTCTCCTCCGTTTCCTCAGTCACTGCACTCATGAGCACATACACTCAAACACACACACACATACCCATGGATAAAAAAGTAAAAAATATTTTTGAAAGATTGATAAAGCAAATGAAGGATTTGAAGAAGCTGAATCACTCTCATTAATTGTTACTTAAAGTTGATAGCATTCTGATGCTGAAGTTAATGAAGTTTAGTGGAATGTTTTAATGTTGGACACATTTTTTTATTTTGCTTTTTAAGTTGTGTGGATCTGAGAGAGTTCTTCAGCCACTGGTATTCTTTTCCAGGGGTTGTCCTGACAAAATTACATGAGCTGGATGGGCTACAACAGAAGTTGATTCTTTCTGCTAGCTGTGTAAGGTACAAATTCAAAAGCTTTAAGGCTCTCTGAGGTGTCATTAAGGGTCCTCTCTCTGCTACTGGCCCAGAGGTTTTGTTTGCCTGTTTGTTTTGTTGATTTTGTTTTATCACAGTGCTAACATATGCATCGGCTCTAGGTAACTATACCACCCTTTGTGTAATCGACTTAGGTTTCAGTATAACACATTTCTTCTGATTCTGTTTACTCACCCCCTCTCCCTTCCTTCCTCCCTCCTGTCTTTTCTTTCTTCCTTCCTTCCTTCCTTCCTTCCTTCCTTCCTTCCTTCCTTCCTTTCTTTCTTTCTTCCTTTCTTCCCCTCTCAAATACTGACTTTACTTCTGGCACACATATATAATAAAGTTGTATTTTATTAAATGGCTTCTTTAAATAATAATGAAAGTGTGAATCAATTACAACCAATAATCTTTGGTTGTAATATGTGCTTTCCAGTACTACAATGAATTGCTTCATTTGTCTCTGACATCCTCAAATTTCATGATGCTGCATCTTTGTTCACACTGTCAGTCAATTGTTGTCCTAGGGATTCACAAGGGTTTTCAAGCCTTCAGTTCTGTGGAATTTTCTTCTATTATTTCTTTGAGTCCCCTTCCTCCATCTATTCTCTTTTATGGAACTTCTATGCAATTGAAGTTATTCTTCTCAAATTGATTCTCTGAATTTCTTTCCTCACAATGCCCCCAACAATGATGATGATGATGACGATGATGACATCACAAACAGAAATTCTGGAGTCAGCACTGAATTTAACAGATAATGAAACACAAGCAAGCAAGTAGTAAGTTCTTTAAATAAAAGAACAAAATCTATTTATTTGCCTCGTTGAAAGTAGTAGTAATAGCATCTTGCCTATTTATTTGCTTGCTTGAGATTGTTGGAAGATTTCCTTATGATATTTTGGACTTTAAAGTTGATATTTTAACTTCTATTGTATTTTTATTTCCTAGTGACTCATTTTACTTTTTAATTATGTGGTTTCTTTCACCTGTTTCTCATCTCTCAAGGTATCATGTATGGTATTTCCTCTTAAACTTTCATGATTCATGAATTCTATTTTTATTTTTCAATTTATTTATTTATATTGTACATACATGGGTGTTTTGCCTGCATATATTTCTGCATCAGGTCACTGGATCCACTAGAACAGACAGTTGGGAGCTACCATGTGAGTGATGAGAATTGGACCCTGGGACCTCTGGAAGAACAGCCAGTACTCTTAAACACTGAGTCATCTCTCCAGCCCAATTCATGACTTCTTGTCTTTGTCCCTTTCTGCAGCTTTCTTCCTCATACCTTTAAATTTTTAAAAATAGATCTTTTTAAAGATTATTTTTATTATTTGTTTATTTTATGTGCATTTGTGTTTTTCCTGAGTGTGTGTGTGTGCGTGTGCGTGAAGATACCAGATCCTCTGGAACTGGAGTTACAGACAGGTGTGAGATGCCATGTGGGTTCTGGGAATTGAACCCAGGTCCTCTGGAAGAGCAGCCAGTGCTCTTAACTGCTGAGCCTTTGTGTGTGTGTGTGTTGGGGTGGGGGGGGACTTTTGTATGTCTTAGATGTTTCTGTAGTTCTGGAACTGGTTTGCTGTTTACATTTATGAGTGAGGCAATAAGAAGTTGATTTAAAAATGCTTGGGAATGGTTTATTGCTTGATTGGTTTTAGACTACGATCAAGCTATCAGGGCCTCTTGCTAGGAACCCTCAAACCCTGTATCATTACTTTTTCCCCAGGCTATGAGTGAATCAATTAAAGTAGTGATTTTTCAAGTTTCAAATGGAGTGTACAATCTTTCATGCTGACATTCTAGAAATGAGGTTGAAAAGGAAACTGGTCTTCTGATATAGCAGGAGGGACTTTCAGGAAGACTCATTCCCTCACCTTTCCCATAGTCCTTCCATTCCCCAGTCGGTTGCCTCCCTTTCGTATGAGTTCAGACAGTGCCCCCCTTGTTTTCTCTCTGGAGATGGAGAAGGACACAGTACTGGCCTATCAACTGCTATGTGATGATGTAGGTGCTCCTCCACCTGTCCATTAAAGCAGCCATACGTTTTAGAAATATGGTTTGCACAACTGGGCGGTTGAGGTGTAAATTCTATTCAATTTGAATTAATTCAAATTTAAGTCCCCACATGTGGCTGGTGGGTACATCTTGAACTGCACAGATGTATATGCATGTTTAACTCTCCAGAACTTTACAAGTCTGTCTTCAGCTGTTTGGAGCACCTCCCATTCTAGAACATTCTGCGACTTCATCAGTGAAAGACAACTCACTGGATGAAAGCAATTTTGAGCTTCTCACCCTCCAGGCATTCCCATCAGAGAGAAAGCCAAGGAAAGACAGACTTGATTCATTGGGTGTTTTGTTTGCTTGTTTGTTTTTATTTTGTTCCTTCCCCTATTTATACATAACTCATTTGCTCTCATCTTCTCTCCAATTCTGTCTCTTTGTGGTTGCTGGTAGCCTTTCCTTCTACAATCCCCTTAGAGTTAGGTTAGCAAGGAAAAACAGCACATCCCCTTCCAGTTGATTTTGTTCTTTTATTTGAAGAACTTGCTTCCTCTCTACATCATTATGGTTGAATTCAGTACTGGCTCCAAAAATTTTTTCTGTGCAGTGTAGAAGAGAGGACTCTTGAGGGGTAGAAAAGAAGCTTAAGATTTTGTCTCTGAACAAATTTATACAGCAGACAGTGATTTCTAAGTCCCATGGCTTATTTTTGGATGCTCAAAAAGCACACCGTAATGGAAGCTATAGGATAGTCAAAGCATCCTCTCAGTTACCCCACCATAGCTCCTCTGTTTTAGTACTTTCCAAATTTCTGGGTGGTATTCCTTGGGATTGAGGCTATGACCACTATTATTCGAATAAGTAAAGTATAAAAATGAATTTTAAAATTTAGGCTTAGGAGATGGCTCAGGGACTAAAAGTATTTTCCATTGTGAGAACCTGATTTCAAATCCATAGCCCTCCAAACAAAATCTGGAACTGCAGCACAAATGTCTATAATCTCCATGCGCATATGGGGAGATGGGAGACAGGCACTGCAGACTCCCTGGAGTTCATGGGGCAGCAATCATGGGGCAGACAACACAAACACCATCAGGTGGAAGGCAAGGACTGACACCGAAGTTTGTCTGTCTTCTGATCAATCCAAATGTACCATGGCACGCATGACTGCACACACACACACACACACACACACACACACACACACACACACACACACAGAGGAAAGAGGGGGAGGGAGAGGAATTTTGAACTACACAGCTGGACTTGGGTTTTGATTTTATCTGATTATAATCATGTTCTGTTTTTATTTATTTATTTATTTTTCTTATTTTACATATTGATCCCAGTTCCCTCTCCATCCCTCCCTCCTTTCCTCCCTGACCACCCTCCCATCCCATTCCTTCTCCCCCCACTTCACATGTAGGGTGATACCTTCCTGGAGGGGTCATCTAAATCTGTCAAGTCATTTGGAGTAGGGACAAGGCCTTCCCTCCTGCCTCTAGGTTAAGGGAGTATCCCTCCATGGGGAACGTGCTCCCAAAGTCCTTTTGTGCAGCAGGGATACATCCTGGTTCCACTGTCAGAGGTCCCTTAGACTTCCCAGGCCTTCTAACTGAGACTCATGTTCAGGGGGTGTGAGTCACCAATGCTGTTTTCCCAACTATCAGTCTGGGGGCCCATTAGCTCCTCCTTGTTCAGGTCAGCTGTCTCTGTGGATTTGTGTAGTCTAGTCTTGTCCTCCCTCTCTGCATTTGGATTCCAGTTCGGCTCAGTGTTCTATTTTTGTTTGTTTTTGTTTCCCTCTTGAAGCAATATGAAGTATGCAACTTATTGCAGTTAAATGGGCATGGTCAGTGCCACAGAAGGAGACCAAGTAACTATCTCACTACAGCAACTTACTGTGTATTTTACAGTAACCTATAGGTAAGAGACTTTGGATTTGAAAATAGAACTTGTACATTTAAACCACTGGAATTTGTATAAAGTGGTAGAACTTTTAATGCTGTTCTGTGTTTTATATTATGGTATTCACATGAGAACATGGAGGTGAATAAGAAGGGAAGGGTTATGGTTTTACACTGATATATTTGTATGTCAAGCTAACAAGGAGTAGACTTGTGATGGTTAATCTGGTTGTCAACTTGACATACCTAGAAAGAGGAAAACCTCAATTGAGAAATTGCCTGTACCAGATTGACCTGTGGGTATGCTAGTGTGGCATTTTCTTAATTGCTTATTTATATAGAAAGATGTAGATTACCTAGGCAGGTGGGTCTGGGCTGTATGAGAAAGCAAGCTGAGCAAGCCATGGGGAGCAAGTCAAGAAAAAACTTTCTGCCATAGTCTCTAGTTCAGTTCCTGCCTCCAGGTTGCTGCATTTAGCTCCTTCCCTGGCTTCCCTCAGTGATAATATACTATTATATGTTATTCCTTAGGAATGGATTAACACTGAGCTGGCATCTCTGAGCCCTGAGTCATCTTTCTACAGTCATAATACTAGTTCTTTCCACAAAAGGTAACAGTTGCTCATTTTTTAACAGCAACAGCATCCTTTTTTATCACCTCCTTTTTCTGACAGTCTCTCTATGTAGTCAAGGCTGTCCTGGAACTCACCCTGTAGACCAGGCTGGTGTCAGACTCACATAGGTCCACCTGCCTCTGCTCCTCACTGTCTAAAATTAAAGGTATCCACCACCACACCTGGCACGTATATTCTTTTTAGTATGTGTCTAAATAGTTTTCACAGATTGTTGTTGGGAGATATTCTATCAGACTGTGAACCCCAAGTTTACATTTGCATTAATTAAATAAGATTAACATTGGTTTGGGAGACTGAGTTAGTAACTAGTTGACAGAAAGTAATCATAGAGTCTCAGAGGGCATCTGGAAGAGATAGAGAGTCACAGGAAGCAGTGGGGAGCAGTTTGGAGAGGTGCTGCCTTTTCTGGTTTGGTGAAGTGGACGTACAGGTCCTCCAAGGACACCAGCAAGGAGAGAGAGTTAGCTAGACCTCTCTGAGCTTTCAGGTTTTCACCCCAGCCTTTGAGTCTTTTTCATAATCAGAACGATAGAGATTTAGTTAAAGCCACCTTTAGCAAAAGTGACAGAGTCAGTGCCTGCAGGAACAGAATTCTTGCCAGTGAACAGGTCACTGCTAGAGAAACAGGCTGGTAACTTTGGAGTTATACTAGATTAAGGTGCAGCCACTGTGATGAAGTTAAAACAATAGATTGACATGTATATAAATGGTATTCTATGTGTCTGACTTCTTCAATTTAACTTTATTTTGGAATATTAATCTTTGCTTTTTAAAATCACTTCTCATGACCATGGTGTATGAATACATTAAAAATTCATCTGTCCCATTATTTGAGTATTTGGGTTATTTTCAACATGAGGCTGCAACTTACAGAGAAATGATCATTCTGTATCTAATCTCACATGGGTAGTTCTGTTAGGGGAATACTTCAGAGCAGAGTTGGTAGATCTTAAAATGAATGAGCATTTAGTTTTAGTATATCAGGATTTTTAAAACTATATATATTGATTTGCACTTTCAACTAGGAATGTGTAAAATATCCTATGTTTCCTGTTCTCATTACACCTGCCATTGTCTATCTTTAATTTTAGGCATTCTAGAACTTGTATATTTATATTGCAGTTTTAATGATCATTTTGCATTGCTATTGAAAACTCAGAGCATCTCTTGCCTGCTTGCTGAACAGCAGCATGTTCCACTTGGTAAAATGCCCAGGTGTGTTTCTTGACAGCTTGCCCCTTGTCTCAGGAAGAGGTATCCAACATTATCTTCTAGGAGTTTTGTTGTTTAATTCTTCACATTTAAGTGGCATCACCCATTTCTGGACATTCATCACACCTCACTTGATAATAAAACATTGTGTAAGAGAAACACATTTTACATTCCTTTGTATCTATCCTACCACAATTAAGCTAATATATAAAACCAAAATAAAATTTTCATGAGCACTTGTCATTGCAATATGAAGCAGACTCTGATATAGATTCTTTTTTTTCTCATTCTATTATCTTCCATTCTATCTAATTCCATTAAAATATGCTGACCATAAATCAATAAGCTAAATAAATGATTCAGTATGAAAAGCATTATTCTAAACCACTAGAAAACAAACCCTTGAGTCTGGTTACTACAGGGGTGCCTCAAAACCTAAAAACGGAATGACTTTATGGTCATAGTTGGGACCATAGCCAAAGGATCTAAGTCAGCATTGCACAAGATAACTTCACACACATATTTATTGGTCTATACTAACTAGTCAAGTTATAGAGTTAGCTGTCAGTCAACTGGTGAATAGATAAATGAAAACTTAGGCATATGCATAATGGTGTTTCCTTTAGCAATAAAGAAAAATAAAATTACATGTTTGAAGGAACATGGACAGAACTGATGATCATGTTAAGTGAAATAAGCCAGATTATAAGGGCACACATCACATGCTTTTTTTTTATACATGGATCCTAGATGATATACATAGATACATAAAATCATACACATATATCACATGAAAGTAGATGCTCCTATCTGGAAAAGGAAGGGGATGGTATTATGTGTGAAAATGGCCAATATGTGATCTACTTTACTGAAGAAATCTTCATGACATTGATGGCTCTATGCAGAGAATACTTGCCAATTCAAACAAACCAAACCAACCAACCAACCAAACACTAGGCTGGGCCCAGAAGTGCCTGCACTTCAGAAGAATGTCTCAGTCTTAGTGCTAATGACATCCTGTTGCTCAATTCTTTGCTGCAGAAGGATTTCCTGTCCACTGTAGAGCATCTCACAGTATCTTTGGGCCTATTCCTATAGAAGCCCATAGTGCTCACCCATTCCTTTCAGTTATAACAAACCAAAGTACCCACTGATATTACCCAGAATATAAAACCCCTGTGGAGACCTACTGTTTTGGAGGGTTTTTAACTGTCTGAACTAGGCCATGTCTTCCTGAGAAATCCTTATGGTAAGGACCCATTAACATCACCCGGCTCCCCTGGAAGAGGCAAGGTGCCTCCTTTCCAGACAGGGCCTCAGGTGGCCCTCATCCCCTTAAAGAGCATCATGAAAAGGACTGCTGTCTCAAAGGAAAAGCTCCTTGGAGATGTTAGAGTGCTCCAGGTGTATGAGGTTACAGGAGATAGGTCAAGGCATTGGGAAGGTAATAAATATTTACTGGGTGAGAAGTCACATAAAACACCATGCAGCACTTTACAGAGCAAGTCTTGCACAAGCACTAGAGAAAATACAGCAGTGGTGTTCTGGGACCATTTCAAGCTGACAGGGGCGTTTGGGGAACTTGTAGAAACTAGTGTGACCTTTTTGAGTCCCTGATTTTCCTGCAGCTTATATTTAAGAATGAAACAATCGCCAATAATGATGCAGCCTGGCACTGCCAATGACTCTATGCCTGACAGAGAAGCTGAAATATCTTCTACTACTTCAGATTTTTTCCCCCTTCTCAGTTAATTGTTCTTCTTAAATTGAATGATCTATTTTTGGAACTAAAAGAGATGCAGTATAGACAAAGGGACTGACAAAGCCCAAGACAGACAACAAGAAGCAGTTCAGGAAGGAGAGAGGGTGGTGCATGCATCTATCTTTCTCATAACAAACATAGGAAATGAGAAGAAAGGTGGCCAAGGCTCGAGGGATGGGAGATGCTGCCTACAAAGAGCACATGACATGAAAATTCCCATTCTGGGCACTCGGGTCTAGGTCTTATGTTCAGCAGGCACTGCACATCTCCAGACTTTGAATGAGAAGATGGGAATGAGGCCTTTGAGATGGCTGGGTTGGTCAAGGCACTTGCCATAAAAACCTGATGAAGTAAGGCAGATCCCAGCACGCACGGGGGTGGAAAGAAGAGCTGACTCCCACACATTGTCCTTTCTCCATGCTGTGCTCCCAACCCTCACATGCACACAAAAAAAGGGAGCAAAAAGAAGAAAAAAGAAAATTAAAAACTAATAAATAAGTGAAAAAGTTGAAAAAAAATGAGAAAACTTGCTCCTACAGTTACATCTTTTTGGTTAAACTTTTTTCAGTGTGTGTGTGTGTGTGTGTGTGTGTGTGTGTGTGTGTGTGTGTGTGTTGGGAGTGGTGCTTCTGCCCCTGCAGGCATGTGTAGAATACACAGGTTAGTGTCAGGTGTCTTCCTCAATAATTTCTTTATTTTTGAGGTAGGTTCTGTCTCTAAACCTGGGGTTCCCCTTTCAGCTAAGAATGACTGGCCATAAGACTCCAGAATCGATCTCTGCCCACACCCTGCCCTCAGTGCTGGGGTTACAGTCATGCTTATTGTAAGCTTGCTTTTATGTGGGTGCTGGGGAATCTGAACTCAGGTCCCCATGGTTGTGCAGCAATCACTTTATCCAGTGCGCCATCTCCCCAGCCCTCAAGTGCATTTCCTAATGTATGTTTGAAATTCCCTGTGGCCATGATTGAAAGTGTAGGACAATTACACTGGTGTGATGCCAGGACTGTTGAGCAGGACTTCTGATGTACTCAGTCCACATATGTATCTGATGACGCCTGCATGCACACAGGCTTGTGCACTGCTAATGCACTAAGGACTGTTTAGTAATGTCCACATAGCCATATTCACTAGCAAGTCTCCAAAAAACCGTATGTGAAGAATCAGCAAACATTACACAAAGCCACCAGCATGGATATAAGCAGCTCACAGTTTGCAGAGGCTGGGAAGGGTGCATTGTTAACTTCTGATTCCTCCCCCCCCCCACAAGCCTGAACATTCCACTCAGGGCTTTGGATGCTGCCTGTGCTTGCTGTCTCAGCCTCTTGTGTTCTCCAGGCGTTTCGATTGCAGTTACATTTTTAGAAGACTCTCTGTTGTGCTTTTAAATGTTTAGCAAAACTACAAAGCAGAACACACATCATTTTCTTCAAAACACGCAAACACTTTGGACTACAAAAGAGACTACAGCAGACAGCCCGCTCCACTTTAAATGCATGCGAAAGCAGAGACCTTTCAAACTCCCCAGAGATTGTGCTGTTCTTTTCACCCATCACTGGATATTTTAACAATACATGTAGTTCACTCCCGAATGATTGAACTGAGCAAGGAAAAGACTTCAAGGATTACATACACTTGCCTCCCACTGCCATGAGGTGTCAGGAGAGGAACTCTGTGACCAGCCCTGGCATTCTGTCCTTCCTGATGTTTCTGCCTGGCACCCACTAGACAACATGCCCAGCCTTTGTGTGTGTGTGTGTATGTGTGTGTGTGTGTGTGTGTGTGTGTGTGTGTGTGTGTATGTGTTTGTGTGTGTCTGAGCATTAGATTCCACAAGTGAACTATCAACTCTCACATCATGGTGATGGAGAACAGGGCATGGGGAGAGGAAGAAAAGGGACAAAGTTTGGGACTGATAACATGTAAGCACACAGGTTGTGCATTCATGTGATGCCAGGGTATTAACACTTGAAGACTGATGCCTGGGAGATCAGAACCTAAAGCAACAGCCCATTTGTCTGGTTTGTCCTTCCTTCCCTCCCTCCCTTCTCCCCTTCTTCCCTCCCTTTGCTCCTTCCTTCGTTTGTTCCTTCCTTCCTCTCTCTATCTCTATCTCTATCTCTATCTCTATCTTGAACTAGTAATTCTCCTACTCCAATTTCCCACCTCCTTAGATTTCAGATGTGCACTATCAAGCATGCCTCTAATTCTCTTTGTGTGTGTGTGTGTCTGTCTGTCTGTCTGTCTCTCTTTCCCTCTCTCTTTCATTCTTGCTATTGGTCTCATTCTTACACTCCTACCTCTCCCTTTAAGATAAGGTCTTACTATGTAGCCCAGACAGGCCTTAAAATCAATATGTAGCTGGCCTTGAACTCCCAACCGTCTCATTGCCTCAGTCTTTAAAGTGCTAGGATTATAGACATGCACCACCCTTTTTTGAAAATTCTAGTTTCTGTCCAACCCAAACTGACAACAGAGATAAAATCCTGATGAAGAATGTAGGCATGGCAGCTAGCATGCTTGGGTTCAAGTTTCAGCTCTCTCTGGACTTGCACAAATTTAGGAGGACTGAGTGAACTTGAGCTAATGACTTACCCTCTTTGTGCATGTGCTTAGTTACTTGTCTGTAGAATCAGTGACAGAACATGATGCTGGGGCTACTACCAGAGTAAAGTACATGGTAGCATGTGAAGGCCCATTTCCAGATACTTGAATGTAGGTCAGGTGATGTGGACTCAGTTCATATCTGTCACATACCTCGCTGGTGTTTCTCTTCCAGGAATTCACTGATGTTTCTGTCAGAGTATCAAATTCTCACTAACTGAATTATTCACTCCATCATGTTCTTCTGAGTCTATAGGTGGCTAGAGTGTCTGTATCTCATGTTTTGTGTTGTGTTTGTTTCAGCTATAGGAAACATTTATACAAAAACCATCCTCTGTGCTTGCACAAAATCTGGCCTTAGGAGCTCACTGAGTTATTCTGTTAATCTGATCTATACCAGATGAAAAGACAGTCCTTACTGAAAGTGTTCTCTCTCTCTCTCTCTCATTCTCTGTCTCTCTCTCTCTCTGTCTCTCTGTCTCTCTGTCTCTCTGTCTCTCTCTCTCTCTCTCTCTGGATAGCCCAGAACTTTCTCTGTAGACCAGGCTGGCCTAAATTCACAGAGATCAGCCTCCTTCTGCCTCCTGAGTGCTGTGATCAAAGGCACATGCCACCATGCCTGCCCTTATCATCGAATATGTTAAGCACATTACTGCAAGGTTGTTCACTACAAAGAACACAATATTCATTAATTTGCACCAAGTATCCACCCAATGGGATAGACAGACATTAAATAATTTATCTATTATTATTATTTAATCCCAATTGTGACAAGAAAAGGAGAGATATAGACAGTACTATGAATATGTAACTAAGATGTTTAACCTACTCTGGGAAGGTTAAAGAAGACCCTTTGAAGAAGGGCCATTGGGCCAAACTTGGAAGGATGACTAAGGATTCAAAGCAGTGAAGGCATGAAAGAAGGTTCTAGGCCAAAGGCCTTGCATTGCCAGATCTTGAGGAGGCAACAGCATGTCTTAATGCCATAAAAGAAAGCATGAATTTGAGATAGGAGAAAGGAAAGGAGCCTTTGCCCAGTAAAGACTGAAGATCACATTACCAGGTTGATCTTTACCTCAGAGCAGTGGGAACCTGGGCCAGGCTTGGTGGTGCATGCTTTTAATCCCAGCACTTGGAAGGTAGAGGCAGTCAGATCTCTGTGAGTTTGAGGCTAGCCAGTTCTATATAGCAAGTTCCAAGCCAACCAGGTCTACATAGTGAGAATCTGTCTCAATGTCACCCCCCCCCAAAAAAACCCTTTGACCACCAAACAAAAACTCACCATGAACCCATGAAAGAGGATTACATGAACAGAGCTGGATTTTTAAAAGCCCTGGCTGTTATCTGTTATACGAGAGGGCATAGAGGAGAGAGAGAGACAGAGACAGAGACAGACAGAGAGAGAGAGAGAGAGAGAGAGAGAGAGAGAGAGAGGAATTGACAAGAAAAAAGAAAAGCATTTTAAAACTGTTTCAGTGTGTTTGGAATTGTGCTATTGGCAAGGTGGGTATAAATATAAGTTGAAATAATTGAGGGAGATTTGAGCATTGAGAACTGAAATATTAATAAATAGTAGTTGGTGCAAAATGTGTAGGAGAGTGATACTGTAAGCTTAAGTGTGACCTGGATTTCTGTCATCATATTCACAGGTAGAGCTCACTACAAGAGAGCCAAGCTGGGAGGAAAGGGCAGTGTGCCTTCAGGTCTCAACTGAACCTTAGCAACAGAGCTTTGTCAAAGGTTATGATAGTATCTCCAAAAAAAGGAGGGAGGAAAGAGAGAGAGGGAGAGAAAGGGAGAGAGAGAGAGAGAGAGAGAGAGAGAGAGAGAGAGAGAGAGAGAGAGAGAGAAGGAATGTGGTGGTGGGGTTGCTAGTTAACTTTCCTTAACCTACAGATATGGTTGTGCTACAAAGATCCCATCCCATGGGATCTTCTGAGTCACCTTATGTCAGCATATCCTTGGTTGTGATGTGCATAATAGCAACAACTGCCTAGTTAGATAGGTTAGAGATGTCAGTATTAGACTCAAAGCAGAGTCCAGGCTGGAGTCTGGAGCCATGGATAAATGGATGATCACTGTGTAGACACAGTGCTGTGAGTGTGGTAAGGAGAGGAGATAACAGCACTGTTTGCAAAACCAAGATCATCCAGTTCATTGGAGGGAGACCACAAGAAAAGAGTGATTCTCAGAGATCATGCTGTCCATGAGCAGGGGAAAGAATGAGTTCCAAAAAAGGATTCATCTAACAGAATCAAATACTGCTGGGACATCAGATGAGACAATGGCTGGAAGTTCCCCGACCAGTCTCAGTGATAGAGCGCCCTGGTGTGTCTATCAAACAGCATCTCTCAAGGACACAGAAGTCAGGATGGACTGGTTTGCAAACCAAAGCTGAGGAGATGTAGACATTCCAGAGAGAGAGAGAGAGAGAGAGAGAGAGAGAGAGAGAGAGAGAGAGAGAGAGAGAGAGAGAGAGAGAGAGAAGAGAGAGAGAGAGAGAGAGAGCGCTCTTGGCTAGGGTAGAAGACTTAAGAGGTATCAGGAGTTATCTGCTTCAGGAATTGGGGGGAAACCTTTCTTCCTGGTTTTTTTGCTTCCTCTATTTTTGCTTTTATGTGTAAATAATATTGGCGCCTAGCAGATGCTGATGTCAAAGGTCCTGTGCTCAGGGGTGGGGGTAAGGGATGGGGGATGCAGTGAGGTTGAGGGATGAGGGGTGGGGGTGCAGTGGGGTAGTGTCACTGTTCAGATACAGGGGAAGATGAACCTTGTGTGAATTCCCACCTTCTTTCATGAGTGTGGTCTCCATTACGTTCCCTGGCAACAGCAGGTGTGTTTTCATCATCCTTCTGTCCCTCTGCTTTTCTTTGTGTCCCTTGTGGTTCTCCTCTTTTTTTTTTTTTTTTTTTTTTTTTTTTTTTTTTTTGTTTGTTTGTTGTGTTTTCTTGACAATGTCCCCATAGCAGAAACACACAGAGCATGTCTCAGCTCCTCTGTTAGGCCTTGCCTGGCTGCTCTCCACTTCTCTCTTCAGCCTTGAATTGTAAGCAATAGATTCAAAGTTCAGTAGGCCTGTGGGATGGAGAAAGTTGTTGTCTGGGAGCCACAGTCCGGTTCTTCTGTTGTAGACCTTCTCAGGGTTATTGCAGAAGGTATGGGCGGAAGTAGCCACAGTTTAACCTGTAAAGCTGTCCATTTGTCACAGCTGAAGACTGGAATGAACAAATGATTCAATTTGTCATCATCTAATTGGGTTGAGTGAAAATCTGAAGAGACTAGAGACCACATGGCCTCCAATAGAAGAAGAGCATAAGCTTGGGATGCTTCCATGGCTTTTGGATGACCAGAGAAAAATCAACAAAGAAATAATGTAGATGATGTAGGTAAAAGGTCAGCAAGGTAAAGAAGCAAAGCTAAAATGGGGGAGGGGGGGTCAGGGTTGGGTGGAGTCTTTTGTACCTAGTTATCAGAGTATCTGTTGGTTGGTTACTTTTCCTAGCCTTGGGTAATGAGGCGCCACTTAATGGAAGAACATTCTTTTTATTCATATATATATATATATATATATATATATATATATATATATTAAATTTGAAACAAGCTTGTTTTACATGTCAATCCCAGTTCCTGAATCCTCCCTTTCTCCCCTGTCCTCTCTACCAATCCTCATCCCATCCCCTTTCTGCTCCTCAGAGAGGGTGTTGTCTTTCATAGGGTGTCTTCAAATTCTGTCACATCATTTGGAACAGGGCCCAGGCCCTCCCCCATGTGTCTAGGCTGAGAGAGTATCCCTCTATGTGGAATGGGCTCCAAAAGTCCATTCATATACTAGGGATAAATACTGATCCATTACCAGAGGCCCCTAGATTGTCCTCCTAACTAACATCCACATTCAGGGGTTCTGGGTCTGTCCTATGCTTGACTGGAGTCCATGAGCTCCCCCTTGGGAAAAACATTCTTTTTGTTTCAGCTAAATTTAGATAGTTTTTATTTCTTGAAATCAAACAAACCTTGACAGGTGACATCAAGAATCAGGACCCGATAGATCATTGTATGCTGCTGAGTCCTGGGAATTGTAGCTGAGAGACAACACAAGGTCAAGTAAGATTGACCTTAAAGGTTAGGGAGAAATTGGAACCCAAAGATGAGGTGAACCATCAGAAAGTGGGAATGTGGCAAACAGCGGTATCTGTTCGACGCTAACTCGGCACAAACAAGTTCTTTCCAGATGAAAGCATTTCTGTACAGGCCATGCTTCTTTACATGGTTCTCAAATCTCCCTTTTTGTTGTTTTATTATATTTTTAAATTTATCTTATGTATATTTCTATTTTGCCTGCATGTATGCTGTGTAAGATTTCAGATCTTGGAGTTACAGGTTGTTGTTAGCTGCTGTGTGGGTGCTGAGAATGGAACCTGGGTTCTCTGGAAGAGGAGTCAGTGCTCTTAACAGCTGAGCCATCTCTCCAGCCCCTTGTCTTTATTTTTGAAATTCAAATATAGCTACATCATTTCCCCTTCCCCTTCATGAATTTCCAAATCCCCCACTCTTGCCTTCTCTAAAATTTCAGATCTCTCCCTTGGACTCAGTGAAGGAAAAGAAAAACAAGGATGCAAGAGGTAACTGACCAGGTCACTTCCAGATCTTCATTGCTCTGGTCTTCTCCCACATCAGTGACCAGTCCTCCCACTCTCCTTCCTCTTCTCTCTGAGGTGGCCCCATTTCAAGAACATTCCATTCCAGTTGATTTCTTTTCCTATGTCTCCTCCAAGTCTTTACAATTAACAACTCATGAATTTCTATGTCTTCATTGTTGACCTTGTCCCTGTCTTCCACCCTGACCTCTGTATTAGAAGTGGTACTGACTCTTTGATGACTTTTGGGGCTTATCTTTTGTGGAAACCCAGTGTCTCTTAATATACACATTCTGCACATTATACACATTGTGTGGGGTTTGAACTGAGAGCTATCCCTCAACAACTCAGTGGTTTGTGGAAATCCATTTAAGCTCTGGCAGTCTCAGGTTCTACATCTGTGAAATGCAGAGGAGAAAAGTGCCTGCAACATGAAACCATCATAGAGATGAGCATATGCCTGTGGCTCTAATATCCCTGTCTGGTTTACTGTAAGGGTACACTGAATGAAATCGTTATGTTATGGTGGTTGTTACTATCTTCAGCGTTGTTAGTTGTGTTAGTCAGCTTTTAATTCCTGTGGCAAAATGGCTGAGGAGAATTACTTAATGGGGAAAGATTTATTTTGGCTTGTGATTTGGAAGACCTTATGGTAGTTTCCAGACTGTGGTGAGGCAAAACCCTGGGTTGGGGCCATGTTATAAAGCAGAGAGGCTTATTTCATGGTGGGGAGGAAAGAGAGAGAGAGAGAGAGAGAGAGAGAGAGAGAGAGAGAATGAAAGGGGACAGGTAGGGATGAAATATACCCTTTAGGGACAGGAGAAATCACTTAGTGGTTAAGAGCACTGGTCATTCTAATAATGTCTGTGTCTTTAACATGGAGCCTTTGGGGGAACATAGATCCACACTACAATTACATTAGTTGTCTTCTCTCCCATAGGCTGCTTCTTTACTCTTTTGGTTGCTTCTCTAGCCCTTGATAGGGAAGATCAAGTCCAAAGTTCTATTCCAACTCTGTCATTGATTGCAGTGTGAACTTGCACCAATTTCCTAAACTCTAGGACTTCAGACTTGATCTTGACAAGCTTGTAGTAGAAGGACTGAGGATGTGCTCTGCTCTTAAACAACATGTTATAAGATTTTTCTTATTCCCCAAATGTTTAGTCATCTTTGATAGTTCCTTTTTCTTACCCTCTAAATCCATGTAGAGTTCATTCTTGCCAATTTGACTCCCACGGCCTCTCTTGTTTTCTCTTTCAGTCCCACCCTACCACCTTTAGTGACCTGGATATGCATTACAGTAGCTTCCATGTCATTGACCAGCAACATCCCTCCTACTTCCCTGATATTTATTCTTCTAGATCTTGTTACACACTGTGGATCACACTCAATATCTGTAACTGGGTTTTATTTTCATGTCAATCTTTGTTCAAAGTCAATTCAAATAATAATGCAATCTTTAATTTGACCCTTTGATCATCCAGTTTATTGTTCATGCTGATAAGCATCATCATCATACCATGTATCTTAAATGTTAAACTTATAAAAAAAAACTCTCTCTCTCTCTCTCTCTCTCTCTCTCTGTCTGTCTCTGTATTTTCAGTGCTGGGGATCAAACTCAGAGCTTTGTGCATGCTAGTCAAGAATTCTGTTTCTTTTTTCTTTTTCTTTTTTTGGTTTGGTTTATTGAGACAGGGTTTCATTGTGTAGCCCTGGTTGTCCTGGAACTCACTGGCTTTGAACTCATAGAGATCTACTTACTTCTGCTTCCATAGTTCTGGGATTAAAGGTGTGTGCAACCACCGCTGCTAGACACATATTCTACCACTCAGTGATATCCTAACCTGGACATTCTGGTTCTCTTCTCAGGGTGGCTAATACACACGTACATTAAACTTCATAGAAATCCACTCAAAATTTTCTGAATGGCCATTTCCCATAAACACACATAAAAAACATCAACAGCAGCAAGAACAATTAAAACAAAACAAAAACAAACAAACAAACAAACAAAAAACAACCTAGAGTAGACATGGTAGTTACCTCAGGAAGGCAGCTAGTTCTATCTCATACTGTTTTTGCAGTGTGGACAGTCATTGTTTTCTTTATTCAGCTGTATTTACTGGTGAATTTTAAATGCTTTTCACAGGAGCATTTTTTTTTTGATGTAAAAGCATGAGGTTTTTTATATTCCAGTGCACTGGGATCCGCAGCCATACTCCACGTGGGGTACAGGACTGGGAACCCTTGGTCAGGGTTCAGACAGCTTTTATAGGGTTACAACAAAGCCCGCACATTACAAACTAATTATCTCAATAGCATCCAGTGTGGACCAATTAATTTGAACTATCTAAGCCCGCACTTTGCTCAGGAAGTCTATTTTTGCTGGGGCTCCTGGGTAGTGTGACAAGCCCACGCTTAGCCCAGGAAGTCTACTTTTATTAGGGCTCCTGGGTAGTGTGCACAGGAGCATTTGTTACACTCTTTTTTTCTATGAACCCATTGAACCCCTAATCAATGAATGAAAGATGGTGTCATCTTGGAACAGTTTACAAGATCTTGACTTCTGGTGTCTCTTAAAAACCTGAGCTGGAGCCCGGGAGCCCACTTGTTTCTGCTTTGACCAAGAGATTGGATTCCTAAAAGTAATTTAGGTGAAGTCAAAATTCAATTAGCTTGGCAATTCTATGAGCCATAACATCATTTTAGCAGATGATGGGAGGGTTAGGAAACCCAGTCCATCACTTTCTCTCTTTAATAGCAGAAAGAGGAAGGGACAAACGAAAAGAGGCAGGAGCAAAGGAAGCTATTGCAAACATTTTTTCTTCTAGGTATTGGGTAAGACAGCTGAAGATGGATACAGTAAGACAGTTTTCAGGATGCCCTGTGATCTCTAGATTTGTCTATCTTTGAGGAAGGAGCTCAGTAATAAATAGCACTCCCAGATGTCTTTGTTGAGCTTGAGTCCTCATTCTATGAAATACAGATAATATTCACTCTTGTTTAATAGCATAGTGTGTTTTAGATAGAATATATTCCTCTGGTTTTATTTACTGAAGTAGCTGTGACAACCGCATCTTGTACTAGTCATTCATTTAGCAATTGGTTTATAAACACTGAGTCCAAAACCTTACTTATATCTTTGTATATAGGTTTCTTTCTTTTCTTTTCTTTCTTCTTCCTTCCTTCCTTCCTTCCTTTTTCTTTCTTTTTTGATAGCACTAAGAATTGAATTGAATGTCCTTGTCCTTTCCACATAAGAATTCTACCAATAGACTGCATTCCCAGCCACATAACTGTGTTTTATGCGTGTGGTATAATGTGAAAAACCATTTAGTGGGAACAAGCTTTATTAAAACCTTGGGGACAGTGTGTTGGTTAGTTTCCTGGTTTTTTTGTATGTAAAGAAGCTGAGGAGGTGGCTCTCTTGAAGAGAGCAAGGAAGCCTCCATACATGAATCTCTCCTTCAAAGCTGTTCATCTGTTGGTTTTATAGTGAACTAGTGAATATGTTTTCCTGGGTTCTGTGATCTTCTATAGCAAATTAGTCAGACCCAAGGAGAGGTGGTGGGAGCATCAACTTATAGCCATTCCTTTAGAGGTCTAGGTGATAATTCATTATCTCCAGTGGGCTTCTGAAATAGGGGATAGTCTTTGGAACTCAAAGTGTCACCTGTGGGTGTGGCCTTCTTTCCAGGTAGATGGTGTCAAATGGAATTGACTAACCGGAGGCCAAGCTGGTGTCTACTGAAGAACTGTTTTGTTGTTTAGGGGAGACCAGACATAGTGATCCAGAAATATTCTGTGAGTGGGTAGCCACAGTTAAGGAAAATTTGTTCCTTTCTTTCTACTATTATGTGTTTCTCGTTGGACTCGAAATCATTCTTTTAGCAGTACACTTCTGTGTGAACTTAAAAGCAAACCAGATAAAAACTATTAGCCTGAAGTCAACAGGATTTCAGAGCTAGGAAAGGAAGAAGGGGTTTTCAAGTTATCTATATTTAGGAATAAAATATTTTCTGTTTATGATTTCCTTGGCCCTGACCATAGCTTTTTTTTTTTTTTTTTTTTTTTTTCGAGACAGGATTTCTCTGTGTATCTGTGGAGCCTGTCCTGGCACTCACCCTGTCTACCAGGCTGGCCTTAAACTCACAAAGATCTATCTGCCTCTGCCTCTCAAGTTCTGGGATTAAAGACATGCCACCACCGCCAGCAGGCTCTTCCTTAGCTTTTATTTATTTCTTTAGCTAAATATTTTTAGAGGACTGCCTTACTGTTTGTCAGTATATGCTCTTGAATTTCCTTATTCCCATGAATAATGTGTATGTTTTTTTTTTTTTTTTTTGAGACATGGTCTAGCTATATTTTCCAGACTGGTCTTGAACTCTCAATTTTTCCTACCTCGTCTTCTTGAGTGATGGTATTACAGTTATGTGCTACAATATCTGGCTTGCTTTTACTATTCTGTACAGAGTTGAGAATGAATTTTAGGGGCTGGAGAGATAGTTCAGTGCTAAAAATGCTGGTCATTCTTCCCAAGTTCAATGCCCAGCACCCACACAATAGCTCACAACTGTCTCACTCCAGTCCAAGGAGATCTGATGTTCTCTTTTGACCTACACAGACACAAGAAACACATGTGTTGCATAGACATGTGTGGTGATTTGAAAGAAAATGGTCCCAAAAGGGAATGGCACTCATGGAAGGTGTGTCCTTATTGGAGGAAGTGTGGTCTTGTTGGAGAAAGTGTGTCATATATGCTCAAGATATGCCCAGCGTGTTATACCACTTTCTGTTGTCTGCAAGATATAGGACTCTCAACTACTTCTCCAGCATCATGTCTGCCTCTTCATACTGTCATGTTCCATCATGATAATAATGGACTGAACCTCTGAACTGTAAGCAAGTCACCCCAATTAAATGTTTTACTTTATAAAAATTGCCTAGGTCATGGTGTCACACAAATAGGAATCCTAACTAAGACGGCACACATGGAAGAAAAACATCCATACATGTAAAATGAAAATAAAGGAAAAAATAAGAAAAAGGAATCTTAGATGGTTGTTCAAGCCAATCTTAAGAATAAGGGTTCAATTTTGCAATAAATTATGTGGCAAAAATAATTAATACTTAAGAGTAAAATATAAATATTTCTTACTTAAAGAGAAGAAGTAAGAGTTGGCAGCCCCAAGAATAAGATGATTGACACTTCCAGGATGGTCACTTGCATTATGCTTGAGGGTGTGGCTCTCACATGATAGAAGTAACATTAGGTCTCATGTGTCTTTTGAGGCTCTTGTGCATGGTTAGAAGTGTAGGGCAAAGTCCCGTTCACAGAGCAGCCATATGCTGATCACTCGACTTACCCCATAATTCTCAAAATGATCCTATGTAGCAGTTATATTTCTCTCTTTGTCTACCCATAGCTTGACCTTGTTTCTTCTCCACTGTCCTCAATTAGTACTGTTCACCCATCCATTTGTACCCTTGGTTCACCATTTGGTCCTGATCTCATATAGTGGGTCTTTCATGCACCATCCAATTTACCAAATTCTGAATTCCCTGAGGTCTATATGACCATCTTAGTTGTTAGTACCAAAGAATAGCTCCAACTCTTTAGGTCTTGATCCCATCTCATTAGGGCAATGTTTACACTATCCAATAAATTATGAATAAGACTTCTGCACATCTCAGTTCCAATACTTTAGGGGCATTCCTAAGGAAATATATTCAAGGAAAACTCAGTGTTCCCACACTTTCTCAACACCACTCCTCACAAGCACTAAGCAAACTGTTCTACTCTTTTGGATTCCCTTTTCTCTGGTGAGGTCACCATCTACCTAGTCATCCAAACTAATATAGGGTATGCTTTGACCACTTTCTCTACATAGCTGCCACTCAAATCAGTACATTTTATTTCTCAATATTGCCCATGGTGATCCTAGAAGTAACCTTTGCCTTCTATCTTAGTTCCTTACTCTGGAATCCACCTGCCCTTCACAGTGCCACCCAAGTGACCTTTCTAAAACACAGCTCTGACCATGCATTTTCCTCAATGGCAAGTCTTCTCTGTTGTTTTAGAACAGAAGAAAATGAGACTTCCTAACCTATCCAAAAGAGTATTTTCTTCACTGTCAATACCTATGTGCTATAAACTGTTTGATTCAACCATAGGCCTTTATTAATAATTATGATTTGTTCTTTGGAACTCTGCTTTCATCTTGCCAATCACATCCTGGTGAAATACTACATGAGATGCTGCCATTACCGGGAGATCAACTGAACTGAAGGCAACACAGCTTCAAGCTCAATGCTGTCCAATAGGAAAGACACGGTTCTTCTAGAAAGAATGTGCAAGGAGTGGTGATGAATGCCTGCAATCCTAGTATTATGAGGTTGAGACAGGATCATGATGGAGCAGGAAGATGAGGAAACTGGTTTGTGCTATAGTAAGACTGTCACAAATCAAGACCTAAACAAAGACCAAGGGAAAAAGAACATCAGAAGGAACTACGTGTATGGTCCTTTGCCATTTCTACGCTCCACAGTTTGCATAGAAACACACACTGTCAAAACTGGCCCTTGATACTATCTGGTCCACAAGTTTTATAGAATATGTTCTGAGGAACTCCCTTGGTGGACCCACTATAGGGTGTGGGTGAAGCTGCTTGTCCACTCATGGCCTATCAATCCTACAGTGTATGTTGAACTTTATTTTTTAATGAAGGTTTTTGTGTCTAAGTTTGTTTGAGGAAAGCTTCCTTACTTTAGAGCTTTTAAGAACCTTGATCTGGTGGGCAGTTAATGGCTCAGTATTTATGAGTGTCTACTGCTCTTGCACAGGACTGGAATTTGTTTCCCAGCACCCATGCTGGGAGGCTTAGAACCACCTGTAACTCCAGGTGACATGATGCTGTCTTTTGGCTTCAAATGGTACTTGCATTCATGTGCTCATTCACACATACGGTTTTTATTTTTTATTTTTTTTTGGGCAAAGTGGCTTTATTAGAGTGCCAGAATCACAATAGGACTTAGGAGTTAGCCTTGGGGCCCTTCTTCTTGCCAAAGCTAGGCACGTCATTAACAAAACGACGGTTATACTGCATTCGCCGTTTGGCCCGACCAGTCTTCTTCTTTTTCTTCTCTTGTTTGGCCACCTTGGGAGTTTGACCTCTTACTTTTTTTTTTCCAGCACGAGCCAGGGAACCATGAACTTTACCTCCCAGCATGCGACCAGCTACTTCCAGAGTGGTGAGGGCCTCTACGCCACACTGGCCTAGGGTGGCCTCATCCTCCAGCGGCGAGCCAGCCAGAAGCAAGACTTGATCTTCCAGGGAAATGCCTTCCAGTGAGGCCACATGAACTTTGATCTGGGCGACCGTCTCTTTGGCTGGTCACCTCAAGAGTGTGTAGTTCCTGGGCGCGTACAAAGAGCTGCATTTTGGCGACTAACTCGCGGACGCCGAAGCTGCTCCCGCGAAGATGGAGTCAAGAAAACACACATACAATTTTTAAAAAATCGTTAAAAACTTTTTTTTTTAGACAGGTTTTCTCTTTGTAGCCCTGGCTGTCCTGGAGCTTGCTCTATAGACCAGGCTGACCTTGAACTCAGAGATTGCTTGCCTCTGCCTCCCAAGTGCTGGGACTAAAGGTGAGCACTACCACAACAGGCATAAAAATCCATTTGAAAAAAGGTCCTTGATCCACTCTTTATAACTAACTTCACCCCCCATCCTTTCTTTTCTTATTTTTAACTATGTTGTTTTGAAACATGATGGTGCTATGACCTCTGACTAACATGGTTGCCTAAATATAACTTGAACAAGCACAACAACAATCTACATTCTAATCATGTAGAAGGGGAAACTGTTTAGGTCTCAACCCCAGACAAAGAATCACAGGCAACTGAGGAATGATGAGAATGGATGAAGTATTCTTCCCCAAGGAATCGCAGAGCAGTGGGATATCTAGCCCTAAAAACACCCATACAAGTGACATTATACAGACTGAACAGGTTGCATTTATATATTTAGAAACACACACACACACACACACACACACACACACACACACACATTTAGCAACAACTAAAGAGAAAGAGCTCATGCATTTGAAAGAAAGCAATGGAGGGTGCTTCATGGGACAGTTTGGAGGGAGGAAAATGATGTAATTTATATTATAATTAAAAAAAAATAAAAATAGCTATGAGAACTCATGCCAAGGTCTTGGAAAGGCAGGCATGATAATGTTTATATGTCTTGTAAGATATGATTATGGAATTCAGAGTTTTCTTGTTTACAAAGAAAATTCAAGGATTTATTAACTGTTGGCTTTTAAATTGGTTGGATTTGCCCGTGGAAAGAGTCCATTTGCTTCTCTGATTGAATGACTGTTGGGAAACAGGGTGTGGTCCTTAGCACAATAGCTGGGGTGAGTGGTCTGGAAACAGCCCGGGAGACCGTGAAGCGACTTGATCATGGGAGCGAGGTGAAAGAGCAGCCATTTAAAATGTGGACAAAGACTCTGCTGAGGTCGAGGTCGTCGGGGCCTGGGAGGAAAGTGGGCAGCCTTGACTCAGAGGTGGTGCAGGAGACTCTGGGTACCAATGTCATGCTAAGGGGGTGATAATGGTGCAGTTTGACATGGGACTGGAAATAGAGGGGTAAAAAAAGTCAACTTTCAGAAATGTAAAAGTCGCTTACAAAATGAAAGTCTGGAAGATGAAGTTCTACTGTGAGGCAGTCCAGAGGGAGAACAGACACTGTCTCAGGGACATAATTTGAACTAAGTAAACTCCTAACATGTGAAGGAAGAGGATGTACAGATGGTATTGAGAACTACAGACAGGACACTCACTAATGTTTTGATGCAAGGTAAGGCATATAATCAGAGAAAGATGTACCCAAAGACATCCCAGGCAGAGGAGTAAATGATTCAGTCATTAATATTGCAAGATTAAGCCTCTCTCTTATTTTGGGGAGAATTAGAGCGAGTTCATGCAGAATAAAGCAATTACCACACATGAGCTCAAGTAAAGGTTCCCTGCCTCCCCATGGCATGCGTGGCTCCGTGCCATGAAATCAGAGTAGACAAGACTCAGGCGTGTCATTGGAATTCCAGAAAGTTGTGAAGTCTACATTTCAGGGCAGAATCAGCTTTTTCAACTTCAGGAATGAATTCAGAAAGGCTTAGATTTCGCATAATCAGGATTCTTATGTTAAGAAGGCCACATTGGAAATTACTATCTTAGATGAAAAATGAATATCATGTGCATGTGTGTGTTTGTGTGTGTGTGTGTGTGCACGTGCGTGTGCGCGTGTATGGGTCATGGTGGAATAAAAATGGTCTGGAACATGGAAAAGTCGTTTAACCATTTAAAGATACAATTGTTTCATTAATATTTACTTATATCTGATTAAATATTCATGATGCTTTGCCTTCCCCCTTGTCTAACAGTGCTGTATTCATGGCCATCTGTACCAGCTCAGCATAAGGGAGGTCTCAATTAGCCATTCAGACTGACAGCCAATCAACAAAGGGGCCCTTACCCTGCAATGGGCTGAAAGCAGAAGAGCTTGTCTGCAGTCAGAAGCAACAAGGAAACAGAGGTGCCCTGGGCTGGGCTTACAGTACAGCTGAGGCTTTCTGGTCTGACTGACCCTTCAAGAATGTAGATGGAATGGTTTCAGGAATAGATATGGGTGTGTAAAAAACCCTCTACCAGGGGTACCTGGTATCCTGTAGGAAGCAATGATGAGGTATGAACAGGACTGGAATGGGCATTTTTTGAAGACTTTTGTTATGTTTTCACCTGCCATTCAGGCTAGACAGTGGGGTGAGCTAGTTTCAAATACAGACTTATCAGCTGAGGGCAAGGTTGGAGATAGAGATGAGGATGGCAATTATCTACTCAACACTACTCCTTCCTGAAATCTCAGGCTTTTTCATGCAGGCCATAATGGCTAACTGAGTTAACCTCATGTTAGTGTCCCATATGTTTTCTGAACGGCTCGTCTTTGGAGAACCCAGACTCTGGGTATGATATTGTAAGTGGCTAGACAATTGTGTCATGATGTGAGCTTGCATCTACCCTGAAAGAAACTGTGCGTGGATGACATTCTTGTTCATTGCTAAAAATCAATATCCATTGCCAAGTGCATGCCTTGCAAGCATGAGGTTCTGAGCTTAATTTCTGGTACCCATGTGAAGAAAAGCCAGGTTCAGGAGGATGCACCTATAATCCCAGCACTGGGGAGGTGAGGACAGGAGGACTTGGTGGCCAGTCAGCTTGGACAAAGCATGGAGCTCCAGGCTTAGTGAGAGGCCCTCCATTAAACACTAGGGTAGAACAGTACTAAGTCCCCAACATCTCCTGCCTTTCATGGGTACACAAGTGCATGTGTGCATACACACCTATGTGCACACACACACACATGTGAACATGAACATATATGCACACTACACAAAACCAAATGTTCTCTCTTTGATCTTTAAATGATGCTGGACTGTGTGGGAACTGGGTTGAAAGTAGAATAGAATCACGTTATCTGCAGTAGGCAGAGGACTGCTTCCCTAAGCATGGCTATCACACAAAAGTGACGTTTTTTAGGATTTTCTTAAATTGAAATTGCTCCATGGGGGACAAGTTTTGGATTATTCTGCTTAATCCAACCTAATCACAAGAATGAAAGTTAGGGTACAAGAGTGGGCTGGAACGATAACTTGTGATGACTTTGAAGATGGAGAAAGTGGCTGTAAGCCAAGAAGTACAAGAAGTCTCCCGAGGCTGGGATACCAGCCCCAAGTGTCAAGGAACTGAATTCTGCTAAGCACCTGAAGGAGTCGGAGGCATGTCCTCCTTGCACCCACAAACAAACAAGAGCTGTTGATGCTTTATTTTCATCCAGTGAGATTCATCCTAGACTTCTGAGTTCAAAGACTACAGGTAAATCTTTTTGTTCTTTGTTTTGTTTTGGTTTTCTTTGTGTAGCCCTGGGTATCCTGGAACTTACTCTGTAGACCAGGCTGATGTTGAACTCACAGAGAGACCCACCTGCCTCTGCCTCCCCAGTGCTGGGATTCAAGGCTTATGCCATCTCCGCCCAGTTGATAAATCTGTTTTGACAGATTTACCTGTCAGGTGGCAACAGGGAATTAACACAGGATCTCCAACTGGTACTCCCCACCACACTGCAGTGTTCCCTGCACCTAGGCCTTGCTCAGTAGTCAGGATGAATGAAAAGTGCAAACAAATCACTTCTTCCTTTCCTGGGAAGGAACCAGCATGGGCCTCTTTCTTTGCCATCTGCTCTGGAGCTCTTCCGGTTCCCATGTGGCTTAATGGGTAGTGCAAGACACAGAACCCAATTTTTTAATTTGTATTATTTAGTTTGGATCAGCAAATGTCTCCCGAGCTGTGTCCTGTGCAAAGTGAAATCACCTATACGCTGTGTCTTTAAAAGCCGGGGAAGTGCGCCCAGCAGCAGCAGCAGTCAATACCAATTTCCACATCTGGATCGATACCATTGGAGGGCTCAGGAGCTGTGAAGATTGTTTCACACACGCACTCCAGAGAGGGAGGGCTGGGGGAGAGAAAGGGAATTGGTTTTAATGATTTCATGGCTCTGAGTATTCCCTCTCTCCCTCTTTTCTTTAAAAGAAATAAATACATAAAATTAGAAACCAAATTTACGGACCTGTCAGTCTGCATCAAATCGGGTGTCTTTCCCTGACCTGTCACCAAAAGTGGCATCCAATCTACCAAATGGCCTGATGCTGTGTGTGGGGCTCAATGGATTGAAGGCGAAGGCTCCACAGCGCTGTCTGCAATAATGTGGTAGTCAAGATGCTGGTGTTTACGGCAGGCCTCCCCTCAAGGACTTTACAGGCACTTTGCTCAATCTGCAGCCTGAACAACAAGGTCCAGCAAAGTGTTCCTATCACCCATGGAGAGCAGCTGACACAGTAACTTCTGTGCTCTGTCTCCATGCACTCATCATCTGGCTAGCTTGGGTCTGAAATTCGTAGATTCTTTCTATGTAGCTCACTTGGAATGCTGGAGTCCTGCATCATTGGGACAGGGAGCTGTGTTTTTTCACCAGGCCTAGTTGCCAAGATAATGCATCTGAGATGGAAATAGCAGGGCAAGGGCGAGGATCAGATACCATTAGCCTTCCTGGAAGCTTTCCCAGTAGGTCAGGGGCTCTGGCTTTTTTTCCCTGTGAGTGGGCACAGCTTTGAGTCCTCGGTGTCATGTGAAGCCTCAGCCAACATGCTCTCCTGCCACACAGCCCATTAGCTCACCTCCAAAGAAGGCTGACCCTCAGTTTGCATAGACAAACTCACCCTCAAAACGAGCCAACAAAGGAATAAATATGTCCCCTCTAGGCCCTGATATAATGGGGCAACTTAATCCTCAGCTTGGTAAATGCCACAGTTATAAGCATGACCGGCTCAATCTTTAAGGCAGATCAAATGACTTCCAGGGATGGCTCTGTATAACCCCGAGCTGCAGGGCCCAGTCTGTCATGAAAGACTGGTTTTCCATACAGTGCTTCTAAGAGTTTTCTTCCTGGGCAGCAGCTCTGATACAGCTCTTTTCCTTTAGATTTTTTACAAAGCATGGCCTCCTGGGTGTCCACACAGACTCTATACAGTTCTGCTACATCTTCTCAGTTCTTTGGAGCTGGGGATTGGAGGGAGTCCCATGGCTTGGGAAGGTAGCTGCTTAAATGGTGTAGGAAACTGTGAAGTCAGGACTGAATAGGTTAGCTAGCCCCTTGAGTACGAGTGGTAGGACTGGACCAGGGCAGCCATCTCAGGCTCTTTTTCAGGCCGATGTAGCAAATTTCCACAAATAGAATCAGACTCACAGAGTCCTCAGCCCCTAGCTGCCTGATTAAAAATAGACTGCTGTATTGTGTGAACCTCAATCATCCACATCCAGGCTCTGTGTCCTCCTACAAGTCTCTCAAACCTTTGCTTTGCTGGCCACACCAGTGAAGAGCTAGCTTGAAGCACTCCTTCAGCAGGGAGAGGCCTGCAAGGCAACACGTCTCTGAAGCTATTATGGCTTTCTTTTAAGAGCCACGAAATCCCCACTAAATTAATCTTCTTGAAACAAGATTTAAAAAGAGCATGAAATAAATGCCAACCCTCAGTTGAAAAACACAGCTTTTGTTTGGGTCATGTCTTCCGACTGTCCACACTGTGTATAATTCTTCCTGATGTGTGTTTCCTGCTCACCCAATACATCCCAAATCAATTAACAGCAATTAGTTTGATTTTGAAACTGTAGAGCAGATAGAAAAAGCTCCCTAAATCTCCCACTAAAGCACACAACAAAATAAAATTTTGTGTATAGCCCCTAAACTAATGGCTTTATAAATTTTGTTATTGTTATTGGGGCTTGGGAAAGAGTCAGCTGGTAAAGTACCTGTTGTAAAATCTTGTAATCCCAGTGCTGGGATGCAGAGGTAGACAGGAGTTCCACCATGGACAGCCAGCCTAGTCAGTGAGCTCCAGTTCATTGAGAGATTCTGTGTGGGGAAGAAACAAAAGAAAATGATTGAGAAGGATATCTGGTATTGACCTCTGACTTTTACATTCTTGAACACAAGCATTCATCCACAAGCAGCTATGCACACATATGCAAACCACATGTGCCACATTATACACTATACCCAGAGAAACATAGTTGGATAAATAAACATATTTTTAATTATTGTTATTTTATGACTCCACTTAGATTTAATGGGAAGTGCTCATTGCAAAAATGCCCCCCCAGAATTCAAAGTTTTATAGTCAGAGAAGAAAAGCTGAATACTTCTCTCTCTATGGATCCCTGACCATGTTTTAGTTTTCCAGGGTTTTATGCCTTCTGGTCAACCACCCTGGGCCTGGTTGAGGAAGTGAGCATGCTTCTATATTACAGTGTGGAATCCAAAAGAAAAAAATGAAAAGAAACCACATTTTCTAGGAAAGAGGGACAGGAGGTTAAAAAAGTGTCTATTATTTACTTTCCCAGTGCAGTCACCAATACCTGACAGAATAGCTTAAGGAAGGAGACATTTATTTTGGTTCATGGTTTCAGAGGACTTGGGCCACAGTGGCTTGGTCCTATGTGCTTGTGCTAAACATCATGGAGGCAGGCGTATGCAGTGGAGGACAGCTGTTCCCTCATGGCTGGCTGTGAAGTAGAGTCCAGGCAGCAAGCAGCCAGGCATAGCATACACCTCCAAGGGCTTGCCCACTGTGAGATCTACTTCCTCTAGCTAGTCAAACTATTGAAGTTTTGACAGTCTCCCAAAACTGTGCCTCTTGCTGGGGACCAGCCATTGAAAACACTAGACAGAAAGAATATTTCATATTTATTCTACAGTCATGTCCAGAAAGGGATTATCCTAAGTGTTTGTTATAGGATGGTCCCCAAATTTCTTGGTATGGTTAAGGGGTTTTTATGGGCTTGTGACATGTGTCACCATCAAATATCCCCAGGAACATACAGAGTGCCTTATTATCTGTCTGCTCCTCAAGGGATTGACTGTTTTTAGTACAACTAATAACCATGGCTGTATAATTTAAAGTAACCATTAAAACATAACACAGCATCAAGCTAGCTACCAAGATCTCAAAAGCCACACCTGGGTTTACAAGGTTCTTTTTCCTGGTGGCCTGACAACTTTCTCTTGCTTTCCTAAAATAAATGGAGAAAGAGGTATCTGCCCCTCACCATGCCATAAGAAGAGCTCTTTTGTCTAAGTTTGGTTGACTAGCTGCCCAGACTTCTGACCGCTTTCTTCTGGACCTCTGCACAGTGCATTGGTTGGAATCATAGAGTAACATATTTGTTTTGTGTTTTGTTTTTCACTCATTCCGTGAAATTTATTGAGCGCCTACTAAATACACTATGCCATGTGCATAGGCGTTTATTTAATTACATCTTGCATCATTTGGCAGATTGATTCCATAACCACAGATTAGTTGGCTGGAATTCTGATTCTCATTTTGCCCATGACGTGCTGCGTGGCTGTGAGTTGGGCACCCTACCTCTGGAAGATACCTAGATTTCTTTCTCTGTGGTGTGGAAATAATAGTAAGTGACAGCTGCTTCAAGATGTGCTGGGTTGATTCATGTTCAAGTCAAGGTGAAGCTGGTGAAGTTCAATTATGTCACCCTCAAAATGCCACTCTGAAATCAGCGCAGGGGAAGATTTGTTTTAATTTATATTGCAGTAGTTACAGGCTCTTCCAGACTTTCTGCTGATTTCTTCACTATAAGTTTCTAATTTAATGACTGCTTGCTTGATTTCTAGGTTTCAATATCTAAGTGATTAACTTGGATTGATTGACCAAACCAGTTCTTCTCTGAAAGGTTTTCAGTGGCAATAAATAAGTATATAAAAACTCATATGTGCCCAGAAGGTAGATGAACACAGGGATGGGAGTGATTTTTAAAGGGACAAAGTTTAGGGCTGAGCTTGGACTGGAGTCCTTGAATCCAGTACTTGCTATGTGCGGTCAGTGGAGCTTTATTTCCCCTTGGGTGGTAGTTAGCTTGCTTTGTTTCACTGGCTGCTGTCTGTCTCAACCTCAGATATCAGACTCACTGAGTCCTCTGAACCAGAAAAAAATACATATACACATATGACAATCAGGTGGGAAGAGTCATGCTGTGAGCTAGAAGGTGGTGGTTTCTGGAGAAAGGCTGGGCACCTATGTCGTGATAGCACTTTCTTCCCTAGTATGATACTCTCCAAGTATCAGATATGGAGAAGTGATCAAACCCAGAGGGTTACAGAAAGAGTCTGTGGCAATATAGATAAGACCATGCCATGTAAAACCATAAAAGAGAGAAGAGTATGAGAGATACTGCTGAAGAGGAAAGGTCAGTCTTCCATGAAATCTCTGGGCCTTGTGTCTGGGGATTGCACAGAGCCATCTCTGCATGTTCCTTCCTCTGCCTTAAAGATGGGGCTGGTTCCACTTAAAACTGTCCATTTGCCAAGATGACGATGAAGCGTCTCTATCATGTCAGGTCCTGGAGGAGATGGATTTATCCTGTGTTTGACTCATCTTGAGGGTGAGTTTGCCTATGCTACATGAGGGCCAGCCTTCTTCAGAGGTGAGCGATTCGGACCACAAAGGAGAAAGAAGAGAATTCTAGGAAATAAATCTGAAGGGGGTGTTGTAAGTGATGCTGAGGAGTCTGTATGCTCATGCCATTTGGAACTCACAAGGCAGATTTGGATCAGGTGAGCAATGTAGGACAGAAAAGCAAAGGGGGAAAAGAGACCAGTGGAAAGCTGTGGCCATAACTCATCTGAAGCATGTGGTGGCTAGGATTCAATACTAAAAGTTGGGCAATGGGAAGTAGCTGGATCAGGAGCTTTTGGCCGAGCCTCATCTACTGTTGGAGGAAATGCTAGAAGGAGCATATTTGGAGAAGGAAAGTGACCCAACTTAAAAACCAGACCTACAGAGTGGTAGAGACCATGTAAAGATAGATACACTGAAATGTTTTTATTAGTTCCTTTTCTAGATGCTGTGACCAAATACCTGAAAAAAATGAAAGAAGAAAGGTTTCTTTTGCCTTAGAATTTTGACAGTACAGTAGTCTATTGTGGTAGCTGGTACCATCACATCCATGGTCAGGAAACAGGGAGATGAATACTCAGCTTACTTCCTCCTTTTCAATCTGGGCAGGATCCCAGCCCATATGATGGGACTGCACACATTTGGGTTGGTCTTTTCACCTCAGCAAACCCAAGAATTTCTTACAGATGTGTCCAGAGGTTTACCTCCTTTGTGATTCTAGTTCCTGTCAAGTATTTGTTGTAGGACATCATATGTTTCTGACTGACAAAACAAGACAAAGTGGAATTGGCCAATGGGTAATGGTGATCACACAGGTAGCTGATAAAATATGATCAGGGTGAATCAGAGAGGCTGTTTATGGAAGAGATTGGTTTTAATTGAACAGGCTAAATAAAGATTTGAGACCCTGCCTTCCAAGGAAAATAGTGGAAAAAGTTGTGGTTTAGTGGATCATTTTATCTTTAGAGAGGTGGAAATCTGTAACAGTGGACTGCAGGGCTCTTCTGTCTCCTCCCCTTTTAGCTTATTGGTAATGTTCCCTGACACTTTGACAACAACCCAAATGGAGGAAAAAGTTTGCCTCATATTGTCCTAGACTTCTTTCCCTACCTTTAAAAACAAACAAACAAACAAACAAAACCACTAAAGGCAACATACAAAACAATGTCATTTACAGAACAACTTGTCCTTGGGGAGATGCAATCTTGTTAGCAGTTTAGGCTTGCCTGCACAAACATCTGTTTTAATAACACATCTGTATGGATGCAATACTTAGCAGGACGACCTAGGCTTTCTCTTAGAGAATTTAATGGATTTTTTTTTGTTTCTTGTTTTAAAGCCCTTTCCCTGCACAATTAGTTAGTTGGAAGTGAAATCGTTCTGCTGAGGTCCTGAAAAGGCTGATCAATAGCTGCTGGACGATGCTATGTGTGGAATTCCAGGTAGCAGCCACAGTTGATGGGGGAGTGGGTAAGTGATGTCACTGGTGTCTGAGTTCTGACGCCAGGAAGCATAGGAATGCTGCCCAGAGGGCCAAGAGGAGTAAGGAGGGTGGCTCCAGGCTGAGACAGATGTGGATACAAGGCTAGGTGTGGGGGAGGGTTGCACAGCCAATCTGGAGATGAGGAGTGTTAGAATCTCCAAGAGAGAAGCTCACAAGCTTAGTGTCTATGAAATGGAAAGCACATACAGAAGCTGGCTAAGGATCTTTCAGGAAAACCTAGTTGGGCACTGGGCTCATTCATTTATTTATTCATCTGCTCAGTGAATGTTGTCTGAACCCCTGTTCTCTGTCACACAACTTACACGTACCAAGAAAATAAGCATGGCATAGCCTTTGTCCTATAGAATCAAATAACCAGTGAGTTGGAAGTCAGATTGTAGCTGATAATTATAAAACACTGGGGCAACTTCAGAGATAGCAATGGGTACATTTGTTATCTGTAATTTTGTACTTCAACATTTTATTTTCTATATTTGTTGCATATTTCCCCAAAAAGACAACTGAAGGAAACTTTGCTTAGATAGGTGATAATTCTGAGTGTTCTTGGCATAGAAAAGGTACCCGGTAAGGGCTAAAGTTGAAATTAGATAGCTGTTTTCAACTACTTGTAAGTTCTTGAGGGTATCCCCTCAAAACAGACATTACTGAATAATCTGATGCCCATTTCCAGACTTGGTATAATACTATGTAGGGAATGAGGTATATCGGCTAGTTCCTATTATGATGTCTAAAAGTAATTAGTACATGTGATATATAGCCAGTACAGAAGTCAATATGTTCTAACATTGGTCAGTATTTTGACTCAGAGGTCTGAATCAGATCTGAATTTCAGAGAAAGCATCAGCCACAAGCTGGTATTTTGTGGCAATGATGTACTACTTAGCACCTTTCAAATTATGATGTTCAGTTGTCATGGGCAATATTTAACAGATGTGATTTGAAAGATCATGAGGATATGGGGGTACCACCATCTTTTGTTGCCTTTAAGACTTTACTAGCCATGTATTACCTGTAGTGATTGGTTTCAATGGTGTCTCTAAGACCCTGCAGCCAAGAGGTAACTGTAGGACAAGAGGTAGGTCTTCAAATCTTGCTCCCTGCCTAATCTGCACCAAATGTAAAGATCATCTATGGGACAGAGCATGTGGGCTCTGGAACTGATTATTTTACTATGAAGACCCCTTTGATGATACTGTGTGAATTGGAAGAATGCTTCTTGAAACCCCCAATGGGAAACCAACTCCTGATGGTGCTGGGGGCCCTATAATGTCAGGGTATGGAGAAATGAATCAACAGTATCAGCTCTTGAGTCAGGAGACCAGAGTGCTCCCAGCTTTGCATCCCAACCACAGAATAATTCCTTGCCAGAGTTACAAATAAGAAATGCATACCTACCACCCACAAAGTTATTGGGAGGGTTTAGTGACTTCATGCATATAACACGTTTAGATCAATGAGCTTCCCAGAAGAGGTGGACAAAAGGGAGTCATCTCATGAGTTACTTCTATCTTTTCTGTCCATCAGCATCTGCAAAAGCCTTTTCTGTGACTGCCAAGGGCCGTGTGTTTTAAAATGGGCAAGGGTCAAAGAGATGAATCCAGATGTTGAGCTGTCTGTCCCCTCTCACTTGTAAGGCCCATTTGCCTTCTGTGGAGAGTAACAAACAGGAGGTAAGTCCACCTAAGTGTCGCCAATGACACCAGTTCCCTCTTGCATCACTAGAGTAGTGAATGTTTTGGGGTGACCTCTACTAGACAGTTTCCTTTACACAATGATCTTTTCTTTTATTTTTTATTTTTTGTAGTCTTACTGATAATTGCAAAGTTACATGAAATAAATCACCTAACATTTTATTTTGTCCTTGTGGTTTCCTAGACATAAGAATGTCCCTTTGTACTCTTAATACTTCTCGAAGCTAGTCATTGATGGTTCAGCTTATTCAGACAAAGGATGGAAGCACAGGGAACATTATCTGTGGGACATGAACTTTCCCAGGCATTTAACATACATCATTTTGTTGCATGTCTGTAACAACTGTATGCGACAGATACTGTGATCCACACTTTAAGGATATTGAAATTCATATTGCGCAATGCTGCCACTCACCGCACTCCCAGCACTAGCATGCAAGTGAGCTGAGATTTGACATGACACTGACCTAATTCCAAGTGTAAAGTTCTCACTGTTTTTATGGCTAAAATGTTGTTTTATTACAAAGTGAGACCTGAACAGAAAGTACAGATGTTATGAAGAGAGGTAACACTGACCTGTGCTTTTATGAGGGGGTAAGATTGCCATCAGCTCTCCCCTTAAAAACAGGCTTTGGTAAGAGGGGAATTGGGCAGTGATTGCTTGGCAGTGATGCAAGAATGTGAGAAGGAGTGGAGATAATGTAGAGTGATAAGTGGATGTGTTTCCCACTGTTACTATAACAAATGGCCAGGAACCTAGTGGCTTAAAGGATACAAATTCATCACATTACAGTTCTGTAGATCAGAAGCCTGTGGAGAGGTCTCACCAAACTAAACAAAGGTGTTGGCTGGGCTGGCTCTATTCAAGTAGGGTCAACTACAGGATCTGCTTTCCCGTTCATGAGGCAGAGCTGAGTTCTAGTTTGTTGGACTAAAGCATAGTTTCTTACCAACTGTTATCTGTGGATGATGTAGCTTCCAGAGACCCTTTTTGAGCGTTGCAAATGGCCCCCTCTCAGCCAGTAGCTGGCTGGTGGATCCTTACCCTGCTGCCATCTCAGAGTCATTCTTGCATCTTTTGATGACGCAGTTGAGAAAGTTCTTCATTTTTGAAGGCTCATGTGATTATACTCTCAAGGACACTTTTGCATCCTAAAGTCCTTACCATTAGTCACTTCTGCAAAATGCTTTGACTATATAAGGCAGTATAGTTTAGGTTGAGGTCTTTTGGGGATGAGAGTCTCCATGGAGGCATTATGCTATCTTCCATAAAGAAAGCAGTCTTGTGGTTACCCCCAACTGTCCTTGCCTCGCCTAAGTGTGGCCTCAGGTGGTACAGTTTTGTTGATTCTTCTTCATTGCAGTCTTGAGTGGACCTGAAAGGTCAGCAAGAGGGTGAGGCTGAGAGAACCTCTGAGCTATACACAGACAAATCCTGACCTACCTCCAGAGGGTTTTTGGCCTACCAGTCCTCCCACTGTCCCTTTAAAGCAATTTGTAGTCTGTTATCCTGTATCATTAACCTAATTAGTGTAATTGCACTCAATTACGTAATCAGTGTAAATACATGAAGAATCCCATAATTAGACGATGTAATTAGGTAATTAATAGATGACGTGGGAAAAATCCATAGCAAACATTCTGAAATGGACATGGTGCCTGTACGGAGCAAGTGATTTGTTCATCTTAGCCAACTCCATCTGTTTGGGAAGAAAGACTCACAAATTAATAAGAAACAAACTATAAAATTCTTAGTTTAAGAATCGGATATTTTGTCTTTACACACCCAACTTTATTCTCAGCATTGCTTTCTGGGGAGAAAACACTTACACACCTGAATAGGGAGAGGAAAACCTGGTCTAATGCAAGCCAGATTTGACTTGGAGTCTACAATTAGAATGAATCTAAGGCCATCTGAGAAAACTAACCAGACTGTTATAGAGTTGGGATGTTTGATGGACAGTCTTGAACAGTGATTTTCCTTGAGACAAAGTCCATTTGAATGTTAGCATCTACTCTTTAAGCAGTCACCGTAACTGTCAATCCAGCCTCCACATAGAAACTTCGTGTCCACCCTTTTCTGTCTCAACAGCTTCTACCAGTTGCTGGCAGATCTGTATACTCCTAACTACACAGCAAAATTCTGACTAAATTCCTTGCACCCATTTCCATCTTCTCTGCAATCTATTCTCAAGCAGCCAGGGTGGGTTAATTTTTCCTGATCTGAACTTTAAAAATATTTTTACTTATGTATGTCTGTGTATATCTGTGCATGCATGCACTTCGATATGTACTACTACACATGAGTCTTGGGAACTGAACTTGGGTCTTTTATAAGAGAAACAAGTGCTCTTAACCCCTGAGCCATCTCCAAAGGCCCTGTTTGCAATGGACAAAACCCTACATTTTCAATGTGGATTACCAAGCCTTTTGTAAGAGGATTTTTCTTTGTTTGTCAAGTTTTCTTATAGTGTCTCCCCAGTATCTTCCCTTCCCTTTGGTCTTCTTCCACATCTTCAAAAGCATCCTTTTCCCACATTGGTGCTTTCCTTCATGTTATTTCTTTATCTAGGAACATGGCACTACTGTCCCTTTCTTACTCAGATTCATTCATCCATTAGGCCTTAGATCCTACTCTTTAAAAAAGATTATTTTTATGTTTTCAAGTCTTTTCTTGCATACCTGTATGTGTACTCTTTTGAACTTGGTACCTGTGGAGTTCAAGAGTCTGGGCCAGATCCCCTGGAGCTAGAGTTAGAGATGGTGAGTAAGTGGGTGCTAGGAACTAAACAAATGTTCTCCATAACTGCAGTGAGGGCTCTTTAACTGTTGAGCCATCTGTCCAACCCCAGTAGTGTTCTCTTATTCTTTAGTTTAAACTATTTCTCATTAAATTTCCTATAATACATTATACATTTTTCTTGATAAGTTCCACAATCTTTAATTTTATTTACCATATCTGCAATATCTTTAAAACATTTAATTATTTATTTATTCTTAGTTTATGTGTATTGGTGCCTTGCTTTCAGGTATATATTTTATGAACTTGGACCTGGAGTTACAGACAGCTGTGAACTGTTATGTAGGTGCTGGGAATTGAACCCATGTCCTCTAAAGAGCAACCAGTGCTCTTAACTGCTGAGCTATCTCGCTAGCCCCCTGTATCTCTAATAGTATTTGTGGTCTGTGTCATCCATTTGAGTTTAAATTTCATGAAGACATTAGCCATGTTAGCTTTGTTCACTATTAAATCCACAGTATCTAGCTAGTACATAGTAGAATATCAATAGATATTTGTAGAATAAATTATGTATTGAAAGTAGGTGTTTTGAGAACCAAGAGGAAGTTATCACATCAGGGACAGGAGCCATTCCAGGATATGGGATGAGAAGCCAGAATGGAACTCAGGATCCACAGATAGGTACTTCAACAGCAACTCATGAGAGTGGTCTACTGGCTGTAGACCACTGCCTACTCTTCAGGAGGCCAAGTTCAAAAACCACTTGTCCATGTGCTTCTTGAAAACTCATGTAGCTCCTGAAACAAGAACCAAGGCCTTCTGTTGGCTTCCTAATTCAGGGACATGGCAAAAGAAAAGACTCAGGCTAGACTTTTTAAATTGTCTGTATTCCGTGACTAATATGGATTGAATTAGTAAATGTGTTGTGTCATACCAAGAGATGCTTACAAAGTCAGGCAGATGCTGGTCAACAGCTCTTGTGTCTGGGTTCTGGGTGTTTTAGAGAGCTCTACTGCTGCCTTAGAGAGAGCACAGAGCAGCTTTGTGTACAGTGATGACCACACTTTGTTTTTCCTTCCTTCCTTCCTTCTTCCTTTCTTTCTTCCTTCCTTCCTTCCTTCCTTTGTCTCTCTCTTTTCCTTTCTTCTCCATTCCTTCCTTCTGTTCTTCCTTCCCTTCCTTCTTTCTTTCCTTCCTTCCTCCCTCCATCCCTTCCTTTCTTCTTATTTTATTTTTGAGACAGGTTTTTATGTGCAGCCCTGGCTGTCCCAGAACTCACTCTGTAGAGCAGGCTGGCCTCAAACTCACAGAGATCCACCTGCATTTGCCTCTGAGTGCCGGGATTGAAGGTGTGTGTTACCACCTTCACCCCAACGCCTGCCTGGCTTCTCTTCTTTTTTTCTTGTTCTGAGCTTCTAGTGCCGAGACTCCTTCTGTACCCTGTACTGTTGATGAAGTGTTGACAGGTCATTAACTTGGTTTTCATATTTGATATGCTTTCAATGAAAACTATCCACCAGGCATTCACCTTTTAGAATACTTGGTCCCAGCTGGTGATTGTGCTTTGGGAGGCTTTGGAACTGTTAGTGCCTATTTGGAGCTTGTGTGGGCAGGTTTTGTGGGTTACCATCTATCATCTATCTCTGGTTCTAGCCTGAGCTCTCTACTTCCTAGCTTATGTATATGTGAGCAATTAGCTCATGCTTTCTGTCCCTACAGGTGGGAGCTCTTACCACTGCCATGCCTTTATTGTGTATTAGTTATTTTTTCTATAGATATGATAAAATTGTGACAAAAACAACTTAAGGATAGAGGTGTATATTTTAGTTTACAGTTTTGAGAGTGTAGCCAGTGTAGAAGGCAAAAAGCCTCACACATACAGATAAGGCCTGGAGAAGCCAGAAGTCAAACACATATCTCAATGCTCCAATGGAATGAGGTGGCTAGGTGCTCCTCCTGGAATTCTGCAAAACAATGTAGTTTACAGCCTGGTGATCTTTTACTGTCTGATGATCCAGATGTGCTCAGTATCTTCCAGAATTTATGTTTTACCTTATCCAAGACCCTTGCCCCCTAAAATCTTAAGCATAACTTTAGGTCATAAAACTCATCCTTGTGAGAGATGTCATTTGTGTTTTACAACAGCCTAAGTGACTTCTACGTTATCTTAGGATCAGGCACTATGTTTACTCAGTCTTTTCTCTCCAGACCCTTATCTTGAGCACTGCTTTTAAAGTCAACAAGAACCCATCTTACTGATGAAGCCATGTGTGTTTTGTAAAGAGCTTCAATGTAAACATGTCTTAAGCTTTGTTATATTCAAGAGTTAATTGTTATCAGAAAATGTCCTCCCCCTGACCAAATTGTACTGCTCTTAAATATGGCAAATATACACAAGCTGATGTCATCCTCTAGAAGTACTGGCCCAGCATCCCTACCAAAATTGGGCGGATAGGAGTTTCATTCTTACCTCACCTGGTTCTTTTCCCCCTGCTGCTATAAAGCCTGCAAGGATCCTCCCTCACAGTCACTACATAGTGAGAAAGGAGAATTTGTGGCAGGAATGTGAGGTAGCTAGTTCACATTGCATCTATCAACACAATACCAAGAAGTGAATGTTGGAACTCATCTTACGTCTCCATTTTTATGATGCACCGTCCTACCTCTGTTAACACAGTCTAGAAAGTGTCCCATACATATTCTCAGAGACTGATCTCTATGGTGATTTTATGTCTGGTCAAGCTAACAATGGTAACCATCAACCATCACACCTGTTTCTATTATCAGGCTCTTGGTCACAGAATCCAAAAAGTGTTTACTACAACTTTCAACTGTATACGGTACATAATAGAGAAAGCTGGGGGGAGGTGGTAATGTCTCACCTTTCTGTTACTAGAAATTTAGGGATAGATTAGGTTCTGCATTATAGAGGAGTGATAAATGAGAAAAAGGCTTGACATTCTTTTTTTTTTCTTGAGGCAAGGATATCCTTCTGCTTCAGTGATACCTAAATCTCAGGCTAAGTTCTCTTAACCTTCAAGATCTTGAAATGTGCTAGTTTCAGGCTAGAAAACAGCCAATGTGAAGTCAAGGTTAAAAACTGAAGAAATTCTGCAATAAGACTAACTACTAAATGACCATCTTTTATATTTGAAACCTTTTTCAAGCTCTCACTGGCCAAAGGAGTTTTGTTCTCCACCTTTTCTTGTTACGTTAGCACCTGCTAAAAACAGGTGCTCTGAGTTCAGCCTTGACACGATCTAGCATCTGCAGCAGCAAATTCCGCAGCTTCTGTGTCCTTTTTGGCCACCACTATGGCTGTCGTCACTTCCATCTTGATTCCTGTATTTTATGTGTGAATTTCATATATGGATACAATATGCAGCAATCACAAAGTCCCATTGCCTTCTCTCTAATTTCTTCCCATCTTCCTCCTCTGTTCCCTTCTAATTTTGTGTGTTCTGTGTATTAAACCCAATGAATCCCTCCTTTTTAATATTGCCTGCATGTTTATGGGAGTTAGATCATCTACTGGACCATGTTTGCCTCTTGTGGGCTAAATTCCTGAAGAAAACTGACCAGCCTAGCCCCAGCACCATTTAGCTGCTAATAGCTTCTCCATTAGAGTTGAGACTTCTTCATGAGTCCCCCTCCTGTCTATGCCGGGTTTTTGACTGACTTGATCTTGGTCAGGTCTTATACATGCACTTATAGCTGCTGTGAGTTCATGTGTACAGTGGCCCTGAATTGTTCAGCAAATGTTCTTTCCCTGAAGATAGATACCCACCACCTCTGGCTCTTATAATATTTCATTGCCTCTTCTGCAATCATCCCTGCGCCTTGAGGGTAAGGAATGTGATAGATGTTCTACTTAGAGCTGAGCATTTCACAATCTTTTTATTTATTTATTTTTGCATATTGACCAGTTGTGGGTCTCTTTATTAATCACCATCTACTATAAAGAGAAGTTTTGCTGATAAGGGTTGAAGGATGCACTAATCATTGAACATAAAGATGTGAACTTAGGGAAGCAGTGTAATATCTTGTTCATTTAACACAATAATAGCACTAGGGTCTTATATATGGTTTAAGATATAGCTGAGTATAGGTTTTGGGCTTAGTTAGTTAATGGCACCATGTATCAGTTCTGTCTTGCAGAGTGGGCCTGAAGTTCAATAAGAAAGTGATTGGTTGCTCCTTTAACATTTGTACCACTACTGTACCTGTGGGCATATTGGAAAATTCTTGTAACCAAGAATAGTTAATTCCTCTGTCTAAGTGAGTAAAATCAAGAGTAACAAATCGGATCTGTTCTTCATTTAGGGTCATTTCTCTAGCAAACATTTGAGTATTTCATAAAATTTCACTCATTCATTTATTGCCTCATTTATTCATTAAAGAATACTTATGGAATGTCTTCAACACTGGGAGTAGTAGTCACTAGACATGTACAAAATCCTCTTTCCTATTAACTATATTCTCTTATCAAAACAGATTTCTGGGTCAACCTGCCAAGAGGTGAAGAACCAATACGACTTTCAGGAAGGCAGAGGCTGTATCTACATTTATACCCATACAAGAGGACACAGGAAATAGTTTGCATTTCTACCTGCTTGGTCTGGCTAAGACAGTCATAGCTCTCTGTCTCATAGTGCTCATATTCTAACCATCAAACAAATAATCATAGACATGTGTAATGAGTATTATATCAGGGGTAATAGAGGATATACATCATATTGTAGGGAAATCTGAAATGATCTAGACTTCAGGAAGTACTTTTAGAAAAAAAATTAATGTTAAAGTGATATATGTACGAAAGTTGTACTTAGAAAGGCAAATGGATGCCAGTGTCTGTGTGTGAGGTGTGTGTGTGTGTGTGTGTGTGTGTGTGTGTGTGTGTCCCCATGTGTGTCTATTTTGAAGAGGAGGACACATTTATGCAACAGTTGTGACTCAGGAATTGGGGAGGATACTCAAAGTCATAAACCTGAGTGGTTTATGGCCTATGCATTAGATTGAAAAGAAGAAGAGAAATATGACTGGGTTGTAAATTTCTAGGCAGATGATGTCTTTTTCCTGCCCTTAGGAAGGTGGGAGCCCTTTGAGGACAAGGAAATTCCAATTTTACATTTTATACAAAGGAAATACTTAGTGTTTTATCCCATGCATTACATTTCACTATCATTTCACATGTTACAAATTTGCAGATGCTGACTGAATGAATACCAGTCTAGACTTGAGTTTGCCTTTATAGGCATTCCAATAGTTTCAGTATTAGGAGAGCTGTGTTGAGGATGTTTTATTGTAAATGTGCAAATGACCCAAAGCTACTCTATATTAATCCATAAAGAATGTGATTTGGAGAATAATGGTGCTATGAGGCATCTCAAATGGGAACATAGGGCGAGCTTGTTATAGTCCGTCCTTTTCTTGCATCCTTCCCCTTGGGTCAGCTCTCTAAGGGCTGGAATAACCAGCACCATTTTCAGGGAGATAGATGGCTTCTTCTAGCTTTATTGCCTGCACCAACAGGACACAGATAGTACGTTTTTGGGTTGGGCTGACCACCTTCACAGTGTAAGGCAGCATCATCAGCTCCAGTGGGATGCCAGCAGGCACATATATTGATCGTAAATAATGTCTCAATGTCCTACAGTGGGCCATAAATCAAAAAGATTTCAAAATGTCTTTCTTTTCTGTTTGTTCCAATGGGTTGTGTTCTGGCTAAGAACTTTACTTGAGAGTTGGTTCATAAGCCTGGCCTTGTGCCTCTGTGGGTCAAATCCTTTCCTTAACCTCTGGTTCCATAGGCTCTGGAGAGCTTGTTATAACCGCCTTTGTCTCTATGCATGCATCAGTGTAATAAGCAGTGAGTGGCAGAGCCTTCATATTTTGCCTTCTGTGAAGGCTCAGGAATACTTTGACAGCCGCTGGCAGGCTGAGCTAACAAGGAAACCTTTGCTTTTAGTGATACTGTTAAATGTTGCATAGATTCACAGAACTAGAAAGAACCTTGTTGTTTTCCCCTTTTAAGCCCCTTTTGATTGGCTGAGGCAGGAAAGAGAAGAAGGTCTGTGTGTGCTTGTCCAGAGCTTTGCTTCGGGTAGAAGGAGTGGGCTGCTTGATGATGGCAGAGGAACTAGTCACGCTTCATTCAGTCTTTATGAAGTGTGTGTATTCCGGCTGCCTGGAGTGGGTTGCTAGGATAAACCTTGACTCCTCAGGAAGTGAGGGAGGAGGCTGAAGCTGTCTGTCCACTTATGATTTGATGAGAATGCTTAATTCTTGTACCAATTACTCCCCAGTCTACTGTTCTTTTGAGCCGGTCCAGCCTTTTGTAAAGTTGATGTTTAAGTCCCCACATGCCTTTCTCTCCCTTCATTGAATCCAAACTCAGGAAGGAAAGGGGGATGTTATTCATTGCTTCTCTGAGAACTCCCCACAAAAGATGCTGTTAATCTGCTGATCTGTACCACCTGCCATTCCTCTGGCTTCAGCTACTGCTTCCAACCCTGCCTTCATGCTGTCAGAGGGGAGGTATAACAGTCACCCCCTTGCTGGAGATACATGACTTTCTCAGTTAAGACCTGGGTGGGGTCCTGATCTGCTGAAGTTCTTGACCTACTGGCCTTGGAGATGTACACTTTTAGACCCCACACCTGTTTTCAGAAATGCTATCACTTAGTAAAAATATATTACCTTGTGTTTTCATATAGGATAATTGCTAAGGTTGGGATGAGGGAACTCTAAGGGCCAGTGCATTCAAGGTTTGGTTACCAGCTTGTGGCACTACTAACTTTTGATAGAGCTGGCCAAGTGGGAAGAAGTTAGGTTATTGGGAATGAGCCCTTAAAGTGAATATTGGGACCTTGATCTTGCCTCTTTTTTCCTCTTTTGCTTACTGACTTCCAAGAAAGGAATGGGCCTCTTCTGTCATATGTCCCCACAGTAATGGATGGGTTGTCACAGAGCCAACTGACTTGTAAATGAAAACATCTGTGTCTCTGAGCAACAGGATAGCTTTCCTTGAGGTCCATGGAGCATCTCAGGTATTTTGTCACAGTGACGGATGGACATCTAACTCATACACTGGTAAGGGTGAGGAAACGTAGGTTTTGGATTCAGATAAGGACCTCAGACCGGAGTCCTAGTCTCCTTATTTGAAGTTACAGCAGCCAAAGTAACTCAGTCCACACAACAGCAGAAGCACCCATGGCTACTCCATGGCTCCACACAGCAAAGATGCATTTCAAATTTGCACAAAGTTTACAGTTAACCTAAACAGCATTCCTTACTACAGAGAGAATAACTGGGCTTCTCTTACTTGGTTACTGTTCTAGGCAGCTAGGTCTGTATGTATAATTGATGACACCTGGTAGGAGAAGAGCCTGGAGAGCTTTTTAGCAATTGTTTGAGATTTTGAAATGAGAGCACTAATGCCCACATATTTTATAGGAGATAGAAGAGACAGCCTAGCATCTCATTCTTGTGCTTCTCTCCTTGGTGACCTCTCTGGTCACGTGTGTTTATTTTCTTTCAGAGGCAGAGGCTCACTGACCCTGAGATGGCAGGGGCCAGAAAAGGGAACTAAGTTTATTCACACGCTTTTTGTATCTATCACCACTCTCTTTGCAATATATATATATATATATATATATATATATATATATATATATATGCTGACATAATTGTAATCACACCTTGGCAAATTCATGTCTACTCACCTCCATTTTTTATTTTTTTTTTTGGTGAGGAAGCTGCCTTATACAGGTGCTAAGCCACCTCCTCGGTTCTGGATGGAAGAGCTAGTTGTAGTGGAAGGTGAATTTCAATCCATGAGTATCTATTCCCAAAGTCTGTGATTCTTTGAGACCTGGGCTAAGTGACCCATTACTACTCTGCCATCCTCAGCATAGTTCTGGTACCATAGTGGTGCTTTTCCAAGGAAAACAATAGTGCCCAGCACAGCCCATGTGATGTTGGAGCAAGCATTGCTTGGCTTTTCCTGAGTACTCTTCTTCTGTGCACCCCAGATGGCTGGGACAACAGCAGAACAAGGAAGCAAATCCACCAAGGTATACCTTGGTGAGCCAATGATGTCATTGGGGTGACTTACAGGAGCGCAGGTATGGGTTTATTTACCAGCAACCTACCAATAGCTGTTCCATTGAGGAAGAGACCCCTGCTACCTCAGCATACCACATCCTCTCTTGATAATTTAACTGCTCTTCCATCTTGGGGAAGGGGTGGGGACTTGAACACTCACCCTCACTTCCACAAAGGTACAATATTACTGGGCACAATCTTGTGAGGGTCTTGTGTGTGTGATCACAACTACATTGATTCCAAGGTGACAATGGCCATGTCATGCTGGAACAACAGAACTCTACATCAGCAAACTTAGTTCTGACGGGACTGATTTCGTGAGACTGGATGGGGCTGATTTAGTGAAAAAAAATCTCCACTGAACCTTCGGGCCCATCAGTCAGAGATGTACATGTTATGTTAGTAATTACTTTTCTTAGGTAGGGACACTAGGAAGAAGGTGTGCAAAAGAGATTTCCAGGTCTATTAATGGAAACTCTTTTTTTTTTTTTTTTTTTTTTTTTTTTTTGACAAATCTTTTCATTAAATAACTTTCTTCCTGAGTCAAACAGTAGGGACTTGGATCAGTTGTATCTGCTCACCACATCTGTGTCTACCAAGGGACTTTTATGCCACTGCATAATGTCTACAGGCGTCGGTTCAAATGTGTCTGCAGAAAGATTTTCACTGACTGCCTTCTCAATAGGTCCCCCTTATTCTTTTCAGAGGCTGGAAAACATAACAGCATGATTTGCCTTTGTTTAGGGTCAGCCTTGACACTGATAGCATTGAGATCTCTGTAAAGTACCACAATCCTCTGTTTCTTAATTCCCTCACCTGAAAATAGGGAAAATGGAACATGTTAGGCCAGGTCATGGAGTCAGTGAGAATTTAATTAGTTAATGTAAATGAAGTACTAAAATCTTTGGTGGTCTCTGGAATGTTCAAGAAACATGAGCAGGTACTATTAATATACCTTGTTTCCATCCTCATATTAATTATTTGTTGATTTGGCTGTCTCATTAGAAAGTACATCAGTGGAGCAGAAAGCTTCATATTCACCATCACATCTTAAGTATCAGTGCGACTCCTGGCCCAGTGTGTGTCAAGTCAGTACTTGCTGAATAAATTCATGAAGAATATACATAAGAAACTCTGCTGGTGAGGGTTTCAAAAATGGTTTAGACATTGTCCTTGCCTTTTAGAAATGTCTAATCTAGTGGGGGAGGTAAGACAGTGTTGAGCAGAATACAGATGATGTTTTGAAAGAATGACTTACTTTATGGTGGTCATGAGTCAGCAGACAGCAGAGCCAGTCTCTTGGTATCTCTGGCCAGGCCTCTAATGGCATTTGTCACTGAAACTGAAAACAAAACAAAACAAAACAATATTTTATGGCACTTCCAAGTGGGTACATAGAGCATATAGATGAATTAAAAGCAAATTATCTGCTTTAATATTTAATTAATTGTAAGATTTCCTCACTCAGCCCTTTCCCCATAACTATGAAGACAACAAATGAGGTGCATCTTGTGGCCCTTCTTAACATTCACAGAAGCACATAATTCCCTTTACTTAGGCTACAGAGTGCCAATCTGTCCATTCAAGAGCTGCACTGGAGTGTACTACACCATGAGTGTAGCCAGCTGTCTCTCTGTGAGTTCACCCCCAGAAGAATGTAGAGTTACAGTCACTGTTTGAAAAATATTTTAAAACAAAATCATATCTACAGCTAATAAGTACAGATACTTTTTCTGTTACTACCTAAATAATCACATAAGAAATGGGCACTTAGCATTTATATTGTGTCTGGTACCTTAAGTACCAATCTAGTGATGATTTTATGTATATCAAAGGGGATTCACAGATATACCCAGTTCCTGTGCAAGATTCCTCAAGAAAAGTGAACATCTGTCAATCTTCTTATCTGTTAGGGTCTTGGAATTAGTCTACCACTAGGAAAACTGTTGTTTGTTTGTTTGTTTGTTTTCCTTGTTCACAGTTTGGTAAACTCGAAAGCATCTGCTTTGCTCAGAACACGGGTCCATTATACCGGGTCCACTTTAATTTGAACATTCAGTGTTCAAAGTTAGGAATAAGGAAAACATTAGGAAAGAGCAGTCTATTTTGGAAACAAAGAAAACTTCATTTTCTGAAGCTCTTTGGCTGGCACGAACTTCAGCTGGTGCTTAAATAAAATTGCAAGAATGGATAAAAATAGCAGATTATTTTTAAAGGTTGATCTACCTGAGAATAATACCTCAGGGGGTTCCAAATTCCTCACTAGCCTATGGGGAGGCCCTGTCTATAGAAGCCATGGGAGGTCTATGTTTGTCTCTGCATCCTGCTGTCTTTGCATCTGGGATGCTGTTGCCAGGGAAGAGAGAACACTGTTACTGCATGTGGTTGGTAAGTAAAGGTGAGACATTCAGTTAAGCTGATGCCATTTGTCCTTTGATTCTCTCTTTGCTTTGTTGCCTTCCAACCGACCGCCATGAAAGGGAGAGTGTCTGGAAAAGAGAAGGCTTAGAAGCCTCCCATGGAGCTTGGTCATGGTCCTGTGGCAGTGTCCTACCTTTAGAAGCTTGTTTTCCTTCATGATACTGTGGGGTTGCCCTAGTCTGTCCTAGCCTACACATCATCTCCCTCTGCAGCAGGTGGGGCATGGCTTCCATCATGCTGCACGTTCTCCAGAGGAAGCATGTACCCCAGGGAGTCTCTGAAATCACAAGCATTTAGAGGAAAATTGAAGCTCTGTGGAATTTCAATCTGCTCTCCTTAAAAAGGCATATAGTTTTAAATCATTGCTCTATTAAATCTTTTGTATTCCCCAGCTAGTGCTCTCTGTGTTTCCGTTTTTCCACCCACCCCTTCCTTAGCTTATGAGCTATTCTGCCACAGCTCTCTTCTCTTGTGCCCCTGTGACTCAGAAGGGGCTAACAGTTTCTTATTTTGGTCCCATAGAGATTAACTTCTGTCCTAGCAGTCAGTCTATTTCTCCCAACGAGATACACCAAGAGGACTAAGGGGCCTTTGCTGCCCAGGGATAGTGAGGAAGATGCTTTCTTCTTAGAGCAAGGACCTCATATAATAGAGAAGACACACAAAACATTCTGAGCCTCCTGACTTCTAAGTATGTGCTGCTTTGATTGAAGTGACACAATTCCATCAAGCTGAAGGTTCCCAGCTGAATGATAGAATTGGAATTTGGGGGGAAGGAAAAATGTTCAGGCTTCAGTGGTCATGTTTTTCCAGGATTCCAGGCAAATTCTGGTGCTTGGCAAAGGTCACTGAAATAAAGATGGATGTCTATCCATCTTTGCTGGTGACACTGCTAAGCATCTAGAAGGCACCCAGGGGAAGCATAGTATAGAAAATGTATTTTATATGTGAGAAAACTAAGTCAGCAGAAAAAAACATACCCAATGTCATGTAACCAAACACCATAGCTAAGAATAGAGTACGGCTCTCTTAAGATTCCAGCCAATGCTGATTCTTCTTAGTCTCAGTATTAGTATATTTCTGTGGGACAGAAGAGTTGAAAGAGTTCCTATAGACAGGGTACAACTGTTTTGTTGGGGTTTATACAAGTAAACATTCTTAGTAAGGTCAAAGGGTATTCAAGATCTTTGGAAGAAGTCAATGCACTGAGTAATAACTCCTGGGATCTTTATTACTCATTAAAACACTGTCATTCATTCTGGGTGGGAAGCACTGGCAGACAGGGGGAGCAAGGCAGTAGCTTAGTGATGTACAAACTCACCAAAGGTGGGCACAGCAGGCAGGACTTGATCTGCATATTGAAAAAGAGATTTCAAATAGGAGTTAGTTTCAGCAAATCTTGTCAAGTAGGAAAAGCAAAATGGTATGTGGAAAACAGAAAAATCTCATCTTCTTCTTGGAATACAAGCTGCTTGTAGAAGAAGACCAATGAATCTATATAATTGCCATCTTCTATCATTTTCTGTCTGTCTGTCTATCTATCTATCTATCATCTATCTATCTATCTATCTATCTATCTATCTATCTGTCATCTACTATCTATCACCTACTTATCATTTACCTATTGTCTACATGGCTATGTATATCTGTATCTCTGTCTATCATCTATCACTTTATATCATATATCTTTAGATCATCTATGTATATGTTGTCTATCAATCACCTATTTATTTTATTTATATCCACCTATCAAATATCTATCACCTACCTAATTTATATATACTTTTACTTGTATATTTAGATTTAATAAAGGAGCCCATGTTTTTACTTAATAATTTCAACAGTTTATGACATATGTAGTATGGATTTTTGTTATATTTTACTTATATTATCCTCCTCTGATCCTCTGTTTTGTTGAAAATTCCTTCTTTTCAAAAAGCCACTTTCCTACTTTTTGTGAGTGTGTGACCTGTTGAGTTTGATCATAGTTGTTTCCACTGACATAGGTAGGCATTTATTTCTTGGAAACTGGGCAACTTACCAGTGGCTACACCAAAGAAGAAAATGACACTCTTTCCCCTATTAACCAATAACTATCAATAGACTCTTCATGAAAGAGTAGGACCACATGAGAGCATTCTGCTTCTACAATGAAATGTTGATAAGCTTAATCTTATGCAATCTTGTGTAGGTAACTACAGTTGCAGTGAGTTCACGGAGTGCAATGGCCTTGATGTGTCTGGAAGGTACAAGATACACCCAATGTTCTACCTGGTACATTCTTTCCACCTCTTCTTCTACAATGTTTCCTGAGCTTCGGAGGGGATAATATAGATGACTCATTGGGGAATGAGCAGCCCACAGTCCTTTATCTTTAGTTCTTTGACCAGTGATGTGTCTTTGCATAACTACTGCTCACTGCAGTAAGATTCTCTGAAGGACAAGAGCAGCATTTACCTAAGGATATACACACGAGCATTTAGAAGGCAGTTTGAACATATAACCATTTAGAAATAACAATAGTAATAAGTTCTCTTTAAGGCCAGGTAACCTTTCCAAGTACTAACTCTGAAACTAGAGTTACAAACTGCCATATAGGTGCTGGGAGTTTAACCCTGGTCCCCTAGAAGAACAGTCAGTGCTCTTAACCACTGAGCCATCTCTCCATCCTACCCCCACCTCAAGCACTAACTCTTAATGAGGTCTACACAATCAATTATTTTTCTTTTTGTGGAGAAGGCCTGAAGTGCAAATAGAAAGTGACTGGTTGCGTCCATAACACTATCACACCAAGTAAGTACATCTTACTCGGTAGGTTGTTATTGTAGCTTCCAGGCTATTGATAAGTTTTCTTTTCCAGCAGCCTGCATAGCAACCTCCTGGTGCTATGAAAACTAGTTAGCATGGAGGAAGCTTCCAGTTAAGTTCCTGATTTATTTACTCATTTCCTGTGACTGATGTGTTCTGAGTCTTCAGCAAATAGTCTTACCATAAAGCTATGGTGGGTAATTGAGAGCACTATCAATAGCTTGTATTGCTCAGGAATCTTTGGGGCATACCAGATCAACAACTCATAGATAGGTATCTCACAGATGATGCAGGGATTTTTTGATAAATAGCTTATATCTCCTGAGAGGAGCATTATCCACCTCAGCATGGTAGTCATGTTCATTCTTAAGTATACTTATAATTGGTGTATGACATAGACCTCTATATATTTTTTAATACATGCTCAGTGTTGGTTCCTCCCCTATGTCATCCTCTGTCCTAATATATAATCTCCTCCACACTTAACACCTTTCTGCTTCTAGTAGCTGCCTTTTCTATCTTCATCTCTGTCTTTCCTCTCTTAAAGCCTTCCTCCCCTTGTCCTCTCTAATGGGCCTTTTTCTACCTTCCTGGCCTCTACACACACTCCAAGTTAAACATACTACCACAGAAGTCATAGAGGGGTTGGAGAGATTGCTCTGAATTTAAGAGCATTGACTGCTCTTTCAGAGGTCCTGAGTTCAATTCCCAGCAGCCTCATGGTGGCTCACAACCATCTGTAATGAATCTAATGCCTTTTTGTCATGCAGGCCAACATACAGACAGGACACTGTACACATGATAAATAAAAAAAGAAATCGTAGAAGTCAGTCTGAATATGCAAAGTGAACACGTGGCTTTTTTCTGTTTGGTTTTGGGTTGTCACACTCAGTATAGTATTTTTCACTTCCAACAATTTCTCTCCAAATTTCATTTTTCTCTAGAAATGAATAAATTTCACACACACACACACACACACACACACCATATTTTCATTAATCATCAGTTAATTGACATCTAGGCTGGTTACATTTCCTGGCTATTATGAATAAGTGCAAGAATGAACATGTATGTGTAAATATCTCTGTGGTAGCATGTAGGATCTTTTGGGTGTGTGTTTAGGAGTAGTGTGGATAGTCTTACATCATTTCTACTTATAGATTTTTGAGGCTCATCCAACGTCATTTCCACAGTGGCTGTAAAGGATGCTTTCCCTCCACATCACCAAAAATGTGATATTTGCCATTCTGACAACCCCCACAGTTGTTTCAATTTATAGCACAGAGGACTCAAGCATCCTTCTATTAATATGCTTAGACCTGGTTTATTAAACAGGCCCAATAAATACATTATTTTTTGGTGTTAGAGATTGAATTTAGGGCCTTAACTAGAGTAGGTAAATGACCTGTCACTGAATAAGACCCTCAGTCCAACCTAACTCAACTCTTATAGGGTTTCTCAATTTGTCCTTCACAAACTCATAAACAGTTACTCAGCCAATTATTAGGTAAGTAAAGAGGACAATCCATCTATTTTGATTATTATTGATATAATATCAAATATTAATTATGTAAGCATTATGTTTTTATTAGAAAACAGAAGAACAACTTCTGCTTAAGGATGAAACCTTTTTACTATATGATTTTTGGGAGTAAAGATTTATTGGATCATGGCCATGTCCATGGCCATTTGTCTCTACATGTGTGATTACTCTTCCACCTAATGGGATTGTAAAATAATTGGGACAATATCCATACTGTCTGCAGAATATTGTGTTAACTATCATATCATTCCCAGAAAAAAATATTGGCTAGCCACTGGAATACAATCTCAGGATTAAGTTAGTAATCTAGTCCATTGTGTGAGAGAGGACAGTTCCCAAAGTGGACATTAGTGGCCAAACATATTAGTCAGTCTTAAGAAAAACCTGGGCCTGATATGGTGATCTACATCCTTAATCCAAGAACTTGGGGGACAGAGGCAGAAGGATCTCTGTGTGTTTGAGGTTAGCCTAGTCTAGAAAGTAAGTTCTAGAACAGCCAGAGCTACACAGTGATACCTGTCTCAAATAAATGCATGGGAGGTATGGCACAGTATCCATCCCATCTTACCTGTGTTAGGTTTTTGTATACATTCTGAATCAAAACTTCAGTCTAGGCAATTTTATAAATGTATGAGTTCAGTTCACTGTATGTAAACTTTCATGCTGCATATGTTGTCCTACTCATGCTCAGAGGAACAGAAACCCACAGGCCTTTGGAGATCTATGTAGGGAACACTTGGGCTACTGATACACACAAGTCTCTGAATATTAACTTAGTAAATTGCAGTTTTGAGTTTCATTCCAAAAGTCATCACAAGATGCTTATGACATTTCCTTGTGATTAATGTGTTAACACTTTAAAGTATTGATCAAATATGGTTTGCTAGATCACACTAAAAATCTCATTGTGTAAGTTCTCTCTTGTTACCCTCTCTCATTTCAGTGTTGAGGACCTAACCTAGGGCCTGGTGCTTGTTAGAAAAGTGCTCTCCTTATTATGGTAGTGGAAGCTAGTTCAGCTGTCTGTCGATTTGAGTTGGTACTGTCTCAATAGTCATGTGTGATATAACACAATAGCAGCTAGAATCCATACTAACTTACTGTCTATAGCAGCTTTCAATGTTCCTCAAGTTTTATATTCTATTTGTCCCAAACCTGATATTCTTTCCCCGACCCCTCGCCATAAAGTCTACCGTATCAGGAATATACAGAACTGTGTTTTATTCCAGGCCTCTCTCTGTCTCATTGCATAGTGAATATGCCAAGCCATATCACTTGCATAATAGTTTTGTATCTTGTGATCTTGAGCTTAATCTATACCCAGGCTTCAAATGACAATGTCAATGAAAGCCATCACTGAAAGCTTATACTGTTGTGCAGGTATGGTCTGCGACAGTACCACCAACCTTGTGAGGCCTGCATTGCTGCTTCATACATATCAAGTCCTACCAATGTTACATTCCTTTTCCCTTAGTAATTAGTTCCAAGTTCAGGCACTTTGTCTGATAAGACAAAGCCTGTAACACTGCCAGGGTCCAGCAATAAAGAGACATCCGAGGAGGTTTGGCTTATTCAAGTGGAAACTATTTTATTTCTTATAATAAGTAGCCTCATGAATCAGCTCTCTGTGATCTCATTGTGGAAAGTGGCCAGAATTGTCTGACCTCTGTAGTCAGGGGACATAAAAGCACAACTCCAGCTCTAGACACTTTGAACAGTGATGTCAGGTTTTACTGACAAATTTCTTACAAGGGATTGACCCACGTTTTAGCCAATGTACTAGAAGGCAAGTTTCCCAGGAAGGCTCTCCACATACTATTACTGCTGTTATTTTACCTCTAAAATTTATTTTAATTTAAATATTTACTTTACAATTATTTATTTATTCTTTTAGTTTAGAGTTTTATAGTTTTTTGAATTTCATATGAGTACTGTATTAACACAATTTCTATCCTTTCCTTCCCCCCAAATTCTTCCATGTAACCCCATCCCCACCAAATCCATGATCTCTTCTATAGTTATTGTTTTACACACACACACACACACACACACACAAACACACACACACACACACACACACACACACACACACACAGAGACACAATACACCCTAGAAAAGAATCTGCATGTCATGTTTCCTCCCTAAGTTCTATACTGATGAGCTACTGAAAATCCCTCTTGTCTTCAGCCTAGCTTCTACCCTACAACCCTGCTTTCTTTGCCCACTCCCTTCTGTAAGTCGCTGAGTTATTCCTGCACCTCATAATAAGTGCCCACCCCCTGCCCCCAGGCACTCTCCAGGTCACACTATGCCTGTATTGTACTATCCTTGCTGGTTTATTTGCCATCATCACACTTCTCTTTTGGATAATTCTCATGGAAGACAAAGGAAAATTCTTTTCACCTTGTTCCATATACTACTGGAAATTCCTTGGTGAGGTTGGCATCAGAGCCCCTACAGAGGTATGGGAGTTAAAAGCACAGAACCGCCGGCTCCCGCTCTCCAGTAAGATCACGTGGAAATACATAGAAATGGGTTAATAATTAAGACAGAGCTAGCCGATAAGAAACTAGTACCTGGCCAACAGCATTATATCAAATACAGAGTCTCAGTGTGTTAATTGGGGCTGGCACGGCCGTGGGACAAGACCAGGCAGTAGGCGGAAAAACCCTACTCCTTACATATGGCACCCACGTGGCTAATAAGAACTTCCACTTAAAATTTAACAAAAGCTTAAAAAAGTGTTTTTAGAAACAAAAGAGCAGAGACAAGCAAGGTTTCTTGGTAGCAGCATTTTTCTTGGTTGGACTCTGCTTTGTGAGAGACAAGCAGATATTTGCGCGGCTCCTTTAAAGGAGGATTCCTGACTCAGCATAAGAGGCAAAAAATCGCACAGCTTTTAAGAAGCATTACTAACAATTTATTGGTGTGTATGAGAGCTGGCAATGGCAGTAACCACATCTCCAAGCCGGCAGCATGCTGCTGGATGCAGCATAGACCAAAGCAGTGACCACTGCTCTCCGTGCTGGCAGTAAAATAGCTGCTGCCATCTTTGATAAACTGAGGCAGAAAAGGCAATGACTTTCATTTTACCAATGTGGTTGTTTACCAGATAAAAGACTTGTGGCCAGAAATAGATAAAGATTTACAGTAAAGACAGATTCACATTAAGAAAAACCGCTAAAGGTTTACAATGTGTTTTAAAATATACGTAGACATGGGAAAAAAAAAAGAATAAAATGTTTTTAAAAAGACAAAGAGGAACTGGGTGTGGTTGCACAGGCCTTTAATCCCAGCACTCAAGAGACAGAGGCAAGTAGATCTCTTGTGATTTCAAAGTAAACCTGGTATGCAGAGTGAATTCCAGGACAGATAAGAGTTACACAGAGAAACTCTGTCTCAAAAAAATAGAAAAGAAACAGAATAATAAAAAAGACAAGATGGAGAGAATCTGGATACTGTATGGTATTATATTGTCTTTGTATTGTTTGACTGCTGAGGAAATAACAACAACTGTTAAATGCTACTGGATCAATACAATTTATCTATTTTAAAAATGCTTTGACTTCAAAATTTAAGTCTAAGGACAAGTTACTGGGGAAAAGGATTTCTATTTTTGTTTCCACAGAAAATGAAATGTTGTGGATTCCTTCCAGACTAATGTGGTTTGAGCAAGCCAGACCCCCTGAAACAGAGTACCAGGTGATCCTACATTCAAAACAACTGGACAAAGCAGCCTTGCAGACTACAGCCAGGATTTCTGCATCTTCTTAGAATCCCCCATGACAGCGCCCCTTACCAGCAAGAAGTAGTTTGGAAAGAACGACGTCCAAATTCCCAAATATTATTTATAAATGTTTGTTTTCATTTAAATGGGGTTGATTATAAATGGTTAATGTTCACAGCCAATTCTTTTTAAAGGTTATAAAGGAGACTATGGTATATATATATGATTACTTTGTTTTGGAATGGATTTTCATTTATTGATAGAATTTAAGGTTAATTTTGTGATATGTATATTTCACCTTTTGTTTATGTATTGTGTTTGTATAGCTCATTTAGAAATGTAATGTATAATGTAGTACAGATTATAGATAATTACCTATGATAGTCAAAGCTTAGAGTTAAGTTAGTTAGGTTTTTTAAGATACACAGAGATGTATTTGAGATAGATAGGAATTCTTCAAACCTTTCAAAGACCTACAGAATATGACATTTAAAATGGTTTAGAGTTTTTCATGACAATGAGGCACAATTGCTCCTGGCAACACCACCTGCATCAGAAAGAAGATGGACATTAAAGAAACTCATAATGAAGTTTACTCCCAGTATGGCAAGACTAGCCATTTGGACAAGATACTTCTCTTGTGTGGACTGTTTGACTATATGCTGTATAAACTGGACATGCAGGACCCACAGAAAAGTGACTGCTGATTCAAGATGGACGTTTCTACAGAGTTCCTGCTTCATGGAACAGTTTGCCAGACAGTCTGCAGGACACAGAGAAAAGTGACTGACAAACTGCCAATACAAAAAGACATTTTAAAATTTCCTGCTTTACAGAACAGTCTGCCAGACACACTATGGCCCATGGGCTGAAGATGGAAGATTACAGAAGAACTTCAGGTGACTGACAAGGTGAGATGTCTCTGTCATTTCAAGAGTTTATATACTATCCTTCTGTGTTCTTTGAAGGAGTTGAAGACAGATAGTTATGGTTACAGTTTTCCTTAGTTAAGCTTAAAGATAAGCTACTATAGGACTTTAGACTCACAAATATAGGATAGATGATAGAATAATTTCTTTTAATCTTGCTAAATGTTAATGGACTAAATATTGTTAACTGTGATTCTTACTTGATAACTGTTGTGTTATATATTTTGCTATGTTAAGGTTAAAACCCTTCTTTTTATTTAGACAGAAAAGAGGAGATGATGGAAGATGTCATTCTGTAAATATGTTTTTCATACTAGTTAATGACTAAATCACTGTTGGCCAATAGGAAAGCAAGATGGGAGGAACTAGGAGGAAAGAGCAAGTGTAAGGAGGAGTCAGCATGGAGAGAAGGGAGAGAACAGAACTGCTGGCTCCCGCTCTCCGGTAAGACCACGTGGAAATACATAGAAATGGGTTAATAATTAAGACAGAGCTAGCCGATAAGAAACTAGTACCTGGCCAACAGCATTATATCAAATACAGAGTCTCAGTGTGTTAATTGGGGCTGGTGCATCGGCGGGACAAGACCAGGCGGCAGGCAGAAAATCTTTACTCCTTACAGATAATTCTCATGGAAGACAAAGGCAAATTTTTTTCACCTTGTTCCATATACTACTGGAAATTCCTTGATGAGGTTGGCATCAGAGCCCCTATAGAGGTATGGGAGTTAAAAGCACCTGTCCTCTTGTTCTGCTTCTTTGCCCCTTCCATATTCTATTTTGGTCCCCAAGGTAGGACAACCTTTCACAGTTCTACCAATTCAAAACCTAAGGTACATTTAACTAAAGTTTGAATTCAGTGACCATAAATATCATTGACATGTGGGGAATTAGCTTCCAAAGTATAAATACCAGAATTACAAATGCACATTTAGATCACGATACATTGGCAAGCTGTAGGTGGTATACCTAAAGAAACTGACATCCAATCAGTTGTTTCCCCTGAGAAATGTGACCTGTGACTTTTACCTCACTGTATTTTTCTTAATGCTTCTCATTGTGTGGCAGCTACACAGGTAAGAACAAAGCAGTTCATATGCACCTTCAAGTGATAGGGGAAATCATTTTGGGCATATGTTTCTGTTATTGGTTAACAGAAATTGGTTAACTGATTGGCTGATTGGCCAGAAAAGAAGTGACATAGCTGGGAAGAATCAGGATATGAGCAGCATCAAAAAAATACATAGGCTTGGGAGAGAAAAGAAAAAAGGTAAGTAGTTAAAAAAGGAATAGAGTAGCCAGTTGTGGTGGTGCACACTGGTAGAATTTCCAGAGGGAGTCCGAGCCAAGCAAATCTCTGTGATTTCAAGGCCAGCCGGATGTGCAGAGTGAATTCCAGGACAGGCAAAAGTATACAGAGAAAGAAACCCTGCCTCACAAAAGGATAAAATGAAAGTAAAAGTAGAGTAATAAATAAATAAATAAATAAACAAGCCACATAAAGACAGAAAATACATAGAGGGTCTGGATAGTGTATGTTATTTTCTTGTCTTTGAGTTGTTTAACTGCTGAGGAAATAGCAACAACTGAGAAAAAAAATGTTGCTGGATTAATCCAACTTATATATTTTAAAAATGCCTTGACTTCAAAATTCAAGTCTAAGAACGTTATTTTGGAAAAGAGATTTTATTCTTGTTTCGCATAAAATGAAAATCTGTGGATTTCTTCTAGTCTAATATGGTTTGGTGAAGCAAGACCCCTTGAAGCAGTGGGCCAAGTTATTCAACTTCTAAGACACCTGGGACAATGCGACCTCAGACTACTACAGCCAGGATTTTACCAGGTTTCTTTTTTCTCAGGATCCCATGGTATGGACAGTGTCCCTAACCAGCAGGAAGCAGTTTGGAATGAATGATACCCAAATTCCTCAATATTGTTTATAAATGCATATTTTCATTTAAATGGGGTTGGTTATAAATGACTAGTGACCACAGTCTATCTCTTTTTTTTTTTAAAGAAGAAAGGGAGAATATGATATAGAAATGAATACTTTGTATTGGTATGTGTAGTGGGATATTCACTTTGTCTCCTTCTGTGGCACTGACCACGCCCATTGGGGGGTGGAGCCATGGGTGGAAGTGACCTGTGGACAGGTCTCGGACAGGAGAGGATCGGGTTGAATTTCCTGGTGTTCATCATCTGTCTAGGTTGTAAGTTATTTCTCCCTGAATAAACATCTATTCGGCCTATTTGTTTATCCTGATCCTTATTTACCGCAATAGGTAAGGGTTTTGATTTATTGATAGAAATTTAAGGTCAATTGTTATAGGTAAATATCTCCTCTTGTTTAGGTATTGTGCTAATGTAGATCTTTAAAAATGTAATTATAATTAAATACATATTTTATATAGTCATCTTTAATAGTCAAATTTATAGTTAGCTTTTCTAGATATATTTCAAATGGATAGATATTCTTCAGTCCTTTCAAAGACCTATGGAATATGGCATTTGACATGATTTAGGGTTTTTCATGACAGTGAGATACAACTGCTCCTAGAAATACCAATTACTTCAGAGAAGAAGATGGGCATAAAAGAAATGTGTTGCGGAGTTTGCTTTTGACAGGGCAAGACTAACCATTTGGGCAAGAAACTGCTCTTGTCTGGACTGTTTGACTTTATGCTGTATAAAGTAGACATGCAGGACCCTCAGGAAAGTGACTGCTAAATCAAGGTGTGGCTGTCCTGTAGGTTTCCTGCTCCATCAAAGAGTCTGCCAGACATTCTGCAGGACACAGAAAAATGACTGGCAAACTTCCACTACAGGTGGACAGCTTAAAATTTCTTGCTTTGATGAGAAGTTTGCCAGACATACTATGGCCTATGGGCCGAAGATGGGTGCTCCAATGTTACAGAGGAACTTTGGATGACTGTTCAGGCAGTGAGATGTCTCTGTCAAATCTAGAGTTTATATAATATCCTTCTGTGGTCTTTGATGGAGTTGAAGACAAGTAGTTATGGTTATGGTTTTCCTCAGTTGTGATAAAAGATAAGTTACATATAAAACTTTAGACTCACAAAGATAGGATAGTTGATAGAATATTTCTTTAAATTTTGCTAAATGTTAATGGATTAATATTGTATTTATAGCTCTTGTTTAATAACTGTTTTGTTTATATATAATTTGACTATGTTAAAGTTAAAACTTTTATTTAGACAGAAAAGAAGAGATGATGGGAGAAGTCAGGGGGAAGTCTTTCTGTGCATGTATTTCCCTTATTGGTTGATTAATAAAACACTGTTGGGCCAATGGCCAATGAGGCAGTAAGATAGGAAGGACTAGGAGAGGAGGAAAATTCTGTGAGAGGTAGGATAGGGAGCTCCCCAGATTCACAATGCTGCCAGAGGAGTAACACTGTGCTGGGCATTACCGGGTAAGCCACAGCCTTGTGGCAATATATAGATTTATAGAAGTGTACTAATAATTAAGACAGAGCTAGCCAATAAGAAAGAAGCCTTAGTCATTGGCCAACAGTATTATAATTAATATAAGTCTCTGAGTGTTCATTTGGGGCTGACATGCCTGTGGAACCAGGCTGGTGAGAAAGAGTGCTGGAAACATCCAGGTTCTCTCCAATTTCTGCTCCTTTATTTTCATTTTAAGATTATCAGAATAAAAGTGAATAAAACTAACACTGTTGTTGGGATAATTTTGTATGAACTTTATTTTCAAAATACATGATTTGCCCATGCCTGTGCTTATTTTATTTTATGATTTTTTGATGTGTATATATGTATTGTGTTGTGTGTTGAATTGTGTGTGTGTGGTGTGTTCATATATGTACATGTGTGCCCCAGTATGTGTGGATGTGAGTGAATGTGTTCATGTACACAGAGGCCAGAAATAGACATGAGATGTCTTTTTTAATTTTTCTCTACCTCTAATTTTTGAGATTTTAATTTAATTACATTTCCCTTCCCCTTTATTCCTTTAACCATCTAATATACTTCTCTGCATTCTTTTTTAAACTCATGATCTCTTTATTCATTGTTATTGCATACTTATATGCATGTATGTATGTATATTCCTGAATATAAATATAACATGTTCAGTTCATATAATTGTTAATTATATGTATATTTTCTGGGCTGACACTTTGGCACCAGACAACCAGTTAGTGTGCTCTCCAACTCTAATTTTTGGGACAGGGTCTCTCAAAGGACCTGAAGTTTATCTATATGCTATGCTGGCTGGCAAATGAACTCTGTGCTGGAGTAAGAGACTTACAGCAGTATACTGGCTTCCACAGCACACTAGTTTTTACATGGTTTCTAGAGATCAAGCCTCAGACCACCATGACCCATTGGATAATTAGCACTTTATTGACTGAACCATCATCCTAACCCCTTGCACTTTATTTTTAGTTGCAGACTCTTCTGAATAAACTTCATAATCAATTATGATTTACTTGACTTCTGTGATATTATGGAGTGGATGAGAATGTAAACTTACATTGTTTTCCTTAACTTTCTTTTTCTTTTCCCTGCAGTCATGTTGGCTATGGTCTGCAGAGCAATTACAAGCTTCCCAGTGTGTGTGTATCGGAGCCATCTATATTTCCGCTATGAAAGGTATATGGAATAAAAGCGTGCATTGCTGAGCCAGTTAAGTGAGCCAGATATAGCAAAGCAAGGCAGATAACGATATGGCCTCAGGCCTAACATGGCTGAAGTCATTCCTTCCTGACAAGACTAACGGCTCTTTTGCCCTTAAGGCCCTCAATTCCACAGAGCTCTGGGCTGTCATCCTTCTCTCCACAAAACACTTGGGGTCATTAAGAGAAATGCTGATGCCATGCTAGAGGCCATGATCTTCCCTGCCACTAGGTTGCAGCTGACACATGGATGACATTTCTTTGGTGTCAAATCCAGGCAAAATGTTGTCCTACCTGTCTGAATATCTGTTGGAAATCAGCTCTTGGAAGGAATTTAATTGGTTCTTCCTCAATTCAGATAGGATACAGAAGTAAGAATGAGATTGCCACATAAGGACAATCCTGGATTCTAAACAACCCTGAAAGACTTGTATACAAAAAGCATAGCGAGACAGTGTGGATTCACCATGGGACTCAAGTCAAGGCATGAGGCATGATGATATTTATCTGTGTTTATATGCACATTGTATGTCCAGGAATATGTAGTAACAGATTTATTAATAATTAAATTCTGGCCATATTTTTCCATTAGAAATTTAATTTCCAGTTGCATAATGTCTATATGGTATTTTTCCAGGGAAGAAGATCTATGCTCTGGTTATATGTGTCTTTCTTCGCCCATTTCTTTGGATGGTTTTGATGCTGGGTGTGGACACAAAGAACAGAGATCAGGGAGGGACTCACTTTACTGCCTCTGTAAGTGTTGTATTGGAGAGGTCATTTGTTATCTGGGCTTGAGCTTCCTTCAGTTTGCAGGGGCCAGTACTCAAGTCAGGGCCACATAATCACTACCACTATCATGGTAACCATCATTGTGAATAATACCATATCTATCTGTACCATCACTACTACCATCACCACTGACACTATCACTGTCCAACATCATCTACCTCTCTAACACTCCTACCACTATTACAATATCACCACCACCTCTACTAACATCACTACCATTGTTGCAACCATCCCATCTCATTCACCATTTCTGTCCCACCAAACCACCACTCTCACCATAATCATCAGATTCGTCATCATCACCATTATCACTATCATCACCATAGTTACCACCATTACTATTACCACAATTTTTATCATCACCAACTCTACTCAGACCACAATTACCATCATCACTATCATCATTGTTACTACCAATACCACCAGTATTACATCACCACCACCTTTTTGGCTGATGCAAACCATGGAATCCGTTAAAAGATACTTTTCTCTAAGAGAGTCAAGATGGATATAATGTCATCAGGATTCAAGAAACTGCGATGCACTTAGGTAATGTCTGTCAACGGACATATTGCTGAGACACACAGTGAAAGAAACTAAAAATTGTTTCTTGGCCATTAAAGTTGAACTTCATTGATTTGGAGTAGGGTTCATGCATCAGTGAAAAAATAGCAACTACACTTAGAAGATTGAAAAGGTTCTGTAATATTTGTCTTACAAAATTCAGGCCTTTTCTGGAAGTGACCCTGGACACTGCCATTTCAGGGCTCAGCTTCTGACTCTTTCTACTCAAATTAGATGGATGCTTCTCCTTCTCCTATCTGTACCTCTCCCTGGCTTTTGCTCATTTAAGTTTTCTGTATCTCTGTACCATTGCTTTGTGTTTTTTTTTTTATCTTTCTTCTTCCTTGCTGGCCATATTGCAGACAGTTTCAGAATTTCTTTAAAAGAGATTGAGTTTTTTACAAATGTATTTACTGAAAACATGATGGAGAGTCCCCACACTAGGCCACTGTACACAGAACAGTCTGGAGGTGACTCTTTCCTCACAAGCAGCAGTCTGGTCTGATGACTTGGTCCATGTAATGGTGACATGGGTGCAAAGCTCTGTAAACATAAAACTGTTTTCATCTATTTTATTCAACGTGGCTCTTTTGTACACGAGCTGTCCCAGTGGTCTCCGTGCTGCATGCATGTCATGGTTGTTAGACTTATAAAGTAAAATCAGTGGCCACCCACTTAAATTTGAATTTCAAATGAGCACTGCACACTTTTTTCTTCTGTATAAGTATTCCTTTTGTATTACATGGGGCCAGTACCCAAAGGAAATGACACCCCCCACATCCCAGATAAAAAAACGCAACCCTCTTGTGTCTTACTGTACAATCACAAGATAGGAAAAAGTGAGTCACCTTCCCCCCTTTTTAAGGTCCTAGAGCCAGGCATTGACCTAATTTTCTTCTCAGCTCCTTCAAATTCCATTACAGACTTCATCAACTATTCATAAATGTATTCAAGCAAAGCAGGAGAACATGTTTAGTCCTACTTAACTTAGAGGACCTAACCAAGGTGAAGAGAATCAATGAACAAACCGTATAGTTTTAGCTCTGGCTATGGCACAAATGGGCTAGACTTGGAGGCATGCACAGGGATACAGTTTATGACAGAGAGAGAGAGAGAGAGAGAGAGAGAGAGAGAGAGAGAGAGAGAGAATGACAGCAGAGTTCTCAAGCAGTCATACCGTGCTTTGGAGTATAAGTGCTCTCACATGAACCTCAGGTAAGTTCTATGTTGCTTTGTGTAGTCACATCAGAGTTTCACACATGTATTATATTTGAGTTTAAAAGGGCTCGTCTTAGAGTTTATTTTAGGTAACATTTCCTAAGACAAACACACACATTTTACACATTGTCATAACTCCAACCTTGCAGATAAAAGGAAGACAAGCTTGAAGAAGTTAAATGAATTGTCCATGGTTAAAAAGCTAATGAAGTGAACATATATGATGTGTAACCAAGCCCCCTTAATTCAAATTGTTTTTTTCTTATCATGCAAAGGGACACTGTAATTCCTTCCCACATATGCATGTCTTGTTCTAGTCATTGGATACCTTCACAGGAATTATCTAATTCTCATAAAATTCCTGTGGGGTGAGTACAGTATTATTGTTCCCAGCTATATATATGCAAATGAGGCTGAGACCAGCTATATGGAGTCAAGACTAAGAGGGCATTCCTAGTCAACCTCCATGGGCTTGAGTCCCTCATCTGCTGTTATCTCCGGGGTACTTGCCATTTCATTTAGTAGCTTGAAGTTTTATTTCCTCATTTGTAAGCTATGGACAATAAGAATACCTAACTCTAAGAATTGACAAATATTTCATGAGCAAACAGGTGAAAACGATGAAGTCCAGATCTATACACAAAGGAGGAATTTAACAAATGCTAGCTGATTGTATTATTGTTGCCGTTTAAATTTGCTTTAACTTGAGGAAGAAGTCTCCAGAATTAAATTAGGGTTTTATGGTTGAAAAATCAGTTTATTTTATGTTTTTGAGACAGGGACTTGCTAGATAGGTCAGGCTGCCTTGAGCTTGTTTCTGTCTCCTGTCTCATCCTCTCCTGTGCTAACTTATTAGCACAAGTCTATCCTTTTAAAAGATACTTCTTGAACAAATTTATAATGCACAGCTCAAATCCCCTAGGATTACCACTCAGAAAGGATTTCTTTTTCAAAAAGAACCCTCCAGCCTTTGCTGAGCCTAGAGCTATATATTTAGCTTTTTAGACTTTACTGAATTCTATTGTTATCTAAATGTGTTAATTTTTTACTCATTAAACCCTAACTCCTCAAGAGGTGAGACTGTTGCTACCTCTCATTTGATAACTACCTTAGAAATCAGTAAACATTTTTTTCATTCGTTCATCTCATGGGGAAATTTCTTGTTTATTATTTCACTCATTTCATGGTTTCTTTCTCATTTATTCTTAGTTCATCTAGGGTTCATTCACCCCATTTTTCTGACTGGTGAGAATAGGCTCCTAACTATCAAGAACTCCCTACTTCCTTTTCCTGGCCACCACCATTGGCTTAAGTACAAATAATGTTTTCCTAAGACTGCTGCAGTCATCCTATGCAAGATTTCGGGGTGCAGGGAAAGAGGAATATAGGTGGGGAGATGAAGAAGAAAAAGGGGAAGAAAAGGAGGAAAAAAGGAACAAGGAAAAGAAAGGCCAGAAATTCATTTTAGAAATTGAAGCTACCTGTATCCCTGGATTTCTCTTTTCTGGTTTAATTAATTATTACTTTTATCATTTGTGTTCAAAGAATTGTGGAGTGTATGTTGATACAATAGCTTCAAGAACTGACTTTAACCTGGGATCCCTGTGATGACTGTATCCTCATGGGATTGGCAAGAATGGGCCACCATCTCCTTCTGCTCATTTTTCCATCAGGCAAACTGACTTTGGCCATTCCCTTGAGGGTTCATCATAATAAGGACTTGGAAGACAATCAGAGTCATTTTAAATTAAGCCCCCTAGCACAGATTCTAATCTAATGAGGTCATTAACACATGGCGCTATCAGAGCTGCCTAATGCCATTCTGGAATAAGGAACTGTTTTCCTTCTGTGAGAGTGGGGTCCATGTGCTGCACACAGACTTAAACCTCATGAGCTTGAGATGCACTGTAGTGATGAAAGACACTCAACTGATGGTAATTAACATGAGATGTACTTTTTTTCATCTGATTGCTCACTGGTAGCTGTTAGTAAGTCAGCATAGTCCGTTACTGGGAGGAGAAGAGTGTGGGCATGCTCTATCTGCATTTAGGTTTTAGAAGCAGAAGTCAGAGAAAGACTGATGATGGTAGCCATTAATAGACCAAGTTTTTTGTTCCTGGTTTGACAAAAGCAAGATTTACAATAGAATAACCGCTTGACTTTCATCCCTTTGAAGAAGGGCATGCATTAGCAGGATAGCCATTGACTTTCCTATGGGGTACTCATTTCTGTCTGATTCTGTTAGCTTGATTCAGCATCATACCCCACCCCATTTAGCCCCCAAACCCAGAACTTTGCCAATATCTTCACAGGCACTTGGATATAATCTGTGATTTTATTAATTTGTATAAACCCAGGACTAATTTTCTAATCCTGAGTGAATATGACTTTGGTGTGTAACTGACTGTAGGAAGAAAGCAATAGGTTTCTGTAGGCACCTTAATGGCATTGTAGCATATTTACAATGAAGGAAAGTATTGTGTGGTAGCTTTGGGGATACCCAATTGGAATTCCTTTTAAAAGAACTAATTGCAAGAAGCACAGTGGTTTGACTTCCTTACTTCTCCTTTGCAACCACTGAAATGTTGTGTCTGAAGCTGCTCCAGCCTCTGACTGAGCAAGAACGTGATACTAGAACCAGCCCATTCTTTCTGAACCCTTTAGTGAACAACATGGGCCAATGACTCTGCCTTATACTCTCAAGAACTTCTTTACACAACAAATCTTTCATATTGGTTCCTTTCTCTTCATCTGCAGGTGTCTTTTGTCATGTGATGGGAGATGTCATTCTGTAAATATGTTTCTCTTATTGGTTAATGAATAAAGCACTGTTGGCCAATAGGAAAGGAATATAGGAGGGACTAGGAGACAAGAAGGATTCCGGAAGTGGTAGGGAGGGGTTCCAAGATGGAAGACAGAGAAAGCAGATTGCCAACCTCTCTCTCTGGTAAGATGAGAGCACGTGGAAATACTTAGATGAATAGAAACGGGTTAATACTTAAGACAGAGCTAGTCGATAAGAAACAAACAAGTAACTGGCAAACAGAATTATATCTAATACAGAGTCTCTGTTTGTTAATTGGGGCTGTCATGGTGGTGGGACCAGACCGGTGGGGGAAAACGTACTCGTAACAGTCATGTATGGGCTTCCCCTCTTCCTTTATTGTTCATAGATGTTTCCTTTGATAAGGTGTTACATCTCCTGTTCCATTTTGTCATCTGCTTCTTGTAGGGACCAGAGTGATGAAATCACTCTAAAGCAGTGATTCTCAACCTGTGGGTCATAATCCTTTTGGGGGTACAAAGACCCTGTCACATGGGTGGCCCAAGACCATCAGAAAACACAGATAATTACATTACAGTTCATAACAGTATCCGAATTACAGTTATGAAGTAGCAATGAAATAATTTTATGCCTGGGAGTCACCACAACATGAAGAACTGTAATAAAGAGACACAGGATTGGGAAGGTTGAGAACCACTGCTCTACAGCCTTAAGGACAGGTTTACTCTTTACTCAGGTAGCAAGGAAAAACCTATCCTGAGTAGGTGAGAACAGAATTAAGTTAATGTGGCAGCCCAACTGATTAATACATATTTCATCTGTGTATCTAAAGAGAAGTACTAGTTGGACAGAGTGTCCTTGTCAACTTAGGCATTTTAAAATTGTGGAAAGACCAGTGCAAGTCAGTAATACTGACTTGCTGTGACTAAGTTGTACTTATGTGTTGAAAATGGACTTAAAATAGGCACTGTGCCCTGTCAAAGGCTAAGAGTGATTTATGAAGATCCCCTAACCTTATGCAGCAAGATGGTGGATTCAGAATCTGGTGATATTCAGAGGGACCTGACAAATGGACTGTATAAGTCTGTTCTGTTGAAGTTAGGACTTACTTTTGGAAGACCTGGGACACTAAGACTCAACATTGAAACTTTTTGGTGGACATTTATGAGGACTTTTGCCTTAGTATTTTATTGCTGTGAAAAGACATCAAGGTCATGGCAACTCTTATAAAGGAAAACACTTAATTGGGGGTGGCTTACAGTTTCAGAGACTTTGTCTATTATAGTCATGGGACATGTAGGAAGACATGCTGCTTGAGGAGAAGGCAAGCAGCTTCCTGGCTTGAGCTTCTGAGACCTCAAAATCCATCTACTCACTTTCTCCAACAAAGTCACACCTACTACAACAAGGCCACACCTCCTAATAGTGCCACTTCCTATGGACCAAGTATTCAAACTGATGAGTCTCTGAGGGTCATTCCTATTCAAACCACGACTTTGGTTCACAAAACAGTATTTCAACCCTCAGAAGCAAGAAGTAATATTTCTCCCATGTGATTGCAGAGATGTCCTCACTAAAGAGACAGGTCATCCTGGTAGGAGCCAACCCATCTCTTTGACAACAGTTGACCTAAGTTTGATTCCTAATACCAACATTGGGTGACTCATAACTGCCTGTAACTCCAGCTGCAGGACATTTGAAGCCGTCTATTCCACAGGCATCCATGTATGTGTGTACATGCACAAATGTATGCACATAAACCCAAATAAAATATGAAAGTAAAGATAATTTTTCAAACTATCTATTTTCTATTCAGTTCTGGGTCAAAGTCAGCTTTCAGATCTGAAAGCCACTGAGAGCAGGGAAGTCTGACTGTGTACTGGAAAGCCTTGTCACTCTATGACAAGGAAATGCTGTCTTGATTTCATGTCCTCCTTCTAAGAATGGACCCTCAGTCCTTTTCCCAAGATGAGGGAACCTTGGAAACAACTGTGCAGACATTCCTAAGGCTATTGAATATAGAATGTGTTTGTTAGTACCAAGGCACCCAAAGAGTTACATTGACCTTCTATTAGGGCATGAACTTAGAGTGACCAGGTAGTAGATAGAGTCCTAGGAAAAAAAATTCTTTACATGGTGAACTGCCATGACTACATCTCCCACCAATGGCCATCTTCATATGTCCCTGTTTGTGATTGAGAATGATTTGCTTGGCATTAGAGATAATTCTTACATTGGGTCTTTGACCTGTGGAATTAAAATTGTCATCAAGGGACAGACTAAGGAGGAAGTTCAGATACAGCTCCCCTCCCCATGTTCAAACCTGAAATAGTAAATATGCTCTCTTTTGTCCTCTGAAAGAACCTGCAGACATCACACACACACATGCACACATGTACACACTTGCACAAAGGACAAGGTGCCTCATGCTGCATATTTACTGCCAAGTAATAAATATAGTATCTTTCAGCCCTTTGAATAATATCATATTCCATATCTAGATAGACTGTTCTGGCTTATAGACTCTGAAACTGACGATTGCCAATGGCAGTGAATTGGATTAAGAAAGGGTTCTGCAAGAGACCCAGTCAATGATACTAGCTGCATCTATGGTAGGCACAGATGCAATATGAAGTTTATAGCCAGTCCCTGTGGGAAGGGTCATGGTATTAGAGTTCTGGAACATTCCTTAGTCAGACTCATTGGAGAATTTACTATTTATTTATTTGTGTATTTATTTTAAATAGCTTCTGATGGGTTGTTACATCTCAATCATGATATAAAACTTTGTAGTAAATTTGTTGCTGAAACATGTAAATTCTCCAGCTGTGTTTGTGTCAAAATTGACTTGGATATCTACTTCCTTAACAGTTCTCTGAGTTGTAGAACTGGCTTGCCTGTGTTTACAAAGAAACAGTCTGGGCTTTTGGTAGATATTATATAGAGGCTGTACATTGTATCAGTTGAAAGAGTCCTTTCATTTAAACAGTATTATTTATTCATCTCCATGAACATGGAATGATTCTTCATTTATTTAATATCTTAATTTCTTTTAACGATGGCTTGTGCTTTTCACAGCATAAAAGTCATAATCACTTTGTAAAACAGATTTTAAAAACATTTTATTTTGTTTGGATGCTATGATAAAAGGAGTTGTTTCTTAGTTTCTGTCTCCAGATGTATTGGAATACAGTTGTTTTTGTACATCAGTATTGCATACCACCTTGCCTCAGGAATTAGTTGTAATAATGTGTATGAGTGTTTAAGGGTTTTCTTTAATACCATATCATCTGAAAATAGCAATATCTTTAATTTCTTAATTTTCATCATGAATGCTTTTGTTTTTTGACTTTTCTCAACTTCCCTGACTGTAATCTCTAGGAAAATGTAGACTCTCTTAGCAAAAGCAGAGATCTATGTCTGGTTTCTGACAGAAATCATCTATTCTCTCACCATCGAGTGTGTTGTTAACTGTGGGCTTTTAGATTTTCTTTATCAGGTTGAACAAGTTCTACTTCTTGGGTTTTGAACTTTATTTTTTATCCTGAAAGGATGTTGTGCTTTTATCAAATTATTTTTTTCTATGTCTGTTGAGATCATGTTTTTGCTTTTAGAAATGAATTTTAAATATTTTCTATTGTTTGAGAATTTAATATGCACATGTATGTCCTTTTGATCAGATCCATCTTCCATTTCCTCATCTCTAATTCTTCTCATCCCCCTCACAACGTTACCCTCCCAATCCCATGTTCTCTTTGTAAAACCTACTGAATCCACTCAGTGCTGTTTGTATGTGTGTGGGTATAGGATCATCTCCTGGAGTGTGGACAGCCTGAAACAATTCTATTGTGTTATGTTAATTTATTTCTAATGTGAAATTTGACAAAATAGATTCCTTGGATAAGTCTGTCTTGTTCTTGGTGTATAATTCTCTTTGTATGTTCCTGCATTTGCTTTGCTAATATTTTACTGAGGTTTCTCATGTACATTTTGACGAGATACTGACCTGCATTTTCTAGTGTTTTGTCTAGTTTTGATCTTAGTAAAATTGGATTACTGGACAGAATATTTAACGACTTCTCTCATATATTTTGGAAAAACCAGTGAAGCATTTCTGTGACTTTCCCCATAAATGTTTCGTAATTAACATCTGTGAGGCCACCTAATGTCATGATGATTGTTTCAAAGTGTGTGTTGTTATCAATTACACTGTTCTATATCTCTAGACATAACTTGTGTTTCAGCCTTTGTAGTTTTTGCTAGAATGATATTTCTTGTGTCCTTTAATACTCATTTAGAGTGCTATTATCTGCTTAAATTGCAGCTGAACTGTAGCCACACCAAATTATCTTTTTGTTGTCTTATATAAAACTTTGTTTTTTCCAAGATAGGGTCTCTAACTGTGTAGCCCTGGCTGTTCTAGAACTCACTTTGTAGAGCATGTTGGCTTTGAACTTAGAGATCCCTAGTTTCTGCCTTCTGAGTGCTAAGACTAAAGGTGTGCATTAAAAAAAATTCTTATTAAAGATAATAGGGGGAAGAGACCTGTGAGCTTTCTTTGTAGTGAATTAACATGCCTATCATTTTAAGATCACTAACCCATTTTGGCAAAGTGCTATTTTTTTTTATTGGTGTAAAGAGTCCTGTCAAGTACACATTGTTAATACTGTTACATGAGCAGAATTTGTAGCTGGCCTACTTTTTCTATAGATTATAGTTGGTGCAGTACTATCCTATTATAGTCATACTATTCATCTGTACTTCTATAAGTTGTTATCAACTTATAATGTGAGGGGTTATGTACTAGGATATGTACTTAACCCATATTTTTTTCCTTTTGTTTTTGCACACTTACTCATAATAGGTAAAAGAGGCTGTGAGTCAGGGATGCAAGCAGTGAGTCACAGTTCATCTGTCTCAGGGACATGATACTTTGTAATTTCATAGGTTTAACTTAGTGTTGGCTTGGAGGTGGGAATCCTCATGTAGATTCACTAAGGAAGACTTTTAAGTGACTGTACTTTCTCTTACCTGGGCTCAGATGCTCACTTGACAGCTCTAGAGATATAAGTATTGTCCATCGGTCATCCTTCAGGGTGCCATGAGCAGGTGGACCTTCTTAACATGCTGTTCCAATAGCTGGAGTCTGTCATCCATACATGAAACTGAGTCACACAGGTACTACTACAAAAGCTGTTCCTTCCTGCACACACCAGAGAGTATCCAAACCAGTAAAACACTTGAGAATGAAAGGGATTATAAGAGTGTGAGACATTATTATGTAATATGAGAAACAAAACACTGGAGAATAAATAGCACTCACCTGCTGAGAATCAATACCAACGACTTTATAATAGTCACCTCAATAACTGACTGTTTGAGTTGCAGAGGTGGTGAAGGAGTGGGAAATTACCAGGTGCTTTAAAAAAAGCTCCTTGCACCAAGTACTGACTCATATTTCCGCCTGAGAGTAGCTGTCATTAATGACCCTTTTTATTCATGCAGAAGTTCCCAAAGAGGAGCATAATGTTCCATTAGTAATAATTGAAAAAGTCTCTCTTCGGAATTATGTCAAAACCTAAAGATGATGCTTCTGCCAAAACATTTTGATGACAAACGTGGGAAGCATTTGACAGAAGGTGCCACTGCAGGGTGAAGAGGCTGCACACGGAGGCTCATGGAAGATCCTGAAGAAATGGGCTGCAAAGATATGGTCAGTTTCAGAGTGAAATAACCCCCACTGTCCTGGTGTTTGGGACTCTCACAGCCTTTCATTTTGAACAGTTCAAGCACTTTCTTATGCCTGCTTAAAATATATTGGTAAAAACACCAAACTAAGAACCACTGAACAGGAAGGCTATTTTCTTGACACGATTCTGACTTTTTTCCCCATACATAACATGTATGTTTATGAGCTTGTGGGAAAGAGGGAAATAACATGACGAACATGGCAGACACAGTTAGACACTGCAAAGGGCTGCCTCAACTCACCCCTGTGCTATCCTCAAGTGTCCCCTCTCCTTTACTGTGCTATGACTCAACTCTCCATCATCCTCCCTTTGAACGACTTTCTGATAAGCACTTGGAGTGCTTGAGTTTTCAACACATATGTGAGGACAAAAACTTAGTGGAATGTTGACATAAGGGGAAAGTCAGACCTTAATCCTGCAGGCCCTACTCTCTCTTGGTGCCCACTGTTCTTTGGAAGCATCATTGATGGCATGGATTTTATGTTATGGTTGAGATGCATATGTCTATTTCTTTATAGAGGATGACAAATTCTTCATGCCATGGTGCTCTGTCTTCCACACTCAAAAGTATGGCTCAAAAACCCTGTGTAATGGCCTTTCACCTCCATGAACTTCACTTTCCTTATGTGAAATTTGGAAGACAAGTTAGACATTATATATTATAAAGTCTTTATGTTGTGAAGATCAAAGGAGATAAATTTTATAAAACTATCTGGAAATTTACTGTCAGAAATATCAGTGATTTTTTTTTTTTTTTTTTATGAAAAGTCGACATTGAATCTAAGTCAGAAGTGGAAAGACAAGACAAAACAAACAAACAAACAAACAAAAAACTCTAACAGTTGGAAGAGATGTTTCTAGTTACACTGATGGTACTGGACCAGTAAGTTAATGAGTTGCCCCAAATAAGTCTTAATCTCATTTTTTTCAAGTTCTTTTTTTTTTTTTTAACAATATCTCACTATAAAAGCTATATAGCTCACTATAATAGACACATATCCCTCTGCTTCTTCTGATATTAAAGATAAGTGCCAACACATCCAGTTCATTCTTTTATTTATTTAAACTTATTTTTTAATGCTTTGGTGTTCGAAGCAGGATTTCAACATTTTCCCCAGGTTGGTTTTTGTAGCCTAGGCTGGCCTCTAACTTGCAATCACCTTAGCTCTGATTCTCAAGTCCCATGACTATAGGCATGCCCACCATGCATGGTGAATTTATTCTCTGGCCCCTAGAAGTAGCAAGGCTCTCTGTGAAGTGATTGAAAGAATCATGGTAGAACTAAGAAAACTAAGGGCCTGAGTCTAGGAACCAATCAGAGGTGGTAATGTGGAATTAGTAAAATACTACATCATATGTTCAGTGAGTTTTGTGTATAAGTGATGTTAGAGAAATTTAGATTTATAGAGAGACTAGTGAAAATCCATTAAATACCTCTAGGTGTTATGTCATATAAAGGTTAGCCCAAATGTGACTACTTAAAACAATTGGCATATTGAGGTAATTTGTTTGCAAGTTTATAGGTACTTTCTCAATAATCTGCTTTTTCAAGGTAAGATTTTTATAGATGTTGGGTTGCACTTTATATACAGAGATCTTATTTTTGCTCCTTGACTTGCATGTATTTAAAATGACTTTTCTTATGAGACTGGTGAGGTTAAACTGATCTGCCCAATTTCTCTTATGATGACTGACGAGGATGTATGTCACATCTGATGAAAGTTAACCACAGATTGAATCTTACAACAGATTATTTTTTTTAATCTGTAAACGTAACTGAATGACATCAAAGTTACACAGAAGAGCAAGAGAATTCAACCATTTTTGTACAAACAGAAAAGTGTTGGGAAAATAATTTGTAAAGGAAAACTATTAATGTTATATATGTGTTTGTGTGCATGTGTGCGTGCGTGCATGCGTGTGTGTGTGTGTGTGTGTGTGTGTGTGTGTGTGCTTGTGCCATAGTGTGGGTCAAAATTTTGAATCCAGCCCACTATAAATTTTATTTTTAACTCATCCAACCTATTCACTTACATATTATCTATGTATTGTTCATGATAGTACAATTTGTCATAAAATGGTGTACTTGATTAGTTAAGATAGGGACCTTAGGATATTCAATGCCAAAAACTTTTACTGATGTATCAAGCCAGTCACAGAAGAAAAAAACACTACAGATAACTAACACTCAAAACTACCTTGCAGATGCTTTTCTTATAGAACAAACTACAACTTTAATCAAGATTTTATTATCCAGTACTACAAAGTACTTAAAAATATTTTTTGTTTTGCAAAAGTATTAAGCACAAAGGATGGGGCAGAAATTCTGATGCTAAGAAAATGAATATTATTTTCAATATTATCTTCAAGGTGTTTTTGTTTTTTTTTTTTTTTTTTTTAAGTTAGAGGTTCCTTAAAGCCAATGTTTATTAAAATGGTAATTTAAACATTTTAGGGTTTATATATTTTTTCCACACTCTTTTTTTTATTTATTTTATATAATCAAGTCCATTTAAATGAAAACAAATATTTATAGACAAGATTTGGGAATTTGGGCGTAGTTCTTTCCAAACTACTTCCTGCTGGTAAGGGGCGCTGTCAAGGGGATTCGAAGAAGATGCAGAAATCCTGGCTGTAGTCTGTAAGGCTGCTTTGTCCAGCTGTTTTGAATGTAGGATCACCTGGTACTCTGTTTCAGGTGGTCTGGCTTGATCAAACCACATTATTCTGGAAGGAATCCACATCTTTTCATTTTCTGTGGAAACAAAAATAGAAATCCTTTTCCCCAGTAACTTGTCCTTAGACTTAAATTTTGGAGTCAAAGCATTTTTTTTAATTTAATTTATTATTTTACACGTCCATCCCGGTTCCCCCTCCCTCCCTCTCCCCCTCCCTCCCTCCTTCCTTCTCTCCCTCCCTCCCAACTTCCCTCCCTTTGTTCCCTCTCTGCCCTCTCACATGCACTCTAACCACCCTCCCCTCCCATCCCCCCACCCCAATTCCATATGTAGGGGAATGCCATCCAGTTGGGGTCATGTAGATCTGACAAGTCATGTGAAGTAGGGACTAGGGCTTCTCTCCTGTCTCTAGATTAAGGCAGTTATCCCTCTATGGGGGATGCGTTCGCAAAGTCCTTTTATACACCAGGGATACATCCTGGCTCCATTGTTTGAGGTCCCTTAGACTGCTCAGTCCTTCTGGCTGAGACCCATATTCAGGGGGGACTGAGTCAGTCCCATACTGGCTTCCCAGCTATCAGTCTGGGGGCCGGTTAGCTCCTCCTTGTTCAGGAATACTATTTTTAAAGTATGCTAGGTTCACTGAAATTAAATCTTATAAAAATAAGTTCCTGACAAAGATTTGTAGTAACAAAGTATAAATAGCTGAATAAGAAAACAGTCTAGCAGGGCAGTGGTGGCTGTCACAGGCCTTTATTCTCAGTACCCAGGAGGCAGAGAACAGGTTAGATCACCATGAGTTCCAGGCCAGTCTGGTCTGCTGAGTGAGTTCCAGGACAGCCAAGTTTACACAGAGAAACCCTGTCTCTAAAAAAGTCTCAAAAAGACCAAAGTCCTGTGTTAATTGTCTTTTTGTTATTGTGACAAATACCTGAGAGAGGATATTTAAAAGAAGAAAGGTTTATTTTGGCTCATGGCTTCTGAGTTTGTCACTCATGGTCACTTGACCCTCTGTTTCTGTCCTTATAGTGAGGTAGAACATTATAGTGGGTGGAATCTGCAGGGGAAAGAGTCACCTCATTGGAAGTCAGAGATCAGAAAGTGGGGAGGGAGACAGAGGGAATCAGGTGTAATTTTCAAGGGCTTACAGTGACCTCCTTCCTTCAGGGAGTCTTCACCACCCAAAAGTTGCATTTAACATACGTGTCTGTGGGGATATTGCAAATTAAATCCTAAATTCTCTTCTTGGTCACCAAAGCTCATGGATTCCATAATGCAAAAGTGCTGTTAGTTCATCTTCAGGAGTTCCCATAGTTTAACAGGCCCAATATTATTCATATTATTCACAAGTCACAGACCAAAGTCTCTCCTGAGATTCACGATCAACTCTTATCTATAATCACCAGTAAACTGGAAGTTATGCAAAAGTAACTGACAGTTCAAACACTGAATCGTGCAGAATGTCTGCATCCATGGTATGGGATGTTGTGATATGAGACTGAATAGGCTTGGGCCATTTCATCTCTTTATGTCTTGCTGGATATAGCCTATGTGGCATCTCTCTTTGGCTGGCTTTGCTCAGTGCCTTCAGTTTTTCTTGGTAGACATCCCCTATTCATGTTATTTTCAACATTGTGGGCATCTCTATTTCTGGTTAGATTTTGCCATCATAGATTCAAGAATCACCTGCTTAATGGGAAGACTTATAGACTCTAACTCTGTCATACATTGCCTGGCTTTGCAGGCTTTTTTCACCTGAAATTTGAGTGAAGCATACATATCCTTTGACTCTTTCATTCTTTATGCTTGAAGAACTATCATTATGCCCCTTCCAGAGATCTGCCTACCTCTGCAGGTCCACTCGGAGTTCCTGCGGGCAAGATCCTTGACCCCCAAATCCTGGCCTCTGTCAAAGAACGAGGTCTCAGCTGGAGAGCGCCAGTTTCCACTGAGATCCCACTACCCTGCAAAACCTTCTCAAGTTCCAGCTCAGCCTTCATCCTCTTCCGCCGGCTATTGGCAAGAGCTATTGGCCAGAGCTATTGGCCAGAGGTCCACTGTGAGCATCTGCTGGCATCTTCTTTTGGATCCTCATCCTTGACCCCATCCCTGGATCCCTGTCTGCAGAGAAACCTCCTAGAGAGCTTGGACCACACAGAGCTACAGATATTGAATCTCAGACCCACATAAGCCCATCGGGGAAGTACCATAGAGAGAGGGGGGAGACACCACCAACACCTACTGGAAGAAGCTATGGGAAGAAGGCAATACAAGAGAACACCTAACAACAGAAAGACAAACATGACACCACCAGAATCTAGGGAATCTACACCAACTAGAATGGAACACAACAACAAATCAGAGGAAGAAGAAGGGTACGACTTAAAAATCACCATCATAAAAATGATAGAGGCCCTCAAAGAAGATGTGAGAAAATTCCTTAAAGAAATGGAGGAAAAAACAAACAAAAAAGTGGAAGAAATGAACAAATTCCTTAAGGAAAGTACAGAAAGCCAAGAAAAAACAATTAACCAGGTGAAGGAAACGATTCAAGACTTGAAAATCCAACAAATCCTTAACACAAAACATCCAGGAAATGTGGGACACCATGAAAAGGCCAAACCTAAGAGTAATAGTCATAGACGAAGGTGAGGAAGCCCAGCTCAAAGGTGCCGAAAACATATTCAACAAAATCATCAAGGAAAACTTTCCAAATCTGAAGAAGGACATGCCCATGAAAGTACAAGAAGCATACTGAACCACAAATAGGCTGGACCAAAGAAAAAAGACCCCTCGACATATAATAATCAAAACACCTAGCATACAGAATAAAGAAAGAATATTTAGAGCAGCGAAGGAAAAAGGACAGGTAACATATAAAGGCAGACCTATCAAAATTACACCTGACTTCTCTATGGAAACCCTCAAGGCCAGAAGGTCCTGGATAGATATTCTAAAAGTATTAAGAGAACATGGATGCCAGCCTAGGCTACTATATCCAGCAAAACTCTCAATCAATATAGACGGAGAGAACAAGATATTTAATGACAAAACCAGATTTTCCCAATATGTATCTACAAATCCAGCCCTACAGAAAGTATTGGAAGGAAAACTCCAACCCAAGGAAGGTAACTACGCCCACAAAAATGTAGGCAACAGATAATCCAACTATACCAGAAACCAAGGGTGAAGCAGAACTAATGTATTCACAATTCCACTGCCAACAACAAACAAAAATCAAACAAGCACCAACAATCAATGGTCCTTACTCACCCTCAACATTAATGGTCTTAACTCACCTATAAAAAGACACAGACTAACAGAATGGATACGAAGACAGAATCCATCCTTCTGCTGCATACAAGAAACACATCTTAGCTGTAAAGATAGACATTACCTCAGGGTAAAGGGTTGGGAGAAGATTTTCCAATCAAATGGAAATAAGAAGCAAGCAGGCATAGCTATCCTAATATCTAACAAGTTAGACTTCAAACCAAAATTAGTCAAAAGAGATGAAGACGGTCATTTCATATTCATCTCAGGAGAAATCCATCAACACAAAGTCTCAGTTCTGAACATCTATGCCCCTAATACAAAGTCACCCACATTCATTAAAGAAACACTACTAAAACTCAAAGCTCATATTAAACCTCACACACTTATAGTGGGAGACTTCAATACACCACTCTCAACACTAGACAGGACCACAAATCAGAAACTCAACAAAGAAACAAAAGAATTAACAGAAGTTATGTCTCAACTGGGGTTAACAGACATCTATAGAACATTCCATCCAAAGACAAAAGAATATACCTTCTTCTCTGCTCCACATGGAACCTTCTCTAAAATTGACCACATACTAGGTGACATAACAAACCTCAACAGATACAAGAGAATAGGAATAGTCCCCTGTATCTTATCGGACCACAATACTTTAAAATTGGAATTCAACAACAACACAAATAGCAGAAAACCTGCAAACTCATGGAAACTGAACAATGTGCAATTGCACCACTCCTGGGTCAAAGAAGAAATAAAGAAATTAAAGACTTTCTAATATTCAACGAGAATGAGGATACAACATACCAGAACTTATGGGACACCTTGAAAGCAGTGCTACGAGGGAAGTTCATTGCACAAAGTGCCCATATGAAGAAACCAGAGGATAGTCACATAAGAGAATTAACAGCCCAACTGAAAACCTTAGAACAGAGAGAAGCGAATTCACCCCGCAGGAGTGAATAATCAACTTGAGGGCTAAAATCAACAAAATAGAAACCAGGAAAACAATACAAAAAAATCAATGCAACGAAGAGTTGGTTTTTTGAGAAAATCAACAAGATAGACAAATTAACGAAAAAGCAGAGAGAACATGCAAATTAACAAAATCAGAAACGAAATGGGGAACATAACAACAGACACAGAGGAAATCCAGACAATTTTCAGGTCATACTTTGAAAACCTGTATTCCACAAAAACTGAAAATTCAAAGGAAATGGACAAGTTTCTGGATAACTATCACTTACCAAAATTAAATCAAGAACAGACAAACAACTTAAATAGACATATAACCCTCAATGAAATAGAAGCAGTCATCGAAAGCCTTCCAACCAAAAAAAGTTCAGGGCCAGATGGATTCAGAGTAGAATTCTACCAGACATTCAAGGAAGAACTAATAGCACTACTCCTCAAACTGTTCCACAAGATAGAAACAGAAGGTTCATTGCCAAACTCTTTTTATGAGGCCACAATAACTTTGGTACCCAAACCTCACAAAGACACAACTAAGAAAGAAAACTATAGACCAATATCCCTGATGAACATCGATGCAAAAATACTCAATAAAATACTGGCAAACCAAATTCAAGAATACATCAGAGAAATCATCCACCATGACCAAGTAGGCTTCATGCCTGGAATGCAGGGATGGTTTAACATACGAAAATCTATCAACCTGATCCACCATATAAACAAACAGAAAAAGAAAAACCATATGATTATCTCCCTAGATGCGGAAAAAGCCTTCAACAAAATTCAACACCCTTTCATGATAAATGTCTTGGAGAGGTCAGGGATAACAGGAACATACCTAAACATAATAAGGGCAATATACAGCAAACCAACTGCCAACATCAAACTGAATGGAGAAAAACTTAAGCCAATTCCTCTAAAATCAGGAACAAGACAAGGCTGTCCTCTCTCTCCATATCTCTTCAATATCGTACTAGAAGTTCTAGCTAATGCTATAAGACAACAAAAGGAGATCAAGGGGATCCAAATTGGAAAGGAAGAAGTCAAACTGTCTCTATTTGCAGATGATATGATAGTTTCCATAAGCGACCCAATAAACTCTACCAGGGAACTCCTACAGCTGATAAACACCTTCAGCAAACTAGCAGGATACAAGATAAACTCAAAAAAAAAAAAAAAATCAGTAGCCCTACTTTTTTCAGACAACAAAGAGGCAGAGAAAGAAATCAGAGAAACATCACCCTTTACAATAGCCACAAGCAACATAAATTATCTTGGTGTAACGCTTACCAAACAAGTAAAAGACATATATAATAAGAACTTTGTGACTCTAAAGAAAGAAATTAAAGAAGATACCAGAAAATGGAAAGATCTCCCATGCTCTTGGTTAGGTAGGATTAACATAGTAAAAATGGCAATCTTACCAAAAACAATCTACAGATTCAATGCAATCCCCATTAAAATCCCACCACAATTCTTCACCGACCTTGAAAGGATAATTATCAATTTTATATGGCAAAACAAAAGACCCAGGATAGCCAAAACACCCCTATACAATAAAAGAACTTCCGGAGGCATCACCATTCCTGACTTTAAGCTCTACTACAGAGCTATAGTTCTGAAAACAGTCTGGTATTGGCATAAAAATAGATAGGTAGACCAATGGAATCGAATTGAAAATCCTGATATTAATCCATGCACCTATGAACACCTGATTTTCGAAAAAACAGCTAAAATTATACAATGGGGCAAAGACAGCATCTTCAACAAATGGTGCTGGCACAATTGGATGAGGGTGTGTAGAAGACTGCAGATAGACCCATGTCTGTCGCCATGCACAAAACTCAAGTCCAAATGGATCAAAGACCTCAACACCAATCCAGCCACATTGAACCTCTTAGAAGAGAAAGTAGGAGGTACCCTCGAACAAATTGGTATAGGAGACCGCTTCTTGTACATAACTCCAGGGGCACAAACACTGAAAGAAACAATAAATGGGACCTCTTCAAACTTAGAAGCTTCTGTAAGGCAAAGGACACAGTCGACCAGACCAAAAGGCAGCCCACAGACTGGGAAAAGATTTTCACCAATCCTATGTCTGACAAAGGACTGATCTCCAAAATATACAAAGAACTCAAGAAACTAGTCAACAAAACACCAAATAACCCTATTAAAAAGTGGGGTACAGAACTGAAGAAAGAATTCTCAATGGAGGAAATCAAAAAGGCTGAAAGACATTTAAGAAAATGCTCCACATCCTTAGCTATCAGGGAAATGCTAATCAAAACAACTTTGAGATACCATCTTACCCCTGCCAGAATGGCTAAAATTAGAAACACCAGTGATGACTTATGTTGGAGAGGATGTGGAGAAAGTGGAACACTCCTCCACTGCTGGTGGGAGTGCAAACTCATACAGCCATTTTGGAGATCAGTATGGCGGTTCCTCAGGAAAATGGGAATTAGTTTACCACAGGACCCGGCAATCCCCCTCTTAGGCATATACCCAAAGGATTCACATCTGTTCAACTATGTTCATAGCAGCACTATTTGTAATAGCAAGAACCTGGAAGCAACCTAGATGCCCCTCAATTGAAGAATGGTTAATGAAGATGTGGCACATCCATACAATGGAATAGTACTCTGCAGAAAAAAATAATGGTATCTTGAAATTCGCAGGCAAGTGGATGGCACTTGAAGAAACCATCCTGAATGAGGTAACCCAGTCACAAAAAGAGGAACACAGTATGTACTCACTCATGTATGGATTTTAGACCTAGATCAAAGGATCACCAGCCTATAATTCACACCACCAGAGGAACTAGGATACAAGGTGTATTCTAAGAGAGTCATATAAAGTCCCTCACAGAAATGGGCAGGGACAAGTCCCCCAGAGCTCAGGTGAAGTGGAGGGGCAGCGAATGGAGGGAGAAGTAGGGGAAAATGAGGGGGAGAAAAGGAAAACATGTGCGACCAGGAAGATTGAGCCTGGTTAGGAATAGAAGACAGGAAAGAGAGAGAGAGAGAGACAGAGACAGAGACAGAGACTGAGACACAGAGAGAGAGAGAGAACATAAAAGAGGGAGCCAATATTGGTTTGAAGATAAAGTTGAACACAAAGAAAGGTCGAGAGAACTACAAGACTGCTCCCAACTAACAATCTCAGCTTCCGTGGAAAGGCTATCATAAATGCCCTTCCCGGAGAGTGAGACCAACAACTAACTTCTCCATGGAGCCCTCAACTAATGCCTGTTGAAAACAGGATCAAACACCCATACATAAACACTGAGTCGAACTAGAACCCAGATGCAGATGGAGAGGACAAGACCATGCAGCAGAAACACGTAGAGACAGCTTACCTGAGCAAGGAGGAGCTAAGGGCCATTAGACTGATAGCTGGGAAGCCAGTATGGGACTGACTCAGGCGCCCCTGATTATGGGTCTCAGCCAGAAGGACTGAGCAGTCTAAGAGACCTCAGACTGTGGAGCCAGGATGTATCCCTGGTGCACAAAAGAACTGCGCGAACACATCCCCCATGGAAGGATAACTGCCTTAATCTAGAGACAGGAGAGAAGCCCTAGTCCCTACTTCACAGGACCTGTCACATCTACATGACCCCAACTGGATGGCACTCCCCTACATATGGAATTGTGGTGGGGGGATGGGAGGGAAAGGTGTTTAGAGTGCATGGGAGAGGGCAGAGAGGGCAAAAGGGAGGGAAGGAGGGAGGGAGGGAGAGAGGGAGGGAGGGAAAGGGAACTGGGATCGACATGTAAAATAATATATTAAACTAAAAAAAATGCTTTGACTCCAAAATTTAAGTTCAAGGACAAGTTACTGGGGAAAAGGATTTCTATTTTTGTTTCCACAGAAAATGAAAAGATGTGGATTCCTTCCAGACTAATGTGGTTTGATCATGCCAGACCGCCTGAAACAGAGTACAAGCTGATCCTACATTCAAAACAGCTGGACAAAACAGCCTTACAGACTACAGCCAGGATTTCTGAATCTTCTTCAAATCCCCCAAGACAGCGCCCCTTACCAGCAGGAAGTAGTTTGGAAAGATCGACGCCCAAATTCCCAAATGTTGTGTATAAATGTTTGTTTTCATTTAATGGGACTGTTATATAAAATTAAATAGAATAAAAAAAATTGAAAAAAAAAAAAAGATGCTTACAGCATTGTGGCCATTCTGTACCCCCACTTTCTCTTAATTCTCCCAATTCTGTCCACATAGTTAGGGTTACTCATCGCAGTGTCACTTACTATTTCTCTGTTGTCCATCTGTCCAGTTGTCTTTTTTATTTTTTTAAATAACCAAGTGGAAAAAAGGATGAAGACCTTCATTTTGGCTCATGGCTCCAGAGATTTTGTTCTGTAGTCACTTAGCTACACTTAAGAACATCCAAGGAAAAAGCTACTTACCTCATGGCAGTCAGAGAGCTGAATGAGAGGAAGGTATCGGGTACAGGCACATTCTGGAGGAGTGTAACCCCACCTTCTACTTCTTCCCGCTGTGTCCACCTCCTAACAATTTCTGTCACATTCCAAAAAACTTCCTTCCGCTGCACTTAACACATGAGCCCATGGTTACACTTCACATTCATAATGCACCAGACACAACACAAAGAATATCAATCAATGATCAATCCAACTAGCATATCACACGCTTACTTATTATGACAATAGAAATTGATCTAACAGAGACACCAGCATGAATCTGTTAGAGTGGTTAGAATAAAAGTATGGAAGACTTGGAAAGGTAGGAGTAGTGGAGCATCAACACACTGACAGAGGCAATAAAAAAAGTGTGTTCTCATTAGAAACAGGTTGGATATTTCATATAAATATGAACTTATCATATAATCTGGAAAATCATGCCACAGCATATTATTACTAAAAAGGATTGAACCTAATACATGAAGGTTTATTTATGAGTTGAAAGTTGCATTATGGAGTGTAAGGTGCCAGAAGCAAGTCAGTATGCCCCTTTTGATCCCAGTTATTCAAAAAGATAGAAACATAATGTGTAGTATCAGTAAGCATATCCATAGTTACCTGTATCAGAGATATGGCAGTTTTCTGGGAACGGGACAGGGCAACTTTTGAGGGTGATCAGAATGTAATTTATCTGATTGTATTGTTAGGTGGTATACACATTTGTCAAGATTAGTCAAAATTCATAAAGTAGGTCTATTTTGTATACATTGTGCCTAAATAAACTTTATCTTAAATTCAAGTATGAGAGACCCAGAATGATAAAGACAAAGGGACAGCTAGAAAAAGATGAGAAGGTTAATCGGTAAAAGATATAGGAGTGGGAGACAGAAATGCAGGTGTGGGTGGGAAGAGGTGACCTTTTAGTTACTGAATTTCCCAGCAAAGTGTTACTGCTTTGCAACCTTTTGGCTAAGATAAGTGTAGCACAGAATAAGGGTGGACAGTATAAAAATTGCAATCAACTTTATAACGCAGAATTTTGACACTTAACAGTATTTCAAGCTAGGTTGGAAGTATCTTGTGTCATTTTATCTTGCTTTTCACATCGTTTGTTTGTTTGTTTTGTTGTTGTTGTTATTGTTGTGACTTCAGTGGGTACAGTCATCAGGGAAAAGGAAAGGCATGGTTTTGTTTTCAGTGGGAAGGTAAGTTAGCATGCTGTGGACAAGTCACCAAATACACAGTAAGCACCATGTGCCCTAGTGACACTGAGCAGAGAAGCAGAGAGTAATCTCTCTGAGTCTTCATTTGTCACAAAGCACCTTGTGATGCAGCTCCTTTCTTCAGCACACTGTCATTACCCATTGTGCACCATTGGTGGGGGAATGGGAGAGAGAGCATCTTATTCTTCCCAGAGATGGCATTAACAAATCTAGGCTGTTCACACTCATGCCTCAAAGAGGTCTTTCCAGGAACACCCCTAAGGCACAAATTAAAAATTTGGGACTACATGTAAGATTGTTCTTAAGAATGAACAGGTGATGAGAAGTGAGCAGAAACAGCAAATTATTTACATACCTTTGCAGTCTATAGCTTACTGTGTTCACCACCCGGCTACTGGCCATGCTTTGTGAGTGTTTCATTTTCATCAAACCTGAGTAGCTTTCAGACCTTCTTTCTTTCAAATCTGCAATTGACTATGTAGCACATTAGTTGATCCATGGTCCTTTACCAGTACTGTTGCTTCTTTATCCTCCTAACACACACCAGCCTGCTAAGGTCCACTACACTTTACCCTGTTCATCCCATAATTTGCTTTCTGCACTGTGTGCACTACAGCTATTTAAGAGAATCACCACTCACAAATTATGGCATCTACAGGGTAGTAGTTTTCTTTCTGAAAGCACACATGAATTGAGCATTCGCTGTGTGCCAGACACTATAGGAAGCATACAAGCATAAACAAAATAGACTTCTAATGTCTGTGTTCAGCACGATTTACAAAGGGACATGAGTTGGGTGGGGTGGGGAGGGATGCTTGGGGAGCATGGATTGGTGGCAAAGGGCTTCTCTCTGAGGTGTACTCTTCAGTACGACCAGACTAGAAAGGCCGGGGAAGACAGTATTGTGTAATGAAAAGAGCACAAGCTTCAAGCCACATAGACAAGATTCGCATCAGGGAGAAGGTTACCTCGGAGGGCAGACAGAAGGCAGCTGCTGTAAGTGGCAGGAACGAGAGCGAGAACTAGCCCAAGTGACAAGGACACTGAAGAAGAAAGGAGCTTTATCTGCTATCACCTGACACTTTAATTTAAAAGTGAATGGCACACTGAAGGTAAGGAACACTTTCTGAGTATTAGACAAGCTGTGTTTACAAGACTACATTTTCAACGCGATCTCTAAGCATTTTCAGCACAGAAGACTAAAGGCCACTGAGAAAACTCAGTGTCTGCTTTTGAACGGAGCTTAGTCATCTACTACCCTGAAGTAGAACAATAGTCTGCGGCTAGATTCAAATGTATTTCCATCTCAGGATATGCCACAGATGTGGGCAGAAACTAAAGAACCCAGAAGCAGCTCTTTTCAACCAGCCTGATGGTACCTGCTGGCTGACCGCGATCACATCTCTTTCCCAGGGTCACCAATTTAGGGATTATTTCCACTTCTGCATCCAGTGACACACTTGGGCCATCCTATGAGTGCAAGTTTATCTGGGCTGACCAGAGAGTGTAATTACTTCCCTGAAAAATATATAGGATTCTGGATATTTCCACACCACCACTCATTCTGACCTCGTGACTGTCCAAAGGCTGTCACCCAGGGAAATGAGTACTTCAAGGGGTGCACTGTGGGATTTGGGGTGTGGTTTCTGCGTGAAGCATGGCGATTGCTAAAGTTTCAGTATAGCGTGTTCCTCTCAGGCTCTGTATTGAATGTGTGGTCTCTAGGTGAAACTGGTAGTTTAGAGGAAGTGGCTCACTGAGGGTGTGTCCTGCGGAGGTAGTGTCCTGTCAGGTCTCCCTGTACTTCCTGTCTGCCATAAAGTAAGAACTGTATTTAGCTATACTCTTCCATTATGGCGTTTTTTACCTCACCACAGTCCCAGAAACACAAACTGAAAGTTATTAAGCAATGAGGTAAGATAAATTATCAGGTGGTCTATCTCAGCAATTAACAGCTTAACAGTGGTGTGTGTGTGTGGGGCTGTGTATGTCTCTCTCTCTCTCTCTTAGATATGTTTGTCAGAAATCAAGACCAATAAGCAAGAGTTAACTTACATTAAGGAAGTTGCAAAAATCCTCAAATAATGTATTTTCTGAAGTCTAAACTAATAATTTCCTATCATTCTTTTTATTTTCTCCCTTTGTGTGCCCATTCATCTGCAGATGATAAAACAACATTTTAAAAGTGCTTGAGAGTAAACTTTAGACCCAAAGTTTTTGGCAGAAAAAATTGTGAAATAGGCTGGAATTAAGCAACCTGACAAGTTAAATATCAAAGTAGACACATACATGCGTACACACATACACACACACACACACACACACCTAAAAATTAAACTCCATTAAAAATAAAAAAGGTGGGGCTAGAGAGATGACTTAGCAGCTAAGAGCTCACATTGCTCTTCCAATGATTTAAGTTAAATTTCCAGTACCCTTGAAGGACAGTTCACAAGCAGCTACCTGTAGCTTCAGTTACAGAAGGATCTGACATCTCTGGTCCCTACTGGCAGCTGCACACATATGCACACAGCACAACTCCTATCCCTAATACACATATGACTAAAAGAAAATTATTATTATTATTATTATTATTATTATTATTATTATGTGACTGGAGAGGCAGCTATGCATGTTGGGAACTGAACCCTTACATTTTTGGTTGTGAATCTATTCTTGAATAGCAGAGCCATCTCTCCAGCTCTGAAGTAAAATAGATTTATTTATTTTTACTTTATGTATATAGGTGTTTTACCTACTCATGTGTCCGTGCATCTTATGTACATGCACATGCATATGCAGTTAGCCAATGAGGCCAGGAGAGGGCATCAGAGCCTCTGGAATTGGAGTTACAGATGGTAATCAGTTTAGTTACTGTGTGTGTGTGCTAGGAATCTAACACAGGTCCTCTGGAAGAGCAACCAGTGCTCTTAGCCAATTAGCCATCTCTCCAGGTCCTAAAAGAAATGTTTTAAAAGGTAAAATGTAATACAATTTATTAACCTACAACAAAAACAGAAAAGAAGATGACAAACACTATATTGCAGACCTGAGCAAATTTTGGAAGAAGGAAGTAGAAAGACAAGTGTTAATTTTTAGCAAACTATGTGATTGAAACCAATGTCATAAACACTTCCCTCTGCCACACCCTGCAACACTCAGTGTTTGGAAGATATTTGGAAGATGGGAATGAGACCTCCCCCTGGACATGGAGTTGAGAGTTTGTAGATGGAGAAACTGGATTCACAGGTCCATTTCTTGCCTATTCAGCAGGGGTCAGGTGATATCCCCCTTACTTTCCTGGTGGAAATTTCCTGTGGGGGAAATTCTATACATAGCCGCCATACCATTTTCTGACACAAGACTGTCTATTAAGAAATGAGAATGGCTAAAATTAGAAACACCAGTGATGACTTATGTTGGAGAGGATGTGGAGAAAGTGGAACACTCCTCCACTGCTGGTGGGAGTGCAAACTCATACAGCCATTTTGGAGATCAGTATGGCGGTTCCTCAGGAAAATGGGAATTAGTTTACCACAGGACCCGGCAGTCCCCCTCTTAGGCATATACCGAAAGGATTCACATCCATGCAACAAAGACATCTCTTCAACTATGTTCATAGCAGCACTATTTGTAATAGCAAGAACCTGGAAGCAACCTAGATGCCCCTCAATTGAAGAAAGGTTAGTGAAATGTGGCACATCTATACAATGGAATACTACTCTGCAGAAAAAAATAATGATATCTTGAAATTCGCAGGCAAGTGGATGGCACTTGAAGAAACCATCCTGAATGAGGTAACCCAGTCACAAAAAGAGGAACACAGTATGTACTCACTCATGTATGGATTTTAGAACTAGATCAAATGATCACCAGCCTATAATTCACATCACCAGAGGAACTAGGATACAAGGTGTATTCTAAGAGATTCATATAAAGTCCCTCACAGAACTGGGAAGGGACAAGTCCCCCAGAGCTCAGGTGAAGTGGGGGAGGACAGCGAATGGAGAGAGAAGTAGGAGAAAATGAGGGGGAGGAGAGGAAGGCATGTGCGACCAGGAGGATTGAGCCTGGTTAGGAATGGAAGATAGGAAAGAGAGAGAGAGAGAGAGAGACGGAGACAGAGAGAGAGAACATAAAAGAGGGAGCCAATATTGGTTTGAAGATAAAGTTGAACACAAAGAAAGGTCGAGAGAAATACAAGACTGCTCCCAACTAACAAGTTGAGCTTCCGTGGAAAGGCTATCATAAATGCCCTTCCCGGAGAGTGAGATCAACAACTAACTTCTCCATGGAGCCATCAACTAATGCCTGTTGAAAATAGGAGCAAACACCCATACATAAACACTGAGTCGAACTAGAACCCAGAAACAGATGGAGAGGACAAGACCATGTGGCAGAAGCACATAGAGACAGCTTACCTGAATAAGGAGGAGCTAAGGGCCACTAGACTGATAGCTGGGAAGCCATCAGGGGACTGACTCGGGCCCCCCTGAATATGGGTCTCAGCCAGAAGGTCTGAGCAGGCTAAGAGACCTCAGACAGTGGAGCCAGGATGTATCCCTGGTGCACAAAAGGACTTTGCAAACATATCCCCCATGGAGGGATAACTGCCTTATTCTAGAGACAGGAGAGAAGCCCTAGTCCCTACTTCACAGGACCTGTCACATCTACATGACCCCAACTGGATGGTATTCCCCTACATATGGAATTGTGGTGGGGGGATGGGAGGGGAGGGTGTTTAGAGTGCATGTGAGAGGGCAGAGAGGGTAACAGGGAGGGAAGGAGGGAGGGAGGACTGGAAGGGAGGGAGGGAGGGAGGGAGAGGTAACTGGGATTGACATGTAAAATAATAAATTAAAAAAAAATGCTTTGACTCCAAAATTTAACTCGAAGAACAAGTTACTGGGGAAAAGGATTTCTATTTTTGTTTCCACAGAAAATGAAAAGATGTGGATTCCTTCCAGACTAATGTGGTTTGATCATGCCAGACCGCCTGAAACAGAGTACAAGCTGATCCTACATTCCAAACAGCTGGACAAAACAGCCCTACAGACTACAGCTAGGATATCTGAATCTTCTTCGAATCCCCCAAGACAGCGCCCCTTACCAGCAGGAAGTAGTTTGGAAAGAACGACGCCCAAATTCCCAAATATTGTGTATAAATGTTTGTTTTCATTTAATTGGACTTTGTTATATAAAATTAAATAAAAAAATTATAAATAAACAAAGGAATCAAACAAATATATAGTAAACTGCACCATGTCTACATTCCTTTGTGACAGTCAACTTCTAGGAGACAGGAGCTAGAATCAGCCACCCTATCCCTTTATTCTGTCTGTGTTAAGCTCACAGTAAATGGAAGATTTGCCTCTGGAGAATGGCTCTTCTGGCATTGAAATTTATTTCTTCCTTGAATGTCAACCTTACTTTCCCATCATCTTACAAAGAAACCTCTGAGGGCGAGTTCAACCTTTGCACACAAGCCTGTGATCATTCTTGCACGTGAAAGCCAAATATTGTCAGACAGTTGGGGAAATAGTCCAATATGAAAGAAAGGGGCTAAAACAAAAAGAAAAGAAAAAGGAGACTCAGAGGAAATAGAAATTTATAGATAAGGGGGAGGAAACCCCTTCAAAATATAATTAATATCCCCAACAAAATAAATAGGGATTTTATGGCAAAAGGCAGAAAATATCCCATTTATAGTTTCAAAAAGAGAGAAAAATAAATGACTTAGTACTACAGTTGGATAGCATTTTCTAGAAAGCAGAGCAAGTTAAAATGCAGAAAGACAAGGAGAGGAAAAGGAAAAAAAATTGGGGTCTGTTCTAACAAGTGCGGGATGATGTTTCCAGAAAGTAGAGAAAATAGAAGATTGATGTCATGAGTAAAGTAATGCAAATATATCTCTCAAAAAGGAAAGATTGTGTTTCTAACCTGAAACTCAGTTCAATTTAAAACCATTCTCGGTCACGAAATGTCAAAAGAGGAGAGAGAAGAGGCGAGAGGAAAGCAGGGAGATAGAAAATGGGAGAGGGAGAAGGAAAGAGGGCCAGAGAGGAGAAGGGGGGAAGAGAGAGAGAGAGAGAGAGTAGGAAAGAAAGATGGAGGCAGGTTATTTGTTGGAATGAAATATCCCCCATGAGTCTTGGGCATTTGAGTACTTGACCCTCAATTAGTGGCTGTTTAGGGGAGGATTAAGAGGTGTGGCTTTGCTGAAGTAAGTATGTGACTGAAGGTAGGCTTTGAGGTTTCAAGACTTGTGCCATGGGATGTGTTCTACCTGTCTCCTGTTTGAGATGTGGCCCCTCAGCTCCCAGCTTCCAGTTCCAGTGGCCATGATAGCTTGCTGCAATGTTGCACTGCTATGGAGTGAAACATGGACATTTATTCACCCAGGACTGCAATTTCAGGCAAATTCTTTTTCTATAAGTTTCCTTGGCCAGGGTGTCCTAATAACATCCCAGCAATAGGAAAGTAACTAAGACGTTATGCATAGCAGAAATTTCAACGATACACCCTTAGCATTTGTTGTCAGAGGACAACTGAAGCGAAGACCCTACACTTTACAAGTAACTGCTTTCCAAATCAGGGTTTACATACTAGTCACAATGGCTCCTTTTATGTGCCAACTTGACTGAAGCATAGAGTGGTCCAAGATTATTTCTGACGTGTCTGTGGGAGCCTTTTCGATGAAACTGACACTTGAATCTCTAGTGCAAGTAAGCAGGTTGGGTTGACTCTTACGGTTGAACATTACGCAGCCTGTTGGGATTGTTAATGGGATCAGAAGATGGAAGAAGAGCTTTCTCTCTTTGCCTGGGACTTACACAATAGCTCACTGGTTGTCAGACCCTTAGTTGAGATTGGAACTCTGAGATTGGTTTTCTGGGGATGCTCAGTAATGGCGATTAACTCTGAGAGACTTCTCAGGCTACTTTATCACTGTAACAACATCATAGAGTATATTACCCAAACCTATAAGATAATGCTTACTAAACACATAGAGTATAGAGTGTATGTTTTTGTGTATGCATGTGTGTGGGTGTATGGTGCCTTAAAATTTCTAGGCATTGGCAAAGCAAAATATGATTAAATAAAGAACAAAGAAGTAATACAAATAAGTAAGATAATAACAGAAAATTCAGCAGCTACTAGAACAACATGTGATATATTTTATAGCAAACTGTTTGGAAAAATCAGTAAGTGTACACTCAAGAGTGACGATAAAAATCAGGGCTTTCTTAGTGGCTTTTCACGTTTCTTCGATGAAATAGCCAACAGAAGCAACACAAAGATGGACAGGTTTAGTTTGGCTTGGAGTTCCGGGGTACAGTCTACCATGATAAGAAGATCAAATGGCAGGAGTTTGAAGCAGCTGCTCATATGACATCCACAAGCAGGAAGCAATAAGCGATGCTTTTTGTATCATTTAAGAATCCCCACCTAGGGGTCTGTTCTTCTCACCTTGGTTAACTTAATCAAGGTGTCCCCCACTGAACTGCTCAGAGTGACATCTTACAGGTGTTTCTATCTTTCATCAAGTTGGCAACTGAGATTAACCATCACCGTAGAATGTACAAGTAAACCAATGACATAATTTATCACTGTCAAATAGCATCTCTGATACATAATCATAAACATAGGTGCTGCATTTGTATACACTTGGTAATATAGGAGTATAGGAGTAGTGTTGTTTGTGGTGTTACAGCAGGTAGCAAAACACCAGTCTAGAAGAAAATTCAGGCCCACTGTCATATAGGACCATTGCCATATTTGTGCTCTGGTGTTGACTGAAGTATTGTTACTTGTCACATGTATGTATGTATAATATGTATGTATAATATGGAAAGTATGTATAATACTTTCCAATCTTCATAGTTAGTGTGCTGAGTAACGATATTTAAAAGCTATAGCCAAGCTGGGTGTTGGTGGCACATGCCTTTAGTCCCAGCACTTGGGAGGCAGAAGCAGGCTGATCTCTGTGAGTTTGAGGCCAGCAAGGTTAAACAAACAACAACAACAACAACAAAAAAAAAAAAAAAAAAAAAAAAAAAAAAGAAAGAAAGAAAGAAAGAAAGAAAAGAAAGATATAATCAAAGTTTAGCCTTAGCCTTATAACAATATTTCAAAGATGTAACCAAATTTAGCCTTACTTATCATGTCACCATTCATAATCAACATAGAACTATAAATTTATAAAATTGGCTATAAATTTAGTTATTTTCTGTCTCCTGGAGATGGAAGGGTGGTTTTATCTTAGAACCTGTAATTCTCCATATGAATGGCAAACTCTCTGAAATAAAAAAAAAAGTACATTTTAAAATCACTGCTGGGTTTTGTTGTCGAGAGAAAGCATTTAATGAAATAATTAAAATAAGAGAGGTCAAAGACATTGGGTGAGATCATTTTTTTCCCCTCTGGGGGTATAATGACACAATTTTAAGTATTTGGCTTTATTGACACATTTTAAAAGCAGCCCAGATAAATGGGCCAGCTGTGGAAAGTGTATCAAATAGTGTCTTAATTATCTTAAGTATAATTGTGAGGTGAATGAAATGACCCATTTTCCAAGTGCTATTGAATGGACACTTGCAGGTTGGGAGGTAATTTGTGATGAAGCATGACACATGGTTTCAAGCCGTTGCACCTCTAAAGGCTTTGTTGCCAGTAGGATGTGCTATGTAAACTGTGTGAGATGACTCAGTTTAATGATGGGAACTTCTCCATACTCAAGATGTGCATGTAGACTTGGAATATAATTGTCTCTTGAAATGTGAGCTCTAGGAGACACATTCTTTCCAATATAACACTTTAATTTATTTAATCTGAGACTTTAAATATGTATGCATAACTAAGTTAAGGGATGTTATTAAATATTATATGGGGGACTAATGGCAGAGAATTGCTTTTTCATAATTGTAGTGTAATTTAAACCATTTTATGCTGTCCTTCAGTGACCACCACTTTCCATGCTGAAAGCAATTTGAATTTCCCCCTTCTGGATGTGTTCAGACCCTGCAGTTTGTTTTGAGAGGAGCAGCAACCAGAAGAACTAGGCATTTCAGAAGGGAATACACTGGCCTGCTCCTGGTAAATGGTAAATGTGTTTTGCTTTGTATTTTACAATACCCCTTTGGATAATACTTATCATTTTATTGACCTTTGAAGCCACACACATAGGGCTGATGTTCTCAGAAGTGGACAATAAATTCTAGAATCCATTTCTCAGACCACAACTGAGAGTTCACAGCCTTATCTATGGTGAAGGTGTGGATAATGTCTCTCTAATCATATTGCCTTTTCTCTTTCTCGCCTGTAACAAAGCTCACCTGTACTGTCCACATACATGTATTAAATCCCTAGGTTTTATGTGCAAGAATACAAAACACAAAGGAGTTAAATGTCTGGTTAAAAATCATGGCTGCTTGGTGGGAGAGAGTGTTAGCTCCTTTCTCTTTGCCCTCCTCACAGTGAGCACAGGGATCCTAATTCTACACTCACAGAATTTGATCAACTAAAGAGAACTGTTTGTCCCAGGTCTGTGACAGGCTGACTCAGAATCAAGTGAATTCTTTCTAGTATGGTTTCAAGAAGGTGGCTGAAAAAGAAAGTAGAGGATTAAGCTCACTTGCAGGCCAGCAGAGAGGCCTCCAGCCCCTACATCCTTAAGGCATTCCTAAAATAAATTGCCAAAATTCACTTTATCAAGGCTGAAGGGAAAGGATTCCTATACCAAGTCTTGGTCCAAAGATCAGTCTAATGATCTCTTGACTTTGGGCATGCTAACTAAAGACTTTAGGCATGCTAATTAATCTCTCTAAGGTCAGACTTTCCTTTCCTCAAATATAAAGGATCACAAAGTATAAATCCTTTCTATTCTCTCAACAAGAACAATGCATCCAAGGGAACCAAGGAACTACATATACAAGCCTTGAAGGTAATTCCTGGGTATAAATGGCAGCAGATTTTATAATAATCTCCTTTATTCATATCTGTTCTCAGAGGGTATATAGTTAGAGTAGCTGCTCCTGCTCTGCATTCACAGCATCTTGCTTTCTGAAAGAGGCATCTCCTAGCAGATGCAATTGGTTCTGGAGTTGAATTGCTACCTCCTTTGGAAATGGTCAGGCCTGAAAGTATACACATTCAGATAACATTAGACAGACTGAGCAGATTCTATTTGTATATATAGGGGAAAATGTGTGTCATACCAATCAGTTAAAAAGACTACAACAAAGTTTCCAAAGGATGTGTCAATCCAACTCCAGAATCAAGTTATGACAGCATAAAACCTTTATGCTTCTGGACTGTTCTCTAATTCTCAGTGGATTCATCTATGAATGGAAGTAGAAATTCTACGTCATATAACAATGACTTGGGGGCATTGTGAGAATGGAGGAAATAGTGGGCAAAGTATTTTCTAACTATCAAAGTTTCCTAATGGTTTGATTATATTCCTCATTTCAACTCAGTCTTGATGTATCCTGAATTTGAGTTTAGACATTTCCCCCACATATACTTGAGTAATTATTATGATGACTTGATGAAAGAACATATCTATATTTGTGGTTGTTCTTTATTCAATGATCTCCAAGTATTTTTCTTATTCAGGAAAAGAAAGCTATATAAACCATACCAAATAGAAACTCTTTGCCTATCAGTCAAACACTGATCTCTTCAGTATTATGTACTTAATATAGCAGAAAAACATGCCACCAATTTGCTTTGGATAAAAGTTTCAAATTACAATAAGAGCATAGATATGAAAATACATGTGAAACATGATAACACCCAGATCTAAAATACAAGGCATTGCAGAAGAACATCTATTGTGGTTACAGTAGGATTTAATTCAATCTACTGTGAAAGAGTGATTGCTTTACTCTAGTCGACCAAATAGTGTATTTAACTTAGCTACTGCTCTCATAGAATTTGGGATTTTAAAATCATAAAACTACAAAGAAATAGAGAACACCTACTTTACTCTCTGTGTTAGCAAACCAAGGAACTGAGGCCTATGGTGATTGCCAAAGATTATAGAGCTAGCTTCAGCAGCCTTGCTGTCAACAGAGTGATGGAAGAGACACATTTCCATGTAGAATCTCCCAGATTTTATACAGCTCTTCATAGAGTGCTTACTTGTCAAATTTTTGAGAGTTATATTGCTGTCAAGCAGCTAAAGACATGAAGGACACAGGAGGTTGGGCAGAGCGTACATGTTCTTCCCAAGTCCCAGGAGCTTCCTCTTGAGGACAACCCCCTGTTTTATTGATTAAATTTGTTTCTTGACAATTTCATAGATGTATTTAGTGCCTGATGTTTACTCTCACCCCCTTCCTTATTTTATCTCTTCCCCCATCACTGCCTCCTCACCACAGTTTCCCTTCCTACATTCATGCTTTCTTTGTTCTGTTTTGTGACCTGCTGATTTTGGAAGTCTCCTCTGGAGTTCAGTGAGATCACTGTTTGGCACACAACTGAAGCTGATGACTGCCCCTCCCTTAGTGTTCAACCGTTGTTAATAGTTCACAGGTAAGGTGAAGGCCTCGTGAGCCCCACCCTGATTGAAAATTGGCTGTTGACAGGCCCAGTCCTGTGTAGGCCTAGTGCAGGTAATCACAATTCCTGTGAGATCATGGTTGCAATGGTTGTTGTCATGTCCTGAAGAGTGTTTTGCAGCCTTTCTCCAAGTCTTCTAGATCTTACACTCTTTCCTCTCAATCTTCTGCAATGTTATATGATGCTTTCTGCAATTTGATGGTTTTGACTTCATTTCCTGGCTTTCTGGAGGTTCTAGCAAGATGGAGTCTCGTATTTCCTTGCATCATTAGTAGCTGAGATGTTACAAAGCACAGTGTACCACAATGAAAGTATTTGCAACAATAAAGGAACTAGAAACAATTAGGCACCTTGTTAGTAATACCATAAAATAGACAATAAACAGCTGGGATAGAATTTGTCCAGGACTCTGAAGTTTGCACTCTGCCCTATGTGTATTCTATATGTAACATCAAATGGCCTAGCAAGGTTTCAAAGGGAAAGAAGCTGAAGCCTGTCCAGTCTCCAGGATCAAAGCCTTTTACTTTGGGACTCTGCATCTCTCTGCTGCTTGTGTGAGGCGGATAGATGACAACAGGATTCTGAAGAAATTATGCTGCTTTGACTTGAGAGAACTATGACCAACAAATCTCTCCTAGTATCTCCTAGAGGAAGTTCTTCAAGAGTCCATGGATGTGTAAAAAAGTAGTGGTACACCATTGCTGCTTGCTGCAGTAGCTGTGGGGAGAGCACTGGTCAGAGTGGATTTTATTTTATACCCTACCAAGTTAGATTAGTAAGTAAACTTGCCTGTTCCCACTCTCCAGTTATCAGGTATTTTCCATATCTACCGACAGAAGATGTTCATAGTGAAATCATGGCCTTTCTTTCTGTTTGTTCACAGCTGTGTCTGCCAACACTTCGGGCTTTGTTCAGCCATTTTAACAACTCTTTGGTGTGGAGGTCTTTTGACTTACTCTATAGGTGGCATCTGTTTATGGAGCCCAGCTAGTTGGTTGGCAAGGAAGAAGGAGGCAGTTGTGGGAGGGAAAGTTGTGGAGCAGACTGGAACTGAGCTGAGCTCTGAGTCAGGTGACTTGAATGTTCTGGGACACTCTCCTTATCTCTTGAATAAGGCTTCCATCACTTACTGACAAGGCCATGGTGAGGGTTACACTCATGGTATTTGTTTGCTTCCTAATGCATTGTTTCTGATGGCTGTCCCTTCTTTTCTTTTCTCCCGCAGAAAGACTAATGCTTCGTTGGGCCTTGCTGAGGCTTTGCTGGTAGATGAAGCCATTGAACTTTTGAATCCCGAAGGGTGACTGATTTGCGGCAGGAACAGTGTTTTCTCTGGGAGTTCTCTGGCCTCAGAGGTGATGGATGGGCACCTCTCAGGCATAGTTCCTTGATCAATAAGCCATAAAGTCTCAAATTATTTTGTTAAATCCATTGATCAAATCCATCGAATTTGTCCCAACTCTTTTATTGTGAAGGCTAGGACCAGCAAGGTCCAGTTTCTCTCTCCTTGTTACATTCTTTCTTCCATTTGGCTTTAGTGTGGGACAGAACAGAAGTGGAGAATGAAAGTCACTCCTGCCACACCTTGATGGAAAGATGCATATTTTAGTTGCTTGTTTCACATGACTTTATATGAAGTACCTGTTTGGTCTTTTCTTAGATTCCCCAATCTATTTGGTTTTTTGTTTGTTTGTTTGTTTTTGTTTTGTTTTGGAATGCCTTTGTCTTTTATACACACATCTATCTATTCATTTGCTCATCCATACATGCATTCTTCATTCAGTAGCTATTAACACACACTATGTACTATGTATGGGTTGTATTGTAAGGACTCTGTAAATCAAAATTTGGAAGTAATAAAATTTTTTTTAGCTGCAGTACAAATGGTATTTGCTAACTTTTGTTGTTAAATGAGAGAACCAAATAGTTCTAAGAGTAATTTGACAGGTAAAATATTTATTTACTCATTTAATAAGCCACTTGTTGAATACTTCCTATGTCTAGCTTTGAGGGTTGTCATGAAAATGGAAAAATATAAAAAGTCCTTAGTGTGATTTCAGTTATGAAATAACTTCTTATTTTTTCTATTTTCAAAAAATATTTATTTTTGTGTATGTGTGGGGGGAGTGCATGTATACATGTGTGCAAATGTGTGCACATTTGTTCACATGTGAGAAGGTCAGTGGAGGACACTGACTGTCCTTCGCTATTGCTCTCTGACTTTCCCTTGAGAAAGGGTCTCTCACTGAACCTGGAATTTGCTAGGCAGGCAAGCAGCAAACCAGTCCCCTAAGTTCTCCTGTCTCCTACACCCCTGACCTGACAACCATCACTGGTTGTAGGTGTGATGGTTGTAGGTATGTGAATGTGTGCAGAATTTTAAAAAGTCATTTAATTTTATTTTATGTGTATGGTTGTTTTGGCTTCATGTATGTCTGTGTACCATGTATATGCAGTGCCTGTAGAAGTCAGAAGAATACATTAGATCCTTTGGAACTGGAGTTACAGATGATTGTTGGCCACTCTGTGGATGCTGACAATCAAGTCCAGGTCTTTTAGAAGAGCAGGCAGTGCTCTTAATTATTGAGCCATCTCTCCAGCTCCCCATACACAGATATTTACATGGGTTCTGGGGATTTAAACTCATTTCTTTATTTTTGTTCAACAAAAGCTCTTATCAGCTGAACCATCTCCCAAGCCCCAATGAATCATTCACTGCCATTGATATTGTTTGCTGACATATTTGAGCTAAGGCAAGGGAATGATTTTATTTTAGAAAATCCAAATCCTATTACTGAGAATTTCTGACCTCTGTAATAAGTAAGATTATTTAGTCAGATATAGTTCTTAGGATCCTACTTGGTTCTTCCTTTTCTTCCTGCCCCCTAAACACATACAGAGTTGCTAGTCAATGAAAATACCACCCTTCTGGCTGCCCAGTCCTCGGGGATCCCAGAAGGGAAAGGTATAATCAAGTCTTCTTTTCTGAGTAAAATGCACTCATCCTTGGAAATAAAGACGCTTAGCTCTTTGTATTAGGCCAGTTGCTTCAGGTAGGTCAATATTTTTTTTTTCCTCAATGAGAGTTTTATTTTCACTCTAAGCGGTGAATCTATCATTTAGCCATTCATTTATTTGTGCTTATAGTTTTCTGAAGATTTTCAACTAAGAACTTAAAGTTGCACATGCTTTGAACATATCAAAAATAGGCGAAAATGAAAAATTTACTTACATCATTTTTTTCCTTTTTCTTGTTCAACTGATAAGGGAATTTCAGGTATTCTGTATTAGCATTTAACTTTCCCTTCTTTAGATTGTTGTTTGTGATTTTTCATTTAGTCAGAATATAGTTCATACATACCTTATCTGGTAGTTCTTTCACAATACTTAATTTCCAATTACAAAGAATTTCTTAAATATTTCTATATCCTCTTAAAATCATGACTATCACTGCCTTGTAAGAATACATGTATGTATTTGCCCATTAATCTATGTTACTGAGGCTGGGCACTGGCTTATCATCTTACACATGGCGAGTCGCAGCTGCTCCTTGATTATATGTGAGATGTGTACACAGCTGAGCTAGTGAATGTGTGGCTGCTGCTGTGGTTGCTATGAAAAACTACCTACAAGTGTTGGCAGTGTATTATGACAAGACATGGTACATGCTGCTTCTTTGGTTTCTCAAAAGCAGAGTGAGGGTTATTGTACCGAATAAGGATTTTGTCATGCCCTTGTCATGTTCCAAAATATTCAACTCAATACTAATCTGTCTCACACCCTCTTTTTTCTCTCTGGTTTCTCTTCTTCCCCCAGTTACTCTACCTCTGCTCCTCTTTTACTGAACAACCCTCTCTATTTTCATCTCCCTTAAGATCTCTTGGGTTAATAATTAAGACAAAGCTAGCCGATAAGAAACTAGTACCTGACCAATAGCATTATATCTAATACTGTGCCTCTCTGTGTATTATTTGGGGCTGGCGCCGCAGTGGGACCAGACCTGCAGTGGGGAAAAACCTTACTCCTTACAATCTCTCTTCCTTTGCCATGTCCCTCTTTCTCTCCATCCCACTCCCCTCTTCTTCTTCCTCCTCCTCCTCTTCTTGTCTTCTTCTTGTTTGAGTTCAAACCCAGGGCTCTGTGAACACTATTCGAGATCTTTATCAGTCAGCTATATCCCTAGATCAACATCATGTATTTGAAATGTAAATTAGAGGTAAATAAGTTGAAAATACCTAAAGAGTAAGGTCTGTGTGAGTTGAAATAGTAACTAGCTTCATAGAGCATTTAGATGTTTCTAAAAGAATTAGTCAGAGTTTAATATATTCATAAAAATTAGACAATAGGTACAAAATAAAATGAATTAAAAAGTTTGAATTGTCTAGTTTTAGTTTCACTAAAATTATAACTCTAACTGGAAAATTAAGAAAGTTTGCTAATGAAAACAAACTAGATATAAATAAAATACTATTTACTTAGCATATAAAATAATGTGTTTTATTATGACATTTTCATAAATAAAAAATAAAAGGTAAAACAAAATAAAAACCAGAGTCACATTAAATTTACATTCAATGAATCTATTAGGGTTATTTATCATCGTTACTAACTAAAACACAAATAGTATTTACAGACTGCTGTTTATGGAGAGTCTATTTGGAAGAAGTCCTATCCTCCCTTGAATCTCTACATTTTATACAGTTCAATGTAGATAAGGAAGTTAACTTTCTAGAAACATGTATGCTTTGTATTAAAACATTTCACCATTTCCTAAACTGCAGGAAGATTTGCACTTGGGAAATTTATGGACTCAACAAAAGGTTGAAGGCTGTGAACTCCTGACAAACCGAGGGAATACGGCAGCTAGGAAAAGCATCATTGTGGGATCAGAAATTGCAGACCTATTGTTAAATGAGGCATGGGACTTGGCTGCTGCCAAAGTTTTAAGTTAATTGCTGGCATTCACTTTGTGTACTTGATCAGACATGAGAGGAAGAAATTCCTCTCGCCCTTCATAAATTGTCAGCAAGCCAAATGAAATATGTGTTGAGAGTGGCCGAGAACCTTTTTCATAGTTTAGGAGGTACACGATGTAATGATTTAGGCACCTGGAAAACATAGCTCTTTCTGCTTCATACTTACTTTCTATATTAAAGTAACGTGCTGAATGTGTTCTTGAAAGGCCACATTTGGATGGTCTTCATAAGATTTTCCTCAACTTGGCAGGAAAACAATATACAACCATCTCTGAAGGGCCCATATGTGGAGTTTCCCTTCTGTGAATTCTCCATGGTGTGGTTCCAAACTCAGATGGCTAATCCCTGTTACACAGCACATCCTAGTACTGTCCATCTGGCTTGGAAAATAAAGGACTCGGCTAAGGATATGGCTCAGAGGGTAAAGCACTTGCTGAACAAGCATGAGAACCTGAGTTTGAATCCCCAAGACCCTGAAAAATTCAGGCATATGGCAGGTACATTTGTAACCCCAACGCTGGGAGGCAAAGACAGGTGGGTTCCTGGAGCTCACAAGGCAGCCATTCTATCTGAACGGATGAATGCTGTGTACATTGAGAGAGACCCTGTCTCAAAATAAAGCTGGAGAGAGACAAAGGATGATCTCTCTCTCAATCTCTCTCTCTCTCTCTCTCTGTCTCTCTCTCTCTCAGACACACACACACACACCATTTGCATAAGGATACAAATAAAATGCAAGTTTCTAAGTCACTCTGTTGCGGGGAAGGGAAGGAGAGGAGAGGGGGGAGGCTATCATGTGATACATTTATTTCCAAAGCCCTCTAGCAGAATGAATGGATCCTTTTTGTGTTCCTATCACAAGTTTTTACTAAATTCTATTGTGACATTTATCTCATTTTTATAGTTTTCACTCACTTGTCTGACCCTTAGGCCCTTAAGAGCCATTGGTAAAAAGAAAAGTTTTATAATTAATTTTCCCCCTTAGATTCAGATTCTATATCATGTTTTCAATAATGCTATGATAAAACATTACTTAATATATACATGAATAGTAAGATTTTACATATACGGGTTCTTCTAGACTATGCAGTATCAACTGTAAAAAAACATATTGTATAGCATTTGAAGCTATAAATAATCCTGGTGAACACAAAGTAGTCTCTTGTAAAGTTTTACTATTTTTCGTTTGTTTGTTTTGAGACAGAATTTCTCTTTGTAGCCCTGGCTGTCCTGGAAGTCACTCTGTAGACAATGCTGGCCTCAAACTCACAGAGATTGCCTGCCTCTACTAACTGAGTTGTGCTGCATACCTTTAGTCCTCCAACATTGCTTTCTAAAAAACAAAATAATCCCGAGTTTAATAAAATATGACTTTGAACTTTATAAAATATGTGGTAGAGGGATAAAAATGGAGCAGGCCAGCATGCAGTCTGTTTGTTCCCTTGGATTTTCAAGTGGCAGGTCCAGAGCCATACACCCAACACAGAAGCTCGTGGATGGAAAGCAGTTGTCTGTGTGCAGAGCAATTGAAAAGCAACGTTACAGGACAATCTCATAGTTTTAGAGAGGAATCCTGCAACCCTGCCAGCCAGAGCCCCTGAAGTTATTCCCCAACCAGGCTGGGTTCCCAGCTTGCTGGACGATCAGTGCTTTTCAATTTGATCATGTTTTAGCTGCCTTCTGTAGTTGTTTCAGCATCCCCTCCCCCCATTCCTCTCCTTTCCCATCAACAAGGCAGACAGCAGCATCAATTAGTTTAAAAGGGGCAGACCCACGTGACTGAACTCTGCCGACAGGAGAACTCTTTTGGTTTTGCTCTCACAGACCATCATCCCGAGTGGGATATCGTGTGGTGGGCCCAAGACAGGATGCTTAGGAAGAACTAGACATGATTTCCTAACCCGAATATGCATTAATTCTCTCAGGGGAAGGGGTGGTTCCGCCTGCTCTTGACTGTGTGGTGAAGGGGAATCGGTATAAGGAAAAAAAAAAAAACAAAAAGAAAAGGAAATGTTAGAAACCTATAGGGAATTCACAACCCCATGGCAGCTGGAACTCCAGTTTCCTTCCTTACTTTAGGACTAATTTTATCTGCATCTGTAAAGCTGTGGTCCTGTTTTACTTCATGGAAATGGTAAGAGAGACGATGTTGACGGTGAAGCTAGTGATCTTTCCATGTTGAGGAATATACTTAAGTTCCCAAAGACCACTGAAAGCTGTGTTCCCCTGGAGCCTTAAAACAACACGGAGGAAGCATCTACTGACCAGACTCAAGCGGGCTCATAGACATCAGGTAGTCTGTATGGGTCTGACCTAGATCCTCTGCATATACATTACACTTACTTGGGACTCCTAACAATGGGAGTGGGACTCTTTCACCTGCCTTTGGGATCCTTTTCCTTCTACTGGGTTGCTTCAATCAGCCTTGATGTGAGACTATGTGCGTGGTCTTACTGTAGCTTTCTATGCTGTATTTAGTTGATGTCTATGAAGGGCCTGTTCTTTTCTGAGGGAAAGTGAAGGGTGGGGGCTGAATCTTGAGGAAAGGGGAGTAGTGGGTGAAGGACTTGGGGAGGAGAGAGAGAGGAGAAACTGCAGTAGGGATGTAATATATGAGAGAAGAATAAATAAAAAGGGGGGGAAAAACCCACAACACAGTGGAGAAAGAATAAGGGAAGGAAGGAAAGAAGGAAGGAAAGCAGGAAAGAAGGCACACAGATCCATGTGGAGTCTGCAGATGAACATGAGAATTATTTTTTTAAAAGTGGTCCAACAAGTAGAGAAAACGAAACTCATTGCTCTGTTCTTCATGCAGCCTAACCCTACAGGACTAGCTTCCTAGCTTCAATTAAAGCCTGCTAAACAATGCTGCCACCAGCATCTGCAGCATTGCACTCTTTAGCCCATCCTGTTTCCCTGCTTGCTGTGTATGCCACTTTGTCACTGTGTTGGTAAGGACTCAGTCCAGGAAGCTAAGCTGCAATGAGTGCAGCCAAACAGGGAAGATGTCAGCGCCACTAGCATGCGGGAAGGAGGTGGGAAATGAAACTCCAGTGAGGAGGAGAGAGAACAGAAATGACCAGTCAGCATTGACACCATTGAAAAAAGCAAGGGCTTGCAGGGAAATCTCTCCTTCGGGATCCAAAGCCACAGGCATACTGGCAAAAAGAGCTGTTTGCTCTTACAGGCCACTGCATCCCTCAGTTGATAACAGAGTCTAGTGAGGGTAGTGTTGAGTTCTTGGTTACAAAGGCAAGCTGCAAAAGGCCTGTGTGAGAGAGGGTAGAAAGGAAGTTGAAACCTGTCCACATCTTTGCATTACTCTATCACCTTCAAAGCTTTTGCTGACTCCTGCCCCCCATATTGCAATGCATAGAACTTTACCTTATAGGCACCATTGAACGGGAAACCCAGATAGGGTATTCTCAGTACAAACAAATTGGCTACAGGTACTCTATACACTCCTATGTTTCAATGTATTATTGATCACACAGTTTTATACAATTGAAAGATGAAGTTTCTGCTCAGGATATACTACTAAAACTTTAAGTCATAAAGAAATAGAATATTGTTTTCAAAAATAAGTCAGAAAATAATCACCATAAAAGAAACTGAAAAATTAGCAGTGATTAGAATTTTAATTCATCATTAGAAAACACTGTCAAATGAATAAATAAACACAATTCAATACAAATGAACAAGTCAATAGGACAACATTAGACTGGGAAATGTTCTTGATCCATCTGTGGCAAATGGCTTTTCCCAGACCCTACACAGAGCCCCTGGAAAAAAGACAAATAACTCAATGGAAAACAGGCAACAGACAAAAATAGCTTTTCCAAAAAGGAAAATATGTAGCAAATTATAAACTCACAAAAAGGACCCAGCATTTTAATCAGTAAGGCAATGGAAGTTAAACCACATGAGGTACTATAACAGAGTCTAAAAACAAAAATAGAAGCAACATCAAACAAGAATGTGAGGCAACCAAAATTTTGATTCATCGTCGGAGTGTAAAACATCAGCATTTGGAAACCTGAATTAAAGTTTTGCATGATGTAAGATGTGTAGATACCTTGTGTCTCAGAGATCACACTCCTAGCTATTTAGCAAAAAGAAATTGCATACTATGAAAAATGAATGATAGTAGTAGCCCTACTTGTAGTTTCTTTAAAATGCAAGCAAGCCCAATGTCTGTCAACAGGAGAACAGATAACCAAATTGTGGTAAACACATCTAACAGAATAAGACTAAACAATAAAAAGGTCTGCAGTCTCAGTGTTGATGCCAAGATGTTGGAAATTCCAGGAATGCACATGGAATCTCTGCCAAGAAAAGATGCAGGCACTGAGGAGAGCTGGCTCAGGAGAGAGCTTGGATGTACTGTAGTCAGGATGGCCATAGGTGTGGTGCTGCATAAGGCTACTAGACCACAGGTAATGCTATTACAAGTCACAAATGCCAATTATGAGCAGCAGGATTTGCCATGCTGGGTTTTCATCTTTCTTTGACTCAATCTTCTATTGCTGACCTCCATTCTTCATTTTGGAATGGACATATTGACTCTGTGCCATTGCATAAGGGAAGGATGCAACCCATTTTCTGATTTTACAGAGGCTCCAGGCTATGGATTTGCCTTGAGTCTCAGAAGATCATTTAGATTTTTGAATAGTGTTATGCCTGATAAAACTATAGGCACTCCAGAAGTTTGACACAATCTTCTGCAATATGAGCATGGCCACAAGGCTATGGAAGGCAGAGGGGAGAAGCTGTGGGTTGAGTCTGTGGAGTGTCTCATAAGTTCATGGTTCTGAATATTTGATCGCTAGTTCTTGGCACATTTGAGAAATGTGTATGTTGACCTTACACATGGAAGATATAGGCCAGTAGGTACAGTCCTTTCAGGATATAGGCTAACCCTGCTTCTGGTCCAGTTCTCTGCTTCCCCATCTACCAACATGTGAAGAGTTCCTGTCTCATGCTTCTATCTCACCATAGCGATTCAAACCTTGCTACACATTGCTTGGATTCAATAATTTTTTCCCTAGAAACTTGGCGAAGATTTTACGACCCTGTAACTCTTACATTCTGCATATTTGTAAACATCACTATACAGACAATGCCAATTTCTGTTGCCAACTCTATATGTAGCTTGATATACAGCTGTCTCCACCTCTGAGTTCCTGCATGATAAAACATTTTCCTAGGTTCCCTATTCAGGTATTCCTGTAGCTGTTTGTCTGAATGGGTCTTGCCCTTAAGGTACCTTTCCCATCATCCTAGTGCAAAGTGTGACCATCTCTTTTTAACAATTCCTGCATCTTTGTCTATGGTTGCATTTCTGAAACATGCAATGTACCCACTCACCAAATGTAATGTTCACATCCTTCTGCTCCACATGTTGTTCAGAATTGCTACTATAAATGCAGCAGAACACAGTGAATAGTAGCCATATAGAACCTGAATGATATGCTGTTTTGACTTTCCTGTGCCCAATACACTTAAATCAATATATTACTATTTATTTTTTAAAACAGCCTACCATTTTTTTTTAAAGACACAGTTTCTCTGTATAGCACTGTCTGCCCTGAAACTTTGTAGACCTGAAATGGCCTTGAACCCAGAGGTCTGCCTACCTGCACCTCCTGAGTGCTGGAATTAAAGGCATGCATGTGCACCATGTCAGGCCTTTTAATTAGTTTTCTTGAGATAAGGTTTTACTATTGCCTTAGTTAGGATTGCTATTGCTGAGAAGAGATCCTGTGACCATGGTAACTTTTGTAAAGGAATATATTTAATCGGGGCTGATTTATAGTTCAGGGGTCTAGTTCATTAGCATCATAGCAAGAAGCACAGTGGCATGAGGATATACATGTAGTGCTGGTGTGGTAGCCAAGAGTTCTACATCATGATCCACAGGCAGCAGGAAGAGACAGTGAGACACTAGCATGATGTAAATATACCAGATGTTAAAGCCTACTCTCAGTGACACACTTCCTCCAACAAAGCCACACCTACTCCAGCAAGGCAACACCTCCTAATAGTGTCACTCCCTGTGGGCTTAAAGGGGCCATTTTCTTTCAGACAATCACAACTATTTATCTTTGGCTAATCTAGAATTCACTATGGAGATCAAGTTGGTTGTAAACTTGTAATCTTCATGCCTCTGCCTCCTGAGTTCTAAGATTATAGGTGTGCACCACAATGCCTGGACTATTCCATCATGTCTCAATTCAGCCTTACACAATGTTACAGAATATAGCCAGATTATTGCTTCCTAGAGTATATTACAAATGGCCTATATCCCCTCTTTCTGTAGAGTCCTCTTCCTAAGTGTGACCCCAGGAACATGAGGTCTCTTATAGCTTTTGTTTCCACCAATGTTCTAGTCTTTCCCATTCCCACCAGAGGAGCCCATTCATCACCACTTAGAGCACTCTTGGGCTCAAGAGCCCTAAACTCTCCCACAGCCCTCTGATGATATTCTTTGCCCAGTTTGTTTGTTTGTTTGTTTGTTGGTAACACTTTTGATGTTACCATTATTTTTTTCCTCCTGGCACCACAGAACCACTGAATGGATGATGTGACTAGATTTGTATCTTTGGAAGGTCTTGTTCAGAAGCCTTGGTAGTGGTAGTGGATTGAAGCGAGGGGATAAGAACAGGGAGTAGAGGAGAACACAACTGACATGAAAAATTTAAGGGGACATGACAAGTGTGAGAGACTGCTGCCTTGGGATGCAGAGGAGAAAGCTAGGGGGTACAATAAAAATGGGTAGGATTAGGATTGGTGACTACCTTGGTATGAGGCAGAATAAATCTAGAGTTTCAATATCTGATTTGAGGAACTGAATGGCCAGAAACTGAGTCTGACAGTATGTGTGTGTTGGGGGTGGGGTGGGGTCAGAGAGTGGGGACAGTTGGAAGTATCGAGGTTCCCAAGGAATGTCTGGTTGGTTTAGAATGTTAACATTTTAGGAGAGATGTTAAAACCTCAATATGAGGGCTTAAAATATATGCACAGTTTTTTATACCAAGGTGCCCACAGTCAAGCTGCCTACTAACAGGGAAGGGGAGAACAGCAGTATCTATGTTGGAAAATCTTGTAACTGCTTTAACAAGTGGCTAAGATTAAGTTATAATTAGCATATTCTTTGTCTGAATGCAAATGCTCTTTCTAAAGCTCCCTAGTCTTCCCTTGTTTCCATCAGTAATTTGCTTGCCAAATCCTTTCTGTGCTGTTACAGGCAAATCCTATTAGGGATATTCTAAGAAACAGTCTATTTCCTCTTACACTGTTGTGCAGAGTATTGGTGTTTGCAATTCTGTTAGCTGGACTGACCCAGACCCCACCCAAAACCCACATCTGGGATATTTTCTGTCTTTCCAACAGTCATAATTGGAGGTGGGATTAGCTGACTTTAACATATTTGGTTAAAACATGTTTTCCTTGGCTTTCTATTGCCATAACTCACCATAGGGCCTGACACATGGTAGGTGCTCCAGAAATGGTCGTCAAAGGAAGAAAACATGACAGAGGACTTCATTTGGGTTGAGGACAAGCTAATTTTCTGTGCTTGCTTTATAGTTGATGAAGCTCTGCCAAACGGAACAAAACCCTCCCACTCATTCTTCAACAAGTCTCTTGGTCTCTCTCTATGGAATCAGCGGATGTAATTTTGTCTGTAGATCGAGAGTGAGAGAGAGTTGTTCAAATAAGGTAAATTGCATCACAGCTAAGAGGTATTTCAATTGCTTCCACATAGTGCAAAACAGCCTTAAACTTTACCAAGCCTTCTCCAGTGCCTTGTCTAAAATGATTTTTGAGTTTTCTGGAACTCATAATCTCCAGAAAATTTGACTCAAATTAGTTGGGAATTAGGGTAGGCTGTAGGTAGGGAAGTGAGACTGAATATACATCATAACCATGTGGCATTTGCTTTATCTTATTTTCCTAGTTTACTACCAAGAGGCTTGGCATGTTAAGAAATTACACCCCCTGAATTAACCTTATTCCAATCCACACACAGTCTCTTCTCATAGACTGGGGTTTTCAGCTCTGTTCAGCTTTTTGCTTAGCTCTAATTGCAGTACAACATTCATATACAGGATCAGATAGCCCTGAGCAAGCAGGTTAATGAATTTTCAAGAAGCAAACATACCCCTGTGAACACCAAGACAGATGCCCAAATAAAACACCAGATACCCCCTCTCCTCTGTGTATGTGTATGTTATGATATTCTCTTTTGTGTCTGGTTTCTTTAGTTCAAAATTATCCATGGTGGTAATTTGCTCCATGATGAATATACCTACAGCATATCAATTATTCTACTGATAGACACTAAGTTTTTAGAGTCTGGGACTGTCAAAAAGTGTTCCTATAAGAACATTTGCATTTGATATACTATTTATGTTATTTTCACTTTGGGATCTTCCTGACTCCTCAGCTTTGTCATAGATTCCTTAGTTCCTTGTTTAGACCCGTCCTCTTGAAAACAAGCTTGCCCACCCCTCAAAACTCCATCTTTCCACTCTCCACATGTCTTCCTGAAGTCCCCCAAGTGTTGCCTTACACTAGAACCATCTATCCTACAATTTCTTTGTTGTTAGATTTAAAATCTCAATGCAGAAGAACAGTTTCTTCTGCAAGGTATGTTTTCATCAGAAATGAAGGCATTTCAGTCAGCAAGTGAATGGGCAACTTGTGAAACTTTGTCCTTGCCATTTGTAAGCTGTGTCAGTTTGGTAAAACATGTTGGGTTTTGAAGGGGAGTTGACTAGCCAGAAGATATCCAGCCAGACAAGCAAAGCAGACTTTCTTCCTTACTCCTCTGTAACACTCACATGGCCAATACTTAAAATAGCTAAAGACTTATTTCTTAAAATTCAGGAAACATGGTACTTTTGGATGGAAAATTCATAAATAATCCCACATGCCACTCTGTGTAGTTCCTTAACTGTATTGTTAAGAAAGTATTGCTGCAGTTGGTATTATTTCAAGAAATAATTATTTTATGCTTCTTATGTGCCAAGCATCATGCTAGACCCACAATATGTTCTGTATTTATTTCATATATTAAAGAGGGAAAAAAGGTCAGAGTACTCTTATTCAGAAATTATTACTGAATTATTCTTTATAACCATGATTTAGCTCCAACTAGCTTCTTTAACTCAAAGAAGGTCAGGGCATATTATGCTGCACAGAATTAATTAAGAGGCAAAGACAGAAAAACAGTAGAAGAGGAAATGTTGGTGTTCAGGGGATGCTAATCACTCACCAGTCTCTGTTTTGGCTTCTAAGCAATTAAGAACAGACAAGGAGCCAAATAGCAATTGCAATATTAGCTTTTTAATTGGTTTGGCTGGATTGGTGAGCACGACTGAAATGCTGTGTCTTGTTTCAAATGAGTACACACTCCAATGCCTGCCTGGACCTCAGACAGTGCAGTTGGACTTACAGGTCAGTCCAGTGTTATGGTTTGAATGCAGCACATCATACAGCTTCAAGTGTTCTAGCACTTGGGGCTCAGCTATAGGCACTGTTTTGGGAGGTTAAGGAACTTTGTGGACATGTGGTTTAGCTGGCAGACGCAGGGTTAGGATTTGAGAAATAGGCTGTTCCAGGTTCCAGTCTCTAGCTTCTGCTCCCCCATCCATCACAATGTGAAAAGGGACAAGTACATTCACTCAGTGCCCAGGACCTAGCTACTTCTCTATACTTTCCCTGATGAAATGGACTGTATTCCCTGAAACCACAAACCAAAGCACTTCTTCTTCATGCTGTCATTGTATTTTGCCACAGTGATGAGAAAAATTAATCCAGTCATAGAGCTTAACATACAGGCTCACTCACAAATGGCCAGGTAGGTTTTGAAGGTCACAGAGTAAGATAGGATACAACTCGTTTTAGAATTATATGTAATTATTATTAATATCATTGTTATTCTCTTAAATATGGAGATGATCCTAAAACTCAATAATCCAATAACAAGTTCTTTGATGCCAGGGGTCATTGATGAAGGAAGGATGGAACTTCATGCAAGGATGTCTCCATTCTGGAGGAGAAGTATCAGCATCTTAAGAGAAGACAAACAGGAAAAAGAAGAAACATGAGCAGAAATAGTTTATAAGAATCTGTGGGGGAAATTGAAGCACCTTTTCTTTCTGTAATAGAAAAATCAAAACAGTATAGAAGGTCTAGGTAGAACTATGAAGGAGAAGTTTCAAGGACACACTTTAAAAGAAACAGATGGTAACTAACCTCTAAGTGGCAAAAGAAAATAATTCTAGATCTATACCTTATACATTATCAGTAGATAGCTATAGCTTACAAAACATGATTTGGGAACTGAAGTTTCACCAGACCAACCACAGTTGTGAAGGCCATCTATACCTTTGTTGAGACGTCAAAGGAGAGCAGTAGGAATGGCTAAGTGGTAAAGAGCGTGGGCTGCTTTTGCAGAGCACCTGAATTCAGTTTCCAGCACCCACTTTGGACAGTTTACAGCCACCTGTAATCCTGTAATTTGAGCTTGAGGAGATTTGATGCCATCCTCTGGACTCCACAAGTACCCGCACTCACATGTGTCATACATAGACACACAAAGAAACACACACACACACACACACACACACACACACACACAAAATGAAAATAAAATAAGTCTTAAAAAATAAGTCAAAAGGAAATGCATACATATTTAACAGGAACAACAGCTTTATGTAATGTGTCATCTTAGTTTATTCCTACTGCTATAATAAAATGCCTAAGACTGATTTAATTTATAAGCATCATAATTTGTTTTTCATAGTTGCAAAGGCTGAGAAGTAGTGGAACAAAGGCTCAATAGATGTATTTCTATGGTGAGATCCTAGATTCTCTTTTTAGATACCATCTCTTTGCCTCCTGATTTCACAGAAGAGAAGGACCATTCACTTCAGCATACTTAAAAAAGATATTTATTTCATTTCATAGACTACTCAATGGCTTAATCACCTGGAATTCCAACTTCTTTATTTTAGTACTTTGGGAATTAAGTTGTAATATACAATTTTACTGGGAATATCAGTATATCATTATTTTCCTGGACCCTAGAATTTCATGTTCTTCTGTCATGTATAATATATTAGTTATATACTAATAGTCCTCTAAATCCTAACCCATTCCAATATTGACTCAAATATAGAGTTTCATCTATATATTGTCTAAACCAGTTACTAAAGTCAAATTCCATTTTGAAGTTAAATTTTGTCTAGCCATGAATTTGCAAAACCAAAGAAATTATATGGTTTCATATTCAAGACTGGTATCCACACAACCTAGACAGTACCATTCCAAAAAGGGAACTAGGGATGCAGGCAGGGGCAACAGTAACAAGTAAATGAGAAACACAGCATGACTAGTAAAATTAAAATTTAAGACTATAGACTGTTGTGCTTTGATTTCAAAGCTCATCTCTCAGAGACTCAGTGGTAAAGGTTGGGCTCCTGAGAGTTCAGGCAGCCCCAACCCCATGAATTTGCTAAACACAACATAAACCACAATTCTCATCATTTGAAGTCTTAGGACCAATCTGCTTGTTCTATTATTGATCTGATTTCTCAGGGTCACTCCTACTTTCATGTCTCCTCTGAGCTTTGCTTTCGTGGAGACTCTCTGCAATGGTATCAGTCCCACAGCCCTGTAAGCATTGTGTTGGTTGACATCATCTGAGGAAGTTACACCATTGAAGGAGCTGTTTGACTGAACCACAAGGCTCTCTACAGAGTTCTTTGAAATTTAGGTAGAAGCAACTATATTCCCACAGATTTTAAGTTCTATACAGCTGACAAACTAGCACTATGCAAATGCCACCAAAGTTGACCACGTGAGTCATCCAGGGTAGATATTGTGATCTGCATTGCCCTCGAGTCCACTGGATTCCACTTGAAATGGTGCAGGCTTGACAGGTCTCTAGACTCTTTCTTTGAAACACTTCCAGTTTCATAATCCCGACATCCTAGGTGAAAGGTGAGCAGAGACCCCAGATATCTGAGATGTCTTCATGTTGATTCCTTTACGTACCTTGTGACTAACATTTGCCTTCCTCCTGTCTATAGTCACCTGCTAGCTTGCTCGTCGTGATTTGCTCAGTCTGTTTTCTTATATAGCCAGGGTCACCTCATCAGGGGCATACGACCCACATTTGGCCGATCCCTTCCACATCAATCATGAATCAAGAAAATGGCCACAACTTTCTGACAGGCCCACCTCATGGAGGCATTTTCTCAACTAAGATTTCATTTTTGCAGATTTGTGTAGAGTTGACTCAAAGCCCCCAGCACAATATATATCAGGTACCCATGAAGTTCAGAAGAGGACATCAGGTCCCTTTGGAGCTGAAGTTTGGGCAGTTTTGAGCTGCCAGGTCTGGGTTCTGGGAACTGAACTCAGGTCCTCTATAGAAACAGTATATGCACTCTTAACTGCAGAACCAACTGTCCAGTCCTGTAACCTCTTTGTAAGGTTCCCAATCCCCTAAGAAGAATGTACGTTCAGGACTTAATTGCCTCCTAAATTCCTTATCATATTGATAATAGTCCTATCATATTGATAGTAAATTCTGAGGAATTGGTGGGGGGGGAAACTAACATTCTAACACAGCATTCATCTGCTCAAATCTAATGTTTTGTTATTTTTATCTATTCTTGTTTATTTTTTTTTAATAAAAAGGAAAGAAGTAATCAAGAATATGCTGAAACAAAGCACCAAGTGACTAATTCAAGCTGATTGTCAGTGGAAAAGAACTCCTCCTTGAAGAAAACACACTGGAGGATGCTGGGAAGATGACAAAGCAGGAAGCACTAAACTTTGACCAGACCTGCACAATTGCACTGGCAGACGCATCTGAGGTAAAGCCCAGGGATTCTGCAGTCTATGGGCACTGGCAGTTCCCATGGACTTTTGCTCAAACTGTGCTATGGTTCATTTTGGTCAATTTTAAATCTTAGTCTAGTAGTAGTAACTCATTCCCCTCTCCCAAGCCTGGTGGCAGGAAGCTATGTATGTGTTCCTAGAGATGTTTTCTTGCATTTATGGGAACCAGAGTGCAGGAGTATGTTGTCTTCCAAGTATGGGGTATGGTGGCATGGGATGTGTCTTATGCTACAGTTGTTGATTGTGGCTTGTGCCCAGGGAGGTGCAGAGGAAAAGGTGAAGAGCCTTGATAATTCTAATTCCTCATATTGTTGCAAGCTCCACATTCTCTGGCTGAATGGCCTTTATTTACTTTTCTCTTCTTTACTTTAATAGCTAGACATTAAAGAGCAGAATATTCAGAAGCATAAACGGAGAAAATGAGGAAGCGAGTCTGTGTGTATAAGCAAGAGACAGTTTTGGAAATGACCTAAGGAGACTTTCAATTTGTACTTCAGGCTGACCCTTACCATAGCATTAAATTACATCATAAAACAAAACTATACAACAATAGCAACCCCCATGGAATAACAAGGGAAAGAATTTTGCATTTATCTATGTGTAATTATTAGGTCCACATATCCAGGAGGTTTTTGTTGTTGTTTTAAACAGTTTCACTTTTTAGCCCAGGCTGACCCAAAATTCACTATGTATCCAAGGCTTGCCTCATAGTCATGGCAATCCTCCTGCCTCCACCTTGAAAGTTTTGGGTGACAGGCATGAGGTTCAAATGTACATGTACAGTTTTAAACAAATCACAAAGTTTTCTTTTTCTTTTTTTTTTCTCAAGACTGTTTCTCTGTGTAACAGCTCTGTCCTGGATCTTGCTTTGTAGAGTGTAGAGCACAGTCAGAGATCTTGTAGAGGAAGTTAAGAAAATGATATATGAACAAAACATAAATATAACATAACATATTTTATTTCTTTTTTCTTTTTATTGTTTTTCTTATTGTACATATCGATCCCAGTTCCCTCTTCCTCCCTCTCATGCCCCCCCCATGTCCCCTTCTCATCTCATCCCCTCTTCTCCCCCATTGCACAGGGAGGGTGATGCCTTCCAAGAGGAATCATCAAAATACGTCAAGTCATTTGGAGTAGGAACTAGGCCCTCCATCCTGTCTCTAGGCTAAGGAAGTATTCTTCCATGGAGAATGTGCTCCCAAAGTCCTTTCATACACTAGGGATACATCCTGTTCCACTGTCAGAGGTCCCTTAAGTCTACCCAGGCCTTCTAATTGAGACCCACGTTCAGGGGATCTGAGTTGGTATAATGCTGGTTTCACAGTTATCAGTTTGGGGGTCCATGAGCTCCCCCTTGTTCAGATCAGCTGTTTCTGTGGGTTTTTGCAACCTGGTCTTGACCCCTTTGCTTATCACTTCTCCCTCTCTGCAACTGGATTCCAGGAATTCAGCTCAGTGTTTAGCTGTGGGAGTCTGCATCTGTTTCCATTAGCTATTAGATGAGGGCTCTAAGATGGCATATAAGTTAGTCATCAATCTTATTATCAGGGAAGGGCATATAAGGTAGCCTTTCCACTGTTGCTCAGATTGTTAGTTGGGGTCATCCTTGTAGGTCCCTGGACATTTCTCCAGAGTCAGTTTTCTCTTCAAACCTATAATGGCTCCCTCTATTATGGTATCTCTTTTCTTGCTCTCCTCTATTCCTCTCCAGACTCAATCTTCCTGGTCCCACATGTTCTCCTCTCCTCCCCGCCTCTTTTTCCTAATGCTCTCTTCACTCACTGCCCCCCCCCCCCCACAATATGCTCAGGAGCTCTTGTTCTTTTCCCCTTCTGTGAGGGACCTTGTATGAATCTTTTAGGTTCCTCCTTGTATCCTAGTTTCTCTGGCAGTGTGAATTATAGGCTGGTGATCCTTTGCTATATGTCTAAAATCCACATGTGAGTGAGTATATATCATAACATACATATTTTAAAAGAAGCTAAAATGAAATTATAGAGCAGATAAAGAGAGTGACTAACACAAATGCCTCTAAAAGAATTACAAACCAGTGCTGAGCACATGGAAGAACCAGTGAACTTGAAAATAATACAGTAGAACTTAGTAAGTATAAGAAACAGAAGGCAAAAGTAAAGAGAAATAAAGAAAAATAGCAAGTTACTAGCATGTGTTAGTAACTCTTGTGTCACTGATCAAATCGTATCACAGAAATTACTGGTGGGAGGGAAGGCTCATCTTGACTGTGACAGTTTCGGAAGGCTTTCAGCCCATCACAGCAGGGAAAACATGACTGGTTGTGGGAATGTAAAATGGTGGACCTGCTTCTACCAGCCAGGTTCCAACTTCTGAAGATTCCAAAGATTCACAGCCTTCAAATTAGTGCTATAATTTGGGGACCACAGATTGAAAACATGAGCTTGTAGTCATACCTTTCTTATTGCTACCATAACACACCAACACATGTTGTAGAAGTTACAGAAGTGAAGGGGATGGGGGGCACAGAAAGAAATTTAAGGAAATAATTGCTTAAAATTTTTAAAATTTAAGAAAGCACATAAATATAAATACCTAAGAAGCTCAACAAGCTTCAAGAAAGATAACATGAAAAGATTCATGCAGAGACAATTACAATCAAATTCTGTAAAGACAAGAAAAATAATTAGGGCAGTCTTGGCACATGCCTTTGATCCCAGCACTTTGAAGGTAGAGGCAGGTGAATCTCTATGAGTTCAAGTCAGCCTAGTCTACGGAGAGAGTTCCGGAACAGCCAGGACTGTTACACAGAGAAATCTTTTCTCAAAGCAAAGCAAAGCAAAGCAAAACAAAAACAAAAACAAAAACAAAACAAAACAACAACAACAAAAAAACCCAAATCAGAAAATCATAAAGCAGTGGGAGAGAAGCAATTTGTCATACATTAGCATTCCTTAATAAGTTTAATAACAAAAGGCAATCGGCTGATGTAGTAAGTTTACTAATATTTAAAACAGGGAGAGCAGCAGTGAAGCTCAGTGGTAAATGGTCCACATTTACCAGGTCCAAGGGGCCATCCCAAGGACTAGAAAAACAAAACAAAACAAAAAAACTAAAGAGGAACAAAAATCACCAACCAAGAATCCTTCATCTCAAACACATGCTTTTGAAATTGTGAAAAAAATAGACATCACCTGATACTGGAACCTAAAGCAGTTTGGTACTAATATTACTGTTAGTCAAAAATTCTTAGGGGAGTTTTTCAGAATGAAACACAAAGACAATGGACAATAACATAAAGATGTGTGAAATTACAGGGAAGTAAATATATAGGCATTACAAAGGCTAATATTATTGTAACTACTAATTTACTCCCATGTTTGATTTCCATGCAATTCATGAGAATAAAATATTATTCTGAAATGTAGCATTATTTTAACTAACTTCTACCTTACATCTTGTTCTATATGCTTTAGAAGACTAGTGCACTGAAAGTTATTGGTTTATGTTGTTTGGATATATTATATAAAGACATATTTTATAACTTCATTAGCTAAAATAGATGGAGGCAGAGATATAAAGGAGACATGTTTTTATGTATTAGGTTATTTATTTATTTATTTATTTATTTATTTTGGTTTTTATGACAGGGTTTCTTTGTTTTGCTTTGGAACCCATCCTAGAACCAGCTCTGTAGAACAGGCTTGCCTCAGAGTCACAGAGATCCGCCTGCCTCTGCCTTTTGAGTGCTGGAATTAAAGTCATGTGCCACCAACACCTGATTTATGTATTATTTTTTTTTTACAGATTTAAATTAGAGTCTAACTGTAGGATGTTAAGTGTAATAACCCTTTTGTAACTACAAAAATTAGCTTTAGACTGTATAGAAGATGCAGGGAAGGGATTTAAACATTTCACTAAACACAAAAGAAGTCAGAACCATGGGAAATGTAAATGAAAGATAAATAGCAAATGACAGATGTAAATCCTTACCAGTAATGATTTACTTAGATCAAACATTCCAATCAAAAGACATCAATTAGCATACAGGATAGAAACATGTGGTTTCATATTTGTTACTTAAGAGAGTTTCTCTTTAGACTTAAGAATATATATTTGAACGATTAAAACTAAAAGAACATAGAAAGATCTTCCATGAAAATGCAAAGTCAGCAGGTACGAACATACTAATATAGGACAAAATAAATATCACATACAAAACCTTGAAGATGAAAGGTATCAAATATTAAGAAAAGGCTTAATTCAGAAAGAAGACCTAACAGTTATAAATTATCTATAGTTAGCTATAGATCATTAATAGATGAAGCAAGAGTAGACAGAACTAAAGTGAATAAGTACATCAACAGAATACTAAGAATCTTCATAATGTACACTCATTGATAAATACAACTACTAGAAGATAAATAAAGGCACAGAAGACTTGAAGATGTCACCAACTCTATCCAATGGCTATATACATTGTGGTTTACATAGACATTTTATTTACCATTTTTAAAATTTAAATTAGAAACAATCTTTTTTACATGTCAATCCTAGTTCCCTCACCCTACTATCCTCCCCTCTGACTCCCACCAAACCCAGCCCATCCCCTTTCTGTTCCCCAGGGAGGGTGAGGCCTTCCATGGGGAGTCTTCAAAGTCTGTCATATCATTTGGGGCAGGGCCTAGGCCCTCCCCCATGTGTCTAGGCTGAGAAAGTATTGGTCTATGTGGGATGGGCTCCCAAAGCCCTTTGGTATTCTAGGGATAAATACTGCTCCATTACTAGAGGCCCCATGGACTGCCCAGTCTTCCTAACACCCACATTCACGGGGTTTGGGTCAGTCCTTTGCTTGTTTCCTAGCTATCAGACTGGGATCCATGAGCTCTCCCTTGTTCAGGTTAGCTGTTTCTGTGGCTTTCTCCAGCCTGGTCTTGACCCTTTTGCTAATCACTCCTCCCTGTCTGCAACTGGATTTCAGGAGTTCGGTTCAGTGTTTAGCTGTGGATGTCTGCTTCTTCTTCCATCAACTACTAGATGAGGGCTCTGGGATGGCATATAAGGTAGGTATCAATCTCTTTATAGGGGAAGGGCATTTAAGGTAGCCTTTCTACTATTGCTCAGATTCTTAGTTGAGGTCATCCTTGTAGATCTCTGGACATTTCCCTAGTGCCATATTTATCTTTAAATCTAATGACTCCCTCTATTATGGTATCTCTTTTCTTGCTGTCCTCTATTCTGCCACCAACTCAATCTTCCTGCTCCTTCATGTCCACCTCTCTCCACCTCTTTTCTCCTTCTCTTTCTTCTAAATTCCTCTCCCTTCCCCTTATGCTCACAATTTGCTCAGAAGATCTTGTCCCTTTCTCTTTCTCTAGGGGACCAGATATGTCTCTCTTAGAGTCCTTCTTGCTTCCTAGCTTCTCTGGTGGTGTGGATTGTAGTCTGATAAACCTTTGCTCTATGTCTAATGTTCACTCAGAAGGCAGAGGCAGGTGGATCTCTGTGAGTTTGAGGCAAGCCTGTTCTACAAAGCTAGTTCTAGGATGGGTTTCAAAACAATACAGAGAAACCCTGTCTTGAAAAACCAATATATATATTAACCTAATACAACAACAGAACAAAGTAGAAGGTTTCTGGGACCTTGTAGATTTACTGGTGAATTCAAATAATCATTCAAAGAGCAAACAACCATCATTGTCAAACCTTTTTTAAAAAGAAAAGAAAAAAAACAATGTATTCAACCTTATTATGTAAGGTTCACATCACTCTGGTGTCTAAACCAGGAAAACTCTATATAAAATTTCATGATATTAATAAAACATTTTCAACTAAACCAAATTCAGTATAGATTAAAAAGCTTATGCATGCCAAGTAAAATTTATTTTTGGATTACAAAGATGATTCAATAAATAAAACTCCACCATTGTAACTTACTACCCTAAAAGAACAATATAAAGAAAGTAAATAATCATCTGTATTAATTCAGGAAAAACACTTCACAAAATTCAACACAGTGCTGTTTGGATATTGCCAACCTGACACAAACCTAGACTCCAGAGAAAAGGAAATCTTAATTGAGAAAAATACCTCCATTAAATTGGCCTGTAAGCAAGGCTGTAAGATATTGTCTTTCTTGATGAATGGTGTGGGTGGGCTCATCTCACTGAGGGTGGTGCCACCCCTGGGCAGGTGAGATGTCTAGGAATGATCAAGCCAGGATGAACAAGCCAGTAAGCAGCAGCCTTCCACACCTTCTACTTCAGTGCCTGCCTCCAGGTTCCTGCCTTGTGTTCCTGCCTAACTTCCCTCAGAAAAGGAGGGTAACAAGAGAGTTGTAAAGTGAAACAAACCCTTTCCTCCCACAATGCTTTTTGGTCAAGATGTTTTAGCACAACAATGGACAAACACCATTTCCTGACTCAGAGGAGAAACTAACTAACCCACCTGAAAGCCACATGTGGAAAACTTCACAGCTTGCCCTTTTCAATGTCAACAACCAAACTGCATTTTATAAAATGAAGAACAAGGAAGGGATGCCTGCTTTTGTACCTTGGACTAAGAGTACTGGAAGTTTTAGTTGGAAAAGTTAGCCACTAAAAAGTACTAAGAGCCAGTGGGGTTGAAGAGAAGCAGATTATTCTTTTTATAGGTCTTGTGTGTGTTACATAAACAAAATGCTAAAGAGTCTATTAAATAGTCACTCTGTTCCCCAACTGTGAGACAAGAACAATACATCTCCAGGTGGTAGTGAGGAAGTATTTGGAGCCCAAATGAATAAGTTAGGTTTTATTTTATATGTGTTTTACCTGCATGCATGTGTGTACCACATGTATGCAGTGCCTGTGGACATAGGAACGGGCATTAGACCACCTGGAACTGGAGTTACAAATAGTGGTGAGCTGCCATGTGGGTACTGGGAATTGAATCTGATCTTCTGCAAAAGTAGTCAGTCAAGTGGGTCTCTACAGCCTCACTTGACACATTTATTTATTTATTGTTATTTTATATATCCATATTAATCCCAGTTCCCTCACTCTCCCATCCTCCCATCCCTCTTGACTGCCCCCCCCATCCCCGTTCATTCCCCATCATCAAAATCCGTCAAGTTATTTGGAGTAGGGTCTAGGCCCTCCCTCCTGCCTCTAGGCTAAGGGAGTATCCCTCCGTGGGGATTGTGCTCCCAAAGTCCTTTCATGCACTAGGGATAAAAACTGGTTCCATTGTCACAGGTTCCATAGACTGCCCAGGCCTTCTAACTGAGACCCATGTTCATGAGGTCTAAGTCAGTACAATTCTGGTTTCTCAGCTATCAGTCTGGGGGCCATGAGCTCCCCTTTGTTCAGGTCAGCTGTTTCTGTGGATTTCTGCAGCCTGGTCTTGACCTCTTTGCTCATCACTTCTACCTTTTTGCAACTGGATTCCAGGAGTTCTGCTCAGTGTTTAGCTGTTTTCTTCTTCTGTTTCCATCAGCTACTGGATGAAGGCTCTAGAATGGCATATAAGGTAGTTATCAATATCATTATCAGGGAAGGGCATCTTTACTATTGCTCAGATTGTTAGTTGGGGTCATCCTTGTAGGTCTCTGGACATTTTCTTGGTGCCAGTTTTTTCTTCAAACTTATAATGGCCCTCTCTATTATGGTATCTCTTTTCTTGTTGTCCTCTATTCCTCCCCTGACTCAATCTTCCTGCTCCCTCATGGTCTCCTCTCCTTTCTTTTTCTCCCCTTCTCTTTTTCCTAACTCCCTGAACCCCTTCCAATATGCTCAGGAGGTCTTGTTCCTTTCCCCTTCTGTGAGGGACCTTTATGAAACTCTTAGGTTCCTCCTTGTATCCTAGCTTCTCTGGCAGTTTGAATTGTAGGCTGGTGATCCTTTTCTCTATGTCTAAAATCCATATATAAGTGAGTGCATACCATGTTCGTCTTTTTGTGACTGGGTTACCTCACTTAGGATGATTCCTTATAGTTCCTTCCATTTGCCTTCGAATTTCAAGATTCCATTTCTTTATTTCGTTGGGTAGTACTCCATTGTGTAAATGTACCACATTTTCTTTATCCATTCTTCAGTTGTGGGACATCTAGGTTTTTTCCAGGTTCTAGCTATTACAAATAGTGCTGCTATGAATGTAGTTGAACAGATGTGTTTGCTGCATGGATGTGCATCTTTTGGGTATATGCCAAAGAGTGGAATTGCTGGATCCTGTGGTAGACTGATTCCCATTTTTCTGAGGAACCACCATACTGATCTCCAAAATAGCTGTACAAGTTTGGACTCCCACCAGCAGTGGAGGAGTGTTCCCCACTCTCCACATCCTCTCCAGCATAAACTGCAGTTGACACATTCTTAAGGAGGAAAATGTGCCTCTTCCTGGTCTAGGATGATGGTCTTTTGTCTTTATTGTCTTCCATTTTGAACCACTTCACTCCAGTTGGGTAGCAAAAGGATGTAAAGGGGGAGAGGGAGAGGTTTAGACACTCCTGAAAAGATGAAGGCTCTTTGCCTAGATTCTCTCTCGGGGACGCACTTTCCTTCTTCATTTTACTTGTATGTCTGATTATTCCTAGCAGAGAAGAGGTAATTTCCCTTCCACATAGAAATTAGCAAAGATGTTATTAACATAAAATCTTCATAAGTGATTTCATTGTTTGAAAAGCCATTGATCTATAAGGATAAGCACTTTCTGGGAGCCAGCATTTCCTGTGATGCCCTTAGCGCGCTGCTCTGCCCCTCCTCTTTCCAGAGCTCTTTTCACCAAATAACCTGTATCAAAAGATTGGAGACATGAGCAGAGAACACAAACAACACATGGGAGAGAAGAAAGCACAGTTTAGGATTCAGGTTCAGAGTCATCCACCACTGTTACCCAAGCTTCCTCTTTTCTTTCTTTTTCCCTCCTCTCCCCAATAATTCTCTCAACTCGCTTTCTTCCAACCCCCACAATCCACTCCAGCTCTGCTCCATTTCTATCTAGGAAAGGGCATGCCTTCCTTGAGTACCAACAAAACATGGCTTATCAATTTTCAGTAAGACTAAGCACCTCTCCATGTATTAAGTCTGGGCCAGGTGACCCAGTATGAGGAGCAGGGTCCCAAAATATAGTAAAAAAGTCAGAGACAGCCCCTGTTCCCACTGTTAGGAGTCTCACAAGAGGTCCAAGCTACACAACTTTAATATATATGCAGAGTGCCTAGGTCAGTCCCATGCAGACTCCCTGGTTGTTGATTTAGTTTCTTTGAGCCCCTATGGGCCCAGATTAGATGATTCTGTGAATTTTCTGGTGTTGTCCTTGACCACTCTGGCTCCTACAACCCATTCTCCCTCTCTTCTACATGATTCCCTGAACTCTGCCTAATATTTGGTTGTGGCTCTGCATCTGTTTCTATTAGTTGCTGAATGAAGCCTCTCTGATGATAGTTGGGATAGGCAGCAATCTGGTCCCAGGAGATGGCCAGCTCAGGCTACATATCTAGTATTGCTTGGAATCTTTTTTTTTTAATTTATTTTTTTATTGCTTGGAATCTTAACTGGGGTCCTCCTTGTGGATTCCTGGGAGATTCCCTTGTTCCAAAATGCCTCCCCTTTCCAGTAGTCTCTCCCCAACCCACAACCCAATGGCTCCTGTTCCCATCACTGCCTGCCTCAGTCCACTCATGAAATCACTTCTGTTTCCCATTACCAAGGATATCTTGGTGTTCCCCCATGAACCCTCCTTGTTTGAAATAGCCAGAACCTGGAAACAACCTAGGTGTCCTTAAACAGAGGAATGGATAAATGGTACATTTACACAAGGGAGTATTATTCAGTTGTTAAAACCAAAGACACCAGGAAATTTGAAGGCAAATGGACAGAATTAGAACCTAATTATCCTGAGTGAGGTAATCCAGACCGAGAAAGACAAACATATTATGAATTCACTCATAAATGGATATTATCTGTAAAACTAAGGATAACTATGCTACAATCACAGACCCAGAGAGACTAGGTAACATGGATTGTTCCCCTTTTCTTTTACTTAGGTTTATTTTATGTGCTTTTTTTTTTTTTTTTTTTTTTTTTTTGTCATGGGTGTTGGGTTCCCTGGAACTGGAATTACAGACAGTTGTGAGCTGACATGTTGGTGCTGAGAACTGAACCCTGGTCCTCTGGAAGAGATATCAGTGCTCTTTACCATCTCTTCAGCCTTGTGTTCTTCTTTACTTATTCAGCCATTTAAATCAGTATTCTCAGCATTCCATGGCTAAGCAGTCCACATCTTAATACATTTTACAACAGGTTTCCTGATATGTAATTCTCAAACAATAAATTCACCCTTGCAAAGTATATACTTCTGTGTATTTTAGTTATGTTCATAGAATTGCGGAACATTACTGTTAAATTTAGGAGACTTTCATCAATCTAGAGTGAAACTCCTATAACTGTTAGAACTTACAAGGCATCCATTCTCCTTTTCCTGCCACTCCAAACAAGGTGCCTGATGATCTGTGGATTTGTGAAATCTTACCGTTTTGTAGAGATGGGATGGGATGTACATTGCTTTTGGTACTTTTATGATCACTCCCTTCCACTTAGCATACTGTTTTTAAGCTCTGCGTGTGCTGCATTTGTCCACAATTTTTTTATTCCTTTTTGTGCCAAATGTGACTCCATTGTGTAAAAAACATTAAAATTTTTTTTAAATTCATTCCTCAGTTGTGGTATATTTGCATTGTTTTCAGGATTTGGCTATCATGAATAATGCTGCAGTAAATATTCACATACACGTTTTTGCATAGACCCACGTGGTTTTTTTTTAATTATTCTTGGGTTTATGACTCATAAATAGACATTTCCTATTAACTGTGTTTCCTTGGTGTGATTGACGACAACTCAATATTTTGAGTAACTGCCAAATTGATGTCCAAACTGGCTGTATTTGCTGCCATCCTATTTCTGGAAAACTTTGTGTGTATGTATGTGTATAATGTACCGTGGCACCTGTGTAGTAGTCAGAAGACAACCCAAGTTGTTGGTCCTCATCTCCCACTTTGTTTCAGATAGGGTCTCTTGTTGTCTGCTGCCTCTTAGACCAAGGTAGGCAGTCTGCACACTCCTGGGGGTTCTTCTTTCTCCATCTCCCAACTCACTGTAGGAGCCACTCTGTTTGGCTTTGTCTGGCTTCCGGTGATACAAACTCAGGCCCCCATACTTTGGCAGCAAGTGTGTCACACACTGAGCCCTTTCTACAGCTTCTTTAACCTTTCTGCTAATAGTTTATCAGGCTTTAAAAACTTCTCTGGATTCTAGAAAACACTCATTATTGTCTTCTTAAATTTGTTTTTATCATAATGAGTGTGAACAGGCATCTCATGTAGTTTCGATTTGATTTTCCTAACGACTAATATTCTTAACCCTCTGCCTATGTACTCATTGGGCATTTGTTTATATTCTTTTGAAAAATGTCTACTTAAACTCTTCACTCACTTTTAATAAGGTTCTTTGTCTTTATTCTGTGGAAAGTATGCATTATTCATAGTCAGGTTACAAGCCCCCTATTTGTTTTGTTATTTTCAAGTTCTACCCCAACTCTTGGTTTATCTTTCACTTTTTTGATGGAATTCTTTGAAGCATGACAGCCCTTAATTTTGATGTACAATTTACCTACTTTTATAGCAACTTGTGCCTTTAGCAGGCCCCTGTCTTTTGATCCATTTCTCAATAGATGAAAGCTCTGTGTGCTTGACTCAACTAGCAGGCTTAGATGCAGTGTGCAGCCTTATCTGAGCTGTATTATGAGACTGGAATTTCATTTTCTAATGGGATAAGAGTGAAATGATGATTCTGGGTCACTCCAAAGAATGATTGTCTTTAAGACACTACAGCCTCGACTCAGTGGCAATTAAATATTTTGAAGCTGGTATAGTCAAATAGTCTTTCTAAATTTATACTTCTGGGTGGTTGGGGAGATAGCTCAATGGGTAAGAGCACTTGTACAAACATAATAACCTCAGTTCAGATCCCAGCATGTATGTAAATAGGTGGGCATAGCCCCATGTTGCTGCAATGCTTGTGCTGTGGGATGCAGAGGCAGGAGCATCACTGTGGGTTTCTGGCTATGAGCCCATCTTCGGGTTCAGTGAGAAGTAATGCTTTAAAAGACTATGAAGGAAAGTGATAAACATCCACTCCCACTCTAGCCTCCGTAAATGCATACCAATGTGTGTGTACCCACCAAATGTGGGTGCACACACCAAACTGATTCATACACAAAGCATAGAATGGCAATCCTAATTCAAAGCCTAAGGAATGTGATTCTATCTCATGTATATGGGCACTCCTCCAGTGGCCAAAGAGTCTGGTTCTAGATGCAATAGGAGGCCCACGCTAAAATTCCAGAAAATAAGCTAATACCCAAGACCAGGGAAAGCCAAAACATAGAGTGTTATACAAATCCTATTAAGCCCAAATCTATCTCAGATTCTTCACTTATTTTACCTCTGAGTCATCACAACACACTGATCAGGGCATTTCTTTTAGAAGATGAGTAAAATAAGAATGAGAGATTAAAGACATTCAAAGTGAAATGGCCAGAGAGTCAGTCTAGATTTGAAGACAACAGTCATGCCCTCTCCATATAGAAGCATAGTGTACCCAGTGTCAACTTCTATCACTCTGTACACTTGCTTACTAAGAGGATCAAAGGAACCTTTACTCCAAGGGCGGATAGAGGTAGCCATGAGACCCATGATCAGCAACATTATCTAAGGATCTTCCATGGATCTCTATGACAACACCCAACTACATATAATTCAAACTTGTAAATTAACTGTATTGAAATGTAATTTGCATAAAACAAACCAACTTAAAACTTACACATTTTTATGTATATTCCATAAAGCCATCATATTAATATATATTCATCCCCCATAGTAATTTATTGTCAATTGTCAACTTGTCACTATCTAGACTCACTTGGGAGGTGGGTCTCTTAGCAATCCTGTGGGGGATGATCTTGATTTTATTGATTGAGATGGGAAGCCTGCCCACTGTGGGTAGCACTGAACATTGGCTGGGATTCTGGTCTGTATAAGTGGAGAAAGGCACTGAACAGGAATAAGCATTGTCACTCTCTATTCTTGATTGTGAATGTGATGTGACCAGATGCTTCAAGGTTCTGCTACTTGGATTTTGCTGCCATGATGAATTGTAATCTTGAACTGCAAGCCAGAATAAACTCTTTCTCTCTTTAGATGTTTGTATCTGAGTATTTTATCACAGTCACTGGGTAAGGAACAAAGGCATGGGTACTTCTCTGTGTCTGGCTTTTTGCCCAGGAAATGTTTTGGAGTGCATATATGTTAGTTTGCTTTTCAGTTATTTATTCCTTTAATTTGCTAGGAAGTAAGACTTCTTCACAGTTAGTTTTCACTCAGTCAATTCTTTGTTCCACCAAGTGTTGGACCTTTGGATCCCTATGATAAATGTAGAGACTATACATAATCTTGTAGTTTCCTCATTGCGTCTTTATGTTTTCATCTAACTTATTTAGTAAGCACCTATGAGTATGATTGCTGAGTCACAGGACCAGTAGATGTTACACTTTTATGTGACACTGCCAATCTGTTTCCTAAAGAGTCTGAATGCAACTGTTCTCCAGAATGAATGATGTTTGCAGTGGCTCCAGGCCCTCATCAAACCAAGGATGGTCAGGATCTGTAGAGGATATAATGAGATGCCTTCAGGCTTGTAATTTCCATTTTCTTCAAAATTTATGATGTGCTGGGTGCAGTATTGCATGTCTTTAATATCAGTACCCAGTAAGCTGGATCCAGATGGTTGGTAGATCTCTGAGATTTGAGGCCATTCTGGTTTACACAGTGAATTCCAGGACAGTGAAACCCACATAATGAGATCTTGGTACAAACAAACAAATAAAACAAAAAGCCAAACACTCATGATGTTAATTATTTTTCATATACTGACTGTCAATTTATTTTTAATTGGGCCAGTTATTGTCTAGTTATTGAGATATAAGAATTGTTTTTATGAATTTCATGTCCAATTCTTTTCTCAGGTTCTTGTGTTTCTGCATACTCTCTTCTGCCCTTTGGGTCACTTTTTCATTTTATTAATGTACTTGTCTGAGAGTGTAATCAAGTTGAAAATCAACATGATTGTCTTAAGTATGAAAATGCATTTCAAATCAGCATTCATTTATGAAAGAAACTTGCCAGCTAGAGATTTGACAGTTTTATTGATTTAGTTTTTTCTATTACTCCTTTTCTATCATCTATTTCATTAGCTACATGTACTAAATTTTTCCTTCCTTCCTTCCTTCCTTCCTTCCTTCCTTCCTTCCTTCCTTCCTTCCTTCTTTCCTTCCTTCCTTCCTTCTTTCCTTCCTTCCTTCCTTCCTTCCTTCCTTTTCCTTTCTTTTGGACTTCTTTTAAGACATGCTCTAGTATTAGCCCAGACTAGTCTTAGGCTCTGGGCTTTCCTGCCCCAGCCTCTGAGTATTGGGGACACAGTTGAACCTTGTGTCACCTCACAGGGCTTTATCCTCATTTTCACATGCTATTTAGACTCCTATAATGAAGCACAACATACAAATCCTGGGCCTGTAAACAGAAATGGTTCCCATTCTGAAGTTTTGGAATGTCAAGATAAGGACAAGGTTTGGTTCAGTGTTTGCTGAAGGCTATCTTCCTGGCTTGCAGGTGGCTGACTTTTGGGGAACTTTTTACCTGGTGGAAAAGATAGGCTTTTTTTTTTTTTTTTTTTTTTTTTTTTTGTGGGCCTCATTCATCAGGGCACCAAACATATTCTAGAGAGCTCCACCTACCTGAAGTCTTACTACTGTATATGGAAGGGTGGTAGGATTTTAACACATGCATCTAGATTGGAGATAATCCCCTGTGTTATTTCTTTCTTTCAAGTTACTTTTTTTTTTCTCTATCTTGTTTCTTAATCTGGAAACCCAGGAGACAGAGATGATCATATAATCTCTGAAAACCACAAATTTCTCTGTAGACGACATTTTAGATCTTTTTTTTAAAAGCAAATTTGAGATATGTTGTTTTCACTTATTCATGTCAAAATTATTTTAAAATCCCCACGATTTAGCTTTGCTTTATTTAATTTCCAAGTATTTGTAGAATTTCTAGGTAAAGTTCTGTTAGTTATTTATAATCTAATTCCCTCTTCCCTTGAGAATAAATTTTTTATAATTTTAAGCCTTTGTTATTTTAAAGTTTTATTCCCATCATTATGTTAATCTTCATAGATGTTTAACATGTATTTGAAAACAGTATTTATTCTGCTGTTGTTGAGCAAAATTTTCTAGAATTGTTATCATTTTAAGTTATTTAATAGGAATAAGTGTTTCATATCATTATAGACTTTTGTTATAACCATTGTTGAACTAGGAGCATTGGTAATCATTTAAAGAATTTCCTTACTAGTATCATGTGTATGAGTGTGATATAGGGGTCATGGCATGTGTATGTGTGCACAATATGTGTATATGTACCTGATGTCTGTGTATGAGGCCATGATGTTTATATTTGTGTATATGTGTGTATATGATGTCTGTTTGTGAGGGCTAGATGTGTGGACATGCGTGTATACACATATATTTTTTATAATGTGTGTTTGTGGGAGCTAGATGTGTGGACATGATGTATGCACAGGCAAACATGTAGCCTGCTGAACCATCTCACTTGTCTTTAAAACAAATCTTATTTTATTTTTCATGTACTTAACTTTTCACTCTTTTAGAACTTTGTGGATGTGTACAATAAAATACGATTATATATACAACTCATTTGGACTCTTTTGTCTGTCTCCAATACCTCTTCCCTCATAACTTCATGCCCTGTTGTTTTGATAACCCACTAAATCAAATTAATGCTGCCTACCCATGCATGAATATGGGGGCAGGAGCAACCTACCAGTGGTTACTTTCAAAGTAATGGTTCTCTACCCTCCTATCATTTACCAGCTGCAAATAGCTTCCCAGCAATAGGTGGGGACTGGAGACAGTATACAGTATACAGTGGAAGATTTGTGGCTTGGTCTTGTGTAGGTCTTGTGCAGATAACACCAGTGGTTGTAAGTTCTTGAGTGCAATAGCCATGCCATGTGGAGATGACAGCAGGTCTCGGGACTCGTCCCTATCTTTAGCTCTTACATTCTTTCTGCAACCTCATCTACAATGTTCCCTGAGCCTTGGTAGTAGGTAGGATGGGAGGCTGATGAAGATGTCTCATCTAGGGCTGTTTGTTCCCTCTCTCTCTCTCTCTCTCTCTCTCAACCAGTTATGCAACTCTGCATTCATTGTTCACAGCAAAATGAAGTTTCTTTGACCAAGGTTGAGAGCAGGCTAAATCTATGTGTTTGTACATGAATATTTAGATGGCAATTTGACAACAGGGACATTTAGCAAAATAACAATAGCCAGACATATTGCTTCCATATCTATGAAGTTTTGACCAGACTAGAGTATCAAGAATGAAATTTCATTCTGTAGAGCTGACCACTAGCTTAACCTGAAAATGATTAGTGATGCCATAGCTGTGGTTCACTGTCACAGCAGTGGGCACACCTTGCTTGGCTGGTTGCTATTGCAGTATGCAGGGTTCAATACTAGCTATAACTATTAATATAATTTCTCCCAGCTGCTTTCATGGTATCATCCAGCATTATGAAGCCTAACCAGCAGGTGGAAGTGGAAGCTACATTTAACTTTAACTTACTTACTTATTATATGTATATAACTGTTTGTCTGAATGTGTATATGTACGTATGCATGCTTGATGCCCATAGAAGAAATAAAAGTGTGTTGGATCACAAATACAGTTATAGATGGTTGTAAATAATCATGTGGGAGCTAAACACTGACCCAAACTCCTAGAACCCAGATGCAGAAAGAGAGAAGTGATGAGCAAAGGGGTCAAGACCAAGCTGGAGAAACCCACAGAAACAGGTGACCTGAACAAGGGGGAGCTGATGCACCCCAGTCTGATAGCTGGGAAACCAGCATAGGACCAACCCAGACCCCTTGAATGTGGTGTTAGTTAGAAGGACTGGACAGTCTATGGGGCCTCTGGTAGTGGATCAGTATTTATCCCTTGTATACAAATGGACTTTGGGAGCTCATTCCACATAGAGGGACACATGGGAGAGGGCCTGGGCCCTGCTCCAAATGATATGACAGACTTTGAAGATTTCCCATGGAAGTCCTCCCCCTCCCTGGGGAGCAGAAGAGGGATGGGATGGGGGTTGGAGGGAGGAACAGGGGAGGAGGGGAGGGTGAGGGAACTGAGACTAAACAAGCTTGTTTCAAATTTAAATAAAAATATTAAAAAAAATCATGTGGGTGCTGGGAATTGAACCTGAGTCCTCTGCAATAGCAGAATGTTCTTTTAACCACTGGGTCATCTCTTCAGCTCCAGAAGCCATTTTTAAATAACTGCTTTTTCTCTTTTTCTGTTCTGTTTGACCAGCTATTGAAGCATATTTTTAAAAGCAAATTTATATGTAACAAACATATTTAGGATTGTTATGATTTCTTGGTGGGTTATTATTTATCATTGTGAAATATATAGGGGAAAGCCCTTTGTTTATTTTTATGTATTAGTATCTATTTCGTCTGAAGTCTGCTGTGCATAAAATTGCTCTGGTTTCACTAAATTCCTTGCAATAATTACTTTTAAAGTAAAAACTTCTTTGAGATATCATCCCCATATATACCATGCCCCTTCAGGTTGTGTAATTAAAAGGTTTTTGGCATCATCACCACTCTTGGAAAGTAACATTACCATATTATAGAATATGCTTATTTCTGTAGAAGTGGGCTCTTTCATGTTTTAGCTATCAGTCATATTCCCAAACCCTGCTGACACTAGACAAACATGGATCTACTCTCTCCTCCTTTAGACTTATCTAATATGGACATTTAATAGAAAAAGAATGATCAGTGGTATTTTGTCCCAGACTCTTTGATTTAGGATTATGTTTCCAGGGTTTGTTCATGTTCCAGCATGTTCTTAGTACCCATTTACCTTTCATGGATGAATAATATTCCATTTCTTAGCTCTATGATAGAACATTTTATTCACCTACTCATCATTTGATGGACATATATATTATTTTCACTTTTTTCTATGATAAATAGCTTTAAATCTTTATATATAAAACTTTACATGGACATATATTTTCATTTCTCATGGGCATTTATCTAACATATGGTTATTATGTATGTATTAGTGTGTAATTGCTGGGTTCTATGGTACTCTGTGTTTAGTATTTTGAAAAGATGACAAACTGTCAAAGTGGCTGCTCCATTTCCTCTACTACTGTTCATGCACACATTACAAAATATTCTCTATGTCATAAGATAATTATCATTATGACTTTCTCAATTTAGTCATCATTGTATGTCATCTATCATTGTACCTTTGATTTGATTTCACTATGACAGATGATGTAAGGGACATTTTCATGTGCTTTTTGGCCATTTGTTTGTCTTCTTTGCAGAAACATTTATTCAGGCTCTCCACCTATCTAGAGTCTTTATGCCCTTTTATTAACAAATTCTAAGGATTCTTTGTAAATTCTTGGTAGCAACCCATTGCTATAAAGTGATCAATTATATTCTTTCTTTAAGATGGTTCTTGTCTTTTGCTGTCTTGATAAGTGTCCTATGAAACACAGAAGTGTTTTACCCCCTGTGAAATCCAAATAAAAATTGCCATTGTTTTCTTTCTTTTTTCCTGGCTTATGCCTTTTTCATTACATCTTGAAGTCATTTTAGTCTAAGGCCATGAGGATTTGTGCCTTTAATGTTGCCTAAATAATTGTGCATATTATCAGCCACATGTATGTCTTTCTATTTTGCTCATTTTATATGTATCTCTTTTTAGTGGGAGTCCAACATCTCCTTTTTACCCATGGCTGATCAGTTAGTTGTCCCAGTACCACTTTTTGAAGACTGTCATTTCATCACTGAATTGTCTTCCAGTTCTGGCTGAAAGTGAGAGCATGAACACATGGCTTCATTCCTGATTTCTCAGCTCAGTCCCACTGATTTATACACCCGACTGTACCAGCACCATGTTCTGATTGCTGTTGCTTTGTGGGAAGCTGTGATACTGAGTAGTGTGGATATTCCCTCTTTGCTTTTGAAGGATGCTTTTTGCTTTCTTGTCTCTTGCAATTCATATACCTTTTAGTACTAGCCTGTCCGTCTCTATGAAGAAATGGGCCAAGATTCTGACAGGGCTTTTACTGAATTGCATGTAACATCTGTTGCCATCTTAGGTAACATGACATCTTCCATTCTGGGAACATGGGGTATTTTTCTGTTTATGAGATTTTTTTTTCAAACTATTTTTATTTAATTTAACTTATCTGTTTATTGAGATTTCAGAAACATTTTGTAAGGTCAGTATTTAATTTTCATAATTTATGAAGTGATATTCCAAGTATATTATTCTTTTGTTGCTATTTTATGTGAGATTATTTTCTTAATTTTGGATTTCTTATTGCAAGTATGAAGAAATGTAATTAGTTTTTGTGTATTGATTTTGTATTCTGTCTTCCTTTTCATTTCTTGATTAGTTGTAACAGTTTTCATTGGGTTCTTCAGGACATTTTATTGCTCTGACTAGAACTGCTAGTACAGTGTTAAATAGAAATTTTTTGAGTGGGAATTATTGTTATTTTTGTGATTTTGCTGGGGGAAGTATCTAGTCTTTCCTACTTAAGTATGATGTTATCTCAAAAGTTTTCCCTAAAGCCTTCAATAACACTGAGGAAATTCACTTTTATTTCTACTTTGTTTAAAAAAAAATTAAATCATGAGGTCACATTAGCTTTGTCCAATATGTTTTTGTGATGATCACGTGATCTGTTAAATATTGAGAAAGTAAATGTTTTGTCTCATATTTTTAGGTTCTATTCTATAATGGACCAGTCCTCTTGTGTTGGTCTGTGGCCGGGACACTTGACAGAGAAAAATATTTTATTATGTGAGCAGAGAGCAAAGAGGACAATGGAAGCAGCTGCTATCCCACAATTCTCTTTGAGGGCATGACCTGATGACTTCAGTCCTTTTACTAGGCTTCATCTCTCAAACCTTCCACGAGTGTCAATGTCACTGGGGAACAAACCTTTACAGACAGACTTTAGGAGAGCATTCACCATCCAAATAATGGATGTTCTTTGTCTTTTATTCTATTGATATGTTGTATTTATTGATTTTTCATTTTATGATCACTTGTATCACTACAAATTCCAATAGGTCACATTTTTCAAATTGATGTACCTGGATTCAGCTTGATATTTTTATGGAAGATTTGGCATCCCTATTTATAAAAGATATTGTCCTAAGATGGGTTGTGGCTCTTAATTCTAGCACCTGGGAGGCAGAGGCAGGAGGATCTCTGAGTTCAAGGCTATCTTGGTTTATAGGGAAAGTTCCAAAACTGCCAAGACTACACAAAGAAACTGTTTCAAACCTCTACCCCACCCCATGATAAAAGAGATTTTGCCAAGTTTTCTTATCATATCTTTTATTTTGCACCAGGACAATGGCTCCTTAAAGAAACTGGGAAATATTGTCTCTTCTCATTTTTGGAAGCCTGCGAAGAACTGATATTATTTGAAAGTTTTGTGGAATGTGCTATAAAAATTGTCTGGAACTTTTATGATGACTTTCTTAAATATTTATTTAGGTGGCTTATTTCTCCTCGTCAGTTTTATAATGTGTTTCCTTCCAGAAAAAATATCTGCTATATCCAAGTTCTATAGTTATTGGAATGACATTGCTCATGACATTTCCTTCTAGCACCTTTTATCTCTAGAGTCAGGATTAATGCTTACCTCTCCTTTAAGGTGGACTCTTGGGTGGAGTTGTGTGTGTGGGATGTGGTTTACATGACGGTCAGAAATATAGTTGGTTAAAAGGAAGAGGAATTCATCGTACCTCCTGCTACTTCTAGTACAGGAAAGTAAAACTTAGCCCATAAGCAAGTGTAGGAGAATCAGGGACTTTTGGATCTAGTTAGTTTCCAGTAAAGAATATGAAGCAATGCTGGGTGATGTTAGGAAGGGGAGTGTAGCCTATGTTTTCCAGAGATGGAGGGGAGGGTTAGGAGGAGAGGAAGAGTAAAGAGTTGGGTCAGAGTGGCAGATATGCTGAAAATGTAATTTGGAGTTAGGGTAGAGATTAGTGCAGGAGGCTTAAGTTTCTGGCTTTAACAGATGTCTTTATAAATGGACAATGCTAGGGAGGTTTGCTGGAGGAAGGTGCTGCTTCACGTTATAGTCATTTGTAGATGGTTTGCCGCTTTCTCTTAGGTTGCAAGGGTTTTCTCTGCATTTTGAGTTCTCTCTCCTCGTCCACCAGCTGGCAGTTTGCAAATGCCCCTGGTTTCCTATGGCTGAAGATCTTTAGAATTTTTTCCTTTGCATAAAACATGGAACAGCTTATGAGAATTTCTTCATTGTATAAATTTCCCTTGACATGGCACTACACAAACAATAATGGTCTTTGAAAACATATGCAATCATAGAGCCTCTGGTGCCCATTGATGCTTCCAGGATAGATGTGACTTCTTTAATGTTGGTCTTCCCTGTGGATGAAGACAGAATTTCAAGATCTCCAGGCATAGTATTAACTGAAATTACTAGGTGCTCATAATAGTAACAAAATTATCATTATATATCACCATATCATGTACCAGTTCCTACTTTCTTTTTTATTACAAAAAGATTGCTTGCTAAAGTTGGGAACATTAAAAAAATGCTCACATTAATAATTAAACCAAAATGGGGGTAATTGCCCTTGCATGAGCAATTGTTAGTTTATTAAATTGCTTATTCTATGAGTATTGTTCAATGTTCAAACACTGAGTACCAGTCATTAAGACTGACAATATGATAGTTCTTACTTATTTAGCACCTTCTGCACAGTGATCACAAGTGTGAAAATCAAATCTTGAATAGTTTATAGAGTTAAACATTGGCCTTGAGATTGCTCAAGGAATTTATGACTTGATTATTACATTCTGAAAGTATTGAGTGATGTCAACTTTGCATTATTAAAATCTTGTGAGGTTTTTATTTGTTTGGTATTTATTTTTAAAACAAAGGAATTCAATCTACATACATTAGAAGAATTTTTGCTTCATGGTGACAAAATTGAAAAATCCTGTATATTGTACTATCTCTCTCTTTGTGTGTGTGTGTGTGTGTGCGTGCGTGCGTGTGTGTGTGTGTGTGTGTGTGTGTGCATGTGTGTTCATGTGCATTTAACTCAGGGCCACATGTATGTAGTAAGATTTCAACATCAGGGCTACACATCTCTCCCCACCCCAAAATTCTTTATATTCTGAACTGGGGCTTCTTAATAGATCAAGTGTTTTGTGGGAAACTCAAAGCCTCCACCTAGATTTCCAGTTAGGAACAGTCCTCTGCTTTACTGATGCCTGGGAATTTTGGAAGTGAAAGTTGTGAACTGAAGATGCTGAGAAGAAGTTGATGACATGGCAGCAGCCATCTTTACGTTTCCTTTGAAGCACCTGCTTTACATTTCATTGTTGCCTTTCACAGAAGTGTCCTGAATAGTGGCCATCTCATTTTCCCTTTGCAGTTGGGAGGTGTTCTGTAATATGTCCTTAACTCACACCTTGTCAGTGGTTTCATCTGGATCCAAATGTAGAACTGTTAGGGTGCCAGGATAATTCTCAACAGTGCAAATTTGTGTTACCATTTGTTATTGTTATTTTCTTTCTATTCTTCAGGAAAATAAAAAGTTATCCTTCTCTGATAATTTATTTATTAAAATTGTTATCATAGTAACACTTGAATGGTGGTTGTTTATACTATTGCCATAAGAAGCTATGAGGGAGGTGTAGTTGTCAACCTTAAAACTGGGCCTCATACAAATTTCTTAAGAAACATTCTAAGGGCCACAAAAACAAGGCTGGTCTTTTGGGACAGTCTTTCAGTTCTAAATATGTTTGCAACTAGGCCACTGGCCTATCAAATGATTTGCTTTATCAAATATAGTAGCTAAAACATTTTTGTGCATATTAATTTTATTTTCATGGTGCCACTGGATAGAATTTCATTGTGTGTTATGAACTTCATAAATTTTATTATGTTCTATTTAGAATTGTTCCTTCTTACATATTGTTACACCATTTTAGAAGTATGCCTCAATTTTTCTATTACCAGATAAAATGCAACCCCCAGATGAATGTCAACAAATGTATTTAAAAAAACATGAAATCCCTGGCCGGGTGATGGTGGCACACGCCTTTGATCCCAGCACTCTGGAGGCAGAGGCAAGTTGATTTCTGTGAGTTTGAAACCAGCCTGGTCTACAGAGTGAGTTCCAGGATAGTTTCCAAAGCTACACAGAGAAACCCTGTCTTGAAAAACAAAGGAAAAAACCCCAAACAAACAAAACAATGAAACAAACAAAAAAGAAATAGTTAAAAAAGTTCTCAATTTCAATTGTCTCATGATTATGTGCAGAAAATGATACAGTTAGTAATGTAGAACCTGTTTCCTTGTCAACACCTGCATCCACAGCCAAGAATGGGAGTCAGGTGACTCAGACCATATCTCTGTTAAGAAACAACTGTTGTTTGGACAAGTCCTCCAAGTCCAGAGCCAGTCCAAGATGCCCCCTTGCATCTTGTGTGTTGTACAGCTTACCTCATTTCTGATTACTCTGTCCTCGAAGATTTTAATCTATAAAACCTCCTGTGAGTGAAATGGTTTTAACCACCTTGCATATCTTTCCCCCCAAACCACTTGATAAACTTGTAGCACCATTTCCTTTCCTGACATTGTCTCACTTATTAAATACCTTTTACTGAGCACTGACTATAATCCAGGAGGTATGATAATGTTGAGGGGAATAGTAAAGATATAGTTTTGGTCACAAAGCACAATCGTTTGTGTGTGTAGGGGGGAAGCAGATCAATAGCAGTGTGATGAATGGCAAAGGAAAGGAAAACTATGACGCTGACACCATAGTGCTTTCTTGGTGCATCTGATATTACCTCAGGTGAGAGCACAAAGACATCAGTAGCCCCATCAGAGGAGAACTCCATGGTTAATCTGGCTCATTATAGTAGTCATGTAGCCACTATACCTATCATGTTGGGAAACCAGGAAAATTGGCTGGGAAGATTTAACTGAACTCTACTCATACCCATGGAGGTGGATTTGTTGAGTGACTTAGGAAGTCAACTGAGATCCTGTTGAGTAAGTCCTCCATGTCCCCGAGCTTATTCTCCACTGATCTCTATAGAGATCATATTTCCAGTTTGGGTAAGGACAGAAGGGACTACCCACCCCTTTAGTTAGCAGTAGCAGCCATGTCTCAGACCCATCGTGCACCTCATCTCACACTGCACGAACCTCTTATCTCTCTGACTTCAAGGAGGTTATTTGCAGACCCCCTCATGCATTCCTCTCTGCTCTGGCCTGTGTGCTTGACACTCTTCATTCTTTCACACCCCTCTCCCCTCTGTTCCTCTGCTGAAAGCCTCTCCTGAGCCAGCTCTTCACTCACCAGTTACTCTAGTTAGAGGATTTGAAGCAACCACTTAGACCATTTGACCCTTCCTTGTGGCTTTGTCTGTGGATTAGGGAAGATAACACTGTCTTGAGGAGCCACTGTCAACATGGATAAAGCAAGAAAGTGCTTTACAGACCTTTAGCCACTTGCTTCACCCTGCTCCGTGTGACACATACTACATGCCACTTTTAGCAAGCTATCGTGCAAATATCCTTTTTATCTTTCTTTAGACTCTAACCGTATGAAGGTGTACATCTAAATAATATTTTTCATTAACTTAAAAGCAATGAGATAAATGACTAACGGAGATAAATGAGTAAAAGTTTAGGGTTGTTTTTCTTTTATGAAAAATTATTATTATTTTTTCTCTGTGTGTGTGTCTTCAAATCATCCTGCCTCATTCTTTCTAATGAAGGAATTATGTTGGATTACACAGACTCCTCCAGATCTTATTCTGATGGTAACAACTGGGCCTTGTCTTGTCTGTGACAGCCATCAGGGCTGGGGCTGTAGGGCTCAGCTGATCTGAGGTTGGGAATTTGTAATTCTATCTCACAGACATAGGGGATTTTGCAGGCTTTTTACTTTTTTATTTTTATGTGAAATATACCACCTGCTTCTGTGTTCTTCCACACTATCTTTATTTGGGTACAAGAGACCCTGGGAGCAAGACTGCTGAAGCCGTGAGACTTTCCAGTGCTTTTTTTTGGTTCCTTGGCTCTGTATCTCTTAGTTCTGTTCAGCAGTTAATAACAATTAACAAGCATGCTTTTTCTAAATCATAGTGTTTACATAAGGGAAGTATACACATAAAAGTACCCTTAGAATGCATGGTATTTTCTTTCTTGTGTGTCTCCTTAACAATTTAGTTACCACGGACTGGAGAAACAGCTCTGCACGTAAGAGCACTGCCTATTTTTCCAGAGGTTCTGAGTTCAGTTCCTAGTTCCCACACAGTCACTTGTAACTGTAGTCCCATGAGATCTAATGACTTCTTCCGGTGTGAAGATGTACACAGAGATAAAACACCCATATACATAACATACATAAACACATATACCTTGAGGAGATTAGTAACTAGAGGCTGGGGAGATGGCTCAGTGGTTAGTTTAGAGTTCGGATTCTCAGAACCCACACAAATGCCTGTTGGGTGTGCCAGCTTGTCTGTAATTCCAGTCTTCATAGACAGAGACAGGGGATCCTCAGAGCAAGCTGGATAGTAAGAGTAGCCATATTGGCAAGGTCTGTGTTTGATTGTGAAACCCTGCTTTTGGTGGAAGCACCATACAGGATGATTCTCAGCATCAATGCCTGCCTCTACATGTACTTCCGTATATGTGTGCTCACACATGCAAAAGATACACACAGACACAGACACACACACACACACACACACACACACACACACACACACACACAGGCACACGCATGTGCGAGGAAGAAAAGACTTTAGTAGCCAAGATAGAATATCATGCTCTATTTATCTGACACTAGGCTTCCTCAAAGGGAAAGGCTGGGAACAATGACCTGGAAAGTCTTTAGCTCTTGAAGATCAGCTTTTTGTTTGTTGCTTGGTCCCTTGTGACCTGGAATGGCTGACTCTTAAGACTTGTATTTGTTTCAAGGCAGATTCACCTGACAAATCTCTGCTTTGCTCTGGCCACAGCTCCAACCAACCTGCAGATGACTATAATGAAGAATGATACCCAAACGTTATGATCATGTCTACACGTGGTCAGTGAATCAAACCAAATTGGGAGTTTAGTCATGATTGATTTTCTTGGCATCCTGCTAGGTGATGACTGTTTTATAGGAGCAAATGAGTGGTTTTGTGAGTGGTGGCGCCGTGCATTCCTAGCCAAACTGGTGACTGTGTCTGCCACCTGGGGTTTTGATGGCAGGAAGCTGTGTCTTGGTATCTGGCCAACTGACTCAGGCACAGTGTGGTCCCTGAAGCAATGATATTCCCCAGAAGGCCACACCAAATCTTCCCTCCAGGCCAATCTGTTAGGGTCTGAGGATAACCCATTCTCTTTCCCTCATTCCATTCTTTCCTAGCTGCATTATCTTTTATCTTTGGGAGGTGTGGGTGTGGAAGATGGAGAATACTTAGTCTCTCATAGCTTCAGTTTCCTAATATGAAGTACATGTAAAATGTCTAGTCTTCATGGTTGTTATGGGTGTGCCAGGGGATTGGAAGTTTCTCAAACATGGGCAGGACTCTACTGAATGCTATTTTCCTTTTGCCATGTAATCTCCTTGGCTATAGTTGTCACATCCCTCTCCACAACTAAGATCTGAAAGTTTAATTATGACAATTATACACTAGGGCAAACACATCCCTAGCTTAATCCGGGCTCCCTCCTACTGTGCTGAATGAAAACTCTGGCAACAGCATAAGCCATGCTGCTAGACTTTAGACTCATAGTGGCTCTGTAAAGCTGGGCTGCCAGCTGCCAGCTGCCCCAGCCCATTCTCTCTTCTGCTCATCTTCAGGTCACTGACAAACATGTATCCCAACCTCCTTCCCTGCTCAAGGCACTAGCATGTACCCCCTTTCCTAATTTTCTGATAGGAATGGATATCCTCAGCTTAGGACTATACTAACCTCCACCACCCCAGCCAGGCTTTTGCATACGCTTGTGTTTGGCTTCTATCTCTCTACCAACTACCGTATTTGGTAGATGAATTCTGTGCTTTCTTTTATTCCTTTTCATTCTTTTATTTTTTAATTTTTATGTTTATATGTTTTGAGATAGGATCTTATGTTGCAGCTTGGCCTGCAAGTTATTTTGTAGCCTAGGATGACCTTGGATCTCTAATTTTCCTGCCACCATCTCTTGAGTGTTCTTTCAGCAACCATCAGCTGCCAAGGGCTCCTCAGCTGTGCGTGGGACTCCATGATCCCATTCCCCAGTCCATGATGGAATTTTGTTTGGCTATTCTTGTGCACAAAGTCTCAGTTTCTGTGGCTTCCTGTGTGCAAAGGCCCTGTCATGTCCAGAAAGAACTGTTTATAGCAGTCTTCCATTGCTTCTGTTTCCCACAATTTTTCTGTCCCCACTTCTGTGATGATTCCTCTCTGTCTCTGTCTCTCTCTCTCTCCCCATGTTGATTGATTGTGGGTCTCTGGATTAACAACCATTTACTGCAAGAAGAGTTTGTCTGATGAGGTCTGAGAGCTGTACTAACCTATGGGTATTTATGGATCCCTTTCTAACAAATATCCTCTTTGCTTTTGAAATACATGTGTTGAATATACTTCTAAGCTTACCATGCACAGTCTTCTCTATTTCAGATAAGCTTCCTTCATTATTTCCTGTTTTCCACTTGTACATGCTATGGGAACACAGGGCTTGCATTGGGATATTTTTTTCCTGTTTCTTATTCTCTATTTCCATGACTTAAAGTCAAATGTCTGTTGGAGGGATTTGGATCTGTCCATGATTCTTCTCAATTAAGTGTCTAAATGGCATTTTGAATTTATTACTCAAAAAGTAGTTAAAAAGATTTATATTGTTCTTTAAATTATGGATATGTGGCTGTGTGTGGGTATCTGCATGAGGCTGTATGTGGATTTGGGTACATGATTACAGATGCATTCAGAGGCCAGAAAATGGTGTGTCAGAATTCCTTGAGCTCAAGTTACAGGTGGTTGTGAACTCCCTGAAGTGGGTTTAGGGAAAGGAACTTGGGCCCACTGGAAGAAAAAACATGACTAAATCTGTGTATATATACTTTAATCTGACACATTTAAAGAACAAAAGAGTGGATGGAAGGATGGTAGATAGGTATAGGTCTAATTCTTATCTTGTCTATTTTTCTGAAGGAACTTTTCAGAACAGGCAGTAAAGCTGGATGGGGTGACACATCTCTGGAGCTTGAAGTCATCCCTAGCTATGGAGACAAGGTCTGTGAGGCCTTGTCTCAAAAAGAATCAATGTAACAACAATGACAGCAGCAGCAATAACAGTTATTCAGGAAGAACTCTGGCCCAAATTATTGACATAGTAGGTGCTCAATTAATATTAATGAAAGTAGAAAAGGAACTATTTTTTTTTAACTCTTGAGTTACTGGTATTTATTGAAAACTTTTCCTAGAGTCTATATATTTTTTATGGGAAGTAGAGAACAGGGAGAAACATGTAGTAACATATTTGTTAATAACAGATTAAATTTTTGAAGAAAAGTGTCTTTTTTAATTTATTTTATATAACAAAGTCCATTTAAATGAAAACAAACATTTATAGACAATATTTGGGAATTTGGGTGTAGTTCTTTCCAAACTACTTCCTGCTGGTAAGGGGCGCTGTCATGGGGGATTCGAAGAAGATTCAGAAATCCTGGCTGTAGTCTGTAAGGCTGCTTTGTCCAGCTGTTTTGAATGTAGGATCACCTGGTACTCTGTTTCAGGTGGTCTGGCTTGATCAAACCACATTAGTCTGGAAGGAATCCATATCTTTTCATTTTCTGTGGAAACAAAAATAGAAATCCTTTTCCCCAGTAACTTGTCCTTCAACTTAAAATTTGGAGTCAAAGCATTTTTTTTTGTTTAATTTAATTTATTATTTTACATGTCGATCCCAGTTCCCTCTCCCTCCCTCCTTCCCTCCCTCTCTCCCTCCCTCCCTCCTTCCCTCTCTCTCTCCCTCCTTCTCTCCCTTTTACCCTCTCTGCCCTCTCACATGCACTCTAACCACCCTCCCCTCCCATCCCCCCACCCCAATTCCATATGTAGGGGAATGCCATCCAGTTGGGGTCATATAGATCTGACAGGTCATGTGAAGTAGGGACCAGGGCTTCTCTCCTGTCTCTAGATTAAGGCAGTTATCCCTCCATGGGGATGTGGAAAAGGAACTATTATTAAGACAGAAATAGTGTGTGAACAATGCAAGATAATTTCCCATAAGTAGCTGAAATGTTTCACAAAGAATGCTAAAATATTTGCAACCCAGTATAGGTGTAAAAATCTCTACTTTATGATTTTGCAAAATGAAACATTGAAAAACGCATCGTGGAATGTAGTCTAAAGATTCAACTACAAAAGTTGTAGGGAAAACAAGCATATGGTAGGAGGTGATTTCAAGAAGCAAATAGAAGGAAGTGCCATTTCCATCAGAGATACCTGGGCATGGAGTGTCTCGAAGGCAGACGGTAGTGGAGAATATTACCTTGCATTTTTGAGTTCTAATATAAAATCAGAACTTTGTTGCTACTTAGGAAGAGCTAAACCTTGAATGCCTTCCCCTTTTATTATTAAAATTCTTTGAAAAACAAGACTAAGAGAAATGTGAGTTAAAATGAGTAACTCTACTGCTTACTGAAAAGTATAATGAGATACTTACTTTGGGGGAATCTGAGTTACATAAAATCAACAGTTTCCCACGCTGGAATTTTTCCCCAGAACTTTCTAATGCTGCTCTGTAGTGTGAATGTTGAGGAAGGGATACAACAGGCAGCATTTCCCACGATAATTTGACAAGGTAATCCTGTTTTCATTTAGTGTGGATTAATACCTGAAGAACTTTAGCCTATGTGGATTACAACTGGGAAAATTGTCTGTCATTTGCCACTTCCTAAATGTCTACTCCTCATTCTCACTGTGCCCTTTCTTTCTTCAGCACACTTACTACTGCATGTACAGGACTGTCCTCTGAGCCAAACAACCGCCATATGCAGAAGTTAAGGTGCACAGGCCTGAAAAGATCATTCCAGCTGTGCTTGTTGACATTTTACATTCTCCCACAGGAGAAGCAGAAGGGTCACAGGACCCTCCCCATAGCATCTCCAAACCATTGGTTCTGTGCAATCTGCCCTGTACATGTGGCTTTGAGACAGAGATAGTACATAAACCTAGGGAAGGTTAGGGAACGGCTCTGTCTGTCTGGATATGAGAAGGCAACCATCCCTGCTGGGTAAAGACTTTCTGGCACAGCTGTGTTTGGGAGGAATACCCACGGTCCTGGAAGAAACTTCTCACCTATGCTTTGTAAGAAAGTCCAGCAAACTCTACTGCCTGGTGTCAATTTTGGTGGAATCCTACCAAGGTTTGTGTTTAGAATCTTAGGAGGAGGGATTTAAGCAACCCAGTGCCATCATGTGTCATAAGAATGTCACAGAGAAGTGTTTTTTGATCCATTACAGAAGGCAGTTAGTTTGAGAACACTATCAAATACAGGTATTCACAAACACAGTGAATATGTGTCCTGTTGTCATAAATAGTGTTGTATATAACTTTCACAAGGGCTCTTCTTTTCCTTGAGTGTGGCCTCAGGCCACACCCATGTTAAATACATGCACAAATGTGTGTATATGTACTCATCTTTATTTAGGAATTGCACATGTGAAATAAAATGCACAGATATCAAAAGTTCCAGTCAGTAAGATTTGATAAGTATATGTATGTACTAAGAGTAAAGATAGAATATTTCTATCATCCTGAAAAGTACCTCATCCCCTTTCCAATCAATCTTTCCAACATTTGCTACTGAGACAACTCATTCCTGATGCCCCCCCCACCCCCATATATCTGTCCTGAATGCCCTTATCGTTTTACATACAAACTTGTTTGGGAGGAACCTTTGTGTTTTCAGGCTCTTATTTCCCGGGTTGTTTTACATTACTGTGCCCCTTAGTTACTTCTTCATTTCTATGCTCAATAGCTTTAAACATTTTCCTGATGAATAACATTTGGGTAGATGACAACCTTTGGATTAGAGAACTAACGTTGCTTTTATTAAATAAATATTTTTGCCAGTCATTTCTCATGGGTAGTTGTCTGGGAGTGGAATTACTGCCTTATCTTAGAGCTTTCTGTATATTACAGTTTATAAGGCACTGCCAAGTAGTTTTGTTATTTTATACCCCAGCCATAGTGAACAAGAATCTTCAGTTATCAGACATTTTCACTGACATTTCTTTTTAAATTTTAGCAAATGTGAAGTGGTATTGCATTATTACCCCTATGTTCTCTTTTGTGAAATGCCTGTTTACATTTTATTGGATTGTTTTTTGAATATTCTTTATGTGTCCTTTCTATATTCAAAGAAAAATTTGACAGACTTTGTACTGCACTTGTTTCCTCCAAGGCTGTAGCTTGACTGCCCATTCTTACAATTGCCTGTGTTCACAAGCAGAAATTGCGGTTTTTACAAAGTCTGGTCTACCAGTGCTTTCTCTTCTGGTTTTAATTTTAAGACCCAACTAGAGAAATTTTTGTTTGGCTGTGCTCATATTTCTTGTATGGTTTCATCTAAAATCTTTATTGCTCTAGCTCTTAGCATTTATATTTGTTTCCATCTCAAGTCAATTTGTGTTTATCCAATGGGTAGGAGTTGAGGTTCACATCTTTTCCTTGGTGGCTGACAGTTATTCAGTGCCATTTATTAGAAACCTTTTCTTTTCCTTTCTTTTGCTATTTAATTTATTTGCTGCCTCTGGCAGTCATGCTTGTGTTATAAGATTCTATCTCTAAAGCTTTAGCATAAGCCACTATTAACTGAAGCAATAAATTTATAAATTATACTAATTCTACCCAAACTTTATTCTCAATCAGGTCTCTGTGAACACTTTTAGAGAGAGAGAGAGAGAGAGAGAGAGAGAGAGAGAGAGAGAGAGAGAGAGAGAGAGAGAGAGATTGAGAGCTTGAACTCCATGGTAGAGTAGATTTCAGAGATTATTAAGTTTGCATTTGAACAGCATCATCAAGATTTAGGGTTCTTCATCTCCCAGCTCTTCGGTCCTCACTCACACTGGTGGCATCCTTGGTCTGACAGAAAGATGATGTTTGCAGTTCCTAGTGTTCCAAGACAGAATTATACTCAGAACTAGAAGATACCTTGCTTACTCTTACATGGCTGTGTGGGGGAATGAGAATCTTTCCTCAAACACTCTCTGGTGGACTCTTACACATGTGCTGTAGAGAAAGTTGCAGTCCTAGCCCATTCAAGAGTGAAACACTGGCGAGAGCCATAAGGTTGTTCTGAGCTAGACAGCTATCTTTCCTTGGGATACAATTTCTAAGATGAACAACTTAAAAGGAGGAAATGCACATCTTGGCTCCTGGTCACAGATCTTCCAGCCTGTCTTCTCTTGACACCATGGTTTGAGGCTCTTGTGAGACAAACCGTCATGGTGGAATCACATGATAGAGCCACATTTCTCCCCTTGTGGCAGCTTGGAAGAAAGGAGAAAGGACAGATGTTTGTAAATTTGTTTCAGGTGCATGTGCCCAATGATACAACTTTCTTCCTTCTGGTTCTGCTTTCCATAGGTCCTGCCCTCTCTTAAAAGTGCTATGAGTGGGCCACCAAGTGAAGGCTCTTTGTGGGTATTTGAGATCCAAATCACAGAGGACAATTCTACGAAAGACATCTAGACCAAGGTTGAGACTTTGACTGCCATTTGAGGGAGAGTGAGGTAATGGAACCAAATAAGACACCAATAGTAAGTGAGCCTGAGGAGAGAGCTGTTTGGTGGGAATCTACCAGTGTTCTTGGCATGTTCGTGCTCAATTAAGGAAAATGGACATTATCCAAGTAAATGAACAAACAAGAGAAGAAACAATTACATTGAGATGACTATTAAAATGGAAATTAAGTAAGTGGGGTGTGGTGACATGTCTGCAATCCCAGTACTTAAAAGGCTGAGGTAAGAGGGTGGAGGTGGGAGGCCAGGCAACAATGTATAGTAAGACCCTGACTCAGGACAAAGAAAAAAGGAGAAGAAATTAAATAAGGTCTTATGACAGGGAATAAATGGGGTGGATGAGCCAGGAATTCCCATTTAAGGTAGAATATGCAAAGCTTCCAGGAGGCCATACATGAAGGGGATGCTGTACCTGAGACGAGCCAATTGCAGCCACATTGTGAGGGAGATTTTTTTTTTTTAACCACTATGAACTTTGAGAGCACAAGTCCTCAAGGAGGGAAAGAAAGAACTTGGCCATTTTATAAAAACTGCAAATGGTAAGTGTGCCAGGAAAAAAATGGAGGGGGGCATGATGCAAAGACACAGAGAGAGAAACCATGCATACAGGGGGTAGGGGCTGTGCTTGACCGTAGTGAAGCACAGCACACACATTTTCTCCCCTTGGACTTTGGGACAGGAAAACACAGAGTGTGTTTCAATTCAGAATGCTCCCCTGAATCGGACAGTTAATACCTGAAGAGTTGCAGGGTTAATAACCAAAGAGCTGAGGTAAGAGCAGGGAGCTGAGGGATAATTTGCTTGCCCCCTGGAATCAGAAGCAAAGACAAGCATCTCACAAAGAGAAAGGGAAGAAGCATTTATATAGAAAGAAGAGGAGACAAGGCAGGGAGAAAACCTTGATTGCTTTTTGCTTCTTTGTTCCAGTACCTTCCATGAGTCCCTCCCTGCTCCCCATTCTGCCTTTAAATTGCATGAATGAGCTAGGTTCATTTAGTCAATTCACCTTTCCTGCTTAAGTTAACTTGAATTGGATTTTATTACCCTCCACTAAAAAGCAATTAATCAATACGCACAGAATTTCTGTGAGTTGGACATTCTCTGAAGCAGGTTAACTAAAATCAAGTCATCTATGAGTCAATCTCTAATAATGGTTTTTCAGGATTAATTTTCTTATTTTGGAGGTGCAGTGAGAATACTGGAAGAATTAGCCAATGGCAAAAAATCAGAGCGGAAAAATAGAAAGAAAAGCCCCCGTGACCACAGTTAATTCCTTCCATAGAAATATGTTTTTCAGATGTCCATAAAAACTATTCTGTTTACATTTCATTCTCCTCTGTTTACTTTGCTCATAGTTTTGAGACGCTGTCACACTTTGTTTTTGAGCATTCCTCTCCCATCGTGACAAGTTATTAATAATTATCAGGGATTTGAGTACATGAAAGATTAACCATTTCTACCGCTGTGAGCAGACTAAACATTTCTTAGCAGAACATACACTTCCTTTCACCCTTTGTTATTCTTTTCATCACATTAGTTGTGACTTGGCTCTTTTGTCACACTTGAAAACCTACACCGTTCTCTCCCTACAGGGATCACTTTCAAGAATTACCCAGTGTGTGTGTGTGTGTGTGTATATACATATATATATATATGTATATATATATATATATTTTTTGTTAATTGTTCCCTTCTTTCTTTGTGTCATTTCTGTCCCCTTTATTCCTTTCTGTCCTTCCTCCTTTCCTCCCTCCCTCCCTCCCACTCTCTCTCTCTCCTTCTCTCTCTGTCTGTCTGTCTGTCTGTCTGTCTGTCTGTCTGTCCGTGTGTATTGCTACTGTGTTCCTGCAGACCAAGGAGAGGTTGGGTGTCTTTTCCCATCATTCTCCATCTTATTTTCTTGAGACAGAGTATCTCACTGCCCCACTGCACCTGAAGTTTGCTCTTACTGCTAGACAGTCTGGATAGTGAGCTGCTGGGACTCAGGTTTGCCTTTCTGTACCCCATGGTTACAGGCACAAAGTCTTTCACACGGGTGCTACAGATTCAAATGCATATTCCCATGCTTGCACTGCAAGCAATCTTATTTACTGAACACCTCTCTAGCCTCTTTCCTCTTCATCTGGTGGACCTCTTGTTAGTTCCTCCCCTCCTTGTTCCCAGGTCAGTTCCTCTGTTTCTAATGCCTGGCTAACATCTCAGCTCTTATGGAAATCCATGCTTTGTAAGACCTGTGCAGATTTTTACCTTCTATTGTGGTTTCCATGACCTGTGATAGGGGAATAAGTGACAATCTCATCCAGACCTAACAAAGGCAGGGGAATTGGGATCACAGGCCTTGAAAGGTAAAGGTTCCCTGTACTGTATCAGCTGAAATGCAGGCTACTGACTAGTTGCTGCTGGGATGGTCATGCTAGGAGAGATAGTGGCTGTCATTAACTTCATTTGAGCTAGTACTTGTCCCATTGACTCTGGTGTTAACTGCTCATTGGGCTCACTCTTACCATTTGGATAAAGCTCTGGACTTAATAGGCATGTAGGTGACAGAGAAGGTAGACTGATGTACAATTCTGTGTACCGTTGAGAACCAATAAGCCCAGCTTTCCTTTCTTATCTCTGCTGCAGCAGCCCCACCCCACCCCCATGTGGGCGGAAACTCACCTTTTTAATTAGGGCTACGCTGTGTGCCTTTTGCTTGTATTCCAAAGATTTTGCTGATGCCACAATCTGGGACACATGTGAAATCTCCTTGACATTTGTGCCCATGAGGCCACCCTTGGCAGTGGATAAATTTGTCTCCCTACCATATCTGAAGTGTTCAACTTTGAGACTCACTTTTATAAGACTCGTTCGCCAGGGCTCATGGGAATGGGCAATACATGCCCACTGAAGTTGCTGTGTTGGCTCTTCCTCCTTCTGCAATTCTCTTCTCCCCCTGTAACTTATTTTCTCTCCAGAGCATCGCTTCCCACATAAATTACCTGGATGTCAGCCTTTTTCTTAGCCTCTCTATTTGGGGAAATGGGCTACATAGGAACAAAAGTTAAAATATTTCTCTGCCTCAGGTGGATACACCTGACAGGATTTTGATTTTACATTGCCCAGAATATTTGCTGTTTAAGAGATTTAAAAAAATACTATGCTCAAAGTATTGACTCTTCGTATGAGTTTTTGGGCATTAGTGACCACTGATAAGATACTTTTGTGACAGAGGATCTTCCTTACATTTTTATTAAAACCAAGATAGGATCTTGAAGCAGCTTACTTGGTTTTCATTTTGGTCTCCTGGCCATTTCTTTGTAGGCTTTTAGCCGCTAAATCAGAATAAATTCCAATGACTTTCCCTGAAGAGGTCACAGCTTGAGATAAAAATGCCAAAAACATGTGAATGTTAGCATGCGCCACTGCCTTTCATAGCACGCTTTAGGAAAATGTACTCACGTTTAGCTAAGTGACCCCTGACTTCATCCCACCAGGGTTGCACCCATTTTAGGTTATATTAGTCCTTAATAGAAAGAGCTAACGTGTTCCCGCGGTGACTGCAGCTGTATTCTTGGTGTTATGTTTATTTTATACAGAGCTTAAAACACTCCATTAATTTGGTTCATACTGCTTTGTGAGCTAATTTACTGTATTTTATCTGACTCACTCCTACTTGTCAGCACAGAGAAATTTCTTTAAAAAAAAATTAGTCTGGGGAAAGGAGTGGCCCGAAGCACCAGCTTCTCTAGAAGCCAGAAACAAACAAACAAATAGAAAAACCAAAACACAAACAAACAAACCCAAAGAAACATTGTGTAGGGAAGGTGATAGTAGGTTAGAAATGTCACAGGTCCTGCTAGAGGAGAACCACAGCAAACCCATTTCTATTCACGTGATTCTTTAAAACATTTACTGGCTTCCTAAGACCCATGTGAACTCAGAACTCCTCACCACTCTCATTTTCAAGTGAAAACATGGAGGCAGAAGCAAGAAAAGTTACTTTTTCTGGCTCATTCAGCAGGAAAATGACAGGAGTAAGAACGTGCAAGCTGAAGGTCTTGTGACCTGAGCAAGCTCACTGGCTGGAGTTGGAATCTCCCACTGTCTTCCTTTATTTCCAGGGTTTAGACTGTTTGGGTTGAATATATATATATATATATATATATATATATATATATATATATATATAATTTTTTTTCCATTTTAGGCTTTTAGCTGCTAAATCAGAATAAACTCGAATGACTTTCCCTGAAGAGGTCACAGCTTGAGTTAAAAATGCTGGAAGCCTGTGAATGTTAGGATGGTCCACTGCCTTTCACAGCACGCTTTAGGAAAATGTACTTGTTTAGTTGGCTTACCTCTGGCTTCATCCCACCAAGGCTTCTCTCTCTCTATCTCTCTCTCTCTCTCTCTCTCTCTCTCTCTGACACACACACACACACACACACACACACACACACACACACATACCTGAGCTGAGCTTTGGATGCAATAATGTACATTATTACAAAGTCTGCATATAAAAACAAATGCTATGAAAATTTCAATGCTTTTATATTGATTGCACATGGAAGTGATAATATGTTGAATCTACAGAGCACAATAAATCCTTATTGTTGAGATTATGTGTAGGGGATATGTTGTGCTTGGTGTATGTGTGTTTACAGCATGTGCATGGGTATTTGGGCTCATGTGCCTATGTGTATGCATTTTGAGGTTAGAGCAGGATGTTGTGTATTTTTTCTATGACCCTCTGCCTGATTGCCTTGAAACCGGGTCTCTCAATGAGGCAGGAACTTGCTCTTTCAGCTGTCTGGCAAATAAGTTTTTAGGATGTACCCTCTTCTGCCTCATCCTTTGCTGGACTTCAGGTACATGGGGTCTGAGGATTTGAATTCAGGTCCTTATGCTTGCAGAGCGAACCCTCTTACCCAGTCTCTGCAGCACCCGAGTTATATATGTTGTACCAAGTAATTTTAACTATTTCATTTTGTAGTTGTTGCAACCACCAGATAATTAAAGTTGTTTATATGACACATGTTCTGTCACAAATTATGTTTCCATTGGATAACACTGCTCAATAGCTTGTCAATATGGAGTAAGATAGAAGTTAAGGATCTAATGAGCAAGGCCAGACAATAGAATTTTTGCATGTTCAGGAGTCTAAATCATAAAACCTCAGAGTTCCTGTGAATTGCAGTCAACATTGCATAGCCTTTACAATCTCCCTCACCCTGGGAACTTCATGAAGCAAAAACTAGAATTTATTTTATCCATGAGTATGGCTGATGGTGATTAGGCTTGGACCTGGCATAGGGGAAGACTCTCATGTCTGGACAGGTTATGGTTAGAAGTTCTAAGAAAGCATAGTATGCTGCTCATGTTTACAATGGGCAGTGCATGGTTCCTGTATTTGATGTGATGCTGTGTTTGAAGAGAAGGGAGAAAGTCAACCTCTCTGTTTTTTCACCTGAAAACACTGTAGCTATTTTTGCTTTCTTAGGCTTCTCCTTATTTTCTGTCTCTGCATCCTTTTAAGTCAATTTCATTTTTACAGACAATATATCATTGGATCTTTAAAAGAAATTATGTAGCCATTCCGTATCTTTTAAATGTGGACTTCAATCCACTGATAATTCAAGGACCTAGCTATTTTTAAAATGAGTATTATTATTATTTTAATATCTATTCACTTTGATTTTATCTGTGTGAGTGTTTTGTCTATGCACCACACATGTGCAGTGCTCAACAAGACCTGAAGAATGCATCTGATTATGAGTGGCTACATGGATGCTGGAAATAGAACCCTAAACTTCTGCTAAAGCTTCTCTCTCTCTCTCTCTCTCTCTCTCTCTCTCTCTCTCTCTCTCTCTCTCTCTCTCTCAGGTTTCTCTGTATAGCTTTGGAGCCTGTCCTGGAACTCTGTTGACCAGGCTGATCTCGAACTCATAAAGGTCTGCCTGCCTCTGCTTCCCGAGTGCTGGGATTAGAGGCGTGTTACACTACCACCCGACTTGCTCCAGTGGTCTTAATGGCTGAACAACCTCTCCAGCTCTTCAGAATTATTACTGAATGTTAGGAAATAGTCTCCCCATTTTTCTAGTTGTTTCTGATTGTTGTGTAGATCTTTTGCTACTTCATCTTTTGTTGTTTAACTTTATGGTTCAATGCTTTTATTTATTGATCAACTTTGATTTTCTTATCTTTCTCACTAAAGTGAATGTGCTATAATCTTATATGGGTACTCTGTGGCTTAGGTAAACTATTATGTATATAAAATAGTATTGCTTTATTTGAAAGCAACTTTTCTTTTTTATATTTTATTTTATTTAATTTTATATAACAAAGTCCAATTAAATGAAAACAAACATTTATACACAATATTTGGGAAGTTGGGCGTCGTTCTTTCCAAACTACTTCCTGCTGGTAAGGGGCACTGTCATGGGGGATTCGAAGAAGATTGAGATATCCTAGCTGTAGTCTGTAGGGCTGTTTTGTCCAGCTGTTTTGAATGTAGGATCAGAAAGCAACTTTTCTTAGTTCTGTACAAATATTGTAGAATTTTTACCTTCCCCACATGACATTTTCGTTACTTTGATTTCCTTTTTACATTGCAAGTTCCTTATCTTGTGGCTGTGGCTATTGTTGACAATTTTAGCCTCTTAATCTTTTTACTAGGTATTTGAGTTGATATTTTCATTATACTGAATTAATGAACCATGAGTTTCTCATGAACTTGGTGCATTCACATGTTGTCACGGTGATCATTGAGCTCTTTGATCTTCAATTGAAGTACTTTCCTACAATTGCCCGAGTGGCTGCTCAGTGCTGATGAAATCATTTCAACTTTTGCTTGTTGGAAAATGATTTTATTTCTTCTTCATTTCCAAGGTTAGCTTTGCTAGATATGCTGTGTTTGAGTGCCACTTTTTTATTACAGATCTTTTTGTATATCATCCCATTCTCCCCAGGCCTATGGAGTTTTTCTTGGGAAACCTACTGTTAGTCTATGGGAAATGTCCTTTTGTGTATCAAGATGGTTTTAGAATCACTATTTCTTTCTGACTTTTGACATTTTGACTGTAGCTACTTCAGAGATGAACTGTCTTTGTGGTGGTAGGTCTAGATCTTCAGGTCACTCCTGGGACTTATAGAACTAGTCTTCTACTAGGGAAAATACCTGTGCATTCTCCATGTTCTTTATTGCATTCCCACATTGCAAATATTCCTCACAGGTCCTGTAAATAGTTTTTCCTCTCTTCTTCTTCTTCCTTCTTCTTCTTCTTCTTCTTCTTCTTCTTCTTCTTCTTCTTCTTCTTCTTCTTCTTCTTCTTCTCCCCCTCCTCTTCCTGATCTTCTCTTTATCTTTCTACTCTTCTTCTCTTTCTACAGGATTTGACGATTTCAACAGACTTGCTTCCTAGTGTAGAACCTTTTCCTTCTGTTTGTCTGCTCTTTTCTGCTGTTGGTACTCTCCCTTATACTGCAGGTGCTCATGTTGTTGTCATGGAGATTCATTGTGTGTGTGTGTGTGTGTGTGTGTGTGTGTGTGTGTGTGTGTATGTATGAACATACACATTAATTGATCTCCTATTGAATTTCCCATTTGTATCGTAAACCGTGTCTCTGACTTTCTTGAATTGCCTGTCTGCCTTCTCCTAAATCTTGCCTTGTTTCCTTGGGATAATTGTCTCATATTCTTTTTCAGGCAACCATTATTTCTGTTTTGTTTTTTCTTAAGGACAATGTTTGGAGAGTTATTGGGTTCTTGGGCACAGTGGTGTGGCCTTGTCAGTTCGTGGACTTTGTGCTTATACACTGGTGTGTCTATGCATATGGTAAAGTGGTTGTTTCTTCCAGTTTTATGAAGTGGTTTTAAATGGGAGATATTTTCATCCATGGAAATGGCATAGGGTTTTCATTAGATGTGAATTGGTGCTTTTGTTTTAGGTAGGCACAACTTCTTTAGCTGTGGCCACCATTGGTGATTTCTATGAGTGTCTCAGTGGCATAGGCAGCAGGTGCCACCATCTCTGCTTTTGGTGAATCAAGTCCAGGGACTCACTGACATCAGCAGGTGGTGTCAGGGCTTATGAGCAATGAGACTAGCATCAAAATGATATACTCAGTCCACAAGGGTGATGAAGCTTTGGAACAGGGATTACATATTATGTAATACTTTACAATAAGTTTAATGTTTTAAGTCTTTCCTACCAGAAAGCTGTTAATTGAAAGGTATCTAAATTATGGCAGTAAACTATGAAGCTCCCTGGTTGTAGTCTCCTAGTTTCTTAGATTGATCACAAACCAATAGCTCCTAAGTTAAGGCCTAACAAAAGAGCTCAGTAGGAGTTAAATAACTGACTAATTTTGGTGCCTCTAACTCATATAACTTCTGCTATTTCCATCATCAATACTCTCTGCTCCTCTCACCTCTTATTTTTTTTTTAATTAATTATGCCCTTCCCTTACTTTCTCAATACTTGAGACACATTATTCAACCTGACTACTGTCCATTGTTGATTTTGGCTCAGCCATGCCTAGGTTCTACCCTCTCTCTCTCTGGTAGGTGATTGAGTGTGATCTTGGAAACAAGTAGCAAACCACTAAGTGCTGTTTTATTCTTTGTTTCTGGCTCAGTGGCCATGTTGTCCTCGTGGAGCTACTCGGCTCTAATCAGGCTTATCTTTGAGTATATGGTTCATACTGGAAAACTTGGCTTGGGCTCTGGATTCATGGAAGTTTGCCTAGCTGTGTTTCAGAGGTTGTGCCAACCTCATTACATGAGATGGGTACATATGGCCCTCGTCTCCCATTTGTGTAATATTTTCTGCAATATATGTCTCCTACCATCAGAGGTTGGGAGCAGTAAGACCACAGTAACAACAATGAGTACTCTCAGAGACTATTTACTTTTGTTAATGGGGTGGGGCCAAGCTCTACTGCAAAGAGAAAAGGTATGGTGCTGTGATTTCATGTGTGCAAGGAGTATGACACCTTCAGCTGTTGTGTTATTAATATCACTGCTCCTCTTTATTACTGCGACTTTCTGTTGTTTTCTGCCTCCCTTAGTATCTGTGGTACTCAGTGAGGGTATCTTACAGCTGTGGACACTCCCTCTCCTTCCTGTTCATCCATGACATTTTTAATTCAAGAGTGCTCAAATTCCTATGTGTCAGCCTGGTATCTCTGACACAATGATAGCACAATATTGACATCCTTCCCTATATTGTTTTCCATTCTGCTATCTAAACTATGTTCCCATGCATGCTAGGCAAGCACTATATCATTGAGCAGTAATCCCAGACCCTGTTTACACATTTTATTTTGAGAAAGCGTCTCACTAATTTGCTTAGGGTGGCCTTAAACTCACTGTGTAGTCCAAGCAGGCATTGCACAAAAAGAGCGAAACAGTGGCAACATATGATGCTGTAGAATCTGCTGAGAAGATCAGGAAGGAAGTGGCTCTCAGCACTCCTCCCCTCTCACGCAGGTGCTGGGCACTGTCCAGTGGTCGTTGGAACATTTGGAGAGCAGAACTGTGACATGCTTATGTGCCCTACTCCCTTATGTGGCAGGCCTTTCCCAGATATTTTTGGGATTGAAACACAAAGATCTTGTAGACTCCAAGCGCCATGAACTGTCCTGGATATTGGAGTGAACAGAGTTTAGACACAAGTTGAAGGCCCGCTTTGTTGCCTATTCATTAAGCCCTTGGTTCTCAAGATTTGCCTTTTAGTCTACAGGATGAGGACAGCATAGCATCCTTTTAATGGAGGAAGTGTCAAAGTCTGTGAAACAGTTCTGTGGATCTTGGCTGTGGTCTTTTTATGTTAACAGATTGCTTTATGGGAGTCTTCCAGCACTGACACTACCTGGTTAAAGTGAACTGTCTTGTGTCTGGAGACATCAGCATCAGGGTGGAAGTTCTGAAACTCATCTTTATTTGTGTTGTTTTTGGAAGTGGATCACACTCTCAGAGCCTGGTAATGAGTTGCTTGTAGAAAAAAAAAAAGATGGCTTTTTTTTTTTTTTTAAGACATCTTCAAGAAAATCAATTGTGATGACTGGAATGTAGATGAAAAGGATAAAACAAGAGGTGATGTATTATGAGCCTGATATTTTCAACATTGAATGTAAAAAGGTAACATCATTTCTAAAATCAAATCATAAAAATAAATTGAGAAACTCTTAATGTCCATTGGATCAGAACTATTTGAAGGCTTCTTTAAACATGCATACATATGTGAGAAAAGGAAGAGAGGGTTCTGGAGGGTGAGGGAAAAGATAAAGTTGGGGACAGGGAGAGACTGAGGAACCTGATTTACAAAGTGGCAGTCCTACATGCATTACATAATACAATGGACCTGTTAAACTCTACTGGAGAATGGTAATAATGAAATCTGACATTTTTATTCACAGGCAGTATAGATTCAATAACCACCACCATTTTCTGAAAAAATACACTAATGATCCTATTAAAAATAATGACTCTGTGCTTGTTAAGAGCTCATTGATTACATAAAAACTCATACTCATTTAAGCTGAGAAAATAATTAATAGAAGAATCATTTTGGAGTTCAATTTCCCAATTACAAAGCTTATTTCTCCATTTACCATCAAAGAGACAATATTGCTGCAAAATGCAAAGCTGTAATTTTTAACTACCTCTGTTTTAGGATGCTTCTGGGGATGGCACCTCTTACCTTACCTTGCTGAACAATTTTGGAGCTCCAATGCAAAAATGGTGTGATGGACTCTGAGCCTGCTGAAGGTGGTGATGTGGGGAACACATCTCAGGACTTGTGATCTTGTTTTTGAAGCTATTGGTCTTGTACAGTTTCATTGTGGCATTTAAGTCTAGTCTGCTCCAACAGATTCAAAATTGTTTGAGGGACCCATAGACCATGGCCAGTTGATTTACTCATAGACATGGAGAGTTAAAAAAAAAAGCATAAAAAGCAACAAATAGAGAACCCTGATAAGCACATTGCTTATAGTCATTTCCACTAGATGGCCAAACAGGCTGCATCTGTTATGGCTCTTCTATCTTGGGTGACATAAATGCCTAATGTCCTAGAGACTCCTCAGTTTTGCTGATATGTGCAATACTGCTGATTTGAGAAAGAGAGAAAAAAATCCTTTGCTAATAGAACACCACCTCATTGGTTTTGCAAGCTCAGATTCCAGATGCCCACACAGTCTCTGTCTTCCATCACACTGCTCTAACTCTAAGGGGCATTCTCTGGTGAAAGCCTTGCTGGAGGGATGACTGCCCACATCCTAGCTCTGCCCATGTTTTTCTTAAAGACTCTTGGCACCTTATGTGGCATCCTCTGAGTAACCTTTCTATCCAAATTCTGGGAATGAGAAACTTTGGTTTAGTCTTCGATATCATAATAAATGATACCCAAAGTACACACAAAGGAAGAGATGAACATTTGATAGTTGCACTTGAGATACCAAAAATCCAATCAAGATTGCTGGTTATCATCTAGGGAATGTAGGGAGATTGAACTTTGTTGAGGAAATGCCAGATCTTTTTCATACCACTCAAACCAGGAAAAAAGAAACAGCAACAAAGCAGTCATACTTAAGACATAAAATTAACTACAGAATTCTGAAAAGTAAAAACTGTTAATCCTGTGTTGACCCTGGCTTGTGTTAAGGAGGAAGTCATACCATAGTATACATCTATTTCCTCACTGGTAATGCTTTCTTGTTGCACAGTAAGAATGACTTGTCAGGCCAATGGGAAACTCTAGATTTTAGGCATCTTTCTTAATGGAGAGAAGTGGAACTATAGACATATTATTTTTGCACATTAAAACAATTTTCCATTGATTTTTTTATTTACTAATTTTGTATATACAGGTAGATATTTGTGTGTGTGTGTGTGTGTGTGTGTGTGTGTGTGTGTGTGTGTGTGTGTGTTCAGTAGTCAACTTTTCAGGTCATCCTTCAGGAGCCATTTACATTGTGTTTTAAAACAAGTTCTCCAATTGGCTTAGACCTGAATAGTTTAGGATGACTGGCCAGCAAGCTTCAGGGATCTACTAGCCTCCATCTTCCTAGGACTAGCATTACAAATGCATATCACAATGCCTGGCTTTCAAAACAGCAATTTGATATACCATACCCCTTGCCATTGAGTTAGTAAAAGAGAGTTATACGGATGTGTAATAGATGAATCCAAAATTAAGTAGCCAAAATTCCACTCTTTTGTGAGTAGAAATACATGTCCACTTGGTTGTAGAAAAAATGTCATACGAGGGGGTATGGGTGAGTAGTCCTACAAGTCCTAAATGTGACAGTGACACACATGCAAAGCATGCCTCTCCCAACACACCAGCAGATGCTGATGATTGTTGAAGTTTCAAGTCCATTTCCTTGTTCAATTCCTCATTTTCCTCATTTCTTCACTTACACACTCATTGGACAAGTAGTTTCAGTCTATGAGATCCTGAGTTGATTCCATCCCTTGAACCGAGTCATGAACAGGCAGTCAGGCACAGTCTGGTTTTAAAGCTTGTATCGTCCCCCAAGCCCTCTGTTTTTTAACCCATCTAAATGACCGTTTGCCTCCTGTGAAGTTGTTCACTGGGATGTGGTGATATTTCTAACCTGGTGGTGATATGTAGCCTTTGTCATTGTTAGTTCAACTTCCATGCTCAGGGAGAACTCTTTATCCTGTTCTCACTCAATTTTTCCTCCTGTAGTGATGTGTGATCAGGAGAGCAAGTGCCGAGAATCAGAGTGGCTTTTGGTACTTGAACCAAAGGGACAAGAAGAGAGGGGACCATGCAGGTTAAAAGTGAGAGAGGCCACTGAAAGAAGTAGTGTGTACCTACCAACTTGGGTAAATTCTGTGTTTGTTTGCTCAGATAAAGAACAATAGGAAGTTGAATACTGAGTGACAAAGAGAAGATGTGACAGGCAAAGGGACATTTTAGTAGAGAAAATACAACCGTTAAATGACCACAGAGTTTTTTAAAGGTGAGGCTCAAGGTGGAATCCAGGTTCAGATGGAATACTTATAAAGAAGGAATTGTCACTTTGGTTTACTCTGGAATGGTAGGTGTGGGTGCAGAGAATTGATAGAAAGAGAAGAATTCTCTAGGTGAGAGATGACAGTTACCTGTAATACTCTGATGGCAGTGGAGATAGAGAAATAGTTTGGAGAATATGCAGTTCTTTGAACACATATTTTCATTCTTTCTCATAAGGCAGAAGAAGAAAATATGTTAAAAAAACAAAAAAGAAATAAGCTTTGGCCTCAATCGGCTAATCATTGGTCTTCCTTCTAAGAATTGGACATTTCCACAGACATCCTACCATTAAAAAAATCCTCCTGATCACATACTCAGAGCTCTGTCATCAACAGCCCACTTCTTTGAGCCATTGTTCTGCGTGTTCTCTTTTCAACAAGACATCATCATCACCCCTGTTAGATTCTATATGCATTGAGGATGTTAGGAATTACATGGAAGCCAGAAACTACAGGCTGCAGAATCTCTCTGCTGCTGGAGACCTAGGGTAGTTTTAAAAGTAAGAAAGTGCATATGATTCAAAAGAAGGAAGAGGATGTCTTTATTGACTCCTGTCTGGCAAACTGAGGTTGCTTATGCTTTCCCAGGAATCTTTCAAGAACCATTCTCACTGCTGTACAGGATGACTCAGTTGACACTTTTTCTTTTTTTTTTTTTGTCAGTTCTCTGGCAGGTTTCTTAGTAACACCTTCTAGGTGACTTGGTCCTAATTCTATCAATGTGGGTTTCATTGACTTCAGCTATATACCTTTAGCTGTTTCAAAGTTCATTTGGCCCTCAAACTCCATATTAACTTTTGTATCCTTCAAATACATCAAATAGTTTTTCCATTTTCTCAGATCAAACAGGTGTTTGTACCAAAAGTGTTTCCAAGGGAAAGAACATAATTGGGGGTATTTCGTTAGTTCTTGGATCTGTCTAGTATCAGGACCCCATTTTTTACTGTCAGTGGAAGTAGATCATGGTATTCTATGTCATGGAAGGGCTAAATGTTGCTTAAACTGTCTCCCTTGACTGTTCCAGTCAAGTGTGCATAGTGAGCCCAACCAGGCTAAGAAAACTTCCTGGTGCATGAAGAGGATGCCTGGGTCATCTTGAATTCAATAATGTAAAGAGGGAAACCTCAAGCGAAACACTGCATTTATTTTTTCATTCTTTCAGACTGACTGAGGTGCAGTTTATAAAACACTATACATAGTTAAGGTATACACGGCAATGTTTCAACTACCAACACACTGTGAAATGATTGCCACCATAAACTCGTTTACACATCTATCAGCATGCATAGCCACTTGCGTTTTGTGGTAAGAGCATTTCAGTTTCACTCTCTCAGCAAATTTCAACTGCATATTACAATGTTATTAATTATAGTTGAGGGTTGTCTCCTAACTCCACAGCACATCTTGTCTAACTGAATGTTTGTACAGTTTGACCTAGATCTCCTCCTTTCCCATGGTGTGCACTCTCCATTCTAGCAACTACAATTCTAATCTTTGCTTCTTGGAGTTTGGCTGAATTCTTGTTTCCACCTATAAATGAGATCACGCAGTATTTTATTTTGCCTGGCTAATAGTAATAATAATAATAAAAATAATTATATCCTCCATATTCATCCATACTGTGTGTCACACATGGCAGACATTCTTGAAGGATGAGTAATGTTTATATCTATTTACACCAGCTTCTTTATTCATTCATCTGTTAAGAGATGCTTAAGTTTAATCTATATCTTGCCTGTAATAAATAATTCTGCAATAAACAAGGAGTAAGTACAATTCTCTCTTTGAGGTGCTGACTTTGGTTCCCTTGAATTCACATGAAGAAGTAAGAATGTTGGATTATATGGTGGGTTTTTAAATTTTTATTTATTTATTTATTTGAGATAACTCGCTATTGTTTTATGTAATACCCCTGCCAGTAGAATTTCATCAGTTGTAAACAGGACTGCTTTTTCTCTATATTCATCATGAATTTATTTTATATTCTCTTTGATAATAGCCATCTTACCATGCCATGCATGAGATGCTGTGCTTGTTTCTTTTTTCTTCTTCTTCTTTTTATTTACTTATTTTTTATTTTACATGTCCATCCTGGTTCCCTCTACCTTCCTTCCTCCCTCCTTCCTTCCCTCCCTCCCTCTTACCCTCTCTGCCCCCTCACATGCACTCTGATCACCCTTCCCTCCCACCTCCCCACCCCAATTCCACATGTAGGACAATGACATCCAGGCATCTGTCAAGTCATTTGAAGTAGGGACTAGGGCTTCTCTCCTGTCTCTAGATTAAGGCAGTATCCCTCCGTGGGGGATGTGTCCGCAAGGTCTTTTTGTGCATCAGGGATACATACTGGCTCAACTGTCTGAGGTCCCTTAGACTGCGCAGTCCTTCTGGCTGAGACCCATAGTCAGGGGGGCCTGAGTCAGTCCCATGCTGGCTTCCCAGCTATCAGTCTGGAGGCCAGTTAGCTCCTCCTTGTTCAGGTCAGCTGTCTCTATGTGTTTCTGCAAACTGGTCTTGTCCTCTCTGTCTGCATCTAGGTTCTAGTTTGACTCAGTATTTAGTCATGGGTGTTTGCTTCTGTTTCCAACAGGTACTACATGAGGGCTCCATGATGGTGGATAAGTTAGTTGTTGATCTCACTATCTGGGAAGGGCATTTATGGTAGCCTTTCCATGGTTGCTCAAATTGTTAGTTGGCAGCAGTCTTGTAGGTCTCTAGACTTTTCTTTAGGTTCGGCATTCTCTTCAAACCTATAATGGCTCCCTCTTTTACTCTCTCTCTCTCTCTCTCTCTCTCTCTCTCTCTCTCTCTCTCTCTCACTTCTGTCTTCTATTCCTACACTGACTCAATCTTTCTAGTCGCACGTTATTTCCTCTCCTCCCCTTCTCTTTCTCCTAATTCTCTCTCCATTCACTGCCCCCACCCCCACTTCCTATGTGCTCTGGGGTACTTGTCCCTTTCCCCTTCTGTGAGGGACTTTATATGAATCTCTTAGATTACACATTGTATCCTAGTTCCTCTGGTGGTATGAAATATAGGCTGGTGATCCTTTGCTTTAGGTCTAAAATCCATATATGAGCGAGTACATACCATGTTCCTCTTCTTGTGACTGGGTTACCTCATTTAGGATGCTTTCTTCAACTGCCATCCACTTGTCTGTGAATTCCATGATTCCATTATTTCTTTCTGCAGAGTAGTATTCCATTGTACAGATGTGCCACAACTTCTGTATATATTCTTCAATTGAGGGGCTTCCAGGCTCTTGCTATTAGAAATAATGCTGCTATGAACATAGTTGAGCAGATGTCTTTGTTGCATGGGTGTGGATCATTTGGGTATATGCTTAAGAGGGGGATTGCCGGATCCTGTGCTAAACTAATTCCCATTTTCCTAAGGAACCGCCATACTGATCTCCAAAATGGTTGTACGAGTTTGCACTCCCACCAGAAGTGGAGGAGTGTTCCCCTTTCTCCACATCCTCTCCAGCATAAGTTGTCATTGGTGTTTTTAATTTTAGCCATTCTGGCAGGAGTAAGATGGTATCTCAAAGTTGTTTTGATTTGCATTTCCTTGATAGCTAGGGATGTGGAGCATTTTCTTAAGTGTCTTTCAGCCTTTTTGATTTCCTCTATTGAGAATTCTTTCTTCAGTTCTATACCCCAGTTTTTAATAGGGTTATTTGTTATTTTGTTTACTAATTTCTTGAGTTCTTTGTGTATTTTGGAGATCAGACCTTTGTCAAATGTAGGATTGGTGAAAATCTTTTCCCAGTCTGTGGCCTGCCGAATGGGCTTGTCCACTGTGTCTTTTGCCTTACAGAAGCTTCAAAGTTTGAGGAAGTTCCATTTATTAATTGTTGATCTCAGTGCCTGTGGTCCTGGATTTATGTTCAGGATGTGGTCTGCTATACCAATTTGTTCAAGTGTAACTCCTGCTTTCTCTTCTAAGAGGTTCAGTATGGCTGGATTGATGTTGAGGCCTTTGATCCATTTGGACTTGAGTTTTGTACATGGCAACAGACATGGGTCTATCTGCAATCTTCTACACACCATCATCCAATTTGCCAGCATCATTTGGTGAAGATGCTGTCCTTGCCCTATTATATTCTTTTAGCTGTTTTGTCGAAAATCAGGTATTCATAGGTGTGTGGGTTAATATCAGGATTTTCAATTCAATTCCATTGGTCTACCTGTCTATTTTTTGTGCCAATACCAGGCACCAGGCTGTTTTCAAACTATAGCTCTGTAGTAGAACTTAAAGTCAGGAATGGTGATGCCTCCTGAAGTTCTTTTATTGTACAGGGCTGTTTTGGCTATTCTGGGTCTTTTGTTTTTCCATATAAAGTTGATTGTTATCCTTTCAAGTTCAGTGAAGAATTGTGGTGGGATTTTAATGGGGATTGCATTGAATCTGTAGATTGCTTTTGTCAAGATTGCCAATTTTACTATATTTATCTTACCTATCCAGGAGCATGGGAGATCTTTCTGTTTTCTGGTATCTTCTTTAGTTTCTTTCTTTAGAGCCACAAAGTTCTTATTATATAGGTCTTTCACTTGTTTGGTAAGTGTTACCCCAAGATACTTTATGTTGTTTGTGGCTATTATAAAGGATAATGTTTCTCTGATATCTTTTTCTGCCTCTTTGTGGTCTGAATAAAGTAGGGCTACTGATTTTTTTGAGTTTATCTTGTATCCTGCTAGTTTGCTGAAGGTGTTTATCAGCTGTGGGAGTTCCTTGCTAGAGTTTATTGGGTCACTTATATAAATTATCATATCTTCTGCAAATAGAGACAGTATGACTTCTTCCTTTCCAATTTGCACCCTCTTGATCTCCTTTTGTTGTATTATAGCTTTAGCTAGAACTTCAAGTACTATATTGAAGAGATATGGAGAGAGAGGGCAGCCTTGTCTTCCTGATTTTAGAGGAATCGCCTTCAGATTCTCTCCATTCAGTTTGTTGTTGGCTGTTGGTTTGCTGTATATTGCTCTTATTATGTTTATATATGTTCCTGTTATCCCTGATCTCTCCAAGACCTTTATCATGAAAGGGTGTTGAATTTTGTCAAAGGATTTTTCAGCATCTAGGGAGATGATCATATGGTTTTTCTTTTTCTGTTTGTGTACATAGTGGATCATATTGATAGATTTTTGTATGTTAAACCATCCCTGAAATCCAGGGATGAAGCCTACTTGGTCATGTTGGATGATTTCTCTGATGTATTCTTGAAATCGGTTTGCCAGTATTTTATTGAGTATTTTTGCACTAATGTTCATCAGGGATATTGGTCTGTAGTTTTCTTTTTTAGTTGAAAGGTTTGTGTACCAAGGTTATTGTGGCCTCATAGAAAGAGTTTGGTAATGAACCTACTGTTTCTATTGTGTGGAACAATTTGAGGAGTATTGATAGTAGTTCTTCCTTGAATTTCTGGTAGGATTCTGCAATGAAGCTGTCTAGCCCTGGGCTTTTTTTGGTTGGAAGGCTTTCGATGACTGCTTCTATTTCATTGCGGTTATAGGTCTGTTTAAGTTGTTTGCCTGGTCTTGATTTAATTTTGGTAAGTGATAGTTATCCAGAAATTTGTCCATTTCCTTTGAATTTTCAATTTTTGTGAAATACAGGTTTTCAAGGTATGACCTGAAAATTGTCTGGATTTCCTCTGTGTCCGTTGTTTGGTCCCCCTTGTCATTTCTGATTTTGTTAATTTGCATGTTCTCTCTGTGCATTTTTGTTAGTTTGGATAAAGGTTTGTCTATCTTGTTGATTTTCTCAAAAAACCAACTTTTTGTTACATTTATTTTTTGTATTGTTTTCCTGGTTTCTATTTTGTTGATTTCAGCCCTCAATGTGATTATTTCCTGGTGTCTACTCCTATGGGGTGAGTTTGCTTCTTTTTGTTCTAAGGCTTTCAGTTGTACTGTTAATTCTCTTATGTGACTGTCCTCTGTTTTCTTCATATGGGCACTTAGTGCAATGAACTTCCCTTGTAGCACTGCTTTCAAGGTGTCCCATAAGTTTGGGTATGTTGGGTCTTCATTCCCGTTGAATTTTAGAAAGTCCTTAATTTCTTTATTTCTTCTTTGACCCAGGTGTGGTGCAATTGCATATTGTCTAGTTTCCATGAGTTTGTAGGTTTTCTGCGATTTGTGGTGTTGTTGAATTCCAATTTTAATGAATGGTTGTCTGATGAGATACATGGGACTATTCCTATTCTCTTGTATCTGTTGAGGTTTGTTATGCCATCTAGTATGTGGTCAATTTTAGAAAAGGTTCCATGTGGAGCACAGAAGAAGGTATATTCTTTTGTGTTTGGATGGAATGTTCTATAGATGTCTGTTAACCCCAGTTGAGACATAACTTTTGTTAGTTCTTTTGTTTCTTTGTTGAGTTTCTGATTGGTGGTCCTGCTTGTGGTGAGATTCTTGTGTTGAAGTCTCCCACTCTAAGTGTGTGATGTTTTATGTGAGGTTTGAATTTCAGTAGCACTTCTTTTATGAATGTGGGTGCCTATGTATTTGGGGCATTGATGTTCAGAATTGAGACTTTGTGTTGATGGATTTCTCCTGAGATGAGTACAAAATGGCCGTCTTCATCTCTTTTGATTAATTTTGGTTTGTAGTCAAACTTGTTAGATATTAGGATAGCCACACCTGCTTGCTTCTTGGGTCCATTTGATTGGAAGATCTTTCCCCAACCCTTTACCTTGAGGTAATGTCTGTTTTTGAAGCTTAGATGCATTTCTTGTATGCAGCAGAAGGATGGATTCTGTCTTCGTATCCATTCTGTTAGCCTGTGTCTTTTTATAGGTGAGTTAAAACCGTTAATGTTGAGGGTGAGTAAGAACAATTGATTGTTGATGCTTGTTTGTTTTAGATTTGTTGTTGGCAGTTGTACTGTGAATATATTTGTCCTGCTTTACCCTTGGTTTCTGGTGTAGTGAAATTATCTGTTGCCTACATCTTTCTGGGCATAGTTACTTTCCTTGGGTTGGAGTTTTCCTTCCAATACTTTCTGTAGGGCGGGATTTGTAGATACGTATTGGGAAAATCTGGTTTTGTCATTAAATATCTTGTTTTCTCCATCTGTAGTGATTGAGAGTTTTGCCTCGGCTTGCATCTGTGGTCTCTCTCTTTTTTTGTTTTTCTTTTTTTTCTTCTTTTTTAAAATTATTTTATATAACCAAGTCCATTTAAATGAAAACAAACATTTATAGACAATATTTGGGAATTTGGGCGTAGTTCTTTCCAAACTACTTACTGCCGGTAAGGGCACTGTCATGGGGCATTCTAAGAAGATGCAGAAATGCTGGCTGTAGCCAGTAAGGCTGCTTTGTCCAGCTGTTTTGAATGTAGGATCACCTGGTATTCTGTTTCAGGTGGTCTGGCTTGATCAAACCACATTAGTCTGGAAGGAATCCACAGCTTTTCATTTTCTGTGGAAACAAAAATAGAAATCCTTTTCCCCAGCAACTTGTTCTTGAACTTAAATTTTGGGGTCAAAGCATTTTTTTCATTTAATTTATTATTTTACATGTTCCCTCTGCCTCCCTCCTTCCCTCCTTTCTTACCTCCCTCCCTCCTTCCCTTTTACTTTCTCTGCCCTCTCACATGCACCCTAACAACCCTTCCCTCTTAATACTTGTATAACATCTATCCAGGACTTTCTGGCCTTGAGGGTTTCCATGGAGAAATCAGGTGTAATTTTGATAGGTCTGCCTTTTTTTTGTTACCTGGCCTTTTTCCTTCACTGCTCTTAATATTCTTTCTTTATTCTGTATGCTAGGTGTTTTGATTATTATATGTCGAGGGGCCTTTTTTTCTTTGGTCCAGCTTATTTGGTGTTTGTTATGCTTCTTGTATTTTCATGGGCATGTCCTTTTTCAGATTGGGAAAGTTTTCCTTGATGATTTTGTTGAATATGTTTTTGCCACCTTTGAGGTGGGCTTCCTCACCTTCTTCTATGCCTATTATTCTTAGGTTTGGCCTTTTCACGGTGTCCCACATTTCCTGGATATTTTGTGTTAAGGCTTTGTTTGATTTAAGATTTTCTTTGGTCGATAAATCTATTTCCTCTAATTTATCTTCTGTACCCGAGATTCTCTCTTCCATCTCTTGAATTCTGTTGGTTATGCTTGTGTCTGTTGTTCCCGATCGTTTGCCCGGTTTTTCTATTTCCAGCATTCCTTCGGTTGTGTTGTCTTTTATTTCTCTATTTTAGTTTTCAAGTCTTGAACCATTTCCTTTACCTGCTTAATTGTTTTTTCTTGGCTTTCTTTACTTACCTTAAGGGATTTTTTCTTTTGTTCCACTTTTTTGTTTGTTTTTTTCTCCCCTTTCTTTCTTTCTTTCTTTCTTTCTTTCTTTCTTTCTTTCTTTCTTTCTTTCTAACAGATCTTGCCTCAAGTTTATTTGTAAAAACAGCATAGGGCACAGGTCATTTTCAAATAGTGTGTAGATGTGTCACACCAGTCCATCTGTCTTCACAGTGGCAGAAACCTTTTCTATGGGGCCTTGGCACCTTTGGGAGCCTGAGCTGGAGCTGCAGCCTGGGCCTTAGATGGAGCCAAGGCCTCTGCCTTGGTTTGAACCTTGGGCTTTGGTTGGCAGAGCCTATGACCCTTGGCCATGTAGTTTCTAATCTTCTTGTCAAGCTTGCGGTGAGTGATGAAATCCAGACAGCTAAGTTTGCAGTCAGGACCCTTTGGCATCTTGGGTTTTACCACCTTGGGCTTTACAAGAGCCTTGATGGCCCTCTGCGTGTGCACTCATTGCCTTTGTGTTGTTTGCCTGCATTTTCTTCAGGCCTTTCATGGTGTGTTTCTTGGCAAAGTGCATGTTCCTCAGGAACTTGGGGTCAACCCCCTTAAGAGATTCGTAATTTTGTGATCGGTTGTGTGTGGTATGGTTCTTGGACTTGGCCATGTGTGAACAGTATCTGGCGGCACCCCTTTTCTCCCATTTCTTTAAAGGATTTTCTCACATCTTCTTTGAGGGCCTCTATCTTTTTTATGATGGCAATTTTTAAGTTGTTCCCTTCTGCTTCATCTGCTTTGTTGTTATGTTCCAGTCTAGTTGGTGTAGATTCCCTAGATTCTGGTGGTGTCATACTTGTCTTTCTGTTGTTAGGTGTTTTCTTGTATTGCTGTCTGCCTATAGCTTCTTCCAATAGGTGTTGGTTGGGTCTCTCCCTCTTTCTATGGTATTTCCCTGGTGGGCTTAAGTGGGTCAGAGGTTAGTAGACTGTAGCTCTGGGTGGTCCAAAGTCTCTAGGAGGTCTCTCCACAGGCAGGGACCCAGGGATGGGGTCAGTGATCAGGCTCCAGCAGAAGACTGGCGATGGGGGTCAAAGATCCCAAAGGAACATCCCAATATCAGGATGTTCCTTGTGTGTGTGGGCAGATCTAGCCTGGGCCTGGCACTCTCCAGCTGAGGCCTCTTTAGCACAGTCCCTGTGATGGGGGTCAAGGATCCTGCTGGCAAGAACTCAGAGTCATCCTGCAGAGATAGGCAGATCTCTGGGAGGGGCCCAGAACTCCAGTAGAGGACCTGTGGTGGGGGTCAGAGCCCAGGCAGGTGGAAATTCCTGGTGGTTGGGAGTGGATAGGCAGGACTGGAAGGTGTTTGGGTTGTTGGCTCCACCCTCTCTCCCAGTGCTCAACCAGAGTTGTAGGACAGTGGGCATGGTAGGGCACAGTTTAGGGGGAGGGCAGGCTCTCGGTGGAGGTTGGTGGGTGTATATCAGAGCTCCAAGAGCACTCTCCATGGGGACAGGACACAGATGCAGGGGGATCCAGGGTCAACGTTGGGAACTCCCGGGCAAGGGTGTAGGGGAGAGTCCACTTGAAGTGGTCTCAGACTCACCTCTAGCCAAGGCCTGGTGATAGGGGACAAAGGCTGGGCTGATACTCCTCCTCTTCTTATTTTTTTTTTTTTTAAACTTGACACAATGTAGTACCAGGAAAGAGGGGATTTCTGTTGAAGTGCTGTTGTCAGATTGACCTGGAGGCAAGTCTCTTTCTTTCCCTCCCTTCTTCCCTCCCCCCTTCCTTTCTGTCTTTTGATTAATGATTGATGTGGGAAGGCCTTGCTCAATCTGAGTGGTGTCACTCTAGGGTTGATGGCTCTGGCTTGCATAAAAACAACCTTAACAAGTCATGGAGAGCAAGCCAGCAAGCGGCATTTCTCCACGGCCTCTGCTTTAGTTCCTGCTTCTAGTTCCTGCCTTGACTTCTCTCAGTGATGAATTATATTATAAAAAGTTGCTTTTGGTCTTGATATTTACCATAGCAACAGAAAGCAAAGGAAGACAGGTGTCATCTAATTGTTCTTTTGACTTGAATTGTTCTAAATATTGTTAATGCTGAACATTTTTTTTCTTTTTCAAATACCCATGAATGACATTTTAGGTGTTTGGAGAACAGCTTTCAGGTCCCTCACCATCTTTGTCATTGTTCTAGTGCTGTGATGAGACACCATGACCAAAGCAATTGTTATAAAAGAAACATTTAACTGGGGCTTGCTTATAGTTTGAGAGGGTTAGTGCATTATTATCATGCCAGGGAGCCCCCATGCTGGAGCAGTAGCTGAGAGCTTCATTCTGATTTGCAGTGTGTGTGTGTGTGTGTGTGTGTGTGTGTGTGTGTGTGTGTGTGTATGCGTGTGTGACAGAGAGAGAGAGAGACACAGACAGACTGGGTTCAGAATGGGCTTTGGAACCTCAAAGCCCACCTTCAGTGTCACATTTCCTCCAACAAGGCCACACCCCCTAATCCTTCCAAACCTTTCCAAGAATTCCACTTTCTGGTGACTAAGCATTCAGAGATAATGAGCCTCCTGTGCTTTCTTCAGACTGCTATTGTCTTCAGCTGTGCAGAAGCTATTTAGTTTGAGGCTGTCTCAATCTCCTATTTTTGTTTTTGTGTGTTGATTCAGAGTCATATATTTAAAATCATTTTCAGACCAACATCAATACAGTATATATATATATATATATATATATATATATATATATATATATATATACGAGATCTTATGTGGAAGTCTTAAATATACTCCGACTTTATTTTTATATGCAGTATGAGATGTGTCTTATTTTATTCTCCTGCATGTGGATATCCAAGTTTTCTGACACAATTTATTAGAAACAAAGTTCTTTTCTTGTATATTTTTTTTCATCTCCATTGGTGAACAACTTTTAATTTTCAGTGTGCAGCTCTTTTACAACATGGATGAAATCTATTCCTAACTATTTTAATTTTTAATGATACTATACATGGACTGTTTTCTTTTTCAGAAAGTTCATTGTGAGTTTACAGAAACACTTATAGCTTTGTATGTTGATTTTATATTATGAAATTTATTAAACTTGTTCTATCAGCTCTAAAGAGTTGTTTCTTTTTTCGATTGTGGGATTTTTAGTGTTTTCTCTATGTATGTTCATGCCATTTGAGAACAGAGTTAAATTGACTTCCTCCTTTCCCAGTTTGATGCCTTTTATTTCTTTCTCTTGATGAAACTTCTAGTATTATAATGTATAAAGAAGTAGAGAGAAAGGACCCCTTGCTTTACACCCAGTATTACATAAAATCAGATATGAACTTTTCTGTGATGAAGAATTTCTGTACTTAATTTGTTGAGAATTTCAAATGTGAAAAGATGTTCAACATGTTGCATGCTTTCTTTTCTGAATCTCTTGAGAGGACCACAAAGCTTTATATCCTGCATTTTGTTAATGTGGTCTGTCACATTTTTCAAGTTGTGTCCTTGAGTCTCAGAGATGAATCTCACTTGTCAGGGAGTGCAAACCTTTAATTGTGTTGTATGCATTGGTTTGTAAGCACTTTGTTGAGGATTTGTGCATCTCTGCTTCTCAGAGATACTAACCTTTAATTTTCACTTCTTACACAGCCCATGCCTGGCTTTGCTATACTATTTCTATAAAATGATGTAGGGAGCATTGACTGAAAGTTTTTGAATAGTTTAAGAGGGATTGGCATTTGCTATTTAAATATTTCATAGAATATACCATGAAGTCATTATTTTCTAAGCTTTTTTTCTTTTTTTTAAGCTAGTGCTGGGAGGGTTTTAGTTATGAAAGTAATCATTTTAGTCCTTAATCAATCATTTAGCTTTTAAAAACTTATTCAAGACTTAGTTTTTGTTGTTGGTATTCTTTAAAATAATCTTTTGTAATATTTATTTTGTCATATAATTAAAATATTTTTGATAATTTCATATGAGTACTGAATTTGAATATTTTTCTTCTCCCTCTCTTCCTTTCCAACTCTTCCTGTGTACACACAGCTCCCTCTCAAATTCATTTCTGCATATTTATTATTGCTTCATATATCACATAATTCTGTTATACATCCATACATATTTAAACACAGGAAGCTGAGACCATTTAATGTCACTCATATATATATGTGTTTAAGACTAACTCCTTGGCATTAGAAAACAAATGAGGGGGCTTGGCCCTGGCAAAGGCTAACTCTCCCTGTCTCCATAGTCATTGACTATCGGGCTCTTGATCCAGGGATAGGCATGTTGACTGGTGTTGGCATTGTTTAGACCTTGTTTAGAATGCAATATTGTCGAGACTTCATGGGTCCAGCTACCCTGTCATATATAGAAAACATTATCTTATAGCTGATGTTCTGGTCTTCTTTCTCTTATAATCTTTCCATCACTTCTTCTACAATGCTCCCTGGATTTATAATGTAGGGTATGTATTATGGCTGGGTACTTCATGGTCAGTCAGTTGCTTTTTACATTTTGGCGGGTTGTGCGTTTCTGTATTGGTTTTTGTTTGATGCAAAATTAAGTTTTTTGATGATTGGTATATAATTTTATTTCACAGTGGTTATATGATCTTGTACATTATTTTTCAAGGCATGGCTTCTCTATGCAACAGAGCCCTGGCTGTTCTGTAACTTACTCAGTAGACCAAGCTGGTCTTGAACTCATAGAAATCCACCTGCCTCTTGTCTCCCAAGTGCTGGGATTAAGGGGTTATGTCACCACTGCCTGGCTAATCTTGTATGTTTTTATTGTATCAATTTTAATGACCATTTGTACTTACAATTTTATTTATTTGATTCTGATGTCTTTACAACTTCATAGTACTTTTTCTTCTTTAAAATTAAATTTATTTCTTTATTTATTTTACACCCCAACCACAGTTTCTCTTCCCTCCTCTCCTTCCATTCCTTCACCCAACTCCCTGTGTGGCACTCTCCCCCCCCCAATCTATTCCTCTTCTCTTTCCATTCAGAAAGGATCAGGCCTCCCATGGGTATCCACAAAGCATGGCATATCTGATTGCAGTAGGACTAAGTTCCTCCCCTTGTATTAAGGTTGGGCAAGGTGACCCAGTATGAGGACTAGGTTTCCAAAAGTAGGCTAAAGCATTAAGGTCCCTGCTCTTTAGGAGTTCTGCAAGTTGACCAAGCTATACAACTGTCACACATATGTAGAGGACCTAGATTGGTCCTAAATAGGTTCCCTATCAGGTCAGATGCAGTTAGTTCCTAAGAATCCAGATTAGCTGTTACTGTGGGTTCCCTTGTAATGTCCTTGACTTTTTGGCTTCTAAAATCCTTTCCTCCTCTCTTCAGAAGGATTCTCTGAGTTAGGCTCAGTTCTTGGCTGTGGGTCTGCATTTATTATCCATTTCTTTCAGTTATTGGATGAAAGCTCTTTGAGGACAATTGGTATAGTCACTATGAGGATTGAATTATCAATTTTGTTCATTTGTTTCATTATTTTTGTAGGTTTTCTAGTCTATTCCATTTGTTTCTTTTTTCTTATTTTGATAACTTTGAGCTTAATTTGTGCTTTCATTTGTAGTTCTTTAAAATATAACTAGGTTATTTATCAAGGGTCTTTTAATTTTCTTTATGTAAACCTGTACCAGCATACGCTTTTCTAATCTTCTTTTAAAAATTCTTCTGCTGCATCTCATAAGTTCTGGTAGATTGTTCTCCTTTTTTATTTGTCTTGAGATATTTTTAAAGATTGATTTTTATTCGTGTGTGTGTGTGTGTGTGTGTGTGTGTGTGTGTGTGTGTGTATAAGTAACTAGGGAGGCTAAGATAGGGTGTCAGATTTCCTGGAACTGGAGTGACAAGTGGTTGTGACCTGCCTGATATGGGTGCTGGGAAATAACCTGGCTCATCAAAAAGAGCAGTCTATGTTCCTAACACTTGAGTCATCTCTCCAGCCTGTCTTAGAATATTTTTAAATGTTTTTTTTTTTGTTAACCTTAGTTTTTATTCTTTGAGCCATTGGTTGGCTATAAAGGTGGTGTTTAATTTCCCTGTTTGTTAATTTCCTAGTTTTCCTTTTATCATTGATATTTAGTTTGTTTTGTTGTGGTAAGGAAAATCATTTAACATGATCTAAATCATTTAGAATATGTTTAAGCTTCTTTCATGACTTAGTGTTTTTTTCTATCTTTTGCACTGGAAAAGAATGTGAATCTTGCTGCTATTTGAGAGAATGTTCTGCATGTTTATTCTATTTGATTTAATATGTAGTTCTAGTCTCTTGTCTCTTATTGACTTTTGGTCCAGTGTTCAACTTGGATACAATTATTAAATTGTTGTGTTCCTTCCTTCAGTTATGTGAGAATTTGTTATATGTATGTAGATGCTCCATGTTGGGTAGATAAATATTAGTGATTAGTATATCCCTCTTGATTCAGTGAGCTCCTTTTTCTCTTGTGATAATTTCATGTGAAACCTTTTATGTCTTCAGGGCCTTATTCCCTTCTAGTAACCATATATCTTTTAGTTTTAGCTTATGGATATTTTGAAGTCTAAAGTGTCTATTACAGGCATCATGGTGTCAGTTGTTTTTACTTCTGTCCTGTGCCTTTTGATTTTGTATTGTAATATGATCATCTTCTTTTCTATTTTTCTGTTCCTTTACTCCTTCCATACTCTTTTACTTGCTTCATTTGTAATTTGATAGATTTTTAAAAATAATTATATGCTTCAACTCCTGAAGGAATAGGCTGATAACGAATGCCCTTTATCTGAAATTTATAAGAAGAAACAGACAATCAGGAAGATCTTGGAACTTAAGTGTATAGTGATGGGTGATTTTTAGAACCTGCCTCTTTTTGTGAAGTGCAAATGACTTGGCACCATCTTCCTAGGATGATAAGTTTCATTTTCTTAGCCTTACAGATGCAGAATAATAGGTGGATGAGTGCTGATGGGGTTAGGACTTTGTATTTCTTCATATTTCTTATTTCTATCACAATTCATATCTTTTTATACTGTTCATCTATTAATAAATCACTGTGTCTATAAGCATTTTAATACCTTTGTGTTTTTAACTTTTATGCTAGAGTTAAAAGTTGTTTTCTCATGACTTTTATCATAATAGAATATTCTGAATTTGACTTTATTTTTATTTTTACAGCATATTTTATCAGTTTTTACTTTGGCAATTAGTGTTATTTCATTTCTAGTTGAAGAATCCACTTCAGCATTTATTTTAAGGCAAGCCTAATGGTGATGAACTCCTATGGCTTTGTTTACCCAGTGAAAGGTTTATCTTTCTGTACGAATGACATGATAGAACTCTTGGTTGGCAGGGTTTTCTTCTGTCCCTAGGCAACTTGACTGCCTTATTCCATCCCTCTTTGTGTACAGGTTTCGATGGTTAAACCCACTGATAGCATTTTGGACGTTCTCTTGTATGTAAATGAGTTGCTTTTCATTGTGTATTTCCAGAATTCTCTGCTATTCCAGATTTTTCAACAGGAGACACTTTAATATCAGAGATAACTTTGAGGAAGTCGAGCTTGAGTGGAACATGATAGCACACTGTTGCTTGGGCTATTTAAAAAAAATCTGGGCAGGAAATTCTTAGAGTCATCCCTTAGAGTAACTGTTAATATCAGAGTCCATTCCCTCTTTCCCCAAATAAATCTGTGGTCACTATGTTAAAAAAATTATGTAAAAAAATTAAAAAGTAAATTTCTGTAGGCCCACTGTTTCACAGACAAAGATTCCTTTCTGAGGTATACCTGTATCTTGTTTCCAGTAATGATGAGTTCTTTTCTGTCTAACCTATCACAGTGCAGTGGTACAAAGAAGCAACCTCATGGTTCTCTTGTCTAGATTCTCTTGCTGGTTCAAGGGGCACAGAGAAATGAGCACTTGATGTAACCCTCTATGGACAGTGTTGCTTGCTATTTGTGTTTCCTGTTGCTTTTTATTTGTGTTTCTTTTCCATCATTTGTATGAGATACTCTGGACATGGTTATTCTGCAGTAGAAGCTCTCATTACTGCTTCTGGTTTACTGAATTCACATGTGGTAAGTCGTGCCCCAAACCAAATTTTCTTTCCTTTTACTTTGCAAGTATGTAACAAGATCTCATGTAGCCCAGGATAAACATCAACTTTCTACATAGCTGATGGTGTCCTTGAACTCCTGGTCCTTTTGCCTCCCTCTCAGAAGTTCTGTGTTTACATACATGCAGCACCATGTCCTTCTCAAATTCTGAAATTTTTGACAGTTTATTATCTCTTGTCATCTATATTCCCAGAAGATGTGTCAAGCCACAAATATGACAGCAATAATTGATACCTACCGACTGTTTTCTTGCCCAATAAAAACATTGCAGTTTTATGGCTGAGACAGACCAAGCCACATCCCAGGGATGATATTGTCTGCTGGATAGGCAGAATCCAGATATAGAAATCAGAGACTTGGTACAGGCACTTAAAAGTGTACTTGTGAAAATTGTAGAAGGAATGGAGCTAAGTGGATCAATCACAGTGCCTCCAAATATAGTGGTGGGCTATTTGTGAATGATCTTCTTCATTGAAATGCAGGGCACATACTGCTGTCTTTTAAAAATGAGTGTGTGTGTGTGTGTGTGTGTGTGTGCCTGAACACATATGGGAGTGTGTGTAATGGCCCTGTGAAGATATCAGGTGTTGTCTTTGATTTCTTATCACTTTACTGCCTTGATACAAAATCTGCCACTAATTTCAGAGCTAGATGTGTTTGGTTAGGCTGGCTGGCCCATGAACTACAATGATTCTCATGTCTCTTCTCTTCCAACTTTTGGTTATAGATGTGCATGATCACCCCTCACTTTTGTGTAGATGCTGAGGAACCAACTCAGGTGCTCATGCTTGCATAGCAACTATTCCCACAGAGCCGTTTCCCCATTCCACTAGCACTATCTTCATGAGATATGTTACTGTCTGTGTCTTTGAGATTCAGAACAATGGATGCATGAATGCTAAAAGTGTTAGAAAGTTAGAACTTGAAGAGCAGAGGGAAAACTCAACTAAGGCATAGATCTAGGGACACAGAGTCAAAGTCAGAGAGAGAACATTCAAGAAGACCAAGCTCTGGAAAAGGGAAAGGAGGCTGAGAAGCTTACTGTGTTTATGTGTCATATTTTCACCATCTATTCATCAGTGGATGAACATCTAGACAGCTTCCATTTCCTAGCACTAGAACAAAATGAATATGGATATACTGGTATCTCTGTAGTATTCTATAGAGAGTCCTTATGGAAGATGCCCAGAAGTGCATATACACAACAAACCTTATTCAGCTGTAGAGAAAAAATAAAATTGTGAAATGTATAGGCAAGAGATGAAACTGGGATGATTATCCTGAGTCAGATAGTCTAGGACAAGGAAGAAAAATGCTTCATGCTCGCTGTCATATGTGGACCTTGGTTCTAACTCTTTACCTGTGTTTCTTTAACTTGGGGTACATCTGAACCCAGGAAACTACATATGAGGGTTAGGGTGACCTAGGTCTTAGAAAAGTCTCTCTGTAGCAAAAGACTGTGACTCTGAGATTCATAGCTGCCCAAGATGCTGAGACTAAGTGATGGCTGAGGGCTCAGCCATCAATGTGATGTTTACATTACCCCTCTCATGTTCAAGGAACATTGGAAAAGAGGGGACAGGCAGGATGTAAGATCTAGAAGATAGGGTGAAGAGCTGCAACATTCCATTTTGGAGGTTCATGTTCACTGTGAACTCATGACAATTGCTGTTATCTTCATTGAGACCACAAGACTGGCCCTGTCAACAGTCATTCATGGAAAGGGTAGGGGCTCACAGGGCCTTAATGCTAAACTATTGGCTACTGATGGGCCAGGAGGGGGTGAGTCATTGTCTTCAGTTCTATATCAGCTGCTGAAATACCAGGATCCATTGGATCACTGTAAATCACTGGTCATATAGAAAGCCCTAATGTGTCACAACATAACATAAAACAGTAGACATGAAAGTGAGGGAGAGATCTCTAGGGAAGGATGTATAGAAGGAATAGGAGAGAAATTGGAGAGGATGGAGACTGGGAGGGGTCAGTAAGTAACATGTACATGTGTGAAATTGTCAAAGGACAAATTGAATTAATAAAAAGTTTGTTTATGCTGTTTATGTTTGACCTGCATTTAATTGTCTAAGAGTATAAAGCCTTGTTTTCTTTTCTAAGAAGCCATCAATGAGTGTATGTCATTATGTGTACACAAACTTCCACCTAGGTGACAGGTGACAGTGATTGACTACCTGGGTGAGTATTCTGGTGAATGCTGAGTGTCATGATGCATGCTAAAGGTGTATGAAAGGGGGCACAATTGTCCTCAAAGTCAGTTAATCAATTGGTTTACTATAAAGATTACTGTGTGTCAGGATATGAAGACACACCATTCCAGCTGAGTTATCACTCTGGGAGTGAGAAATTCAGAGGACATGGGCATGGCTTGCAATCTTTAAACAGTTGTTGAAGATGAAACAGCTGATTTGTATGATGTCTTGAGCAGTCTAAATCCCTTGTCAAATCTGCAAAAGATAAGCTGATATGCTCTTCATGTGTTACCTAATTATATGCGAGTGTGTGCTGTGTGTGTGTTTATGCGTTGTGTTGTCTGTGTATGTGGCATGTGTGTATTTATGTGAAGTGTGTATCAGAATATGTGGTGTATATAGGTGTGTGTGTGTATGTATGTGTATGAGTATGTGGTATGGGTGAGTGTGTGTGTGTGTGTGTGTGTGTGTGTGTGTGTGTGTGAGTGAATGTATTATATATACGTGCATGTATATGATGTGTATATGTTTGGTCCATGTGGTATGTGTGTATGTGTGGTATGTGTGTGTTTGTGTGTGGTATGTGTGTAGTGTATGTGTGGTATGTGTAGTGTGTTTATGTATGTGGTGTGTGTGTGTGTGTGTGTGTGTGTGTGTGTGTGTGTGTTTCAAAGCTAGCAGAGAATGGCCAAGTAAAGCTCTAAGCTGGCAACATAAATGATTTAAGACTAAACGATTTTGCCAGGGAAACACTGAAAACAGAGTCTAACCCTTTAATCTAACCCAGTCCCTTTAAAGCTTCAAGCTAGGAGTTGACTCAGCGTGTCAGTGCCAAGAAGATCCATTGACCTGAGTTCAGTGCTGAGAAATTGAGAAATGTTCTTTTTAATGTCTATTCAATAAATACAGCATGCACCTTGCAAAGGGTGCACAATCCACTTCAAATCCATTATAGGATGTTCCTGTGGGCTGACAAGTTGTCCTGAGACAACAGTGACCATGAGATGAGGTTAACCCTTCCTGTGGAATGTAAATCATTGTGGGTACCCACCACTGCTGGCTTTCAAAGTCCTTGGAAAAAGAAGACATTTGCATTGATATGAGGGCCCTTGTGCTATGCATCTCCCTCTAGACAAAGGCCATTTTTTTTAAATAATGTGTAAGCTCATACACAGAGATCTAAACATCACAATAAAACAAAATTTAAAAACAAAACACTGACAGAAATGACGTCTTTACTGTGACCACAAGTGGGTGCACTGATTAGATTTCTTTCATTGCTTATCACCTCATCTAGTACCACATTGTATATGAATTCTGTGACTATATACATGTGATGTGTAAATCTGAATCCATCAATATGGTTCATCAAATGAAGGCACTTGCCACTGAAGACAGTTTGGTCCCTGAAATCCATTTAGTGAAAGGAAAGAACTGACTCCTATAAGTTGTCCTCTGACCTCTAACTTAACTTGTGGCATGTCCAGGCATATGTTCATGTGTGTGTGTGTGTGTGTGTGTGTGTGTGTGAGAGAGAGAGAGAGAGAGAGAGAGAGAGAGAGAGACATACACACACAATGACTAGAATGTAATAAGACTTTTTTTTTAATGCTATATAATCTGATTAAGGGTAACTGCAATAATCCCAGGTAAAAGGAAATGTTGAAGAAAGCAGCCTTGAATTAAGACATTAATTAGAGTTTTGTATATATTTTAGTGGTTTATATGAACTCCTGGGAAAGAAAATTGAAAATCAGAATGATTTCATGAAAGTTTGATATGCAGTGTTTTCATCTGAGGCTGAGAGAAATGTAACCTGGGAACAAGCAAACAGTGGCTTCTCTAGAAGTCAGAACAGGCTTGGTGCCCAGACACCTCAAATTAGCTTCTTTCCTGTGAAACCGTTCGTTTACCTTTGAGCCAAAGGTGTGTGTGGTGGATAAACACTTGTGGACTATAGATTAGTTGGTTGCATGTAACCTAGCCCTAACCAACACCAACTGAGTAGTCACCTATCATTTGTGAAATTATTAATGATTGTGGAATTCACACATTTAGCCAATATTTATTAAGCACTGTCTATCACTCAACTTCCCCCCCCCCCAATAAAACTTACAAAGAATTTTGGGTATTTGGGAGAAGAGGGATTGTTTTCCTTATGGACAAAATGGCTTCTTAGAAGCTAGTTTTAGAGTAATTTACAATTGTTATTTAGAAAAAGGTCTGTGCTGTTTAATTCTTTTGGAAAGCTATTGTCAAAATGTAATTATATTACTGGACTCTGCATAATAGTCATATGGTAACTGACAAGGAGTGGGACATAACAGGTAATATGTGGCCAGCTTTTGACCATAAAAGCCCTTTTTTCCCTTTGCAAATGTACATACCTTGGAAGCATTCTCTAGGGTGTACCTTGAAGAATGCTCTCCCCTGTGTTCAAGTGGGATGCCTTCTCAAAGCAACTAGAAGAATTTTTCAGTCAACCTTGATTTTCTTCTTTGTGTCTGAGAAGGTGCTAGCAATTTGCTACAGTGGACTCCGAGGAAGCCAGATTTATGCTTCCCAACAGAGGAAAGTGACTTCCATGTACAGATTGCTGGTGTTGAGAAATGTAAGCTCTGGGGATAAGGGGAGGGGATCTGCAGCTGGGGAATTGCTCAGAAGAAACAGATGAGCATACGGCTTTGCTCTCTTCCATCGCTGGCTGCTGTCCCCTCTCTTAGCTTGGGAATGGAGCATCATACCCTGAGGTTGGCTGCCTCTGTACAGGGCAGAGCATTTTGTCCCCCATCTTCCACCTCCATATGTCTCTCGCTGCACACATCCACATCCACTACAGGAGTCATATTAATATTTCCTCAACTGGCCTTTTCTCCTTTTGCAGAGGAAAGAGGTAGCTGTTTCTGCATTAGCTTCATTAGTATTAGTAAAGAGTGGACATTTATTACAATCAGTGTTTTTAATCACCATAGGCATTGTATATATTGACATCCAGGGCTGGAATTATTTCCTTCATTGCAAAATCAAGGTTAACTTATACAACTTTCCTAGGATGCAGAAGTAGTAAATGATAAAAGTGAACTAGGATCTGGATTTCCCTGATGCAGAGCTCATTGGGCTGCTAGGCAAATGTATAGACAGAAGGGACCCACATGAATTGTTTCACCTAAATTTGGGAGAGGTGATTTTAGATTAAAAAGAAAGGAAGGAAGGAAGAAAGTGTGAACATTTTGTCTCAAGCCCCACAGTTCATCAAAGGCCCTAGGGAAGCATCTCTTCTAAGTTTTGGCTTGATGATCCATCTCAAAGCAGAGATACTCATTATCATAAATTCAGAGTGATTTATAATTTCAAAATAATTCCTAAGTAGCACATTCCCACAAAAAATTTTTTTTAAGTTCTAAAAGTAGGATTTTTATTGTTTTCTGTTTACTCCAAAGGAAGAATTTAAGACCAAATGTGGCTAAGTGATTTATCAGTGTCAATACAGATAGAATCTCACAGTCGGATAGCCTTTATTTCATTTAGTTCCTGATGATCCTGTGAGGTTAGCTGCTATATATTTTCCGAACTGATGGAGAACAATGATAAAGTTTATAACGCTTAACTAAAGAGGGCTGGTCCTTACCTTCCTCAGACCCTAGCGCCCCAGCTCTCTTTCTATCACCTACCTCTCAAATTAAGATTCTTTCTCAAGACTTCTGTCGCTGATCCCCATTCTCTTTTCAATATAGTCATGAACTGTCAACAGATGTGGGTGTGAAGTGAGGAGAAATCAATAACCCAAATTCCTTCTCCACAAGAGGAGTCACGTGTGTGCATGTCAAAACGTGTGTGCATGAGGTCATAAATGGAAACACAGAAGACCTCATCTTCAGCAGCTCATTTATTTCAGACTCTAAGTTGGTTTTGTGTGTCCCATTGCTACAGCTTCTGCTTACGTGGTAGTGAAACCCTGTCATAAGTCAATCGCTGTATATCTGCATCTCTTGGTGAGTTTTTTTTTTCCTGATTGATTAGGATGGAGTATCTGTGCCTCTATCAGACTGCATATTGTGAATGGTGTGACAGCCCCGTGTATGTATCACCCTGGGACTCCGTCATTGCAATAGCTGAAGTCCCAGATTGGATTGCGCCCGGGCATTGACAATCCAGTATTGATGTTCATGTGACACCGGGAGCCACTGTAACAATCTTTATTTTATCTGCGGCTTTTGCTCTCGGGCTTGGGTTGAGCCCCCACAGGGTTACCACGATAATCAACACCTCTAATTAGCACTTAGAAATGTCTGACTCCCAAGGCTGTCATTAGAAGACAGGCTTGGTGTGCAGAATAAGGAAACCCTTGCATTTCCCAAGCAAAAATCGTCCTCGCAGGCCTATGTCATGGATCGTGCTTTCAACGCTCTGCCAGCAGGAGGACCCCCTCCCTGCTCCCTTCATTTAGGAAGAGCTGAATTCAGAGGATGAGGTCTGCCTGGGCAATTGGGAGCCTGGAAATTAGACATCATGTCACACGCTGGATTCTTCTGCTCATGAAAGCTGGTGTCGGAGGCAGGACCTCCTCCAGCTCTCCACCGCAGAGACTGAGGTGATGATGTGTGCAGTGATCAATGCAAAGGACACTAGCAGGAGCTCTCCCTCCCCTTTGATCTCATTTTCCTTTTACAAATGAGATGGGGGAGAAAGAGCCCGGCACTTGCTCATACCTCTGTACTCAGCAGGCCCAGGAGACCACTAGACAGACAATGTCTCCATCTCACTCACTTCCACCCTGCCCGGAGCAGGGAGCCAAGTGATGAGAGGCACTGGATAGTGTCATCTCAGTAGATGCTCTTGTGGATAGTGAGGGAATGATCCTTGGCCTACAGGAGTGGCCTGGCTGTTGTCCTCCATGAAAAACCACCAAGTCAGATGTATACTAATATTGTTTAAAATCCATTATTGTTATCATCATTATTATTATTGCTGATGTAAAAAAAAAAACTTCAGAGAAAGTGTCAGACACTCAGTTGCAGAGGGAAAGTGTTAGGCACACAGATGCTCAGAGTGGTTTGACTGTCTACTTTAAACATGTACTCCTCTGTAATGAGCTGATACAAAAGGGCGACTGCCCCTGATTTTTTTTTTCCTGAATTTATTTTGAGAGACTGACCCAAATGAAGGAGATGGCAGGGAACAGAAGTGAAAAGGAGAATAAGAGGTAGTGAGGTTGTTCTAGACCCCAGTAGAATGAACATATTCTCACCACCGTCCCCAAACTCTTCTCAGTTCATGTCCCCAAGATGGGAGGATTTCCCCAAAATCAGCCCTGAGGTAAAGCTCTGTAGACAGAAAGTAGAAGCCCATTATGGCCTGCGTGACTCTGCTAGGACCAGATTCCTGGGTTCCAAGCTTTTCTGAGCAGCATGTCTGCAAATTTGCTTCAGTACCTGCATCCTTATTTGGCCCTACAGGAGTCATAACAATATTAGCCATCTGAGGACTGTTCTAGTTGAAGGGCATAGGAACCTTAGCTCTGGTACTTTCTCTTTAGTTTTTTTCCTCCTAAACCTGGCCTCACTCCTCCCCCCCACCCCATTTCTTTGCAGACTTGGACCTAGCCTCTTACTCATTTTCCTCTTTGTCCTGCAGCTAGGTAACAAGGTTGAAAAGTGAGCAAAGAGATCTCTCTCTCTCTCCCTCTCTGCCTTCCTCTAACCCTTCTCCCCACAGTTTAATTGAGATCCACTAATACTCTGACAATATTTAAACCAAAGGAATAAATAGTTGATGGTAGTATTTTAGCTTAGCTCTTATGAGAAGAATAAAATGTATATTAAAGTGAACCATTTAGCATGTAGCAGGAATGTTTCTAGGCATTTCCATATATGTTTATTATTTTTTAAAGGTAATTAAACCCTGGAGTCAGCACCTGTGACTGCTGCTATGAAGTTTTACATTAGAAATCTGACACTTAGGTCATACCTTGCTGAATGTCACACAGCCAAGAGCTTCAAAGGCACCGAAGAAGTCAGGCTTCTTCTCAACTGCCCTCCTCCTTGGTGTTATCTGGTGTCAAACCTGAACTTGCAGCAGCACTCTGTGTGTCTGGCCACCATCACAGCAGACACTAGATATTGAGGGGGGAAACGGTCTAGTCTTAAACCCACAGTTAGTGCAGCTAAGGACAGTTAATATGGAAACACCTCTTAAAATTAATGATAACAGGTAATGACACATACCCATGTCAAATAGGCTCTTATTGAAAGTTGTTCCCATCTTTTGGGCTAGAGTAAGCTTGTGTAGTCATCCCAGTACAGGGGAGAGGTGGCGACAAGCAGATCTCAAGGGTTGGTGGCTAGCGCTCTATCAAATTGCTGAGGTTCAGGTTCTGAAAGTGACCCCATTTCAATAAATAAGACTGAGAGTGACTGAGAAAGACATCTGATACTCCTGGCTTCTACTCCAGTAAGGGTACATATGCACACTGAAGTTTTGGGACGGATTTTAATTTGTAAAATACTTTTACACCATCTTTCCTTTGCTACCTCAGCTTTGCTGGGCAGTAAATATAAGGTGTAGTCAGAGATGAAGTGTTCTGCTATGGTCACCTGTCAAGCAGTTGACTGTGAAACACGAAGACTAAGAACCAGTGAATGCAGCCGACAGGGAAATGCAGGGGTTGGTGTTTGCCTGTGTTGACTGAGTGCCTGGGAAAGCTGGAAGATGGAAGCTGTCTTTCTAGTTTTCAGATGTGATTTGGTTCCACACCTGCTTTGTCAGTGTGACCAGGATGACTCCTTGTTTGGTCTGTTTACTTGCTATTTACCCAAGTCTGCGATCAACAAGAAAACACATCTCAGCATCTCACTTGGCAAGAGGAAGAATCGAGGCAGCCCAGCAGCTGTCATATTTATTTTGGTGGCAAAGCAGGTCAGGAAAATTGATAAAATTAATCATACAAACTAGCAAACATCAGGAGAGAGAACAGGGGGGAACAGATGAGTTCTTGCTTCATTCCAAGCTGCACCTGCCCTTCATTCTAATGGAGTCTGTGCAGTCAGCTGATGGGAGCAGAGGGGGGGTGGTGGTGGTGGATATTGTGGCAATGGAAATAAAAGCCTGAAGAGAAATTGGAACATGAGAGGCCATTGGGGCAGGTCCTAGTCTGCAGGCCTGTGGTGCCCGTGAAACTCTATTAAGTTCTCTGAGGCTGTGGGAAATCCATCTTTAGGTGTCCTATGAAGAGAATAAGTTCAGGGTCTCATATTGGCTTGGATCTACAGCCAGAAATCCTAACTGATTTGGGCAACATTTCTTTACTGTTACAGGGAGCAGCATGATCATTCCTACTTTAGTACTTGACTCCAAGTGTGCTGTGACATCCCCTGGAGGGCTTTAAAAACTATAGGTGCTTGAGCTAAAGGGATGGCTTGGTTGTAAGGTGTTTGCTGTTCAAACATGAGGACTCTTGTTCAAAACCCCAGCATCCAAAGTAAAAGCTGGGTATGTGTTGGATGACATCTTTCCTGGGAGAGGACAACACAGACTTTTTTTTTTTTAAATCTCAGGCAGGGAACTTAAGAACAGACCCAAGTAATGAAAACACCAAAGTCCAACTTGGGGAACCAGTGAACATGTTGTGTGACATAAAAGTATGGAATACTTCAAAGTTTATGAAGTCCAGCTCAGCACTGGTGATGACTTAGGACAGCTGTAATTTTGGAGTTGTCTTCAATTTGTGGGCAGTTCCTCAGAACGGAAGCCTCTTCTAGGTAGTCTGGCAGCTCAGAGTCTCCTTAAGCTTTGTTTTTGCTTCTATAGACTTGGGGAAAGGCCTGTGAAAATGTGAGCTTCAGCTTTCCAAGGCATGTAAAGACTTAGTTCTTTATTGAGTCTTAGGAGTCTCCCTCCAGGACAGAAGGTTTCAACTCAGGGGAAATTGCTACCCATAGCATGAACTCCAAGTCCAGTGAGAGACTGTTCAAAAAATAAAGTGGAGGAATGATTGGGGATGACACCCAATGCTAATATTTAGCCTCCCTTACCTGTATATAAACATCTCTCTCTCTGCCTCTCTCTCTCTCTCTCTCTCTCTCTCTCACACACACACACACACACTCACACACACACCACCACCACCACCACCACCACCAACAACAACAACAACAACAGCAAGTTCCAAACTCAAGGCTAGGTAAAATGGATCAGTCTGTCTTGTGAATGAGTTCCAGACATTGAAGTTTTTGTAAAGTAGGCAAAGTGTTGAGGCCAATGATCTACAGTGGCCATTCTCAAATATTAGCATTCTTTAGAATCAGGTACAGAAGACTTGGAAAGCTGGGATTGCTGGGCCCCTGACCTTGACCTTGGGTTTTTCATTAAACACCTTTGAGATGCTTGTACAACTACAACCCTTAAAGAACCCCTGGTTCTAGGAAATGCCACTAGATTCTTGTTTTCATCCCATCATTTATTGACTGTAATACTTTTGCATGATAGCCAGGTATTTCACTGCATATTATAATAATTATTGCATTTTAAGAATTTTATTGATGGGTGTGGGTGCATGCCTCCAACTCCAGCCCTTGGAAGCTAGATCTCTGTGAGGTTTAGGCCAGCCTAGTCTACCAAGTGAGTTCCAGGGCTGTTTGGGCTATGTAACACAGAGAAACCCTGTCTCAAAAACCAAAACCAAAACCACCCACCCAACCAACCACCCAAAAACCAAGCACCCAACCAACTAATGAACAAAAAGAAACTAATAATACTTTGATAATTTCATACAATGTATTTGATAACATTCATGCCCTCCCCCAACCCTTTACAGATCACCTGCCTTCCCTAAACACCTAATTTTGTATCTTGTATCTTTCTTCCACATCAGAACCAACTTGCGCCCTCCAAATATTCTTGGATGTGTGGCCTTCCACTGAAGCAGGATCAACTTAGAGACACTATTAGAGACAACTTCCTCTCCCTTCCCCAGGAGCTAACAGTTGGCTAGGGGTGGGATTATGTGCTTATCTTCCCTCTCCATGCTAGGATTTGGTCTGGCTCGAGCTTGACCTGATATTGTGCACGCTGTCACAACTACTGTAGAGTTCATGTGTGTAGCTGCCCTGTTATGTCCAGAAGGCACTGTTCCTTTGTAGTCATCCATTGCATCTGGCTCTTATGTTGTTTCCATCCCCTCCTCTGCAGTAATCACTGAACCTTGTGACAGAGGGATGCATTATATATGCTCCATTTAAGGCTGAGCATTAGGAAGTCTTTATTTTCTGTTCTCTGACCAGTTGTGGATTTCTATGTTGATCACCATCTACTGCAAATAGAAACTTCTCTGATAAGGGCTTAGAGATACATTAATCTATGGGTATAATGGTAAGTTATCAGGAGACAGTGTATTACTGTGTCTATATAGCAAAATCATAGTTTTGCTATATATATGTTTCCCCATAGAGTATTTAATCAATTTATTCTTATGTGCTTGTCTTACTAATGTTGTCAAGTATAGGTTTCACCTGGAGCAGCATCCAATCAGAAAGTGCTTGTTTACTTCTTTTATGTCCCTACCACTATTGCACTATGAGCATGTCTTGCCACCAATCATTATTTTAGCTCTCAGGGCTCATAGCTGGGAAAAATAGGTGATTATTTTTCTTCTCTGGTATCATGCATATTGTCTTCCAACACCACGAGAGATAGACAATATGGATGAAATTTCCAGATCAGAACCAGCTTGATTTTTTTCTGTATGACTTAAGCATATGGTGTCTTCAGGATAACCAAGGATACCTACAAAACCAAGGATACCTACAACAGCTTATAATGTTTGGTGGTCTATGCAACTTCATTGGTCAACAACTCCAAAAGAAGTAGCCCATTCCCTGACAGTGGGCATTTTATTTATTAGTCTCTGTTGCCCCATTATAAAATAATTCCATTTTAACTCTTTATATGCATGCATGTAAATAAATACCTTACTGTTATTTAACCCTCCACATGATCCCTTTCCTACCTTGTTCTCACCTCCTCCACTCCAGTGTATTGCATCTGTTATTTCAAACATTGTTTAGGAGATCAACTGAAACAATGTATATTGAAATACTTTGTAAACTACAAAATAAAGGATAAAAATGAGTTTTTATTAATTTCTGTTTGGCTTCATGTTTTAGATACTGTTATAAAATTGTTACACCTAAAGACAGATTATTCTTTCATTAAAAATAAATTTGTAAATCCACTATGTATCAGGTCTTGGATTGAATATTTGGATATAACAATTATCTTCTCCCATGAAGCTCACACTTGGCAACAGAACCAAAATGCACTTGTTTTCCATGACCTGTGAGCTAAGTGGTTTTTCTGCATTTTTATTTGTAAAACCAACAAAAGAAAAAACAACATTTCATGATACATGACAAATGTATTGAGTTTAAATTCTAGTTTCCCTGAGGTTTTCCTAGAACATGGATATGCTCATTCATTTGATAAGCTGTTGCTTGCATGCTGCAATGGTAGAGTAGAATGTTGGTGACACAGATGAAATGTTCCTTTACTGAGAAAGTTGTGTGATCTCTGTTCCAGCAGAAAAGTTAAATTATGTAGTCAAATGTAAGGCTGTGTAGTCTAATGCTTTAATTGGAAGTCTGCTTTAATTGGAAGGTCTCCCCAAAGTTATGGCTTTAAACAAAACCTAGGGAATGAAAGATGGTAATAATTTTAAAGGAGGACAGGGAAGGTACTATGAGAAGGGACCTCAGTGGGAAGTTTAGCTTTTTGAGATACTGGAGAAAAACAAAACTAGTCCATTTGAAATGTAGACATAAGGCAAATGGAGTTCTTACTGGTTCAGCCTGAGGACAAACCACATAGCCTTGCATTACTCATTGAGTTTCATTTTATTCTAAGTACAAAGCCACTATTTTAAGACCTTGATGAAATAAATAATTCCAAGAGTAAAGGGTAAGTATTTGTAATTGAGAATGTGGCAAGGCTAAGGCAGGAGGATCCTAATTTAACTTCAGCCTGACCAATATAGTGAATTAAAGGCCAAGTTGAGCAAGTTAGATCCTGGCTCAAAAACAAACAAACAAGACAGAGAAATAGGTGTGGCTCAATGGTAGAGTAGCTGCCTGGCATGTGCAAGGCTCTGGATCCCATACCTAGGACCACAAGAAAGAAATAAAAATAGCTAATTTTGATATCATGCTTAGTTACCAGGTATTATTTTAAAGATAGCACAATCTCCAAAATCATACTAATAGCTATTGTCATTATCCTTATTTTCCTAGGTATAAAAGGAAAGTAGAGAGATTGATAATTGGCTAATGTTACCCACCTGGTAAAGTGAGATAATGGGTTTAAATTCATATACCATAGCTTCTCAACTATTTTGAAGGTACACTAAGAGGAGACATATACCAGCTGGGACCTTGATAATGCTTAAGGAAGAGATTATGTACAATAGTCTGTGAAGTTGGCAGAAGTAATGGGCAAAAGTCCACTTGGTAAAACCTGTGATGACGAGTAACAAGAGAAGGGACAATGACTCCTTATAATCAAGTCAAACTTTGGGGAGAAGGTTGAGCTGATCACTGACAATACTGTGACCAACCATGCCAACTTATGATAAATTTCCATTTGGGGCAGGAAAAACAAATTGGTTTGGATACATATGTATCTCCTACTTCTTCTAGAACCATGAAGAGCCTTTGAGTGCAGAGATAGTCTCCTATATCCTTATATTCTACCAGGCAATATAGTATCCCAATTGTGTTGTTTAATAAAACTTCTATAAAATTGAAAGCATTTAATACTTATTCCTATTGTACATATATAGGCTTTCAAAGCTACACCAAATTAAATTTTAACCAGCAAGCCTTTATTTTTGTGATTTTTGTATGTGCCTGCACGTGTGTGTGTGTGTGTGTGTGTGTGTGTGTGTGTGTGTGTGTGTGTGTGTGCTCACAGTGGCCAGAGGAAGATGTTAGGTGGTGTCTTGCTCATTCACTCTGCCATGTTGCTTTGAGACAGGATCTCACCATCAATGCAGAGCTAGGCTGGGGGCAGCAGGACTCAGCAGTCTTCCTCTGTTCTCCCCAACTCCAGACAAGCACAGGGTTGTTACAGAGACACAAGGTTATTCCAGTAGTCAGATTCAGGACTGTGTTCCAGCACTAGATTTTCAAACTCAGGTCCTCAAGTTTGCACAACAAGTGCTCTTAGCTACTGAGCCATCTCCTGAGAATTACAACCTGTTCTTTTGAAAGTTTTGGTCCTGGTATTTAAGTGAATTTGTGTATTTGGGTGATTATTTTTTTCTCTTTTACTCTTTGGCTTTGTAATTTAAGCTTTTCAGGATTGAGTTACTTCTTGTGGTCTTCGCAACTGAATGTTCTTTTCAAGAATTTAATGTTTATTACATTTATTTATCTCCCCCTTGTGCCTGTGGGGGTCAGAGGGCAGCCTTCAAGGCTCAGTTCTCTCCTTTTACTATAGGTTCTAGGGACTAAACTCAGGTTGCAAGGTTTGGTGTCAATCACTTCTACCCAGTGATAGCTCTTGTTGTCACTAAAGTATGTATAGCTCTTTATAAAGAGAAAAACTACAAAAATAGTTCAGGAAAACTTTTAGAAATTTGTGCATGTACAGTTTCTTCAACTTCACATCACAGGAAACAATGCAGATCCATTTCACACAATCAAAATGACCTCTGTAGAGAGCCTTTTGAACACGTTAGCTTCTGTGGATCCTTTGATTCTGGTGGAATGACCTCATTAGATTCACTGGATTCCTTCATCTTCTCCAAGATGGCACCTCCTGCATGCTGTCAAAAAACTATGTCAAGAATAGACTTTACCCTGAAGCTAGGCATCAATGGTTGCCATCACACTTTGCTACTAATACTATTTAACAAAAAAACAATGGCCAAGACTTTCAGTAGTACCTTCTTTGGATCAAATGTTTATATAGATTTCTTGGGAAACAATTTTCTTTTCTTTTCTTTAAACAGAGTGCAATCAAGTCTGTGAAAGATAGGAAAATATCTAGAGTAGGATGGAAGCAACATACTGCTTTACTGGTAGAAAAACAACATGGATGGTCTTGGTCAGGTCCATAATCAGAGTGTGCAAATTATGCATAGAATCAGAAGAGAAGACAGTTTCTGGGACTTCCACTGTTTTGGAAAATTCCTGAACATGAGCTTGAACTTGAATTATCAAAACCATGAACTTGGAAGTCCATTTTTAGTTCTAAGGATGAAACCAAGAAGCAATATTTTCATTTCACAGTGTTTGCTTTTAATTTTATTTTATTTAGAAACAATCATTTTATGTATCAATCCCTCTCCCTCCCATGCCTCCTACCAAGCCCCCCAACCCACTCCCTAGCTCTCTGAGGATGGTAAGGCCTTCCATGGGGCATCATCAAAGTCTGTCACATAATTTTGGGGGAGGGCTTAGATCCTCCTCCATGTATCTGGTCTGAAATAGTATCCCTCCATAGGGAATGGGCTCCCTAAGTCCATTTGTGTACTAGGGATATTGGCTCCATTGTCAGAGGTTCCATAGAGTACCCAGGCCTCCTAACTGTCACCCACATTCAAAGGCTTTGGTTGAGCCCAGTGCTGGTTCCCCAGATATATGACGGGAGTCTCTGTATTTTCACTAAGTCAGGTCAGCTGGTTCTGTAGGTTTCTCAAGCACAGTCTTGACTCCTTTGCTCATCTCACCTCCCTCTCTACAACTGGATTCCAGGAGTATGACTCAGTGCTTAGCTGTGGGTGTCTGCTTCTGCTTCCTTCAGCTACTGCATGAAGGCTCTAGGATGGCATTTAAGGCAGTCATCAGTCTCATTATAGGGGAAGGGCAAGGTGACTTCTCCACTACTGCATAGGTTCTTAGTTTGGGTCATCTTTGTGGATTTCTGAACATTTCTCTAGTGCCAGATTTCTCTTTAAACCTATACTGACTCTCTCTATTAAGGTATCTCTTTTCTTGTTCTCCTCTATTCCTACCCTGACTCAGTCTTCCTTATTTTTGTTTTTCTCCACCCTACTCTTCTCCCCTTCCTTTTTCCTTACTTTCCCTACCCCCAGTATGCTTCTGATTTGCTTAAGAGTTCTTATTCCTTCCCCTTATTTGGGGGACAATGTATTTTTCTCTTATGGTTTTCCTTGTTTCCTAGTTTCTCTGGGGGCATGAATTGTAGGCTGGCAGTCCTTTGCTCTATGTCTAATATCCACATATGAGTGAGTACATATCATGCTTTTCTTTTTGTGACTGGGTTACCTCACTCAGGATGGCTTCCTCAAGTTCCATCCATTTGCCTTTGAATTTTAAGATTTCATCCCCCCCCCACTCCCCGCTGAGTAGTATTCCATTTTCTCTATCCATTTTTCAGTTGAGGGGTATCTAGGTTGCTTCCAGGTTCTGGCTATTACAAACAATGCTGCTATGAACGTAGTTGAACAGATGTCCTTGTTGTATGAATTTGCATCCTTTGGGTATATGCCCAAGAGTGGAATTGCTGGATCATGAGGTAGACTGATTCCCATTTTCCTGAGGAACCACCATACTGATTTCCAAAGTGGCTGTCGAGTTTGCACTCTCACTAACATCTGTAGAGCTAGTACAACCAGGACTCCTTGAACATGGTTCTTACTGACAAACATTTCCAAGTTTCTGTTGTTAATATAACAGTATTATTCCTTTGTGCTCAAAGCTTGGGTTTGTCAACTGTTCAGCCAATTCAACATCTTATAAGATCTTGGTCTTTAAATAGTCTCTCAATGTGCCTGAAACCCTGATATTATGAAGTAGCCACCTAACTGGATTTTATACTGTGTATTCAAGACCATATTGAAGATAATATGAACTCCTACTGTGTGTCAGTCATATGACAGAATTCAAAGAATCTTGAAGGATAAAGTAACATTTGGTGCTTTAAGAAAGTGTGTGTGTTTGTGTGTGCATGTGGTGTGTATATGTGCCTGTATATGTGGTGTGTGTGTGTGTGTGTGTGCATGTGTGTGTGTGTGGTGTGTGTGTGTGTGTGTGTGTGTGTGCGTGCATGTGTGTATGCACGTGTGTACATATGTGTGTATGGTGTGTATATGAGCACAAGTACATGCGAGCCACAGTGTTCAAGTGGAGGTCTGAGGACAATTCTCCAGAGTCAGCTCTTAGCTTTTTGTTTAAGGCAGGGTCTCTCGTTCATTGTCCCTTTACCACTTATTGCAGACTAGCTGAAATGGAACCTTCGAGACAATTCTCTTGTCTCTGCTTCCTTTCTTGTTTGTAGGAGTGCTGAAATTACAGATGTGTGGCAACACATATAGCTTTTTTTGTGTGTGTTTTTCTGGTCTCGAACTCAGATTTTTAAGATGTATAGCAAGTACTTTTACTCGCAAAACCTTCTCCTTGCCTCATGATAATAATTTTGTACAATATTTTCATCCTACTTCTATTTTGATTGTGACCCATTACATGGGGTTAGGTTGGAAATCAACATGTTTGTGATTTAGGGTTATTCTGCATTATACATTTTGGGATTATGGTGACCCAGTCTGTCTATAATTTGAGCATACACAATGGAGAAACTGAAGCAGAATGAGAAGAAAATGAAACCAAGTGTTCCATTTTTTTCTACTGTAGGTACAAAGTTACTGACTTCTAGTCCAGGGAATTTTCTAGTTCATGATTTTCTATGAAGGATAAACTTCTCCATTAATCTCAAACTCTCAGTATGGAATTTATATACATATTCTTTTTAATTTTGCTCCCTCTTGTATTACTGCATAATATTCCATTTTGGAATCAAGGCAAGTAACTTTGAATAAGAAAGTGAAAACACTGTTATTTTTCTGTGATTTGTGTTTTTTAATCCATTTTGTTCTACTGCTATAACAAAACACTCCCAATTAGATAATGTGCAAAGAGTATTATTTATCATAGTTCTTAAGGTTGTAAAATCCAGTATCATGATTTTGGTGCTTGAGGAGCACTCTTTTGCTACGTCATATCATGGCATAAGGCATCATGTAAGTAAGAATGATTATGTACAAAAAAGGAGGCACTCAACCCTGTGCTGATGGTATTAATCCATTCATGGACTCAGAGCTCTCACAACCTAATCACTTCTTGAAGAACTCTTTCCACATTGTTTCATAGGGGATTTAGTTGTCAGCGTGTGATCTTTGGGAACAAGCCAAACCTTAGCGATAAATAAAACAACCATTTGTCAATTAACCATTCCTTTGGCTGATATTGATAATACAATAGTGGCAATGAAACAAGAAACACTTTTGCTGTTTGGGATATCCTGCAGCACTAGCAAAAACAACAAGAAACAAAATTAATTTCTCTTAGTGTCTTAGGACTCTGAGCAGAGAAGAGGCACTAATTAAAGTCTTTTAAATTCCGTTACATGTCTCTCTACATCCTCCACCCTGGCAAATAATGCAAAATTGAAAGTAGAAAGTAGACAGACATCGCTGCAAATGCAAAACATAATTCTAATATTAAAGCCAACTAGGAAGACACAACCACTAACAAGCATTAAGAAGAGGCAGAACAAACCCTTGTATAGAATCTTGCTGACAAGTGCTATTAAATATTAATTCTATAGACCGTGGAGACATCATTAAACAAACATATATACCCTGATGCTGAATGTGCATTGGTCCCAGCATTTGTTTTACACATGGATGTTGGCTGGGTATAGTCTTTTGTGTTGTTTTACAAGCAGAAGACACCCTCCCCCTCCCTGCTTCTATTAATTGTATCCTTCCCAATCACTGAATTCCTCATGGCTTTTCTGGCTATTTGTCTTGTCTTTACCTTTTTATTGGGAAGAAAATTTTAGGGAGAATGAAGGGAGCTGCCCATTTTAAGGCTGTTCTGCATGCTTCATGTTTAGATAGCCATCTAGATTTAAAAACCAGGGCTACCTACCCATAGGGCTTTAGAGAAATGACAGCCCTAGCTGATCCTTATCAGATGAATCTTGTTTTTTCAACCTCCTGTGGTTGAATGAAGAACTCAAATGTAAAGAAAGATAAAGTCTAAACCCACAGAAACTAGTAAAATGTATCTATGTTTTTTACTTCTAAAATATGCATAAAGTATGGTCTCTCCGAATCCATAGTGGATTGATGCCAGGATTCCTTCCTCCTATCCCCAGATACCCACAAACTCAGGAGCTCAGGTCTCCTATATAAAATGGCTTAATATTTGCATATAGCTTACACAATTCTCCCACAGACTATAAATCACCCCTAGATTACTTATAATACCTAATACAATGTAAATGCTATGTAAATAGTTGTTAGACTGTATTGTTGAGGGAATAATAATGAGAAAAAAAGTCAGTACTTGTTCAGTACAGATGTAATTGTTTTTCCAAGATTTTTTTTTTTATCTGCAGTTGGTTGAACCTGTGGATGATTTTGAACCGAGGAGATTTTAAACTGTTCCAGAGAGGAAAACACAATTATGGAGCTGTGGAGCTGTGGAGCTGTGAAGGAGTTGTCTAGTTTTTCTTAAAGGTCAGTGACATCAGAAGATCCAAAGTAGAGACTGTCAGTTCCCATTCCCAGAGTTTTTGATTTGTAGGGCAGAACAGAGACCCATGAATTTGGTCAGCTGACCTGTTTGTCACACCTTAACACATCTCTGGTCTGGCCTAAGGCTTATATTTTACAGAGTAGGAAATGGAGATGGAGAGAAGGGCTAGTACTCCTAGGGCACCACCTCTGCCTAAAAGCTGTTCTGAGCAGAGATCCACCTGTCTGGCAGACGATGCAGATGATGCAGCTCTTCCTGCTGCAGGCTGGAGACTGTAGCTAGGTTTGGTGAGAAGATTGCAAGCCCACCTCAGGAAGTCACACTGGTTGCTCATTCCCTCGAGAAATTTATGTCATTTGGTATAAGAGCTATTAAATGTTAAGGTGGAAGTGATCTACCAGGCCTACTGATGTCTAGGAACTCCTGATCTGCCATGTCCATAGCTGTATCACCAGCAGCAACAGATGGATTAAGAGTCATGTTCTTTGGAGGCCTGGGGGACTGGAACCAATGAACAAAGTGATACTCCCTGCTTGCCTTCTTTCAGGAAGATTTCATCGACACAGGAACATTGATAGAAAATCTGCTTCTAAAACACTTAACTGCACACCATGCTTTATCACCTTTGTGGGCCATTCTTTTGTATCAGTGAACCCCATTCTCCACTGAAAAAATAGTAAACACCTTTAAGCACTGCATTAGCAAAAAGGCAAATGGAATTTAGCCTTGTTCCATAATTAAATATACATCATTATCATTTCTTCTAATTAAAAAAGACTTGAATGCAAATATTTTCCTAGTCCGTTCTAGTTTTGGTGGTACCCTGTGATAAGTGAGTCTGAAGGTTAACTGTGCCTTTGGTAGTTGGTAATGCAAAGGCCTCCGATGTCCTAAGTTGGAACAGGTGACAGTCTCCAGGCAACCCAGGTGGCCAGGGCTTTAGTGGATGCTGGATGTAGGGCGCTGTCAAGGAGCTGATAGTCCCGCGGGTGCTGGGATGCCAGTGGTCAGGTGGTACCCAAGCTGGTCTGGGTAGTGTGCATCAAGAAGGAGGTGCGGCCAGGCTCCCTGGACAGAGCGCAGAGAAGAGCGCTGTGCGGCTTTCTTTTGCATACAATTACATTGATGGCATCATTTTTTTTGAAACAAACTGTCCATAAATGTCACTGAAAATCCGGGTCTCCTTTTATTAAAACTGAAAAATGTGTATAAATGTAAATAACGGATGACTGATACAGGGATAAGAACGCCGCAGCGGCTGCCGGCGCCTCTCTCTTTCTCTCTTTTTTTCTCTCCTCCTCATGTAATTTGCATTAATAAAGAGGCTGTTCCTTGTCGGAATGTGTTTCATCCGGTTTAAAATCCCAGGGCGATCCGCTAGGAAGAGCTCTGGGAGAATCCAACTGTCAGAGCCGACAAGACAAATGAATCCCGGTGTCAGGAGCGTGTGGTTCAACGATGACAGATTGAGAAGAACTGTCCCCCTCTCGACAGGCGGGCTTCATTTTCAAATTAATAAATCTGAATAAAATATTTTTCCTTTCATTACGAGCGGAGCCTGTTTGACAGTTGCAGTGACAGGAGGAGTAGCAGTGTTGATGAGAACAGTTTGCATGAATCCCACCTGGGCTTTTTCTGTTTTATTTTTACCTGCAATCCTGTTTGCCTCTCTGCTTACCCCTCCCTCACCTCCCAGTGTCTTCCTTTCCCCTCCCTTCCATTCCTTCTATCTTCACTCCCTATGCACATTCCTGCCCTCCCTCCCTGCTTTCCATTCCCCTATACTATTTCCACCATGGGAAATTCTCTCTCTCCCTCTCCCACTCCCTCTTTTTCTCTACTTACTCTTGACCTGAAAGCTACTACCCTGCATAAAAGACTAAGTCATTATGTTTCTTTAAAAAAAAGTCCACAATTAATTATTATGAAATGTGTTCTTTATTTCTGTGGCTGCATGGACCATGGTTTCAGTACCAGTCCAGGAGAAGGGACAGTAAATTATCTGTAATCTGTACTTTGTCATTAGGAGACACTCTTCATCATTTCCTCTTTACAAAAAAAAAAAAATAAATAAATGAATAAGTAAATAAGGAAGTGAGCAACGCTTCCAAATCAGCAGACAAACATAAAGGAAACCTTTGTTGTTGCTTTCTTCCCTAAAGCTGAAAGGATGTGATCAAGTGCATCTTAGGGATTGGATGTACACAGTCAAATCTTAGTGCACAGGGTGACAGGCTGTTCCTCTTAAATAATTGAGGAGCACTTCCCAGGAAACAATATGTGATCATTAGAGAAATACCATTGAGGAAAGCGACTTTTCCATAACAGAGGAGGCTTTGGTTTTGCATCTGGTAGAGAATCTAGTTACAGCAGGCAACTTGCAATGTCCCAGTTTGCAGTAGAAGATCCAGAAAGAGATTATTCTAAGTAGAGGATTCAAATGACTGCTGCATCCCCATGTTAAATACAGAACTATCCCTCTCCTATGTCCTGAGCAAGGAAAGAATGAAGGACAAATGAAAGGATAAGGAAGGAAGGTAGAAATGAATGAATGTAAGAAGGGCAAAGGAAAGAAAGAGGAGAGGAGGAGGAAATGAATGAACGAAGGAAGGAGCAGAAGGAAGGAAAGAAGGGAGGGAGGGAGTGAGGGAGGGAGGAAGGGAGGGAGGAAGGGAGGGAGGAAGGATGGCATGGAGGGAGGGAGGGAAGGAGGGAGCGAGAAAATCTCCAAGAGTCACTGGAATAAAATGGTGTAGGCATCACAAGACTCGGAAGCCCATGGTCCAAGAGCTGGTATATGTCTCTGATTTGTATTCTACCCATGCACTGTTTCTGTTGTCCCCTGTCTTCCTCTTCAAGGTTATGAGTCTGCAATATTTGCTTTGCAATTTTCTGGGACAAACGTAGTTCCCATTGTTTTGCATATAATGAACATTGTGGAAAGCCAGCTGCCCATGCCCTCACTAGTTTGAGAATGCAGCTACAAAGAGAGCAGGCATGTGTGTTTGGGTGTGTATATGTGGAGACTTCAAGCCACAGCATGGTGTTGTGCAGCCCCGAGGAGAAATCTATCTATCTTCTTCAAGTTTCAGAGTGGATGCTTTATAGTCATTTTAGGTGTGGCATCTCGCACTAGATAGTAAAATAGTGTAGCGTTCACATGTCTTGGAGAGGCGAAACTCACATTTAATTTTGTTGAATTCCCAGGGCAATTACTATGACAGAACAGCCAGCTACTAAGAAATCAAAAGCAAGACTTCATTGGTAAGATTGGACCAAGCGCCACATGAGTGTTAAGACTCTTGAAATTCGTATGTGGGTTATTATGTAGCTTGCCATATAAACAGAAATATCGTATCATTCTGTTTATAATCCCCAAATGTCTAAGTGGTTATTTTGAACCTACAGAAATGAAACTAAACTTTCTTTGATGAAATCACAAATGTAGGCAATACATTCTGATTACACTTATCTCCCCCCCCCTTTTCTTTCTATCAAGTCCCCAGTCCATCTTCATGTGTTTTTGTTTTAGTTTCCTGAGCCACGGGATTTAACCACAACCACATGCATAGTCTCTTCCAAGAATTTTTACCCCATACTTCGATTACTTTGAAGAAGGAATATTATAACATCCATGTAAAGAGTTTTTAGTAAACTGTTAAGATTAACTGAATTAGATAAAATTATATGATTCCCAAACAGAAAAGGGAACATGACTTTTCCCTTACTTTACTTAGCATTACATTTTCACTAATTGATGCCCCCCACCATGTGTAGAGAAGTCTTAGGGCAAATCATACAGCAGCAGAGTAGATTATTGTTAACTCTCCAATGGCTGGGAATTACTGCTCTTGACTCACTCCCAGCTTGCAGAATAATTTGTAGCTGCCTCTCAAAAGTCTTTTTCATTTTTTCACATTCTCTCTTTAAAAAGTTTTGGGTTCTATTCAGTGGTTAGGAAATTATTGTGTTAAAACTATTACAGCCTTGAGCAAATGGTGATAATGATTACTAATGGAAAAAAAAGATCCTACAGAAATTCGAGATCTTCACAGTAAAAGGATATGAAGATCATAAAGGATAAAAAGATTCTGTATTTTTTTAAAGATGTAGTTCACTTGAAATTATGTGAAGATGGGGAATTCTGCTTTATCATCATGGTTCAGTGAGCTGGCTACTTACTGAGTATTGGATTTCTTGACAATCTCACTTCCTAGAGCTGTATTAATAAAATGGATAATAATTATTTTTATAGGAACAGTGTAAAGACACTTGAGTATAATGTAATACCTTACATTTATACCTTAATAAATTCAAACTATCACACGACATCACCACTTTCCTTCATGGATCAGACAGTAGTGGATGAATGAAAGCATGAATGTATAAATGAAATCATTCCCTTATTTTCACAACTAAGCAAAGCAAGCATGGTTATTCCACTTAGCTGATAAATGGGAAGGCAAAGAGGTGATGTGCTTAGAATACAAAGAATGAATATAAGGCAGAAACCACATTCAATTCCAGTTTGTCCAAAGTGTTTTTCTACTAAACCATAGACAACCTTAGGTTCTCTTTATGAAAAGTTAGAAAACCTTTCCACTATGTAATTGGCTCTCTTACATTGCTAGTATAGACAATTTGTAAGACTGGGTACTGAATTATCATCAAGTAATATTGAAAAAATAGAATGGGTCACATCCTTCCAGGGGTCAGCTTCACCCCTTAGAATTCATTAAATGCAATTCTGATTTGGTAAACATGTGTGCCTGCAGTTTGACTACCTAGTTGTTATTGTGTGGGCCTGAGGCCACTAGAGCACCCAGGAAGGTAGAAACCTAGGGGTTCATGACAAATAGAAGCCATTTCAGCATGGCCATATCTCCTGAGTGGTGACGTGGTCACACACACACACACACACACACACACACACACACACACACACACACACACAGAGTCTCTCTCTCTCTCTCTCTCTATATATATATGTATGTATATATGTAATATATACATATATAGTCTCTCTTACATGGGCAAGCCCATATATGGGGTTTCATAGGAGTTGCTTTTATGCTTAATGTAGAACAGTTCACTTAATGTAGAAAGTTCACTGTAAGGAACACATAATGCATGGGGTCTGTGCCAAGTTTTGTTTTAGTCATATATTTATACATGTATACATACATATACATAGGATTTTCTACTTAAACTGAATTCCATTTTAGAAAGAGAATGATGTGAGATGTAGAAAGGCAATTAATTATAAGATAATAGAGTGGCTGATGATGACCTAAGTAGATTATACACATGCATGAGAATATCCTAATAAACCCTTATTTGTACAATTATTATATGCTGATCATAGTTAAATTGCTTTTCTTTGACAGTAATAATCACTACCATAGGTGTTATCACTTCATTATTTTAAACACCTACTGTGTGTCACACACTGTATTATACCTCCAATACATTCTTGTGGAATTAAGACACTTTCATTTTATAAAGAAATTGAAATGTAAAGGTTAAGCAATTTGCCAAACATGTGATTTATTAGGTAAGGGAAAATTTAAGCAGTATGTTTATTAACTTGGAAGTCTCAATCAATTAATGATGAGGCATCCCTGTCACTTACCTTGTTGGCACAGTGTCTTCCTGCCTTTGTTGCTTTTGCCTTTCTTCTACTTCTTGATAAAGCCTCACTCAGGGTTGGTTCACATGCCTGTTCCACAGTGAAATGATCCCTGGTCCTTGGCTGCTCCAATGACACTGTCTGCATCAGTCATGCTTTGATTTGGAAATAAGGTGATCATTTTAGGGTGACTATTCAATCATGACCTGAGAGCCAGTGTTCTGTCTTCCAAACACACCTGATGTACTCAGCCCCTCCCTCTGGAGATGTGAACTTCTAGTCCTCCTTAAACCTCTCCAGGGATAGAATTTCTCCAGTCTAAGTAGCCCAGTTCTTTAGGCAGTTCAACATTTCCTCTCCTTAATCTAACTGCATGCTCTCTTATTTGCTATTCTGCAGCGTTAGAGGCTACCTGCTCATAGATAATGCATCCTGTGAAAGCCTTCTCTGGAATGGGAGGCAGTAACCAGGCAACCCTTTGCCTTCCCTTCACAGACTAACCTTTTGCAATTCTTGTGACCTTTCCTCCAAAGTCTATTTTTCATTCCTTTAATCTTTTTGTCACTGCCCCTTCTAACCTCTAGCATCAACATCAAGGAGACCAGGTTCTGACACACAGAAATGCCACTCGCAGGTGGCAGGCAAATTGGCATGCTTAGCACAGCCCCGTGCTCCCTCTGGGGATTAATAATAAATACTATTTGATGATGAAATCGGAGTGCATTTTCTTTTCAATGAGACAGTGTCAACTGTTTTCTTCTAAAATAGAAATGAGCAGAATACAAAATTGAACAGCCTTCATTTCTCCCCACTCAGGAGGCTGTTATTACTGATCTGGTTGGCATTCCTCCTGGCTGAACTCAGACAGGAAGAGACTTAGCAGGTGCCATTTCACCTTCCCTGGATAACTAGCTATTATTTATGAAAAATTGGAGATGAGTACTTTGGGTGCTTTGTTTTCTTGCCCTTTATTTCCTGATCTAACTGGTGTGTCTTCAATTATTAAAGCAGGTGACTTTAACCATTATGCTACTGTGTCAAGGCAAAAATAGAGAAAAGAATCATACATACACTTCAAAAATCAAACAATTATACAAAGATTTGAAGGACTAATCCTCCTGGCATTAGGGGGTATTTGATATGTCCTAGACTTGGAGTAGTTTTAAAAGCAAGTGTGGTAAGGGAAGAGGGAAAATAACCTAACCCAAAAATTTATATTTATCAAGTAAGAAATTTGAGATTTTTAGAGGCTAAGCTAGTTATATATGTATAACATTCTATTCAGTGATGCAGTGTGGGTTGGAACTTAGGTTTTACTATGTCCATGCTGTGATTTAAATATGGAATGTCCTCATAAGCACATGTGTTGAGCACTTGGATCCCAGTGGTTAGCACAGTGTTTGGAGGAGATGGAAACATTAGGAGTAGCATCTAGCTGGAGGAAATAAGTCACTGGGGTCATGTCCTTAAGGCTAGCCATTGTCCTCAGTCCCATCTCTCTGCTGCTCCATGGGGTGAGCAGCCTCTGGCATATGTACTCATTTCTCATGGTGGGCTCAAAAATCATTAGATTCAATGACCAGGGGCTGAAATTTCTGAAACTTTAGGCTAAAATAAGCATTGCAATATTCAGCACATACCGCTCATTTCCAGTCTTTATGTAGCGTTACCCCACTATCTCTACTGTACTCCTGGTCTTTTATGGCAAAAGGGAATATAAAACGAGCATATGACATCCATAGGGAATGAGCCTCCACATATGGTAAAATTAAAATTGGTATGCTTACATTTGGATGGAAGCCAGTACTCTGCTTTCCTTACTCCTGTGCCATTCCCTCCTGCAACTGAGGACATTGAACAGTAGAGAGAAAAATCAGTTCCCCAATGGAATACAATGAAAGATACAGTGTTCTTTCCACATCAAAGAGAATTCATAGTTAGTGATGAATGCCAGAAAGGTGTAACCAATAATAACGCTAAAGGTAAACAAGCCAATAAAGTATACACTCAAATAAGGATGTCTTATTAATTACTAAATGAATAATTATAAAGGAAGACAGGAATTTAGATACATCTACAACAAGGAGTATTAAATTAGTTTGTAAAACAGAAAGGGAAGAAGATTTATATGGAGTAATATAATTAAGAAAGTTTAAAATAAGCTAGGTCTGGCTTTGCATACCTATAATTCCAGTACTTGGGAGGCAGAGACAAGGGAATCTAGAGTTTGAAACCATCCTGTGCTACACAGCAGGAGATGCACTTGGATAATAAGAATAAATCATTGTTTGGATTAGAATACATTATAAGGTGACTTGTTAGAGATAAAGATGACACTGAAGAGGAAACTTGGGATGATCTATAGAAAAATGCTCAAAGCCATGCCAAGGAAAATGGAATTTATATTTAAATCTTTGAGGTGCTTCAGTATCACCCAATAAGTCAGCTGATCACAGCCACATGAGCTCTCAAGTTTGGCTTAAATTAACTTTCACAACATAGCCCCTAATTTGCCAGCCACACACCACTTGCTTTAAGTTAGTATTGAAATAATTTTTCAGGAGTGTGTCCCTCAGCCCCATCTTATTTCTATGCTATAACCGACATTGCCATAGTCACTGACCAAAAAGTACTTACTGCACATCCTCCTACCACTAGGAGATGGCATGTGATGAGGACAAAATTTATCCAGTCACAGTGGGACAGCAAAAGCAGTTCAAGCTGAGTCTTCCCATCTTTAAAATGGAAAGTCAGATTACACACTCCTGGTTTGTAGACAGGTGGCTGTTTCAATACACAAATGTTAAATTTAAATGCTACAGGTAAAATAATAAATAACACTGTTAGTGTTTATTGGAAAAATCTAGGACTCCTAGGCAATGGAGTAGGTGATTAAGATATGCCATGTTCCATGAGGTAGTAACAAATGCACTATTTAAAATCAGAAACTCTTGTAAACACACCTATAATATAGAGATGGAAGGTGCTAGTATGGCTTGGAGAATTGATTAGTTAAAAATGTTGAAGTACATTTAAGAGTTTATGTAGTGTTCATAATTATTTTTATTTTCTGGTTAGGGATAAAAGTTAATAGAATTGAGGTAGCATTTTCAAGAGAAGAGCACCATCTGTTTGCCATGCAAACACCAAAACCATCATTTGACTCTCCAAACCCATATGAATGTTAGATGAGCTTGGTGACCTGCCTGTAATTTCAGAGCCAAGGAGGCAGGGACAGCAGAATCCCTCATCCAAGCTGGCTACTTGGCAAACCCTTGGCTCAACTTAGAGATCCTATCTCAATGTATAAGGTGTGGAATGATTCAAGAAGACACATGACCTCTGGTCTCCACATGTAATCACACACTATGTGTACCACATACAGATAACCACACACTTAAGAAGAAAACAACAGTGACAGTGTCAGTTTATAAATGAGGAGAACTAAATTAGTAGTAAGAATGTATGCAGTGAGCCAGGAGCACCTACCACATTTCTGCTCATGTAAAAGTACTGGACAAATTCACTGAGGGTTCAGATGAGAGAGGTTATGTGTTCAGGCTGGACCCAAGTTCAAAACTGTGACTTGCTGGAAATTGCTTCCACGGCTTACAGGGCACCAGGGGCCACCCTGGAGATGCCATGGAATGCCATTGAAGGCAACTGTTATTGTTTCTTCCTGCCTTTTGACTCAGATCTGTCATGGAGAGTAGTCTGCCCGGTTTACCATGCAGCGACATTGTGAAGTATTTGAGACATCCTGCCTGGATTCTCAGATTTTTAAGTATGTAATTTCCTGTCAGAAAAACCAGAGTGTTCATTTCTGTCTTCTCTGTAATTCTCCGTATTCCTTTTACAGGGTGGCCTTCAGGAGTATTTCTCATATAACACTGATTTTCTACTACATTAAAAACAAGACAGTTCAGCAAATTTCACAGTATAATTCTTAAATGAATTTCAATATTTCTGAATTTCAATAATTTGCATTTGCATTATTTTTACACTTCTTAAATGATTTTACTAAAACTATATGGAAATAACAATAAAAAACCCAACAGGAACAATTTATATCTTTTTTTCCTTTTTTATTTGAATTAGAAACAATCTTATTTTATGTACCAATCCCAGTTCTCTCTCCCTCCCATTCTCCCATGACCTCCACTGACCCCCATTCCATCCCTCTTATGCTCCATAGAAAGGGTGGGACCTTCTATTGGAGATCATCAAAGTCTTTCACATCATTTGGGGCAGGGCCTAGGCCCTCCCCCACTTGTCTAGGCTAAGAGAGTATCCCTCTATGGGGAATGGGTTTCCAATAACCATTTGTACACTAGGTATATGTGTTGTTCCATTACCAAGGGTCCCATAGAGTGCCTAGACCTCCTAACTGACACCCACATGCAGGGGGCCTGGTTTTCAAGCCCAATTTTGTACCTTAAAGAGACAAAAATTTAGATTGCTAGACCAATAGTTCAAAGATACTATGTCCAGATCTTGAACCTAATTATTATGTTTCCAAATTCTATGTGTTCTCTAATCTATCATTCACCCAGTATATCATACATAATTCACAGCTGATTAAAAAACGGTAATTTTTAATTCAGATTCTTATCTTGTTCCACAACTTGAGGGTGAACCGGGAAGAGTCACCAACACTCAAGCAGAGTTCACAATTTTCATTCCTAGGGTTAGTGTCAGGGAATACCTGTAAAATAATATATAAAAGTCCTCAAGGGGTCAATGGTGACAAATTAAAATAAATGATCCCTATGGATAAATCCATAGCTAGTGGAAGTCATTGTTTATAGTTTATAATACTTAGAAGGCTTTATTTCTCAAACCACCATTTCTTATACACTGTATGTTATCTAAGCAGCCAAGGACAAGACAGGTCATTTCTGATCTGTCACACCTTTACAACAGCATTCAAAGTACTGGCCCTTAACTCTAGGACCTGTGAAGAGAAGTACAAAATGCACACAGTGCTTCTTGGCATAGTAAAGGTATGTAAACCCAAAGTACCATCCCCAAGATGCCTGGAATATGCAAAGTTCTCTCTGGGGGCAGGGAGGGTTTCATTGCTTCACAAAGCCTTAGCAGAAAGAGAAGGCTTCCAAAGAGAAGTGAGCAACACTGTAGATAAGTGTGCAGCCAATTGCCGTTGTTGTTTGTTTGCTGGACAATTAACTCAGCAAATCCAGTTCACTGTTGGATACTAGTATGGCCACAAAAGCACTCTTCTTGTTCTCCAAATGTGCACGTTTTTTAGAGTGGAATTTAAATTTATCATTTCAATTCCTTTTTTTTTTTTTTTTTCCAGTAGCTCACAGATCACTTTCCCCCACACTTACTTTCTGTTTCAGTAGAAATGCATGGATGCTGACTGCCAGTTTCTGGCCCTCATAAAAGCAGAGGGTTTGAATGTCACAGGGAATACTGGTTTCTTCAAGGCCCTCCAACATTTTCTTTTTAAACTACATAAATAGCTTGAGGGTGAGAAAAAGAGAGGCAAGTGCTGACAAGACGGTAAAAATGTTTCTTTTCAAAAGCAAGTTGGATAGGCTATCTGTGCCGTTATAAAAAGGATGAGTATAAGGTGAGGTCTGGCAAAGGAGCAAAACCAGAAAAGACGATATGAAATAGTGCATATTAGGAAATTAGAAGACCTCAAATCAGTCTTTTAATCAGGGTTAGCTTTAATGTTTCAATTGGGAAGATACATTAGATTTTTCAGATACCCTTGAGCTTGGTTTGTTTCATAAAATACACTATAGGACCACAGACTTTATCAGCTGCGTCTTCCTTACTCTGCACCTTCTGGGCAGGAAGATTTCCCACACGGAAATGTCACCACAGGGAAAGCTCCAAGCTTGGCACTCCCTCTTTCCTCATTCTGCTTTTCCAAGTTGTGGAACCCACATGGTTCCAGCACTCCTTTTTTCCATTTGATTTTATAATTCCATTTAAAATGTTTAGTCACTAGAGAGGAAAAGAAAACTGAAAATGTACTTCATTAACATGAGTTTTAAACAATGGCAAATCAGTCCTTTTACCATTTTTGCAATTTTTCAAATGAGCTTAGAATAGTCCTGGTATTTTTCAAGGTTTGTTTAGTATTTTAATAACAAAGATTTAACTAAAGACATAAAAGAAAAAAAGTTTCATTGGGACACATTAGTTATGTAATTTTCTTTTTGTACTTCAAAGTATTATAAAACCAATATCTTATAAAACCAATATCCAAATTAAAGCTAAGAAATATTACTGACTACAAATGAATAGGATGAATATTTTTCTTTCTGCGTCCTTCAAATTATAAACATGCTGTCTTCATATTCATTCACTTCCCTTTTCTTTTTCTCTGTTTACAATTTTATTAGAAACCTTTTGTTATTTTTTAACAGCATTTTAAAAATTATTTTTTCTTCTTTTACATATTGATTCCAGTTCTCTCTTCCTCCCTCCCTCCCATGCCCCTCAAACCTCCCTCCTATCTCACCCTCCCCCACTCCACAGGGAGGGTGAAGCCTCCTAGGAAGGATCAACAAAATCTGTCAAGTCATTTGGAGTAGGGTCCAGGCCATCCCTCCCCCCCCCCCCCCCAGGCTAAGGGAGTATCTCTCCATGGGGAATGTGCTCCCAAAGCACCTTCAGAGGTCCCTTAATCTGCCCAGGTCTTCTAACTGAGTGAGCTCCTCATTCAGGGAGTCTGAGTCAGTATAATGCTGGTTTCCCAGCTATCTGTCTGGGGGTCCTTTAGCTCCCCCTTGTTCAGGTCAGCTGTCTGTGTGTTTCTGTAGCCTGGTCTTGACCCCTTTTCTTATCACTCCTTCCTCTCAGCAACTGGATTCCAGGAGTTCAGATCAGTGGTTAGCTGTGTCTGCTTCTGCTTCCATCAGCTATTAGATGAGGGCTCTATGATGGCATATTAAGTTAGTTATCAATCTCATTATCAGGGAAGGGCATTTAAGGTAGCCTCTCCACTGTTGCTCAGATTGTTAGTTGGAGTCACCCTTGAAGGTCTCTGGATATTTCTCTAGAGTCAGTTTTCTCTTCAAACCTATAATGGCTCCCTCTATTATGGTATCTCTTTTTTTCACTCTTGTCTTTTCGTTCCCCGCACTTCCCTTTTCAAATGGACACTCAGGCCTTTTCTTAAAGCCAAGATCTCAAAATCAGGTCTTCCCTTCACCTCTCTTGCCCTTCCTCCCTCCTTCCCCCCCACACCCTCCCCTCCCCTCTGTCCATCTCCTCCTCCTCCTTCTCCTCCTCCTCCTCCTCTTCCTCCTCCTCCTCCTCCTCCTCCTCCTCCTCCTCCTCCTCCTCCTCCTCCTCCTCCTCCTCCTCTTCTTCTTCTTCTTCTTCTTCTTCTTTGTAAGCTTCTTTCCCCCAAGGCAAAATGAAGACTAGGGGAGACTCCCATGGTTTTGAGATTCCCAATGACTTTCATTGTGTGAATCACAGGAATTCAGACAGCTGATTCTGTATCTGGGCCTGGGTTCTGTCTCCATCAGCCTCATAGTTTAACAGCTTCCTTTACCTGATCTGTTAATTCATTTACATAGTGAGCTCAGCAAAACACAAGCTCTGAGCAAGCAAGCATCCCAGGGAGAAGAGATGAGACTGCTTATCCAGACAATGATGTTCCAAGATGATCACCCAAGATCCCAGAAAACCTGGATTCTTGGAAATTTGGCCCATCTAGATTATTTGTCTTAAGTAACTGCAAATCTTCAAATAAGTAATGAAAGTGATCTGACTTTGTCTAGGCAAATACTGATTCTCTGACTTAAAGTTATTTAACAACTCATTACTCATGCAATGCAGCTAATGTAGTAGTGAGAGCTCAGATATTTCAGTCACACAAACTGGGCCCTCAAATCACCCACTGCTTACTGCTCCCTGTCTAGAAGGTAACAATTCATGATTCTTACTGATTAGTCTTAGGCAAATATCTCAGGTCTTTTTTTTTTTTTTTTTTTCTTTACAAGAAATAGCTGGAATCCATTTGACTTTAACTTAAAAGCTGTTTAGTGGTATTATCATAAAAATCCACTAAGATTCCAGGTGCTTTCTCTCTTCCCATTCCTTTAAGCAGCAGCCCTGGTTCCTGAAGGGAATTGTGTGGCGAAACTCTGAAACTTGTAGTTAAGTTCATGTCTTACAGATGATTGATGCCATTTTATTATAAATATATCCTTTTATGACCTTCTTTCACGCTAGTTGTAAAGAAACATCACCCAACTTTACAAACAAAAATTCCAGTTTGCCTTTCCATATTATTTTGCATTGTTTAGGAATAATGATTAGTCATTTAGAGAATAAAATGGCAACTTCAAAGTCATAAACACTTCACATGTTGGAACCAAACTTCTATGATTTTCAGAAATAGGGAGTTTGGGCTTTGCTTTATATTGAAGAAATAAACTATGTAGGTTTTATTTAAATTCTACAAGTAAATCACTGTTTTGATTTGCTTTCTAATTCTGGAATTATTTATTTGTGGCAACCCAAGGTTAAGAATATCAATCTAATGGAATTAAAGAATGGTCTGATCCACCTCCACAGATGAACCCTAGAGACTACACTTACAGAAGTTTCACTTGTCCCTTCTACGTTTATCTGCACATTTAATTTTTTCTAACTGTTGAGCATGGTCAAGTTAAAACCAGGCTTCTAATTTGCATGCTCCTATATTAAACTGGGATATGCTACGTCCCAGAAGCTCTTCAGCAAAGGACTTCCTAGCTCCTTGTGCTGACTATAAGGAAGATTATGGATAGACTTAGGGTAATGCTTCCAAAATAAGGCTCAGATTCTTACCTGAGGGGCACGCTATGGTTTGGTACCACATAAAGTCTTGCAACATTCTGTCTGCCATGTTTAAGATGATTAAGTAAATTCTATCCAGGATTCAAGGTAGCAAAGAAGTGGTAGCCTGTTTGGATGGACAAGATCAGAGTCAGGTGAGTCTCGCTTGATTCTGTTGTTTAAAGAGGACCTGGCTAACCTCACATCAGCATGGTTTTTAGATAAAGAACCAGAAGACACTACAGTGGTTTCTCCCTTGTTAGGGATCTATTTCCTTTATATGAAAACTTTCTCTCCCTGAAGGGAGCAAGGGGCTCAGTTTTAGGTGGATCAAATAACTTAGGTCAGAAAAGTAGATCAAATAACTGATAAAGGAAGCCCCTGAAACTTACAAAGCTTAGAGAATTCAGAAAGTGGCAAGATTCTTAAGTTTTCTAAATTGTAGACAGAGAGTAAATAATTGCCAGGTTAGGACAGTCCTAAAGCATGTGACACCTTTAAAGAACAATTGAGGGTAGATTTTTATGGCTCTTGTAAATTTAAGTTTGAGGAAATAAGTTATACTTTATTATGTGCTAAAATATCAGAGCAAGCTGATGGGAGATATCATTCTGTATATGTTTCTCATACTGGTTTAATGATTAAAGCACTATTGGCCAATAGGAAAGCAAGATAGGCAGGACTAGAAGACAAGGAGGATTGGAGGAAGTAGTAAGGAGGGGTCAGCATGGAGAGACCGGGGAGACCAGACGCCTGCCCCACTTCCCGGTAAGGAGACCACGTGGAAATACATAGAAATGGGCTAATAATTAAGACAGAGCTAGCCGATAAGAAACTAGTAATGGGCCAACAGAATTATATCAAATACAGAGTCTCAGTGTGTTAATTGGGGCTGGTGCGGTGGCGGGACAAGACTGGAGGCGGGAATAAAAACCATACTCCGTTACAGCAAGCAGTACCACAAAAATCCATTCACTTAAGGCAATTAATAGGTGTTTCTGGACAGCGAAGAAATTTTAATAAAATGTGATATGTTGATAGACCGGGGAAGAGCAAGGTATAACAGAAGTAAGGAAAACTGACTTAGGAGATGTAAGCTTGCAGACAGCTGCTCAGAACAAGAAGGAGACACCAAAGCTGGGTTAGAACTTTATCTGTAGCCCCACGCTATCATTTTGTTTTACGTAGTGAGAACATTAGGAAAATGTAGATTCAACCAGAACTTCAGATGGTTCATATAGAAAGCACAGGGATTTATCTATGTACTTCCATGATTCAGTGAGTTAAGTCATTCACAGCAGGGTGGATGGGGCACAAAACACATGCCCAACAAAACTTCCAGCTTTCCACCCACTGCCCCATTCTGATATGAAGCTAATATGCATTAACGACCATGCTGGCACACAATGCATGTTCAGCTAACATTTCTTTAAACCATTTCACTGTCAGTAAATTTATAAAAATAAAAACAGTTTCAGTCAACATTTCCATCTTTTCTGGGACATTTGCATTTTTACCATCATATGGCCTTTGGGCCCAAGAGGCCCATTTGCAGTGTGAGTATCCAAATAGTACTTCACACTTTCTATCAAAATATTCCACTCTTATGTATAGAGTAGTCAAATATCTTCAGGTACATTTAGCATATGCAGATAACTTGCATGTCCTTAACAGTATGGTCCCTGAACTGTTGACAAAAGTTACTTCTCTGTGTCATATGCTCAGACTATGAGATATTGGGAAGGACTAAAAACTTGTCATTGGGGCTTCATGGAGGCTGTCTGAGAATTGAGTTGAGGGTGAAATTTTCACAGGCATCACAAGAGGTGCCTGTAGTTTGTATTTTTCTTTGGGTCTTCAGCTCCCAAATAACAACATCAAAATTTATTAAGGAAAGCTTGGCCTTAGCTTAGACTTGTTTTTAACCAGCTCTCATCACTTAAATTAACCCATTTCTAGTAATCTACATTCTGTCATGTATCACCCATCCTGTGTGCCCTGAGTCTCCTCATGTCTCTCTTGCATGCCTAAATTCCTCCTTCTCCCTCTCTCTGCCCAGAAATTCCACTTTTTACTACACCAATCACAGAAATACACCTTCACACAGTGTGCAAATATTCCACAAAAATTTCTCAAAGGAATTTTCTAGAAATTACTCTTAATTTCTGTATCTCCTTATTCTAGAAATGTGCACAGATTTGGGGTATGAACACTAACATGAGGCAACTTAGGCATGGGTTCTAGCCATTCCTTCACATGTGAACTGTTGTCTCAAGAGTTCCAGTCTTGTCCTCATGGACTTGCACATTGCTGCTCCTGTTGACGTCCTCTAGGCAGCAATGACAAGCACAGGAGGAGTACTTGTGCAAACAGAAACTCTGATATAAGGAACAACAGTAACTGTTCTGCTCACTGTTTTCCTGGAAGAAACCTCAGGCCCTGTGAAGAACTGAGGCACAGACAGTTCTTAATCAACATTCTAAAAGCACTTTACAACTGCTGTGACTTCCTGAAGGAAAAATCCTAGGGCCATCTGAAGATACATGGCTTAAGGGGTGTGTGTGTGTGTGTGTGTGTGTGTGTGTGTGTGTGTGTGTGTGTGTGTGTGAGAGAGAGAGAGAGAGAGAGAGAGAGAATACATATGTATGCATGTGTTTGTGGTATGTGTGTATAAGCTGAAGTGGAACTAGGGGTGAAAGATTTCTTTCTCTCAACTTAAATTCTTTGCATTAAAGTGCTGCCACTTTTACCCTGGATGTCACTAGGTTTCACTTTGAGGCCCATCGCTCCTTTATTGACTAATGGCACATGGCTGGACCATCAACAGCTGCACCTATGGAGATTTATTTCTCTTACTCCCAGTATAACAGCAAAACCATTTATGTGTGTTGTACTCAAGTCCCATGTCTCCAATATGGAACAAGCCAAGAACTGGGGAAAGTTACCTGCTACTTTGCCTTCCACAGATTATCCTGTGACAATATACACACATAAGATAATTACTAGGTGGTCTGCGTGAGCTTTGAGAAAGAGGTGTCATATAAATATAAGGCATTATCATTATTTTTATTGCTGGATTAATTAGGTCATAACCCAATCTAACAATAAAGACATTACTTAGATGTATTTTAATTATCTGTTTTGAATTAAAAATATGTCAGGTGTGCAGATATCTGATTTGATGCCAGAGTGTGACAATTTTGTTACTTCTCCGTGTATGTGGAGTTACTCTAATCATGGAACTGTTCGACATTTGTCTAATACTCTGCTAGGTCTTTTTGTTTGTTGGTTTGTTTCAGTTCCTGTAATTATAAATAGTATATTCTTAGCATTGGGGAACTACAACTTAAAAAATATATTGCAAGTTACTGTCTTCATACAGTCAATCTCTTTCCATTTCAGGTCAGAGAGACTATTCTACTTCCTAAGCAGAGCTCAGTGCTCTCTCCCAGTGTTCATGGCTCTAGCATGACATAATGCAAATGCCACTCTTGGGTCTCTAGCAGAGAAGCATAGGAAGTTTGACTTTGTCAGAATCCTTCAGTACTGACTTTATAAATAAGGTAAATACATCTGTGGCTCACTTTGTATTATCCCAGTTTTTGTCTATCATGTCTACATCATTATTAATAGAGAAGTCCATTCTTCTGTGTGAGGTAATCCAGTTTCTGTTTTTGCATCTGAAAAGAAGTAATACAAACTGTCAGCTTCTAGTAAATGTTCTAGAAACACAAACATTTTAATATTGCTTTTATTTATTTTGTATGTGTTTATGTGTGTGTGTGAGTTGTGGGTGAGGCTACATCCATGTTGAGCATATGGAGGTCAAAGGACAACTTGTGAAATGATTCTCTCTCGCCACCTCATGGGTTACAAGGATTGGGTCATCATCAGGCCTGAGGTAAATGTGTTCACTTGATGAGCTACCTCTCTAACTGAAAAATATGAATATGTCATCTTCTTCAGTGTTAATGCATATTCTATGCCTTTGAGATGATGACCTTTCTCCTTTGTATTACAGCATGAGTGCTGACGGAGAGCTGCCTGACTTCCTCCTCATGGGATACTTGTATGACTGTTCATCTCTGGTGTAGGTTAACAGGAAACCTGGAGATTTCCTACTTTACAATTTCCATTCCTGCCTGACAAGCTCTTTCTCAAACTTCCATAAACACTGGGGACCTGTCAGTATTGTCTCCAGCATATATTAGATTTCTCCATATATCCATGTTTTGCATCTAAAGATTGAGCTCTCACCTTGGTTTATCTACTTCTCTTCTCAGTGGTTGAATGGTATGAAGTGAGTTGAAGTAGTTTGCATAGTACAATTACACATTGGGAAGATGGGAGGAAACTGTAGGGAAAAGGTACCAAGCTGTGAGTCAGCCAATAGGAGGGCTTATAAAGAAATGGAAAACGAAGGCTAGGGATAGAGGGCAAAGGCAAGATTCAGGCTGACATATAATGAGCAACTTGATGGATGCTTGCTCAGAAGGAGAACAGATAGGTGGGTGATTGCTGCAAGCAACCCTAAGATGCCCCACATTTTATAACTGGACGTTGTAAGCATGTGGGAGCTCTGTTAACCTAAAGGGACAGAGATGAGTAGGCACTCTCCTCTTCTCACAAGTGGGATACTTTTCTGGATATGAGCACCTTCTTGGAACTGCACTCAAGTTGCTACAGTGTCAATCAGTTTACTCTTGATTGATAACCCTTGACTCTTGTTTGGCCCATGGCTTATTCGAAAGCTCACCAAATCTTCCTCAAACTCAGGCTGTCTTTGATCCTTCAATGCTATGTCCTGTCAGGCTTAAGCTGCTCCTAGAAAGTAGTGAGGTCACTGATGTCAGACTGGAACCCCTCATAGAAGATGAGTAAAAATCTCATGCTCAAAGCAAGATTTACAGTCTCACACTACCATTCAGATTGTAAGGATGGATTGGAGAAGGACTAGGCAGCATTTTTTTGCACACATTTATTTTATCTTTAAAATTTCTGTAGTTTGGATGATCTGATATCTTGACCTCATTGACCGTGAAGAAACTTACCTGAAGGGTTAGCTAAGTCTAAGATACAGTGAACAGATTACTTGTAAACATGATTTAAATATGCAAATGGACTATAACATTCATTAACCTTTCAGTATGCTCCCAGAAAAAGGGTGACAAACTGGCCACAAGAATGCACCATTATAACCCTATTATTACTTGGCTTAACATCGGGCATTTTATTGACTAATTGAATGGAAGATCTTTTTAAATCTGTTAAAAGAACATTAATAGACCAATGATTTGTTTTGTTTTAACTATGAGCCTTATGGTCACACCTGCCATTTTATTATAGTGTCTGTAGAAAAGTCATGATCTTTGACATATTTTGATAAGTAAAATTTTGTTACAGCAGGGTCAGATTATCAATTTAGCTTTGTGATCTTGGTCATAGGAGTAAATTACAGCTACTCAAGGCTGTCATAGCACTATGTATTTCATTATAGATAATATATGACAGATAGATTAGACTGTGTTCCAATAAAACAATATTTAGAAATTGTTTTATTATATTATCTAAATGTATTTTATGTGATAGGACGTTATACATGTGAAGGTCAGAGGACAATTTTCAGGAGCAATTTCTATCCTTTCACTATGTGAGTTTCTGGGATTGAACTCAGATTGCCAGGTTTGGCAGCAAGTGCCTTTATCCACTGAGCCATTTTGCCAGCCCCTCTAATAAAACTTTATTTTTAAAACAGGTGTCAGCTAAACAACTTCCATGTTAGGTTGGTCCAAGAGTCATAGTTAGCCAACTTCTATCTATGGAATCTTAATTTTATGTTTTCATAATCATCACAGTGTACTAGGGTAGTTTACTAAAAAAATAAATTCTTAGACTATATCTTAAAACTTACAAAAAAGTTTTGTTATTTGGATAATTAGCCACTTTTATTTCTATAATTCTTTCTCATTATTATTTCATTTCCTCAATGTATCAGTCATATGAAAGATCTCATTATTTAAGAGAAGAAGAATGTTATTGGCCCTCAGCAAGGCATTGCTATAGATACTAGAGAGAGAAAAGAGACTCAAAGAAAAATATATTACAATAAGCTTATAATTTATCAGAATCTAAATCAGATCTATCATTACAGCTCAGTGGATAAAGGCACTTGCCCCCGAACCTCAGGACACTAGTTAGTCCCTGGAAAAGAGAGAACCGATTCCCACAAGTTGTGCTCCCCCTCCATATCTCCAACATTTTACATGCATTTTTTCTTAAGATCTAAAAAGAAATGTATTTAAATAGGTATATGTCATGTGGTATCTTTTTCTAGGGCAGGGGTTTCTGCTATATTCCTGATGAACACGTGCCCTGGCCAGAGTGCGGCTTCCTCAACCTCTGCTCTAACTCATTTCATGGGTTTATTAATATGTGGGCAATTAAGTTATATTCTAATCAAATAAAAGTAGTGAATATTTGTAACTCTTTACACATTATTTTTGGATTAATGCTGTGTATTTATGGTATACAGTGTGCACTGGCTGTGCATGTATACAATGTATACTTACTAAACCGGAGTAATCAATATACCTATTTTATTATTATTTGTGTTTGGAAACTTTTTATTTAGTGATTAATTAAATATTTGCCAGCTTATTTTGGACTAAAAACACACTCATTGTTCTCCAGTTGACAAGAAATTATTTCTTTTGTCCATGTTTAGTAAACTACTCTGTAACTTTCCAATTCTTCATCAAGCTTCCTATCTTTTTAAGCCTCTGATAATCGCTGTTATAGTTCAGATTGATTTAAAAATTATTCACATAAAGTGCTGTCTTTCTTTTTTCTGAAGTATCACTTATTATTGGAAGCCAGAGGCTATCATTATTTATCATGTCTGAATGATATGCAACTGGGCATATATGCCAGATTTTCTCACCAACTGGTGGATATCTAGGTTGATTCCTATTTTAGGTCTTATGAAAAGTGGATCAACAAGCATGGGTTTGCAGGTGTGTCAGACACACTGCTACCTATATCTATATATCTCTAGAAATTAGATAGCTAGCAAGATCATATGATGGATTTATTTTTAGTTTCTTGAGGAACCTTCATGTTCTTGCCCATGATGGTTTTACTAATTTATAGTCCCTTAAAAACAGCACGCCAACATTTCTCTTTCGTCTCTTTGACAAGGACAGGTTTGGTGTAACCCTTCTCAGTGTGGAGCTGTCTAACTTGCAGTTCAGCTGCCTTTTCATAAAGGCATATAGTACTAACTTTGTTGCTCTTTCTTATGAGTAAGTGCCTTGTTGACAGAGGATGCTGCTAGAAAGAATTGGAATATTTGATAGTTAATTCTGTGTACCAGCTTTTCTTCATTGAGTGACAATTTATACAATTGGTCAATCATTAACTCTGGGGGAATCCATGAGTATTTTTTCCAGAGAAGATTGGCATCTGAATCAGCAAACTAAGTGAGGGAGCCTCAATGTTAACAGGAACCACCCAGTCTAATTGAGGGTCAAACAGAGGGTGAAAATGGAAGGAGGACGTTTCTCAGTTTTTCTATCCAAATGGGGTGCACTTTTATCACTCTTCAGAATCCAGAATTCATCTAGACTTTGGACTCCAGGATCTGTACCACTGTTGCTCTAGGAATCTCTCTGGCTTTTATTCTTTCATTTGGTCAGCAATATTGCTGTCTCTCATTGTAAGGCTTCTGTGTTTTTGGCTGCTACTGATGTCTCTGGCTCTTCACCTTCAACATGGCCTATCATGGAAACTTTTATCCTTACCCTACATCTGGCATACTCTGACTGATATAAACTACATTACAGACATTGTCACCATTGGCAGTATTTTGTAATAGAGTGTGAACAATCCCGATGATGCCAGCATTTCTCAAAACTTAAGTTCAAAGCCTTTTTTGACAGTCAAAGCAAATTTCTAGTTATGATTTCCTATAGACTTAAAAATGAAAACCAGAGCAAAAGAAAATAAAAAGAAAAACAACAACTAAACAAAAAAGCAAAAGCAGAAGTATGTGCTCCAAATACATGATGGTATAAGGTAAACTCTCTTCTTCTTCTGGAAGGCAAAAATAGAGAAATAGCCAAGGGGGAGAACTAATTATAAGACCAAACTCACCAGGGCAAACAATTTATCCTTTAACACATGGCTGGCATTCAGGGCACATAGTAGAGTAATGTGTACTCCAGAAGAACTAGGCAGCTCTGCTCCTATGTTTTTGATGGAGTCCATAAGGCCTTTCTCTTGGGCTAATTTTGCATGCTTCCTGTGTCTTTCCTTGGTGGATACCATGTTATTGACAGCTGTAACTACACAGAATCTCACATATAGCTTCCACTTCAGTCTCAAAGCTTAACACAACAAGCTTTTAGAGATCATATTTTGACACATCGACTTGATACTTCTTGCCTTCTTTTGAAATCTCAGTGGAAACTTCAATGACTGTACAATACTTGCACTCTGTATGCCTATATAAAACAACACCACATTTATTATGCCATGGTCTGCTGCCAGGTAGGCCAGATCTCAACCCATTGGTATCATGGATGTAGTGTTCCTGAGAATCTAGATGACTGACTAACAACAGAGCACCTTGGAGCTCTCTTCTGAAGGCAGTAGTATATTTGCCTTTATATCTTAGAGCATGAGATGACTATGTCCAGACACATCCTGAGATATCCATTATGAGTAATCACAGATTGTGGAATTACTTTTGAGCATGTCCACTTTATAGCTAAATTGCAAATATTTCTGAATCATTTTGCTATAATTTTTGCCACCAACGATCACTATACACCTGTGTAGAAACAGCCAAAAATACCTGGGTGGTGGTGGCACACACCTTTAATCAGGAGGTAGAGACAGGTGGATCTCCATGAGTTCAAGGCCAGTTTGGTTTACAAGAGCAAGTTCCAGGATAGCTAGGGCTACACAGAGAAACCCTGTCTCAAAGAAGCAATAACAACAAAAAGAAACAGCCAAAATGCTCATAGTATAGCCTGGATGCTGTGGTGCCTTACAATATCCTGTCTAGTACCAAGTTTCAGGGCCTGGGTAAAACACAGACAGGTCCTTTTCTAGAATGTAATACAAATGGCTTCTTGTCAAATTCCAAGCAAAGTCCTGTGTTTGTTTGTTTGTTTAAATATTTGTTTTTGATATCCTATGAGCACTGTCTATACTATCCTCATTACCATCAGTATTCTGATTTTCTGGGTCCACAATAGAATCATTCATTAAATTTACTCACAGGAGCTTCTGTGGTGTGCTTCTACAAACTTTTTCCAAATTCCTTTCATAAACCAATTTCAAAGGCTTCTGGACCACATGGCCATTTATAGTCACAGAAATTCCCCCACTCCAGGTACCAATTTAATGTTAATTAACTTTTTATCACTATGGTCAATACTTAAGAGAAATTATTTCACAGAGGAAGAGTTTTAGTTGAATTGTGGTGTAGGAAGTTTCAGTTTGTAGTTCTCTTATACTCTGCTGTTCGTGGTTCATGGTGAGACAAAGCATTGTGGCAGGGAATCTGTGGAGAAGCAGAGCTGTTCACTTCATGATATCTAGGAAAGCAGAGAAGTAGAAAGAGGAGCCAGGAACAAGATTTACTTTCTCAGTGGCTATTCTTAATCTCCTATTTCTAAGTTCCACCTCATGATAATCTTAACTGTGAACTCATAAAGGACTAATCCACTGATGTAATTCGACCTTCACGATTCAACAAAAACAAACAAACAAAATATAATAATAAAAAAAACCATACCTTTAATACATGAGGCATCAGGCAACAGTTTTAGACTCAAACCTCAGCATTGTGCTTGATGAACTCATGGTCTTGCAGATATCATGGTTTTTGTAAGTGAAGGGAGTATGAATCTATCTTTGCTGAGTGGTCTCTTTAGTTATATTGTCACATTAAGTATTTCTCTAAGCATAGTCCTTTAGCATCAGGGTTGCTTCATTGGACAGGTTCATGGTTTCAGCAATACATCCTCTCTTTTACACTGCACTGTTTTTTCTGTACCACCTGCTGGATGTTCCTCTCTTCATGATGAATTTAAGCACTAGGGAGCTCTAATTCAGACAAGTGTTGCTTAAAACTATATTAGCCCACCAGACAGGTTTTTAAAATATTGAACGTCACCAAATAAGTGTGGGATCCTGTACATCCACGCATAGAACTTTCAAAGCATAAATGACTCCTCCTATTTCTACAGTATACCATGGACAGTCAGGTTAACTTGATGTTAAACTACAAAGGGAAGGAATTCATACAAATCACAGAATAATAATGTTTTCTTTTCAATGACATTTTACCTGTCACCTAGACAGAGGAGCATTAGGCAGCCTTTAAATAACTGCTTCTGCCTCCAGTTCATTATAGAATTGTTCATTGTTGAGTTGGTTTTTTATTCAACTAAAAAGCAAGCCAGTTATTTAGACTTCTTATTTATAGATATACTTTTTTAATGAACACACACATATATAATTGTCATTTCATTTGAGTATAACTTAGCACTCTTAACTATGCTTATGACTACATCAAAATTATCACCTACATGCTGAAATACCCATTTGATAACCCAGCTCCACTATAGTGTTTTGAAAGTGCTATGAAATGCTCGGTTTGACAGAATAACAGAAATCCAAATAATTATTTCTTCTGTCATTTTAAAAAAAATGCCCTCCCATTTCGCTTATGTATTATTTAATTGACAAGGCACAGAACAGTGCTCCCCTACTCAGTGAATATTTTTCTATGGACACAGAACAACTGTTAAGGTTGTAACAGTAGTGCTCTTTGCACCACGCATTCCATTAACTCCCAAGGCAACAGTATTTCTCCATTTCCTTCTCGCTTCCTAGCACATTACAATAAGAGAGGAAAAGTGAGAGGATGTGAAAACAATTCAATAGATGGCTCATGAAATGGAAAAGCTCCTACTTCATAGGATGAAAGAGAAGTGCGGAAAATCTCAGCAAAAGTTAAAACAGTGATGAGAGAGCAGCTGTTCAGAGGGAAGAGATAAAAGCCAATGGCAGAGAGACCAGGGGGAGCTGAGGATGGGAGCAGAGGGGCTATGAAGCCTTTGAGTGATGGGCTCAAAGACAGTCAGACATTAAAGGAAGCTTTGAAAACACCTCAAACACAGAAGAAAAAAGGCTAGTTAAGCAGGGCTTACTTTATCTCGAGGAAGAACTTGTTTTATTTATGTATATATAAACAGAAATAAAAAGTTGTATTACTTCACGTCACTTCCTTCACTCTTGGTAGGGGCAGTAATATTTTAGAAGAATGGTCTCCTGGCCTGACACAAATAAACTATGTCTTATGACTCTTGATTGCTCTAAAGAAATACTTGAAGCAGAAAGCTGAGAAGATGAGAGTCAGGGTGCTTAGAAAGAATGGCAGCTACTCTATTGTTCTCTACTGTGGGAAATAAGCTCTAGCTAACTGAATGAGCAATCCATGTAACTGAGGTGCAGGTACAGAGGTGAGCCAACACAAAACTCCTCTCCTATCCCCAAGCAATGTTGTAATGATCTTTCTAGCTCCCAAGCATGTGGTACTATTTTGAATAAATTCTCCAAATGGAAAAAAGCCTGAATATGCTTTCTATTCCTCATTGTATCAAAGAATTAAATCCTAAACTATATGTTTGATTCCAATCTTCAAACTGAAGTCTTCCAAGAACTGAAAATGTGTGTACATATACATTTCTACTGACATAGTTTAAAGGTTCTAGCTGACCCCTTTTCTTAAACAAGTGTCTGTTCTCCAAATGTTCAACTGGTCCTCATACTTTTCATCTCAGTAGTTTTTACAGGTCTTAACTCATAAATTAGCATAATTACTACCATATCATGCTAACATTATTTCACCCTCCCCATCATTGTCACTCACACTATGATGACAACCAATACTATAACTGGCATTAATTAAGCATTTACCCTGTGGCATGTACTATGTTGAACACTTTTCATACATTATTTAATTTAAATATTACAATATCCTTCTGAGATAGATGCCAGCAAGAAACTCTCAGAGCTTGGATTTAGCTTTGGTGTGACCTTTTGTTATATCATATTTCCTTGTTATTTGATGTCTTTTTGGTCTCTCTGATGAGATTTTTGGTTCCCTGTAGTTCTCACTCCCTTAGTGTCCCATCTGCCAACAAGTTGCTTCTCCCAAGTCTGGGAGCCTGGGATGTGGGAGGTGTTGCTTAGCAGATGGGATCTGCTTCTGTGTTTGAAGTTAAGAATGGTGAGTTAGCTGTGCAATGCTATCAATCCTCTTGAAGGTCTTGCTATTCTTCATGGGTTACAGTGTGTGAGATTCACGATCTGTTTACTGGTGCTCTGAGGCTGTATCAGCTACTCCAGCTGGGGCTGGCTAAGTATGTGTATAAACACTCTACTAGATCAGTAGTTCCTATGACTTACCTATGCTAAAATACAATTCTGCTTCACTTGTAGCTGCTTCCCCCTTCTAACTTTTATTTTAACTCTAACTCACTAAATTGTTCTGACTCTTTATCCTACTGTTTGGCAACGTGATGCTTATGGGATGGATAGTGGTTAATGGAGTGGTGTGCTTAAGACGAGCTAGTACCAAGTGGACTTGTTCAGGGCCATTGTCCTTTGACAGCCTAGCTTCTTATATGCTTATATTTGTCTTATATGACACAGCTTTCTGTGTCAGCATCTTTCCTACATACCCATTTAATGGTACCACTCATACTTTGTAGACATTCTTTGTGGACTACTATCTCTCCATCTACCAGTCTTTGGTGCATACCAAGATGATTACGACATTTTGATCCATCACTTGGTTATAGGACAAACTCACCCATTTGAAGTTTATTTCGAGGCATCTTGTTTTATGCTAAATAGTGCTTCTTCAGATCAAGCATTATCTCTCTCTGTGGAACAATTGCATCATATTTTGCTTTTAACATATGAACCCTAAGCTCCTGGAAGGTATGAGAAAGATCAGCTAGTTGGGTATGAACTGGGCTCTCATTTTCTCTGTGCACATGGTTAGACTCTATTGTTAAGAGTCCAGCAGGTAAATTGGTTTCTGGTCAACATAATGAACACAGAAATGGCGTGTGCCACCTCTGCACTCACCATAAAGTGTTCTATGCCACCTTAACCTTCTTTCTTCCCCTGTCTGGTGTACAGCTTCCAGGGAAAGACCTTGATGCCTCATAGGACGGCTGATCCTTTACCTGCCATTTGTTTTGGCCTCAAAGTCAGCTCTCCCACTTCTACAGGTCTGGACTTCAAGACCAGGATTCTCTGTCATAATGGCTGGTAACTTTTATCCAAACAAACATCATTACACTGGCTGTTTGCATTTTGTGTGTGTGTGTGTGTGTGTGTGTGTGTGTGTGTGTGTGTGTGTGTGTGTGTGTGTGTGTGTGTGCTGGTGTTCATGGAGGACACAAGAGGATATTGGGTTAACTGAAACTAAAGTTACAAGGAGTCACAAACTGCCCAGTGATTGATCACTGGGAACCACACTCTACTCCTCTGTAAGGGCAGCAAAAGTTTTAACTAGTGCACAATGTGTTCAGCCCTAGATTTTAAACACCAACTCATCATATTCTCTAACCTCAAAACATTTTGACAATTATTAATTACTTAATTAACCAATAACATTGGTGTATTATATATATGATATTCTATTTCTATATACATATCTTGTGCATCTAAAAAAAGTTCTTTAGATGGTATTTCTTGTATTCAGAGGGTTTCCTGACATTATGTAGGTTCAGGATACTCAATAGTCTATTATTACAGTATAGAATTCTAATCTATCATGATTTACATGTCACTGAAAACTGAATAGAAAGCAATGTTCTATAATAAAGAAACAACTCATTAGGAAACCCATGACTCATGGTCCTAAGGCACGGTTTCTATTATTTTAGGAATGAGGTAATACCGGAGCTGCAACTCTCATTTTGTTAAATATTAACATCCTGATAGACCTGTGGGCTTTACAGCTCATTAGACATTAATCGTGGCAGGGAAGGCGGTCAACTTTAGTTCAAACAAGCTAATGCTTAGAGATGATGGTAGACTTTTAAATGAACTCTCATTTTACAGTCCTCTGGTTATTTCTTTTTGTTCTGTGATCTCGGGCCATTTATGGAGCTTGGAAGAATATGATATTCTAAGAGTTACCATTGTGGGTAGATGCAGCAGGGAGAGGTTTCTCAAAACTGCCTAGGAAATCATATAGAGTTGTTGTCAAGCAAACCTCCTAGCTCCATTTTGCACCTTGTCCTTCCAGCTCTGCCTTGCAAGCTATTTAGGTTTGTAGCATAGGGATTTAGGGGAAAAAGTGAGACGGCAGATGGAACATAACTGGGAATTATAGAAAGGAAAGTGGAGACAGGGGGCTGAGCCGTTGCAGACTGGCCAAATAGATCCACGAGAGGGATATTATTTCAGAAGCGTTAGACATTTTTCTAAGGCCCCTCTCACTTAAAAAGCAGAAAGCAATGCCTGGCCCGAAGTGCTATTTCAATTTAAACGCATGAATGAGGGGTATTATGTGTACATCCTATTAATTTGGAAAGTGTGGTGTGAAAAACTGGATAAGTCCTACTTTCTTGTCCTACGCTCTGAGTCGCTTCGTCTATTTTTAGCTTTTGTCCTTTCAGCTCTGCCAAGAGCTATCCTGAGACTAGGCCTATGGAAATGTGCTGGGCTCTGAACTGAGCTGTGAAGAATGAAGGAGAAGCCTCGAGCTGCTAGATTCATGGCTGGGGCTTTTACACACACATAAAATATGAATCTCAGTTGTATACAAAGCTGAACCCATCGTGCCAAAAGGATCCCAGTCAAGCAGGCCTGTAAAATGAAATCCTCTTGGACTAATTTAAGGAGACCTGAGTGATATAAATTGTGGCCTGCTCAAATGCAGGGAATAAAAAAAAATCCAGCTTGAATACCGCTTTCTCTCTTGGCATTTTTTGGCAGCTTTGGTTCAGAAACAAGGGCAACGAAAAGCAGACCGAGAGGATAGAACTCTGTGGCTCACTCCTTATGCTGGTCTTGTGGGCTGTATGAAAACCTCTTAGTGAGAATTTAATATGGAGATAAAGTTTTCAATAAAGAAATGGTTCTGAGTTGGGTGAGCTCTGATTCTGTTCATTCTGCCATAGCCACGTGTCAGGGATTGCTATGCATAGAAGGAGAGGGCTCGTAAAACAGTTCTGATAAAAGAATTAATTCGCACAGAACGCTGAGCTGGAACCTCTGTACACCAGACATGGAAATTTCTCTATTTTCATTCAATTTTTTCCCTAACCATCTTGCAGCTCTTTTGTTATCTTAGCATAAACACTCAAGGTCTCTCTGACCTCAAGGAGGCACTGACAGGGCTATTAAAGGTGTTTTAAATATATAAAAAAAAATGGTTCAATACCTGTTTCAGAGATTTCAGGCAGAAACAGGTGAGTGATCATGCATAACCTTGAGGATGCGTCTCTGTCACAACATATCTCAGACTCTACTATGAGGAAGAACCTGCTAGGATTTGATAGAGAAGATGCTGAGGAAGATCTGCTGGTTTTGGAAGAATGGGAGCAACAATTACCCTGATTGACACATCCCTGCATTCTTAGGAAATTATACTTTTTCACCAGTAGCTGAGTTATTAGCTTAGAGTATGTTTTTCATTAAAATGATTTTAACAAATGATTTTTGAGTGTTAGCCAATGCTTAAGGTTTTGATAACTTTGCAAGGCCTGTCCCTTCCGCCTGAAGTCATCATCACTATGTCATCAAGAGCAGATTGTCATGAGCATTTTGTCAAGAATTAGGCTTTCCATTTCTGTGGGAGAGCTAGGAATTTCATAAGTCCAAGTGCACATGTCTTATATTTCACAAAGTCATAAAAATCTACATGTCATCCCCTGTGGCTTACTCCTGTGGCTTATTTCTCAAAATATAAACACTGTTTTTCCCTGTGTCAGAGGATTAAGAGAGAATGAGAAGAGCAATCCATTATCAAAGCAGTTGATTAGTTTTAAGTAAAAGTGTAACAGAAAGTAGATGGATGTTTCAAGTAGTCTTAGCATAAATCATTAAGAAATCTATTTTCCGCAGTGTAACTCAAGTACATATTGAACACAACATGCAAATATTTGTTTATTTTTTGTGTGTATAAAATGCAATATCTGAATTTTGAATGTGTCATGGCAAAATTAAGTGATTACTTCAAGATATCCTAGTAACCAAATAATAATTTCCAGGAAACAACTGTCATTAATGTGTGTGTTACATCAAATCAAAGAGAACATTAGGAAAAGATCCTCTCAAATATGATTTCTTTTGAGGGGGCACAGTCTCAAATGTTCTGATTTTACCCCAAGGAGCAGTTGCCTAGTTTATTGTTTCTTTAGGAACAGATTTTATTTCTTGATACCCTTATTCAGTAGTACTTACTATAAGGCCATTCTTACAGAGACATCTACAAACATGAAGAGTGATTCTCTAACCAAAGGTCAGGTGTGTCAGGCCTGGAAATTGCTATTATGATAAATGTTGCCTTGTTGTGGGAATGGAATGGTACCTACATACCTATGAGTGAACCAGGGGCCCATTGAGGTCTCAAAGTCCAGATTTTTCTTTCCTCAAGCAAGTCACCAATTCTGCTGGTGAGTACATACTGTATTCTTTACCCAGGGATGACAACAAATTTCATTCTCTTTATAATATTGGGAGAGGACACTGGAAACACATATTTAAGATCATTTTAGATGTTAAAAAGATCATTTAAAAATGACAAGATTGCTTACCAATGCTTGTGATGTTTCAAAGCTACAATTTTTACAATTATTTTATCACAAAAAGTGTTGATACCCCTAAAAAGTTACTATACCTATAATTTGGTAAATTGGATCTTTTTATTTGTGCACACTAGAGGGATGCCTGCATTGATTTTCACATACACATGTATATTACACATGTGGTTTTGATTTGCATTTCAATAACAATGGGAAAAACTTTGCCATTCATTGTCAAAGTATCTATTCAAGAGCACTACCCATCATTTTATTTGGTTAGTTATTTTTATATCAATTTCAGAATTAAAAAAATATATACCCTAGGCACAAGACTTTGTCAGATCTTCATGTTTCAAATTGTGCTTCTTGTCTGTGTCTTTTCTTATCCCTTTATTGTATCTTTTGCAAAACAGACTACTGAATTTTTAAGGTTTAAATTTTTGTCCCAATTAAGAAATCTTTGCTTTCTCTCAAATTGTAAAGATATTTATAATTAGATCATTTGCAATTATATCTAGCATTGGTGAATGTGGTCTAGAGCATGAAGTAGGGGAAAATAATTGAACATGGCCATTCAATTCAGTAAACACTATTTATTGAAAACATCATTCTCAATGCACACCAGTTATTGGCATATTTGTTAAAGCATATGTAACTGAGCCCCTTTCTAGCTGTTCTTTTGCATTTTACTGGTTGGCCTGTCTGTATTTGTAGACATTCTAGCATCCTATTGATAGGTTTCTCCTGTCTTGATATCTAATAGCATAAAGATCTACAACTTTTTTTTCTCCTTCAGGATTTCCATGGCCACTGTTGACCACATATTTTAATAGATATTTAAGGATCACACTGTTGAATGCTTTTTTAATTCATCCACACATCTGTATTCACTACAAGACAATCAGTGAGCTGAGTTTGGACTCTTTTACCTTTATACATAAAAGTGGGGAAACCCAACATATTTGTAATATTGCGTATTTTCAATCCAGGATTATATAGTGGATTTTACTATTAATTTAGATCCTCCAATTTCTTTCAGTGCTTCTTCATATCTTTCTATGAAGAGATTTAAACATGTCTTTTGTTAAATTAATTTTCATATTTTTGATGGTGCAAGTAGTAGTTTTTAAAGAGTCCTACACTACAGAATGAAATCAGCATTAGTGTGCTGACCCCACGGTCAGAGATTATGCTGCATTTCTTTATTGATTCTGGTCATTCCATCACTAGCCTTTGATGATTTTTACATAGGTAAGAGTTCTGTCTCCAGACTGTGTTGACTGTTTCTTCATCCAATCTTTGCTTATTTTTCTTATTTTGGCTTGACACACACACACTGGTGTAATGATAAATAGAAGTGGTGGGCACCCTCCTCTTGAAATGCATTACACATTTCATCATTGCAGATGTTTTATGTCAGCTCCTTTGATATGTACACATGATTAGATTATGGAAGCTGCTTGTAATTTCAGCTTTTCCTAAATTTTTACTAAATGCGTATTCCACTACTAAGAAAATATTTTCTGCTAAATGTTTATGGTGTGATGAGTTAACATTGATTCCATTTTAAACTGTTTCATCAGTCTTAGCATTCCTTAAATAAAGAAAGAACCACCAAAAATCATTGGCTTTTTATATTTTTTTGGATTTCATGTATTTTATAGAGGGTATTTTTCATAGTTGGTATGATCGATTTTAAAACTGCACATTGCCTGTTCATTATGATTTTTGTGTAATTTTTATGGCAGTAAGCAATCAAATTATGTAAGAACTATTTTTTTTTAAATATATTCTTAGGTTGCATGAGTGCTATGCCTGCCTGTAGGTATGTGCACTGCATGTGTGCTTGATGCCCCTAGTGGCCAGAGAAGGGTGTACACTCTCCTGGAACTGGACTTAAGTTTCCAGTGCTAGCTGGAAACTGAACATTGGCCTTCTGAAGGACAGGCAATGCTTACAACTGTGAAGCCTTTTTTCTGCTTTTATCAGGAAACTTAATTTTATTGTGAAGAAATATTGTTTTTGATTTTAGTACTTAGGGAAATTCCTCACTGAAGTTGCCGTGAAGATTTGGAGTTTCCTCTGTGACTGTGAAGTTGTGTTTCTCAAAGATTTTTTTTTTCTACCTCCTTCTTACTTTTAAGTATATTTATTTGCACATTATTTTTCATAATAATTCCTTGCCATTAATTTTCTATGAGACTTTCAGAACCCGTAGGGACATTGGTCTTTTATTTCCTGATTCTGTTAATTTAGTTTTCCTTTCATTTGTCTTGCCAAGGATTTGCCCTAAATGAATAAGTTTCATCTTTGTGGTTTTCCCACATTTACTTTTGAATTCTTGTACTTTTTATTTCTCTCTCAAGAATTTTAGTTTTCTTTTCTCTTTGTTCTTTATCTTGCTTGAGATGTATAATTTTTCACACTACACTTATTTGAGGACATGAATTTCTTTTTATACATAGCTCTAACTTCAGACCATAAAACTTGACTTGTTATATTTTCAAAATATTCTTCAGTTTCCTTTTAGGATTTGTGTTTTGACTCATGGGATAAGGATAAATATACATCTAATTTATAAAGATTTGTTGACTTCCCAGTTATATCTATATCAACATGTACTTCTTTAATTATACTACTACAAGAGATGCATGGTGTATGATTACAATCTTGAGTCTTTTTTTTTTTTTTTCTGAGACTTGCTTTATGGCCCAGAATATGGTTGGATCTAGTAACTATTCAGTTTTCACTTGAAAACAGCATTCCTTATGCAGGTGTAGACTGTGTGATTCTATTAATTTTAAGTAGGTCAAGTTCATTAGTACTGTTTTCAAAGACTATAGTTTTCTACTAGTGTTTAGCCTTATTTTTAAACCAGCCATTAAAAGAAATATACTATAACCTCTAAGAATAAGTGTATAGTTATCCAGTTTCTGTTTTTTCATGTTTCAATTATTATTTATTTCATGTATTGCATATCAAATAATGTTTTTGTTTTGATTACTTTAGTTAGGTTTTAAGTTTTGTTTTTATTAAAAAATTTTATGCAATCTATTTGATCATGTTTTTGTTTTTCTCCACCTTCTTCCCTATCCAATATTATATTTCTTTCTCCCTCTGTTTAAAAACATGGAAATAAAAGTAGGTAAGAATCTAAAAAACGAAAAGCTAAAAAAAAAATCTAAAAATGGTAAGAAACAAAGATCCTCACAAAGCTAAAACACTTATAAGATAAATAAAACAAAAGAATGCCAAAACAAAGCAAAATGAAAGTCCACAAAAATACCATGGAGTTAGTTTTAGGCTGGCCAACTACTCTTGGTTATGGGGTCTAACCCTGGAGTGTGGTTGATATGCCTAGTAAGATTCCATTGAAGAAAACTGAGTTTCTCTTGGCCAGAGGGTATCAATTTCAGGTAGCTTCTTGCTTAAGGTTGGGACCCTATTCCATTTCCCTTTCTTAGTCCTAGAACTCTCATCAAGGTTGAACCTGTGAAGGTCTCGCACATGCTGTTACAGTCTCTGCAAATTCATAGGTATAGCAGTCCTGTTGTATACAGAAGGCGCTGATTGCTTAGGGTTATCCATCACCTTTGCTCTTACTGTCTTTTTGTCTCTTCTTCATCGATCCCTGAGCCTTGAAGAGAAGGGATTGTTGAAGACATCCTATTTAGGACTGAATGCTCCAAAATCTCTCACCATATGCATTGTCCAGTTGTAGGTCTCTGTGTTAATTCCCATCTATTGCAAGAAGAAATTTCTCTGATGTGGGTTGAGCAAGGCATTGATATATGGATATAGCAATATGTCATTACCAGTAATTTTATTGCTATGTTCCTTTAACAGGATGTTTTTCATAGTTCCATGACTTATTTAATCTCAGGTTACTGGCCATTTTATCAGTGTCATGTATGGTGCCTATTTATGTTAAAGTTACTATTGTTGTGATGAGACACCATTACCAATGCAACTTGGAAAAGAAAAGGTTCATTAGGCTTACACCTCCTCATCACTGTTCATCATTGAAGGAAGTCAGGATGGGGACTTAAACAGGGATTTAGAGGCAGGAACTGATGCAGAAGCCACAGAGGGGTGTTCCTTACTGGCTTGCTCCCAAGGCTTGCACAGCCTGTTTTCCAATAGAATCCAGATCCAGTAGCCCAGGAATGGCAACGCCCATAAAGGATTGGGCCCTCCCACATCAATCATTAATTAAGAAAACACCTCACAGCTGGATCTTATGGGGCATTTTTCTCAATTGAGGTTTTCTCCTTTCAGGTAACCCTAGCTTGTGTCAAGTTGACAAAAGACTAGGAAGCATAGCGTCCATTCCATTTTGGAGGCCTTAAATCTAATTTAAACATACGGTGGTTATTTATGTAACATTAGTGACACTATTGTACCAGTATAACTTATAGGCAGCTCACTGTTGTAGGTCACAGGGTCTGTAGTTGTATGATTTTCATGGTTACATTTCTCCCCTTACAGTAACATCTAGAGTACCTTCTAGTACCATGAAAACTAGCCAGTAGGGGTGAAGCTGTAATTCTCTCTCTTTCTCCCTTCCCCCCCCCTCTGTGTGTGTTCAATCAATGTTGATACTTTGATACTTTATATATATTCCTAGGAATTTGTATATTTAATCTAAGTAAATTTATTAGTCTGTAAAAGTTCACAGTATTTGCTTATAACCATTTCGATGAGTAAGTTTGTTAGCAACATCACCATTTTGACTTGTGATGTCAGATATATGCATCATTCCCCTCTTCCTTTTCTCCATCTCTCATCTCTACATTACTTTTCTCATTATGACTCAGACACAATGTCACATTATTCTCCTAAAGTTTGAGTTTTTTTTTTTTTAAAGAAAAGACCTACTAAGTTTTGATTTATTCGGTCTTACTCATACATAGGTAGAAACCGAAGTACTGAGCATCACTGTACTTGCATAATCACCAAGCTCATAATCTATCAGGATATTTTTCTGGCTGGTGCTCATCCTCCTTACTAATCAATAGTCAAATCCATCATTGTATTATTCTGAGCTGAAGCATCAAAGGAAATGCCTGAGTGTTCATCACAAGGAAACTTGAGTTTTGGGTCTCTTGTTTGTGGTCATGAAAGTAACTTAAAGTTTCATGTTGATGGTAGATTTTATAGTATATAGTAATCACTTCACCATTGCAATAAAACTAACATTTTTGAAAATTCTGTAACTGGTAGACATATTTAACTAAAATTTTCAATATTAAAACCTCTAAAAATTAAAAGCATCCAGCATGTATAATTTGTATAAAATGGATGAAAACAAACTTATTAATAATGTTATTGAGAGATACGAAAAGGAATAGAGATTAAGCAAAATGTGGTGGGAGTGAACTACAGCAATTCACAGAAGTGAAGCAAATGACCACTATTCAGGCAGAGATAGCTTTATACCCTAAATTAGAACTGGTATAAACTACAAGTTAGAACAAGAAATCAGTTTTATTATAAAATTAGTGAAGATTTAAAGACATAATAATAATTGCCTTTGGTGATAGATAAAAACTGGCATTTTTATAATTCAAGCTCTAGATAAGATCAAGTTATTAAGTTATTCAATAAAAGACAGCACAGCTTAAGTACAATGAAATACATATCTAAATTCCATACTATATTTGGATTTATGCTTGAGCAGAATATTTGCAGTTTGGTAAAGTTGTCACACTTTACTTGCGACCTATGGAGAAATTCCTTAAAATACTTTTCATTCATGGAAGCCATGTCTCTGTTTCAGGAATGATGTACACTAGTAGTATCCTTTTGAAAAATAACTTTCTCATTTTCTTTTTATACTGAAACAATTGATGCTTATGCCTAAGAGTGGAATTACTGGATCTTGAGTTAGACTGATCGCCATTTTCCTGAGGAACCACCATACTGATTTTCAAAGTGGCTGTATGAGTTTGCATTCTCCCCAGCAGTGGAGGAGTGTTCCCCTTTTTCTACATCCTCTCCAGCATAAACTGTCTTTGGTGTTTTTGATTTTAACCATTCTGACAGGAGTATGATGGTATCTCAGAGTTGTTTTGATTTGCATTTCCCTGATGGCTAAGAATGTTGAGCACTTTCTTAAGTGTCTTTCAGTCATTTTAGATTCCTCTACTGAGAATTCTCTATTTAGTGATGTACCCCACTTTTCTTTTAAGTCAGAAAGTTATTAAGAGACTAAAAAATCCAGAAGTATTCTCAGAAAAATATAATAACTATTAGATCTAAATAATGATAAAATATTTTTATATTTTCAAACATTTTAAAAACAGATATTTGATTTTATAAGGAGATAAAACCCTTCATGACCCCAACCATAAATCTATTAACAGAGTACCGATATCTTGTCATTGCTGAAAATTTTCATACTTTTGGCTTTATGCTTTCTGGGTATTTTTTTGTATTACAAAATTATATTGCATTATTTAAAAATTAGTTTATTTAAGCATTATATGCCATATATGTTATGTTATGCCTAGAGACTGACCAGAATTTATAGAAGGTTATTATGCTTCTTGACTTAGGGTGTAATTAAAAGCACAGATTTTGTAGATGAAAGTAGTGAGTATTCATGCATTTGAGTTGTTATCAAATTAAAGGCACTTACTTAATTCATGCATATTTTGTTTATTCTGCTTCTTTTTTAGTCCATAAAAATGGGATAGACAGGTGTAGAAAAGTAAAAAAGAGTGGATATTGATCCATAAGATTATTTAATACTACTAAATGAATAGGAATGTGTGTACACATGTTGCTGGATTTTCTTTGTCCTGCCACTGCTTCAGCCCCAAATAAACACACGGATGCTACATTAATTATAAAACTGTTGGCCAATGGCTAAGGCTTCTTATTGGCTAGCTCTGTCTTAATTATTAACCTATATCTATTAACCTAAGTATTTTCATGTGGTCTTATCATACCAGAGAATGTCTGGACCTATTACTCCCTTGTGGTATACATGGCACCTCCTTTTTGGTGGGATCCTTCTGCCTACCTTTCCCAGAATTCTCTTCATCTCCTCACCCTTTCTATCTTCCTGTCTCTATTCGCTACAGTGTTTTATTTATCAACCAATAAGAGAAACATATATACAGAAGGATATCCCCAATCATATATAAAATTGAGGAAACAAAGGCCAGGCAAAAGTTTATTGCAAGTTAGTAGAAGGTTGCTTCACCTCATCTTGGACTGGAATATCAGAGCTGTGTTGCTATGAGATCATATAGAAACTGTATGTAAGACTTTGGAGACTGGCTATATTGTTTTCTTCTATAGTTTCACCAACTTAAATCTCTACAAGCAATGTGTGAAAGTTTTGTTTTTTCCACTTGCTTATTTGTTTCTTCTTTTTCGTTATTATAAGTGAAAAGTAGTATTCCATTACAGCTTTGAGTCTTTTTTCCTTAATGACTAATAATGCTGAACATACAAATGTCAACTTTGGTGAGTAAAGTGAATCTGATGACCGCTGTCTCAAAGGTATGAGGACATTAAACATCTTTTGGTGTGATTATTGGCAATTTATTTTCTTCTTTGGAGAAACACCTACTCATCTTCACAGTTACTTTAAAATTGTTGTCATTCATGAGTTCCTTACTTAGCATGAATAATAAGCCCTTATCAGATATGTTATTTTCAAATACCTTTTTCCAGTTTATGGGGTTTTTTAAATTTTAGTATTTTTACTTTTATTACTGGTGTCCTTCAGTGCACACAAGTTGTTTTGATGCCTAGAGGGGTTAAATTTTCTTCTGGTGCTTTTGCCCTTGTTTTCTTTTTTAAACTGTGTGTTGACAAAGCCAAACTAATCAAATTTAACTGTTCTTATATGTTATAATCTCTATCGGAGTCATTGACTGACTTTGAATTAAGAGTGTTCTCTGTTAATTAGTCTTGCCTTTTACTTTTGTCTAACATTCAGGTTACAGACAGATGACACCCCAGAAGTAACTCTCTCCTATTGACCCTGACTATCTATTCTGATGATAACACAATGTGGCCTTATATACTGCTGCTTTGTAGTAAGTTCTGAAACTGAAAATGTGAGCTCAAAAATTTCACTTTCTTTTTCAGAATTGCTTTGCCTGTCTAGAATCCCCTTTAAATTCATTAGTATTTTAGGATTGGCTTTCCTATTTTTTGGATGAGAGATGGTTGAAACTTGATCTTCATGGTTAGCGGAATTGAATTTAGGGCCTCTCACATGCTCAGTATGCACTCTAGCACGAAGCTGTCTCAGACCTTTATTGGTTTGTTTATTTATGGATTTAGTTTTGAGACAGGATCTTGCTCAGAAGCCCAGGTCGGCCTTACATGTATGGCACCCCTACCTCAGCTGCCTACTTACCTGGGATAAACTGCCCCATTGTTAGTAGAATTTTAATATGGATTGTGTTTAATCTGTAACTGTGGTTAGCAAATTCATCTTATTAGGACTTCCTTCTTAAACACAGATGGGTCTTTTAGTTATTATGTTTTATTTTCTTTCAACAATATGTGACAGTTGTGAATCCCAGCATTTTTATCTCCTTAGTTAAATTGTTATTTCAGAGTCACAAGAGAGAGGAAGAGAATGGATATATATATATATATATATATATATATATATATATATATATATACACATATATATATATGTATATATATTTATATATGTATATGTATATATGAAGAGAGAGAGAGACACAGTGTAATGATTAAGTAAAGAGAAATAGAGGTGAAAAGCTAAGTCAACCAGTCGTGACGACTCAGCTTGTGTTGGCAGCTGGTTGGTCAGACATGGAGATCTTACAACTCTTGAAAGCTTACGAATCTCAAGTAGCTAGCATGAAAATAAAGGATATTCCAATTTGAACATGAAGCATACAACAAGCATAATTACACCTGTCTCAGATGTCTGAGGACATGGAAATTTCTCAGGGAGATAATTCTGAGCTTCAATTAGTCAGGCGACAATTGTCAGATGAGTAGGTTCGGAGATTGGGAAAACTGTGCAGATGTTTCAAAGTCTGCTTGAGAATTTTAGCATTTTGAACAGACAAAACAACTGCTATTATTGTGATTTCTCACCCCTCCCCATCTCAAAAGAATAATAAAATATTTTGTGTTTTCCTTCAGTTCTTTTTTTCAGAGCTTGCTATAAATGCTCCAAGACAAAATAAAGCAACATCAAAATCAGCAGTGTCAGGGTGGCTCTTGATGTGATTGTAGTGTCTAGATAAGTGGTCCTTTAGGCAGCTTCACCAAACCTGGGCCTGTACTCAGCTGCTTGTTGCAAGGCCTGCTACTGCAGGCTCCTCCAGTCTTCCAGAAAAGAGGAGAAGACACTTCCACTTGAACTTGTGCTCTAGCTCAGGTGTCTCTTAAAGTTGTTACTACCCAGAATATTTTGCAAGAAATTACCTTAAATCTTCCTTGATTCTTGGCAAATTCGAGTTTTAGAATATTTTGTAAATCTATATGGACTTTCAAATTCAGCATTTAGGAGAGGATTCATAAAGTTAAAACACAAACCTTCCTTCAGACTTTACATCTGTTGTCTTCCTGTATATAGTTTCTGTGAATATATCTTTTATGTACTTTTCCTCTTTTATGGGGAAAAAAGGCATTTACATCCCCCCATTTCTTCCAAACTCAGGCTGTTTTCTTGAAATACTTCATGCCATGATGACTGGAAAGCCATGGATTTCAATGTCTGTGTCTTCAAATTTATAGTGTGGCTGCTTGGATTTCATATTAATACACGAATGATGTGGGAGTTGATGGCATCAAACAAATTACAGAGTTGTAGCTGAGGATTTATGAAAACCCTGGTGTGGTGTAAAAAGATCACATTTCTCAGAAAGTAGGTGTCAGTTTCTCAACCTTGTCTCCTCAGATAGATATATAAAAAAGACATAAAAGTTTCAAAATAAATTTTATTTGTACTATTAATGAGAAAATGTTACAATGCTGATATGTAACAGCATTTGTTAGATATTTTTATAATATTTTATTATGTATCTTTCAAATAACCCCTTAAGGAGTCTTAAATCACATTTTTAGGCAATAAAGAGAAAAACAGTAAAGTAAAATTTTTAGAGTACAGGAGTAACTGTGTATAGTATATATTGGTAGGACCATGTGTTTAAGTTATTTATGCGGTTGTATTGGTGCAGGTCTCTGTTTTTATATACATGTATGTATATGTAATCATATATATATGTGTGTGTGTATCAGTAATATGGTCTGGGGATGTAGGTCACTGGTAGAGTGCTTGCTTAGTGTGCTCAAAATACTGAGTTCAGCCCCCAGCACTACAAAATATCAACAATGTAATAATAATAAATGAATCATGTATGTACAAAATGTCAGTTGACAGGTTCTCAGCTCTGGATTCACAGATCCATCTTTCAAAACATCTATTCTGTAAGGCTGTGAGGGATAGTCAAGAAGAACAGGGACTGCCTGGAGAACTTCTTGTGACTCTCATACGGCTTCAGCTGTTGACATTCCAATGGGCCATAAGACATAGTTTTAAGAATGATTTTTATTTTCACTGGTTATTCAGACAGTAGTAGGTCCTAACCTAGTCTTGGTTTTCTAAGCTGTGTATTTACTTTGAGGCTAAGCTGACAATGCAGCACTTCTAATTAGGAAATTATAGAAGAAAGAATTGGTGGGTCCTGAAGACGAATACTATCACCAAGAAGGAAAATGCAAGGAATGCTGGAGCTTATACAATGTGAACTAGGTTTTAAACTTGAGATGGTGCACACTCAAGAAGCAGAGTGAAGCCAGGGTGGATGGATGGATGCATGGAAGCAATCCCATGGAGGAAGCATGTGGTGACAACGATGCTGAGCATGTACTGGAGATCAAATCCAGGGCTCTGGTCATGTCAGGTAAGTACTCTATCACCCAATGACATATTCATATCTAGAAAGGACATCTCAAGCTCTGGAGAGAAAAATTCTTATGGAGGTTTCCTCCTGATTCTCCTTCTCCTCTTTTCTCCTCTTCGTCCTCCTTTCTTTTTTGAAAATGAAATCCTAAAATTATGATGCCCCTAAACCTCATCATACCCAGAAAATACTAATTGCAATACAAGACCTCTTTGCACAACTAGTTCTAGTTTATTTCATATGCTATACTGTGCTGAAACACACAACTTTGTTGTCTGTGAATTCTGAATATTTCTCAACATGGCTGTACAGTTCAGACTGTTCCTTGCAGTTAGGTGTTAGAAGAGGACCACACTAAAAAACCACACAGGGAAATGTTCATTGTTTATGAAATTGCCTGGTAATTCCTCTAGCAGCATGAGGGAAGCTGACAGGAGTAATTGTGGCTTGAATGAAGAGGAAAGCTAAGTATAAAATTGGTCATCTTTTTAAGACTGAATACAACATGAAGACTGTTGTCAGGTCACAGAAGTTCAGAGCCCCTAGAACTTTAGAAAACATCCTTTACAATCTGCTTGTTTCACAGAAAGAGATAAGATATTGAGGCTTGCTGATGTTTCAAAAGTTAATTATCCGGTCTGGTGCAGAGGACTAGGGTTCAGTTCCTTGTATCCAACTGCAGAACCCTCCTTCTTTATCTAAATGCCAGCTCCTTTGCTGAGCGTCTCTCTAGGGAAGTCAGGATAGCACTTCACTGACAGACAGGGGATACACCACATAGACTGTCTAGATCTTGGAATTAATTAGAGAATTAGATGTTCATGCCCTTGGTGCCCAGTAACCACTGAGAATAATGCATTCTGCCCAGATCTGAGCCTTTGAAATTAAATTTATATATCATAGGAATTAGTTCACTCCAACTTTCAGTGTCTAGATATCAGTTTATCTCTCAGCAAATATAAATATGTTGCATTTGTAATTATGAATGTTTTACTAATTTGATAAAGAGTTGTTTTAAGGCAATATCATGGCCCATGAACTAAGGCCATTAAGAGCAAACCTCTAGATTATTAGCTAAGCACATCAAACAAAGCAAAAATTAAGCTTTATGATTTCATTTTCCTTACATTGCATATGCCATGAGATACTTTTCTCTGAGATGGCTGAGTTTTAATTGACTTGTCACCTGTGGTCTATTTTTTTTCCATTGAGCAAAAGGCCTGCAAATTTGGCTTGGAGGATTTGCCTGAGGCAAGGTGTCATAACCATTCACAAATCACCACTTATATCCTGTTTACACTACCTTTGCCTCACACTGGTCTATGTACCTGATGTCATTTGCTTTTCACACAAAGGGAAAACACAAAGGCCTGCCAAGACCCTGTTGCAAAGGTATACATACATTCATACTGCTGCAAGAAAATGATATTCTTGTGTCTACTAACCAGAATAACTATTGAGCAAGAATAAAAATAACACTAACCAGAATAACTATTGAGCAACAATAAAAGTACACAAAACCAATACAATACCAATGGTCTCTTGTTGCTTTGTGTGCTAAGTATACAATATACATACATACATATATACATACATACATACATACATACACCAGCACACACACACACACACACACACACACACACACACACACACACCTGTGTATAGTATGGGTAGGAGTATGTGGACATGTGAGTGTGAGTGTGTGTGTATGTACAGGTACACTTCATGTGTGTAAATATACTTATGTCTCTCTCCCTCCTTCCCTCCCTCCCTCTCTCCCTCTCTCCCTCCCATTTACCCTCTCTGCCCTCTCACATGCACCCTAACCACCCTCCCCTCCCATCCCTCCACCCCAATTCCATATGTAGGGGAATGCCATCCAGTTGGGGTCATGTAGATCTGACAGGTCATGTGAAGTAGGGACTAGGGCTTCTCTCCTGTCTCTAGGTTAAGGCCGTTATCCCTCCATGGGGGATGTGTTCACAAGGTCCTTTTGTGCACCAGGGATACATCCTGGCTCCACTGTCTGAGGTCCCTTAGACTGCTCAGTCCTTCTGGCTGAGACCCATATTCAGGGGTGCCTGAGTCAGTCCCATGCTGGCTTCCCAGCTATCAGTCTGGGGGCCTGTTAGCTCCTCCTTGTTCAGGTAAGCTGTCTCTATGTGTTTCTGCTGCCTGGTCTTGTCCTCTCCATCTGCATCTGGGTTCTAGTTTGACTCAGTGTTTATTTATGGGTGTTTGCTCCTGTTTCCAACAGGCATTAGTCCAGGGCCCCATGGATAAGTTAGTTGTTGATCTCACTCTCCGGGAAGGGCATTTATGGTAGCCTTTCCACGGAAGCTCAGATTGTTAGTTGGCAGCAGTCTTGTAGTTCTCTAGACCTTATTTGGTGTTCAGTTTTATCTTCAAACCAATATTGGCTCCCTCTTTTATGTTCTCTCTCTCTCTCTCTCTCTCTCTCTCTCTCTCTCTCTCTCCTAATCCTAACCAGGCACCAGGCTCATTCTTCCTAGTTGCAAGTGTTTTCCTTTCCTCCCCCTCGTTTTTCCTACTTCTCTCTCCATTCGCTGCCCCCCGCCCCCACTTCCCCTGTGCTCTGGGTGACTTGTCCCTTCCTGGTTCTGTGAGGGACTTTATATGAATCTTTTAGAATACACTTTATATCCTAGTTTCTCTGGTGGTGTGAATTATAAGCTGGTGATCCTTTGATCTAGGTCTAAAATCCATATATGAGTGAGTACATACTATGTTCTACTTTCTACCTTATATATTAAAACACAGTCTCTTACTGGACCCACAGCCTGCTCCTTTGGTTATCCTAGCTAGCTTGTATGTTCTGTGGATGCCTTGTCTCTGACCCCTGGGTTGGAATTACAAGTGGACCATCACACAGATCTGGCATTTACTTGGGCTCTAGGTATTTAGATTTTTGTCTTCACATCTGTAGAGCAAATGAATTATCCCCTGAGCCATCACCCTTTGACTGACATTATTTTATTGAATGTCCCCACTGTTATTTGAGGTCACATTTTGTATGCTCATTTTATAGATGAGTGAAATCCAGAGACATTCAGACCATGTGTCTAGGAAGAGGCAGAAGTTAAGTTTAAACTCACTTTTACTTTCCTTTAAACTTGTTTAATCGGTCCCTCATCATGCCTCTTCTATGGCAGAGTTGCTGGCAGACACTGCAGTTTATAACTCTACTTGGGCCACAGAGATAAAATAGACAGAAAGATCCATGTTTAACAGAAGAACTGTACACATCTGCCTGTGGCTCAGTAAGTGAGAAAACCCTTATTGATACACATGTGCAGGATACTGGGCTGCAAACTGTCACAGGTTCCTAAAACTGGATGAGTCAAGCTTTGCCTTCAAGGACAGGACAGTGTTGTTGGGGCAATAAGATGTTCACATCAAGGATAACTAGCAGCATTGGCTTTATATGATAATAGATGACAAGAGACACCTTCAGGGTAAGAACGAATAATAAGATGTGAGGTTATTCCTTCCCCCAGGAGAGCAGAGACTTGCAGTTTGAACTATGCCAGAGAAATCTTTATGAAATCAGCTAATTTCATTTGAACTGGAGATGATTTCTGGGCTGCTGGCTTTCTGACCCCATTCTGGCTCTTAAGTTAGACTTTTCATGAAAAAAAAAAAAAGCCTTTCATCAGAAAGACATAGAGAATGGATCTAATCTGTCATATATCAAGCTGGCCAAACACAACCTCCACCTGTCCTTACTGGGGACTGAGATATAGACAGTAGACAATTACCAGCCAGGAAAGATTTAATAAGATGAATATTTGGAGGGAGGATAGCAAACTCACAAAATATTTTCATTTCAATTGTGTAACTCTCAGAAAATGCAGTTTAAAGTTTAAAATTAGGGTCAAACTACCAAAATGTTTCTACTTTGTCACCTTCCTGGGTGGTCTTCATGGCTCAGTAAAGTGATCTGTAAACAGAATAATGACTAACCTGGACCAATTGGTTTGCAATGTCCAATAATCTTTGTCTAACATTTCCTCATGAAATGGTCCATTGAGAAACAGCGCAGGCCACCATAACAGTGTTGGCTGTCTGCTTTGCCTCCCTGTATCCTAAATATGTCACCTCAGCATGCCAGGCTGACATGTCATGGCCCCACTGTCAAGCTTGTTTGTAAAAGCTACCCAAATCCTTGTTTTACATGCTCCACGTAGTCTTCCTATGTCTGGCCGTGTACTGCGATGTCATCAATCAATGCCACCCTGCATTCACCCAACTTCATCAGCACTGTGTTTACCTTCATCTGAAATGGAACTAGTGTTCCTCTTGCCAAAAGGCAGCCACTGGAACTTGTAAAAGATCCAGGTATTATCAGTGTTCCCCTAGTGGTGACAACCCCATAGTTCCCCAGCATCTGTGTCACCATTCTCTGACTGTGCATGATATAACTGTCTTCTAGATGCTATCTTGCTTTCAGGTTTCTAGACAGAACTTAGGTGGACCGCCCTCAAACTCCTGGGCTGGTATGAGACTTCCTTGGCTCTTTCGGTTAATCACATTGGACATGAGAAGATGTAGCTTTTTTATTGATGCCGTGCTGGAAACCAGCTCCAAAGAAAGTTGTTGTAAAGCTCTAGTCTTTCTTTTTAGACAACCAGATGTGCTATTATGCTAACTAGCTGGAAAAAATGGCATAGTTAGATGTGGGTGTCTTTTGTATTCCTCGCTCTGGAGACCCGAGCTTACTCACAGTTTCTTTGTCTGGAAGAAGAGCACAAAAGGACACGTTTTATTTTGTGTACATCCCAACATCTGACTGAAGTCTTCCCACCTTCCAGGTGACTGGTAGCTTAATTATTTGGAGGGAGTTAAGCTTGCCCTAGATGCTAATTCATTTGATGTTACCTCTCTGGGGAATGTCAGTGCAAGAAACTCTAAAAACTTGTGTGTGTGAGATCTTTTTGATCTTCCACCTTTTAACTTTCCCTTTCCTTTGAAAATCCCTTAAAGAGCAAGGCAGGACTCAAGTATTCCATGGAGAGAGTTGATCTGAGATCAATTTTTATAAGGTCCACCAAACTATCAAGTAGTCCCCCTCCTTCTTTTCATACACAGATTCCTACAGAACTACCCTTGCTCCTAAAGCAATCTCTCATAGTAAGAGCAGGACTGATCATGTTTTTCTCTTTTCCACCAGCTATTTAACCCTATGAGCCTTGTGAACTTCCATTTGTCTGGATTCCAGCTTGTCAGTGTCTATATAAAGTGAATTCAACTTACATTACAGAGCAAGGTCCCCTGTCACAAGAGCAGCTCTATGTTGGGTGATCATTCCACCACTGGAGAGTCTTCCTGCCAGGACACTGGGAACTCTCCTGGGCTATTGCTTCTGCTTTCTATCAACTAACTCTTGCATCTCTCATTCAAACAATTTTCTGTGCTCCCTACTTAATGATATTCATGGTGAAATGTCTTTACTTTTTAACTGGAACACAGCTAGCAGTTGGTGAGTAGAGCCAGAAGGTAATTACCCAGGTAGAATTTGTCAGGTACTACTAAAAATCACGGAAGACAAAAAAAGCAGACCTGGTTGTGATCCCTAAACTCCCATAAGAAAAACGCTAGAGGCAGTGGTGTGTACATCCAATCCTAACGCTGGGAAGCAGACACAGGAAGCTCCTTGCAACTGATGGGCTAACCTAGTCTACTTTGTGAGTTTCAGTCTATTGAGTGCTGGAGAAAAAATGGGATGACACCCAAGGAGCAACACTGATATTGTCTTGCAGTCTCCGTGTGTGTGTGTGTGTGTGTGTGTGTGTGTTTCGGGGTACTATGCGCACTCAACAATGCCCTACTCTGAGTTTCAGCCTCAAAGCAGTGTTATGGATCTCTGCTATGGGAGAGGGAGCTGGGTTTAAGTAGATAACCCAGGAAACTTCTGGGTGACAATTATGTACATAATTATATGTTTTCCAGAGTTGAGACGATGCTGTAAAATTATGTGAAATGCAATAATCCAGAGAGAATACCTTCCTTGAGGAAAAAGAAACTGGCATTAAATGTTGCCACCCCTAGGAGCATCCCCACTTCCATGCTAGATTTGCTTCTTTCAGATCAAAATAAAAAAGAATGGGAAGAAACGGTAAGGAGCTAGAGGACCTGGGCACATTTCCCTGAGGTGGAAAGTCGTCCTCACCCAAAGGTGAAAGCTAGTGTGAATGGCGCCTGAAAGGCACTCCAAGAAGGATTCATTAATCAACAAGTATTTATTTAGCACTATTTTCAGAATTTTGCCTGGAGCTCTAGTAGGATAATAAAAGAAGTGTAAAATAGAATTCATGCCCTCCAAGAATTTATGCTCTAATTGAAGAGAGAAGAAATAATAAGAGGCAGGTTAGAATAAATGCTAAATCATATGTTTCAGAGGATAAGAACTGTGAGAAAGGGGGATGTTATCATTCCAGACCTGAAATAATCAGAGAAGCTGCTGCTGCAGTGAGCGTAAGCCTGAAACAAGCCTTGAAAGACGAATGCAAGATGCTCACAATGGCCCTCACATTAATTAATCTCGAGTGTTAATTAATTCTGATCATAGGGAATGTGACCTAGGATCCAACACTACTGTCTCCATTCTCTTTAATTACAAAGAGAAAGAATTAACCTATACCACAAAGCCATTTCAAACACATGGTCACCTTTGAGACAATTTATAGGCCTGCCACTTAAGTCATGGGGTTTCTGCTAATTGACTTCATTTCTCCTTTTTACTCTCCCACCCCCATCCCCCGCATAGACATTATAACCTTTTAAAGTTTTGAACTCTAACTTTGTATTAATCTGTTTTGCAACATGAGGCAGTTCTCCTTCTATAGAATATAGATGGGCCTGAAGACTTCCTTTAAGAACTTTTAGGGCTGGAGAGATTGTTCCACATGTGAAGTGCTTACCATGCATGCATGAGGACCTGAGAGACACCTTACATCCCTAGTAAAACTGAGCATGGTGGTTTTGGTCAGAAGTACCGGTGTATTCACAGCAAGAGAAGATAGACACTGGAGATGACTCTTCATGTCCCATGGTCCAGGGATCCTTGCTTATGTGGTGGCAAACAACAAAGATAACCTGCCTTATACAAGATGGAAGATGAGGCTTGACATTGAAGGTTGTCTTCTCACTTCCACATGCATGCTTACACACATGCACACACATGCACACACACACACACACACCACACCACACCCACACACACCCGCACACACACACACACACATCACATATGCATGCACAAGCAATTTCTTCCACATTTATGATTCAGAAATGAACTACCCACCAGAGCACACTTGTTTAAGTCAACACGGCAACCATCTCTTGTTTTCCTAGGTGACAGCCAAATGGCATTGCCCGATGTTTGTGTTGTGTACCTTGCAGGGGATGCAAGCTGCCACTTCCTGTTCATCTCTTCACATGCCCTGGAAAAGCTTCTTTGTTGTTATTTGATGTCATCTTGAATTAGCCTACATGTTGTGAAAGAGCCATCCCACTGGCTCACCCACCCACGACCACTGATTTTTTCCGATCATATTGATGCACAGTGGCTTCAATAAATCCAGGGAGCAGTCTCTCAGATTACTGCATGTGAGGTGATAATATTGGTTCAGATTTGGGAAACATTTTCAAATTACATTTTTTTCTTATTCAAGGTTTTCCAGTTCTGTGACTCAAAAGAGGAACTAAAGTATTGTTAGAACCAGTTTCCCCATCCCCATACAAAAATGCTGTTCTCTTCCTATAAAAGAACACAAAGGAATGCTTTTTTTTAAAAGTCACTTTTTACAACATTTTCTGAGTGCCACCAGAAATGTTTTTTTCTTTATATAAAAGTAATAATGGATAATTGTAAAAAATGAGTAAAACCCACATAAACCTAAGTGTGCATTTAGAAAAAAAGGGACAAACAGAAGAAAAATCTAAGACTTCAAGAGGCTAATACTTGCTCAAGGTCGAATTCCTAAATAAATAAGATTGGGATGGAGCCTAGATCTCTTTAGGCCATTCTCTGTGTCGCTGGGCAGTCAGTGTGCTCACTGATAGCATTGCGACCCTCCATACTCAGGAGGGTATATAATTTCATCAATACAATACAAAGGTTAATGGGATTGCCTCCTTCCAACTCTATCATAGTAAACGCAGGCTTTATGACAACGTTTTAAAAAAATGACCTCTCCCTACTTTATGCTGATCATTAACAAGATTATCTTGCACTAGAGATTTACTATACCAAAGAGCATTGACACCACTAACTGCTATTAAGTGTGGGATACTTAGACTCTATAAAGTGGAGAAAAATACCTTGGTCAGCAACCCAGGGGAAAACAGACATGGCTCGAGGCATTCCACGATGGAAAAAGAGCTTCCATCTATGGGACTGTGCCTGCCCGGCTGATCTTTGTGCACCTCCTTAGAAGAAAATATCAGCACAAAGCATAAAGCCCACTTTATGTGTATGTAGTTAAATGCAATTCACTCTGTACCAATTTCCTTAGGTTGTACAGAATGAACCAAACACACCAGTGTCAGGAAAAACAAAGGAAGCAGAAACATTTGAATCTGTAGCTCTGGATACAGCTTCACATTTAAAATTGTCAACGGATTAACTCTATGATGTCATCAAGGAAGCAAGGTTTATTTCTAGTAGTTATGGAATAGAAAGCTACGGGTGGGGAGATTCCCCCAGGAAGAATTCAGATAGGTTTATATAACTCTCAATAGCATACAATAAATGTTAACAAGCATTTATGTACTGCGTGTTGTCCTGAGGTATCCAAGTCATTTCAAGAGCCTTTGGTGAAACTCATAGGCTCTCTTAAGGCATACCCAGGCTGGTAGCAAAGATAGATGGACAGATAGTATATAGAGGCTTGAAAAGAGAGCAAGAGGTACACCAAGAGAGGTGTTTTGTAGACAGGTCCTGGGTTGTCCACAACAGACCAAGGGTGAATGGAGGTACTATGAAAAATCTGATTTTTTTTTCAGACAGACTCTGGAGACATTACTCTAAGTTATAGCCAAAGAAATTGACATGGGTGGCTTTTGTCCTAACAAACCAACCTTCTGTGTAGTGAACCACCTGATTCATGTCTAGGAGCTTAGCCTTTACCAATATGAAAAATATTAGGGACTGGTAACAATACATTCTCCATTTATGTCTGTTGCTACACTTTAGTTTTAATCAGTGTGAATGTTCACATATTAGTTACTTCTCTTACTGCTATGACACACATCTTACAAAAACCTAAAGAATAGGTTTGTTTTAGCAGAGTTTGAGAGATGCAGTCTCAAGGGAAGGCACAGCAGTGTGAGTGTGAAGTTGTTGTTCACACTGTCAGTCCATTTTGTGAAAGAAGGCACAGCAGTGTGTGTGTGAGATTGCTGGTCATACTATGCCTGCAGTCCATCATACTGGGGAAGGCACAACAGTGTGAGCACGAGGTTGTTGGTCACACTGTGTCTGGGAAAAGAGTGATGAAAGCTGGGGGTTGGTTTGACTGTTCTCTTAGTTGATTTTAAGTCCCATCAAGTGAAAGTCAGTCACCATAAGTCCATTCCTTGTCCATAGCACTTTTAATGTTTCACTTCTGTGACTCAAAGACCCATGGCCAACTCAATGTGAAAGCATTTAGTTCTATTGTAGGAGTCCTCAAAGTATCAAGAGACGTAACCTTGTTAAAAGCACACTCTTCATTGTTCTGTTATCTGTGAAATCCTGTAGAATAAAAATTGTTACATACTTGTAATATATAATAGCACATAACCCACAATGGAGGAATAAAAACAGGAGAGAAAGATTATAGACCAAACCAAGATTGAAACTCAGCAGGAGAAACATAACATCTTACACATCCAGCACCTAGTTTTTTGGGCTGGCTTCACTTAGTAGTTATCTCAAGGTCCTGACAATCCATGTCTTGGGATCTCCATTGCCATTTAGGCTTATTCTCCACAGTTCCATGAAATACCTCCCCCAAAATTCAAACTTTTCATTCATTGCCTGGCTCTAGCTTTCTCTCCCAGCTCAAGATGTGGTGATCATGACTGTGGTGGCTTTGTACGTATGATGGCTGAACCTAGGGACACACTTCACTAGGCAGTTTTGTTTGTTTTGGTTTTGACCAAACAAATATCTTGGGTCTCATTCTCTGTTCAATATTTCTCTTTTCAACTGCATTTTCTTTCTGCAATCTGGAGCCTTCAGTGCATGGCATTTCATAATAAAAGTGCCCTTCCTATTTTTCCAATGCTAAGTACTACCCTCTTGCACAAATAGAGTTATTTCATTGGTGTCTTTTTTTTTCTAATTCTTTGTGTGTGTTTCAGTTCCCTCTCCCTCCTGCCCATGCCCCCAATCCCCGTCCTGTCTTATCCCCACCCCCAACTCCACAGGGAGGGTAATGCCTTCCAGGAGGGATCATCTAAATCTGTCAAGTCCTTTGGAGTAGGTTCTAGGCCCTCCCTCCTGCCTCTAGGTTAAGGGAGTATCCCTTCATGGGGAATGTACTCCCAAAATCCTTTTGTGTACCTGGGATACATCCTGGTTCCACTGTCAGAGGTTCTTTAGACTGCTCAGGCCTTCTAACTGAGATCCATGTTTGGGGGTCTGAGTCGGTCCTATGCTGGTTTCCCAGCTATCAGTCTGGGGATCCATGAGCTCCCCCTTGTTCAGGTCAGCTGTCTCTGTGTGTTTCTGTAGTCTGGTCTTGACCCATTTTCTTATCACTCCTCCCTCTGTGCAACTGGATTCCAGGAGTTTGTCAGTGTTTAGCTGTAGGTGTCTGCTTCTGTTTCCATCAGCTACTAGATGAGGGCTCTATGATGGCATGTAAGTTAGATATCAATCACATTATCAGGGAAGGGAATTGTGTCTTCCTTGTCTGTAACTTTAAACTTGCCATGCCCCTTTCCTTACCAAATCACACTTTTTCATAGTTTCCTGCTTTGCATACTCATCATAAACCTCAGTAAATGCAGTGAGCAATAAATATTCCATATCCTGGATGCTATACTCTCTTGAAATTTTAGCTGCCAGATAACTTAGTCAGTCACTCATGAATTCAGCCTCAGTACCATTTTCAGGACACAGGTAACATTTAGCCAGATTCTTTGCCAGAATACAATGTGAGGTGTCAGTAGTCAATTTCCAGGAGAGTCCTTGCTCTACTTTGAAATCTCATGAGTCTGCTTCTACAGTCTACATTTCTCTTGGTATTCTGTTGTTTTTTTTTCCTAACACCCACCAGAACAGTTCTTTAAACTCTGGGAAAGTATTCTAATGCTAACCCACAAGCCAGTTGGAAAATACTATGAACCACATTCTTGTCAACAACCCTACTGTTGTCACCGAAGATCTGTATTTCTCTCACAATTGATTAAATACCTGACAGAGGCAACTTAAGATTTACTTTGCCTCACAATTAGGGCATACGGTCCACAATGGTGAAGAAGACATGGTGGTAGATGGTGAAATAGATGGTTACATTATGTCCAAAGTCAGAAAACAGACAGAGATGGATATTATTGCACAGCTCATTTTCTCTTCTAGTTTTATTCAGTTCAGAACTCTAGCCCATGAGATAATTCTGAGTACATTCAGCTAGGTTTTCTTTCTGTTCTCTTCTGTGAAATTTCTCTCTTTTTTTCTAGAAACATTTTCTCAGACATGCTTATGCATATGCCATGTGAGCAATCCCCAATCCATACTACAGCTATTCTGGTACCCAAACCAAACAAAGACACAACTAAGAAGGAGAATTACAAACCAATATGCCTCATGAACACTGATGCAAAAATACTCAATCAAATACTGGTAAATCGAATACAAGAACACATCAGAGAAATCATCTAGTATGATCAAGTAGGCTTCACTCCAGAGATGCAGGGATGGCTCAACATATAAAAATCTGTTGATGTAATCCACCATATATGTAATCTACCACATAAACAAATTGGAAAAAATATCATCTCATTAGATGCAGAAAAAAAAACTTCTACAAAATTCAACACCCCTCCATGATAAAGGTCTTGAAGCAAGCAGGGATACAAGGAACAAACCTAAACATAACAAAGGCAATACATAGCAAGATGACAGCCAACATCAAACTAAATGGAGAGAAACTCAAAGTGATTCTGGTATAATCAGGAGCAAGACAAGGCTGTTCTCTTTCTCCATATCTATTCAATATTGTACTTGAAGTTCTAGCTAGAGCAATAAGAAAACAAAAGGAGATCAAGGGGATACAAATTGAAGAGGATGAAGTGAAATTTTCACTATTTGCAGATGATATGTTTATGTAAGTGACCTGAAAAATTCTATCAGTTTGTTTGTTTTTGAGACAGAATTTCTGTTATGTAACCCTGGCTGTCCTGGAATTCACTCTGTAGACCAGGTTGGTCTCAAACTCACAGAGATCTGCCTGCCTCTACCTCCCAAATACTGGGATGAAAGGTGTGTGCCACCACTGCCCAGCTAAACATGCACATTTTTTTCTTTTCCTTCTGATATTTCCTAGTCTTATTTCCTGGTACAAATCACCATCTATACTTAAATGATTTATTTTACTTATTTTTGTTGAAACTCTTTCTTCCAAGTAAGATTTTAAGCTCGATGAGAGAAAGAACTTTTGCTAATGTTTTGTTTTTCTCTCTTAGTCGCTGTCTCTCTGTATCTCTGTCTCTGTGGCTTGCTATTGTTCTGTGAATGGTAATGAATGTGTGTTGAATGCCTTACAAACATTAAATGTCAGAATGATGATGATGCAGGGGCCAAAATTGTGTAATTACACATTTCATTTCATTTGTGCCTGAGATTTCAGCTTCAGAGCTCATAGAGCTGCATGAAGGATTCCTTCAGCAAAAATATAAGGACAGGAGACAACTGTGAGTCCCTCCCGAAGAGCCCTCCCTGACTCCCCGCCCTCCTCTGCTGCTGACCTCTTCTATACCAGTTGAGGTATCCACTCTTTTTTGGTGCTCTGATGCGATGGGAGGAACACAGCACATGTCTTTGTTTACTTATTCATCTCAAAATTACAAATTATAACCTGGGACTAAATCTGTCTTGTTGATCTTTTTTGTTTCGTTTAAAAAAAAATATTGGCTCCAGAAAAACAATTGATGACACCCACCCACACTTACTTTTACATGATACAGATGCCACATCCTGTTTTCATACTTAGCAGCAGCAGGTTGATTGAGTATGCCCAACTGAACTCTTATGGCCATGGGGGACTTATTGCTGTCCTCTCTTCACATTATCCTACAAGATACATCCTGTTTCCTCATTTTACTCTCTATGGGCCTTCCTTATTGTTCATTACTTTTTCCTTCTGGATTTCATTCTGCCTCATTTTCTCCTTTTTAGTCTACTGGTGGTTTCTTGGTAGTGGCATATTTGTTGACTTGCTATGTTGGTTACATGTTCTTTTAATAAGGAATTCTGTCTCTTGGTGTCTCCTTGCCTAGGGCTGTGCTTACTTAAAGTGTAAAATGTCAAACTCTACCGAGGATGACAATCACCCTCTGGGTAAAGAAGAATTATACTCTGTATTATTAATCACTCAAGAGGTAGACAAGAAACATCAGCCATCTCAAAGAAGCACAGATTGGAATTAACTAGGGTTTGCATCTTCTTCATTCCCCTCCCTCAAGAGTGTAAATCTTTGCATCACCAACCACCATGCCAAAGGTCAACAGGAGTAGTCATGGATCAAGAAGGCCTCTTGTAACACCAGTGCTGCCCCTAGTAGCTGTTGAAGCTTGATTGCAACCACTGAGCATGGTACCAGCTTAGAAGACATGGGAGTATTCCTTAGCAGCGATTTGAGACTGGCTTCAGCTGTTAGTGTCACAGTCTGTGATGTGGATGAGGGGATATGGGAATAGACAGGTGGTCACATTCTGACCTTTTCCCAAGCTTGACTAGCAAAGATGGCATTCCCAACTGTCCTGGCTTAATGTCCCTTAAAAACCACAGCAGCCTGACCCTGGAGAGGCTGCAGAGAACTGTAGTTTGCAGTTTAACAGATGTAAAAAGCTGGGCCTAATGATACTTTACAAGGTCCTGATCTTTCTGGACTGTTACACAAGCATGAAGAAGTGTGCAGTGGCCGATATCTTGGTTTGTGCTATAGCTGACTGAAAAATGATCACAGATTTATTCAAGAATGAAAGAGCCTGGCTTCAAACACTTTTGTATCTGGCATATATATACCGGAATGCAAGAGTATCATTTATGTAAACTATGAAATCTATTAACACTATCACACAGAACACTAATAATACAGCTTTTCTTTCTTTTTCTTTTTTTATTATATATATATTTTTATTTATTTTATATAACAAAGTCCATTTAAATGAGAACAAACATTTATAGACAATATTTGGGAATTTGGGCATTGTTCTTTCCAAACTACTTCCTCCTGGTAAGGGGCGCTGTCATGGGGAATTTGAAGAAGATTCAGAAATCCTGGCTGTAGTCTGTAAGGCTGCTTTGTCCAGCTGTTTTGAATGTAGGATCACCTCGTACTAACAATACAGCTTTTCAAACTCCATATTGATAGAACTGTAAAATTTTCCTTTGTGTAGTTCACTGGTGGCTAATTATACTATTCTGCCTCCCCCCAACCAAATCATGAGTTTTTAGTTATCTTGTACTGAAAAAAAAAAATAAAAAAACAAAAGACAAAAACAAAAACCCCACAACCCCCCCCAAATCCAAGCCAACCAACCAACTAACTAACTAATCAATCAAACAAACAAACATAAAAATAAAAGCCAAAAACAAAACAATGTGAAATTTCCCAAGGAGTCATTGCATTCAAATGGAAAGATACATGCATGCACACACCCACACCCACACCCACCCACCCTCCCACCCACATACACACACACACACACACACATATATATATATCTAATAGGTTTTCTCTATGTAGCTCTGGCTGTCCTGGAATTTACTCTATGACTAGGAGGGCCTTAGACTCTAAGATCTACCTCCCTATGCCTCCTGAGCTCCAGGATTAATGATGTTCACCACAATGCCTGGCTATTTAATAAAAAGAAGTTTTAATGCCATACTTCCATAATCAATTATGTTATATATAATTTTTATTTTATCATTATAATTTTACTCAGTCTTATTCAAAATAAACAGTTTCCATATAGTGTAGTGATGGGAGATGCCATTCTGTATATATGTTTCTTATACTGGTTAATGAATAAAGCACTGTTGGCCAATAGGAAAGCAAGATAGGTGGGACTAGGAGACAAGGAGGAAAGAGGAAAGAGTAAGGAGGAGTCAAGTTGGAGAGTCTGTAGAGAATAGAACCACCAGCTGACTCTCGCTGGTAAGACCACGTGGAAATACATAGAAATGGGTTAATACTTAAGACAGAGCTAGTTGATAATAAACTAGTACCTGGCCAACAGCATTATATCAAATACAGTGTCTCTGTGTGTTAATTGGGGCTGGCGTGGCGGCGGGACAAGAGCGGTGGCGGGAGGGAAATGCTTACTCCTTACAGTGTAGAGTTTATTTTAGATCTAGATTTCTAGAAAAAAAAAAAAAAATGAATCCAAAGTACCCTGGGTCAGTTCAGTTCTGATGAGACAAACATGATGGGGAGGATGATCAAGTCACTTTTGGAATTCAGTAGGACTTTATCATAGGTAATATGAAGTCTAAGATTTGCAGGTGCTTCAAATTTCATGTACTTACTAACCTTCATGAAGTTCTACAGCTGGGGGGGGGTGTAGAAACAGCATTCTTGGTCATTTTGGGCTGACACAACAAATTGCCATAGCAGTTTAGATGACTCAAAACTATGTCTCTGTGGTTGCAAAATCCTTTTGAAGCTCTGGGATCTGAATGCCTTTCTGCAAAGCAGTCAACAGATTATAGGTTTTGTGTCAGCACTGCTGACATGCTGTTTAGTTTTAAAAGTTGTTTTGAAATTCAGAGTGTAATGTAAGATACAGATTTCTGAGTTCTGAAATTGTAAGGTTCCATTTGAGCAGTCAAATAATATTTTTTTTTTAATTTAACAAAACATTACTGCATATATCACCTATGAATAATCACACAAGTACCTCTATCCTCGTGGAGCACAGGAGAAAGTGCTTCTGACCATAGGTCTTATACAGTGTGAACATTTTAGTAAATACTTTAGAAGGCTCTACAATGTACCAAAGCAAGGTGATTTGAAAAAGCTGGAAAATCAATGACTTATCAACTGGTCATTTTGGTCACATGTAAAGCCCATTATAAATGGAAGCATCTAGCTACTCTCTTTCATTTGACTTTCCAAAACAGTTCAAAATGGCATGTGGTAACACAAATAACACATATGTGAAAATTTTATTTCAACTGAAATTCTCACATCATGCAAAACCAAGGGACATAAATATCCTTTCCTACCATTTTCACCATTTTAATCATGTTGATTCAGAAATTGGCTTTGCTATCTTTGAGTAATTAATTATAATTAAAACTAATCTATCAGAGTGTCTTTGATTTAACAATCTTGTGAGCTACAAGACATGTCGACATTCCTGACAGATTTGTTTTAACATCTTAAGAAAGTACAAATGCAGATTATCATATACAGAACAATTCTCATACACCATACGAAAAGCCACTAACAACCTTTGAAACAAGTGAGAAAACCACAGTTGATTAAGTTTGAATTAACTATCAACTAAGATTTATATTCAAGAAAATGGGGTTAGGTATTTTTGCCAGGCAAGTAGGTGACCTGACTGTATGTGATGATATTTTGTTTGTGATTTAACAAATAAAGCTTGCCTAAAAATCAGAGTGTGGTGCTAGTCATACTAGTTAGCTATAGACTCCAGGCAGTGGTGGCACACATGTTTAATTTCAGCACTAGTGAGCCAGAGGCAGGTTGATCTCTGTGAGTTCAGGGTCACCCTGGCATACATGAGATTGATCCACTCTAAAAGAGAAACAGCTTGTCAGTGGAGGCTCACACCTTTAATTCCAGTACCTGGAAATCACAAGCCTTTAATACCAGTGCTAGGTAGGTGGAGACAGGAGTGATGTAACTGGGTGGAGAGAGGAATATAAGACAGAACATACAGAAGCTCATTGCATTCAGTCTGAGGATTTGTAGGGACAGGATCACCCCTTTGGTCTGAGGAGTCAGTAGAGATAAGAGGTCTCTCTTGTGCTTGGCTTCTTTGCCTCTCTGACCCTTCAGCATCACTCTTTTCTGTATTTCCTAGAGAACTGTTTACCAATATTGAACTTATTGAACCAGCAGTCCCACTAGGCGGTCTTGTGTGTGTGTGTGTGTGTGTGTGTGTGTGTGTGTGTGTGTGTATGTGTGTGTGTGTGCATTCTGAGGACAAAAGCTATTGTAGGGACAAGCCACCTATGTGGATTTAGGAGAGGTAGATTCAGTGAAGATCATACTGACATGTATTGAGTACCGGAAGCTATCAAGTAAGTCCCTATATCTACTTCACTAAATAAAGATGTGATCTCTACAGAAGTATTAAGGTTAAGAAACAATAGAACTGCCTGCTCAGCTAGTGGAATCTAGTGTTGCTGAGTTCTCAAATACTCATGCATTCTTGTTGATCACTGGCCAACTTCTCGGAAAATGTACCTCTGTTGTCTTGTATTTCTTGACTGATGCCCCTCAAATGTCAGATAAACTTTCCACAATTTCACATTACATAGTGTCTCCCAGGAATAAATGCATGAGTGTTTGTGTGTGTGTGTGTGTGTGTGTATGTGTGCTCAGTGTACACGTGTGGGGTATTATACCTGGCAAACACACGTCAGGATCTGTTTAAGCCCTTTGCTTTGTGCTCAAATGTCACCCTGCCAGAATTCATTACATCTTGTTTATTAATTAATTAAAATATATTTATACAGAACAGGCTTTATGAGATGGAGTAAAAAATAACGTTATGAGAGGCATCCTCCAGTCAGTATGGATTGTCTCTGATGGAGAGCAGGGATGCAACTCCAGCATTCTTTGCCAATGCCACTGTGAACTTCAGATGCTGGGATAACTTAGTAATTAAGGCTGGGAAATCAATGGAATTACTGTAGATCTGGAGCTGGAAATGAGAAAAATGTAACTTTTCTTGACAACTGTAAACTCTTAAATATCAAGCAATATTTTGAATAAGCAAAAATCCATCCCTGTGTGACACACTCATATCTTCTCCTTCCACAGAAAGCCATTGAGCGGTCCAATGGAGAAACAAGGGAGGAGGCCAAGAACACTGAAAACTCAGGGGATGCTTTTTGGCCTTCTATTGGCATCAGTAGACTGGATACCTCTGTGATTTTCATCAACATTTTCTTTTCTGTCAAGCCAGTGACACTAAGTCATTGACTTTACCCTCCTTTCACAGTTTAGATTTTACATATTCCCCAAGTTCCATGTGCTTGGTCCTGTGGCTACTGAAGAGTAGCGGGGCCTGGGTTCAATTCCCAGTATGAAAAGGCAACAGCAGAAAAAGCAGTTAGCTTCTCAAAGTCATGTGCCTGGAGCTTAGTGTTGAATTTACAAAGGCTTGTACTGACAGATCAAGATCTTGACTACTGGCGTCAGGAGCATATCTATTACTTTTGTATATGACCATGTTATGCTGAAGGTATTTAAGGTGTCTGTAACAGAGTATGTGTGTGGATCTTTCTATATGTTATAAACATATGTTCATATATCCATTATAACATGGTCATATGTAATTCATATATATGTAATATGAGTAATTCTTAGCAATAATATACAACTAGAAAAAAAGGTGCCAGAAAGATGTCTCAGTAATCATGCTTGCTGCCAAACCTGAGGACCTGAATTCATTTTATACATGCACTGTGTACATAGTACATACACACACAATGCACATGCATGCAAAATAAATTAAAAATTAGAAAATAACAAAAATTCTTCAATCTGTCCATCACCAATAATGCCGTACAATCAAACAAAACATAAGAACATTACAAACAACACAGTCCATGACAAGGAATGAAGAGAAAATGCCTAAGGCCAGGACTTCTTACCCATGTCTTCCATCAAGGACTGACGATACAAAACTCTTGTGGCTAAAAGAATGTTAGGAATATATAGTCATTGAGAAACCTGAACAAGAGCTGAAAAGGAAGTTAGTTCTGGACAGTACTCAAGCAAAAATATTTATTCATCCTGGCTTTAGTACCTACATGGATTTACTTAGTTTTTCTTTAAAACTGGCTTCCAGGGAACACCTCTGTTCTGCAATACAAGGCACAGCTGTTTGTTGTAAGTCTCCTGTTGCCTGTTCAATGGTATCAGTAGCAGTTTCGACTTGTAATCGTTGGCTGTCCATTTCCATCTTGTGGGTTGTTCATAATCCAGAATTAATCCTTTTTTAAACGTCTAAAGTAACTACTTAGGGCCAAATAGTGTTTGGCTATCAGAGCTCTGGGTGACTGTTTTTAAATATCTCTTCTTCCTCCCACTTTTCCCCTAATCTCTTCAGAACCCTCAAAATAAACTGGGAAAAAAATAAGTCAATTTGAATCATGCAATTTTATATTCTAAAAGGTAGATATGCAAACTGAATCTGTGATTCCTCAGGGGATGGTGCATGCATCTGCCTTCCATTAGTAAAACTTGCTGAAGTTTAAGTGTGGTGAGGGGTCATCTGACCTCATGCCTCATTTAATAGGTCAGGGAGCAGGAGAACAGAAGTACAGCCAGCCACCCCAGCTAATGAGAAAAGGTCCTGGGTCCACACTCCTTGCCCGACCTTTGCCTCTGAGCTAAACTGCTTCTATGACAAGTGACCTCACAGAGATGCCAGAACAAATGAAAGTTCCCAGAAACAACCAAGGAATAGCCCCATGTACTTTCAGATACAATTTCTGAATATTTCTCAGGGCTTTAAGCTAGGTGCTTGATTTGGAAGTGAAGGTGAAATCCCCAGGAGTGAGAGGAATGCTGAGGCTGCTTTAAATTAACCTCTAGATGTCCCCTGTGCTATGGGGATTTCACACTTCCTGCAGCTGAGGTGTAAATGAAATGGCAGTGTGAAGTAGTGTATGCTACTGTAACATGAGACGTTTGGCTTACCTAATAGTACTCTCTCTTCTGTATAGCTCCGAATCTCTATGAATACATTAGTACAGACATTCCAGGCCAAGGTAGGCAAGAGCTGGCTGATGTACTATATGCTTCCTTTGTTCTGTATTTTCCTGGCTATGGCAGTCTTCAAGTCTGCTGTTTTAGGGGCAATAGTATAAGGTGGTAAAAGACTGTTTGACCCAGCTAGAGTGTCACATACACAGTTGAGGCACACATCCTTGTCATAAGGAAGTTTGCAATAGTTATTTAAAAAAACATCACCACAGTGACTCCCCTGTGTCTGTGAGTGGTGAGCTTCCTGGTGACCATAGAAATTAAGCAAAACCTTTCTTTTTGCTTAAAAACACACTCGTAAGTTTCATCAAATGTTGTGAATTTCCTGTTTTTTTTTTTTAAGGAGAATGGGCTTAATTAATATAAAAAATATCCTTTACAGTAAATATTCTCTGCTTATGTTATTAAAAGGGAAGATTTGTCATACTTTGTTGTCTTAGTTTGTTTTGTTTTTTATTTGTTTGTATTCACATGTCTCAGTGGAAAAGAGACCAACATTTTGCTATTTTTCCTATTGCAGGTAAGTTTCATAATTTTCATGGCAATATTATTTTGTCCTTTATCATAATAATAATTGCAACAAAATGAGCATAACATTTTAATCTAAGACTTTGAAGAAATACATTAATGGAGAGAGTTGTTGCTTTATCTACCCATTATTTGTAACACTGACCAGAAGGCAGAAGGACAATACTTACCTTTTAGATGTTAAAACTAAAGCAAACAATTCACACCCACATAAGTCTCAGTGAAATCAGATGTCTTGGTCCTCAAGTCAGACATGTATAGCCAAATGGGACACAGCTTGATCAACATGTTTAAATTTGGAGTGCCATGTCTGGGACCTGACTGATCTTTGGCAGTGTTTTTGTTTTTAGGTGTTTGGGTCAGAGTAGACCATCTCTTTCTACTTCCTATCTCAGAGAAAATTGAACTTTGCTGGAGGAGGGCCCATGAGTTCCATTCTTTCTTTTTGCTATTCATTCTCAACTAACAGGAAAGGAAGAAATACATCAAGACTACAGAGTAAGATACTAGTGTCCTCGCTACCTCTAAAGAGAATTATTTTAAATGCTTCATCTTATTAGACACTGCTAATCAGCTCAGTTCTTTCCAAGGAGAGAGAGAGAGAGAGAGAGAGAGAGAGAGAGAGAGAGAGAGAGAGAGAGAGAGAGAGAGAGAGAAACTGTTTCTCTGGTCTCGGGGTTCCATCAGCCATCAGAGCTGCAAGCTGTCAGCAGAGAGGGCTGATGGAAAATGAGCACACCCCTTCTTCTGTTTCATCTTGGTAGAGTCTCACTATGGTAGCAAAGCTAAATTACACTGTGTTTGTGAGGTTGTATGTCTGCGGTATAATAGAGGGATTAAGACACATTCCAAACTGGAATAAAAGCTGGATTAAAAGTAAAACCTTTGTAAGAGCATGTTGCCATTCCTTCTTCAGGACTGGTGGTTCAGCAAGATGATGATGGTGATGATGCCAAATATTATTTTGTGACCTCTCTGATTAAAGCTCCTGTGACTTTTCCTGGAAGCTATTTGTGTCTCGGTTACTCTGTCACTTGTCTTTTCCCATGGAGATTATCTTGATATCTTGATGATAAAGTGTAGGAGACCACTAGGAGGTCAAGAAAGGGTAGAAGAGTGAAATGCCAAGATATATATATATATATATATATATATATATATATATATGTATGTATGTATATATATGGTGCTTAGAAGGCTGTAAGATAAGTAGGTCAGGGAGGCACTTGTGTATATAATTGGTGTAAACTCTGGGTCTCTCAGCTCTCTGATTATTATAAGAGCAGTAGATTTCCAGCAAGAGATCTCAGTCCAAGGAATGGCAACTCCAAGTTACTCTCTGTTGATTATGGGCTGTAAGGCAGCCCTGTCTTACCTTCCCCACTCTGCTCTGGTGTGTCAGTCTTTCTTTCCTCCAGGGGCTGCTGTTTGGTTCAGGGAGCCTCCTAGTAGCCCTCAGCAACCTCAACACAGAACACAGATTTCTTGGAGGCATTTCTCCTTATCTTGCTTTTTAATTTAGGGTACAGGTAAAAGGCAAGGACACTCCATTTGAATCCAGGAGCATCTATTGTGGTTTCCTTCCTTCCAAATTCCATCTAACCATGTCAGAGAAACAGATGCAAATGAAGCCACTAGTGGGCAGCCATTAAGCTCCATGTTAATCTTCTCAGCTAAGGTTCATACCTTAATACACAAAGTCATTTTAGACATTCTTGTTGGAATTTCAGAATTTCTGGCAGGATTTGAGAGAAATGGTTTTTTAGACAGAGAGAAATGGTTTTTAAACATGGAAAGTCACTCCCAGAAGCTCAATCTTACAAAACTATTAGAAATGAATGACTAGATGTGGTAGCCTATCGCCTGGGAGGTAGAGGCAGGAGGATCAGGAGTTCAAGACTAGGCTTTGCTGCTTAGCAAGTTCAAGACCAGCCAGAACTATATGACCCCCGCTTCAGAAAAACAAACAAATAGAAATAAGTAGTAATTTTGAATCTGATTCTTCTTAAAAGGTAGAGGGGGGAGGGGGGAATAGATAGAGAAAATTAGTTCTGGTATTACTGTGAATAGTTTCTGCCTTATTTTATTCACAGAGATAACATGATAAACCTCATTAATCAGCAGTTATTAGTATAAAATCACTGTAGAAAACTTGGAGAAAGCAAATGTGTTAACAATTGTTTGTGTGTATTAAGAAGGTAGGGAAGGACATTTATTACCACTGAAGAGAAATCTATGCTCTCACTGGGGAAAAGAATCCATGGTGACCTCTTTATTGACCCTTGTTGCCAACCTGATGGCCCTTAACTTGTTGGCAGTAAACCTGTTTACTTATTTTCTTTTAAGCTGTGGAAGTTTGTAATTCCTTCATTAGTAGCTAACTGAATAACTTTTCCACAGATGAAAAATATTTCAGTCTCCTTTAGGTGATAAACGCAGGAAGTCAATGCAATTCACAGAACTACAGTGAGGAATTTAGCTATTACCAATACGCTTTGGTGATGAACACACAGGAGTGGATGAAGACGGTCAAGTTCTTAAATCACTTTCAACTTCTCATTTTCTTTAATGAATGAAGGTTCCATTGCCTCTGCCCTAAAGTGCTCATAGTGTATGGAGAAAGGAAGGCAAGCAAATGAAAAAAAATGAAAAAAAAAAAAAAAGGGGTTGGATAAGACCATAGCCAATTCATGAGAACACAGAAGCAACAGGGTGCTTGATTCTGCTGGGAACATAAGCAAAGTGTTCACAGAAGATACTCCATTGGAGCTGAAGAAATGGGTGAGAAACTTGATACATTAAAACATGACCCCTTTGCTAGTAATTAGCATCAGCCTCTTCTAGATACTTATACCAATATATACTTTCAGGTACCATGAAGGCCAGTGGATTGAAATTTGCAGTTGAAACATTCTCAGGTGAGTTGTGTATACATACATTAAGGATTGGCTTACAATCATGGTTAGGTTTGTGGCTCTTACTATGCCTCCACATTATAACCAGCAGAGTTAAAAAAAAAAAAAAAAAAGAAATTAGCATCGTAGTGCAATGGAAACTCACAGGAATCAATGAAGGTGGCTCTAGTGAAAACTCCTAGTAGTGAGGGATATGGAGACTGAACTGGCCATCTTCTGTAACCAGGAAAGGCTTCCAGAAGAGGGATTGTGGATACCAAACCAGCCACAGAACCTTCAAACTATAATTTGTCCTGCCTGTAAAATGTGCTGAGGTAATGGTGGAGCAGAACTTGTGGGAGTGGCCAACCAATGACTGTTCCTACTTGAGACCCATGCCATGAGAGGGAATCAATGACTGGCACTGTCTGGAGGGCCAGGACCTAGATTAGAATCAACATGACAAACAGAACAAAAGTAATGACATGATTCCTAATGAAACTCTGCTATACTTGTAGGCGAACCTAGCATCATCATCAGAGAGGCTTTATCCAGAAACTGAGGGGAACAGATGTAGAGACCTACAGTCAACCATTAGGCAGAGCTCAGGGAGTCCTACTGAGGAGGGTGGGGAAAGATTGTAGGAGCCATAGGTCTTGAGGACATCATGAGAACATGATCCATAGAATCAACTAGCTCCTAGGGGCTCACAGAGACTGAACCAACACTAGGGAGCCCTTATGGATCTGAGGTAGGTCCTCTGCATGTATATTATGTTCATGTAACATAGTGTCCTCATGAGACTCCTAACCATGGGAGCAGGTGTCTGCTGTGATTCTTGCCTGCTTTTGGGATTCTTTTCCTCTTTCTGGATAGCTTTGTCCAGACTGAATGTGAGGGTTTGTGCATAGTTTGGCATTCCTGAAGACTCAGAAACACATGAAATTGAAAAGTCTGAAAGTGCAGGACTGCAAGTGAGTCAAGGGTTAACTGAGACGGGTCATTTTTGGAAACCTCGCTGATGGTATGTTGAGCAAATGATTACTGGTAACTGTGGGAGAGGTTTTAGATGAGGCCAAAAGGAGTTCCATTAATTGGTACAACTTCTTTATGGTTTTTGCCCAGTTCTGCCTCTTGCCTTCCCTTGCTCTACTTGAAAAGAGAATTTAAACCCCAGAATCTATCACTGATGGATATTACAGGTCCCATGGCATTCTCACCAGATCCATTGCAATGTTTGGGCCAAGTTCCAATCAGAAAATTACTTTCTATTGACTGTAAATTTCACACCTCGAACATGAAGACTTCCCATAACACACACTCACTAAATTGGCTTCAGGTCCTGCCTGAGACCAAGCGTGACACATACCCTCAAATGGGCTTCAAATTGAGCCACAGCCTTGGCTAAACATATTTTAATGACAACACATAACATTCAGGTTACAGAAAGAATCTTTCCCCCTTCATATGATACATGTGCTGCTGGCATAAAATTATGTGACTTAGTCTCCTTTCAGCAGAGGGAGGGTTGAGAAATCTTTTTCACTTTCAGTCTGAAATTACTCTGTGGTATAAATTATTACTCACAGTTCAACACTTGCTGCGTTCAGCCCAGAGGTGGCTGCTTTCTCAAAGGCTTTGTGATTTATTGGAGGAGGCAGAAGGGTTAGAGTGCCTCTGAGGGGACATGTACCTGCTTGCTGTCCCTTTTGTCAAATGTGACAGAGGGCTGAAGAGATGACCCCACAAAGATCACATGGATCAGACAATCAGGAGAACCCTTTAAACTGATGATGTGGAATAATTGGGGTGTGTATGTGTGGTGGGTGGTCACTCGAGAACAACTCATCCACTTGAATGGTTCTTGATTGAGTTCTTTGGGTTCTTCAAGACTGAAGTCATTCAGAATCCAGTGAGATCTAGATGAATTCTAGAGTTGGATTTGGTCCTTGGTACCTCTTCCTTAGTTTCTTTTCATGTTTATATTTTTCTTTCTTTTCATGTTTATATGTGGGATGTGCTTTTGTTTATGCATGTTCTCATATACGGGCATATACATGCATGTGCAGGCACAATGTTGATATTGGAAACCTTGCCTTCATAATTTTTCACTTTATTTGTTTGCTTGTTTGGTTGTTTTTGAGGCAGGTCTCTCAGTCAAATCTGTAGCTCATTAATACAGGTTGTCTGCTAGCCAGCTTGAACTGGGGATCTCCATGTTCATCATGGAGTCAAGCTGCCTACCTCCAGCCATTTACATAGCTCTGTGAGTCCTTGTGATTTTTCAATGAGCACATTAGCTGCTGAGTCATCTCCCCAAGTATCTTGGTACCGTTTGTATTAGCAATTAATGTCCCTTAACCTGCACTAGATATCTATGCAGATGACATACTTATGGTTTAATTTTGCAAGACCATTGTTTCATTTATAGGAAATAAGTTATGGGAGGGTAGAAGAAAGATAAATAATGCTAAGAATGTTTGAAAAGGCCACAGAGAGTCATATTATTGTATGTTTACTTATAATAACATGAAATATTTTATGCCTGCCCAAAACTATATATACACTATACACACACACACACACACACACACACACACACACACACACATATATATGTACTATATATACACATATGTATATATGAAGTTATGCCACCTGGAGTGATAATGTTTTTCCCCAAAGTCATGGGTTATCAATCATCCCCTTTCCAGTGGCAGGCATTAGAAACCTCATTTCAAGTTGTTGGTCGGGGAGGTTCAAAAGGCCCCCAAACCAGTATTTTTTGTTTTAATGCAGTCTTTCTTAATAGCCTGTTTCTTGTCTCCACCCCCCTGTTTTGGCCTCCTTGGTATTGGGATTATAGGTGTATACCCACATGGCAATCAAATGTCTTGTTTTGATGTAAAGGGTGTGGCTCACCAGCATCTGGCCTCCCTCAAAAATAGAAAGTTCTAATTAACTGTGTGTGAAGAAAGCAGATACCAATGGTACTAACTGTCTGACATTTTATCAAACATTTTGCTATTTACATCAATCCTCTAAAGGCTGTATCTTTGGAAAGTGATAGTACTCAGGTATAGAACTACTGTCATTTACCAAAACCAGTACCTATATAATAAGTGTATTCACATTAGAAAATAGTATCTAAGGAGTTACACTGGTTTGCAAAACAATAGCATGAAAATCAAGCCATGTTGTAAGTGAGTAGAATATACTAAATTGATTTCAGCATGTTTGAATCAATATATTAAAATGTGACAACATACAAATATAAGAGCATACACATACAAAAGTTTATTCATGTCACTTAATGGCAGGAATGTTGAGAGACGTGCAGAATGCTGCTATATAGCCCATGACTACATGTAATAAGTAACATTTTGTACTACAATAAATATTATATATAATAAATTTGTGACCATATATATTGTGGTCACAATTATATAGAAAACACTTTAAATATCCACATATGGTCACAACTTTATAGAACACACATTATTAATATCCACATATAATAGCCAATACAAATACATTTATAGGACTCTAAGAGTCCTGTTTATAATTTACATGTTTTAATTGACATTACTCTGTTGTATATCTTGTACATTGAGGAGTCCATCAAAATGAGATACTGTTTAGAACCACGCTGCTTAGAATTTCAGTAGTGACCATGCTGAGCATCACTGTATGAGGAAGCACTCTAGTCTCAATGTGGATGGAAACACTAGGGATGGTTTCCCAGAAGACATGATGATTCAATGAAAGCCAAAAGGACAAAAAATTGTTCTGTAGGCACCTAGAGAAGTGGATCCTCCAGGCTGAGTCCTGGTCCAACCGAGATGATGCAGCTGCAGAGCTGGGAAAGAGAGATGATGTATCTTGGCTGAGGTCATTGATAGAGACAGGCAGAGAGGGTTTGGAGTCCAGACAGGCATTTCTGTTTTATCTGCAAATAAAAGGCCCTTGAAAGTTTGGTTGTAGGGAGTCTGTAAGTTCCTTTTTCTGTCTGGGTGGCCAAGGAGGTCATGTTAATGCTTTTATGATATAATTAAATATTTGTGATTTTTAACCTAACCCAGCAGGCATTAAGTAATGTTTACAGACAGTGTTACAGAAGAAGTCAGAGTTGGTTACACTGTAGAACTGAAGGAAATGATGTTTCAACGTAGACAGTAAGATTGTCTCAGGGGCTTGAGGTCTGGACAGCAGGAGCTGTTGAGTTGAGTGAAAGCTGTCTGTTAAATATCTCCTTATATTGGCAAAGCTCCTTGAGCAGCCTTGAAAATCACTGGAATACCAGAAAGTTTTCTAATACAGAGCTCAACTTTTCTTTAGTGATGTGACACACACTGTTAAGTGAACACAGGAGCCGCCTGTTCACTTGAACAAGTGAGGTAGGCCAACAGTCCTGCCCAGCCCACCAAGGTCTGTGAGAGGAGAGTGGAGACAGAAGGCACCTACATAGCCCAACCAACTATAGATGAGACCACGCCTAAGGGGTAGACTTAGAAAGTTGTGGAAAAGAAGAAGCTAGGTCCCAGTCACAAAATCTACTTGGTGCCAAATCCAGCAGAATGTCTCCTATATAATTTTGGTTTATGTGGTTATAAGATTTTATGGATTCTTGAAGCCAAGAAGGGAGACCAATGAGGAAAGCAGCTGTCAACACACGTTCTTGAGAAAATCATACATTTCAACTCAGCTGGCAACCAGCATGGTGCTGACATCATAAGTTGCAGGCAAAGGTTTAAGATGCAGCTTCTTATATAGTCCCAGGATCAGGTGTTTTAAGAGTGGAGAGCCCAATGTGGCCAAATAAAACAGTGCAGTGCAGGGAAAACATTAGATGAAGCAAGAGCAGCAGTTGTCAGTTTTCAAAGCTGCAGACTATAGCCTTTCCCCCAGATTATCCTTTTGTTGCCTTCCAGTCATCTAAAATAGCATCTTCATAAGAAAAAACTAGGGTTCTGTGCCTCATGTATACCTAGCAATGGAAAGACTTTAAGCTAAATCCAATTCAAAAGATGTCACGTACCCTAATACTTTTATTTTGCTAAAGCAGCTGTTCTCAACCTTTGGGTCTCGATCTCTTTGGGGTTGAATGGCCCTTTCACAGGGATCATCTAAGACCATGGAAAAAGATATATACATTACAATTCATAAAAGTAATAAGATTATAGTTATGAAGTAGCATTGAAAATAATGTTATGGTTAGGGCTTTCCACAACATGAGGAACATTATTAAAGGGTTTACAGCATTAAGAAGGTTGGAAACCACTGTGCTAAAGAGACATGGTGTCAAACTGCCTTCTAAATATCTCTCCTAGCATCTATAGACTAATGCAATTCTCATGAAACCTCCCTAGGCAACAGATGGCAGTTAATACAGAGAATAAATAACTGTTGAAAATGACACAAAGTGCTTAGTCCTAAGTGGGACATCCCTGGAGCCCCAACGCTCGGGAACAATGAGGAAGAGGGTCGAAGAACCAGAAGAGCAGAAGTTTTAGAGGACTTCTGCAAAACAGTGTGTTGGTCACAGTAGGGTTATTGAAACCATGAACTCACAGCAACAGTGGATGCTGGCACAAGGCCTTCACTGGACCAAGCCAGCACTTCAACACTTTAGTATGGAGTGGGAAGAGGCTCACAAAGCTTTTCTCCTAATGGAGGAGCCATTGATAGTTGATGGTCATTGGAGGAAGGGGAGTCCATTTTCTTCAGAAGTGTGTCCTTGCTGTATTTGATGGTGCCTCACCCATGCATAGGTGGGCATCACCAATTGGATAAAGAAGGTTATAGGGAAAAGAAGAAAGGGGGAGAATTAAATTTGAGAACAGAATGTAAGGGTTAGTTAGGGTTCCTGTTGTTGTGAAGAGACTCCATGACCATGACAACTCTTACAAATGAAATATTTAATTGGGGATGGCTTACAGTTTTATAGGTTTAGTCCATTATTACTATGGTGGTAAGCCTGTAGGTTGACATGGTGCTGGAGAAGGAGCTAAGAGCTCTACATCTGGATCAGCAGGCAGCAGGAAGACTGATCAAGCCACTCTGTATATAGCTTGAGCATATGATACTTCAAAACGTGCCCCCAGTGATCCCTTCCTCCAACAAGGTCACACCTAATAGTGCCACTCCCTATGGACCTATGGAGGCCATTTCCATTCAAACTTCCACAGTCCGCAAGGGAGAAAACAGTGAGCAGGTATCATCTAAATAAGTTATATTTGTATGTGAAATTATCAAAGGATATGTTTACAAAAATTGCTCCCATATAGCTAGCTGGATACTTTTTTCCTTATAAAGGTATCTGGATAATATTTACTGAAGATTCTAATTGCATTTTAGTAACTCTACAAGTTCTTTATGCAGTTAATATTATTGAATGCTCACAGCAGGAAGAAGCCTGTATAGTGATCCTTCTTTTTATTTCCTTACAAAGAATTAATTTGGAAACTCCCTGGGTTGGCCCCTGATCCTGCTTCTCCTGTCTCCGGTCCCCATCTAGAGCACCCTTGGAGCTCTGATACACCCCCAACCATCCCCACCGCCAGCCTACCCCCCCCCCACCTTGTGCCCTATGCCACCCACAGTCCTGAGGCTCTGGTTGAGCACTGGGACAGAGGGTGGAGCCAACAGTCCACCCTACTTCGGAGACTTCTCTGAGCAACTCTGAACAAAGGAGACCTGACTATCCACGTGGGACCACCCCTAATTTCCACTAGCTTGGTCTCTGACCCCGCCTCCAGTCCTCTGCTGGAGTACCTGGCTACTCCCAGAGATCCACCTATCTCTGTGGGTCCCTGCTGAGTTCCTGCAGGCAAGATCCTTGACCCCCAAATCCTGGCCTCTGCCAAAGAATGAGGTCTCAGCTGGAGAGCGCCAGTTTCCAGTGAGATCTGACTATCCTGCAAAACCTTCTCAAATTCCAGCTCAGCTCTTGCCCTCTTCTGCCAGCTATTGGCCAGAGCTATTGGACAGAGGACCACTGTGAGTACCTGCTGGCATCTTCTTCTGGATCCTCATCCTTGACCCCATCCCTGGATCCCTGTCTGCGGAGAAAACTCCTAGAGAGCTTGGACCACACAGAGCTACAGATATTGAATCTCAGACCCACATAAGCCCATCGGGGAAGTACCATAGAGAGAGGGGGAGACCCCACCAACACCTACTGGAAGAATCTATGGGAAGAAGGCAATAGAAGAGAACACCTAACAACAGAAAGACAAGCATAACACCACCAGAATCTAGGGAATCTACACCAACTAGAACGGAACACAACAACAAAACAGAGGAAGCAGAAGGGTACGACTTAAAAATTACCATCATAAAAATGATAGAGTCCCTCAAAGAAGATGTGAGAAAATCCCTTAAAGATATGGAGGAAAAAACAAACAAAAAAGTGGAAGAAATGAACAAATTCCTTAAGGAAAGTACAGAAAGCCAAGAAAAAACAATTAACCAGGTGAAGGAAACAGTTCAAGACTTGAAAACTGAAATAGAGAAAATAAAGGCAACACAAATGGAAGGAATGCTGGAAATTGAAAAGCTGGGCAAAAAATCGGCAACGAAGGACACAAGCATAACCAATAGAATTCAAGAGATGGAAGAGAGAATCTCAGGCACAGAAGATAAACTAGAAGAAATAGATTCACTGACCAAAGAAAATCATAAATCCAACAAATTCTTAACACAAAACATCCAGGAAATGTGTGACACCATGAAAAGGCCAAACCTAAGAATAATAGGCATAGACGAAGGTGAGGAAGCCCAGCTCAAAGGTGCCGAAAACATATTCAACAAAATCATTGAGGAAAACTTTCCAAATCTGAAGAAGGACATGCCCATGAAAGTACAAGAAGCATAACAAACACCAAATAGGCTGGACCAAAGAAAAAAGACCCCTCTACATATAATAATCAAAACACCTAGCATACAGAATAAAGAAAGAATATTAAAAGCAGCGAAGGAAAAAGGACAGGTAACATATAAAGGCAGACCTATCAAAATTACACCTGAGTTCTCCATGGAAACCCTCAAGGCCAGAAGGTCCTGGATAGATGTTCTAAAAGTATTAAGAGAACATGGATGCCAACCTAGGCTACTATATCCAGCAAAACTCTCAATCACTATAGATGGAGAGAACAAGATATTTAATGAGAAAATCAGATTTTCTCAATACGTATCTACAAATCCAGCCCTACAGAAAATATTGGAAGAAAAACTCCAACCCAAGGAAGGTAACTACGCCCACAAAAGTGTAGGCAACAGATAATCCAACTACATCAGAAACCAAGGATGAAGCAGAACTAATATATTCACAATTCCACTGCCAACAACAAACCTAAATCAAACAAGCATCAACAATCAATGGTCCTTACTCACCCTCAACATTAATGATCTTAACTCACCTATAAAAAGACACAGGCTAACAGAATGGATACGAAGACAGAATTCATCCTTCTGCTGCATACAAGAAACACATCTTAGCTGTAAAGATAGACATTACCTCAGGGGAAAGGGTTGGGAAAAGATTTTCCAATCAAATGGAAATAAGAAGCAAGCAGGCATAGCTATCCTAATATCTAACAAGTTAGACTTCAAACCAAAATTAGTCAAAAGAGATGAAGATGGTCATTTCATATTCATCTCAGGAGAAATCCATCAACACAACACATCTCAGTTCTTAACATCTATACCCCTAATACAAAGTCACCCACATTCGTAAAAGAAACACTGCTAAAACTCAAAGCTCATATAAAACCTCACTCACTTATAGTGGGAGACTTTAATACACCACTCGCAACACTAGACAGGACCACAAATCAGAAACTCAACAAAGAGACAAAAGAATTAACAGAAGTTATGTCTCAACTGGGGTTAACAGACATCTATAGAACATTCCATCCAAAGACAAAAGAATATACCTTCTTCTCTGCTCCACATGGAACCTTCTCTAAAATCAACCACATACTAGGTGACATAAAAAACCTCAACAGATACAAGAGAATAGGAATAGTCCCCTGTATCTTATTGGACCACCATGCTTTAAAATTGGAATTCAACAACAACTCAAATAGCAGAAAACCTGCAAACTCATGGAAACTGAACAATGTGCAATTGCACCACTCCTGGGTCAAAGAAGAAATAAAGAATGAAATTAAAGACTTTCTAATATTCAACGAGAATGAGGATACAACATACCAGAACTTATGGGACACATTGAAAGCAGTGCTACGAGGGAAGTTCATTGCACTAAGTGCCCATATGAAGAAAACAGAGGATAGTCACATAAGAGAATTAACAGGCCAACTGAAAACCTTAGAACAGAGAGAAGAGAATTCACCCCGCAGGAGTAGACACAGGAAATAATCAACTTGAGGGCTGAAATCAACAAAATAGAAACCAGGAAAACAATACAAAAAAATCAATGCAACGAAGAGTTAGTTTTTTGAGAAAATCAACAAGATAGACAAACCTTTATCCAAATTAACGAAAAAGCAGAGACAGAACATGCAAATTAACAAAACCAGAAACGAAACGGGGAACATAACAACAGACACAGAGGAAATCCAGACAATTTTCAGGTCATACTTTGAAAATCTGTATTCCACAAAAATTGAAAATTCAAAGGTAAAGGACAAGTTTCTGGATAACTATCACTTACCAAAATTAAATCAAGAACAGACAATCAACTTAAATAGACCTATAACCCGCAATGAAATAGAAGCAGTCATCGAAAGCCTTCCAACCAAAAAAAGTCCAGGGCCAGATGGATTCAGTGCAGAATTCTACCAGACATTCAAGGAAGAACTAATACCACTACTCCTCAAACTGTTCCATAAGATAGAAACAGAAGGTTCATTGCCAAACTCTTTTTATTTATTTTTTTTCCATGCTATTTTTTAAATTTAATTTTATATAACAACGTCCAATTAAATGAAAACAAACATTTATACACAATATTTGGGAATTTGGGGGTCGTTCTTTCCAAACTACTTCCTGCTGGTAAGGGGCGCTGTCTTGGGGGGATTCGAAGAAGATTCAGATATCCTGGCTGTAGTCTGTAGGGCTGTTTTTTCCAGCTGTTTTGAATGTAGGATCAGCTTGTACTCTGTTTCAGGCGGTCTGGCGTGATCAAACCACATTAGTCTGGAAGGAATCCACATCTTTTCATTTTCTGTGGAAACAAAAATAGAAATCCTTTTCCCCAGTAACTTGTCCTTCAACTAAAATTTTGGAGTCAAAGCATTTTTTTTTATTTAATTTATTATTTTACATGTCGATCCCAGTTCCCTCTCCCTGCCTCACCCCTCCCTCCCTCCCTCCAGGCCTCCCTCCCTCCTTCCCTCCCTTTTACCCTCTCTGCCCACTCACATGCACTCTAAACACCCTCCCCTCCCATCCACCCACCCCAATTCCATATGTAGGGGAATGCCATCCAGTTGGGGTCATGTAGATCTGACAGGTCATGTGAAGTAGGGACTAGGGCTTCTCTCCTGTCTCTAGATTAAGGCAGTTATCCCTCCATGGGGGAATGTGTTCGCAAAGTCCTTTTGTGCACCAGGGATACATCCTGGCTCCACTGTCTGAGGTCTCTTAGACTGCTCAGTCCTGGCTGAGACCCATATTCAGGGGGTTCTGAGTCAGTCCCATGCTGGCTTCCCAGCTATTAGTCTAGTGGCCATTAGCTCCTCCTTGTTCAGGTAAGCTGTCTGTATGTGTTTCTGCCGCATGGTCTTGTCCTCTCCATCTGCTTCTGGGTTCTAGTTCGACTCAGTGTTTATGTATGGGTGTTTGCTCATATTTTCAACAACTCTTTTTATGGGGCCACAATAGCTTTGGTACCCAAACCTCACAAAGACACAACTAAGAAAGAAAACTACAGACCAATATCCCTGATGAACATTGATGCAAAAATACTCAATAAAATACTGGCAAAACGAATTCAAGAATACATTAGAGAAATCATCCACCATGACCAAGTAGGCTTCATCCCTGGAATGCAGGGATGGTTTAACATACAAAAATCTATCAACATGATCCACCATATAAACAAACAGAAAAAGAAAAACCATATGGTTATCTCCCTAGATGCGGAAAAAGCCTTTGACAAAATTCAACACCCTTTCATGATAAAGGTCTTGGAGAGGTCAGGGATAACAGGAACATACCTAAACATAGTAAGAACAATATACAGCAAACCAACTGCCAACATCAAACTGAATGGAGAGAAACTTAAGCCAATTCCTCTAAAATCAGGAACAAGACAAGGCTGTCCTCTCTCTCCATATCTCTTCAATATCGTATTAGAAGTTCTAGCTAATGCTATAAGACAACAAGAGGAGATCAAGGGGATCCAAATTGGAAAGGAAGAAGTCAAACTGTCTCTATTTGCAGATGATATGATAGTTTACATAAGCAACCCAATAAACTCTACCAGGGAACTCCTACAGCTGATAAACACCTTCAGCAAACTAGCAGGATACAAGATAAACTCAAAAAAAAAAAAATCAGACTTTTTTTCAGATGACAAAGGGGCTGATTAAAACATCAGAGAAACATCACCCTTTACAATAGCCACAAACAACATAAAGTATTTTGGGATAACACTTACCAAAAAAGTGAAAGACCTATATAACAAGAAATTTGTGTCTTTAAAGAAAGAAATTAAAAAGATACCAGAAAATGGAAAGATCACCCATGCTCTTGGATAGGTAGGATAAACATAGTAAAAATGGCAATCTTGCCAAAAGCAATCTACAGATTCAATTCCAGCACAATTCTTTACTGACCTAGAAAGGATAATCATCAACTTTATATGGAAAAACAAAACACCCAGGATAGCCAAAACAACAGTGTACAATAAAGGAACTTCTGGATCACCATTGCCAACTTTAAGCTATACTACAGAGCATTAGTCCTGAAAACAGCCTGGTTTTGGCACAAAAATAGACAAGGAGACATCTAGGATACAAAGACTATTCTAAGAGATTTATACATGGTCACTCACAGAAGGGTAAAGGGACAAGATCTCCTGAGCATATGGGGAGTTGGGAGAGGGACAATGAGTGGAGAGGGAACTAGGAGAAACAGAAGGGGAAGAGAGGAAAGCATGTGAGTCTAGGAAGATTGAGTAAGGGCAGGATTAGAAGAGAGAGAGAGAGAGAGAGAGAGAGAGAGAGAGAGAGAGAGAGAGAATAAAAGAGGGAGCCATTATAGGTTTGAAGAGAAAATTAAACCTAGAGAAATGTTCAGAGACCTACAAGACTGACCCCAACTAACAATTTGAGCAACAGTGGAAAGGCTGCCTTAAATGCCCTTCCCTGATAATGAGATTGACGACAAACTTATCCACCATCATAGAGCCCTTATCTAGTAGCTGATGAGAACAGAAGCAAACACCCACAACTAAACACTGAGCCAACCTGGAATCCAGATGCAGAGAGGGAGAACAAGACCAGGCTAAAGAAACACATAGAGACAGCTGACCTGAACAATGAGGAGCTAATGGACTGCCAGACTGATAGCTGGGAATCCAGCATGGGACTGACTCAGACCTCCTGAAGATGGGTCTCCACTAGAAGGCCTTGGCAGTCTAAGGGACCTCAGATATTGGAACCAGGATGTATCCCTGATGCACAGAAGGACGTTTAGGAGCACATCCCCCATGGAGGGATATTCCCTTAACCCAGAGAGAGGATAGAAGGCCTAGTCCCTACTCCCAAAGACTTGACAGATTTAGATTACCCCTCCTGCAAGGCATCACCCTACATGTGAAGTGCCGGGGTGGGGGGAGGTGGGAGGGGTGGGTGGTCAGGGGGCATGAGAGGGAGGGTGTTACGATTGGTTTTCCCTGCCAGCCTGGACCCACCGAGGCGCCAGCCCCAAATAATACACAGACACGCTGTATTTGATATAAATCAGTTACAATTATTAACCCATTTCTATTAATCTAAGTACTTCCACATGGTCTTATCTTACTGGAGAGAGGGGCTAGCGGTTTTGCCCTCTCTACTCTCTCCATGTTGACCTCTCCCTACTACTTCCTCGAATCCTCCTTGTCTCCTAGTCCCACCGATCTTGCTTTCCTATTGGCCAACAGTGCTTTATTCATTAACCAGTATGAGAAACATATTTACAGAATGGCATCTCCCATCATCTCCTCTTTTCTGTCTAAATAAATAGAAGTTTTTTAACCTTAACAAAGCAAAATATATAATATAACACTTATCAAATAAGAATCCCAGTTCCTCTCTGTCTTTTTAAAACCATTTTATTCTTTTTCTCTCCCAAGCCTACATATACTTTAAAACACACTGTAAACCTTTAGCGGTTTTCTTAATGTGAATCTGTCTTTACTGTAAATATTTGTCTTTTTGTAGCCTCGAGTCTTTTATGTGGTAAACAACAACATTGCTATAATTTTGAAAGCCACAGTTGTTACAGCCACGGTCTAACAAAGATGGCAGCAGGTACTTTTACCACCAGAACTGAGAGCTCTGCTCACTGCCTTGGTCTACGCTGCCATCCAGCAGCATGCTGACAGCTTGGAGATGTGGTCATTGCCATTGCCAGCTCTTGTACACACCATTCAGTTGTTAGCAGAGCTTTTTAGAGTTGTGGTTTTTTTGCTGCTTATGCTGAGTCAGAAAACCTTTCTTAAAGGAGCCGCGCAAAATTTTGCTTGTCTCTCATAAAACTGAATTTTGGCAAAACGTGGGTTATTTAGCACTTTCTTGTTCTCCTTGTTAGACTGTAAATCGGCACAACCACTTTAAACATACTTCGGAATTATTAGCTAAAATTTAACATGACCTTAACTTATGACTTAGAAATTCCATTCTCTGGTATATAACCCACAGAAGTCTGAGTACATATGCACAGAATTCTTCACAAAAGAGTTCGGGAGTCAAGATGTAGAGACTTGAGGGAAGAGGTCCAGAACCTCTCTCTGGTAAGTTAAGACCACGTGGAAATACTTAGATTGATAGAAATGGGTTAATATTTAAGACAGAGCTAGCCAATAAGAAACTCTAGTAACTGGCCAACAGCTTTATATCTGATGCAGCATCTCTGTGTTATTTGGGGCTGACACGGCTGTGGGACCAGGCTGGCAGGAAAACTGCTCATAACAAAATGACGCCTACAATGTGGATACTAAGAACTTCCACTTAAAACATAACAAAAGCTTAAGAAGGATTTTAAAAACAAAGTAATAGAGAGGAACAAGTCTTCTTGGTAGCAGCATTTTTTCTCAGTTGGGCTCTGTTTTGCTAGAGATAAGGAGACTCCAGCAGTTCCTTTAAGGGAGGTTTCCTGTCTCAGCCTAAGCAGCAACCCTGCTAACAACTGAATGGTGTGTACAAACAGCTGGCAGTGGCAGTGACCACATCTCCAAGTCAGCATGCTGCTGGATGGCAGCATAAACCAAGGCAGTAAGCACAGCACTCAGTGCTGGCTAAATGTACCCTGGCCATCTTGGATAGACTGAGGCTAAAACAGTCATGGCTTTCATTTTAACAGTGTTGTTGTTTAGTTGATAAAAGACTTGTGGCCAGAAAAATATTTACACTAAAGACAGATTCAGATAAAGAAAAACCTCTAAAGATTTACTGTGTGATTTAAAATATATGTAGGCTTGGGAGAGGAAAAAGAAACAGGAAAACAGGATGAAGTTGTTAAAAATATAGAAAGAAAGAGAATAGCTGGGTGTGGTGGTATATAACTTTAATTCCAGCACCCGGGAGGCAGAGGCAAGCAGATCACTGTGATTTCAAAGCAAAACTAGTATACAGAGTTAATTCCAGGACACGCAAAAGTTACACAGAGAAACCCTGTCTCAAAAAAATGAAACAAATGGAAGTAGAAGAAATAGAGTAATAAAAAAGCCACATGAACATGGAAAGGACAGACAGAGTTTGGCTACTGTATGCTATTGTGTTGTCTTTGTATTGTTTGACTGCTGAGGAAACAGCAACAACTGTTAAAAGAAATGCTGCTGGATTAATCCAATTTATATATTTTAAAAATGCTTTGACTTCAAAATTTAAGTCTAAGAATAGGTTACTGGGGAAAAGGATTTCTATTTTTGTTTCCACAGAAAATGAAAAGCTATGGATTCCTTCCAAACTAACATGATTCCATCAACCCAACATTCAAAACAGCTGGGACAAGGCAGCCTTGCAGACCACTACAGTCAGGACTTCTTTGTCTTCTTAGGATCCCATGACAGAGCCCCCTATCAGCAGGAAGCAGTTTGGAAAGAACGATGCCCAAATTCCCAAATATTGTTTATAAATGTTTTCATCTAAATGGGGTTGGTTATAAATGGTTAATGATCACAACCAATCTCTTTTTAAAGAAAAACAAGGGGGGGAATGATATAGGAATGAATACTTTGTATTGGTGTGGACTTCATTTATTGATACAAACTTAAGGTCAATTTGTGATAAGTATATTTCTCCTCTTGTTTAGGTATTATATAGGTCATTTTAAAATGAAATGCATAATTTAGTACAGATTATAGTTATGTATAATAGTCAAAACATATGTTAATTAGGATTTCTAGATATTCAGAGATATATTTGAGATGGATAAATATTCTTCAAACCTTTCAAAGACCTAGAGAATATGGCATTTAAAATGGTTTAGGGTTTTTCTTGACAGTGAGACATGAGCTCCTGGCAACACCAACTTTGACAGAAAGGAAAATAGACATTGAAGAAACTCATGGAGTTTACCTCCAATATGGCAAGATTAGCCATTTAGACAAGATACTGCTCTTGTCTGGACTGTTTGACTTTATGCTGTATAAACTGGACATGCAGGACCCATAGGAAAGTGACTGCTGAAACAAGATGGACATTGCTACAGGGTTTCTTCTTCATGGAAGAGTCTTCCAGACATTTTGCAGGGCACAGAGAAAAGTGACTAGCAAATTGACAATATAGGTGGACAGTTCAAAGTTTCCTGCTTTTCTGAAGAGTCTGCTAGACACAGTATAGCTTATAGGCTGAAGCTGGAACATTACAGAAGAACTTCAGGTGACTGATCAGGTAGCAAGTTGTCTCTGTCATTTCTAGATTTTATATATTATCCTTCTGTGGTCTTTGATAGAGTTGAAGACAAGTAGTTATGGTTATAGTTTTCCTTAGTTAGGATTAAAAATAAGTTACATATACCATCTTTCACAAAGAAAGGATAGGTGATGGAATATTTTCTTTAAATCTTGCTACATGTTAATGGACTAAATATTGTTAACAATATTAAAGTAAAAGCCCTTCTTTTTAATTTACACTGAAAAGAGGAGATTATGGGAGATGTCATTCTGAAATTTGTTTCTCTTATTGGTTAATGAATAAAGCACTGTTGACAAATGGAAAGACAAAATAGAAAGAACTAGGAGACAAGGAGGATTCTGGGAGTTGCAATAGAGAGTCAAGATGTAGAAACTTGAGGGAAGAGGTCCAGACCCTCACTCAAGTAAGATAAGACCACATGGAAACACTTAGATTAATAGAAATTGGTTAATATTTAAGACAGAGCTAGCCAGTAAGAAATGCTAGTAACTGGCCAACCGATTTATATCTAAAAAACACAAACAAAAAATAAAAAAAGAGTTTATAGCAGCAGACTTCATAATGTCAAGTGTTTATCAATGTCAAAATTGAAACCAAGTGAGCTATAGATAATCACTCGATAGAATATTTTGTAAGTAGAATAAAGGAATTAAAACTGCATGCAACAAAATGCATGAGTCAAAATCTATTATAATAAGCAAAATGTTAAATAAAATATACAGAGTCCACTGTATATGAAATAAAAATGGCAGTCAGTTTTAATTATGTTCTACAGGATTGCACACTTTAGTGATCAAATTTTAAGAGAAGCAAGGAATTGGACAGCATAAAAACCAGAATATTTTTTCCTTTATAGAGACAAGTGGAGCTAGATATTAAATGATGACTATAGGGGACATAGTGACAGAGTTCCAACTCTGCTCATTTCTCAGTATGGACAGCAGTTACATAGGCACAATTCATAATAAATTCATTACCTTTTGTACTGTCATAATTTAAAAGATTTGTTAAGCAGTTGTATGAGGAAAGGAATATTGGCAATTATTTTGAAATTAGAAAATGCTTGAAGATATTTTCTTTTACATTTATACATGAATTTTTATATTAGATAATCAAATTTGCAGTATTAATGTGTAAAGCTTCTAGAGCAGTAGTTCTCAACTTTTCTGATGCTACACTCCTTTAATAAAGTTGCTAATGTTACAGTGATTCCCCCAACTATAAAAATTATTTTATTGCTACTTCATAACTAGAATTTTGATACTTTTATGAATCATAATGTAAATATCTGCTATAAGGATATCTGATATGCTATGCACAATGGCATCATGATCTATGGGTTAAGAATTGCTATTCTAGAAGGCAAGCAGAAATTGTGATATTTGGTAGTTATAGTGATTTGAAAGAAAAGGGCCCCCAAAGAGAGTGGCACTATTAAAAAGTATGACCTTGTTGGAGTAGGTATGGTCTTGTTGGAGTAAATATGTCACTAAAACTGTAAGCAGCCTCATTAAATGTTTTTCTTTACAAGTTACTGTGATCTCTTTACAGCAATAGGAACCCTAAGATGATAATTAAGGAAGTTGCTGCTGATAAGGTAAATTAGAACAGAAACTAGAATAAGATTTTAAAAGTGGAAATTCTTAATTATCTTGGACAAAGTCCTGATAGGTGTAAAGATCAGACATATAAAGGAAGTCAGGATGGGCATGTGTTCAGCTTGTTGATAGTATTATCCAACAGTGTGTTTGTTGTATCAATGAGGGAAATAAAGGTAGGAGACAGGATCGGAAAGAGAGGGCAGCTTTGTCTTGTTCTTGATTTTAGAGGAATCACATTAAGATTCTCTCTATTCAGTTTGGTGTTAGCTGTTGGTTTATTGTATATTGCTTTTATTATGTTTATGTATGTTCCTTTATCCCTGATCTCTCCAAGACCTTTATCATGAAAGGGTGTTGAATTATGTCAAAGGCTTTTTCAACATCTATGGAGATGATCATGTGGTTTTTCTTTTTCAGTTTGTTTATATTGTGGATAATGTTGATAGATTTTTCATATGTTGAACCATCCCTGCAACCCAGGGATGAAGCCTACTTGGTCATGGTGAATGATTTCTCTTATGTATTCTTGGATTTGGTTTGCCAGTATTTTTTATTTAGTTATTTATTCCATTTTTAATTTCTTTATATTATTTTTAGTTTACATTTCAATCCCAGTTCACTCTCCCTCCCCCTTCCACCCCTCCCTCTCCATCCCTACATTTCTTCCCTTTCTCTCCTCCCCCTTATACTCTCTTCCACCCTCACACACACCCTGACCACACCCCCACCACATCCCTGCCCCCCCCACTCCACATGTGGGGTATTGCCCTCCTGGAGTCATCTAAATTTGTCAAGTCTGTTGGAGTAGGGACTAGGCCTTCTCTCCTGTCTCTAGGTTAAGGGAGTATCCCTCAGTGGGGTATGTGCCCACAAAGTCCTTTTGTGCACCAGGAATACATCCAATTCCTGAGGTCCCTTAGACTGCTGAGGCCTTCTAGCTGAGACACATGTTCAGGGGGTCTGAGTCAGTCCCATGCTGGATTCTCAGCTATCACTCTGGGGGCCCATTAGTTCCTCCTTGTTCAGGTAAGCTGTCTATGTGTTTCTGCAGCCTGTTCTGGTTCTCCCTCTCTGCATCTGGATTCCAGGTTGGCTCAGTGTTTAATTGTGGGTGTTTGCTTCTGTCTCATCAGGTACTAGATGAGGGCTCCATGACAATGGATAAGTTAGTCATCAATTATATTATCAGGGAAGGGCATTTATGGTAGCCTTTCCACTGTTGCTCAAATTGTTAATTGGGGTCAGTATTGTAGGTCTTTGGACATTTCTTTAGGTTCAGTTTTCTCTTCAATCCTATAATGGCTCCCTCTTTTATGTTCTCTCTCTCTCTCTCTCTCTCTCTCTCTCTCTCTCTCTCCTCTCATCTATTCCTCCCCTGACTCAATCTTCCTAGTCCCATGTGCTTTCCTCTCCTTCCCTTCTCTTTCTTCTAGTTCCCTCTCCACTCACTGCCCCTACCACTCCCCATATGCTCTGGAGAACTTGTCCCTTCTCCCTGCTGTGAGGGACCTTGTATAAATCTCTTAGAATCCACCTTGTGATGGTGGTGTGAATTATACTCTGTGATTCTTTGCTCTTTGTCTAAAATGCATATATGAGCGAGTACATACCACGTTCTCTTTTTGTGACTAGGTTTCCTCGTTCAGGATGGTTTCTTCAAGGTCCATCCACTCAACTGCGAATTTCAAGATTCCATTGTTTTTCTGTTTTTGTTTTTGTTTTTTTTTTTTCGCAGAGTAGTGTTCCATTGTGTAGATGTGCCACATCTTCTTTATACATTCTTCAGTTGAGGGGCATCTAGGTTGCTTCCAGGTTCTTGCTATTACAAATAATGTTGCAATGAACATAGTTGAGCCCAGGTCTTTGTTGCATGGATGTGGATCATTTGGGTATATGCCTAAGAGGGGGATTGCTGAGTCCTGTGGTAGATTGATTTCCATTTTTCTGAGAACCCCCATATTTTATTGAGTATGTTTTGCATCAATGTTCATGAGGGATATTGGTCTGTAGTTTTCTTTCTTAGTTGTGTCTTTGTGTGGGTTGGGTACCAAGGTGATTGTGGCTCTGTAAAAAGAGTTTGGTAATGAACCTTCTGTTTCTATTGTGTGGAACAATTTGAGGAGTATTGGTATTAGCTCTTCCTTTAATTTCTGGTAGAATTCTGCACTGAAACCATCTGGCTCTGGTTTTTTTTTTTTTTTGTTGGAAGGCTTTTGATGACAGCATCTATTTCATTAGGGTTTATAGGTCTATTTAAGTTGTTTATCTGTTCTTGATATAATTTTGGTAAGTGATAGTTATCCAGAAAATTGTCCATTTCCTTTGAATTTTCAAATTTTGAAATTTTGTGGGGTATAGGTTTTTCTTTTCTTTTCTTTTTCTAATTTTTTTTTTGCAACATGTTGACTTTTCCTCATTATTGGTGTCAGGGATATATGCTTAGAAAGTAACTTTGGTCAGAAACACATTCTTATAATTTTTTTATTTAATTTATTATTTTACTTGTCGATCCCAGTTCCCTCTCCCTTCCTCCCTCCCTCCCTCCCTTTCACCCTCTCTCCCCCCTCACATGCACCCTGACCACCCTCCCCTCCCATCCCCCCACCCAAATTCCACATGTAGGGGAATGCCATCCAGGTGGGGTCATGTAGATCAGTCAGGTCATTTGAAGTAGGGACTAGGACTTCTCTCCTGTTTCTAGGTTAAGACAGTTTCCCTCCATGCGGGATGTGTTCGCAAGGTTCTTTTGTGCACCAGGGATACATTCTTGTTCCACTGTCTGAGATCCCTTAGACTGCTCAGTCTGGATGGTCCTTGTGCCTATAGGCAGATCTAGCCTGGGCCTGGTACTCTCCAGCTGAGGCCTCTTTACCAGAGGCCCTGCTTTGGGGGGTCAAGGATCCTGCCTGCAGGAACTCAGAGTAGTCCTGCAGAGATAGGCAGATCTCTGGATGGGGCCCGGGATTTCAGTAGAGGACCAATGGTGGGGGTCAGAGACCAAGCAGGTGGAAATTATGGGCGGTCCCGCATGGATAGGCAGGTCTCCTGTGTTCAGAGCCATTCCTAGAAGTTCCCGGGAGTTGTGTGGTGTTGGCTCCACCCTCTGTCCCAGTGCTCCACCAGAGGGATGGGACAGTGGGCAGGGTAGGGCACAGGGTAGGGGGAGGGCAGGCTCTCCTTGGGAGTGGGTGGGGGTGTATCAGTGCTCCAAGTGTGCTCTCGATAGGAACAGGATACAGGATCAGGGAGATCCAGGGCTATCCCAGGTTGTTCCCAAGGGATGGTGTAGGGGAGAGGCTGCCCAATTTGGGCCCAGACTCACCTCTAGCCAAGGGCTAGCAGTAGAGGAAAAAGGCTGGACTGATACTCAGGATGTTTTTTCATCAATAGGGGGATCTCACTGGGACCTGGCACTCTCCACCTGAGGCCTCTTTAGCAGAGGCCCTGCCTTGTGGGTCAAGGGTCCTCCAGCCTGGAGGATAGGCTTTCAAAATATGACCTGAAAATTGTCTGGATTTTCTCAGTGTCTCTTGTTATGTCCCTCTTTTCCTTTCTGATTTTGTTAATTTGCATTTTCTTGCTCTGCTTTTTCATTAATTGGATAAAGGTTTGTCTAAGTTGTTGATTTTCTTGAAAAATCAACTCTTTGTTGCATTGATTTTTTTAAATTGTTTTCCTGCTTTCTACTTTATTGATTTCATCACTCAAATTGATTATTTCCTAGGTTTGCTTGTTTTTATCCTAAGGCTTTCAGTTGTGCTGTTAATCCTCTATTTTGACTATCCTCCATTTTCTTCTGTTTTTTTTTATTTCCTTTTTTTAATTTATTTTATATGACCAAGTCCATTTAAATGAAAACAAATATTTATACACAATATTTGGGAATTTGGGCGTTGTTCTTTCCAAACTACTTTGGGTGCTGTCATGGGGGATTCGAAGAAGATTCAGAAATCCTGGCTGTAGTCTGTAAGGCTGCTTTGTCCAGCTGTTTTGAATGTAGGATTACCTGGTACACTGTTTCAGGCAGTTTGGCTTGATCAAACCACATTAGTCTGGAAGGAATCTACATCTTTTCATTTTCTGTGGAAACAAAAATAGAAATCCTTTTCCCCAGTAACTTGTACTTGAACTTAAATTACAGAGTCAAAGCATTTTTTTTAATTTAATTTATTATTTTACATGTCAATCCCAGTTCCCGCTCCCTCCCTCCCTCCCTTTTATCCTCTATGCCCTCTCACATGCACTGTAACCATCCTCCCCTCCCATCCCCCCACCCCAACTGCCATCCAGTTGGGGTCATGTAGATCTGACAGTGTAGGGAGCCGACCCTGCATTCTCCATTACAAGATGGCGCCTGCATCCAGCTGGCGTTGAGAGTAAACAAGTCAATGCGCAGGTGCAGGGTGATTTTCCCTCCCTTGGCCTCTGCCTCTTCCATGGCGTCATATGGGCTGATGGGCTGCAGCCAATCAGGAGGTGACACGTCCCAGGTGAAGGTTGTAAACCTATATAAGGGTTGGGTTTTGGATGTTTGGCGTCTCAGCTCTGTAAGCTTATGCTCTCCCTCTCAAGATGCATTAAAGCTTTACTGCAGAAGGATCCTGAGTGTGCCACGTCGTTCTTGCTGGCGAGACAGTAGCTCGGGACATGACAGGTCATATGAAGTAGGGTCTAGGGCTTCTTTCCTGTCTCTAGATTAAGGCAGTTATCCCTCCATGGGGGATGTGTTCGCAAAGTCCTTTTGTGCACCAGGAATACATCCTGGCTCCACTATCTGAGGTCCCTTAGACTGCTCAGTACTTCTGGCTGAGACCCATATTCAGGGGGGCCTGAGTCAGTCCCATGCTGGCTTCCCAGCTATCAGTCCAGTGGCCATTAGCTCCTCCGTGTTCAGGTAAGCTGTCTGTATGTGTTTTCTGCCGCCTGGTCTTGTCCTCTCCATCTGCATCTGAGTTCTACTTCGACTCAGTGTTTATGTATGGGTGTTTGCTCCTGTTTCCAACAGGCATTAGTTGAGGGATCCATGGATAAGTTGTTGATTTCACTCTCCGGGAAGGGCATTTATGATAGCCTTTCCATGGAAGCTGAGATTGTTAGTTGGGAGCAGTCTTGTAGTTCTCTTTCTTTGGCTCCCTCTTTATGTTCTCTCTCTCTCTGTCTCTGTCTTTCCTGTCTTTTGTTCCTAACCAGGCTCAATCTTCCTGGTCGCACATGTTTTCCTTTCCTCCCCCTCATTTTCTCCTACTTCTCTCTCCATTCGCTGACCCCCCCCCCACTTCCCCTGAGCTCTAGGGGACTTGTCCCTTCCCAGTTCTGTGAGGGACTTTATATGAATCTCTTATAATACACCTTGTATCTTAGTTCCTCTGGTGGTGTGAATTATAGGCTGGTGATCCTTTGATCTAGGTCTAAAATCCATATATGAGTGAATACATACTGTTTTCCTCTTTTTGTTACTGTGTTACCTCATTCAGGATGGTTTCTTCAAGTGTCATCCACTTGCCTGCGAATTTCAAGATACCATTATTTTTTCTGCAGAGTAGTATTCCATTGTGTAGATGTGCAACATCTTCATTAACCATTCTTCAATTGAGGGGCATCTAGGTTTTTTCCAGGTTCTTTCTATTACAAATAGTGCTGCTATGAACATAGTTGAACAGATGTTTGTTGCATGGATGTGAGTCATTTGGGTATATGCCTAAGAGGGGCATTGCCAGGTCCTGTGGTAAACTAATTCCCATTTTCCTGAGGAACCGCCATACTGATCTCCAAAATGGCTGTATGAGTTTGCACTCCCAAGAAACTAGTCAACAAAATACCAAATAGCCCTATTAGGAAATGGGGTACAGAACCGAAGAAAGAATTCTCAATAGAGGAAACCAAAAAGGCTGAAAGACACTTAAGAAAATGCTCCACATCCTTAGCTTTCAGGGACATGCAAATCAAAATAACTTTGAGATACCATTTTACTCCTGCCAGAATGGCTAAAATTAGAAACACCAATGATGACTCATGTTGGAGAGGATGTGGAGAAAGGGGAACACTCCTCCACTGCTGATGGGAGTGCAAACCTCCATTTTCCTCTTATGGATATTTAGTGCAATGAACTTCCCTCATACCACTGCTTTCAAGGTGTCCCATTAGTTTGGATATGTTGTGTACTCATTCTCATTAAATTTTAGGAAGTCCTTAATTTCTTTCTTTATTTCTTCTTTGACCCACGTATGGTGCAATTGTCCATTGTTCAGTTTCCATGAGTTTGTAGGTTTTCTGCAGTTTGTGTTGTTGTTGAATTCCCAATTTAAATCACAGTGGTCTGATAAGATACAGGGACTATTATAATTTTTTTTGTATCTGTTGAGGTTTGTTATGCCACCTAGTATGTGGTCAATTTTAGAGAAGGTTCCATGTGGAGCAGAGAAGAAGGTATATTCTTTGGTGTTTGAATGGAATGTACTATAGATATCTGTTAATCCCAATGGAGACATAACTTCTGTTAGTTCTTTTGTTTCTTTGTTAAGTTTCTGACTGGTGGTCCTGTCTAGTGTTGAGAGTGGTGTGTTGAAGTCTTGAACTATAAGTGTGTGAGGTTTTATGTGAGCTTTGAATTTTAGCAGTATTTCTTTTACGAATGTGTGTGCCTTTGTATTTGGGGCATCAATGTTTATATTTGAGACTTTGTTCTGATGGATTTCTGCTGTGATGAATATAAAATGACTATCTTCATCTGTTTTGATTGATTTTGGTTTGAAGTCTAATTTGTTAGATATTAGGATAGCCACACCTGCATGCTTCTTGGTTCCATTTGATTGGAAGATCTTTTCCCAACCCTTAACTATGAGGAAATTTCTGTCTTTAAAGTTTAGTTGTCTTTCTTTTATGCAACAGAAGGATGGATTCTGTCTTCTTATCCATTCTGTTAGCCTGTGTCTTTTTATAGGCTAGTTAAGACCGCTAATGTTGAGGGAAAGTAAGGATCATTGTTTGTTAATGCTTGTTTGTTTTAGATTTGTTGTTGATTGTGGTATTGTCCTGCTTTACCCTTTGTTTCTGGTATAGTTAGATTATCTATTGCCTATGTTTTTGTGAGCGCTAACTCCCTTGTTTTGGAGTTTTCCTTCCAGAATTTTCTGTAGGGCTTGATTTGTAGGTACATATTGTAAAAATCTGGCTTTGTCATGAAATGTCTTGTTTTCTCCATCTATAGTGATTGAGAGTTTTGCTGGGTATAGTAGACTTTGCTTGCATCCGTTGGCTCTTAGTACTTGCAGAACAACTATCCAGCATCTGTGGACCCTTACTACTTGAAGAACATCTATCTAGGACCTTCTGACCTTGCGAGTTTCCATGGAGAAGTCAGGTGTAATTTTGATAGGACTGCCTTTATATGTTACCTGGACATTTACCTTCGCTGCTCTTAATATCCTTTCTTTATTCTGTATGTTAGGTGTTTTGATTAGTATGTGACCAGGGGTCTTTTTTCTTTGGTCTATTTTTTGTTTATGCTGCTTGTACTTCAAGGGCATGTCCTTCTTCAGATTGGGAAAGTTTTCATCAATGATTTTATTGAATATGTTTTCTACACTTTTGAGCTGGGCTTCTTTGCCTTCCTCTATGCCTATTATTCTTAGGTTTGGCCTTTTCACGGTGTCCCACATTTCCTGGATGTTTTGTGTTAAGGCTTTGGATTTAAGATTTTCTTTGGTCGATGAACCTATTTCATCTAGTTTATCTTCAGTGCCTGAGATTCTCTCTTTGATCTCTTGTATTCTGTTGGTTATGCTTGTGTCTGTAATTCCCAATCGTTTGCACAGTTTTTGTATTTCCAGCATTCCTTCAGTTTGTGTTTTCTTTTTTGTCTCTATTTCAGTTTTCAGGTCTTGAACTGTTTCCTTCTTCTGTTTTTTTTTTTCCTTAGCTTTTCTTACTTTCTTTAAGAGATTTGTTCATTTCTTTCAATTTTTTGTTTGTTTTTTCTTCTATTTCTTTAAGGGATTTTCTTACATCGCCTTTGAAGGCCTCTAGAATTTTTATGAAGATATTTTTTAAGTTCTCTTCTGCTTCATCAATTTTGGGGTGTCCAGATCTAGTTGTTGTAGGCTCCCTAGATTCTGGTGGTGTCATGCTTGTCTTTATATTGTTAGGTTTTTTTTTTTTGCATTGCTGTCTTCCCATTGCTTCTTCCAGTGGGTGCAGGTGGGGTCTCTCTCTCTCTCTCTCTCTCTGATCCTCCCTCAGTGGGCTTATGTGGGTCAGAAGTTTGATGTCTGTAGCTCTGGCTGGTCCAAGCTCTCTAGGAGGTCTCTCCTCAGTCAGGGGCCCAGCGATGGGGGTCAAATATCAGCCTCCAGCATAGGCCCAGTGATGGGGGGGGTCAACGTTCCAGCAGGCAGGGACTCCTGATGTTACCGCAGGGACAGGCAGATCTCTGGCTGGGGTCAGCATCTCCTGCAGAGGACCTTTGGTGGGCATAAGAGATCAGGCATTTGTGGATTCAGGGTGGTCTCACATGGATAGGCAGGTCTTGTGTGTCGAGGATTGTGATTTTAACACACTCCAGGATTCTTTCTTTTCTTGCTTGTGCTTCTTGTGCTATGCTCAAGGTCTACACCTTTATTCTGCTTAATTTGTAGAGGCTTTAGATATTAAGGCCATGTATTTGAATCTATAGTACAACTTAATAGATTAATATTTCTTTGGGATTGTAGCACAGATATTTCAGCTGACTGATTCCCTAGTGATCTGCATTGTTGTTTTTTCCCCCTCATAAATTAGAAATTTGCCTTAAGACATCATTACTCATTACAGACAAATATCAAATACCTCATACAACAAGCATTGCCATCTTTTCAGAAGATTTTGAGGATTCATTATAAATGAGTATGGATAGACATTTGGGAGTGATTTTGGCAAATTCTACCACCACAGAGACAGATGGCACATATTCCATTTCAAGATTTCAATTAGAATCACTAGCTATATAAATTCTATAGATAAGTTTGGATAGTCTTGATATCTTTATAATTCCATATTCATTTTTAATGTATGATCACAGTTTTCCTTTTTCTAGTCATTAGATATTTGGTTTCTCACAAAATTTTATTTATTTCTTTATTTACCTTTCTTGATAGGGGTATTACTCAGTTTTCGTTCAGTTATAGGAACTTCTTGTATTTTCTTATAGATCACAATTCTGCCCCATCTTTAGTCTTATAAAGACTTGAGTGTGGTAGGACCACTAGCAAAGCTGGTCCTGAGAACAATTCACCCTGTCTTATATCAGCTGCTTTGCTGCTTTTCTGAGTCCATTACAGTTCCCAGAAAAGCAGTTAATATTCAGACAGCATGGAGAGTGTAACACTGTTGATGAAAATGACATTAGCCTCCATGGGAAAAGGAAGCCTCTTCAACTGATGAAGAGTATCTTTCAAAGCAAGGTTTGGAGTTCAGTTTGCATCTTATCCAGCAGCAGTTATATTTTGTGTTTGACTTTCAGCTGTCGCAGCTTAATCCCATCCCTGGTCCAGTTATAGGAGATTAATGTCTCATTCAGGGAACACATAGATGAGTTCAGATCTTTTATTCTGTGAAGCTTACCTAAACTTAAGGCCCTCTCTTGCTCAGTCCATAGGTTTAAAAGGTGATTTTAAAGGGATATATACTCCCAGCATAATATTTAACCAAACACCTTGCATTTCATGTCCCAGTAGCACATTATCTTATTGGTGTTTAATCCCCAACTTGCTATACTGTGAAATAAAATCAGCTTGCATGTTCTAGAGATAATTTTCTTTTATTTTCTACTAATCACACACACACATACACACACACATACACACACACACACACAAACAGAGAGAGAGAGAGAGAGAGAGAGAGAGAGAGAGAGAGAGAGAGAGAGAGATAAACATCCCAATAAACAAGTTTTGCTTCTCTGTATGGTCTGTTTCTTTACTCTTTATATTTTTATTCTCTGTTGTAAGGTGCATTCAAGTTAGAATAATTTTTTTCTGTGTGGCTATTCACTTCATATTTTAAAATAGATGTTTATTCTGTTATTAAACTAACTTTACTTTGGCTGCTTTTTTTAACTTCAAAAAAAAAAATCTCAGTTTCTCATTTATTCTAGACCTCTACTGAGAGTCTTCCTTATTTACATTTATTTGAAAAAAGATCACATGTATTTATTCATTTATTATTTATTGGCAGGAACATGCATGTACAACAAAATACTTGCAAGGATCATAGTATAGCTAGTTCAAATCAGTTCTCTCCTTCTACTTCCAATCTCCTGTTGGGGATTGAACTCAGGTTCTACTGCTTAGCAGCAAGTGCCTTTATCTACTGGGCCATCTTGATAGCCCTCTTGAATTTTTTTATTTTATTTCTATAGAAAAAAGAGTTATGTTTATATTTTTTGCCTATGTGTATGTTTGATACATACATAATACATACATGCATATTATATATGTATGCATGTTTGCATGTGTGTAGGCATGTACTTGTATGGGTGGGTGTGACACTGGGTGTCTGCCTTGATTGATCTATGTTTCATATATTGAGATTTGTCTTTCACGTGAACTAAGAGTGGCTGATTCAGTTAGCATAGCTAGCTAGCTTGCTTTAGGCATGTCCTGTCTCTTTCGTCTCCATGTACTGGAATTATAGGAAGGTTTCCATGCTTTCTCTGCATTTACATGAGTGCTAAGGACCTGAATTCTAATACTTACAATTATGTGACAAACATGCTACCTGCTGAGCATCTCCCATGCACAAGAGTATTTACCTTAAAGTCTGATAGCTTGGCAATTTCTGTGTCATCTTGGCTGGTTTATGTTCTCTATAGGTTTTTCATCCTTGTTTGTTTTTGTTTGCTTGTACTTAGAACATTTTGTTTCTTGTGGCTACTTGTGGTGGTTTGAATAGGAATAGCTACAATAGACTCGTGTGTTTGAATGCTTGACTTATATGGAGTGTCACTATTAGAATGTGTGACCTTGTTGGAAGAAGTGTGTCACTGTGGAGGTAGTCTTTGAACTTTTGCATGTTTAAGTTGCACCCAGTGTAGTAGACAGTCTCTTCTGCTGCCTGTGGATCAAGATGTAGAACTGTCAGCTCCTTCTCCAGCACCATGTACACCTGTACACTCTCATGCTCCCTGCCATGACAATAATCGGACTAAACATTTGAAACTGTAAGTCATCCCCAATTAAATGCTTTTCTAAAAGTTGTCATGGTCATGGTGCCTTTTTATGGCAATTGAAATCCTAACAAAGGCACTATACTTGGTTTTATGCTGAACATTGAATTTACAAAATATTGTTTATTTCAAAGTTATTATCGTAAGAGACAGCTAATACTTTTGTATTTTTGCAGAAGGAATTTATGCTTATTTCACCCAGAGTCCAGATGTATTAAGAATTCAATATCATCTTAATTCCATCTCAATGGTAGCTGCTATCGGTCCCAAAATGTACCTTTATTAGGCTTTTCTCAATCAAGTGGTACTTTCAGATTTCTTAACTAAAAACTGTGAGGTCAGTGGCTGCTTTTGCCTTGGTAAGTCTTGGAGTTAATTTATGAATATCTTCAACATGGGTCAGTCTTAAGAACTCTTCTGAAATTGACTAAAGCCCTCACTTAAAAAGCAATGTCTATTGCAGCTTTTACTTCCTGGTTTTCTGCTCTCTTATCCATAAAAGAAGAACCTGTTTTCTACCAATGGGTTTCCTGATTTTGTTGTTTTTGTTTTGTTTTGAGACTATCATGGCCATTTCTACTCCTACATTAGATGAAATTGCTTCACATTTCTTGATCTATTAACACAACTGGTTTTCTTCATCTCAATTCAAATACATTTTTATTTTTGTGTTCCCCCACCAAAATGTGAGCTTCATAGTAGGGACTCAGATTGCATTCAGTCATGCACCACAAGATCTTAGAACTGTCCCCAGTTCCCTGTAAGTGGTCAGTGATAGTCAATTAAGGAATTGAGTGGATACATATTTCCCAAAAATGATAAAGGTTCTCTGTGGCATTCTATACCTGATAACATGATTTTTGCATAAGTGATTACACTTGATTATTTCTGCAGTTGTGGGATATTAGTAACTCATGTTTCAGATGAAGTAACTTAATTCAGAAAGAGCATGAACAACTCAGGGTTTTAGAGATAATACATTTCAGATGCAGCAATCTTTTGTTATCCACAAGGGATACATTCCATACTCACCAGTGGATGCTTGAAATTCTACATAAAATTAAGCTCTTTGTATAATTTTCCTTATGCATACACATTTATGATAAAGTTTTATTTATGAAATAAAAATAATAAGACTAAGTATAACAAAAAAGAAGACTCATAAAAATACATGGCAATAAAAACCATTAATTTTTTTTATCTATCTCTTAAACTTATATTGTCTTTTTCTTTTATCAAAAATATTTTTTCTCACATAATATATCCTCACATAATATTATGAAATCCCCTCCCTCTACTCCACCAATAACCTCATCTCCCCCCACACACAACCCCTTTCATCTGGAGCCACTCCATTTCTGTCATTAGAAAACAAACTGGCCTCTAAGGAATAATAATATAAGATAAAATAAACAAACCCCAATTGGAATTGTACAAAATGAACAAACAGAAGGAAAGGCGCTGATGAGAAAGTGCAAGAATCATTGACTCACTCGTTTGCACACTCAGGAAGCCCATTAAACACTAAGATATATGCAAAGAACCTGTGTAGACCTGCTCAGGCCCCATGCCTGCTGCCTCAGTCTCTGTGAGTTCGTATGAGTTTTGATCATGCTGATTTAGAGGGCCTTGTTTCCATGGTGTCCTCCATTCACTCTGGCTCTCACACTCTTACCTCCTCTTTTGTGAGGTTCCCTAAGCTCTGAGGGGAGGGATGTGATTCAGACTTCCCTTTTTAGGGCTAAGTGTTCTAAAGTCTCTTACTCTCTGTATAATGTCTGGCTGTGAGTCTTTGTATTTGTTCCTAGGAGGAAGCTTATTTATTTAATGACAGCTGAGCAAGGCACTGATCTATGAGTATAGCAGAATGTCATAAGATTTTATTGCTACTTATTATTATTATTATTATTATTATTATTATTATTACTATTACTATTAGCTATCTAGTCTTAGATTCTTGGTCACCCAAGCAGCATTGGATATGGGTTCCATATCATAGACAGCCCTTAAGTCAAAACAGATATTGGTTGGTAATTCCTGCAAGCTTTTAGCTATTTTTGCCCTAACATATCTTGGAGGCAGGACATCATTGTAGAACAAAGGGTTTGTGGCTTGATTGGTGTTTACATTTCTTACTTGGAATCACACAGAATAACTTTCTGAACTATTGATTCTAGCACATAGAGGCAAAGGCTCTATGTAGGCATCAACTTGACTTTTCCATGTTCAAAGACTTCCATGGGTATTGTTTTCAGCAAAGGGGGTTTTGTCATAAGTTTATGGAGAACAACCTATGGTCTTGTCAACAGCCTAGGTTGACTAGGACATACTGTAGGACACCTTTGCCCCAAATCTCAGAGATGTCCAGCTGAGACTTTGTCTCCTCCGTTATTTGGCAATTTCATTTAAAGAGCCTTCATATATGTATATGTTTTAGGAAGCTTCCACTGAATTAGGTTTCAAATGACTTTGGGCATATTTTAAAAAGTGGTACAGCTGGATCTTGAGATAGATTGATTCCCAGCTACCACACTGTATAAGTTTCCCCTCCCACCAGCAATGGGTGAGTTTTCCCTTTATTGCACATTGTAACCAGTATGAGATTTCACTTGTTTTATTGATCTTAGCCATTCTGTCAGGTGTAAGATGAAATCTCAAACTTGTTTCAATTCACATTTCCCTGATGGCGAAGGATGTTGACCATTTCTTTAAGTGCTTCTCTGTCCTTTGAGTTTCCTCTATTGAGAATTCTGTTTTGATCTGTATACCATTTTTTAATGGCATTATTTGTTTTCTTGATAGCTAGTATTTTCAGTTCTTTTTATATTTTGGATGTTAGCCCTCTATTGGATGTGTAGTTGGTAAAAATATTTCTCCATTCTGTAGGCTGCTGCTTTATCAAACTGAAGGTATCCTTTGCTTTGTAGAAGCTTTTCAATTTCATGAGGTCCCACTTATTGTTGATCTTAGTGCCTGTGAAAATAGTGTTCTATTCAGAGAATTTTGCTGACCAATGAGTTCATTGCTATCCCCCACTTTTCTATCAGGTTTGTTGTATCTGGTTTTATGTTGAGTTCTTGGATTCATCCGGAGTTGAGTTTTGTGTAGGGTCATAAGTATGAATGAGTCTGTTTGGGTTCTCTTACATTCAGGCATCCAGTCTGACCAGCACAAATCAAACCTAAAAGCACTGAACAATAAAAATTATATTGAAGATCATATCCAATGAATTTTGCTCATATTTCAAAGATCAGGTACTTGGTAAACAAGCTGTAGATATTTGAGATTATAAATACATGTTCATAGCTGACTGAAAGAATTTATCATCACCCAGGTTCTGTGGAGAAAATTTCCTTACTAATCCATCCATGAAATCATAGATGATGAGGGACGGTATTATTGTAGAGCCACCTTGCTGAATAAAACTCTTGAATAATTTGATGTTATATTGTAAGCGAGGTTTCTGTTCCATGAAATGGAAATTTTATAGGTATGTTTGTAGTCATATAGTTAGTTTACATTGTAAGATATAAAATTGTCACAGCAAAGATTATCTAGAATTTTAAGATTTGTGTTATTTAATTTTAAGATACTTTTGAACATTGAATTAATTGATGATTTGAATAATGTTGCTGTGTCTCCTAAATAAGTACAAATAGTTTGTGCTTTAAAAGTGTAGACTTTAAAAGTGTGTAATTGTTATGTGCATTGTTTTGACTCTTTTTTTTTATAAATTTAAGAATAATTATTTTTCATAGTGATTCTTGTCTTTATCAGTAGGGATATTGCCTCTTTTCCATGTCATATGAATTAAAATATTTGCCCACTTCCATTCTTGCTCTTTTATCTTACTTATAACATCTTGCTGTGTTTGTGTAGAAACTTAATCTTCATTGGTGTATATGAAATTTCAATAATTTTAGATATTGATTTCTTTTTTGTCTTTATCCTTAGAACAGCTTGATAATTATCCAAAATTTTATCTATATATAATTGTAGTAAATAATTTAGCTTAATATTTCTTTGAATTTAGAGAAAGTTTTGATTCTGATTTGTGTTTCCAAATAGATGCTTCTTCAGAGTTTAGTAATTAATTAATTAATCTTTTCTATATGTTAGAAAGATAGTTTCTAATTTTGTTTCTTTTTCAATTCTGTTCTGTTGTAATGTACTAATGTGATGCTTTAATTAGCTTTATAATATGTTATAATTCCATTAATGAAATATCTTCCTTGTTGTAGTTAGAGTTTCTATTGCTGTAATAAAAAAATCATGACCAAAGGCAACTTGGAGAAGAAAGGATTTATTTCACCGTATAGCCCATTATTGAATGCAGTCAGGGCAGGAACCTGAGGCAGAAGTGGAAGCAGAAGGAATGCCTCTTCTGGCTTGCTCCTTATGGCTTGCTCAGCCTGTTTTACTAGATATCCTGCCTAGGGGTGACATCATCTTCAATGAGCTGGGCATTTGAACACTGAACATTAATCAAAACAGTATGCTACAAACTTATCAATAGACCAGTCTTGTGGGGGCATTTTCTCAAGTGGAGAGTCCCTTTTCTCAAATGACTCTAGCTTATATCAGTGTGACATAAAATCAACAGACACATTTCTGCCCCCTGAAGCTTTCCTGGGATTTCTTGTATACTACAATGTGAATTTACAGATTTTACATTCTGACTAAATTATTTCTTTTATTTTCTCTAGAGAGAACTCTATTGAAGACAAAAGCCATATGAAATGGTATATAATTGGCTGAAAGGTCCAAAAGAGTATGTGACCAGGACAACAGTAATTCATTTGCCTCATACACAGATTGATGCTTAACATTAGTGCACAACAAAACCCATGATAAAACTAGTTCCAAAGTGTGACTGGCACAGTAAAGCTCTGTATGTCCAATCAGGATACTCAGAAGCAAAACTAGTTAGAATCATATTATGTCCATGGCCAATTGCTGAGTTATATTAGTCTTCTATATCTGTATGGGGTATAATTGTCTTGAAGGAGTAGATGAGATTGAACTCATTAAAGTCACAAATGTTTTGATTTTTGAAAAAAATGTAGACAGGCTGGAGGGTGGTGGGCAGTAAGCTAAGAAGTACATACAACAGATACACACACCAAAACCATGCACAAACTTGTGTGTGTGTGTGTGTGTGTGTGTGTGTGTGTGTGTGTGTGTGTGTGTATAATTATACACATACATGTTCTGAAATTAATGCATTATCATGGGTCATCAAGATAACATAATGGGAAAATTACTGACTGATTCTGTCTCTAAAACTGACCAACTATATAAGCTTTTTTTTTTTTGCAGGAATGGTCCATTTTCACTGTTTTGTTTCTAAATAAGGCACATTGAATGAACCAGCAGACCTTTGCAATATTGGATTGTGTTTTGGGCATATTGTGTATTTTCTCCCAAGAAATGTATAAAGTACCCACTATGTGCCAATCACTGATATGAAAATGCATTGATATGAAGAAACATTGATATGCTATCATGTCCTTTTTCGTATTAGGTATGAAAAAGCTCCAGATTAAAATAAAAATTTTCTTATAGTTCTAGTCTATTCATGAAAACAATTGAGATATCCTCAGTGTGACAGGAGATATGAGTGGGAGGGGAAAATACTCAAAGCTCACACAAAGTTTGAACCAGCTTGAGGAAGGACAACAGAGATGAAGATGGTGTCAAGAAAGGTTTATTTCTTGATGTTGCCAAGCAGGACTCTAATGGAGAGGTAAGAACAGGTGATGCGGTAAAAGAAAATTGCTTGGAATGAGGAAATTGTGCAAAGGAACAACTGTATGCCAACCTCTAAGAACAAGAGGTCAGTATGGGAATAAATACATCATAAAGACTGCAGAGCAATGTAGAGGCAGAGAGATGTATTTGGTAGTTTTGCTAGTGGAGCTGTATTTTAAAAGTTGAATTATAGAGAACAGACTGGATGGGAAGCCTTCTGACTTTCTCTAATTCAAGTGTAAACTAGGTGGACCCTAGAGGAGAAGGAGTAACAACAAGTTCTATGTTCTAAATTTCATTCCCTTTGCTTTACATGCATGTTTTGTGTGGTATGCATAGTTGTTAATTGTTTTATAATATTTTCATCTTTAATAATTTTTTCATACATGTATTTATTAGTATTTGAAAATTTCTTACAATGTGTTTTCATTATTCATCCCCCCCATCTCTTCCCAGACTCACCCTCATGTCCCTACATATCCAACTTTTTGTCCGTTCTCCCCCATCAAGGCCAATTTGTGCTGCTCAAATATTCTTGATTGTGTGGCCTTCCACTGGAGTATGGTCATCTTACTGGGTGGAGGGGTGTGTGTACAAAACTCCTACAGAAAACTAACCTTTACTCTTTTAGCAGCTAAGATTGCCAGTAGCTCCTTACCTGGGAGTAGAACTTTGTGTGACTCTCCTTTTGTGTTGGGGATTTGATCTTATTTGGTCTTGAACAGATTTTGTCCCTGCTGTACAATGTATATATGTGCAGCTGTCTTGCTGTGTCTAGAGGACATCACTTCTTGTTTCTATTTACTCTCTTTGACTCTTACAATCTTTACACCCATCTTCTACAATGATCTCTGAGCCTTTGGAGGGAGGTGTGGTAATGCATGTGCTGTCAAGGGTTGAGCTTTCTGTAGTTTCTCATTCTATACACCTTGGCCAATTGTGGGTTTCTGTCTTGATTGTCATCTATTACAAACAGAGGCTTGTGTATTGAGGGTTGAGAGATCTCTTAGACTGTGCATAATCATTAGTATTATATTAGGAGCTAGTCTAATATGTTGACTTAGCAGAAAGGTAGCAGCAGGTTCTTTCCTAAGGTCTATAATCGTCTTCTCACAGTTTCTTGGCCCAATAATGGTTCCAACTATGGGTTTAAATTTGTGGTGAAAGCCTTAAATCTAATTAGAAAGTTGTTGACTACTCCTATGACATTGAGTTCACTATTGTACCAGTGATCAAGGTCTTCCCCAGCCAATAGTTATTGTAGCTTTCAGGGTTCACAGCTGGGTAATACTTCTCGGACAGGGAGCATAGTACCTTTCAGCAACAAGAAAGGTAACCAGCAGGGATAAGCTTCCAAGTCAGTTTAAGCTTGCTTTCTTCATGTTTTATGACCCAAGTTTATGGTATCTTCAGCAATAGGATCTTACTGTCAGGCTATAAGACAAAACACGAGGACTGTCCATGACCTGTAACATATGGGTGTCTTTGGGATCCCACTGGCCAATGAATCATAAAGAAGTAACACATTCTTGGCTTTGGATGTTTTGTTGTTATTTTTTGGTATCTAATAGGGACATTGTTGCTCCATTGCAGAATAATTCCATTTTAACTATTTTTAATGCAGGTGTACACATATGTTTTAGGAAGCTTCTAGAGTAGTAGGTTTCAATAATACTTTTTGAAAAGTTCTTAATGTTGTTCATCCTTCCCAGTCTCTCTTCTACCCTGCTTTCTCCTCCCCACTCCAATTTATCCCTTCTTGCTCCACAATCCCCTTTTAGCCCTTTATACTAGCACATTCTGTCCCAACCCCCACCCCTTTAAGACATTTTTGAGACATGTTTTGGTATGTGGTTGTAACTAACTTAGAACTCACTGTGTAGATTGGATCAGCTTGTATTTGTGGCAATCCTCTGTTTCAACCTTCTGAGTGCAGGAGTAATGAATGTGCGTAAATATGCTGTGTAATACGCTAAGTGTTAATGTCCTAGTCCTTAAAACATGTGAGGCTTGTGACTTAAGATAGCTGAGCCTTTCCAGAAGTTATTTAGGTAAGGATATGGAGGAAGGAAAATAACCCTCAATTATCTGAGTGTTCCCAGTATAGTCATTGGAGACAAAAAGGTCAAGTGGTATTGGAGACGTGCTGACAGATACAATAGGTAATAGTGACACTGGCAGAAGCCCAGGAATCAAAGAGACTTCCAGAAGATAGACAAGGCAAGATAAGAGCTGCTCTCTGCCACCTGCAGTGGGAACCAGCACCATCAGCAGACAGGTTGAGTTTCATCCAGTAAACAGATATTTAGCTTCTGGGTTCCAGAACTGTAAATGAACATACTTGTGCTGTTAAGGTACCACACTTGTGGTAATTTATTACAATATAACAGGAAACTGCTGTCCTACCCAAATGCATTTAAGAGAAGGATGGATGGCTGTTAGAGGTTGGAATAGATATAGTATCCTGGCGTCCATTTATCTACCTACTGGGAGGAATGTTTTCTGATCGTTTTTATGTAGCAGTTACTTCCAGGGCCAAATGACATTTTTTTTTCCAAATGAGATTTTAATCCCATCTTTTTTTGCCAAAGAATATGCAGTTCATTATAGAAGTAATAAAGACATGATCCAAAGAGAAGCAGGGAAAAGACCAAGCTCTGAGAAGTAGGGAGTAATCACACAGCCGCAGCAGCAGTTTGAAGAATGTACTCTCCTACAAAAAGTCAAGATTGACAATAAGGTTAGAGTGTGTTCTAAAGATAAACTAGAGGCCCCATGTCAAAGATTCTGGAGAAAGGGAAGCTGATGTGGTACAGCCTGTGAGATGGGAAAGCAGTGGGAGGGTCAGGAGGAAGTAAGAACTGGACTAGTCAGCCCTTTCCCTCAGCAAGAATAGAAGGAAGGACAAGGGATGCTTGCTTATCCATCCAGCTTCAGTATTGCCACAAGAGGGACTGGTGCTCCTAATGCTCAGCTAGTTTCTATGAGTGTTCTTATCTTTGCTGACCTGATGAAATCCCCACTTAAAGAAATGCCAGGCTGTGCTCTACAGAACTGACTTACTTGGACTAAGTGAGATACAGTTAATACCCAGTAGTAAATCATACTGTTCAGAGTGGAGAGGTGGATTAGAATAGTCCACCTTTTAGATATGAGCTATGCAAGACTGAATCTCTGCTTATGTTTCATATTGTACAACCCATTGCACACCCAGCCCTGTAGAAATGATTGGGGGAAGAACAGAGGATAGTATCTTCTTAGTGGAGTATTTTCTTTTGTATATTTAACAAAATTCACTGAATTCTCATTTTTATTAGTTTTACTTTTTGAGACATGGTTTCAATACACAGCTCTAGCTGTTCTGGAACTCTCTCTACATAGACCAGACTGGCCTCAAACTCAGAGATCTGCCAGCTTTGCCTCCTGAGTGCCCTGCTTAAATACTGATTTTTCCATGCAGAAGTCTCCCATTTTCTGCCTGGATGAGTGGCTAGCAGAGTACTTAACTTTTGTGTAGCTGTCCTGCTCACCAGGAGAACTGAGGCAAAGTAAATCCATGTCAATGTGGCCCCTGAATTCTAGGAGACCAGTAATTTGGCTCTCGGTAAATAAAGTGCTAGTGCCCTAGGTTGACTCCTGCACAAGCTAATTCTTTTTTGCTCAGGCCTTCCAGTTTTCTACAGATGCTTGTAAACAATCTGCCACCTCTATTTCAGACAAAACAACCAAGAAGGATCCTTTATGAACTGGAGAAGCTCATTTTTTTTGAAGTCCCCCTACTCTGTCTTGACAAGGACATCTAACTTGCACAATGAATACTAACAGAGGGCCAGGGACCCCTACAATCACAGAGTACAGAGAATGACAGCATCCTTGTAAGGACCAGGGGACCCTGCAGGAAGTAGCTGGAAATTTATCCATGAACTTAACGTGACTGTGGGCTTCAGTAAGTGAAAGAGGGGAGTGTCCCCAGACCTAGAAGAGTCTCTGTCAAACTTGAGTGGATGCTGCTGGCTGAGAGCAAATCATTAGGGGGTCTGAGTCTGTGAGATACAGGAAAGGGGGAGTGTGTAGGATTATAGCACAATTCTCATAAAAAAAAAAAAAAGCTGGGGCCTGTTGTGATGAAGGGTTAAAGTCCCTGAAGACTTTCCTTGGCCTTGACTGCCCACACCCCAGCCTCCCCCGCCACTTCCTCACATTTCTGAGACGTCCCTTGTGCCGAATTCTTATTCAACTTCAAACTGACAAACTGTTTTTAATCTTTTCCTTCCATCCAGCCTGGAGATTGGGAAGCAAAAATCAATACCAGTTGGCAGGTGATCAAGCTGCTTCAGACTGGTGTGAGGAGAGAGCAGAGAGTGAGAGCAAGAGGACAGGAGGAGGGGAGCAGAGGGGGCTGCAGGAGGGAAAGGAGTTTGACTAAGTACCATGAATTACTGGCTGGAGGTCCAAAGGGCTGTGATTTCTCTGGCCTTGAGCAGGGGACCTTGGGAATGTCATTAGAACAATTAGGTCATGGGCTCACAGCTGTTGAGGTGCCTTTGGAGAGAGACAGGAAGAGAAGAGTTTTCCTGAAGCTTGAATGGGAGGCAGGGAGGGAAGAAGGGAGCTGTGAGGGCAAGGCTGCAGGGCTCAGGCTCTCTGTAGCATCCTTTAAGTAAAGGTTTGACAACATCAGTACCAGGACACAAGGCTCATATTTCCTTAAAAAACAAACAAACAAACAAGATAAACATTGGCATAACTCAGTCTTAGAAATAGTGCTAAGACATTCTAACGGGACACCAAAGAATAGGATGGCAGAAGAGGATGTACTAGGAAACCTAGAGGGGAAGCCAGCCTGAACCTCATTCTCGTTTTGTTGTCACTGTTTAGAATTTGCAGATCAGCTTGTGACTGTGAGATCTGAATTCCTTAGCCTTGGTTTTTGTGCAATCCATAATAGCATGTGCACGTGTATGTGTGTTCATGTGTGTGCAGCTATAAAAGTGTGCATGAGCACATGCATGTGCGTGTATGTGACTATGTGTGTAGGGTATGTATGCAGACCAGCGACAACCTGGGGTATGTTCCCTCAGCAGCCATTTGCCTTGTCACTTTGAGACAGAATCACACATTTTGGACTTGGTGGTGTCTGATTCTGGTAGGAAGGTGGCCAGTGAACCTGAGATATGCATGTCTCTGTCTTCTTAGAACTGCAAATGTACATCATACACCCATTTTTGTGCATGTTGGGCTCACACTTAGGTCTCTACATTTGTGCAGCAAGAACTGAGCTAGCCTCTGCCCCCCCCCCCAGAATTTTCTTTGAGTCAAGAAGTTTAATGATAATTATGTAGATTTTTAAAGGCTTCAACTCAAGCTATGATGATCACTTGACAAGAGATATTTCTTTGATGAGGGGTGAAAGCTACACTTAGACCTGTAGATATAAAGTTAAGATTTAGAAAGCCAGGGCTGGTCTAGCCAAGAGGCTGTAGTAGGTTATTTTCCAAGGACCATGGCATCACTAGCATCCAGTGCTGGTGGCCATATCAGAGAAGAGACAGATAGCTATGGACTTCAGGTGATTGTCACACCAGTAAACAAAACCCTGATGGATGACTCTTGGATAGGCAAGGTGCCAAGCACCTCAGCCCCAGAATGTTTCTTGCTACTGCTGTGTTTGTATGTTTGCTGCTGCCATTTTTCTCTGGTTTCTGGCATGGTGTGAATGGGCATGGGGAGAGCTCCATGGCCCTTAATGCAGTATGATCATCTCTTGTATATATCCTGTTAAACTGGGCATCATTACCTTTGGATTATTATGAAGATGATTTCATCTTAAGCTGTACTGTTTAACTGATAAACTGATAATGATGTTAGTTTAAATAGAGTTTTGATGATTGAAATTAAGTGCAAAGAACTGTCACACAGCTAGGAGACATAAATTTCCATTGAGGAGCCATATAGGATGTGGCATAGGCTGTAGCTTAATGATTAAGCAAAACAATTGAGTCCCAGTAGCCTAGCTATATTAAATTCGTTTAATCTTAATATTTGGAGATAGTTAACAGGTTTCAGAGTACATCATAGCTGAAACAAGGCCTTAATTTGACTTCAAGTTAGGTTAAGATGTTTTGATAATAACTTTGAGGTTTATAAACCTTAGATAAAAATCTAAAGTTCACAAGGACACATAGCTGAGTGATAGATTCATTATGGTTAGGGATAAAAACAAAGCAGTTCAATTATTATTAGCTAGCATACCTTTCTTGCTATAATGGGTTAATGACCAAAGATGATGATTAATTCTCTGTTCCGATTTCTACTCTCAGCTTCCTGATTAAAAAAAAAAAAAAACTGCTGATGAGTGGGTATGCACCCTGAGGATTTAAAATAGAGTCAATTTATTCTTTTTCATATATAAAAGTTTGGATTTCTTGTAAGATTACCTTTCTTTTTACAAAATGCAGCCTGGCAACGAAAGAACTTGCTGAGAAAAATTCCTTGCTTGCTCGCACTCTGTTAATCTATAACAAGTTGCTTGGATAAGAATGTATGTGGGTTCTTGGGACAAATTGTTTTCATCTGTAATATGCAAATTGCTTAATCATGTAAGGGATGTGGAAAGCATGCTGCTTTTTACTTGTATTCATTATAATCATTCACTTGAAAAAATAGAATGTAACCACATTGTATATAAGCTGAAGTATATAAGCTGTAAGGGAAAAAATAAAGTTAGAGGGAAAACATCAAGAACAAGAGAAGGAAAATGCCAGAAAATATGTAGAGGAAAAATATGATATAAATGAATAAAGAAACAGAAGGAAACCACCAAGAGAGTGTTTGTATCTTTTCCCTTATTCCCATGGGTAAGTAAATAAATAATAAATAAAAAATCTTAGGTTTGAAGACCCTGTTGATTCTCCACCAATCCCTGCACTGCTGGAGGTTTGTCCTTGTGGCAGTGCTACTCCATATACTGGTTATGTTTCTAGTACTAGATATTAATTCCTTCCTGTTTAGTAGATCTGAAGTTCAATTAGACATCTGTTGATTTCCATAAAAATGTGAGTGCCATTTATTGTATCTTGTTTTTCATATCTTGCCATGTAGGTTATTATTGTGGCTCATAGACACTTTCCATGAACAGCAATAATAGCACTATCTAAGGAAGAATAATACAAACATTGAAACACATAGAAATATACTAAATTGTCAGATCTGGGATTGAGTATGGTGGTCACAAACTTGGTATTTATGAAGCAAAGTACAAAAACCTCATACCATAATCCCTGGAGACAGGTTCACTATTTGAAAGCAGAGGAGTGAGTACAGTGAATACAGCATCTACTGGTAAGTCATCAAAAAAAAAAAAAAGATGTTTCCATCTTTGTCATCATCATAATTATCTTGTTGCCCAGATCTTGGCTTATCAAGATGTAGATACATGTCTGGAAAGGCATCAGATAGCACATGGCTACAGGGCCATATTTTCACTTTTCACTTTAATATTCTGCACAAAGTACTGGATGACAGTAGCACTGAGCTGATAAATTCATATCAGGATGGACAGGAGACCATGAAGAGGAGGTTGTTTTGCCTTCATAATAACTTAAAGCAAGTGGGAAAAGAACCTAGAAGGCTGTTAGAGTAAACCCTGTCTTAAATGAGTACGTACTACCAGGATGGTTTCATGCATCAAAATGTTAGGGCTTTAATAATGGATCTGGTTGCAACACATGAAATCACTAAGATCATCCCACTGAATCTACATCCATGGTTAAACTGTATCTAAAAGGGCTGGCATTTTAATTTCCCCTTCCTAGACCCTCTCTTCCTGAATGCTCTGTCCATCTGGATGTTATCACCATCTTCCTGATACTCACCCCTTGCCCTGATTCTGACTTCTGTCTCTCTGCTGTTGAGCACCAAGTCTTGGTTGTCTTGCTTTTGAAATGTCCCTTGAACCCACTGTATCTTCTGTTATCTACTGCCACAGCCTTGTTTCACACACCCACAATTTGCCATCTGCACTCCAGAGTGGAGCTCCTTATGCTGTCCTATAGATGCAAAGTACCCTTCTTCTGGATCACTGCTTGTCACATGTCCAACACCCTTGCTCAGGACCAGAGCCTACCTCTGTGGACTTCCTCTCACGTCATCTTTCTCCAGGAATTCATTTCTAAGATCTGATTTGTAGTTGACTTGGGATGGTAGCTCTTGACCACAAGATCATACATATCTTGTAGCCAGAACGCAGCTGCTCTCACCTTTATTGCTGATGGAGCTGCACCTGTTGACACATCTGTCTCTCCTCTTTTAGCTAAGTAGGTACCTCTTTCAGCTTCCATCTAAAATAGATAAAAATTAGATACCCAAGAAGGAATGTGTCAAACTCTCCAAGTTATTTTCCCTTCCCTCAATGTGTGAACAAAGTATTGCCTGTGATTCCCCAGTGCTGATGGGGTGGGGCAGCATGAATTGAACAACAAACCAAATCTCTCTCCAAAGAATCATCTCTTGGGGACTTTTTCGCTTTAGGTTACATATTAGAAAGGGTGGAGTGAGCAATAAAGAAAATGTTCTAATGAAAATTAAATCTCTGTGGGGAGAAGTGCTCTGCCAGTTTTTGTTTGTTGGTTATAAAGAAATATATTGAATACTGCCTGTGTGTCATATTTCTTGGTGTCCAGTGGTGAGGGGACATAGTGGAAATCTATATTTCAGCCCTCATATGTGAGAATTTTATGGTTCCAAAGTTTGGTCAATCAACCAGTACATTTTGTTCACTCATATCTGCCTACATAAAGAAACATTCATTAGCCTATGGCTACACAGGAGACTTGGATTTTTTTCCTTTATGTTATTGAGACATTCACAGCTGTGTATGCTATTTCATGAGACTTCTGAGAAAGAATCTCTCAATTGTTTTTGAAACTGTGGCAAAAAATTTTATGGGGTAAGAAGATGTGAAATCCTTCTATCTTCACCTGCTCCATAAAATGCAATACAGTAAACCACTTTAGATTTTAATTATTCCCTAGTCTTTCCTTCTGAGCCACTAATAGTCTGAACTTATATTACCATTTAGTTTTTATCTTGCCACACTTAGGCTTCATTTGCATTTCTTCAAAGACAGTACCTAGTGTCAGCAGTGTTTTCACCACCACACCCAATGGCTTTCTTTTGTACACCATTTTCATGGTTGACTTTCCACTGATGGTAGACCTTTGACCATCCCTCTTCAAAGGCCCCTCTTAATTCTGTGACATTTTTTTCTTATTTCATATTATTTCTTGCTTCCTAGGGCAGGATAGTCTTCTGCCCACATCGCGGATATTGGTAATTGTTCCAGTTCTTCCCATGCTCAACTTTCCTTCTCACCGTATACTCAAATACTACTATTGTGTAGGTATGTCTCCCACATAAATATGCAGCTCACACCCGTCTCCAACCTCCAACCCTGTGAGTTATCCCCAAACTTGCCTCCTTTCCTTATTCCAAAGTCAGCACTCACCCAGTTCTTAAATCCTTCTGGCCATGTTTCAGCTGATGTTTTCCTCCATGTTCTCTGCAACTTTATCAGTTCAGTCTCATCAATTCTTTTTTTTTTTTTTTGTTTTTTTTGTTTGTTTTGTTTTTTTTATTTATTTATTTATTTAATTTTATATAACAAAGTCCAATTAAATGAAAACAAACATTTATACACAATATTTGGGAATTTGGGCGTTGTTCTTTCCAAACTACTTCCTGCTGGTAAGGGGCGCTGTCTTGGGGGATTCGAAGAAGATTCAGATATCCTAGCTGTCAGTCTCATCAATTCTTGATGTAAGCAATGGTGGGTCCCTCTCCACTAGTCCCACATGGTCGCTGATTACAGAATTGTCTCTCAAACTCAAATACTCATTTGTTGCTTTGGAATACCTTTATGTGTTAATTGCTATTTTTGAATGGAGCTCTTTCTCCCTAATGGCCTCTATCTGCTTTTCTTCTCTAAGTTTCTATCTTAGTATGATACACAGTCTTTCATTGCATTTAAAATTCTTTCAATGTGCATTAACTTGCCTTGCTGTTTTATGCACATAAGCATTTTTGCTTACTGTCTTCTTTGCTCAGAATTACTTTCATCAAATATTATCTCATCTCATTAGCCTGGTGAGAAACTACAGTATTTTTAAGACCCTAATGTCAATGCCATCTAATTTAGAGCAATACCTGGCCCTTTACTAGGATAATATGATCTCAGTGTTCAATGTGCCTCTCATCCTCTTGTCTGTGCCCCTTTTAGCAGACTTCTTTGAGATAATAAAATATATTATTGAGTCATTTATTAATTACAGTCTCCGTCAATAAGGTAGTCAGGATAATGGCTCCCCAAAGATGCCTAAAGGTTAATACCCAGAACTATAAAAATGTTAGGAACATTGCATTGAGAAAAGTAGGTTGATAACCATCTGATCTTTAAATATATAGATTATCTGAACTCATCCAAGTTGGCCCAATTCAATCACATGGGTTCTAAAATGAGAATGGTGTAGAAAGTAAGCAAGTTATGATGATGTCAGAAGCAGGGACAGAGTGAGGACTGAATCCACCATTGGGAACTAAGAAGGTTGGATGAGGCCACAATCTCAGCTTGTAGGGTTGGTATAGACCTGGGGCTTAGACTCTCCTCTAGAGTATACTGAAGAAATGCATCACTGTAGACAGTTTCATTGTGGCCTCTGCATTTTCTAGTTAGACTTCTGATCTCCTGGACACCCAGGTAATAAATTTGTGTTGGTTTAATTTGATATATATATATATATATATATATATATATATATATATATATATTTGTTAGAATGCCATAGAGAATCTTCCAAAACCTAGTTACTTGTGTCTCATGTCTGACACTTGATTAATATTTTTATATTTAATTATAAAGTCTGAATCATGGTTACTAAGGGAATTCAAAGAGTGTGATTTCCATCTGTATATATACAAAGCCTTGAAGTGGAAAACTCCAATTAATTTACTAGTCACAGCATAATGGAGTTGTGTGATATGCTCAATGCTATTGACTTTGCCTTGTAGGAAATGCAAAAAGATAGCAGAGACATGCTCAAAATTAAGGCAAAATGGCTCGAGATAGCTGTGCTCTTGTCTCGACATGTTGGTCATCATTGCTTCCAAGCCCATCTTAATTCTCAGCTTTGTCTCAGAAGTGCTGTTCTCTTAGGAACCATAGCCAAGTAAGTGATGGAGAGGTTCTAGAATAAAATCACGAGTTCAAACGATGCTGTTTCTCCTCATAATGCTATCTACAGTTTGTCTCTTCCCATGGCAATGTCCTTCTGGGGCACTGGTATAGCCCAAAGTAGAGAGGTCTCTCTCTTTGGCCTGTCGGCACTGCTGTTTCCTGGGAATTTTGAATCTTATTTGATGTTTGTGAAGTCCCTGTGTTTGGGGCCAGCACTGATCCACTCAGCTAAGTTTGTGCTTGTCTTCCCTCTCATGTACCACATATGGAATGGGATCTGAAATTGATATAACACCTAGGGAAAGGCCTGTCGATCCCCCAGGTCCAGCAGTCTGGAGTGGCTGTCTTGGTTCTTACTGTGTTGTCCTCTGTAGGGCTGGCAGCCCTGTGAAGAGCTGAAATTCCCATCGTTGTCTTGTACACTATCACGCTGAATTATATTCCCATCTATCACTCGTATCCCAGCCACCAAGGTTCCCCTCATTTGTTTAGATTCCATGTGTTTTAGAGCCCGTTAGAGCACAGTAGAGAGGCTTGAAGAACTGTAGTAGTAGAAAAAGGTCATTTTCCCTGGGCCTGGAGCCCTTACTCCCTCTCCACATTTGACTTTGATTTGTGCTGAGGGTCAGCTTTCGACTCCTTCTTGCTGAGGCAGTGGAAACAAAGCCAGTCCTGTGGCTGCCCTGGGTGCCACTGCCTGAGGGCTGCTGGATTAAAGGACAGTTCTGTTCATTGGTCATCTCAGGGCCTTCAGCACCCACACAGTGTGACTGGGAGAAGAGAGGTGAAGGTGGAAGGGATGGCTCTGCCCAGCTGGAGGGAGGTAAAGAGCAAGATGGATCCTGGGAGCTCACCATTGGGAAGATAAAGAATTTTTTTTAATGTTGTGTTTTATCTGTATGTTTTTTTTAATTTAAATTTAAAACAACTTGCTTTACATTTCAATTCCAGTTCCCTCATCCTCCCATCCTCCCCAGTCCCCAGTTCTCCCCACCAACCCCCATTCCTTCCCCTCTCTGCTCCCCAGGGATGGTGAGGACTTCCATGGGGGATCTTCAAAGTCAGTCATATCCTCCCACATGTGTCTGGGCTGCGGGAGTATCCCTCTATGTGGGTGGGAGTGCAAACTTGGACAGCCACTTTGGAAATTAGTATGCCAGTTCCTCAGGAAAATGAAAATCAGTCTACTTCAAGATCCAGTAATTCCACTCTAAGGCATATAACCAAAAGATGCACATTTGTACCACAAGAACATCTGTTCAACTATGTTCATAGCAGCATTATTTGTAATAGCCAGAACCAGGAAGCAACCTAAAGGCCCCTCAACTGAAGAATGGATGGAGAAAACGTGGTACATTAACACAATGGAGTACTACTCAGCAGAGAAACAAAACAACAACAACAATAAAAAACAAAACAAAATGGATTCTTGAAATTTGAAGGTAAATAAATGGAACTAGAAAAAACCATCCTGAGTGAGTTAACTCATTCATAAAAAGACAAACATGGTATGCACAGATATAGAGCAAAGCCTACAATCTCCACTGCCAGAAAAGCTAGGAAACAAGGAGGACCCTAAGAGAGACATACATGGTCCCCTGGAGAAGGGGAAAGGGACAAGGTCTCCTGAGCAATTTAGCATGGGGGAGGGGAGAGAGATTTAGGAGTAAGAGAAGGGGGAGAGGTGGACATGAGAGAGGAGGAAGATTGAGTCAAGGAAAGAATAGAGGAGTGCAAGAAAAGAGATACCATAGTAGATGGAGCTATTATAGGTTTGAAAAGAAATCTGGCACTAGGGAAATGTCCAGAAATCTACAAGGATGATCCCAAATAAAAATCTAAGCAATAGTGGAGAGGCTACCTTAAATGTCCTTCCCTGATAATGAAATTGATGGCTACATTATATGTCATCCTAGAGCCTTCATCTAGTAGCAGAAACAGACACCCACAGCTAAACACTGAGCCTAACTTCTGGAATCCAGTGGCAGACAGGGAGGAGTGTTGAGCAAAGGAGTCAAGACCAGGCTGGAGAAAGCCACTGAAACAGCTGACCTGAACAAGAGGGAGCTCATGGTCCCCAGCCTGAGCTGGAAAACTGGTAAAGGACTGATTTACCTGAATGTGGTGTTAGTTGGGAGGACTGGGCAGTCTATGGGGAGTCTGGTAGTGGATCAGTATTTATTACTAGTATAGGAATGGAATTTCGTATATAGATCTTTTGATGGATGAGCAAGATCCAAACAATTGTGTTTTCCATTCTTCCTGTTTCTCACTTCAAGTGAAATACCTTTAATGTAGTGTTTTTTTTTTAATCTAAATTCTTGTACTGTCTTCCTTTGGAAACAATTTAAATGCTACTCATTTGAAAAAAATTAAGGAAAATCAGTTTAGTCTAGATATAACACAGGACAGTCTATCCCTCTTGTACACAGATCTTAACTCAGGAAATAAATAACATTTAAAAAGAAACTTAGAATGCAAGGACACTTGCAAATGGCATAGGTGAAGGTGGCTAAGGCAGACACCTCATAGACACTAAAGATGCTATGGAAGCACATGAAGGGGGCTCATCATGGTGACACAAACCTGTAATGGCAGCACCCATGAGGCTAGAGCAGAGGGATCTCCAAATCAAGGCCAGGCTGAGACATATAGTGTGCACCCAGCTTAGATGCATATCACACACACACACACACACACACACACACACACACACACACACACACCTTATACAAGTTCATTTGGGGTCAGGCATGAGAACATGAGAGGATCATACCTGCTTCAGACTTAGAAGAAGTGCTGATATTTGTATGTGCTGGCAAATGGCCCACTGAAAGGTGCATGCAAAGCCAGATTTACATCCCAGAAATGTTCTTTCTGGGAGGAAAGTGCTTAGAAATATATTAAATTAAGTAATTTTTAGACTACTATGTTTATTTATTGTGTCTAACTTTTTGTTGTTTCATTGAGTCTGAGTTTTGAGCTGATCTCTGCCCCTTAACCGATCATTTCTCTCTAAGGGTGACCTTGCCTATCTGATTTTGTTGTTGCTGTTTGTTATTGCTTTCCCAAATGTTCTCTCTGTGCAATCACTGGTCTATTTACTTCTTTGGAGCACTTGACATGTGGTATTTACTTCCTCAGGCCCAACTAAATACATACCTGGTAAGTGTGTCCTGCCAGCAACAGCCACAACCATGTGGGCTTTGCTACTTAGTAAAGGCTAGCCTGGAATTCACTGTGTCACCGAGAAGGTCTTGAATGTAAACATAGCCTGCTTTAGCCTCTATTTGTTAGAATTATAGTCATCTACCTTTTTACCTCTCTCTTTTGGCAACATCCTCACCCCAATGTTGTGTCTCTCAGTTCCAAAGATTTGGATGAATTTGGTGGATTTAGCTGTCTGTCAGTTGGTTTCTCTGTTGTCTTTAACCAAGTGATCTGGCTCACGTATTTTCCTACTGAAGTTAAGCAATGGAAACAAGAGTCCCAGTGGGAACATGGAGTGTGTAGGAAAGCCTCTTCCTTTCCTTGATAAAGAGTGAAGTCTTCTGTGACATTTCAGTGACAGAGCCTGATGCCCAGCCCTGCAGGGAGCAGTGGGGGAGGCAGGTCTCCTCGCTATGGGACTTCATGGGAAGTCTGCCCCATGCCACCTGTTCATGGGAGGAAGATTTGTAATAGTTTGTCATAAATTAGATGAATGTTGAAATCAGGGAGAACCAGCTAAGGCTATTTAGTTCTGGCCTCAACCTATTTCCAGAAGGTAAAGAGGACTTGGAGAGAGTCCTTGTGGTGTGATGCAACAGGGATTTGGTGAAATGTAGTCTTCGCCTGGGTCACATAGCTCAGTGGGAATGGCCATCAAAGCCAAACCCAAAGTGATTGTAGGATGAAGGAAAGGCTTCACACATCTACCTACACCCAAAATCCCAGAGCCATGGAGATGCCACAAGGGACTAAAATAACTCATATGAAACTAAAGAACAGGTTTTGGGGAGACAGAGTAATCCATACTCCTTCCTTCAAAATAAGCTCTGTAGCAAGGAAAATTAAGGGTTGTGTTATGATATCCAATGAACTGGGCATTCTTAATTCTGAATCTAACAAAGTTTGCCACCATGATGGGGCCATAAAACTTAATGTGATTGCATTACTAGGCTCAATTTAAGTGAACACAACAAAGGGAACACAACAAAGGTGGATCAGCCAAGGTCTCTATGCACAGATAACCAGCTAAGGATCTACACATGAAGGTACTGTGGGGGAAAGTAATGAGTTCTTTGTGGGAGCATCCCCTCCCATATGAAGAAGCTTTTTTTTTTTTTTTTTTTTTGTCTTTGTCTACATTTGCAAAAGCCCTGTTTATTCTGTGATTTTTCTCAAGCTGCTTTAAAAAGGTTGGCTCTCCAGGGAGCAGACAGGTCTTGTTCTATGTTTTACAAGGCACACATTACCATTTGTGTGTAAAACTCCCTGACTACGGAGACTCTTGGTGCTCCACCGTGAGAGTGCAGTAGTGCTGCATGCAGTCTACAGTACCTTGTTCATCAGGCATGAATTCAACTATTGACATCATGATCCTTCCCTATAAAGCCTGTTCCCAGACCATATGGTGAACACCACAGAAAACAGTTTGTGGATTATTATGACTTTTTAAAAATGGGTAAACATAAAATTATCATCTTAAAGATCTCTGCTTGGATATTTTGTTACTTGACACTTGGAAACACACCCACCAAGGAACCAGTTTCTCCATTCACTTGACAGAGATGGTATTTTCTCTCCTTAGGCCTATATTAATGGTTATATTAATGGTGAAAAATGTATTTTCCTTTTTTTTTTTAAGTCAGGGTTACAGTTAATAAGAGAAGTCTATGTTAAATAAGAAAGATACTTCAAATTTTGTTAAGTGTTACATAGGAAAGAGCAGCATCCTTGGATATAATAACAAGCAGGAATACATTTCATCAATGTAAAGACCTTATTATGACTGGAATCCATCTTGGGCTCTGCAGGTGGGTTTGTAAATTGGTACAATTATTTTGGAAAGCAATTTGGTCCATAAAAACCTTACAAAACCTCTCAGGTACTTTAATCCAGTGATTCAGTTGTTAGGAATTTCTCTTAAGAAAATAATTTTAAATGGGACTAAAGGTGTACAAGACATTGTAGTCACAGGGGCATTGCTCAATGTGAAAAACAGTGGGAGTTATTCAAATTTATGACAGAAATTAATGTTCACATAATTTGTGGTAAATTATCGCTTAGTGAAAACTTTAAAATCTTTTGCAAGGAATCTCATCCTCTTTTACATGGTCAAACACATGATTATAATTAAAGAAAGGAAAATATAACACTTGGTTCTGACCCATTTTCTGTCAGACATAAAGAAAATAATGAATAATAGATGGGTTTTATATTCCTATATATTTCTGCACTTTCTCCAATGAAGATGCATTTTTTTGTAAAAACATACAATTAAGTCATAAAAGAGAATAATATTCATTTAAAAAGACTGGTACACATAAAAATGGCTGCACACCAATCATGTACTCCTCCAGGTTGAATAATTAGTCTCATTTTTTCTTACTTAATTTTAAGTATTTATATTGTTTCCTCCTTTTGTGAAAGGAATATTAGTCTGGGGACGTCAACACAATCTGCCCAGATAATAGACTGTGAAATCAAATAGTTTCAAAGGTCAGTTATTATGACCGATGTTACTGTTATGATGTATGAATTCTGATAATTTAAGCACTTGCAATTCACTTCCACATTTGTAAAACAGATTTATTAATACTGCCATGTTTATTTTGGTGGAATAAAAATTGAAAACTTTCATAACATTGCTAACCGTAAATAAAATAAGTATCCTTGAAAATTTTCACCTTTCCTTTTTCATCTTTTTCACTATCCCTTCCTGCTTCAGAATGTTTTTTTACATGGAAGGATAAAAACTATACTTGTTCTGTAATACCTGGCTAAATTTCAAAGAATATAAAATGAACATGCTTAGCCAAATTTCATGAGCAGCAGAACAAAATTGCTCAATTAAAACTCAACAGGATTTACATTGCCGTAGTTAGTCAACTTTCACATTTATAATGCCTGTATATTGATAGAATTCCAATTTCAATATTTCCTAGCTCTTGCTGAGTAGCTGCAAATGTGTCTAGTGACCATTTCAACTGATGCATAAATAATATTCCAGTTATGATGACCAAGTAATGGAATCTGAATTGAAGGTATTCATGGTCCCTACATCCCTTGAAGACTTTATCTTTTTTTCCTCTTGTGTCTTTTCTGATGACCTAGCCAAAGCCTAGGATGGAGGAATTATTACAGTGGTGCCATAGAGACCAGAGACTTCCTAAATTTAAAGCAAGTCCACAATTACTCTCAGTAGTTAAGCACTCTTTCCTCTAAAGAGTCATTGTACATTCAGCTTAAATATTAGCTCACTTTCTATAATGGCAGTGCTCTTAAAAAGACTTTATGTAAGTGCACTCAGAAAGCTAGTTATTTAATGCTATCCTATGGTGAATTCTTTATTATAATAAATACTTGTTACCAAATTTACCTTTTCTTATATGGGATTTTGTTTAATGATCCATATCCACATTGATTTCATTTAAATTAAGGGATGTTATTTTATAGGCCAGCATAAGTTTCTGAAAAGAGGTAATTCCTTTGCAGTGGGTAGCCAGCTTCTCTGTTATTACCCTGAAACCTGAGCAGTCATAGAACGGCATTGGATAGGCTTGCAATCTACTTTATGTGTTGCTAGGACAAAAGGGTTTATTTTAAATCAGAGATCAAGAGTACAGCCCATCACAGGGGGATCATAGCAGCAAGAGCTTGAGATGGCATATCAAATCATGTCTGTAGTCAGGAAGCAGACAGAGATGAATGCTGTGTTCAGTGTACGTTTTCCTTTCCATGAAGTGCAGGATGCCAGTCCATGGATTGATGCTCTACACATTTAGAATGAGTCTTCATTTATCAGTCTAATTAAGAAATCCCTTACAGGCATGTCCAGAACTTGGTTCGTGGTGATTCTAAATTCCATCAACTTGGAAAGGTTAGCTATTCCAAAAGATAGGGCAGGTCCAGTAGCTGACCTACAACTTTTCTTGAGTTTGTTTAGCACAGGACTATACCAGCTGCTGCTGGTAAAGCTGGTAAGCAATGATGCCCAACACACTGAAGAGTGTTCTGAATCTCTGAGGGCAGAGTCAACAGGACAGGAGTCAGGGGACACTGGCTGGGTTTTTCAAGAATCTGACTATGAGCAGACACATCCCCCATGGAGGGTTACTCCCTTAACCTAGAGACAGGAGAGAAGTCCTAGTCCCTACTTCAAATGCCTTGACAGATTTACATGATCCCACCTGGATGGCATTGCTCTACATGTGGAATTGGGGTGGGGGATGGAAGAGGAGGGTGGTCAGGGTGCATGTGAGGGGGGAGAGAGGGTAAGAGGGAGGGAGGGAGGGATAGGAAACAGAGATCAACATGTAAAAAAAAAAAAAAGAATCTGACTATGAGCATCTCAGGTGGGTTCTCTGCAGCAAACACCCCTGAGTTTAAGCTATTATTTCTTTTTAAGGATAAACAGTTATAAGTTTCTATATACAGTGATAGGCTGGTAGATTTCTCACAACTTACTGGGAGGAAGTTTGTAGGTAGGAGTGAGAGAAATTCCTTTGCAAAGCCATCTGTTTGTTTCCATAAACATTGCTGTAATAAATGAAATCAAGCTACTGAGTGAAGTTATTTTTAAGGTTGGGAAGAAGGGGGAAAATATCAACTATCACTAGATAGTATGAACTTGGACTTCAGCAATTTTTTCTCTTTTTAAATGTAACCTATTAGATTTGCACAAATATATAAATACAACCTGTGGAGTCCACTTAGTATTGCTTGTCTCTACATGATTTCAGAGATGATAAATTGCCCCTCTCTCAGCATTCCTGGTAGGTCTTGTCTAGATTTTTAAGCCCCCTGAACTTTCTGCCTTTAATGTTAGCATGTCTACTTGTGTTGTCTTTGTTCAGTTCTTGTTTAGGCAGCCATATTGGTGAGGTATCGTGTGTGAAGCTTCCCTCTCATTTCTAGGAGACATTCTTACAGTAGTTTTCCTGGTCCTTACAATATTTCCACATCCTCTTCTTAGATGTTGCTTGGGCCCTAGGGACAGTAGTGCTGCTATAGATGTATCCACTGGGTCTGGGAATCATGCGATCAATTGTTCTCTGCTTTTTTTAATCTGTTGTGGTTTTCTGTAAAATATCACACATATCTTGGTTGGGGCACCTCAGTACACTGGACATATCTCTCTCTCTCTCTCTCTCTCTCTACTTTATAAACACAAAACATTGGCATACTCCCATATCCTCATTGGCTTTTCTGTGTCTTAGTTTCTTTTTGTGTTCCTCCTTTTCTTGTCCCATTATCCACCACCCTCTTTCCCTCTTGTTGACGCTATACCAAGATGTTTCTTTACTATTGTGTCAGGATTGTTGCACAATCAGTTTCCTTCAACAGATTTTGTTTTAGTGCATTTTCTTTGCTACACTCCCACAGTCTTGTATTATTTCCAAAAATATAGATTTTTCCTGATGATGATTATTTCTAAATGATATTGAGGAAATTTTATTCTAATTTATTCTAGTTTCTTCCACAGTTATTAAATTATTTTCTTTGCATATTGACTTTTACAACAATAGCTATCCTATGCAATCAACCAATTGTATAATATTTATTAGGCACAGTATTGGATTCAGCAAAACTGTAGCCAGTAATAAGATGTCACTTTTGTCTTAAAATTGAATTGACAAGAAAAGAGGTAACATAGCTTATGTAAGTTACCAACCAATGTCTGATCTGACATAAGGCCCACTCTATGAGATGGAACCCATATGTGACACTGCTTGGGTGACCAAGAACCTGAGACTAGATAGCACAGGGACCTAGGGGAAAGCAAAATACTACTGTTCTAAAACAATGTAGCAATATAGAGACTCCTAATGGCATTCTTATATATTAATAAATCAGTTTCTTTCTCAGCCATCATCAGAGAAGCTTTCTCATGCTGCATATGGGAACAAATACAGACCTCTAGTCAGAAATTATGCAGAGAACAAGAGACCTTGAAATGCTCATCCCTAAAGGGAATGTCTCCATCATATCCCCCTGCCCCACAGCTCAGGGAACCTTGAAGAAGAGTAGGCATAAAGAGTATAAGACAGGACTGTGTAAATTCACTGATCATAGCTTGTATGAACTTGACAGGACTGAGATGGCATGTATAGGGCCTGCTCTGGTCTGTACCAGGTTCTCCATGTATATATTATGGGTCCCAATTTATGGAATTTATGGGGGTTTCTTAGTGTGCAGACAAGTGTCTCTTATTCTGCTTTCTCTTGGACTCTTTTTCTTCTATTTTGTTTGTTTTGCCAATTCCAATGTTTTTGTTTTTGTTTTGTCTTATTATATTTTATTATCACTGTAAAAGCAATTCAAATCATGTGAAAAACATTTTATTATTGAGAGAGGTGTGTTATAGGAACTTCACAAACAACACTAAGGCTGCTGGAAAAGTCATTAGTACCCAACAAATAAAGGACTCTGTTTAGCTGTTAAGGAAGATACATATCTGATTCAATCTCTTTCCAAAGCTGAAATGAGTAGAACACAGGAAGGCCAGGCTCTCAGGTTTTCTAATCTTAAATATTACTAAGAGGCCATGAATTGGCATGCTGGACACTGAAATCTATGTATTATCAGTCACACTGTAAAGATATCCTACTTTAGTGAAGATAAGTTCTGTGTTACCTATACAATGGTCACAATCAATTAATTTTTAAGCATATAGCAAACCACCCATACAACAGCATCACCTGTTTTTTTTCTAAGCCTTTACTCACATGGATTTTTATAATACAAATGCTGTGAAATCCCCCCCCCCTCCAATAATGACTAAAGGAGATTCTGATCTGGAAAGATATGCCTAATAGAGAAAAGAAAATACTTTGTTCAGTGTTAGGGAGAGAATGAATTGCAAATGGCTTTTGAGCAATCTTACTAACAAAAGTGAGTCCTTCTGTTTTATACTCACAGGGATAGATTTAGGGCAACAAGCTCAGACGGCTGCCATGCTATGGCATCATGTTTACCTTGTGACCTCTGTGTAGCTCAATTTATGACTTCTGGTAAAGGTAGGAAAGAAAGGGGAGAAATAATAATGGTAATTGGATATCATATTGGTAGATAGCAGCAAATCTTACCAGGCCACATCAAATACACAATTTGTGGCTGCTAGAGAGAGACTTAAAAGCAGGGGGGTATTTTATAATTCTTTAATTTAAAAATGAAGATTTGCCATGGGATTTCTTTGTCCTTGGAAATATTTTTTTTGAACTGCCAGAGCTGGTCAGGCAGTTGATACAGTTAGTTATTACAGTGGATTTCATGTTTTACAATGAAAAATGGAAATAAAGCACCCTTTCCCACAGTATGGCCTATAATGTGTTGCATACTTGTCTCTGCTGATACCACAAACTGGCTTGCCCAAGGAACACCATTATGGACCCAGTACTACAGAACTTGCTCTTAGCCATTGCAAAAGACATGATACAGCTAAACCAAATTATTAAATGTAATCCAAGCAGATTTTGAATATAGTGATTTGGCTTCTAACCACATATTTCTTCTTTTTTTCATTTTTACATCCCAACCAGTTTCCCTTCCGTTCAATCCTCCCATTCCCTTCCCCACTTCCCTTCTATCGCTCCACAATCCACCCCTCTACTTCTGTTCAGAATGCAGCAGCCCCCCTCCAAGGTGTGTCAACAAAGCATGGCATATCAGGTTGATATAGGTCTGAGTTTCTCCCCTTGTAATAAGACTGGGAAAAGCAACCAAGTATAAGGAATAGGTTCCCAAAAGTCAGACAAAGAACTATGGATAGCTCCTGCTTCAACTTCTAGGAGTCCCACAAGTAGACCAAGCTTTCAACTGTCAGACATATGTAGAGGGCCTAGGTCAGTCCCACACAGACTCCCTGGTTGGTCCAGATACTGTGAACTCCTAAGAGACTAGGTTTGTTGTTTCTGTGGGTTCTCTTGTGATGTCCTTAATCCTCCTGATTTGTATAATCCTTCCTCCCTCTCTTCAGGGGTATTCCCTGAGCATGGTCTAAAGCTTGGCTGTGTGTCTCTGCAAACAGTAACTGGACGGAGGCTCTCTGATGACAGTTAGGGTAGTCACCAATCTATGAATATAGCAGAATATTGTTAGGCATTGTTTCATTGAGATTTTTTTCCTCCAGTTGTGTTTGGTTGTATCCTAGGTCTCTGTGCCATCTAGACTCTGGATCCTGGCACTCCATGAGAGTGAGAGGTGGACTCACTCTCTTGGTATGGGTCTGAGGTTGGACCAGTCTTTGGTTGGTCATTCCCACAATCTCTGTGCCTCTCTCACACCCCCACACCCGGAACATTGCATAGGTAGGATAAAGTGTAGGTCAGAAAGTTGTGTGGCTGGGCAGGTGTCCCATTTCCTCAACTGGAAATCTCACCAGGTAAAAGGAGATGGCCAGTTCAGGTTATTCATCCACCATTGCTAGGAGTCTTAGCTAGGGTCAACCTTATAGATTCCTGGAAGTTTTCCTTGTCTCATGTTGCTACCTAATTCCAAAATGCCCCCCCAGTCCTTTCTTTCCATATCCCTGCCTCCACACACTTCTAACCTAATCCCTCATATTCCCATCCCCACCCACCCCAAGTCTGCCCACAAGATCTCTTCTATTTCCCCTTCCCATGGATATCCCTGCATCCCTCTTTGGGCTCTACTTGTTACCTAGTCTCTCTGGATCTGTGGATTATAGTATGGTTATTCTTTATAGCTAATATCCATGTATAAGATAGTACATACTAAGTTATTCTTTCTGGGTCTGGGCTTACCTCACTCAGATGATTTTTTTTCTAGTTCCATCCATTTGTCTTCAAATTTCTTGATGTCCTTATTTTTCACAGCTGGGTAATACTCAGTTGTGTAAATGTACCACATTTTCTCATGCTTTGGTTGAGGGGCCACTAGGTTCTTTCCATTAACCCCATAGTTCTAAAGAATCTCTGGTCCCATATTATGTCATAAGCTATAAGTCCATAATAGTTATTTCTGTTTTCATTATTCCAATATTTTATTCTCCAACTTGTTACAGTTAAAAACAATATTATGAGTTTCTATGTAAAAAAAGAACTATAGAACTTTATAGAAAGTGTACACTTTGATACATTACATAAAGAGAAATCAAGAACAAAGGCATTTGTTATGCTTTTATAAGAATGACTATGAGGGATTTGAACCAGAGATGGTGGGGTACCTATTGCCATTGACAGAGCTAATGCAGCAGCAGACAACGTTATGGACTGAGCTTCAGAAGGAAGCTGCTCCTGTATCTTTATGAAAGTCTGGGTTCCTGGTACCTGGGCTCAGAGAGGAAACACACAACAGCAGAGGTCAGGTTCCTAGACTGTGGTCCAGTCCAGAACCAGTAAAGACCCAGAAGCAGCTTGATGTAAGAGAGTGAGATATGTTTTCACAATTCTTTACTAGCAAGAAAGAAGAGTAAAGTGGGTCAGAAATTGGGGAGAGATGAGTTTACAGGCAGATCAGTTGTTCCAGCCTTGCCATATGCATCCTGTTTACCACAGATAATTAACTGCTTCTGCCTTGTTCACCAAAGTGCACAGTTGGTTTGAATGTGAATGAATTTGGCTTATGTAAAATAAATATACTGAGATGGGATAGCAACCACTTCTCAAGGAAAATAACAATTGGTTCCATTTACATGGTTCATTAGAGACATTGAAACAGGGGACACTTTGAAATTGAGTAGTGGTAGTTTTGTTTTCTTCAATATAAAAGCATTACTATAATTCATTTTAACTTTGTCCTTGTATCCATTTTGTAACATGCTTCTCTTGTGTCCTTCCCTGTTTTCTCACTATATGCTGATGAATTTGAAATATCTGGCTCCTGGTTCTTTTTTTCACAGCTCAGGTGTTGACTATGGAAATTGAAAAGGGGCAAGGGAAGACAGGTCTCACTGCTGTCAATGTATTTCCTCTGTAATATACATGCATGCAGCTCACATTCTTCAAATTGTTCTACTTACACTTCACTGCTTCTCTTCTGCACACCTCTATCCTTTCTCTTCTACCCACTTCTAACTTTCATTCCTCTCAACACTCTTTCTTTCTTTACTCTCCCCTCACTTCTCCCTGACCACTAATGATGTTTTCCCTGCATGTGATAAGTGACTAAACATGAACTGTATCACATCTGATTCCGTTAAGTCCTGCCCAGCCAGCAAAACTATAGAAATTCATGTGGTTCTGAAGAGATCCAAATGATGAGGTAAGTCTTGCATTGTTGCTTGACTTAATCATCACATAGGATCCTGTGTAAATAATTCAGCCCAAACCTGTCCATTATAAGATTACATGCATTTATCATTAATACATGTAGCCAAGCAAAAACATCAAAACAACTACTAGTAACTAGCTGATTAAAATATAATTTATTTAATAAGACATAAATATTTTGGTTCTGATCAGAATTTCACCATTAGAGGAAGATCATAATGGAACTAATAATTGCATAGCATGAAGTGTATGTGAATTGGATCCAACAAAAGTAACGACCTTGGAACAAGGTGATGGAGAATCTTATCAGCACTGTGCTCTATTTAATATTCTTGCTCAATGGACCCCTCCAGATCAGATATATAGTAGCAAAGAAGAGAGGATTTGGGATGACAAGAATGATTTGTGAATGGAAGCAGTCAACAGAAGGAATGATGAGCATGTTCGGTCAAGTGATGCTAAAGAGCAGAATATGCTGTTACAAAGAATGCAACTCAACAAAAACCACAAAGATGTAAAAAGTTAACCTCACATGCTTGGAGACCATGATGCCCTGTAATTCTATTAGCTCAGCTTTTGTATTACTTTATACTTTTCAAATGTATACTTTCTTTTTTTTTTTTTTTTTAAAAAAGCAAATAGCAAAAGGAAATTCTATCTCATTTTCATAGGTGCAGAAACGAAAGAGGCATTTCACAAGAGGGAAGCAGTCATGAATGCTGGAGTAGAGGGCAGATCTTCTCTCTGAGCTTTACACATTTCAGTGCCGCCTTCCTGATCCTATTGATAAATAATGAAGACTAATTGTCTGCCTTGTGTTAAGAGAACAAGATGGTTGAAGCACATAGCAATTATATAATATAATAAGGAAACTATGTTAACCCTCTGACATTGTTTCCACTGAATCTCACTGAAGCCCAGACAGCCTATAGCTTGGGTCATTTGAAGCTGAAATTGAAAAGAGGCTATGAGGCCCACACTGCCTCTGAGGATAATGGAAGATAGACTGGGTGATCTGTTAAATGTGACTGGCTCAAGTCTAGAGGATTCAAACAGCTCTTGTTGTATTCATTAGAAACAGGTTTGCTTAACAGTCTCCAGAGTTTGCCGAGAATAGAGCTGACATTTGCAAATGATAGCCTTAGAAACTTTCTTCCCTCCACAATTCTGCTTTTTCTATTGTTCCTTTTCCTTGGAGCTTTCCTTCTGGGTGTTGGTAAATTTCCAGGAAATGCACTTGTGTTTTCCATTGTCACATCTCATCAGTGCTCTTTTGGGGAGGCTAGAGGGAGGGTGTCAGGAGGACCAGGAAGAAGGAGAGAGTGCCCTGGGCTGAAATGGCAGCAGCATGTAAATGAATGCCAACTCTGTGAACATTTCCCAAGAAGTCACATTCTATTACAAGCAAATTATGGGATGTGATTCTTAGAAAATGGCAAAAGAAGAACAAAAAACAAATAATAAACAACTAAGTAAGTAAATAAATAAATACGTAGTACGTAGAATGATAAATAAAAGGCAGGTGACCATGCATATTTCATCTTTAATTCTCTGTAGGATTGATTCTTCAAATGCTAGAGGTTCCAACAATTCAGCTGTTTATTCTTTCAATAAATATATACATTTACTAACTATTACTATCTTTCTAGATAGAAATAGAGACATGGATATTAATTTTCACATGGCCATCCAAACTGTCAGTCTTTTCATTACCTTGGTTTATTATAAAATCAATTTGACTTAGGAACTGAATTGTTCAAAAAAAAATTCAGACAGAAAGGCAAGTTCTACTTTTACCCCAAGCAACTAGGAACAAAGCCAGATATTTGTCAGTAATTAGGATGACTATTTAAGTATATATATTTCTAAGACTACCTCTGAAAATTTTGATTTCCTAGCTCAAAGATGGAGTATCTGATGAAGAATGATGTTTGAAACTATGGTACAATGCTCATAGCTCTGGCAATGCCAAATTGGTGACTCATTTCTTAAATAACCCCATGTGAGAACATCAGCAGCTAATTCTAGCTGTTTGAGGAATTAAACATGTACAGGGAAGTGAGGTATAAGCTATATAGATAACAGACTGGATTATTTCAGTTCACAAGAGAAGAGGGACAGTAATTGGTGCAGTCACGCTCAATCAAAAGTGACTGTGTTGTGCTTCTTGCCCTCACACGTTCTCAGTCTGGGGAATGAATATCATACAGAGGGAAGAGGCATGTACACAGTATGTGCAGGGGTTGGTCCATACACAAAGAACTATGGGAATTTAGAAGAAATAGGTTTGGTGAAGGAGCAGTAGTGGAAGACATCATGGAAAAATGTTTTCCTGCTAAATAGAAAAGGATGTGAAGACTTTGGTGCGGTCAACATAAAGTCACATTTCAAATATAAGGAAAAACATATGGGCAAGGATAGACTTTCAAAAGTGCGTGGCAGAACTTTTAAACTGTATAGAAGCCAGTGGATAAATTTATGTAAGGTATAATATACAAAATAAACCAAAAATGAAAGTATTGCATAAAAACGTCAAATTTTATTACATTGCCTTCAGTTTTCAAGTGAACCAAAATAAAAGTTTATTTTTTATAAATTTTATACTTTTTTTCTCCTCTTACTATTTCCCTCATGGATCAACTCCTGGCAGCTGGCATCTTCCTGTCCTAATGCCTAACCACTTGCTTTATATACTCTCCTCACCTCTCCTGCTCACTTCACTCTTATCCGTTACATTCACCAGATTCAAACTAGCTACTACCCAAATTCAACACTAAAATAAGAATAAAGATAAAGCATACTCACACTTGTAAAACAAACAAACACGTAAACACACACACAAACAAAAACCGGAACAACAGGACTTCCCACCTAACACAACTAAAATGAATACAACAGATAAAACAATTGTTTTCATAACACTGAACCAAAACAAGGTGACACATGATTAGCTCATGTTAGTGTACAGAAAATTGCCTGGGCTATAAAGTAAGAAAGGAAAATCAAGGCAAAGTCAGAGCCTCCATGAGGCAAAAAGGAAAAACATAGTGTTGAGAAGGCAGGAAGGAGGAAGTAGATAGTGCTCACAGGACACAATACCAGATAAGATGGAAACAGGGAGGATACAGAGGTCTGCAGAGGCTTACTTATATGTATCATCCTGTTCTTTTATAGAAAACTATCAAATGGCCAGTTATAAGTAGCTGAAAGAACTAAAGGTATTACATTTAGTGCTCACGCAGGTCTCTTGCCTCATATTTCATCAAACTTTGGGTAGAGAACATAACCTTTGATAATGTAAAATCATTACAGTAATACATTACATTATTTGATAATGTAAACTCATTATTCATAGATTACACAAAAGGTGATGCTTAACAAATCTTAGAAGCAAGACCCTTAAAATGTTTAATTGCTTCCCAGTAACAGAATTATATCTCAACTCTCAACAAAAAGCTGGAGAACATTCATAGAAAAATAAAGGTATCTCTCGCTTAGAAAGGTAAAATATATAGTATATAATTACAGATGGAAGATGACTAAATATTGTGGTCTCTAAAATGATGGTATTAGGAGGTAGAGCCATTGTGGAGGTAATCAGGTCACTGATAGCAGATCTCTCTCAGATAGGATTAGTGATCCTTTTAAAGAGGGTCAGAGAACAACTGCCTTGCCAGGTCCACGGCAGAACATTGTGGGAAGAGCCATTCAGAGACAGTCACCTGGACCATGTCTACTGCCACTTTAATTCTTGTTTACTATAAACCATTTGTCTTGTAATAAGACACTGGGTATAATTAAAAGGGCTGAAAGGTTTGGACTTACAACGAAGAAACAAATATCAAAGTCAGCCTAGAATTGACACAGATGTGAAAACAGACAAGGGATAAATTTAAAACAGTTATTTTAATGGTACCATCAATACTTGAAATAGAAAGTGGAAACTGAGAAGACGTGAAAAGTTCTCAAATCAAAAAATTTGAACTAAAATGTTTTATTATGTATCTTTTACATATTACATCTGTAGCATATATAGCACACACACACACACACACAAGGCTTAACAATAAGTTCAGTATTATAGGAGAAAGCATCAGTGAGTGTAACAATACATTAATAGAAACTCTCCCCAAATTAAATTCAGGAACTAAAACAACAATGCAATCTAAAAATCATTAGTGAACTGTGGAAAAGCCGTGAGAGACCTAATATACATATAAATTGAGTTCTTGGTAGAGGAACATATTTGAAAAAGCAATGGCGAAAAATTTGCCAGGCTTTACTAAACTCACAATTATACATATCAGTGGTACAATGGAACAAGATCTTGAAGATACCAAAAGAAAAAAAGCTATTATCCAATTCTATATTCTATAAAGCATCACTCAAATATGAGGCGAAATATTTTTTTTTTCCCTGCACACAGTAGTTGAAAGTATTAGTGCAGCCATCACATAAAAGAATTTAAAGGAAGCCAATGGAGAAGAACAAAATGACACCAGATGATGATCTGAGTCAAAACAAAGGATGAACAAACACTAGGACAAGCTCTGACATAAGAAGGTCTGGGATGATCAATCATCACTGTGTACTTGACCAGATTTACAATTACCAGAGGCATACCCCTGGCCCTGTTTATGAGGATGGTTCTTCTGAGATTTAATTGAGTAGACAAGAGTCACACTAAACATAGGCAGCACCGTACCATGGGCTCAATACTGGGTTAAATAAAATCCCACAAATGAAGTAAGCACCAGCAATCACTACACTTTCCTTCCTGGATGCAGCAGTGGTGTGATCAGCCATCTCAGGCTCTGGTGCCAAATGTTTCCACTATGATAGGCTATATCCCTTCAGTCCATGAGCCCAAATAAGTGCTTCCTTTCTTAAGTAGATTTGAAAGATATTTTGTCACAGCAACAATAAAAGTATTGAGTAGAATATCTTGTCTCATATATGTGAGAATGTGCAAATATTTAAATGAATTTTAATATCACTTATTTTGTAAGATTCTAACTTGTAAAACTGAAGTGTAATTCAATAATAGTATGAAAGGCAAGGAGAGATGCTGTACTGTAATATATTGTAAGGCTCATACATTGTGTATGAAGCAATAAATTAGAGTATGATCTTTGTACTGTATTATATTAAATGTGCATATTAAATAAAAAATATATTTCAAATAGCACACAACTTTGAGAAGTGTTTTAAAGGTTCATAATGTCCTGTTCAGAATTTATGCCATTTATTCATTCACTGTATCCATGAAGTATATGATACCTTTCTACCAGTCACTCCTTCTGTTTAAAAAAATCTGTATTATATGCTTACTGAAGGCTCGAAAGCTTTGGGCAGTAGCAATTCAGATATGCCAAACAAAACAAACAAACAAAACCACCACAAACTTTAAAAAACTTCATTAATTTTTCAACCATATAAGGAAAAATGGAAAAAAAGCAAATCATATGCTAAGGTTGCTAAGATTCAAGAGTGAATCTAGTATGTGTAAAGTCGAGAAAAGAAAAATAAATTAAACTACCTTAATCATTACACCTTAATACACAGAAGTTACAGCGTGTGTGATGAGTACTTAGGTAAAGATGAAATTTCTTTAACCTTATATGAGAAAGAGAATATGTTTTTCAACTGATGCCAATATGTAGCATCAGACAGTACTGGAATGATGCAAAATCTTCAGCAAAGTCTCCTACAGATTCAGTGACACCAAGACATTTACTATAGGTAAAGGATGGATACTGATGCAGAACTGAGCTTAGACAGGAAAATATAAAAAATGATTAAGATATCATGACTGAAATCCATATATGAGTGAGTACATAATATGTTCCTTTTTTGTGACTGGGTTACCTCATTCAGGATGGTTTCTTCTAGTGCCATCCACTTGCCTGCGAATTTCAAAATTCCATTATTTTTCTCTGCAGAGTAGTATTCCATTGTGTAGATGTGCCACATCTTCTTTATCCATTTTTCAGTTGAGACGCATCTAGGTTGATTCCAGGTTCTTGCTATTACCAATAATGCTCCTAAGAACATAGTTGTCTTTGTTGCATGAATGTGGGTCATTTGGGTATATACCTAAGAGGGTGATTGACAGGTCCTGTGGTAGACTGATTCCCATTTTCCTGAGGAACTGCCATACTAATCTCCAAAATGGCTGTACAAGTTTACACTCCCACCAGCAGTGGAGGAGTATTCCCCTTTCTCCACATCCTCTCTAGCATAAGTTATCATTGGTGTTTCTAATTTTAGCCATTCTGGCAGGAGTAAGATGGTATCTCAAAGTTGTTTTGATTTGCATTTCCCTTGTAGCTAAGGGCATTGAGCACTTTCTTAAGTGTCTTTCAACCTTTTTTATTTCCTCTATTGAGAATTCTTTCTTCAGTTCTGTATCCCATTTTTAATAGGGTTATTTAGTGTTCTGTTGACTAATTTCTTGAGTTCTTTGTATATTTTGGAGATCAGCCCTTTGTCAGATGTAGGATTGGTGAAAATCTTTTCCCAGCCTGTGGGCTGCCGTTTGGTCTTGTCAACTGTGTCCTTTGCCTTACAAAAGCTTCTAAGTTTGAGGAGGTCCCACTTATTAATTGTTGATCTCAGTGTCTGTGCTCCTGGAGTTATGTTCATTCAGGAAGCGGTCTCCTGTACCAATTTGTTCAAAAGTTCCTCCTACTTTCTCTTCTAAGAGGTTCAGTGTTCCTGGATTGATGTTGAGGTCTTTGATCCATTTGGACTTGAGTTTTGTGCCTGGCGATAGACATGGGTCTATCTGCAGTCTTCTACAAACCATAATCCAATTGTGCCAGCACCGTTTGTTGAAATGCTTTCTTCCTCCCATTGCATTCTTTTAGCTGTTTTGTCGAAAATCAGGTGTTCATAGGTGTGTGGGTTTATATCAGGATTTTCGATTCAATTCCATTGATCTACTGTTTATTTTTGTGCCAATCCCAGGCTTTTTTCAGAACTATAGCTCTGTAGTAGAGCTTAAAGTCAGGGATGGTGATGCCTCCTGAAGTTCTTTTATTGTACAGGGTTGTTTTGGATTTCCTGGGTCTTTTGTTTTTCCATATAAAGTTGATTATTATCCTTTCAAGGTCAGTGAAGAATTGTGCTGTGATTTTAATGGAGATTGCATTGAAACTGTAGACTGCTTTTGGCAAGATTGCCATTTTTACTATGTGGATTTTAGACCTAGAGCAAAGGATCACCAGCTTATAATTCATACCACCAGAGGAACTAGGATACAAGGTATATTCTAAGAGATTCGTATAAAGTCACTCACAGAAGAGGGAAGGGACAAGTCCCCCAGAGCACAGGGGAAGTGAGGGGGGGCAGTGAATGGAGAGAGAAGTAGGAGAAAGCAAGGGGGAGGAGAGGAAAACACGTGTGACTAGGGAGATTGAACTAGGGTAGGATAGAAGACAGAAGAGAGAGAGAGAGAGAACATAAAAAGAGGGGGCCATTATTGGTTTGAAGAGAAAACTGAACCTCCTAAAGAAATGTCTAGAGACCTACAAGACTGCTGCCAACTAACAATTTGAGCAACTGTGAAAAGGCTACCATAAATGCCCTTCCCGGATAGTGAGATCAACAATTAAGTTACTCACCGTCATGGATCCCTGTTACAAGTAAGATTTTTTCCTGCAGGTCTGGACACACCGCAACGCCAGCCCCGATTAACACACAGAGATTGTTTTTTTCCTGTCTCCGGTCCCTCAGTTGCACCAGCCCTAAATAACACATCAGCCCCAAATAACTAATGCTATATTAGATATAAAGCTGTTGGCCAGTGACTAGTTTCTTATTGGCTAGCTCTGTCTTAAGTATTAACCAAGTATTTCCACGTGGTCTTATCTTACAGGAGAGTGGGTCGAGACTTCTGTTCTCTTTGGTCTCTACATGCTGACTCCTCCCTACTACTTCCTCGAATCTTCCTTGTCTCCTAATCCTGCCTATCTTGCTTTCCTATTGGCCAACAGTGCTTCATTCATTAACCAGTATGAAAAACATATTTATAGAATGACATGTCCCATCAGAGCCCTCATGTAGTACCTGTTGGAAACAGATGCAAACACCCATAACTAAACACTGAGTCGAATTAGAATCCAGATGCAGAGGGAAAGAACAAGACCAGATTGAAGAAACACATAGAGACAGCTGACCCGAACAAGGAGGAGCTAATGGCCACTAGACTGATAGCTGGGAAGCCAGCATGGGACTGACTCAGGCCCCCCTGAATATGGGTCTCAGCCAGAAGGACTGAGCAGTCTAAGGGACTGTCCAGAAGACAGTGGAACCAGGATGTATTCTTGGTGCACAAATGGATCTTGTGGACACATCCCCCATGGAGGGATAGTCCCTTAACCTAGAGACAGGAGAGAAGTCCTAGTCCCTACTTCAAATGACTTGACAGATTTACATGACCCCACCTGGATGGCATTCCCTATATGAGGAATTGGGTTAGGAGGATGGGAGGGGAGGGTGGTCAGTGCGCATGTGAGGGGGAAAACAGGGTAAGAGGGAGGGAGAGGGAACTGGGATCTACATGTAAAATAAAAAAAAATAATAAAAGAAATGCCTATATATTTACAAGTAACATGTTTGAAATACCCTTTTCTAATTTTATATGTGTATATATATGTGTCTGTATATATATACACATATTATTCCATTTTCAACATTTAACTCTATGTGTAGAACTTAAAAGTTTAACATGTAATGTATGTGTGTAATGTAAGTTTCTTTCAATTTCTAAAATAAAAATAATAATAAATAAATAAATAAAAATAAAAAAGATATCATGACTGCCAAAGTTTGCTGCTCACAGATATGGCTGCTTGATGGACACTGATTAAGGAGGAAAGATGCTATTGAAAGAAGAGATATTGCCCACAATTACATGGCTGGTAGAAGATGTTCAAAGGGATCTATGTCCACAAAAATGCAAACCAAGAATTGCAGATGAACTTTGGCAATGTTGGAGGGCATGGGATGAAGCTAGGTGATGTCTGCAGGCATACTGTTCATCTATCCTTTAAAACAAAAATTGCCTGCCCATGTTCTGGCAAATTAATCAGGAAGCATGGCTAACAGTCATCTTGTTCATAAAATAGCTCTATCAAAGCTCTATCCCAGAAGTGAGGAACTACTTGGAGGAGGAAAGGTTGGTATTCAAAGGCCCATTAATAATTGAAAAGACACCTGGCCATCCTAAATCTGTTGCTATGGTAGTGAAAATACTGACATTGTATTTTTACCTCCAAATACAACCTCATTGTTTAGGGCCTTGTTGGTCTGTCAAAGTCTTAAACATACAACTGTCAGAATGCCTGAAATGAAAAACACCAAAGACAGTTTATACTGGAGAGGATGTGGAGAAAGGGGAATGCTCCTCCATTGCTGATGCCAATCCTAATCTGGAATAGCACAGTATTGGAAATCCTTCACTATTGCTAGTGCATTAACATTTATCAAGGTGCAATAGATGAATTAAAACCAGAAACTGTAAATGCCTGCTGGAAAAATGGATGCAGTGAAATCATTAATGAGTCTAATGGCTTCTTAGGAATTGATGGAGACATAAACAAGACCATTCACACAGCAATATGGATGGAGGAAGCTTTGCCAACATTCTCTGTGAAGAGGAGGAAAAGCAAGTCCAGAGAGATGGCTCAGTGGTTAAGAGCATTTGCTGCTGTTGCAGAGGATATAGGTTCAGTTCCAGCATCCACATGATGATTCACAACAATATGTTACTCCAGTTCCAGAGGGTCCAACTCCCTCTTCTGGACTCTGGGTACAATATGTACATGATATACATACATGCAGGCAAACACTCATGCATGTAAAATGAAAATGAAGACATCTTAAGAAAATAAAAAAGCATATTGAATGCCACTGAGGTGTGATAGCAACGAAGGGACTGAAACATTTTAGTCATATCTAGAAAGAGAAAAAGATAAAGGAGAAACAAAAGTAGAATTAACAATGTGTTATTACCAAAATGTGATGAACTGTTTAAAAATGCACAGACATTTGAAGACACAATATAGAACTCAAAGATTATGAGTCTGTGGGAACATTTTTGTGTGTTTATTTATTTTCTAAAAATTTTGACAATTACTTCTATATTGAAAATGATTTATCTTTCATATAATATATTCTGATTATAGTTTCTTTCCCTTTACTCCTCTCAGTCCTCCCCTTCTCCCCTCAGGTCTGAATCAACCTGCTTTCTGACTCTCATCAGAAAACAAACAATAATAAAACAAAATACAATAAGATAAAATGAAGACTAACACATTGGAATAGGACAAAACAAACATAAGGAAAGGAGCTCAAAGAATGAACTAGAATCAGAGACACACTTCTTTTCAAATTCAGGAATCCCATAAAAACACTAAAGTGGATGGCATAATATACATAGGAAGGACCTGTAATGTAAAATGAGAGAAGAAAGAAATACATAAAAATAAAGATTTATAAATTAAAAATACTGAGATAAATAAAAGCAAGCCATGGTACAACATTATGACTCAAGGAACCTCCAAAGGTGCCTTTGAGTTAATTTTCTGTTGGCCATCTACCTCTAGGTGTGCAGCCTATCCATAAAAGTAGTTTGTTTGCCCAATGAGGATCTGTTAGTGGAAATTAAAATTTCATTTGCAAATGGTTATCCATGGTGATTGCTTCTGAATTGGATATTGGGGTCATGTGTTGTGTCCACTCTTTTTTAGCTATAGAACTCCATATGGTTCATACCTGTATAGGCCCCGTGTATTCTGCTTCAGTCTCTGTGTGTTCATCTGTCTATAGATTTTGTTGATTTAAAGGGTCTTGTGTTCTTGACCTTGTAAACTGAACTGGGAAATGATTTTTCTGTTTCCATTTTGTGGAATCATTTAAGAAATATTAGTATTAATTCTTTGTTGACAGTATGGTAGAATTCATACTAAAACCAGGCCCTGGGGTTTTTTTGTTTGTTTGTTTTTGTTTTTGTTTTAAATTAGTTGGGAGTCTTCTATTTAACAAGGGATTATAGGCCTGGATAAATTGCTTATCTGATCCTGATTTATCTTTTGGTAAGTCTTATGTATTGAGAAAATTATGCATTTCTTTTGGAGTTTCCAATTTGATGGAGTACAGGTTTTTATAGTATGTCCTTGTGATTCTCTGAGTTTGCTCAGTATTTGTCTTGTCTCTCTATTCACCTTTAATTTTGCTAATTTGTATATTCTCTCTCTTTAACTTTTACATAATGTGGACAATGGTTTGCTTATCTTATTGATTTTCTTATAGAGTGAACTCTGTTTCATTGATTCTTTGGGTTGTTTTTGTTTGTTTCTATTTTATTTATTTCAGATCAGAGTTTGATTATTTCTTGCCATCTACTCATTTGGGTATTATTTCTTATTGTCTAGAACATTTAGGCATGTTGTTAAGTTATTTGTATGAGTTATTAGATACTTTGTGCTTTGAACTTGCCTCTTACAACTGCTGATATTGTGTGCCATAACTTTGGGCTTTTCATTTGATTCTAGAAAGTATTTATTTTTTTCTTAATTTCTATCTTGGCCCATTTTCATTCAGTATTGAGTATTTTTAGCCACTGTAGAAATAAATATTCTGAATTATCAAAAGCTAAAAATAAATCTACAGTAAGACCACCTGATACTACTCCAAAAATGCTTGACATCCTACTCTACAGATACTTTCTCATCCATGTTCATTACTTTTCTATTGACAATAGCTAGGAAATGGAAGCAACCTAAATGTCCTACATCTAACAAATGGATAATGGAAATGTGATACAGATATACTATGGAGTAGTGTTCAGCTGTGAAGAAAAATAAAATTATGAACTTTGCATGTAAAAGGATGAAACTAGAAAAGATCATATTGAATGAGGTAATCTGGACCCAGAAAGACAAATGTTGAAAGTTGTTTTTCATATGGAGCTCCTAGCACTCAATCTTTAGATGTGAACACATATCCTAGAGTAACTACAAGTTATTGTGTTTTATCACACCAGTAGAAAAGTAACTAAGACATCATTGTAGTTCATGAAATCTATAGGTGGTAAGTATTGAGAGCCTCCTGGCCCAATTTTGGATCAGCAAATGAATGCTTGTCCAATGGGTTTCTGCAAAGCAAGACCTATGAAGATGGTCTCTTAGTTGCCAAGAACCAGGGGATCTCAGGATAGTGCAGAATACTGCTCAAATCACACAGTGCTCTATTCTCTATCATAATGTTGGTGATTCTTCTGGTGGTTTTTAGTTTCACTTTGTCAGTCATGCATGGGATAGATGTTTTTCATTCACCTCCTTTTTCATGTAAGCCTTATATCATTTCACTTCACCACAGGAAGGCTGAATACTGTACTGTAATGTCATAGTATTCTTTTACTGTTTGTTATTGGTCACCACATATTGTTTCAAATTTGTAAACCAAACTTTGTTCTATATATGTATATTTATCCTGTAAGTGAAGAGTAACAGAGCAGAGACTTATGACTAAACATCCAAAACAAGAGAAAGAATATTTAAAATCACCAATTAGCCCTGAAGAATCCATAACAAAATACCACCAAAACAATATTTGATTGAGCAAAATAAAAAGGTTCACATCACATTTGGGGCTGGAACTCACATGAACTTCTAGGGATAATGTAAAATAGTATATCCACAGAGAAAAAGCTTTAAAATGGAAACAAAAATCTGTCACATGGCCCATCCATTTTCTTTCTATCTATATATTTACACAAAAGAAATGAAAACATGGGTATGTAAAGACTTAAACTTTTTCTTGATAGTGTTGTAGGTGCTTTAAGCTAGCAATTCCTGTTTGGCATCAAGTTGTAAGTGTATGACAGTGGTATAGCCATGAAATTGAGTATCAATGGGTAAGAAAATGACATATTGACACAGCACATGACTTTCTTGAATCTTGAGGAAGCCAGATATAGAAGAAGGAAGGATGATAGCGGGTGGCACACAAGAGAGTAGATGAGAAAGGGGCTTTGATAAAAAGCATAGTATGTGGTTATATTGAAACATCTCAGTGAAATCCCTTCATTTGTACAACTAATACTCATTAATAATTACAATTAAGGATGCAGGCACATTTTCCTCAGTTAATACTTGTTGAATAAATTCGCAAAGAAGTTAGTAGTGCTATCAGGGAATATGAATATAATCCATTCTTCTCTCTCTCTCTCTCTCTCTCTCTCTCTCTCTCTCTCTCTCTGTGTGTGTGTGTGTGTGTGTGAGTGTGTGAGTGTGTGTGGTTACAGTTTAGTTGTGATGGACAAATTTCAAGGCTGATGAGATGGCAACATATGAGTGTTTGCTCCATAACCATGGAGACCTGAGTTCAAATGCAATATTCACATAAGAACCATGCACATGTCTACAACCTCAGAGCTGTGGGGTGAGAAAAAGAAGGTTATGTGGGATATATTGTCCAGTTTAGTTCCAAGTCAAGGTGTGACCATGTCTCAAGGAACTAAGAGAGAAGTCACCCAATGGATTCTGAATGCACGTGTACTTACATTGCGTGCTCTCTCTCTGTCTGTCTGTCTGTCTGTCTCTCTCTCATACACACACACACACACACACACACACACAGACTCACACATTTTTCCCTAAATAAATAGACAATTGTGCTATTAGATATAAAACAATCTAGCACAGTGACTTGAACAATGACAAAAAAGTATAGAGCAGGGATCAGAATAGGTACTCATGTTATCAATCCTTCTTCCTTCCCAGCCTTCTGCAGCTAAAGCCACAAAAATCCTTATACCATGAACCCACACTTGCTTAGTTCATAGTAAGCCTGTTGGTTTGTTTATGAAACATCCCCCATAGGACAACTCGGTCTCCATTGGTGGTGATGTTTCTTAGAAGGTTTTGGGATAAAAATGGGTCAGTATTGGCAGGCTTAGAGTTTTTATAGTTTAGGACTACTTCCTATCCAACCTCTGCTTCCTGATTCACAAAGTTGTGGGCAAATAAGCATCCATCCCAGCTTCTCACTCCAATAGATATGTAGGCACCTGCCACCATGCCATCCCCACTATGAAGGGTGGTTTTTCTCAAACTTTAAGACAACATAGACCCTTCTCCCCTTAAGTAGTTTCTTGCTGGATCATTGGTCACAGTAACAAGCAAATCAACTAATATAGAATCATAAAAGCAGAGTTACCTATCCATAATACCAACCCCATTTCTATGCAATTGGACCGAGTGCTGATATGGTCACAAACTCAGAATGTGTTGGCATGTGACAGGATCAAATGATAAATAAAGACTTTCAATCATTGGATTTTCAATGAAGCCAAAGACCTTGCATCTTAAGCCCTAGATCATTCTTGGACACTGAAAAAAATTGCCAAAATTACCAACTGCTCCTCTTTATGTTCTCATAAGTACATTTATGTGTTATTTCCTGAGGACAATTCTGTACCAGAAACTGTACTAGAACTAGAGGATTCAGAAAGGATAAAAATATACTGGGAACATCTCTCCTTTTTGAAAAATAACATTTTATGTGGAAGAGGGATTAAAAGAAGATATAAGGGAATAAATACATAATGATATTTTAGATGGCCACACATTGATGATCCATGACTATGTGACTGAAAGTGAGGAGAAAGAGATAATGTTGTGGGAGCTTTGTTTGTATTATTGCTCCCAGACCACCAATAGAATTGAACCTAAACTGAGAGGGCAGAATCTATGTTCTGGCTGGAATGAACCATAGAGTTTTCTGGCTGACCCAGATGAAGATAGAGAAACATAGGAACGAATACAGAGGGACTTAGAAAGTTTTGTGGGCCCTTCTCAATCTGAGAAGCTGGAGAGGAGGGTCAGCTGATTGTTTCCCCACCACTCTGTTTATACCCTAGTATCTGATTTATCAGGCTTATCCCATAATATCTGAATCCTGAGCTTGATTTTTTAATAAAACAACAAAAGAAGCCATTAGATCTGGTGTCTTTGGATTATGCCAAAGTGACAGAGCCATAACTGCTGGCTTCCCACTTCTATTGTCCTAGAACCTCCTAGGAAGTTGTGGACCTTTCTCATTACAGTCTCTAGCTGCAGTATCTGCTTATACCCCACTGACTGTGCACTGATTGTGGTCTCTGCCTAGCCATGTAGGTCAGTGACAACCAGATATGGTCTCCTTTTACTTCTGGGGACAATTTTTAAATGTTTTCAAGAATTCAAATTTTTTCAAGAAAAATCAAAAGGTCAGATGCTTTAATTGTGGTAAACAAGGTTATCTGAAAAGAAATTGTAGACAAGGCACTCCTAGAAATAATAATTTTTGTAGAGATGATCCAAACAGAAGGCCCAGCCTTCTGGAGTATGTAGAAGGTACAGCAAAAGGCTGTTATTAGACTAATGAATGCAGACCAATATGGGACAAGCAAGGTAACCTTTGGCCATTGGGAAATGCTTTAGGGGGCTTATTACAAGACCCAATTTCAAGTTTAGTTCAAGTATTCTCTATTATCATTGGGAAAACTCAGAGCAATTAAAATACATAATGACTGTCTTTAAAACCCATACCTCTCTGGATGACAGAAAAGCTTCAGTATACAAAACAAATTTTTTTATGAGATGCAATAAACAATATTTTGGAAAACATCTACAAATAATCAAAGACCAAAGCTTAGAATCTAAAGATATGAATAAATGGCATTTTAATGGAAGGTTTGCTAGATATAGATGTGAATGTAACAATAGTTTCACCAAAATACTGGCATCCAGATTGGCCTCACCAGGAGGTAAATATTAAGCTTCTAGGAATTGGAACATTTATATCAAGTAAAGCAAATTACAAAGTGGGTCAAATGTATAGAACCAGAATGACAGGTTGGAAAATTAAAGCTATATGTGACTAACATAGCAATGAAGCTATAGGGACATGATTTGTTGCAGCAATGAAAAACACAGGGTAACATTCCTACACTCACAGAAACAAACCAAAAAATGAATGTTTCTGACAAAATAAGTAAAAGGTATTATTAAGAACAGTCATAGACTGTTCAGACATAAACACGAAACAAAAGCTGTTGATCTTTCAAAGGTACCAACAACTCCCTACTTTTAAAATAATTAAGTTACAAACCTGTGGGGGTGGAACAATGGCTTTTGACATCAGAAAAATTATAGACACTAGATCAGCTGGAACAGGAGAACTTAATGCTCACCACATCAACGAATTGGCCTATTCGATGAATTCTATATTTGTCATTAAAGAGAAATTTGGAAAATTATTAATGGTAGTAGATGTGAGAGCTATGAATAAGGTGACTCACTCAATGAACACTTTACACCCTGTAATTCCCTTGCCTTCTTTATTACATAAGGGATAGTCTATTGTAGTGATTAATTTACAAGACTACCTTTTTATTATGGCTTTACAAGAACAGGATAGAGAAAAATTTGCCATCACAATGTCTATTTATAATAATCCTCAGCCTATTAAAAGGTATCAGTGGAAAGTTCTTCCACAAATTATGTTAAACAGTCCCACCTTGCGTCAATATTTTGTACAACAACCATTAGAAATAATTTGTAAACAGTTTCTCCAATCTTTAATTTAATATAAAATGGATGATATCCTGCTAGTGGATTCAGACACAGATACCATAGAAAAAATGTTTGAGGAAGGAAAGAAAATTTTGCCTGGATGGGGATTATGAATTGCTCTTGAAAAAAAATGCAAAGAGAAAATTCTATTAATTACCTAGAATATAAGATAGGTTTACAAAAATTTCAACAATAGAAAGTACAAAGAAGGACAGACCAATTATAAACTCTATGATTATCAAAAATTGCTGTGTGGTATTAACTGGAAATGTCCCACAACAGGACTGACAACTCAAGAACTTAAAACATACATACATATATATGTAAGTATGTATGTATGTATATTACATATTGATCCCAGTTTCATCTCTCTCCTCCCTCTTCTCCCTGTTTCTCTCTCTCCCACCCTGACCCCCTGACCACCTTCACCCCCATGCCCCATCCACATGTAGGGTGATGCCCTCCAGGAGGAGTCATCTAAATCTGTCAAGTCATTTGGAGTAGGGACTAAGCCTTCTCTCCTGTCTCTAGGTTAAGGGAGTATTTCTCCATGTGGGTTGTGCCCACAAAGTCCTTTTGTGCAACAGTAATATATCCTGATTCCACTGTATTAGGTCCCTTAGACTGCCCAGGATTTCTAGCTGAGACCCATGTTCAGGGAGTCTGAGATAGTCCCATGCTAGATTCCCAGCTATCAGTCTGGGGGGGGCATTATCTCCTCCTTGTTCAGGTAAGCTGTCTATGTGTTTCTGCAGCCTGGTCTTGTCCTCCTTATCTGAATCTGGATTCAAGTTCAGCTCAGTGTTTAGTTGTGGATGTTTCCTTCTGATTCCATCAGCTACTAGATGAGGGCTCCATGATGATGGATAAGTTAGCTGTTGATCTCATTATCAGGGAAGGGCATTTATGGTAGCCTTTCCACCGTTGCTCAAATTGTTAGTTGGGGTCAGTCTTGTAGGTCTCTGGACATTTCTCTGGGTTGACTTTTCTCTTCAAACCAATAATGGCTCCCTCTTTTATGGTCTCTCTCTTCTGTCTTCTATTCCTCTCCTGACTCAATCTTCCTAGTCACACATGCTTTCCTCTCCTCCCCTTCTCTTTCTCCTAGTTCCCTCTCCACTCACTACACCACCACTCCTTATGTGCTCTGGAGATCTTGTCACTTTCCCCTTCTGTGAGGGACCTTATATGAATCTCTGAGAATCCTCCTTGTTTCCTAGTTCCTCTAGCAATGTGAATTATAGGCTAGTGATCCTTTGCTCTATGTCTAAACTCCATATATGAGGGAGTACATACCATGTTCCTCTTTTTGTGATTGGATTACCTCATGAAGGATGGTTTCTTCTAGTGCCATCTACTTGCCTGTGAATTTCAAGATTCCATTGTTTTTTTTCTGCAGTGTAAATGTGCCACATCTTCTTTATCCATTCTTCAGTTGAGGGGCATCTAGGTTGCTTCCAGGTTCTTGATATTACAAGTAATGCTGCTATGAACATAGTTGAGCACATATCTTTGTTGCATGGATGTGGATCGTTTGGTTATATGCCTAAGAGAAGGATTGCTGGGTGCTGTGGTAGACTGATTCCCATTTTCCTTAGGAACTACCATACTCATCTCCAAAATGGCTGTACAAGTTTACACTCCCACCAGCAGTGGAGGAATGTTCCCCTTTCTCCACATCCACTCTAGCATAAACTCTCATTGGTGTTTCTAATTTTAGCCATTCTGGCAGGAGTAAGATGGTATTTCAAAGTTGTTTTGATTTGCATTTCCCTGATAGCTAAGGGCAATGAGCACTTTCTTAAGTGTCTTTCAACCTTTTTTATTTCCTCTATTGAGAATTCTCTAATCAGTTGTATACCCCAGTTTTTAAAAGTGTTATTTGGCGTTTTGTTGACTAGTTTCTTGAGTTCTTTGTATATTTTGGAGATCAGCCTTTTGTCAGATGTAGGATTGGTGAAGATCTTTTCCTATTCTGTGGGGTGCCATTTGGTCTTTTAAACTGTCTCCTTTGCCTTACAAAATCTTCTAAGTTTATCCTACCTATCCAAGAGCATGGGAGATCTTTCCATTTTCTGGTATCTTCTTTAATTTCTTTCTTTAAAGACACAATGCTCTTGCTATATAGGTCTTTCACTTTTTTGGTAAGTGTTATCCCAAGATACTTTATGTTGTTTGTGGCTATTGTAAAGGGTGATGTTTCTCTGATTTACTTCTCAGCCCTTTTGTCCTCTGAATAAAGTTAGGCTACTGATTTTTTTTTTTTTTTGAGTTTATCTTGTATCCTACTAGGTTGCTGAAGGTGATTATCAGCTGTAGGAGTTCCCTTTTCGAGTTTTTGGTCATTTATGTAAACTATCATATCATCTGCAAATAGAGAAAGTTTGACTTCTTCCTTTCAAATTTGGATCCCCATGATATCCTATTGTTGTCTTATTGCTTTAGCTAGAACTTCCAGTATGATATTGAAGAGATATGGAGAGAGGGGGAAGCTTTGTCTTGTTCCTGATTTTAGAGCAATTACCTTAAGCTTCTCTACATTTAGTTTGATGTTGGCTGTTGGTTTACTCTATATTGCTTTTATTATGTTTAGATATGTTCCTGTTATCCCTGATCTCTCCAAGACCTTTATCATGAAAGAGTGTTGAATTTTGTCAAAGGCTTTTTCAGTATCTAGTGAGATGATCATGTGGTTTTTCTTTTTCAGTTTGTTTACATCGTGGATCACATTGATAGATTTTCATATGTTAAACCATCCCTGACTCTTAATACTTGTAGAACATCTATCCAGAACCTTCTGGCCTTGAGAGTTTCTATGGAGAAGTCAGGTGTAAATTTGATAGGTCTTCCTTTATATTTTACCTGTCCTTTTTCCTTCACTGCTCTTAATATTCTTTCTTTATTCTGTATGATAGTTGTTTGATTATCATGTGTCAAGGGGTGATTTTTCTTTGGTCCAGTCTATTTAGTGTTTGGTATGCTACTTGGACTTTCATGGGAATGTCCCTTTTCAGAATGGGAAAGTTTCCTTCAATGGTTTTGTTGAATATATTTTCTGCAACGTTGAGCTGTGCTTTTTTTTTTCCTTCTTCTATGCCTATTCTTATTAGGTTTGGCCTTTTCATAGTGTTCCACGTTTCCTGGATGTTTTGTGTTAAAGATTTATTGCATTTACAATTTTCTTTGGTTGATGAATCTATTTCCTCTAGTTTATCTTTAGGGCCTGAGATTCTCTCTTCCATCTCTTGTATTCTGTTGGTTATGCTTGTGTTTGTAGTTCCTGATCGTTTGCCCAGTTTTTCTATTTCCAGAATTACTTCAGTTTGTGTTTTATTTATTGCCTCTATTTCAGTTTTCAAGTCTTGAACCATTTTCTTCAAGTGTTTAATTATTTACTCTTGGCTTTCTGTACTTTCTTTAAGAGATTTGTTCATTTCTTCCAATTTTTTGTTTGTTTTCTTCTGCCATTTCTTTAATGGATTTTATCACATCACATCATCTTTAGGTCCTTTATCATTTTTATGAAGGTATTTTTTAAGTCGTTCTCTTCATCTGCGTTGGGGTATTCGGGTCTAGTTGTTGTAGACTCCCTAGATTCTGGTGGTGTCATGCTTGTGTTTTAATTGTTAGGTGTTTTCTTGTATTGCCATCTTCCCATGGCTTCTTCCAGTGGGTGCAGATGGGGTGGTGGGGTCTCTCTCTCTCTCTCTCTCTCTCTCTCTCTCTCATTCTTGTACTCCCCCAGTTGTCTTACGTCCATCACAAGTTTAATGTCTGTATCTCTGGTTCGTCTAAGCTTTCTAGGAGGTCTCTCCTCAGGAAGGGGCCTGAGGATGTGGTCAAAGTATAGGCTCCAGCAGAGGCCTGGTGATGGGTGTCAAAGATCCAGCATTCTTGGGCTCAGGATGTTCCTGAGCAGAAAGGCAGATCTAGCTGGGCCCTGTACTCTCTAGCTGAGGCCTCTCTAGCAGAGCCTGGTGATGGGGGTCAAATTTCTAGCAGGCAGGTACTCAGGTTGGCCCCGTGGGGATAGGGGAATCTCTGGGAGGGGCCAGGAACTCCAGTAGAATACCAGCAGTGGGGAATCAGGCAGGTAGGAATTCAAGGTGGTCCCATGTTGATTGGCAGGCCTAGTGTGCTCAGAACAGCTGCAGGAAGTTCCCCAAAGGAGGCAGTATGGTTGGATCTGCCCTCTGTCCTAATGCTCAACCAGAGTGGTGGGACAGTGGGCTGGGTAGCACATAGGGTAGGGGTAGGATAGGCTCTTGGTGGGAGTGGGTAGATGTGTATCAGAGCACCAGGTGTGCTCTCGCTGGGGACATGACACAAGGGGAGCAAGATCTGGGGCCAATCCAGGGAGTTCCCAGGAAAGGGTGTTGTGGGGGATTCAACCAGAATTACTCCCAGACTCAACCTCTAGCAGAGGCCCAGCCATGGGCATCAAAAATCCTGCAGGCTCAGACTCAGGATGTTCCCGAGGGGATAGGCAGATCGTAAAAACTTATTTCAAACCTTACAATATGATAAATCTAAGAAAATTATCAGTTGAGGCTGAGAAATAATTGACTTTGGTAAAAAAGAAATCACAGGATTCACATGTGGATTGTTTGGATCCAGGGTTTGATTTTATTCTGGATCTTTTACCTTCTATGTATTTCTCCCACAGAAATTTTTATATAGAGAGAAGATAATTTTTAGAATGGGTATTTTTGACACAAAGCACAACACTAGAATTGATTCTGAAAGGAAAATTGAGTCTTTTTCAATTAACAACAATTTAGCAATCAGAAACTGTATTACCTTTTACTAATGCTAAAATTTTCTCATTATGGGAAGAAATTGAACATTGTCAAAGGGCTTGTAGTAAATTTTTTTGGGGGGAGAGGTTATCAAGAAATAACCCCAAAGCAATAGACTTCAGTTTATAAAAACTTGCTGCGCCCTTCCTCACATGGTACAAGGAACCTCAATTTTGGAGCACCTACATTCTATATTGATACAAATCAATCACAAAAGGCAAGTTATAAATCAAGGAAAACAACTGAAGTGTCTTAAAGACCTCATGATTCCATTCAGAAGTCAAAACCGTATGGCATTATTAGATTTTCTAGAACCACTTAATATAGCTACTAACTCTCAATATTCATAAAATGTTGTTTAATGTGTTGAAAATGCTGAACTAATTCCAGATGATTCAGAATTAACTTTGCCATTTATTCAACTTCAAGACATAATAAAAAATAGAAATTATCTCATCTATAACACACATCAGATTCCATATGGGCCTACATGGCCCTGTAGCACACAGAGGATGAAATTGATGGTAGGAAATGTGCTAAAAGTCCAAGAGTTTCATTAAAAAAATACCATGTTAACAGCAAAGGTTTGAAAAAAATATTTTTCTGTGACTTGGCAAAATGCCAAGGGAATATTCAACTTGTTCTTTGTATAATCAAATTCCATCACCTGCAAAAAGCAATCCCTATTAAAATCCCACCACAATTCTTCACCGACCTTGAAAGGATAATAATCAACTTTATATGAAAAAAAAAAAAAAAAAAAGATCCAGGATAGCAAAAATAACCCTATACAATAAAAGAACTTCAGGAGGCATCACCATCCCTGACTTTAAGCTCTACTACAGAGCTATAGTTCTGAAAACAGCCTGGTATTGGCATAAAAATAGACAGGTAGACCAATGGAATCAAATTGAAAATCCTGATATTAATCCACGCACCTATGAACACCTGATTTTCGACAAAACAGCTAAAATTATACAATGGGGCAAGGACAGCATCTTCAACAAATGGTGCTGGCACAATTGGATGAGGGGGTGTGCAAGATGGCAGATAGACCCATGTCTTTCGCCATGCACAAAACTCAAGTCCAAATGGATCAAAGACCTCAACATCAATCCAGATACATTGAACCTCTTAGAAGAGAAAGTAGGACATACCCTTGAACAAATTGGAATAGGAGACCACTTCTTGAACATAACTCCAGGGGCACAGACACTGAAAGAAACAATAAATGGGACCTCTTCAAACTTAGAAGCTTCTGTAAGGCAAAGAACACAGTGAACAAGACCAAACGGCAGCCCACAGACTGGGAAAAGATTTTTACCAATCCTATATCTGACAAAGGGCTGATCTCCAAAATATACAAAGAACTGAAGAAACTCGTCAAGAAAACACCAAATAACCTATTAAAAAATGGGGTACAGAACTGAAGAAAAATTCTCAATAGAGGAAATCAAAAAGGCTGAAAGACACTTAAGAAAATGCTCCACATCCTTAGCTATCAGGGAAATGCAAATCAAAACAACTTTGAGATACCATCTTACCCCTGCCAGAATGGCTAAAATTAGTAACACCAGTGATGACTTATTGTAGGGAGCCGTCCCGGCATTCTCCATTACAAGATGGCGCCTGCATCCGGCTGGCGTTGAGAGTAAACAAGTCAGTGCGCAGGTACAGGGTGATTTTCCCTCTCTTCGCCTCTGCCTCTCCCGTGGCGTCATATGGACCGATGGGCTGCAGCCAGTCAGGAGGTGACACGTCCGAGGCGAAGGTTGTAAACCTATATAAGGTTTGGGTTTTGGATGTTTGGGTCTCCGCTCTGTAAGCTTATGCTCTCCCTCTCAAGATGCATTAAAGCTTTACTGCAGAAGGAAAAAAAAAAAGAAAAAAAATAAAAAAAAGAAAAAAGAAAGAAATTAAGCGTATATACCTGTACCCTAGATATATGTAATAGATTGTGCTCTTTAACTTCTCCAAGATATGCTGTATATGACATTTAAAATGTTTAAGTTTTCTTCAGTGAACCGTGACCATTCCTAGCAGTGACCTTTGAAGTCTCCAAAAGGATGATGGGGCACTGGATTGTGGTAATGTCACTATGTTGACAAATATGACTCAAAGATCAGCTTTGGGCTACCAACTCCTCAGAACAATGTCAAGGCAGATAGCTATGATGGTCTAGAATCATAGACTACTCTAGCCAGGATTACAGATAAGTTTTTCACTTTTTCATCACAAGACTGGAAAACAGTTCTCCCAGGACTTGATCTTTATCTTAATTTTTTCAGAGTCCCTAAAGATGACTTTACCCCACAACAGTAGGAAGTAATTTTAAGGGCACAATATGTACATTCCCATGAGCTGGGTGGTCTTTGATCATTTGGTGGATGTTTGTCATCATTTGTGAGTTGGTTACATGTTATTTGTCATGGTTAGGGAGAAAACTAATCAAAGGAGATTAGATTCAGATATCTAATTCTGAAAAGAAAAAGGGGGTATATAGGAATGATAGGATAAAAAGTGTAGATCATTGAATCTATTTTTAAACGACAAAGCAATTACTAATCTTTAATATTTTTATATTGGCCTGGATTTCTGTATATTGATACAAATTTAAAGTTATATAAAATTAGACTGTATATACATTTTTATTTTTGTCTAAGGTATTTTCCCTATACAGTTCACTTAAAAATATAGTGTAAAGGTCTAGTAAAATATCTTTCAAGGACTAGGACATTACATTTTGTTTTTAAAGGGATAACTAAGAAAAACAGGTTAGTAGTTATCTATAACAATCAAACTTATAGTCAAGTATGTTTTCATGGTTAAACAGATATATATTTAAATAGACAGTCTTCAAACACTTAAGAGATCTACAGAATATGGCATTTAAGATTGTTTTGCTTTGTTTTTTAAATAACATAAGGCTTTTTATGACAGTAAGACATGTCTACTCCTGGCTGCATCAATTTATTTCATAAAAGGATGATGGACATTGAAAAACCTCCATATTGAGTTTGCTTTCATTGTGGAAAAGTTAGCCACTGGGCAAAAACTGCCCTTGCCTCAACCGCTGACAGCATGCTGTCCAAATTGGACAAATAAGACACAAATAAACGTGACTGCTTAACTTTGTCAAGGCAAGGTATGAGAGTCCTTTAAAATTTCCTGCTTCACAGAAAAATCTGTCAGATATTCTAGGTCTTTAGGCCAAATATAAGTGCCTTGACATTGGAGAGGAACCTTGGTGTAGTGACTGTACAGATAGCGCCTGTGTAGTTTCTACAGTTTTAGAGGTTGTTTGCTCTGCATTACTTGTTTACACAGGTAATGTTATGTCCTTGGGTCTCTGATGGGGTTAATGACTAGATAGCTATAGATACAGCTTTCCTTAGTTATGATAGAAAGCAAATTAAGCACACATTTTTGGACTCACCAGCAGATGGTAGATAATGGTGCATTTCCCTGAATTTGCCAAATACAAATGGACTGGACATAGCGAATGTAATATGCAATAATATGTTGACCACAGGGAGAGTCAGATGAGAGATGGAGGAAAAAGAACAAAAAGCTTTGGGAACAAACAGAATATTGCCTGCTCTGTGAACTAGGAAGCAGACCATTATAACTGGTGAAACTCTGGTGAGACACTCTGGCAAGGGAGTTTGGGAGAAAAAGATGAGTCTGTAAAGAAAAAGGGGAGACAAAGCTTTCAAAACACATGTAGATGGCAGAGAGTTTAAGTAGGAGAGGGACAGAATTTTACTCATCTTATTTTTTTTTGTGAGAATTGAGTTCAGACACATAGATTAGAGCAGAAAGGAGAATAAAAATAACTGTTACATAGACAAGACCTAACTGTGATTTATCAAAGATGCGGTAGTTGGAAGAAAGTGGAATATAACCAAAACATTTATCGAATCAGAGTTGGAGTATCATGAGGGGAGGAGCAATCAAGAATATATTTGAGACATTTCTACTCTAAGAAAGAACATTTACTTTAGTGTCCTTGATGAATATTTGTCTAATTTTAATTATACATGTCCAGTACCAAAATCTTCTGCACTTTGTGAGCCTTCCCCAAGCATATTTCAAGGTAGTGCCAGAGGTCAACTCTTCTCTTCTGTTGATGGATCAATTAATGTGATTGATTTTTTCCTATGAAATTTTGAAATGCAAATACATAATTAATTTAAGCAGCTATTTATCTTGACAAACTGCTCTTGTGGCTGGATTCTAGTTTCTCTTCAGTGTCTCAGTTTTTGCACATAAAGCTCCTTGGTGCCATACAGTGGCTGTGGCTAAAGCAACCCTCTCTTTCATATCCTGCTTGAGCCCATTCCCTATGGTGGGATGCCATGCTCAGTTTTATTGCATGGGAGAGGGACTAGGCCCTGCCTCAACCTTTATGAACCAGATTATGTTGACTCCTCATGGGAACACTTATCTGTGAGGAGGAATGAACTAAGGGTAGGCTAGGGCAGAGGAGAAGGGGGTTGGAAAGATGTGAGGGGGGAAGAAGTTGGGGTGGGAGGGAGAACTGCGATTGAAATGTAAAATGAAATTTAAAAAATTAAAATACAGTAAAAAAAAAGAAAGGAACTTTGCCATTTGCTTTCATCATGATGATTGACTTACACCCTGTCTCTGAGTCCCTTCTATCAACCATTTCCTTTGTAACAGAGAAAAGAGGACCAAGCATTTCTCACTTATTTACAATAGTCAGGCCCCAAACAATCATTGTGGGACTATTATTTGCATTAACACACTACCAAATACAGATACACAATATAAAAATAACAACAAAGATAATATCTGTTTGGCTTATAAACTCTGATATATGTTTATCTTATTGCAGGAAAGAATATCTTGCATTTTACCTGGTGATTGGGGAAATATATAATTTTATGATTGTTCTGGTAATGTAGATTGCAACAAAGCTACATTGGAGGCAACAGTAAGAATTTAAGCTTTTTGTTGTGCCTTTCTTCCACACACTTCAGAGTGCCTTATGCAATGAGCACAAAGCATATGGAACAAAATGTACTTGAAAGAGGAATTATAACACAGGTAGATTGTTTTATCAAGGACAAAGCACCTCTGGTCTGTGTAACATGGAGGGGCTGGTGCTCAACAGCAGGAGTGGTGTTTCAGTGTTTCCTATACATTTGCTAATAGTCAGGTAGATTGCACTGGATAATCAGCTTTCTAAGGAAGGGAGGAATAAATGACACAAATCTAGGCAGGGGCTTATTTACTGTGCTTTGTGAAGATAGACTACTAACATGGACATTCCATTGGTGGGCATGCATCTGACAGAGATGGAATAAAATGACTCAGAAGGACAGCTTGACTACAGTGCAATACACTGGTCCTGGATGGTGCAATGGAGTCCTCAGTGGGCAAGAGGGGCAGTAAGCTGGCTCATGTGGTTTTGATGCTTGTATTAGTGTGGAAATAAAGGCCTGATACAGAGAACAGCCACAGACACTGCACAGAAAGAACTTCTGTTCCTGGGATTTTAGACTACTATTAAGAAGGAATAAACAAAAGAAGCAAATTTAGTGCATTGAAAGGAACATTTGGAGGCTTTAAAAGGCCTTTCCGATCACAGAGACCTTCTGGGCCGTTGTTTATCATGACTTCACCAAGACTGTGAGGACAAGTGAGTTACAAGGAAGCCTGGCTACAGTGTCCGTGATTGCATTCAGCCTTTGCATTTAGCTCCTGTTAGCAAATAAGGTTTGGGCCCAGCTTTTCTGTCCCCTCCCCACCTTCGCTATTCCCATGTGGAATTAGGAACTGGAATCTCATGATGGTTCTCAATTGAACATTTTATCTAATATCGAGCTACTCTATCATCAAACAATACACCCCTCTTACATGTCCTCATCTTTGTTGGCCAGTGGCCAGTTTGGTTCTTATCTTAATGACATGATGGTTGCTTTTTGTCGGCTGTGACTGGAAAAGCAGGACTCACATTATGTCACAAAGCCTACTGCTCCACTCACTTTGCTGAGCTTGGTCATTATTTGCGCCAGGTAAAAATTTCTGCTCAATTCGAATACTGTCATCTGTAATTCCTAAGTGACTAATCTTGAAATAGGCAGGTAAAAGCTGTGTTATAAGAGTTTGTCAGTCTAGAGGAGGATACACATCTTTTTCTCTAAAGATCTGCTGAGTGTTGAGGGCACGGAGAGATGTGTTGGTGGTTAAGAGCATTTGCCACTCTTCCAGAGATTCCAAGTTAGTTTTCCAGTATCTGTGTCAGATGGCTCACAACCAGATACAACTTCGGCTCCTGGGAACCCACCACCACCATATCCTGGCCTCCATAGTCATCTTCACACATATGTACATCCACCTGTACACAAAATAAAATAATAAACAGTACAAATAAAGTCTTTAAGATCTACTATGGAAAGATGTTTCCTTCCTTTACTGGGATGAAATAAACAGCATTAGTGTTAAAATGTTCTTGGATTATTTTTAGAGGTACATAAATGAAATATTCTGTGATTAAATCATGGAAGATGAATGGGACCATTAACAAATGTAAGAAAAGGTTGAGAACACTACAGAGAAGGAAGAGTTGATCTTCTCTCAGATGCCTCTGGATAATGACAGAGTCAGAAGTGTTTTGGACCTGGGGACATAGTGAACCTTCATTGTGTCTAAAGGGTAGGAGGCCAGGGAGTAACTAATGCCCCAACAATAACATTTTTATCTTTCCATTTGCATTTTCTGGAAAATATTGTTTTTCTGATTAAGATAGTTCCACTATCTGTTTGTTAAAAACATGAAATCCTAGTATCTGTGTCTGAAGAAAAGTTGAGACAGGTGTCCCGGTTAGGTTTTTGTCAACTTGACACATGTTTATCATTTGTGAAGAGGGACCTCAGTTGAGATTGCCTGCTTTCAAGTCTGCAGGACATAGTTTTGATTAGTGATTGATAAAGCAGGCCAGGCCCATGGTCTTGGATGATATAAGAAAAAAGCTGAGCACATCACGAGTGCCAACCCAGTAAGTAGAACTCCTTCATGGCTTCTGCTTCTTCCTGCTTCTAGGCTCTGGCGTTGAGTTCTTGTCCAGACTTCCTTCAATAGTGGACTGTGATGTGGAAGTGTAAGATGAAATAAATCCTCTCCAAGTTGCTTTTGGTCATTGTGTTTTATCAAAACAATAGGAGCCCTAATTAAAACATCCAGAAAAACAAATATTTACTGGAATTATATGCAAAATATACAGTCTCATTACATGTTGAGTGTTTTGACTTCATAAAATCTCCAAAAGTGAGTGTCCTGAATTTCTACTTACTCAGTCTCATTACTAGATGATTCAGTGCCTATGGTAACGAATAGAAAGAACTCTATCTGTGGGTGCACCATCTACCATGCACGAATCTGCCTTCCAGCCCAGCTTTGTAGTAATGTCACATTTATGGAAATCACAAATTGCACTCAGCGATCTGGAAGAATACAGAGTAGGGTAGTCCACAAATCACCAAAATATTCTTCATACTCTTCTTTAGTTGTATCTTTTGATTGTAAAAGTTTTGTTTCTCTTACAGTCTGACAGCCTTATTCCTCACCTAAATATCTACTGTCACCAAAACTGCACTTCTTTGTCCACCATTTTTTCCATATCTAAGCTTCACTTTCAAACATTGTGCTCTGACACATGGCCTCTTCCTGCCGGGAATGTCCTCTGAAAATGTGGTCTGATTTGTACTATGAGAGCTGTCACCACAAGAATCAGCCTTACTGAGATTAAGATAAATAAAATTAAACTTGAGGAGAAAATATCTTTCTCTCTTGTTGCAGGAATGATGCCCTTCTCTCAGCAATCACTGGCTCTCTGGTTTCCTCTTATAGAAAACTAGGATGGAGGAATGGAATGAGACAAGGCTCTAGTCCCTTGCCATGTTGAACTCTCAGAAGTCAAGTATAGAAGTGGGTGGGGCTGGCTTATACCAGTTCAAAGCTGGAGTTTAAGGCCTAGGCAAGGTAAGGTTAGGGCAGACCTGTCAGGGATTCCAGAAACTCAGGCTCACTTCACAGAAAAGGGCAGTCTGAAAGACAAAGGCAAGTCAGAGATCACATTCAAAAGGCTGGATAATATAGGGTTGTGACAAAACTGTTGAAAATAAGGAAGCCAAATGAAATGCAGGATAAGAAGACACACTCTGAAATGTCACTTGAATATTAAAAACCCAGAGACAGATATTGGGGTTCAAGCTGAAGATCAGAAAAGCAAAGCAGCTGGCCACTAGCTCTTACCTTACATACCCCAGCCTAAAAGAGCTGTCCTGTTCTCAGTGTCCCTGGAGAATAAGTCTCTGAGACTGACCACTGATTGCCCAGTTCCTACCTTACATTTCTCTCTAGAGCTGGGATTACAGGCATGGGATCCTAAGTGCTCAGATCTCCTTTGCATGAGCTGTTTCTCCTTCAGACTGATTCTCTCTAATGTAAACCTGGGAACTCACAGAGATCCATCTGCCTTTGTCTTCTGTGCCCAGGGATTAAAGGTATGTACCACCACTGCCTGGCATGTCTGACTCTGTGGCTGTGGCTAGCTTAGCATTTTGCTCTCCAGTGGCTTTATTAAATCATAAATAATATATAACCACGCAGAAAGAATGATCTAGAATAATTTCTTGAATTAATGGTTAATTTGTGTGTGTATGTATGTAAGTGCATGTAACGACTAGGCATCTAGAAGATACTCTTACTATGCTTGGGACCAAGAGTCTTGGTTTTCTTCTTTGAATTATGGATCAGAACTGGCTCCTCCTCACATTGAAGTATCTAGATTCTTATCTGTGAAGTCGCCAAAATTAGTGATTACATCCACAACAGAAGATCACCCCTTTTTTATTATCATACGGGCACTTGAGGACTTGAGGATTTTAATTCATTTTTACTTACTTGCTTGTGTGTAAAATAAATGATTACTTATTTTAATATCTAAGTTGTTGTTGAGAAGGTCTCACTGCAGCAGGTGTGTGTGTGTGTGTGTGTGTGTGTGTGTGTGTGCTGTTGAGGTAGTTGAGTAATCAATATAGAGAATTTTCGTTATCAGTTTAACTGACAACGTTCTCCTTGGATTTTTAAGCTGCTGTAGCAGTGTGCTCTCTGGTAATTCTGATCTAGTGTATATTCCTATGGATGTGCCTGTCAGAAAGAACTCAGAATTTTGTATCCTTAGTTTTGCTACTTACTGATGACTAGTATAGAAAACAATTTTATAATGTCAGCTAAACTGAATACAGCATTAAGATATGTTTTTCCTGTATGTGGAGGTACTAATTATTGATAACATCTGTATTAGAAATTTCATCTTGTAGGCTGGATCTCTGGAGGTAGACACAAAGCTAAATTTGGGGTATAGAATGTTCAGTAGAGATTATATCTGTGAAAGAAGAGGGGAATAACCCTAAAAACAGGGGGGTAACTCTCAGCATCCTCAATAAAATCTGTCAATATGGCAGTGAGACATGGAATGATTAGAGCTTAACAAGGTGCCTCTGAAAATAATTAGCTGTGCATTGTACTCCATGGCAAACCTATTCCTATCATTGCTGTGTTTTGTAGGCAGACAGTTGGAATTACATACATGCCATTGTCATATGTAAGGTGACAATAACTTACTGGAACACACCACAAGCCACATCACATCAACTTGGTCAGACTTCATGCCCTTTTCGTGCCCACATACGAGATGTTTGCTCCGTGAGACACACTGTGGTGGTTAGTGCTGACTTGCAATCAAGAGGGTCTGGAATCACTTAAGAGGCAAGCCTCCAGGTATACCCATATGAAATTGTACAGATTAGATTAAGTGCTGGGAATGCCTGTGAGGGAGTATTTTCATTAGGTTTTGTGAGGTAAAAATACCCAGACCACTGCCTAGGCTGGAGCCCTGTACTGAATAAACAGGAGGAAGCTAGCTGAATGTGGAAAATTCATCACTCTTCCCCACTGTGGACACAATATGACCAGCTGCTTAAGGCTTTGCTACCATGTCTCACTCTGCCTGCCAGCCATGAACCATGAAGAACTGTACCACAGAAACAGGAGCAAACTAAATGAGGTCCTTAGGTTGTCAGGGTAGTTTTTTTTTGTTGTTGTTGTTTTTGTTTTGTTTTGTTTTTTTTGTTTTTTGTTTTTTTTTTTTTTTGAATCATTACAACTCTCAAAATAAGCAAGATAATTCTTGGGTGGCATAACTCTCTGCAGGCAGCTGAGCCAGAACCCGGGGAAACTTTTGGCCGCCTTTCTTTCAGTATGAGGCAGCTGGTTGCTCTTTCCTGGAACATCAGGAATGTTGTTTTCTCCTGTGACTGTGCCCCCACTCCCTGTGCCACTAAAACACATTTTGCAGATAACCACAATTTTCTGTATTATTTAGTGTTTCCTAAAAAGGCACACTACTTTTGAGGATTCAGACCTGCAGTATGACCCAAACAACTTAGCCCCAGAAAGCTCAGAATTTTTGGACTACAAGACATGAAGTCAAATAAGTTACTGGTTATGATGCTAAGACTTGCTCTATTTCCTGGACCTGTATCTTATTCCTATTGGTGCATATTACACAGTGTATTTTATTTTACAATTTGTGAGCCATGTGTGTGCTGTGACAGTAGTGGAGCTCTGACGTTGCAATGCCAAATCAGCTACATACACTACAGAAATGAATAAAGACATGTTCCAGTGAATCTTTTATTTATACGAACAGGTGTTTAGATGGTTTGCCAACCTCTGTTCAGGAGTACACCCTCTGAGCTAAAAAGCAGCTGTGTTTTAGTAGGCATTCTAGTATGTACAAGACCAGCTGCTTCTAGATACTGAGGATGTGACCACATCCTGCATTCATGTGATTACTTTTATACTGAGAATAAAGTGAAATGAGTCCCACATGTGGTTAGCCCCTTGATAGGTACTGGCTGAGGCGGAGGCTTTGTAAACAGAAAGACAAATCTACATGGAAAATAAGAGTTCCTGAGAGAGTGGACTGCTAACCAATTAGAGATTTAAATACCTGTTTCTGAATGACCACATGGTGTCTTAGAGAAATTGTGCCATATTGAGGTTTTGGTCTTGATCCTGTTGTGGCTTGGGTATGAAAGGTTTCCCTAGTACTCATTTTGTTGAATAGTTTGTTTCTCAGGTAGAAGGGCTATTCGGGGGACATGAGATCCTTGGGATAAAGGGCTTAGATTTATCACCATAACGGTAGGGCAAAAGTGTTACTGTGGCTCAGGTTTTGTCTAAGATCACTATGATTCCTGACCTGCCCAAGTTTCCTCATCATAACAGGCTATATGAGCTAAAATGAATACTTCTAAAAGAAATTGATTCTCATGTCAGCAAGAAAACTAGTTAATGAAAAATTTAAACTGTCAGTCAGTTTGACCATTCAGCCACAAAAGTAGACATGGCATTCTTTGTAACTGGGAGTCAAAGTCTGAGTCCATACATAGAGTTCATCTTTGTGGCCATGCATACTTAGTACCTTTTTGTGGATATTAATGTGATGTAACTCACAATTAATATTCAGTCCAATTTCTTTTCATACATCATCATCCAAGATTTCTTTGTTTTCAGTGTTCCATAGTATTTCCCTTTAAGACCTGACCTTTTCTTCAGGTTATTTCCCACTGCCATGAGTTCTTATATATCTTGATATTGCAACACGAGCAGGTGTTTTATTCAATTATTCACCTATTGAGACTTTCTCTTGCCATTGTAATTTGATTCCTTTCCTGTGTTTTCTTTTTTCAAGCTTTCTTTCACTTACTGAGTTCACCCTTGCATAAACTAAGCTTGGGCTCTTTCCTTGTTCTTTTGGACCTTCCAAAGAACCATTGCTGTAAGCTGGGAGCAAACAGAAAAGGAGTCAGGGATACCAAGAGCAGGATATATAGGTTTCTTATACTATTTGGTTCTAGTTGAGCCCAGCTCAAAGGCACCATTTCTATCCTACTATATAGACCACTGGGTCCACTCATCTTATTATGTGTTGTATGTGATAACATCCAGCACTTGAGTAAAGCTATAGCTCTGTGATCATTAATATTCCATGGTCAACTTTCATTCTACTAGGGTAGACTAGCATGATATTACATTTCAAAAGGGTTTTAATTTTCTTCAGCAAAGGAAATATTGTAATTTAGAAACCCAGAGGTTGTATAGAGATTTCCCCCACCAAACAAAACAAAACAAAACCAAAAATCAAAAATCAAAACAAAACAGAACAACGAAAAACCTTGGCAAGGCACCTATTTCCACCTCTGGTGTTCTAAGATCACAGGTGCAGTGGTCAAGTGAAAGACATTTCCACCACGTGGGCTTGCTGCAGAGAACTTGTCCTGGGCCTCACTTATAGCTGATAATTCTTTGTATCATTGCTACCTTCCTAAGTGTGGCATGTATAGACGCCAGGAACTAAAGACATCCTCATTTTTCATGGTAGGCAGTACAAAAAGTAATTTTCCCCCCATTGCAAGCATGTCCTGGTCTATCTCTAGCTATTGCAGGCTTTAAGAACATTTGGCTCCTGAGCCTTCTTTTAATATCCTAAATTCTAGAGTGCATATGCTTTCCTTAAGCCACCAATATGCTAGACACTTCTTGCTCATCTGTTCCAAGCAATATAAGGTTTCAATGTAGATTAGCATGAATTTCTGTGGACATCAAAATATGCCAGTTATCTTTAGACTGTATCAGAACTGGAAAAGAAAGGGCATGTCAATAGTAAAAATTTTTAAATGTGTTATCTTATATGTTCCATATGAAGGCAAATTATTCTTAGTTCCTACTATGTTTGGGATAGAAAATAATGCATTTATCAAGTTATGATAACATATGATGTATGTAAATTGCAATACTTTAACAAATATAACTGCATCTGGAATATTGGTTGTGGTTAAGGCTATCTGAAGTGGATATGGTTTTCCTTTAGGATCTAGTCAGTTTCTTCAAGGGATATATAGCTAATTAAGAAAAAATAGACCAGAGTGTCTCTATGTCTTCTACTGGTGACATTGAACTCCTGTATTATTTCAAAGGTAAATATTGTTTTTAGTTTACTGTCTTGGTCAAAAGAAGGTAGAATATCCACTTGACTTTCTTGCCTATAAAAGTTGGTACTTGCCACTAAAGTACTTAGTGTTTGAACAGAATCAATTGCAAGTACGTTGTTACCATCTGTGCAAGCAAAAATAGTAAACCATTACTTGGTAAGTCCACAGACCTGTCCACAGACCTAATGGACAGACAATTCTATTATTTAACCATCCTATGTCTCTACTCCAATAGGAAGCCCCAATAATCCCTGCAGTTTCTGTGGATTAATCTCTCTCTCTCTCTCTCTCTCTCTCTCTCTCTCTCTGTGTGTGTGTGTGTGTGTGTATGTGTGTGTGTGTGTGTGATTTTTTTATTTATTTAAATTTGAAACAATCTTATTTTACATGTCCTTCCTAGTTTTCTCTCCCTTCCCTCCTCCCCTGTCCCCCCAACTTCCATCCTACCCCCTTTCTGCACCCAAGGGAGGGTGAGGCCTTACATGGTGTATCTTCAAAGTCTGCCATATCATTTGGAGCAGGACCTAGGCCCTCTCCCATATGTCTAGGCTGAGAGAGTATCCCTCTATGTGGCATGGGTTCCCAAAATCTATTTGTATACCAGGGATAAATCCTGATCCACTACCAGAGGCCTCCGAGATGGCCCAGTCATCCTAACTGAAACCCACATTCAGGGTGTCCACAGTCTTATGTGCCTTTCCCAGCTATCAGACTTGGGTCCATGAGCTCCACCTTATTCAAGTCAGCTGTTTCTGTGGGTGTCTTCAGCCTGGTCTTGACCCCTTTGCTCATCATTCCTCCCTCTCTGCAACTGGAGTCCAGGAATTCAGCCCAGTGTTTAGTTGTGGGTGTCTGCTTCTGCTTCCATCAGCTACTGGATGAAGGCTCTAGGATGACATATAAGGTAGTCATCAATCCCATTATCTGGGAAGGGCATTTAAGGTAACCTCTCCACTATTGCTTAGATTGTTAGTTGGGATCATCTTTGTAGATCTCTGGACATTTCCCTAGTGGCAGATTTCTCTTAAAACCTATAATAGCTCCCTCCATTATGCTATCTCTTTTCTTACTCTCCTCGATTCCTCCCTGATTCAATCTTCCTGCTCCCTCATGTCCTCCTCTCCCTTACTCTTCTCCCCCTCTCTTTCTCCTAATGCCCTCTCCCCTCACCACATGCTCCCAATTTGCTTGAGAGATCTTGTCCCTTTCCCCTTTTCCAGGGGATCATGTATGTCTTTCTTTGGGTCCTCCTTGTTTTCTGGCTTTTCTGGTAGTGTGGATTGTAGGCTGGTAATCCTTTGCTCTATGTCTAAAATCCATATATGAATGAGTACATATCATGTTTGTCTTTTTGTGACTGGGTTACCTCACTCAGGTTGATTTCTTCTAGTTCCATCCATTTTCCTGTGAATTTCAAGATTCCATTGCCGCTGCCCCCCCCACCGCTGAGTAGTACTACATTGTAATTTTAACTTCATTCTGTGTTTAACAGTCTTTAAACTGTCTAAGTAGGTTCCTTTTTCCAAATGAAAATATAATATTAACTTTTGGAGAAAGACCTATGGAATTTTTACTGTATTCATCCAGGGGCCCTCATTACCTCTTTCTTGGCTCTCACTCAAACTTGCTAAGATCTGGAATGCTAGGAAAAAGATCATGCCAGTTTTTGAAATGGTGGATCTAAAACTCTTGGTGATCTTTTGATTTACCCCCTTGATGATTAGAGCCATTGCTCTTGATAATTACCCACCATTTCTACCTGCATACCACCTCTGGCATAGTATCCTTTACTTTCACACATCACTACATGGAACAGGCCTCCTTAATACCACTCAGAGGTAAGTAAGATTCTCTGGGGACTGGGAGTGAAGTGTTAACATCTGGCAACTACTGTCTTGAGGTTCTAGCACATTTTTACTCACTCTCTACATTATGTTGACATTTGCCTTGCGTGTTTTCTCCGATACTTTGGAAATCATTTGAGGGCAAGTACGAGGAAATATTCACCATTTATTCTCAACATCCAGCAATTCTCTGGGCCCTCAATGAATTAATCAATTGGAAGAAAGTTCTTTTCTCTCATTTTATGGACTTTTGAAGCTTGTGAGTTTAACATGTATTTTCATGATTCTCAACTATTTTCCAGACAAAGATCACACTTGATGTAGTGTTGATTGAAATATCCCTGACAGGTTCATGCATTTGATGATTTGGTCTCCAAATAGTGATGTTGTTTTGAAGTGTGAGATCTTTAGGAGTCAATACCTAGCTAGAGGACATGGTTCACTGAAGTTTCTAGGTTGTTTCTACTTTTAGCCGGGTTCTCAGCATCATGGTAATACAAGACACAGGCAAGGAGAGAGATGGTTCTACTGCCAAGGACAGTTGTTGGTCCTTTTGCCATGACTTTCCCACCACCATTAACTATATCCCTGTAATCATGAACCAAAATAAATCTTCTACTTGAGGTTACTTATGACAGGTTTGTGGTCACAATGACATGGAAAGTAAGTAAAGAGAAAATTAGTACCAGTAGTGGAGTTTTTTGCTCTGGTAAGTCACACCATGTAATTTGTAGGTATTTGGAACTATTTTGTGAGAGCAATGTGTAAAAGTTTGTAACTATTGGCTCCAAATACCTTACTGTGCTATATTCAGAGTTATTATGTGACTCTTTGGGGAATATATAATACCAGAATACTTACAGAAATGTAGACAATAGAGGTTGGGCTCATGGGGTTTCACATGGAAATGGTATTCTATTAGAATTGGACTAGAGTTCATTGATGTTACACCTTAGAATGAATTTCTTGCTTTAAGTTCATGAATAATAGCTGTGGTTCACCCTATCTTCACACATTTAATACAGGCAAATAGTCATCTAAATTACTAAATTATTCTTATTTGATTTGAACTATTCCTCAGTTGATCTGAACTAAACAAATGCTTGGAATATATATTAGAATGAGTGTGTTGAGGAAAGTATTTCTTTCATTAGACTTCCCAGATCTTATCAAAACATTCTCATTGTCACCAGTATTTTGGAAGAAACTATTAAAGGAGAACATGAAGACTAAATGGACAAAATGATACTAAGAGACACATAGTCTTTAACAGTTGAATGTGTAATATCTCTCCACATTCCCCTTCATAATATTAAAATTGTATGAATTAGTTCCCACTCTCCTACACTTGGAAGGGCTCAGGTTAGTTTTAGATCCATCCCTACTAACAGAAAAGAAATTCTTAGCTGTAGAGACAGACAGTCTAGTGGTTGAGAGCATAGAGGACTTCTCAAAGGCAATGCAATCTAAATGGACATTTGAAAGTCAAGCAGCAACTGACCAGGCCAACTACATTGGGAGGAAAGATAAGTAAATGACTGTCTGGACTTATATACCCCACAAGAGATTCAATTATAACAGTTTAGTAGTTCTGAATCTTAGTTTCTCAGCTTGATGCAGATTGTTAATTATAAGGGAAAGATGACATTGCAAATTTGAGACTTACTGACACAGTAGCAGATGACCTTGTCATAAACAGTGTCAATGAAGCACCAGGTAACAAGCTCATAGGGAGGAGCCATCAGATAACACATGAATCAAAAGTTATAAGGAGCAAATGGTGTTCTGTGTACCTTGATTGGGCTGGAAGCAGAGCATCTTGTGTTTTTGGTATTTTACAGCATCATTGTAGAATAAGAATAATGAGTATAATGTAGTATAACTACATGTCAGGTGCTATTTTGAGTGATTCAAATTTGAAACTTATGTATTACAAGCCAAGGTATTATGATTTACTTTAATCTCCATTTGATCATTTACACCAGTACAAAAATATGAAATATTCTCATACAAGTGAAAGGAATCTTCCCTAACTCTTCTTGCCTCTCCAATTATCCCCTAATTCCTTTGGCCTCCATTCAAGATTTCATTACATTCAGAGTTGTACAAAACTTGATTTTCCCAGCCCTCTCTTTCGACTTTTTAAATTATAAATTAAGGAGATTATCTATAATAAAATACACATGTTTGAGATTCCCAGGCTAATGATTTAAATATATTTAAACTCAAATAAGAAGCATCTTTTACAAAGATCCAGAGTAATTTTAACACTCCAGAAAGTTTCCCCACACATCTTTCCTCAACAACTAATGTCTCACCACCTCCAAGAATTATATTTATATAGTACCCTGTGTTTGGGAAATTTACATGTGAATGGAATAACACCATAACCATTTTAAGTATGACTTATATTCTTGAACATTATACATTTTTAAAATGTATCCATCTGTAGAACATTATTGTAGGTAGAAAATTCTAGTGTACAGAGGAGAAACATTCAACTGTATTAATGTGGTATGATTGGAAGGATCAGTTTGTTAATGTCTGTTTTCATTGTCCTTGGCTTTAGGTTACCATGAAGAAGCTTTTTGGAAGATTTTACATGCAAGCATTTGAATGCATAGATGCTTCAGCTTCTCTAACAGTGGGTGTGTTGAATATTTTAGGAAGTAAATATTTCATTTTGAGGAAACTGCCAAATGATTCTTTAATGTGGTTGTGTGGGGCCCGCCACATTCCAACTGGGACTGTGAGAGTCTTCCATGGGCTCCACAGTTTCACCATCACTGAGTGTAGGCTGTTTCGCTGATTTTAGCTATTCCACCGAGTATGAAAGCAATCTCATTTTGGTATAACATCAAATCTTCCCCAATGATTTCTCATTCTCTTTTAAATGAACTTTTAAATCATATTCCTTTTTTTTTTTTGTTCCCTGTACATGAAAAAAATAGTTCTTGTCAGGATTTGCGATGATCATCATGTTGGAAAACCAACTGGGAAATTCTAAGCTTCCTTATTACTTCATATGGCTTTTCACTCACTTCCGATTCAAGGGCCTACTCTTTTTTTCTTCCATGACTGCCCTTTCTCACAGCTCTGTATTGCCTTGCTATCATCTCTCAACTTCCTGAACAGGACTGCTCTAGCAAGTCATACCTGTCTCACTCTGGTTGGGTGATCTCATTGTGTCTTAGAGCTTTAACTACAAATTTATTGTCTCTTGCTCTGACTTTTCTGTTGAAACCACGAGTGAGCCAACATAGGCATAACAATTAAAGGTGTTCCTAAAATGGACTCTTGAGCTTCTGAAATATGTATGATACTGTGGATTTCCCTATCTAAATCCATGGCTGTCCATCTATTCAATTTACCCGGGCCAGCACCTTGAAATCAATGTTGGTTCTATTCTTTTTAAGTATATTACATCATATTCATTACCAAACCCTTTAAGTCATACTATGAAATGGATCTAAAGTCAGCCATTCCTTCTCACAGCCTCTGTTAATGTCACCTCATCTAAATCACTGTGTTCATACTCAGTTCAATTTCTGTTGTCTGCCCTTTTCCTCTAACACTATCTTATAAAACAGCAACATTTTTAAAGGAAATTTGGATCCCTTTGTTTTACTGCTCTAACACCTTTATTCATTTGAGAATTTCTTTACTTCTTGGAGTTTGGAGCTCATGGAGTAGTGAAGATAAGAATTACATGATCATTTCATCATTATTCTAGGGTATATCAGAGGGAACAATAAAAATGTAGAATAAAAGATCAAAGAAGAATTCTGAGGGAAAGGCCACTTAATTTGAAATCTGAAGAATGGATACCAGGGTGCTGGTACTGCAGGTATGTCCTTAGAAGGAAGCAAAATGGATATTGAAAACCAGGTTGTCATGCCTCTAAACCTTGAACTTCTATCATGTAATATTATCCTTTATGTTAAACATAGAGATTATGACTTACCAAGATCACAGGGTTCCTGTTTAATGGTCCCTGAATTAAAAAAACAAAACAAAACAAACAAACAAACAAACAAAAAAAAACGGGATCAAGGGTTTTTAATTTTTTTTTAATTTTAAGCACATATGCCCTTTAGTCTGTTTTATAGAAGCAGCTACAACATATACTTTGAGATATGTTAAAAGGAATTGATTTACTAAGAACTGTGTTGAGAAAGTTGAGCTAAAAGTATGAATATTATAGGGATTCATCAGAATCTGCATCACCTGCCTGTAGTGGTATCCAGAGACTCCATAGAAACGATCTTGCAGTGGTACTTACCATTCCCAGTTCACTGACAAAAAAATTGAAGGGATAAACTCTTAAACTCAAGGTCATATGGACAATGAGGAACAAAATTAAGTTTTGAACCAGGCACCATGGCTCCATTGTCAGCTATCCTACTAGCAGTGTTAGTGAAGTTTCTAGCTTGCCAGAGCCTGGGCAACAGCAGTTGCTAAGGATGTTTTCAGGATGCAATGTTCACAAGATGGCCAGAAGAGTTGGTTCATCTGGCACACTCACTGTCTGTCCATATCTCATGCTCTTCCATGTCGGTGGCGTCTAGAAACCAGGGCACGTTGCTAACAATTTCATCCCTTGCTAAGTAAATGCCAGAAAGGTTACAGATGAACTCAACTGACACAGAGACTACAGAAAAGACAGCAGCTTTAGCAGTTTCCTGTCAGGGTTCATGAGTGGCAGGCAGGCCCACAGTCGCCACCTCCCTTTTCCACCTTGGCCATCATTGCTGAGGTCACTGCAGTACTGCACAACATCTTATCAAAACTGTGATGTTTCTTCTTTAATATTTGTGACTGTTAACAGAAGTTGTAATTTTAGAGTTCCTCCTAAATATTACAAACAAAGAGATGAGCACACATGTAAAAGCCACAGCATACACCTAAGCAACAATAAACAGAAGCTACAGAATTAGAACTTCTGAGGAATTTCTCTTGCAAACAGCTAATTGAAACATTCCTTCAATTTGTGCTGCTCAGTTTTGACAGTGGCTCTGCCCCTTGTCATAAAATCAATGGTCTTTTTCATCCCTTCTCTTCTTTTGCTGCCTTGGCTCTGACTGTAGGCTCTTCTTTCCCCACTCAAAGTCTTCCTCAGATCATGGGGGTTAAGTGATCTTTTCATACTGCCTGGCCAGACTGTCACAAGACATTGAGTGGCTTTTGAAAATGAGCCATGTTAAATGGACTTGATGGGGGTTACAGCCACCATTATTGCTATCACCACTGTGATAAAATGGAGCAATAATGACGGGGAAGGTACTTATCACTGTCTTTTTGAGATCACTTAAGATAGTTTGGGGCTGAAGCTTTTTGCCAAAGATAAATGGAACATGTACAAGATAAATGTTACTACTGCACAGTCCTTTGTGTGTGAACTTGTGTGGGCCTAGGTTGTTTACCTGTGCATTGGCTAGAAAACAAATGATAAAGATAGAGCAGTGAATTTCTGATATGTGTAAAGTGGCCACCTGCCATAGTTCCAGTTTTGATTTAGAGCACCTTAATTAAAATGAGAAAGTCTGGGCGTAGACTGTGGAATCAAACAGACTTGCATGCTATCTTAAAAAAAAAATCAAAATAGATGATCCGATATGCACTTGCCTTCTCCAGATGAGGGTATAGTGGGGAGCAGATCTGGGACACAGAATTTACCTGGTTAGCCCAAGAACCTAACCCAGACCTGTCATGAACTTGCTGTGTGATCATGATTGAATCATTTGATCTTTCTGTACAGCTGTCCTCAGGGAGGTCAACTTATCCCAGTTGGTCAAAGATTGTTGTGGATTTAGGGAGTACAGAGTCCTGGGGAATCTCGCTATCCTGGAAAATCAACATGGATTGTGACAGTACTGAGTGAGAATCTACCAGAAAAGAGTCATTGAAGAATGCAAATTGAGTTAGAAAGGTGAGAAGGAAAATTTTTACCACACAGCCCAGGGTACTCTTTGTAGGTCATGAAATTTAAGGGAGTATATCTACATTTCAGAGAGAGATGTCCTTATGAAAAATGCATAATTTTGGTCTAATAAATGCAGATATAATAAAGGTGCAATGACAAGGATGTTCCACCTCCCCCCCCCATCCCCTGTTGTTTTTTTGAGACTGGGTTTCTCTGTGAAGCTTTGTAGACCAGACTGGCCTCAAACTCAGTGAGATCTGCCTGCCTCTGACTCCTTAGAGCTGGGATTAAAGATGTGTACTGCCACTGCCTGGGTAAGAAAAGTCATATGAATATAAAATATTATAAATTCACTGTGCAGTAGGCATGTCCAAACTGTTGCCTGAAGTCAATAGGCACCCTAGGACAGCCATGACATCAACCCAACAAAATGGTAAACTTATTCCAAATATTAAGTTTTCTTTTTTTTTTTTTAACTCAATTGTGCTCTCCTTGAGCATAAACTTCATAGATGCCAACATCTACAAGAGGTTGGAGAGGCAGTGCATAAAGAAGCAAATTGAGATTTTCCTGAATTTTTCTTCCTTATGAAGACAATTGTAATACTCCTTAAAGACAGATTTGGTCTTTGACAAGGCCGCAGTAGTTTTGAAAGAGAAAGATTCATTTATAGTTGCCAATAACCTTCAGTAAAAACATAGAAAAAATTAATGGCACAGAGCTGAAGAGTTCTAAATCTATAGTCAGCCACCAAACACCTGCCACTTCACCTCCTTGGCTCCATTCCACATGTGAAAATGGAGAGTCACATGGGAGACAGCTGAGTCTATAAGTGATTGTAATCCACTTTCACATTTGAAAAACTTGTCTCTGTAGTAACAGGAAATAAGGTTAAAAGCAATCAAAGTCTAGGAATTAAAATGAAAAAAATGAGATATGTGGATAAAGTCATTCTTTGTAAATTTTTAGACAACTTTGTATAAAAACTCAACTGTGTAGCTTTTAATTCCGCATCATTTCCTTGACCTTCATTTTTCATGAATGTGTACATTAAGTATCTCACTACTACGTAGCTGGCCAAAGAGTCTGGCTACAGAACCTGCCTGTCTCTGCTTTAACAACTCTGCCATAGCCATCCTTGGGAAAGGGCAGATGGACCTGAATGTTCAATGGCTACCCTGAGGCTCAGTGATTTTACGTGATTCACAGTTTATTCAGTTGAGGAAATTGATTAATGGACTCAAATACATTCAGGGAACAGGAAGCTCACATCCGCTTTTCATTATATGTTCTTTGCAGTCCAAACAATGTTGCCTCTCATAAGGATAATTCTTGTATAATCTTGTACTGCACACTTTTCCAGACAGCTTTTAAAATGAATTGGTGGAGAGAATGACCTTTTTAAAATTTTTAAATCACATATTACAGGTATTTGGGCATTTTTTTTTTTTTTTGTCAAAGATCAGTTGGCCATGTGTGCATGGCTTATTTCTAGGCTCAATATTGCTTCTTATTTGCTTAATAATATACTAAAGTGGTATACATTTTGAAGTCAGGAGGTGTGATATCTGTAGTTTCATCAGATATATAGAAAGAGTAAATGGAATGAGTATCCATGAGATTGAGTAAGAGAGATATGATGAGTTGTTTGATAGATACAAATTACAGTATTATATGAATTTAGATCAGAGGTCTTGTGTACAGCAGTGGTTGACCATTAACTCTTGTGCTTATAAAAGTTTGTTAAGAGGGTTGATATCATGGTAAATGCTCTTGCTACACTCAGAAATGGTATGCAAGAACACTTAGAAATGTGATTTTGATGTTTATTTTCTGCTGTCAGTGTTCTTCCTTCTTTCATTCTCCCTCTCTCCCTCTCTTCCTCCCTCCTTTCCTTTCCTCTTGTCTCCCTTTTCCTACTGGTTATTTAAATTGTCTTCCTTTTCATCTCCTTTCTTTTCTTTCTTCTTTTTCTTTCTTCTTTTTATTTTATTTTATTTTATTTTATTTTATTTTTTTTGATACAGAGTTTCTCTGTGTCCTGTAACTAGCTCTGTAGACCAGGCTGGCCTTGAACACAGAGATCTGCCTGCCTCTGCCTCCCGAGTGCTGGGATTAAAGCCATGTGCCACCACCAACCAATTTCCATTTGTTTCTTTATAAATTGTCTTAGAGCATCTTACTCAAAACTTCCGATTTTATTAAGTATGAAGAGGAAGATATGGAGTTGAGATTATTTTCTCTCATTAAAGATTAAATTTAGGGCTTCACACATGTTAGGAAAGCACTTGTTGTTAATCTGGATCCTGTCCTACCCAGCAGTGTGTGTGTGTGTGTGTGTGTGTGTGTGTGTGTGTGTGTGTGTGAGGAGGGGCAGAATGTGAATATGTGTTTTATGTGTACATGTATACATCATACATGTGGAAGCTAGAGGCCAACTTCCATTTTTTGACTCTAGATTTGTAGATTAGACTAGGCTGGTTGTCCAGAGACTCAGGGTTCTGCTGTCTCTACTTTCCCAAATTTGGGATAACTGGCATAGTCACCCTCCTAAGTTTTTTTAAAGGTAGGTACTGGGAATAGAACTTGGGTCTCCATGATTGTGGAGCAAATACTTTAACAACAGAACCACCTCTCAGCAATCCCTCCACTTTTTAAAATCAATTTTTGCCTTTAGATATAGTCTCATTAAGTTGTCCAGATTGGCCTGAAACTCCCTCTGTCATCTAGAGTGGCTTTGCTATCATTGGGTCTTATATGCCCATGAAGTTGGAATTATAAACTTGTGCTGCTAAGCTTGACAGGAAGACATTTCTAAGTGTTTTCCAAAGGCACAATGATACAATGGAAAAGGCACACATGCCAACTGCATACTTGGTTCTTCACTTCCTGTTTTTATACATGTGACTTATTCCTCTGGTGTATTTGGTTGGAGCTCTCAATGGTTCCTTAAATAAACTAGCATAGGAGCCTGGGAGCTGTGTCCTTCCATTAGTTATTTCCTCCTTGATTTGTGAGAAAACAAAGGTCAAATATTTTGATAGTATGGCCTCAACCCTTTGAGACAGCAAGAACTCTTTCATCACCCCAAACTCCACAGTCAGCTGCTTCATTGCAGTTTGTGTTTCTACAAATGGAAAATGTCATGCAGCTGAGATATGAGTGTAATGCTAGAAGTTCTTAGTGCTGCCAATCTTCACCCTGTGGCTCAGCTATAATTACCCAACAAGAAACCCAGTAGAGTTTACCAAGACAATACCATGTAATGACACAGTATTTATAGGTGGCTGTGGATTATTGTGTAATTACACTGAAGAGATCCAAAAGTAATTATTAGCATCCTACCCCTGGGGTTCAGAAGAGAAGAATAATCATGTGTACAGACCTCCTTTCAAAGAAAATCCCTCTTGTGGTTTCTCAGCAAGATGGGAGCTAAGGAGTTTTAAGAATCCTACATGGTCAAGCATTTTGCCTAAGAGTTCTGCTGTGAACCCTATTTCTCTGGCCTGACTCCAAATTAAGAAAAACCTCCTTTTATAGAGGGAAGTTTCTGTCCAGCTCGGTCCTGCTGTGGTTTAGTCCCAAATAAACACATAAAGGCTTAGATTATAAACTGTTTTGCCAATGGCTCTGACTTCTTATTGACTAGCTTTCTCTTAATTATTAACCCATTTCTATTAATCTGTGTATTCCCACATGATCTTGGCTTACTGGAGAATGCCCAGGAGTCCTACGTTCCTGGTAGCTTAATGGCACCTTGTTGGAAACTCACTCTCTGAGTTTCTCTTCCCAGAATTCTTTGTCTAGTAGTCCTGCCTGTACTTCCAGCCTGACTGCATTTTGCCTGTCCAATGGCCTTTTACAGCTTTGTTCATCAACCAATAAGAGAAACATATTTTCACAGTCTACAAAAAGAGCTATATTGGTCTAAATAATAAAAATCCAGCGTCAGATATAGAGGAAAATGCCGAGAGATCAGAAAGAAGGAGCAAGGCACAGGCACATGTTACCTCCTTAGTGTCTCAGCAGATAAGAGAGTAAGCTCCACCCAAGCATCACACTTCCTTTCTATCTGTATAGACCTTCAGATTTCTATGATTAGCAAGTGGCAAGCAAGCTCCATTCTCTGCCCTTCAGACAGGCTTTATTTATAGAAGCAAGGTATCACCACATCCTGTTGCAGTTCTGCCTCATCCCTTCAACATTTATCACCAAGAAATGTCTGTTGAATCTGACCATGTGCCATGTTCTTACCCTTCATATCAGTGTATCTTGGCCATCCTCTGTCCCCTAGTTTGACATCAACCTGCAACATGCCAGGTATCATGGTGAATGAACAGGTGACTATGACATGGTCTGTAGATGCATGACTTAATCAGTCTGAATGGGAAACAAGAAAGTACCATCATTCTGAATGAGATAGAATGTGATGTCTTTCTTAGCAAGCTAAGTAGGCATGTGGGAAAAAGAGGTTACTTTTTGTGGAAGAGGTTCTGTTTAGCTTCACAGAGAAACCTGGACAGTGAAGAGCAGGTAAAATGTTTTGCTGAGGCTGGGGCAGTGGTAGGGAAGAATACAACAAAGATAAAGCAAGGTATCAGCATTTTTACTGTGACAAGAGTTAGCTGAAAGACATTGGAAAAACTACCAGAACCATGCTTGTTGGGATGTCTGTCATATTATGGCATGTGTCAGACTCGAGAGTAGAGTGAGGTCAAATTGTGGAGGGATTTAAATGCTCAATTAAGGTAGGTGAGCACCATTGCTAATGGAATAAAGAGCTATTGAATGGAGGGACATGATTAGGGGTTGTCTTTAATATGGCAATATTGAGGAAACTAGGTTAGGGTTTGAGGGACATATATAGAAGTATAATTAAGAATGAACAGTCTATAAAAGGCTCATCTTAATGTCAAGTTGTATGGCAATTTGTAACTTTTGTGTGCATGTCAAAGGGAAGAGAAAGACAGAGAGAAAATACAGAAAGATAGACAAAGACAGATACAGAGAAACTAAGAAAAGTGGGTATTATTGCAGGTGTGCACATGTATTGTATGCAAGAGGAGGTCAGAGATAACTTTGATGGAGTTGGTTCTCACTTCCTGTCTTGTTTTGAGGCAGAGTCTCTCTTGTTATTTCTGCTGTGTACTTCAGGGTAGATGACCCTGCACATATGTGGGTGATCCTCATCTCCACCTACTATCTGATGACAGAAACCTTGGGATTTCAGATGCATCCAGCTTTTTACACAGATCTTGAGGATCTGAACTCAGTTCATCAGGTTTGCACGAGAGGTGCTCTTGTCTAAGCCATCTCTGGCTTCAAACATTGTGTCTTTTGACCATGAAGTGTCTTCTTTTTTTAACTCTTTGTTTAAGTTTTGTTATGTCAATGCCACATGTGAGATTCTATAGTATTCATCTTTACAGGTCTGCTCTAATTTTCTCATAACATGCCCTTGAGTTTCTTCTATGACATTGAAAATAGCAGGGATTCTCTCTCTCAGTTTTTTTTTTTTTTTTTGAGACAGAGTTTTTCTGTGTAGCTTTGGAGCTTGTCTTTGAACTAGCTCCTGTAGACCAGGCTGGTCTCAAACTCATACAGATCTGCCTGCCTCTGCCTCCCGAGTGCTGGGAGGCATGCACCACTACCACCTGGCTTCAGGAATTCTTTTCTTTTAAAAGCTAAATAATGTTCAATTAATGTGTGTATACATTTCCTTTATCCATTGGCCAATGAACTTGATATTATCCCTAAATCTTAGATATTGTGAGGGATCCTACAGTCAATACAGGAACACAGGAATCTCTTTAAGGTTCAGATTTTCATTCCTATAGACAAATATTCTGATCTTCAATTCCACCCTAAAGAGTGGTGCCAGTCATTAACAGTACTGTACAGATCTAAAAATATTATTAGCAGAGTAGAACTTACTGTAATGGTGCTCACTACCCCCAAACCACAAGTAGTAATGAAGTGGGAAAAGCTTAGAAAGGCCCAAGGATGTGTCTATGGCCTTGATGGTGGTGATGACATCCTGAATGTTTACTTGTTGCTAAATTCATGAAATTGTATATATCACACATGTACAGCTTCTTTTATGTCAGTCATAGACCTCAGTAAAGTGATTTAAAGCTAGAAAAAGGATTGGGGACACTAGGTGAGCAATTCTGGAATGTTAAAGGAGACACCATACAGGTTCAGTGAGGAGATTAAAGTCAATATTAGACATGAGGGATGAGAAAGAGGATGACTTGAAGGCATCATGACCTGACAGCATACTCTGTGTAAATCACTCAAATATATCCAGGAGGATCCAGAGCAGGATGGTGAGTTCAGCTCTGGTACATGGTGCTTTGAGAATGGTCTGAAATCTGTTCTGTTCTAACAACAAGTAGGAATATTATTGTTCCAATTTTCTACCATCACAAACTTTGTGTGTGAATGTATGGGATCATGCCAAAGTCATGCTACATATGTAGAATGCTACATATGTGCTTTCCTTCCAGCAGGTGAGCTCTGGGGATCAAATTCCAGCCATCAGGTTGAGTAGCAAATACCTTTACTTGCCATATCTCCAGTCTCAAATAGAATTATTTGGCATAAGTCAGCAGTTTATTTAGGAATCAGGAAATCATTGCCTGCCTTTCTCTTTCTTGTTCTGAAGCATAAATGTATTTGATCTGGTGACATATCTCAGTGGTAGAGCACTTAAACAATGAGAATGAGGATGTGGTCTCACTAAAAACAAAATTCCCCCAAAATAAACATCCCCCCAAAACAACAAACAAGAAAGTATAAATGCATCAGCCTAAATGGAAATAGAAAACACGGTTTGCTGTTCATGCTTGCAGGCTGGACTCATCGACTCATACAAGGAGAAACATGTCTCCACCACTTCAGGCAGGATCACCAACATACAACAAAAACATACAACATACAAACCACAGGAAATCAGAAATCATATCTCATTGGGCCTCTGAAGGATCCTGCTCATACTATAACAGAGAAGATTCTTCTTTCCAAATTAACTCATTACAGTGTGTTCACTATAATTACTGTTATTTTGTTGGCTGCTTTACATAATGGTAAAGCTGGGAACATGGAACCATACACCATGAATTATCTCTCTCCAACCCTCCCTAGGATGCCATCTCAATATTATATGGTATATTTAAAGGGGTGAAAAAACATACGCATATATTTGTAAGGATTTGGATGATGAAAGTGCTGTGCAAACTCCAATAATACATTTTAAATTAAAAAGTTTCTGTAGCAGAATACATTCTCACCTCTTCCAACTTCTGGTGGCAGCTGGCAGGTCCTGCTTGATGGCTGCACTGCTCCAGTCTTTGCCTCCAGAGCCATATCATTCCCCTATTTCTTCTGGGTCTGTCCAGTAGACAGATGCTATAAGTGGAATATGAGGAGAAGTATACATTAATACATTAATAAGGTCTTTGGGGACATTTTATGATCTCTCTCTCTATCTCTATCTCTTCCAGAGACAATTAAGTGATGAGGGCCCTGGACTAAGAGGTGGTTTAATTTTTGGGTAGATTCAAATTATGAAGTAGTGACAGGTTGGACGTGAAGCTTATCCAAGGAAGTAGGTCACCAGATGTTTTACTTTTCGTTTGGTTGTTATGACAAAATATCACGAGACAAGCAACTTAAATTATGCTGGCTCACAGTTCAAGGGTACAGTCCTCCATGGTGGGGAAGTGAAGATGGAAAGAACTTGAAGCAGCTGTCCACACAGTCCCCCTCTCCCCAACAATCAGGAGAGAGAATAATCAATACTCATTGATGCACAACTCTCTTCACTCATACAGTGATGGATCCTACTCAACAGTATTGAGTCTTCCTGCTTCAATTAATGTAATCAGGTTAATCCACCACAGGTGTGCACCGAGACCCTTTTCTCATGTAATACTAGATTCTGTTGACTTGGCAGTTACTATTACTAATCTCCACACTGGAGAATCCTCTTTGTTGGGAGGGCCAGATCATGTCCTGGCATCTTCCCATAGTCCTTGCTATTTACTATTTACCACAATGTGAACTGCTCTATCATGCCATGACAAACTGAGCCCTATGAAATCATGAGCCAAAGTAGATCTTCCCCCTTTTAAGTTTTTCTCCGAAGTGTCTAGTCATAGTGACAGAAATGTAACTAATATAATAGTGATGTTTAGCTTGAAAACCTGCTGTCTACATCTTCATTTAACAAAAGGAGATACACTTTTATATTAATAATGAAATCATAAGCATACAGTAGAGAAGCTTCTGGGTACAATTTCCCAGACAAAAGGCAGCTGCTCTTTGGGCTGTTTAAGGAGACAGTTTGCTGAGTCTCACAGAGCCACAATCCAGGACAGCACTGTCCAACAGGAACTTGATGAGAGCCACTGGAGGATGCTTAATATAAGTAAAATTAATTTTAACATGCTATTATATTTAACTCAATATGACCCAAGAAGCAGTTCCTTCAGGGTGTGAAAATCCAGGAGCAGCTGTACCAAATTACTACAAGCTTGGTGAATTTAGAAAACAATTTATTTTCTCTGAGCACAAAGGGATCTGGAGGCCAAAGCTTGAAATCTGTTCCATTGGGCACAATCTAAGGGTTGGCAGGCCCATGTTTTCTCTGAAGTTTCTGTGGCAGAATCCAGTGTCGCCTCTTCCAACTTCTGGTGGCTGCTGGCAGGTCCTGCTTGATGACTGAACTGCTCCAGTCTCTGCCTCCAGGACCATATCTTCCTCATTTTCTTCTGGGTGTGTTTGGGTCTTTCTGTCCCTCATTCATGAAGAAACTTCTGACTGTATTTAGGGTTCAATGCAGCAGTTTTCAACCTTCCTAATGATGTGTCCACTTAATATAGTTCCTTACATAGTGGTGACCCCCAACCACAAAGACATTTTCATTTGTACTTCACAACTGTAATTTGCTAGTGTTATGAATTATTATGTAAGTGTCTGATATGCAGCACATCAGATATGTGACCCAAATGGGTCACGAACCTAGGTTGAGAACTGATGGTCTGACAAGTAATCCTGAAGGTCTTTGTAATGTTAATATAAATTTAGGCACATAAGTAAAGGAATTCCTACCTTAAGATAAAGTTGTATTTAACATAAAAAATCATATTTCTCCAAGTTTTAAAATGAAAACAAAAGAAAATTATGGGCTAGTGAGATAGCTCAATGGGTAAGGATCTTTGCTATGCCAGCATGAAGACCTGAGTTCAAATCTCTAGCTCCCACATAAAAACCTGAGTGTGGGCATGCATAACTGTGATACAAGTGTAGAGGTGTTGGAACAGAGTGATTTTGAGGCTTTCTGGTTGCAGCCCAGTTCTAGGCTCAGTGAGAGACATTGTCTCAAGGGAAGAATGTGGAAAGCTGTAGAGCTGAAGCCCTGACATACTTCTCTGGCCTCTCCATGCACATACCCACTCAGTGCCCACAGAGAGACTATCCAAATGCTACCATTTTCAACAGTGAAGAATAAGGGGGGAGGTGTATCTCTGCTGTTTCTCCTCTCTTCAAGCCAGTAAAAATCTTTATGCCCATGACCTGTGCATAATTAGTTACTTACACAGCATTTCTTACAAATAATTTGTTTCCCAGGTTTCCATCCACCTTACTGACAGCCATTACATTCCATATTTTACAAGTGAGCAAACAGAGTATATGAAAGTTGACAAAGATGCATAGGTTTGCCCCGGAAGTATTTCCCTGACACAATACCATATTGTTTTCTAATAGCACGTTCGACTGCAACCTCAAGAAATCACTTGATTCAGAAGTTTATTCTTGGCTTAACAATAACTGTATCAAAGGCTGAACCCTGCCTGAAAACATTGCTGAGTAAAAGGGGGGCTATGGCAATAGGGACATCTAGCACTTCCAGTTAAGAATTATAAAACTTACTAGAACTGAAGAAAAGCTGTATTCAAAGAAAATATAGTTGTTTGGTTTCTCTGCTTTGTTTTAAAATGAAGCTGAAAAAAATATACGAGGATCCACACTGTATTATTTTGCAAGCATTTTGCCATTATGGTTAATAAACACATATTTGCATTTTTATACTTTTAGAGTAATTTTAATGTATTATTTTATTTATCTTTTGAATAGTCAAATGAGATGAAAATAAGAAAATGACTTTAAAGGATATCTATATGCATGGTTTTCAGGACATAATCTGGTGCATACTTATTTAATAGAAGTAATAAAAGAGAGAAGTTATTTAAATAGATAAATTGATAAAATAATTAATGAACTAAGTATGTAAACTTACTAAGATAAAAACAGAAACAAAAAAAAATGTCCTGATCCATGAATACAACAGAGGTATCTTAAGTCACACTCATTGTGTAGAGCAACCTTGTCAATGTCAGAATTCTGATGACTCAGTTCTTTTTCAGTAGCTGATTTTGACATTTTGGCTTTGCAGAGGTCTGAGGACCCTCTTCTGTGTCAAATAGATATTCCATCTTCTCAGCCGAGCCTCTGCTATCACCTCACTCTCCCCCACCCGATCCACTCTTCATGTGGTGCCTTTGCTGGTGATATTGACAGACTAAAGGATTGCTCATTCCCCATAGCCCCACAAGGTAAATTAAAAAAAGGAAAAGTCAAAGCTATTTCTGGACCCTCTTGCATTTAGGGACTCCCAAGTCAATACATCTTGGTTGCTTGGAAATGATGCTTATTAATAAGTGAGGAAGGTACAGTTAGTTCATGAGGTACATGAGGCTTCAGGGTCACCTATTTAGGGGATAATTTACTTCCCAAACACATTTATGCCTTGAATTCTTATAAGTTGTTGAGCACAAGATATTTGCAATTAGGCAATTACTTTTATGGATCTCTGAATGCAATCAATGTTCAGAGAGTGGAGGACAATCTCCAAAATCTTCTCATCTTTTAACATGTGAAAATTCTCAGCCATTAGCTCAAAAAGGAAGCTAAGATTATGATTATTTAATGACTATCTTAAATATACATATATTACCAGCATATCATTCCTTATTTACTGAATGCAAAATAACAATGTATCAATGTATTTGTTGGTACATACACACACACACACACACAGACACACAAAACAGCAACACAAACATTTAACAACTGTAATTTCTGAATGGCCTTTAGAGAGGAGAGTTCAGTAATATGGCACTTTGAATCATATGGTTGAAAATCTTGAATGCAAAATTGAAATGATTAAATCAATACAACGTGAGGGAAAATACACCCTAAAGGAAGGGACATGTAGACATTTTGAGGAATTTCTGACACGTGTGACACACATCTGCTAAAGACAGTAGAGTAAAAGCACATTTACTGGCTTTTATGTACTCTGCTAAAAGAAACAGAATAATCAGAAGAGCTCTATCTTCAATGACACCAGAAAGCAACCTTAGTGTCAAGACTGTAAAGCCGGTCCGCAGAGCCTGTGTTAATCAGCTGTATCTGAAATCTGCAAACAGTGTCATCTCTAAAGATTGGGAACCTCGTACAAAATCCTCCAAAGACAGACACAAAAATGCAGATGTGCACAGCCCCAAACTTTATACTTCTGCTAACAGAATTCTATGAAATGGGTATTATCATCACTTAACAGGAAAGTGCAGTGGATGGTACCCAGAGGGGTGGTAACTGCCCAAAGCCACAGGATATCCAGAGGGGTGGTAACTGCCCAAAGCCACAAGATGTCCAAAGGGGTGGTAACTGCCCAAAGCCAAGGAATACCCAGAGGGGTGGTAACTGCCCAAAGCCACAGGATACCCAGAAGGGTGGTAACTGCCTAAAGCCACAGGGCAAAAGAGAGCTGGTATAAAAATTCCTCCACTTTTAAATCCCAAACATGCCCCCCCCAAGACAAGGATAATCATACATATTCTTAAATGGACATGAGCAAATGACAGAATATTTATAAATATTCTACAGAAAATCGCCCTTCCCAGTCCCCCATGTAATGGTGTTATGTTTCAGTATCTAGCATCTTTGGCTTAGCACCTTCATGAATGGGATTTGTGCTGCTTTAAAAATCTTTCTTCTTCTTCTTCTTCTTCTTCTTCTTCTTCTTCTTCTTCTTCTTCTTCTTCTTCTTCTTCTTCTTCTTCTCCCCCTCCTCCTCCTTTTGTTATTTGTTTGTTTTGAGAAAGAATATCTTTCCACAGCTTACATTGCCTTGGAATTCATCATTCCCTTCCATGAGCAAAGATAATAAGCAGGTGTTACCATACTCTCCAAGAGAGCTCTCTTGCCATCTTCTTTTTTTCTTTTCAAGGTTGTCTGTGCTCTTTATTTCTTTCTAAACTTCCTGTTCTATTTGCTCTTTGTGTCTTTCATATCATGAATTCTGACCCCAGCCATCTTCATTTCCTCAAATCTGCTTCTGCCCCCTTTTGCCAAATGAAGATACAAGAAGGTCATTAGTTTGCTCCAGAAAAGAACCTCACCCAAATCCCCATGTTCTTGTCCCCTATCTCAGACTTCACTGGCAGAATAATTTTGTTACAGGCGCAGAAATTGACTCACACAATTAGTAAGAAAGAGATAGAAGACCATACACTCAGACCTCCTCTTTCTTACAAACAACTGACCAAATGAATGCATGGTTGTTGTTTGTAATAGTAAGAAAACATTAAACAACATGCTTGCTAAGCACCACAGAGAAGGAAAGACAAATGGAAAACAAACTAAGAAACAAAACACATAGTGTAAATGTTACATTATGAAGCAGATGACAATTATGGGTCAATGTGACCTCAAGATGTCAAAGAAATTAAAGAGAAAATGATCTTTTGAGGCCAAAAGAGCTCAATAATACACACAAAAGATGAAGTGGAAATAATACCACAGAACATGATGAAAATTGAGTTGACAGAGTTCAAGACTCAAATAGAAATGGAAAATTTTTGTAACTAAAAGTCACATAAGCAGCAGCAAAAAGAGATAATAAATAGAAATGAAGCCACAGTGGGGGAGCACAAGGAGATTGAGAAAAATCAATGTGACAAATGCAAATGAGGAAGAGAAAAACAATAAGCATGTTAACCCCCCAAAACTTTAATATTTATATCAGTAAGGTCCACATAGGAAAATGATGGGATAAATTGAACACTAAAATGTTTAAACTTTTAAAAGCAGGAAAATATCACTAAACAGATTTATAGTGTGTAATGGGATATACTTAGAAACACCAAACTCATGCTCCATGATGGATAAACATTGATACTTCTCTTTTCCCAAGTATGGTACCTATTGAGAACAAACCTAAAGGACTGGGGAGACAGTTTGAGAATAAAACACTTGTAAATTTGTTGACACTCAGAAAAGGAATGTTAACACACACTAGTAAAATGGTTGGCTCAAGTAACAACTGAAGTGTGTACTGTGATATACATAGACAACTAACACAGAACTGCCATTGAGGGTCGGAGGGAAGAAAAATGAATGGGTCTATCAGAGTCCCACTTCATTTCCACCGTTTAATAATTCTAACTGAAGAACTCTAAGTCTGCTGACCTTAATTAGTGTTGTAGACTAGAATAAAAGAGAAGAAACTTTCAAATTAAACAAAGCAAAATCATAACCCTCCAAACCATAATAGATGCAGCAGATTATAGGGAAGGGGGAGATGAAAGCATAGTCTTTGACTTAAAACATACAGAGAATCATGACTAAGTACATATGCCATTTAAATAAATAGTAATAGGAAACATTTAAAAGATGACTCCAAGGATGAGTAGGAAAAGAAAGTCCAACATGGTGTTACACAAAGGGAATAAATACACTTAGGATATCAGCCTTGCATAAGTTAGGTCAAACCTAGGAATGTATGAACATTCAATTGCTATAAAATGTAGTATGAATTGTGACAATGAAACTGTATGATCATCTCTAACATGACAAAAGCAGTCTGGGAAACATGCTGTTGAATCTTTTGAAAGCTTGATTTTAGAAACGCCAGATCTCTTCATTTTCCTCTCATTCTCATAAGTGTATATATCTTAAGAACGATACTCTCTCAGCCTAGATACAAGGGGGAGGGTCTAGGCCTTGCTCCAAATGATATGACAGACTTTGAAGATCACACATGAAAGGCATCACCCTCCCTAGGGAGCAGAAAGGGGATAAAATGGGTGTTGGAAGAGGCACAGGGGAGGATGGGAGGGTGCAGGAACTGGGATTGACATGTAAAGCAAGCTTGTTTCGAATTTAAATAAAAATAATTATCAAAAAAATAATGAGCATGTGATTTGTAAGTAACACCCATCACATTTCCTTGGAAAATGACTTACACAAGACTCCCATCCTACTGTATGTAAAAGTACAACAATGTAAGATTCAGATGTGTCTGTAAAGTAAGTAGATAAGACAAAGAAAGGAAGGCTTGAAACTTAGAGTGAAGGGCACTAAATCATGGAAAGAGATAAGACAGTATTTGTGAAACACGGAAACTATAATCATAGACTTTACAATCAAGTTTAAACATTAGCAAGATATGAAACTGACATTCAGAGTACAAGAACATTCATGGGTGTTAACTATAATTGCTTGGAAAAAAGACAGAGTCATGAAAATGGAAGTAATAATGTAGTGAACATAATAATGGTCTAAGGCCTACATTAGGAAAGCTGTGATAACCCTCTGAAATCTAAGGATGTGAATCTTATATTTTCAAAGTTACACTCTTTTCAAAATAGGAATAGTTATTGAAAATAGATAATTTGTTTCCTCAGTAATCTGATGTTTTATTGTAGTTTCAGAGAAAATAAATTTAAAATGGTCATTTATGGGTAGAAAGATTAAAAACTCATCCTAAGGCATGTCCAAGAAATGACTTAACTGTTCAGTATTAATGTATAAATATTGAAATTAAGAGAACAAGAAAAGAGCATTCACAGATCCATTACAAATAGGCAGTTAATGTATAATAAGGATGTTATTTCAAGTGATCAACAACAAAGCTAAAGTTTTCTATAAATCGAGTGTGACACATGGAAATATTCTTACTATATTATCCGAAAGAAAACTAAGAAACCATGCATGTTTTCTGCATTTGTAACTCTCTCTGTCTCTCTCTGTCTCTCTCTCTCTCTGTGTGTGTGTGTGAGAGATGGACTTATATGAACCTGTGTCTCCATAGGTATATCTGGCTTTTGATATACACACACGCACGCACGCACGCACACACACACACACACACACACACACACACACGCATATATATATATATATATATATATATATATATATATATATATATATATATATTCCTGGTTTATTCTCCAAGTATATTTTAATGTTTTTCAACATTTTTCTTTTGAAATTGAGTAAAATATGTGTTGTTTTGTATCTTTCTATTTGTACTAACTCATGAAATTAGCGCTCAGCACTGCAATTTTCAAGCAAATTTGCTGTTTCATCCTCATCCCCTGCCTCTCTTTGTATCCTTCTATTCTGGTAGTTTCTTTTCCCCTTCCATGTACTGATTTGCAATTAAAGAAGATAGTAGACAGAAAGTTGTGGTATAGATATGACTCCACTTGCCTTTCATTCATTTAATCTTCACTTATTTGTTATACTCTTACTAAATGATAGATATTGTTCTAGGGTGTGGCTAGAATACCATATCCCATGAAGCTTATATTGAGAGTGGCTGAGAGATGATCAGAACGGCTCAATTTATAGCTTCTTTTTTTCCCCTTTTTTATTTAAATTTAAAACAAGGTTGTTTTACATGTCAATCCCAGTTCTCTCACCCACCCATCCTCCCCTGTCTTCCCCACCAAACCCGAGCCCACCCCCTTTCTGCTCTTCAGGGAAGGTAAGGCCTTCCATGGGGAGTCTTCAAAGTCTGTCATATTTTGGGGGGGCAGTGCGTAGGTCCTCCCCCATGTGTCTAGGCTGAGAGAGTATCCCTCTATGTGGGATGGGCTCCCAAAGTCCATTCCTATACTAGGGATAAATACTGATCCATTACTAGAGGCCCCATTGACTACCCAGCCCTCCTAACTAACACCCATGTTTAGAATCTGTGAGTGTGGGTCAGTCCTATGCTGGTTTCCCAGTTTTCAGAATGGGGTGCCTGAGCCCCCCTTGTTGAGATCAGCTGATTCTGTGGGTTTCTCCACTCTGATTTTGACCCCTTTTTTCATCACTCCTTCGTCTCTGTAACTGGGATCCAGGAGTTCAGCCTTTCCCTTGTGCCAGATTTCTCCTTAAATCTATAATGGCTCACTCTATTATTCTATTTCTTTTCTGTTTTTTTTTTTTTTTTCTTTTCTTTTTACATGTCAATCCCAGTTCCCACTCCCTCCTTCTTTCTCTCTCTCCCAGCCTCATATGCACCCAGATCACTCTCCTGTCCACATGTAGGGTGATGCCCTCCAGGAGGGGTCATCTAAATCTGTCAAGTCATTTGGAGTAGGGACTAGGCCTTCTCTCCTGTCTCTAGGTTAAGGCAGTAACCCTCCATTGGGGAAGTGCCCACAAAGTCCTTTTTTGCACCAGGAATACATTCTGGTTCCACTGTCCAAGGTCCCTTAGAATGCTCAGGCCTTCTAGCTGAGACACATGTTCAGGGAGCCTGAGTAAGTCCCATGCTAGATTCTCAGCTATAGTCTGGGGGCCCATTATCTCCTCCTTGTTCAGGTAAGCTGTCTCCATGTGTTTCTGTAGCCTGCTCTTGTCCTCCTTCTCTGCATTTGGATTCCAGTTCGGCTCAGTGTTTAGTTGTAGTTTCCTTCTGTTTCCATCAGCTACTAGACAAGGGCTACATGATGGTGGGTAAGTTAGTTGTTGATCTCATTATCAGGGAAGGACATTTATGGTAGGCTTTCCACTGTTGCTCAAATTGTTAGTTGGGGTCAGTTTTGTAGGTCTCTGGACATTTCTCTAGGTTTAATTTTCTCCTCAAGCCTATAATGGCTCCCTCTTTTATGCTCTCTCTCTCTCTCTCTCTCTCTCTCTCTCTCTCCTGTCTTCTATTCCTCCCCTGACTCAATCTTCCTAGTCCCATGTGCTTTCCTCCCCTCCCCTTCTCTTTCTTCTACTTCCATTTCCACTCATTGCCCCTCCTACTCCCCATGTGCTCTGGAGAACTTGTCCCTTTCCCCTTCTGTGAGGGACCTTATATGAATCTCTTAGAATCCTCCTTGGATCCTGGTTTGCCTGGCGGTGTGACTTATACTAGGCTGGTGATCCTTTGCTCTATGTCTAAAATCCATGACTGGGTTACCTCATTCATGAAGGTTTCTTCAAGTTCCATCCACTTGCCTGAGAATTTCAAGATTCCATTGTTTTTATTTCCTAGAGTAGTATTCCGTTGGGTAGAATTGCCACATTTTCTTTATCCATTCTTCAAGTTGAGGGGCATCTAGGTTGATTCCAGGTTCTTGCTATTACAAATAATGCTCCTAAGAACATAGTTGTCTTTGTTGCATGAATGTGGGTCATTTGGGTATATACCTAAGAGGGGGATTGACAGGTCCTGTGGTAGACTGATTCCCATTTTCCTGAGGAACCGCCATACTGATTTCCAAAATGGCTGTACAAGTTTGCACTCCCACCAGCAGTGGAGGAGTGTTCCCTTTCTTCACATCCTCTCCAGCATAAGTTGTCATTGGTGTTTCTAATTTTAGCCATTCTGGAAGGAGTAAGATGGTATCTCAAAGTTGTTTTTATTTGCATTTCACTGATAGTTAAGGATGTTGAGCATTTTCTTAAGTGCCTTTCAGCCCTTTTGATTCCCTCTATTGAGAATTCTCTCTTCAATTTTGTACCAAATTTTTAATAGGGTTTAAATTAAAGAAAAATGGAAAGATTTTCTATGCTCTTTGATAGGTAGGATAAGTATAGTAAAAATGGCAATCTTTCCAAAAGCAATCTATAGATTCAATGCAGTTCCCAGTAAAATCCCAGCACAATTCTTCACTGACGTCGAAAGGATAATAATCAATTTTATATGGAAAAATAAAAGACCCAGGATAGCCAAACAACCCTGTACAATAAAGGAACTTCAGGAGGCATCACCATTGGCAACTTTAACATCTACTACAGAGCTATAGTCCTGAAAACAGCCTGGTATTGGCACAAAAATAGACAAGTAGACCAATGGAATCGAATTGAAAATCCGGATATTAATCCATACACTTACGAACACCTGATTTTTGACAAAACAGCTAAAAGAATACAATGGGGGGAAGAAAGAATCTTCAACAAATGGTGATGGCACAACTAGATGATGGTGTGTATAAGACTGCAGATAGACCCTTGTCTATTGCCATGCACAAAACTCAACTCCAAATGGATCAAAGACCTCAACATAAATCCAGCCACACTGAACCTCTTAGAAGAGAAAGTGTGAGGTACCCTTGAACAAATTGGTACAGGAGATTGCTTCCTGAACATAACTCCAGCAGCACAGACACTGAGATTGATAGTTAATAAATGGGACCTCCTCAAACTTAGAAGCTTCTGTAAGGCAAAGGACACTGATGGGAGATAGGATTCTGTATATATGTTTCTCTGATTGGTTAATGAATAAAGCACTGTTGGCCAATAGGAAAGCAAGATAGGCAGGACTAGGAGACAGGGAGTTTTCCCGAAGGAGTAGGGAGGAGATTCAAGATGGAGGACAGAGAGAGAAGAATGCCAGCCCCTCTCTCCTGTAAGATAAGACCATGTGGAAGTACTTAGATTAATAGAAATGGGTTAATATTTAAGACAGAGCTAGCTGATAAGAAACTAGTCACTAGCCAACAGCTTTATATCTAATATAGCATCCCAGTGTATTATTTGGGACTGGCTTGGCAGAGGGACAAGACCGGCAGGCAGGAAACTCTCATAACAGGACACAGTTGACAAGACCGAATGGCAGCCCACAGACTGGGAAAAGATTTTCACCAATCCTACATCTGACAGAGGGCTGATCTCCAAAATATAGGAAGAACTCAAGAAACTAGTCAACAAAACACCAAATGGTATCTCTTTTCTTGTTCACCTCTATTCTTGCCCAGTCTCAACCTTCCTGCTCCCTTATGCCCTCTACCCTCCCCCATGCTCCCAATTTACTCAGGAGATCGTCTCCCTTTCCCTTACTCCAGGGGACCATGTATGTCTCTCTTAGGGTCCTCCTTGCTTCCAGATTTTCTGACTATGTGGATTGTAGGCTGGTAATACTTTGCTCTGTGTGTGAAATCCATATATGAGAGAGTACATACCATAATCCTGTTTTTGTGACTGGGTTAACCCACTTAGGATGGTTTCTTCTACTTCCATCCATTTGCTTGCAAATTTCAGGATTCCGTTGTGTTTTTCCACTGAGTAGTACTCCATTGTGTAACTCTACCACATTTTCTCCATCCATTCTTCAGCTGAAGGGCATTTAGGTTGCTTCCAGGTTCTGGCTATAACAAATAATGCTGCTATGAGCTATAAGCATATGAAGAGATGTCCTTGTTGTATGAATGTGCATCTTTTGTGTATATGCCTAAATGGAATTACTGGATCTGCAAATAGACCCATGTCTGTTACCATGCATAAAACTTAAACCCAGCCACACTGAACTTCTTAGAAGAGAAAGTGGGAGGTACCCTTGAACAAGTTGGTACAGGAGACTGCTTCCTAATCATAACACCAGTAGCACAGACACTGCTATTGACTATTAATAAATGGACTTCCTGAAACTGAGAAGTCCTATAGGGCAAAGAACAGTCAACAAGGCAAACAGCAGCCTTCATAATGGGAAAAGATATTCACCAACCCCACATCTGAAAGAAGCCTGATTTCCAAAATACACAAAGAACTCAAGAAGCTAGTTACCAAAACACCAAACAATTCAATGGAAGTGGAGTACAGAACTAAATAGAGAATTCTCAATGGAGGAGTCTAAAATGGCTGAGAAACACTTAAGAAAGTGCTCAACATCCTTAGCCATCAGGGAAATGCAAATCAAAACAACTCTGAAATACCATCATACTCCTGTCAGAATGGCTAAAATCAAAGAAAGTTTATGCAGGAGAGGATGAGGAGAAAGGGGAACATTCTTCCACTGCTGGTGGTAGTGTCAACTCTTTTTGTTTTTTTTTTTTCATCTTATTTATTTATTTATTTATTTTATATAACCAAGTCCATTTAAATAAAAACAAACATTTATAGACAATATTTGGGAATTTGGGCGACGTTCTTTCCAAACTACTTCCTGCTGGTAAGGGGCGCTGTCAAGGGCGCTGTCAAGGAGATTCGAAGAAGATGCAGAAATCCTGGCTATAGTCTATAAGGCTGCTTTGTCCAGCTGTTTTGAATGTAGGATCACCTGGTACTCTGTTTCACAAAGTCTGGCTTGATCAAACCGCATTAGTCTGGAAGGAATCCACATCTTTTCATTTTCTGTGGAAACAAAAATAGAAATCCTTTTCCCCAGTAACTTGTCCTGGAACTTAAATTTTGGAGTAAAAGCATTTTTTTATTTAATTTATTATTTTACATGTCGATCCCAGTTTCCTCTCCCTCTCTCCCTCCCTCTCTCCATCCCTCCCTCCTTTCCTCCCTCCCTCCTTCCCTCCTTCCCTCCCTTTTACCCTGTCTGCCCTCTTACATGCACTCTAACCACCCTCCCCTCCCATCCCCCCACCCCAATTCCATATGTAGGGAAATGCCATCCAGTTGGTGTCATGTAGATCTGACAGGTCCTGTGAAGTAGAGACTAGGGCTTCTCTCCTGTCTCTAGGTTAAGGCAGTTATCCCTTCATGGGGGATATGTTTGCAAGGTCCTTTTGTGCACCAGGGATACATCCTGGCTCCACTGTCTGAGGTCCCTTAGACTGCTCAGTACTTATGGCTGAGAATACAGGAAGGAGAGAGAGAGAGAGAGAGAGAGAGAGAACATAAAAGAGGGAGCCAATAATGGTTTGAAGATAAAATTGAACACAAAGAAAGGTCTAGAGAACTACAAGACTGCTGCCAACTAACAATCTGAGCTTCCGTGGAAAGGCTACCATAAATGCCCTTCCTGGAGAGTGAGATCAACAACTAACTTATCCATGGAGCCCTCAACTAATGCCTGATGGAAACAGGAGCAAACACCCATACATAAATACTGACTCCAAAATTTAAGTTCAAGGACAAGTTACTGGGGAAAAGGATTTCTATTTTTGTTTCCACAGAAAATGAAAAGATGTGGATTCCTTCCAGACTAATGTGGTTCGATCAAGCCAAACCGCCTGAAACAGAGTACCAGGTGATCCTACATTCAAAACAGCTGGACAAAGCAGCCTTACAGACTATAGCCAGGATTTCTGAATCTTCTTTGAATCCCCCAAGGCAGCGCCCCTTACCAGCATGAAGTAGTTTGGAAAGAACAATGCCCAAATTCCCAAATATGGTCTATAAATCTATAAATGTTTGTTTTCATTTAAATGGACTTTGTTATATAAAATAATTTTTAAAAATTTAAAAATAAATAAATAAGTAAATACCAAGTCTAAGTAGAACCCAGATGCAGATGGAGAGGACAAGACCAGGCAGCAGAAACACATAGAGACAGCTTACCTGAACAAGGAGGAGCTAAGGGGCCACCAGACTGATAGCTGGGAAGCCAGCAGGGGACTGACTCAGGCACCCCTGAATATGGATAGTGCCAACTCTTATAGCCACTTTGGAAATCAGTATGGTGGTTACTCAGGAAAATGGGAAGGTATGGCTTCTTTACAGAGTGCTGTGGCTTTATAAGATTTAAGCTTGGAATCCAAACAGAGAAAAGCCATATTGACCAGCAAGGAAGACAAATGCATACACAACCATTGTTTACCTGATTTCAAAAGTGCATTGCCTTAAAATCTAAACTTAATGTCTGTTTTAGTATACTCTTACAATTTGGTTTATTTTGATCAGACTTGTAAAACATCACAAAGTATCATAGTATAATTTGTGTAATTTGTAAATTTATTATATAGTACCCATAAGCTTTTCTAAGTAAGTACCCTTTTTCACTGTGGGAGGGCATGTAGTGGTGTCAAAGAGTGTTTTTAAATGAATGTCAAATAAGCCTGAAAGTTTGAAATGTGTTTCACATAAAACTGCAACAAGAGTTTTTGTTTGTTTAACTTAAGATCTAAGAAGTTTAGTTAACTACTCTCACTTAGTCTTGCTCTGATAGGGAAAGAAGAGTCTTTGCGAAGCTCTTTCCCTCTACACAAAGTCACATACAAAATTGAGACAGGTCTTCACCAGGCACTGAACATGCTTCTCGCAACCCGCCACAATCTCCTGATCTTTGAACAATGAATTAATTTGGCAATAAACTTTCTCTTCCATGTCTACTATTTTGTGATAGCACCCCAAAGAGATTAAGACACACACTATTTCTATTTAAATACCATCATCTTGATTATTTCAGAAAGAACTGCTTCCATTTTGTATATTCTTTCATGCTCCAATTTCATGCCCCCTGTATCCTTTTCTTAAAGATATTTATTCCAGTCTAATCAATGTGTAAATTTCTGTTTTTACTTTTCCTTACAAAACTCGTATTATTGCCCATATGCAGTTTTCATTATTTTCAGAATTCATACCATGCTTTATATCTCAGTTTTTTCTTTTTGCCCTTAGTATTGTATATAAGTGCTTGTGTTTTTGTGAGTAGTTTACATTTTGTTTTAAAAAGACATACTCATTTCTTTTGACCATTTCTACATTTCATCTTAGCCAAGAACAAGTGGTAATGGCTACAGGTACTTCAGAGGCTTCAGTGTTCCACTGTTAAAATCTGCTGCATCTTAACAGTCATCAATAATGCATCCAAATCCACCAAATACTCAATGAGAACATTCTTATGGATGTCTCTTTTGTGAAAAAATATACAGACTTTTTGTTTTGTACAAGATACAAAAGCAAGGATTTGGGGATTTCTGAAATTGGTGAAAATTATATCTCATCTCCTAAAGGCAGATTCTTTATCCAGACTTGTTCAGAAGGAGAAAATGCTGGAAACAAATAAAACTCTGTTCACAGAGTAGCTCAGGGATCTCAAAGGCTGAATTCTGGGCAATTGTAGACAGACACACTCATAGAGTTTATCATCTCATTCTAACACAGGTTGGACATTTAAGGGATTTCCTGAGGGCAAAGCAGTGTGAATCTGAAAGAAACCACAAAGGATGTATGTACACTGTGCTGCCAAAACATATCCTCCTGAAGCTTCCCTATATTTTCATAAGTAATCTAGCTCTTTTAATGCTGGTATGAGAGAACAAAATAACCTTAGCTCTAAGATAAGAAAATGTTGGATATTTTTGTACATTATGGAAGGCTAGCTGGCTAGTGCTGAGGTAATCAGCTGTGTTTCATCATTGCTTGCATGAGGTCCTGAATTCAAAAGCTCCCTACTTCCATCTTGCTGTGGAAACAGGAATAATAAATGACTTACTTATTAAACATTAATGTTCTACTTTGTTCTAAGAAAACTTCAAGTCATCCAAGAGCAATGAAAATTTTATTAGTAGGGGCAATTAGATGATTGATTGTCCTTGGATTGATGAAGCTGCTTTATCCTGAGACACCTTGAAGTTATGAGTGTCCCCAGCATGGTATCCTATATGTGAACCCTGCAATGGACAAATACAGAAATATAAGGCCTCACAACCTTGCCTTAAAGTGAGGTAATTCAGACCCTTCAGGTATAAATCGAGAATCCATTTTCTCCAATGCTACATCTTGAAGTAGGTGTTTTGTTTTTACTGCTCTGTTCACCTTATAAACCCTAAAGCTGCAAAGAATACTGAAGGTTAGAAAGGCATTTAATTCACAATATCACTAACAGACTTCTGGAAAGGCACAGAATTCTGAGGGATACACCAAACGATTTGATGGTTTTAGAAACAGACTCTAATGAAGGCATCAAAATCTGATATTTAGGAAAATTCAGAAAACTTAATTTTGAAAACATATTTGAGACCACTGGAAGCTGATTTTAATATCTGAAGGTTTGTTTTTGTTTGATGTGTTCTATTTTCCCACCTACTGGGATCAAGAAAGTATTTTTAAGCATATTGATAATATTTATTTATTGAATAAATGAATGCACCTGTGATCATAATGTATTAAACTCCTGTCTACTCGGATATTTCTAATTATTATGCCATTTAGAATTTTCTATTTATTAATTTTTATATGTATGAGTGTTTTGACTGCATGCTTGTATATGTACCACATGTATGCCTGGATGCCCTTGGAGGCTGAAAGGAGGAATCCGAGCTCTTGAAACTCAAGTTACAGATGGTTATGGACTGCCATAGAGACACTGGGAACTGAACTGTAGTCCTCTGTAATAGCAGTAAGTTTTCTTAGCTAACATCTCTCCAGCCACACTATCTTGTCCTTCTAAGACAAGCAAAGAACTCTTTTCTGGAAGCAAGAAGAGAAAATTACTCATTTTAACATGTTTCAAAATACCTTCTAGTTAGAGTATTTGTCTATCCACTGCTAGAAGCAGTGAATAAAATGATGAAGTCCTTCCCCTCATCAACCTTAATTCTAGAAATGTTCTTTTTCATGAGAAAACTCTGAGCTCCTTTCTAAATATTAAAGGTTGAAATGTCATATATATATATTGCAGTCATATACATATACATGTAGTCAGATTTCATGAATCATAAGGCTCACCATTGTGGTAAAGATTTGATGTGAAGGCACTGGGCAATAGAAGAAAGACGTTGCTACTATACAATGGTTTTCCTAGACAGCGGTCTATTTGGTTCTTGATAATTAGCTTAAATTTGGAGCCCGACATATTTTTTTTTTTCTTGAGACACGATCCTACTATATAGCTCAGGCTTCTCTCAAACTTGTGATCATCCAAATTTGCATGATTTCTTTACTATTTCAATATAGTTTCCTTTATGTATGATTTACATTTCAACTTGTTACCCTGCAAAGGAGCACATGTCATGGAAAATTATGGTTTGTGGCCTAGAGAAATGACTAGAAACACCTGGAGTAAAGATGTTATAAGCACCAGACAGCTATAAAATTAGCTACTTAGCTTTTGTTTTGTTTTGTTTTGTTTTAAATCAAGCTAAGGGCAGGGCCCATGGCAATAGTAGGTAGCTAATACAAAACCAATTCAGTGGCATCTTTGGAAGCTCTTTGTCTTATACTGTTTGTCAGGGGTGTTTAAAAATTTTTATCATAATAATCATCATTGTCATCATCTTAAAGGTCCTTTGTGTTATATTATAGCCTTTGGTTTTCTGGTTTTATGTGATTCTTGTATGATTGGCTATGTGTCTCTATGTATATATGTGTTTCTTGGGCCTTTTCTTTTGCTCTTTTTCTTCTGTTTGTTTGTTTTGCTGTATTTCATTTTGTTTGTTTTGTTATATCTTATTTTATTATTATTCTTTAGATGCCTGTTTGTTTTCTAACAATAGACAGAAAAGGTATGGATTTGGATGGGAGCAGAGGTGGGGGCGATCTTGCAGTAATTGGGGGATGGGAAATCATAGTCAGAAAACATTGTACAAAATCAATCTATTTCCACCAGGTATGGTAGTGCATACCTTTGCTCCCAGCAATCGGGAGATCTCTGAGTTTGAGGCTAACCTGTTCTGCAGAGTAAATTGCAGGGCAACCAGGGTTACACAGAGAAACACTGTCTTAGAAAGCAAAGAAATAAAAAAATAAAATCAGCTCCCCAAACAAATGAGCAAAGCCCTCTTTTCAATAAAACACACACACACACACACATACTCACACACACACACACACACACACACACACACACACACACACACACCAAGCTAAGCTAAGGGTGGTAATAAAAGCATAAGTGAGAGAAATTTTTTTCCTCTGACAGATTTACAGAAGAGAAGTTGGTTTCTTTTAGGGTTGGGATTATAGCCTTATAGAGTGAGAGCAGGTCTGTTTATTGATGCCCCATTTAAAACTGATCTGGTGAGATGGTTTCTGTGATGAAGTATCATGGGAAGAAGGATGTAGGCTTTGTGTTATCATTTGGTTCCTTCTTAAAGAATATAAAATTTAGAAAGGCCAAGTAGGGAAATCTGCAGTGGGGATTCCACCAAACACTTCAGCAAGGGAAAAACTTGCTTGAACATTATTTGTGAAGGAGTGATACCAGGTCACTAAGTTACCAGGTTATATGGTGGGCACAGATTCAAAGGCAGTGCATTATGAACAGGCCATAGGACTGCAAAACAATTTTACAGTAACGTTTCAATGGTAGGAAGAAGAAAACAGAAAAGAGGGGTATATAACCCAAATCATCTCAGAGTCAAATTAATGTGTCAGGTTTGCTTGATTCATTTTGAAGCTCACAAATCAGACAGAAAGAACAAGAGAGCCATATTGGCATGCTTTAATAAGGTTTCCTGGTTTGAAGATGAAGGGAGTAGAACAGATGGATTCTAAGGCCTAACCTTTCTATTTTTAGGGTTCGTAAATTCTCTAAGAGGCAGATACAAGGCTCTATGACTCCCATACTCCAACTGCTCCTTGAGCTAAAGCTAAGTATCAGGAACCTAAGTGACTTTTACCCTTGCTTCATGCAATCATCCTTCACATCCCTAAAGCAAATATGTGTTCATCTGAAAATGGAGAACATGGTCAGTCAAATGGCTCAATCTGTAAAACTCTTGCAAAACAAGCAGGAGGACATGAGGCAGAGTCTCAGAACCTGCACAAAATGATTCAGGCATGATAGCTCAGGCTTGTAGGAAGATTCTTGAGGTTTACTGAACAATGAGCCTAATATAATGGTTAAACGCCAAGCCAAGTGTAACTCTGTCTCAAACAAAGCAAAGCAAACCAATCCAATCAAACAACAACAACAACAAAAACAAAATACAGCTTATTTCTCTAGGAGCAACTCCTGAAGTTGACCTCTGGTGTCCATATGCAAACTCACATACTTGCATGTACATGAAATATATCATCACACACACACACACACACACACACACACACACACACACACACACACACACACACACACGGAAGATGACAATGTAAATTCAAAGGCACGGCTCTTAGAAGGAAAGATTTCAACTCTGGCTGCAGAACTCCTTCAGTCTGTCTCTCACACTGGAGGTGTTGTGAAAAGAGGTTCATGCTGAAATGAGTAGGAACGAGTTGGCATGCGGTATTCTTGTAGCATACACCAGCAACTCCATTCAGAGCCAGCTGGAAGCAGCTAGTACTGAACCATCTCCATAACCATGTAACACTGTGTGGACCGTCTCTGGTATAAGGTGAATTCCTAATGACCATTCTGTACACAGGAAGGTTCCTATTATCTGTGGGTAGAAAATAATCTTGCCAAATAGATTATGGAGACCCTGAGAATGAGACACCTCACACTAAGAATAATCAGTTTCCTTAAAAAACTGCTAGTATAAAGTAGATCTCTATTTATATGACAGCATGAATAAAATAGACTATTTTGCATTTATATAGTGCTTTTCCTCATATAAGAGCCCAGGGACTTCACTAATACAGTCTTGAAATGAAGCACAGTCACCTTTGGGAATCCACCAGGCAGACAACTGCAGCAGAGGTGGAGGAAGCCAGTGTGGGGCTGAGGACACCAGACTTCCATTCAGCATCACACTGCATGGTGTGCTGTTCTGACAATGACCACTTTCATCATCTCCAAGTAGACACACCCTCCTCGGTTTTTTTTTTTTTTTTTAACTTGTCAACAAGAAGCAAAAAAGTAGGGACAAGTATTCTATTTTATAGACTGTAGATTAATGCAGTTATGTATCAAATTCCATTTTCAAAGTAAAATGGTACAATGCCATATCTGAAACGTAGGTTTAAATCTCTCTCCCTCTCTCTCTCTCTCTCTCTCTGTGTATGTGGTGTGTGTGTGTGTGTGTGTGTGTGTGTGTGTGTGTGTGTGTGTAGACATACCTGTCTGTTTATATGATTGATACTATATATGATATGTTTCACATAAATTCATTATTTGGTGTCCTGTATTTCTACATATTAGAGAAGTATTATGATTAAGGGATCACATGATTCAGTGGCACATGACCTATTTTATTTTTTAAATCACAACCCTATACCATCCAGCCATTCCATTTATAATGTTTTTTTTTCTCTTCTCCTTCAATAAAATAATATTAGGATATTTTTGTACCTAGCCTTTGTGTGTGTTCACTTCAGATTATTTTCCTGAAATTGCAATGCTGCATGAAGCAGAATGGGCATTTTAAATGTTGTTAATTCCCTTTGCCAAACAGATAAATTAATTTCTTGAAACTTTTATAAATGTATATTTTCTTTTCTAAGTCATTGATACTGTATATTATAATTTAGAGATGATTTTTAAATTTTACTTAAAAAGTATAAATCCATTGAGAAGTGGGGTGCTTTTCAAGTCTGTTAGTCATTAGCTTTCTCTTTGGTAATTTGACCAGTTTGTGCATAGTGCATCGATGTCTGTTTACTCAGGACAACCTTTCACATGCTACAGAAATTCAGGTGTTTGCTCTTTTATTATAATATAAATGAGTATTTTCAATCACGGTCACTTAAATCATTCAAATTTGGCTTTCCCAGTTTCAGCACACAAACTATATGATCAGGGACCCCCACCTTGTCTTTCCCATTTCAGTTCCTCAACTACAAGGTAGGAAAATCAGACATAGATTTTCTATAAAGCAAATTTAGCACTCTACAGCTTGTGTTCACATGGATAGATATTTTAAAACATCATTTATTTAATGTGCATGTGTGCATGCCTGGTTTTCTATATGTGTACCATATGTATTCAGGTGCCTACAGAGACCAGAAGGGGCTGTCAGACACTCTGGAACTAGAGTGACAGGCAGTTGTGGCCAGCCTGACATGGGTGTGAGAAACCAAACATGAGTAGAGGTGGTACATGCATGAAGAAAAGACAGACACACACACTCTTTCAGTTAAAATTGATAATAAGAAGTGAAATGGTTGCACATTAATTTATGACTTTAAAAAGTAATTTTGTATGATTGTTGAATTTCATGACCAACTAATGGGTGACTATAGTTAGAAGGAATGTGAGTCTGCTCTGTTGTGCCACAGTGAGGCTGCTGATGTTACTGTGAACGATAGATGTTCCACACTTACCTGAGTTGACATAATGGACCATACATATGTATTAAAGGGGGCATATATCAACAGTGAATATGCAAAGATTAACATCAGTGGATCACGTTAACCTGGAATGGCATAACAATTGACTTTCCATCATAATTATTCCTGTATTTCATGGTATTTAATAGCTCAATCAATAACCTCAATGACCATGTTCATTAGGTGCACGAATAATATCATACTAGTTAGTGAAATGAATATTAAAATTTGATGTAACTGAGGCAACCCAGTTTTCTGGTCTAGGAAAGTAAAGCTGAGGAACCATCTCAAGTAGCCTGGTCTATAATCACAAAAGCAAAATTATGTAGCATTCAACAAGAAATAAGATCAAACAATTTTAATAATAAAGTTAACTAATAATTTATCTGGAAGATGTTTAAACAAAATCCTATAGACAGTAATTGCTAGTGTCTGGTGTCATGTTGAGTGTTTGATGTGGATTTTCTTAATCATTATTTACAACAACCCTAGCAAAATGTGCTTTTATTCAGTTTCAAGTGAGAAGACTGAGACTGGAAAGAAAGGCAAAATTGTACAAACATTAGCAAGGAATTAGGTTAAGATGATTTTGTTCACATTTGGCCATACTGCTAGTGAATGAACCTATCTGAAAATTATTAAGAAAACCAATTATGTATTAGGAAAACATATATTGGTTAGTATTGTCATTAATAAAAAGTCTGTGCATCTACTTCTAAATAACCAAATGCCTCTTTAATTGCTTCTTTCACATACTGTCCCTTTGATGTTTATGTTTTCCTTGTCAGGATTTTGATTTTCCTGAGTTAAACAAAAAGTGTGTCAACCAGCTGGAGACATGACTTAGCAGTTAAGTGCATGCTCAACTCTTACAGGGGCTCTGAGTTCTGTCCCCTGCACGTACATCTGGTGAAACACTACTGCTTATAACTTCAATTCCAGGGGATCCAATGCCTCAAGCATCCATGGGAAAACTGTACTCATTTACATACAGACACACACACACACACACACACACACACACACCTGTACACCTGCAGATAATTAAGAACAAAATATTATAAAACTGAATTAATAAGCTATATTATTATACATGATGATTCAAGTATTAGTTTATTAACCAATCTATGTATCTATGTGTCTTTGTATGTACCTATTACCTTTCACCTGTCTGTCTATAGTAATTAGTTTATCAACCAACCTACATATCTATGTACCTATCTGTGCATCATCTATCTATCTATCTATCTATCTATCTATCTATCTATCTATCTATCTATTTATCTATCTGTCATTTATCTTTCTGTCTATATATACCTAACCTATCATTTTTCGACTGACTGTTAGTCTATATATCCACCTACCTACTACTTATATTATTATCTGTTGACCTCATATGAAGTTGGGGCTTTCCACCTGGCAGTGAGAGACTCTATCTGCCCCACTCAGGGTTGTACATCTCCGTAACAAAGCTGTGCCTACAAACACTCCATGTGGAATCAGCAGACAGATGATGCTTACATCATCTTCTGTCCCAGTGAGTTCATTTCCCTCCAGTGAAATGATGCCTGGGGATTTAGTCATGTTCACTGATGAGTAGCTACACAAACATACACAAAAAGTAAGGAAGCCTGCTCCTGTGGTGCACAAGATGTGCTCAAATGCAAAATCCCTCTTTTAATCAAGTAAGTGAGAACAACTGAACCCATATGAATGTTTTCAAAAGTTTAATCAAGAGCATGTGGGACTGGACAAGTGCACACTTATTTTCAATATTTTTTTCTAATGGAGAAAAAAATTGCAATGTTGCCTACTGAAGCTTCAGGAATGTGGAACAATGTTGCATATTCAGAACATGGAAGGGACAATTACCTTGTGCTCCATTCCTGAAGATTTCTTGATGACATCCATCAACACATCATTTACTGAGATTGCAGTAAGTGGCAGAAAGACATGGAAAATAAAATATACTTACTGAGCACTTTGCTTTGGTCCAAATGAATGGTTACAATGACAGGAATCAGTAAATATAAACATAAATTTAAAGGCAGTGGGAGGGGCCTGGAAAGATGGTTCAGCAGTTAAGAGCACTTGCTGCTCTTCCAAAGAACTGGAGTTGGATACCAATCACACATGGTGTGCACCTCAGAGTTATCTAGATATAACTGCTGCTTCAGGGGATATGGTGCCTTGTTCTGGCTTTGAAAGTCAGAATTCCACTCATATGGCTCATATGGCACACACAAACACATATGCACATAAATAAAAATAAATCTAAAGACACAGGAAGAGGACACTCATCCATAGGAACTTTTCTTATAGGGATTTAATAGTAATGTTTATGAATTCTCATGTTTAGCTGAGCAGGAGAGACAATAGAGTACACAGATTGTACATAAGACCTTACATGTGAAGATTATGTTAATGAATTGAAAATTATTTTAATTTCATCTACAGATTTTGTTTAAAATAATCTTGGTCTTTTGCCATATCAATTTATTAATCTGAGAGCACTTGTTATCATTGTAAATGTGTCCTCATTATGGTAGATTAATTTGGGGAGGAAAGAGCAGAGAGTGAGCACCAGATGTTTGGGTTTTAAGACACTGAATGTTGTCTTTTGCTACAGCACAAATGCAGGTGGATAATCATGAGACTAGTGCCACGTACTTAACTCTTTTTTACTACCTTAGTTAGTAACACCAGGTGCACCATGTACTCAAACCCTAATCACAGATGCTTTCAAAGCTCTATCATCTTTATCTTTCTGTCTGTCTATCTATCTGTCTGTCTGTCTGTCTGTCTGTATGTCTGTCTGTATGTCTGTCTATCTATCTATCTATCCACCCGTCCATCCACATATATATCCACATATCTTTATCATCTATCTCTATCTATCCACACATCTATCTCTCATCTATATATTCACACATCTATCTATCTAATTTATCCTCTATTTCTAATCTATTTAATGTGCGTGTACGTGAGTATGCATATGCATGCTTGTGTGTGTGTGTGTGTGTTTGCAGGAGCGTAAAGCAGCAGATAACTTCTTGGAGCTAATTCTTTCCTTCTACTATTTGGGTCCTTGTGATTAATGTCAAGTTGTCTGGCTTGGCAGCAAGTTCTGTTACCTGTTAAGCTCTCTCTTCAGCCCTGGCTTTATAGCCATTATTACCAATCAAATGCAAAACATTGAGACATTATGGTTAATCTCTCCCAAATTAAATAAATAAGTACTTTTGGATAGCTGTTTAGAGACATAATAAAATAGTAGACTTCATACTTTCAAATGTACAACTCAATAAGCTTTCACATATGTAGCCAGTCATGAACCATTATTATAATTATTAAATGAACATATTTACAACTCAAACTTCTTTTCCTGAGACACTCCATCTCATCTCACCTTAACCCACTCCCGGCCTGAGATAACAGCTGATTTGCTTCTTGTCATCATAGATTACTTTGCACATTGGAATTTTGATTTTGTTTTTGTTTTTCAAGACAGGGTTTCTCCACATTGCTTTGGAGCCTGTCCTGGAACTAGCTCTGTAGACTAGGTTGGCCTTGAACTCACAGAGATCTGCCTGCCTCTGCCTCTAGAGTCTTGGGATTAAAGGTGTGCACCACTAAGCCTGGCCTGCAGGTCAGAATTTTTAAGTAAACAGAATCAAGGTTTATTCTCTCCTATCTGTATTTACCACTAAGGACTATTTTTAATCCATCTATGCAGTGTTTGTATCTGCCTGCCCACTCCTGATGGTATATAGTCATTCCTTTGTATTGTTGAACTGTACTCTATTATTTATTTCCATCTACTGTGGTAAAATTCTCAAAAGCAACTTAAGAGAGAAAGGATTTATTTTAGCTCCTTGTTCAAAGGTACAGTTGTTCATGGTGGAGAAGTCAATACAAAAGGACCTTGAAGCAAAAGTTCTCACCACATTCAAAATCAGGAAACAGAGCAAAGATTGTGAGACCCTCTCCATTTATACAGCTCAAGATCCCAGTCAAGGAATAGTGCCACACAATAGATGTGTCTTTGTAGCTTAATTAATCCAATCCCCAGAAACCCATCTCCTAGGGGATTCTCAGTTCTGTCAAACTGACAATTAACATTACCCATCACAACTGGAACACCATGATTTGTTTATTCATTCACATGTTGGCAGCCATTTGGGACTTTCTAGTTTCTGGCTATTAAAAATAATTTTTCATCAGCAGTAGTCTAAAAATCTTAATTAGTATAAGTATTATTTCCTCAGGAGCAAATAATCAAGAACAGAACCATTAGGTCTTGTGCTACAGGTATCTATTTGCTTAATTTTAAATGAAAGCAACCAAACATACTAACATTTTTATAAAATTGTTAAAAATTTCATATTGCCAACAAAAGCACAAGAGAAATCCAATTTCCCCAATATGCAGTACCAACACTGATACAGTTGGGTTGGTATGTTTCAGACATTCAAATAAGCATATAAATTAAGTTTCGTTGTGGCTTTGGTCAGTGCATTGCAGTGACTAATGACATGGTACACCTTTTATGTGTTTAGTTACCACCAAAATGTGTTTCTTCCTTGGCAAAGAATATTGTAAATCTTTTGATGAACTTCATGATATCCTATTTATTAACGGTTGGTTCTAATATTGTCATTACTGGGGCCTTGTTTAGAAAGTCATTTCCTGTGCCAGTGAGTACAAGTATATTTCTACTTTCTCCTTTATCACATTCCATTAAGGTCCTTGATCCACTTGGAGTTGAGTTTTGTGCAGGAAAATGAAGATCAAATTTTATTCTTTTATATACAGTTTGATCAGCACCACTTGTTGAAAATGTTTTTATTTTTGTTTTCTTCCAATGTATACTCTATGGCATCTTCAACAGAGTAGTAGTGTAGACTTAAATGTATATCCTCTATGCCTTTCCCGTTATTAATGTGTATATTCTTTTCTAGTAACATGCTGTATTTTATTATTATAGCTCTGTAATACAGCTTGCAATCTGGGATGGTAAACCCTCTAGCAGTTTTATTTTAATTGTTCAGTATTATTTTGCATTTCTTGAGTTTTTTGTCTTTTCATATGCAATTTAATTTTTTTTAAATTCCTGTGAAGAAATCAGTGTAATTTGTCAGAAAACCAGAAGCAGATCTGTCAGATGATCTACCTCTACCATTCTCGAACAAACAGCTGAAGCTCTGTACACACTACAACAGATATAGCTGCTCATCCACATTCGTTGTTGCTGTGTTCACACTAGTCAGAAAATAGAAGCAACCTAGAGAGCCATCAACTAGTGAATGGCAATGGAAGTGTGGTACATTTTTGAAGTAGAACATTATTCAGCTGTTAAGAAAAATGAAATGATTACTGTATTCAGGTAAATAGATGGAATTGGAAAAAATCATTCTGAATGAGGTAGCATAGATCCAGAAAGACAAATGCCATGATTTCTTTCACTTGTGGATATTAGCTTTGAATCTTCAAATATGCAGTACCCATAGATAAGAGGAAATTAGTAACTACTCTAGGATTTTTTTCAAGGGAATGGAGAAAAACTACAGTGGTATAAAGAGTTAAAGAGAAATAATGAAACAGTAAGAGTTAAATTGGCCTTGGGGTTGGGAGGGCAGTGTACACAAAAGGAATAAACAGAGGGATCATGGGGTGACAATGCTCTTATTATATATTGATGCTAACAAATAAGCTCATTTCCAGGAATCAGTTTCTTCCTTTGGAATATTTTGTCAGTGAGGTCTCATATACTTCCAAACATTGCAGGGTATTATTGTCAATGCCATTTTATCCTCTAGAACTTCATAATAAGGTCCTGAACACACCATATAATTTAGTCATAGAACACAAAGAAATTCAGCTGGTATTTACCTGGAAACGTCTACCTACTGGCTAACTTCCATAGTGGCGGAAGGTGCTATGTGTGTTACTAGAGGAGAAAAGTGATCTTCACTGTCACCCAGCTGCAAAGCCTGGGAGGTACGTAACAACTGGCCTGGAAAGATATGCTCACTGTAAAATAGGGGCACAAACATCATGGGAGTAGCAAAGCCAATATTTGGTTATGGATATTAATTTATTGAACATATATTATGATATTGGATATATATGATAATAATCTATTTCTTTATTTTGTGACATTTTTGTATTTTTTTCTTTTGTAGTTTTAGAGTAATAAAGTATTATAAAATGAATTAGGCATGCATTCTCCCCTCTTTAACTTTATGGAAGATTATATGCAGAGATGGCAATCCTCTGGATTTTATCTCTGGATGTAGACAATATTAATAACATATTAATATTTAGTATTATGGTCTCATTTTATAGATGAGGGATAACTGATATAGAGAGGCCACCTAACTTGCCTTAAGTTAGGATGCAAGAGGTGAATGATGGATGCAAGAGGTGAATGATGGATGCAAGAGGTGAATGATGGATGCAAGAGGTGAAAGTGTACAGACTCTAAAATTCAAGCTCTTCAACACTGTATCTGAACTCTTTCTCTCAACTATGTTCAAGTTTTCTAATCTCATCTGTCTTCCAAGGTTTTTGTTTGGTTTTCAAGACAGAGTATGATGCAGCCAACATAGGCCCCAAACTTACATTGCCAAGGCTGGCTTTGAACTTGATCTTACTGTCTCAGCCTCCTGAGTACTGCAGTGACAGGTATGTACCTATATCCAACTTCCTTGGTTTTAAATGAAACAATATTCTCCCAGAAGGAGGCAAAGTTGCAATGTGGGCCACAGAGACATACTTTTATTTCTTTTGGCTAACTGCTCATCTCCTCCCCCATAGCTTTCATTCACACTAACAAAATTAGGAATATTGCTTCTCAGGCTAACATGACACATTGGTGTGAACATAAATTAACAACTTCTATGCTTACTGTGTCTGCATCACAATTTGTTGGCAGGAAGATATTCAGTTAAAAGTTTTTCTTGCATTTGAGTCCCACCCTACAAAATGAAACTCATACCTGGTGCTATTACTAGGGCCAACTTCCTGTGGCTTATGAGGTATAGGCTTTAAGGGAGAACCTACTATTATTATTCGTTCAATGTATATAATATTTAGTAATTGCCTCATGACTTATCATTATATCAGTATTAGTGTATCTTTTAATCCTCATCAGAGAAGCATTCTTTTTCATTAGATAGGGATCAATATGTAGTCCCAATTAAGCAACTCCTTCTTTCCTGGATGTGGTTTAGAAGCTGTAGTAAATAAATTTTTGCCTGTCTCAGTATTCACAAATGTTCTCCTGGATTATCTTCCAGAGAATGGTAATGAGAGTCTTACATATGGACTCATCACTCATTTTGGTAGATTTTTAAATCTATATGGGTTAATTTGTGCAAATGCAAAATCTGAACAATACTGAGTTTTCAGCATATAACACAATATGTTTCAAGTCACTTAAGTCTTTCTTAATTTTTCTCTTCAGTATCTTTTAGCATATGACTTCTGCCTATTTTCTCAAGTGTACCAATGTAAGTCTTGATGATTTTGAAATTAGTGTTTTATGTTTTAACTTTGGACTTTCTATTTCTGGTATTTACAAAGACAATTGAGTTTTTCATATTGATCTGAAAAACTAGAGCCTTCATACTAATGAGTTATAGTGGTATTTTTGTATAGATTGCATTATATTTTGTACTAAGTTCATTCTACATGGTAATAAAGAATTCCTCCTAATATGATGTCATTTCCTTTTTTATTCATTTATTTATTTTTTGCTTGCTTTATTGCATTGGCTAGCACCTAAAAGTGCAATGTTGAATAGACATGTGATATCAGATATCCTCATCTTTCACCAGACCTAAATAAATGAATTTGGTCCTTCACCATTAAGTCTGTTAGCAGTGGGTTTCTATAGATGCCTTTCTGAAGTTGAGAGAGTTTGCTGAAAGATTTTGTCAAAAACACATGTTAAATTTGTAAAATACATTTTTCTTCACTTATTAAATAAGGACCATACTGTTCTTATTTTTCTTAATTGGTTAACATGAAGTATTGCAGTTCTTTAGTTTGAAATATTTCATTAGATTTTGGTATTAAACTCAACTTGATAATGATGTAGTGTCTTCACAATATTGACCTCTATATGCTAAATTTATTTGAAAACTTTTTAATATGTTTATAATGGATACAAATCTATATAATATTTCTCTATTTTGTAATAGTTTTGATTTTTTTTAGTGTTAGTGTAATTCAAATTTTATAAAATGAGTTAAGTGTTTTCTCCCCTCTTTAACTTTATGGGAGATTGTGTGTTGAAATATCAATTCTCTGATTTTTACCTCTGGATCTAGAAAATATATGAACAATATTAACAATATATTAATATTTGCTATGATTGTCTCATTTTATAGATGAGGAATAATTTATATAGAGAGGTTGCCTAACTTGCCTTAAGGAAATGATGGATATAGCATGTGAAAATGTACAGACTCTAGAATTCATGTATATCAAACTCTTTCTCTCAACTATGTTCACATTATCTAATCTCATCTGACTTCCAAGGTTTTTGTTTGGTTTTCAAGACAGAGTATGATGCAGCCAACATAGGCCCCAAACTTACATTGCCAAGGCTGGCTTTGAACTTGATCTTACTGTCTCAGCCTCCTGAGTACTGCAGTGACAGGTATGTACCTATATCCAACTTCCTTGGTTTTAAATGAAACAATATTCTCCCAGAAGGAGGCAAAGTTGTAATGTGGGCCACAGAGACATACTTTTATTTCTTTTGGCTAACTGCTCATCTCCTCCCCCATAGCTTTCATTCACACTAACAAAATTAGGAATATTGCTTCTCAGGCTAACATGACACATTGGTGTGAACATAAATTAACAACTTCTATGCTTACTGTGTCTGCATCACAATTCATTGGCAGGAAGATACTCAGTTAAAAGTTTGGTTCTGATATTTTTTTTCTACTAAGTAGTATGAGTTTGGGGGAAGAATATAACTGATAAGTGGATCACAGGGGTTCCTGCATGTTTCCTTTTCTCTAAGGTGAAGATGCTTAGCTCCTACTAGCTGGTTTGCCATTACCCTCTTCAGCAACACTACTTCTTGAAAGGAATGAAGGAATGGGGACTCAGTATAGTATTTCTCTCAACTGTCATTTGGATGTTCATTTCAGGATTCAGCTTTGTTAAGGGAGCCTCAGAGATGTTCCCAACATTGTTTATTTGTTTGAAGAGGATTCTATGGTCTTTCTTGACATGTATATGCTCATTGTGCCAAGCTCATTCCACTGCACAAAGACCTTCAACACACTGATATATTTGAAGAAATGTAAGAAGCAACTAAGATAAAGTGTTTTACAAATTTCTAGTAATAGTTTTTATTTTTCACTGCTTACCCATTAAGAAAACTCCACTGAGTATTTCAGAAAATGCTAGACCTATTTCTAACAGCTAAATAATATGGGTAATATATATTAAGGTTCCCTTAGAAACTGAAAATATCAGAAAATATGGGATAAGTATGCATACACACATGTATATATGAACCAATACTTATATAATAACTATAATGTAATACAAACAATACAACAATATTTGATATAAAGCACTGGTGTCATGAAAAGAGATGACCAGCTGTTCCATAATCATGTGTCTATAGCTGAATACCTGGCAAAATCAATGATTTTGATGGTCAGAGATTTGAGAGACAAGACATCTATGTATGACGTGGCTTCCAGCCTAGGCCTGTCAGCCAATGAACCAGGAGCAACCAGGACAGAAGAAGATGGATGATTCAGTCCTACAGTCAGATAGTCAATTCAACCAACCTCATATCTCTCTCTCTTTCCCTCTCTCTCTCTCTCTCTATTTAGGCTCTGAAAGTGTTGGATGATACCCATCCCATTTATCCACTAATTTAAATCCTAATTGCTCTGGAACTACCCTCACAGACACACCTAGAAATAATGTTTGTCTAGCTGTCTGGGTAGACGAAGGCTCAGTGTTAGTCTGACACATAAAATTAACCATCACAGTGTGATTCTGTGGTGAAAAAACTCATTGGCTATGACTTGAAACTGAAAACCAGTCTTGAAGTACAGTTTAAATCATATAAGATATATGCAAAATATATCACATACAGTAAAAATTAGTCCTCAAAATTAAAATATCAAGTGCTTAATATACTTTTAAAATATGCTTTTAAAATCAGCATGTAAAGCTCTCTATTTTTAGGAATCCTCCCCTGACTGACATCTTTGCATCCAGATTGCTCAAGTACTGAGCACTCAGCTGTTAAGGAGTCAGTCTGCATGTGGGGGTTCTTGTACATTCCGCTCATTCTGTCCTCTCCATAGAACGTTCAAGGGTAAGCAGAATGCCTTTCACAGTGCCTAGAGCTGGGCTCCATATAGCACAGGACTTCAGGTGTGATTATACTTTTTCACGATCTCTACGTTTTACATGTAGCAAACAGACTGCTGTGCCTTCTCTTCGGAGCAGTTTCTTTCCCCAGACTATTTAGTGTCACAATTTCTAGGAAGTCGACATTTGCAATTGCTTAAATATTTCCTGTCAAACCTCTGAGTTGTTGGAAAGATGAGCTGAACTTTAGGAGATATTATTTTCTAGAGAGAACTTTAGCCTCATTTAATACCATATCCCAAGAAAAATACGTCATGCCATTTCAGGCAGATTTCAAACCTCGTGTTTATCCCTCCTCCAGTGTGCCGGCTCTTCTGCGGAATGAAATGTCTTCAAATCGCTGAGGCTGTAATTTCCATGACAGTGTCGTCCATCTCATTTCTTGCCTGTCCTTTCAGTTTTATGAAGGTTAGAGACATTCTTCCTGGGTGTTTGTCAAATTGTTTATCTACTCTGGAACCAGCTACCCATGCTCTGCTCAGAATATTTTATGCAGATTCCTCCTTCCCTTGTTCCATGGCACCTCAAAAAACCTGCAGCACTATGCCAGGAAGAGAAACATCTTTGATGGCTGCATCATTTGCTTTGAACCATATTCCTTCATGTCAGCTTCTGCTGCCTACTGGTTGGGCTCAGAATGTATGCTGTGTCAACAGACTGACTGTTTCTGTTTGGTCATGAGTCTGTTATGCATTTCTGTATTACTCCAGTTCAGTGCACACATGGGATCCAAGGCTCCACTCCATCAGTATTCAAACCTGTTGTTCCCATATGGAAGAAAATACACATGAATTCACATTCTCTTCCTCTCCCCCACTTTTCTCCCTCCTTCCCCCTCTTATCCTCTCCCCTCTTCTGTTTTTCCCACATTGTCTGCCCTTCTTCATCTCTCTCTGTTTATTCATCTCATAAGATACTTTATAAGTTCAAAAGAAAGGGAAGTTACATGTTTTGTCATTGATTAATGCATTAAAAAAGGGCTATAGAATGCAACCACATACTCAACATTGTACAGTAGGAGGAACAAAAGAGTAAATAAAATAATTTTCTTGACTTGTAGAAATGAAGCATTTTTAAGAGAACAACATGGAGACTCTGCTGGTGGTTATTTTTAACTGCAGACTAGATACAACCTAGAGTCACTTGGAAAGAGAATTCTAATGAAAAACTACCAAGATCAGGTTGACCTGTGGTCATGTCTGTGGGATATTGTCTTGTTTTTGACTGATTCAGGAAGACCCAGACCATTGTGGGCAGCACTGTCTCCACAGCATGGGGTCCTAAACAGCATAAGGGAGCAGGGCTAGCTGAAAGCAAGCAAGCATATAGGCAAAGATACTTATTTTTTCTCCTGGCTGTGGATACAATGTTCCTAGGTGTTTGCGCACCTGCCTTTATTTCCCTGATGAACTATACTTGGAGTCAAAGAAAAATTAAACAAAACCAAAAAAGAATCCTTTTCTCACCTATGTTCCTTTCTGCCAGGATGCTTTGTCATAGCAGTAGAAATGTACTAGAAGGCAAATGAAGACAAAGTTGGAGTTTTCTGTCTAGGATTGGAATATGATGCTTTTGGAAACTCTTATGCCCAAGAAGGATGATGCCATATTCCAGAGTTGCTGGTTCCTCATTTCTAAAGAGGAGATTTTTTCTGAAAACAATTGTTTTCTTGCATTTGGATATATGTCATTCTACATTTTGGCTAATACAGAAAAGCTGTATTCTTGAGAAGCAAAAATGTAGTTCAAATGTTAGCATAAAACGAGGGCAGTTATTGTCATGTGGACAAAAATATTTTCCTACAAACTATCATATGGAAAACATGGTGTATGGCAGAGAGTAACAATGAGACTGGGATGAACAGGGCTTACAAACAAAGACACATCCAAAATGGCCAGTGTTAAGACTAATGTTGTTAAAAAAAAAAAAAGGTGATACAGTTTTTCCAGTTTTTCCTCTCCTCCTCTTCTCCTGCCCCTTAATTTTAACTTCATTTCTGTATTTCTGTTCTCCTGGCAATTAATCAGGTTTTGGCTTCTGCTAATTGTTAAATGCTTTGAGATGTATTTTGGTAAGGACCACAAATACATATTCCTAGAATAGAGTGTGAGGAGCAGCAGAGAAAGTCATGATGAAATGGCAGAGTGGGCTCAAGAGACTTCCAACACACACACCTTTAAGAGATGTGTCTGATTTCAGAGGAGACAGCTCTGTGATGGTCTGCACTTCATGAAGACCATGAAGGGATGTTAGTGTTTAGCTTAGTGTTGTTTGGCAAATGAAGGAAATGTAACCATTTGAGAGGAGAGTCTTGAAGAGTGAGATGTGATGGTATGGTGTGTTGAAGGATCACTAAATGCATCACATCTAGAACTAGCTACAACAAGACTACTCTTTGATGCATTTATTACTCTAATGTAAATAAAGGGATACACTGGGGAGTCTTGACACACAGTGGGTCAAAACTACAGAGCAGCTGGAAGCAGTGAGGAGCAGAGAGAGCTAGACTAGTTCCTCAGGGACCAACACAAGAACACCAAGCAAAGGGCCCACATCAGATTGCAGAAGTTGTATCTATACTGAAGTTGTTTACCCATGAATAATCTGTTGCTCCTGGGAAGAGATGATTCCTTTCTGAAGGAAAAGCCCTATAATTTTGAATCTCAGAATGTTCCTGAGCTATAATCAGTGAAATCTGGGCACACAAAATATTTTAAATGTAAAGAAAACAGATCCAAGAGCAAAAAAAAGCACTTGGAAAAAAAAAAGGAAATGAAACAGTAGATTTGCAGCCCCTAAAAGTAAAGATATTGCCATTATCAAACATCACCTACTAAATAATAAGATAATAAGCATACAATATTTAAGAAGAATGTAAAAACAAGTAAATTTTAAAAAATTCAAAGTGGGAGACCACAAACCTTTAAATGTATCAACTATTAAGTTATCATTAGAAGATTATTATACAGCAGCCTAGAACTAACCAAGTGGAATGGATTTCTACAGCATAAGAAATAAAACAGAAATTATAGAAACGATCTGAAAGTTTTATAGGATAAAAGCTGGCAGGATACTTGACCCTCATTGCAGGGCCACTGCTAAAGAGGCCTCAGCTGGAGAGTGTCAGGTCCCAGCTAGATCCACGTATTGGTACAGAAACATCCTGAGTATCAGCCAGCCTTTGACCCCCCATCTCCAGGCCTTGGCTACAGGTGAGTCTGGGACCAATTCGAGTGGACTCTACCCTACACCCTTCCCCGGGAATTCCATGGGATGACCCCGGATCCCCCTGCCTCTGTGTCCTGTCCCCATCAAGAGCACTCTTGGAGCTCTGATATACCCCCACCCACCCCTACCTAGACCCTGCCCTCCCCCTACCCTGTGCCCTAACCTGCCCACTGTCCCACCACTCTTATTGAGCACTGGGACAGAAGGTGGTGCCAACAATCCAAACACCTTCAGTGAACTTCCAGGGTTGGCTCTGAACACAGGAGAATTGCCTATCCATGCGGGACCACCTGTAATTTCTACCTGCCTGGTCTCTGACCCCCACCATTGGTCCTCTACTGGAGTTCCGGACCCCTCCCAGAGATCCACCTATCTCTGCAGGACCACTCTGAGTTCCTGCCAGCAGGATCCATGACCCTGGTCACAGGGCTTCTGTTAAAGATGCCTCAGCTTGAGAGAGAGCCAGGCCCAGGCTCAATCTGCCTATAGGCACAAGGAACATCCTAAGTCCAAGCCTTTGGGATATTTGACCCCCATCACCATTCTTCTGCTGGAGCCTGATCCCTGACCCCTATCTCTGGGCCCCTGCCTGTGGAGAGACCTCCTAGAGAACTTGGAAAACCCAGAGCTACAGATATCGAACCTCTGACCCACATAAGCCCACAGGGGAAGTACCACAGAGAGAGGGAGAGACCCCACCAACACCTATTGAAAGAAGCTATGGGAAAAAATGGCAATACAAGAAAACACCTAACAACAGAAAAACAAGCATGACACCACCAGAATCTAGGGAATCTAGACCAACTAGACTGGAAAACAACAAAGCAGATGAAGCAGAAGGGAATGACTTAATTATCATCATAAAAATGATATAGGCCCTCAAAGAAGATGTGAGAAAAATCCCTTAAAGAAACAGAAGAAAAAACAAACAAAAAATTGGAAGAAATGAACAAATTTCTTAATGTAGAGAAAGCCAAGAAAAAACAATTAAGTAGGTGAAGGAAATGGCTCAAGACTTGAAAACTGAAATAGAGAAAATAAAGGCAACACAAATGAAGGAATGCTGGAAATAGAAAAACTGGGCAAAAGACCAGGAACTACAGACGAAAGCATAAGCAAGAGAATTCAAGAGATGGGAGAGAGAATCTCAGGCACAAAAGATAAACTAGAGGAAATAGATTCATCGACCAAACAAAATCATAATTTCAACAAATCCTTAACACAAAACATGCAGGAAATGTGGGACACCGAGAAACGGCCAAACTTAGGAAGAATAGGCATAGAGGAAGACAAGGAAGCCCAGCTCAAAGGTCCCAAAAACACATTCAATGAAATCATCAAGGAAAACTTTCCCAATCTGAAGAAGGACATGCCCATGAAAGTACAAGAAGCATACCGAACACCAAATAGGCTGGACCAAAGAAAAAAGACTCCTCAACATATAATAATCAAAACACCTAACATACAGAATAAAAAAGGAATATTAAGAGAAGCAAAGGAAAAAAGAGAGGTAACATATAAAGGCAGAACCATTAAAATTACACATGACTTCTCCATGGAAACCCTCAAGGCCAGAAGATCCTGGATAGATGTTCTACAAGTACCAAGAGAAATGGATGCCAGCCCAGGCTACTATACCCAGAAAAACTCTCAATTACTATAGATGGCACAAACAAGATATTTAATGACAAAGCCAGATTTTCCCAATACGTATCTACAAATCCAGCCCTACAGAAAGTTTTGGGAGGAAAACTCCAACTCAAGGAAGTTAATTATGTCCACAAAGAAATAGTCAACAGATAATCTCACTACACCAGAAACCAATGGTAAAGCAGGACAAATACATTCACAATACCAGTGCCAACAACAAATCTAAAATAAACAAGCATTAACAATCAATGGTCTTTACACATCCTCAACATTAATGGTCTGAACTCACCTATAAAAAGACACAGGCTAACAGAATGGATACGAAGACAGAATCCATACTTCTGTTGCATACAAGAAACACATCTAAGCTTTAAAAATAAACATTACCTCAGGGTAAAGGGTTGGGAAAAGATCTTCCAATCAAATGGACGCAAGAAGCAAGCAGGTGTGGCTATCCTAATATCTAACAAGTTAGACTTCACACCAAAATTAATCAAAAGAGATAAAGATGGTCATTTCGTATTCATCGCAGGAGAAATCCATCAATACAAAGTCTCAGTTCTGAACATCTATGCCCCAAATGCAAAGGCACCCACATTTGTAAAAGAAACACTACTAAAACTCAAACCTCACATAAAACCTCACACACTTATAGTAGGAGACTTCAACACACTACTCTCACCACTAAACAGGACCACCAATCATAAACTCAAGAAAGAAACAAAAGGACTAACAGAAGTTATGTTTCAATTGGGTTTAAAAGACATCTATAGTATATTCTATCCAAACACAAAAGAATATAACTTCTTCTCTGCTCCACATGGAACTTTCTCTAAAATCGACCACATACTAGGTGGCATAACAAACCTCAACAGATACAAGAGAATTGGAATAGTCACTTGTATCTTATCAGACCACCATGCTTTAAAATTGGAATTCAACAACAATACAAATCGTAGAAAACCTGAAAACTCATGGAAACTGAATAATGTGCAATTGTACCACACCTGGGTCAAAGAAAAAATAAAGAAATTAAGGACTTTCTAAAATCAATGAGAATGAGGACACAACATACCCGGACTTTTGGGACACTTTGAAAGAAGTGTTACCAGGGAAGTTCATTGCACTAAGTGCCCATATGAAGAAAACAGAGGATAGTCACATGAGAGAATTACCAGCACAACTGAAAGCAAACTCAACCTGGAGGGGAGGAGTACACTCCAGGAAATAATCAACATGAGGACTTAAATCAAGAAAATAGAAACCAGGAAAACAATACCAAAAATATCAATGCAACAAAGAGTTGGCTTTTTGAGAAAATCAACAAGATAGACAAACCTTTATCCAAACTAACGAAAAAGCAGAGATAGAACATGCAAATTCACAAAATCAGAATCGAAAAGGGGAACATAACAATGGACACAGAGGAAATCCGGACAATTTTCAGGTTATACTTTGAAAACCTGTATTCCACAAAATTTGAAAATTCCAAGGAAATGGACAAATTTCTGGATAACTACCACTTGCCAAAATTAAATCAAGAACAGCCAAACAACTTAAATAGACCTATAACCCTCAATGAAATAGAAGCAGTCATCGAAAGCCTTCCAACCAAAAAAAGCCCAGGGCCAGATGGCTTCAGTGCAGAATTCTACCAGACATTCAAGGAAGAACTAATACCACTACTCCTCAAACTGTTACACAAAATAGAAACAGAAGGTTCATTGCCAAACTTTTTATGAGGCCACAATAACCTTGATACCCAAGCCTCACAAAGACACAACTAAGAAAGAAAACTACAGACTAATATCCCTGATGAACATCGATGCAAAAATACTCAATAAAATACTGGCAAACCAATTTCAAGAATACATCAGAGAAATTACCCACCATGACCAAGTAGGCTTCATCCCTGGATTGCAGGGATGTTTTAACATATGAAAATCTATCAGCGTGATCCTCCATATAAACAAACTGAAAAAGAAAAACCATATATATGATCATCTCCCTAGATGCTGAAAAAGCCTTCGACAAAATTCAACACCCTTTCATGATAAAGGTCTTGGAGACATCAGGGATAACAGGAACATACCTAAATATAATAAGAGCAATATACAGCAAACTAACAGCCAACATTAAACTGAATGGAGAGAGGCTTAAGGTAATTCCTGTAAATCAGGAACAAGGCAAGGCTGCCCTCTCTCTCCATATCTCTTAAGTTCTAGCTAAAACTATAAGACAACAAAAGGAGATCAAGGGGATCCAAATTGTAAAGGGAGAAGTCAAATTGTCTCTATTTGCAAATGAATTGATAGTTTACATAAGTGACCCAATAAACTCTACCAGGGAACTCCTACAGCTGATAAAAACCTTCAGCAAACTAGCAGGATACAAGATAAACTCAAAGAAACCAGTAACCCAACTATATTCAGACAACAAAGAAGCTAAGAAAGAAATCTGAGAAACATGACCATTTACAATAGCCATAAACAACATAAAGTATTTTGGGGTAACACTTACCAAACAAATGAAAGACCTATATAATAAGAACTTTGTGGCTCTAAAGAAAGAAATTAAAGAAGATACCAGAAAATGGAAACATCTCCCATGTTTTTGGATAGGAAGAATAAATATAGTAAAAATGGCAATCTTGGCAAAAGCAATCTACAGATTCAATGCAATCCCCATTAAAATCTCAGCACAACTCTTCACTGACCTTGAAAGGATAATAATCAACTTTATATGGAAAAATAAAAGACCCAGGATAGCCAACACAACCCTGTACAATAAAGGAACTTCAAGAGGCATTACCACCCCTGACATTAAGCTCTACTACAGAGCTATAGTTCAGAAAACAGCCTGGTATTGGCACAAAAATAGACAGGTAGACAAATGAAATCGAATTGAAAATCCTGATATAAACACACACATTATTGAACACCTGATTTTTGACAAAACTGTTAAAAGAATACAATGGGGGGAAGAAAGTGTCTTCAACAAATGGTGCTGGCACAATTGGATGAGGGTTTGTAGAAGACTGCAGATAGAGCCATGTCTGTCACCACGCACAAAACTCAAGTCCAAATGGATCAAAGACCTCAACATCAATCCAGCCACACTGAACCTCTTAAAGAGAAAATATGAGGTATCCTTGAACAAATTGGTATAGGAAACCGCTTCATGAAGACAACTCCAGGAGCGCAAACACTGAGATCAACAATTAATAAATGGAACCTCTTCAAACTTAGAAGCTTCTGTAAGGCAAAGGACACACTGAACAAGACCAAAGGGCAGCCCACAGACTGGTAAAAGGTTTTCACTAATCCTACATCCGACAAAAGTCTGATCTCCAAAATATAAAAAGAACTCAAGAAACTAGTCAACAAAACACTACATAAGCCTATTAAAAAATGGGGTAGAGAACTGAAGAACGAATTCTCAATAGAGGAAATCTAAAAGACTGAAAGACAGTTAAGAAAGGGCTCAACATCCTTAGCTATCAGGGAAATGCAAATCAAAACAACTTTGAGATACCTTCTTGCTCCTGCCAGAATGACTAAAATTAGAAACACCAATGACAACTTATGCTGGAGAGGATATGGAGAAAGGGGAACACTCTTCCACTGCTGGTGGAAGTGCAAACTTGTATAACCATTTTGGAGATCAGTATGGCGTTTCCTCAGGAAAATAGGAATTAGTCTACTACAGGACCTGGCAATCGCCCTCTTAGGCATATACCCAAATGATCCACACCTGTGCAACAAAGACATGTACTCAACTATGTTCATAGCAGCATTATTTGTAATAGCAAGAACCTGCAATCAACCTAGATGCCTCTCAACTGAAGAATGAGTAAAGAAGATGTGGCACATCTACACAATGGAATACTATTCTGCAGAAAAAAAATAATGGAATCTTGAAATTCACAGGCAAGTGGAGGAAATAGTAACTGACCCTCAAGGCTCAGACTTATGGCTCTAAATCTACCAGCTAAGCTTGGCATCCCCAGACTGCATGATCTCTCCAAAGAGCTCTGCCAGCTGGGATCCAAGTGTGAAAATCATGATCCTGTGGCAGCCATTTTGGATACAAATCATGATGTGCAGTTATGCTTGATGCTGGAAAACAAAACAACAACAGCTTCTGCTCTCCTGGGAAATGCAATGTATCTGCCTCCTATTAATTCATGAAATAGTTGCAACATACATGAGGCCAAATAGAAAGTGACAAAATTAGATGTGAAAGTTAATTGACTTGCTATCAGAGTTCAATCTTTCAAATTTAAGTTTATTAGTAACAGTAAGATTAATCAGACAAAATTATATATTTAAGCAATAACATTAATGAGACTAAAAGTTTAAAATTCTTCATATACAAGAAGAAAAGAAATTTTCCTTGGACTTGTACAATAATTATACTGGCGTTAGAACAGAAAGCAAAGTCTGAAAAGGCAAGAAAGTTTTTTACAGTATCTTTGCTTTCTCAAAATGTTGCAGTTAAATTAAAAATTACCCATAAAAGGCAAGGAAAACTCTTGTTTAGAAATAAAAAAATTCAGTGGTGTGTGGTCCAACTTAAAACATTAAAAAAGTATATATATAATCAAAGGAAGCAAAATAAATAATAAAGAAATCAGTGAAACAGGAAAACATGTAGTAAAGATGCCAACTAATATAAAACATCCCTTTGACATTAGGGAAAGCATCTCTACTAGAAGTTCCATCAAACTTTCATGGAGTTTGTAATTCTTTATTCGTGGAGAAATTATTTGCAGAAACTGGGGTGGGGAGCATATCAAACTCATTTTGTAAGACTAGAGTAACTTGGAGATGGAAACCAATGAAAATTTGCAAGAGATGGTTAATGATGGACAGGTTATGTTCTAAAATGGACCTAAATTAAACTGATTGGAAAACAGACTCAAAAATCCAAAAGTGTTAAACCTTAACACTTTAGTTCTAAAATCTGAGATAGAACAGTATGAGCCCTGAAAATAGGAAAGAATATATTTGTGTTAGAAATATAAAAAAGTATAAATATACTGTCTGAATATATTTTGTTTGAATTAATTTCTGAAGTCAGGACTATCAAAGAAGAGAATATTTAACAACACAAATCTAAGGGCAGGAAAACGCGCAAGCAGGGCAGGTGCTGAGCGACTCTGTGCGAATGCAAAGTGCCATGGGGAAATGGGCAAAAAATGAGAAGCAGTGAGTGCCTTCTCAGGTCCACTTTGATAGCAAAGATCTCCTTTGCTGTAAGGAAGAGGCAAATGTCTCAAAGCTGTGGTGAGTCCACCTGGTTAAGCAAGGGATCTTGCCCATTGGGGAAGGTGGGGGAGGGGAGCGGCCTCTGCCGCCTGGGTGAAACCCAGGTCCCATGAAAATCCTAATCCCACTTCTGACACCAGATATCACGGTTAAATAAGGATCAGGATAAACAAATAGTCCGAATAGATGTTTATTCAGGGAGAAATAACTTACAACCTAGACAGATGAACACCAGGAAATTCAACCCGATGCTCTCCTGTCCTAGTCACACCAGCAAGAGAGCTTTTCTGGGCTCTTCCTCTGATCTCCTTTCACAGGTCACTTCCGCCCATAGCTCCACCCCCAAATGGGCGTGGTCAGTGCCACAGAAGGACTATCTCACTACACTTATCAGAAGTAAATAGCCTTAAATAATCAAGAATGCTTACAAGAATTACTACTTTTATAATGCAAATGTGAAATTATTCTCAAAATTATCCAGGAAAAGAATTTGGGTCAGTGTTTTCCTCACAGTCTTGATAGCAAAATAAGATAATACATTTATAAAATTATAAATGTTTGAAATAAGAAATTTGTAGCTGGTTTCAAACAGAAAATACAAAATAATCTCTAAATTATGAGACTTGATAAGAGACTTTGTCAGATATAAAATTAGTATACACAACATAATGCACAAAGATTAAAAACTCAGTATATTATATTAATACAGATTTTGACAAATTGGCCAATGTAACTTCTAAGTTCAAAGACAGAAATACACATATGTTAGGGATAATGTATAGCAAAGTCAGTGTTTTGTAACAGGGAGGAAATCCAAATCCTTTAAAATGACACACACCATGACATACAAAGGTGAGGTTGTGGATTAGGGGAGCCTTCTGCACACTTGTTGAGAGTAAAAATCAGTGAGAATGTATCAGAAAATGGTTTCTTCTGTCTCTAGTGTTAATTTAAAAGTAATTAAATGGGCTGAGGAATGAACTCTGTCTACATAGTGCTTGCTGCACAAGCAGGACCCAAGTTATGTTTACATAACCATGTAAAACAAGCTCTTAAGGTGATACATGCTTATAATCCAAGCACTGGGAAGTGGAAAATGATGGACCCCTGGATCACTGGCCAGTCAGTCCAGCCTAACTGGTCATATATTCTACTCCACAAGTTTCTGCCTCAGAAATTCAAACTGGATGGCACCCAAGGGGAGATGACACCTGAGGCCCCTCCACATGCAGGCGCACACACATGTGTCCCCCCCCCCCGCCCCCACCCCAACCTACATGAACATTTATATAAGGACAGCCATATACACTAAATAAACAATTGCATAAACTATGTTAGGTACTGGCCTAGGCTTTTCTAAATATAACCAAAAATCAAGGAAAAAATATCCTGCTTTCATTTAGGAAAGATACTTGTGAATGACCCCATATTCTATACCCAGAATTGCATTCCCGACAAAGAATATTTTATATGCATTTGGAACAGGATATTATATAGCATCCTTGGGAAAACTGGAAGCACAAAGAGTCCACCATCTCCTGTGTTCTGGTTGCATATGCAGGATCTCAATGGAAAAGGTGAGAATCATTTCACATGTACACTAGAATGAAGGCTCAAGAACATGTGTGGGGGGGAATTTAAGAAAAAAGAATGCAATCTGTCGAAAGAAACTTGAATATATACAAACACTAACTATGGAGAATAAGTAAATTTCCATTAAATGTTTATATTTATTTGCATCATTTATTTATGCTTTTATTAATTCCTTTGCATGTATGTGTATTGATGTGTATACAGGTATATAAGTGTGTCCAGGTTAACACACAGATAAATGTATGTAAGTGGTTATGGAGGCCAGAGGGCAAGCTTGAGCGTTGATCATTAGCCATGGCCCACAATGTTGTTTGTTTGTTTGTTTGTTTGAGGCAGGCCTCTCATTGGCCTGAAAATTGTCACTTAGTATAGGTCAGGCAGCCAGTGAGTCCCTGGAATCTGCCTGTATCTGTCTCCACAATTGAGAAATGTGTACTGCCACATCAAGCATTTTTGAAGTTGGGTACTCGGGGATTGAACTCAGGTCCTTGTGCTTGCAAGGTGATTTTATCGCCTATTGTGCCATCTCTACAACCACCTGGAACATTGTTTGTTACACACAAAAACAACATCTGTCATTAATAAGATTAAAGTTGCCAACAACCATAGAAACTCTATTTCACTGTAATAACAAAGAGTCACTGAACTCAAAACTTCACATTTAAAAATTCATCAGAAAATTCACAAAAAATCAGATAGGTTTCACATGGAATTGCAGGTTGTACATTTCTCTTCTAAATTCAAAATTGAATGACTTCAATATTTGAAATTTGTACTGCTAATAAGACATTAGGAGGGGAAGTTCCACTGAGAGAAATCACATAAAAACATACGCACAGTAAAACTACCGTATAAAATTACCCACAGCATATGTGTGTGGCAGGCATATAAAACATAAATGAATTCTATGGTCAGAGATTGGTTTGATCCCTAAGGCAACTCATTATATGTTTGCAACTACTCTAAAATCAGAGAGAACAGTTAGAAATTTGAAGCATTTCTGGTCTCTAGCATTTTAGATAAATTATATTCTGCTTGCACTAACATTTCAAGCACAGTTAGCTCTGTCTGCTGAATCAGATGGCCCCATGAGGCTTGTCAGGCCTGTTGAAAAGTCTATTTGTATTCTGGACCTCTTTGGAGATGAGAAGTTTTCAAGTCTCCTGGTTAATGGGTCAGAGTACATGTAAATGTGATATACTCAAAATCCAAAGAGGACCTCTGGTGACTGACCTGGCAATTTATCCATTACCTTGCAAGGAATGTTTTCATATGTATCAGGTTATTGGCTCTCAGGAAATTATATTGGCATGAAATATCCTTGAATTTTTAGAAATGGTTATTCAGATTGTGGGACTGGGCAATTTTACTAAGCAGTAACAGAAAATGAGTAATATCTAGAACCAAACTTCAAAATCTAAGAAAAAATTTACCCAGAAAGAAAAGGATGATATGGAAAGTGAATTGAGAAAAAAAAATAAATAAAGGAGGGACTGTATAAAAAGCAATTTTCTTACTAGGAGGACGTAAAGGGTTGAGAACCATCTCAGTGGCTAAGAGCATCGGCATTTCTAGGGGACATGGGTTCAATTCCCAGCACCCTCATGGTGGATCACAACCACCTATAACACCAGTTCTAGGGCTTGTTATGCCCTCTTAAATTATCCAAGGATAAATAAAACATTAATGCTTTCTCCCTTTTTCTCTCTTCTTATTGGGATATTTTCTGGATTGGAAAAATAATATAAGGGAGAAAAAATATGTATAATCAGTAATTCCCCTACCACAAAAACCCTACCACAAAAAGTAACTTTCTTGAAGTAAGATAAAGATCACAACAAAATTTATTTTTATTTTATTTTATTTTTTTTATTTTTTAACAGTCTCTTGTACGCTGACTTGACTGCTGTGGCACTCACTATATAGCCCAAAATGGTCTCAAACTCCTGACACTTCCTTCTTCAGCTTCCAAAGTGCCAGGGTTGCAGGCATAGAGACTGACTGAACTGGGACATAACTGCTTTTTAGAAAGTTCCCAATTCTAAAGACAGGACTCAGAAACTTGATCATTCACGAACAGTTTATCCCGTTAAGGATGGGAGGGAGTGATGCGAATATTTTGCCATGTGCAATTGGTAAGATACAAATAAAGGATGTTCAAGGTCACTTTTCTGCTACTTCAACAAAAACTACTACCAAAAACAACTGGTCGAAGGGAAGGTTTATTTGACATCCACTTCCGGGTCACAGTCAATCGCTGAAGGAAACCAGGGCAGGATCTGAAAAGGAATCCAGAGAGGAACACCGTTTACTGGCTGGCTCCCTTGAGGTCTCCTGCCTACAGCTCGGCTAGCTTTCTCACCAAGTACAGACCACCGGACTAGGGCTGTGCCACCCAGAGCAGTCTGCTCTCTCCTCCATCATCTAGGAATCAAGAAAATACCCTCAAGACATGACATTGGGCCAATCTGATGGAGGCAGTTCCCCAAGTGAGACACCTTCAGATAACTCTGGGAAGTTTCAAGCTGACAGCCAAAGATAACTAGGAGAGTGGGAATAAATGCAATAAAAATATATGCATGTATGGGCATGTCCCAACAAAGCCCTTACTCTGAACAAGTAGTGTATGCTAATGTAAATATCCTAAGGAAACTTGAAAAAAAAAGCCAAGTAAAGGTGAAATGAAGACAAAGTAGAAAAAATTCTATCTCATGTAAAATTAGAGAGTGGCTTCCCAAGAATGCTCCCTAACATGAGTCAGTAGACAGGTGACTGAAGATTCTAGACAAGAAGAGCATCTCCTCATCCATTACCAAGCTGTGAAGACCCACTGTAGCCATTCTAACCAGATACAGATTGTAAATATGATGAACTACAACAGAAGACACATCCCTCAGAAACAAAGTACATGCATTATGTACAAAGTAATCATTCTATAAATTGACAAGAATACTTGGGACCAAACTTAAAGTGAAGTAGGTTTAACTGCTATTGTAAAAAGAGAAATCAGGTCGATCTGACAGGAAAACAAAGTAAGTTTCCATTCTATGGAGACACCTAAGATAATTCTAAAGAGTGAAAATTTAGAAGGCATTTAAATAAATGTATGAGGCAGATGTGAAAAATATTAAAGTAGATTTTATCACACTGTTGTCAAAGTGAACAATAAGCCAAAAGCATAAACTGAAATAGTAACATATTAGATGCTGAAAGTTGTAATATTCAAGGAAACTTAGCAACAAATATAAATGTTTCTTCTTCCACTGCCTTACAACAACAAAACGCAGAAACTGCCAGAGATTTAAGAGTAAGTCAACAAGAAGGCTCAGTCATTACTGTCAACCCGTGTAGATCAAAGGAGCACCAAAGCCACCTAAGAATATCAAAGACACAAATAACATCACCAGTCAATCTAGCTCTGTGCTTGTGTGCCATGGATGTGTGCTCATCAATGAGTGCATTTGAATATGAGTGTGTGTGCATGAGAATGCCTTTCTGCGCATGTGTGTGTGTGTGTGTGCATGTGCACATGTGTACTTATGTGTGCTTATTCATCTCTGTGTGTGTGTGTGTGCCTGTATGTATTTTAGCAATGTGTAAATATACATACATAGCTCCTAAGAGGCTGCTGAGTTTGGTCATTTTACAGGAGGGAGCCAATCATGTAGCTACTTAGCTGGAGGATGTAAATCTGAAGAACCTGTTCTTCAGTTAGAATAAGTCATGTGCCTCAGGAGGAGCCATGGTGTGTACAGATGGTGTTTTCTTCTAATTTGTTCTCTTAGAGAGTACACCTTCTAATTTTCAGAAAGTCACCATAAGGTCTAGCACTGTGTGTGTGTGTGTGTGTGTGTGTGTGTGTGTGTGTGTGTGTATGTGTGCGTGTGTTTGTATTTGTTTGTATTTCTGCATGTGTGTGTGTTTGTGTGTTTCTCTGTCTATGTCTCTGTCTCTCTCTCTCTCTGTGTATGTGTGTGTGTGTATGTGTGTGTGTGTATGTGTGTGTGTGTGTATGTGTGTGTGTGTGATTGTGCTGACTAGTTTTATTCCAACTTGTCATAAGCTAGAGTTATTTGGGGAGAACAAACCTTAGTTGAGAAAATTCCCTCAACAGACTGACCAGAGTGCATGCTTATGGTACATTTGTTTTTACTAAAATTTGATGTGGAGCCAGGCAGTGATAGCATACACCTTTAATCCCAGAATTCTGGAGGCAGATGCAGGCAGATCTCTTTGAGTTTGAGTTTGAGGCCAGCCTGGTCTGCAAGAGCTAGCTCCAGGACAGCCTCCAAATCCACAGACAAACCCTCCTAGAACCCCACCCCCTAAAAAAATTGATGTGGAAGGCATAGTCCATTGTGATATCCCTAGGCAGGAAGCCCTCAATGGTATAAAAAAGCAGGCTAAACAAATCATGGAGAGCAAGCCTGTAAACAGTACTCCTCCATTGCCTCCATATCAGTTCTGCCTTCAGGTGCCTACCCTTCTTGAGTCCCTGCACTGACTTTCCTTGGTGATTGTGTGCGACCTGAACATGTAAAATTAAATAAACTCTTTTCTCTTCAAGTTGCTCTTGCATAGTGCTTTATCATAGCAACAGTGATAAAGATTATGTAAATCAATGACAGTGACCAATTACTATATAAATATATTTCTCATTATGAGTCATGTCTAATTAAAAAAAACCTAATGCTCTATTATTAACTCATTTATACATTTTAAAACAATAAAGAAAAAAATTAAAGCACAGCTTATATTAAGGAGCCTAACACAAGAGAGAAAAATAGACTTGAGGCAGGTATCTGCAGGACCTGAAACAGTTTCTTCAACAGTTGCCAACATCTGATCATAGATACTGGACATAAAACATGGGTTAAACGTGACTTCTCCAGACACAGATATATAGTTTGGAATAATTACTTTTTTAGAAAGATCTATTTGAAAATAAAATGTGCTTGGCCTTTCTGGATGATGGAAAAGGAGAAAATGGGTAACAAATAGAGGGGGGCACTGAAAACTGAACATGCTGACAACTGTATTCAAGTGCTGTGCATTTAATTGTCACAATCACACAGGCAAAGGTTCTCATCAGCCTTGCTCTGCTCAAGAAGCTGCTGGGACATTCATGACCTGGACTTAAGAGTTAGTCTTTGAGCTCCCCCTAAACTTTCTGGCTTCAGCATCTGGATGTCACTGCTTATCCTCTATTCTCACCGTCAAACTTATTTAAAGGTAGTTCAGTTTCATGTAAGTCCCTACAGCTTGTAAGGATTTTTTTTCATTTCTCTTAAGTAGATTTTCATGACATCTTTCTCAAAATGTGGCTTCTAAATTATCCCATCAGACTTTAAATATCACACAGTAGTTACTACATGCTTTACTCTTGAAAGTACTATGACTGGTTTATGTTTAAAATGTGACATGAAATAGTTAAAGAACGGATCACTTGAAGCTGCCCATCACACACAATGTCAGTTGTCCTTGGGGTGTGACATCATCTCTGCAACCTTCACAACTCATAGGATTATACTTTCAGTAGAGTAAGTCTCTAAGAGGCCAAGGGAAAAGTGCTGAGACCTCATGATCTCATTTCAACACATATGCCAGCAAGTGATAAAAACCGGAGACGTGAAATAGAGAACTATCAGTTGATAAAGAAATAAAATTGTCTTTAAATGCTATGTCGTTCAAAGTTTTCCAGGCTGCATCCCTGTCGACAAAGACAGCTATCCCTTCTTTAAAAACAGGGTCAGTCAAGGGCAGCCAGTCATTTATCTCTGAGGTGGCAGAAGTCTATAAGTTAAGAGCACCCCACTTGAAAATGACAGTCATCGGGAGGCCCCTTTTATGATATCTCCTGTTTCCCAGTTGATAATAGAACACAACTTAGAAGGGCCACTCCGTGCCATGAATCAAAACGTACTTCACAAAAGTCATTTCCTATTGATGTCGGTGTGTCTGTTCCTCATTTATATTGATCAGTGGACATTTGTTTGCCAAGATAAAACTAAAAGAGATTGCCTGGATGCCCTGTGACATTTTCAAAGGGGAAATACTTTCTCTTCAGCATTCTGTATATGACTGGTTTGCAGCAAGAGAAGATTACAAATCTTCTACCATAGTGGTGTCGGAGATGCAATGAGGGTGATAATGCTTTGGGGTCACTTCTTGTTTCCCAGGGGCAGTTTTCTTTCTTTCTTTTTAAAGCAATGTTGGAAGGTGTATCATTTTTAAAATGAAATGGGAGCATATGTTCAATTCAATTCAGTTAGGCTATCGGATTTGGATGTTTGCAACCGAACCCTGGAACTTATTACTTACAGAGAACACATGAGCTCCAGAATAACTCTGCTGTTCTGTTATAGATGAAACTCAGACCTGGGGTAAGACACTGCATTGAAAGTTGTAATGCAGATAGGGGGAGGGAGTCATGTGCTCCTCCTCCATTCATGTTGGAATGTTGATACCTTCATCTGGCTGAGGAGCTATTAGAAGTTGTTGGCTACTAGAGGAAGGAGAGTCACTTATATGTTCGGGGACATCACTCCTGATAATATATCCATGTTTCAATGTTTGCCCTTATACCCAGGTGCATATAGGCAGCACTAATTAGATGCAGTGGGTCTTTTTAAAGGCCTAAAGTTGGGATAAGGTGGCTGGTCTGGGAGGGGGAGATTTGGGAGTGAGTATGGTCAAAACAGTGTATACATGAAATTTTCAAACAAGGATAAGTCTTTGCATACCTATTATAATCTCTCTCTCTCTTACTCTCTCTCTCTCTCTCACACACACACACATGCACACACACACACACACACACACACACACACACACCGAAACAAACAAAATCCCACATACAACCAATAAGTCAATTCTACGCAAGATACAGGGACAATGGATGATTACATGTGCAGTGTTCCCTGTAGTCAAGTACAAGAGCTGACAGTTTATTCATTCATTTGGGCAAAGTGCTTGTTTTTGTTTGGTTCATACAAAGGAAGCACTCAAAGGGCAAGTATTAGAAAGCTTTGGAAAGGGGTCACTTTATTGTCACATGGAAGACATTGATGATCCAGATAGCAGGTATGTGACAGCAAAGCTATCTGTGAATGGCTTATCAAAATCAAGTATCTACTTTAATTACAAAGAAGCGACTGTAAGACTGAAGCTAGGAGTCATGGATTAATGCATTCAGAAAGGGAGCCTCAAACAAAATGGCCATTAAGCAGCGGTTACTGTATTTTATCTTGACAATGAAATGTACAAGGGCATTGAGAAATTGACCTTCTGTGGCAACGTTGTGTGACAACACTCTCCTCCTTTGATATTGGTGATATTGCAGGTCAGATACAAATCTTTTATGACCACCTGAAGAGGCTAGTGAAGCAGCCCAGTCACCAAATCAAGAAGCATGGGTGCTACTTTGAAGGTTACTCACAATTTTCTGTTTATAAAGATACACAATTTCCCCCCTACTTTTATGATTTCTCTTTTTTCTTGAGCTTCTGATACTAAAGGTGGCATTTATGCAAAACCCTTTCACTGTTATTTTATGTCCCATGATAATGCACATTCCAGTTTTTTTTTTTTTGATATTACATCATTTGCTTCTGTTCCCTTATTTTTATCATTTCTCTATTGAAACTTGGGTTTTGTCTAACATTTTGTCTGCAACCACCTTCCTTCCTCTTGAAACCTCTTGTCTATTTTCTGGAGTACCTATCTAGTTATGACACTAGTGCTTAGCCAAAAGTGGTTTGTAAGAAATGCTGGAAAAACTACATTATTGAGTTCAAGAAAATTTACAGACCTGTGAAATGACAAGGTCTTAGAATATTGATGCAAGATGATGCATTGTTGGCGGTGTGGGTATGTGTCTGTGGCATGTATATGTATGGTACATTTGGGACTTTGGTGTGTTTCTTTTGTGTGTGGTGTGAATTGCACATGGTATATATGTGTCTGTGGCATGTGTGTGTGTGGTGTGTATGGGTCTGTGGCATGTGTCCTTGTGTGTGTACATGTGGTATGTATGGTGTGCATGTTACATATGCTGTATGTATGTCTCTGGTGTGTGTGTGTGTGTGTGTGTGTGTGTGTGTGTGTGTGTGTGTTTGTAGAATAAGAACTGGAGAATAACAAAGTGTAAGTATAGTCTGGTTGGTCTGTGAAGGAGGGATTGAACAGTTTCTAACTCTGTTCTAATAATAAGGAATATCACAGTATACGATAAATCTTAAGATCAATTAAATTCCCAAGTATTGTACTTTAATTCAATATATTACAGGTGAGTCTCCTCCTGCTTCCTGCTGGACACTGTCCATTGCACCACAACTATAGGGAGGGAGTCATTCTTCTCTGTTTTTTAATAAGGCTTCTCATTTGTTAAATTAGCGTTGGACCTATCTGTCCAGCTGTCTTTCGATAATTCTGTTCTTGGTTCTATATATTTCTAGGATAGCAATTTTTAAGAGTCATTTTAAGTAAACATGGTCATGACAGAATGGAAGAAAAGGAGGAAAAGTGTGTGGAAGAAAAATAAAAACAGACAATGTAGAAAGGGATTTCCCTCAGATGTTAGAATTCCAGCAAAAAGAATAATAGAGCAACAAAACAATGTCTAGCTAAAATTAGGTGGGTGACATTCGATAAGAACTCACATATTCCAGCCTCAAAGCAATGCTAAGCATTGCTTATTAACTACAAAATGGAGAATAGTAATGTTATAGTAGTCAATCCTAGAAGACACTATCTTAAGCATATAGTCAAAGTTTGAAAGATGAATGTTGGCACAATCCAACTTCTGATGAGATAAAGTGAAGTGTATTCCATGTTACTCTATAGTATGAGATGCAGAAACATATAATCTGAATCTATACATAAAAATCCTTCAGAGAATGGTGAGATTACTCAGTGGGTAGAGGCACTTGCCACCAAACCTGATGCTCTGAGTTTGATACCTGAGTCCCACAAGCTTCCTTAAATTATTCTTTGACATGTGCATGCACACACACACACACACACACACACACACACACACACACAAATCAATGTGATAAACTTTTATTTGCAAATTCAGAAAAAAAGTCAGTAGGAGGAACTCTATATAATATTGGGTTTATAATCTTTATGTCTAAAGGTCTAGAAAAATGCAAGGCCAAAGAACCACTATGTATTAAAAGAGACTCATATATTTGTTGAATTATGGTTCAGAAAAATATAACCCTAGAGGTGACAATTTAGGAAACTTAAATATAGATAATGTTACATCTTAAAAGGAGATATTGTATGTGTGTAAATTCTTCCAATCCTCCTGATATTTCTAGGGTTATGTAGGACAGTGTATGTCTTTTAGGAAACACACATTTAGATATTTAGGGACAAGGGACTGCATTTTTTAATTTATTTAAATGGTTCAGAAGAAGCAAAAGATAATGAATGGATGATACAAATTATGATAATTCCATTTTTCCCATAACATACATAAATGTCGAATCTCTTTGGAGAGTCTACATGAGTTTGTTGTGTTATTATTTTAATTTTATATTTTTCTTTAATTTTGAAATTATGTCAAGGTAAAAATATCCACAAATATGCAATGTAATATCTGTGAAATTTTAAAATGAGTTGGTCAAATATTTTGACTTAGCATTAGGATGGTGGCCCTTTGGCTATTATTCCCAGATTTCCTATGTTCAACTTATCCTTTCATCACATCCCTTTACTTTGCTACATTCTTTGTCAATCTTTCACAAAGTGAAGCCATATGGGAGTGTGGTCAAGATGGAGGGTGCTGTAGCTAGACCATCTGGTGTGGCATTGTGACCTTGGACAAGATACTAAGCATCTCAGTTTATTTGCTGTTTATAAAACAGGAGAAATAAGAGCACCTGTGTGAATTTTTATGAAGCTGTTAAATATTGCCTAGTACACATTTATTAACTAGGTTCTATGGTGGTTCTTGGCATATGTTATCTTTTCAATCATCATCTTTCCTCTTATTTTTCCCTCTGTATTCCTTTTCTTTTCTATTTTTTCCCTTCTCTTTTTCAAACAATTGAAATCAAGAAAGAACATAACATGGGGAAGTTTGCTATTTACTTTTTAACTTATACTAATATAATACAATATTGAAACTTTATCTTCCTAGTCCATATTCTATTATCTACTACCTCTTTTAATTTTTTTCATATTGATAATATACATGAATTTAAAGACCAGACCAGTCATTGATTTTTTTTCATTCATTAGATCCAACATTTTTTTTCCTACTATCTAAACAATGTACAAAATGTTCCATTTGTTAGTATACTTTCAACTCTGTGAATATCAAGTACTTAATATCGCAAGAGAATAATGCTAAAAGACAAACTCTCAATAAGACCTCAAATTAAATGACTTCTTTTTGATATTTTTATTAGTCATCCAAGAAACACAGGTGAAACATACAAATATAACCATATAACTTTTATAATTGCTACTACAAAATATCTGATATAAATAATTTGAGGGAGTAATTAGTTTTGACTCATGGTTTAATGGAGGATAGTGTACTGTAGTAGAAAGGCATGGTAGAATTTAAGGTGACTAGAGCATCAGGATTGGACTTTTCTCCTCTCTGTGGGAAGTAGACAAAGGAGAATGCAGACATTCATCTGACTTTCTTTTCTTCCATTTTTTTAATTTGGTTTATGACCACAATCCATGGGAGGATGCCACCTACATCCAAAACACTTCTTATTTCTTCAGATAACCCATTTGAAATGCCAACATGTGCAGTCATGTTGTAAATGACCATTAAACATTTCAAGGCTAAAAGGACTATATGTTTTTAATTAAAAATGTAGACAGTGAATATAAAAGGAGAAATTTCTGGATTTGTATTAAGGCCAATGGGACTTTTTGAATAAGTCATTTTGGAAAAATGAACTTAGGACTATATATTGTATAGTCATGAAATGTTTAAAATAGCTTGTTTAAAATTTTTACATTTTATTAATTATTATTAATGAATGTGTATGTGCATTGGTCTGCATCACAGTGTGCCTATGGAGGTCAGAGGACAACGTTGTAGAGTTGGTTTTCTCCATCCACCTTTATGTGTGTCCATGGATCAAACTCAGATTGTTAGTATTGAGCAGTAGGAATACATGCAGAAACATTTGCCAACCAAGAAGTCCTGATTTTAAAAGCAATCCTAGCAAGTGGACAATGTCTATTTCCCTCTTTATTTAAATTATCAATTAATGTAAACAAAACAGTGGAATTCTTTTTTATCAAGCACAAGATTATTCACGACATTTTATCATATTGTAAGACGAAGTAAGTTTGGAGATGATCCTAATGAGATACCCTTGGGGAATTTTAAGTAATTTCTGATCAATATTTTTAAGGAAATTACTTTGGCTGCTATGTTAAACACGCAAATATACAAAAGGCAGCATGAAGGACTAAGTAAGGAGACTCTCTTCGGTATCCAGGGAGAACAAAGCATGGTGAAAATGAATTTGTGTTTCATTGATATCCTGAAAGTTTCTCCACTTACACAAGCAACTTATGGGTGGAGTTCTAATTTCATTGTCTGTTGCTGCTGTAAAATACCATGACTAAAAGCCACTTAAGGAAGATGGGTTTACTGCAGTGTATGGTTCTAGCGGGATAAAGCCCATCATGTTAAGAAAAGCTTGGTATGGTAACAAGAGCAGGAAGCAGAGTGATCAAATTTTTATTCACAAACAGGAAGTAGGGAAACCCAGCAGGAAGTGAGGTGAGGGTATAAAACTGTAAATCCCATCCCAGTGATGCACTTCTTCCACCTCCTACAGGTTCCATAACCTTTCAACCAGTATTTAAAAACATAAGCTGGCAAGTAGCATTTTTTTTTTTCATTTAAATTGTCACAGATGGCAATTTGGAAGTTGGATAGACAAGATTTGAAGGGTTTTGTTATGAGACTTTAAGAACCAAAGATTACAACTTCAGTTTTGGTCAGGGGGACTAACTACAATATTGTGTTTTTTAAATAGGCAAAAATAAAAGGAACAAGTTGGAGTATTACAGAAATAAAATATTTCTTTTACATTATAAAACATTGGTTATATATTTAATTTTGGATAATATTTCCAAGGCTAGATAAATGCATTATTAATTAACTTACCATATACTTATTTTTCTAGGGTGTCAGTTAATCTAAAATACTGAGTTTAGATATATAACGTTAATACACCTATATACAAGAAAAATTGATTTCAGGCTAGACAAGAAACTCTTATGTGATATTTCCAACTAGCATTAGTATGGTGTGTGTTTAATGTGGGCTGTATTCTTAGTGACCCATTCTTATCCCCTTTTATAATACCAAGACCAACATATTAGGAGTTCAAAGAGGACTCAAAGCCACAAATTGCTCTCATTAACATGGAACATTTATCAAAAGGCTATCCTTATCTTCAGAATAAATACCAGAAAATAGTGAATTAGTGATTCTGTCAAATAAGTGCCTCTAGCCACCTCCGCTGCTGAGACAGCTGGTTTCCCCAGGCTGTGACTTTATCTATCGTGCCTTAGCTTTGGCTTCAGTTCCAGAGTATGGACAACCTCAGGCTGTTCCAACCTAGTAGAGCAGAGATATCAAGAAGCTCCACTGTTTTATTAGGCTTATCAAACAGCAGTCTAGCAAGGCTGCTGGCCAGAGTATGCTGACCTCTTATCATAACTTTGTCCCACTTTATCTCACAACAGTGATTCCCAAATAGCATTTCTCAGTAGTGCTCAAAATATGACTGACGGCCCATTAAAGCTTTAGAAAGCCTGAAGTCCAATACAGGATGGTGCATTGTACATAAGGAACAACATTATGCTTCAATATCCTTTGGAGTAATGGCATTAAGTGCCAGCTCAATGACATGGCTTAGCAGGTAAAAGTGTTTGCCTTTACGTCCTACATCATGAATTTGATACCAGAAACTCACATGGTAGAAGGAAAGAACCATCTCCCACAAACTGACTCCACACATGAACTGTACATGCTTACATGTACACACACACACACACACGTGTGCACACGTGTACACACACACACACACACACACACACACACACACACACACCACATGGGAGAGATAATAAACAAAGAAACAAAGATATGTTCTAACCATTTCCTTTCTTTCTAAGGAGCTAGCAAAAAACTGTGTTAGGATAAGAAAATATTGGTATTTTAGGATTTGAATTTTACAAATTATTTCCACTTACATTTTATTCTGGCAGTTTAAGCTTGTGCTAGTTTTGGCTGCTTCCACAGATAAAAAGATGAAGAGCATTTATCAACCAGCTCACTAAATTGAGGGTCTTTGTCACACGTAGGATCACCCTCATCACATACACACCCAGGTCAGACATACTTGTACTCTTTGTTTAACACAGCGGATTTCTTTCTTAAACTAAAATGTTTAGAGGTAAGCACCATTCCACCTCTACCTACAATGATACTTAAAACTTCATCAAATGCCAAAATTAAATGAGTTTGTCTACTAAGCCAAGGTGAAGAAAGAGATTAAAAACACACACACAAAAAAAAAACAAACAAAACAAAATAAAAGTCAATGATGCTCTACTAGTCCCTTTCCCAGGTATTTCCCCACCCATTGTGGGTTTATGTGAAAACTCAGGAATTATTAACTTGTATGTGGCATTGTCTGACCGCTGGTAACATTTGTTGTTAGATAGAATTTATTCAACACTTATTTTATTCTTTGAGTTTTACCCATGCATATAGTGATAAGGAGTTGCTTGAACTCCTCCTCTTAACAAATTCCTTCCTGTTTTCATGTAGTATGTGTGTGTGTGTGTACACGCATGCATGTGCACATGTGTATGTTCTACTAAGTTTAACTAGCATTCTTTACATGAACATGTCTAAGGTTTTTCCTCCTGCCACTGCTCTTGTCCTGCAGCCGCGCCAGCCCCAATTAACCCACAGAGACTCTGTATTTGATATAATGCTATTACTGGCCAGGTAGTTGTTTCTTTTCGGCTAGCTCTGTCTTAAGTATTAACCCATTTCTATTAAGTATTTCCACATGGTCTTATCTTACAGGGCAGTGGGGCCAGCGTCTGGTTTCCCCAATCTCTCCAAGTTGACTCCTCCTTACTACTTCCTGGAATCCTCCTTGTCTCCTAGTCCTGCCTATCATGCTTTCCTATTGGCCAATAGTGCTTTATTCATTAACCAGTATGAGAAACATATTTACAGAATGATATCTCCCATCAAACATGGGTGGACGGTAATTTACTGAACATGACCAACTTAGTATGTATATCATTGAAAGTACTAACTTCCCTTCCTTTAGCTACTATTTATAGTCTATAGGCTCTTGGGGAGGTCTTGTAGTCTCAAGAGGTCCTCTCCCTCCACAATGAAATACTGACTGGGCCAATTTTATGTTAAGACTTGAGTCGATAACCACGGGTGCATTTAATTCATGATTATAACAGTTATAGTGGTTCTAGAACATGTCGTTCTGGAACACACCTTCTTTACCTCCAACTCTTTCATAACTTCCACTCTCCCTTCCATGATCCATTCTGAGTATGGGAAGGAGTGCTATATATAGATAACCCATTTAAATCTGAGAATTCCTTAAATGCTGCCAAGCATAATAAAAAAAACTTCTTGGATAAGCATGAAAACAGTACTAATCTATGGATCAGGGCATGAGTATTCAGAAGGCAGCTTGACCAGATGTCTATTTAGCAAAACACTACTAGCAGGCTTCCCATAAGATGTATGACATTTCTAGTCACCAGCTCTCAACTAGGTTGTCATGTCAGGTAAGAATTTCTCCTATGGAGCAAGCCTTGAATTTAAACATGGAAACTCTCATAAGATTCTTCCCATGTATATATTTCTCCAGCTACAGACAATATGATTCTATATACAAGAGACCCCAGAAGATATCACCAGCAAACTCCAAGTGATGAACAAATATTTTTTGGCAAAGTTAAAAATGTTAAGAGAGTACAAAAATAACATGTTCTAATTGGCAGTCTTTAGGAAATAATACCAATTACAGTAGCCAAAAATAAAAGCCTACATAAAATATCTCAGAATAAATCTAACTAAGGAAGTGAAATACCTATACATCAAAAAAATTAGATACTGAAGAAAAAAAAAATGGAAGAAGACACTAGAAGACAGAAAGATTCCCCATGCTCATGGACTGGTAGGACTAACACAGTAAAAGTGCCATCCTAGTGAAGTTAAAAAAAAAAATGCATAGGCAATGCATTCTCGGCCAAAATTCCAATGTAATTTTCACAAAAATTGAAAAAAATAAATCTTAAAATTCCTATAGAAGCACAAAGGATCCTATATTTTTAAAAAAGCAACTGGGAACAATAAAACTACTTCTAGAGATCTCACTATACCTGATTTCAAGGTATACTGCAGAGCCATGACAATCAAAACAGCATGGCACAAGCACAAAAACACATATGTAGATCAATGGAGAAGAAGATAAATATCCATACATGTATAGCCACCAAAAGACACCCAAAATTCACATTGGAGGAAAGCACACCATCTTCATCAAGTGATTCTGGGAAAATTTGATATCTTAGATAGAAGAATGAAACTTTATCCATAGAAGAATCTATTCCAAACTGATCAAGTACTCCAAAACTTTAAAATTTCTAGAGGAAAAAGCAAGGAACACTTGAAGACATAGGCATAGGGAAGGAATTTCTGATGATGTCAGGCTTCTTCAGGATGGTATGGGCTTAGACCGGAATGACTTTCTGAATAGGTCCCTGGTCATTCAGGCAATAAGTCCTGCAAGTAACAAGTATGACCTTGTAAAATTAGAGAACATCTACACTCAAAGAAAACAGTTTATTATAAAAAGAAGCAGCCTACAAGATGTGAATACAATCCTTGCCATCTATATCTCTAACAGGGATAAGTATCTAGAATATACAAAGAACACACACACACACACACACACATATACACAAACAAATATCAAGAAAACAAAAAACACAACTTTATAACATGGTACATGGTTTGTGGAACTGAACAGAGAGTTCTCAAAAGAATAAATACAGATGGCTAAGAGATGCTTTAAACTATGGTCAACTTCCCCAGTCATTGGGAAATGATAACTAGAACCACCTTACTCTAATCTGAATGACTGGCATAAAGCAAATGATGATAAATGCTGGGGAAAGTGTAGTGAAAAGTAAAGCCACTTTTAGTGGCAATGAAAAATGGTATGGCCACTCTGGAAAACAGTGTGGAGTTTCCTCAAAAGGATGAATATAGACCTGCAGTGTGACCCAGCTTGACCACTCCTGGGCACACACCCAAAATACTCCATATTCTTTTATAGAGATGGTTACACATCCATGTTCATTGCTGCACTATTCACAATTGCCAGGAAATGGAAACAGCCATCACTAGCTGATGAATGGATAATAAAATTATGTTGTATATAGACAGGAGAATTTTATTCAGCTATAAAGAAAAATAAAATTACAAAATTTGCTAGATAATGGATGGAACTGGAAAATATTATGTTGAGTGAGTTAACTCAGAACTAGAAAGAAAAAGGTACTGCACATTCTCTTTCATATGTGGAATTCTTAGGGTGGGTGGTGTGTTTAATTTGGAGTGGGTGTAGAGGACAGGAAGACAGAAGTAGGCCATAAGAGGAAGAGGGAGAACGAAAGAGAAAGGTCTCAAGAGAGAACAATTTTAGTTGAAGTGAAAATGGAAAAGTGAGTAATGATGGTAGGGAGGTTTAGGTTGGGAAAATTTAAGAGGGAAAGAAATTTATAAAAGGAGTTTGAAATAAGGTTACATAGAGGAAGAACTTGCCTCCCCACAAGACATTGGAAGCCATAGATAATTAAGCAAATATTGCAGTGTCAAGTGAAAGATACCTCCCTATGAGTTATTGATCAGGAAGGCCACAGAAACACTCTATACAGATGAGCTTATTGGTTGCCCATCATAGCTTGATGGTAAGATGCTTTGCTGAAGACACCACATGCTTTGATTGCAGAATGTGAAGAAATAAAATGTTTGAGTCCAGCTCTTGGTAACTTAGTGGCATAGCTGCTACCAATTTCGAAATTTCTGTTCTGTCCCTGTTACATAGTTACTAGTTTAATGCATATAACATTATTAAAAAGTCCCATTTTGCAGATGAAACAACTGAAGCTCTCAATTTTTTAAGAACTCTTTAAATTCGTCCTTCTTTCCTTCTGTCTGTATGCTGTGCATATATGTTTCTCTTATTGGTTGATGAATAAAGCTGCTGCAGTCAATGGACAGGCAAGATTTAGCCAGTCAGGAAATTCAAACAAATAGAGAAAGGTAGGAGGTAGAGACAAGGTTATACCATGTAGCTACTGGGAAGGTGGGACACCCAGCCATTCTCCAGTAAGCCAAGACCACATAGAGATACATAGATTAATATAAATGGGTTAATAATTAAGAGAGCTGGCCAATAAGAAGCCTTTGCCATCTGTCAAACAGTTTATAATTAATATAAGCCTCTATGTGTTTATTTGGGACTAAATTGCTGTGGTACTGGGCAGAACAGAAACTCCTTCCCCTCCTTCCCACCCTTCCTCCCTTCTTTCTTTCTTCCTTCCTTCCTTCCTCCTTCCCTCCCTTCCCTCCCTTCATTCTTTCATTACTTCTTTTCTCCCTCCCTTCCTTCCTTCTTTCTTTCCTTCCTTGCTTCTTTCCTTCCTTCTTTCATTTTGGTGGAGTGTGGGGGCAGTACTGGTGATTGAATGGTCAGTTTCTTGCAGGATAGACAAGCACTTTCCTTTTGAGCTACAACCCATCCTTAACACTTCCCGGAATTCTGTGATTTCACTGAATTTGATACCGGAAAGTTTCATCTTCTGACTCCAGGAATAAAGAAATATTCAATCAGTGTGGATTATCCTTTTGCCCAGTGGTAGCTGTGTTACACTAATGAGTCACATTTTTACATTAAACATCAAGATGCGGGTAAGTAGAAATCCTGTTTCTAGTCTTCTATTTTGAATCCTTCACAGTGTGACAATACCTACCTGGAGCAAATAGATAAACATGGGTATCTTTGTTAGGGACACCCGTGTTTTGTAAACACTCATAAGATATTTAGATCTAAAAAGATTAGACCTTAAAGTCCGTACCATATACCTTAAAGGATCTTTATTCAAGAGTACTTTAGTTCCTGAAAATGAAGCTAGTGTCCGAATATATCTGCTACACCCCTTTTGCAAGTGGCATTTCAACTCCCAGATGACTGAGATTAATCTATCTTTAACAAATATTTCTTGAACAGTTATGATGTGGTATTCCTAGGATTTCTTTATTTAGCAAATAAAGGATGTTCTAATAAATGTATTTTATTAGATTTTTATTATTTATTATATACTATATAATAAATAAACTTATCTCAAAATTAATATTTTAGCTTAATGTGGCCCTAAACATTGCATGGGTATCCTATATTTTCTAAGCTTTCCAAGCAAAAAATTTATTCTTATGCAATTTCACATATGCAAACAATGCATATTGTCCACTCTTACATCCAATCTGTCATCTCCCCACCATTCCTCTTTGTCCCTTCCTCCCATCAGTCTCTCTCACATTTATATGATCATTCACTTTGCTTTGTGAACCTATTGAGATTAATGAGGGCATTATATATGTCGATAGGTCTGGAGCTATCCATTAGAGCTCCCTCAACTCAGCAGTGAGGTCTCATCAAAAGAGAATGGTTTCCTTCTCTCAGAATCTGTAAGTAGCCAATAGCTCTGTGATGAAAGCTGGGACACCAAGAGCTCCTCCCCCTTCCATAATTAATTGCTAATAGGGCTAATTTGGAATTCTGAGTACAGTAAACTATCCTAGATTCATCATTGTATTGCTGGAATTTCTCAACCATTCCTCTGTCGTCCTTGTACTACCCGCCCCTCTTGTGCCATATTTCCTGAGCCTTGAGGGTAGTGGTGTTAATATCTTGTTTAGAACTGAGCCTACAATTTTGTACCCTTAAGCTTACAGTGTTATGCAGGCAAGGAATTTGGTCCTCGTCATTAATTCTCCCAACCAAGGATCAAGGTAGCTTAACACACAGCCCATTTGGAGCACTGTTTCCTTTGTTTCACTTTGAATTCATTTCTCATATTGGTGATCACTTTCCATCCTAGGCAAGAGAGATCATGATCCTGCTGATTGCTTATGAGAAAATTCTGTCAGTTATAAAGGAATTAGCTCATCAAAGAGGCCTCCAGCCAGATATCATTAAAATCACAGACCTTTGGATTCTGCCTAAGCAACTAGGATTTTTGAATCCATTCCCATGTCTTATTTAGGAAATTGGTTATTTAGAAATACTAAATGGGTTGGGGTTGGGTAATTGAAAATGATTAAGTGGTCACTAATTAAAAATCAACTTTATGTACAGAAGAGACTTTTGTCCAGATGTATGTTATGGCAACTTGGCTCTGTAAGCATGAACTCATTAAAAAGTGTCTTCTCAATGTCCCCTCTTGCCTAACCTCAACACACCATGATTTCTACTCTCTAAATTCTCTTCATCAAACATGCTTACATGCACATGTGCAAACACATGAAACCATACACCTACACATACATAGGCATACAAGTAAAATATACATATACAGACAAACAGACGGAGACTTACCTGGACAAGTGATCTGGTTTAGGTTAGAAAAAAATGAGAGTGACCATGGCAATGTATAACTACCTCCCCACAACATTCCCCTGGGAAGCTCCCCCTCTTCATATGTCTGACTCCAGAGATATTCAGTATACCTGAGGTACCTGCTGTGCTTTACGAAGTCTAAAATTTTCAACTGGTTGTGTCTTTCCATGCAAACTCATTAGGCACTATTTACACCCGCTGCAGCTGTGAAGAGAGAGGTTCTGAACTCTGGCATTCTACAGTAGGCTTTGTTTCTCATTTACATTTGCATATTAAAGTGTTTGCCTGAAATAGGCTATTGAAATTAATTCAGGATTAATTGGTGTCTTTATCTCATTAGGACAATCTAATTTAAGGATGATGAAATTGTTTAGCCTCCCGTTTGCATAATTAGATTGCTTTGAATTGCTGTCATTATTGGCTCTTTAGCATCATCTGTAGGCCTCAAACAGACAAGAGCTTCAACCTCATAAAGACCAATCATGTGTTACAGCAGAGGGCTGTTAACCCCTTTTAACCCAAACTCACTTGGATTAGCAGTCACAATAGACAGGCCTTGGTCCCCGAGAGCTTTGAGTGCCTGCCTTTTTGAATTCTTGATGTTCAGACTGATGAATCTCCCTACAATTTTATATTTGGTTGTGGGAATAACTACAGCCTCCCTTCTGGCACATAACTTGTTCTGAAGTCTCTGTGTTTTCCTTGAGAATCAGTCTCCATACTAAGATGACCTTGCATTGCCAATTTCTCTATCTACTCTGTGAACTAAGCAGAAAATATTCTGTGGCCAAGCACTGTGACAGTGTTCCTATCAAGTCACAAAAGACGTGGAACATCTACCAAAGCTGACACACGGTACTTGTCTTCATATTCAGGTAAGAATATTCTCATTTCAATGAAATTATACAATAAAAATCACCCAGGAAGCCTTCTGACAGTCATCCAATTATTTATCCATTCAAGATTTAGGAAATGTTTTGTGAGGTACCTTTAATATGCATAATATTGGACAAGGCAACAAGATATCATTGGGAATCAATTATAGATTTCTTCTGCTTTGGGTTGGGAGCATGGAGACAGAATAAGTAGAAGAAAGTTTGGTTCTGGTACTATACTAGCTTTGGCACAGTGTGAGACTTTAGCACACTTCTTCTGTGACTGAACCTATATCTCAGTAATATAAAACCTAGTTTTTAGGAATGAGCATGGATACTCTTTTAAATTGGTTGAACATAATACATTGAAGACCAGGATCCAATATGATACATAAGCCAGGAAGTTCTAGTTGTCTAATGTACTAGACTTAAGTTTCTGTTTCCTAAATGATGTTTAAGGTGCATCTAGTAAACAAACCAAATGTTGTAGTGTTTTAATGCGGAGATGATAGACTAGTAAATTTGAGTTTAATTTCAGGTAATAAAAATATTCAAACTACAAAATAAATAACAATTCTATATTTAAAAATGAAAAAAGCTAAAAACTTAACACTTTACCTGAATATAGACTTACCTGTAAAAATGAAAGAATCTTAATTTTAAAATAGAAGTACAACATACATTAATGACAACAATGAGAAATGAAGGCCATGTAAGACTCTAGGGATATATTTTCCTCTGATGTATCTTAAAGGAGTCTTACTGTTAACAAAGGTTTCTTGCCTGTCACAGTGACTGTATTTCTTTTGTGTTCTTCCCTGGTTCTGCTGGTCATATAGGAATATTCAATCAATTGGTATTAGAACCTAATGAAATAGTCACCTCATACTAATAGCAAATAGGAAGGAAAACACTGAGGCAAAATTGTAAAACAGAAAATATTTGATGCCCTTTTCATGGACAATTTAGAGGTTATCTTTAAGAGGAGCCTTAACTGATATGTCTTCTAAACAATACAATAAAGTGATTGATTGTCACTCTCATTCCAGTTTCATAAGATGGCTGAAAATCAGACAAGAACTATGTATGATTACAGATCACATACAATATGCATGTGCAAGCATGCGTGCGTGTGTGCATGCGTGTGTGTGTGTGTGTGTGTGAGTCTTTGCAAGACAGAAAGTCCAAGAGATCTGCTTCACTCATCTCCCAATTTATGAAGGTAATGTGATCTGCACCTAGGTCTTTATGTTTGGGGGGGGCAAGAATTTTACAAACCAAGCCATCTCCTATGTGCTATATTTGCCTTTTGAGGTCTATTTTAATAACCATTGAGCTTTACTTTAAGTTTAGCTTGGGTTTATTTATAAAGCATCAAGGTTATGCTTATGCATTTATTACTATATTATATATTATATTGTTTTCCTGGAGAAGTTTAAGATACCCCAGAAGAACTCCAGGCTCTGGAATGACTAACAGATTAGCTGAGTCTGGATCATTTTTTTTTTTAACTCTTGTGGACTTAATTGATTCCTGGGGTATAAGACTAGTTTGAACACATCCCCCCCCCCCCAAATGCAATCAATATGTAAAACTCAAGCTCCAGATCCAGAGGTCAGAGAAAGGACTACAGATGGACAACCTACTGTTCCCCTCATAATATGCTGAGTAAAGCATCATTACAACATCCAGTATTATAACAAATAAATGAAGAAATGACTTTTTCCCCCTTACACCACACAGGAAGTCTAAGAAACAGAATGTCTCCGTGGAAAGGGAATAATGAGTACTTCAGTACTCATGGTGAAAAAGGAAATCGTTTCCCAACATGACAGATGTCAGTCCAAACCAGCAGAACTCCCTGTGGGTGTGAAGAAGTAAGTGCTTACCAGCTACTTAGAGTGGGGAAGAAAAGCAAAGCAGAAGAGAGCTGCTTTATAAGTCAGTTCACGTTTGGCAACATCTGGTTGTGTCACATTGCAAATTTATGGCCATGGAGACAATATGTTGTATTGATCCTTCGAGAGGAGAAGCCGAGGCAGTGTGCTCCTGACCAGAGCAGTGAAGATGCATTGTAGAGAGAGGTGTGTGAACCGTAAACCCTGAGCCAGGGCGGTGAAGATGCGTTGTGGAGAGAAGGCTAAACTGTAAACACTGGACCAGGCAGTGAAGACGATCTGATAGAGAAGCCTGAACTGTACGCGCTGGATGGACCAGGGATATGAAGATGCGTTGTTGCGAGAAGTGTGAACTGTACACGCCAGACCAGAGCAATGCAAGAGATGTGATCATTATCTTTCTTCTGCCAACTCTCTGGCTTGGGTCAAACAGGCAAAGGCTGGGGTTCTTGACCCTTCTTAGACAATTTCATGAATGAATACTGAAGAAAGAGGACCCTCTGACAAAGCAGCAGAAGGTCATCAAAAGAAAGCCTGACTTCCCCGAGGAGATACCTATTGACATGAAGCAATAGCCAAACCTCCGAGAAACCAAGAAATGAAGACCAACTATTGGAAGTCAAGACTGGAATATTAATTAATTTTAAAATGGAGAACTCATTAAAATATAAACAACTCTGTTCATATTTGTGTTTCTCTTCATGCTAACACACCTCAAGTTCACATCATAGCCAGGCTACAAAATGAAGTATATTTTAACTCCCTAGTGTGATATTTAGAGAGAGAGAGAGAGAGAGAGAGAGAGAGAGAGAGAGAGAGAGAGAGAGAGAATTTTTTTCCACAAATGGTACTTGGCTAAAAATTTGATATTTTAAATTGACACCTTCCCACCAAATCGGAATTTTTTCTGACAACCAACATACGGGAAGGATTATTTTATTTCTGTGTAATACTATATTTAAAAGCCTTATTTTTAAAAGTGTTTGTGAAGGACGACAAACCAAATGATTGTTACACATTATGTCTGTAAATTTATGTCACAACACACACACACACACACTGCATACACGCATGTGTACTCATAGAAAAACAAAACCTATTTTACAAGAATGACAGTTCCACTTCCCAAGAAGTAAAGAAGGATATCAGCTAAAGAGGGATTCTAAAAGTAAGTCACACCATCCACCAACATGAATGAACTTCCTTCCAAGAATGCCACTCTCTGCAGTGATGTAGAAAGTCTTAGGGATCCTGGTAATGCCATTTTCTTGGCAATGATGAAATCTGGCCTACATATTGGCAAGGACATCTGCCACAAGAGAAGTAGGAAGAATTACAAGTGATTTGACCCAGAGGAGAAAAAGGCAGGAGGAAATGAATGTGGGGATTTTTTTTCATGCACTGCAATTCCTACCTAAGCAAACAAGCAAACAAATAAATAAGAACATAATGAGGAAAAATACATTGGTGAATTCACAGTAAACACCTCCAGTTTGTGGCAAGATAACACTGGATAGAGATATACACAAGCTAAGAAAATGATGAAGTTTATATATTACCTTCTTCTAACCAATGTACTCTATTCATCTTAAGAAACAATCTTGGAAAACATATTCACCAAAATTAGAAGATAGAAGGCTTACTTTTTAAAAAAGTAATTTACATGAATTAGACATGCTGACTTTCCTGACTTATTTTCTCAGATCATCTCCATTGGTAAGGTAAGGTAGCATTCTCTAAAGGTGGCTAGTAAGTCAAAGATATCAGCATTAGTCACTTATATTTGTTGCTGTGGCAAAATATCATGACCCCAAACAAATTACCGAAGAGTTTAATTTGGCTAACAGCTCCAGGAGGCTCAGTGCCCACAATGGTAGGGGGGCATAGGAAGCCAAGAGAACATGTTTCACCTGCACAGGAAGCAAAAAGAACTAAAGTAGGGTGAGGCTATAAATCTGCAAAGCCCACCTGAAGTCACACACTTGTTTCAGGAAGCTCCATCTCCTAAAGATTACTTAAGTTCCCCCAGATAGTGCCGTCATTGGGGGCTAGCTATTCATATATGGGAGGACATTTTTCATCAAAACCAAGACAATATCTAACATTAGTCACATAGAAAAGACTCATTTTAACCAAGGAGTAAGATGAGAGTTAAAGATACATTTCATTGAAAGAATTATATGAGAAAATATTGATTTCATCTAGAGTAAGCTGTATATAGTGTATTTCCTCATTTAAAGAAGAAATATAAACATAAGTATTTATATAAAAAATAGATGCCTTCATTGTGAAACAGGAAAGATATAAAGAAAAGGAAAGGGGAAGAAAAAGCAAAAGGGAGGAAAAGGGATGATATGAATAAAAGCAAAAGGAAATACTGGAAAAAGGGGAAGAAATAAGGAAAATGAAAAGGAACAACCTTTTTTATGGAATCTTATGGAAGTTAACACCACAATAGAAGAATTAAGATTTATAATAAATGTTGAAAAAGAGTTAAGATTGTGAAATATAACTTTATAAAATGATATGAAACAAAACAGAAGAGAGCATCAGAATGAAAACAGAAAGCCAATATCTACTTACAAACTTTTTTTTTCTTTTTTTTTGAATAAAGAAAGAACTTAAATTTCAGGTCAAAAAGAAAACAAATTGTTTCTTAAAATATTATATGTTCAAAAGTCACACAGTTTGTAATGGAATAAGATTTTAGGAACAAGGAAGAAATAAAAAACTAAATAGGAACTAGTCAAAGAGAAAAGAAAGAAAGGAAGGAAGGAAGGAAGGAAGGAAGAAAAGAAAAGAAAAGAAAAGAAAAGAAAAGAAAAGAAAACTCCCTGTATTTGATAAGGAATGAAATCAATATGCAATGGTATATTCAAAAGTGACACACTAGGGACAAACATACTCTGAACAAAGATACACGGAGTAAATGATTGTTACAGTTTTTATTCAGATGTCCCAATACATGTCATTTACAGGAAGTCTATCTGAAATTCAAATCGAAATTATTTTATGTCTGAACTCAAATTGCATAGAGTTCACCACAAGTCTTCAATAAAATCTGTATAATTAGCAGCATTGATTTAATGTTGTTATAAAGACAGATGCAAAAGGGTCTCACTCTGGGAATTTCAGGCATGTGGAGCATAAAAACGAGCAGTTCTCATTTACAGAAGTAAAAGAGAATAATGAGAGAACACTGAACAATTCTGCCAAAAAATTTAAAAATCCAGCAAAAATCAACAATTTTCCAGAAATATAATATCTACAAGACTGACTAAAGAAAACTTTGGTCAGCTAATATTACACATGATAAGTAAAGAAGTTAAATTAAATTAAAATTATTAATGTTAAATTAATATTTAATTTAAATTACTAAATTTAAAAATATCAGAAAAAGACCAAGCTATTGAACCTTTACTCTTGATTTCTATTATGTATTATCTGCTCACAGACTCTTCCAAAAACTAGAGGTAGAAGGGACAGTTTTCAGTTCATTCTATGTTATGGGGATGAGCTTTACAGTAAAAGCAGAAAGAGTGCTGTAAAAAAAAAAAAAAAAAAAAAAAAAAAACCAAGCCAAACAGTATTACTTATTGTGAGTATTTATACCATAATTTTCAAAAATGTATTGACATATTAAATATTGTAGCAGATCAAAGACCACAACTGAAAGATTCAAGATTGTTTTAGTTTAACACTCATAAACTCAAGCTCCTCACAATCATATCACTAGATGGAGAAAAATTTGTAAATTCCAATATGATCTTTTTTTTTTTTGTTAAAAAACACTCACTAAACTTGGCAAAGAAAGGAGCTGCCTCAGTCTTATAAAAGACATCAATGAGAAACTTACAACCAAAATAATTGAATGCTTTCCCCCTGAAATGCTTTTATGGACTGAATGTTGGTGTTCATTTAAAGTTGGTATTCACTAAAAAGCTCACGGATCATTAGGCTGTGAAATGTAAAAATAAAAATACTATGAAATCGCCAGGCTTTGGTGGTGCATTCCTTTAATCCCAGCACTTGGGTGGTAGAGTCAGGTGGATCTCTGTGAGTTTGAGGCCAGCCTGATCTACAGGAAAGTCTCCAAAGCAAAAACCAAAACCAAAACCAAACCAAACCAAACAAACAAAACAAAAACCTAGGAAATCATTTAAAGAAAGCATAGCAATAACTCTTTACTGTATTGGGTAAAACAATGATTGTTTAGCTTTTGCATAGCAAAAGAAAAATTAGGTAAGTAGTATTTGAATAAAATGTTTGTGTAATAAAGGAAAACATGAAGATTTTTCTTTTCTTAACAGAATATGTGAAGGAAACTTACAATTCAATAGTAATAACACTAATAAGATAACTTTAAAAAATATAGCATTTGCATAGTTATTTATCTAATCTGCATATACAAATGGAAAGGAGACATGTATAAAGACGTTCACCATAATCATTATAGCTAAAATTAAAAAGACACAGTAACAAGCCATAAGAACAATTTGGAAGTTTTGTAACACTCAGTCACTGGTTTTAGTTCAAAGTGGTAGAGTTATTTTGAAAAATAGTTGATGATTGCTTACCATGTTAACTGTCCAATTATGATGTAATTTAGCCATTCTACTAGTAGTTATTCACTCACAACAGAGATATACATCTATATTCCAATGTTCATTAAACATCAGTCACAATAGCACAAAATATCTTAAATGTTCATGAATGGTTGTCTATGATAGATGTCCTTTAACACAAATCATGAGTGCTAAACTATCTCCTATGTTAAATGAATAAACAAAATTCTACAGCAGTTATAGAATGAAACACAGGTGAGAGAAATTAAGTGCACACACACACTCACACACACACACACATGAGAAACTTGGGAATGTACTAAATGAAAGCAGCATATCACCAATACCACACCTGGTAAGATTCCATTTATATAAAACATGCAGTACTTGACAATATGTCAAGAAAAAAGTAGGTTTGTGTTTATTTGCATCTGGGATACTGATGATAGAAAGGAATGAGTAATGACTATTTATGTGCATGTGATTCTTGTGGCAGGTAGTGGACTCATATAAGGTGTGTGGCAGGAGAGATTGGTCAGAGTTTAAGAGCACATAAGGCCCCAGTGTGTTTCTCAAAACCCTGCCAGGCAACTAACAAATGCCTGTAACTCCAGCTCTGGGACAGGCTGCCTCCTTCCTTCAGCCTTTGCAGAAACCTTCACTCATATGTATATGTTGACACACACAGACATACACATAATTTTTAAAAAAATCATTTAAAACACAACAAGGAATAGAATTAGATAGCGATGATGCTTTCATAAATATGTAAATATACCAAGACTAATGAAGTCACATTTTAGATGGAAAAATTGATAAAAATTTTTAAAAAGAAAAAGAGAAATATCATCAATCTCACTGACAGAAAAGCTTAAAATCCAAAGGACATACATAGAGAAATGTAAATTGTTAATGCCTTTATGTAGAAACGATAAACTACCCTCATGATTTCAAAACCAAGACATTAAAATAAAACGCCACTTCTTAGTTATTTTGGCAAGGATCTAAGTTTTGTAATATATTGTCATGTAATGTCAGAAAGATAAATTGTGTTATTTATTTTAGGATTCAATTTGAGCAAATAAATACATAATACTAAATATATAAAAATAGATATGCATAAAAGAATATTCAAAGCATAGACATAAAAGAGTATTTAAAGCATTAATGCTGGGACATATCACACATCTGGTCTTCCTGCCTTTACCTTTCAAATGCTAGGATTACAGGCCTGAAAGACATGCTAGGGTAATGATGTCTCAGAACTTATGGAAGTGACCAACCAATGACTGGTCTAGTTGAGACCCATGCCACTAAGAGGAAGCCCATGCCCGACACTGCCCAGATGGCCAGGAACTGTAAACTGAATAGTCCAAAGATGTAAGGTAGAAACACATATGACTAGCAAAGAAAATGTAAATGAAATTATTCTTAATGATATTCTTATAGATTGGTATGTAGCCTAGTTGCAATCCAACAGGCTTTCTCTAGATGAAAATACCTACAGTCAAACATTAGGTGGAGGTCAGGGGATACAGTAGAAGATGGGGGTGGAAGGACTTTAGTAGCCAGAGCAGTCAAGGACACCAGGAGAACACAGTCCATGGAATCAAGACACAGGGCACACAGGGGCTCACAGAAACTGAAGCAGTAATCACAGCCTACATGGGTCTGTGCTAGATCCTCTGCATATAAGCTATGATTGTTAAACTTGGAGTTCTGTGGGATATCTGACAATGAGAGTGGATGTGCCTCTGACTCCTTTGCTTGTTCTAGGGACCCCTTTCCTCCTGATGGGTTGCCTCATTCAGCCTTGATATGAGGGTTTGTGCCTAGTCCTACTGCATCCTGTTATACTGTGTTCAGTCGATATCCTTGGGAAGCCTTGTCTTTTCTGAAGGGAAACAGAGGAACACTGAATCTGGGGAAGAGTGGAGGTTGGCTGAGAGGGGTGGCTGGAAGGAGTGGAGGGAGAGGAAACTATGGTCAGGATATACTGTATGAGAGAAGATTAAATAAAACAAACAAAAAAGAAAATACTGGTAGCAACAGAAGAAAAGCACGATTGTGTTAAACTTTAATTAATGTAAGTGTAATTTAATAATATAAATGTTTATTAATAAGTATTGATTCAAGTTTGTTCACATTATTAAATATATTCTAAGCCAAACATGAAAGAAGGTATAAAATGTGATATAAACAGTGTGAGCAAAGGGAACTGTGTGGTCCTTCCTGAAATACAAAGTGAGTATATTGAGTACATCAGGGTTCTCAACCTTCCTAATGGTGTGACCTTTTAATACAGATCCTCATGTGGTGGTGACCCATGACCATAAAATTATTTCATTGCTACCTCATAACTGTGATCTTGCCTCTGTTGTGAATTGTAAGGCAAATACCTTATATGCAGGATATTTGACATGCAACCTCTCTGTGAAAGGGTTGTTTGGACCCCACAGGGGTCAAGATACTAAGGCTGAGAACTGCTGGCATACATCAATGACTTTTTCATTCACAGGGAATACTGAAAGAGAGACACAGGGAGCTGTTAACAGAATATGGCCAAAGAGATGGGATGGAAAATAGTTTTTACTACTTCTATACCTAGGCTAATGATTTCGAATAGCAAACAGTTCATTCAAAGTCTGAAATATATACTGAGTTACCTTATGGAGAAATAAATAATACTCAGTAGTTATTGAGGTCCACAAGTGGACTTTTTTATATTCTGTTCTTTTAGTGATTGATTTTATAATTTGCATTTGGCAGAGCAAAAGCAGAATGGAAGCTGAACAATTACAGATGAATTAGGTCCTTTCATCTTTGTACTTGCATTATCCTAGCAGATTCCACGCTTAAGGTCACTGCACCATCTAAAAAGGGAGATGGAGCTTTGTGCTGCTCATAACTTCTTCTTCAGTCTTAGTCTTCAGTTTAAAATGCAGTTAGCACTGCTGTTAACAATCATTATCACAAGAATATTGCAAATGGCCAATTTTTATACTATAATTAAAATGTCAGGGTAAAAATTGCACTCACACTGGCCCTTTATAAATCTGCATTGCCACTTTGAATAGCTTAAACATTTAAACAAACATACAAAAAAACAGGAGCATATGTTTATTACAGACCCAACTTTATGAAATACATTCCTAATAATTTTAGTTATTCAACTATTCCCTTGCCTGTGTGTCCCATCAAAGTTCCCATATGCACTAAACATTTTATATTAATTCTCTGTCTTTCACATTTAACAGGAATGTATTCTGTATCAGAATACTGAGTTTTGACAGTTGCTCCATTGTATCTAATATTCACACGTGGCAACATTATAAAATGACAGGTCCTTTATAATTCCCTTTGAATTCATTATGGTAATGATAATCATAAGTGATGAACTTTGTGTATTTTATGGACATAATGGGCAATTCTATATGACTGAAACTCTAATTTTACTCTATACTAATGGGCACTAATTGTAACGATCAGTGATCATGTCAGTTAAAGGCAGTAGCAATAGCAATTGATGACAGCCATGAAAGCCCTCACACCATATTGAATAAAACTTGGTGCTTCCATTTGTAAAGACAGGAGAGCAACATCAGGAAATGATTTCCCTATGTTGTGTATCTTACAAGGTCTCCTATATTTGACTCCACCGAGCATCTTTTTCTTACTGCTGATAATTTTCTCACATTACTTGCTTCTTATTACAGTATCATTTTCTGTTTTAATAGATACATAATTCTCAGAAAAATAGTGACTCTTTAAGAGAAGAACACCTTTTAAAAAAGTGAAGAAACTACCCTGAATGAGGTAACCTAGTCACAAAAAGAGGAACATTGGATACATTTACTCATATATGGATTTTAGACATAGAACAAAGGATCTATAATTCACACTGCCTATAATTCACACTGCCATAGAAGCTATGATACAAGGAGGAACCTAAGAGATTTATACAAGGTCCCTCATAGAAGTGGAAAGGAATAATATCTCCTGAGCATATTGGGAGTGGGGAGGGCAGTGAGTGGAGAAGGAGTTAGGAGAAAGAGAAGGGGAGGAGAGGAGAACATGTGGGACCAGGAATATTGAGTCAGGGGACAAATAAAGGATAGTAAAAAAAAAAAAGAGAGAGAGAGAGAGAGAGAGAGAGAGAGAGAGAGAGAGAGATACCATAATAGAGGGAGCCATTATAGGTTTGAAGAGAAAACTGACTCTAGAAAAATGTCCAGAGATCTACAAGGAGGACTCCAACTAACAATCTGAGCAACAGTGGAGAGGCTAACTTAAATGCATTTCCCTGATAATGAGATTGATAACTAACTTATATGACATCATAGAGCCCTCATCTAGTAGCTGGTGGAAACAGAAGCAGACACCCACAGCTAAACACTGAACCAAATTCCTGGAATCCAGTAGCAGAGAGGGAGCAGTGATAAGAAAAGGGGTCAAAACCAGGCTACAGAAACCCACAGAGACAGCTGACCTGAAAAGGGGGAAGCTCATGGACCCCCAGACTGATAGCTGGGAAGTCAGCATTGTACAGACTCAGATCCCCTGAACATAGGTCTCAATTAGAAGGCCTGGGCAGTCTAAGGGATCTCTGACAGTGGAACCAGGATGTATCCCTAGTGCATAAAATGACTTTGGGAGCACATTCTCCATGGAGGGATACTCCATTAGCATAGAGGCAGGAGGGGGAGCCTAGACCCTACTCCAAATGATTTGACAGATTTTGATGATCCCTCCTGGGTGACATCACCCTCCCTGTGGAGTGGGAGGGGTTGTCAGGGGGCATGGGAGCAAAGGAGGGGGAGGGAACTGGGATTGATATGTAAAATAAGGAATATAATATATATTATAGGATGTTTCTTGAATGAAGTAAGTTATGGCTGGGAGACTTACAAATACCCCATTGCCAGGGGAGCATCTGGAGAGAGTGGCATACTAGACTTACTGTCTACTTCCTTGTCAATGATTGGAGTGTTCCAGATTTCTGCTGTAACCACATGAAGACAGTTCTTTGAGGGTTTTAAATCTACGCCTTAGCAACAGATAGGCTCCAGCTTAGAGGTCACAAAATAAAGTCATTAAGGAAAAAAAAAAAAAAAAACACTTGCAGATTGAGTGAAAAACAAAAAACACTTACCACCACAGAATAAAGTGAAAGTAGATGCTATAAAAAGAAGGTAACTTTCTCCTAATATCAAGCATAGACAGGCATTTGTGTTAATTATAGCAACAAGTATGTACAGAAACTGAGGCAAGCTCCACATGCATACAAATTCATATGGAGCTCTAGTAAGAATCTTTACTTCACATGATAAGACTCAATTTAATTGCATACCATGTCTTTTAAAGACCCTTCTTTGGCCACTTGCAGGATGAGTACAGGTCACTTACCTTCATGTTGCTGTAGCATGTACCCTTCCTGTTCTCTACTCTTTTTATCATTGTGTAACAAAACTTTCTCTTTAGCTAATTCCCCTGCTCCCTTGGGTATGATAGGGCTGTAGTGGGTATGGCACTAAAGACTAAATGAGTGAATATATGAGTGCATGAGTGAGTGGAACAAGGAATATATGCACAAAGTCACTGTTACAAAGATAAATCCTCTGGATACATTTAGGGAAGGGTCTATAACCATCAACACTATACAGTCATACCACACTCACCTGCCTTCTCCAGCGTGTCTATTGCTAATATTCAGGTGTTTTTATGGGTTGCACTGATTTTACAGTATACTGATGATTCATCATCACACTACTGTACAGGTCCCTGTGAAAAGTTAATGGGACATTGTGATTATAAAAAGGCTTGAAAATCCTTGCAAGATGTGCAATGCAAAGCTAAAAGATAATTACTTCCCTTATTGCTTCCTTTAAATAATATTTAGCTTAAAACATAACAAAATTACCATGCTTAAGCTTGATTCTTTTTGTATTCTTCAAATTAAAGATAGTACTAGAAACTAACAAGCTGGTAAATACTTGCAAATAAGTTGGAGGTTAGTCCATTTTATTTATATTAAATATATCGCATGAAATAACAATGTAATATGTTTGCTCATAAGGGCATGCGACATTTCCTGTGTATATAAATATTAAGAGTATACATACATAAATTGAGTTACTTCTAGCTATCTTTCTTTTTAAATTATCTCATACAATACACCCTGGCCATAGTTTCTCCTCTTTCCACTCCTCTCAAGTACCTCATTTCAACACACACACACACACACACACACACACACACACACACACACAAAAACACACCTCCTCTCTCTCTCAGATAGATTCCTCCTCCAATTCCCTTCAGAAAAGAACAGGCCTCACAGTGATATCAACCAAACACAGCATAACAAGTTACAATAAGACTAGGCACAAACCCTCACATCAAGGCTGAATGAAACAACCCAATAGAAGAAAAAGTTAGCAAGGTCAAGCAAAAGGGACAGAAACACCTCCACTCCCACTATTAGGAGACCCGCAAAATTCCGGTTAAATAACTATAATATATTTACTAAGGATCTAGCAGACCCATACAGGCTCCGTGGTTGCTGCTTCAGTATCTGTGAACACCTAAAACCCTGTTTAGTTGATTCTGTGGGTTGTGTTCTCCTAGTGCCCTTTACTCCCCCCCCCCAGTTCCACAATTCTTCCTCCTCCTTTTCTTTGGGATACCCCGAACTTTGAGGGGAGGGATTCAATGGAGATCTCTAATTTGGGTTCCCTTTCTGCCTAATGTTTGGCTGTGGGACTCAATCTGCTTCTATCAGCTCCCAGTGAAAGCCTCTCTGATGATGATTGGGTTAAGCACTGAGCTACAAGTGTAGCAGATTACCATTAGAAATATTCTATTTATTTATTTTTTAAACCAAGGTCTTTGGGGCATCTTGCCTTTGGTCCTTGGTCATCCATGCAGTGCCAGGCATTAGGACCCCTTTCATGGCATAAGCCTCAAATTAGACCAGTCATTGGTTGGCCATTTCCACAAGTTCTGTGCCTCCATTGCCCGAACACATCTTGAAGGCAGCATAGATTTTAGGTCGAAGGTTTTGTAGACAGGCTGGTGTTCCAGTACCATGATCAGAAATTGCCTGGTTAAAGAAGATTGCTGGATTCCGTAGAATCCTGGGCTTTTCTACTGCACCAGGTTGTCATGCGGACTCTCAAATGCCCTCTAGTTCTAGTCTTCTCTTCCCATATTCTGTCCCTTCATCCCCTCCATCACTCCTCTTCCCGTTCCCACCTACTCACAGCTCATGCACAAAATCTATTCCATTTCCCCTTCCCAGGGTGATGCATGGGTCCTCCTTAGATCTCTCTTTGTTAGTTATCCTTTCTCGGTCTGTGGACTGCAGCATGATTATCTGAGGAATGGCCATATTGATTTCCATAGTGGTTGAACAAGTGTACACTCCCACCAGCTGTAGAAGGGTGTTTCTTTGCTCCATATCCTCACCAGCATGAGCTGTCACTTGTGCTATTGATCTTAACAATTCTGACAGGTGTGAGAGGGAATCTCAAAGTAGTTTTTATTTGCATTTCCCTGATGGCTAAGGATGTTAGATATTTCTTTAAGTGTTTCTCAGCCATTTGAAATTTCTCTATTGAGAATTCCGTGTTTAGATCTGTGGCCCATATTTTTAATTACATTATATCATTTGTTAACATCTGGTTTCTTGAATTCTTTATATATTTTGGATATTAACTCTTTATTGGATGTGGAGTTGGTGAAAAATCTTTTCCCAATTTGTAGGCTGCTGTTTTGTTGTACTGACTGCATCCTTTACCTTACCGAAGCTTCTCAGTTTCATGAGGTCCCATTAGTGCCTGTGCTATTGCTGATCTGTTCTGGAAGTGATCTCCTGAGCCAATGCATTCAAGGCTATTCCCCATTTTGTCTTCTTTTAGATTCAGTGTATCTGGTTTTATTTTGACGTCTTTGAACCACTTGGACTTGAGATTTGTGTAGAGTAGTAAATATGGACCTATGTAAATTCTTCTGATTGTGAACACTCAGTTAGACCAACACCATTTGTTGAAGATCCTTTCTTTTTTTCCATTGTGTTTTTCTGACTTTTTTTTTATCAAAGGTCAGATGTCCATAGGTGTGTGGATTTATATACAGATCTTTGATTCGATTCCATTAATCAGTCTTTCTGTTTTTATGCCAAAACCATGAAGTTTTTATTGGTATGGCCCTATAGTACAGCTTGAAATCAGGGATGGTGATAATTCTTTTATTTATTGTTTAAGGTATTGAAGTTGAATATTGTCATTTCTTCCTTTTTTTTTAAGACAGGGTTTTTCTATTGCTTTAGAGGTTGTCCAGGAACTACCTCTTGTAGACCAGGCACCAGGGTGGTCTCAAACTCACAGAGATCCGCCTGCCTCTGCCTCCTGAGTGCTGGAATTAAAGGCATGCACCACCACCATCCAGCCTGGGCATTGTCTTTTCAAGGTCTGTTAAAAATTGTATTGGAATTTTTATGGGAATTTCAATGAATTGTAGACTGCTTTTGGTAAAATTACCATTTTTCCTATGTTAATCCTACTGATCCATGAGAATGGGAGATATTTCCATCTTCTGCTACCTTCTTCAATTTCTTTCTTCAAAATCTTGATGTCTCTATCAATATAAGTCTTTCACTTTCTTGTTTAGAGTTACTCCAAGACATTTGTATTATTTATGGCTATTGTGAAGGGTGTTGTCCCTGTTTTCTTTCTGAGTCTGCTTATTACACGTATGCAATAGGGGTACTGATTATTTTGAGTCAATTTTGTATTCAGCCACTTTATTGAAGGTGTTTATCAGCTGTATGAGTTTCCTGGTAGAATGTTTGGGTTCTATTATGTATACTATCATACTGTCTGAAGTTAAAGAAACTTTGTCTTAATACATCCCCTTATTTTTTTCTAGCATTGCTACATTGCTACATTTCCATGCTAAGTAAGCTCAGCTTAGAGAACTGATAATAATATCTTAAATTTTTGAATCCTTACTTTATTATGTGATATGTATTTTGCTAAAATTATTATTAGTCATCCAATTTAAAGCTCATCCTAACTCTGTAATACTCATATTGTGACTGCTCATATGGCTTGGATATAAAATGTGTCCCACATGTTCATGTGTTTGAACATTCAGTCCCCATCTGGTAGTAGCGGTTGAGAAGGTTGTGGAAACTTTAGAAGATGGGACATAGTTAAAAGACTGGGGGTGGATAGACCTTGAGGTTTATAATCCAACTACTTCTTATGTCCTCTTTTTCTTGTTCCACTAAGATGTGAGGAGGTGAAAAGTCACAACAGCATACTGTTGATGCCACGGAAGCTCATGCTTTCATGTCTCCCCTACAACAATGGACTGTATTCTGTCCAACCACAAGCTAAAATAAATTATTCTTCCCTTATGTTGCCTGTAAGAAATGTGGTCATATGGTATGAAGACAACCCACATAACTTCTCTCTAAATTAGGAGCATACAGCCTGAAGGAGGGGGGTTAACAGTCCTAATGTTAATAGGCCATTCTCAGAATGCCTTGTTTCCTATTTACAAGAAAAGGAAAGAGGAGGTATTGATATTAATAAGGCAAATGTGCTATAGAAAAATAAAAGTCTAAACGGGAGCTATTTCATATTGGACCCATCTCTTTGTCCTCAAACTAATGAGAGCTTGGACCAGGTAAGCTCTGCTGTAACCTTAAATTCTGACATTTCTAAATGTAAAGAACTTGGATGCTTGAATGCTCAGTCGACCCAATCATAGGCTCCCTAATTTGATAACACACAGAGAAAAGACATTACTCTCACTTAGTAGTAATTGGATTTGGAACATCATTGTGTCTGTCCACTAAGTGAGGCTTTGTGGACTCATGCCTCAATAACTTTATGCCCTGCATCTGACTCTTGGAAAGGTTTGGAAATAAACTCTTTGCAGTGTGCATAGACACAGTGGATGAAATGAAAACCACATATGGTAGTCTGGGGAAGAGAAACAGGGAGATGGCAAACAAAGGTGCAAACTAAAGCACCAATAGTGTTCATGTTGTGACTCTGTTGTCTTTCCGACACCTTCATCTTTCTAGAGTTAGCTACATTCAGAACACATCTGACTTAATTCACCCTGTTTTTAGCATTCTCATTCTAAATGTGTTTTTAAATATTAAATTTGTTGGTAACACTTTATGTACATTCATATTTATGTTTATATATTTATCATAGCTTCTCCCTAAGATAGTTCTGTTGCCAATTATGGATATCTTTTATGTATTTGATTTTCAAAACATCAAAAAATATATTTTATAAGTATTCAACTCTTTTAATCAACCATGTGGTAAGCCTTAGAATTTCTACACTAGCCTCTAAATTAGAGAAGAAAAGAAAAAATAAAGAAAATAGTAATTTTGAGAAAGATTTTATCTATCTAGACCAATAAAATGAGGAAGAACATAGACATTTTCATGAGAAGTAGATAAGCATGTTATTATTTCATAAAACACCTGGATATTTCAAGAAGATCCACATAAAGTACTCAAGGGTACTTCAGGAATAAATCTATCATTACAACAGTTGTATCTCTCTAAAAATCTCCACTGAAGAAAGAAAGATTTTCAAAAAAAGAAAAACAAAAAATAAGTTCTGGAAACAAAATATTGAACAGATATGACAGTTGCCAGGGTATGTTTTTGATGGCTTCAATAAGCCAATTATTATATTGGTTATATAGTCATCTATGAACAACCACTTGATTAATCACTTCTTCTATTTTATTTTAAGTAAAGTAGATGTGGACAGCACAGACTTACTAAGGTTGCTAAGCAAGTGCAGGTTGTGTTCAGATGGACAGAGTTCAGTGCTTTTGATTTAATTAAGTCCGAAGCCATATTGCTTTCCCAGTAGTGAAATGAATGGCCTAAAATAGCAAAGGAATGGGGATTACTGCTAAGTATATGGCAATATTGAGAGGACCTTTTTTATTTGGGGGATTTTATCAAATAAATAATAGTGTACACTTTTAGTCCACACGAGGATGCAATTTGAAGGAAAGACTAAAAACCACAAGAAGGGTAAATGTGACAGTGGAAGAGATAAAATATGTTTTCAAACATCTTACTCCACAGAAGCTAAAAATTAATCAGAGAAATACAAAAAATTGTTCCAGAGAATAAACCAAAAAATAAGGAAAGTGGCATCTATATTTAAAACATTAAAAGTTCTAAAAGAAAGAATAGCTAGGAAAAAGAGTTGGATATGCAGAGATTGGGAATGCTAGTTCACAATAAGGAGATTTTTCAGAGTTTCCTAATACAGAAGTATCCTGATGAGGTGGTCAAAGTCCTTCTGTGGGACGTGGTGGAGCAGAACCCTTTGATCTCCCAACAAGATGCTACTGCAGGTGTAATAGATTAATTGGAAGTCTGTTTGAGAATCTAATCTCCAAGGGTTTTATTTTTTAAATCTGAGCATAAAATGAGCAATGGCTTGAGGTTGTCTTAATCATATCTATAATCAAATGAGGATCCAGATTCTTCATAACTCCCCTATTCTACCCAGAGCTAGTATTCATGGATGTTGTGGAGAGATGGCATGATGCTAGGAACAGCAGGAAGGGTAAAGCAAACAGTGATGGCAAGGCAGTGAAATATACATAGGAAAAAAACTGAACATAAATGTAGGATAAAATCTTCCTATTTAAATTCAGCCCATCATTCACAGGACAAACTCAAGGGTATTTCTCAGAGCAATGCCTCCCTAACTTTCAACAGGTGTTAGGTCTCATGCTGTCCAAGGCAATATTATTGAAGCTGAACATTTAAATGTTTGCCATCTCACCTGTTACTGAAAACAATCTAACAAATATTTAGAATTCTAAACTCTAAGAACACTGTTTTCAAATCTATACAAAGTTAATTTTGTTTTTCTGATTGTCATACTGCATTTACTCATTTTTCCTTTTCCCCCATCAAAAATCTCAGTACATAGATCCTTGATGATAGTAATTCTACCAAATCTCTCCTTTTCTAAATGCCCATCCTTGTTGTTGGGATATAATTAAGTTTCTAGGTTGCTTAGGAAACTAAACCTAGGCAGCAGCTGTCAGGGTTTTGCAATGAGGTCCCATTCCAATACAGTTCCTTTGTCATAGGTTAAATGGGCAACACATATTATTTCAGTTAAGCATTTTTAAAGTACTGTGCTTAATTGTACTTAAATTATAATTTATGTTCAATAAACCATAAATCTGAAAGATATTGAAGGAAAAGAAGACTGTGTTGTGCTGTTAGGACCACATATTCCAGGAGGGAACAAGCCTTTGTGTCAGATGCAGGCAGCACTGGGACCTGGCTGTGAAGGCGATGCTGGGATGCCAGCATCTCTAGGCAGGCAAATGAAAACCACCTGCCAGAGCAATGATACCCAAGGGCCCTCCTCGGGCCAGGCAGGCAGAGTCAATTGTTCTTAGAAAATGAAGGAATGAAAGAGTTCAGTGTCATAGAAATTAAAATGGTTCAAGTGATGAACAACATAAGGATAATGGCTTCAGCTGTGGCTTTTGCAGAGGTGTCAAGCATTTGTGGATAATCTTTGCATGCTTTCTAGCCACATTTAAACATATTTATTGGAAGATAGTATTTATATTAACTGGAAAAAATTGAAGCATTTCCTTTTTAAGTATGTTAAAATTATTGACTGATATCTGTGCCATTTCTATATATGTACATTAATAATAGAAGAATGTGGCAAAATATTTGTTTACATTGTAAAGATAAGTTTCTGCCTAAGGCACCATCTGATTGATTTGATTAAGGACTAAATGGCTAATAACCATGCAGGAGAATAGATAGTACTTCTGGGCAGAGAATGATAAACTGGGAGTAGGAATCTAGGTGCATAGAAGACCACAGGAGAGATGGAGAGGAAACAGGAGATGCAAGGTGGAAGAGAGGTAATGAAACATGATAGAATGTAGATGAATATAAACAGGTTAATTTAAGTTATAAAAGCTAATTATGAACAAGCCTAAGCTATAGGCAGAGTTTTCATAGTTAATAAGAAGTGTCTGTTTCATTATTTGGGAGTTGGCTGGTGGTACAAAAAAATAACTCCAGGGGAAGAAGCTTATGATAGTGTCACCAAACAGAACAAAGCTATGTCAGCTATGTTGAGAGAATTTCTTCACTTAAATGATAATTAAGAATTATGTATTTTTATGTAGTAGAAATATTCTATTTTTATAAAGAATTTTTTTTCTCCTGCATGTGCAATCTGAAAGGAAAATGTATACAAGTTTAAGAAAGACTATTAATGTGTAGGAAAGGGACCCAAATGAAGGAGAAGAACACATAAGCATGGACAATAGTCATATAATAATGATCAAAAATTATTTTATTTTCTGCACATATATGGAGTAGATTATAAGGAAACCCAGGATACAATAAAATTTATTACACACCAATAAAAATATTTTCTAGTAGAAATGTTTTATTTCTTCAAAGAATCATCCTTAAGATTTATTGATAATATTTACAGGTAGAAACTAGAAAATATTTATAGAAATTAAAGACCTAACAATTATTATGTTTGTTGATTAGAAAATGTAGTTTGTAAGTGACTGTAATCAGTTATCCTGAAAAATATTTTTGTACTCAGTATTTCTCATGTAATGTTACCTATTTAATTCCTGTATAGCTAAAAAAAACCTCAGTCTCTCATTGAAATAGAAGTTTGATGGGACTTGGCTATACAGGCAAGTATAGAGATGATTTATATATCTAAAAGGAACTTTGTTCTGCCTATACTTATTATACAAGTACATATGTATATAAAGTATAACAAATTTATTTTTGGCAAAATGAAGTACAATTAGATAAGACAAAAACTATCACACTGAAGTTGGACAAGGCAAACCAACACAAGGAAGAGAGCCTCAGAAGTCACAAGACTCAGAGAACCACTTGTTCACAGTAACCCTAAACCTATAATATACACACAGTGGACTTACTGCAGACCTGTTTCAGTCCTGTGTTTGCTGCTTCAGTGTCTGTGAATTCTTATGAGCTTTGCTCAGTTGATTTAGATGGCCTTGTTCTCCCAGTGCCCTCTATCCTCTCTGATTCTTACACTCTTTCTGTCTCCTTGTCTTTGGGGTTTGCTGAGTTCTGAGGGGAGGGATTTGATGGAGACATTCTGGTCAGAAATGTGTGCTCCAAGGTCTCACTCCATAACACCTGGATTGAGTCTCAAATTTGTTGCTATCTTCTGCATGAGGAACCTTCCCTGATGCTTGCTGAGTAAGCCTTCAGCCCATGGAACACCACTAGAAACACCTCGATGCAATCTCCAAATGTTATATCTAGCAGATAATGTGACAATTATGGATTCCAAAGATCTTATTAAATTACCACCTAAGTGGGTCACTGATGGATAAGGTCTACAGAACAAGGACTTAGGAGACTGGATCTCCTCATAGCACCACACAGGCCAGAAGCATAAAGTTCATAAACATTTCGTTGTCAATTTACAGTTACAATTTTCACCAATCAGGATTTTGATATTGGGGGCTTCCTTAAATGTTCCATCTTTGTCAACTGATATATGATGCAAGGTTTTCAGTCCAACCAATCAGGTTCATTTGTTCCTTCTGTTGTTTGGAACATCCATAATGTTTCTAAAGATCGAAAGAAGAGTGACAAATATTTCTATGGTTTAGGAAGGAGGTTGGTCAACTATTAGAAGGTTCTCAGAGCTCCTTAGGCTTGGGAATCTGACCTTTATTTCACCCTACAGGTAAAATGGAGTCTGAAGTTAAATGGCAGTTGTTCAGCCATGGTGTTTTGGGCTGCCCCCCCCCGCCCCTGCACCACCACCACTTGTCTTGTGAATAGGGGATTGTTCTGTGTTCTTAAAATCAGGCACTTGACAGCACCTATGCCACCATGAGCAAAGCATGGAGTTGTTTGAAAATGCAGGGGGCAGATGAGGTTTGTCAACCAGGAGGACCAGTTGAAAAGTGATTCATGCCTGTTGAAATTCTGTCCTCTTTTCTCCTCTGCAGTGAGGAGATTTTCTTTAGTTTTTGTTAAGATTACTCTAATAGTACCTGAATGGTTAGCAAAAAAGCAACAAATTGCTCCCAGGACCATGCATAATACTCTCTCCATAAAGAAGAGTGGGTTCAGCCCATGGTGGGTTTCCAGGACCACTTAAGCCAGTATGTCAACTTGATTTTCTTGGAAAGGGATGGAAGAGTGGAGGTGGGAAAATTCTCTGTCAGTTTGCTCCCCTAAGAACAGTAGGTTGTGGTCTCAGTAACAAAGGGTGCTTTCCCAAGGGCTGCTAACTCAGCAACCCCTGCTCCTATAAGAAGGGGACAAGTATGGGAAGTGCCCTCCTGAAGGGCACTAAGCCTGTAGTCCCTACGTGTATTCTCCCTACCTCCCCTTCATGGTATAGGACTTGAGGCACAATATGAACTAATACATAATGCTCAGGCTTGTCTTTCTCAGTAAAATGCCTTAGTGAGAGGCAACGTGCCAAGTCAGAGGTACAGGCAAACCAAAGTGATGTAGGGGCTACCAAGATTATTTTGGTTTAGGGCAGCTGATTCATAAACTGTAAGTTGATAACAGCCACCCAAGATGGAGGCAAAACCAACAGATATGGGGGCGGAAAGGCATGAATTAGTCTTCCATTGGCCTTATATTTAGTGGGTTGTCTTGGTCCTGCTGAGCGTTCATCTTCTTTTAGCATCTGTGTCAGATCTTTTGTTGGGAACGGCCTTCAAGTGGATATATTCAGGAATGAATGCCATTGGTTTTGACAACACTGGGAGCAGTCAGTATCATAATGTGAGGCCTTTCCAGTGGGGACCCAGAGTCTCCCTCTGACTATGTTTCACCCAGACCAGGTCTCTGGGTTGGTAGTCATGAGCTTTTACAAGTAGCAGATTGTACAGGTGGTGGAACAATGGGAACGGTCTGTCATGAATCCTTTGTAATACACCTATATTGACCAGAGTAAGGCAAAATTAGATAGCAATTAAATCAGACCCAACTTTTGAGAAGATTGGAGGGGGCATCCTAAATATTATCTCAAAGGGGGTTAGACCCTCCATTTAAGAGGTATTTCTGACCTGGTGGAGGGCAAGGAGAGGAAGTACTGTCCAGCACTCACCAGTCTCTAGGGTTTAGTTAAGGTCTCCTATTCTAATTTTGCCAGAATATCCAAGAATGTTTGACATATAAGCAAGTAGGCTTCCCCAAATGGAATTTGACTTTGACTTAGCATTTTCAGCCTGTTAAGGAGACAGGGACAATTTACTTTCCTATGTGTCTGTATCCAGCTGAAATCCAGGCATAGGTTGTCATGGTCAGAAAGGCTGAAATGTTGGTCAAGAGCCAGGCAATGGGGTATTGATCAGGAATACCTGATTAGCTGTTCTGGGTGAAGAGTCAGAGAGAAAGCACATGGGCTGGACTGGCTCACATCAGTTTTCAGCAAGGCCAGAACTTAGCAGTTTTCAGTCCACGGATATTCCCTGGGTGGTGTCTGTTCAATCTGCTGAGACAAATATAGACTAAGGACAAGTTAAAATTTAAAAGCTTTAAAGAAAACCTTATATTTGGAACTTTTATTTATCTGGAGAGTCCATTTGACCTGTGGCAGATAGACTGAAGACTTAAGACCTTTTTAACTCCTTAAAGCTTGCATGAATCTTTAGTTTACCAAAAGAGACAAAAGTTCTAGACATAACATTTTCATTGTACTGAAGTCTATATTGTAGAAAAAGCAATTAACAGGTTCTGTAAAACAGTTGGAACAGATTAATACCTTGGAGACATGCAAAACCTATGGCTTTGGGTTAGCCTGGTGAAAAACACCTTTAAGTCTATATTTAGAAGACTGCCAAAGGAAATTTAAATCTTGAGTGTATGACTGAATAATGAGTAGTTAATGCTCTATCAATTCATCCAAACTCCATTTGTTAAAGTTAAAACTCTGTACCTTTATAGCTTATATATCTTAAATTATATTCTGTGACCCTTAGAACTTGAGTTTTTACAGCTTTAGACCTTGCATGGACTTTGAACTATTTTTTCCATCTAATCATTTATCAGATATGGGCAATATGAAGCCTGTGAGCCAGGCAAACCTATTTTGCCTTTTCTTAACAAGCTTTAACTAACTAATGAACTGACCAATATACCAACAAGGTGGCTGTAGCCTTGAGGGAAGGAGCTGGTTGTCACCTGTTGCCCAGCTAACAAAGCTACTATTAGTTTAGCCATCATTGTCATAAATCTGAGAAGGTATAACCAAAATTATGGAGACTTATCCATACCCAGATGATCATGGAAGGCTTCCATGGTCCCATGGTGTTGGGGCCAGAGATACCAGGACAGCAGTCTTGGCTGCCAGGACCAGAAGAGGATAAGCTTTCCCATGGAGGAGGAATATAGGGAACTGACCTTGCTGTGCCTACCCAAAGTGGGGCAATCAACTCTCCAGATTCCTGCTTTCCACAGTTCAGTCTGAGCCCTGGCAGCAGGCAAGCCATTGGGGTAGATTTGCCTAGTGGTTAGCTGGTTAACATTACCATCATCCAGGTGGAATTGTCTATTGCTGTGTCCATTGTCTTTTTGGAGACAATAAGAGTCACTGCTAGGATGTGTCTCTCTCTGTCATAAAAGTTTAAATATCTTAAATGCCATGTTAGGCAAATAGCTGGCCATTTGAGGACTTGAGCCAAGCCACTCATGTTTGATTTTAGTTATTTGTTTTAGGCTTTAACTTAAAAACACAGAAGGGGCTAAATAAAATTTTTCTGTGTTGATCACTTTAGTACTTAGCATGACTTACATAAGTATAGTTTTGAACATCTCAAGGCTTAATCATCTTTAACAGTTTACAATAAGTTAGCCTTAAAAGTGACAATTTATGAATTGAAGCTCCTTTTAGCATAAAGATAAGACTTTTAAGTCATAAACACAGTCTACAAAGAGGCTGGGAACATTCCTGATCTTTTTATAATACCATTAAAGTATATAATAGTTTCTTATATGACTCAGTTTGTCAGAATAGCAACAGCTTAGCAATGTTAGCAAAAACAGGGAAGTTAGACATATATATTTAAATCATGTTTTGTAAGTTTAAATAAACCTTAAGTAGGGAGAGGCAAGTTCTAAGCCAATGGTTTTCATTTTTTTTTGTGGTGCATTGTTATGCAAATGCCCGACATGCAGGCAATCCTGGACTACTCCTATACAAATGTCATTTGACCCTAAAAGTTGAGAAACTGCTACAAGTTCTTTGGCAGACTGTTTAAGGTCATGTTTAACTGCATTATAAGTTCAAAATATCCCAGTTTCTGTTGCTTTGTAGTTGCGACTCTAACTTCAGTTGTCCAGTAACAATATTAGGTATACACCGGAGTACACTGGTAGTGTGTAGTCATGAGCCTTTCTCGGGGTTTGCCTTTAAGCATTAAAAACCATGTTTGGGGTTGACATATTTCAGTTGACATAAACAGTTAATTGGAAGCAGCACTAAAGTGCTTAAAAGGCAAAGTTAGCATGTTTGAACATTTGCCCAAAACCATGGACATTGATGGATTGGGTCTTTGTTTTAAGATTAGCTACAGCAACCTTCTGATTAGTAAACCACTATTAAAGTTTTAAGTGAACTTGTAAGCCAATGATTAGCTGTTGTGTTCTTGCTTCTTCTGCCCGCCAATTTTTGACCACAGATACACTTTAAAAGCAAGTCTAGGTCTGAAAAGGGGTGGACCATTATTCAATTCCAGAGCCAGCCCTTCAATAAAACCGAGCAGCACAAAAAAGCTTTAATATTCTCCAAATCCAATTGATATTCATATCCCTATTACATTAGTTCCAATAACCAGAAAGCCCAGAAATAATTTCTGAGCCTAGGTGGTTGGCTGCAACAATAACAGCTAAGCTGAAACCAAGGCGCGCAGAACACAGGAAACTCATACATTCAAGACCAGATCCACACAGGTATGCAGTGGCCATATTCATGTATTCAAAACAGACAAACTTTCTTTACTCCCTCCAGTTGTAAATTCAACAGCAGCTGCAGAATCTAATTCCCAGTGTTGTAGCAGAAGAGGCTCTCTCCTTCCCTGCAGGAGACTATGGGCTTAAAGACTGTCTTTAAGCTACTTACTGATCCCCAAATAGTGTGCTCTTTATACCTGACACTTGGTTGGTGTTGAAAATAGTAAAGAGAAATAATTTCGAAACCATGAATAACCTTATATGTACATTTCTTTTTTTTTATCAATATAAATTATTTATTTATTTATTTTTATTTAATTTTATATAACAAAGTCCAATAAAATGAAAACAAACATTTATACACAATATTTGGGAATTTGGGCGTCATTCTTTCCAAACTACTTCCTGCTGGTAAGGGGCACTGTCTTGGGGGATTCGAAGAAGATTCAGATATCCTAGCTGTAGTCTGCAGGGCTGTTTTGTCCAGCTGTTTGGAATGTAGGATCAGCTTGTACTCTGTTTCAGGCGGTCTGGTGTGATCAAACCACATTAGTCTGGAAGGAATCCACATCTTTTCATTTTCTATGGAAACAAAAATAGAAATCCTTTTCCCCAGTAACTTGTTCTTCAACTTAAATTTTGGAGTCAAAGCGTTTTTTGTTTTTTTTTAATTTATTATTTTACATGTCGATCCCAGTTCCCTTTCCCTCCCTCCCTCCCTCCCCTCCAGCCCTCCCTCCCTCCTTCCCTCCCTTTTGCCCTCTCTGCCCTCTCCCATGCACTCTAAACACCCTCCCCTCCCAACCCCCCACCATAATACCATATGTAGGGGAATGCCATCCAGTTGGGGTCATGTAGATCTGACAGGTCCTATGAAGTAGGGACTAGGGCTTCTCTCCTATCTCTAGAATAAGGCAGTTATCCCTCCATGGGGGATATGTTTGCAAAGTCCTTTTGTGCACCAGGGATAGCTTATATGTACATTTCAATAGCTAAATTAATGATAGATTCAATTGCAGCTTTAAAACTTAAATGTTTTCTTTTTGTGGAATCTGGATTAGAAAGGGCAGCATGAAGAAGGAAAGTATGATGGGTGTCTTTATTCTGACTCAGTGACAAAAAAGCAGATGGGTTGGTATCGACATAAAGATTTTTAAAGGCAGATATATTTGGAAGAAACTTTGAAGGCAAATTCGATGGGATTTTGATTTGGGGATCTGACAAGTAAAAAAGAGACACAAAATTTCAAGCTAGTGTTTTTAACACGGATAGTGTGATGTCAGGACCATTATTTGAGAGAGCAAAGCAACAGATATATCACAAATCATGGAAATAAAATTGAACACAAGTATTGGCTCCATGTTGCCCCTGGTATTGGAGACAGAGTGAAGAGCATGTGGGGGAAGAAGGAGGCAACAGATTGTTGCAATCATATAGTGGGAATACACTGTAGTTCTAAGTGGGAAGTACTAAGTTGACATGGAGGAAATGATAATGACATGATAAACAGTAATGGGAGATAAGAAAATATGGAGGTGAGATGTTTCAGCACATCTTTCGCAGAATGTGTTATATGGAGTGACTGGTAGTGTGGACACAGTCTTATGAATATTTAGGAAATCTGCATTTTAGTCAAAGGAAATAGTTAGGCCAGAAGATCTAAGGCAATCTAAGATGGCCGTGATCCCCATAAGGGTAATATAATATATATTTACATTACGATTCATAACAGTAGCAAAATTACAGTTGTGAAGTAGCAATGAAACAGTCTTATGGTTAGGGGAATCACCAGAGCACGAGGAACTGTACTAAATGGTTGCAGCTTCAGGATATTTGAGAGCCACTGGTCTAAAGTATGACTAAACTACTTATGTTCCAGAAACAAATGTTCTGAGTTATTAGAGTGAGCAGGTGAGTGGAGGAAATGGCAGTCAACATACTCACAAAATTGAGTTGGAACTCAAATGTTAGCAAGAGTATGAAAATGAGTGGGTTTAAGTAAGGTATTTCAATTTCATTCTGACATCAATAAGAAAATAATGGAACAGTTTCCTGCTATGTAAAATATTTTGAGTTTAAGGGAATGAGAAAGTAGGATACCAAAAAAGATGAATGAAGTTAAAAATGCCTAGTTGAGTGATATATTCAGTAGTGATTTTTATAAGGTCGCTTCTGCCTAACTGCTATCATTTCCTTTCAAATAATTATGAGACAAATTATTAACTGAGCATAAGGGCTGAGAATGGATATGGGGAGGTTTGGGGAAAGGAGAGAAGAGTAATATCCTTTTGCATAAATACAAGTAAAAAAATCAATTTTGGTGAAATTTATCCAGGTTTTATTTATTTATTTTACTAACCTAGTGCTAACTGATTAAAGAAGAATGGAGGAATCAATGGTGCTTCCAGTTATTTGATTATGATATTATGTCATAGGATAAACATGAAATATGATGAATGAGTAAAGGCACATAGATGTCTTCAGATGAGGAAGAAACTGCTTTACTGAAGTTATTAAAGTGAGACATAAGTGGAAGGTGGAGGAAGGTAGGAAAGAGAAAGACAATTAAAATTGTTATCCCAAAAGTAGTACAACTGGTCATGATGTGAACTTGAATAAGGGAGAGGGGTGGAGAACTCATTCCCGGAAAGTGAGGAGACAGAAGATTGGATGGACTGCTTTAATTTAATGGTTATTAGATCTATCAAACCTCAAGTTTGGATTAGGAGTAGGAAATATGTTGTACCAGATGCTAAAATCAGTAAATGATTTTAGCTAAGCAGTGTATAATTTAATTACATGAGCTTCAAATTATCTTGAGCTTGCAAAAGGACTAGAAAAGAGTGAATTTGCTAGAACATGTAGTTTTATAGTGACTTCCCCATATACTATATGTTTATGAAAGTACTTGGGTCTACCAGATGGCTAAGGAAAAAAATGTTAACATAGAACTAGTAAACAAGGTTGTGAGATGTGTAAGACATGAGAGATTTTGTTAGTACAGCAAAGGTGAATACATGGAAATGGTGACACCAACTGATGAGAGCTGAAAAGTGAACTAACCTTTAAGAAAAGCAGAGAAGAAAGAACAATAGCATATGAGGAACACACAGAGGAGTAGTAGAGGCACCACAAGTAGTGTGACAGAATCTAAGTGTGGATGCATTTCAAGAGGGAGGCAGGCTTTGCTATGTCTAAGGGTATGCAGTTTTCAATTAAGGTAATAACAGAAGAGTTTTCTCTGTGTAGAGCAATGTGAGAATGGGAATGGCTATGGTAAAGTACTTATCTGTGGAACAATGAAGCTACATGTCAGGTTGCCTTAGTCCTAAGATAGACTTAGACATAAGAGATGTTGTTTGGCAAGCATAAATTGTTCCTAAGAAAAATAGATGTGAAATCTTTGGGTGGAAGAATGAAGGTAACCAAAGGGAATAATGGAAGTTAAAAATGATTTGTAGTTATTGCTTTAAACAAAAGCCCTGTACATGAATAAATTCTCATATTTATATTTCTATGTGGTAGTGAATGCTTTACAAAAATATTTAAGAACTATCTACCATCTACAGTTTTGTCATATTTGTCAAGTGTAGTGAACATACCTTACTCAACTTTACTATCCAAATATCTACCATAGTGCAGTATAGCCATGACAAATAGCATTTTTAATTGGTTTCTATGTCAATATGATATTTTAGGATACAACAATGGAATTAAAATGAATCACAGAGAAAGTTTCATAAGTGACAAGATTAAAAGCTTAATCACTGTTCTATGTTTGTCAGGGAAACAGACACCCTTAAAGCAATGTCAGAAACATTCTGAAGAAAGTAACCCTGAATTGACCTGCATAGCACAGACCACTGGTAGAGCAGCAGTTTAGAAGTCATTGGAGTTGAAGAACAGATTACCTTGAACTCAGCTATTTTCCAGAACTAGACTCTTTTCTCAACAACTAACCATGTAACTGGAAAGAAGTATTTACTATATCCCCACATATAGTATTATTCTAGTCTCTCCAAACTTTGTTAAAAGCATCAAATAAAAGATAAGGATTCATTCAAGAACATCTAAGTCTTTCTAAGAAGAGTCTATGACATTTGTAATATGACTTAAGTAAGGTATTCCTTATAAAAAACTATTAAGAGAACTCTATTCCTATTGGAAATGGGAAAGAAAATGGATCATACTTTTCTCCCCAGGCTCATACGTGGGATAAATAGTAACCTGGGATACTCAGGCTATAAATATTTCTTATTTACCTCAACCCTGAGTTAAAGAGACAATATTCTGTACAAGCACAGAAAAACAAGTGAGCTGTGCCTCCCTCCCTACCATGGCTTTTCCCCAGCAGAAAGCATACCTGAGAAATGAGCACTAATGGTGAGAAATTCTACATCTCTGCTTGAAAGAATTAACCTTGGAGAAGTTTGTAGAAAAATCCACAGGTTTAAAAAAAAGAAAAGCATTACTGAAAGCAATTAGGGTATTGATGGAAAGCATGTAAGTTCTCAGAACTTTGTGATGAAAACTAACATCAATCAAAACTTCAGAACAATCCAAAGTTAACCAGAGGAATACAAGGAAACACCAAGACTGACTGTGCAGGAATCCCACTTGGGGGATGAGAAGGGTATGTATAAAGAAGAGGAGCAATCAGGACAAGCAAGGTATGCACCTGCAAAGGAACGATCACAGTGGGACATAAGGAAGGTTTGAAAATATTTCCCAAGACACACACACTCAACAACTGGCAGAGAGCCGAAGCCCCAGAATCCCCAGGAAATTAAATATAGCCTCTGGTTGAACAATAACCTTGTCAGGTCAAGGGCAAACTCCTAGCAAGCCAAATGAAAAATAAAACCACATACACACCTTTGGTAGTCTTTAGGACTCATGTCCACCAGAATTTGTTGTTTATCAGAAGTGTTATCTGTAGGAAAAATGCAAGCTAGTAATTCCTGGCTAACGACAGAGGAATAAGTAAACTCTCTAAAGTGAGAAAGATATTCCAAAGTCATACATGCATATAATAGCAAAATAATAATGATAAAAGCAGTAGCTTACTAAGGAGGATTAATCGCAAGCTTTAACAACAACATTTTTTTTTATGCTGACCCAGGTTCTACTCTGGCATCTGGGTGAAAAAGTAATATGGACAAGGTCCAAATAGAGATACTAGAGATTACACACACTGTCTGAGGTACATTTCAGAGCCAATTCAACCAATACAGTAAATTAATGAGTAAATGACCAAATAAAATAATATTATCAACTATGGGGTAATGAAAAAGGAATAAGGATTTTGACTTATAATAAATTATCTGAAATGTAGGGTATTAAACAAACTCATTATAAGTGATCAAACTAGAAATTATGACCAGAATTTATAAATATATTCAGAGAAATACAGTGGACCATGTGTAGATAAAGGCAATATGCCAACAGTATTACCTTAGAGAAAGAATCAGTAAAGAACAATTAAAAAAAAAAGACACAGCAACTCTGGAGTTGAAATGCATAATAACTAACATGGGGTTTCAATAAAAGTGAGTAGAAAGAAGAAGGGGAAAGAAAGAGAGGAAATAATAAGGGAAAAGTCTGGTCAAAGAAATAGTAAGTGAAAATTTGCTGAAGTTGATGAAAAACATTACTTTGTACATACACAATTTTAAAAACTCCAAATAGGATAAGTGCATCTGAATTTATAGCTAGGAAAATTACAATAAAAACAATGATAGCAAAAGACAAAGAAAAAAATCCAGAAGGCAGCAAGATAAAAATGACAAGGACAAGGGAGCCCAAGTGAGACTATTTTAATGGCAGATGTCTCATCAGAAACAATGGAAGCTGGAGGTAGTGGGATGACATATTCAGAATTATAAAAGTGAAAATTGTCAACCAAAACTTTTTCCAGAAAAAAAAGTAACCTGTCAAAAATGAAGGCAGAATAAAGAAATTCCAAGATACATAAAAACTGAGAGAATTTGTTCTTTATAGACCTGTCTTAAAAGAAGGGGGTTCTTCAGGTTGAGTGTCAATGATATCAGACAGTACTTTCAATCCATCCCCTGACAAACTCTATCATTAAAATAAGTATGTAGGCAATTATAGAAGATAATGTAATTGATCAATTATCTAGTCAGAAAAGCTATAGAGAAACCAAGAACTTGTATTATACTATAGACTAAATGGACCTGACAGACATACGTAGAACACACCACCAGCACTAACAGGAAACACATTTCTTTGAACACATATCTGACATTATCCAGGATTGCTCACATGGTAGGCTACCAAAAAATCTTTTTAATATATAAATATTAAAATCATATCAAATAGTTTTAATGACAATGGTATGAGACTAGAAACCAGTAACAAAAGAATTCTGGAAGACCCACAAAGATGGAGAATAAACGACATCACTAATCAGCTTGTGAATCAGAAAATTGAAAAGGGAAAACACTGTATCTACTAGTGATCATAAATATAGAGAACACAGCAAAAAAAGTATTTGAGAGGGAAGTTTATAATAATAATATAATAATAAATAAGAAAAAAGAGGAAAGGTGGCTGGGATTGTCGCTTTTTCAGTAAAAAAAATTTTTTTTTCACAAGGATCCAGATTTGATCCCTGGAAACCATTTTATAAATAAAAAAGCCAACAAGAATTTATGTAATCCCAAGATCTTGTACACTGAGACCTGTGAGTCTCAGGGGCTCATTGACCAGCTAGTGTAGTATAATCAACATATTCCAGGTAACTAAGAAGTTCTGCCATTAAAAAGAGATGGATTATGCATGAGAAATGACACCCAAGATTGCCTCTGACCTCCTTATACACATGTATATATGTGTACACCATCACATGCATGTGAACATGCATCGACAGATAGACACAGAGACACACACAGAGAAAGATAAAAAGAAAGCTCTCACACAACCTAATGTTACAACTCTAGAAAGAAGAAGAAAAAAACCTAAGCACAAATTTAACAGACGTGAGATAAATGAAATATAAAGAAACAAGAGGAAAAGCTAAAAAATGAGGTGTTGTTATTTATAAATATTTTTTAAATATTGACAACATTTATACACATTAAGAAGAAATTGGCAATGTTCAAGCAAATAGAAACATAAATGAAAGAATATTACACCCGAAGACATGTGAATTTAAAGGATGTTGGGTATAACAGTGAGCAACTTCACTACAATGAATTGCTTTATAGTATGACAAAGCATTATCTAGAAGAAATGGATAAATTCCTAAACATACAAACAAACCACAAAGACTGAATGATTAACATTAAGTCAGAAGACTGAGCAATAAAATACCTCCTATCAAAGAGAAGCTCTAAACCAGCTGGCCAGGAGGATGAATTATACCAACCATTTATAGAATAATTAATGATATTCTTAAAATCTTACACAGGGATGAGGAAAAGGAACCTTTCCAGGCTTGTCTTAAGAGGCCAGCATTATCTTCATACTAACGCCAGTTAAAGACCCTGAAGGAAATGAAAATTACCATTCAATGTCCTTAATGAACATGAATGTAAAAATCCTAAGCAAAACTCGCAAGTTAAGTGCAGTATCATATTAAGAAGATTGTATTCCATAATTAGCCACATTTTATCCTTTACAGGTAAAAATGGTTTAATATAATCTAATTAATCATTGTGTGACATCCTGCTACTGCATAGAGGATAAAAATAATATGATAATCTCAATGGATATATTTAAAGTATGTGATAAAATTTATCCATATATATATATATATATGTGTGTGTGTGTGTGTGTGTGTGTGTGTATGTATGTATGTATGTCTTAGAAGTTAACTATTGAAGAACTTTACCTCAAGATAATAAAGGCTATATATGAGAAATCCACTTTTAAGATGAAATTACAAAAAAGATACAGATAAGGAGTTTTAATATAATATTTTTATTATTTTTGAGAATTTAATATAGCATTTTTATTCATAGTTACTACAAACTCTTTCACCAAGCTCTTCTCAGATACACCCTCACCTCCCTTCCCCTTTCAATTCCATGTCCTTTTATTTTTTAGTAATTCACCAAACTGCGTTTATGCTGGCCATGTACTCCTAGGTGAGGAAACATTCACTGGAGGATGTTTGACCTTCCAGGGCCACACCTTTTTTCCCACTTTTATTGAAAATAGCTCTTTGACTCACATAATGTATCCTTATTATGGTTTTCCCTCTCTTTACTCCTAGTTTCTCCCTATCTCCCTTAACATCCAGATCCATCCCCTTTTGGACTCCAATATGAAATAAACATGCTTCTAAGGGATTGTACAAGTCACAAAGAAGCATCACTTCATATATATGGTGACAGCTATTATTAATAAGCAAATATAGAACCAATAGTGCAAGCTTACTAATGTCTTAAGGCTGGATAGAAATAGATACCATCACAGGCTATTATTGACAATATACTACTTAGCTATTGGGGAATAGTTTGGCAATTTGTCAAAACTTTAAAATAGTTACCACATGGATTGTTTAATTTTGTGTGTCAACTTGACAGAGCCAGAGATGTAAGTATATCTGGTAAACATTATTTCTAGGTGTGTCTGCAAAGGTGTTTCCAGAAGGTGGTTAGTGTTTGAATTGGTGAACAGAATGAAGAAGAGTTCCTTTCCATTGTAGGTGTGTAGCTTCTACCCTACAGAGACTCTGAGCTTTCCAGGATGGGTGTGGATCTTCTACCATGAAGCATGCCAGAAGAGGAGAAAGTCAGAGGAGGGTTGGGTTGTCTCTGCCTTAAGACTTAATAGTTTGACCAACCATTCTTCTCCTTCCCTTTAAAATGTGACTTTTATCATTTTTTCTGGTTCTTAGAACTTTGAATTTACTCTGAAATTAGTGCTTCATTTCATAAGACATCTTGATCCTTCAGATAGCAAATAAGAAATTGTAGGCTTTCTCGGCCTCTATAATAATGGGTCATTTACTTAACAGAACACAGAACTCCTCTCTCTCTCTCTCTCTCTCTCTCTCTCTCTCTCTCTCTCTCTCTCTCTCTCTCTTTTCCTGAATTTGATCAGATAAGAAATCAACTATGTATAAGAAACAAGAAGTTAGATGATTATATATGTAATAATTGTTGTCATTTTTTGGAAAGAAAAATGTATAATAACACTAGCCATGTTTCAAATATAGTAAACTAGAAAAATTAAGAAAAATAAGGATGAGCTCAGAAATAAAAATTCCCAGATTGAGAGCCATGTGTGGAACCCGACTAAGTATATTGGCTATGTCTCAAACCAGAGCCTCATGCCCTATAGTTGCAGGGCTGAAAGTGATGGGAATCAAATTTAAACTTCCACTTTTCAATTATATAAATTACAAAGCCAATCCTCCATTATTGTGACATGTGTATTCTTATGGAGAAAAATGATTGGAGGAGGAACAGATGCTAAAGTATGCATATGAATGTGGGAGAGGCCCTGTAAATGCTGGCATTACCGAGGCCTCAGTTTGCATCCCTTTCTTCTCAGGAGAAAGGTCTCTATACCAACAGTGGTTTCAAGTCTTTCAATCACCACTGAAGACTGCAAGAGCAATTAATGCAGTCTCTTAATTGAGGGTGTGGGGAACAGAGTACCCCCATGCACTGTTGGTGAGTCAGTTAAATAAAGAGGTGCAGACACTCTGGAAATTAGTAAGACAGTTCATCAAAACACTAGAAATAGATGTAATATATGACAAAGCTAAACAAGCCCTGGAACTAAGAGAAGCAGTCCAGGAATGGGAACAGATTTGTGTCAAAGTAAGGAAATACACCTTACTTGATAAGAATAAAAGAAGAAATACAGGTTATCATACACAGTACAACAGATTAATAAACAAACTCAATAGCTGTTGATTTACTTTACTTTTTATTTCTATGATATTATGAAGTACCCTCAAATGTTATAACTGAAAACTCTTCTCTTAGATTTTAACTCCAACCTCCTCTGTTTTTTTTTTCCAAGACTCAACTCTAAATTGCCACTATTATTAAAAGAATATGTATGATTAATGAGAAAATGTGCTAAAGGCCAAAATAGAAACACCAAAAATTTCCACTTTGTGCAGAAGGAAGTACAAGGATGACTGTAGAAGAATAAATCACATTGAAGTGGGAGGCAGGAAGCTGAGAGCCCAGCTCATTAGGAGGGCCAGCCATAACCTTGTGAGGTCCCACCCTCAGTGACTGACCTCTGACAGCCATGCTTTCTCCTCTAAAGCCTTCACAACCTCTCCAAACAACACCATCACTCAGGAACAAAATGTTCAATCACGTGGTTCTATGAGGGAAACATCACATTTTAAATTCAATACCCTTGAATAAAAGGGTGGGGTGACCGGATGCAGTGCAAGAAGGATGTTGAGTAAATAACAAAATATTTTTTATTGTTGATTTCTTGCCCTAAACATCTCAAGGACCCACTAGACTTTTTCCAGAGTGACTCTGTATTAAGTAAACAGAGCTAATTATTACATTTTTTAAGGACTAATCCAAACTGATTTGGAATTGATAGTAATTCCAGGAGACCCAAAATACCAACCACTCTCTAGGTAAAGAAAGGAATTATGAAGTTCAAGTGATCAATAGATGTTTATCTCAAGTGTATCTCAAGAGGTCCTATTGGGTGACCTATTCCATCTCAGGTTAATCCCTCTGCATATGGAGTAACAGATAAACTGGCAGAATTTCCAGTGTATCTCTTATCAATGGAGGAAGGCCATTAAAGAAATGGAAGCAATTAGAACTGGCTATCCCTAGGAAAAAGTAAACCAACATCAATGTCCCATCCCTCTAGGAACTGCAGAGATTCGTGCCACCACCACTAAGAATTTGAATGGTGTAGATAGAATTTTTTTCTTTATCCATATTCAACTTCCCTACTTGACTTATGCAAGAGAAGGCCTGATCTTAGAGAATGACAATGAGTTTTCAGAAACTTGAAGAACTAATGACTCCAGACCACCGTTTTCTGTACAAGATATGGCTTCCTTTTCTGAGAAGTATAATGCATATTATTGAATCTGGCAGGGAATTATGAGGTTGGCAGATGAGCTTTGTGTTTTTTAGCTACTTGCTTGTGAGCACTACCAGAAGCAATTTGCTCTTAGGTGGTGAAGCCAGCAATTTACCTCCACACTTTTGCCACAGTGGGATATCAACTCTCTGGACAAATGTCATCAATTACTTTGCAGGAACTCTGACTATCTCTCCTGTCTACAACAGATCACACTGGTTTCTTAGATTTATGGTATTATTCCCATTAGACATAGTAAGCAAAACGTAACTACTTTTCTGAACTTATTCCTGAGACACCTGTGTCTATGATAGAGAAATAAATTTAAAATTCAGAAATATTCTCACTGAAATAACAAGTGTAAAACATGCCACATACACATTGTGATCATACATACACATTTTACATCACACATTACATCTGACCATATCTTATCAAGACAAACAGAGTTATACACTTCCAAACTTTATGCCCAATGCAAAGCATTTACATGGCCCTATGGGATAGTCCACCTACCTTCATCTACCTTTAAGTGGATGAATATGTAGACATTAAAACTACATTTATGGATGTATAAGTCAGAAAACACAGGAATGAGAATAAACTGATGATGTTTTGGAGCTTCCTTGAGAGTGATGAGAATGTTTTAGACATTGTTGTGATATCATTGGATAATACTGCATTATAGATTTTAGTGAGTAACTTTTATACAATATGAATCACATCTCAATGATGCTTAAAAAGGCAGAGGGGTGGGTAAAATATCCCAAGGAAAAGGAGATGAAGTATGTAAGACATTATTAACGAAGAGCAATTCAGCTGTAGAAAATAACAAGCAGGAGGTTGGAAGGAAATGATTGGAAGGTGAGTCATGAGAATGGCAGCTGGGACTGTAGGACATAACCCATGTCAGCCTGTGGAGCTCACTATGATGATGTCACTATTTTGCTTAATGAGTGAACAAATGCTTTAAGTCAGAGATCAATTTGATCCAAACACTGCTGTAAGATTGATTTAGGCCTGGTCAGATTTTGAGTTTAGATAGACATCATTCTTACATTTTAAAATTCCATCATTATATGCCAATATGATTTCTCATTTTTTGTCAGTACCTCCCTTCTACAGAATCAAGCTCACTGCTTTGTCATTTCTCATTTTAAACTGTGTATATCTTTCCTAATTCAATTCACCCAAACTAAAATCACTCTTCTCTGACCTCTACTGATACTTTACAGGCCTAGTTTAAAATACATTTCTCTAGAAATTTCCCTGATTACATCCTACTTAATTCTGATCATTTATCTGTACTTTCCTGTCAACATATACAAATCTGTTATCTATGCTTATTGATATATCACCTTTCATATAAATATTGTTATATTTGTGTGTGTATACATGTATGACACACACATTTTCCTTATGTAAACTGATAGTAGATGTAACTAGTTTTATTTTGGTTGACTATGTCTTAATTAACTATAATATAGGATTTGGTATCCAAAAATTACTCAAAAATATTCTTTGATGTGCCAGGCTTTGTGTAAACCTGTTTTTTTTTTTTCTGAATGGAGATGAAGGAAGAATAGATGGGAAGGTGGGTAGATGGAAAAGGGGAGGGAGAAGAGGAGAGAGGGGAAATGACAGGTATATAAAACAAATGAAAACATGTTATTTAAATAAAAAGCATTTTATTTCACAAAATACTCAAGAAAGCTCATATTCCTAGATATTCTAGTCTCCTATAAGCCAAATGTGTGCCACCCAATTTCCCGTTTTGAAATAAATACTCAACATTATAGCATTGAAAGAAGGGGCCTTTGGAAAGGCTTTCAGGGTGAAACTTTTGTGAACAAAATCTAAAAAGAGGAAGGAAAACTATAAATACAGGTACAGGTTTGGGGATGTAGTTCAGTGGTAGAGAACCTGTGTAGCCTCTGTCTATGAGGCCTTGGACTGATCAATACAATGAGAGAGAGAGAGAGAGAGAGAGAAAGAGAGAGAGAGAGAGAGAGAGAGAGAGAGAGAGAGAGATTTCTTTGTGCTTTTTACACTCTCTATAACTATAAGGGTGTGACAAAAAGCTATTTGAAAACCAGGGGCAGGCCCTTCACTAGTCACTGGACTTGGTTTCTTAATTCTTTAACCTTGTCCTTCCCAGCTTCCAGATCTATGGTAAGTAAATGTTTATTGTTTAAACTGCATAGTCTTTGGTATTCTCTTACAGCAGCTTGACTAGGATGCCTTTCTTGAGATCATTTGGACACATTTAATTTTCACTATGAAAGTCTGAATGGCTCTAACCTCAATTTTCAGAATGTGTAATATAGAATGTATACTTTGCAGATGGTCCTATTGTCACAGTAATACTATAAAACACATCTCTCTAACTAATGTTCTCTCTTTCTGACATTTTATGGCTAACACTAGCTCCCAATCACAATGACCTAGAAAAGACATACCGGTCTTGGTAAACTGTCATCCTCATGACTTCATTGTAGGTATACAAACAACTGTTAAGCATACGAAGGACATTCTCACTCAACCTCTTGTTTAGGAGATGTATGGTTCAGTTTATTGGTTGATTCTTGACTGCATTTTAGATTGCTGTAAGAAAAAGGACTTTCAGTGACTGGACAGAATGCTCGTCATAGTCTTTGGCACTAAGTGCACAGTATTCACAGATAACTTGGCTGACATTTAGGAAAATCTGACACACACCCAAGCTCACTGTCCTCTTGTTCTTTTTGACCAAGTGATGAAGAGTGAAATGTTGTTTTCAATCTTTGATTTCATGCACAAAACCATCTTGCCTGTGAGAATTTCATTTTACTAAAAAAAAAAGGGGGGGGAATCCCCTTAAATGCAAGAGATGTGAACTCATTTGAAATTCTGGCTTTTGAATTTAGTTATTTCACCATGTATAGGAAAAATTTGAAGAGCTTTGATTACAATTCCTTTAACAAAAATTTTAAGAAGTATTTATGCATATTAAGTGAACTAAAGTTAGAAAATTGACTTAGAAATGAAAAATACTATACAGATAGGGTTAGCACTATTGTAAGATTAAAAGTGTCAAATCTATATTTCAGAATAAAAGAGAATCTAAAAATAAGTGAATTATTATTCTTAAAAGAAGCTTTGAGAAAAATTATCTTTATTTTGGCTCATGATATAAAATGATATATAAGCATCCAAACTTAAATATTGAATTAAAATGAATACTATAGCATACATTTGCAAAGTTCGAAAAGGTGGGTCATTTTGAGTGAAATTAAGTAAGTTTAAGCGGGCCAGGTTTTCTAATGAGAAACGATGTGCAGAGGAGTCTGTGAAACACATCCAACTTATTAGGTAGAAGAAAGTCTTACCAGAGATGTATCTCAGAAGTGGAGTGCCTATGAATTTATTGTTTTAAGGAAGAGTCAAATGGAACAACTGGGCATCAACATAACCCGATCGATAGCAATGGAAGACTCTGTAAGAGTGCTTGCAAAGTGAAGGTACTGTTTTCTATTGCAGATGGACTGTCTCAGATATTTGGCTTATGATCCAGGATATAGCAGTGAATAGTAGGAAGCACATAAAAAGGTAAAAAAAAAAAAAAAAAAAAAAAAAAAAAAGCAGGTTCTTGAATTCACCAAGAAATTGTAAAATGCATCAAGATAGAATCTTAGTCATAGAATACTGGACGGATATATAGTTATGAAACCTGAACCCATGATAGAGAGTGGTTCCCTGGAATAAGACAGGTGTCCAAATGCATAGAGTGGGGAATAAAAGCAACACTACTAGTGTTGATGATTCTATTTGTGCATGTTTATTCCTATTTAACACATGAAGAAGGTTGACTTGAGGCATATAGCCAGGCCTTTTATGATGAGACAGGATTAGACACGACAATTTAAAAGAGATGAACTAGGTGAAAGAGGGCTACATATAAGAGTGTAGTTAGTGCCTATATAAGTCTTTACCAAAAGGATTATTTTAGTTACTTATATGTGCACGAGTGCAAATTGAGAGGCCAAAATAAAGCATTGGATCTTCAGAGCAAGAGTGAATGGAGTTTACAAGATGTTAGCATTTACAGGTGTTTGCCAAACGCTCAGATTGCAACAATGCTGTTGGGATATGAACACTGGACTTCATGATTGCACAAGTGATATGAAATGCTAGGCCATCCCTCTTGTCCACATGTATGTCATTATTACTTGAAGTAATGGTTTGATGTTCTTACCAGCAAGAGGAAACTCCAACCAGGATAAAAGCTAGTAAGATTCAGAACAAAAGTATTTTTTATTCTTGAGGAGAGTATGGTTCTTGACACATATTGTAATTTTTCAGATCTCTTGTTCTTGCTTAACATCATTCTCTTGTAGAAATGACTGTGATTTAAAGTGAATGTAGGTTCAAGTCTTCCATTCTTCATAAGAATCAAATGCAGTATGAAGTTTTGTCACACAGCTTGACTATGACACATACTCCTAGTAAAAATGCTTGGTTATTGTGCAATTGTACAGAAATAACCTGGTGAATATCTGAGATGATGAACTCAGAAACTTCTAAAATTTAACAATGTACAATACATCACACTCTGAAAGCTTCCTTTCCTGTCACCATATTCAGGATATTTTCATATTTTCTCAAAGGAAATCTTTCCTTTCTCAAACACAAAAAATAGATACTAAACTGGAAGTAAACAAAATAAATTATAACAAGAAGGTTCCCTTATGCTATTTCAAACCAATACTACAAAATAAATTCATGTTTCCTTTAGGGCTTATTTTAAGACTACTGGTATGGATCAGTTTCAGCATTAAGGCTTCTAGAATAGATTGACTCACCATGTTAGTAATTTCTGTAAATAACTTTTAAGTCTCCTCTGTGTAAATATTTGTTTTAGTTCACCTAATACCTCTTGAGTCTCTTCTAACAACACTAAGTATTGAGGAAAGGCAAGAATAAAAATATGGATCTCTCTACATTTTCCATGATTTGTTAGCTGGTTATGACAAAGGAGGTTCAAATTTATTTTTCTTTCAGGTAAAATTACTACTATGGGATATTGAAATCTTGGAGGGCAAAGCTTGTTTTTTTTTTTTTTTTAGTATTGACCTTACTTCTTTCTTGCTGTGTATTTCACATACAAGTAATTGCACAGGTTACACTATTTACTGTATATTTCAGCATTGATCTCTGATGATCTGTATACATTTAAAGATCAATATTCAATCAAGATTTACAGATAGATCCCTTTACTCTAAATACCTAGGACTAAGATTGTTCATGTAGTATAAATATTGAACCCCTTTTTGGCAAGGGTTAACATGCAGTGCTATAGTATCTATAATCAAGCAGTACATTGAACACCTGCTTTCTATAACATACTGAACATAATCCTGAAAGTCTGAATCCTTTGACCAGCATCTTCCTGTGATCCACCCCATGCTAAACACTGTCCTTCCATTTTAGCTGTAAGGTAGAACTTTGCTTCCTATTGGAATATTTTTGTAAAATACCATTGCTGCACATATACCAAAATCAAAATATAAAATATGAGATAAAAGACCCTTCAGAAAGGATCACAACAGGCAATATTAACACTGAATGGAACAGCTTCAGAAACAGTACAATCAAGAATGAAGAAAGTCCCATGTATCTTAGAGTTTCATTTCATTTTGCTGCACACCTGACTAGTCTGGAATATGTCTTAAGGTTTTTAAAAGTGAAACAAGGACATCTTTGGTTGTGAGAATATCATTTAACAACTGAGATATTTCTCCAGCCAGAAATAAGGATATTTTAAGTAAAATAAATTAGCAACTGTATTTATTAATTGTGACAGTTCTTAAAGTTTTAATAAGAGGATTAGAATTATTCTAAATGAATATAAGTTTTATTATGTCAACAAACCATATTATTCTTCTAAACTTTTTTTTCTTTCTGAGACAGGGTCTCACTGACCAACAAATTGAAAAGAGATGTTTGAGAAAGACATTTTCCACCCATCATTATACGGTAACTCTGTCCTATGTATATGATGTGTATGTATGTTGTATATATTTTTAAATGTTGAGAATTACTTGCATTTATATTCATCAGGGAAATTGCCTTCACTCCCTCCTAACCCCCAGTCTCTCTGTGTGTGATACCAATTTTGGAAAAAGATTTTGGAAGAAGTCCCTCCTTTCTATTTTGTGGAAGATTAGTGCCGTTTCTTCTTTGATGGTCTGGTAGAACTCTGTGCTGAAATCATCTTGGTCTCGGCTCCTTTGGATTCTAAAAAATCTGGGGCACTGTTAGGTTCTATTTTGAGCACATACCTCATTGGTTGTTACAGATTATTTAAAATCATTTAGTTCAAGCTGGTTTAACTCACATAGGTCACATGCATCAGGAAATTCTTACATTTCTGTTAGATTTTCCACTTTCATGGAATGTAAAATTTTAATGTATTTCCTTCATTATTCTTCAAAATTCTTCAATGTCTGTTGTAATGTCTTCCTTTTCATATCTAAGTTCAGTCTTCCCTCTCTAGTGGTTAATTTGACTAAATGCTTGCCAACCTTTTTAATACTTACAGGGTCGACACTTCCTTCACTGATTTGATTGTCTGTATCGTTTCTCTCATTTCTATTTTATTAATTTCAGCCATGATGTTTATTATTTCTTCTGTCTCCACTTTAAGTTGCTGCTTATTCTTGTTTTTTCCAAGGCCTCCAGAATTTTATTACCTTTTTTACTTAACATTCCTTAAGCTTTTTTTTGTAGGTATTAATTGCTATAAACTTTCTTCTTAGTACACTACTTCATTTTGTTCCATGAATTTTCGTGTAGTCTGTTTTCATTTTTATTCAATTCTAGCAAATTTTAAATATCTTTCTAGATTTTTTTCTTTGACCCCATTATCATTCAGCAATGTGTTGTTTAGTTTCCATGAGTTTGTGTACTCTTTGTTTTATCAGTTCATTAAATTATGGTCTGATAGGATGGTTAACATTATTTTATCATATATTTGTTGATATTTGCCTTGTGATCTAATATGTGATTAATTTTGATTGAAGTTTCACAGGTTTCTAAAAAGAATGTACATTTTTTTAGTGTTTCAGTAGATATCCTATAGATATCTGTTAGGTATCTGGCCTATGATGCCACTTAACTCCAATATTTCTGCTTAGTTTTCTCTAGATGACCTGTGTATTGGTGAGAGTGGAATACTGTGGCCACTAAAATCACTGTATTGAAATTAATATGTGGTTTTAGATCTACTAATATATCTTTTATAAAAGTTTCAGATTGTTCTTAAATTAAATAAAAGTTAATAAAAATTAAAACCAGAATCAATAAATAAAAAAAGTTCTACTTTATATGTTTAGAATTATATCTTCTTGGTAGATTGTTCCTTAGCTACTTTAAAGCAATCTAGTTTTGGTTTGACATCTATTTTGTTGGATATTAAATAACTGTGCCTGCTTGTTTCCTAGTTCAATTTGCTTAGAGTGCTTTTGCCTTTCTATAATGATGGTGGGATGTGTTTCCTGGGGCATAAAAAATATGGATCCTGTTTTCTAATTCTCGGGGGATTGAGATCATTAATATTAAGAGTTATAATTTAAAAAAATGTCTATCTTTACCTTTCATTTTGTTGACATTGTGGTTTTTCTTAGACTTACTTGGTTAACTATCCTTTCATTGTCTGTTTCCAGAATTTTCTTGAATGAGATTATCCTAGGACTGTAATAGTCCTAGTATCCTTTATAGAACTGATTTAGCTGTTATAAATTATTTTAATCTGTTTTCATCATGCAAAGGTTTTTAACTTTTCTTTAATTTTAGTAGTTTTGTTGAGTATAATAGTTTGGATTGACAATTGTAATCCTTCCAAACTTGGAAGACATGATTTTAAGCATGGTCTTTAACATTTTCTGTTGAATAATTAGATAATTTTATGAGTTTGTCTTCATAAATGATCCACCCTCATTCCCTTGCAGCTTTCAATATCCCTTCTCTATTCTGTGGTTTTAATATTTTAATTATAATATGTTATTGGGAGTTTCTTTTCTGGTCCTGTCTCTTTGTTGTTCTATAAGTATTTTTTATCTGAATAGGCATCATTTTCTATAGTTTTTGGGAAATTTTTCTTCTATAATTATGTTGAAAAGATTTTCTGATCCTTTACTATGGTATTCTTCTGTAGTCAGAACCCAGGTTTAGATCTTTTCATGGTTCTCCAAAGATCTCCCTTTTCTATTCCTGTTTTTTTTAATTTTTTTTATTGATTTTTGAGTGCATGATCCAATTCATCTACTGTCTTCCATCTTTGACTTCTTTTCCACATAATCTATTCTGTTAGTAAAGTTTTCCACTGAAGTGTTTTATTTAGCTTATTGGGTTTTTATTTTTCATCATCATTACATGTTGGAGTTTCCCTAGCAATTCTATTTCTTCATTGAATTCTATTTTCATATCTTGGATTGATTTTTTAATTTCATTCCACATTTTTTTATTCTCCATGAGTATAGTTGTTTCTTCCTTGAGTGGTTTTGAAATAATTAAAGTAAATCTTTTTATTTTCATTTCTAGAAGATAATTAATTTCATTATCATTGAGGTTCATTATTGGATTAGTAATTGGGAGGGGCACATTTTCTTGTTTTTTTTCATGTTACTTTAGTTTCTGCATTGGGATTTCTATATCTGAACTATATTATCAGTTTGGTTTTCTTTCTGTTTTCTCAAATTATTTTTTTCTTTCAGTGTAGGTGTTTACAATGTTCATTAAATGATTAAGTCTTGAGACTGTTGAAACATTGTATTCTTTTATAGGGCTGATCCTGAGAGGCGTGGCTCTATACCTCATCTTCTCTTGAGAGTTTACCACTGTCTGAATAAACAGACATTATCTAGTGACCCTCTTGAAGATCCTCTCTTCTGTTGCCTTCTAATGCATCATTACACATCTGGTTGCTCTACCTTGAGTGAGTTCTGGTTGAGGACAGACTATTTGTGAATCTGGATATATAGAAGAAAGGTAGTGGGACCCAGGGGTCAGAACACACCATACCTTGCCATGTGGAGAAATAAATTGCTAGAGGCAGGTGGCTTATAGCATGGGAAGGGCTCGGGTTAGTATGAGACATGGGTATAGGATATATTGGAGGAAAGGGTAGTCAGGGAACATTTAGACAAAAGAGCTCAGAGGAGCTAAGAGGCTTAAGCAGTGAGGCTGAGTGATGCCTACCAAGTAGCTTAGAGAAGAGAGATCACAGAAGAGATGGACTGACTATGTGGTGGGGAAAAAAAAACAAAGTCTACCTGATGTGTAAATTGGAAGTTTCCCCTAGGGGCCAGGTTTATAGGTTAAGGAGAACCAGAACCTGCTTGGCAATACAGGGAAAGAAATGCCAGATGAGAGAAAAGCCATGGAATGTAAAGGAGGCTCCCTGGTTGCAGACATGGGGAAAGTGAGTCCCTAAGGAGCAGAGAGCAGGCCTTTGTGGTAAGAAAGTGTATAGATGGTAGCATAGACTAGAAAGCTCTTAGAGGAGCAAGGTAGGCTTATAGGATGGGATACACAGGCCTACTACTTGATGATAAAGACAAGGGGGGGTCCTAGAGAAGACCACACATTCAATGAAGTGAGGAGGAGCTGACTTAGCTTGTAGCAAGGGGGAAGGATGTCCTGGAGGAGCCATAGATATCTATGGGATAGGAATTAACAGGACTACCAATGAGTAGTAACCCTTCTTTTGTCTGCTTTTATAGGTTTGACATTAAAAGATGCCATATTTAATGAGATTATGTGTATGTCATTCTGTACCTGGCCTATTAAATTTTATGTAATATCTTTTTTTGTCCTCAGTGCTATAAGTAATGTTTTCTTGTTTTGTAAGTTGATTGGTAGCCCATCATGCATATATGCTTTGTTTCTTTATCCATTCTCAGAATGATGATCAAGTCAATTGATTCTGAACTTTTGTAATGATAGATTTATCTTCAACACAATATTCCATTTCCCATGAACATATTCCTAGTAGTTGGAATCTAGATCTACCATAGTTATGTTTTGGGACTTTATAGTAACCTACTCACTGTTTTTCACAGTGGCTGGACTAATTTATATTAGTTCATGGAAATAATACATTGGGTTCTAATTTTCTCACATGTTCACCAATGCTTTCTGTCTCTTATTTTTTCCTGAATATGTATACATTTGCTTTTCTTTTTATTATTATTTTTTTTCTTATTTTACAATTTGACCCAGTTCTCTCTCCTTCCCATCCTCCCATGCCCCCTGAAACCCTTCCCATCCCATTCTCCACCTACTCCCTAGGAAGGGCGAGGCTTTCCAGGAAGGATCATCAAAATCTAAGTTATTTGGGGTAGGGCTTAGATAAAGTGAATAATAAGATTCTGGGACACAATACAAGCTGATTATGTTTTTTTTTGTTTGTTTTGTTTTGTTTTATTTTTCGGGGAGAATTTACTTACACAAGAAACAAACGACCACTGAGGGTTCCCGCTCCAAGAATGTCCTCCATTCCTCTTTCCTCTCTGACCCTGAAGTAAGTGAGAACATCTGGGTCAGGACCAAGACCTAGATTCCAGCTTCATGCCCACCCCTGTCCCCATGCCTCAATGGATGTGGTCAGTACAATAGTGGATATCTCACTACACCTAGGACCTCCCTCCTCTGTCTAGGCTAAGGGAATATACCTCCTTGGGAAATATGCTCCCAAAGTCTTTTTGTGCACCAGGGATGCATCATGGTTCCACTATAAGAGGTCCCATAGACTTCCCAGGCCTTCTAACTGAGACCCACATTCAGAGGTCGGGATTGGCTCCATGCTGCTTTCCCAGCTATCATTCTGGGATTCATGAACTCCCCCTTGTTCAGGTCAGCTGTATCTGTAGGTTTCTGCAGCCTGGTCTTGACCCCTTTTCTTACCACACCTCCCTCTATACAACTGGAATCCAGGAGTCCAGCTCAGTGTTTAGCTGTGGGTATCTGCTTCTGTTTCCATTAGCAACTAGATGAGGGCTCTATGATGGCATATAAGGTAGACATCAATGTCATTGCCAGTGGAGAGTATTTAAGGTAGCCTCTTCATTATCACTCAGATTGTTAATTGGGGGGTCATCCTTATAGGCCTCTGGACATTTCCCTAATGCCAGGTTTCTCTTCAAACCTATAATGGCTTCCTCTTTGATGGTATCTCTTTTCTTGCTATCCTCTATTTCTCCCTCAACTCAATCTCCCTGGTCCTTCGTGTTCTCCTCTCCCCTCCTCTTCTCTCCTTCTATTTTTCCTAACATCCTCTCCACATACTGACCCCCCCTGCTCCCAATATTCTCAGGAAATCTTGTCCCTTTCCCCTTCTGTGGGGGACCTGGTATGTCTCTCCTAGGGTCCTCCTTGTTTCCTAGCTTTTCTGGTGAGTGAATTATAGGCTGGTGATCCTTTGCTCTATGTCTAAAATCTATATATGAGTGAGTACATACCATGTTCCTATTTTTGTGACTGGCTTACTTCACTCAGGATGGTTTCTTCAAGTTCCATCAATTTGCCTGAGAATTTAATGATTCCATTGTTTTTTCCACTGAGTAGTATTCCACTGTGTAAATGTACCACATCTTCTTTATCCATTCTTCGGTTGTGGGGAATCTAGGTTGTTTCCAAATTCTAGCTATTACAAATAATGCTGCTATGAACATAATTGAACAGATGTCTTTGTTGCATCAATTTGTTGCATGCATCTTTTGGGCATATACCTAAGAGGGGAATTGCCAGATCCTGTGGTAGACTGATTCCCATTTTTCCTGAGGAAGTGCCATACTTATCTCCAAAATGGCTGTACAAGTTTGCACTCCCACCAGCAGTGGAGGAGTGTTCCCCTCTGTCCACATCCTCTCCAGAATAAACTATCATTAGTGTTTCTGATTTTAGACATTCTAATAAGAGTAAGATGGTATCTCACAGTTGCCTTGATTTGCATTTCTCTGATGGCTAAGGATGTTGACCACTTTTTTAAGTGTCTTTCAGCCATTTCAGATTCCTCTATTGAAAATTATCTGTTCATTTCTGTACTCAACTTTTTAACTAGATTATTTGGTGTTTTATTGTCTAGTTTCTTGAGTTTTTTGTATATTTTGGAGATCAGCCCTCTGTCAGATGGGACACCTTGAAAGCAGTGCTAAGAGGAAAGTTCATTTCACTGTGTCCATATGAAGAAAATGGAAGGTAGTCACATTAGAGAATTAACAGCACACCTGAAAGCCCTAGAACAAAAAGAGGCAAACTCACCCTGGAGGAGTTGACATCAGGAAATAATCTATTTGAGGGCTAAAACCAATGAAGTAGAAACTAGGAAAACGATACAAAGAATCAATGTAATAAAGAGTTAGTTCTTTGAGAAAATCAACAAGATAGAAAAACCTTTATCTAAACTAACCAAAAAAGCAGAGAGAGAACATGCATAGCAGCAAAATCTGAAATGAAAATGGAGACATAACAACCGACAGAGGAAATCCAGAGTCTCTTCAGGTCATACTTTGAAAACCTGTACTCCACAATTTCAAAAATTCAAAAGAAATGAACAAATTTCTGGCTAGGTATTACCTACAAAAATTAAATCAAGAACAGATAAGCAATTTAAATAGACCTATAACCCCTAATAAAATAGAAGCAGTCATCAAAAGCCTCCCAATGCCCCCCCACTCAAAAAAACAAACAAAAAAACAAACAAACAAAAAAACCCAGGGCCAGATAGCTTCAGTGCAGAAGTCTGCCAGAAATTCAAGGAAGAGCTAATGCCAATACTCCTCAAGTTGTTCCACACAATAGAAGCCTCATTACCAAACTCTTTTTATGAGGCTACAGTTACCTTGGTACCAAAACCACACAAAGACACAACTAAGAAAGAGAACTATAGACCAATATCCCTCGTGAATATTGATGTAAAAATACTCAATAAAATATTGTAAAATCAAATCCAAGAGCACATCACAGAAAATATCCACCATAACCAAGTAGGCATCATCCAAGGATGCAGGGATGGTTCAACATACAAAAATCTATCAACATAAATCCACCATATAAATAAACTGAAGAAGGAAAATCATATGATCATCTCACTGAATGCTGAAAAAGCCTTCAACAAAATCCAACACCCCTCCATGACCAAGGTCTTGGAAAGATCAGGGATAAAAGGAACATACCTAAACATAATAAAATCAATGTATAGTAAACCAACAGCCAACATCAAACTAAATGGAGAGAAACTTACAGCAATTTCTCTAAAATCAAGAACAAGACAAGGCTGTTCTCTCTTCATATCTCTTCAATATTATACTTGACGTTCTACATAGAGCAATAAGACAATGAAAGGAGATCAAGGGGATCCAAATTGGAAAGGAAGAACTTTCACTATTTGCAGATGATATGATAATTTACATAAGTGACCCCCCCAAAAAAAAAAAACTCTAGCAGGTAACTCCTACAGCTGATAAACACTTTCAGCAAAGTGGCAGAATACAAGATTAACTTTAAAAAAATCAGTAGCCCTACTATATATAGACAATAAAGGGGCTGAGAAAGAAATAAGAGAAACATCACCCTTTACAATAGCTAAAAACAACATAAAATATCTTGGGATAATGCTAACCAAGCAAGTGAAATATCTATATAGCAAGAACATTGCATCCTTAAAGAAAGAAATTAAAGAAGATACCAGAAAATGAAAAGATCTCCCATGCTCTTGGATAGGTAGGATCAACACAGTAAAAATGACAATCTTTCCAAAAGCAGTCTACAGATTCAATGCAATTCCCATCAACATCCCAGCACAATTCTTCACTGACCTTGAAAGGATAATATAACTTTATATGGAAAAACAAAAGACCCAGGATAGCCAAAACAACCCTGTGCAATAAAGGTACTTTAGGTGGCATCACTCTGCCTGACTTCAAGCTCTATTATAGAGCTATAATCCTGAAAACAGCTTAGTATTGAACCAAAAATAGACAGGTAGGCCAATGGAATCAAATTTAAAATCCTGATATTAACCTACACACCTATAAATATCTGATGTTTGCCAAAAGAGCTAATATTATACAATGGAAGGAAGAAAGCATCTTCAACAAATGGTGCCGGCAGAACTGGATGATGGTATGTAGAAGATTGCAGAAAAATTCATGTCTATCACCACGCATAAAAACTTAAGTCCAAATGAATCAAAGACCTCAACATAAATCCAGCCACACTGAACCTCTCAGAAGAGAAAGTTGTACATACCCTTGAAGGAATTAGTACAGGAGACTCCTTCCTGAACATAACACCAGTAGCAGAGATACTAATATCGACAATTAATAAATGGAACTTCCTGAAATGGAGAAGCTTCTGTCTCTTATGTTTTTGATAATGTTTAATAACATTCTAGCAGGTATGCTGTCATCTCTTATTATGGTTTTGCTTTTTATTTCCATGATGAAAAGCAATGATGAACATTACATTAGGATGGTACATTTTTTATGAGTAATGATCCTGAGTGGTACATAATTTTAAAATAAAATCTAGAATATATTCATATATTCTTACATTTACTCACTGTGTTTTCCCCATCTCAAATCCTATCCTGTATACAATGCTTCATTCAGTTGTCTATTTAAACTGCTCTGGGTATTTTAAGTTTCTGGGTCTTTTGTTAGTCTTGATGACCTTGACAGTATCAAAAAAAATTCCATGAATATATTATAAATTTTCCTTCAGTTGGGATTTCCCTGTTGAGTTCTTTAGGATTTGATGAGTTTCAGAAGGATGAGCGCAAAGCGCAAAGGTACAGTTCCACTCTCCTCGTGCTACAGATAATTAAGACCAGTGGTACACGTTATCAATAAGTTCTTCTAGCTATTCATGTTGGACTTGATCTCATGACAGAAGTGTTATTTCCTAGTTTTTTTAGTGTATACATTTTACTTTTGCTATTTCATACCATAATATTTGGAAGCCATTCTTCACAGTGGAGGGAATTTCTCCTTCATTGAGGCAGTTACCTATATGTCTATTACTTAGAACTCTCCCAGGTGGGAAATTTGTCTATTTTCCACATCAATCTATTCAATCATTTGTGATTTTGTTCATTAAATAAAACACATTGAATCAATGTGTCATTTTGCTCATCATTCTCCTTTATTAATTCTTTCAAGGCTTATAGACATTTATTCTTCCATTTATGATAGAATGGTCTCTGTGGCTGTGAATATAAAGCAATCATTTTGTCATTTAAGGGGATTGATCAACTATGTCATCGTCATCATATATACATTTAGGTATAGCTAGTCTTTATTTGGACTGCCAGCTCCAGAATAATGGCATGGTGACTTTTTATAAATTTTCCCCAACTAGATCTTAAAAATTCAATTAATCCATTTATATAATTCTATGTTCTTCCATGTGGCTTGTTACCTCTCCTCAGTACTGCACACCTGAATCCTCCATGTGAAACTGGTAAACCCCGAGTGCCTCATGTTCTTTCCCAGAGTTCCTATCTCTCCCCAGAAGCCCTGCCTATCCTCGCATTCCTATCTATTTGTCATTTAATTCTTCATTAAATCGATCAAAAGGTGCCTTATGCAAGTGAGGAAGGACAAATACACATCTTCACACAGTGTACAAAGAGATTATTCCAATGTTTAGGCTTGTGAAGAAGAAAGTGAAGACCACACAATCTCCACAATCCCCGACCCCAATTTTCATATTCCTTTTAAATGATTGTTTAGATATTTCACATGCAGCTTTCCTTTGGTATAAATTTATTGTGTGGGTGTCTGTGTTTGTGATAGTGGAATGTAAGTGAGTGTATGGCATGTGATGGTATTTTCCAAAAATAATGCAATGATACTACATATCCCACATACTCTTCTTATAACATGTCAATACTTCTATTCTTTGAAATCACCTAACTTACAACCATGATAGAAATTATACAGTTTCATAAGAGACTACATAGTGATCCAGTGAAGTGTTTGCAGATGCTTCTCTGCAGAATATTCCTTTTCTGCCTGCCTGTATTCAGTTGCACTGCATACTTGCCTGGTGGCCCTTTTCGGCAGAAGAAATCATTGAATACCCTGGAAAATGGAGTTTTAGATTGCTGTGAGCCTTTGTGTAGGTGCTGTGAACCAACCCTGGATCCTCTGGAAGAGCAGCAAGTACTCTTAAACACCGAGTCATCTCTCTAGCCCAAGATTCCTTTTCAATTCAAGAGATAACATATTGTCCATCTGGTGGTCCTGATTTTAGTGTATTGTGACTAAATTTAAAGAAGATATACAGAAGATATACAAAGGATAAACAGGGAGGTCCCAAGACTACATGAAAAGAAATATTCACAATGGCCTTTTCATGTTCAAATCTCATTCTTCTATCCTTCTTGCCCTATGTCCACCTTACTGCCACCACAGGAGACATGAAGGGAAAGTACTTCTTATTCCCTTCCTGATTTATTCAACAATCACAAGGGAATAATAAAACTATTGTTATTTTTTTAGAGACTGTTTGAAGTGAATGTATGTAGTCCCTGATGCTTAACAGACAAATGTTTCACTCACAGTCCTATGTCCCCTGTCCCAGTCACACTGTAACAGCCATAATTCAAGGGGAGATAGAGGAAAATGCTACAAAATTTGAAATAGGAATGTTTTAGTGTTAAGTTGCAAACTAGAAAGAATAGCTCATTAATTAATTTAATTAATTAATTAATTAAAACAAGTAAATATGTTTTTAAAATGAATGTGTTACTAAAATATTCACAAAGAGCAGAGATATGAAGTCATAAGAAGCCTGAAAAGTGTTTAATATGTTTCACAATACTCTACAACCACTGACAAATGACTAAGGAGTAAGCAATAGAGAGACTCATGTAAAACATACACTCCAGACTTCATATGAAAACCTGCAATCTTAATCATACTTTTAAAGTCTTCCTTGTCTAGGTACTTACTACTTCTCCATCAATAGGCGTATCATCATTCCCATACTTTCATACTCACATTCTAATCAAAACAGCAACTACTTTTATCATCTTATTTCTCTGACATCAATATTACAAAGTTCTCCCACTTTTCCTCTGGACAAAAGCCACGACCTTGCCCCAGGTTTGTACAATCTAGCCTGTCACCCTCAGGAACTCTACAGCCTCTCTTCCCAATCTCTTTCCATGATGCTCCCCACTCTCCTCCCATACTACCCTACTGTCTAGTCCCTTTGCCTCCTTCAGTGTTTCAGACAAGCATTCAGCACAAGGTGTTGGCTGTGTCAGATGAGAAGTCTGTAAGGCATGAGACTACTATAGCAATTGTAAGCTTGCGTGTCAATAAATGCTTAGATTATTTCTGGGATTTGGTGGTAAGGAAGAATGCTGACATGCATATTGTTGTGGTTATAGTTGGTGTACACAGAATAAAATTCAGTTATATATATAAGTTGCAAGTTAGATACAGATTTAATAGATTCCACAAAATAGTTTTATGTCATCACTGTACCAATTCGCACTCTTCCCATAAATGAAGGGTATATTCATTTCAAATACTCACCATTATTTGGTGTGACTTTCTTGTGGACGTGTTAAAGTATCTCATTAAACATATTTTAAGTTACTAATTAGCTATGCTAGGAGGTTTTTTTGATATGCATATAATTGTCTGGATATCTTATTTTATGAAGAATTGCTCAAGTCTTTCAACAATTTAAAAATTGTAGTAGTGGCATGAATAAACTTGTAACCAACAACCTTTCAATTGGATTTAAGACCTACTCAGCAAGAAGAAAACTATATTTCTATCTTATTTTTAAATTCATAGACGTTTGTAATTTCTATATGCTCGTATTTATATTGTTTTCCTTTAGCCAGTGTAAAGGCACTTGGAGACCGAGTTCAGTCCCTTTAACATGGGCAGATGTCTCAATTCTACACATGTTCAGAGGAATGAATGAGTGTGATCTGCATATACAAATGCTAAATGTAAAAGAGAAAAAATACATTTTGTTGTTGGTACCAATTATTTTATTAGAACAAATATATATATATATATATATATATATATATATATTTAAATTTTATGACATAGGAATGTTCTGCCTATCTTTCTTGTGTAATTTTGAAATTTTGTTCAAAATCACTCTAGAAAATGCTGGGGAGCCTGCTCTGTGAGTAGAGCCCTGATTGTGCAAGTATGAGGACATCATATCCCTTGGAGTCATATTAGGCTGACTGTGGCAATACATGTCTATTTATACATGTGTGTGTAAAACAAACTGACCTTTGAAAACAGACTGAAATAATCAAACTTTCCCTGCTCTTCTATATCATATTTGTTATATACAAAGTGTCCTTATATGTATCAATGACTATCTGTACATTTTTATTTCATTCATCTATCCTACTGCTGTATTGTAATTACTAGAAATCTGCAACTGTTGCTTTTCATGTTTCTTTTAACTATTTTTGAACTTTTCATTTTAAATTGGAATTTAAGATACTAGAAAATTGAACATAAGTGACATCTTATAATATGGCATTCTAATAGATGAACTTACTGTGTTACATTATTTATTTCTATCAATAATATTTCATAGATTTCTCTGATAAGTTCTTACATATCTTTATATAATAGTTTCTGATTTTTTTCGGTACCACACTAAATGTAGCTCTTTCTTTAAAATATCACCGTTAAGACAATCCCTCCCCATTTTTTTCATCATAGTTCTTATTGTCTGCAACACACTGTATTTCTTTGTTTATTTTGTAATATTTTTGTTCTTTCATTAATACATCCTCAGACAAAAGTGAAAATTTTCATTTTCTCTACTTACCTATGTAGCAAGAAGTTAAAAGAACACTATATATATATATATATATATATATATATATATATATATATATAATTTCTTTTACATGCTGATCTCAGTTGCCTCTCCCTCCCTTCCTCCCTACCTCTTACACTCTTTCCCCCCTCACATGCACCCTGACCACCTTTCCCTCCCATTCCCCAACCCCAATTCCACATGTAGGGCAATGCCATCCAGGTGGGGTCATGTAAATCAGTCAAGTCATTGAAGTATGGACTAGGACTACCCTCCAGTCTCTAGGTTAAGGGAGTATCCCTCCCTCCATGGGGGATGTATGTGAAAGGTCCTTTTGTGCACCAGGAATACATCCTGGTTCCACTGTCTGAGGTCACTTAGACTGATTAGTCCTTCTAGCTGAGATCCATATTCAGGTGGTCTGAGTCAGTCCCAAGCTGGATTCCCAGCTATCAGACTGGGGGCCCGTTAGCTCCTCCTTGTTCAGGTAAGATGTCTCTATGTGTTTCTGCAACCTAGTTTTGTCCTCTCCCTTTGCATCTGGATTCTAGTTCGACTCAGTGTTTAATTATGGGTGTTTGCTTCTGTTTCCAACAGGTACTAGATGAGGGCTCCATGATGGTGGATAAGTTAGTTGTTGATCTCACTATAAGGGAAGGGTATTTATGGTAGCCTTTCCACGGTTGCACAAATTGTTGGTTGGCAGCAGTCTTGTAGGTCTCTAGAACTTTCTTTAGGTTCAGTTTTCTCTTCAAACCAATAATGGCTCCCCCTCCCTCTTTTATGCTCTCTCTCCCTCTCCCTCTCTCTGTCTTATTCTCTCTCTCTCCTGTATTCTATTCCTACCCTGACTCAATATCCCTAGTTGTATGTGCTTTCCTCTCCTCCTCTTCTCTTTCTCCTACTTCTCCCTCCATTCACTGCCCTCCTTCCCATGTGTTCTGGGGGACTTGTCCCTCCCCCCTTCTGTGAGGGACTTTATATGAACCTCTTAGAATATACCTTGTATCCTAGTTCCACTGGTGGTGTGAATTATAGGCTGGTGATCAATTGCCCTAGGTCTAAAATCCATATATGAGTGAGTACATAACTTCTGTTACTTCTTTTGTTTATTTGATGAGTTTCTGATTGGTGGTCCTGTCTAGTGGTGCGAGTGGTGTGTTGAAGTCTCCCTCTCTAAGTGTGTGAGGTTTTATGTGAGGTTTGAGTTTTAGTAGTGTTTCTTTTACAAATGTGGGTGCCTTTGTATTTGGGTCATTGATGTTCAGAATTGAGACTATGTGTTGATGGATTTCTCCTGCGATGAATACAAAATGACCATCTTCATCTCTTTTGATTAATTTTGGTTTGAAGTCTAACTTGTTAGATATTAGGATAGCCACACCTGCTTGCTTCTTGGGTCCATTTGATTGGAAGATCTTTTCCCAACCCTTTACCCTGAGGTAATGTCTATCTTTGAAGCTTAGATGTGTTTCTTGTATGCAGTAGAAGGATAGATTCTGTCTTCGTATCCATTCTGTTAGCCTGTGTCTTTTTATAGGTAAGTTAAGACCATTAATGTTGAGGGTGAGTAAAGACCATTGGTTTTGAATGCTTGTTTGTTTTAGATTTGTTGTTGGCAGAGGTATTGTGAATATATTTGTCCTGCTTTACCCTTGGTTTCTGGTATAGTGGGACTATCTGTTGCCTACTTCTTTGTGAGCATAGTTAACTTTCTTGGGTTGGAGTTTTCCTTCAAAAACTTTCTGTAGGTCTGGATTTGTAGATATGTATTGTGAAAATCTGGCTTTGTCATTAAATATCTTATTTTCTCCTTCTTTAGTGATTGAGAGTTTTTCTGGGTATAGTAGCCTGGGCTGGCATCCGTGGATTCTTAGTACTTATAAAACATCTATCCAGGAACTTTCTGGCCTTGAGGGTTTCCATGGAGAAGTCAGGTATAAATTTAATGGGTCTGCCTTTATATGTTACCTGTCCTTTTTCCTTCGCTGCTCTTAATATTCTTTCTTTATTCTCTGTGTTAGGTGTTTTGATTATTATATGTCAAGGCGTCTTTTTTCTTTGGTCCAGCCAATTTGGTGTTCGTTGGCATGTCCTTCTTCAGATTGGGAAAGTTTTTCTATTTCCAGCATTCCTTTTGTTTGTGTTGTCTTTATTTTCTCTATTTCAGTTTTCAAGTCTTGAACCGTTACTTTTGCCTGCTTAATTGTTTTTTCTTGGCTTTCTTTAAGAAATTTGTTTATTTCTTCCAATTTTTATTTGTTTTTCTTCTATTTCTTTAAGGGATTTTCTCACATCTTCTTTGAGGGCATCTATCATTTTTATGATGATAATTTTTAAGTTCTTCTCTTCTGCTTCAATAGCTTTGTTGTGTTCTGGTCTATTAGGTGTAGATTCCCTAGATTTCTGGTGGTGTCGTGCTTGTCTTTCTATTGTTAGGTATTTTCTTGTATTGCTGTCTTCCCATAGCTTCTTCCATTAGGTGTTGGTGGGGTCTCTCCCTTTCTCTATGGTAATTCCCTGGTGGGCTTAGGTGGGTCAGAGGTTCAATGTCTGTAGCTCTGGGTGGTCCAAACTCTCTAGGAGTTCTCTCCACAGGCAGGGGCCTGGCAGTGTGGGTCAATAATCAGGTTCCAGCAGAAGACTCTCTATCCAAGGCCCCTATCCAAGGCCTGGCTATGGGGAACAAAGGCTGGGCTGATACTCTGACAAAGTATACATTTAATATGTATATTATATGAATTATTATGTATGAATACGTTATTACTTCATGGTAATTGACAAAGTAAAGTGTGTGTGGGGTGTGTGTGTGTGTGTGTGCGTGCGCGCGCGCGCACGTGTACATGCATGCATGCATGAGAGAGAGAGAGAGAGGAGAGGAGAGAGAGAGAACAGATAAGACACAAGATTTGTTTTTTGTCCATATTTTTCTTTGTGACTGTGTTAGCAATTTGGGGTTCCAGATCCAGTATCGAATGATAAGGTGAGCATGTGGATGTAACCAATCTTTATGTGACGCAGAAGGGAAGTTTATAAAACCAGGGCCTCTTTAAGATACAGATTAAAGTTGGTAGAGTAAGTTCAAGTTGCTATGAAACTCTTAAGTTGCTACTCAAAGGTCAAGGTATGCACTGCAGAGAGCTCCAAGCTTCTGCATGAAGTTATGGAGATTTTCTCTACTGAGAGCAAAATAAATGCTAGCATGGATCTGGAGGAAGAATATGAACGTTAGAGATTGTCATTGAAGAAATGGAAAAGGAGATTGAACCAGCAGAGCTGTGAGAAGGATGCAGATCACTTCAGTAGTGTGGACCGGGATGGCACCGAACCACACCATCCAAGACTCCTTAGTTGTGCCATATGTGAAATTAAGGGTCACGGTCTCTATGTGGTGCAAGAAAGGTTGTAATTTTCTGGATAGGACAAAAGAATAAAAGTGGAAAAATATATTTGAAAATGAGAATAACTGAAAGTGAGAAATTATGGAGAAAGAGGGATTCAATTGGCCAAGGCTTTATAGTGTTATAACAAGAATTTTTAGTGCAGAGGAAAAAAAAATAGAAATAGGAGTGTGTTTACACCTCTGGATGTGGTTCATATACATTACACACTTCCTGTTCTAATTTCATCTCCTTTGCTAGCCAATTAGCTCTATGAAAATTTCCACATTGCTGTCTTTGTAATAACAAAATGAAAATCGGGTCACACAATAAACTGTCAAATATACCAATACTGATGGAAACAAAGGACAGAGTATTTGAAATGAGGCCTGTCCCAGAACATCTGGGTTGCTACATTTTCTCTGGCTATGAGACTCTGTGTTACACTAAGGATTTTGAAGACTTAGTTAATGCCTTAAGGCCCAATATCATTCATCTACAGAATGAGGCAAATCAAGTATACATGAGTTCACAAAGGTAGGAGGCAAACTGTGAATGGATCAGGAATGCCACAGTCTGCCTTTCAAAGGGGTTTTCCCAAAGGAAGCAAGTCCGCCTATCCTGACCAGTTACAGCTCCACCTGGCTCTAATTAGGAAAGCCTTGGGGTTTCTGTAGCAACTGTGCAGGACTTTCAGGGATAGTTCAGGCTCCTGCTGGTTGCCAGGGAAACAGTCGCTAGGGGCACCGAGGATGCTGAGCCTCATAAGTAGTTGCTGCCTGTGAGGTCCTCTCCTCTAGTCTTCAGGGAAGTGCATTTCTGAATCCTGGGTTCTGGATTTGTCACATTTCATCTTCCTGGGATTCAGCAGACACAAACAAAGAATAAGGAAGAAAGAAAAGTTCTGAGTTTAGCATGAAGCCCCAAAGCTAGCACACACACACGCATCCACACACAGACACAAACACACACAAATACACACACACACACACACACACACACACACACACACACACACCAACAAAGATATGTGTGTAAATAATTGGCAAAACATAATGATAAGATAATGGATCTAAGGTGATTTTTAAGCTTAAAAGGTGAGGTTCCCTCTTGTGATGTGGGTTGCTTGAGAGGCATCTGGTTAGAGACACCGCTGATGAGTAGCTTTGCAAAGTTTGAGAAATATCTCCTGTTATTTGCAGAGCAGTATGGGAAAACTGAGACCGAAACCAGAAAGGCAATTAGTTTCCCGTTTGGAAACAAAGAGACATCTGTGCAAAATTCAGGAGCGGATTCACAGGGGGCAGTTACGGTGCACAAGGAATACATTCCAGCTGTACTCATCTCCCCTTCTTCACCCCAGCTCAAAAGCTCCAACTATACTCCAGTAGAATTAATACCACTATCTAAGGAAATGTCCGGGTTCATTAATAACCAATTTCTAAGCTTCTCAAGGGTGTAGTAGAAAGATATGCAGCATATCCTAATTATAATATTTATAGATAATTGAAAAGGATTTGGGGAACTCTTGCAACCTTGCAAATTGGCAGTGGCCTTATTTTACAGAAAATGAAACTGAGGTCAAAAGACACTAGCAAGTTAACTAAGTTACAAAATAGGCTAACAGATAGCAAGTGAGTCCACTTGTCCTATCAGTTTCACTTCTGAAACTCTGTCCCACCCACACAGAGGCATGCACACACAAAACACACGCAGGCACACACATACATTCAATTTAATCTTAAAGGTATCTATCAAGGTGTGCATGAGTATGTCTATTGAATAGAATGGGAACTGAACACAAAGAAGTATAATTTAATGCCCAAATTCATACAAATATTAAATTATGTAAACTAGAATCAGAGTCTAAGCACTTTCACTCTATTATTGGGTCCATCTCAATTCAGAGTCTTGTTGAGGTTCTCATGGTGATATGAAGGTCCCTGTGTGGTCAGATATATATTATGAGGAGAAGATTAAATAATCTGGATTAAATAAACAAGTATTGACCCCTAATCTGAAGGCCCAGGTTTCTTCAGACATTTGTCCTATTTAAGGCTCACAAGCAGTGACTTCTATCTTATTGGTCTTCGTGTCCAATATTCTGACCCTACTATGACTCTCTTGAACACAGAGTTCAGACCCTTTGCCTATACTTCTCAATGTCCTATGCTGGACCCCAATTATAGACTGTAAAAACAGAACTATTACAAAGGCGTTACTAACTGCTCCCTCCCATGGTTTTCATCTGTATAATTGTGTACTACTTCAGCTCTTACTTCTAATTTCCCTATTTTTATGAAATAGGGTTGCTGATGTTAATGAAAATTCTCTTATTCTTGGTTTTACCTGCATTCTTCTCTAAAGCTTTAATCCCACTGTCTAAGAAAATAGAAGACTTTATGTGCACAATCCCTGACAAAAAGCTAATCTGAAAGAGAATTGAGACCTGTTGAGTTGCCATAATGCTGGTGTGCCATGGTATCATATGATGCTGGTGCTCCTTGGGATCAGTTACATTAATTGCAAAGATTCTGTCACAAGTTTTTCTTCTCTGTGCCTGAAAGCCAGCTACTTCCAGTGCCAGTGGGCTATTGTCTACCAGCTCAGAGGATATTGTGATGTTATCATAGACATTCTCTTTGCTTGAAAAGAGGTCATAGCATCCATAGGCAACTCAGTCATTTTCTCTAGGTTCAGTGATATATCTGTAATTGATGGCTTCAGTTTGGTCATGTAATTAGAAGACAAAAGCTAATATTAAAAATATCCAGTATACATTAAAGTATGGTCACTGGGCATGGTGGCACACACCTGCAATCCTGGCACTTAGGAGGCTGAAACATAGGGTTGTGGGTTTGAGGCTAGCCTGAGCAACATTGGGAGCTACTAGCTTTAAGTTACTTTTATAACATCTATAAGTAAGGCTACTAGAGTAAGGTATTACTACAGCTACCTTTCAGGAAGCCTGATGGTTGTCAGAATATCTTCCTCTTCTACCTCTCTTATTGTTGCTTATGTTTCTGCATACAACTTTTTTTTTTTTTTTTGCAAGTTCATGGCCTCTTTTTTTTAGTAATTCTTGTTACAAAACCTAATATGTATGTGTGTTTGCGAATAAACAATCCTAAACAAATACATATTATGTACTTTCCTATCTGTTCTAGTTTTACTTTGTCCTTCCTTCATTACTGCTTCCTGACTTTGTTTCGTTTTTATTATTATTTTTATTTTACATATTTATCCCTGTTCCCTCTCCCTCCTTCCCTCCCTTGCTCTTTCCCTCTCTCCCACCCTCTCATGCCCCCAACCACTCTCCCCTCCCAGGCCCCCCTCTCCACATGTAGGGTGATGCCCTCCAGGAGGGGATATCTAACTCTGTCAAGTTATTTGGACTAGGGACTAGGACTTCTCTCCTGTCTCTAGGTTAAGGGACTATCCCTCCATGGGGGGGGATGTGCCCCCAAAAATTCTTTTATGCACCAGGAATACAACCTGGTTCCACTGTCTGAGGTTCCTTAGACTGCTCAGGCCTTCTAGCTGAGACCTATATTCAGGTGGTCTGAGTCATTAAAATGCTGGATTGCCAGCTATCAGTCTGGGAGCCCGTTAGCTCCTCCTTGTTCAGGTAAGATGTTTCTATGTGTTGCTGCAGCCTGGTCTTGTTCTCCCTCTCTGCATCTGTATTCCAGTTCAGCTCAGAGTTTAGTTGTGGGTGTTTGCTTCTGTTTCTATCAGCTACTAGATGAGGGCTCCATGATGGTGGATATGTCAGTCGTTGATCTCATTATCAGGGAAGGGCATTTATGGTAGCCTTTCCACTGTTGCTCAAATTGTTAGTTGGGGTCAGTTTTGTAGATCTCTGGACATTTCTTTAGGTTCAGTTTTCTCTTCAAACCTATAATGGCTCTCTCTTTTTTATTCTCTCTCTCTCTCTCTCTCTCTCTCTCTCTCTCTCTCTCTCTCTCTCTGTCTGTCTACTCTCTTCTATTCCTCCCCTGACTCAATCTAACTAGTCGCACATGCTTTCCTTTCCTCCCCTTCTCTTTCTCCTAGTTCCCTTTCCACTCACTGCCCCCCCATTCACCATGTGCTCTGGAGATCTTGTCCCTTTCCCCTTCTGTGAGGGACCATATATGAATCTCTTAGAATCCTCCTTGTATCCTAGTTCCTCTGGCGGTTTGAATTTTAGGCTGGTGATCCATTGCCCTAGACCTAAAATCCTTATATGAGTGAGTATATACCATGTTTCTCTTTTTGTGACTGGCTTACCTCATTCGGGATGGTTTCTTCAAGTTCCATCCACTTGCCTGTGATTTTCAAGATTCTATTGTTTTTCCCCCTGGGTAGTACTCCATTGTGTAAATGTGCCACATCTTCATTATCCATTCTTCAGTTCAGACATCTAGGTTACTTCCAGTGACTTACTATTACAAATAATGCTGCTATGAACATAGTTTAGCAAATGTCTTTTATTCTGTAACAGGGCTTACATTGATCAAGGGCACATTATCAGTGTGAACAGAAACATAAAAATCCCAGCCTACAGGAGAACAAAAGACTTGAGAAGAAAATAGGGTCCCTTGGCCACCAGTATGTGTAGAATACAGAGCTATAACTGAGCTCATCCTGAATCATCCAGTCAATAGCTTCTCTGCCTATTAACAGTGAGTCCATAAATGAATCTAGAAGAAAACAGCTGAGCTGACTTAGAAGGTGGCAGCACAGCTGATTCAGAATCTACATAAATTAATATTGTTATATAGTCTCAAGCATCCATATTGTAAACATGATTATTATTCAGCAAAAACTAACTCATAAGTCAAGGAAAGAGACAACAATAAAGTGAAAATAAGATGAAAATCAGAATTCACTTAGCTTCCAATTTCCCATCCATAGAATATAAGTAATTCCATTCTTCTGATTATTTCCTAAGAAAGAAACAAATGATCTTGGAAAATTAAAAATATATAATTACACAGAATCATGAGAGGTTTGCTCTGGACATATTTTTCTATAGTCAAGAAAATGAGTACTCTTACACAAAAAGTAAAGAAGTATCTAAAATACAAACAAAACTCTGTAATAACAGGGATAGGGAGATTGCTCATGGGCTAAAATGCTTATTACACAAACATAAGCACATGATTTTAAATCCACAAACAATGACATAAAAGCCAGGTAAGGTCGTGTGCACCTGTAATCCTAGTACTGGGACATAGATAAGTGAACCCAAGGGCTCACTGGCTAGCCAGTCTAGCTGAAATGGCAAATTCTATGTTCAATGAAGATACTTAATCTCAAAAACAAGGTGAATGGTTGTGGATCTCTGTATCTGCTTCTATCAGATACTGGTTGAAAGCTCTATGATGACAACCAGGACAGTCACCAATCCACTTACAGGCTAAGACCAGTTCAGGGACACTCTCCACTATTACTGGAGTCATCCTTCTTGGTTCCCGGGAGCCTTCCTCGCACGAATTTTCTCCCTAACCCCACAATGGCCCCCTGCATCAAGTTATCTGGAAAATGTACAAAAATATGATGAACCCCTTGCTTATCCTCTCCAATGTAGGGCCAAATCCGAGCAAGGGGTTTCAAGATACTGATTGGGAATCTGCAGAAACATCAGACCTGAGCTTGTGAGAGCTAATGGACTCTAGTAGCTCAAATGTTTTCATCATATTTTTGTACATTTTCCAGATTAAAAATAACTTCTTTGAAAAATGGAAAAATAAGCAATTGACATTAATTTGAAAACGGCCAACAGTGGAAACCATAATTTCTTCTGTCCCTTTTCTTGCTTCCTAGATCTAAGTTGACATGCTAGAAATTTTCAGTGGTGGACAGAGGCTGATGGGAAAATAACAGTGAACTTAGAAAATCAAAGAATCTCAGAAATACAGGCTACTTAATAAAGTATAGGAGTTTAGCTCCTAAGGCTGTCAAGTCCTGTCTCAATCACTGTTTAGAGACATTTATGTTCTATCCCCATATGGTCAGCGTACTTTACATTTCCTTACCTTGGCTTTCTACTTCCCAGTTACAACTTGGCTCCAAGTGAGGAATGTAGGCAATAGATTCCTTAGTTCAGAAGCCCAGCTGAGAAACCTTGACTTCTCTGGCAGTTTTGATTCAGAAAAGAAATCCAGAGTGAACAGTCTGAGACTCTTCTTTCACTCACAGCTCTTGACTGGAAAGACGCATTTCAAAGCTGCTGCCTCATTGTTCAGAAGGAATCAGCCCTTGACCACAGACTTCATAATGAAATGTTTTCATTACAAAATAGGCATGTTATCCATATTCAGTAGGGAGTATTTTAAACATTGGCTATATATATGCCTGAGTTATGATAGTAAACAAAGCAGGGTCTCTACCTTCATTGATTAATAAGGAATTCAAAAAGCACAATAGAGCAACTTTCAAAATCATTTCTCTATGAGATAGCTTAACTCACATTCTAGTGTGTGTACATGCTCACACAACTCACAAACAGGAAGACTAAAATAAAAGTTTCATAAGACAATTTCATTCTCACCTTGCATATATTTTCTGTTACATATCTCAAAATTTTATGAATCACAAACAAGTTCCTAGTCCAGTGTTTAAAAAAACTCTGGAATTACTACTACTACTACTACTTCTACTACTTCTACTACTATTATTACTACTGAGTATTTGGAGTCAGAGAGAATGTAATTAAGTTTTCTGCTCTACTACTGATAGGCTTTGTGATTCAGACAGAATATTTAAATTTCAGGAGTCTTAGTTTTCTCACAAATAAAAATAAAATGATAGTATCTGTTTCAAATAATAGTTTTCACTCCTGGATGTTATAAATCATCTGTAAAATTCTCAGCATAACCCTGGTACATAGAAAACACCTTCTAAGTGGGAACTGTTGAGTTATTATTCCATATACTTTATTATAGGAGTTGAGTGAGAAGTCAAATCAAGTACTCAGAATAAGTACTCAGAAAACACATGGGGAATGTGTGTGACCTAATTACCATGATTTCAGTTCTTAGCCAGGACTCTGCTATACAAATGGATCAGACAGAGTACATGGGATGCAAAAGTAATCATGGACTCCGCCAAAGGTGCTAAAAGCCACCTCCTTCCCACAGAAATATTCTTGCCCCCTTTTATTTTTCATGTTTCTTTAATGGCACAAAAAACCTGATATAAACTTAGGATTTATAAAAGAAGTCATACTAAAGGAAAAACCTTAGCATATAATCAGTGGAGGAGGTTTTATTTAACTTATTTCAAAATTGCTTTATTCTTAGAAATTTCTCTTAATTGAAATTCTGGGTGACATTTAAAATAATCACTGGCATCATTGCACTATAATCTGAGAATTGCGGCATCTTAGGCATATAGGATCAGAGTTCAAGGGGAAAAAGTAGGGCCTACATAAATGAACTATGTGGGACTAACTAGAAAGATTATTTGGAAAACATGGTTTCTTTCGTACCTATTCCCCATTTTTCCATTTATTTGGAAAATATTATTTTCTCATACACTATATCCTACTTATAGTTTTTCCTCCCTTTATTCCCTCCAGTTTTTGTTCTCTTCCCCTCTAGATTCCTCTCCCTTTTTACCTCTCATTAGAATAGACCAGGCTTCTAGGACATAACCAAATATGACAAAATAAAACATTATAAGATAAAATAATAAACACCACATTGAGGCTGGACAAGAAAACTCAACAGAAGAAAAGATCCCCAAAAGCAGGCACAAGAATCAGAGACCCTCAATCTCACACTCTGGATTCCCATAAAAATACTAAGGTGAAAGCCTTAATATATACACAGAGGACCTGGCACTGACTCCCATAGTCCCTCTGTTTACTGTTTCAGTGCCTGTGAATTCACATGAGACTTGCTGAACTGATTCACAGGACCTTACTCTCCTGGTGTCTTCCATTCCTTTTTAGATCTTATACTCTTTCTTCATTGTCTTCTGTGGGGTTCCTTGAGCTCTGAGGAGAAGGATTGGATGAAGATAGCCCATTTAAACCTGTGTATTTCAAGGACTCTCTCTTTACACATAATGTCTGGGTGTGGGTCCCTGTATTTATTCCCATCTGCTGCTAGGGAGAGCCTCCTTGATGATGACTGGATACGGTGCTGATCATGAATATCACAGAATATCATTAGGAGTCCTTTTATTGGTTCAGTAGTGTTGGGTTTTACCATAGGTTTGTGATTTATATAGGCTCTGGTTCTTGGTCATCCACACACTGTTGGTTGTGGGTTACAATTCATGGTGTGGGCTTTAAGTCAAGTCAGATATTGGTTGGCTACTCCTTCAAGCCTAGTGCCATCATTACACAAGCATAGTTTGCATCAAGAATATAAGTCAAAGGTTTTGTGGCTGGTTTGATGTTTATGCTTCTCCTTTGGTAGCCTGAAAAGTATTTATTCCTGCAATAAAGACACTAGAATGTAGGAGTGAAGGCTCCGTGTAGATACCAGCTCAATTCGTCCATGTTCCATACATTGGGTGACTATTTTACTTGACAATGGGACCCTGCTATCATTTTGCAAAGAGCAATCCATTGTCTTAGCAACAGCCTAAGTTATTTGGGAATTTTCATGGGACCTCCCCACCCCCTTAACCAACAACTCAATTGAATGCAACCCAGCTCTGCTGCTGGGGACCTTTGGTAACAAGAGATGATGAGTTGGGACTCTATCTTAGAAGACCTCATTACACCTTAAAATATTTTAGAAATTTTCCACTGTGCTAGATTTCCTCATCTTCCCTCAAATTCCCCTCAGTTGCAGGTGTCTTTCCCAGCATTCTCTCCCTCTACCCTATATCTCATCCCCTTCCCAATCTGGACCCCAGGTTCCCATCCCCATAAAATCTAATCTATTTCTTCCCTCCCAGAGGATCCATATGTCCTCTACCAAACCTCTCTGTGTCAATGGTCAATGGATTGTAGGTTGTTGATCATTTATTTAATGACTAATATCTGCATACCAAAGCCCTCTGACTCATATAATACAGGGGATCACATCTGCTTGCAAATACACTGTTCATCTCCCTCCAGCAAGAGATAGAGGAGACTGGTTCGGTCTATTGACTGACTATGTAATATTTCATTATGAAACTTATCACTTTTGAGCTTGTCCATAATTCCTGATTAGAATGGTCACTAATATCTATGTTCAACAGAAAAAATTAAACAAAATGTATTTTTAAAGAAGAAAAGAAAAATCACTCCACCAGTCCTTTCAAAGTTATAACCAAAGCATTTGTGTTAGCTCAAGTGTGATAAATGGATGTGTCACTTGGCTGGAAGATAAGAATCTCTGACCTTTTTCAATGCTTGGATAAACCATTAGGGGAAATTATGAAAAAGCAAACTTTCATAGTGAAGTGCAGATTATCTCCTTTTCAGATCTTTAGTTCTCTATCACTTATTCTTCTACTCTTCTCTCTCCCCTCATTAGCTTTTCAAAACCATAATCTCAATGAATGGAAATTCATGCACAGTGATTTATAGAGTTTGCTTGTGTAAGCTGATGAATGATCTAGAAATCACTGAAGTCTGTTAACATGGTTAGACTTGTAAATAGCAGGGAAGTATGGTGGTGGGATTCTGGAATGGGCTTTACTGACACTTTCCATAAGAGTATACTGTGTAGCTAGTTACTATAAAGATTGCCCCATTGAAGATTGTAGTCACTGACTGTCCAAAAAAATAGAGATATCTAAATAAAGGCCTCTGTTTTCATTGGTAGTGATGTGTTAAGAGACTGAAGCACTTTGTCAAACATGCCAAAGTGAGTTGGTAGCAGCCTAGGTGTCCTAATACTTTGCTCCTAGGATGGTGAGATGATAAATCCAAGTAAGTGTTCTTATTGGACGAATTTAAAGGTAACTGTGTAGACTTGTTCCCATTTTTCCTATCACCAAAAAATTACTGAATTTTTGCTTATGTGTGATAGTCTTTTGATAGTAGAAATTGAAATAATAAAAATAAGGAAAAGGATTTCTTTAAACTGCCTCAAAAAAAAATCATTCAAAAAGCAATACATGCATGCACGCAGATTGTGTTTCTGTGAAGGGCGAACCATAGCTCCACAGCCTTTAATTTTCAAGCAAATTAACTGATATTTTCATGTGACTGGGCTGAAAATGAAAACACATTGTGATTTATGGTTGTATCTAAAGTCAGAAAATAATTTTTGTGTCACTGTAATGTTTGTAAAAAAGTAACTCATGTATTTATTGGGTGTACAAGAAAAGCCTTTTCTGGTTTTCTTTTCTTCAGTATTTTATTACTTTCACTGATGTCCATTGTCTCATTATTTTTATCTTGGTGGAAGAATATGGAAGAAAATGTGGAACAGAATGTAAAAGTGAAAACCGGGGGCAGAGTATACAGTTGGAAATGAAATAAAAAAAAAAATAAAGTGCAGATACCTGAGTCAGATAGAAGTTCCAAGTTCAGCTTATGAAAACATTTATGGCTGTTTTATAAAATCATCTTGTTATTCTCTTGATAAAGAAAGGAAAAACAAGACATGTTTTATGGTTTTATATTTTCTACCCAATAAAATAACCATTTACAACCTGTTAACAACTGGCCTCCTAAATCTCTAGTCTGCCTGCATAGAGTGTTCTGGTTAAAGTCTCTTTATTCATCCTTTGCCAAATATACCAGGCATTTGTCCTTTCCTATGTGCTCTCAGAGCTGCATAGTCAGTTGGGAATATATTTCTTTCTTGCATTCACTGATAAACTTTGTCTCTTCAAAATATAAGCCATTTTTACTTTTTGGGGCCGTAATAACTCCCACCTAAATCTGTCCCCATAACATCTGTATGCACATTTTTATAATACTTGCCATATCATTTTCAGATCTGCATAGATGTGTTCATTTTCTTAAAATGAATGAGTTATTTAAAGTATGGTTGTGCGTTATTTATCCTTGTGGCTCAAATCTGCTCCTGACACATGGGAAATATGCATTAATTGAAACAATTCATGTACACTCTGTGTTTCTTGCAAAAGAGTAGGAAACAGATTTCAGAGCTCCTGGTTAAAAGTAGAGCCCAGTTCTCATTATTGAACTGCATGGATTCCTTAACTCTGCAGCTCTTCTGCAGAGTGCTTGCTCACCCACCCCAGCTGGAGCAGTCATGCTCTAGTGACTCCAGATGGTTGCCATGGGCCTTGGGCAGCTGGGTGGGGAATGCACCTTCCATCTGATTGCACTCACCATGGGTGGGCAGGTGCCCTCTGTCAGGATGGCTGCAACCAGAAGCCAAATGGGTGGCTCACTTAGGTGGAGGCAGCAAATGCAAATCGTCATGGTTCCAATTCCAATATTGACCTCAAGCTTGAAGGATGCTGTTGACCTTGAAACAACTGGCCCCTCCTTATGTAGGTCATTGTTATGATCACTGCCTGAGGTTTTGGCTTATTTCTCAGATTCACTTACTTCAGTTCCATATCCAGCTTGAGAAATAAGTCATCAAGAACCACAGTGGCTTATTGAGTCAGCTATCTGGAGTGCTACCAAATTCTCCTTAGGTGGTGGAGGTTTATAATGCCAGAGTCTGTCCAGATGGGCAATTACAGGTAAACAAAGGAGGCAGATAGGCCAACTTTATCCAACTAAGAAATCCCAGGGGCGCTGACCAAGCTCTTTCTAATGTGGAACTCTCCCTGGTGTATCAGACTCTTCTCACTCTTTTCAAGCACCAGCTTGTCTTGCTGGGTATTGTAGAGGTCTATGAATTGATTTACTGGCTTCTGCTTTTTTTCTCTATGTCCACTGTGGCAAAACTCTTTTATATTACAGTTATGTTCATAGAAATCATTTCAGATCATTGCACTGCACAAAATAATCCATTATATCTGATGGCTGTTTGACATAGTATCATATACTTCACTTTTTAAAATGAACACATGACAATGTTGAGATTAGCCAAATATCTATTATATCCATGTTTCTCTTTTATTGAAAAAAAGTGTTCCTTACAGTCTTTACTGAGATGCACTTGTTTCTTCTACATATCTGGCCATGATGCTTATCACATAACTTATTTCACTATCCTATACTTTGACCATAATCAATTGAATGAAGGATGCACACATGATTCAAGATTAATCAAGTGAGGGTGTTGGAGAGCTGGCTGAATGGTTAAGAGCACTTACTACTCTTGCAGAAGACTCTGGTTCAATTTCCTGCATCCATATGGCAGGTTATCTATAAATTTAGATGTAGGCAGAGTTTTTCTGTCCCGACATACACTTCCAAATAACCATTCTCAGACTTAATATTAATTACAAATGCTCGGCTAATAGCTCAGGCTTGTTACTGGCTAACTTGTACATTTTAAATTAACTCATTTTCTTATCTACCCTCTGCCATGTGGCCTTACCTTCTTTCAGCACAGCATGCTTATCTCCTGTTTCATCTGTGTCTCTCTTGTGACTCCTCTGACCTTCTTTTCCCCAGGATTCTCTTTGCCCTAAAAATTCTGCTAGCTCTTAGCCAATCAGCTTTTGTTAAGAATGAGTGCAACAATTTCACAATATACAGAAGGATTTTCATTTAGTTCAAGGGATTAATGTTCTCTTCTGACCTCCATGGTATACATATACAGTCATGCATGTAGGCAGAACACTCATATAAATAAAATAAAATAAATCTACTTTTTTAAAAGGTAAGAAAAAGCTTTAACCTAATGAGTATTTCATTGTTGTTACCTCAGCAATGTGGAGCCTTGCTTCTAGAAATTTAGGACAGAACACAAGAGAAAAGCTAATCAGTGGAGGTGAGAAGGAATGCTATGGGAAGAATACATATACCTTGTTCCCAGAAACATCAATGCTCAGGAATTGAGGCCAACAATTACTAGTCACTGAAGGAGTAGTCTGGATGAAAAGAGTTTCTGTGTTTCTTGACATATTTGCTATTCCTAATTGGGGACAGCTAACCTAACCTCACAGTGAATCTTTCGGAGACAAAAAGTCAGAAAGTCTGTATTCTTTGCTCAAATAAAGAACCCCAAAGTTACCAGGTTGTATTTTTGTATGATTTCAAAATCATGTTTTTTCTTTAGACAGAAGAAGCTCCCAGATATAAATGCCTTAATGTCACCCACAGGAATTACTGAATGTTAGTATCTTCCAGGCATGTTGTAAGAATATATAATTTAGAGTGTAAACTGCCCCTCTTATCTTTATTATTTTTAATTAGGGGAAGAGTTGTGTCCAAAAAACACACCACTGGTCAAGTAATCACTTACTGGGGGTACCCTGTTGAACAGGTGACTTCACTGGCTAAGAAGGTGACTAGTCCAGTCTAATTATGAAATAAATGGTTGATTCCAAGCTAATGTTATCTAACCTGGGTTTTAAGGACCTGAAAGTTTCATTGGGAATGCATTCAAATTCATGAGGACTTATTAAAAAATGTTAGGTAATTTTGTAGGCTGGTCTCCTTGAAAGATTATGCCTGAGATCTAAGTTTGTTCAATGGAAGTCACAGTTGTGTTATCTGTTTAACCCAACATGTAGTTGGAGGCAGATCCATAAAATATTACACAAATACCTATGTCTGTTTTTCTAGATTCCCCACCATTGAAACAGTCTCACAAATATCCTCTGTCATTACTCTACTGTACCCAGTACGTTGATACATCAACAAGAGTAATTTTATTTCAAGAATAATATGATTGTACTTCTCCTTTGTTGAAAACCTTTCAGTGGGTTCCCAATGCATACAGCATGAAACTGAAGATCCCTAGAGGCCCACAAAGCCCCAGTATCTAAGGTTCTGCCTCCCTCTTTGCCTTACCATTCTCCTCTCATTCCCAGGATATGCCATCCTCCTTCCTTAAGCCTCCTAGTTTGGCCTCAATCCCCTTGTGCTGGTTAGCCCTTCTGCTTTGTCTTTTTCTTGGAATTTAGGAGCTACATCAAATGGCATCTTCCTCTAGAAGCTTCTCAGTTTTATTCTCTATCTATACTACCCAATACAGAAGTCAGGTACCAGCCACTTGAAATATGACTGCCCTAAATTTGAATGGACTGCAAATATAAGTGTAAAACACACATAAGAGTTCAAGGACAGTATGAAAATACCACACTATCTCATACAGAACATAAAATTAAAATTCACTTCACTTTCTAAGTATTTTAAAGGGGCTACCAGAACAATAAAAAATTCATATGTGGCTTGAATTTTGTTTCCAAACAGCACTAATCTCTACCACCCTTCTAGCTATCTTATATTTAGTAGCTGTTAGCTTGCTTTTGCTGTGTGTACATTTCCTGACTATGAGAAGAAAAGCTGCAGAAAATGTGGGGATTTGTTCTGTTTGCTTCTGTATTTTGCATAGTGGAGTAGAACAGAGATAACTATCAGATCATAGACAACAAGTAAGACTTATATATATAATTATCAAATAATGTAGCATGAACCCTTCATCAACTCTACTTTTATTTCAGGGGATTCTATTCAACTGTACCTTGGGACCTGCAAACTAATACTCCATATTTCCTTACCAGAGTTGGGAACTGATGCTGCTTTGGCTTCATTCACTCAATGGATTTGGGTCAAACAGGTAACACAGCTGTGACTTACATTATACAAACAGATCTCAGGCATAATCTTTCAGGGACACCTGTCTACAAAACTACCAAATGTTTTCTAATAGGTCCTCATAAACTTGAATGCATTCTCAATGAGACTTTAAGTTCTCTAAAAACCTGGTTAAATCACATTAGCTTGGAATCAAAATCTCATTTCATAATTTGATTTGACGAGTCACCTTCTTAGCCAGCGAAGTCACCTGTTCAACAGGGTTTTCCCAGTAAGTGATTGCTTGACCTGAGGTTTGTTTGTAGGACACGGTCCTTCCACTAGTTAAGAATACAAAAGAGAAGGGAGACAGTCTACAGTCTAGAGCAAATCCTCCTACTAGTCAAATGCCCTTTCAATGGCTGTGGATGTGCAAAGCATAACCTTCCCGCTTTTTTTTCCTGGTTTCTTTTTAAAGAATTATCTCTCCTGATGCTGATAGAACATCACTCTTGTGATTTTTTTCCAAGAAAGCAAAGGTATTACCAGGTGAATAACAACTGGGTTAAAGAAGTCTCCAGTGAAGATCTGGCAGCTGTTATCTAACACCATAACTACTACTTACAAGATCCATTCTGGAGAGGGACTCAGACAAACTCAGTGAAGTCACAACTTTTAGAATACAAGAAAGAGCAAAAGGAGAGAAGGGGACATGAATAACTAATCTCATCCATATAGTTGTGAAAGTAATAACTATTTTATAAATAATATTTAAATAAATATATAAATAATAAATATTTTCATATAGAAATTGGTAAAAATACTATAGGGAGTATCTTCTCTCTGAGTGTGGGAGAGAGACAGAGAGAGAGAAAGACTGCCTCTTTGATGTTATACTATGTATTATGTTTGAATAACTGAAGTGGGAGATTATTCAATGGAAAAAGGACCAATAATAGTAAGAAATTTAATTAAGGTAAGTGACATACACTAAAACCACAGAGCTGGTATGAGAGAGCCAGACTAGGAACAAGAACCATACTTTGGAGATTCTGTCCTGGGAACATTTCTTTCTTGAGTTTGGAACTAAATTCCAAAGTGCAGAAAAGCTAGTCAAGTCAGACTTATACCTGAGTTAGATATGAACTAGGCATACATACTATGCTAGTTCCTTCCTATTGGGCACTATGTCGGGGAGAGTCTGGATTACCTCAATTCATGTGTGAAGACCTGCACTAAAATGTGCAGTAAGTATCCCTGAGCTCGAGTCCTGGGCCATATAAAAAGGGAGAAAGTGGGCTGAGCCTTAGCAGGATTGCATTAATTCATTTTCTCTGTTCTTGACTGTGGACGCCACTAGATGCTTCAAGTCCCTGCCTTGATTGCCTAATGAGGTAAAGGTGGCTTTGGCTTACTCCTTCTTCTCTCTGGTCTCTCAGCATTTTCCACTATATCTGGCTCCAGGTTTTTATTATTTAGACCAATTAAGAACTCCATTTCTATTTTGGTGCCCACATGGCACCACATGGGCACAAACAGCAGTACTGGGGCAAATCACCCAATGGGGACCCCAGTCTGCCATGGGCTCAAATCAGTCAGGCAGCAGCACCTGACGCCCTGTTCCTCCCCTCCACCCAGTACCAGCTACTTACACTATCCATAGAACTCTTTCTTTTGAATTCAGTGCTTTGAACCAGCCATTATTTAGATTAAACTACTCCTCTAGGCCTCTATGGTTAGCTAGTGGCAAGCTCCATCCTCTGATGTTCAGACAAGCTTTATTTGTACAAGCAAGATAACACCACAACTTCCCATAAAGAGATTATAACCTGCACTTATAAGCTTAACAAACCTCTTATCCAGTAAGTAATTTTACTGACATAGGAACAGAAATAAAACTGTAACAGATATTAATCAGCATAGAAGGACATATCCCTTATTCAATCTACTCACACCACAGAATTGAATTCTACAAATGGCATTATTCCTAATCACATAGACACCCCACAACCTACCAACCCCTTCCTTTCTTCCTCCTTTCAACCATCTGGCCATAATAACTTCTGTTTTAGATTTTGGAAAAATTTAAAAAGAAATACAGGGAAATCAGACAAATAAGGGAGAAGAGAGAGAAGGAAATGAGAGGCTTTTTCATTGTTGAACTTCACTCAGCACTGGGCATGGTGCTAGTTAAAGGATAGCTCAGCTTCTTTCTATTTCATAGATTTGGTTGTTAGAAAGTCCCAATCTTGTTTTCTTCATGCATTGCTTTCTTTTCATTCATGCACACCTTTTGTTAGCATCCTCAGACTTGCCAAAGATACTACTGCTACTTTAATTTTTAACTGTCAGTTCCCAGTCATCCTTCTCTACTTCCTCTGTATTAACAACTGGTTTTTGGAGTGGGGTTTTAACTGAGGCTTCTGACACTCTACTGGAGCTGGAAGACAGAAAGAGAATAAAAGAGGAGGGGAAAGGAGGGGAAGGGGGGGAACAGATCAGGGCAGGGGACGATAATCTATTGGCATATCAGAGCTCTAATAAATCAGCTCCTCTTTGAAAACATCCCCTGTACATCAAGTTATTCTCTCCTGCTTTATCTGCAATCTACACAAAGTTCTCATCCAAGGAAATAATCAAGTTGTTACAAGAAGTATTTTTTCACACTGTACTAGGTAATCACTACCTAGGAGAACAAATATTGTGTAGTAAGTATACTGCTAGGTAAAATCCCCCTCCTGACTCTGATAGGCCCACCAAGGAGTTATACTATGGTATGGCATGTCTGTGGCCAAAGTATAGATGAACGAAGTCTATACTACTTTGCTTGGGAAAAGGAAATGCCATTACAGAAATGAGAGTTGCAGCCTTGCAAATTTTAAGTCAACTTGAGAACAATTTGTCTCTTACCTTTGGTGTTTGTCAAATTTTCCAAAGGGAAGGCTCTAGGGACTGTCAAAAAGAGGTCTGGCATACACCTCAAGTAGGAATATTAAGAAAGGCTTCAAAAATGATTCAATATAATTTAAAAGTTAGTAAAAAAAATAAATTATCCTTGAATTATTGTTACTTTCTGTATGCATGAGAAATATTTATTTGACAACAAAAATGCATTTTATATACTTACTATATACGTTAGTCCTAAATACCACGATAAGCGATGTTAACTAAATGCCTATTTAAATCTGAAACTTTTGGACAGTTGTGCCTACAATATAAGTGAGGTATATGAAAGAAAAGGAGCATCCTAAGTTGATCTAAATCAGCTTTGTCACATGCAATATTTAGATTATTCTGAATAAATTATTATAGCCTCTAAAAAAGCCTTTGGTCGTGCACAGCAGCTAATTCCTCAAAACAGAATGTTTGATAATCATAAACAAGGGTTTCAAGCCAGATTTGTGACACAGGGAATCATTTATTGTCCAAGTTCTTTTTTTTTTTTTTTTGGCTAGTGGCATACCATTTCATATACTCATCTAGGCACCTCCAAGGAAGCCAGATTCTAAAACAATATAAGAAAAATGAACTGTAACCCCATGCAGCAATTTTGCTAAGAAAAAGGAAGGATTTTTGCATAATTACCAGGATCATACAACTAGAAGTCCTAAATTACTGGCTGGACAGAGACTGATTAGGGGTTCAACCTCAAGGGACCCATCCCTGAGAGCTGCAAAATACAGGCCTCAGGGGAATATTTGAATGCAAAGGTGAGGAGACTCTATAAGCTATTCAAGCTAATCCTTGCATCTTAAATGCTTTAATTTCATAAAAAGACAGCCCATTTCTAACATCCATCATGCTAATTAATAGGTTGCTAGTTTCACCAATAAAAATCAAATTTGACATCCAGCATGCTAATCAGCAAATGCTGGTTGTCTGATGAGACAAGAATAACAGAAGGGCTTCCAATGGCCACTTCTGGAATGGTGCCCTGGCTGATAGGATGCTGGTTGACTCTACTAGGATGAGAATTTCAGTAGTATATTTACTCTCCATATTCAAGAATCAAGATTAATGTAGTTTAAATATGTGTGCCATCCTGTTTATTATGACTAGCATTGTAATGTCAATTATAGATTTGAAAATAATTAATGGAGAGGAAACTACAAAAAAAAAAAAAATCAAGGTTTGGCCTAATCGGTGGGACAGAATTGGGATTTGCTGAGAACGTATATATACGGGAAAGTAGCTTTTGAGGAATAAGTTTGAAATGGCTCTTTGGTGACAAGTGTGAATGCTGGGTAGCAATGTAAAGACTGATCTACATGTCACAGAATAAATAAAACTGGAGACAAAAATAGGAATCACCAAACTCTTTCTGCTAACTGCTATAAACTGATTAAATTATTCAAAGATGTGACCAGATTAAAAAGAAAGAGTACTAGAAATTGAGTGCCAAGACACCTAAGCATTTATTAAGTTGACAGGGAGATGAGGATGATGGTGTTTTTTTATGATAATGTGCTGGTAATGATGGTAATAGTGTTGATGATGGTGGTGTTGGTGATGGTAGTGGTGGTAAAGATGATGGTGGTGATGATGGAACTGTTGTTGAGGATGGTGGTGGAGATGATGCTAGTGGTGATGATGAAGGTGGTGGTAAATGACATTTGTGGTGATGATGTTAGTAGTAATGATGATGGGGTTAGAGACAGTAATATTGTTATAATGTTTCTAGTGTGAATAGTGATGATAATGGTGTTGATGGTGATAATGCTAAAAACTACCATCCATATAATATTTACCTTATTCTAAACATTGTTTTAAGTACCTTAATAGTTGATTTAAATTTTAGCACTCCAGAATAAGAGTGAATAATACTCATATTAATTCCAATTTAGGAATGAGAAGATTCAAAAAGTTAAATACGTTATACAAGGTCATAGCTAATGGGATGAGGAGAAACTAGCACAGGTCAGAGAAAAGAGCAGCCTCTGAAAGAGGAAAACTTGAGACAGATTGATGACACAGGACTGAGGAAGATGGGCTCATGATGAGGGTAAATCTAAGGTTAATGTGTTTCAACCAGGTCAAATTTCTTTGGAGATCTTCTTCTTCTTCTTCTTCTTCTTCTTCTTCTTCTTCTTCTTCTTCTTCTTCTTCTTCTTCTTCTTCTTCTTCTTCTCCTACTCCTCCTCCTTCTCCTCCTCCTTCTCCTCCTCATCCTGCTCCTCCTCCACCTCCGTCTCCTTTTTTTAAAATTTAAATTTGAAACAAGGTTATTTTACATGTCAATCCCAGTTCCCTCACCCTTCCATCCTCCCCTATAACCCCCACAAAACCCAAACCCATTCCCTTTCTGCTCCCCAGGTAGGATGAGGTTCTCCATCAGGAATCTTCAAAGTCTGTCATATCATTTGGGGCAGGGCCTATCCTCTTCCCCATGTGTTTAGGTTGAGAAAGTATCCCTCCACGTGGGATGGGCTCCCAAAGTCCTTTTGTATAATTAGTATAATAAGGATAAATACTGATCCATTACTAGAAGCCCCATAGACTGCCCAGTCTTCCTAACTAACACCCACATTCAGGGGGGTCTAAGTCAGTACTATGCTTGTTTCTCAGCTATCAGACTGGGGTGCATGAGGTCCCCCTTGTTCAGGTCAGCTGTTTCTGTGGGTTTCTGCCGCCTGGTCTTGACCTCTTTGCTCATTATTCTTCCCTGTCTGCAACTGGATTACAGGAGTTCTGCTAATGTTTAGCTGTGGGTGTCTGCTTCTGCTTCCATCAGCTACTACATGAAGGCTCTAGGATGGAATATAAGGTAGTCGTCAATCTTATTATTGTGGAAGGGCATTAAAGGTAGCCTCTCCACTATTGCTGAGGTTGTTAGTTGGGTTCATCCTTATCGATATCTGGGCATTTCTCTAGTGCCAGATTATTCCTTAAATCTGTAATGGCTCCCTCTATTGTGGTATCTCTTTTCTTGTTCTCCTCTATTCTTTCCCTGTCTCAATTTTTCTGTTCCCTCATGCCCACCTCTCCTTTCCTCTTCTCCCCTTCTCTTCCTTCTAACTTCCTTTCCCCTCCCCCCCCCATGTTCCCTATTTACTTGGGAGATCTTGTCCCTTTCCCCTTCTCCAGGTTACCAAGGGTCCTCCTTGTTTCCTAGCTTTTCTGGTGGCATGAATTGTAGGCTGGTGATCCTTTGTTCTATTTCTAAATCCATATATGAGTGAGTACATATTGCAGTAGAAAGTCAAAAGCCTAACTGATGTTGATTAAAGAATAATCAGAGAAACAAAAGCAGATACAGAAACTTTAGGAAGGCATTTTAAAGGTTTGCTTAAAAAAATGTGTGTTCATGAAGAAGAAAGAGCAAATCTGTACACTGACAAAGGTGGCTAAGAAAAGCAGGAAAATGTCTGGCACAGGGAACAGGGTAAAAAATTTCAAATTAGTGTGACCTTAGCTAGGGAAGATAAGGTCTAGAGAACAAATAAAATAATGGTTTTAGAGAGAGCTTGAAATATCTTCCATATTTAATGTTTTGATCTGTGCATGTTATTGCATGTTGATTTGCGTAGGCAGCCTCTATGGTATACTTGTTGATGGATTTTTGCAAGTTCCTATTCTGTTGCTTTATTTTTTTCAAGTGAAATAAGAAGTTATGTCATCAGATACAAGATGGAGGAAAATTTGGGTGTTTTGAAAAGTGTGATGAATACATCAATTTAGAAAACCAAGAATCAAACTAATGAGAAAAATGGAAATCCAGGCAGACACACACACATGCACTCATGTATGCCACATTGATATACACACATGTAACAACAACTGAAGAAAAAGAGGGCAATAAGGAGGACATTGGAGAGTTTAGAAGGGTAAAAGGGAGGGAAAGAATGATATAATTATATTATTATCTGAAAGAAAAGGGACAATAATCTCTTGGTTTACAGGTATAAAAAGCAAGACTTTTTGAATAGTCTAAATATATAAAGGCAGAGTGAAATTCCAAATTTCACTATAATGATTAATTCATGTGTAATTTCCATGAAATAGATGTAGCTCAGTGTAAGAAACAAAGAAACAAAACAAAACAAAAACCAAGCAAGCTAAAACCAAACAAGCACAACACTAAGGTGTCTTGAGGTATTGTATCATTTGCTTGAGAAGAATCCCTGGAAACGCCATGTGGTTTCCACAGAGATCCTGGTATGAGTGAGTCACCAGAAGAGAGGGATCCCTCCTCCTGAAAAGCTCTGTCTGAGTCACAGGAGTTGAAGCATGAAGGGTATATACAGGAGAACTGCCCAATAGGAAAACATCCAAGAGACAGAGTATGTGCCTCCAGAAGGCTCTGAAGCTGGGAACAAGCTGTACTGTTGAGAGGCAGACAGGGCTTTTCCTATGGACTTTCTCTTCCCAAATATTGGTTTAACTAGTGGTCATCAAACTAGGTCAGGCAGGTTTGTGGGGCATGGGAGGGTAGGAGAGTAGAATGGGTGGATGTGAGCATAAACCAAGGAAAGAAAATCAAAGGGCCAACCAACTTGCCCATCTCTACAGGTAACCAGCAGTCAGGAGCCTATTACGGAGAGAAAAATGCCATCATTGTGCTTCCCTGTAGTTTGTGTGAAACTTCATGGTTAGTGCTGCAATTTTAAGAAGCGGTGGTAATAGGCAGTTAGACCTCAGGAAGTACTGACCTTAGAAAGGATAACAGCAGTCCTCACAGGGCTCTGGTTAGTGTGGGACTGTTACAGGTGAGCAATAGTGGCATCTAGCTTCCTGCCTCATTACTAAAACCTTCCTGTCTGTCTTCATTCCTGACATGAAACCATCTACACTGATGCTGCTCAACCAGTGAAGATGTTTCTAGAGCTTGGTGCATGGAATGTTGACCTCCCAAAGACAAGGCTGAGTAAACATCCCCCTCTTTATAATAGATCCAGCTTGAATATTATGTTAATAGCAAAAGGAAAGGAAATCCTGAATTAAATGTTGACAGTTAAGTACTTATTAAAAATGGAGATAGTGTTCATGTACTAAATTAATCCATGGATTCTCTCTAACATGATAAGCAGTGTAAGAATGATGGAGCTAAACCTTCTTCTCTCTTCCGCCCTATTAAACTCTGAGTCAGGAAGAACTTTTTGCTACAGGGTTAAAGTCAGTGAAAGGTCAAGCCAAATTATCAGTTTATTCAATTAATTTGTATAAAGAATTTCAAATCTTTTAGCTTTTCTTACCCTTCCTTTAATGAAAAAAAAAATGTATCTGGGTGCTGGTGGTGTACATCTTTAGTCCCAGCACTTGAGAGGCAGAGGCAGGTGGATCTCTGTGAGTTCGAGGCCAGCCTGGTTTACAGCACAAGTTCCATGACAGGCTCCAAAGCAATATAGAGGAACCCTGTCTTTAAAAACAAACAAACAAAAAACAACAAGACAAAACAAAATGTGAGTTTGTTTCTACAGGTAATTGCAAAGAGGAAGCGTAGATTTGGTGGTTCTTTCAGTAGATACTGGATTTCCAAGCCACAACAAGTGACTATTGTGATCTGTTCTCACAGTGTACCCCTAGCACTGCAGCGAATATGAGGATCCAGTGCTCTAAAGATATGTGAATATGAAGCACTAATTCCAGGACAGGCTTGGATGTCCAGTGTGTCTACCTTCCTGCACATTCATGCTATAGTATGCTGACATTAGCATCTTTCACTGATATTATCCAAAAGCAATAAAAAACTAAGTGATGAAAAAACCACTTTGATCATTGAGATGCTGGCATAGTCACCTGGATTTTTAAAAAGGAAAAGGATTCAACTAGAAACAATAAATGGGTTATATTTATGAATTCATACACATATACCAATATATTGAGAGTTTTAAGTAGAGAATAAAAGACTCTTCACTGGAGGAGTGGTAGGAACACAGGAAGAACTAGAGGGAGCAGAAGAAGAGCAGGAATGATACAAACACAGCAGACATATATGGGATCCCAAAACAAAAACACAAAAAGATACTATCTTATGAAGCCATTGAGATTTTATGTACAGCGAAGGTTTAGAATGCCATCCCCAACTCTTATGATCTACATCTTTAATATATGCATGCAATGAGGTATCAGTAGATTATTAACTCAAACCCACTGTGACCTTTGAATAGCCACATTACCTCACCTAAGTTACTCTAATAACCTCCAAGTTGGGCCTTTGCTCCTATATTCCTGCAGTATATTCTCAACTCAAAACCCAGGGACCTTCTGTTTACATCCATCAGGTTATACAACTTCTCTTTATAAAGCATAGGTACCTCTGCTCCTGCTCTGGATCTCACCAACACATGGATGCTGTTTAGCACGTACTATGCACTTAATAACTATTGTTGAATGCATAATGGAATGTACTGATGGATGCAGGAGGATGGGATGGAGAGGTGCATGGTGAAAGTTAGAAGATAAAGACAGGAAAAAAGTGCCTTTTGGTGGAGGGCGTGGAATTACAGAAAGCCAGTTTTGTAACTGAACTTTATACATGAAGATTTTAACCTGGGATACTATCCCCTTAGACCATAAATGTTATATATGACCTGCCAGTTTCACTATCTTTTTTATATGATGTACTTCTCTTAAGTTTTACGCAAACACAGTGAAGTTAGTCAATAACCCAACTTCTGCATTCTAGTCTGAAGGGAAATGCTCTGCTCATGTTTACAGAGCTCATAATAGAAAGGCAGACTCATATTAGGACAGAGTATGCACTATGATTTTCAGGCCAGGATTTAAAGCAGAGAATGAATGCAATGGTCGAGTTTGCTGCCTCCTGGGGAGCAGACTTGGGGCAGTTCATTCTCATTCCTAAGCACACTAGCTGGAGGCAGTTCTGATGAGTAGGGGAAATCCAACCAGATCCTTGAGGTTCATGCTGATAAACAAAACCTCAGAAATGAATGGGTCTTGTGACATCTCTTAAATCCTGACCCATGTGCTCTTTCCACAGTTCCTGGCCACTCCACTATTTTAGCTCATTTTTCACTTGAATGTTTATGGACACCCAGCTCTTCAATCCACAATGTGGAAACAAAAATTTATACTTCATCTCTTCTCAATATATATGTGTGCTCCAAGCACTCTTGATGCCCCATATTTTACATGAATCTTAGAGTTTACTAAATATAAAATTCAAGCATTTGTTAAAATAGGCCTGACTATATCTACTTAGAAATACCAGTAATCATAGTATGAGATGATTAAGATATGAGAGGAAATATAAAAAAGAATGTGTTTTATACACATTGTTCTTCCCCTTTTCTTTTTTTCTATCGGCATTTCCACAATCAAAAACAAAATGTTCCCCTAAAGAAAATCAGAATGACATGTTTTTTTTTCCCTACTCCCCAATGTCTCTCTTTTCGAAGCCCATTTCATCATTTAAGAAATGAGAGAAAGGGAAAAAAACTTTATATGGGTTTGAACAAAAATGTCTGATTTTGTCAATTAGAACTGAATGCAACTGTGGATCTTTCAAGAACTTTCAACCCATTTTCTTTTTTAGTCCAAACCAAGAGAGCCAAAGGCTGGTCAGGGCAGAAAATGCAGTCCAGTGCAGTGTAGGCACACTGTATGGTATTGCAATCCAGTCCAGTGCAGTGTGGGCACACCGTACAATATTGCAATCCAGTCCAGTGCAGTGTGGGCACACCGTACAATATTGCAAAGGCCCCATTGGCATCTTGTTTCTTCCACTACAATAATTGCCTTTCTTTTAGATTTCAGTGTTTCCCTTTTGTGTTTACGATAACAGAGGGATGCTTTATTGCATTTCACCAGGCCGGTTGCCATGGTGATCAGCAGTTGCTGTATGCTGTAAAAATAACCCTCCTTCCTTGATAGATTTCACTTGAGTGAAAATAACCCTTAAAAATAGGTTGAAATTTACATACTAACTCTTCCAGCAGGTTCAAGAGGGAGAAAGGAATGAATTACATTGTGATTTGACAAGCTATTAGGTGAGGGGCTGCCGGATGAGGTTTGAGCAGGAAAGTTGGCTGTGGGAGGGCAACCAAATTCCATTGCAAAATCATTATATCTCTTTCTTTGTTGTTGGGTCTTTCCTCATCAGTGTTGTCTGATGAAGAAACGAGATGAGAGAAGATTCAGACATCCATGGGAATGAGGGCTCACAAGGATTAGTTGGTCATAAAAAACTGGAACAGGTTGATACCAATTAGAATACCATCCCTCAAACTGTGCCTGCTCACTTCTGTTCCTGAAGATGGAAGTGAATGCTATTTGAGCTGTTAATAAGATGATCTGCAGTTAGATATATTTGAGAAGCATAATTCACTGTATTCATAACCTGTATTGTCAGGTCAAGTGTTAGAGAGATTCTAAAGCAAGTCCAGTTCCCCTGTATTTCATGTTTTGCTGACATTTCTGCCTGCCTTAAGCATGAATATCCTGTCACTTAACAGTCACAATCATTCCATTTTTTTGAGAAAATTTTCATACTCTTCAAATTCTTCTGTTGTGCTTTTTAAAATGACTAGTGAATATGGACTAACAGTTTTAAGAATTGCCTAGCAACTCCTTCCACCATGTTTTCCCTCACCTGCAAGCAAATGTAGAAAAATCAAAGTAACACCAGAACCCATATTAGTGATCAAGCTGGCATGTGCAAAATAATGATTGAAAGGATAAATGGGTCTCACAGAGTGGTTTCAGGGGGGATTGATGGATTGAAGAGTGAAAGTTGGTTGATGATAGAAGTCAGAATTACCATGGAAGTCAGAATTAACTTAACATCTTAATACCTTGAGAGGAATTAACTTACCCCATGTAAACAACATGTGTCCAGTTGCATTTTTCATTTTTAAGAAGTTTATACTAAGGTTTTTAGATGTGCATGTGCATCATAAATCTACCCCCTACCAGACCACTGAACCCTTCTCATTTGCATATTTCATGTTGATATTGTATTTAATATATATAGTCTTTAATTTTGAATGAAAATTTGGTCAATTTTTCTGTCAGTCTCCATAGACTTATTGGATAATATTTAGGATAGTATTCAAGCCCTTTCATTCTTTGTAGGCTGAAAATGTCTTATATAGCTTATGCTGTAATGTCAGCACTTAGGAGGCTGAAGCAGGAAGATTGCCATGAGTTTGAGGCTACCCTGACATACATAGCGAGTTTGAGGCAAGCTAGTTGATGGACAAAGTGAGACTTCACCTCAACTACAGACCTATCCCAAGATATGGAGGTCTACAATGAGAAAGGTCCACAAATATAAATGTTTTCAAGAATGGGAGCTGAAAATTATATTCATTGTTTTACCTACATTTTTTGAGAATTGCATGTGTGTGCCCTATTTACATCACTCCTGTTCTCCATCTGTTTCCTATAACATTTTTTCTCTCACATTCAAAATATCTTCTCTTATTACTATTGTTACACACACACACACACACACACACACACACACACACACACACACACACTGTTGAATACATTTAGTATTGCACTGTTCATATGTATGTGTTTAGGGGAGATCACTTTGGTTGGATAACCTATACAGGGGCTCATCTTTGGAAGAGACAGATTCTTCCTCCCGTAGAAGTGTGTATCTCTTCATCAGGAGTGGGGCTGTCTGAAGTTTCCCCCAGAAGCTGTGTAACTTTGTTTACTCGGCTACATTGTTGAGATTTTAATAGTACAACTCTCATTTCTAGAAGACACTATCTCACAGCATATATCATGGTCTCCTGGCTTTATAATCTTCCCACCCCATCTTCTGCAATGTTTTCTGAACCTTAGATGTAGGGGTTGTATTGTAGATACATCAGTTGGTACTGGGTATTCCATGGCCAGTTGCTCTTTGCATTTTTGACCAGTTGTAAATTTCTGAAATGATATCTACCTGTGGCAAAAAGTAAATAAATAAAAATTCTCTGGCGAGGAGTGAGAGCTATATTTATCTGTTCTATATGCATACAAATTTGGATTGTAATTAGAAATTATAGTGGTTTAAGAAAGTGAAACTACTTGACTCTTGTCTAGGTTCTATGACCATACTAGCCATAGATTCTTGGGTAGGTTTACAATACCCAGTATTTAATCCCTCCTATTAAGTTAGCCTTAAGTCCAACTAGAAAATAGTTGGATACTCCTTAGGTATATATGAAACACCATTGGGGATTTCTTGCCAGGACAGTCATTGTTTTGGCTTGTAAGCTTTAGAGCTCAGTAGCACACTACACAGTGGAATTCTATTCACCTGTAAAGAAACATCAAAGAATAAAATCTGCAGGTAAATGGACAGAATTAGAAAATATACTGAGTGATGTAACTCAGACTCAGAAATACAAGTGGAACAAGTTCCTCCTTAATCGTGGATCTTACCTCAAAATCTTCAGATGTGAGTATATGGTCTGGAGTGACTACAGAAATCAGGATATTAAAGAGGGAGCATGGCAGGAGAAGGAGCTTTAGAAATGTGGTAGGAAGACACAGGTGTTGCATCGAAAGAACTAGACAAAACAGGTGTGAGAGGGTTTTAACTGATAAGGGGAGGGAGGGTGATACAGAAGAAGGAGGAATAGGCTGGGTAGATAATCCTAAGGATGCTTGAAAATGCCTAAAGGAGACATACCATTTCATGAAAAAAAGAGTCTGTATGTGTGATAGGAGATGTCATTCTTTAAATATGTTTCTCTTATTGGTTAATGAATAAAGCACTGTTGGCTAATAGGAAAGCAAGATACGTGGGACTAGAAGAGAAGGAGGAGAGAGGAAGAAGTTGGGAGGAGATTCGACATGTAGGATGGAGAGAGCAGAACACTGGCCCCTCTCTTCGGTAAGGTAAGACCACGTGGAAATACTTGGATTAATAGAAATGAGTTAATATTTAAGACAGAGCTAGCCAATAAGATCCTAGTAACTGGCCAACAGCTTTGTATCTAATATAGCTTCTCTCTGTGTTATTTGGGGCTAGCGCAGCACTGGGACCAGGCTGGCAAGAAAACATACTCATAATAAAATCGCACTGGCAATGTGGCTAAGAACTTTCACTTAAAACTTAACAAAAGCTTAAAAAAGGGTTTTAGAAACAAAATAAGATAAACAAGCAAGGCTCCTTGGTAACAGCATTTTTCTCAGTTGCATTCTGTTTTGCTAGAGACAAGTAGAGATTTGCACAGCTCCTTTAAGGGAGGTTTCCTGACTCAGCATAGCGGGGTGGGGGGACCCAAAACAACAGGATTTTAAAGAGCTATGCTAATAACTTAATGGTGTGTATGAGAGCTGTCAATGGCAGTGACCACATCTCCAAGCTGGCAACATGCTGCTGGATGGCAGCTTAGATCACAGCTCTCATTTCTGGTGGTAAACATACCCCACCATCTTGGATAGGCCGTGATTAAAACAGCTGTGACTTTCATTTTAGCAATGTTGTTTACCAGATAAAAGACTTGTGGCCACAAAAAGATAAAAATTTACAGTAAAGACATACTCAGATTAAGAAAAACCTCTAAAGGTTTACAGTGTGTTTTAAAATATGCATAGGCTTAGGAGAGAAAAAGAAACAGGATAAAATTGTTTTAAAAAGAATAATAAAAAGAAAGAGAGTAGCTAGGTGTGGTGGCACACACCTTTAATTCCAGCACTCAGGAAGCAGAGGCGAACAGATCTCTGTGATTTCAAAGTAAACCTGATGTACTGAGTGAATTTCAGGGCAGTCAAAGTTACACAGAGAAACCCTGTCTCAAAAAAATGAAATAATAGAAGTAAAGAAATAGAATTATAAAAAGCCACATAAAGATGGAAAGAACAAAAAAAGTCTGTATACTATATGTTGTTCTGTTGTCTTCAACTGCTGAGGAAATAAGAAAACTGTTAAAAGAATTACTGCTGGATTAATTCAATTTATACATTTAAAAAATAAGTTTGCTTCAAAATGTAAATCTAAGGACAGGTTACTGGGGAAAAGGATTTCTGATTTTGTTTCCACAGAAAATGAAAAGCTGTGGATTCCTCCCAGACTAACATGGTTTGATCAAGCAAGAGCCCCTGAAGCAGTGTCTTAGGTGATCCAACATTCAAAACAGCTAGGACAAGGCAGCCTTGAAGACCAACACAGCCAGGATTTCTACATCTTCTTAGGATCCCCCATGACAGCGCCCCCTAACAGCAAGAAGCAGTTTGTAAAGAATGACACCCAAATTCCCAAATATCAGGTATAAATGTTTGTTTTCATTTATATGGAGTGGCTATAAATGGGTTAATGACCACAATCAATCTCTTTAAAGGTAAAACAGGTATGGTATAGATATGAATACTTTGCTTTAGAATGGATTTTCATTTATTGATACAATTTAAGGTCAATTTTGTGATATATATATTTCTCCTCTTGTTTAGGTATTGTGTTTATATAGCTCATTTAAAATTGCAATATCTAATTTAGTACATATTATAGATAGTTACCTATAATAGTCAAAACTTATAGTTAGGTGACTTAGGTGTTCTACATATACAGAGATGTATTTGAGATGGATAGGCATTTTTCAAACCTTTCAAAGACCTACAGAATAAGGCAATTAAAATTGTTTAGGGTTTTTCTTAACAGTGAGGCATAACTGCTTCTGACAATGCCACCTGCATCAGAAAGGAAAATGGATGTTGAAGAAAACTCCTTATGGAGTTTGCTTGCAATATAGCAAAACTAGCCATTTGGGCAAGAAACTACTCTTGTCTGGACTGTATGATTTTATGCTGTATAAACTGGACATGCAGGACCCACAGGAAAGTGACTGCTGATATAAGATGGGCATTACTACAGGTTCCTGCTTCATGGAAGAGTCTGCCAGGCATTATCAGTACAAAGAGAAAAGTGACTGACAAATTGCCAATACATGTAGACAGTTTAAAGCTTCCTGCTTTGCTGAGGAGTCTGCCAGACACACTATGGCCTAAGGGCTGAAGATGGAAGATTACAGAAGAACTTCGGGTGACTGACCAGGTGAGTTGTCTGTGTCAATTCTAGAGTTTATATATTATCCTTATCTGGCCTTTGATGGAGTTGAAGACAAATAGTTATGGTTATAGTTTTCCTTAGTTAGGATTAAAGATAAGTTACATGTAGGACTTTAGACTCACTAAAATAGGGTAGATAATGGAATAATTTCTTTAAATCTTGCTAAATGTTAATGAACTAAATATGTTGACTATGGTTCTTATTTGATAACTGTTTTGTTATATATTTTACTATGTTAAGGTTAAAAACATTCTTTTTATTTAGACAGAAAAGAGGAGATGTCATTCTGTAAATATGTTTCTCTTATTGGTTAATGAATAAAGCACTGTTGGCCAATAGGAAAGCAAGCTAGGTGACACAAGGATACAAGGAGAATTCAGGGAGAGGTAGGAGGAGATTCAATATGGAGGATGGAGAATATAGAACTCCAGGCCCTCTCTCCAGTAAGATAAGACCATGTGGAAATACTTAGATAAATAGAAATAGGTTAATATTTAAGACAGAGCTAGCCAATAAGAAATTAGTAACTGGCCAACAGCTTTCTATCTAATACAGTGACTCTGGGTGTTATTTGGGGCTGGTGTGGCAGTGGAACTAGACAGGCAGGAGAAACTACTCATAGCAATACACTGTATATAATGTATAAACTGTGTACATATGTATACACATACACTTGTATAAACACAGATGAATAAAGTTATACTATTAGGGTGATAATACTCCTCCTAAGAATAAAAGACTAACACATATTCCAGTGCTAGGTATTGGAAATCTCACTTAAGTTGTAGTCCAGGGGAGTCTAGAGACTCACAAAAAAAAAAAAATAGGATAATGCTGTTGTATTTGGTATCCTCCCAGAACTTGAAGGCGAGACCATATTGCTGAAAACACACACTGCATATATAAAACCTGGAGGAACTGAACTGGAGCTGTTCTAGAAGTCTCTTCCCCAGGAACTGGAACTTCAACATTGATAGGATTAAGTAGTTACCTATTTAACATGGACAGTTGAGCATAGATCTAGCCTATGGCTTAGAAATTACACTTACAAGGAGGGTAATAATGTTTGTATATAAAACATTTAGCCAGTGTTTTCATTTAAAATTTGTCATAATAGAAAAAAATTAAAGTAACACAAATTTCACCCACAGCTGACTGCTAAAAAACTATGAAATACTTCCAATTAAATGATAGTCAGTATCATTGATGAATCTCAAATACATCATGCTAAGCAAATGTAGACAGGTGTGAAGCAATGCACATCATGAGACTCCACTGATAGTAAATGCTAGGATCATCAGAAGAGGGCTAGAGAAATCAAAATAGACTCTGATCTGAAAATAGAGGCAATGACAGAAAAGGAGAATTTCTTCTAATCACACTTAAAATCTGTGTTATCCTTGTGCAGGGGTCATGCTAATCTTCTCTGTGATGGAGAGAGAGAGAGAGAGAGAGAGAGAGAGAGAGAGAGAGAGAGAGAGAGAGAGAGCATAAAAGGGGGAGCCATTATAGGTTTGATGAGAAAACTTAATCTAAAAAATGGCCAGAAACATACAAGACTGACCCCAACTAACAATTTTAGCAACAGTGGAAAGGCTACCATAAATACCCTTCCTTGATAATGAGATCAATGACTAACTTATCCACCTCAGTTAGCCCTTATCTAGTAGCTGATGGAAACAGAAGCAAACATCCACAACTAAACACTGAGCCGAACTGGAATCCAGATGCAGAGATGGAGGACAGGACCAGGCTGCAGAAACACATAGAGACAGCTGACCTGAACAAGGTGGACATAATGGGGCCCCAGACTGGTAGCTGGGAATCCAGCATGGGACTGACTCAGAACCCCTAAACATGGGTCTCAGCTAGAATGCCTGAGCAGTCTAAAGGACCTCAGACAGTGGAACCATAATGTATTCCTGGTGCAACAAAGAACTTTGTGGGCACATGGAGGGATACTCCCTTAACCTAGAGACAGGAGAGAAAGCCTAGTCCCTACTTCAAATGACTTGCAGATTTAGATGACCCCACCTGGAGGGCATCACCCTACATATGAAGTGAGGGGGGTTGATGGGAGGGGAGGGTGGTCGGGGTTTATTTGAGGGTGGGAGAGAGTGTCAGAGGGAGGAAGAGAGGGAAGGAGGAAGGGAAGGAAGGAGGGAGGAAGAAAGATGGAACTTGGATCGATATGTAAAATAAAAATTAAAAAAATTAGTATAAAAAATCTGTGTTATATTTCTTCATATAAATTCTGTCACTTTGTAAATTAAGGAAGAAAAAAAGAAACTGGGTCCTTTATTTTTAACAAAGTATATACCTCTCTAGAGACATCTGCTCAATGCCTCTATTGTCTTTTGAATGTGGCTGCCACCTCAAACTCACAAACCATATTGCCTAACTCTGTCCATGACAGGCAAGGCACAGGGTCATTATTATCTTCTTTACCCAGCTATTAAGACACCAGTGTGTTGACCCATGTAGGGATGCCCAATTTAGAACCCAGGTGTTTATTTTGAAGTGTCTGTCTGAGAAACTCTGGTCAGGAATCAATTCCCATTGCAATTTCCAACATCTAGAGTATTTGTGTGCAGCATAGCTTCCTTTCCAATGTACATTCTGCATGAGGTTCTTAAGAGAAGAAGCCTAGAAAAGCAATGGATCGAGCTTAAATCCCTTTGGCAGATCCTCAAAGAGATTTACTCACAAAATGTGAAGTGTACGGATTCTTCCTTATCTCCTGTCTTCTAACACTTAAACTTAATGGCAGATCAGGATAAGTTTTAATGAAAACTATCCAGTCAGTTTCTGTATTTGCAAAATGCAGTGTCATTTTCTTTATCATTCTGAAACTGCTATTCCCTCTTTTTCATTTAGAATTTAATTGCAGAACAGAGTAAAATAGTCCTGTTTGACCTTCTGAATGTTAGAATGTTAGAAACAGTGTTTTGTCCACTGTGTCCTTTGCCTTACAGAAGCATCTAAGTTTGAGGAGGTCCCATTTATTAATTATTAATCTCAGCGTCTATGCTCCTGGAGATATATTCAAGAAGCAGTCTCCTATACCAATTTGTTCAAGGGTGCCGCCTACTTTCTCTTCTAAGAGGCGAAGTGTGGCTGGATTGATGTTGAGGTCTTTGAACTTTTGGACTTGAGTTTTGTACACAGTGAAAGACATGGATCTATCTGCAGTATTCTACATACCATCATTCAATTGTGCCAGCACCATTTGTTGAAGATGGTTACCTCCTCCCATTGTATTCTTTCAGCTGTTTTGTCAAAAATCAGGTGTTCATAGGTGTTGGGTTTATATCAGGATTTTAGATTTGATTCCATTGGTCTACTTGTCTATTTTTGTGCCAATACCAGGTTGTTTTCAGAACTATAGTTCTGTAGTAGAGCTTAAAATCAGGAATGGTGATGCCTCCTGAAGTTTTTATATTGTACAGAGTTGTTTTGGCTATCCTGGGTCTTTTGTTTTTCCATATAAAGTTGATTATTATCCTTTCAAGGTCAGTGAAGAGTTGTGCTGGGATTTTAATGGGGATTGCATTGAATCTGTAGATTGCTTTTGCCAAGATTGCCAAGAGCATGGGAGATCTTTCCATTTTCTGGTATCTTCTTTAATTTCTTTCTTTAAAGCCACAAAGTTCTTATTATATAGGTCATTCAATGTTTGGTAAGCATTACTCCAAGATATTTTGTGTTGTTTGTGGCTATTGTAAAGGGTGATGTTTGTTTCTCTGATTTCTTTCTCAGCCTCTTTGTCATCTGAATAAAGTAGGGCTTCTGATTTCTTTGAGTTTATCTTGTATCCTGCTAGTTTGCTGAAGGTGTTTATCAGCTGTAGGAGTTCCCTGGTAGGATTTATTGGGTCACTTATGTAAATTATCATATTATCTGCAAATAAAAACAGTTTGACTTCTTCCTTTCCAATTTGGATCCCCTTGATCTCCTTTTTTTGTTTTATAGATTTAGCTAGAATTTTAATTACAATATTGAAGAGATATGGAGAGGGAGAGGGCAGCCTTATTTTGTTCCCGATTTTAGAGGATCACTTTAAGCTTCTCTCTATTCAGTTTGACCAAACAGCAGCTCACAGACTGGGAATATATTTTCACCAATCCTACATCTGACAAAGGACTGATCTCCAAAATATACAAAGAATTCAAGAAATCAGTCAACAAAATACCAAATAACCCTATTAAAAAATGGGGACATAACTGAAGAAAGAATTCCCAATAGAGGAAGTAAAAAAGGCTTAAAGACACTTTAAAAATGGCTCAACATCCTTAGCTATCAGGGAAATGCAAATCAAAACAACTTTGAGATACCATCTTTCTCCTGCCAGAATGGCTAAAATTAGAAACACCAATGATAACTTATGCTGGAGAGGATGTGGAGAAAGAGTAACACTCCTCTACTGCTGGTGTGAGTGCAAACTCGTTTGGCCATATTGAAGAACAGTATGGCGGTTTTAGGAAAATGGGAATTTTCCTTTAGGAAAAGGGGACCCGGCAATCCCCTTCTTAGGCATATACCCAAATGAGCCACATCTATGCGACAAAGACATGTGCTCAACTATGTTCATAGCAGCATTATTTGTAATAGCAAGAACCTGGAAGCAACATAGATGCCCCTCAACTGAAGAATGGATAAAGAATATGTGGTACATCTACACAATAAAATACTACTCTGCAGAAAAAAGAATAGTGGTATCTTGAAATTCGCAGGCAAGTGGATGGCACTTGAAGAAACCATCCTGAATGAGGTAACCCAGTCACAAAAAGAGGAACATAGTATGTACTCACTCATATATTGATTTTAGACCTAGAGTAAAGGAACACCAGCCTATAATTCACAGCACTAGAGGAACTAGGATACAAGGTCCCTTACAGAAGGGGAAAGGGACATGTCCCCCAGAGCACATGGGAAGTGGGAGGGGTAGTGAATGGAGAGAGAACTAGTAGAAAGAGAAGGGGAGGAAGGAAAGCACATTTGACTAGGAAGATTGAGTCAGAAGAAGAATAGAAGACAACAAAGGTAGACAGAGAGAGTGAGAGAGAGACAGAGAGAGAGAAAACATAAAATTGGGAGCCATTATTAGTTTGAAGAGAAAACTGAACCTAAAGAAAGGTCTGAAGACCTACAAGACTGACTCCAACTAACAATTTGAGCAACCGTGGAAATGCTACCATAAATGTCCTTCCCTGATAGTGAGATCAACAGCTAACTTATCCACCATCATGGAGCCCTCATCTAGTACCTGTCGGAAACAGAAGCAAACACCCACAGCTAAACACTGAGTCAAATAGAATCCAGATGCAGAGAGAGAGAGGACAAGACCAGGCTGCAGAAAAACACATAGAGACAGCTGACCTGAACAAGGAGGAGCTAATGGGCCCCCCAGATTGATAGGTGGGAATCAAGCATGGGACTGACTCAGACCCCCTGAATATGGGTCTCAGGTAGAAGGACTGAGCAATTTAAGGGACCTTAGACAGTGGAACTGGGATGTATTCCTGTTGCACAAAAGGCCTTTGTGGACACATCCCCCATGAAGGTTTACTCCCTTAACATAGAGACTGGAGGGAAGTCCTAGTCCCTACTTCAAATGACTTGACAGATTTACATGACCCCATCTGGATGGCATAGCCCTACATGTGGAATGTAGTTGGGGGATGGAATTAGAGGGTAGTCAGGGTGCATGTGAAGGGGAAGAGAGTGTAAGAGGGAAGGAGGGAGGGAGAGAGAGGGAACTGGGATAGACAAGTAAAATAAAAATAAATAAATAAAAGATAAAGAAACAGTGTCAGATTCATGTGTACAGCCATTGCACAAAGAACTGTGCATTTCAGAGGATAATTCCAATAGGGTGTATGGGGATGACCAAGTATATAGATAGCATGCCTTTTTTATGACTTAAAATTAATAGTGTAGTTCTGAATCCTTAGGGCTATGATTTTAGTCTATTTAGTTTTATAGGGATGATTTCCTCATGAGGCCCCCCACATGACAATTACTACCAGATGTGATATTAGTGTATCTACCAGTATGAGGTGCCATGTGACTAAATGATCTCATTGGGAATTAGCTGTGTGTGAATACAATATATTTACATTTATATCTAGAGTATATTGGTATTTAAAATAGAAATGATGGTGAAGCATCGAGGCTATTGCATTGAAAGTACCACACAACTGGATGTCACTGCTGTTAAATTTCAGATGTAAGGAATCTGTAGACAATATTTCTAACTAGATGGTGATTTAAGAGATTTAACATTTATTTATATTTATATTCAGTGCTCCACCCCTTAACTATTTCAGCTTCCTTGATTTTGATTTTCCTTCTAGGAAGACAGATAATGCACTAAGACAATATGACATTTTTTTTCTTCTGTAAAGTGAGTACTTTGTTTCCTTTGAGTGAAGATTGTGCTTCTGCTTGGAGGGAAACAAAGCCTTAGTAATCAGGCAAATACTGCACATTTAAGCATTTAATGCTTGCATCTTGATGATTTCATTATTGACTTCTATTAAGCTCTCTCTGGGCGAAGAACCAAACTCCCCCACAGCTCTACAAAGCTGCATTGCTGGATCTATTTGCTATTAAGTTTAAATCCTCATTTCTCCCCATGACATACTTATTGGCTTGGGATGGCTTCCTCCTGGTCCCATGGAGACATCTGCAGACACTGTAGCAGACACTGTATTAAGTTTCTAACCTCTTGTCCTCTTTGCCTGACTTATAGAACTTTGCTATATGTTCTCTCTCTCTCTCTCTCTCTCTCTCTCTCTCTCTCTCTCTCTTTCTCTTTCTCTCTCTCATTCACCTCACTTTTCCTTTCTCTTTCTCCCCACTCACTTTTTTTCTTGGCCCTGAAGTTCATACTCAAAGCTATAGTCTTCTTGCAAGGTGAGTCTAACCATCTAGAAGCATAGTAATGAAATTATGATTAAAAGTACATTCTGATAGTGGAGTATCCATCAACCTGTCAAGGAAATCTTATCTCTAGTGTTGGTCTCATCAATCTGACCTTTCAATTACAATCCTCAGTTCATGACTCTAAGTATATAGAACTCGGTGATGGAGTATGAGATACACAACTCTTTGTTTGGTACACACACCACTTGGCACAATTGGATATCTCTTATAGAATATGTATATTATTTTTTAAAATACTTTTTGTTAGAATAAATCTGGTCATTTCTAGTTTGACTCTGGCATAGAGTTAACTCCAGTGTTGGAATGTGTCTACCATTTACTCTCTTAGCCTTCACATAATTCAGCTTTCTTACCATACAGATAGTAGTCAAAGAGGGCGAAGTAGGTCTTTTTTATGTGGAGATCCAGAAATTTGGTAGTCTGCTACTTTCCCTGCCACTTTTCAGGGCCTGAAGTTTATGTCTTCAGTTGGATGATGGAAAGCAGATGGTGGTACTGACTCTCTAAGAACAACCGCTCCCCCCCCCATGCAGCCCACATCACTTCCCCTCACAGTCACTAGAACTAGACCTGTGATCTTGTTGACATAGAAGGGAGTTGGGAAATAATGCCACAGTTAATTCAGACTTCTACAACCCAGCTCTCATCACCATGGACTGAAGAACAAGTGTCTTTGTAAGTCTCTAGCCCCAACTTCCTTCAATAGATCAAACAAGTTTTACAAATTATTTAATGCATATTTTAATTGTAATGGCAGGCGATATGTTTATTAAATTGTAACTAATATTTAATTTGTATTCTTTTTGTACACACATGGAATTGAACTTCTTTTGGACTGTGTACTAATACAACATGAACTGAGATCATCCTACACTTTAACAGAGAGCAGGAGTGCAGATTATAGACATTCAGTTTGTAAGCAGATGACTCTATTAGAGATTGAGACGCACCCGTGCTTGACTTAAACTCAATAAAATGGCATGTATTAAGTGTCATTCTGTGCATAAATAAAAGAGTCAGCTATTATGCAGAAAGTCCACCTGGAGCTTATTGACACCCTTTCAAGGGGAGTTGAGCCCTTTATTTATGATGGAGACTGCAAATCACTTGCACAGCTCAGTGGCCACCTCCCTTGACCTAGGTAGACAATAAAGTTTTGGTTAAAACAGCACCCATGTGTCAGCACCCAGTACTAGCATTGAGCACTAGTGTTCACTGGTTGGTCAGGTTTTTCTGTGCCTTGGCCTCTTTCTCACTTTCATAATAAAGATGGACCAGATGAAGTCTTAGGCTTCTTCCATTCTTACAGTCCTGTGCACCTGTGGGTCAATGGATATTTTTTCAAAAATCAGAGAGAGAAGCAAAAGCAGATGTTTTTACCATGTAAGTACCATCTGACTAATCTAGTCACCTTCTGAAAAAGTACATCATAATCCTTTTTCTTTGAGAGTGGTAATAAAATTACTAGGTATAGTAAAGTGAGAAACTCATTATCTCAAAAAAGCTGGCTAAGAATATGTACAAAGCCAATCTGTCACTTCACAAACCATCAAATTCCTCACATATAGTTGCATACAGAGGATTTGGGTCAATATTGCTGCAAAGATACCTAATATGTTGTTACAGCAAGCTCAGAGAGTGGTCATGCAGTTGGGCTGAGTAGGTCAAGAATTGAAAGTCACTGCCTTCAGAAGTCAGAGTGCGTGTGTGTGTGTGCGCGCACACACACACACACACACACAGACACACTTCCTTCAGAAGTCAGAGTACACATACACACAGACAAAATGCCTTCAGGGTTAATAGAGGAGAGAGAGAGAGAGAGAGAGAGAGAGAGAGAGAGAGAGAGAGAGAGAGAGAGAGAGAGAGAGATTGTTCAAAGATGGGAATGGAGCAGGACACTAATGGACCAACTTTATTGTAATGTCTTCCCTTCCCATCAGCCAGCCACCCACCATGGCAATTAGTCCTAGTTTTCTATAATGAATTCAGCACAGTATCTTCTCTCACTGAAATGTGTAACTGTCTCAAAGAAACAATTCTACGTGAGAAGAGGCTAAACATTACTGATGGAAAACAAGCAAAAGGTCCAAGTAAGGGGATCATTTCTGCTTTTAGATGATGTAAAGTAATGCTCAGGAGACCAGAGAGTGATTTCCAGAAGTGCAGGGGATTCTGTATTGACCACAATGGAAGATTGCCAATGCACAGGCCAGTCAATTGCTGTCCGGAGCTCCATCATTATTACAGTGCTTATCTTGTGTTTTGAATGGTACTTGAAAGGTCTTGATAAGAACTATAGATTAATCATGCCTTTTCCTTTGAATAGCTTCTGTCAGGATGTTCTAAGAAAAGAATTAGACAGCCCCATACTTAGGAGATTTTAAATGCAAAGAGTGCATAGGAATGTTTTAAACAATGCTAGTCACATGATTAAAGGGCATCAATGAAACCATTTTTACTGGTTAGAAAAAAAAAAACTACAAAAATGCTGTAGTTAAGCATAAGCTGGGTATTTTCCTTTACTACAGTAGCCAAAGTCAATGGAAGCAAAGCATTATGAGATATGTAATAGTCATAATTGCCATCTTAAAGAATCCATGGTTATGCAAATTCTGCAGCAGTTCCCTGCATAGTATGTGCACTTGGTTGATACAGTTTTTAAGGCAAAAAAAAAAAAAAAAAAAAAGTAAAGAAAAAAGAAAAAAAAAAGAAAAAGAAAAAGAAAAAGAAAGAAAAGAAAAGAAAATTACATGGAATTTCCATTACATGGAAACGGAAGCCCCCAGATAAAACACTTGAGCCAGAGTTTAAACTGCTATTATCATACAAAGCACATGACATCTTCCCTTTTGCTCCTTCCCTTTACATCTCCCTTTTGCTGAATTTAAGAAAATGCATTTCCTTTTGTGAAAAGAACTAAAGAACAAAAGAACACAGAAAACACTGGGAAAGCTAATTAAGAACCCGAAGAATGGAGATTTGAAATCCATACCTTCCAACTCATATACCCATGATCTGTCAGTAAAGAGATTGTTGGCTCTAAAATGATTACAGTGGCTTTATAAAAATGTAAATATCCAAGAGTCATAACAACATGAAAGACTAGATATATTGCAAAATACAAGTTAGTAATTGAAGATTTATGCTTGTTGTTTGTTTATTTGTTTTGCTTCCTTTAAACTTAGAGATAAAAGAAAGGTTAAGTCAGAGGAGAAAAAAATGGCTTAGCAAGGAGAAGCAACTAATGACCTAGCTTTGTTTTCTTGTTCCCATCTTAGAAGGAGACAAGCTGTTTTCCAAAGTTATCTTCAGACCTCCACAAATGAATGCACACACACACACACACAGACAGACACACACACACACTTATTCACAAAACATATTTGTACATATGTACGCAACAATAATAAATAGAAAAAAATTAAAGTAAAATAATGCAATGCTTGCTAATTAATAATGAGAATATAGACACTGGGATCTAGAAGGTATTTATGTCCTTATGCAAAACTGACTTTACACCATGAGATTTGTGAATAATAAGTATTTGTTTCAGAATAGTTTGGTATAAAGGGAAATTTTCTTTTTAAAACAAAATCCTAAACTTCAATTTTTCTTGTTCCTGGTACCTCTGACATACTAATGTCACACATCTCAAAAAGGCCACACAGCAGCTTCCATCACAACTTCCAGTTTTAGGTTTGCAATTTAAACCTCTCTAGGTATCACTTCATGTAATTCACTCCCTGTCACACCATTCACAGCAATTTCTAAATCCCATCTAGTCCAGTAACTTGAAGAATCCAACAATGCTGAGAGTATCTAGCTTAGTATGTCAAGCTCCTTTCTTTATTTAATGTCACTCCTATGAGAGAAAACCACATATATGTGTGCATATGTGTGTACATATAAACACACACACATGTGTATGTGTACACATACGTGTGTGTGTGTGTGTGTGTGTGTGTGTGTGTGTGTGTGTGTGTGTGTGTGTTTATTCCTCCCTCCCAAGAAAGTAAATTCTATGTTAAAGAATGTGTTTTTCTGTCAGGGTAAGCTGAACTCCAAGAGGTCATAATGAGTAAAATAGTTTAAAGGTATGTTTTATCCCACAAGAACCATTTCTGTTTGTTTGGTATTGGAGTCTACCTCAGTGTAAAACATTATTTAATCTTTTTTTAAAAAATATTGTCTTTATTTTTGAGAATCTTATATGCACATACAATGAAATATGATCATATCCACCATTATATCCCACTACAAGCCCCCACACATGTGTCTTCCAGTGACCACACCCTCATAAAACACAAAATACCATTCTTCCAACAACTGTCCACTGACAGTAGCTCATCAGTATCCTACTGATCCTAGAGATCATCTATAACATATATCCTGGGATTTTAGATCGTTTCATCTTATGCCAGTCTTGTGTAGGAAACCGTAGCTGCTGTGGGTGTATGAGTGTGATAGCAATGTCAAGTCTCACCAGGCATAATTTCATAGCACTCCTCCCCATCCTTGAGGTCTAGCATTCTTTCCTCCTTTTCCTCTGAGATGTTCCTTTCCAGAACCTCAGTGGGAGGGGGCTGATGTTAATGTCTTGTTTAGGGCTGAGCACTGAGTTCCTTGTTCTCAGTACTCTGACAGCTATACATCTCTCTGATGACTGATGTCCACTGCAAAATAAATCTTCTTTGACAAAGGTTGAGTACAACTCGGGTCTGTGTATGTAAGCAAAATACATTACAGATTAGGAAATGGATTATACAGAGAGACACAATAATAGTGTAGATGGTGGGACTATGGGTAGCCTCAGGCTTTGAAATATTAGACCAGATTCTTCCCCCATTCTACTCTCTTTCCAGAATCCAAGACAGAGGAAAAAGCATGAACACAGGCTCATTATCCCTCTCCTGACACATACATTTTATGTGGACATGGAGGTGGAATGTGGGTGGAATGGGACACATGGAGGGCTATTCGTTTCCAGCCTACTTTTCATTCATACATTGTACAAAAAGAAAACGTCATGAGTGTAGTATACATACCAGACTCAGTTTGGTCACCATCCACTTTGAAATCCAAACTCAGTGGGCACCTAATTCTGAGTTATCAGAGAAGAATCTGAGACCAATGCCTACTATTGACAGGAAGAATAGTCCTTGAAGCCAATTGCCAATTCTCAGATGGCAGACACAGAGGAACCAAGTTTCAGACTAAAAGGGGTTTCCTGGGAGTAGTGGTGAATGCCTGTAATCTCTACATTTGAAAGACCAAGGCAGGGGAATTGTGGGTTTGAGAACATCCTGGGCTGTATAACAAGAACCTGTCTGAAAAAAAAATAGAGATAGAGTAGCTAGAAAGAAGGAAGCGATGGATGGAGAGAGGAAAGTAGGGAGGGGAGGAGAGGGGGAGAAAGGAAGGAAAGAAGGAGGGAAGGAAGAAAGGAAGGAAGGACAGGATGCTAGTTATTTTGTTTTCTTTGTTAATGGGGTTGATGACTGAAAGCATCTCTGGCCTTGAAGAACTTGAACTTGACTAAGCCGCTAACACTACAGCAGGATCACACTGACCAGGAGTCAACTATGCACAGACTGGACCAAAAGCATTTCTTGCATCTCCGTTCTCAAGTTCTTAAAATAAAGCACTTGGAATTGGATTAAAGGCAAAACAGGTGGTGTGACCACGTGTGATAAACAGGCTGGTACCAAGCTCATCAAGGTTATGGCTGAGAATTATCATGAAGAGTGGTGAGGTATTGAAAAATAAATGATTTGGAAGTCAGGTTCAGTAATTTATTTAAATGTTATTGCTGCACTGTGACTCCCAGTGGAGTTTTCTTCTCGCAATTTTAATATCAAATAACTTTGAACAGCCCATATACAAATTTCATGAAATGAAATAAGTCACTTTTGCAGGGCAATCTTAGAATTTTCATTTGCTAACAGCAGCTCCAGAGTAACAAAGTATTGGTGAGAGCCTCACTCCATGCTTGGATTGCTCTCAGGTTGTTGATGAGCAGGGTAGCCCACACCATGCCAAAGTGTCACAAAGTTCAAGGCTTATGCTCAACTACATTGGGATGGAAGAAAACAGAGACACATGAAAAAAGAAGGGAGAAGAGAAGGAAAACCACCTTTTTATCTATGAGACTCTATCTGTCTTTGGGGATTAAGGAAATGGCTCAGTTGATAATATACCTGCAACATAGGCATTAGGAACAGAATCAGGGTCCCCAGAACTCATGCAAAGATGGACATACACACACACACATACACACACACACACACACACACACACACACACACACACACCATTTACAAATACATGGATACCATTTTTTTATCCATGCATATGTAAGGGTTGCAGATGTTGCCCCAAACAATACAGAAATGTTATTTTGTTCACAAACCAATAAAAAAAATGAATGTCAAAATGATGCCTCTAATTAAATTAAAAGAATAATCATTACTTCTCTTTTAATAGGATTTCCCTTTACAGTATAAAGGACTTTTACTTTCTGATATATAATACATACAAACTGTATATTTTTTCAGATGTAAATACTCTTTTACAATGTCCCAGTTAACATTTATTGTGAGAAATCTGTTAAGTTCTAATGACTTCATTTTCTCAATTGCATATCTGTTTTAAAGACACTGGTAGGGAAAACTGCAATCCTCAAACATGTGCATAATATCTAAACCATAGATTCCTGTATTTATGGGGCTGGCATGCTGAATTTCTTATTTCCACATGTCCTAGTTGCCATCAGAGGGGACAGGGGAAGTCAGGATACTAGGGCCATTTTCTTAGATTCACCCATTCCTTACACATGCTGCTGCTGCTTACTTGATTTTCTATTGAGTAGATAGTGTGATGATCATAGCCACACATCCTAAGCTCAGTTTGTTCCAAGAACAAAGTGACTGGAGGAGTAAGGTGGTTGGGACCAAAGGTAAAGACTGTCTCAGAAGTGTCATGCATCTTTTGCCTTTCCAGGAAATGTACATACTCTAGACAATCTCTGTTAACTATATGGTACCTGTTTGGTTATTTATGTTACAACGAGCATGGGCTGTTCTGGGAGCTTATTAATCAATTCATTGCTTAAGTTTGTCCCATTCTTAGAGGGTAGAAAATGAGTTTGGACCCATTCTTTTTCAGATTCTACATGTTATGGGGAGTGGAAGAAGCCCCAAGTAAGTGATCTAAGGATGAGTTCATTGTAAACATGCGAAGAATTGGAAAGTTCTTATGGTATATATCAAAGGCCTTGTTTGATTTTGATTGTTTTGAGAGACAGAGAGAGACAGAAAGAGACAGAGAGGCAGAATCAGGCAGAGAGAGAGACAGAAACAGAGACAGAGAGACAGACAGACAAAGAGAGATTGAGAGAGAGAGAGAGAAAGAATGGTTCTTGCTGAGAAAAATCTATGGTTAAATTGCAATGTTGATTGGTAAATTATGAAGGCTGCCTGATCAGAACTACCTTAGGAGAGGTTATCTCAGGGAATTCTGTTCCTCCACATTCCATAGCCAGAGTGGAAAAGCCATGCTAAGTGTACCACTGGTGACCTGACAAAGGGTTTTCTCTAAGTTTAAAATCAACCTTGACTCCCCCCAAATGCCAGGGTGCACACTACTCTCTGAACACATACATTTCCTAAGACCCAGAGATTCCCATCCTCCTGATGACTTTAGGACAGGTGTTCTGGAAATCTGTCTTAGGTAGAAATTCAGACAAGAGTGAACATAATCACTCAGCATTCTCCTGAAGGCCAGAGCAGCAATGGTGGGGATTTTATGCTAATAGCACCCATAATCCCATGCTAATTTATTTTATCAAATTAAAGCAAATGCTGCTCTCTGACCCCAGGGACCTCCATTCTCCTCCTGGTCCCTGTGGTAAGCTGGAATCCTTTTAGTAGGAGAGTTTGCCAAGAATATAAATTAATAAAACAGGATTAAAACGAGACATGGTTATAACTGATTCCTTAATCCCAAGGAATAATTAATGATAGTGATTCATGATTTGGCTGAATTCTCTTTCTATTTAAATAATAAATAGACTCTGAATAAACTTCCGATGGTAGAAACCATTGAGGCAGACTTCTGGACTGTGGAACCTTTCCTGTAAGAACTCAGAACGATGGAGGCTGCTCCAAAGCATTCCTCCTGGTCTTCGTGCCTGTCAGTTCATATTTTTGGGTGAGTTATTAATTCTTTTATGCATAAAAAACTTACTGTGCTTTTTATAACCACACTTAATTATCAAAAATACATTCTGAGATACTGCCACTATCAAATCACATTCTGTTCAAAATCACACTTGGGCTTAGGCCTATAAAAATAACTGGTGATAATGCTAGAGAAGCATCCAGAAAACTAAGACCCAAGATGGTTCTCAGGCATCCATTAACAAGTGAAACTTAGTGGCTTCAGTACCAATACTCTCTGCTGAGAACCATGGAGGTGATGCTTATGAGAATATGGAGACTTCACAGGACACACTCAAGTGTGGCTGATGTGGATCTATTTATTTGTCTCAGGACTCTCCCCTCAACAAGCTTGTTTTACATGTCAATCCCACACCCTCCCATTCTCCCCTATTCCCCCCACCAACCCCATCCCATCCCCTTTCTGCTCCCCAAGGAGGGTGAGGCCCTCCAAGGGGGATCTTCTAAGTCTGTCATATCATTTGGAGTAGGGCCCAGACCCTCCCCCATGTATCTAGGCTGAGAGAGTATCCCTCTATGTGGGATGGGCTCCCAACATTAATTCATATATTAGGGATAAATACTGATCCACTACCAGAGGCCCCCATAGACTGCCAAGTTCCCTAACTGACACCCATATTCAGGACGTCTGGGTCAGTCCTATGCTGATTTCCCAGCTATCACTCTGGAGCCATGAGCTACTCCTTGTTCAGGTCAGCAGTTTCTGTGTGTTTCTCCAGCCTGGTCTTGACCACTTTGCTCATCACACCTCCCTGTTTGCAACTGGATTTCAGGAGTTTGGCTCAGTGTTTAGGTGTGGGTGTCTGCTTCTGATTATATCAACTACTAGATGAAGGCTCTAGGGGAAACTCTAGTCAGAAAATGTTGAACAGTGACTCAGTGTTTGCAATGGTAGAATGAAATGTGCTGTTATTTACAAGATTGTAGCAAACGATATGCCTGGATAAGGATTGATGGAGAAAGAAATGGACTCCCTAATCAATTAAACACTTTGGTCTTTTCAGGATGTAATGAGCGTAAACATATTTACAAGTCAGAATGTAAGTGTTGCTGTGTAGCAGACTTTCAAAGAGGAATACAGACACTCACTACAACTTGTACAGATGCTATTCTTTGATACTGTAGATCACTGAAGTACTTTCAGACTGGCATACTCAACTGAAAATGTAATGTATGCACATAACCTTTTTAAAAGAATTTTTATTTCTACAAACTCCTTTAAATTTTAATGTAAATTTAAATCTAACAGTAGCTACTGAAACTACTACTTATGGAATAACCAGCAAAGTGAATAAATATTTCCTACCTATATTTTACCAGTTAATCACCTACCCTTGTACATGATAATAGGAAAGCTCATCTCTGTTTCTATGAACTGGGGAGCCACACATAAAGTTTTGCTGAGGCCACTATATATTATACCCAATTTTAAAATGTTTTATAAAACCCATGCACCCATCATATAATATTATTAACAAAGCTTGGGGATAGTGAACAGAAAAATACTGAACTATTTAATGTTCTAATCAGTGAACAAAAGGATGATTTTATATCATTTAAGGCCATATCTTCCTATTTATTTCTAACAAGCCCACTCTCTGCTTACTTTCCCAGTGTGTCACTTCTGAGGAATTTCAACTCTCTTCATGGCAAAAAGTGGACGATAATGAATCCTTCAAGGCTATTTTTATTGAAATAAAGTATTTTCTGACAGTATATGTTTCCCCCACCCAGAAATGCCACTTTCTTAGTGCTGCTCACCCAGTTATTCTTGGTGCTGCATCATCCATCCATTGGGCCATCTGGGCATAGTGACTTCCAACAACTCATCATTGATAATACATTGAAAAACAAACCTTTTGCAGTATTGAAGAGGAAGACTAAGACATTAATTCTTTCTAAATGTATTTTTCACAATTACATAGCATAAAATACATCTTACAAACAGGTCCTCTTAGTGAGAAGCAAAGGGATCTAAGACCAGGCTACAGAAAACCATAGAGACAGCTGACCTGAACAAGGGGGAGCTCATGGGCCCCCAGACTGATAGCTGGGAAACCAGCATTGAACCAACTCAAATCCCCTGTACATGGGTCTCAATTAGAAGGCCTGGACAGTCTAAGGGACCTCTGACAGCAAAACCAGGATGTATCCCTGATGCACAAAAGGACGTTGGGAGCACATTCCCCATGAAGGAATACTCCCTAACCTATAGACAAGAGTAGGGCCTAGACCGACTCCAAATGACTTGACAGATTTTAATGATCCCTCCTGGAATGTCTCACTCTCCCTGTAGAGTGAGTGGAGAATAGGATAGGAGAGGGGGTCGGGGGCATGGGAGGATGGGAAGGAGAGGGAGCTGGGATTTATTTGTAAAATAAGAAAAAAATTAAAAAATGAAACAAAACAAACATGTCCTCTTTTAGAAAATATCCTGGGCACCGCTTGAGTATAAGTTTTCCTGTATATGTATATATGTACATGTGTGCCCCTGTGTGTCCATCTTGATGTGGAGATCAGAGGTCAGTCTAGGGTCTGATTGCTCAGGCCCCATCCACCTTATGTGTTTATAAAACTAGGTCTCTCATCAGTCTGGAACTCATCAAGTAGGCTAGGCCAGCTGATCAGGGAGTCCTGAAGCATCCACCTGTCTCTATCAGTTCTGGTCAGTTCTGGGATCGGAAGCATAAGTCACTGTGCTTGGTTTTTATATCTGGGTGCATGGACTCAAACTCAGGTACCATACATGTACTGTAAGCCATTTACTGACTGAGTAAACCACTAGCCCTAGAATGTGATGGTTCTCTACCTCTGTTTTCATTTACCACCAAACAATGAGATTGATTCATACATATAACTAAAAGTTATGTGTTTACTCATGATATGTCTGTTCTTGTCTAGTACAGTGGTCTAAATAACTGACACAAATAGTTCAAGATCATAATCCCTGAAAGGAAAGAATTTTTACAAATACAGTTTATTTCTGGTGCTAGAGATGTAATTCGGGACTACCTACATTTTGAGCTCTGAAGGCAATCTCAGGTGTTTTATAAGAGGAAGAAGAAGAAATCTTCCAGAGAAGAGGAAGAATTGCTGTGACCAAAATTCAGATGATATAAACACAAGAAATTTTCAGGGCCACTGATATCAAGAGGCAAGAAGAAACATTTCTTCCTAGACCTTCTGTAAACAACCTGGATTCTCTTATACTTGGAGTTCATCCCAGTGGAACTGATATTGGATTTCTAGCCTCTATGACTCTGTGCCACTGGTTTGCCTTAATTTATTACAATAAATTTAGACAATATTTTTAGTGTGATAAAGACTGTCCCAGGAGCAGATCCTTATTTTTTTATTTGGAATAAGATAGCACAACATTTAGTAATAATCACTGAAGCCATGGGCCAGTTGTCTTGAAATCCTTTGAGAGAAACAGGCACAATCATGTATGGCACATGTCAGACACATGGCAAAGATGCCATATGGATGGTGCCAGTGGTTGGTTTTAATAAAATCTAAATATATATCTGAATATATTCTATGTTAGTATATGGAACTTGGAGGATCTTGGGGGCTTTAGTATATCAACAGACTAACTTATAATCCTAATTCCTTAACCAAGTCCTCCTGATAAAAGAATAGATCACTTTTCTGAACTTTGACTTTAACAAGGAAAGATTTAAACCCACACTTTACTTTCAAGGAACTCATCTTCTATGTATAAACAGTGAGTGGTGAAAGAGAAATAAAATCATCTGAAGGCTAATGTTTATCCACAATTAAAAGAAGAGATAATTTCATAGTTTAATATAATGCAAAAATACAGTGAATAGGTATATATGTATGAAACCGTTGAATTTCTGTCATTAATCTAAAGGCAACATTGTAGAGGAATGTCTTCCCACACCTCTAGCATGTTAGTGGATGTTGTTATTAAATTACCTAGAAAATTGGTCTAGCCTTGGAGATCCAGTACATACACATATGTAATTAACAATTCTATCAACTAAGAAAAACATTGCTGCACATACATCCATTTATAGACAAAGCCCATAAGATCTTTTAGTAAGTGAAATCTGGCTATTGGCATTCCTCTCTGTTCCAGACACGTCCTGTGTATCCTTCAAACTGCCAAACACAGGAAGTAACCACTCAGTAATTTTTTTTTTATTTTATACACTCCAAAAGAAATGGCTGTGAGTATCCTTAACCTGGGAGATAAGTCACTGATCATGCTGCTGACTCTCTTGCTTGGAAGGGAGCCAGAGCAATAATGGCTATCTGAGAATCTTTGAAGATTTAATCTCAGAGATGAGTTCTTCCCAGCGCTCGATTCCTTTTGCTTTGCCAAGCTGTCTCTTCCTTGAAATGGCCGTTGATGTAAAACCACCTGACAGAGGTGTACACCCTCAGAAAGCCAAGTTACAGAACTAAATTTCTAGAGTGGGGATGTGCTCCTGGATGAGACTACATGCTGCTTAGGCTACAGAGCCTGGCCATCAAAGCCACTTCAGTCAATGGCAGACTCTGCTCACAGGCTACGTTGTGAAAGACACAGGTATACATTGTGGAAGACAGGAAGAACAGGAGGCACCAGTGGGTCCAGAATGACAGATCTGCAACTCTAGTTCTAGGAAAAGATCATTCATTTCACATACTGGTCAATTACAATCTATGTGGTCTAAGTATATGGCTCATACTGGGCCTGTTCCCCATGCTAGGGTATGAGGAAACAATGCTAGTGTTTCCATTCCATGGACATCCCAAAAACAGGACTTCCAATAAACAAAACACAAACAAAACATAAACAAAACAAATAATGCAGTACCCCATGTTGGTAAGTTGTATAAGTAAGATGAGGTAGAATTCCAGAAATACTAACTCACTGTCATTAAAAAACAAACAAACAAACAAAAAAACCCAATGCAGCAATGGAATGAACTGGACTCAAATGTTTTTCTTTATTACTTAGTAGTATGATGGATAACTGTGTCACATGACCATTTTGCATGCCTAATACCTTTTCATTTGTCATGCCATAACCCCTATGACAGTGTTGCTATACTCATGAATGTAAGTGAGTAGCTCTTGAGCCTTAGACAAGAAGAAGAGGAAAAAGAATGGCAGAAATTCTACTCAGAGCCTATACAGCTGATCTCTATACAGTAGGTGTCATGATTTATTCTTCTATATTCTGGAGAAAACGTAAGCTTATTGTTTACTTTTGACTTCCAAACACACACTCACTCACACAATTTTGGAAAAAAGGAACAAATGAACAACAACAGCAACAAAAATCTCAACAAAACAAAAAGCAAACACATAGAAGAAGAGAACAAAGTCCTAAAGGACTATCAGACAGATTGGAGCATACTTGACCAAGGGGAAGCAACTATAAAAAATGCTAGAACTCCTTCCTTAAAACATAAATGGACCCCATGGGCATTGGGTAAGGATGGAAAATCCACTTCACGATTCCCTCTTCCAGCTATTCAAGTTGTGTGCAACTCAAGACAAAAGATTTTACTTCTTTGGGTCTATGTTGTCATCATCACAAACAAGTCTTTTAACTGTCACCATTGTTCAAGAAAAACATTACTGAAAGTGCTTCAGTCTACAGTATTTACAGAAATTCCTTACACTACTTAACATTTTATTTATACTAATGAAAAAGCACTCAAATTCAACCTCGTAGACTGCTTTTTCTAAGAGATGGAGAATAACAAATACGTGCTATGGATATAAGAAAATGACTTATTTCATTATTCTTTAAACTGTTGTTCCAGATAACAGAAATTTAAAATGCAAACTTCAGTTTTGCTTAAAGTGCTACAAGAGTCGCAATTTATATAGTTTTTCTCAACTAATGAATGCCTTTCACAATTATTATCTATGAAAATTTCAAGGAATGAACAATTAAAATTGTAACATTTCTTTTCAGAGTAACATTAAGATTGAAGGCTCTTTCTATTTCAAACCTTAACAAAAGACAAAATGAGACCTTTAAGAAATAAATTATCCTGCTAACTCATATGTTCATTGCTTCCATTTGGCACGAGCTCGATCCCAGGTAAACTTAATTATCTATATTATTTGAGTCTATATTGAGGATGCCATGTGCTGCTGGGAAAATATATGACCTATAGATTGCACATATTTCTGAATCTTCAGCAGTTTCCAGAAATTCCAGAATAACCTCCAAACTACTTTTCTGGACTACAATAAATGTGTGGTCATCTTCAACCTCCCTTACACTTCATGCATTTCTGTCTCAACAGATCTCCTCTCCCCTCTGTTTTATAGTAGAGATGTTGTCATTATGGATAGAAGATCCGTACATACTGTCCTATGGTTTATTTGAGGGTGAGTCCATTTTGCTTTCAATTAAACTGGAAGAGGTGCATTGCCCCATCTTTTTTTCATCATCAAAGTCCCATCTCCCATGTCTGACCTGTGGTCAGCCTCTCTGCCTCCCTAAGAATTTAGTTCATTAATCAGTGTCACAATCATGTTGGAGAGGTGGCTTGATGGTGGAACTCTTCCCCATAGCTCCTGAACACTGGATACTACAGTACAAGTCCACCACTGCTGGCTCCCATCCTGTCCTTGGGAACAGTGGTGGCATAAATCTTGATGCTTTGACCTCTAGCTCTACCAGAAGGTTGATTTCCCCTGTTCTCCTTTCATGTGGCTGATCTCTTGTTAAATTTTGTATCTGAAATGCTCCTCAAAAACTTGTGTGTTGATGCCTGATCCCCCGACACAGAAGGGTTCAGATGCAGATCTTAGATTGGTGATTGGATCATGAAGAGCCTATCCTTATGATTACATTGATCCATCTCTGGATCATAGCCTCCAGGAGCTCTGTTATAAAAGTTCCTTTACTCTTTGCTGCCCCCACAGCGGAAGAAAAAAAAATTTTCTATCTTGCAGGTGTTTCTGTTCTGATGCACTGCCCTGCCATGGGCCTAAGTGCAGCAGAGCCAAGAAACAAGAACTGAAAGTTCAGAACCAAATTTCCTTTCTTAGAGTTTATTTCTCCCAGGTCTTTGGTCACAGTAATGGAAAAACTGTATAATATGCCTCATATTGGATCACTAGTCAATATTTGCTCACTGCTTAGCATTTCACTTGTAAAACTTCAATGTAGAGAAAAGTTGAATAAATAATATACCATGTGGTGATAGTGTCTTTGTTTATGTCACACACTGTCAACAGCTGTGCCTTACTTGTAAAAGAGACAAGAAAACTCAATTTTCTATCTTCTCTCATGGAAAAGACAGAAAGCAATTATATTAAGAATCCTCAAAAGACAGAAGTGTGGAAGGTTTTAGGAAAAGAGAAAAACAGGTAGGTGTTTATTATTTGTTTTTCTTTGGGGAAGAGTGGCTGTTGGACTTTAGCATGTGTTTTGGTATGAGGCACGGTACCTAATTTTTAAAACATTATCAGATCATTGATATCTTCTGAATGGCAAGTGGGTTTGGTCATTGTCAGGAGACAACCTATGTGAAATTGGCCCTGCCCTTCACTACACAGTCTAGGGATTCAAACTCAAATCATTAGGTGTGGCGGCAGGCCCTCTCAGTTCCTGATCTATCTTGCTGGCTCAGTGTCTAATAATTTTGTCTCTCCATTTTATTATTGTTGACACAATGACATAAATAGGTAGTAATTAGTCAAACAAAACTTTGCATTGTCGGGATCCCATATCCAACACAACTTCACAACTTTTATGAGACATGATAGCCCCCCCCCACTTCAGAGAATCTTCTAGGCAGAGTCTCTGGGCTTTTTTTTCTTCTTTGCTTTTCAGCATTATCTGCTATGTGCTAGGTTGCTTTGTGTTGGCCTTCTCTATAAGACATTAACTTCATGGAAGTATAAATATTTCTGAGAAAGACATTGGAAATAGAGTCTGTGTCTTAAGCTTAGTACCTGGCACTTCATAGACTCTAAGGAATAATTGAATGATGGTATTTGTGGATTTGGAGTGGACTCATCACTAGAAATTAAAATAGAAGTTAAATTTCCAACTGTATTCTTTTATTCAGAGAATTTCATTTTCCTTATTGTTTCCTTAGGTCTAAGCATATACATTTATTTCCAGCTCCATTTCACTAAAATTGTCTACAGATGCCACAAGATGATGGATAAAAGAGTTTGGGGAAGATTTCAAGTAGACAATAGTTTTTGAATTGTAGATAAATATCTGTGGAGATATTTTGCTTATTGAATGTCTGCTCTCATGATGATCACAATAAAGCTGAGTTTTCTTTTATTATGAGCAAAAAGGAGACCATCAGGGTTTTGGTAGCTTAACCACACCCCATAAGAGCAGTACAAGGCTAAGAAGTCACAGTTGTCATGTCTCTGCCTATAATATTACTCTAACTTATAAAACTACCCTTCTGATCTCCTCTGAATGAGGCATTAAATATTTTCCAACAATTCATTTAAATATGGCTGGCATATACTACTTAGCCATAGGAGTGTTTTATGATGTCAGGGCAGGAGTATTTTATCATGTTGGTCTCAAAGTGTCTCAGGAATGGTATTTCTTCCAAGCCAGAGTTCTACCTGTGGCATCCTTTGTTTGTGCATGTGAACACAGAGATTGCTCTCTGGCTGGCTGCCTCCTAACAACACTGCCTTTCTTTCATACTTCCTCCCTGAAGCTTCTGCTATGTCACTTGTTAAACAAAGTCAGTGCTTGCTAGCTTCCTTCATAAAATAACTATGAACATCTCCATGTGTGCGCCTATCAAAAAAGGCTGAATAATACAAATACAGCCACACAGTGTCTTAGGACAGGACTTCTGTTGTTGTCACACAAAAAGGGTAGCTTTAAGAATTCATCTTCAGATAAATGTAAAGCCCTATTTTCTGTCAGCTTCATCTCCAGGAGAGCACTGCTGTGGCTCTGTGTGTGTGTGTGTGTGTGTGTGTGTGTGTGTGTGTGTGTGTGTGTGTGTGTGTGTACCTGTGTTCCATTGAGACTCTGTGACTTCTGACCACTCTCCATCACTAGGATTGTCTCTTATATCTCTCTGATCATAATGCAAGGATTCAATGGCAATTATTTTTCAAAAAAGAGATGAATCTAAAACCTGAGCCCATTTGAAGTAATCTAAAAAATCTCCATTGCAACATTATCAGAATATTCGTGCAATAATGCAGTTAGGTCCTTTTTGTATAGATAGCGACATTGGACTGGGTGAGAGTCTCTAACACACACATTGCTAGTAGTGAGAAAGAGAAAAGTTTCAGACAGCCCATGTCTGGCAGTTTCCAGGCTCTGCTTGTCTCAGGAAATCAGACAGTTTGGAAAAAAAATAATAATAAAAGCTGAGCAAGACTAAAGCTAAGGGCCAACTGGGAGAAGAAATAGAGTTGTGCGATTTTAGAAGAGTACTTAAATCCTGTAGTTAAGAGGAAAGGGAGATGGAGAAGTAATTTCAGGGAGTTGTAGGAAAGAGAAAACAGTTTATAGATCTCTTCACTTGAGGAGTTGTAGAGTTGTTAGTAAATTTTATTGTTTTAATTTGAGAATGAATTAGCATTGCCTAGGGCAGCACAGCTGTCACCATCAGCAAGAGGATAGCACAAGATCAGATTCAGCTGTGAACTTGGAGGAAGACTATTTAATTCCTTCTCTCTCCCTCCTTCCACTTCTACTTCCTTTATCATCATTCCTCCATTTCTGGGGAGGGATGTGAGTTGTGAGGAGAGGAAAGGTAGTGACTGTAATAGTCAATCTGTTGTATGTGCCAACTTGACTGTGCTAAGGGGTGATGGGATAACTGGTCACAGGTTACCTCTGGGTATGTCTGGAGGCCATTTTAGAGATTGGCACTGAGATTAGCTGTAGCAGTCATCTGATGGAGTAAAGTGAGTGGGATCCATCCAGTTCTTTAAGAGATGGATAAGACAAAAGACAGAGGAGAGGTGAATTTTTTGTCTGCTTGAACCACTATGGATTATACTGTCAGCTTTCACATAGCATGTTGTAGGGTTTCTTAGCCTTTGTAACTGTGACCCAGTACTTCCACATATATATATATATATATATATATATATATATATGTGTGTGTGTGTGTGTGTGTGTGTGTGTGTGTGTGTGTGTATATAATCTATAATAACAAATCTGTAAGTATGTATATATGTATATATATATATATATACAGATTTAAATTAATCCATATACAAGTATACACACACACACACACACACACTCACACACACACACACCAAGCAAAGGTCTTGTGCCACTAACTCAGGTGATGACAGCTCAATGTAGAGAAACAGAATAAAAGGTAAACAATAAAACCACCACCTTTCCTTTTCCTCTCTGCTTTCATCTTATTGGTTACTTTTATTTAGTAAATGCTTTTCTGGGTATAACAGTCATGTTAGGATTAGCAGAAACTAAATGGGACATGCAATTTAAAACTACATGTGGGTCTGTGGTTGATGTTGTTTTGATTTTGTAGTCCTGATCCTGGAGAGTAAACTCAGGACCTCCTGGATGCTATGCCAGCAAATGATCACTGAAACATACCCTAATCTTCCTTTACATTTTTTTCTTATGAAACAGGAATGTCTCACTAAGGTGCCTCAGCTGATCTGGTGATTGTCTGAGGTTCTGATGGCTAGGCATCTAAATGGTTATTTACCTGTAGTTTAAGTTTACTGTGAGGTTTATCTCCCATCCATTTCCTAAATTAACAGCATGACAATTTTAATGTGGTTAAGAATTATTACTGCAGTTTTCACACCTTCTAAATGACTGTATCAAAGCCTCTGGCTAGTCAGTGGTGCTTATTAGCATAACCATTATAAGGTAGAACTTTTCAATAGAGCAGAATTGGGAGAGAGGGAGACAAGGACTTACAGTTAAAAATAGGCAATAAACCTCATCAGAGCAGTGGAGCTGTCCCATGAACACATGCTAACAACATTTCTGACTTCATAAAATCTCCCCTGTGTGAGCCCCGTGTGACAGTCAGGGCCTCTCCAGTGTCAGGCACTGTTTCTTACACACACTCAAAGGAAAATCTGCTACCAGGAGAAAGTCAAGTGTCTCAGCCAAAACAGGAGGACTGAGCAATGATGAGAAGTAGGATAGAGACAAGCACAGGGTCAGTGATGACACTGAGGAGACAATAGTTGGCTTACTTTCATATGCAGAAGGGTAGAGTCAGTTACTCAGTGTACCAACAAGGAACAAAAGTTGATATCCTCCTTGCTTAGAAAATTCTGGGTCATGTAAAGGATTAATAAGGAATAACAATGAAACCTTAGGAGAAAAGGTAAGTGGACATTGTATTAATCAGGATTCTCAAGAGAAATTGAACCAGTATTATCCGTCTGTCTGTCTTTTATCTATCTTTACCTATCTTTAATTTATCTGTCTGTCTATCATCTCTGTCTGCTTATTTATCTACCTATCATCTGTCTGTCTGTCTGTCTGCCTGCCTGCCTGCCTGCCTAGCTAGCTACATCTGTCTATCTAGCTTGCTATCTGGCTAGCTATCCATCCTGCATAGCTAGAACCCCCAGTTCTGCCATTGGCAAGTAACAATCTGATTCTGAGTCCTAAGTAAGAAAGCAGTCTCCAGATTAAAGAGAGTCGGGCAAGGAGGAAAGCTTTTCTGTTACTTTTTTCTGTTCATATTTTCAGTGAATTTCCTGAGCACTGCCCACAATGGAGATTCTGATCTGCCTTGCTCAGTCTCCCGATTCTAATAGTCTCAGCCAGAATCCCCCAAGTCTTTTTCTCCCCCCCACCACATCTCACACATACACCACACTCGTTATCCCAATATCTGAGCACCCTGTGGTCTAGAAAAAATTGATACACAACAGCTAACTCTAAAATATATTGTGGTGCATTGAAATGGCTATACATTATCTAAACATAAGTTCAATAAAAGAAAACTAAGAGGAAAACTTTCCAGATTACTTAACATAGAAACTTTTCTTGTCACCAGCATCATAAATGACCTGAATATTCTGTTGTTGTGGCTCTATAATGTGGCTTATTGATAGGGTGCTTGACTAGCTGGTAAGGACATAGGTTCATTTCCTACTACTTAGTTCTGTGCTCCTCACACCATTAGTTACTAATTGGCTAACATTACAATTGCAACAGCAAAATACAATGTCTTTATTATATTAAAAATACTCTAGAAAACATTAAGAAAAAATGATATCTCAAAGAAAGCAAAAAACAATAATTCATAGGAAGCTGAGTGCAGATTTAATTTTAAACAACAAATACACTAGAAACCAATCGATTATGACTTAAAATAAGACATAATTCTTAAAATCAATTTGACATAGCTTAGTGAGATAGTCCTTAGTGCTGCTGAGAACATGGGGTTAAGTTCCATGCTGCATACTGGAGTTGATTTTGTACTGTTGTGTCATCAATTTCCCATTTTACATAAATTCACTTTAAACCCATTTTTAAAGGACTATACAAAACGATTTCAAATGATGAAATAAAAATAAACATCTCACAATCTGAGATCAGTTGCAACTTGATAAGTAAATGTTAAATCAGCTTCAGAAGTGGTATTTTAGTGAGTGTATACTTCGTGGGAAATTCCCCAGAGAAACAACCAAATGGGAGAACAGAGGCTTTCATTATTCTTTCTTATGTTGAAGAGGCTCAGCCTTCTGTGGAGAAGTTTATCTTCTTGTTATTGTATTATGTCCGTCACACAGATTACTAATGATTTATCCTTTCTATTACTGATAGAAATGTCCTTTCTGTTACCGTTATGTTTTTCCTGTGTGTCTTTCTGACAAACATGAATATGTACGTTGTGTGGTGTCTGAATAGGAATGTGTTTACTTGATTGCAGTCATATGTTTGTTTAGCTTCACTAGCTGCTTCCAACAGATTCTGCAAAGTGGTTGAGCCGCTTCACACTCTATCAGAGGAGATTGCTAGCAGCTCCACATGTCCACTGAGTTCAGTTTTGTCAGTATTGTTTGCTGTTGTGTTTTGAGATATGGTATTATGATTCATAGGTATTATTTATTATGGCTTTTTAACTTGCATTTTCTAACAGAATTTAACATGTTTCTTTATTCAGTGTCAATCACTAAAAAGGTTATGTCTGCTCCCATATCTCTTCATCCTGGAATGTAGTTCCATATTGGTCCAAAGTGGAAGGTAATGTTCTAGTTTGCATTTATTGTCAATAAATACCATAAGAAAAGCAACTTGAACCATCATTAGTAGAAGTTGGGGCAGAAACTCAAGATAGAAACCCAAAGGAAGGAACTGAGGCAGAGACCTTGTAGGAAATCTCCTTACTGGCTTGCTCACCATGGCTTTCTTACAGAATTCAGTGCCATGTGTCTGGGAGTGGCACTACCCACAGTGGCCTGGTCTTTCCCATATAATCACTACCCAAGAAACACCCTCAGACTTCCCTCCAGGCCAATCTGATGGAAGCATTTTCTCAAGCTGACAAAAACTAACCAACATAAGTAATATATTTTTTGGGGGGGAAGGGGTGCTCCAAATTGCCAAAGTCTAAATATCAAGGCTTGGTCTCCTCACTACCACAGTTGCTGAAATCTCAAGTTTTCATGTAATTTTTAATAGGATCTCCATTAGATCATTACTGTCTAAAAAAACATGGTTAAAAGTTTCAAGAACAATTGTCATGGCACATGTGTCTGAACAAGGAGTTCATGGACACCAGTCTGATAGCTAGGAAACTAACATAGGACCGACCCAGAGCTCTTAAACGTGGGTGTTAGTTAGGAGGACTGGGCATTCTATTGGGACCTCTGGTAGTCAATCAGTATTTATCCCTAGTATATGAATGGACTTTGGGAGCCCATTCCACATACTCTCTCAGCCTAGACACATGGAGGAGGGCCTAGGCCCTGCTCCAAATGATATGATAGACTTTGAAGACTCCCCTATTGAAGGCCTCATCCTCCTTGGGGAGCAAAAAGGGAGATGGGATGGAGGCTGAGGGAGACAGGGTCGAAGTGGAGGGAGAGGAAATTAGGATTGACATGTAAAGCAAGCTTGTATAAAATTTAAATAAAAAGGAAATATGAAAAACAAAACAAAACAAAAATCACACAAAGAAAACATGTCTCAACCCTCAAGAATTAGCAATTCTAAAACTTGACTTTGTGTCCTCAATCCATAGAAATCACTAAAGTACGTATCCAGCTCATGCTTTCTTTAGGAATTCTGCATATTCTCTTCAGCATCTTTCCACCTACAGCATCTGGAAACACTCCAAAGGAACAAACTGTGCATGGAGTGTTGCATTCATCTCATTGTATTTACTTTATCCTGAAGACTTTTTCCTCCAGTTCCAAAGATTCCAGAAACTTGCCCATATAGTCAGGCAACTATATTTTGTAATCAATTCATTTTTTAAAAAATTGTTTTTATGGAATATGGCCTCTTGCAAATTTATCTTGGGGGAAGACAGAGCTCTCATACCAAAAATATTTTAAAATTGTTTCTCTTGTTAAGTGAGGCAGGCAACATATCCTTTCAAAAAATTAACCAATTTGAGCCCTAATTAAGATGCTGAGAGTCACTGGGAAATGTGAAATAATGTTCCTAAGGACACTTGAATGTAGTAAGAAAAAAACAGCTCCATGAAATCTCCTTCCTTATGAATTTCCCCCAAAATAGATTTCTAGGAGAGGCACTGGAGCTTTCTATTTGATGAGGAGACCCTTACTATCATTTAATAAGGCTTACAGGAAGCAAGTAAATACAATGAATAGTGCCTTTGTCAAATATGCAATGCTCCAGGCAAAACTATCAATAACTGTAAAACTAAATACTGTTGGTTTGTTCTTGTCCTGTTAAATGCTAACAACTTGGAACTTACTGCTGAGTCACAGGTAGGTCAGGCATTATGTTAAATGAGATTGTGTCAAAAACTAAAGTCTGTGAAACACCTTCCAATGAGCTCTAGACTCAGATTTTTTAAAGTGCATTTTGGGCTAAAGATGTCTTTCCTTGTCTTTAATTTGGACCACTCAACAGACAGAGTCAGGCTAGGAAGATGGCTCAGTGACTAAAGCATGAGGACCATAGTTCAGACCAGCAGCACCAACATAAAGCCTGACCAGCATGGATTCCTGATTACAGTCTCTAAGCTGGGGAGCTCCAGAGGCAGAGACCTGGTCCACAGGGCAGGTTGGATCAGTGTATGGGAGCTCTGGATTGTGCAAGAGACCAGGCCCAGGCATAATGAAGTGAAGAATAAATCACCCAGGCTCAATTATTTACCTCCACACACATGCATGCATATAAGTGCACACACACACACACACACACACACACACATACACACACACACACACACACACACAAATGCAGGCAAACCACACAGAAAACCAAGAGGAAGGAAAGGAGGGGAATGAAAAATAATCACAACCTGGCAACTCAGCATGAGTTCTGTTATATCAGCAAACTGTGTTCATCAATACCACAAAGCCAGTAGGACTTCAGCAACCATGGGAACTGAGAAACCTTGCAACTTGAGACTTCGTGCACAGATTACTGGAGTCCAGTTGACAGGCAGAGGGGGGATATGGAACACAACCTCCCTTATATGCTAATGGTAGGCAGATGAGAAGCCAGTCCACATGGCCCTTTATGGCTCTGAATTAATCCGAATGAATGAGGAAAAATTCCAGAATCCTTCTAAACAAATATTAGGACAAAAGTATTGACAAAACCAAGGGAAACACAGATATTTTTTAGTAATATGTGTCAAAGACATCTTTGTGGCCCTCCCCTACCATTGGATAAGTATACACAGAAATTTCAGTAAAATCTTTAAATTATCCCATTTTTTCCCACAGAAATCTGATTTGCCCCACTTTGGAGCTTTTGGGTGGGCTTTCATGCTTATCAATATCAGTCCAGGCATTTCTTTCAAGTTCCATATGAGAACCTGCAACTACCATCATCATCATCTTCATTACATGCTGGGCACTTTTGCTTGAATGGTGATGTTGTTGAATCATCCTCACAATAACCTCTGAAAAAAGTTCTGGCATCATTTCCACTTTATTGATGAGTCTATTGTGGTTTTAAAAGTCTTAGTTACTCAGGATCCCAGATCAGCAGGTGAAAAGAATAGAATTTAGCTGAGGACTGGGATAGCACTGTGGTTTATACTTCTGCTGTTATGATGCTTGTGAACACTTGATGGGGAATGTCCTTCTTATACGTGTTTCTCTTATTGGTTGATGAATAAAACACTGTTTGGCCAATAGAGGCAGGAAGATAGGAGGGATTAGGAGCTGTAGAGAATTCTGGGAAAGGCAGGCAGAGGCACCGTGAAGAGACGCCATGTAGAGACTAGGAAGATAGGACATAACAGGCATTCTCTGTTAAGATAAGGCCATGTAGAAATACAAAGATGGACAGTTGTGGGTTAGTAATTAAGACAGAGTTAGCCAATAAGAAGCTCTAGCCATTGGCCAACAGTTTTACAATTAATATAACATCTTTGTGTTTATTTGAGAATGAAGGGCAGCAGGACCAGGCTGGAAAGAGAGACTCCAGCAACTTCACATACATTCTCGTGATGTATATTCCTGTATATGCTACCAGTCTCTGAGCTCTTTACAGAGAGGTCATATCCTGGTCTTGGTGTTATATACTTCTAACCCTAGAACTCAGAAGGCTGAGAAAGAGAATCAAAAGTGTGAAGCTTCCCTGGAGCCACATAGTAAGACCTTGTTTCATTAAAAATACATAAATTTATATTTTAAAAAATGATAAGTAAAAATCTTGGTCACTCTTAAATGTTCATTTTTCCCTCAACGTGTGCAGTCAGTACACAATATTCACTCTGCATCTACAAACCCTGTCATATCTACTTTTGCCCTCGGCATATTTTAATTAACTTTTTTTGAAGCTGTTTCATAATCTGCTGAATGTCTTCTCATCTTTGGTCCATTAATCTATTCCACACATTGCTTGATTAATTTTCTAATGGGCCTTTATGATCATGTCACTTTCCACTCAAAAACTTTCGCTGTTGTCTGTGATGTAACTGATACACATCCACTTAATTGAACTAGGTACACTGAGCCTTTTTCATAATATAATCTTGCCCACTCAAAATACCTTTATTTTAAAAGAAAACATGAATATGTAGAACCACATGAATCAAATACTATACTTATTGGTCATAACAAGTCAACATGTTTAACTCATAAAACAGTAATTTGAGGGTTGTAGCTATATGTCAGAAGCAGAGGACTTTCCTGACAAAAGTGGACCCTGAGTTTGATCCTTAACATCACAAATAAGTACATACACACGTAAATAAATATTTAAAAAATATTAAAAAGAAACAAATATTCCCAATACTACAGAACCTTCCATGGACTCCATCTCAAGCTTATCTCTCCATTTATTGACACAGTACTGTTGTTTTTATATTAGAGCAATTACTTCTAAATTTTTTAAATCTTTTACCATCCTATTAGGTTTTTTTTTTTTGGTCTGAAATTTTAGTTTTTTTTTTTCTAATGTGGTACCTACAGAGTTTTTATTTTAATGGGTTCCCTTTCTATGCTTTTCACTTGCAATTTCATGTTATAGAGCACAGAAAATGACCTGAGGAATATCCCATTGTCAAAATTTAGCTTGTTACATCTGCATGGTGAAGTTTGTTCTGTTATACTGTCCTTGGTATTACCTGTAAATTTACAGATGAATGCAGAGACTAGATGTATTAGTTACTTTACTATTTCTGGGGTAAGACATCATGACCAAGATAACTCACAGGAGGAAGGATTCATTGGGCTCATGATTCCAGAAATAAGAGTTCATTACCAATACTGAAGAGAAGTGTGGCAACAGACATGTTGGCTGGAGCAGCAAGCTGAAAGTTTACAGCTTCAAGCACAAACCTGAAACAGAGAAGGTGATACTGGGAAACCTCAAAGCACACCCCCTGGGACATACTCTATCCTGCAAGGCCATACCTCCTAAACTTACCCACAGCACCACCAACAGGGGACCAAGCATTTAGGTGTCTTAGATGGGAGACATCTCATTCATACAACCACCCAGGTAAACTCAGGAATAACTATTTGACTATATTATAATATTTGGAAAGGCCAAAAGAGGTGAAAGGTGTTTGACCTCAGCAATGTGGCTGTTTAATATATGTCTATTTAAATATACAGTCTGTATACAAGATCTATAAATAGATAAAGATAACGTCATCTAACTGTTCACTTCTTTTCCATTTCTCAGGTAGACTGTCTTATGAAGGGATTTTTTCCCCCTTTATCTACTATTTAACTGCTATTTATCTACTATTTAACTGTAAGACATCTATACAGAAACAATAAGATAATGCATCATTTGTAGAAAAATGGTTTTGTTGTTTTTGTTTTGTTTTGTTTTCTATTAAATAGACTAAGATAGTGAAGAGACTCTATCCAACCTGAGCATGGTAAGCATAGCTCTGATAGGCCTTCCCCTTCTGCCCCATTTTTTCAGTCTCGCTAAAGACCATTAGATAACATTACTACAGCTAGCCCCCAGGGTCTATTCCCTTATTTGTCCTCTTCCTCCTCTTCAGTCTGACTACCAAGTTCCACCTTTTAAAGTATTGAAGTCCAGCAATCAAAAGCCCTCTTTGGCTCACCTAATTAACAAGTCCAATTAAAATTACACACTTCATCCTAACACGTTTACCCTTTTACATTTTAAAATTGCTATTTGCTTCTGGGCCATGTCTGTCTGCCCTCTATCCTGAGGCAGTGGGTCCTTTGTTCTCTAGGATAAATACCACCACCTCCTTTCCCTTGTTCACTTTCCCTTCTTCCTCATCCTCTATCTCCTGTCTTTGACTCTTATTCCAAATCCTTTGATGCAAATAATTCTTTGTGCTAAGAACTTTGTCTTGGGGTGTATTGAGCTAACTACAAGGTTCCCTAGAGAGGGCTCCTCTGAAATCCACCAATTACAACTATACAGATTTATTTCTGAAATATTAATCAACTGATTAACTCTCAGTTGAAAGTCTTAATTTTCTGCTTCATATTTCTGTTCTGTGTCAGTAGCACACTGTTCCCATCTTGACTACAGTCATGCCATGATAACTTTTGGAATTAGTGTGAATTCTAAAGTTTTAGTTCTGTGCTCTTTTCTGTCCCATGTAGATTTTACTATCAGTGTGTACATTTCTTCAAATATGATGTAATATGAGAATCTGGAAGAGAATTATGAAATCTGTGGATAAGTGACATCATTATATTAATAATGTTGTCTTCTTATCAACAAACCAAAGATGCTTACATTTCAGAAGTGTTTTATAGTTTCCACAGTTTATATTTTGCATTTCATAACTTTATTCCCACATATCTTTTACATGATGGTGCTATTACAAAGTGTACTACTTCCTTAATTCATCTTCAGGCTGTTTATTGTGCATATGTAGAAATAAAATTGATTTTGCTTATAGATCTTTAATCTTGAAGCCTCGTTGAGCTCTTTCATTAGTTCTAACAGAATATAATGACTTCTGAAAGGGTAACATTTTTATTAGTTTTATTTGCATGTGTATGTATGTGCAAGCACACATGCCTTGTGTGCCTAAGCTCATGTGCATACATGTCATTGCCTGCATCTGGATGTCTTAAGACAATTTGCTGAGATAGTTTCCTTTTATGATGTTAAGTCTCAGGAATTGAACTCAAGTCTACAGATGTGGCCACAGAAGCCATGATCTGTTGAGCAATCTGCTGGCCTAAGAATATCTATATCTATATATCTATATCTATATCTATATATATATGAGATCACATGGTCTAGAGTAAGAAAAGTTTATTTATTATTAATTTAATTGCCTTGCGTTTCTTTAATTTCTCTAATTTTCCTGATCAGAACCTCCAGTACATTGTTAAACAGAACCAGCTGAAAATAGAAAAGAAAATATTCTTGTGTTAGTCCTGATATTAGACAAAATCAGCCAGTCTTTCACATTTTTGGACCCATATTCATAAGAGATATGGGACCATGGTTTTCTTTCTTGTGATATCCTTGGCTGCTTTTGTTATCATGGTAATATTGTCCTCATAAAAAGAAATAGGGGATAATGTTCTTTCAATTTTTTGAGAGAGTTTGTGAAGCATGGTACAAATTCTTTAAAAACATGGTGAAGTCAACTGAGTGCAGGGTTTCCTTTGTATTTATTTATTAGCTAATTCAATATCTCCATTCACTGCATATGTTCCATCTGTTTCTTTAAAAATTGGATTTAGTAGGGTGATGTCTTTCAGGAAGTACCTTCATTCTTAGGCAGTACACACTAGCTTCGGAAGGGTTTTCACATTTACATAGGAAGAAATGGTTTCTAGATGACCTAGAACAGTGATTGTCTCTGGCTAGTATTCACACTCTGAGTGGGGTTTGTGTTGTGTGTTTGTGTGTGGGTGTGTCACTGATGGTCAAATATCTTAAGCGCCACCCAGTAACTTATAGTTATGTATCAGATAAGCACATGGACACAGGTGCCCTTTTATACCCACTTATTTCAAGCTTATTATTCCTCTCTTTGTCACTAGCTGAAGAGAGGAGTAAGGAATCCTTAGAAAAGAGGAGACACTGGAGTGAGGTGACCTATAAGTGAGGAGAGGTTGAAACATCATCATGCAAACAGCACAATGGATTCAGAAGCCCCAGCTTCTCAGGGTATATAACATCTCAGTTGATTTTTGTTCAGCAAGATTTTATTTTATTACTGTCTATGCTTAATAAAGTACATAAAAACACTTTCTTAGTAATTGTGATGCTATCTTAGTCTGAGGTGCTAGATAAAGGAGAGATTGGCTCTCAAATCATCTTTCATGTAATGATTAATGAATGTAATATAAATTCCTAATTCACAGTTTGTACCTCATCCCCCACCTTCCAATTTTCTGGTCTAATTGATGAAAGCCAAATTAAAGGAGGCCGTCACCACAAATACAGCTTTAATTCTGTATTAATTTTAATTACAAACAAACTTCCTATTGAAATCATAATGTATTATGAATGTGTTCACAGAGAGGGGATAATATGGCAGTGATGACATTTCTTAGACCCTTCTTTTTTATTGTGGTTTAGCATCAACTTGTTCAAACAGAACATAGCAGAGACTGATTAAATATCAGGGTTGGACTATAATGAAAGAAAAGTCCATAGCAAATAAGTCATGATTATTTTAAATCAAATGTGCTAGAGGGTGGCTTTCAGGTGGGAGCTCTGAAGTTACCCTTCTAAGCTTGACTGGGGCCTCATGTGGTTTTTCATTTGGATTACAAAAAGGAGGTGGATTTCAACAAGTCCCTGCTGACTGGCCTGTGAGTCAAGCACCAAAAGCCTGTGCTTTGGCATCTGACAATATTGTTATTATCATTAAGGGGACAGAGGCCACTGATGAAAATTTCTGATCCACAGAGTTGTATTAACTTACAAATAAAATAGTCTTAAGATCTCCCCTGCTTCTTCAAAAAAATGCAAGAATTGCAAAATGGAGGGATAGGAAATTATCTGAGTTTAAAGGAGTCACCATATTTAAATGCATAGGTGAAGTCAAGGGTAATTTGCCTTATTTGTGGAAGGTCCACCTCAAATCCATCTGCTGCGGTATATTGAGAATCTTGACAGTCATCTCACTAGAGAATATGAAATTTACCCTATTAATCTAGACACAGTGACCTTTCACCTCAGCAGTCCCTTTGATTTCATCACAGACTAGACTTCCCTCACAGTCTGGCAAGTATGAGTGAAGGAGCTATACAACATTAGCACAACTTCCATGGAAAATGCTTGGGTATTTCCCCTCGGACATGGCCTTAGTGTTTATTGTTCACTTCCTCTATGGCATTTCTCTCTGGCATGTTTCTATTTCTAACCTCATATGATTGTGGTTTGAGAGAGACAAAGTAAAGACAGCATTGCAAAAACCAATTAAAGTATTAGAAGGAATTAACACAACAAAACTCATCTCTGAAAATCCAATAGAAAACAGAAAAGTTAGACCAGGTAAATAAACCTCCACTAAGTTTGAACATAGTTCACTGGAAAATTCTCGGGATCTAGGAATTGCATCTAAACTTGAGGAAAGAAAAGAGAGAACACATTGTATATGTTGGGTGTATCTTGCTTCTTCTGTATTCCAAGGGTTATGTTACCTGCTTTACAAGCACTATGTTCTCCAAACTTTGTAACTGTCCTTTCTACCTCCCCAATCATGATGGTGTTCAACTGACATGAAAGGACACTGCCCCCACAAAGTGAAGTGTGTTTCAGAGTCAGACTGGACTGTTCATCTTCTTCTGTGTCAAGCTATTTCACCCCCCCTTAGCCTATGTGTGTTTTATTTCAAAATAAAAATAACAATACTGTGCTGCCCACTCTCTTTCTTCACTTTCTGCAACTCTCACAAGACAGATCATTTACTAGAAGGTTTTAGAGTCAGTTTTCAAGTGTTTGTAGGAATGCACTTTGATCACTTCATAAAAACTACTGTACTAAAACTGGAAAGCAATGCAGGAAAACAGCTGGCATCAACCTCTGACTTTGGTGTGATCGTGTGCCCATGCACCAATACACACATATGGGACTCCATATACAAGTAAACATGCATTCACATACATATTCATATACTACACGCACACACACACATACACACAAATTAAAAGGTACTGTAGTAAAAATAAATAGAAAAATAGATAGGTAGGTACATAGATAAATAAAAAAATGCAGGCTGAAGAGTTGGCTCAGGACCTGCTCTTCCACAGGTTCCGAGTTAAATTTCCAGCACGCACATGGTGGATCACAACCATCTATAATGGGATCTCATGTCCTCTTTGGAAATAAAGTTGTATGTGCAGATATACCATTCATATATAAGAAATAAATATCTTTTTAAAAAAGTTACTGTAGTAAAAGAGCTTTGGTTTGCTTGCATCATATCCTTTCTTCTTGATATATTTCTTTGATATAAAGAAATGGCTCCACCAATGAGGCTGCTCATAGTATCATATTTTCCCATACCCAGTGAGAGATTTGAGTGTGAACATGGGTCAAATATACCCTGATCATGTTTTCCCCAAGATATTTAGCGAGTTGATGATATAGGATTGTATCCTTGTCTGTTTGTAGGCTGTAGGCCTATTGCTGTCTCTGTGTGTTTATTATGCAAAGACACAGGCATGACTTCAACAAGATGAAATACAAGTGGACCCAAAAAGAAGATGAGGAAGAGGATAAAGCAGAGGGACAAAGCATAAATCAAAGATATTAAAACTGTAAGGCCAATCAAATTATGATACCTCTTACATTAGCATGTAAATTATCTCTATTCTATTTTTTATTTCTTTAGTTTTTATCCTTTCTAATATTTTAAAATATTTTATTTAATATTCATATATGCACATAATGTGTTGTGATCAATCATCCCTCTATTCCCTCACCTTTCATATCTCCCTACTACTTTTCTCTACCATGTTCATTTGTTCTCTATTTAAATAATACCCACTGAATATTGCCTTAGTGTACATGGGAATGTAGCCATATACTGGAGTACGGGTAGCCTTTCAGGGCCCACTCCTGAAGAAAACTGGTTCTCCCTTCCCCAGAAGCTATCAATTGCCAATAGCTCCTCATATTCAGGATCTCTTCCTGCAAACCATGCTGAAATTTTGGCAGTTTGATCTTCTTCAAATCTTGTGCATGTAGTCCAGTCAATGTGAGTTCCAGATTTAGGTATTTAGATATATGTGTTTGAATTGAAAACCCATAGAAGACAAAGATGTATGAAAAGGCCATCGCAGTGGGATTTAAAACTGGGAGCATAAAATAATGGTAATAAAAAGGTGGGATGGCAATAACAGAATGGGGAGAGTTAAATGTGACAGAGACAGGAGGGTAGGGTAGTACAGGGAAAACATGGAAAAAAACTGATACTAAAGGCTTTTAAAATGCCCTATGGAAACTCACTACTGTGGAAATTTCCTAAAATACATACATAAACATATACGAAGAGGTTTTAAGTGGAGCTACACTGTAACAAAGGGGCAATGCCTTGTCCAGATACCACAGACAATCAAATAAAAAGTTCAATACCAGGTATGGGCTACCTCTTTCAAGTTATCAGTTAGTGGGTTGTGACAGCACATCTGAACATAGCAGGCTATTGTCATTGCTCTTGAGAGTAAAACTTGATAATAACACTCTATTACTGAAGATATCACATACTTTCATCATATTATGAGATGAACCAGTTGGTACTTATGTGAGAACTTCACTCCCAATGGCTATCTCTCATAGTGTTGAAATGTTCTAAGCACACTACCCGTGAAGGAAAGCCATCAGTAGTCTTACTCACTGTGAACCCTGATAGCTGCAAGAATGACTGGCCTGACCAAGATATGTATACTGGTGGAATAGTGGCACAAATGTTATGGGACCAACCAACCACTTTCTTGTTGAATTTGAAGCCCACTCCACAAGATGGAACCTATGTCTGGTATGGCTAACTGGACCAAAAACCAGTGTCAGGCTAGGGCATAGGCCTTTGGGAAGAACTTAGTACTACTCTGATAAATAGACATAATAAACTACCATCATCATATTTATGCCTATATATTAATGCCTCTCTAAAATCCTGCATCAGAGAGGCTCATTTTTGCAGTAGATGGCGATTAATAGAGACCCACAAAATGAAGATGTAGAGAAGGACAGACTATAGCGTGCTTGGCTCTAACTAGAACATCTATTTTACACTACTAGGTACCCGTGACTCAGGAATTATCACAGAAGAGGGGCAGAAGGATTATAAAAGTCAAAGGGAGTAGATGTCTGGAGTGAAACAGTAAGTACCAGAAGCAATGCAGTTGCCCACAAGAACTCTGGGGGCCTAGACTACATGTACAGGAATCACCTCTACTTTTTAATCTATTTATCTATCTGTCTATCATCTATTCATGCATCTATCTATTTATGTATCTATCTTTTGTCTATTTTTATTTATGTTTTTACTTTTTGTAAACTGTATTGCTAAACAAAGTTTACTTGGTCCCTCTTTCTTTGAACTCTTTCTTTAGAACATACCCATACTCACAGACTCATTCTCAGAAAATGAACAATGTAAAAAGTGTTATCTGTAGAGGCTATAATGAGAGGTTGAAGTACAAACTCGATTCCCAGTTTAAACGCTTTTTGTTTTAAATTGTAATAGCAAGAAAGCAATGAACTTTTGTCATCTCTTCTCAGTGAAAGTAGCCATTCCATAAACCTCATTCAGTTCTTGTGAGGACACTGCAGTACTTCCATTTTGCAGATAAAGAGCCAGATGGTCTCAGAAGTTAAGGCAATATCCTACAGTTGTGTAACTAGTGATAACAATGAGGCCAAATACATCCTGCCTCCTTCCAGTCTTGCTCTTTTAAAAAGAATCAAGGGTAAGTGGGGACAAAAGGAATCTGCTTTCTAAAACATCCCATTTGTAGAATAGCAGAAGTAAAATTCAAGGTCGTAATAAAAATTTATTATAATTCCTTACATTACCCAAGCCAACTTCCTACTTCTAATTGATTTTTCTCATGTTGCTTCTCCAGCTTGTGAGCTCTGCTCAAACCAAATGTTTGAAAAACTTTCCCCTTGAAGATTTAATGACTCTAAATCTGTATTTGATTACTTAGTTCCACTGGGGTTTGTGCCTGTGCAAGGGCCAAGATAGAAGAGCAGAAAGAAATCCTGTTGGTCATGCATTATGTATCTCCTGCCACTGGATTTGGGCCGAGACCGAGACTGTGACGTCTTCACCGGGCTTGGCATTTGCTCTGAGCTGTGCGATTTGTTTGAGCAGACTGTCTTCTGATGGAGAGGGGTTTAACTCAGGAATCAACCACATACAACTTCTCACATTATAAATTTTAAGAAAAGTCAAGGAGATTTAGTTTCTGGGTTTGATCTTTAGATGGCCAATAGATTTCACCTTCCTGTAAAGACACCAAAAGTCCTTCCCTTACGCTTTCCTTACTTTCCCCAATGTCAGCTCTTCTAACAAGAACTGAGAGATCTAACACCAGCAGGATAAGAAATGCTTTGGTCACCCAATTGAGAGGGAAACATTTAAACTACCTGGAATTAGATTGGATGTTGTGTTAGCTGTATGGTGCTAGATTATCCATTTCAGGTCTCTAATCAGTCCCTACCATTCACACTCAGTACCATTCACACTGAGATTGATACAGATGCATTGGTACTGATGAGTCACAGGCCCCATCTTCTCTCTGATATTTTATAAAATTGCAATAGCTGAGACATCCCAATTTACTTATAATGTATTTATATTGGACACTGCAATGTTTGCCTTTTGTTCTTATTTAATTTTGTCACCTTTATTTAGATTTTCTAAACAGAGCCCAGACATGAGTAGGTGAAAACATCATAGTTTGGGGATATTACAAATTTGAAGCTAGTTTAAATGGATTAACTTTGAGTATTTGGTTTAAATTATGTGTAAGGCTATGTAGACTATGACTGTAACCTTTATATTTTCAGAGAGATAAAGAACCAAATGAGGTTTGGAATTTTCTTTGTAGGATTCAATTAGTTTTCTTTTAGATTCTACTCTAATTTGGTACATTTTTATTGGGATGATCAGAGAAATCATTCTTAGAAATTTCAACCTTGTTTTGAAAATCTTAATCTGTTATTTTTCAACCAATGGGTAAAGAAAACAGTAAATTCAATTATTATAAGGTCATACTTTTGTAAGACCCTCAGAATGAGGAGTCTTCCAGGTTCGGTCGATACCCCAAGAACTCAATGTCCAGTCCAGTTGCTGCAAAACGCAAGAGGCTTTAATGAACAGGAAACGTTTTCGCAAATGGGCTCCTCCAGCACGCAGGCTAGAGAGAAGCCCCCTCCCCTGGGCCCAGGTGTTTTTAAAGGCAAACCCATAAGCTGAGGGAGGGGGTGGGACCCTCTGTCCATTGAGTACATGACCCTTGGAAGCCAGATGGTCTGCTATTAGGGTCAACAGACCTTAGGGCCTCAGGGTGTGCTAATTATTTTGTCTGGGCAAACCAGAGTTGCAGCTATCTTTTTGTTTCCTAAGGACCCTATTCACCACCTGTTGACTCACAGGAAAGGAGGGGCAGTGTTAATTCTTCTTATCTCAGGGCCTTGTGAGAGGAAGTTAGCAAATTCCAAGGAACAGATATTGGTTTCCAGGTTAGTCCAACATTAGCATTACTTTTTAGGTCTTTCACTTTAATTGCATAAATTAATTTGGAAATCTGAACTGAATTTTCTTCAATTTTACCTAACTTACACTGTGACATTTTATGTAATATCTCTCATTGTGCCATTCTAAGATGCAAAAACAGATTGAAGTGTTCATATTGGGTGTTTTTCTTGGTCATTTCCCTCTTTACTTTTTGGAGTGTTCTCAATGAATGGGACCTCAAAATTAGACTAGACCATTGGCCAATGAATTCTGATAATCCTCCTGTCTCTGCCTCTGTCTCTGCACTAAGTATGTGCCACCATACATAGCTTTTTCTTTAGGAGATGGTGATCTAAGATTAGGTCTCCATACTTGAGCAGAGAGCACATCTCCATTTCCCTAGCCCTCTAAAAGATTTTTAGGCTGGAGAAATGTCTCTGCAGTTAAGAGCACTTGTTGTCTTTACAGAGAACTCTGGTTTGGTTCCCAGCTCCCACATGACAGCTCACAGCAGTGTGTAGTTTCTATTCCATGGAGTTCAATGCCCTCTGACCCATCCAAACATGCAGCCCAACACTTATACAGATAAAAATAAATAAATAAATAAATAAATAAATAAAATATTGTTAAAAATTGCCTAGGTATAGAAATAAGTATCCGTTTGTAAGGTTCTAGTCATAGCCCTGTATTGCCCAAACAAAAAACACTTGCAATGACTCCTGCTGCCAGGGACAGTGCAACTATCTCAACTTTCAAGATCCTTTGTATCCTCACCACACCCAACATACAAGTCACATCTCACCCCAATTCAACCATGATCCAGACAAATATCAGCCCATGATTTACTCAGCAGATCTTGTAATTTCCCAATGGTATGACTTTTGCTTATTCTCTGTGTATTTCTTTCTTTAAAAAAATCTATCAGTTCTGCCGAGGATTAGTTAGATTACAACTTCTTTTATGAATTTATATTGATATACCAGTGGCTATAATTTATTCCCCCTTACCTCCTCCTGTCTATATCTATCTAATATTTTGTTGCTTCTTCTTTTGTGACATTTAATATAACAGTTTATAAAACATTTATTGTCAGAGGGATAGCAAATGGAATTATCAAATAAATCAAATCCAATATGTGAAAAATCAGATTCACTAGAAAACGATTCTTTTCATAATAAAATTCAATCCTGACTACTCTTTCTGCTAAGTTCCTGGAACATGTGACTATTTTAGTACACTCAATATTAAATGTATCTGTAATTTGCACAACTATTCGGCAAATTGAGGCAGTAAAAATAAAGTAAATTTGTTTTAATTGGCAAGAGTTTGAAACTTGAAACCAAACTAATAGTGTAACCAGTACACCATTCATTTTAAATATTCATAAGGATTTTTGTAGACCAAGTTACTGCATGGAGTAAAGATGTACGAAGAAACTTTGAGCTCTCCCCACTCATTGACTCTCTCCTGGATCTTTGGTCATCATATAAAAGAAGAGGTGGTCTTGCTTAATAAGATCCTTGCTGGACAATCAGAGAGTATTAGCTTTGTGGTAAAGAAGAATGAAAGATTCAAGAAAGACCTTTCCCTTCTGGAAGTAAATTGCTAGATATTTGGACATAAGACTGAATCTCCCCATCCCCAGACTCAGATCCTGTGATTTTCCTTTCCTTCTTCTCGCCTATATTTCAGAAAACAAGTCTTAGTGTCTTTTGCACTTATATTTGGCAATGCATATGTTAGATAGAAGGTTAGCGGTGGATGGAGGAGGAAAATGCAGTTTCTTATCTTCTCTCTGCTCTGAATATTGTCTCTGGCTGTAAATGCTTCCTATATACATGGACTCAAGAACATGTCTCTGCATCATCTTAGCTTTTGGCAGGCAGCTTTAACAGGCTGTTACTCTAATTTTATTGAGTCTCTTTGGAATCTGGACTCTGGTAATACTATCTCCTGAAGGTGAGTCTTTATTTGTAGGGATTGCAGTTGTTTCCTGGTCATCTCCTTATCATTTTTGGCTTCTCAATTCTTTCATCACCTTAACCAATTTCCTCCACTCAAGTCTGACTGTTCGAAGCAGACAGTCATTTCTGTTTCTCTGGTTGAATCTTGACTGGCAAAGATCTGAAGCTTGAGACTCATTCCAGGAGAGTAAAGAAATAAAGAGAGTCTGTTCTTCTATTAGTGCCTTTACATGTACAAAGTGAGTGTTTCTTATCAAAAATGTTTAGGCTAGAAGTATTTCGTGTTTTAGAGTGTGTATTTGGAAATATTTGCATATTCCTGATGAGCTATCTTAAAGATGGGATCCAAGTCTAAACACAGAACTGATTTGTATTTCACATATATTCATTCCACACATAGCCTGAAGGAAATTTTATGCTATATTTTCAGTGCACCTGTGTTTTGATTATGACCTGTCACAAGAAGTCAGTTATAGAAATTTATACCTGTGGCATCATGTCAACACTGAAAAATTTTGATTTTGAAACATTCTGGATTTTAGATTTCCAAATTTCAGATTAAGAATGCAAAATTGTACCGAATAGCAAGCCTTCCAATAACCCTGTGACATAGATTCCATTATTTCTGTTTTGTAGATTACAAGTGTCTTAACTATTAGTCTATTGGTGTAAAAAGACACCATGATAAAGGCAATTCTTATAATAGAAGGCATTCAATTGGGGGCTTGCTTGCAACTATAGATAGTCCATCATCATCATGGAAGGAAGCAGACAGGCAGGTCCTGAAGCAGTAGACGGAAACTTTACATCTGTTTGAAGCTATAAGACACAGAGCAGGGGAGAGACTGGGTACGGTGTAAAGGGCCCCCCAATACACACCACCCCACTGACATACCAGTCCAACAATGACAAACCTCCAAGTCTGTCTGAAACAGTTTCATTAACTGAGCCAAGCATTCAAACATGTGATCCCAAGATGGCCATCTCATTGAAACTAACACAAAGACCTTGAAAATCCAAAGGCTGGATGATCTTATTGAATACCAAAAGCAGTATTGGGTTACAGAATGAATTCATGCTTGGATTTTTCTATGCCCACAGAAGGACACAGACTATGCTTTGAGGACAAGGAACCCAACAAAGATCCCTAACTTTGTCTTTTTATTTGTAATTTTAAATAAGATGTTTGCTCAGTCTTTTCTAGCCCTCACTCCAGATTAATTTCTGAGGATTTATGCATCATTACTCACAGAAAATTTTATTATGAAAAATTGTTGAAGAAAAGTGAGCAGGAGAAAAAAACAATTTCACATTCAAATAAAAGTTATTTTCTTTCTTCTAGAACCCTCAGCAGTTTCACACTCAAAAAGAAGAATGTACCTGCATAGACTGGCCATTATTAGTAATTCCTTCTGAAATATCTGAATAATCAGAGCTAGCTAATTTCTACTGAGTTTGTTATCATCAGATCTTAAAAAAAAAGTCCTCTAGTCATGTTTTTAACCAGTTGCTAATAAAATGCACAGTGCTTCTTTTTCCTTGGATCTTCATTTATGAAGGTTCTTGTGTTCAATGAAATGTTAAACTCATATGCAGTCTCCTTCTTGTTATACAGTTCTCAGCCGTGAATTGTGTGAAGGGTGAGGGAACACATTTCGTAGATTAACGTGCTTTTAAAATATCAGAAATATAGATAGGATTAATAAGGCAAAAAAGAAAGAAAGAAAGAAAGAAAGAAAGAAAGAAAGAAAGAAAGAAAGGAAACCAGTGGCTAGAGAGGTTCAGTAGGAATGCTTGCTGCTTATGCAAGTAGACCTGAGTTCAGATGCCCAACACCCATGTAAAAATGGGAGTGTAGATATGGTTGCTCCAGTCATTAGTGTGATGGGTTGGAGACACACATTCTGCTAAGCCTTTCCTGAAGGCTTCCAGGTTCAGTGGAGAGACCCTGTCATAAGGGAAGAATGGGGAAGGTAACACAGAAGGGCATCCAACTCCTCTGGCCTATACACACACATACAATCATGCATGCACGCATGCACGCACACATACACACGCATGCGCACGCGCCTGCACGTGCGCACGCGCGCGCGACACACACACACACACTCAAAAAAAAAAAAAGGTAAAACAAAAAAAGCAAACAAACAACCAGGACCACCACCATAAAAAAAAAAAGAAAGAAAGAAAGAAAGGAAGAAAGGAAGGAAGGAAGGAAGGAAGGAAGGAAGAAAGGAAGAAAGAAAGAAAGAAAGAAAGAAAGAAAGAAAGAAAGAAAAAAACCTCAACCCAGCTTTGAAATTAGATTATGATTTTCAATAAGAGCTTACAATCTGCTGTTTGGCATAAGCATTAGCACTTCATTCACTCATGAAATTAATGCTTTTTAAAGACTTTATTGAATGAGATTTTCAGTAAGATACTTCAAGTAGACACTTCAAACATCAACAGCACGCGCGCGCCAAAGATACAAACACAGGCCCAAAACACATAAGTTCCTTAGAAATCAGAACCTCTTTAAGTTCGAGAACTGCTTTACTCTCCTCACCACATTTTTTATTTTTATTTATTTGGAAACAGGGTATCTCTGTGGCTATGGAGCCTGTCCCAGAACTAGCTCTGTAGACCAGGCAGGCTTCAAAATCACAGAGGTCCAATTTGTTCAAGGGTACATCCCACTTTCCCTTCTAAGAGGTTCAGTGTGGCTGTATTTATGTTGGACTTGAGTTTTGTGCATGGCGATAGACATGGGTCTATCTGCAGTCTTCTACACACCAACATCCAATTGTGCCAGCACCATTTGTTGAAGATGCTTTCCTCTTCCCATTGTATACTTTTAGCTGTTTTGTCAAAAATCAGGTGTTCATAGGTATATGGGTTAATATCAGAATTTTCAATTCAATTCCATTGGTGTATATTTTTGTGCCAATACCAGCCTGTTTTCAGGACTACAGTTCTATAGCAGAGCTTAAAGACGGAGATGGTGATATCTCCTTAAGTTCTTTTATTGTACAGGGTCTTTTGTTTTTCCATAAAAAGTTGATTATTATCCTTTCAAGGTCAGTGAAGAATTGTGCTGGGATTTTAATGAGGATTGCATTGAATCTATAGATTGCTTTTGGCATGATTGGCATTTTTACTATGTTTTTCCTACCTTCCAAGAGCATCTTTCCATTTTCTGGTATCTTCTTTAATTTCTTTCTTTAAAGTCACAAAGTTCTCATTATATAGGTCTTTCACTTGTTTGGTAAGTGTTACCCAAAATACGTTATGTTGTTTGTGGCTATTATAAAGGGTGATGTTTTTCTGATTTCTTTTTCAGCCCTTTGTCATCTGATTTTTTTTTTTTTTTTTTTTGAGTTTATCTTGTATCCTGCTAGTTTGCTGAAGGTGTTTATCAGCTGTAGGAGTTCCCTGGTAGAGTTTATTGGGTCACTTATGTAAACTATCATATCATCTGAAAATAGAGACAGTTTGATTTCTTCTTTTCCAATTTGTATCCCTTTCATCTCCTTTTGTTGTCTTACTGCTTTAGCAGGAACTTCAAGTACAATATCGAACAGATATGGAGAGAGAGAGAGGGCAGCCTTGTCTTGTTTCTGATTTTAGAGGAATCGCCTTAAGCTTTTCGCCATTCAGTTTGATGTTGGATGTTGATTTACTATATATTGTTATTATTATGTTTAAGTATGTTCCTGATATTCCTGTTCTCTCCAAGACCTTTATCATGAAAGGGAATTGAATTTTGTCGAAGGCTTTTTCAGCATCTAGGAAGATGATCATGTGGTTTTTCTTTTTCAGTTTGTTTATATGGTGGATCACATTGATAGATTTTCGTATGTTAAACCATCTCTGCAACCCAGGGATACAGTGGCTTCTGAACATAACTCCAGTAGCATATACACTGAGATTGACAATTAATAAATGGGACTCCTCAAACTAAGAAGATTCTGTAAGGCAAAGGACACAGTTGACTTATGCTGGAGAGGATGTGGAGAACGGGGAACATTCCTCCACTGCCGGTGGCAGTGCAAACTCATACAGACATTTTGGAGATCAGTATGGCGGTTCCTCAGGAAAATGGGAATCATTCTACCACAGGACCCAGCAATCCCCCTCTTAGGCATATAACCAAATGATCCACATCTATGCAACAAAGACATGTGCTCAACTATGTTCTTAGCAGCATTATTTGTAATAGCAAGAACCTGGAAGCAACCTAGATGCCCCTCAGCTGAAGAATGGATAAAGAAGATGTGGCTCATCTACACAATGGAATACTACTTTTTTGGAAAAAAAATTGAATCTTAAAATTCTCAGGCAAGGGGATGGCACTTGAAGAAACCATTCTGAATGAGGTAACCCAGTCACAAAAAGAGGAACATGGCATGTACTCCCTCATATATGGAGTTTAGACATAGAGCAAAGGATGACCAGCTTATAATTCACATCACCAGAGGAACTAGGCTACTAGGAGGATTCTAAGAGAATCATATAAGGTCCCTCACAGAAGGGTGAAGGGACAAGTTCTTGAGAGCACATGGGAAGTGTGGGGGGGCAGTGAGTGGAGACGGAACTAGGAGAAAAAGAAGGGGAAGAGAGGAAAGCATGTGGAACTTGGAAGATTGAGTCAGAGGAGGAAGAGAGGAGATGAAAGAGAAAGAGAGAGAGAGAGGCCATAAAAGATGGAGCCATTATAGGTTTGAAAAGAAAACTGAACCTAAAGAAATGTCCAGAAATCTACAAGAATGACCCCAATTAACAATTTGGGCAACAGTGGAAAGGCTACAATAAATGTCCTTCCCTGATAATGAGATCAACGACTAACTTATCCAACATCATAGAGCCCTCATCTATTAGCTGATGGAAACAGAAGCAAACATACACAACTAAACTAGAATCCAGATGTAGAGAGAGAGGACAAGACCAGGCTGCAGAAACACATAGCTTACCTGAATAAGGAGGAGCTAATGGGCCACCAGACTGAAAGCTGGGAATCCAGCATTGGACTGACTCAGACTCTCTGAACATGGGTCTCAGCTAGAAGATGTGAGCAGTCTAAGGATCCTAGGACAGTGGAACCAGGATATATTCCTGGTGCACAAAAGGACCTTGAGGACACATCCCCCATGGAGGGATAGTCCCTTAACCTAGTGACAGGAGAGAAGTCCTAGTCCCTACTCTAAATGACTTGACAAATTTAGATGACCCCTCCTGGAGGGCATCACCCTACATATGGAGTGGGGGGATGGAAATGGAGCGTGGTCGGGGTGCATGTTAGGGTAGAAGAGAGGGAGGGAGAGGGAACTGGAATCGATATGTAAAATAAAAATAAAAAAATAAATTAATATATAAAAATAATAATAAAAATCACAGAGATCCAATCCACCTTCCTCTGTCTCCTGAGTTCTGGGATTAAAGGTATGCACCACCATACCTGGCTCCTCACCACATTTTTAAAATCATACTACTATCACCCCTTAGGAATTCTAGGATGTCAGCCTGTAGCTTAACATACTCAATTCCTCAGTTTAATCTTGGTCCTATTCATGCTGTTGTTGGCTCTGTTTCTGCCTAACTCTTCTTTTCCTCCCAGGTTCTGTGACAGCATATCTGTGCACATGGACATACATGTACACACATATACACACATGTGCATATATGCATGCACATGTATACACATACATACATATATGCACATGCATACACATGTACACACAAATACACATGTATTCACCCATGTACAAACTCACACACACTCCCCCCAGGTCAGGAGTTGACTACTTGCTTAGGACATGAAGCTCTGGGGTCTGGACAAGAGCAAGAAATGGGGAAAATCAACAAAAATGATATTAGAAAATGGAGGCAAAGAAAATGTGGTTGTTGCTGAGGAACACTGAGAGGGAAGTTCAAAGTAGCATGGGATTTTTACATTTATCTGAGGATTCAGAAAGGGTATAGTAGAGCTGGTAGCATTGCGTCAGTGTGAAGTATCCCCCACAGTCCCATGTATGGTGGCATGGGTTCAATGTGAAGTGCTCTCCACAGCCCCATGTTTTTTAAACATTTGGTCCATAGATGCTGGTGCTTTTTGAAAGTCTGTGGAATCTTTCGGAGATGGTGCATTGCTTGAAGAAGTGGCTGATTGAGGGCCCCACTTCCTGTCCACTTCCTGCTTCCTGGCTGGAGTGACCTCACATTCTTGCTACCATGCTTTCCCTGCCATAATGTATTTCTTCAAACTAAGTCAAAACAAAACTTTCTTCACTTAAGTTGAATATTGTCCAACATTTTGTTCCAGAAATGAGAAAAATAACTAATGCAGATAGTGAATATATCATTTGTAGCCTTAGACAGTGGATCATGAGTGAAAGCTTTAATATAAGTCATATAGAACATGTAATTTCATAAAAATGGGATGAATATTCTCCTGATTCAGTAACTTTTCTATGCTTAGGAATACATTAAGAAATTCCTGAGTTATCTTGGTTAATGTGTGTGTGTGGGGGGGGGATGTTAAAGGAATTAAGGGCAAGAGAAGGTACTATATGAATCCATAGTAAAAACAACTCAAAGGATCTGAGAATTATCTATGAACAGTCACCTCAAGAACTTATAGGAAAAGAAACACCAAATAATGGCTGTGCAGAATGATCTAGACTGGTATCAATGCATATTTGGTGGATTTGCTGATCCAACCTGCAGGATCTAAATCAGTACTACTACTAAAGGGACTCAAGAATCTTTGAGTCTTGAAAAACACCACACTTGATCAGTAAAGCAAAGGCATGATCATGGGGCCCAAGCAAGAACTTCACCCTTTCTGTTGCATGCAATAGTGTAAGGAGTAGGTTTTTCCTCCAGCTGCCGCGCCAGCCCCAAATAATGCACAGAGACTCTGTATTTGATATAATGCTGTTGGCCAGGTACTAGTTTTTTATTGGCTAGCTCTGTCTTAAGTATTTACCCATTTTGCTAATCTAAGTACTTCCACGTGGTCTTATCTTACCGGAGAGAGGCCACCCGCGTTCTGCTCTCTCCATCTTCCATCTTGACTCCTCCTTACTACTTCCTCTTTCCTCCTTGTCTCCTAGTCCCTCCTATCTTGCTTTCCTATTGGCCAACAGTGCTTTATTCATTAACCAGTATTAGAAACATATATACAGAATGACATCTCCCATCATCTCCTCTTTAAGAACCCTCTTTAAGAAGGGTTTTAACCTTAACATAGCAAAATAAATCACACAACAGTTACCAAATCAGAATCACAGTTAACAATATTTAACAATATTTAGTCCATTAACATTTAGTAAGATTAAAGAAAATATTCCATCATCTATTCTATCTTTGTGAGTCTAAAGTCCTCTATGTAACTTATCTTTAATCCTAACTATGGAAAACTATAACCATAACTATTTGTCTTCAACTCCCTCCCTCAAAGGTCACAGAAGGATAATATATAAACTCTAGAAATGACAGAGACAATTCACTGCCTGGTCAGTCACCGGAAGTTCTTCTGTAATCTTTTGACTTCAGCCCATAGACCATAGTGTGTCTGGCAGACTCTTCAGCAAAGCAGGAAACTTTAAACTGTCTTCTTGTATTGGCAGTTTGTCAGTCAATTTTCTCTGTTCCTGCAGACTGTCTGGCAGACTCTTCCATGAAGCCGGAACTCCGTAGCAATGTCCATCTTGAATCAGCAGTCACTTTTATGTGGGTCCTGCATGTCCAGTTTTTAAAGTACAAAGTCAAACAGTCTAGGCAAGAGCAGTATCTTGCTTAAATGGCTAGTCTTGCCATATTGGAAGTAACTCTATAATGTGTTTATTCGATGTCCAACTTCCATCTTCCTTTCTGGTGCAGGTGGTGTTGCCAGGATCATTTATATCTGTCAAGAAAATCCCTAAACATTTTAAATGCCACATTCTATAGGTCTTTGAAAGTTTTGAAGAATATTCATCCATCTCAAATACATCTCTATATATCTAGAAAACCTAACTAACACTATAAGTTTTGACTATTATAGGTAACTATCTATAATCTGTACTAAATTATACATTACATTTCTAAATGAGCTATATAAACACAATATCTAAACAAAAGGAGAAATATACATATCACAAAATTGACCTTAAATTGTATCAATAAATGAAAATCCATTCCAAAACAAAGTATTCATATCTATATCATAATCCCCTTTTTATCTTTAAAAAGATATTTGTTGTGATCATTAACCATTTATAACCAAGTCCATTTAAATGAAAACAAACATTTATAAACAATATTTGGGAATTTGGGTGTTGTTCTTTCCAAACTGCTTCCTGCTGGTAGGGGGCGCTGTTATGGGGATCCTAAGAAGACAGAAATTCTAGCTGTAGTCTGCAAGGCTGCCTTGTTCAAGTTGTTTTGAATGTTGGATCACCTGGTACTCTGTTTGAGGGGGTCTGGCTTGATCAAACCACATTAGTCTGGAAGGAATCCACAGCTTTTCATTTTCTGTGGAAGCAAAAATAGAAATCCTTTTCCCCAGTAATTTGTCCTTAGACTTAAATTTTGATGTCAAAGTATTTTTAAAATATATAAATTGAATTAATCTAGCAGCATTTCTTTTATCAGTTATTTCCTCAGAAGTCAAACAATTTAAAGACAACAGAATAGCATATAGCATCCATAATTTTTCTGTGCTTTTCATCTTTACATGGCTTTATTATTACTCTGTTTCTTTTACTTTTTATCGTTTTATTTTTCGAGACAGGGTTTCTCTGTGTAACTCTTATCTGCCCTGCAATTTACTCTGCATACCAGGTTTACTTTGCAATCACAGAGATCTGCTTTCCTCTGTCTCCTGAGTGCTGGGATTAAAGGCGTGTGCCACCACACCCAGCTGTTCTCTGTCTTTTTATTATTTTTTTAAACCATTTTATCTTTTTCTTTTTCTCTCTCAAGCCTACATATATTTTAGAACACACTGTAAACCTTTAGTGGTTTTTCTTAATGTGAATCTGTCTTTACTGTAAATCTTTATCTTTGTCTGGCCACGAGTCTTTATATGTTAAACAACAACATTGCTAAAATGAAAGTCATAGCTGTGTTAGCCACGGTCTATCCAAGATGGTGGCAGCTATTTTTACCACCAGCACTGAGAGCTGTGCTTACCTCCTTGGTCTATGCTGCACCCAGCAGCATGCTGCTGGCTTGGAGATGTGGTCACTGCCATTGCCAGCTCTGATACACACCAATGAATTGTTAGCAGAGTTTCTTAAAAAGCCGTGCAGTTTTTTTTGCCACTTACGCTGAGTCAGGAAATCTCCCTTAAAGGAGACAATCTCTGATTGTCTTTAGCAAAACAGAACCCAAGTGAGAAAATGCTGCTACCAAGAAGCCTTGCTTTTGTCTGTTTTTTTGGTTTGTAAAACCTTTTTTATTTTTAAGCTTCTATTAAGTTTTAAATGGAAGTTCTTACAAGCCACATTAAGGCACCATATGTAAAGAGTAGGTTTTTCTGCCCGCCACTGGTCTTGTACCGCCGCCTTGCCAGCCCCAATTAACACACACTGAGACTCTGTATTTGATAAAATGTTGTTGGCCAGGTATTAGTCTGTTATCGACTAGCTCTGTCTTAATTATTAACCCATTTCTATAAATCTAAGTACTTCCACGTGGTCTTATCTTACCGGAGAGAGAGACCGCAGGCCTTCTGCTCTCTCTGGACTCTCCATCTTGATTCCTCCTTACTACTTCCTCTTTCTTCCTTGTCTCCTAGTCCCTCCTATCTTGCTTTCCTAATGGCCAACAGTGGTTTATTCATTAACCAGTATGAGAAACATATTTACAGAATGACATCTCCCATCACAACAGTATCTGCCCTTCATTAGAATTAAGAAATATGCCTTTCATTCACATTTGTTTCTGAAACTTTCCAAAGACAGAGCTCAGACCTAAGGTACAAGTCTTTTCTTTTAATTATTTGAAAATACTCCTGAGTTTGAATTTTGGTTCAAAGGAAGTAGATTGGGCTTGCCAATTACATTTGGATCCCCGAAGTTTGGGGGCTACTAGGCAATCTCCTCCTTTCTCAGCAGAGTCAACTTTGAATTCCCTCTGTATCAAGCAGTGTTTTTGTTTGTTACCTGATTTCTGACAACATTTTTAATGGTATATTAAGTGCAAAATTATTCGTATGACATATATCAAGTTGATTCTATCAGCTTACTATGGTCCATGACCATATTTGGTAGGTAAGCTGTTTGTGTAAAACACACACACACACACACACACACACACACACACACACACACACACACACACACAAAACTTACTGGGACACAGCAGAGTTAAGAATTTCCTTGTCAGTGACTGCTTCCAAGTGGCACTGGCAGAGTTGAAGGTTGACAGAAGACATATGGCCTTGCGAAGCCTAAAATATTTATTATCTAGCCCTTTTAAAGAAATGGTTTTCTGCCAAGTCCTGCTTGAAGTCAACAGCTAAAAACATTAGGATTACTTTTGGATTTGGTGTTTCTCACCAACCTTTAGGGACAGAAAATTGAGAAAGATGATACAGACTACTTTGCCCACAATGCGCCAACTCAACACATGCCTTATGCGATTATCTTCATCTTCCTAAAGTAAGTACATTGTTGCTCAGAAGAAATAATCTAAGGGAATATTTTTTTAATTATTTCAAGACCTCAATCTACAATAGGCAGAGAAGGAGGAGGCATGACAGGCAGCAGGCTATGAACAGCATAAAAGGACTTTTAGATATTCAGCTTTCTTGAGGTCAGGGCTTCTTCCCATCTGCTTAGTTCTGTTGTCGCAGTTAGTGTCCATGCTCCATAATCAAGACCAGCCACACCCCTCTTTGGGCTACTTGAAAGGAGTCATTGACTGATGTCTGTCAGTAAACTCTGAAGATTGACACTCATTATGTCCTATTAAGTGTTATTGAACAAATGGGCCTTGTGTTCACTCCTCATAGTCTTTCCACTAATTATGTCTGTGTTTCATCTTTCTAAATGAATATCAATGTCACAGAGATTTCCCACAGAAAAGCTCAGAGCTAAGCATTATCTCCTTTAAAACAAATAGATTTTTCATTGAAATCAACACATCTCTCTGAATCGAATGGGTTTTCATGGGGCCAATAAATTTCTCCAAAACAATGCATTTTTATTACAACATATTTTTGTTCAAACCAATACTTTTTGACAACCAGATATTAATGACCTGGCTAGAACTATAAATTTACCCCCAAACTATGTGTTTTCTCAGCAGAAAATAATTTTTCTTATACAAACACATTTTTATTTGAATCAATCCTTTTCTGAAATCAGATATATTTCTGCAGGGGACACTGGGAACCTCTTTACTAAGAAATGTCACTTTGTTTAAAGAAACATGACCTGGGTTCCAAGCTTCTCCAGTGGCTCACCTTAAATATATCTTATTCAAAAATGAGATAAGAACCATTAAGTACAGTCTACTTTGTATTTAGTTAGCAAGAAATGCACACGAGTATAAATAGTGTTTACAGAGTCCAAAGAAATAGATACAGAGTCTTATCTATTGCCAGGGCAAGCACCAGTCAGTGTACTTGGCAGTTTCAAATATAGCACAGACAAGAACCATGTGCATCCTGAGAGATTCTCTGTAAACCCATGAGCATATCACATGCACAAGATTACACCACTCCCATTGCCCTTTTAGTGGAAAATTGTGCTATTATTTTGGGGTTTCTATGCATCTGAAAAAAGAGAAGGCGAGACATACTCTAAAGAAGGATCATGATTATTGCTAGTGTTTTTAAACATAAGCTTTGTCTACTAGCAGATCCACATGAAAGAATGAGTCTGTAACTCTTTGTACATGCACATCTAAGAGAGGAAATGTAGTAACTGACTTAAGGTATATACAGAGTTCCTGGTCTGAGAAAGCTAAATGGCATGAGAGCAGTTTCTAAAAAAAATGATTTATCAGTTAGATGTAATTATAATAGCCATGTTTCCAATGTTTCTTATCTGTTATTTTATTCTTTTTCTTTGTAGCTGCATGCCTACTTGATCATCTTAAGGCCTCAACAAAGATTCATCAATTCTAGAATATCAAGGGACTGCCATCTTTGTCTCAACTACAGTAAATTTATGGTGCCCGAGCTTCCTGCCACCAGTATGAGCACATTCATTTTCCTGTTTCTCAGTCATTTTCATAAAATAATAAAAAGAAAAGCACAAAGGGAATGTTCAAATAATTACACTATGCATTTCTAGACAAAGGTAGCTAGGCAGAGAAAGCTGAACTCTTGGCTGGCAGGTTGTATAGTCATTCAAACTAGTGAATTCTTTTTCAGTGTAAAAAAAAAAGTCCCTGTTTCAATGTACATGAAACAATTTAGGCTAACAATGTGTGAGGTAAGAATTCGTATATTGTAAGAATTTAAAGACTCATTGGAGAGAAAAAAAGCATTGAAAACTAAGTGCCCAGGTTCTTATTAATAAAAATAATCATAATTATTAAGCATTTACCATGTGCAAAGCCCCATGATAACCTCTCTACACCTGTTTTCTTATTTCTATTTTCTGAAAAAGCTGAGAAATAGGTATTCTTATTCCTGTGGATAACTATAGAAAGAGCATATTTTTAAAAACCTAGAGGAGTTTTCCCAGCCCACTTGACTAATGAAAAAGTGGGCTTTGAATAAAACTAGTCACTTCAAAGCCAATGTTTCCCACACTGATATATCAGGGCTGTGCTGCAGATGTCTATAGCTGTTCCACCTATATCTGTCCTGATATATTTGAGCCTGAGTAAGGCTCAAATAAAGATGCTAGCAGAACATTCTGGAAACAAGAAACTCCAATTGAAACACAAAATCACATCTGGTAAGTGCATGGATTGTGTTGAGTACATTTTAGAGATACTGATGGATTGTCTTCACACTTGTTAACTGATTGTCTCAATTCTCATGCAAATGTTTGTGTAGGGTGTAAAGTTTCTTATTAGTGTTAATAGAATCTGGGTTACTAATGGGGGCATTGATTTAGACATGGAGGTAGGATCTGAGGTTATGTCACAAGGAAGGGTTAGCAAGGAAGGTGGATAAGCATCGATAGCAGCTGTATCATTTGTATAGAACTTTTTCAAACAGAAAATGTTTAGAGACAGAACTCATATATCCCAGGCCAGACTCAAATCACTGTATACTGAGGGAGATATCCTTGAACTTCTCATCTTCTTGCCTTTGATATTGTGAGTGCTCGTATTATCAATAGCAGCATCATCATGCCCCATATTTGTGGTCTTAGGGGTTGAACCTAAGAATTTCTGGGAAGCATTCTACTAAGCTACACCTACATTATCAGAGTGTTCTCTTTTCCTTAATGATGCAATGTCCTTCATTGCAACTCTGAACAAAATTAGTACATGTCATTGCATCTCACTTAAAAATAAGAGCTCTGTATTGCTGCTGGTGGTTCATGCCTTTAATCTCACTACTCGGGAGAAAGAGGCAGGCAGATCTCTGTGATTTTGAGGCTAGCCTGGTCTACGTTCTAGAACATCCAGGGCTACACAGAGAAACTTTCTCAAAAAAAAAAAAAAAGGGAGAAAGAAAGAAAAGTACTGACATTAAGAAATATCAAGTGTCTGCCCAATGACACAAATCTTGAATAACTGTGACTTATGTTGAGTGTTAATTATCTATGAAAAATTATCCAGATTCCTAACTGGTAGTCAAACCCAGTTTCCTGCTTCTATCTTAGTGCCTTTCACAGGAGATGTTCCCCTGGAGAGATGATGGAGCAGAGAGTAAGAATTTGAGAGCTATGCTAGGCTACCTCAGTCCTTCATAATACATGGAACATTTCAACATAAAGTGGAAAAATGGCAGCTCTGTATGGTGGCTTTGGCTTCTACTGTTTCCAGAAAGTCCAGAGAGCTGGGGACCTGCAGCAATAGTTGCTGTAGGTGGTACAGAGCCATGCACAGCTGAGTTAAGCTTCACAGTCAGATGTTGCCATGTGGGCAAGAAGCAAAGGTAGGCTGAACAAGTGAAGAAATATTCATGGATGTAGGGGAGCCTAAAATATTAGGCTCAATCCAAATACCCACTTGATCCTTAGGAAAAGCAAGTCCACAATGAAAATGCAGTTTACTTTGAGAACTGTGTTACGTGCATGGTAAGTTTGAAACAGCATAATTCATAAAGTTCCAATTTCTTTGGATGTAGTGTTCTCATCTATAAAATGCATGGAATGGAACTGATGATTTTCGGAGGCACCTTCCAGACTGTGCTGTGACACAGTCACTTCTTAACATTCCTTGCCACCTGGTGGTCACAGATACAGAAAGTATCTTAAATGCTCCATTTTTCCATGGCAGCGGAAGGAAGCTGACTGGACCCAGTGACTAGGTTTTCTGAAGCCAAGGCCTCTGCTTCCTCTCCAACAGGTGTGGGGTTCCCTATAATTTGTTTTCACACAGAATGCCAAGGCTCTAGCCTGTTTGCAGATAACCTCAGCATGGGGCCAAGCAGATTGGCTGGGATTTATCTATAGTGCAGAAAACCCCCCTTAATTCAGAGGGAAACTATCATTGTCTGTGTTTGAAGTTATACAGTTTGGGTTTCTTCTATCTCTGTGGTCTCTATTAGATGTCCAGCTAGTCTAAATATTCCTGTATTTTCCTCTTACTTTTACCCTGTGGTTAGGGAGCACACAGTCCTCACCACTGTCTTCTTTCTACCATCCTAAAAGTCTACTATATTGAAACAGCACTGACATTTCTTTGAGCAGCATATATTGACCATATTGACACCACAGAAAGGTTTGCAATCCTGGGAGCCTTTTATGCCACCTCTCTTCAATCTCATTTGCTACATGGACTCAAATCTGAGGCTTCATGACAGCCTGCATGATCCACTAGAGAAAACCCATATCAAAAGTAGAGTGGGGGGGGGAAATGAAGCTCTGGAGAAATGAACATGAGGGAGACATGGGACAGAGGTTCTCAACCTGTGTGTTCTAACCCCTCTGGGGTCATATGTCAGTCACCCTGCATATCAGATAGTTGCATTATGATTCACAACAGTAATGAAGTTACATTATAAAGTAACAGCAAAATAACTTTATGGTTGGGGGGGTCACCATGTGAAGAACTGTAGTAAAGAGATACAGCTTTGGGAAGGTTGTGAATCACTGGCATAGGGATTGAGAAAGCAGTAAAAAGAAAGAAGAGGTCCAACAGTGAGTGTCCAAAGGGATAAAACATAAGAGAGCAAGGAACTTAAGGAAAATGCTCTAAATCACTTCTCCAGTAGATTCTTAAGATTTAAGGAAACTCCAAACATATGAAAGCATAGTGTCCTATCCTCTGCATCTCTTGCATGCGTATGACTTCCACCATTGTGTACTTTGATAATCTACTAGGTATACCACAGCAGCCCTTCAGATTATAGATTTGGACACATTGTTAAGGAAAGGTCTTTTCATCAGCATCAAAGGTCAGACATGCAGTCACCTGGATGAGTTAAGACCAGATGAATGTTCATGCATTAACTCACCCTTTTAAATAATAAACGTGAGTGCTTATTATGTTCAAGAGCTTTATAAGGCCTGTGTTTTATCCTTGTACTGACAGCTCATAAGCTATTTGGGAAAATGAGACATCAAATTGCAGCACAAATTCAGAGTAATTTCACAGAGGGATTTAACTTTAAGTACAAAATGAATGGTATAAACAATAATTGCTGTGAGTTCATGCAGAGATGATGCTTGGATGACTAGGGTAAGTTATGTTGAAGAGGTGAGTTGGCTTTAATAAATGGGTTGAAATTATAAGAAAGAAGAGAGTGGAGACAATCTTAGACATGAGGAATATGTCAAAAGTGCAGAAGAAGAATGAGCTTGCCATGAGTAATCAGTACACCCAGTTTAACTGAAGGTGACTGTTTCCAAGAGCAATTAGTAGAATAGTACTTCAGAAATGTAGATCAGAATTTGATGTGAGCAACACACTAAAGCAAAAAAAAAAAAAAACTGACAGGAAGGCTACATGATGGAAGTTGAAGTTGAGATTTTAGAGTGATGGTGACTAGAGTGATATAGTGTAGTTGGGTGTGAGATGTAGTCCTTCATGGGAGACCCTCATTGCCTTTTGTAATCTCACAGGTAGTACAATTATGAGGGTTAACTTCAGAAAATAGGGAGCAGTTATTCACGAGCACTTGTGGGAAGTAGTGAGTTTTTGTCATTAGAAATGGAGGGAGAAGGTATAGAGACATAATTCAGAGAGTTTATATATGAGACTTTTATAGCTAGAAGAGTATAAAGAAAATATCAAACAGGTCTATGTATAAAAGAATGAGCAAGGTAGTCACTATGGAAAACAAGACAGGAAAACAATCAGTGGGCCTCCACATTTTAAACATTTATTTGTTTTTATTTTATGTGTACAGCTGATAGCCACATCTATAAAAGTGTGCTGTGTATGAGCCTTTGGCCAAGAGAAGCAAAAGCGTGTAATAAATTCCCTGTAACTGGATTTCCAGACAGTGTGAATGGTCATTTTGATGCTCAAAACCAAGTCTGGGTCCTCTGCAAGAGCTGCAAGTGCTCTTAACTACTGAGCCATCTTTCCAACCCCAAACTTAATTGTTCGAATATTTATGTATTTAATGTGTGTGGGTGGGGAAAAGATGGGGGGAAGAGAGCTCACATGAGTGTACACCATGTTGGTTCTCTCCTTCCTTCCACCATGTGGTTCCCAGGTCATAGAACTTGGGGAGTTTTACCCACTAGGCCATCTCACTGGCCCATGATGTTGAACTTTTCAGAGACATGTGCAAGTATCTCCAAGCTGAAGCTTCAACATCCTCCATATCTGCCTTTCTGGTGGCATGTCAAATTCTTTCTCCCTTCACAGCAGTGGCTGTCAACAGAGAATTACTTTTAGAGATCCTTTGTCTTAGGTTAAGCAAACCCTAAACTCTAGGTCAGGTTCTCCAGGAGTATATATATGTAATGTTAAAGCCATTCTGATAAATCTACTGTGTAGTTAAGGTGGAGCTACATTCTTTACAAGAATTAGCTGCATGCATTTTCAGTATGTCTTCCTTGAGAAAAAAGTATTCTTAAAAGATTGGCTTAAGCTAGTGCAAATATGGGAAGTAGCACAAACTTTTATATTTGTTTAATTACTCAACAATATGTACTTTGTATCAGAGAATCAAAAATCCTGATATAAACACACACACACCTATGAATACCTGATTTTCGACAAAACAGCTAAAAGAATACAATTGGGGGAGGAAAGTATCTTCAACTAATGGTGCTGCAACAATTGGATGATGGTGAGTAGAATACTGCAGATAGACCCATGTCTATCGCCATGCACAAAACTCAAGTCCAAATGGATCAAAGACCTCAACATCAATCCAGCCACACTGAACCTCTTAGAAGAGAAAGTAGGAGGTACCCTTGAACAATTTGGTATAGGAGACTGCTTCCTGAACATAACTCCAGGAGCACAGACACTGACATTAACAATTAATAAATGAGACCTCCTCAAGCTTAGAAGCTTCTGTAAGGCAAAGGGCACAGTGGACAAGACCAAATGGCAGCCCACAGACTGGAAAAGAATTTCACCAATCCTATATCTAACAAAGGGCTGATATCCAAAATATACAAAGAACTAAAAAACTAGTCAACAAAACACCAAATAACACTATTAAAAATGGAGTACAGTACTGAATAGAGAACTCTCAATAGAGGAAATCAAAAAGGATGAAAGACACTTAAGAAAGGGCTCAACAACCTTAGCTATCAGGGAAACGCAAATCAAAACAACTTTGAGATATCATCTTACTCCTACCAGAATGGCTAAAATTAGAAACACCAATGACAATTTATGCTGGAGAGGATATGGAAAAAGGGGAACACTCCTCCACTGCTGGTGGGAGTGAAAATTCATGCAGACATTTTAGAGATCAGTATGGTGGTTCTTCAGGAAAATGGGAATCATTCTACCACAGGACCCAGCAATCCCCCTCTTAGGCATATACCCAAATGATCTATATCCATGCAACAAAGACATGTACTCAACTATGTTCATAGCAGCATTATTAGTAATAGCGAAAACCTGGAAAGAACCTAGATACCCCTCCACTGAAGAATGGATAAGGAAAATATAGCACATCTACACAATGGAATACTACTCTGCAGAAAAAAAAATAATGGAATCTTGAAATTCTCAGGCAAGTGGATGGCACTTGAAGAAACCATTCTGAATGAGGTAACCCAGTCACAAAAAGAGGAACATGGTATGTACTCCCTCATATATGGGTTTTAGACCTAGAGCAAAGGATCACCAGCCTATAATTCACATCACCAGAGGAACTAGGATACATGGTGTATTCTAAGAGAGTCATATAAAGACCCTCACTAGAAGGGGGAAGGGACAAGTCCCCCAGATCACATGGGAAATGGAGGGGCAGTGAATAGAGGGAGATTGAGCTAGGGTAGGAATAGAAGACAGGAGAAAGGGAGAGAGAGAGGAAGGGAGGGAGGGAGAGAGAGAGAGAGAGAGAGAGAGAGAGAGAGAGAGAGAGAGAGAGAGAGCAAACATAAAAGAGGGAGCCATTATTGGTTTGATGAAAAAACTGAACCTAAAGAAAGGTCTAGAGATGTACAAGACTGCTGCCAATTAACAATTTGAGCAACCATGGAAAGGCTACCATAAGTGCCCTTCTGGGATAGTGAGATCAACAACTAACTTAGCCACCATCATGGAGCTCTCATCTAGTACCTGTTGGAAATAGAAGCAAACACCCATAACTAAACACTGAGTCGAACTAAAACCCAGATGCAGAAGGAGAGGACAAGACCAGGCTGCAGAAACACATAAAGACAGATGACCTGAACAAGGAGGAGCTAACGGGCCCCCAGACTGATAGCTGGGAATCCAGCATGGGACTGACTCAGGCCCCCCTGAATATGGGTCTCAGCTAGAAGGACTGAGCAGTTTAAGGGACCTCAGACAGTGGAACTAGGATGTATTCCTGGTGCACAAAAGGACCTTGCAGATACATCCCCCATGGAGGGATACCTAGAGACTGGAGAGAAGTCCTAGTCCTTACTTCAAACGACTTGACAGATAAAAATAACCCCAACTGGATTGCATTGTGATACATGTGGAATTGGGGTGGGTGGATGGGAGGGAGGGTGGTCAGGGTGCATGTGAGAGAGGAGAGAGGATAAGAGGGAGGGAGGGAGGGAAAGAGGTAGAGGGATCTGTGATGGACATGTAAAATTAAAAAAAAATTAAAAAGTGAATATATTAGGACTTGGGATATTAACATAAGACTAATGTACTTTGTATCAGAGAATACATTAAGATTTAGGATATTATCAGACTAATAACAACATAATAACATTAAGTAAGATGATAATAATAATAATAATAATAATAATATTACTCTCTTAAAACTTAAGTCCCAACTAGTAGGAATGAGAAGAAGAGGTCTAGAAGATGAGATTCTACATGACAGATTATTTCCCAGACTGTTAAAAGTTGGATTGAACACCATCTGAAAGCAAGAGAGTATGGAGTAAACATAGAAGCAGGAGGACCATTTTCTGGGGCCATGAGATAGGCTTACACAAGGACCCCAAATCTTTAGAATGGTTTAAGCTAAAGGTGATTGTGATATGCGAAGAAAAGAAAATGTATGTGTGGTATTTGAGGTTTTCTAGGAGATGGTAATTATTTTTAGCTTTATTCCATAGAAAATGAGAAGCAAGAGAAAACCAAATATCGGAGTGAAGATGCAACTTAGGTTTCAGAAAGGATATCTATCATCTTCACTCAGTGTAGAGGCTGAGGCAGAGTGAGGGAGATTCTGTCAATTCTAGGTCCAATGGCAATTACAAATGTTGACTATCCCAGTTCAATGCCTTAGCGTACCCCTCTTAGCTTTTACTTTTGTACCATAGCTTCATTGTCATGTCCCTTCCAAGTTGCTTAGATTTCTCCAGATATGAAGTGCTTCATATACCCTTCAATGGTTCTGCTTTGAATTTGGAAATTTCCAGTGTTTATTTTGTGTATATCACAGAATATGTTTTTGCCACCCTCTTTCATCCCCATCATCTCCCTATTCAAATTTGCTGTTTTGTTGTGTATGCCCCATCCTGGCACCTGGGCCTGACACCCACCTAAGCATGAGACCCATCAAATCTGCTTTTATTTATCAAACACCAAGCTTTTGGACATGCCCTTACAAACTCCAGAATATGTTCACTTCCCACCCCTCTTCCCCTTTCCCAGCCCTGGTTATTTTTTACCTTTCATCATATTATTGCAAGAGCTCCCTAAATCCAGTGCTAATATTGCAAGAAGAAGACTCCCTCTAATGTGAGGATAAAGTGAGAACTCTCAGCTTAAATCTCTCTGGCTCTGAGTCTGTTGAACTAAAACTCACACTGGTCCATATGGGATCAAAAGATGTTCCTTGAGGTTTCACATCTTGCTGCTTCCCTCTCCTCTGCATGAGCCAGCCATTCTTCGTGTCCTCTCTAGCATCAGGAAGATTGTTCACTGTGGTCCTCATAACACTTCTCCTGCCTTACTTCCTCCTCCTACAGTACTCAACTCCTTTTTAATGTTCCTCTTTAATGTACTTTTCAGCTTACCCAACATTTTGATACAAATGCCTCCCACAGTCCTGTGATTTTATTTCTTCCCTATGATTCACCCTACCATGACATTTATTATAGTGTATTTGCTCACCTCTAATTCTCATATATCTGCTAATTTTTAAAATACAAGTATTGTGTCAATTTTGTTCATTTTCTCCTTAGCATAATGCCCATATCATAGTAGATGCATAATGGATAGCTTTTGAATCACTTTGAAATTATTGTATTATAAACAACCTGGAGGCAAGCACAGTGAGCCACACACATTCATTTTCCATGCTGTGAAAACTGAGCAAAGAAATAACTGTGAATAATATTTATTCAGTTTTCATTCTAGTGTCCATGGATCAACCACTAGAAAGTAGGACACTCACTCCAATCAGTCCTGCCTGAGAGAACTGACTGAGAACAAAAGAGTGAGAGGGATGACTAAAGTTAATACAATGCCTGTCTCCTTAAAGGTTCATTACTCGAATAACAAGTGTGAATCTATCACAACCATCAAACTTCAAAACAAGAATAAAATGAGTGGACAATGATGGGAAGACCCCAGTCATAACATCTGAGTTAGGCTGAGTTAAATATAAAAGATTAATGATAATATCTTTTATATTTTCCTAATTCCATACAGTCCTTAGTTTACCATTCTTTTAAAATTATTTTCTTTTATCTGTACAAGTGTTTTACCTGATTACATGTAAGTATACCATGTGTGTTCCTGGAGCTCTTAGAGATCAGAAGAGGAATTCAGGTCTTCTGGAGTTGGAGTTACAGATGGTTGTGAGCCACCATGCAACTAGGAATCAACTGAGGTCCTCTGGAATAGTAGCCAGTGTTCTTAACCTCCGATTCATCTCCCCAGCCCTTGCTTTACCATTCTTATGTGTTCTTGGAATTTTTGCAATGTAGACATCTACTCAAGAGAGGATCTACAACTTTGCTCATCAGAGAAGATTAAGATGGACTTCTGCTGCTTCTATGCTTAGAGAATAAAGTGCTTCAGGGAGAGGGAGAGGTATTTGAAAACTTTTGGACTCTCTTCCCTTTAGGTCTCTTGCTCTTTGCCATCTAAAAGATGCCAGATAATCAGCATCTCACAGCACTGCACCATCAGGGCTGTGGCTTTTGTTCATTCTTTCATGGGAGGACATTTCAGGGCTGCAGCCACACCCACTGAGACATGAGAGTGAATGAAAAGAGGATTTAGAGAGCACCATGTAATGATGAAGTGCAGGCCTGAGAAGAATAAATTCTAGACTCCTGTTACACTGCCAAGCAAGGGACTGAGGAATGGGTAAAATTCACCTATTACTTGCAATCAGATAAGTATGTTATCTTTATTTTTGTTAAATTACAAGTAACTCACGAGAGGAAGAAAAAAGAACTTTCTTTTAAAGTGTCTTATGTTTTAAAGTACAGAATTAGAATAATTTGAGGAAGACTGTTCTAGGAATGGTGGGGAGATGGTTGAGTTGGCCAAGAGCCAGCCATACCATGCTTCTTAGTTAGGGTTACTATTGCCACGATAAAACACCACTACCAAAAGCAAGTTGGTGGAGTGTATTTGGCTTACACTTACATATTGTTGACCATAATTAAAGGAAGGCAGGACAGGAACTCAAACTGAACAGGAACCTAGAGGCCCAGAGCTGATGCAGAGGCCAAGGAAAAAATGCCACTTACTGACTTACTCATGTCTTGCTCAGCCTTCTTTCTTACAGAACCCAGGACCACTAGCCCAGGGATGACATCATCCACAATATGCTGGGTCCTCCCCCTCCCTGCTCAATCAATAAATAGAAAAAGAAAAATGTCTTAAAACTGTATCTTACAAAGGCATTTCCTCAATTGAGGCCACCTCCTTTCAGATCACTCTAGCTTGTATCAAGTTGACATAAAATTAGCCAGGACCACATGAGAGCATGCGAATTTGAGTGTGAGGCCCAGGACCCATATAGTAAACACGCAGCATGGTGAAACACTCTTGAAATCCTAAAACTATGAAGGGGTGCAAGTCTTTGGAGGATTTCTGGCTAACTAATGTAATCTACTTAGTAAATTGAAGGCCAATGAGAGAGCCTGCTTCAAGTTAAACAAGGATTGAGCCTGAAGGAACAACACTAGTAGTCAATCTCTGACCTTTACATAACATGCCCCCATGTTCACTGAACCATGTACAAACACCTATGTACATAAACACAACTTCTCTAATAATTTAACTATAACCTAATGAATATGAAGTTGTGTTAGAAGTATCACTGGAAGGGGCTTGGTGTGATTTCATCTAATCTGTAGAGGAGCTGCTCTTAACCCTCCTTTGCTACATCTGTACCTGGCATCATCCCTGAATTCATAGGAAAATACTTGATGAGCCTGAATGGGTGGGGTCTGGAAGAGCAGTTATTTGTAGCCTGCTTCTGCCCTGGTACACTGCCTCTTTAAGGTGGTCACAGGACTCAGAATAGGATAGCCAGATAAGAAATGTCACTTTGAAATACCATGTCCCACTAACCCATAAGTTCTCTCTGGACTATGGAACCAGAAGCTACCTATTGGAGAAACATCACAGTTATCCTTGTTAGCATCCATTGAGGAACTATGGAAACACAAAGAAGCATCACTACTCTCACCCATGACCAGCTAGATTTCTGGCAGACACACTGTTTCCCTCTTTTCAGACTCATTTAACTCACATTATCAATGTATTCTAAACGATGTTTATTGTTTGTGTGAAATAACAAATTTAAATCATGCATATTTATCATAAACAAAAAGTCATATCCAAGTTCCTCTTGAGTTCTATATAGTCAGTCAGTTCTAGTTTTCTGAACATGTGGACTCTGCAGACACATATACAACAAATCCTTCTGGAAAATACCAGGAAAATTTGTACCAGTCCATAAAACGTACACGTTGTTGTTATTATTCATTTACAATTCAGTATGACAAGAATTTACAAACATATTATTTCTATTGTGTTTGAGTTATTAGAATGATTTGGGGCTAGGGAGATGGCTCTACTCTGTGGGCAAAGGTGCTTGTTGCATAGGTGTGAAGAACTGATTTGAGTCCTCAGAACCCACATAAAAGCACAACACATAGTGAGTGCACCTGGGGTCCCATCACTTCTTCCAGTAGATGGAAGGGAACACACAGGACCTGGAATCTCATGGTCCTGTCTGACTGGTGCATGCCACAGGAAAATGACCGAGAGACCTCCCTTAAGGTGGGATGTGAAGAATGACCCCCTAGGTGGTCCTCTGATCTCAGCAAATATGTTGTAGCATGTGACTGTCCTCATTTACATGCATTAATGTATATGCATGCATGAATACACATAAACCTGAGAGAGGAGAGAGAGAGAGAGAGAGTATGATTTCAAGTATAAGGGATGTTGTTTGCAACTTCCTTTGTAGTATACTGGTGTACACAAACATACTAGTGTACACAAATTCTGGGAGCACCCCAGAATCTGAGGGTCCATAAAGGCATAGAGGTTCTTAGAACCCATCCCTTACTGACCCTAGAGGGCAGGTAGATGGCTTTGAATCATACCCTTTTCTTGGACTTCTCAACTGACACTTCCTCCAAATTATGGGTCGTATTTCCCATTCTTTCTTATTCTTTTTGTATGTGATATGAAAAGAGTCATACAAGCTCGCTTAATCCTTTTCTTCTCTGCAAACCAAAGATACTGGTACTTAACACATAAGAATGCTGTTAAGAGGAAATGCCAAGAAGTAATGAAAGTCACATCCACGGACTTTGTAATAGGTCTTAAGTAAGAAAATGTGCTTAGGACCAGCAAATGCCAAGTCCCCAGTTGTCCTTGCTGCTTCCTGGTAGACAGCTTCATTCACCCTTTATTGGGTGTACCAGTGAAGCCAGCACACAAAACACAAGGAAGAAAAGCTTGGAGGAAAAAATGTGCATGCATTTTAAATTGTGGTTGTCATTGTGAGTCAAAGCAATTTGATGTTGAATCAAAAGATGTGTCAGCCTCAAAGCAAAGAGGTCTTTTTCACTCTCCATTGGTGGAAGTCCTTAAACCTTCTCAGCAAAAAGGCTCCACATATTGCCTTGTGGTGAATGTTTGAAAAGCAATATATATATCACTGGAGCACAGCTATCCTCAGCTTCTCCTTTGGTATCTGATTATCAGATTTAAAAAGAAGCCATGAGTATGAGGCATAGGCTACATGTCACACTGGACATGAATCACTTAGTTTGGGCCATACTAGTCTCAGTGTCTTTGCACATGAGAAAAAAATGAATGTTTTATGGATGTCCAAATCTGAGATACAGATTCTACACTCTGGGAAAAATAAGCCTCAATAGGCTTGACAGCTGACCTAGAGCATGCTCAGTTAATATCTCCCGACAGCCAGCCTAGATCAATAGTAAGAGCATGCTCAGTAAATATTTCTTGACAGCCATCCTGGGTTTGCTAGAGAGCCTGGAAAATAGCAGATGAGAGATGACATGGACCAATGAACAGCAACCATGTCACCTCATCAGATACTGGCTCAGTGGATCTCCTCCCCTGGGACAGGGTTGAGGGGTATATAAAGCTTACCTCTTCTTGGAATAAACTGAGCTTGTTTCAACTTGTTCCCAATGCCTGTGTCATTGGTGTCACACCTACTTTCCCCCACCCCTAAGGGACATCCTTCAGGACCCTGCAACACTACACTATATTTTTTTTCTTAGTTGTTACTAAAATACAAACTGAACAACTTAAGGTAAGAAAGGTTTTAGAGAATTCAGTGTATGGCTGTGTAGTTGGAATAGCATGGCAGCAGAATGCTGCTTGCATGACTGACCTCTGTGAAGAAGAGAAATGAGAAACGCTGGCTTTCACCTTTGCCCCATCATGTTCCAACCAGGGACCCAAACTACAGAACAGCACCACTCACATTTCAGGGAGAGGTGCTTTCTCCACAGCCCAATCTCTGGAAGTGAACTCACAAACATTCCCAAAGGTGTGTCTTATCAGTCTCGCAGGTGACTCTAAGTTGAACCAACCTGTTGATGACCATTGATAGATACATGCTGCTACCCAGGTGGGAAACTTGAATTTGAAGATATGTTTTTATGATTCTAGAGCCCGACCACCACTTCAACTTTGTGCTACATAGAAACCTTCTTTTTCCAGAGCAAGTAACAGTTTAGAAGACAAATTGTCTTAGTTCAGTTTAGGCCTAATCTTGTTTTTAGACTTGTTTCTTCCAGTGTCAGCCACATATAGATGAAGAAAAAATATAAGACAAGGAAATTAAGTAAATGATATGACAGAATGTGAAGACTTCCCATGGAAGGCCTCACCCTCTTTGGGGAGCAGAAAGGGGATTGGATGAGGTTGGGGGGTTTAGGGGAGGATGGGAGGGTGAGATAACTGGGATGGACATATAAAACAACCTTGTATTAATTTTAAATTTTAAAAAAGAGGGGAGAGTATGAAGTAAATGGAGGAAAGATTACAAGGAAGAAATTATTTGCTAGAGAGACCACAGAGCCAACCCTTTCCCCAGAGGCTATTAGGAGGACTGAAGGTGTCAATAGTATGATATGCACTGTGGTCCAGGGCAGAAACTTTGTAAGTAACACACACCAGCATAAAAGGCAAGGCTCTAGAGATCACAAGGCATCACCAACATGTGGAGCTATCCTGAATGTGCATGGAGAGGTTGGTTAGAAGTCCCTAGGGGAAAAAAAAAAACATCTTGGTCCCAGACGGCCTTTCCAAGCAAGCTTGTGAAGAGCTCGGCCGGGATAAGCAAAAGGCTGGGTGCCATGGCATTTGTTTTCCATTGAATAGGTTTAGGGCTTCTGACATGAATGATTAATCACAGCATCGCAGACGCTGACGAACACAGGAAGGAGTCCGTGCAAAACGGATGGTGCTCGCAGCCTATGCCAAACAGCTGCTACGTAGCCCCACCCTCCTGCCCTCTCTGCATCCCCTCAGGTCCTCACTTCTTGCCTCTCTCTCTCTCTCTCTCTCTCTCTCTCTCTCTCTCTCTCTCTCTCTCTCTCTCTCTCTCTCTCCTTTGAACTCTGTCTTTCTCTCCCTTCTGTCTTCAAATCCCATCTTCTCTCTCCTCTTCCCACTTTCATGGTCCTTCTCTTTCCCCTCAGGCATTCTTCACCAGTTTTTCTCATCCACCTCCTGACTTACATCTATGGCAGGTTGGGTAGTAGTGGATGGAGGAGTTCCGCTACTATTTGGTCACCCAAGCACATAAGAGACAACATGGGCAAACCTTGATTGGGTTGAAGCTGCCCTCACTCATCGCATCCTTATGTACAGAAGCAATGATGCAGAAAGTAGCCTTCAATGACAGTTCTACAAAGCTTCTTGAGCACTTTTATGTGAAACACGTATAGGACTGTCTGAAGGGCTGAGGCTCTGAGTAAATCACACCTGTAGACACCTGCCCCACCCCTGCTCTATCTCCTGCTTCTACTGTGTAATGAATGTCACAGTACCTTTTCCCCTTGACTTATTTGGACCTTAGAAAACCATTTGCTGCAGTTTCCTTTTGAAAATGATACAATTCCTGTTCTTTGAGGAGCTACAGCCAAAACCCAGGGCTCTGATTTTCCTTTGTGATTCCTGACTTAGTGGTCCCTGGCAGTGTCAGCAGCCCCAAGAACCTGAGTCATCTCAGAAATGTTTGGAGATGGTGACTGTTAATTCTTACTGGAGTTTCTGATCCAGCAGCCTTAGCATGAAGTTGAGTAAGTTTCCAGATGCTGCTGACATCGTGAGGCTGGAATTAGAATGGAGAACTATTGCTATAAATGACTTCTTTGGGCTCATAACCTATAGCTCTTTTTTCATGTGTAAGTGCATTTCTTTCTTTTTTCTTTTTTATATACATTTATTATTTATATATATTTATGTTTATATATATTTATAAATATATATTTATTATTTTTTCTTATTTTACATATTGATCCCAGCTCCCTCACCCTTCTTCTCTCCCATCCCATCCACCCCACTCTACAGGGAGGGTGGTGGTTTAGCAAATCCTAAGATTAGTCTTAGTGATAATTAGTAGGAAATGCTGCTAACAAAACTGATCAAATATCACAAGAAGTATATAATAAACCATGAAAGTCATCTAAGACAACGTTCTGAGCTAGCAACATATCACTGAAATCTCACATTCCAGCCCACACACATTTCTTGATAAGACTCATTTCCCTGTCCAGTATGAAAGGAGTAAACTCTTATCTAGCTTTGTCATAGAGATTTGATTTTCACTGCATTGTGTCAGAGGTAGAGTGCATAAAATAGTATAACTTGTCTTCTCGAAGGTGTGATTTGTCTGAGAAAGAAAATGTTATGGAAAAAAATGAAATCACAGACTGAAGTATTCAAGTTAAGGGAATTAGCAAGCTTGAAAGACTTCCACCTGTCTAAATGGCAGTTTGACTACCCACCATCAGATTGTCCTCTTAGAAGGCTAAAATGAAGGAGCCATAGTAATTGAAACTGGATGTTATTAGTTATGTAATTTTAGGCTATTCAGATTTAATTTCACCATTACATTATGAAAACAGCTATGTTCACAATAGTTGTAGGGACTGGGGAGATGGCCCAGAGACTAAAAACATGTGTTATTCTTGCAGAGGACCTGGGTCTGCTTCCCACCATCTACATGACAGTTGACAACCATCTGTAACTCTCCAATTTCAGTTCCAGGGAATCTGATGCCCTCTTCCAGCTTCTAATGCACAGCCATGCATGTGGGAAACATACATACATGTTAGGCAAAACACTCATACACACACAAAAAAATTAATATTTAAAATGTTATAAAGAAAAGGCCATTCAGAATAAATACACAATGACTGAAGTTAAGCTCTTCTGCTATTATTATTACTATTATTATCATCATCATTATTATTATTATTTTACCTTATCATACATCTGCATGTCTGTGGTAATAACTACAGAATTTCTAGGTGGTCAGAATGACAGTAAAGTGAAATTTAGCAATATTCTCATTGGGAGATAGACTTCACAAATGACACTAGATCCTTAGAACACAGTTCAAAATGACTGCCTTTTCAAACACAGGTCCAACAGGCTAAAGGCTGATGAAGGAACTGTATTACAAATTCACATAAACAGTTCTATGTGGTGCTGCCCCCAACCACTGTGAAGTTAATCCATCAGTCTTTGATAAGGAGACTGTATCTGTCTCAATGAATCTGAGCATATTCCATAAGCTTAAGTTCAGAAAGGAGAAGGAAGGACCTTTGCCTCTGATGAGAACATGCCAGCTTTAAGTCCTGTGGCTAGATGATTGCTGTAATGCACTTGGTCCCAGAAAGCTGGGCTGTCACATTTACCTAATGGATGGAAGCCTGAAAAAACTTCAGAAATATCAAAGCTTACTATTTTTCCAGTAACATTAATTCACTTATCCTACCCATAATTTTTAAAAACTTGTTCATTAAGCTATTAAAATATCTTTTTATAGAATATAAGAAATGTAGTTGCTTGTTCATGACTACAAGAGTCTCTAAAGCTTTGTATCTCCAGAGGCTTCCTTTTTTATCAGTTGTACCTGAGTGCCTTATTAATATAGTTTTTGCATATAATTTCCCTTGGTGCTTCTTTGTTGTTCTTTTTCTTAAAGAACATATGATTGGAGCAAAATAACTGCTAGCATTTAGTAATCCATTTAAATAGTCTACATAGATGGCAAGGTTAGGGCAGTCATAGGTACAGTCCATCATTTTCTTGCTACTGATGCACAACCTGGACAGGATGAAGCCATAGAGTAACATCCATTTCTTCTCTCACTCACTGTCAACCAGCTACTGAGATCTTCCTTCTTAGGACATCCTCATGTACCAAGCACCTTTCCCAGGTGAAGTCTTTAGTCTGGATTCCACTGTGGCCATTTCTGCCTTCCTCATCAGTGTCTGTCTCCAACAGTACAGGCCTGTCTCCATTCCACATGAGCCTGGTAGGGTAGTCTGAGAGTGGGTAGGCACCTAACACTTCACAATTTCTCAGAAAGAAGGGATCTCACCCAAACTCTATTAGTGAGGATTTTTTCATTTGTATAGTTGAATGTTAAGTGAAACTGACACATAAGTACATAGGCATTGCTATAATTGTTTTAACGTCTTCACTATTCTTCCCATACCAGCCTCACACAAGCAAATTCCCAGCAGTGGATCTGAAGATAAGAAGACAATTGTTCATGGTGCATTCCGGGTAAAAGAGTCTTTGTTATACATCTAGTTCATAGCCTTTTCATATGTTCCAATCATGACTAAGAGCGAATTTTAATAATTCATATCACAAGTCAAAATTAAAGGTAAAAATCTTTGCATAAACCATGATATAAAGTTATTACTATTGTGAACAATCTCAATTTAGCAACTAGTGCTTGAAATTGTCATCCTTGGTCACAGGTACCAAAAGCATCCAAAAAGTTTAAAATACTCAGGCAAGTTCTCAAGTAAAAACTAAGTTTTCTTGGAGCATTGTTAGTGTACCTGGTTACAGACAGAGGAACAGCTCAGACTAAGGTTACCTGACAGTAAAGACCCTTCCTTCAAGGGAAAGGCTGTTAGATGCTTGCCTGTGCTCTGTCAGGACAACTTTACGTAATAGATTAGGAAAGATGAGTCGATTGCTTGAGTGAAATTTGAAAGGATATGTGGTCTGAATATATAAGGACAAACCTCAGTGTGTTACTTACATATGCGGCTCACCTTCTGGTAGCAACTTGGACGGTCTTCTAGTTTCTTCCCATGCAAACTAAGGTAAAGGAAAAACAATGAAATCTTAAAAAAAAAATAGTTTGAATTGTAATAAAGCATAGGTTTAGGCTTTTCAACCCAGTTCCCTGACAATGAAGGCATAAACACAATGATTTTTTTAGAGGCAACATTCCTTTGTAGTGTATACTTTATGAAATGTGGCAGAGAACACACATGTTGTATTAACTCTTTTTCCTAGGAAAATCTAAACAAATATCTTTATCCCAGAAGGGCATCAGTGATGACAGACTAAAGCAATCATTCTGCCAAAATCCAACATAAGGAAACAAAGAGCTTATTTGGCTTATTTACAAACTATAAATGAAATGTTGCTTACAAGAGCACAGGTAACAATGAAACAGCTTCACCAACTCAAAATCCCACATCATGATGAATGATAAATTCCTGTAAGTTGCATTATAGAATGCCATTGCCACTTAGGTTTCTACTTTCACAGTTATATAGTGAACTCTTGTTTGTTTTGGTCATCATGTAGCTTTTGCTTACTAGAGTATGTGTTGTGGCTATAATTCTTTATACAATGCTTTGTTTTTCTGGATGGAAGTAGAAAAGTGTACCTCTTTTAGTGTCTTACAGGCTTCTGATTTTTACTATTTCCAAGAAAGAAACTTCCACCCTGGCTCCATTCCTTAGTTCAATATCTATATTTTCTGTCTGAAGTGTCTCTGGAAATTCCAGGTGAGTTCAGCTTCACCAAAATGGACACTGGTGGAACTTGTTTTTGTTGTTGTTTATTTTATTTTATTTTGTTTGTTTCTACCCTAAGACTCATCTCCCATCATTTGGGGCAACCTCATGTGTTAATATTTTGTTAATGACCTTTACTTTTCTTTCTGATTCTTTTTGTTTGATTCTGAATGCTCAATAAAAGACTATTTTATGGGGATTTCTGCTTTGTAAATTACTATGGATTTTGTCCTTGGCTTATTCATATGGTCAACATGTGTTTGGATAGTGATTATAGAAATATTTATCTATTCTCTGTAATTATCTGTTTCCTTCAAACTTTTCTTTCTTTCCTGTTCCTTTCTTCCTTTTCTCTCCCTCCATCTCTCCTATGGCCTCTGTAGTTATCTATACACACACACACACACAATAAGCAAATGTAATTTTTTTGGAAAAGAAGACTGAGAGACAAAACTAAGTTACTAAAAACTTCTTCACATGAATTTCACTAAAAAGGAGGTCTTCTGTATGCCAGTCACTGTTGTATCCAATGTAAGGTAATGGCTATTTTTATTCTTTAGTGTTTTCTCATTTCATTCACAAGGGATAGTGTAAAGCTGTTAAAAATAACCAAATGCAATCAACCTCCACAGTCAAGGCCAGGCTTCAACCATGTATATCTTTTAATAATGTATCCCAGCTCTCTCCTATGTCTCAGTGTTAAATGCTGCTGGCAGGAGAAAAGACAAACAAAACATCAGGATCTCCATCAGTCCATAGGATGATGCAGAGAATGACCATCAAGATCACTTAGAGCCCGAATTCTAGTAATTTATTAAGTGGGACTGTCTTCTTGACATTAAACAGAGAGAACTCTGATAGACTAAAACAATAAAAGGGAAGAGAATGCATACTTCTTACTCCCTCATAGTTGGCCTAAGACTGAGTGAGACCTGTCAGTCTTGCTGCCAATAAGGAATAAGGTAACAAGGAATATATATATATATATATATATATATATATATATATATATATATATATAGAGAGAGAGAGAGAGAGAGAGAGAGAGAGAGAGACTGGGTGATGTTAGAATTGAAGACTTTTGTGATAGTGTCAGAATGTTTAAAAATTGTCGGTGAAGCAATGTCTCCTGCAAAAACATTGTTGTGGAGAATGCTAAGCAGTTGCATATTAATTCATATCAGCACTGAGAAGCACTGCATTGTGGGTCACCAGTAGATGGTTTACTAGTGGATATGCTATGTATTAAGAAGAAAGTCACAATGCAGAGATTGCCATAAGTATCTGAAATATTTACATGAGTGTCTTCTAGTTTACCTCACTACAGTCATGTAAGGAGCTGACAGAGTTAGAAACACTTTGGTTGTTTACAATTGAGGAATGGGCACTTAGTCTTCCCTGGCATAGCTCAACACCTTGCGGCCTGGGCAGACTTATGTTCCTCAGTCCAAGGTGCAACCACATGTTTTGTTTGCCATGTTACCATTCACAACTTCTCCTACCTGGGCCACTAATACATTGACACAGTTTTACAGGATGTGGAGGTGTCTCAGGCATGAGTGTTTTAAGTTGAAGGAGTTTCACTACCGGGAGAGGCTAACCTGGTACTTTGGCAGAGCAAGCCCTGGTGGCTGAGGAAATGATGTTGTTTCTTCAAGTGTGTTTAAACATTGTGTTCTGTAAAATAGGTTAAGTATATGAAAATAAGCCCATAAATAAGCCACAATCATGGTGATTCCTTTTAAGAACCAGTACAAAAAATATCCATGGCATGTAGATAGGACGTTTCATGTAGTTACACATTTCTGTGAAATGCTCCACGGTGATACCGTTATTTGCCATTTGGCTTTTGGGCCTAAAGTCTTTGCCATACTAAAACTCGAAAAGACTGGTCCTCCTGGCCTTTTGTAAAACTTAATCTTCATTGGGTCAACTCAACTATGTTTAGAATCACCAAGGAGATGTATCTTTGTGCTTGGCCTTGAGAGTGAGAGGTTTAACTGAAATGAGACCCACTGAGGTCCAGAGTGATTAAAAAGTTAAAAGGGAGGAGATCTGAGTATGGCTCACCTCTCTCTGTTCCCACTGCCTATGCTGGCTGTCACCACCATGAGTTCTCCAGCATGGTGCAGCCTGGTAACTGTGAGGCAGAACAAACACTCCCTTCTGTTGGTATTTCAGGCATTTTGTCACTACAAGGGGGAAAGTAACGAAGACATCCTCTCGAAAGGTCATTGGATGCTTTCACTTTCCATGATTTTAATTCTCACAAGATAAAGATTCATGAATGTGGGTGGGGGTTGGAGAGGGCAAGAGGATGAACAGTGGAGCGCGCAGCATGCCCCTTTCACTCTCATTAGATGCTGCAACCTCCACTGCTAAATATGCTCTTGACCTTGCGGGACAAAGTCTCAAAGCAAATTTCTCATTTGCTGGCCTCTCCCTGGGCCTTCTGCGACATACTGTCGCTCAGACAAGTACTGTTCTTAATGGGTTTATGGGAAAGGCTTGGCCTGCCTTTCCATCTGCACCTTCTGCTGGCTCCCTTCGCAAAGCACTAGCTTGCCATACGACATTCCCTTGAATTATTTAGATTGGTAAATCTTTCTGCATCTCACATCTTTAGTCCATCTGTTAGCCGGAGCTTCGCCTTTATAGGAAGTGTCCTTTATGCATGCTGGCATCTGTCAGCAGAACACTTCCCTCTTTTATTCATGATCTTCAATGGGAGAGGGTACAAGTTGCAGAAATACCGCATGCCTGGGTATGCATTTCATTTTAATGGAAGATTACATGACGGAGTCGCTGGTTTATCACCTTACTCCACACACATCTATTCATCACCTGGCAGCCCTTAAGCCAGCCCTGAAAGGAGGTACTGGCCCCCTGCAGCCTCCTGGACCCTGCCTTACTATAGGAAGTTGGCTTAATGGGGACAGTGATAGTGCTCCTTTGAAGGAAGAAAAAAGGTCAAGGCAGAGAGGGGAAAAAGTGAGAATCAAGGCCAAGGGTGAGGGAAAGGGTCCTGCCTATAGGCAGATGCCCAGATGCAGACATGGAATCTCGGTTTTCTAAAAGCAGGTTAGCTAGGCCTATTCATCTAGTTTCTCTTTAGAATGATGTAGAAAGCCTTCATAATCATCTCTTGTATAACTTAAAATACACCCTAATACCCAAATGTTAACATTTTCATGCTTATCTACAAATAACCATCAACATATAGCCCACCTAAATAAGGTGACCATATGTTCTAGCTGCCTGAACATTCACAATTTATGCCTATTTTAGGTCATTCAATAGCTGACAATTATCTTATAGCCATATTTCACTCACACAAAAAATTTGCTAATTTGAATGATAACGTATGACCACCTTAATTCTAAGTCATGTGGACATCTGCTCTGACTCCTTATGTAGACATTCCTATTGAGATCCTAGTGATGGCAATTGTGTTGACGTCTTCCTTGCTACAGGTCTTTCTACTTTGCTATGAAAATAACAAGTTCTTACCCAGTAAAGGTATTGCTGTTTATATTTGTAACATTCATCTTTCTGTGTGTGCACATTAGCACAGGAATATGAAAGTAAGGTCAGAGGTCCAAGTCATTTCCCTCCCTAGGTAGTTCTCCAGCTAATTTTCTTGAAAGAGAGACTTTCCATGACCCTATAGCTCACTAATTCACCTGCATTGACAGGCATTTGAGCTCTAGAGATCCTCCTGTCACTGTCTCCCTTCTGTGGGGAGTACAAACATGTACATCCAAGTCTTGCCCTTTACAAGGGTACTAGGGAATCAAATTTGGGTCTTCTTGCTTACACAGAAAACACTTTAGCCACTGATCCATCTCTTCAGCCCCCTGGAAAATATTTTCTCCTTTTATAGGGGGTTTAATGATATAGCAATGATTCATTCATCTACGTTTAATAAGTATTTACTATACATCACACACTTTCCTTGATATAGATAAAATGTGAACAAGTCTACCTTCTTTACTGTGTGAGGGCCTGAATTCACTCAAAAGGACTTGGGTAATGTTTTGATTGAGAGTCAGCTATGGCTGTAATTTATTGTATACATTCACATAGGTGAAGGACTGATGCTGTGTTCTAGGTTGGAAAGAGCATCGATTTCTTAGCAAAGCAAGACATGGAATAGATGTAAGAGACAATATAGCAGCACCATATCTGAGAGCTGCAGACATATGGGTCCTTCTGGGTGGACCATATCCCTTCCCTTCATAGCACTGATGTCTTATAAAGAATACATACATGGATCAATCTTGCAAGCACACAAGAGTATACTCACATGTGTTATTGAAAGACTGCTAGCTAGGGAAAGAAGATTTTTAAAAATTCCTCTAGGGCTTTTGAGGTGGTTCAGTGGACAAGGGTGTTTGCTGTATAAGCATGACAACCAGAGTTCAAGCCCCAGAACCCACTTAAGTGTGGAAAGGGAGAACCAACTCCACAAAGTTGTCCCATAATTACCAATGAATTATGTGGCACATGAATACACACATGTACATGCAGACAGATACCAAACTTTAAGATCTGAACTTCAAATCTCTATGGGGACAATCAAGAATATTCATCATGAAGATATTTAGAACTAGAATTTATTGAACAGTTTTTTCATTTTACTCTAATCTTCCAAATCTATTAAACTTCCTACAGTATTTTCAATTCTCTATGTCTGTCTGCCTAACACACACACACACACACACACACACACACACACACACACACACACAGAGAGAGAGAGAGAGAGAGAGAGAGAGAGAGATCATTGAATCCAAGACCTTCTGTATTCTTACCATAGTGTAGTGCTCCATCACTGAACTGTGTCTAATGCCTTTATTTATTGTTTTGGTTCATTTCTGAGAATCTTGCAGGCATCACCCTCCTCAGTAGCTGGAATGACATGTGTGCTCCACCATCCCCAGCTTCTCCATTGTTTACCCTGTAGGGAGTGTATTATAGCCATAAAAGCTCTTATTTCTCTGAAGATATTATTATTAATAGATTTGTTAAAACTTTTTCTGTGATGTCCCTAACTTCCTATGATCCCTCATCCTCACTTGTTGATTTTTACCTTGCCTTTAATGATAAATGATAAATTGACTTCTGGAAGGCCATTGTAAGTAAGACTTACTCAAAAGCCAATTGGGAGTTCTGTATAACTGGAGTGGACTTGCAGATTGTTTTGAATTAGTTTCTGTTTAGAAAAGAACCCTGAGGAGACCATGAGTGCTCAAGGCATGATCACTAAGTGCCGGGTTCATAAGTCTTTTCCATTGGACATCAATTTTTTGAGGGAGACATCCTCCAATCTACTGGGAGGGCCCATGCCATCACTATTACTCAGTAAATGATTCAGTATAAGACTGGAATGTCTTAGGTCAAGAAAGAACATATTTACCTCACCCCCACTCCTGATAGACCCCAATCTCCTTTCTCTAATGTGTCTCACCTTCACTTACTGCAATCTTTGTCTCATTTTCTCTAGGGTAGAGACTCTCATGTATCTCTGGGGTAGAGAGAAAATTTTCACCTGAGAATCTTCACAAGAGACTGCTGGAAGAGAGACCTACTGGACTGCAAGTGCATTTTCACACGTGCTCTCTGTTTCAAACTTAGTGTCACCCTTCTCGGGGGTGGCATGTCCCCACTTCCCAAGCCTTTGTAGACTTCTAAGTCAGAATGGGATGGTGGCATTGTGGCCTCTGTATTTAAAGCTTGGCTCTGGGTGCTCTGTAAGTGAATTACAAGTAACCCATCCACTTTCTCTTTTTCCAGAATGTTATTGCTGTCTTTCAGTACCAAGATGTCTTCTCGCTACTTTCAAGTTTATGGATTTAGATTTTATTAAAAATTACTCTACAGAATTATAGTGGAGTTTCAGGGGGGAGCAGAAATAAAAAGTTGTGGTCCATTTTCTAGCTTTAACTGGAAATCTCTTTTCTTTTCCAGGAGAAAGGTTTCTGGTCTCTCTTGCAAGTCTCCTTGTGGAAAAATACCAACTCTCTTGCTACAATTGAATGCCTTTTCATAACAATCCTTTGAATTCTGATTTGTTTCAAATATGAAACATCATAATAATATAAAATATGAGATGCATGGAAGTAGGGATATTTCTTAAGTCTCTACCTAGTAGGTGACAATAAAGAAATGATGTATTGATATTATGTGGCTCTAATGATAAAAATGCTAATGACATGGTAGGGTTTGTTTTCAACTACCCAGAAGAATTGCCAGGAATCACTGAGCTAAAATAAAAGGGTTGCTGTTATTTATTGTGCTGGTTGCTTTTTGTCAGCTTGACACAGTTCTAGAGACACTTGGAAAGAGGGAACTGGGGAAAATGCACACACCACATTGGCTTGTAGGCAAGTCTGTGGTGCATTTTCTTGATTAACTATTGATGAGAGAGGGCTCAGCTCAGAAGGGGCTATGCCACCCCTGGATAGTTAGTCCTGGATTGTTTAAGAAAACAGGTTGAGCAAGTTAGTAAGCAATGTTCTTCCATGGCATCTATGTAAGTTCCTTCTGCATCAGTTCCTGCCTCCAGGTCCCTGCCCTGGTTGAGTTCCGGCCCTGATTTCCTTCAGTGATGGAGTATGACCTGAGAGATATAAGCTGAAACAAACTCATTCTTCCCCAACTTGCTTTTGCCATAGTGGTTGATCACCACAAGACATCCTAAGGTAGCAATTCACCGCAGGAATGGGGCACTGCTATGACTGAGCTGAGTGTGTTTGATTGGGAGGATTGTGGAAGGACTTTGAAATGGTGTACTAGAAAAGCCATTGAGTATTCTAAGCTTGGTGAACTTTGTGAGAATTCTATCAGGGTCATTTCTTATATTTTGAATTAAGAACAACTAAAGCATAAACTTTGCTTTGCTGGGAAAATTGATTCTGGTCAACTGGGACTGAAAAAATAGCTGGAATTAAGTAGAGGCTATCATCACTGAGACCAAATATTCTGAGAATTGTTTCTTCAGGGTCAATACACAGAAGCTGTAGTCCAGAGAGGCCAAAACTGTATCTTGTGCTGTCAGCCTAACTTGGTATCATTTAAGAGGGTGATGGCTTTAAAAGCAAGAAGGGCTCATGGAAAGTAACTGAAAATTGGCACTGTGTGGCAGATCTAAGATTACTGAAAGGAGACCAGAAGATGAAAGTGCAGGCTCAGTTGCAGCAGAATGATTGAAGGGGTCAGGAGGAGAATTTGAGGCTTGACATCATAGGGCATGTAAGAACCCCCAATAAGAGCCAAAGAGGTTATTGGTTCAGATGCAGCCCAGTTGTAGCAAAAGCACCCAGCATATCAGAGATGCCAGTATCATGGGGTGACTATCAAGGACCCCAGTAAATGTGGGGTGCAGGAAGCCTGAGCCTAGGAAACAAGAGGATGTACTGCAGAGTGTGAAGCCAGAGAAGCAGTAAAGCCCTTTGGAGGAGTCTAGAAGATCATGACAGAATCTCAGATGTCTGACACTGAGCTGTTGGCGCTTTTTAAAATTTTTCTATTTTGCCTTGATTTTATTGCCACTGTGCCATGGTTATTATGTCTTAGAATAAGGAAGTATTAACTTGTTTTGAGTTTTACAAGAACTCATGGTTCTTGTAAAGACTTTTAGCTTTAATGAGATTTTGGAATTTTAGAAGACTTTTGATGCTTAAAAAGATTGGTCTTAAGGTGTTCGAGTTTTTAAAGACACGGCACTGTTGAATCTGTATGATACTTGTATTGTGATATGAGATCTTGGACCTAAACACAAAAGGAAAGATTGTGACTGAATAAGTGAATAGTTTTTGTATCAATTTTTTTTTTTTTTTTTTTTTGGTTGTGAGCCTAGCCTTTAACCACTGAGTCATCTCTCTAGCCCTTGTATCAAGTTGTTAAGGGGTCATTTACCTTTCCTGCTAGTGATATATTATCTACCAAATTTTTCCAGTTTTCTATTGAGTAGAATACAAAGATAAGAGCTTTACTTCTCCCACTCCAATAATATCCATCCCACTCAAGGTGAAAGAGCTATACAGTAGAAAAGCAATGTAGTGGTAAGATGACCTTTTACCCATAAGCCCCAGGCCATCATAATGGGTTACCAGCCTGTGTAAGCTTCATCTTCAGACTATTTATTGATTTGATATCCCTCATCTTCAAACTATTTATTGATCTGATATCCCTATTTCGAAACACCTAATAATTTTGATAGTAAGCTAGATACTATTATTATATATACGTTTCCTCACATGACATAGAAGACTTGTCAGATATAGTGTATAAAGTTCTTGTAGCGGAGACAGTAGAGTCCCCCTAACTCTAGTTTGCCCATTGTAAAAACTGCAATGACCCCAAAAGTGTCGAAGCTTAATTAAAGGCTGTAAAACATAAGCCATCAGAGGATTCTGTAGAGACTGAAACAACAGTTGCAAACATGTGTACTGAGGTTTCAGGCAGGCAACCCAAATGCAGGAAGGGTCTGGCGTAATGGAGCAAGATGAGCTGAAAGGTATGCTCTATTTAAATACATTCAAATGTAATTTGCATACACTAAACTGTATTCATTCAAAAGACCGCACAAAGGAGTCATTAGTTTTCAACAAGTGCAATGCTGCCTTCAGGAGGCTGTAGTGAATTCGTGGGTATTCCACAAGAGCCCCAGTCATGTTGGACAGACTGTTTGGAATTGACAGCTTTCTCAGTCAAACCAGTATGCCAGATCAGCTCATTTCATTTCTTAACAGGAGCCTCCAGAAGCTTCTCAGAGATGAGAATGTACATTTTACACTTAAGACACATACTTGGCACCATGCTTTGTGTTGAATCCTCCTGTTTCCCTTTACTCCGAGAAGCCCCACCCTTGTCACTCATGCTGTGTTTGATATTCTACTGTAATATGATTAGATAATTGTGGTGAAGGCATCCGTCCCTGAGCAGATGGGATAAACATTTAGGGCAAGCCCTGTAATACAGTAACTAAAGCACTATGAGCCAGGCAGAAAGTGAACAGAGCCTCTCTCTCTCTCTCTCTCTCTCTGTCTCTCGCTGTGTATGTGTTGTGTTCACTAAAACCAAGTTCATCAAAACACCTGGACAAAGATTAGTCAGCCCTGACTATTACTGCAGGGGACTTCTGAAGAAAACAAAAACAAACAAAGAAACAAATAAACAAATAAACAAAAAAAAAAACACAACTATAACCAGAGTCTGGACACTTTTTATCTCTAATTTCTGAGTTGTGTCAAGCTTAAGCACTAATAGAGGCACATAAACCAATCAGAATGCAACATTCCCTCCAAAGTCAAGATTTATTAATGGCCTACTCACATATTAATTAATATCTCTCTATATTTACATATATAAAATCAGAATTGAATCATCTTCTGTCATTTCTAAACTTTAAAACATAAAGCTTGGAAGTATGCATGATCTATATGACAACATAGCCTATTGAGTGCTGAACTGTGGACAGTGTATAAAGTACAGTTTAACAGGAGAAAGACAGTGTCAAGTTCTCTTTCTGACCATGTGGTGTATGTAGGTTTGTGTGACTTGCTTGATTTCTATAGATCTCTGTTCCTAATGTGTAATATGACATCTTAGTAACTACAGTATTGGCTTGTTGTGAGGCTCAGCTGGAATAAAAGTCCTTCTTCTGTCCCCCAAAGTTTGAAGGCATTTGTAGTCAGCAGACTAGTTGGGGGGAAAGACAGGTAAACTCTAGATATAAAATCCAATGATGGCCCTTCTTCCATGAAATGAAAAGATTGGCTTTGATTAAACAGATAGGAAAAAGCTACTTTCACTCAATAAACCCTCCAAAATGTATAATTTTCTTTTAAGGAAAACTTTTTGTGTGGGGGGTGGCTATAGATCCTTTGGATAGAGACCAAAGATAAGGAAGGAAATCGACTTTCAAGGTCTCCAAACCTGGAGCTTCCCCAAAGGTCAAAAATCTAGGATTTAGAGATATATCTTATCTCAGTAGATGAACTACAGTAGCCCCATGGAATTAAGTTGATTCCTTCTCAGCTATAATGATGATATCATTGGAACCATTAAAAAATATCTCATATCAAAGGTGCTCCCACTAACTATATTTTCCCTGGACAGTGGACAGTACCTATGGGCTTTCATTTGGTTCATTATCTTTGAAAGGCAAACACATTACTTTGAATAATGTGATACCCAAAAAAGACTAGGGCACCTTGAAGCTTCCACAAGGAATTATAGACTACTTGGTTAAACAAGTAAAAATGAGTTGACAGCATCCTACCTCCAATCTACAAAGCATTTTCCCTCACAATGTGTATGATAACCTTAACCATAACCTGACTGTATTCAGAGATTTCTTTCTGGATTCTGTGATGGTCACTTTATAAAACAAAAACAAAAAAAAACCCCAAAAAACATAAACAAAAACAAACAAACAAACCAAAAAAAAAAAAAACCCTCTCTTAAACATGATTATGTTAAGGGTCTCTAGAGAGGTGTGTGATTTTAGGTAATTATTTGCCCTTCTTCCCAGATAATAAGGACAGCATGTTTATACAGAGAAGTAGGAAGTTCTGTATCAACAAATGTCAAAAGAGTGTGAACTGCAAGAGGACAAAGAAGAGTAGCCAAGACATGTAGAGGCTTCGAAAAGAAGATATGTCAACATGTTAGGTAGAGCCCAGGAAAACTGACTTTAAACTCTGACCTTAGAGCCATGCAATGATCTATTGCCTTAAGTTACTAAGCATGTTCTAATTTAGTCAAAAGCAATAAGGAACTAAAACATACTGTATATTTGTTGTGTGTATGGCAGTGAAATGAGTATACAACTTTGCACTAATTATTTGACCTGGACAAAGCTTTATATTGATGCTAACATGACAACTTCACTGGAAAGGAAACATGAGGTTAATGAATGCCAGCATCCCCAAGGTCACAAGCTGATGAGTTTCCAGTTGTAGCAGTTTGTGCTTGTCTTATCACTAGTGCTCAGCTGCGAGGTTGTAGCCTCCTTAAGGCTAAGAATGTGTTTACATCTCCTGTGTTCCTTCTAGTTCCCATCACAGTCCCTGGATTCAGCTGAAAAGAAGAAAAAGAAGAAGAGGGAAAAAAAAAAAACTGAAGCCCACCTGAAGCCATAATGTTAGCCAACGAGAAAATAATTTTATATTCATAAATTTAATTCACTCCCATCTGTTCAAATTTTTGCTAATTGTGTAGGGGAGGATCCATCTGATTTCCCTTAATAGTCACTTGGATTCTGTTTTCTTCTGTCTTACATGCATGGCCACAGGAATACCTCATCTTGGAAACTGAGTCCCCATTTTCTCCATTATCTTTTTTGTTTACTTTTTAATTTATTTCTAAGTGAGTCAGTCATTCTAAGGAAGTGCATTTCTTAAGATACACCATGCAGAAGCCAAGCACTTCTGTTATTTCATTAGACGCTGATGGTGTTAGATTTAAAGTTGACACGGAAGCCTAATTAAACATTATGCCAATGCACATATTCTACAAATTAAGACTCAACACATTACAGAGCCCAGTCTGGGAGAAGCTAAAAAGGAAGCTGTCAATGTGCAAAGGACCCTGTTAAGTGCCTTAAATACAAATTTTGAATTTGAAATGCAAATGTATTGAAGACTTCCTTTTTAACTTGAGAGGAAAATTAAGTGAGGTGGAGAGACAGAGTTTTATTTCATTAAAACAAACAACAATACCCCCAAAACTAAGCAGTGAGTTTTACTCTGCTTGCCACAGTAGTAGATAACAGTAGTGTTGGGAATGGCCAAAAGAACCCTGAAAGATGGTTTTGCCATTAAGAGCTCTTACTGTTTTCCAAAGGAACCCAGTTCAGTTCTCAGCACCCAAGTAGAGTAGGTCACAGTCACCTGAAGTTTCTTCTCCAGGGATTCTAATGCCCTCTTCTGGATACTATAGACACACACACACACACACACACACACACACACACACACACACACACACACACACACGGAGAGGCGGGGGACTAAAAACAATAAATATTTTTGAAAGAAATGGCCAGAGGAACTAGTTAATAGCTAACAGTTCCCTGTAGGCTCCTCACTAAGTTGGATGAGGTAAACCAGCCCTATCAATGGTCGCCAGTCAACATGTGTGTTTAAAAATGGTGGGGAGTGGAATTCTATTGAGACAGGCAGAGCCACTGGCAGCCTTCAGATCTGTGCAGCTGCAGAAGAATTCTGCACCTGACACCAGCAAATTGCTATGGGTGGGTATTGCAGGAAGCAAGAAGGTTTGTGAAATCTGAGATGGGGGTGCCCAAGTTGCCAAGGTGGGAGCAGGGCTGGATCCATATCAATTGTGACAAATGAGGTTAAAGAACACAGGGCATAGGAAAGAGTGATGTAAGAGTGGGTAGATTGGGGGCCCTTAGAGTTATCCCTATCTTCATCCAGTTCTTATCACCCCAGCATGACAGTCACCAACGAAAAATGAGTTTGATGGCACCCACCTAGAGAACGGGAGATGCACCCACCTAGAGAACGGGAGATGCACCTTTACTATGTTTATGTACAAAACACAAATTCAAGGTCTGTCTTCTGAATGGGTTCATGGCTGAAAAGGGAACAAAGATCTCGATTTTCTTCAAAGTAAGAATAGTTTCAGTGAAAGACACAGAATGGTCTCTACCCAGGCAGAAATAAAAAATATGTGATTGGGGAAGATTAGAGAAGGAATATCTAAGGAATCTCATAAAGATTCAATATTTGAGATGGACCTTAAAATAAAATTGGAATCAGTGACTGTGAAAACCTGAAAGAGAAATGAGATGTGAACTTAAATAGTACTTGGAAAATAATGATCAAATGTCAAGTCATTAGAAAAATCATAGAGAGCAATTCAAAAAGATATATCATATTCATTTCACTCAGCCAAAAGACTATAATGTAATCACATTCTTCTCTGAGGTACTTTGGTTATAGCTGAATCTAAGCTACTTGCCATGACTTCTCAAATAGGCTAAGAACAGCACAATAGGTGACTTTCAATTTTTAATTATCTTGGCATTAGTACATAAAAAAGACTTGGGTTTCAGAGATGTGACTAACAGCTAGTCTTGAAGATGGGATGTACTTAGTTTAGAAAACCTTGTCATTGGGTCCTTAAAACTGCTTAAAACTGTAACCTCTCCAAAAAGACCCCAACCAGCTTAAATCAATGTTTTGAGCTAATCACCAGCCAATTTATCTGTTCCCCTTCAATTCAGTGTCCAATATTGATGCAATTGTTCAAGATGATGGAGAATTAAAACACACAGATACACATGCACAAACATAGTGTTTCGGGAAATTAACATTTTGATGGAGGAAGGCATTTGTAAACATAAAAAAACAGGACAATATTTTATATGACAAAATACTAGTTGAAATCCATTTCAGTGCCTATACCTATGATTGTAGAAACAGGAGAACTCAAATCTGAAAATTAAGGTTGAATTAAAATTCAAAGTTATTAAATGTATAAATACTACCATCTTAAAAATGATTTAATATTTTTTCATTAAATCCAAAGATAAAAAGTTAGTTGGAATTATTAGAAATAGACCTTTTGTAAGACTTGTCAATGTTTGTACTTTAAAAAAAATAAAGGTTACATCTTAAAATTGTTTTTGATGTGTTGGGATGTTTAATCTTCTTGAAATTATGTGGGGAAATGTGATTTTTAGAAATTTATCTTGTTTTTAAAGTAAATTGAAAACAATTTAGCAAATAACAATTGTAGGAAAACTGATTGAATGCTATTTAATAGATTTTGCTAACTGAAATAATTAAATGGTGATTGTTTAATAATGTCAAATTATTTTCTGCTGTATACAATTATTAATTATATACAAAGAAGAGTTTAATAGTTTACTATTTTCTGGCTAGTACAATGATGAATAAATTATTTAACAACATATAATTAATTGTCTTATTCAATGATAAAATGATAACTGATTGAAAAGTAATAGATGAATTTAGTCTCCACACTCCATAAGCAATATTACAGAGAAAAACATATCCACATTAAGCCACAAAAAAAGAAAATAAATTGCTTATTTACCATTATGTATTAGTAGATCCTGCTAAAATAAATGTATTTTTTAAAGTACATTGAAATACAGTGTTTTTCCTTCAGTGTATGGGTCCATGCCTCTAATCTGCTATTGATGAAGCATATTCTAATCACATGTTGAACTTAATTTAAGTGTATATATGTGAGTAAATGGGGGAGGTAGAACTATGGATTAAGTGATCTAATTTTAAAATCTTGGTTTTCAATGCGATGGTTGAGTCCTTGGGATAGAATAAAGTTTACACAAGACCATAAGGATAAATCCTATTTCCCTGGTGAGACTGGGGACCAGGGCTCACTTTCTCAGTCTGCTATGTGACCACATAAGATGACCATATATCTTGGGATTTCTATTGTGGTGATGAAACTCTAAGCAATTTTGATAGGAAAGGATTTATTTCTCTTTACATGATACTGTTTTTTTATGTGTGTTTTTACAGTTACTATTTAACCAATCTATGTACTCTATATGCTTACGGTACTTTCAGGAATTCATAACACAGAGCTACATTAGAACTACTTTTCAAATGAGCAGTGGATTAAAGGGCATGCAGTACACTAACTATTCACTAAATAATAGACCAACACCGTGTCATAACAAATACAAGACTAAAAGTTAAAACATCAATGTTGTGTGTCTTCTCGGCAGTCAATTAAACCAGCAACCTATGACTCAATGAACTGCAGCATTTAAGCTCCGTAACAGGAGAGACAGTTGGAAGTAGTGACTGTCTCAGACTCATAAACACTACTGCAGTTAGTCTGTGACCTTGGAAAGCCTCTCTCTTTTTACCCCTTTCTGGAAAGTGGTAATAAATCATATCACATCACAAACGTGCCTGTGTGAACTTTTCCCAGTCTGCAGCCATCTTGCATCATTTATACTGAAGAGAATAATTAGGGAGTACTTACATGTGTGAAACGGACAATGTCGTTGGCGCTATTCTCTGAGGCTCATCACGTATCATTAAATAGGGATGGGTTTTTAAACTCACTACTTATTTCCTGGCACCACACTTTGAAATTAATGCCCCATGCCTAATTCTTTTTTCTTTAAATTTTATCTTGGAATTTCGCTGAACTTCAACGATTAATCTTATCATTTGCTGTTTCTTTCTCTTATTAGTTTCTATCATGGACCAAGCTCTGTAACCAGGATTGAGATGCATAATCAATTGTGCAATGTAGGACATGCCTCCATATCCTATAAAACATCACTGGAAAAGGGCACGCTATGGGACTGAGGATAAGGCTCACTGTGTCAGTGCTTGCTGTACTAGTGTAAGGGCCAGATACTAGTCTAAGGGTTTGGATATCCAACCCCTACATAAATGACAGACAGGCATGGTGGCCAACCATAGAAGGTGCAGACAAGAAGTTTAAGTAAACTGGCCAAGCATGATAACTCAATCAGTGAGCTCTGAGTTCAAGTGAGAGACCCTGCCAAAACATATATGGTGGGAGACAATCAAGAAAGACAACATCAATCTTGGAGCCCCATAATTATTGGTACATGCATTCACATGAACACACATGCACCCACACACCTGTGAATACACATATGCATCACACATACATACATACAGTGAATCAATCAATCAATAAATAAGCCATCCTTCCATTCAATATTGTGCACTGACATTTAAGCTCTTGGGTTTTCACACCCTACACTTCCTCATCCTGTTTGATTCTCCAGGCTCCAGGTTGATGCAGTGACTAAAACTTCAGTGCAGGTCTGGCTTTCTCAGGAATGTAAGGAATGGAATGTGCTTGGAGAGACCCTCTGCTAAAGAATTTGAGTGTGACTTAGTGAGTGCAAAGGGATTAAACATGGGCATGATGCCATGAAACCAGTGACTTAAAAAGAGAACTGGCAATAGGGCAAACCCCAAAAAGAATCCATTAACAAGTGAATGAGGTGGTGGGGGCCTGAAAGAAGAAGGGGTAGTGAAAAGTGTGAATTGTGATTGTAAAGGTATGTCAGAATAAGAATCAGGAAAAAGAAAACACTGACAAAAGGGGAACAAAAAAACAGAATAGGAAAGCAAGGGGGAAAGGCCTGATGTTTTAAAGGCTACCCCCAGGAGTGGGGGGAGGGAGTCCTTTATCTATGAATATGTCACTCTCCTAGGAATGCTTGGTGCTATGTGTCCCTGTAAAACCCCAGCTTCCATTAAACAAAGTGCTCTTCTTAAATGCCTTCCTTGTAAGACCTGGCTGCCCTACCCCGAGCCATTAGAGGGAACAGAACGTTAATAAGGAGGGACTGTGGTATCTCTCAGAGAGGTTGACCTCCTTCAGCGGAAGCAGGGCACCCATTATAGTGTAATGCTAAATCACAAGCTTTTCTCTTCCATTATTTTCCCAGAAGACTCCTCTCTGAATGCATAAACATACTGGAGGAAAGAAGGGGGGGGGCACGCAACAGATGAAGAAAAGGTGAAAAAAGGGTAGGAGAAAGGGGGCGGGCAGACAAGCAGTGGATTCCAGACGGTGTTTAAAATAATAAATGTACCATATGCATCGCCAGGTTTGCATGCAGTGAAATTTTAGCACAACCTCAGAAAGAAAAATCTCCATAAGAAAATGTGGAACACTAAGACACAAGGCTCACAAGTACAGGAATGCTATGTTGGGTTTTGTTAGGATGGTGACACTGTAACTTTAAGATAAAGTAAATTGGTAAATTAAAGCAGTGAGCAAGGAAAATTGAGGCCATTAACAAACTCATTGCCAAGATTATTATTATTTATTTCTTGTAGCGCTTAGCTGTAGCTATAACATCCTCACATTTAACTGAGGTAAGCTTTTGGGAGGATACATTGGCTGAATTCTCCTTTCCTGAAACCCAGGTCAAAAGCCAACACTGGGCAAGTGTCACACATTTTTATGTGGCCATTCTCCTATGTAAATTGTGGAGTTATTTATGATTCAGAAAGCAGAGTCAGGCACAAGTCATAGAAGCCAGGCACATGCCTTTAATACCAGCAGCCCAAAGCTAGGAGGTGGTGGTACACACTTTTAATCCTAGGACTCAGTATTAAGAGGTAGACGGATCTCTGTGAGTCCAAGGCCACCCAGTGCTACATAAGATTGAGTCAGTCCTAAAGAGAAACAGCTCACACAAAGATGATCACAGCACCTGGGATCACACACCTTTAATCCCAGCATTAGGAATGAATATAAGACAGGAGCAAGGTGTCAGTGTCAGGCATTCGTTCTCCAGCCACATTGAGTATAGGAACAATTTATTCTCCAGCCACACGAAGGATAAGAAGACATTCAGTCTCAGGATTTTATAGCCATGCTGGGAAGAGGCAGGAGGATTGGCCCATTCAGCCTGAGATAAGAGCTAGTGGCCACTACTTTGTTTTTCTGTTCTTCAACTTGAAGTTTGAACCCTAATATCAGTCTCTGGGTCTTTTATAGTGTTACAGTCAACATTATACCTTCATATTGTAGGCCTTCCCTAACCATGCACATAGTACTGTGTCTCTAGAACCTGAGATGCATCAGCTGAATGATGAAAGGCATTATTAAAGCCCTTGGAAGTAAGTTTTCTGATCAAAGAAAAATAGTGTGGACATGGAAACAACTAAGGCAGGTTCCAAATCAGTCCAACATTCCAAGTTCCTTTTTCCCTCAGTCTAAGGCCCAATCTAGATGTCACAATAGGCATGTATTCTTCCAGTGGGCATATCTGCAGCCCAGGTATTACATGTGTGTATAATTTATACGCTCCATGAGCTAGCTACTGATGAGTGTGTATTTAGCTATGCCTCCTCTCTACTCAAGATACCTGATTTTATCTTTGACTTCACCTACTTTGCCTCAGTTACCAAGGTTTGTCTAAACTAAATCTCTCTGTATCTGAAATCCTGTTTTCTAGAAATGACATTTGGCATAGGTCTTAAGGTTTCTTCTTTCTGATTTCTCTGCCTGGCTGTCAAAGGAATGCTCTCCCTTCTGCATGTGTCACAGAAGAAACATTGACTGTGAGATCTATGACAGTTCTCTGAGGCTGTAATGAAGTCAGGTTTAGAATTCGGGCCATAGCAGGCAAGAAGGGGAGGTAAAAGACCCTGGGGTCAATACTAGGACTCCACATCAAGCTCTCTCACAGTTAACCTTAGTTTTAGAATTTTTATTACATAAGGCATGGTGCTACACTTCAGCCTAGTTTGAGTGAGGATCTGTATTACTCACAATCTAGCAGATTCTGTTGAAGTTTACCAGACAGCTTGGGTTCGTGGTTTCACTACAACTTTTAGTCAAGACTTCGTTAAGGTGGTATACTATTTGGAAAACAGTAAGTGAATTTTTAATGTGTTTAACCTGAATGGAAAAACAAAAAAACAAAATAGCAACTGACAAGGAGAGAGCACAACCCCACATTACCAACCTGTTTATTTATCTATTTTCTCTGCTGAGCATCCCCTTAACTTTGAAATTCCCCACCATATTAGATGTAGACTTTTTCCACTATATCAACGTTCTACAGTTTCACCCCAAAATTGTTTGCCATGTCCTGCCTCCTACTCACTTTGCTTCATGATTGCTTTTTGTTTGGCTTCCATAGCTCTTTTTTGTGACAGGCACAGATTCCCCTTCTTTGTTTTAGTCAGAGTTGAGGTGAGTATCGCTCGCAGAATGAAGGGCTAGATCATCCTTGGCTAGAGCAGAGGAATGTTTCCTTCCAGGCTACTGATTTATGTCTTTGATTTTTCAAATATTTTCTAACAGTGCTCTCCATCAATAGCTACTTTATATGGACTGAGTAGCCATTGCTTTCTAATAACCTACACTGCTTTCCTTTAGCCTCGTTGCTAACATCTATTTTTCTGACCATACGTCAGTTCAGTAAGTCAGTCATTTTTGAGCCATCATGATTTTCATTCCTTTTCTGATTTATTAGCAGACTGCTCTCTCTCTCTCTCTCTAGTATGCCTTTCTTCCTTAATATATTTGTGAAAGACTCTTTGACCCTAGCTGTCCCGAATGTTTTACTGAGCTTGCTGGCCAAGGCTTTTGCATTGGGTGCAGTTTTATGAATCTCAATATGGGCTTTGCTTTTAAAAAGCTGCCCTTTCTGTTCATTTAAATAAAATGGCTCCAGCTCTGTTTATGCTACAAAACCATTTGTAATCATCTGCTCTACTTTGGGCTCCAAACATATTTTATTGACAGACCTCTAGATTGCAGCCACAGTGGTTCATGGTTTGTACCACAACAGCACTGCCTTTTAAGGCTCACCATTCAGCCCTCCCATTTCTAGGGCTATTCCTGTAGCTTGAGCCCTGACACCATTACCTTGGCCTCCCAAGCAAGGTTTATGTTGCTATCCTTCTTCTCAGACACCCAGACACCCAGACACCCAGACACCCAGACACCCAGACACCCAGACACCCAGACACCCAGACAGTACCCCAACCTGATCCTGGAAGTTCACAGTGTCCAGGCAGTAGCTCACTTAGCTTACCTGAGTGATTTAACATCATCTGAGGCCCTTGTGACTACATGGAAGGCCCCCTGGATAACTTTGTGGTAAAAACGTTTTGCTTTTAAAAGCTAAGAAGAAAAGGTAACTACACACACACACACACACACACACACACACACACACACACACACACACACGCACGCATGCATGTGTGTATTTATGTATATTTGAGAGGTGAGGTGCTGAAAAGGCTTAGTGGGGAATAACAACTTACCCCCTGTTCAATCCCTGCAGCCCATAACTTGGTAAAAGAAAAGTGATTCCTACAAATTGTCTCTGACCTCCACAGAAACACTATGACACATGCATGGCTACCCATACACACAAACACACACACACACACACACACACAGACAGAGAGAGAGAGAGAGAGAGAGAGAGAGAGAGAGAGAGAGAGAATAAAAATGTAATGAAAGACTATAAAGTATATATATTCTTTTATTTTTTTATATATCTATCCCAGTTCTCCCTCCTTTCCTCCCTCTCTCCCATGCCCCCCAACCACCCTCCCATTCCACCCCCCACTCCACAGGGAGGGTGGTGTCTTCCAGGAGGGGTCAAGAAAATATGTCAAGTCATTTGGAGTAGGGACTAGGCCCTTCCTCCTGACTCTAAGTTAAGGGAATACCCCTCCATGGGGAATGTGCTCCCAAAGACTTTTTGTGCACCAGGGATACATCCTGGCTCTACTGTCAGAGGTTCTTAGACTGCCCAGGCCTTCTATCTGAGACCCATGTTAAGGAATTCTGAGTCAGTCCAATGTTGGTTTCCCAGCTATCTGTCTGGGGGTCCATTAGCTCCTCCTTGTTCAGGTCAGCTATCTCTGTGGGTTTCTGTAGCCTGGCCTTGTCTTCCTTCTCTGCATCTGGATTCCAGTTCGGCTCACTGTTTAGCTGTGGGTGTCTGCTTCTGTTTCCATCAGCTACTAGATGAGGGCTCCATGATGGTGGATAAGTTAGTCGTTGATCGTATTATCAGGGAGGGGGATTTATGGTAGCCTTTCCATTGTTGCTCAAAGTGTTAGTTGGGGTCAGCCTTGTATGTCTCTGGACATTTCTCTAGGTTACGTTTTTCTCTTCGAACCTATAACGGCTTCCTCTTTTATGCTCTCTCTCTCTTTCTCTCTCTCTCTCTCTCTCTCTCTCTCTCTCTCTCTCTCTCTCTCTCTGTGTGTGTGTGTGTGTGTGTGTGTTCCACCCCTGTCTAGTCCCACGTGCTTTCCTCTCCTACCCTTATGTTTCTCCTAGCTCTCACTCCACTCACTGCCCCCCACTCCCAGTATGCTCAGGAGATCTTGTTCCTTTCCCCTTCTGTGAGAGACCTTCTATGAATCTCTTAGATTCCTTTTTGTATCCTACTTTCTCTGGTGGTGTGTATTATAGGCTGTTGATCCTTTACTCTATGTCTAAAATCCATATATGAGCGAGTACATACCATGTTCATCTCTTTGTTACTGGGTTACCTCATTCAGGATGGTTTTTTCAAGTTCCATCCATTTGCCTGTCAATTTCAAGATTCTATTGTTGTTTTTTCCACTGAGTAGTATTCCATTGTGTAAATGTGCCACATCTTCTTTATCCATTCTTCAGTTGAGGAGCATCTAGGTTGCATCACTTTCTGGGGTGGGGTCACAGACTGAATAAAAAGAAAACTGATTGCCAATGCCAGATTTCCTGTCTTTACACATTTGTTAAATGTGGGAGCATGGGACCAGATGCCTCCTGCTCATGCGGCTGCATCTTCTTGATGCGGTGGATTGTGTCTTCTCATACTGTAAACACAAATAAACCTTTTACTTCCTGCACTGCATTTGCTAGGCATTTGTCATAGAAATGAGAAGGTAACAATATACCCTAAAAATGGAGCAAAAAATAAAAACCAAGGTGAATAAAAGGTAAGGGGTATTACAGAGACACAAATAAGATTGCTTTAGGATAGCATGGGAAATTGTACATGTTATTTAATACATCTTGCAAAATTAAGTTGTCATGATTCATGATTAGTTGAAGGAATTATTTACTATGCATTATCTAAAGTAGTTAAATGTTTGAACAGGTTATAGAGAAGTCTAGATATAAACATTGTTCTATGGTATCAGTTTGGAGTTGATTCCATTAAGATTACTGTTCTAGAAGAGCAGGGGAATACTCTTCACCAATGTAGAGGCCACAATTGGTTATTCAATATCAAGTGGTCTCCCCTGAAATATATGCAAGCACCATTGTATAGACTAAATTGTGTGTGTGTGTGTGTGTGTGTGTGTGCTAAAAATTAAAGAAAAATAAACCATGAATTTGAGAGAGGTAGGAGGCATAAGAGAGTAGCTAGAGGGAAGAAAGGGGCAAAATGTTATAATTATATTATCATTTCAAAAAATGTACTGTTTTTTAAGTATTTCTAAAATACATACTGGCCTTCTTTGTCAGTACTGTAGTTTTGTGTGTAGAAACAGAGTATGTGGTACCTGGTAGCAGGTCTTAGGGACAGATTTGGCCTTCTTAACATCAGACAATGTTCAATTTCTCCTTACTTCAAGACAGTGGAGAAGCATAACTCTGTTTACTATTCATTTACAGTAGTTGTAATTTTAAATAGTGGTACTGGAGAGAAAGACATGATGTGATAGAGATTGCTTGGGTGGAGGGTTGTTTTTAATTGAGGAAAAGTGAATGGGAAAAGGGGGGATGGGAGAAGGGAGACCAGCCTCTGGGGACACGAGTGGCAGAAGAGAAGAGAGAGGCAGAGAGAGAAAGAGATAAGGATAGACAGAGAGAGATGGACAAGGCCCCTTTAGAAGGGAATTTAGTGAATGTGCACAGGTGTTGCTCTTAGTGGCTGCAGCTGAGGGAGTATCCTGTCAGGACTCCAAGGACAGGCCAGTACAGATGCCTGAACACTAGCAATAGTTCCTTGTTGATTTCCCAAGGTGGCATGTAGCCTCAGTTTCTCACCTAATTTTGTGCCTTAGGAGAATAACCACTAAATTTCATAGCTCCTAAGTGACCATGTATTCTTTGTAGCGTTCAATCTCTTCTCTCCCCTTCATCAATGGACCTTAGGATCTTTAATTAAAATGGCCATCATCCAGTCTGTCTGACCATAGTTAATAGATAAAAAATAACTAATTATACTTTAACTCTGTCTTAAATAAATTAAAGAAAATTTCAATTGCAATGAAATCACTTTCCGATATCCTGGAGTGTGTTGAGATGTCAGATATCTAAATTTAAGAGTTAGTAATGTTAACACCAATACATAAGCAAATGGTGTCCCTAAGTGTGATATCACATTGGTTGGAGAAACAGGACCTTTGTGGAAAAAAATTATAAAGCCTGATTGAATTCTGCAGGTTTAAGTACAACAATGTGCTCATATTCATTTCCCATCTTTAAGAGATGAACAATAGTTACAGAAGACATTGATGAGAGCAGAAACTGGATGAAAGGCATATGAGAGTTCTTTAGGCAATTTGTTAGCTTTTAAGTAGATATTAAATCATCTAATAGGGAAAAACGTCTTTAAAACTAGTCAGTACACAGTAGAGAACAAAATACAATCACTACCATTTGGGCCTTGCTGCTCCTCTCTGACAATGCATTCATTCCCTTTGTCTAAGGAACAGTTCGTATTTCTTTTAGTAAAGGAAGAAATTGATGGTCAAAATCTTACTTTGTCAGTTCTGTCACTATTAGCATATGCGAGGCAAACTGACATTTTAAAAAGTCAACCACAACAAAACAAAGAAAGGATTATAACAACAAACTGGATTTTAGCCTCCTTCGGCACTCTGAGTCTAAGTTCCCTAAAGAGACTGGAATTTTGCAGAGACTGGGAGATTGGAGTGTGTGTGTGTTTCTATACCTGTGTGTGGGGGGGTACCTGCATGTGTGTGTACACGTGGAGGTAGGATGTTGACATTAAAATGCCTTCTTCAATTGCTGTGACCTTATTATTTTGAATCAAGGTCTCTCACTGAACCAAGAGTTCACAAGTTAGGTTAGATTGTTTGGTTAAGATACTCCTGCATCCAAGGATAATTCTGCCCTAAGGATATTCCTGTCTCTGCTTCCCTACCTATAGGATTACAGTGAGGCACCAGGGTACTTGGCTATTTTATATGAGTTCTGGGGACCAAACTTATATTTTATCAACTGAACAATCTCTCCATACAGGGATTCTGGTTCATGAACAGAGTCAGGATTCATGAGAAGGATTTACTGAGTTTCTTTGGTTCATGACTCTGAATCATCTGTACCTTGTTCATGGAGGGCTGAAGATGCTATCTGGGCCTTCATTTACACTCGCAGTTCTGACAGCTTTAGAACAAGCATCAGTAGAGTTCTAATTTAATCCCATCTTGAAGACCTGCATTAGGGGTGGCTCACAAAAAAAATGTTAAATGAATAAATCATATTGAGCAGTGAACTAGGAGTAGAAGTCAAGACTGATGAGATCTGCAGCCCTGGTCCGCCAGACCCACCATTCCCAGCACATCAAGAGTTACTGAATGAGCAATGCCTGGTGCTCAGGGTTATAACTCATTATTGCTTGTGGTTCTGCAATTGGGACTAGATTGGCTTTGACCATGAACTTCCCATGAGGCACATCCTGTCCTGAGGGAATAATCATACTCCAAGATCAGAATGAAGTAATTTCTCTTGAGCTTGGTTCTTGTCTTGAACTGGAGAAGGTCAATTGACTGTTGAAAGTTTGATTTGGTACAAGCAGTACAGCCTTATGCACATATGAACGTAATGAAGGGTAGTGACAGATTTCATAAATCCAGAAGGAAATTTCTCTGGAACTCACAACTGTCAAAGGGCTATGTGGCTTGTCTCCTGCCATCTTAGCTGTTAGAAAACTAGTGGAGGAAATAATTCTACAGCAATTTATAATCTTTCCTGCCATGGCCATTCTTTACTGAATCACTATGCTTTGAAGGTACTCTTGTTTTATATGACCAACAACAAGAACTCCTGACTTCCTATGCAAAAAAAAAAAAAAAGAAAGAAAGAAAGAAAGAAAAGAAAAGAAAAGAAAAGAAAAAGAAGAGAGAGAGAGAGAGAGAGAGAGAGAGAGAGAGAGAGAATATGTGAGCATAGTTTGGAATCAAGTTTACATGTGAAGGAATTATGTCAGCTGTGTACCTACCCTTTTCCCAGAGCTTTTTCAGGCCATCATTGTTGGTATGTTGAGTTTAATGATGAGACAAACTATTTCAAGGTTCTGTGGCTCACTGGGTACTCATTCCCATTTACTCAACCATAAATAAAATACATCTCCCACATGGAAAGGTTTTGAATATGGAGAATCTCCTCTTCTAATAATCAAATTCCATGATTAGAAATTTGTTCCTTTTGGCCTAAAGCATTCCAGTGTGTTTAAAAGCAGAACCCCTAGGATAAATGACTCGTTAAACTTAGAAAGTCATGAGCATGGATCAGTTTAATGGCCTTTTCTTGGAGAATTTGGGGGGAAGAGAGAAAGATGAAATAGGGAGCAGCATTTCAAATCAATTTCACTTCTTTTCACATTGAAAAATGTTACTCCAATAATCCTATCTTCAATATTTTTGATGGGGAAGTACACAATCAAGAATAATAGATTCTTCATTTGCACTTGACTGGTGATGAGGGTTCTGGAAGTTAAATTTGATGTGTCTGCCTCCCACATATTGTCTCTTCTTTGGAAGAAACTTAGAGTTCAGGAAGATAATTTCAAAGGTAGGAGCTGGGAGGAGTCTACAGTGTGCAAGAGGGAAGGATAGAGAAGTAGTAGCCATTCATGGCTGTGGGGCAGGCTCTCTTAATCCTTTCCTAGTTTCCTAGGATTATTTTATTTGACCTTTTATGCAGAGGTAGATAGTACAGTGTCTTAGCTCACACTCTGTGTATAGAGGAATACTGACCTTTCCATACAGCCCTTCCTTGGTAAATCTGTGATTGGTGGGTTGCTTTTTCTCTTATTCCCATGTATGGAAGGATAAATATTGACCGATTCTACTTCATATAATTACTGCGGAGGATAACCCAGAGTGAATGCACATCCATTCTTACTGTGATTATTTCAGCAGAGAAAAAGAAGGAAGTGGGTCCTGCAGGCAGAGAATGTTCTCATTCTTGGAGAAGAGGATGCTCCCCAGATCTGGACTTCATCATAGTACTTGAATTTAGAATATTTGAAACCCCTCCATTTTGGGTAATTTTTCCCTCATGTGGGGGTTTTTATCATGCTATTACAAGGTTTATCACTCTCCTGTCTCTGAATATGAAATATAAAAGCACTCTATAATTTCCTCAGAGATATAATGAGACTAGGAGAGTGTCTGGGTGGGTCAACTCCTGCACTTTCCCTAAAGGATGGGCAAGAGTTTTTGACTCTCTCTGCCTGGATGCAAGAGTGTGTCTCTGGATTAGGAGGGAAAGGATCTGGAACTGTTATACATATGCTAACAAAGAAGAAATACACTAATGTGGAAAACAGAAGGTAATAGCTTTGGGTGAGGTCAGGCCATAACAAGCACAATATGCAGTAAGAAGTACCCTTCTTGGTGCTGTGTTTTATAGAATAGGATATAAGAAAGGAAGGAAAGGGCCACACCATCACTAGAGTGTTGCTACAAAACCTGGATTGGGTTGGGGTGGCCAGAAAGAGGAGAAAGGGACCTGAAATACAAAATGAAAGGAAACCCAGGGCCCAAGAGTGTCCCAGCACCTCCATGTGCAATGACTCAGCTTTTGTTAGGTTGGCTTTTGAGTACTAAGCAGTCAGTTCATCTCCATTGGTTTGTAATGAGGCTGGGAGGCTCACAAAGCCTAGAGCAAGCCAGGATCCCTTACAAATGAACTCTTCTGCTAAGAGAGCTGGCAGATAGCATCTGTGGAGAGGATGTGTTGGAAGGCACTCAATGTCCCCACTGTGAGGCTTACACCGGGCACAAGAATGGGGCCAGGGCTTCATTAGGCTGATAAAAACAGACAGGCCAACTTCTCATTAGAGGGATGCACAGATCCACTCTCCTTGGTTTTCCTCCTCTATCATAAAAGCATCATCAGGCCCAAACTTTTGAGGACTCATTATTCCACACAAACACCAGGCTTAACAGTAGGGAAGGAAGCACAGTGATAACCAGGAGAGTGGGAACTGAGACTCCTGTGAGCTTCTCAAAGCACAAAAGCTTTTTACTTTCTTGAAATGTAGATTCACACATTCATCTTTTCCATTATTGTGAAAAGAAGAGGAACTTGCATTTTTTTGGCTTTTCTCAGTAAGAGACCATTTGTTCAGAGGGTTACTGTTCAGGATTATGGTGCATCACATTTCACTGTGAAATCAAATCTAATATTTATAAAATTCTATTACAGACCTAAATTCTGAGGGTTGGGTTTTGCATGTGGTGGCACTCATGTGGATTGGATCAAACTAAACCAATTTCAGTTTTGTTTTACTTTTTAAATCAATCCCTCCCCCCTTCTCATTCCAGGATCCCAGGACCATGTGTAGCCTAGGCTTGCCTGGAAATTACTGTGTACTCAATGGATAACCTTGAACTACTGATCCTCCTGTCTCTTCCTCCCAAATGCTATAATTACAAGGGTAAGCCACCACAGCATACCCAGCTCTGATCTCAACTCACCACACCCAAAGTGATTCCCCACCACTCTGTTTTATATTCTGCTCCCTCAAATTTCCATCATCCACTAACTGAGAAACTAATATGCTATAGTGTGCTTCTGTATGAAGACTAAGATTTCTGAGTGTCTTCTCCCACACTCCTTTGTATTTAATGAAACAAAACATTTCATGCTAGATTTTTTTTCAGGCATCTCTACTTTACAATATACATAGTTATGACCTCTAATGTTGCCTCTAGACTAACAACAGAGTAATAATAATAATAATAATAATAATAATAATAATAACAATGACAATCGGAATTTTTCACTGGACTGGTGTCAATTTCTGCTAGGTAAACTTTTTTTTTTAAATGAGGCAAATTAAAACCAGATGCATTAGAGAGAAATCTAGGGCTGTGAGTCATATAATGTCTGCTTTTGCAAATAATTTTTAACTAAATTAAGTAATATGTGCTTATGAAAGAACATTTTTATTTGCTGTTTCAAAATTGGATCCCAGGAGATGCCTGATAGTCATGGAAATCTCAATATTAGTTATTCTTCACTTATTTTCTTCCTGTTGCTTCATAGAAACAGTGTATGTAGGCTGGGCATGAAGAAGCTGACACTGCACACAGCCTCCCACCTCACTGCAGACAGAAGCAATTCACTCTCCCATGTACTCTGAGCCAATCACTTAGTATTAATGCTGTCTTCCCCAAATGGGAAGCCTTTTGCCTGAATGCAGTGAGGTAAGAGGAGAGGCATCAGCTTTTCTCTCATCCATTAGGAAGAACACTTAACTGAATTTTGAATTTGAATTTTATTTTTCCATGTGTGTATATATATATATATGTATATGTCCTTGTTTGGCTGTATGTACACATGCACATGCGTGTACACATGTGCATTTTGTGTGAAGGCCAGAGGGTAGCCTTAGGTGTCATTTCTCAGGAGTCATTTAACTTTATTTTTTGAGTCAGGCTCTGTCGGTGACTTGAAGCTTTCCAGGTAGGTTGATCTGACTGATTAGCATGTCCCAGAGACTGATCTGTCTCCACTTCCCTAGTGCTGGGATTACAAATGTGTAACCACCATGCCTGGCTTTCTTATGTGGATTTTGGGGTAGGATTCAGGTTGTACTTTTCCAACTGAGATATCTTCTTAGTCCTATATTTTCTTTCCTTCCTTGATTGCTTTTTTATTTATTATGTATGTGCTCATTCACATGCCATGGTTCTCATGCAACAATACACATATAATGGTCCAAAGAAAATTTGTGAGTCCTAATACATGGTTCCTAGGAATTGAATTAAAGACACCAAGCTTAACAGTAAGTGTCTTTACCCACTGAACTATCATCTTTTTACCCACTGAACTATCATCTCCCTGCCACTATTTCTGTTGGGAGACTGGGGAGTTATATAGTTGCCTATAGTCTGGGCTAGCCTTGAACTTTATATATAGCCAAGAACTGTCTTGGGCTCCCGATCCTCCTGCCTCCATCTCCCAGGTTCTGAAATTAGTGGATAGACAATTTGACCCAACAACAATGTTCTTAGAGTCTGAGCTGTATGGACACTTAACAGGCTCTTGTTCTGGGTAGTCAAGATGATGTTGATGGCTCTGTTACTACTGTTGAGGTGGAGCCATCTGCCATGTGCCTCTCTTCCCTCTGTAGTGGAACCCTTTGGCTTAAATATGGCAGAGGCTAGGAAGCTAAGAGTGGCTCTGACTCTATAGCCAAAAGGGTCAGGCCAAGGTTATGTGACCCATCAGAAAACAGCTCTTAGTGCCATCTCAGGACATTTTCCTGGATTGGGCACTGACATCAATGGAGTCCAGTATTGGAAAACATGAGTTATATAGTTCTCCAAACTGACATGACAAGATAGGAAACAGACATTTTGCTTTTCTTTAGGAATGTCTAAGTTTACCAGACAAAGGTCTGATTCTACTTCTGCGAGTGTGACATTTGGGGCACTGCTAGGTATGTACAAATAATGGCATGTTGGATGAAAGGAAGAACCTAGTTGTCTTTCCCAGCCTATGTAAATACCTGTGCAAGGTGATTGGCTCTTGCTTTGAGTCTTTGCCTGAGACAGGGTTGTCGATGTTCACACCCACAACACAAGATGACACCATGATCCTTTTGTTTAGTTTTCTCATTGCTGTAACTGTCATAAAATCAGCACTGAAGATAAAAAGTTGACTTCAGGCACAAACATAGCGATCAAGTCTGTGGGAAGCTGCAGCTTTCTATTGTGCACAAGCCCGCACCACAGCAAGCTACTCAATTTGAATCTTACTTTTCTTTTTCAATCAAGAGTTAACCTATTTCCCATTCATGTAACTGGCACTAAGTGGCCTCAGTTATTTTGTACCTTTTAGTGATAAATCTAATTGGGTCTCAGTCCTGAAAGCCACCTCTGGCTTGGCGCTTTTCCCAAGAGAGATGGAGCTTAGTATGGAGGTCAAGCATAGGGTGATGGATGGAGGAACAGCAGATCATACCTTCAGCTCTGATACTTTAATTGTTACTAGCTTCAGTGGGAAAGGAGACAAGACCAGCAGCAGTCAAGCATCCAGGAAAATTAAGCAAGGAATGAGGGTGTGATCAACGGGCATCGGCAACCTCTAGGCAAACTCTAGTCTGGAGTTCCTGAGTTAGTACATACATAACTCCAAGTTTCGCAGATGCTCAATGCCACATAAATAAAAATCATATGCTCACTTAGAGAGCCAAGCGTCCTGTGCAATTCTGGAGCTAGTACCATGTGTGAAGTGGCTAGCTTCAATACCTAGAGGAAGTCATTTAGATGAATGGTTCATCTCAAAGACTGCTTTAAATTCTGACAATAGGTTGAAAAAGCAGGAAAAACATCAAAAGCAGTGCACATTTGACTGAGAACAGTCTGATGATTCTCAAATATCCAGGTATCATGAATACTGCCCATGGAAGTATTCCAACCAGATTCCTGTCCTCTGGTACCATGATTACTCCTGTGAGGAGTCAAGGGGAAAAGGGAGACAAAACATGAAGGGTTGCTGAACCCCAATTCATTATAAAACCAAATGACAACAGCCATATGAATTGGGCAGGTTTGGTGTTCCCTTAGCAACAGGAAGCCACACCCTGTTTCTCATGACCTAAAGAGTTTGTACAAGCATGGAGAGAGTGAAGATGTGAAAAGAGGAAAAGTAACTCAGTAAGTATAGATGAGAGTCTCAGAAAGATGGTTCTATCTTGAGATGTCCTGAAAGAGTTCCAGTTTGGCAGTGGTACCAGGAGACATTGAAGAGTGAATGAGGAGTAAGGCCTAGAGACAGTGGTTTTAGCTTAAATGAGATAAAGGAAGAAAACAAAGATTAAACAGTGGATGGAGGTGATAGGATTGTGGGGGTATATTATTTATGATTTATTAAAGCTTGCCTGAGAATACAGAAAACAAAACTAGCCACAGCCATAGAGGTCAGACAATAGTGGTACACACCTTTAATCCTAGCAGCCATACTAACAAGACATAGAGCCAACCAGTGGTGGCATACACCTTTAATCCCAGAACTCAGGAGACAAGCACATGGGGCCACCCTGGCCTACACAAGAGTGAAGAGTAACAGAGCTCACGCCCTTGATCATAACACTTGGGATCATATACCTTTAATGCCAGCACTAGGGAGGTGGAGACAGGAGTGAAATGACCAGGTGGGAAAGGAATATAAGGCAGGAAGAGAAAGGAACTCAGAGATTTTTGCCTCTGACTATTAGTGGAAACAAGACATCTCTTTCAGTCTGAAGTAGAGGTAAGAGCTAATGGCTGGCTGCTTTGCTTCTCTGAATTTTAACTTGATGCCTGCACTCCAATATCAGTTTCTGGACTTTTTGTTTATTCGTGTAACACAGGATTATGGTTTGAGTAGCTTCCCTACATTCAAGGAACACCAAGCTGATGATGTTACGTGGTAAAGACTTGAAGAAGTGATAGGCTAGGAGATTTCCTCCTGTATGGTTGTGACTGAAGATTTTATAATAAAAGATTTCATGCTGTATTGAAACCAGGCCATTTCTTTACTTGTATATGAAGAATCAATGATAATCATGGGAAAGTTTTTAGGATCTCTTTTGCAAACATTAAAAGGAGATTTTTCATAGGTAAAAAATAATCTGTGTGTGCTCATGTATGTGCAGGTATGTGCGTGTACATGCAGGAGCCAGGTAACAACATCGTGTGTGGCTCTTCAGATGTTTTCATCTCTGTTTTTTTCTTTGCTGTAAGGGAAAGAAAAGACAGGGAACTCCATGGATCTGTCTGCCTCATTCTGCCTGTGAGATAGTTCCACCTAAAAGTGTAGCCAATGTTCATTTCAGCAGCTCTGCTGTAGGAAAATGAAAAGTAAAGATTATTAGTGGCATTTAGTGGGCATTCTATAAACAATGGCTAATTTTGCTTTAAAAACAAAACAAAAAAAGAAGCATAACAAACCACTGAAACACTACTTAATTGTGTATAATACACTTACCTCTTCCCATCCTCTCTAGAGAGGAGCCCAAACTTATCAAATGCCCTGTGAAATTCCCATGCCCAGCACATGTGGCATTGACATGATTCTCCCTAGAATTCTTCTCCTGAAAAAAGAAGGATACACACTCTCTCCTTAAAGAACAATGGCTAGTTTTATGTCATGGCCATTAATATCCATTAGTTTGGTCATTGTCAATGAGAGCTATGATAAATAGACCTTCCTTGAATAAAGGTCCATCATGGCAGAAAATAAGCATAGCTGTGTACATAAAGGGGGATTAGAAATCCCACCAGGCTTTGAATAGGCTGTTACTGGTCTCTTAAACAGGAGGAATAAAGGATCTGAATATTGCTAGAAGAAGACGTTTAAAAAGAACTTTGAACTGAACAGCTTCCTTATTCTCCTAGATATACACAAAAACCATGAAGTTCTGGGAGCCTTGCAGGTGAGTATCTCTTAGTGGTACAGTTTTTGCCCCAGATTGAAACTCCAATGGACCTGTAAATCAATATTTTTTGTAAGAATAAAATTTAGTTAAGATTAGAAAATATGGATTTAGCCTATAATAGAATATATTAGGCAAAATACAGTAATTAGTAGTAGCAGAGTCAGAATCCCAAGTAACAGTCAATCAGAAGACCTCCCTAAGTATGGCATGGGCCATGGACTTGCATAGTGCACCTGATTTTAAGGGAACAGTTTTCCCCCTAGAAACTTCAGATGCTCCTCCTAGGATTGGATTGCACAACTCTGTGTGATTGATAGCATTCTTATCAAGTTCCATTTGCACTTTTCAAAATACACTGGAAACGAGTGTTGAACTCGATGGCAGTGCCTCCTGTAAGCAACAAGTACCAGCTGCTGGCAGGACAATCCTACAGGCTTTTTTTTTTTTTTTTTTTTTTTTTTTTTTTTGCCATCAAGGGCACTGTTCCCGAGTTGTCTGGCTTCATCCCAGCCTCAACACAGATTAGCTTGAGGAACCAGAGATGACTGTCTAAAAGGGACAGATTGAGAGGTCTGGGCTAGTGCAGAGAGCAGCGTTGGCAGAAGGACTGGGTTGAGATGTAGGAGAAGGGCCAGCAGGGAGGTGCTGAAAGTCCTAGATTGTCAGTCAGGCATCCTATAATCAACCAAACTGTGAGCAATACCAGAGAGCTCTTGAACCCTTCACTGAAGTAATAAATATGCCACTGCACCATGAAATGGCCTCTGGGTGGCTATATAATGTTCAATTATTGATTAATCTTCAGTAATGAATGAATCTGAACATAAGTGCTGCTAAACAGGAATAGGATCGCCAGTGCTCCTTGAAAGTAGAGAAGAAGTAGACATCCCTGCTCCCAAGGCAAAAGACCCTGCTTTGGCTCCCGTTTCCCAAGGATTGGTGAGCCAAACCTTCTAATCAGAATGCTCCCATGGGGTTGACAGAAACTGTGGGTGCACTATAGTTCCAAGATGACAAAACAAAATAAGGCAGATGATAAAATAAGGCAAGAGACAGAAGGCAAGCAATCAGTAAAACCATGAAGAATGACAGGGGAGAGAGCTGTTTTGTTCAACATTTATTGACCTTCTATTTACGAGGAATTGAGTTTTCAATGGTGAGTTGTTCAGTTAGTAGGATAAATAAAAAAATTTTAATTTGATGTCCAACACAATTATACTCAACCTTGCCTACAAAATTGTGGAAAAATAAGATTAGGATCAGAGAGGACTCAACAACAATCTCTAAGTTCAAAAGGACCCCAATATGGAAAATGGCAATAAGAGCAATAACAAAGGTTCTTCTTGAATTGGCAAGGGGTGAGCACTAATATAATGTCACCTTTTCTCTGGGACAGTGCAGCCAGTGTAGAATTCCATCAAAGGCATTCCTATAGGCACTGCCCCTTTATTACTGAGCATCTGCCGGGGCTCCATGCAGCTCTTCGACTTCCATGGCTTTTAGTTTTCTCATCTGTTTAATGAAGATTATGATGCCTTCCTTGCATTCTGGTTGACAGTGGTAAAGATGTTTGTTTAAAAAGTTCCTGACATGTAAAAGTCTCTTAGAAACAGTCAAAATGTCATTTATTAATTTGGTAATTACAGTGACTCTTCTCTTTTGTGGTGTCAGTTTTAATCCTTTTATTACATGACAACCATATTCAACAACCTTCTACATCCATTCATAGTCACAGGGAATTATGACACAGGATAATAAAGAATTCCCCACCTGCAGAGAGACACAAATTAGTGTCTTGCTTAAGACTAGGAATCTTGTCTTAGTTGGTGTGGGATTAAAGTCAACGCCTACCATTCATCAGCTATGTGAGCTTGTGAAGTTGCTTAACTTTTCTGGCCAGAACCTTACCTCCTTCATCCATTGGGTGATCTTTTTTTTTTTTTTTTTTTTTTTTTTTTTTGTGTGTGTGTGTGTGTGTGTGTGTGTTAATTTTTATAGCTAATATACTTATTTATTTATTTATTTTATATAACCAAGTCCGTTTAAATGAAAACAAACATTTATAGACAATATTTGGGAATTTGGGGGTCGTTCTTTCTAAGCTACTTCCTGCTGGTAAGGGGCGCTGTCATGGGGGATTCTAAGAAGATGCAGAAATCCTGGCTGTAGTCTGTAAGGCTGCTTTGTCCAGCTGTTTTGAATGTAGGATCACCTGGTACTCTGTTTCAGGTGGTCTGGCTTGATCAAACCACATTAGTCTGGAAGGAATCCACATCTTTTCATTTTCTGTGGAAACAAAAATAGAAATCCTTTTCCCCAGTAACTTGTCCTTGAACTTAAATTTTGGAGTCAAAGCATTGTTTTAGAACCCTTTTCTCATGGTTGTCATGAGAACTGAGCTCTATATTACCTATAAAGCACTTAGGATAGCACCTGTACTCTAAAACACCAAGTGTTAAAATAAAAATTTATAATATTGTTTTTGGGAGACGCCATAGTAAGTCCCATTGTGGCAAAATATTCAATTCCCCAATTGAAAGGAAATCATCATATCTTCCTTTGCCCCTTCAGATTCTTTACTTAGCTCCCTAACCACAGCTCCATATCTTTCACTAGAGAACTCACCAGAGTGTAAAGGGCCTTTCCTTAGCCTCCAAAACACGACTGTCTAAAAAAATAACCTAAGAATCTTAGAATCTCAACAGCTCTTGTCACTTTGTGCATTTTAGTCCATGTTAAAAGCAGAATTAAAATAAACGTTGCAAAAACATTATCCAGATTGTATGATTTTCTTGGTAGAAGTCAAAGGAAAGGAGATATCCCCGTGGAGTTTGTAAATTAGTAGGAGACAATGTCTCCATAAGTAACTTGGAAATAAAGTCCATTGCTAGCTACTCCAGTGTACTCAAAGCAGAGCTGTGAGGAGGTGGAAGAGGGGGTAAGAATGCTCATCTAGATCACAAGGTGGCTTTTCGAGAAAGATGTGCCATCAGTGATGTGCTTTAAGGAATAAGTTGGAATTTGAACAGGTAAGAAAATAATCGAGGGTAAATAGCTCCTTTAAAAGCATGAAGTCATAAGGACATAGGAAGTATTTTAGAAACTATATTTGCCGTGTGTGTGTGTGTGTGTGTGTGTGTGTGTGTGTGTGTGTGTGTGTGTGTGTGTTGTGATTCTATCACAGCTGGGCTGGAGTTTTCTATGTAGATAGCTGGCCTTGAACTTCTGACAATCCTTTTAGGTCTGCCTCCTATGCCCAGTTGTATTTATACATTTTCAAAAGTGATATCCATAACCATGTATGATGCTGACTTCATCAATTCTCGGTTTGTGCCTGAGTCACAGTCTCAGTCCCTGGATATGTGAACAGTCTCTGGAAGTGGGAAGGACATAGAGCCTTCTTTCTCTTTCTCCATTGGAAGCTATTTTGTAGAAGATAGCTAGGATGTGAGGCTAGACCTTGAGAAAGACAGTTCCTAACAATGTCTGTGAAAGAATTAAGTCAAGTTTACATGCAATCTTGGGGTACATAGTATTCAAATTAAATTTGTAAAGGGAAAAATAAAAGGAAAACATAAAAGAAACAAAAAGAGAAATAAACCGACAACACACAATTCCAGTACAAGGAATCACTTCTCTTACTCTGTGAAGTATGAAAAACCAACTGGGGACACTTTGTCCTGGGAGGGAGAGGGCAGAATGAGCTGGAGATAGCACTATTTCCCAGGTCTTAGGTACGCTCCCCTACGAAAGAGAAATCACCAAGGAATAGCCTTTTCCATTTCCCAACCCTGTCTCCCTCACCCACCATTGAATACTTGGGGGAAAAAAATAAACAGTCAGATGGAGTTCAAACTAGGAAAAAAAAAAGTGGAAACCAGATTCTCTGAGGGGAAAACACAATCAGCAGCCCTGCAGGCTGCAAGAGAGACCTGGACAGCAGAAATGCTAAAAGCCAGGGAGCAAGGCTCTTGCAAAAGGAAATTAGATATGAGCTGCCAGGTGACACAGCAGCTGAAAGGTCAGCGCTATTTTGGGCTGAACATGAAGAGGCTTCAGGCATCTCAGGACAAAAAAAAAAAAAAAAAAAAAAAAAAAAAAAAAAAGACCAAGTACAAACTAGAGAAGGTTCTGGGAGAGGCAGCCACATTGATTAGAGAGTGGCTGTTGGCTTTAGGGAGAAAGATGGAAGACAGGAGAAGCCAGGGAGCTGGGTGCCCATTGTACATCAACAACACTTTGTGGTGACAAAGGACTCAGTGCTGTGTTTATTTCTTATCTATAATTGTTCTCTCCTTGTAAAATGTATTCATGCACCCCACACTTTTTTTTTTTTTTTTTTTTTTTTTGATCAACATGCCTGTGCCACTTACTGTGCAGGTGAGGCAGAGCTCTACAGGCTGCAGCCTCCATCCTTGCAAGACTTCCAGGCTAAAACTTACTAGGTAATAATCCACAGATTTCCACCCTGAGGGATAAGTACTCAATGGGTCACAGGAATTCAAGAAAAGTGCTATGGGGGAACAGGCAAGGCTTAAGGAGAACATGTCTCAGATTCTGCAGAAGAAATTAATAGGTTTTAACAAAAATAGGTTGAAAAGGTCTGTTAAAGAACAACATTCCTAGTTCATAGAACAGTGTGATTAAATATTTGGATTATTGTGCCTGGCACTGACTGTTAGGCTAAAGCATTGGGCCTCTAGACCATGCATGGAAGGAAGTTGTGGAAAACAGGTCACAAAAGGAGTCGAATATTTCCTCAGGTTAGAGCCTGCAGGTTGTCATGATAATTAAAAACAAACATCCTGGGAAGTCTGCAATGAACAGAAGCATTGTGGGAGAGAGCAGACACTGGCTGGCTTGATATAGTAGTTTTTGGTGGTGGGAGTTCTGTAGTCTCTGAGCTCAAGGAGCTGTGCAATTTATAACTGAACATTTGTTGACATCCTGCCATGCCCCAGATGCAAAATAAGGATAAGAGAGTACTCCTCCTGAATTAAAATAAGATCCTCCAAAGCTTTCCATTATGATATCAATGAGCCAATTGTGTAACTTGTTAATTAAAGAAATAAATAGTAGATCAGCTAACACAAAATCAACCTGTGGAGCAGAGTATGACAGAGGAAGTTTCTACTCTAGATATTCAAGGCAAAATGAGCCTCCCCACACCACAGTTACTTAGAAACAACCACTTCGGTATTCCTTTCCTGAAGGTTCTGTGGTTAGAATACCTCCTGGTGTGATTTTTACCTACTGGATTTCATGCAGTTCCTGGGTGATGGCAGTTGCAACTTGCCAGGGTCATGTAGGACAATCAGAAGAGTTTCTTTCCTTTTTCTATGTATGCTGCCTCTTGGAGCTGGCACAGACGAGGCAGCATGGCCATTTGCCTCTCTCTGCATGTCATCTTCATGGTCATTTTGTACTTTCTCAGAAAACCATAGTGTTGGGTTGTCAAATTCTGCATGGCATTTGGCCTTGATCTAAAGACTTGTTCTAAGAGAGAACGATTGTAGAGGCTGAAGGAGAAGTCAGGTTTCTTATGATTGGACCTTGGAAGCCATGTAATGCCACTGCCATCACATTCTAAAGGATGGAGTTGAAATCCTGAGGACAAACCAATAAGTATAAGTCAGTGGGGCCAAGAATAGGTTGGAAGACAAGCTACTGTGGTTCTGTGTTAAGAATAAGGATGGACAAGGAGAAGAGGTCATTTTAGAGACTATCAAGGAAGACACATTACTGAGGAAATGGTACTTAAATGGGACCTTGTCTCCAAGGGTGAGCTCAAGGTAACATGAGCATCTTCTGTTCACAGGACTTGTATTTGACCTATTGTGGTCCCATTTTTCATCAATGTGCCTTGGGAACAACACAGATTACTGATAAGAATAAAACCATACATTAAATGTGCATATTCCAGCATGTAAGGAAAAGGGATTATTATTAATAACCAATAAGGAGGACAATGGAACCATACAAAATTTAAAACATTAGGTATGCTAATGAAACAATGAGTGGTTGAGATTGCCATGTTAGTGATGTTTAGAGAGGGATAAAGGGGGAATCAAGAGACTGGGTCTCACAGTTTCTGCACCTGTCACAAATTGTGCTTCTTAAAATATGTTTACCAACAAATATCTGGCCAGATACAAGCATGGCATGATTACAAAGCATGGGAAGACTGCTGTATCCCCAAATGTCATCTCTAATATGCCCAAGGGTCTCCTGCTCCATCATTAGTAGATCATTCCTCTCAGTGAAGGTATCTTGTCCCCTGAGATCACCTATCACAATGGAACAATGGAAGAGATAATACATTAAGATAGCACCAATTACTAACAATGTAGTATAACCTTGATATTACTTTTCAACTGTAATAGTGAAGTTATTTTAGGTTACCCAGTGGTTAAAAACATTCCTACAATCTGAGTTTCCTTTCTAATACAACAAAATTTACTCACTTATATATAGCCCCCTGCATGCCTGGGCAACTCTCCAGGGCAGCTGTCTTCCACGTGTTGGCTCAGCACTCCAGACTTCTTTGATCTTCTGACACCTCTGAATCAACACGTGTTCCCATGATCTTCACAGCAGGAGAAGAAAAGCCTAGCAAGTTCTACACCAGCAATTAAAGGCTCTGACAAGGAAGACCATGCATCCCTTCAGGCCTCATTTCATTGGCCAAAACAAGTCACCCGGTCACCTCTAGCTTCAAAGGAAGCAGGAAATAGTAAGCTTCTCATGTGTCTAACAGAGAAATTAGATATTGACTAAGCATAATAGGCAGTTTGTAGACTTAAAAAGAAATGCAGGGATGAAAGAAACCAGGTCGCACTTGAAAGACATTTGAGAGTGTTAATAGAGAGGGGATCTTATTGCAGTTCAAAGGGTCAGGTAAACCTGATGGGTCTTCATGAAGGGTTGGTTGAGGAACTTCTACTCAAACCTGCAGGACAGCAAAAATCTTCAGATCTTCAGGTTGTGATCTTTTGTGTTATTTTTACTTAAATGTGTATGGTTGTTTTACCTGCATTTATGTCTGTTCACCACATATATGCCTTATGCCTGTACAGGCCAGAAAAAGATATCAAGTCCCCTAGAAGTACAGTTACACATGGTTGTGAGTGCTGGGAATTGAACCTGGGTCCTCTGGAAGAATAGCCAATGCTCTCAATTGCTGAGCCATGTTTCCAACCTCAGGTTTCTTACTTTGAAAAAGTAATAGGACTTACAAATAACTTATGCATACTAACCGTAAGTTATTTATTCCTAATATAGTGCAAAATTTACATAAATACTTGTGATGCTCTACTGTTGGAGGAATAAAGACAAGAAGTTGTTTGGGGTTGGGATAGCCATCTGTCTTAGTCGGCTTCTCATTACAGTGATGAAATACCTGCGAAAAACAACCTTAATAGGGAAAAGATGTATTCTGGTTCATGGCTTCAGAGGTTTAAGTTCAGAGGTTTAAGTACAAGTTTTGAAGCTATGGTTAAGTACAACACTGACACAGGGAGCCTGAAGTAGAGGAGCCTGAGTGAAGAAGTCGGGAAGCAGGGATAGGTGTGGGGCTGGTAACAAGATATTATTCTAAGGGAATGTCTGCTCCAAAGGGAATTTCTCCAAAGTCCCTCTTGTTCCAACTAGGTCTCACTGTCTGCAGATTCACTGCCTCTCAGTGGCCCATTCAGGTAAAAAATCAGCAATGAATTAATCCATTGATAAGGTTAGCATTGGCTGATTCCATTTGCTTTTCAACACTTAGTCCTCATTGCTGGGAACTAAGGTTGCCTACACTTAAATCCTTGGAGGACATTGCATATCCAAACAATAACACCACAAAGGGCCAAAGAACACAGATATACAGAGTGATACTACCTTCTACAATGACAGAAAACGTCCAAGTAGAACTGAGCCTTAGCAGAGAAATGGAAGAGCATTTCCCAGGACAAGAATTCACTCTTCCAAATGGCACCAAGTCATATGTCTTTGTATGATATGTTGGGGAGCTTCCATCATCAGAAATTCAATGGTCTCACCGTAATCTCTTATCAGCATCAGTGGTCCACACTTAGAGACAGTGAGAGAATAGGGATTTCTGCACATGTCAAAAGAGCAGGGAGATTGGAGTGAAGAAACAGAACCAGGGCTGGAGATGAGAATTCAAACAAAAAAGGCAAGCTGGCCAAGAAAAAACTCAAACAACAACAAAAAATCCAGAAAGTTAATCTGATCACTAGGGTCCTGGATGAAGAAAACAAGCTGCTGCTTTGTAGAGGGAAACACTCTGAGGGGGGAGCAGCAGGACAATACTCAAGATCCCAATAGGAAACATTCTGGAAATGCTAGATGATCCTAAATAGGGGAGGGTGCTTTCCCCTCCCTCCCAGGACTCAAATGCACCTCTGTCTCTGGACCTATCAGCAGCCCCAAGGCCACCCGTGCCTTTCATCCAGGCTCCTGCCATCACTTACCTTTTCACTTTAACTGATGGTGAGGCATATTAGGAAAATAACCAACCATTATTTTTACTCCAGATTTTGAATCTTGAATAGTTTTAAGCTTGCGAATAAATTGAGGAGATAGCAAGAAGTTCTACACCAGCTATTTGTTTTACTATTTTTCATCTATTAGTAAAATGATATATTTTTCACCATTAATGGACAATTATTGTTGTTTATATGGTTGCTGTCAATTTATTATTATTTATTAGTAATATATGGCGTCATTTCAAACATAGCTCTATGTAGCCCAGAGGTAACTGATGGTCACTACCTGTATTTAGAAGTGCAATGGAAGGGGCTGTGAAATAGCCAGATTTTATACACAAAGATGAGAGCTGTCAACCTTAGCTTAGCTTAGGTGGCAAATGATTACCGCACAACCAGATGCACAAAATCCTCCAGGGCCAAAACATGAATTCAGTTATATACTGTGGAGGTTTGAAAGGAAATGGCCCCCACAGACCCATGGGCATTGACACTATTAGAAGGAGTGGCCTTGTTGGAGTAGGTGTGGTTTGTTGAAGAAATATTTCTCAGTTCATTTCCTGCTGCCTGAGGATCAAGATATAAAACTCCCAGCTCCTTCTCCAGCACCAGCCTGAATGCTGCCTCTATGCTCCCTGACCTGATGATAATGGATTAAACTTCTGAAACTGTAAGCCACCCCAAGTTAAATGGTTTCCTTTACAAGAAGTGCCATGGTCATAATGGATCTTCACAGGAAAGGAACCTTAACTAAGACACTTACTAAAGCTGAATTTGAATGGAGTCAAACAAAAGGGAGCTTATCAAGACATTGACTTCATGATGCCAAATAATAAATAAATATGTATATAAAACAAAATCATCACAGTGTATTATCTTAGTACAAAATATGCAAGAATGCATACATACATACATACATACATACCAGGAAAAACCTCTGAAATCTAAACTTCATAAGCAACTGTAGCAGACCATCTCAGCAACTCTCTGTTGCTGATGTTTGAAGTTTTCTCTCTCTAAAAAATTAACAATGAGTTCTTCAGCAGCTTAGGGTCTCAGTTACTTCCTTGATTCACAATGGAGAGCAGTCAGCTGCAGGTGCATCTTTGGGTATCTGCAGAGTGTCTAAGCTGCAGTACTTTCCTGATGCCTAGATGACCGAAGCTCTAACCTCTTACCCTCCAGATTGACTTCATCTGTTGCAGCCTCTCAACCCATGGGACCAAATATGGACAGGATCTTTTCAGATGTCTCCCCTAAGTGTCAGTATCTTGATGATTATGTTCTTGTCTCTGATTTTTACTATTTTAAAGACATCTGCTGCCATGTCTTTTATATTTTGTATAGGTTTCATGAACAAATGAAATCACAAATAGAGTCACTGTCATCGATTACTGTATTTTGTCTTTAAATCTGATGCTGATCAGGAAATCTGAAATGCCAGTATAAGTATCCAACACTTCATGGTTGGCCTGAGTTCATATGAAAACACTAATGCCAGCACAACTCTCTCTGTGTGTGTGTGTGTGTGTGTGTGTGTGTGTGTGTGTGTGTGTGTGTGTACCTCTGTATGTGTGTATGTCTGTGTGTGAGAGTATACCTGTGTGTCTGTCTGCGTAGCTTCTACTGGAAATCCTAAATAACTGATGCAACATAGTATATGGCTAGGGAAGAACACCAGACTCTAGAGTGTGGTTGGGCAGGCCATGGATAAGGAAAAGGAATGATTCCAAAAATATTGGGTGTTAATATTTTCCTTAATAACACCATCTCAAGGAGAGGATGCTGGAAGATTAGCAGTTGGTGGCCAGAAAGGCAACAGAGCATTTCCAGCATAAAGGAAGTGGGGACAGGAGCACTGAAGCTGAAATGAGTTCTCCCCAGTGACTCAGCCTTAAATTCACCTGCTCCTGATTTCTACCTCACCTGATTTGGCGGCACAAGCTAGAAGATCCCTCTTTAAATGTCAATCTGTGATTTTTAGTCTTTAGTCATGTTCAATGTTTCCATTTCATTAGTGGAAAAATATGAGAGCCCTCCAGTGGCCAAAAGGAAAACCTATAAATTCATACCACGCCTAATTTATACCACTTCTAAGGAAAACCACTACAGCTCTACAGCCTTGTTAAATAAATAAATAAGATATAATAAAAACTACCTCCATATTTCACAATGAGAATTCAGTGTCAAATAAGGTGTGACTTTTATTATCATTCCAATGACTCTCAAATAACCTAAATATTCTTACCCTTGCTAGATAGAGACACACCATTGAAAATAAGTTGGAGCTAAAATATTGCAGCATATGTGAAAGGAAAAGTCCTTGGGTATGTCTTCTTCAACAAAAACTCGTTATGTAACAATGCAATAACAACCAGAATGCATGAATATTTATTGTGGTCAAGTAGAGTCATAGAACTTACAGAAAGAATGTGGGCCCCTCTCTTTGAGGATGTAAATCTGGAGCCATGAGAATGGCTTCTAAATCCTAATAGGGAATTGTACAGATCTATGGCTATCCTGTTTCTTTCCCCTCCCCCTGGCTTATCTATGCTGCACACTTTCTCTTATCCATGCTAATGGAGGGATCAGTAGTGCAGATAATTGAAAGGTTGTGTGCCAACAAACTGCTTTGTGGTTGCTGCCAAAAACTCCCCAGTGTTGCATAGTTAATGAAAAGTCAGGCAATGGCGGCTCCCTTTGCATAGCAACCCAGCATAATCATAATAGCTATTATTTATTGAGCCCACACTATATACCAGATTAAGTGTTTTAAATGCAATTATCTCATCACATCCTCACCTTTAACGCACCGAAATTGGTATAATTTTCTCTCACTTATGGATGAGAAAACTGAGGCTCAGAAGGTCAAGTGCCTTCTAATAGGCACTCTATTCATTTAGGTAGGAATCTGTGTTTGTTCAGATAGAGTTAGTTCACACATGTAGCTGTTTTGCTATGCCACCTTCAAACACTGCAGCACATCCACTCCTGGATGAGCTATCTTTTCTTCAACTATGGGATTTGAGAGTATTTTTATAATACCAGCCTTACTTTCCATAAAGGATATTTCAGGCTAGATATCACCTGTAATCTTGCTGGATTTGTATTTATCCTAAAATGTTCAGTTCATCATTGGGTAAGGGAGGGGATTAGCATTTTGTGATATATATATATATATATATATATATATATATATATATGTATATATGTATATACATATATATATATATATATCGATGAAAACTTTGTGCTTAAAGCAGTTGCTTTTTTGTGTGAATCATTTCCTCCCCTTGGTTTTGGTGATCCATTCTATCCTCATTCTTTCTTGCAGGCAACTCTTGCTTTCTTTCCTTGCAATCTCCTCCTCTAGATTTCCTTTAATAGTGTTGCCTTTGTTTGACTTAAGTGTCCATGATGTAACTTTAACAGGGCCCAGTGTTAACAGCTTTTGCCTGTGTTCTCACACCATTGCCCTACTTCCAGATTTCAAACCATGAGCTGTTTATTTTATTTTATTTGAATATTACCTTGAATACAAATTAACCAATTGTGTGTGTCCTGCAAAGATTATTAAGTAAATTTTGTTACTTCTAAAAGTGTGTGGTAGTTGATAACTTTTGCTAACACAATACTTTCCATCATTGTAATCATTAACAAAGGATGAATAAATATATAAAGTCCAAACTCCCCAGCCAAGAGAAAAGTGACTACCTTAGCCTAGCTTCATATCAATCTTCATTTTCTCTTCTCTCTTTGACCCCCTCTCTCCATCTGCTCTCAAATAATCTAAATTTATTAATATTATATATATGGAATATGAATATTTTGATTCTATACTGTAAGTTCTACTCACCTTGTTTTATTAATTCACCTTATAAGATTTATTCCATTCTATATTTAACCCAGGACCCCAAGACAAAGCTATTAACACCTTTATCTGTGACTTTTTGGAAAGTCACTGTTTATAAGTTATATTTTAGGTAAAAGTTGATCTGAGTGCCTGTCTCCACTTTGAGTCACTTGGGATGAAAGATAGTGAAATGTTCTATGTTTATTATTGTCAAACACAGTCTCTTATCACATGGGGGGAGATGAAGAGGTGCCTTGGTCTTGCCTCGACTAGATGATGGGACATACTTAGTAGACTTCCTAGGGGAGGCCTAAGCTTTTCCCAGGTCTGGATAGAAGGAGGGAGGAAGAGGGGGGCAGGAGGAGAGGAGGGAAGGGAAACTTGGATTGAAATGTAAAAAATAATAACATAGTCCTTGTTGTATGAGTGTGCATCCTTGGGGTATGTGCCTAAGAGTGTAATTGTTGGGTCTTGAAAATGAGAAAACTTAGACAAAAGGTTCTTCTCCCCATCTTTTCCATGGACCATTCTAGGGCTCATTTGAAATGTGTCTCATGAAGCCGATGAAAATTTAGCCCCATTGCATTTTATTTTGAACATGGATAACAAGCAAATCACACAATAGGACTTAAGTAACAATGTGCCCATGACCATGATTAAAGTACACTTTATCTCACATGGCCACAAGTACAAGAATGTTCAAACTCCTGATTGAAAATTAAAGACTGTAATTATAGGGGTAGGAAGGAACTAGAGTGTACAGCACATGGTGTTTCATTAGAAACACAGCCTAAATAAGAAAAAATGGGCCCCCTAATCTTGTTCAGAGGTTTTTGGATAAACCTGCTAAGAACTATGAATCTTGACACCACTTTGAAATATCTGGAGCATATATACTTCATCAACAGGTAAAGACGACCCTTCTTTTGTTAAGAAGTTGTATAATACACTAACTACTGTAAATGCTTCTAAATATGCTTTAATATCTTTAAAATTTGTTGTAGGCAGATTTTCTTTGGGCCACCAGCTCAAAAATAACTACACAGAGATTTACTAATTATGAAAGCTTGTCCTTAGCTTAGGCTTGTTCCACTAGTTTGTATAACTTAAATTAACCTGCTTATATTAATCTATGTTTTACCATGTGACTTTTTTTTATTTAATTTATTATTTTACATGTCGATCCCAGTTCCCTCTCCCTCCCTCCATCCCTCACTCTCTCCCTCACTCCCTCCCTTGTTTTTACCCTCTCTGCCCTCTCACATGCACCCTAACCACCCTCCTCTCCCATCCCCCCCACCCCAATTCCATATGTAGGGGAATGCCATCCAGTTGGGGTCATGTAGATCTGACAGGTCATTTGAAGTAGGGACTAGGGCTTCTCTCCTGGTCTAGGTTCAGGCAGTTATCCCTCCATGGGGGATGTGCTCCCAAGGTCCTTTTGTGCACCAGGGATACATCCTGGCTCCACTGTCTGAGGTCCCTTAGACTGCTCAGTCCTTCTGGCTGAGACCCATATTCAGGGGGACCTGAGTCAATCCCATGTGGCTTTTTACCTTTGTTTCATTCTGTGTATCCCACTCCCCCATCTCCATAGCGTCTCCTGCACATCTCAATTATCTCTCTACCCTGAAGTCCCACCTAGCTCTCCTACCTTGCTATTGGCCATTCAATTATTTGTTCTACCAATAACAGCTATACCTCTTCACAGTGTACAAACATCCCACAGCAATTTTCTCTATACAGTTTCACTGACCAAAACTATAATCAAAGATCAGTAGAATCTAAGTAAGAAATCACCAATATTCCCAGAGAAAAGAGCTTATGTAACCAAAATAATTTAATTTATTTTAATTTTGTGTATATGTGCATGACTATGTGTGGGTTTGTGCATTTGAGTGCACATGTTCTTGTAGACCACATTCGAGCCTCTTGTACTGGAATTACAGGTGGTTGTGAGTTTTCTGATATGGTTAAGGGAACTGAAGTTGCATCTTCTATAAGACTAGTTTGCACTCTTAACCCCTTAACAATTTTTACATGTCCAGCAACTAAAATAATTTAATGTCTGGCTAGTAAATACAGAATTTTAATTTTCAAAGACTTAAGGAGATTGACAGGGGACAAAACACAGGACTTTGTAATTTCTGTAGCTAACATCTTAGTGCATAATAAAAGTGTATATACTTACAAGTAGAATATTCACAATGGTTTTCAGATCTATGTGGACTTTAGAAAAAAAAAAGGCAATGGAATCTCTGAAACATATTCAGTATTACCTCACAAGTACAGTAAAATGGACAATTCACTCTTTAGACAAAATTAAGATTGATGCTATCCTCGAGATGTCAAAATTATAGGATTATGACCCTTAACATAGAACCATTTGGCTCATTTGTTGAATCCCCAAAATCCAGAAACCTCATAAGCAGAAATAAACCATTGCAAGTCACCATAACCTTAATTAATAGTATCATTATTCCTACAGCAATTACTATTCTGATAATTATATCTTTACTTAAATTATACTTGGTGTCTTCTCAGTCTGGCCAATGTGTTCTTATTCATGTGCTCCATGCTGCTTATGTTTCCATAGAGATGATAGCTAACCATGTGGAGCATGTCCATTTTCTTACCTAGAACTTTCCCTAATAGCTAAGAAACATGCATTCTCTGCATACACTATTTGCTAAAAAGTAAACAATTAACACTCTAGAGATAATCCACAAGTGATAGGGACAAGATATTGTACCTTAGTGTTTCTACCTCTCATACTTCAAATGGACAATTCTGAAAGACATTCCATATATTTCTTAAGAAATTTCCATGAAAACATGTCTCTGAAAGTCAGTGATTTGTCTTTAAATGACCTTTTCTTTATTGCTTCAATCCAGGTAAGCTACCCCAAAATAAGCTTTGGTCTTGTGTTTGTGTTTAGGGGAACACAAATTGATGCAGAACCTGTTTGGGGATTGACATAAGAGATAAAAATACTTATTTATGCTATCATAATTTTGATCAAAATATATCTGGCTGATATACTCTCATTCCATTGACTCCTGCAACACCTTTCCATACTGTCATATCTTTTCAGTTTCAATTTCTATGTATAACTGTCCTTACTGGGTATATGTTATTTTAAGTTTGAGAGAGAAAGACTTTGATTGACTTATCTCATCATTGCACACCAAGGCAATCCATAACCTGGATGTAGACTGACTGGCCTTCTGGGAAAAGTGTATTACTGGATGAATTAACTATGTCCAGAAAAGTGGCGGGTATATGGTGATAAACACAAGGCTGTTCTTTCAGAAAGGGAAAGAATGAGACACTTTCCCATATGAGGAGTAGTGAGCCCAGCCAGACTCCTGACAGAATGGAATTGCATTGCCATTCCCAGCCTCCATACTCTCATTTCCATTCCTTCAAGTTCATGTTCATGAAAACAAAGCAATCCTATACTCACAAAGCTTTGGTGGGTATCCAAAGGCTCTTATGTAACAAACACTCATATATTGTGTTTGTTACTTGTCTCATTGTTGTCACAGCATACCTTGAACCAATCATAAAAAAAAAATAAAAGAAAAGAAAGCCTAAGGGAGTAGGGATTATAGTTCCAGGAGACTCTATTCCATTGTGCCATGGGAAGCATGATGGCTAGAGGAGGAAACTGACTAGATGCACTGTATATGCAGTCAGGAAGAAAGAGTGAAGAATGCTTGTGCTGAGCTGTCTTTCTCCCATGTAGTCCAGGATGGTCAGAAGACCCAAGTCCAAACAGATGGGTGTTCCTACCTTGAGTAAAAACAAGATAATATCCACAATGATGGCCAAAGTAGAGCTAATCTGGATAATCCCCCCTCCCCAGGTATGCTTGGAGGCTGTTCTAGAAGCTTTCTGATCATATCAAATGACAGTCAAGGACTATGTGCTGGCTAGTCTTATGTTAATTTGATATACAAACTAGAGTTTTCTGAAAGGAAGAAACCTCAACTGAGAAAAATATTTTTATAAGATACTGCTTTAAGATATTTTCATAATTTGCGATAGATGGGGGGGGCAGTCCCTTGTGGGTGGTTCCATCACTGGGCTAGTGGTCTTGGATTCTATAAGAAATCAGGTTGAACAAGCCAAGGGAAGCAGTCCAATAAGCAGTATCCCTCCCTGGCCTCTGCATCAGCTCCTCCCTCCAGGTTCTTGCACTGCTTGCATTCCTATCTTAACTCCCTTCCTTCAATAATGAACAGTGATATGGAGATGTAAGCTAAATAAACCCTTTCTTCCAGAACTTGCATTTCTGTCATGGTATTTCATGATAGCAATATAAAAACTAGTTAAAACAATTATTTTCATTACATTTTTAGAACTTCTTTGTGGTAAGTTTTCAATTTTAAGCATTGTTTTACTCAGTTCAAGGATTTACTATAGAATATTTTGCCTATACACTAACTCTAAATTACTAAATTTAATATTTAAGGACATACATAAGCTATATTCTAGAATACATGATTTTTAGGTACATGTCTAAATCTTGTGCTCATTTAAATACTTGATGGAATCCCAGCAGGACCCTACACAGATAGTAGATATTGGATACATTTAATTTATTCAGTGATCCATGGATCTTTCTTCTGTCATCTTATTACGTACTATGGAATTCTTCAATCTAAGCAAACAACAATTTCCTAAGTGATAAAATAATTCAACACAATAAGGTTTCTGGCATTAAAAATACCCTGTCAAGACATATTAATAGCAGCTTCGTGAGGGGAAAAAAAAAGCAGATTGCATAGCAACATGCACTATGCTGAGAGAAAAATAAATACAGAGTTCATCTGATTATTATATTCAACTAAAAGACTAATGTGCATTGTCCCTTAATCAATGGTATTAATTTCTGTGTAAGTAACCTATTAATGTAGACAAAATAAATCCACAAATAAGTACTGCTAGAAACAAAGTAACTTAATTGAATAGCATTCGCTGACTTTTACTTACTAAATTTTTTCATGTCTCAAATTTAAAAACAAACAACATAATATGGGCTTTATATGCAACTAAAGTTAAAGACCAGCATGTGGTCTTAATATCATCAAAATTAAGCTGTTTAATTCCAATACTAAAGATGATCATAATTCTACCTGAATTTTAGTCAGGTAGAGAAATCAGTTGTCAGGAGCCAACTGCTTGGAGAATTTCTGATGACTCTTTTACTATCAGCAAAACTTAGATCCTTTTACTTTTCTTGTAGATGTCCTAAGTTGTTCTCTGATGTTGTGATAAAACAATCTGACCAAAAAACAATGTAGGGAAGAAAGAGCTAATTCCATCTTACTCTTGCAGGTCACAAATGATCACTGGAGAAAGTCAAGGTGTGAACTCATGATAGGAACCATGGAGGATGGTGCTTAGTGGCTTGTTTACAGGCTGATACTCAGTTACCTTTCTTAAGCAGCCCAGTTCTATTAGTTCACAGATGCTACAGCTCAAGTGAGTTGCCCTCATTGGTCATCAGTAAAGACAATCTCGCAGAGACTAATCTGATTGACTTAATTCTTTAATTGAATTTCCCATTTTCAGGCTGTGTCAAGTTGGCTGTGAAAAATAAACTAGAACAAACATAAATTCCAACCACAGAGGAAAAGGAAGTTTATAAAAATTGAATGCAGTTCTTGAAAATGAGAGGGTTTGTTGGTACCATCCTAACCCATTCAGGAAGAGGGTTCAGCCTGTGCCTTCACAAATAGTTATTCCCCTGTCTTTCAATCCTTAACATTTCTTTTATTCCCCTCCTCTTTATTTTTAACCCATGTCCTCACTCACTGTAGAACTGAACATTAAGATTTCAGACTATAGAACTGTGATTGACTAGAGAAGGGAATCAATGAACGGTGGTTGAATAGATAATTCATGAGTAAATAAATACAAGCAAGTGCATGCCTGAATAATCAAAAGATAAAGGGATTATCTACCCTAAAAATACACTTACACTTCCCAGGCCTTCTCAAGGCATGCCCTGGCTGCTGGTGATCAGAAACTGCCATCAGAGGCAAATGTAATGACCATCTCTCTTCCAGAACATTGTGTAGCAAGGTTCAGGGAAAGGCAGTGCGATGAGAGTGAGATTAAGCAGTTTGATAACATCAGTCTCCGATCACCATTTCTCATAGTGGACTAAATGATGAATGTGGGCCTGTCAGGCATCTATCGAAATTCCGGGAGCACCTGTCTTCTGACTTCCAGGGTAGTTCTCTTGTAGCTCTGAGCAGGAAAAAAGAAAGTACATTTCAAAGTCTAACTTTATCTCAGCCATGCCAGAGACAGATTGGCTTTCTTTGTTCCTTGGAATCTTTACTAGGTAGTTGCTTTATTGTTTTTCTCTTTTCCTCTTGGGTAACTGCAAATGGATTGGAGTGTTGTTTGACTCATTCATTAACATGTCCATGAATAGAATAAGAAGAAAAACACTAGAGCTTTTTCAGACAGTTTTGCTAGACAAAACAACCATTTTTCACTCCAAGCAACATCAGATTGTGAACCCAAAGATCCAGCAAGACTCATGGGGCATCTGAACAAGGTATGCTCAGTTCCATGAAGCATTCAAAAGTGATTAGGCACTCATCAGTCTTCAGTGTATGACCAATAAAAGTGTGTACTACTTAGAAATCTCACGATCTGGAGCTGGGCACTGTAATCAAATCTGTCCCTTACCAGCTGACATTTGGTTAACAAGCTCTACAGACATCCCTTTCCAAGGGACAAGTGGTATGCAAATTTGCTTCTCCATTTTGTTTTTTATATTTCTTAGAAATGTCATCCCACATTCCTCCAAAGCTGCCCAGCTTCACTTACCTGACTCCCAAATTAACTCTATTGTGAGTTTTACCTCTAAGGGGGAGAAGCCATCCTCAGTGACTAGCAAGTCTCCTGTAGATATTCATCAACTAACTGGGTTACCATGATAGCTAAAGATTGATGCAGAAATGGAAAATCAGTGACCGCTAAGAAAAATAGGATCATAGGATATGTTTTGGTTGACATATATTATGTGGATCAATATAGTCTTTTAAATTTTAACCAATTGTGGCTATATAACTCCTGAGAAACTAAAGCTCCTAAGAAGTATATCTAGATATCTTTTTAAAAATCCACCAATGATCTAACCTAGCTTTGGACATTATATTCTGCAATGCTACTCTAACAAATAAGATATGCTCCCTGGTGCCATAATGGCATGACCATTCTAGTGACAACCAACCATGTCCTGTTTACACCAGAGTCCTGTTCCATAGCAGGGAATTTCAAATCTGGTTCTATAAACATGGGTGAAAGGGAAATCACAGGTCACAGGGGGAACCTACTACTAATGTTTTGTTAATGGGCATGCCATAAGAATGACTTCAAAAGGTCTATGCATATGTCCATATACCAGTGCAACTCACAATCTTTATTAACTTTCATTTAGCAATCAGAGAGAAAAATCTATTGATAAGAAGGAGGGATTCTTGAGTATTCAGCATTATATGGGACAGTGATTTTTACCTACTCTTCCTTGCAGGGGACATCGCTGAAAGATGATAGGAAGACAAAAAGAGCCATAAAATCTAAATGAATACTTTAAGATGGATTGACATGGCCACTTCAGTAATAAACACACAGTATCTGTTATCACCTACACAAGATAAGAGATCATGGTAACTCAAGGAAGAAGGGTATCATCAGGAGCAGGACAGGGATACAGAGAGGTAGTAGGGCCATGCCTGAGTCCAATTCCAGTGAGGTTCAGGTCCCAAAGAGGAGGTGTGGAGTTGAGAGACTGAAACAATCTGAGGGTGAATCAGGATGGCTGTTGCTTTATTGAAAAAGGCTATACAACTTTTACACTCTATAATTGCACAAAGGATTAAATGGGAATGGGAGAAAGGGGACTCGTGAGTTGGGATGGGGCTTGTGAGGAAGCTAGCATCAATCTTGACAAATTGATGGGAACCTCAGCCATATGATAATGAAAGGGCCACAAGTTCCTCTTGCCAGAGATAAGGAGAAAGGTTCCCTTTGAAATAGGCAGAAACTTTCTTCAAGCCCCCTAGGAAATAGCTTTTGTTTAATTGCCTGACTTTGGAAAAAGGACTTTCTCAGGGGGAACCAGACACTGCTTTATAGAACATTTCAGGGTTTTTTGTTTTGTTTTGTTTTGTTTTTGTTTGTTTGTTTTTTAAAAATATGGTTTATTTTATCCAAACAGCTATGATGGGAGATGTCATTCTATAAATATGTTTCTCTTATTGGTTAATGAACACTGTTGGCCAATAGGAAAGCAAGATAGGACTAGGAGACAAGGGGGATTCGGAAAGTAGTAGAGGGGAGTCAACATGTAGAGACTTGAGAGAACAGAAGTCTGGGCCCTCTCTCCGGTAAGAAGAGACCACATGGAAATACTTAGATTAATAGAAATGTGTTAATATTTAAGAAAGAGCTATCCAATAAGAAATGCTAGTAACACACTGATAGCTTTGTATCTAATACAGAATATCTGTGTGTTATTTGGGGTGGTGTGGCTGCCAGCCGGGGGAAAACCACTCACTTGTAACAAATTGGCATTGGCAATGTGGCTACTAAGAACTTTCACTTTTAACTTGACAAAAGCTTAAAAAGGGGTTTTAGGAACAGAGACAAGCAAGGCTTCTTAGTAACAGCATTTTTTTCATTTGGGCTCTGTTTTGCTAGAGACAAACAGAGATTTTTGTGTCTCCTTTAAGGGAGGTTTCCTGACTCAGCATAATCAGCAAAACACCGCATGGCTTTAAAGAAGCACTGCTAACAATTCAATGGTGTGTTTGAGCAGCTGGTTTTAAAAAATAGAAAGAGAGTAGTTGGGGCATTGGTGGCACATGCCTGTAATTTCAGCACTGGGGAGGCAGAAGCAAGCAGATCTCTGTAATTTCAAAGTAAACCTGGTGTACAGAGTCAATTCCAGGGCAGTCAAAGTTACACAGAAAAACCCTGTCTAAAAAAAATGAAAACATAGAAATAGAAGAAAGAGAGTAATAAGAAAGCCATGTGAAAATGTAAACTACACAGAGAATGTCGATATTAAATGCTATTGCGTTGTCTTTGAATTATTCAATTGATAAGGAACAAACAACAATTACTACAATATATTGATTATCAATGCTGCTAAATTAATCCAATTTATATATTTTAAAAATGCTTTGACTTCAAAATTTAAGTCTAAGGACAGGTTAATGAAAAAAAAAAAGGATTTCTATTTTTGTTTCCACAGAAAATAAAACACTGTGGATTCCTTTCAGACTAACATGGTTTTATCAAGCCAGACCACCTGAGACAGCATCCCAGGTTATCCAACATTCAAAACAACCAGGACAAAGCAACCTTGTAGACCAATACAGCCAGGTCTTCTTAGGATCTCCAAGAAAGCGGCCCCTACCAGCAGGAAGCAGTTTGGAAAGAACGATACCCAAATTCCCAAATATTATCTATAAATGTTTGTTTTCATTTAAATAGGCTTGGTTATAAGTGGTTAATGATCAAAACCAATCTCTTTTTAAAGGCAAAAAGGGGATTATGGTATAGATATGAATACTTAGTTTTGGAATGGATTTTTATTTATTGCTACAATTTAAGGTTAATTTTGTGATATGTTTATTTCTCCTCTTGTGTAGGTATTGTGTTTATATAGGTCATTTAAAAATGTAATATATAACTTAGTACAGATTATAGATAGTTACCTCTAATATAGTTAGGTTTTCTAGATATATAGAGATGTATTTGAGATGGATAGGCATTCTTCAAACCTTTCAAAGACCTACAGAATATGGTTTTTCTTAACTATGAGGCACAATTGCTCCTGGCAACACCACCTGAGTCTGAAAGGATGATGGGCATTAAAGAAACTCCTTATGGAGTTTGCCTCCAATATGTCAAGACTAGCCATTTGGACAAGATACTGCTCTTGTTTGGACTACTTGACTTTATGCTGTATAAACTGAACATGCAGGACCCCAGGAAAGTGACTGTTGATACAAGATGGACATTGCTACAGGGTTCCTGCTTCATGGAAGAGTCTGCCAAAAATTCTGCAGGACACAGAGAAAAATGACTGATAAACTACCAATACAGATAGACCGTCTAAACTTTCTTGCTTTGCTGAAGAGTCTGCCAGATGCACTATGGCTTATAGGCTGAAGGTGGAACATTAGAGAAGAACTTCTGGTGACTGACCAGGCAGTTAGATGTCTCAGTCATTTCTAGAGTTTATATATTATCCTTCTGTGGCCTTTGATGAAACTGAGGACAGATAGTTATGGTTATAGTTTTCCTTAGTTAGGATTAAAGATAAGTTACATATAAGGCTTTAGACTCACAACGATAGAATAGATGATAGAATATTTTCTTTAAATCTCGCTAAATGTTAATGAACTAAATATTGTTAACTGTGATTCTTATTTGATAACTGTTTTGTTATATATTTTACTATGTTAAGGTTAAAACCCTTCTTTTTATTTAGACAGAAAACGGGAGATGATGGGAGATATTATTCTGTAAATATGTTTCCCTTATTGGTTAATAAATAAAGCACTGTTGGCCAATAGGAAAGCAAGATAGGCAGGAATAGGAGACAAGGAGGTTTTGGGAAGTAGTAGGGAGGAGTTTCAAGATGTAGGACCAACAAGGTAGGACTCTGGGCCCTTTCTCCAGTAAGATAAGACCACATGGAAATACTTAGATTGATAGAAATAGGTTAATATTTAAGACAGAGCTAGCCAATAAGAAATGCTAGTAACAGGCTAACATCTTTCTATCTAATACAGCATCTCTGTGTGTTATTTGGGGCTGGCAGAAAACTACTCATAACACAGCTAAAGCTTAAAGTGAGCAAAGACGAAGAAGATAGACAAATCTTACCATGAGACTGAGTAGACATTAGGTATTTATAAATATTGGTTATCAAATATACCTTATTTATCAAACCAGTCTTATTTATCAAATACGCCTTATCTACCAAGTGTATGGTACTTATGTAAATTTTCTAGAAGCTTGATGTTAACTTGTGGGGAGTAGGCAGAGTTATCCTGTTATATGATTCTGCAGTGGCTGGGATTTTTTCCAAAGAATTATTTTATTTAAAGAGAATGCCATTGTATATACCCTCATCCTCCATTGAAGCTCACACACAATTTCCCAAAGGAAAAGGCATAAAGGAACTCCTATAACACATACTGGGAATCATTATAAATCAAAGTTAAAGGGTGCTGGAGAATTGTGATCTGCAATGTCAAGATGCTGTAAAGGTGTCAAGGAGCAATGCTTGCCATGTGGTCCATGCCAGGGCTGGTTATGATCACAATATATGGAATGCAAATAAAGTCTCAAAAGAAATAAAAGAAAGAACACACAAAACAAAATAGCTAACTATTTCCCATTGGGCCAGCCTTTCTGCACATCAGAGACCACCTAGTAATCAGTAACCACTCCTTTACACAAAGCATGTACTTTGTGGTTCCCCACATCCCTCAAATTTAATATTGATTTTGCAAAGCAAAACAAATGCCAAATGCCATTTGTTGAGTATCACCTACATGTGGTTTTGTCACCTGACATTTGTGGTACTAGGCCCACTAACTTTGCAGTAGGTAATAATGACCATCCTTGATGTTTAGGAATTATTTACATTTCCCAAGGTGGGTTAGCATACAATGTTTACTAATTTGCTCTCTTCCAAATTACAGGTCTCTTGACTTCTTGAAAAGTGTGAGATCATTATAATTATGTCCATTCTTAGCTGGCAGCACATCATCTTGAGTAGGTAGAATAATTTTCTGAAAGTATACAAGACTTCCTCAAATTGCACAGGACAAGGATATTTATATGAGATCTCAACTTTATAACCATGGCAATAGAAGTTGTACCTCCAAGAATGGGAATTGAGTTCACATTTGTCTTTCAAATTCAACAGTATACAGTAGCTGTAATTTTAGCTCCATTGTCATATCAATATTAGCCTTTAAACTTAATTTAGAATAAACTGAACTTTCTAATTGATCACATCTCTTAGTGCAACTGTTTAGATTTTAAATTAAATCTATTCATTATATGTTAGAATGCTAAGGGCCTTCCTGTATCAGGTAGTTCACCTTTCTTTTATAGATGCTAAGCAGTCATAAAGATAATACCAGGGTTGACATGAAATTAAGGAAATCTATGGAACAGAGTATCTGTATATTGCTATGAGTTTTCCAAAACCACCTGTAGCATAATTCATAATGAATACAGTTTTTGTTGTTCCTTTAATGGATGGGCTTTAGTCTGTAGTTCTATAGAGGTTCAAATTACTTAAATGTAGATGATTTGTTTTTCATCATCCATGTTCATTTACATATTTTGAACTAAGTTCCTGTCAAACAATAGATAAAATACCTTGAAGAGTGGGAAGAGTGCCTTGGGAACAAGGAGGACCAAGGTCCCATATCAACTTCCCTTTGAAGTGTAGAGTAGACTGTATAAAAGTGATCATGCCATTATCATCTGTGGTAGAAACAGAAGAATCCAGAGGCAGAAAATATGAGAATGTGGACATCATCCCACTTCCTGGGAGGGTAGGGTTAGGGGCTATACCTGAAGAGCATTTTCCAAGATAGCAGATGCAATGTGAATATGGAAATGTAGGCAATGGATCTACCTTAACATAAGGGATGCATGATGGATCCATTCATAAATCTACTTGGAAGAAAGATGTCTCCATGTTGAACGGTACAGTTCACATAAAGCTTGCGTGATTCTTCAGCAGGAGGTTGTGGGGAGCTAACTGAGTTAATAAATGAGTGAGGTATATTTAAATACTTTTTTCCCACAATTGTAAAGGGGAGTCCCACTGGAAGTCTGAGGGGTCAGTGATAGTGGGATATGCTGTATATCTCCAATGCTGTAATATAGTATGGGTTTCAGATAGTTTATGAGAAAAGCAAAAAGCGTCTTCCAAGATTCCAGAAAAGGGCTAATTAAAGAAGAAGTTAGCTTACTGGAACTCTATTCAAATAGTTAAGGCTTCATTTTCACTCTCGTCTGGTGGGATGTGAAGTAATACATTATGAAACCAAGGTAGCTATGTTGACACAGTCCATAGACAGGGGTGTCACTGCTAAGAGATGAGAGGGCTGAAAGCCAATGAATGAGAGGTTTTGGACTTATTAATGACATTCCCAATTATCATTCTGGGACCATAAGCCTAACATTGGGTTCTGCCAGCTGAGGCACATTAATGGGAAACATGTCTTCACTCTCCTCAGGGTCACCTCACGACCTAAGCTAGTCCTGAGATGGCATCAATGACTGTCATTGGGAAAGCCTGGCGATGCTAGAGATGGTGCAAATGGATGCTATGATTTAATATTTTTTGAAAATAAATAAATTATAAAAGATATTAATAAAATACTATTATTCATTATGTATGGGTGAAATAATCCAAAGAAAGTAAAAATCCAAATTAAACATCATCTCATACATTTCTCTCTTAACAGAAGCCCCATATTTCAGTAATTTAATCACTTGTATGATGCATCTGCTACAGATGTGACAACCCCTATACCCCTATTTCTGAATGCATTAGTAAATTACATCAAGCATTTCATCTAGCACTATTCATTATATGTGTGTATGTGTGTATGTATATTTATATTTATATACATACATAATGTAGTATAATGATATTTTTTAAAATCACTTTATCCACATTGGGACTTTTCATTATAATTTAAAGGTATTAGAAACAAGAACAGAAAATGAAAGCACACACACTTAAATTCTGAATGAGAATTCTGCTCATTAGAAATTGATCTTCCAAGGTTTCTTTGCACTGGGTCCCAGGTTTAAAATTGTTGTGGCTATGGCTCTCTCTGAACTTGAAATATATGAGAAGATCATGTGATTTTACTTTTGCTAAGAGATGCATTCTCCCCTTAATTCATAGAGAAGAAACCATATCTCAACCACCTGCAGAGGATTAGCTACTCTCACTTTGTACATGAAAAATCTTCAGAGAAGGAAGGGTGACTAATATGCTTGTGACATATTAATAGAAAAATGTTTGAGGGGCTGGAGTTATGATGGGTCCTTGGGCAAAAGTACTCTGCTTTTGCAGGAGACTTGAGTTCAGTTCCTTACATCACTATCACAGAGCTCACAGCAACCATATAATTCCACCCCCGAGGAATCCAATGTTCTCTTCTTGCTTCTGTGGGAACCTGCACACACACACACACACACACACACACACACACACACACACACAAACGAAATCAATGAAAATAAATATAAAAATATTTTTATATCCACATAGCTTATCATTTATACAGTGATTCCACATGCACTTTCTCTTGTCATTGCCACCAAATTCTAAGCAGACTAGATTAACAGAGGTATATACAGCCTACTGACATCACATGATCAGCCCCCTTAGAAAGGCAAGACTCATCATTAATTCAGAATCCTCTGTGTGTGTGTGTCCATGTATTATTTCACTTTATCTCTTCATTTCAACAGTAAAAGAAAGGGAAAATGATGTTTATCTCAATTACTTCAGCCAAAAGTTCTTTTACAAAATCCTACTATTTCCCCATGAAGTAGAGGGACTGATAAGAGGCAAAGTAAAAGCCCAAGACAGATATTTTTCTTAAGCTGAAGTAGATGGTGGGAGGGAAGATATGGAGAGGATAGGAGAAGGGATGGAGACTAGAGCCAGCTGGAAGACACTGAGCAACTAAGGAATTCTTAAGGGAAGTTCTGATGGAGATGAAGCTGGATTCTTACTTCTTCAGAGTCAATGCCTTCACAATGTTTTTTTTTTTTTTTTTTTGCTGTCTTGTGAAAGTCCCTGGATATCACTTCAATCCATTTTAACACATACTCATTGAACACAACCATTTGTCCTGTTATGAATGTAGCACCATGGGTGGCATAAAAGAAAAGCATATTACACAGTTCACAAATACAAAGGAGTCTACATTCACACAGAGGGGGAGGGAAACAGTGGGAGGCACATCTAGACGTGATATATAACTAACGCTTAATATGAGCCACCATAATGTGTGAAAGAAATGATAAATCTGCTACGGAATGAGATAACGGGAGAAGTTGCATTCACGGAAGTTTTGAGGGAAGCTTTTGTGGAGATAGTAGGGTTGAAGATGAATAATAATGGGTTACATCAGCAGCATTATTTGTAACAACAAGAAGCTGGAAGCAACCTAGATATCCCTCAGCTGAAAAATGGATGAAGAATGTGGTACATTTACACAATGGAATACTACTCTGCGGGGAAAAAAAATGGAATCTTGAAATTCACAGGAAAATGGATGGAACTTAAAGAAACCATCCTGAATGAGGTAACCCAGTCACAAGACAAGGAACATGGTATGTACTCATTCATATATGGAATTTAGACATATATGGATTTAGATTAAGCAAAGTATCACCAGCCTATAATTCACACCGCCAGAGAAACTAGGATAGAAGGAGGAACCTAGGAGATTCATACAAGGCTCCTCACAGAAGAGGAAAGGTGCAAATTCTCCTGAGCATATTGGGAGTGGGAAGGGGCAGTGAGTGGAGAGGAAGCTAGGAGAAAGAGAGGGGAGGAGGAGAAAACACATGGGACTAGGAAGATTGATTCATGGAAGGAATAGGAGAGAGAGAGACAGAGACAGAGAGAGAGAGAGAGAGACCATAAAAGAGGGAGCCATTATAGGTTTGAAGAGAAAACTGACTCTAAAAAAATGTTCAGAGACCTACAAGACTGACCCCAACTAACAATTTGAGCAACAGTGGAAAAGCTACCATAAATGCCCTTCTCTGATAATGATATTGATGACTAACTTATCTACCATCATAGAGCCTTCATCCAGTAGCTGATGGAAAGAGAAGCAGGCACCCACAACTAAGCACTGAGTTGAACTGCAATCTAGATGCAGAGAGGGAGGATAAGACCAGTGTAAGGCGTTCGGCTTTTCTGCCCGCCGTCGCTGGTCTTGTCCCGCCGCCATGCCAGCCCCAAATGATGCACTGAGACTCTGTATATGATATTATACTGTTGGCCAGATACTAGTTTCTTATTGGCTAGCTCTGTCTTAAGTATTAACCCATTTCTGCTGATCTATGTATTTTCACATGGCCTTCTCTTACCGGGGAGGTGGCTGGCGTCCAGATCTTTCCAGACTCTCCATCTTGACTCCTCCTTACTACTTCCTATTTCCTCCTTGTCTCCTAGTCCCTCCTATCTTCCTTTCCTATTGGCCAACAGTGCTTTATTATTAACCAGTATGAGAAACATATACAGAATGACATCTCCCATCATCTCCTCTTTTCTGTCTAAATAAAAAGAAGGGTTTTAAGCTTAACATAGCAAAATATATAACACAAAAGTTATCAAATAAGAATCACAGTTAACAATATTTAGTCCATTAACATTTAGCAAGATTAAAAGAAACTATTCTATCATCTATCCTATATTTGTGAGTCTAAAATCATATATGTAACTTATCTTTAAGCTTAACTAAGGAAAACTATACCCATAACTATCTGTCTTTAACTCCATCAAAGACCACAGAAGGATAATATATAAACTCTAGAAATGACAGAGACAACTCACTGCCTGGTCACCCGAAGTTCTTTTTTAATCTTCCATCTTCAGCCCATAGGCCATAGTGTGTCTGGCAGACTATTCAGCAAAGCAGGAAACTTTAAACTGTCTTCTTGTATTGGCAGTTTGTCCATCACTTTTTTCTGTGTCCTGCAGACTATCTGGCAGACTCTTCCATGAAGCAGGAGCTCTGTAGCAATGTCTATCTTGAATCAGCAGTCACTTTTCTGTGGGTCCTGTATGTCCATTTTATATAGCATAAAGTCAAACAGTCCAGACAAGAGCAGTATCTTGTCCAAATGGCTAGTCTTGCCACATTGGAAGCAAACTCCATAACGAGTTTCTTTAATGTCCATCTTCCTTTCTGACGCAGGTGGTGTTGCCAGGAGCAATTGTCAAGAAAAACCCTAAACCATTTTAAATGCCATATTCCGTAGGTCTTTGAAAGGTTTGAAGAATTCCTATCTATCTCAAATACATCTCTACATATCTAGAAAACCTAACTCACCTAGTGACAGTATGTGCACTTGACTCAAATGTATAACACCTTGCCAGAATCTACAATAAGTCTTTCCACTCCTGAAAAGCAGGCCCCTTTGGTATAAACTGATTCCCTTGGATACAGCTACAGTCCTTACAGAAAGGCACAACTAACCTAGGGTCACTAGACACAGAACATGCATCCACACATACACAGCAAACTGAAGACTTGGACATAGCCTGCTCTTACTCTATTTGCAGACATTGAGACCTATAAATGGAAGTTTATTGTAGAAACTACAAAGAATCTGCCCCATGTGTGCTGGCCAATTTCCCTTGGTTTCTCCAATGTCTCCTAAAGTTAGACTCAATTCTATACTGATATAACGATTCAAAATAATTTGACCTCTAAAGGCTCCAGAGATTGGTCTCTCAGAGGCTAATGACATATCACACTCTAAATTCTTTATAGAAGCCAACTTAGATAATGGAATTGAGCTGCCGATTTTCAGATTGCTTCTAGAAAACAAATTTAAAAATTATCTCTGTCTGTCTCTGTCTCTCTCTCTCTTTCTGTGTGTGTGTGTGTTTGTGTGTTAAAGATCAAACCCATGGCTTTGTGCATACTAGGTAACTGAGACACATCCCTGGCCCTTAAGAGCACATAGTTAAGTAACTACCAGCACTGAGACAGCAAGGGAGAGGGAGAATGTTTGGGTAAGTTCTCTCACTATAAAAATGGGACAGTGAGTTAAAGTGTCAGAATGACTGCATCCCTGATCAACTTTTTCCTCAGCATACATTGTTAACCACCAGACTTGAGATAGCACCAAAACAACACAAACAATGAAATTCCTAAAATAAAATGAGAGTGTAAGAAAAAAATAATTAATAAATGAATTAATAATAAGTGTTCCTTAAAAGTCTGAGTTGATATACTGGTAAGAAATTAGAGCATCATCCAATTTACAAAATTATTTTAATATGGAAATTCCCAAGGATGTAGACAATCAGATTATAATCATCTAGATCAAAGGAAGTTCCTGTCTGCTTCACAGGCAATAGAATTTTTTTTTTTTTTTGTCCAGAGAAATTCCCCCAGTCTCCTCTAAGAAAATTGATTAGGGAGTCTTTCATTTCTTTGTCAGAAAAGTGAAAAATGGTTAATTGGACAATAAACCCCACCAAGCACAATCCTGGGATCACTTTGTGGTGCCTTGACCATGATATAGTTAGGCTGAAATCTAGGCTTCTTGTGTCAGTTGGAGAGTAAAGCAAAATAAAGTATTCTCTATCCAGCCACTTATTATCTCATAATTCTTTGGATATATGTCATATGGGAAAATGCTAGAGACATGGTTATGGAAATGACAAAGTCCCTACCACCACAATGACAACTTAGAAGAGAGACATGAGTTATAAAAAGCAAAGATAGAACTTGTTGAGTAATCAAGAGATAAGGTCTAAAAGGTGCTAGGTGAAGAAGCCTTTTATTGACTTTAGAAAAATAGTAGATGAAGCTATTAGGCTTTTGGAAATTTCCAGAATGTTCGACTTTGTATGGAACAGATTTTTCTCTGCCTGGATTTCCTTGTGGGATTCTCAGAGTCATGGGATTAACTGCAACTTTGCCTCCATTGATTTCTCATAATGTTCATTGTGTGCTCCACTCCCTGGGAGTATGCAGGTTCTGCACACTCAACCAGCATGAATTTCTGAATGATTTTTCCCCTAAATGGAGCCCATTATTTCTAATTACAAATAATACCATGAATGTGAGAGCTGTAGTTGGTGTGTAGTAACTATAGCACCCCAGTGGTTATAGCTTAAATGAGACAGGGGTTATGCTTTCCACTCTCCTAAAAGAGCTCTTAAGGGCAAATGATCCAGAGTTGATACAAAAAAATCCAAGTAATAAAGGTTAGGATTCATTCTATTAGTTAAATGTTCAGCAGGATTTTTTCTTCATCATCACATGGTTTGGAATGGGTGCCTCAACTTTACCAGTTGTAGGAACAACATAGAAGAAAGATCATCTTTGCCCAGTGAGCCAGCTGAGTTAGTCCACTTTAAAGACATTCTTCTCAGCCTTTAAAATGGGTTCATTTTCTTTCCCCGGGTGAAAAGAATGGCAGATGCTCAATAGTAAGCACCTGCCTGTATCTTAGCATCATTTTTGATGAGGATTAGACAAGTGTCAGATTCAGTCTCAGAAACCATATCAATGCCATTTTCTATTTCATTCCGCATCCTTTTGTAAGACTCTGTAGTGTTATAAGTTTATACACAGACAATTCCCACAGGAGCAGAGGAAGCTGCAGGCAGACACTGCTAGGAGTTTGCATACAAAAAAATACACTATTCTTTATACATTTATCTCCAAAGGCCTTCTGCAACCTACAGAGCACAAAGTTCCTGAGAGAAAGAGATCTCCTATACTATTTTTTTCCTTGATTACTCCTGTCTTGCAGGTAGGAGGCATCTTGAAAATCTGCTGTCTGTTGTTTGCTCAGAGCCAGGAAGAACTGGAAAAATCATCCTCAGACCAGCCTGTGTTGTTCAACAACATCCCTTCCAGCCTTCATCCCTCATATGTTGGCTTCCCCAGGTTTAGACCATTTGCACAGAATATTACAATCAGGACCAAGAAACCCATGCTTATTCATCACCTGCCCCAGGACTGGCTGATTCCAGCTGCTCCAATAATCCCTCTATTGAGGCAAAACCAACTGAAGTAAAGAACAAAAGGCAGTCAATCCTTCCTGAATCCACAGTTCCAAAGGGCAATGGTGGGGTCTATGGAAAGGAGGAAATATACAAAACTTGCTTTATAAGCAACATTATAAATCACAGTCATTGTCTTCTGAGCCCAGTGGTATGAGAAAGAAAGAGAAAGAGAGAGTGAGGAGGGAAGTAGAGATAGATAGATAGATAGATAGATAGATAGATAGATAGATAGATACAAACATACATACATACAAAGATAGGTGGATGATAGATAGATAGATGATAGACAGACAGACTAATAATCATACTATTTAGAAAAACTAAAATCAACTCATTTGCAAATGAATTGTCCCCCAGCATTTTCACACAGCAGAGACTTTTAAATTCTGGCAATTTACTCTGATTGGTCACACCAAGCAAAAATGCTCTAATAACTTTTCCCAGAAACAGAGACTAGTATATTCACCCATGACAACATAAGTTCAATTCTTATTGTCCAGAGGAAAAGCAAAACTAAATAATGCAAAGATACATGCTTACATATCCATGGCTTCTATTATCAAACATTTCTTCCAGTAACATGGACAGAAACACCTTCTCCAATAACAGAAAAGTAAAAACTGAAAACTTCACAATGCAAAAGTTAGCACTATCTTCAAGCTACTCCAACCTTCCCTGGACCCTTGGCTTAACTCTATTCTAAGCAGAAGACAGTTCACTGGCATAAAGATAGCAATTCTTTCTCTCTTTTCATCCTCATGTTTCAGTCTCTTTCTTTCTCTCTTGTGGTATGCCAATACTAGTTCTATCCTGCGATAACATGTATTCATCATGTCTTAGGATGGCTGCCAAGTCTTAAATGAGACACACTGTATAAAGTATTTAATTCAGAAAGAGCACTCTTTAAAAAATACCTAGCTTATATTAAAGTAAGTAAAATGTTATTTTGAAGAAAAGCTTATAATTTATCAGTGACACTATTGCTACTGTCTTTAAGTCATATTGTCTTAAGTTCCAGACTTTTCTGATAGAGTAGCACAGTATGTGGCAGTGTGGACGGAGGTGGATGCCTTCTGTTCACTTTGTTCCCAGCCAGATGCGCTGTTTGGAAAGGCTGTAGAACCCTTCGAAGGGGAAGCCCTGTTGGAAGAACTGGATCACCAGGGTGTGGGGCTTGATGCTTTGTAGCTCAGTCCATTTCCTGTTCATTCTTTGCTTCCTGACAGCTGAGGCAAAGTGACCAGCTGTCATCGCTCAATGTTTGCTCCTGTCCTATCCAACATGGTGGACTGTACCCCTCAAATTTTAAGTCAGAATAAAGCCTTTCTCCTTTAAGTTATTTTTGTCATGGCATTTTAACAACTCAATATATTTGCTCTTCTACTCAAGCTTTCTGAGCACAACCCTTTGTGTATTCCAGACTCCAGAGATTCTCCAAGAACAGTGCTCGTCTGGCACTGGAGCTGCAGGTTACACAAATGAAATGATGTGCTGAAGAGAGCCTGGGGGGAATCTTTAGCACACGGTACAGTATTTCTAATGTTTTCCAGTGAAATAAAACTTAATTATGATTTTAAAACCCCTCATTTGACCATTGCTCTCCATTTTCATATTTATAAGGACAAATGAGTAGTTCACTTTTCAATCATCACAGAAATGTTTAGTAATTTTTTAATAAATGCTTAATAAAATTAGTATCATTTTGAAGATATACACTCAGAGCTTAGAAATAACTCAATCCCTGCCCTCATCACTCCTCCTAGACAAAAAGGAAGAAAATGGACAAACCCCTATAAATACAATGAAATTCATGCTATAATTGAAGAGTTGGCGAAAAAGATGAATAAGAAGATGCTTACCAGTGCTCACAAGTGGGGCAGTTTTAAAAGTCACTTTTTGGTGTAAAATTGTATTTTCCCCATTATCTATCATTTTTATCTTAATTTCTTAAAGTAACATACAAAATACTATTTTACTATGGCATTTTTCAACATAATTTGTCTTTATTGACCTTCCTCCTTTCTCTTCTCCCTCATCCCCCTGTCTCCTTTGGATCCCAACCACTCCTAGTATCCTTCTTCCCACTTACATGCTACATGTGTCCTGCTGCATCCCTCTGCTTCCTCAACACTCCCTTTCCCCTTGGGGTGGTCCCCTTTCCAGTTTCATAATCTATGCCTACGATCATGCACACATATACCCATGCACATAATCACCAAAATCTGGGATGTACATGTGCAGCAGAGGTATGAGTCTGAGGTACTTTGCTTATTATAATAATTTCCAGATCTGCTCCAAATTTAATAATCACTTATTTTTTTTACAGGTAAAATCCCATTGAGTATATGTGTCACATTTTTGTTACCATTCTTAACCTAGGTCCCAAACAATAGAGGACTTCACCATTCACTGTGTTATCTTGTCAGTGGTTTAGCACTCTTTGAGAACAACTCTGTGGTCTAGTGAAGTACTTTATATGACTATGTGCTATGTATGTAAAGATGACAGGACTCAGACCCAGACACCAGCCAATCTCAAACTCCTGGGAATCTGAGAGAGATCCCTGTTCACCTGTTAATGAGTTTAGTCCTTGTTCTCAGAGTACAGTTGGTAGACTGCTAGAATGCAGTACACTAGTTGAATAATAACCATGATCCAGGTAGACATTATTATTTTAAAGAAATCAGTGTTGCCTGGAACCTAAAGAACTCCATGGAAGTTGGAAATTAACAATGATCTTGGTTGTTCTCCATGGAGGCCAAGTTCACATCAGATTGCGTTGTGGCATCCATCTTTGCTCTATCAGGTAAACTCAGAGAGAGTGAGAGAGAAGTGACTAAGACAATGGTTACCTGGTTTGTTAAGAGTTTCATTCAAAGCACTGCCTGTAGACCTGGTCTCAGTGGTGCATGTCTTTTTCCCAATTTATTTTGGAAGAAAAAAGTATATGTCAATAGTACAGTAATAGTATATTTTTTTAAATTGATATGACAGACTTTGAAGACTCCCTATGGAAGACCTCACCCTCCCTGAGAAACAGAAAGGGGATGGAATGGGGGACACATGGGGGCACGGGAGAGTGTGTGAACTAGGATTGATATGTAAACCAAGCTTGTTTCTAAGTTAAATTAAAAAATATAAAAATATAAATAAATTTTCTTTTTCATAGTCTGTTAGCTTCAGGAATGGAATGTCACCACAAAATCCCTTTCGAAACTAATGAGTACACAAATATTTACAAACATTGCTTACTGTTTTTCTGATTCTGAACCTCCTTGTACTTATTTTTGTGAGGCTTTGCCTTATACAATCTCCAGTTCCTGTGTTCACTATTCAAAACCATCCCACCTGAGTCACCTACTCCATGCTTAAGAGAAAATTTGACATTTTGGGCTTAAGAGGTATATTGTGGTGGTTTGAAAAAGATTGGCTATCACAGGCTCATGTATTTGAATGCTTAGGGATTGGAATTAAGAGGTGTGGCCTTGTTGGAGAAAGTATGGCCTTGTTGGAGGTAGTATGCCACAGGTTGTGGGCTTTGGGGTTTCAGAAAATCAAGTCAAGCCCAGTGCCTCATACTCTCTCCCTACTGCCTATTGTTCCAGATGTACAACTCTCAGCTACCTATCCAGCATCATGTCTGCCTGTGTGCTACCAAGTTTCCCACATGACAATAATGGGCTGAACCTCTGAACTGTAAGCCAGCCCCAGTTAAACATTTTTCTTTATAAGAGTTGCTGTACTCATGGTGTCTTTTCAGAGCAATAGAATATTAACTAAGAATGATATCTTCACCAGATTCACTCAGCTTGTTCATGTACTTTTTAGGTTCACACATACATTCACATACAATATGCACACAGCATAACTGAACACCTATCATATGACAAACATACAAATATTGCACACACACATATACAAAACAAACACACAATATATATGTATACACACCCATACACATGTCATACACACAGCAACCATAATGCACACACACACACACACAACACGTATATACCACAAACAGAATATACACTTGTAGTGAGATATCCATCTGCTTGCATTTGTTGCACTGACCACGCCCATTGGGGCGTGGGGACAGGTGCAGACATGACATGTGGGGTCTAGGTCTGGGGTCTTGAACCCCAGCTCAGTCTCTTACTTCCTGTTCAGAGACAGAGAGCATCCAGGGACATCCTTGGAGTGGAGACTCATTGTAGTCATCTGTTTCTGATGTAAGTAATTTCTCCCCGAATAAACATTGACAACCTATAATGTGTCCCCAAATTTATTTCCAATACAATACACACACTCACTCACAGAGACCCCATATATAACACACTCAAAATCCACACAAGACAATCATTTCATTCTATTCTTACTATGGTTGAGGTTGTATGTGTTTACTCACTGGATTTGCTTGGCTCATCTAGCAAGGTCCAAGTTAATTGAAGCTTCTGGTAATAGAAACTTTATACCTTCAGTACAAAGAGAGGGTGAGGAAGAGTTATCAAAATGTGATGTACTCTGCTGAAAACCAACTCCCTCTTCCTAGACTGCAGAAATAATTCAACGAGCATTACCAATCCAAACTCAGAACATAATCTTGCAGAATGTGAAGAAGTTCAATTAAGCCCAGCTACTTTTTCTTTTCTCATTAACACCTTATAAGTAGTTATCATGGTTTCTACAAGTCAGTGTGGATCTTGCTTCACCTAAAATAGCATGGAACATATCAATAACAAGCTGTGTGGGAAGATGAGATTACCCTCACCTCATTGGGTAAAGCCCAAGAATGACTCTTTTTGATAATGAGTCAGAATCCTAATTTAATTGAGTACTTACTCAACAAACATTGAGGACCTTCTCTGGACAGTGGGAATTATAGATGCCTCTAGTTTCCCACAAAACCTGTTTATATAAGAAATTAGTAACACACACCTCATTGATTTATCATATTTACAGATTTGTTTTGTTTGTCCTTACATAAATGTTTCTTTAAAAAAGTTTATTCCTAATATGCTAAACTGAGACCACATATATTAACTTAACATATGTCTTAGGAGCTCCATTTTAATATTGAAAATTCAAGATCTGCTGGGCTGAACATGACTAGTACAACACTAAAGGTCCCACAATATCTCCTATAGAAAGGATCTCTGTGCTGTTCAACTTGCCATATGGACAGAAACACCCAATTTATCCAAGGAGCTGTCTAGGGAGTTGAGCATATGTTACTGTTTTTTTGATCTAGAAAACTACTGACTCTGAGGGAGAGATAGACAGATTATAAAATTCTCAGGGAATGAAAGAACTAAAGCAGAAAAGGTTAGGAGCTGGGCATAAAATAAGTGAGAGGTTAGGGCAATGTAGAGCAAGACACTATCCAGTCTATCCAGTTCACCTTTGTATGAGGAACATCATCATAATGCTTCGGCACACTGAGGCAGATTGTCATTTGGGTAAGAAATACTGTTATTAATGTCATGGACAGACAGAAAACAGCATGTCAGGGTCTCTGAAATGAGTTTAGCCAATGCCATAGATAGACAAACACCATGATAGAGGCTTTGAGAACAGTGCAGGCCCATGTGGCAGAGTGAGGGTTCTCATATCACAGATTCCAAAGGAGGAGACAGGATCAATGCCATGTGGGTGATGAGTTCAAAGCATGGGCCTGTAGGGAAGCTATTCCTGATTCCTGAGTGGTGGGAGGCACGGGAGAAATCCAGGTGAAGGATTGTGTGACTGAGGATGTAAAAATGAAGGGACACTGGGCCTCTGCTAGAGGTTGAAGCCCCCTTCCACACACAAACACCCTTCCCTGGGAACTCCTTGGATTGGCCCCGAATCTCACTTCCCCCCCACACCCTGTGTCCTGTCCCCAGCAAGAGCACTCCAGGTGCTCTGATTTACCTCCCCATGAAGAGCCTGCCCTCCCTCTACCCTGTGCCATACCCTGTCCACAGTCCCAATGATCTTGTTAAACACTGGAACAGAGGGTTTATCCAACAATCCTGCCATGTTCAGGGAACTTCCTGGAGCTTCTCTGAGCACACTAGACCTGCCTATCCACACAGGACCGAATCCCAATCTGCCTGATCTCTGACCCCTACCTCCGGTCCTCTGCCTGAGCTCTGGCCCTGGCCAGAGATCTGCCTATCCCCAAGGGACCATCCTGAGTCACTGCTTGCTGGATCTTTGATCCCCTTGGCCAGGCCTCTTCTGGAGCCTGGTCTTTGACCCCCATCACGGGCCCCTGATGAGGAGAAACCTCCTAGAGAGATTGGACCACCCAGAGCTACAGACATCAAACTTCTGACCCACCTAAGCCCACCAGGGAAGTACAATAGAGAGAGACTCCACCTGCATCCACTAGAAGAAGCGATGGGAAGACGAAAGACAGCAATACAAGAAAACACCTAGCAACAGAAAGACAAACATGACACCACCAGAATCTAGGCACTCTACACCAACTAGACCTGAACACCCCAAAGCAGATGAAGATGAAAAAAACAACTTTAAAAAAAAATCTTCATAAAAACGATAGAGTCCCTCAATAATGATGTGAGAAAATCCCTTAAAGAAATGGAAGAAAAAACAAACAAACAATATCTTAAAGAAAGTACAGAAAGCCAAGAGAAAATAGTTAAACAGGTGAAGGAAATAGTTCAAGACTTGAAAACTAAAATAAAGACAATAAAGAAAACACAAAGTGAAGAAATAAATGCTGGAAATAGAAAAACTGGGCAAATGATCAGAAAATATAAACATAAGCATAACCAACAGAATACAAGAGATATAAGAGAGAATCTCAGGCACTGAAGATAAACTAGAAGAAATAGATTCATCAACCAAAGAAAATCTTAAATCCAACAAATCCTTAATCATTGAAGAAAACTTCTCCAATCTGAAGAAGGATATGCCCATGAAAGTACAAGAAGCATACCAAACACCAAATAGACTGGACCAAAGAAAAAAGACCCCCTTTACACATAATAATCAAAACACCTAACATACAGAATAAAGAAAGAATATTAAGAGAAGTGAAGGAAAAAGTCCAGGTAACATATAAAGGCAGACCCGTCAAAATTATACTTGATTTCTCCATGGAAAGTCTCAAGGCCAGAAGGTCCTGGATAGATGTTCTACAAGTACTAAGAGTCCACAGATACCAGCCCAGGCTACTATACACAGCAAAATTATCAATCACTATAGACAGAGAAAACAAGATATTTAATGACAAAGCCAGATTTTCACAATACATATCTACAAATCCAACCCTACAGAAAGTTCTGGAAGGAAAACTCCAACCCAAGGAACTTAACTATGTTCACAAAGACATAGGCAATGGATAATCCCACTTCACCAGAACCAAAGGGTAAAGCAGGGCAAATATATTCACAATACCACTGCTAACAACAAACAAGTATTAATAATCAATGGTCCTTACTGTCCCTCAACATTAATGGTCTTAACTCAGCTATAAAAAAGACACAGGATAACAGAATGGATACAAAGACAGAATCTATCCTTCTACTGCATACAAGAAACACATCTAAGCTTCAAAGATAGACATTACCTCAGGGTAAATGGTTGGGAAAAAAAATCTTCCAATCAAATGGACACAAGAAGCAAGCAGGTGTGGCTATCCTAATATCTAACAAGTTAAACTTCAAACCAAAATCAATCAAAAGAGATGAAGACAATCATTTTTGTATTCATTACAGGAGAAATTCATCAGCAAAAAGTCTCAATTCTGAACATCTATACCCCAAATACAAAGGCACCCATATTCATAAAAGAAACTAAAAGCTCACATAAAACCTCACACACTTATAGTGGGAGACTTAAACACCCCACTCTCACCACTAGACAGGACCACCAGTCAGAAACTTAGAAAAGAAACAAAAGAACTAACAGAAGTTATGTTTCATTGGATTTAACAGACATCTATAGAAAATTCCATCCAAACACAAAAGAATATACCTTCTTCTCTGCTCCATATGGAACCTTCTCTAAAATTGACCACATGATAGGTGACATAGCAAACCTCAACAGATACAAAAAAATGGAATAGTCCCCTGTATCTTATCAGACCACCATGCTTTCAAGTTGGAATTCAACAACACAAATCGCAGAAACCCTACAAAGTCATGGAAAGTGAACAATGTGTAATTGCACCACACCTGGGTCAAAGAAGAAATAATGAAAGAAATTAAGGACTTCCTAAAACTCAATGAGAATGAGAACACAACATACTCGAACTTGAAAGCAGTGCTACAAAGGAAGTTCATTGCACTAACTGCCCATATGAAGAAAACAGAGGATAGTCACATTAGAGAATTAATAGCACAACTGAAAGCCTTAGAACAAAAAGAAACAAACTCACTACGGAGTAGTAGTTGCCAGGAAATAATCAACTTGAGGGCTCAAATCAACAAAATAGAAACCAGGAAAACAATACAAAAAAAAAAAAAAAAAAAAAAAATCAATGCAACAAAGAGTTGGTTTTTCGAGAAAATCAACAAGATAGACAAACCTTTATCTAAACTAACAAAAAAGCAGAGGGAGAATATGCAAATTAACAAAATCAGAAATGAAAAGGGGAACATAACAACAGACACTGAGGAAATCCAGACAATTTTTAGATCATACTTTGAAAACCTGTATACACAATTTCAAAAATTCAAAGAAAATGAACAAATTTCTGGATAACTATCACTTACCAAAATTAAATCAAGAACAGACAAACAAAGACATATCACCCCTAACGAAATAGAGGCAGTCATAAAAAGCCTTCCAACCAAAAAAAAAAAAAAAAAAAAAAAAAAAAAAAGCCCAGGACCAGATGGCTTCAGTGCAGAATTCTACCATAAATTTAAGGAAGAGTTAATACCAATACTCCTCAAATTTTTCCACACAATAACACAATAGGAACAGAATGTTCATTTCCAAAAGTCTTTTTATGAGGCCAAAATCACCTTGGTACCCAAGCCACACAAAGACACAAAACTAAGAAAGAAAACTACAGACCAGTATCCCTCATGAACATTGATGCAAAAATACTCAATAAAATACTGGCAAACCGAATCCAAGAATACATCAGAGAAATCATGACCAAGTAGGCTTCATGCCTGGGTTGCAGGGATGGTTTAACATACAAAAATATATCAATGTGATCCACCATATAAACAAACTGAAAAAGAAAAACCAAAGATCATCTCCCTAGATGCTGAAAAAGCCTTCAACAAAATTCAACATCCTTTCATGATAAAGGTCTTGGAGAAATCAGGGATATACCTAAACATAATAAAAGCAATATACAGTAAACCAACAGTCAACATCAAACTGAATGGAGAAAAGCTTAAGGCGATTCCTCTAAAATCAGGAACAAGACAAGGCTGCCCTCTCTCTCCATATCTCTTCAATATTGTACTTGAAGTTCTAGCTAAAGTTATAAGACAACAAAAGGAGATCAAGTGAATACAATTTGTAAAGAAAGAAGTCAAACTGTCTCTATTTGCAGATGATATGATAGTTTACATTAGCGACCAAAAAAACTCTGCCAGGGAACTCCTACAGCTGATAAACACCTTCAGCAAACTAGCAGGATACAAGATAAACTCAAAAAAATCAGTAGCCCCACTTTATTCAGATGACAAAGGGGCTGAGAAACAGCACTTGGGACTAGGAAAATTGAATCAGGGAAGGAATAGAAAAGAGAAGAGAGAGAGAGAGAGAGAGAGAGAGAGAGAGAGAGAGAGAGAGAGAGAGAGAGAGAGAGAGCATAAAAGTGGGAGCCATTATAGGTTTGAAGAGAAAACTGAACCTAGAGAAATGTCCAGAGACCTATAAGACTGACCCAAACTATCAACTTGAGCAACAGTGGAAAGGCTACCATAAATGCCCTTCCCTGATAATGAGATTGACAACTAACTTATCAACTATCATGGAGCCCTCATCTAGTACCTGTTAGAAATAGAAGCAAACACCCTCAACTAAGCACTGAGCCAAACTGGAATCCAGATGCAGAGAGAGAGGACAAGACCAGACTGCAGAAACACATAGAGACAGCTGACCTGAACAAGGAGGAGCTAATGGGCCCACAGACTGATAGCTGGGAAACCAGCATTGGACTGACTCAGACCCCCTAAACATGGGTCTCAGCTAGAATGCCTGAGCAGTCTAAAGGACTTCAGACAGTGGAATCATGAAGTATTCCTGGTGCACAAAATTACTTTGGGAGCTCATTCCCCATGGAGGGATACTCCCTTAATGTAGATACAGGAGAGAAGGCCTAGTCCCTACTTCAAATGACTTGACAGATTTAGATGACCCCTCCTGGAGGGCATCACCCTACAAGTGGAGTATAGGGGATGGGAGGGGAAGGCAGTTGGGGGGCATGAGAGGGTGGGAGATAGGGAAAGAGGGAGGGAGAGAAGGAGAGAGGGAGGGAGGGACGAAAAGGAACAGGGATCGATGTGTAAACTAAATATAAAAACTAAATTTAGAAAACGCTATAAAAAAAAGAATGGACAATTTAGTTAAGTTTTACCCATTGTATGGGTGCAGGATATGTCACCACCTCTAGCTTTCTGTTGCTCCACAGTTTGCCAGCCTGGGATCAATAAACTTCCTTAAGGTGAAGGAGGTGGACACCAATCATTTTTCAGGAATCTCCGCACCAAGAAAGTCTCTTAAGGGGTTAGGGATTCATAGACAGGTGTGGGGTTTGACATTTTTCCTACCATGTCTGTAACAGTTTGTTGCCAGTAGGTGTATTATGATTAGTGGTTTGTCTGGGTTCTAGCAATTACTATCTATTGAGTACCATTCAAGAACTGATCTTTCCTAAAAACACTTAGACTCTAATAACTGTCATTTTGAAAGAAACAAGATTTTTTAATTTCTTGAAAGAATGAATTATACTATTCTATTGTCAGACAAGACATTGACAGCAGTACCAAGATTCCTAAAGACACATAACCTGGGTAAAGATATACATCAATTCTGAGTGGTACTAGTGGTAAAAATAAAATAAAGTAAAGTAAAATAAAACTAATCAATCTATCAAACAAAAAAAAACTCAAGGAAACACATTTCCTGTCTATGATTTTTGTTAATCCCTTCCCTGAGTGCTTGGAGAAAACCCCTGGGACTTGTTCCTAAGGATTAGTACTGTACATCATAAATACATTAGCATGACTTCCCTATGGCTACTTTGTGATTTGCTGTACTGGGGAGATGCTTGTGTGAAGGAATTTGTAAGCTTTTAAGATGTGAAGGTGCTCTCCTGATGGGAGATGTCATTCTGTAAATATGTTTCTCATACTGGTTAATGAATAAAGCACTGTTGGCCAATAGGAAAGCAAGATAGGTGAGACTAGGGGACAACAAGGAGAGAGGAAGTAGTAAGGAGGAGTCAGCATGGGGAGACCGGAGAGAACAGAGGTCCTGCCCCACTCTCCAGTAAGATGAGACCATGTGAAAATACTTAGATTAATAGAAATGGGTTAATACTTAAGACAGAGCTAGCTAATAAGAAGCAAGTAACTGGCTAACAGCATTATATCAAATACAGCGTCTCTGTGTGTTCTTTGGGGCTGACGTGGTGGTGGGACCAGACTAGCAGGAAAAAACCTTACTCCCTACACTCTCCCAAAAATAACCACCAAAAGTCAGGGTCTTTAGAGAGTCTGAGGATTCCTAAAATGTGGAAGGTCAAGAGTTTGCTCCCTGTCACTGGGATGGATGGATGGATGGATGGATGGATGGATGGATGGATGGATGGATGAAGAGTCTGTAGCAATATCACTATAACTCCTACCAACAACTTGGCCTCTGATGAACATACAGACCAGAACAGACTATGTGCCTTTGGTTGTCAGTTATGAGGCCACCAGCAGATTCAGATGGGCAATTCCAGGCTCCTAAACCACAGCACACTGTGAAATGATAAATATGTTACTGTAAGTCTCTATGCTTGCGGTAATTTCACTATACAGCAATGGAAAATCATTACAAGCTGGAGTAAGGCCTGGAGCCAGGTGCTTTTCAGATTTCATATATACTTTTTAAGTTTGGGAATAATGACATACATTTTACCAGTTGTAGATCCCTTCTCTAAAATGCTAAAATTCAAAATCTCAATGTCAAGCAATTTCAGATTTTGTATATTGTAGATTTGGGGTCTTTGCATTAGGAATGATCAAGCTATGTCACAGACTTCTTCCTGGTTAACACTCTATTCTCTCTTAGAGCATCCTTGTATCTCTCAATAATCACATTCTACGCATCTTCTCAGCAAACTACTCCTCCCCATGCCTCACAGCATCACTAATCAATGTTCCTCCACTGTGCTTACTTCCTGGTGTGTTAGTTAGAGTGTCCCCCGCTCCTCGCCCCACCACTCACCCACTTTGCTGGGTACTGAATTGCATATTTGAAAAACAGCCTGTTCCCATCCCCTTTAGCATTGGTTTCCACTGAAACTGGAACAAACTGCCATGATCTATACCTTAACCAGAGTTGTAAGTTCAGGAGTACAATGCTTGTGTATAACTATCATAACATACAGGTTCTAATGGGGCTCTCTTGCAGCTTTAGAGAAGAGTCTGTGTCCTGGCTTCTGTAGGATGTCTGAACTCCCTGGTTTATGGCCCAATTCTTTCCACAAAGATGAGCTGTGTCCTAGAATATTATATCTACCACTCCATTGTACTTTAAAGGCCTTTTGTAGTTACATGGAATCCACCAGCCATTCCAAAATAATTTTCTTACCCACATTAACTAATGAGTAATCTTAATTCCATCTGCTTATTTGGCAAGCATGTAATGTTTGAGAAGTAAAATGTAGACATCATTGCTGGGGTATAGAAAGCTTAATGGGTAAGGGTATTTGCCCTCAAGCCTAACAACCTGAGTTCAAGTCCCTGAACCTACAAATGTAGGAAAGAACTGATTCATGTAATTTTTCCCCGTACTTCCAAAGGTCTGCTGCTGCTGCTGTTGCTATCTCTCTCTCTTTCACTCTCTCTCTCTCTCTCTCTCTCTCTCTCTCTCTCTCTCTCTCTCTCTCTCTCTCTCTCACACACACACACACACACACACACAAAGAAGTAATGAGTGAAAATTTTCTTTGGGGTGGATTTTTTTTAAGCTTACCACAGTTAGAGAAAAATATTTTAAAAGCAACCATTGAGATTTTGTGATGCTAATCATTGATAATGGTTTCTTGAAAGAAGTAATATGCCTAAGGGACTTGGCACCTTAAAGAGATTTCTATAAATACATAGAACTTCCATCAATAAGAAATAACCCCCTAAAAGGCAAAGGATTTTCTAACACTGGGGCAAGACTAGAAAAGAGAAACACTATGCAAGGAGGCATTTAATGGCTCATAAATCACATCATAAAAACTACTGCTTACTCTGCCCACTTGTAAAAATATTTCCCATTTTGGTCTTCATGGTCCACATCAGTATTATTTATTCTATTGTCATAATAATAGGTTAGTGGTTGTGGGGTCCAATGGTGAGGTAGTTAAAAGGAAAAACTAGAAGGTTCCCCACAGAGCTGGCATAATGACTGCACTACCCTAGGGGAAGACAAAGCAGGGCACTCTCTCTGCTAGTGGGGACATCTAAGCAGCAATCAGGTTCAGGGGCTCAGTTCTGTGACTCCCTAGAGTGTACCAATTATCTCACTGGGAGTTTCAAATTTTCCAAAGAATCTTCAAAGAAAATTAATTTGAACGGCTTTAATTAGCCTTAATTATATTATTCCTATTATTATATGTGCTTCTTCTCAGAGGTTAATGAGAAAATACTTTCAGGAAATCCACCCAAGAGGCAAAGGAAGGACACAAGAATTCAAAACTACTTGGAGATGAGTTGCCTTTGCACCTTCCTATTTATGATTCTGGAGATGAAAAAATACATCAGTTGTCAACTACAAGGGAGTGGCCTATTCTCAGATGGGGACAAGAACCAAAACAAGACTGGGTTTATTTGTCTTGATAATGTCTGTTGTTTCCTCTCCAACACACAGTAAAGGAAGAAAAACACACACATAAAGTATAATGTTTTCTTTGTTTTGTTTTTAATCCACATTTTCCTGTTCTTCCAATTCATAGTTCTGAGAACTGTCTGTAGGTCACGTTTCAACTCCTCTCTCCCTTCTTCTGATTTTTTTTTTAAAATCTGGCCATGGTTGTCAAGAGGAAATTAATCTTTTGCAGCCAAATGAAATTTGGGCTTCCCAGCACTGGCCACTAATGAAAAATGCATTAATGGCAAGCATCAGAGAAACCCCTGGCTCTCAGTACCAGAGGGTACATTTAAATAATTCTATGAATATAGATCAATAAAACTAATTTACTTATAGCCTTTGTGTGCAGGATTCAACTCTGAATAAGAGTCATTTGTATTACAATGTTTTGTATTAATTTGAGGTATCTATTGTTTTACATATTAAATTTATCTTGGCCATGAGACAGGACTTCATATATGATATTAAAATATGAGGCTTGGGATTTGATATTAGTAATGCTATGATTTTGTAATTCTGCCTGGTTTGCCTGGATGTCATTTAAATGGTTTGGAGAGGTCCCAGAGGGCCAGCTCTGAGACTCCAGGGTTAAATGGGAGAGAGTGCAGAAGGCTTTAATATTCAAGCACACAGCATATCAACTGTAGTAGTCAAAGCTCTCCTGGGACTTGGGGGAGGTTTGGAGTGGCAGCCTGCTGAGGAGTGGTGTGGGAATGGCATTCAAGAGGCCTTGAGAGCCCAGAACATCAGTGGTGGCTGCAGAATGTGAATACCCTGACTCAGATGCTGGCACCCGGAGGTTACTTCCTGATTCTGGCAGAGGTAATTACTTATTCATCCATTCCATACTCAATGCCTTCTCTTTACTCAGTGCAGAGACACCAAGGTTAAAATAAGACAGGGAGAACCTAAAACAGACAAGCAAATCACCATTCAACTGCAACTCATCAGGCTAAGTCCTGAGTCAGGAATAAACACAAAGTTTCAGAAGGCATTTATAAGTATTCTGAACTTAGTTGGCTATGGAGTCATTAGACAAAAGACTATCAATATCCTTCTAAACTCTATTCTAATATGTAATGTTTGCAAAACAATTACACCATTAACCAAATGGCAGTGGTGAAAATTAGAAATTCAATCCAGCTCTACCCTTTGCCAGAGGAACAAAAATGTGTCCCTTCAGCATCCCTCAGTAGCTGTTTTCTGTAAGCATTTGGAGAACAACCCCTGTTCATGGGTTGCAGGTTGTGGGATCTGCCTGCACCAGTATTTTCCATAGCTGGGAGATCAAATATAAACAAGAATTCTTTGAGAAACAATGGCTTTTGGTAATTCTAATACTTTTGGTAATTGGGGGTTTGTATCAGAAACCACATAAGGACTGTTGTCAGTTAACACAGATATCATCCATATCAATAAAATCCTCTCATCTTCTCCTCTAGTTATAACGATAATTAGAAAAGAGATGAGCTTATAAGTATAAGTATTTGATGCATTTAAAACATTTTAAAGACTATTTTTTGCCAGGGGCTGTCTTGATGGTTAAGAGCACTTGTTGCTCTTGAAGAGAACCTGAGTTACATTCTTAGTACCTTATGGCTGCTACAACTACCTCAAAACCAGCTCCAGGGGATCGGAACTCCTCATCTGGCCTCTACAGGCACATGCATACATGTGTGGCACACACACACAAACCTATACACAGGTACATATAGATACATAGCTCTAAGAATTGTTTTTGCCAAAGAAACACTAACAAAAAGAATAGGAATAAGTGTTGTCTTCCCACAGAGGCTTTCAATTTTCTTCCTTTTTATGGCTCAACACAGGCAGTCTACCTCCCCTGTATTTTCAAGAGATGCTTCTTATTGTCACCAGAAAGACACACTCCTTTCTTGCAGGATTAAATAAAACGTAAAAACCTGGAGTGGGGTTTCAAAATTTTTAGGACTTTTTTAAATTTTTAAATTGATGTGAGCATAACTGTGTGTATTTGTATGATGTATATGCACATGTTTGTATGTTGAAAGGTGCCTCTGAATTTATATATATATATATATATATATATATATATATATATATATATTAGGATAACAGATGTTCTGATAAGTCACGCTCTGCCTTATTCTCCTGAGCAGGGTCTCTTACCCAGATGTTTTCTAGAGATTACAGGTCATTAGTCTAGTTCTGGGTAAAAGACCCTGCTCAAGAACTCACTCTCAGATTTTGACATGTGTGCTGGTATGCTGGGCTCCATGACTCTAAGGTAGATGATGGCACTCTCTATCCCTGTGCCCCTGAGCTTATAGTAAGCCCAGTAAGAAAGATACAAAAGTACATGGTTCATATAATGTTCACTATACACATAGCCAGAGGCATAAACACTGGCATCAAAACAGAGGCAATAAGGCTGGAGCCCTAGCTCTCAGTGACAGAGTGCCCGCCTAACATGTACAAGGCCACTCAATCTCCAACACTTCAAAAAGAGAGGGGTGGTTGGAAGGAGTGAATATCTGATCCTCTGAAGTACCTGCTACCAACCTGCCTTCATCAGGGTTTTGAGGAATGTACATGAGTTTTCCCAGTAAATTAAATGCACCCTTAAGTAGTACGAGAAAAGCACCTCTCCTCAAGGAGTCTAGGGGGATTGAAGTATTCATGTACAGGATTAGAATGAAAAAGTATACAAGCTCTGACCTTGTTTGGTGCATCACACACAGCCAGTAGATCAGCACTGATTAGAATGGCTGTTTCTCTCCTTCTTCCTGTTCCAATACTATAATCTTTCTACAAATCACAAAGTTGATAACAAAGACCTGTGGTACAATTGGATCTGCAAACAATACTCCAAGGAAAGCATCCTCTATATCAACAACTTGAGAAGTGAAGAATGCATCTCAACATATAGCGTGCGCACACACAGAGTCAGCTTCCAGAGGCAAAGCCTTAACAATGACATTTTGTGTAATCCTCCTCCTTATGATTATTATCATTATTTTTCTACTTTATCAATTTTTATCATGATGAATAATAATATTGCCTCACATATATAAAGGACCTCACACATTTTAAATCATTTTCACTATCTGTATACCATTTTGTATTTCTCTTTGTCCAGTTTTCCTCCTTTTGGTATAATAGTGACCACTAATAACTATATGGCACAATCAGTATTATCTTGAACTCTCTTTTGCTGATGCCATTAATCCAAACCTCTTCAATTTAGACTCAGGTATATTTTTTGTATAAGGATGGAAAGTAGCCACATGCTTTACCAAGTATCACAAGAGTGTTCTCTAGGCCACTTATGATTATTCTCCTCTGAAGCCTCTTAAGCTGGGATGTAATAATCTACATTGCTCTCAGCCCCAGTGTCTTCCATGCTTCTTCTGTTATGCCTCAGTAAGCTGGGTTAAAATGTTCAACATGTCCCCTAAAGTCCCAAAGTCCACATTCTGCCAACAAGCACTATGGTCATGCATTCACAGAAATACCCTACTCCTGGTACCAACTAATGGCTTGTCAGTGCTCTATTGCTCTAAAGATATGTCATGACCACTGAAATTCTTATAAAAGAAAGCATTTAACTGGGGCTTGATTTTAGTTTCAGAGGTTTAGTTCATTCTCATCATGTCAGGGAGAATGGTGGCACATAGGCAGATGTGTACCTTGAAAAGTTCTCTGCAAACAGCAGAGAAAAAGAAGTAGCTGATAGTTCTACACCCAAATCTGAAGAGTACAGAAAAAGAAAGACTCTGGGATTAGAAGCTGTTTTTGTTTTTTGGTTTTGTTGTTTTGTTTTGTTTTGTTTTTCCTTTTTTAATTAAATTTGAAACAAGGTTGTTTTACATATCAACCCCAGTTCCCTCACCCCCCCCATTCTCCCCTATCATTTCCCTCCCCAACCCATCCCCTTTCTGTTCCCCAAGGAGGGTGAGGCCTTCCATGGGAAGTCTTCAAAGTCTGTCATATCATTTGGGGCAGGGCCTAGGCCCTCCCCCATGTGTCTAGGCTGAGAGAGTATCCCTCTATGTGGGGTGGGCTCTGAAAGTCCATCCGTATACTAGGGATAAATTCTGATCCACTACCAGAGGCCCCATAGACTGCCCAGTCCTCCTAACTAACACCCACATTCAGGGGGGCTGATTCAGTCCTATGCTCGTTTCCCAGCTATCAGACTGGGGTGCATAAGCTCCCCCTTGTTCAGGTCAGCTGATTCTGTGGGTTTCTCCAGCCCGGTCCTGAACCCTTTACTCATTACTCCTCCCTTTCTGTAACTAGATTCCAGGAGTTTGGCTAGTGTTTAGCTGTGGGTGTCTGCTTCTGCTTCCATCAGCTACTAGGAAGGGGTTTTTGAAACATCAAAACTCACCCACAGTGACACACTTCTTTCTACAAGGCTGAACCTCCTAATCCTTTCAAATAGTGTCACTCCCTAGGCATTCAAACATATGAGCCTATAAATGTCATTCTTATTCAAACCACCACCACTATGTAACTGAATACTCAAATTTTCTTTTAGAATGAAATTAATATTATTAGTATATGGCTGGGTAAGCCAGGTCTAAGAAATAAGAATTATCAAATGATACACAAAATCAAATTGCTGGAGGTGAAAGGTCCTTCCCTACCCTGCTCACTTAGTTTCTGGTCCTAAGTTCCCTGGATCCTACAACTGTGCCCCCATTAAATACAACCACACAGGATTCCATATATAGGCAAAAAAGCTAATCACAATACATTCTCTCAGGGGATCCAAAACTTGAAAAGTTAAAGAAAGCTGTGGCTTCTCTTAGAGAGTTGGGAAAATAAGAATAGCACCTTCCTAGAACCTTTTAAGTGACCACCACTGTGTAATCAAGGACTTGACCTTGAGTTTGAAAGACAAGGGAATCATAAAAGGATAAATAAACATCAGGTAATTAACCTAATTATCTCCTGACTATTCAAACAGATGTGGTTTCAAGTGCCTCCTCTACTACTAGTCACATACCACTGAGTTACTTAATCATTTATTTTTTGATAAAGTGAGGTTATGCATTCAATGGCCTCTAAAATCAAATGGAAGAAACATTATAAAAATTGAGATTCCTCATTCATTCTTGTTCCAAGTGAGATGTGCTATTTCAATAGCTCTGTTGAGGTATAACTTGCATGTCACTTCCTTTACCTATTTCGGTTTTCAAGACTTTTGGTGTATTTAAAAGTCTATGCAACCTTTGCCTTAATCCACTGTTGAACATTTATTCATCAAATAAGCTTCATACTCCTTAGCAGTCCTTTCTCAGTTGCTCACTTCACCCAGATACTGAACAATATTAATCTACATTATTTTTCTGTGAATTTGTCTACTCTTGGCATTTCATATTAATAGAATCCCATGATGTATTTTTGTGAATGGTTTCTTTCACTTAGGATAAGTACTCAAATTCACCCAAGCTAAACTATGTATTATTATTTATATGTGCCCTTTCCTAGAGATCAGCAAACAGCTAGTCATACCTAATAACACAATGAGGTCAGAACAAAGAAACCATTCCACCCACGTCTGGCTTGGTGAAGTAGTTAAGTTTATTGGAGTTACTTACATAAGTGTGTATGAGGGACTATTTTACCAGAGCACAAATCACTCAAAGACAGATAGCTGCACAAGTGGTAACAGGAAAAGTTGCTTCTCTGGAGTTCCTTGCACAATCTACAGGCAGCTCCACTGATGAGCCTCCTTTCCCTAAACAATTGTTTTCTGATTATACTGCCCCTGGGAAGGGCTTTTTGTGAATCTTACAACTTTATGAACTTCCAGAGTCTTGCAGGTATTATGAGATAGGTCCCTATGGTTCTTTCCTTTCCTAAACCTTAGGACCCTGCTGTCTGCTTCTCCAGAAGGGAACATTTCAGTTTGGAGGAAATTCTTGGGCAGCAGTAATGAATTCTTTTTAAAGCATACTAAGGTTCTAGTATATCAATGACCATATTTAATTTATCTATCTATTTCATGAACTCTTGGTTATTGCTCATTTGGGATGGTTAAAAATCATGCTGCTATGAAGACATGAGAATGGATGTTTGCATTTCTTTGATACAGTTTCTGGTATATATGGTTGCACTTTGTGTTTTAAGCAAGCGTCAAACTAAACTGTTTTTCAAGGGCAGTGAAGAATTCTCCACCCTCGTCAGTAATATATGAAGATACCAATTCCTTTAACTTCTGCAACAAATTCTGTGTTACTGTTTTGTCATTTTGCTTGTAGTTAGATTGTTAGTGTGTTGTGAGGTGGTGTCTACTTTGGTTTAGATTCTTGAATTATAGCATTTCTAGTGGGTTATGAACTGTTGTCTGTGCTTTCTTTATATTACTCTCAACAGTTAGTGAAGTTGAGTAGCTTCTTATCTCTTGGCATACCTTCTTAGGGGAAATATACAGTCACATCCTTTGCTCATTTTTAATTGAGTTATTTGACTTTGTATCATTGAGTTGCAAGACACTTGACTGTAATCCAGAGTCAAGACCCTCATCAAAGATATGATTGGCAGGTATTTTCTCCCAGTGGAGAGATGTCTTGATTCTTCTCATGCAGAGCAACATTTGTCATTGTCAATGTTTAAGGTTTTATTCTGTTCTGGTTTTCCATTCTCACGGATGAACTGTAGAATTCTGTTGTTTCTTTGATGTGAAATCCTTAATGATTTAGGATGCTCTGTATCTTTCATGGGCCTGTTTTCTATGCAGATGTTTTCTGTATCAAGTTCACCTTCAGTTTTAAAGATGGCTTTTCTGACTGTAAGTTTTGTTTTGTACTTTCTTCACTTGGTAATTTACACACAACCCCTGTCACTGCTGGCCAGGGGTGATCTTAGTCACTAGCTCTTATTTTTCTCTTGCTAGTTAGCAATTTTAGAGGCACCTTTTTCTTTCAACATTTTTGCTGTGTTGTGTTTCTGATAGGCTTATAAAAAAATTTTTGTGTGTTTTTCTTGCTTATCATGTGACGTAAAAAGAAAGGGAGCCCTAAAAGGGAACTTTCAAATTTAAGGGAGCCAGGAATTTCTAGTTTTCTGAATTCCCAAAGTCTCTAAATGACAAGCATCACTGTAACTAAGAAATAGCTCTGAAACTAGTCATTTTGACAATTATAAACATAGCATCTACGACAACTAAACACATTCTTATGTGCATGATTGATATTTCTAAAAACTAGCCTTTTAGTTAGTGCATAGGATAGTGGGTTTATTATAACATATTCACATACATGTTGATTATCATACTTTGTTCATATTTGCTTCCCAATGTTCCACTTGATCTCCCTCCCCCTCCCACTGATCTGCTTACATTACACAAATAGTTCTGCTGATCTCAAGATGTGTGCATGTGCACAAACACATACACACACAGAAAGAGAGAGAGAGAGGTAGAGAGAGAGAGAGAGAGAAAATTTTCAGCATTTTAGAAATTATATTTTACTTTGGGAAACAGCCGTGATGATTGCTGGCTGATGCTAAATCTATATATAGTAATAATTGTAAGAAACAGCTCATTGTTCTACAAGGAGATGAGGAAGGGTGTGTGGCAAATTTGGGAAGTAGTGGACTTGTTTGTATACCATGTCCTGATAATGAATGACAGGAGTCTATATATGGCAACATGAGCTTGTACAATCGGATAATAGATAATTTACTTGGTGTTAATTAAACCTAGTAAATTGATAAATGTTTTTTAAAAGATGAATTCTAATTGCTTCTCTGGTTATTACTTTTAAAATTTAATTCTGTAACTAAACATTTCCTATATTAATTATATTCCCAAAATTTACTCTAACTTCCAGTTTTTATTTTATTTAAATTTCCAATTTTGTTTGATCATAATTAGGGCTTGAATTCTTTAGAATTCTAAATAAATGTTATGGCTCATAATAATATCCTATAGTGACAAGTGTTCTATGTGGATTTGGAAGAATATACAATCTCTTTCTGAATGACACATTCTGTAAGTGTTGCCTGCCTGGCTTATTTAAAAGTACTATTTGTGAATGTTTCCTATATTTTATGAAGGTGAATAAATGGAGTTTAGTAGTTGTGTATAAATATATTATACCAGTTCTATAAAATACTGTATAATGGTAGGTTTGCTCATCATTTTTCATCTCTAAAAGCCCATGCCATGAAACCCAGTAAACAGTTGTGAACATTTCTTACTACACTTCCATGATGCACTACTGATCACTTACTGACATGTAGCATCCTTATCCCCATTCCCTCTTAGGAAGTCTAATTTGTGTGATGTAATGAACTCTGTCTTCTTGTGGATTAGACTTTCTATGGTATCTACTCCCATGCCTTGCATGTTTAGATTAGGCCTTGTACTGACATTTATCTAGATGTTATTTTTAAAACAACTTGACCTATTCTTTGTATTTATTTGAGTTTAGTTGGAATAAATTTGTCATAATTTTCAGTGTAGTTGATTTAAACTCTACTTTCCAACCTATTGTCCCTTATTCCTTCTTGTCTTTTTCCGAAGATTTAAATAAATTTTATAAATTACTATTTATACTATTGACTTCTTTCTTGCTATTTTTGTCATTGATATGGCTGTTCTGTGGCTACAGTAAACATCCATAATTCGTTGTCATATATCTCCAAGTTAAATAGCACCATTTTGTATATAACATAGTCAGACAAACATACTTTAAAATATCTCCTGTCATCACATACTTTTTATAGTTTACCTTAGTAGTACAAAACTTCAAATTCAATAATTTAAACATTTAATTACTTTTTTGTCTTTTATTATTATTATTTTTAATTTTACATGTCGATCCCAGTTCCCTCTCTCTCCCTCCCTTTCTTCCTCCCTCCCATGCTCTCTCCCCCCTCCAATGCACCCTGACCACCCTCCCCTCCCATCACCCCACCCCATTTTCACATGTAGGGCAATGCCATCCAGGTGGGGTCATGTAAATCTATCAAGTCATTTGAAGTGGGGACTAGGACTTCTCGCGTGTCTCTAGGTTAAGGCAGTTATCCCTCCATGGGGGATGTGTTCGCAAGGTCCTTTTGTGCACCAGGAATACATCCTGGTTCCACTGTCTGAGGTCCCTTTGACTGCTCAGTCCTTCTAGCTGAGACCCATATTCAGGAGGGCCTGAGTCAGTCCCATGCTGGATTCCCAGCTATCAGTCTGGGGGGGCCGTTAGCTCCTCCTTGTTCAGGTCAGCTGTCTCTATGTGTTTCTGCAGTCTGGTCTTGTCCTCTCCCTCTGCATCTGGATTCTATTTCGGCTCAGTGTTTAGTTATGGGTGTTTGCTTCTGTTTCCAACAGGTACTAGATGAGGGCTCCATGATGGTGGATAAGTTAGATGTTGATCTCACTATCCGGGAAGGGCATTTATGGTAGGCATTTAGTTACTTTTTAAGTGATCAAAATAAATTGAGAATTTCTTCTACATTTATCACAATATTTACCATACCTAGTGTTGTTTCTTTCTTTCTTTGCAAAAATAAATGTAGATATTTTCCTTCTACCTACAGAATTTGTTCTGTGCTAGGAAAACGGCTCAAGAGGACCCAAGTTTGATACCTATGATCCATATGGCAGAAGAAGAGAACTGATCTAAGATATTTTTTTCTTCTGACTTCCACAAAGAAATAGTGGAATGTAAAAATAACTTTTTAAAAACATTTTCAGGCGGTATATATTTGTTAGTGGTGGAGTTTTTTCTTCTCTTTGTCTTATAAATCCTCATATCACTTCATTGAGAAATTTTTGCTCTGTATATTCTACACTGAATATTTTTCTCTTAAAATACTTTAAAGTCCATGGTTTGTCTTACATAATTTTCAGCAGGAAATCTAATTCTTACGACCATACATATGACTCTGTATATACACATAGGTCCTTTTCTATTGTTCCTTTTACTCTTTATTGTTTCATTTTTCTTTCCATCCTGAGTGTTTATATCACTTATTTTCTATGAGATTTAAATAAAAACATTTCATATTTGTTAAGGTTTAGTATATATAGGTTTGCAATTTCATCCAATTTGTAAAATTCTGGCTCTTATTTATTCTTTGAGTGTTAGTTTCAATTGTTAATTTGACACAATGATGAATTACCTGGGAAGGGAGGTTCAATGAAGGATTGACTTGTGGTCACGTGCGTGAAGAATTATACTGATAACACTAATTGAGGTGGGGGATTTTCCCATTGCAGGTCAATTTGAATTTCTAACCACCTTCTCCAAACACCAATCTGTCTCTAGGCTACTGGGTTCTGAGTTCTTCTATTTTGTGCTATGATGAGAGAACTCTGGACAGAATGTGGGGAAGACTCATGTTTCTTTCAACTATTTCCCATCTCACAGGAGCAGTAGAACTGCATTGGGTAGCACCATTCCCTAGAAAGGGAATTGTGAACTGTGTAAGAGTATAGAAAGGGAATTGAGCACTTGGCAGACAGGCATTCTTTGTTCTCTCTTTCTCAGCTGTAGGAGCAATGACAAAACATCTGCTGTTGCTGTGACTTCTCTGAAATGATGGACTGTATCGTGGAGCTTTGAGTCTTTTTGTCATAGTATTTTATCATGGTTACAGAAAAGGAATCTGAAAATTATTCATTTTTTTTTTCTGTCCTTCTTTTCTTGTTGCCTTCAGAGTTTCAATCACACTTGTTACACATTGTTTGATATTTGACACAGTCAGTAGGCTGTGGTCAGGAATTTTTAGTCTTGTTCTCTTTTTAGCCTTGATTGGAGAACATTTTCTTTTCTGTTTTTATATTAATGATTTTTTTTTAGCAATTATTATCACAGTCTTAACTTACATACACTGCATTTTAACTTAACTTCAACTTTGCATTTTTTAACCTGATATTTTTCATTTGGACCATTTTTTAAGTTTCTGTTTTATTTGTACCATGTTATAGTCAACTTTATTTTACTCCTTTGCCATTAATTACAGTATTTTTCTTAGTTTTGAGTCTATTTATACTGAATGATTATCTTCTTGCATGAGCACATTTTTTTCTGCTCATATGTATACCTGATAATTCTTGTTTGTGTGTCAGACATTTTCAATTTTATGTTGCTAGTTAGTCATTCACAGTTTCAGAGTATATTTTAGAAAGTAGTTCTTATTGATTACAGTTCGATCCCCTTTTAATTTTGATTTGTTGAGAAAAATCAAGTGGATTCTTTTGTCTAGAGTTAATGTCCACTGACAACACACCATCTTTGTGAAATTCCTCCAAATGGCCCATGCTTCCCATGGTCTTTCTAGAGTTGAAATATTATTACTTCCAGCTTTCCAAGTTCTAATGATTCATCCACACAATCTCTTTGCTTATACAAAATACAATCTCTTTGCCTATACAAAAAAAAAACTAATATAAATGTAGAATTTCCTCCCCCACCAAGGATCCACAGATTACTTCTGTGGCTAAAAAGTATCCCTCTCCAGATTACTGGACCTCTCTACATAAATGACTTTTTCTCTGCCACTCTGGTTAAAAATAATAGCCACCTTTTCCATACATCAGTCTCTGTCTTTTCAATTAAGTGAGACCACTAGACTCTATTTGAGTTACTCTGTTCTGCACTGTAAGGTAAAACTACCAGCAAAAAAATGGGTCAGAACAGGACACCAGTCACTCATTTTACATTTCCTAGGGATCCTAGCTCTGTATTGTCTGTTGTTCAGCAAGTGAGAATAGTAGTTTTGTGTGTGTTGTGTAGTTTTCTTGTTAATCTGAAAAGAAAGACACAAACTCTAGTAATACATCATAGCTGAATGTGAAGTTCCACATTTTTTTCTGATAGTGGTCTTAGGCAAAGTCATTCACCCTTATAGTACTCAGTTTTTACTTTTATAAATTATGACAATAATAATAAATCATAATAATATTGATTTCACTGGGTCACAGTGATGGGTATATCTAGTTAGGACCTTACCTGTACTAATCTCTAGGTAAATAGGCATTTCTCTTGGTAATTAGAAGACATAAGATTTCTCTGCACTTATTCAAATCACTTCCTATCCTAAACAGAGTAGGGTGAAGGACACTTTATATATCTAACAATTACCCTTCTTACTCAAGCCTAAAGTGATTTCTTCCATTTTTGAAATCCTTTGCTAGGAGCTGTGGAAGTATCTTGGTTGGTAAAGCATGAAGCCCAGAGTTCAAACTCCTACACCCACTTTAACAAACAGTAATCCTAAAATGAAGAAATGGAAGTAAGAGAATTACTAATCAGGGCAGCTAGTCTAGCTAATCAGTGAGCTCTAGTCTAGCTCAGTCGGTGACTTTAGTGTAGCTCAATCAGTGAGCTCTAGATTTAGGAAGAGACTCTGTTTCCAAAAAACAGAACAATTAAGGAAGATAACCAATGTTAATATCTAACCTCTGATCTCTGCACACACATGAATGTATACATGTTTATTCCCATACATGTATATACAGACATGATTTTTTTTTCATTTTGATTTTTTGAGACAATGTTTCTCTGTATAGCTCTGGCTCTCCTAGAACTGACTCTGTAGACCAAGCTGGTCTCGAACTCAAAATATCTGCCTGCCTCTGCCTCCCAAGTGCTGGCACATATGAATCTTTTAGTAACCATTTCTTATAAATTTCCTGTAGTAAAAGATACAGAAGTCCTTTAACAGCATAATTTGAATACTTTGCTGGCATACCTAGAAATGTTTTGGAAATCTTTATTGTTACATATATCAACTACTGTTTATATGTGTATTTCTATGCAACTAGACATGATCTTCCACAGGACTGGGAAGTGTGGAACTCGTCATACTGAGCCTATAGCTACTGAGCCAATGCCTAACACATATTAAGAGAAATTTTAAAATTTCACTTTGACAAGATATCATCAAAAGTGATAGGGTATTTCCTTCTGTATATATGTTTTTCTTATTTGATGATGAATAAAACACTGTTGGCCAATAAGGCAGGAAGATAAGCAGGACTAGGAGATAAGGAGAATTCTGGAAAACATAGGCAGAGGGAATTGTGATGAGACACTGGGAAGATAGGGTGCACCTGGTGTTCTCAGGTAAGATAAGACAATGTAGAAATATTTAGATTAATAGAAATGGGTTAACAATTAAAACAGAGCTAGCCAATAAGAAGCCCTAGTCATTAGCCAACAGATTTATAACTAATATAGTATCTATGTGTTTATTTGGGGCTCAAGGGCCACGAGACCAGCTGGGATGAAGACTCTCCCATAACAAAAGAGGTTGTTTATTTATCCACATTTTCTTCTTCCTTTTATGCCTTATCTTCATCATCCTTAAAGACTTAGCTTTTGATCTTCAAGAAGATACCATGTTAACAGTTTGAAATTTATACAATGCTCAAACCACCTCTAAGTGACTGGCTGTTCATCTTTTATTTCTTTCTTCTTCTTTAATACATATAATATGTAAGGAGAAGACAGAGGACATAGAAGAACATATTCAAGAATCCATGTCACTGAGATACCAGCAGCCCTCATGCCTAAACAGCCATGTCAAATTTGACTCTCTTCCCTGTGTGAAGCCAGGGGCCTGGTTACCTCTGCCAAACTAACACAGGACTGTCATCAAGGTCCAGACATCAGGAAGGTAAATCCCTCTATTTGATTTCTTGGTTATGGTCAAAACTGAATCATGTGCTCAGGAGTGCAGGATGTCTTACTCTGTCATCAAAAGCTTGTTACCCTATGAAATTGATACCTTATTGACAAGCAAACAGTTCTGGAGCCATCCACAATAGCCTCTGGAGGGGCAACTGATATCTTCTTTTTCTTCCCTAATGACCATTAACTAGAACTTTCCAAAAAAAAATAACTACCTAAGAATTGTGCTGCAGATTCAGAAACTTACTTCATCTATGACTTTGAGAACCTAATTGTTTTGGAGTCATCCAAACCACTAGTGTGAAAGAAAACCTTCTAGAATGTGAAAAAAAATAATCGTTCTGTTTTCTTACAGTCTGGTGTAATATTCAAGTAGTTATGGTTTGAATTGGAATAGAATTTATTTGGGGTTAATGGAAATGCAGGAATCTGAATCTATTGTCCTAAGCTGTTAGGGTTGGCTGCCACATTTCCTTTGAATTGAATTGTGATTCTTTGTTATGACATGGAAATCTAGAGTAATATGAGAATTAAACTCATGTCATAACTTATTGGAGAACAATAGTGGATCCGGACATGTTCTCTGTACTTGTGTCATCCTTACCAGGTCAATTGAAGGTTTTGCTACAGAAAATGATTCAGTCTTTCTAATTTCAGTAAGACTATCAAAGGCAGTCTTCCTTCTGTCTCAGATTTCAATGTCTACATTTTCTTTCTGCCCTCTCTCTATTATTTTCCTACCAAATCAACAAAGTTTTTATATATAACATATTAATGAATGACTTGATTTTTCTTCTAATCCATTCTTCCATACAGATGAATCCTTTACCTAAATAGTAGGGCCTCCAATGAATATCTTCAACATTAAAAAGTAGGAAATTGAGAACACAGGACTTTCTCATGATGCATAATACCAACTCTCCCACAGTATCTCCCTGTGAAGTGAACCCCCATCTCCTAATGATATCCCCAACAAGGATGCTCAGTGAACAACATCCATCATAGAGCTCTCTTCCAACACACACAAAAGTCAAACAAATTTGGCTCATTGCACGGCAGTGCAGTCAGGAGGGAAGAGCTGTATATCCTTCCTTTACCTAAGTAGACTTCCCAGTTTAGGAACGGTGCCTTTCTGCTTCATGTCTCTCCTTGTTTTGTTTTTTCCCCTTTGCATGTTGGCTGTTTTGTCCCTTCCTTGACCTATTTTCTGGAATAAATGAACTAGAGACTAGGATGGCTGCTTCCTGTGTGCCTGTCAGCGTCACAAAAGGAGGAGAAGACTGATCTTTGGTTTCCTCCTCACCTCCATTTTTCACTTCTCTTGAATCCTTGACCCCCTCTAAGTCCCCAGAGGCTTTCCTTCCCTCCATTGTCAATTCCTCAATGTAGCCTCCCTCTCCCCAGCCTATTTTCTTTCTCATTAAGCCCCTCTTGTTTCAGGAAGTTTGTGATGGCAGTTGGAGAAGTGAATTGTGTGACAAGTATGCAAAAGTATTCTATGATATAGTGGATCTGGAAGCCCCTATTAGAGGAGATTTACTGTTCTCTTCTAAGGTTGCTCTCCAGGTTGAAACTGGCTGACAAGGTCTCAGCTAGCTTAGGATTTATTCCTACACATTAAATTATTTTTTTAATTAGTTCAATGCCTGGGTCATTTCTAAACCAAAGAATGTAAAACAAGTATGTTCCCTGAGTCAAAGGAAAATAAGCCATGGTTTAAGTTAGTTTTCAAGTTTATACAAAAATGTTTGTAGCCTCTAAGCTATTAAGTACTTCCATACATCAGCTTAAGCATCAAGAAGGCAGATTCTGCCTGGTCCTTCACAAATTAATTCCCGTTGCTTCCCATCTTCTCAGCCTCTGCCTAAAGACTGACTTTAGTTCCCCCTTTCCTTTCTGTTTTGTTTTTAAGGCATACATGACATGAAGTACATGCAGAAATCTTTGGCAGGAAGGCAGAAACTGGACCTTTTCAGTCAGTCGATCTTTCCTCATCCCTGGTTGAGTGAATATACGAGTATGGGAGAGGTGGAAGAAGGGTGTCTGCGATTGCCAGATTGTGGGGAGGAGGTATCATTGCCGGCGCGTGTGCACACACAGATACACACACACACAAACCCCAGATGGCAACTAGATGAGGGAACGAAGCCAACAACAGCAGGAGTTATTTTGGGACTGAAACGAGGAATATTCATATGGCTGAGATTTTTCATCCGGAGTGTTGCTCTTACATATGACAGGCTCCTCAGCAGGGTGGAAGCCAATCCATTGATCAAGTCAGATTCACTTCATAGATCCCCATACTTTGGAACTAGAAGGGGGCAAGTTTCCTATAACAGGCCCAAGATACTGGAGATTCCATAAAACAGACCCTGTCATCATTTCCCCACTTTGTTCAATGGAGGTGTGCAAGGAATAGTCAAAGCATGAGACAGGACAAAGTCATAAGACAACCTCTGCTTGTTCATTAGCTGTGTCAGTTATGGGATAATGCTGGGGAGAAGAAAGCTGCTTTTCAATGAGCTTTGAAATTATTTTAATCATCAAATGTATTATGGTCTGGTCAGCAGATTCATAGCTTCAGCTTGTTTAAACATAAGAGGTGGAGAAAGTACAAGCAGTACCAACTGAGTACCCACACAGCACTGGGAAGATGGAAATTTACTCATGCCATCTTATTTGTAGCAATGAGAGTAGTATCACTCACATGTTAAATACACAGGAACACCACTACCACTACCATTTTTTGTTTTTTTGTTTTTTTTTTCCAGTTCTATCTTCTCAATCAATCAGTAAATCTCTGTCTTTAATTTTACACGTGTGGATGTTTTATGTTTTGTAGGTGTATGTATGTGTACCATGTGTGTGTAGTGCCTGTGGGGGCCAGAAGAGGGCAATAGATTGCTTGTAACTGGAGTTACAGTTATGAGCTTCTATGTGGGTACTGGGAATAGAACGTAGATCTTCTATAACAGCAGAAAGTGCTCTGAGCCCTTGAACTATCCTTCAGCCCCAGTCAATAAACAGTAAAGGCTACTATGAGAGGGGTACTGGGAGGTTTGGGGTAACTAACTTTTATTTTTCTAGTACTGGTGGTTGATTGAACACAGGGTCTCATACAGGCTAGGATACTGCCCTCCCACTAATCCATATCACCAACCCCTACTTCTTACATATTAATTTCATTTTTTTGAGAAACAGTCTCACATCATACCTAGATGGGGTTTCTAGCCCTCTCTCTGCCTGACCGCTAAAGTATCTAGGAATACAAACCTCATTTTTAGAACTTTAATCTCACTTTTAGCATCTGAAATAGAGCAAAAATATTTTTTCTCCCACGTTGTTGTTTGAAAAGTTTGCTGCCTCTGTAACCAACAATAATAACATCTTTATCTCTGGTGGGCATCAAATGCCACCAAATTAAGATGCCAAGCTCTGTGTCAGGTAGTGGACATACAAATACGATGATGGCATTAGGCACTGATCTTAAGGGGTGAGTGATCTAGAGATGAAGACAAGGGCATAAATGATAACTCCATGGTACTCTGCTAAGGAGCTTACCAGATATATGCCTGTGGTGCTGTGAGAACACAGGAGGAGTAAAGATTCTGTGTGTGGGATACACTAATGTTCCTTGCACAGTTTCCCATCCTAAAACAAGGCTGGACTCATGGCTTATACAATCATATTGCCCTTACCCTAAAGGGAGGTTTGGAATGGACACAGCTTTGAAAAACTTCTCAAACAGCTGCTACAAATACATCTGTTGATGTCTGGAGTTGATGTACCGTCTTCTGAGAATTTCTTCCCTTGTCTCCCCATACCCACATCTTTAAATGCAGAATTTGTTCTCTTCTTCAAATCAGGGTTCCTTTAATTAATGAGAATAAAACATAATAGTCTACCAAGTAAGCCTGGAACTTGTCAGATAAAGATATGGATAGATGAACAGACCCTTAGAAAGACTTAACTACAAGCCTGTGTTCTGATAATTGGTGCTGTCCAGTTTCTGAAAGAAGTCAACCAAGAGCACAAGAGCACTGAAGACAAGGCGGCGGTGGAAGATTGGGTAATGTGTCACAACCCTCATTCTTGCTGTACATGAGGTCCAGTCACCCTTCTCCTCCTTTCTGTGTGATTGTGAAGCCAAACTTTTTCACTTTCTTTCTTAGTGAACTTCAGCAGCCATTTGCTGCTTGTGTTGAACAGTACAGGTAGTGCAGGTGGGCAACAGAGGCTTCAACAGGATTTCTCTCCGGAATAAAATTTATTCAGACTTACATGCACAAATCCCCTAATGGAAAACTGAGTTCTGCTTTCATACTTAAGTTATCTTGTGCTAATGATTCCTTTTCCAGATACCATTCCTGCAGACTACAGAGGAGTTAGGAGAGCATTGTGATACAGCAAGGATAGATGGCAATGCACCCTCTTAGATCTTAAGTGCACACTCTTTCCAAAATTTGGGTTAAAGACTGAGTTTAGTTCCCAATCTCTAGATGTGATTATACTCTAGGTGTGGAAACTTATAGCAATGTCTGTAGGTTGGAAACTGAGGCAAGTATTTGGAAGTTGGCTAGGAATGCGGGGATTTGTTTACCAAAATTTTGAGTAGAATCGATCCATAGCTAAGTTTATCATTTATCATTCTTTTCCTGTGTTTTACTTAGATTATCTCACAGCTGTGGCAAACTCTTCACAAGTATCTGACAAAGAGGAAGGACTCATGGTTGCAGTTCATCATGGCTCAGAAAGGACAGTGGCAGGAGTTTGAGGCAACTGGTTACATGGTGTCCACAGTCAGGGTGCAGAGAGTAGTGAAAGCCACAGTCAGGCCCCGACTCATGGAAACCTGCTGCCCATGGTTACAATGAGGCTTCCCAACTCAATTAACTTAACCCAGAGAATACATCACAGCTGTGCCTCGAAGCTTGTCTCATAATGAGTTTAGATCTTGCCAAGCTATCAATCAAGGTGAGGTATTCCTCAATCCTCATCACAGTTGGTGACATCACAATTTAGTAATTCTTACATGAAGTAAAGTGTTTTTTTACAGGAAGAACAGTCTTCCTCAGGCCCTCACACATGCCTCATGCTTCATGCCTCATGCTTCTAGCCAGCTCAACTCTACATCTCATTGCTTCTGTGCATCTTCGTTGCTGGTTCCCCGAACCCTCAGAATGCTTTGGTGAGTCCAGTTCAACGCCATCCTATCTGGTACCTCTGCATTCATTCTTCTTCTGTGATCCATATTTCACAAAGCTGCCAGAATGATTAGTGAGAAATGCAAATTCAGTCCTGTTATTTTCCTCTTCACAGTTGCCCAGCAATGTTGGGTCATCACTGGGACCTCAGCATGGCAGTCTAGCTGTACTCCATCTGAGTGAGTGATGCTGTCATGGTGACTGGTATCCTCCTCTCTTTCATGACTTATGACCCCCCAATCTCCTTGTTTTCATTGTAGCTCTTCCAATCTTCTTAAAGACCCCTTCCACTTATTCATTTGTCCCCTGGAACTTCTTGTTCTTTGGGCTGGGACTAGGATGTCCAGAGTACCTAATAGTGAACGAGAACAAAAATAGTACTATGTGAAAATAAAACAAGTCCCGTGTTGTGGCATTGTGCTGTTTCCTTGATAATGACTCCTTCCCTTCCCTCTGTTTGGCATCAAACCCTCAAAGGAAGTTTTATGACATCTGGGGTGTGTTATAGCTGGGTCAAATGGTAACAGAAGGATTCTTGGTAGATTTCCAAATGTTGTGTGGATGGGACCTGGAAAGTCACAACTTGCCATCACTTATGTCTTAGCCATTTTCCTGGTAATAGACCCACGCATCCCCCCCCCAAGACTCATCTGGGAAGAAAAGGGAGACGCTGCCCATGTGTGAAGCCCATCCTGACAAGGCAATTGCCTGCCTCCAAGGAGAGCTTGTTTTTATTTTTTTTCTCCCCAAGCAATTACTTAAATGGTGTTTTGGCCCCTTTTTCTCTGAAGCAGGACATAACCTTTATTGACATTGTGGCTGCTGCCACATCTGTTAAGCTGACAGAAAGAAGGAGCTGGCCAATCCTTATGATGGATTTGGTGTTGTCAAGCCTTCAGCACAATTTGTCATGGGGCAAAAGGAAGCCTGTTGCCAGTGGAAGGTTCCTCAATCCTTGCAAAGAGGAGGACCACATTCCTCTTTCTCATATCATGAGCATCTCAGTGTCAGCTCCATCTCATAAAGGGACAGTCAGACATTGCCTAAAAGAACTGCAACAACTCCCCACATTCTCATTAAAAAAAAAAATATGTCCCTAACCTGGAACCAGACCCATGATTCTGTCACAGATGAACTTTTGAAAAGCAAGAAAAAATAAAGAACCTTGGCAAAAGCCATGGATAGAAAAGGCCATAGGTGGAGGCACACTCCAATCTGAAGATAACGTATTGCTAAGTTTGTCCTGGAAGGCAGTTCACTGTGTGAACTAAGCTGTATTTGCATCCACAGTCAAGGCCCTCTCCAACCCAGTGCAGAGGACTTTGTGATTTAGCAATTTTAACAGGACTTGGCATTCAAAAGAGGGGTTGTAGTAAGACCATACTAATCTGAGGTCCTCTGGAGGCAATAAAATACCGAGGCGATGCTATCTCATGGGCTTGGGGTATGTCATTCCCTTGAAAGTCAAGGAGACAGTTGATTTAGTGTTTCCAGTTAGGTCACAGAAAAGTCAGTGGCAGCTGCTTCCAGCTGAGTTCAGAGTCTGAATATTTATGGTATCAATCTGAAATCCAGATAACTACAATAATATAAATCCATTAACTCCTCTACAAGTAAAGCTTTTTTTTTTTACTGCTAGTGCCTTGATTGCTAAGTTACTACAGAATAGATCTCTCTCTCTCTCTTACTACCCCCCCCACATATCTTCAACTTCTCTATTTCTGTGCACACTCATGGTTTGAGGCTTCTCTAATATGATTGGGACAGCTTCCCAGTATAATGAGATGAGATAGGAGCAGCAATGCTGGGAGTGAAGTCCTCTTCCAGTCACCAGTTGTTTGATCATCCATCTCAGATCCCCAGTGTCAATATTCAGAGTTTCTACCATTTACACAGAAGCTGGTTTACCCACTCATTATACCTGAAGCCTGCTGATTTATGTGCTTTTTCCACGGTGATGAATTGCTCATCATATAATAATCGTATCTCATCCGTTCTCAGTCACCTAGAAAGCAGACAGTTGGCATGTCCAGTGATTTGACAAAGCAAAAACAAAAACAAGAAAACATGATATTTATATGATGGGTGATACCACTCATGGGATTTTGCATGAGCCTCACAAGGGCTCTATGAGATGTGACTTCACAGCCATAGTAAGACAGTCCCTGCATGTTTTAACCAGAGAGGCTTGCATTAGGAAAGAAACCACCAAAGTGCTCATGATTGGCAGCCCTCAGTCTAGGATTGATAATCCTTACTACATGGTTGGCACTCCTCACCCTGTGACAACTTCAGTTTGGCCTCCTTAGAAGATTATACCAGAGAGAGTGGGGGAGGGAGGAAGAGAGGGAGGGAGAAGGAGAGGGAGAGAGAGAAAGAGAGAGACTGTCCCAGCTTCTTCAAAGTGTGCCAAAGCAAATGACAAAGAAGACTAATCATGAACCATCACTCATTATTACCCTACCTCAAAATACACTCAAAGCTCTAGTAACCCAAACAGCATAGCAGTGGCAGAATCTGATACACAGAACAATATAACAGCAAAGGAATCCAACTGACTCAATAGAAGTACTAGAGATAAGCATTGGAAAACAATGCCTTGTTCAGCAAATGGCTGAGAAGATTGGACATTTTATACAAAAGATTGAAACTTGGTCCTCATACTTCACAATGCATAAAAATCCATTCAAAATAGATCACAGGCCCAAATGTAAAACCTGAAACTCAGAAACTATTAGAAAAATAAAAGCATAAGGGAAGCAATTTGCATTAGCATAGACAGTGATTTTTTTGGATGATGCCAAAAGTGCAAAAAATAAAAATAAAGGCCAAAGGAGTTGTGATGACCAAGAATCTTCTGATTTATGGAGAAAAGATCAACAAACTGAGGACAACCTATAGAATGTTAAAAAAAAATCTATTGACTTCAAAAAAGCCAAAACTATTGCTACAAATATTCCATTTAAAGGGGGAATACAAGTCAAATCAAAGTAATATCATCTCATCCTGGTTATGTAGCTCTCATCCAAATGCTTAAAAATAATTGTTGGCACCCATATGAAAATAAAGGCACTCTAATAAATGACTGGATGAAATATAAATTAGTACAGTCACAATGGAAAACAAGTCAGAGGTTCCTCAAGAAATTATAAATAAATCTAATGTAGTATATTGGTTACTCTCAATTGTCCACTTGATGAAACCCAGAATTAAAGACTTCCTAGAATTAAATGAGAATGAAGACATAAAATACCCAAACTTAAGAGACACTTTGAAAGCAGGGATAACAGGAAAGAGAGAGAGAGGGAGAGAGAGATGTATTTCCACTATTTACACAATGGCATATTATTTAAACATAAAAAGAGTGGCACCTTATCAATTAGAGCAAATGGATGGATCTGGATGATACTTATTAAGTGGGATAAGTTGAGTGCATATAATTTTGCATGTGTTTGTTATTTAAAGACATGGCTCAGCATATAAGAGAGATGAACAGAACTTGGAAGAATGGGGGAGTACTGGGAGGTTAGGCAATGGGTAACAAAACACAGTTAAGATCGAAGTAATAAATTCTTGTCTTCTAAAGAGCAGTGAGGTTACTATAGTTCACAAAAACATATTATGCATATTATGAGCATCTAAAGAGAAGAAGCTCAAAGGCTCTAAACATGATGTAATGATGAGACGATAGGAGGAATAATTACATTGATTTGATCCATATGTGCTGCATGCATATATTGAGATGTCATCTTATAACTCCTAGATATGGAAAATCATTGCATGCTAACCATTTCTCTAATATTTAAGCCAATATAAATGATAACAACCCAAATTTGAGCAATGGATGTCCAATCCATATATTTCATATCACCTCAATGAAAATAAAATATAAAAAGAAAAAGTTGGGGGCAGCTGATACTCTACTACCACATTGTGGATGTTGGCAAAACAAGTGGAATTTGTGGGTCAAGCACAGCCTCTGTTATTCCCCAAAGCAGTGATGAATACACTGTTAGTATTTGCACTGATCCTTAAAGCATCAGCTACCATGGGGGGAAGCCAGATGGTGGGCAAACGTGAGATGTCTCCTGGAGGGATTCTGAGCTAAAGAAGTCAGGCTCAGACCTTCATCAGCCGGTTTGACTCTGACCCAGTGGACACATTGTCTCTACTTTACAAGATATCACAGAAGCCTAACTATCACTCTGCTATAGGGCGTGTGCTGCCTTTGCCTTTTCCTTTAAAGTCTGTTGGCTCTGCAGCTTTGGGAAGTCATTTCTGACACAGATGCTGTTGCTGTCTTCTGAAAAGATGTAGAGAAGACTGAGGCCAACAGAAAAGGAACCTTTAGGTTTTATGTCAGGGAAAAAGTAAACTGGAGCTTAGCAGAAGGAAGTTTAACAGTTCCAACTTTGTGACCAGTATTTGAATAAAGGGGCAGTGGTGGCTACATATTCTCATCTTTGCTTTGTTGTATGAGTTTAATTATTTTATGAGACTATAATATTTATACCTAATCATAAGTTTCATGATGACATTTTCAAACACTTGTATGATTATTTTGAGCATATTCAACACCATTTACCTTCTCTTGTTATCTCTCCACTACTACTGAGCCCCTTTTTGTTTATTAATTACCTTGTTTATTCATTTATTTATTTATGACACAGAGTTTCATTAAGGTTTCTTACAGAAGCATGGGTGAGGGATTTGTCATCAGAGTATGACCATACATGTCCACAGTATCCAGTGAATAATGTCTTTCCCTTTCTCAGTGACAACTGCTTGAATCTCCTCCCTCCTTCATGATGGAGCTTTGATGGTCTTGTACAGATAAACTTAGCTGCTTCAAATATGTGAGAGTAAAGGCCATGCAAACTGGGAAGACAGCTTTCCATAGCTTGACATGCCTCCCTCTGACTATTACACTCTGTCTGTCTTCTCTTCTGTAATATTTCCTGAGCCTTGGAGAGGGTGGTACAGGTGTTCTTTTCTGCACTAAGTATTTTTCCTTGACTATACTAAATGTTCTCTCTTACCCCTTTTCTGTTTTTCCATCTGATTTACATTGGTGTGACTCAATCATTGTATACATTACAGAATATTTCATCCAAGCTACAAAACAAGTGAATCATAGCAGACATTGGTACAGTAGTGACAATGATAACAACAAAGAAGAATTTACTGATCAGGCTGTCTAGGTCTCATCAAACGAACTCATGCAGGTCATTTTTAAAAATGAAGTTGAAATGTTATAGGTTCAAATAATTGAACACTCACAAGCTGCTTGGTGTGTGATACATGGATGCCTCAAGCTCAAAAAAGAAATATTAGTCCACAAAAAGAGCAACAGAGGCAAGAAAAGCACTAAGTTCATTGTCCACAGTGGTACATGTATTTAGTAGCCTAACTGGGCTCAGAGCTCAGGATGCCTGAGATTGCCTCTGAGTCACTACACCACAGTGCTTCCCCAGGTCTGAGGCCACTCCCTTAGAAGCTGCTTGAGACCCTACTGAAGAACAGAAGAGAGGCAGACTCTTGAAGCTGTTTACCCATTGAAGGCAGATTTTCACCAGTTTGGGTGCAGTGGAGATGAGTGAAAATAATCAGAATCAACTTCCCCACTCCCCTACCCACCCCATCCCACCCACACCAAATTTGTCTCAAGAAATAGAGCTTTTAAGTTTAGTAGCTGCTCATATGGCTACTGGTGTCCTGTCTCTTCCCTGATCTGTTCATTTTTATGAAAAGCAAATTTTCAGAACTAAAGGACTGTTTGGGCTGATTATGTTACTTCCTGCTCTTAGAGCCAGGAAACCTTTTCAGCGCTTATTTGAAATCTCAATTTGCTTTTCAAGCAGTTAGTATGTCTTACTGAAGTCACCGCTAAATGAGTCCAAACTAAATAAATCAGTGAAGTATCAGTTACATAACCCTTCCAAAGAATGTTAGGTCAGAATCCAAAGACCTTGTTTTGCAAGCCTTCTGTCTGGAAAAGTGTCAAAAGGGTTTCTCCAACCTTAAGTGGTTTCGTATCCCTCATTCACTAATAAAAATAATAAATGACTATAAAACTTAAGTCACCTCTTGTTTTCCACACACACACACACACACACGCGCACACACACACACACACACACACACACACACACACACACACACAAATATGTCACTTAAAGAAATGCTAAACCACACCCAGCCCTGAGATTGCAAAAGCAAAAAGCAGCAGACCGTGACAAAATCAATGCATTGGGGGCATTTGCCAAACATGTATTAGTGATGACAGTGTCCCCATCTTGAGTCCAAATACTGTAGGGTTTCCCATAAGACACTGCTCCTTCTAGGTGGTAAGCTAGACTAACTCCATGTCTTCTGGAAGAGAGATCTATTGCACTTCCAAAGGCAATATTAGCCAAGGTAAGTCCACATGAAGGTTGCCTGGAGCAATGGTTAAGCTAGTCATTGATACTGTTTGTTAATTAGGATGACTTGACGCGATTTTAAAATAAATCACTGAACCTCTGTTCTACAGTAGGCACAACACAAACAATGGTACTAACTTCATTAAAGGTCTTGTTTCTCAGCCAATCTGCCCTCTGCGTCCTCATCCAGCATATCCTTATCTCCAAATAAGTGAAACATCTCGATGGCTTGGACCATCTCTCTTTCCTTACCAGTGAGAGGCAGGGTTTAGTGGAGGTCCCTTTGCAACTGCACATATGTTCTTCAGGGGGATTCTGTATCCATAGAACCTTCCTCCTGTTATTTTTGTCCTCTAATTTCTTGGGTGAGTAACTTGCTCTGCCACCCTCTTTGGGTGCTGACTCATTCCTGGACCAAAGCAATTGATTATTGACTGTACTCCAAAACCATGAGGAGAGAACACTATTCTGAAAGTTCCTCATCTCAGGTATTTTATTATGGTGATGGATAGCTTGCTAACACAATAGCTCTTCCCTCTGTGTCTGAGACTGAGTTCATATTTGAGGACCAGGAATTCTGTGTCCATTTGGACTATTTGAACTATTTGGTGTTTATCATGGAGGTACAAGGAAATCTGGCCATCTTATGTCCATCACGTCTTCTAGTCTCATCTCATGCTTGTGTCTCAGCTTTTACAGGGGCTATGAAGGTGAAATAATACAGCACAGATGGTGTACAAGGCTGCTAAGTTCTTAGTTATCAACAGAGGATATGGGAGAATGCTAGAGATCCATAAAGCACAATCCCTCTGTCAAGGATTTCCTATCTTTTCCTCTAAACTGTCACATAATTTCAGGTTCATTTTTAAAACCTGCTCTCCTTTCTCTGTCTCCTCTGTCTCTCTCTGTCTCTGTATGTCTCTCTCTCTGGGAAGTTTGGTGGCATGGTCTTCTTATGTATATCAGTTGATCTGGAACATCCAATTGCTATTCTTTGACAGCCAAATTATGTTGTTATAGTTATGTAGCATGATAACCAGAAAAGCAACATCCTTTCAGTAGAAACCACTGGATGTTGTTTTTGTTTTGTTTTATGGTGTGTGTGTGTGTGTGTGTGTGTGTGTGTGTGTGTGTGTGTGTGTGTGATTGAATCCAGGACCTTGTGTATGATAGACAAGTGCTCTGCCACCTAGAGCTCTCATTTTCATTCTCTTTGTAGCACCTAGCAAAAAGCATAGAGAAGTAGAAATGCTTCAGCTAAGACCTTACTGTTTGTCTGAAACTCCAGTGGTCTATGGTGTACCAGCCTGATCTAATCCACATGCACTTGCTGATGCAAATTTCTTTAGCTCTCTGTGATAGAGAAGGAAAGCTATTCTCTTCTTGCTAGCACAATGCTATCCTACTTAGGAATCATAGTTTGGAGGTTATATAGGGAGTCTACCCTTGTCAAAAGGAATAGAAGGCCATTTATGCAGGATTTTTTGTCACATAAATCACAAGCTTCCATACTTGAAAATCTGAAGTCAAAATGCTCATCCAGAATTGAGAGATGGTCACTTTGCCTTTGGCGGCATGATACCAGAGTCATTTACAGAGCAGGTACCAACAGCCCTGCCGACTACATGTCATGTCATCCATCATGTGAAACTAAACCAACAAGGCATGAAGAGATGGTGTGTACATTCTTGTCTGAGAGAGTCGGACTACTTCATCAAGGAGGTTGGACAGTGTTTAGGATAGTGGACCAATGTAATGGGCCATTTGGGGCAGTCTTTTAAGGGGTGCATTTCTATATACTGAGGGGGGGTCCAGGAAGAATTCTATCTTTACTTCATTCACCAAACAATATTTGAGAAAGTCCTTCATCAGTGAAACTTTATTAGTAACTCTCTACTTGCTCCTCTTTGTCACTCTCATTTTTTCCCCTATTTTTAACTACTCAAGTGAATCACCTGGACAAGTTAAGAAGTGGTACTACTTTCAATTTTTTTTTTTGAGCATGATGATTGAGCTTTTCTATGGTAGGCAACATGCCATGTCCAGTCCTTCAGGCAGGGACATATCTATATATGGAACTCAACACATTTTAAGTTCATTAACCTTTAGCTGTCATTTAATTCAATGAAGTTTCAACCTCCACTTAACAGAAGGCACTGATGAGGTAGATAAGGTGAGCAAGGCCATACAACTAATACTTGCTTACAAGTGTCCTAGTAATAGTGCCCAAAAAGTCAGTGAACTGAACTCCATCTCCTGTACTATGCTCTTAACTGTGATCGTAACTTGTAGCTAGTTTCCTCTAAAACATTCCTGATTATTCAGAAGCAAGCAAGCAAGCTGAGATTTGGATATAATGGGGCTGTTTGTAACTTCTGTGCAGTAATATTGTCCTATCTCCCAGATGGGTTGGAATGGAGTCAAGGAAAACAAGATTATGAACATACATTTAACCCACATATCTCCAGTATTGATGAGGAAAGTGAATTCTGTTTAGATAGTTTAGTATAGATAAAGGAAAATAGCTAAAATAATGAAGGATGTTTCTATTTATCTGAATATGTTGGAAACAGTTCTAAATAATACATATTCTAAATATTCTCAAACTTCAGTTAAAGAGCAAGGTGTATGGCCAAGAGGTAGAGCATTTTCAAGCAATCATGAGGTCATTGTTCATTCTTCAGCACCACAAAACAGAACACAATACTAGAACCTTGAAGCTGATTAACTTATGTTTCCATTTTTTTTAAATATTTTTATTTCATTTCACATTCCAACCACAATTCTCCCTCCTACACATTCTCTCTCCACCCTAGCCATACCCAATCTACTACTCCTCATAGGTAAGGTGTCTTATGAGAAGTAATCATAGCTTGGCACAATAGGTTGGTGCAGGACCTGGTAACTCTCCCTTGTGTTAAGATTGAGCATGACATCCCACCATAGGGATTGGGCTCCAATGAGCTAGCTCATGTACCACATATTGTGGTCCTACTGTCAGGGGCCCTCTGATAGTTCAAGCTTCACAATTGTCTTCCACATACAGAGGGTCTAGTTTTGTCCCCTAGAGTCTCCACAGTTGTGGGTCTAAAGTTCATGAATTTCCACAAGCTTGGTTCAGTTGTCTCAGTAGATTTCTCCATCATGATCTTGACCTCCCTTGCTCCCTTCAGCCTTTACTCAGATATTATGGGTGAATTCATTCACTGGGAGAATATCACACTCCAAAATGATCACCCACTGGGTCAGATCCTCCACTGGTTACAGAGGCTATTATGGTTTGAATGGGACCTCCCAAATTTCTGTAGGGGAAACTTGTTGTCAACAGTGTTTGGAGATGTTTAGGTCATCAAGACTCTATCTTCATGAGTGGAACTAATCTCTTGCCTCTTTTGCCCCCACACAACAGGATATTATACCATGAAGGCAGTTACAGATACAGCACCTTAAATATTGGGCTTCCTAGCCTTAGAACTGTGAAGAGTATGTTTATCTATGAACTTACTCAGTCCCTGCTTGTCTGTTCTCATACAGAACAGAATAAGACAAACTAATCAAAGTAATCAACATCAAGAAAATGGGTGTTAGCCTTCCTAGTATTGGAAAGAGAGTTACAAATATAAAAAGGGAGATGATAACCACCATAGTGTTGGGTTGGAACTGGAAATAAAATTGGGTGAAAATATTTATGTAAATTAGTGCACACAGGCAGACATTTTATACATATTTAGTAATCCATGGCTGCCATGTAACTCATCACAAACTGGCTAAAAACAATAAAAAGTATTTTCTTTACTAATATGGCTAGGAAACCAAGACCTAGAAGGCATCCATAGTTCCTTCTTGATGCTTTGAAAAATATAACAGATTCAATACTGCTCATAGATACAAGTGGAAACCAGCAATCTTAGACCCATGTTGGCATTCTGAAAGTTGTGGCTGCACATGGCTTTAGTGACTGCCTGTCTTCAGATCTCTCTCTCGATCTCTCTCAATCTCTCTCTCTCTTTCTTTCTCTCTCCCCTATAAACATGCCAATCTTTAGATTTATAATGCAACCTAACCCAATATGACCTCATTTAAAGTAATTGCATCTACAAAGCTACAAAGACATTCTTTTCGAGTAGAGTTACATTCTGAGGTATGGATGTACACTGGCTTTAAGAAAGTACTATTCGGCCTGCTATGCATATGTCCTAGGACTACTTATTTATCATAAAAGCTCTTATCAAAAGCTAAGCACTTAGCACATTCAGCTCTGAGGTTTTGGTTTCTAATTACTATTACTTACTTTAAAAAGATGCCAAAATACACTGGGTAGAAGGAAAAGCTTGTTCTAAGACCAGATCTTAGAAATAGCTAAATGAGATTTCTTGAATGATTAAGCAAAAAATAATCAAAGAATTGAGAGAAGGAAAATATAGCAAAATTAGGTTGAAAGGGCTTATATTTGTTACGTTTGTGATTATAAGAACAAAAAATTAAATAATGACATTAGAAAACTAAAATAGCTCAAGTAGTATAGAAAACCCTGGCTTCCTACTTCCATACACATATGTAGTTACTTGATCATTTGTGTGTGTGTGTGTGTGTGTGTGTGTGTGTGTGTGCATGCATGCATGCAGTGTATATATTAATTGCATGTAGAGGCATTTGCAATTCTTTTGTAGAAAACATTATTAAATCAATCTATTGTAGCTCATGCATCTGCCCTATTAGTGACAAATAGTTTCCAGTTCCTGCATTAAATATCCTTTGCAGATCCTGTCTATAAAGAACTTTACCAACATATAAGGTATCTAATAAGAATAATAGGGGAAGGACCACTTCATAGTATTAAACCCTCTGGGGAAAAAAAAATATGTTGGAGAAAGAATGATTGAGAGTAAAGTTATTTTATTGTCTTTTTTTTTCCTTATTTCTGTAGTATAAGACCCAGCTAAAGCAACTTAAGAAAGAAAGGACTTATTTGGCTATGGTTTGAGAAGATACAGTCTGTCATGGCAGAGAATGCATGGTGAAGTTCATGACATTGGTGAGATGTATTTGGAATTCTGCCCATTTCCACAGACCAGGAAGTACAGGAAAATAATGTTGGTGCACACTTGGCTTTCTCCAAACTCTCTCTTTTGTGTTTGTGTTGTGTGTGCTTGTGTGTACATGTTGTTGTGGGGAGGGTACTCACACCCACCTGTGAATGAGTAAAAGCAAGAAGCTGAGGTCATGTGTCTTCCTCTTTATCTCTCCATCTTAGTTTTTGAAACAGAGTAACTAACTGAACCTAGAACTCATCAGTTGTCTATACTGTCTAGCCTATGAGTTTGGAGCTCACCTGTTTCTGCCTTCTAACATTGGAATGAGAACAATGAGGAAACTATTTATGCTAGTGCTGAGGATTCAACCTCAGGTCTTCAAGCTGTTCGACAGGCCCTTTACTGAATAAACAGGTGAGCATCCTCAATGTGCAAAAGAAGCGTGTAGATAGCCAGTCTGAAAGCCAATACTAGTGGTGTATAGATATTGACCAGAAAAAATAGAGGATGTTTTAACAGAAGTGGCAGCTTCTTTGATTTTAGAGAGGATAGTACAGATAATGACACGAAGGCAGGCATTTCTGAACATTAGAAATACACTGAACTTCTCATGCCAGTGTTGAGGTGATAGGTGATGCCAAGTCAGGGATCAGCACCTGGCTACCATGGTACTTTAAAGTCACAGTATTCAGTGTATTTGCCTTACCCTCTCCACAAAAAGAATGTGAGTTTGGCTGGAAGAAAGTCGCTGAATGTTCTTTCTTACTTCAACATATGCATTTTCTACAGAGCACCCGAGTCCTGTTGTTAAGAGCTCACAGAAACAATAACTATCGTTCAAGAAATTTCAGGACTGCTCCATCACTTCCTGATGTACATAGACCATTGTATTTAAACAATAGAACAGTTAGGGCCCAGCATTTTAATTGATCATATTGTTTCATTAAAAGTGCACACAGAACAATCAACTTATAATGACAATGGGCATGCAGTTTTCAAAAATTACAATGGAATCCTTACTTGGGTGCTGAGTAGAAGACCATGGCTCTCATAAACATTCATTCTTTTGAATACAGGGTCTCACTATGTAACCAGGGCTTCCAGAATAGTCTTGCCTCTGCCTTTTCATGTTAGTATGAAACAGGTCCACTACACTCACCTGTTACACTCATTCTCTAGTTTGGCTTTTCCAAATTTTGACTTTTCTTTCTGAGCAATAAAGAGTTCAGAAATGTCAGGCATGGGGCTGGAGAAATGACTCTGCAGTTGGGAGTACCTTCTGCTTTTCCAGAAGACTAGGATTTAGGTTTTTAGCACCCACACAATGGCTCATGGTGTCTATAACTCTGGTTTCCAGAGATTCTAGACCCTCTTCTGGCCTCTGTGGCTACTAGGCATGCATGTGGTATACAAACAAACATACTAACAAAATACTCACACACATAAAAATACAGATAAATATTAAAAATTTTAAAAAGTGTCCAAGATCTGTGCCAAAATTTTGCCTGTGAACCTACCTGTTAGTGCATTTACCAGAGTACAGTAGGACATGCGATGGTTTTGACAATGTATCATAGGTGTTGCCTATGTATCATAGGTCACAGAAAGAGAAGTCAAGGGTTGGGATCCAATGAAAGAAGAGAATGACAAGAAGAATGTAGGTGGGAGCAGAGCTGAAGTCTCCAGCTGTCCTAGGGTCTTTTCAATTCCTGCCAATCACCTGCATGTCCTCAGACAAAAACACCTAGGCCTTAACTTACCAATCTCTGTAAAGCACTTAGAGTAAGGCGACTGTTCCCAAGGTCCTATTCTCTTGAGTTTCCTTTTGGCTTTGAGATGCGAGGCTTATGACTGTGGTGACACCTTCTAGAGCCCTCATTGGGACACAAAGAATATTCCTGATGATAATTGTTGATGTCCTTTGAGAAATTCTTGTAGCCAAGAATGTTCTTTATCCTTAGGCTAAAAGCTAATTCTTAACATTTTAAGAGTTAGCTGGTGGTGAAGGTGGAAGTTAAAACTTGAAGCTACTTGGCTCAAGTCTGCTAGATGGAGCTGATTTTCCCAGGGGAGGGATGGGTTAAGAGCTGTAATTTATGAATGCAGATTTATACATAGTATTTCATGAAATAAACCAAGACATTTGAATTCGGACTTGGTCTTCATAAGACATTTTTCACAAGTCAAAAATTGATGCACTTTCCAAACCTAGTCCAGGAGATTAAAACAAAACAAGACAAAAGACAAAAAACAAAAAACAAACACTTGTTGAATTCCAAGATACATATCTTCTTTCCCTAGGATAGCCTAAGGGTTCTCTGAGATTTCTCCATGGCCCAAATCTTTTCCACCTCAAGGAGAGGGGCAACTCTCTCTATTGAATAAACCTTGGTTCTCGGGATTTATGATCACATACTCCTGAGACTCCCAGTCAAGGCATAAGCAAGACACAGGGTTACCATGTAAATTGCCAACAATTCAACAATGAGAGAATCACAGGTTTGGTCTTGAAGTGAAATGTCTTTGAAATCCAAGGGAACATGGCAGGGGAATTGTTTCTAATTGTGGTTATAACTATTACTCCACAGAAATCTAAACCCTAATCCCACTCTTCCCAGTGAATGACATAGCAACCCCTGGCCTGTCTTTTGCTCCCTTCTGAAGCCTCTGCACTTGAGGGGGGCAGGGTGTAGGATCCCTCCAGATGGAGTTAAGAGGCTCCAGAGATTAGGAAGATAAAAATCAGTAAAGCGAAAGTTTCTTAATAAAGGGGCGTTACAAGAATCTCAAATTCTCTCATGACCCACAAAAGGATTTGCCCTAAAAGGTTCTTGGGGAATTATTGTGGCTCAGTGTGTGTACTAAAGGAGGGGTGAGGGCTCAGCCATCTTGTTGATATATATGTTTTATTGTTATCAAGTCAGCATTGCAGGATGAAGAGCCAGACAACCTTCCTTGAATTAATGACTGAGTCGTTCATCTAGTACTTACATGGTGAGAGAGGAATGTTAAGTGCTTTTTAACAGTCCTGAAGCACATTAGAGCTTTCAAATCATGATTCCTTTGTCTGTTATCAAATCCCTAGTAAATAAGGATGGCATTGGAGTTAAGTAAGAAAAAAAAAAACTGCTGAACTCATCTTCTAGTCCCCATTTAGGTATTCTAACACTAAGTTATAAGAGAGCTGGTGGGTAAAGAACAGTGTGAGGTGGATATGAAGGGAGTCTTAGTTCTACTGCTCATAATCAGCTTTTTCTGAGTATTTCTTGAATTTTTACCTCTATGGGAAAACATCCCATAAAGGACTTATACATTCCTCAGCCTCTCTGCTCCTGTGCTGGCCATGGAGATGAGCCTTACAGGGCACAATTTACTTAGTGATTGATAAACTTAGAATTTTTGCTTAGTAGGGCAGGGGGTGGGTAATTAGCCAGAGATAATAGAGATAGACCCATGCCTACCCTTACTCAAAACTATGTATTCTACAATGAAGAGTCATAAATATCATGCAAATTAGCCTTCAAAAAGTTCAATAGGAGTCAGACTACTAGAGAATTTACCAGCTTTCACATTTCCCACAATGTCCTCACATCCTCCAGGGCGACAAGAATCGATAGAGTTGATAGAAGCTCACTCCAGTTCCCTAAACAATGGAATTGAGTAAACATTTTATTGGCTTTCATTTTAATGGCTTTGGCCTCCCCTTAACCCACACTTCCACTCACAGACAGTACAGTAATCACAGCTGCCCATAGCCTGCCTCTGGGGTCTAACTATCTTTTAAAAGTTTTCTAAATTCCAAAGAGCTATTATCTCACTTTGAACTCACTTAAGGTTTTAAATGAATTGTATGTCTTATGCAGGGCAAGCAAACCCTTTCAAAGGCTGAAATATGTCTGCCACCTATGTTTGTAAATAATGCTTTGGAGAGTGTGTCTCTACTGTTCACATCTGTGTTCATCTATAGCAGGTTTTGCTCTGCAGTGGCAGAACTGAGTAGCTGTGGGGGGGAAATGTGCCTGAGGAGGCTCTACTATGGTTGGAATACTGGTACTTTTTTGAAAAGGTTTGCTAAGGTGAACTATATTAGCTAAGGGAATAGCATGCCTTGATTGATCTATGAGGTCAGCAAAGAGGCACCAAAGCCTAATCATCTACCTTGTCAGAGCTGACTGTGTCCATTTCATTTGCAAGTCCAGCATTGTTGCATCAACATCTGGAAATTAAGCCATGGCAGGAATCTTCACAACATGGGAATTGCCAGATAGGACCAAGGAGTTGTTTTTTTGTTTTGTTTGTTTTATTATGAACTGGTTAGATAACTGCCAGCATACTACTATTGGTAATAGTTTATCAAAGCTCAACTTCAATGAACTAATAGACACCCCGGCACCTGGTGGGGGTAGGGCTTAGTAGAAACATGGATCCAAGCTTAAGGAACATGACTGAAATTTAATATATTTAATTTTATTAAGTATAAACTAATTTAATATAAAAATCAAAGAAAATACAAAGTAAATAAACTTGTAAGCACAGCACTGTAGACATTAAGATAAAAAAGTTAGGGTTTTTCCTTCTATTGTTTTTATATAATTTAATTTAAATCATGAAAATATGCCTTTTATAACATTTGTAATTTTGTGGTAAATCATCCTAATTAAATTAACTAAGTCTCTCATGATATATTAGAGAGGCCCCAGTAGAATTCACTGAAAATACATCCATATTCAAATCTCCTGAAGATTTCATTGCTGTAAATTCTAGAGTTTGATGTCATTAAAGCCCAAGGTTTATGGTTAATTATCTGTTTTTATTTTTCTGGACCTACCTCGATCAGTAACAAACAGAAAATAAGATCATTACATGTCAGACACTTTCCTAAGAATTAGGGGTAGAACAATGAAAATAATTATATGGAAGAAGTTACTTTAGATGTTTCACTTGAAGCACAGAGGTTAGGAGTTGTACAGAGCAGTATAATTCAATTCTCTTCAACATAATGTAAATTAAATGAGTACCTACTGCATGACCAACTATCTGAAACGCATGCATGCACGTGGGCCGCGCGCGCGTGCACACACACACACACACACACACACACACACACATACCTCCCAAGTATCATGTTTAATTGTGCTAGCACTAGCACCAGTGGCCCAATGGGGAAAACTCAATAAAGTCAGCATGTTTTGGTTGGAAACCCTGGTTATAATCACATCCAGAGTAAGTCAGCTAAAGGCAAAAGGGGAATTATAAGAAAGAAAGTGTATCTGGAAGAAAATGCAACTTCAAAAATCTCACTACCTATGAAGAAAATAATGCACCCTGGGACCCCAGCTGTCAGAGCCCTCTTGGTGCATTCTATTCTCTGTGCCTGCTTCAGTTCTGCCTTTCATGGGGAAGCTCTGTGTGCTTTTTGCTTCTGCCAATGTTGAACACAACTGATAGAGATATTCACAACTTCCTGTTCAGTATCCAAAGGAAGACTGTGATTGCTATCATGACAAACCTGATGTCAAGGCGTTGTGAGCAGAGCAGAGCATCCACATTTACCTCTGTGGAAAGAGGGAAGGAATGAGATAATTCTAGGAGGATATTCACAACTTGTCTGCTCCTCTCTCTAGTTATCAATGCCCCTGGCAGTTTAGTTTGTCATTCCCTGATTCTATCTTCCTACCCTACTCTATTCAGAAGAAAACTCTTTGCCTCAATTTTAACCACCCAGGGACTGACCTAACTGAAGACTAAGAATGAGAAAAAAGGGACATACAGATTCATGTATGGAAAACTGGAGTCAGGTGGGCTGTATGCTCTGATGCAGTCCAAGTAACAGCAATCGGGAAACTCATGGCATGAATTCTATACATCTGAACCATAGAGGTGAGCTTATTGCACACAGTTGAACAAGGAGCAGGTTTAGCTAATCACAATAGAAAAGTATCTGTTGCTAAGCAGTCTCAGGCTGCAAAAATCTAGGAGGAAAAAGCTAATCGACATTTTCTATATACACTGTCAATTCTGCATATGGACTAGGGAGAACCTTTGCCACTTCCCTGAGCCTGTCTCTAGGAAGTCTCTGCCATTCCCCCTGGATCGGAGGTATTGGGATCCCTGACATGGCCACCCTCATGTGAACAACATACATTTAGTCAAAACTTCCTCCTTCCACATTCACTGAGGACTTCTTCCACTCCCCACAGTCCCTGGGTAATATTTAGCAGCATTTTGTCATGTCCCTTATCAGCAGCACAGTGGAAGAAGGAATGTGCACTACAATGTCCAATACAATAAAAGCCCTTTGTCAGCTTTGAGATCAGAGCTTTGGGGCTCAAGTTCTTCCTAGACTCTCACCAACACAATAACTTGAACAAATTGCTCTACTTCTGTGTTTCTCAATCTATCAAAAATAGAGGTGGGGATGGAGAGGTGGATCAATAAGTAAAGTGCTTATATCATAAGCATGAGGGACTGAGTTCAATCTCCAGCTCCCATGTAAAAGCTTGGTGTGGTGGCTCACTTGTAATTCCAGTACTGGGAAAGAGAGACAGGTGGGTCTGCCCAACCTATAACAAATGATGAACCTCATATCCTAGAAAAGGACGCTATCTCCAAAGCCAAGGTGAAAGCTCCTGTAGAACAACATTCAAAATTGATCTCTGATCTCTGACCAGTATGTACAGCACGGGCATACACACACACCACACACACACACACGCATGCAAGCACACACGCGCATGCACACATGCATGCATGCACACGTGTACACATGAGAGAGAAAAAGAGAGGGGGAAGGGGTCAGTGTCAGAGAGAAAACAGAAAAAGGAAGACAGATTTTACATACAGCTACATAACTTCTTAAAACCTCTAGAAGTTACACTGATGAAATCTTCACACAGTTATGGAAACAAAACTTACAAACTCTTGGAAAAAATACATATAACAATGATTTGGGGATCCCCAGAGAGAGATTATTAGCAAACATTATGAAGATATATTGCAGAGAAGAAATATGGTGGTGGGCTGCTATGATTTTCATAACACATCTCATTGTGTGACCACAAAAAGTGCTTGCTATGCCAGGCGCCTACAATTCAAAAAGGCTGACAACCAGAAATCTTTCCCATCTTAAGGACTAGGGTCCAAGGTTTAGAAGTACATGCTTTTGTGCCTGAGCAACTGCATTTCCTACATACTCCATTCTGTCCTTTCTGCTTAACAAATAGAAGGGATCTCTAGGAACCATCTTGCAAATACAGATCCCTTGGTCTGCACAATGCTGAGCCGTTGTTTCACATTTGATTTTCAATCCTCTCGGGATAACTTTTCAAAACAGAAGCAAAAGCAAGAATTACACATTTACAAATCACCGCCCAGCTATAGATATCCTTATTAAACTCCTTGCTCAGCTTTAACCTTCCCCTAAGGCATTTCAACTCCCTCACACCACGTCCTATTATACCCTGTTATTGTAATTGCCCACTGAGGAAAGGAAAAAAATTCCCAGAATTTCCCCCTAATATAATCACAATGAATACCCGTAGAGGAGAGATGCAAGCCATGGACGTGCAGCTGCAGCTCACACAGAACAACATGGGGCGGGGAGATGCCAAGAAGAGCCAGTTTTAGGAAATGAATGACAAACCCACAAATAATCATTTCAGGGTAATCACGGCTCAGGGGCTGCTCGGCACAATTGTTGGTGTGCCTGTCTGGGAAGATGTGATTACAGGACTACAAAGTCCCTGCAGCTGGCCTCAAAATGACTTGGAATTCTTTGCAGAAAACTGGCAAACTACTACAAGCTCCTAAGCCCTAAGTAAACAAGAACAGAAAGAATAGATTTCCTTTCCATTTAGATGCTTGTGGAATCCAAGGGTCCACACTGCGATGGCCAAAGCTCAGGGAAGGATCTGCAGTATTCAGAAAAGTTCCCTATGCCTGAAATTCAAATACATGTGGTGGAGAAAGGGGTGAGGCCTCCTTGAAGTCCTGCACTTAAAAGTCCCATATCTTGATGTACTTGATTACTACTAGAACAAGAATCATTCTGGAATTTAATCCATGTGTGAATAAACTGGATTGCTATGTAAAATGAAGAGAGAATTGACCTGGGCAGAAGTCTCAAAACATTTGAACATTTGGACAAATAGGCTGGTGCATGACTGCAGCAGACATATGAAATGTTTCTGAGATGTTTATATCCACATTCCTATCCTAAGCCTAATTAAATGTATGCTCTGGCTAAAGAACCCGGAATTCTACATTTAAATGGACACTCAAGGGGATGCAGAAAACTCAGAAAATCTCACAGGTTCATTTCCAAGTCTTCTTAAAGTTCTGTAAATGCAGGCAGGGGAGAAAGGCCTGCATATTGTATAAAGGTTTTGAGTATTTCCATGGCCATCAGCTCAGTGCCCTTTGAAGGGTGTCAGATTTGGATGACTATCTCTGGGCTGAACTGCAGCCTTTCTTTGCAGCATTAAGAATCACAACAAATCCCCAACAAACCCATTCTAAAGTTGTCATTAAGTATTAATGTCACCAAGAAGTATTTTAGTGTGCCTAACTCTGCCTTCCTACAGTTGGCTAGGTAGATCTCCAGCAGGCAACCCATCCTATGTCTAAGCTATCCTGACAAGAATAGGCAATATATAAGAAGCCTCACAATATTATCAGATGCCTCAGGAATGTTTTGCAAATGTGCTGGTCAGCTTTTGGCAGCTTGACATAAAACTCTACATATCCTGGGAAAGGGAATCCAAATTGAGACAAGGTGTTCACATGATTGCCCTAAAGGCAAGTCTGTAAGCATTTTTTGGTTTTGATTAATGATTGATATGAGTGGTCAAGCTCACTTAGGACAATGCCACTCTTTGGCAGGTGGTCCTGGGTGTATACAAAAGCAGGCTGATCAAGCCATGGAGCACAAACTAGTAAGCTGCACTCTTTTATATAGCCCCTGATTCAGACCCTGTCTCAAGGTTCTACCTTGAGTTCTTGCTCGGACTTCATTCAGTGATGGACTATGATGTGCACACATAAGATGAAATAAATCCTTTCCTTCCTAACTTGATTGGGACAGGTTATAGTGTTTAAGCAAAGTAGTAGAAGCCCTAAAAACAGCATCTAACAATACAAGGTGATATAGGAAATTATGGATGCACCTTATTGACAAGTACTTACATTATGATCAACTTGGTAGAAATTGAATGTTCTGATCTAAGTCCACTTGGTTCAGGTAACCTTATGAACATTATAATGGATCAATACAATTCTTCACAGTATCTCATCTAATCTGTCCTTATAATTAAAGATATGGTTTGCTGCTATGCCCAGAATCACAAAAGTACATTCTATCACATATTGCTTGATACAGATCAAGTTAAAAGTATGATTTTTATAGAACGCATGTAGCTTTCACAGATATTTGACATTCTAGAAATTGTTATAGCCTACCTATAGATTTTGAAAATAAAAGCCGAATTTTCTACATCCATTTATTTATTTCTTGTATATGGGCTTCATTCAAACTCGTTTTATATTTAAAAAACAGCAAAGATGAAATTTTCATTTGTTTTTAATTAAAGTAAATCTGGGTTCCATGTTCCCACCTCTGGAAAGAAGATAATGGCAGCCATTATCACAACCTTTCAACCCAGACTATGCAAGCATTCAGTAGAGCATACAAGGCATAGGATAACAGTTCAAACTCGTCAGTACTGAGCTGTGTAAGGGCTCTGTCTGCACTATCCTATTATTTTAGTCCTTGTGTTTCTTCTGATGTCATTGGATAATATGAAACTTCCTTGAAGCTAGGAGCCCTCATGCTTAGATAGAGATTCTTTATTTGACTCATGACACCTCTGTGGCAATAGTCAGGCACCTTTGGCTTCATAACTTCCAACATTCTTTTGTCACAGAAGCCACAAGATGTTCAAGTAATCTCTGGTCCTCTTTGTAGTACCTTAATGAAAGTGTGTATAAAAGGAAATAAGCACAAATGTTGACATATTGGCTACTGTTGATGCTGTGATATATTAGTCTTTTAACTCTGACCCAACTATCTCACATCTTATACTAGAATTCCTGAAATTATACTTCTGACTTGCTAGCAAGTTGGGTACAATCTCTAGTACTGTACAGTTCTTAGCACTCTTATACCCTATCTTCTGGGAGGGACCTTACTTCTCAACCCAATAGCAACATTTGCTCCAAACAAATCTGACTTAACCAAATCTGCCCCCACCCATACTCTGTATGTGCCCCACCCACATTCTCTTCGGAGAGCAGAGAAAAGGACCCACATATCCTGTTCCAAGCCTTGATGTTATCAGGCCATAGGTTTTGCTGTCCTTTCCATAACTTGTCAGTGAGGTTCTAAATAAGTCTTGAAGAAAGTCTCAATAAAGATGAAATTTGTGAATAATGATTATTTCATTTAATGGTTCTTAAAAGTACTCCCTAAAATGCCAAAGTCCTAAGGTGACTATCCATCTTGAGGTAGTGAGTAATTGGATATTATGATGCGGTGGTGGTATAAAGGTGCACTTTCTTAAACAAATCCAAGCTCTCCTTTCTCTTTTCTCCATTTTTCCTGTTTATTTCCAGGTCCCTGAATTATTTTTCTCCATACATTATCATTCAAAGGGCTCATTGCTCATAACAGCTCTATTTCTGCTCATGCACAAAACTCTAACTGCTCTATGAAAGGGGCTGTAACTATATTCAATGGCTCAGGAAATTTCCCAGCATTAAACTCCTTCCCCCCTCCTGGTTGAAACACTTTAAGTGTAGCTTCCAGGTTTTCATAAACCACACCTTCCCATAAAAGTGTTTAGTCATGCATGTGTATGTATGTGTGAATGGACACATATATTCCATGAAAAAATACATTAGTACATCCATATGAATTCAATAATATAAAATAAAACCATGTACCAAACCCCTGCTCATGAGAAGAGTATTGAGTAAGTATTCAAGTTTATCTGAATGATTCTCTTCAGTTTCATACATAAGCTATAGTCAGTTGTTTTTTTCTTTTCTTTTCCTTTCTTCCTTCCTTCCATCCTTCCTTCCTTCTTTCATGTGTGTGTTTGGGGTTGATGTTTGTGTGCACTGAGCATGTACTTGTGTGCACGTATATGTGTATAAGGAGGCCTGAGACTTACATCCTGAGTCTTCCTCAATTGGTGTCCTACTTATTCATCGAGGAAAGGTCTCTTAATTGAGCCTGGAGCACTCATTCAGAATTGGAATTGCAGGAAGTCCATTATATCCACCCAGCATTGACTTAGGTGCTTGGGATCAGAACTCTGGTCCTCATGCTCACATGGTGAGAGCTTCATCCACTGAGCCATTCCAGCCCTTCTATCAGTCATTGAACCATCACCTTCTTATATTCTTTTACTTATTCTTTCACTTTATCATCTCTATGATCCAAAACAATATATAATTTTTCTTTTATGGACCATACTTTACATGAAATTATGAATATACATTATTTTATCACTTTTTCTCAAAACTCTTATGGTCATGTTTGTTTCTGTTGTTGTTACATGTGAATGGATTTCACTCACCTTTATTTGGCAGAGTCTGCACCATCCTTAATACTTTTATGTCATCGATTATACTGTGTTATATCTGCTTTTGGTCTCAGACTTGTTCTGCATATCACTCCTAGTGTTATGTTCTCTAGTTCTAGGGATAGTCCATTTGTCTCTCTCTCTCTCTCTCTCTCTCTCTCTCTCTCTCTCTCTCTCTCTCTCAAGATAAGGCCAAGACCCTCATATTTTCTCTGAAAACTGAGAAGGCTCTTAGGCATCTATGAGCTCTACACCCAAGGAGATCATGGCTGCAGTTTGTGTGTGTTTGTGTGTGTGCATGTGTGCCCATATACAGTAGTGGAAAGGAAATGAATGGCTAACAATGCATGTCAGTCTCCACTTTCTCCATTTCCTCATAGCAGGATATACAGGGCCACATATTGCATCGATGCTACACATAAGGTTTTGACTCAGCCTCGTATACTGGCCCAAGTAAAGCAAAACAAGCAAGCAGGAAGACAAAAATGGATTATGTAGTCAACATGTAAGACAGAAAAAGAAAGGGTTATGAAAGATTTAAGAGCCAGACTGTTTGACTTATATCAAAGATCTAAAATAAACCCTACTACTGAATTTGGGTTGGAGTAGGGATTCTGAACTGGATAGAAAGAAATCATTTCCCACTCTTTTACAGAGGTCTTGATTTTTTTCAATCCCTCTGTAATATTCCTTTCACTTTCTTTGCCTGCTTTCTTCTACACAATTCTGGAATGTGTGTGTGTGTGTGTGTGTGTGTGTGTGTGTGTGTGTGCGTGTGCATGCACGCACATGCACACGCGCGCACACACACATGAGCGCACACATGCTCACATGCATGTACACACATATATGCCCCAATATAGGTTAAGTGTATATGTGAGTTAAGACGCATGTCATGTATGCATGGGCACCAGAGGTTGCCATTATGGGTCTTCTATTGCTCTCCACATTAGTTCTTTTTGAGACAATGTGTCTCACGGAATCTGGAACTCAGTGCTTTGCTAGATTTGCTGAACTTAGGGATCCTCCAGTGTCTACCTTCCATTAGCGGGATTACAGGTAGACACATCCACTCACTTTTTACATGTGATGAGACTCTGAACTCATACCCTTATGAAAGACAGCTGAGCCATCACTCTAGCCCCCTTTTCCTCTTCTTTACAGTTTTACCTACCCTTTGTCTAGAATTGCAGGTTATCTACAATAAGCTGGGCAGACTTTGTAGAAATAAGTTGAACTGATCTAATTGGTTTTTTTGTGCTACAGGACTTAGTCTTATAGGATCTGTTCTGCAACAAGTTATGCACGTAGTGGTGATTTGGGTTTGGGCAATGTTAAAAGAAGTTTGGTTATTCTTTGGACTTTTGAAAATATATGAATGACTTCATTAAATTACTCTTCAAACTAGAAAATGTGGACCTGGCTTATCTCTACTACAATGTTCAGGATGGCTGGCACTTCTGAGTTTGGATTCCTTTCAAAGTGTCAAGTGTGACCTTTAGTAGGTTTAATTCAATTCAATTTAATTCTGCAAAATTCATTGCAGCCAACTTTTGCCAGGCTAGTGCACTAAAAGACCTTAAAGAACATATCGTTTAGCATTAAGATCAGTTTTGAACATTAAGAAAAAAATCCAAACTCAGAAAGCCATTATTCTCAGGGCTGCCTCCTCACACAGGGTTTCTACATGTGACCTTTACAAGCATCAAAACTGACAGGATGCCAGAACCAGAGAGGGGGACAAAAGGAGACAGGCCAAATAAGAAGTAATGTGAAAAGAGAACCAACTAGTTCCATTGCTGTTCCTATGAGAAGAAATGGGTTTATTCAGCTTACAATCCCAAGATCTAGTCTATCATTTCAGGGAAGTTAAGGCAGTATCACATCATTTACATAGTCAAAAGTACAGAGATAAGAAACTCATAGCTTAACGAGCTTTCTCCCTAGGGAATGGTGCCACTCACAACGGGCTAATTTTCCTACTTCAGTTAACAATCAAGACAATTCCCCACAGACATGCCCAAGGCCTAGACAATTTTTCTTTACCATTTTCCCCAGGTGGTTCTAAGCTATCTCAAGTTCACAATTAAAACTAAAAAGCACAACAACCAATCCAGACAAGGGAGCAAGAAACACTTTATTCACAAGGTGATTCAGGAACCACACTGGCAAGCACTAAGTAGCATCTTCCATCTTCTAAACACATATCAGGATGCCAGGCACCCCACATCTCTGAATTTTATTGTTCTAAGAGTTAAGGTAAAGAGAACTCTATGGATTCCACTTCCCATATATATATATATATATATATATATATATATATATATATATATATGAAACTGTCTTAGAATCATGTCAAGGGTCCTTCATTTTCACAAGATCCTCATCACTTAAATCTTTCCTCAGGGGACGTTGTAAGACCTTGGGTGATGTGGCAGCATCTTATAATAGATCAAGGATGGCGTTCACCTGGTACAAACTTGTGGCTTGTGTTTATCTTGTCTTGGTTTGGTGAACTGTGGCAAAGTGAATAGGTTATGATAACATTAGCCCTGCCTAAAGACATGGTTTGTCCCTAGCCAGTAGGCTCCCAAGGCTCATTCAGAAACTGAGTACTGCTTAGCACTGGGTTATCAAACACTGCATTGCAGATAGAAGAGATCCTCAGGAAAGTTTGTCTGGTCTCTCACATTGCAGAGGGTTCTGATAGGCTACCTGCTGTACATCTTCCCATCATTAACATGGCTCCTCTCAGCCAGCTGCCATAATCTGCCTAAGTGGTAAACGATAAAAGATGAAGTCATTAGACCCCAATGAAAGTCACCTTCTAGTAGCTCATCCTAGAAAATGACAAGCTTTCAAGGATGACAAGCTCTCTTGTACTCAAGCCTTACCTTCAGTTATGTGTAACCTTGGGTGAGACCCTTATGCCCACAACCACACACATGAAAAAAGAATGACATTGCATCCTTATATCGATTGTGTGACTGTGCAGTGCTCATATGCTATTTTTTCAATAAATGTCAGTGAGTGTTATGTTCTTTATCTCAAAAAGCAAAGAAAAAATAGAAAATTAAAAATTTCTCTAAGGGCATCTAAATAACTATTTAAATATTTGGAACTTTTGTTTTTGTTTGTTTTTCATATATCTGACATATCATAATTTTGCAGTGCATGATTGCTTTTTTTGAAGACAACATTTGAACTTAACTAAATTCCTATTTTTTTAACTATGTCTTTTTTTTTTCTCCTTCAGGGTCTTGTCAATGTTTTGTAATTTCTCTTCTCTGCTTCTCAAAAAGAATCTTATTTTCTGATGTGACTGCCTTCCTAATTCTTCCCATGTCTTACCTTCCCCAAGACATCTTTTGCTATTTTTGTCAGTACAGTTGCTTTTCTGAGCCCAGGTGCAGCCTTTCTTTTCTGTATTCATTCATTCTCAAGCATGGTTTCTCTGTAGAGCCATGGAACTGCATTTACTGATAAGATTTGCTTAGATGTCTTTATTTACTGAAGTGAGTTGGGGCTAAGACAGATTTGGAGGCTGCAATAGAAATCAAGTTGCTCCAAGATAAGTATCCACTAACCATTAAAAGAATATCCTGCCTGCAGCCATTTTAGGGTATCTGAATATTCTCACTATCATTTTGTTATGAAATCTTCACCCAGTGATTTGCAGACCTACAAAGGACATATCTTAAATTTAAATAATTTTTGTTTTAAACATTTATAAAGAGAGACATGACAGCTATCACAAACACATATGTCCACACATACCTAAGGTCTAGCCTACTTAATTCTTAGGCCATGTCTCAAGTGGCTAGCTAAATGCTTTATAGATTTCTTAGGTGCCTTTGCATCCTATATTTTGTTAAGAGACATGTAGTTGAGATTTGACTTAATCAATTGCTCCACTAACCTGATTCCTTCTTTGCTGACAACTGAACATAGAGAATGCTATAGAAAAATGTCACTGGCACATTCAAACACTTAAAAAATGGAATTTGTGGACCAACTGTTCAGTAACTAATACTATCCACATAACAATGAGATGGAAACATAGGTGAGATACAAAATGTTACTGAAAATGTGCAGGATGTAAAAAAGCATCCTTGGATTACTAACGAAAGCTGAAAAGGTAAAACTCTAGAGTTAGATATTGGACATGGGGTAAAAGCTTTAGTAAAAACCTAGTTTTTAATCTAATGACATATACAAAACACAAAAGAATGAGGAAAGGGGCATAATATCACTTTCACTATAGGAATTTATTGCCTGGCCTGGGAAGAACTAAGATTTGACTGTCTGGGAGTACAAAGAATATTTCTATAGCATTCTATATAAGACTGAGGACATATCATAATGTAACATTCAAAATATAAATAAATAAATAAACAAATAAACAGGAGGAGTAGAGCTGAGGAAGATTATAGAGAATCCATTCCAGATTCCTCACCTGACCAATTCAGTCTCTATGCCATCCTCCACTGTGAAGATCAGCAAAGAACATTCTACTGGCCAGGATTTTAGATCTTATATTATATCAGACTTTTGTCATTCTTGCAATGCACTTAATTCATATGAATTGCATTTTTTTCCAACTGCATATATCATCTATCACAAAATGTGATGAAATAGGTGTCACTCAAAATCAAAAGTAAAAGACAATCTAATTGGAAAAATGAATAGATACTATAATACCCTTTGCTGTAAATTGCACTAATCTTTTTCTAATATATAAACATACTCCACAGCATCTAGTAATCACTCATTTCCAGTTACAAACATTTCAACTATGTTAAACTTATCTTTTAATTTTTCTTTCATATTGATGAAACAAAAAAAGTGTGATGTCTCATTTAGTTCCTGGCATATTTTCCTCTATTGCATCATTTGATTTTTAATAACTATTACTGGCCAGGTCTCTTACTTGCACTATTAACAGAGATTGTAAATAGTCATCATGAACATCAAGGTTTATATAGTGATATATGTTTGTTACTGGAACTGGTAAAACACAAGAACAAAATTAAGTTTTCTCATGACTACTGATATCCACCTATTTATTATAAATGTAAAATAAAACCATATGAGAAACCTCTATATTTTGCTAATAATATGTAAAGTATAATGAATTTTAATTTTATCTTTAAAACCAGGAAAACCAAAAATCTACAGAAATCATGTTGTCCTGTGATAGCACAAACTAAGCTAATCAGAATTTGGTGAGCACTGAAGGTAACCACATCAATAGCCAAATCCAACCTGTGCCAATACCTGGTCACAACTCAAATTCTACTCACTAAACATCTACTTGAAGATTTCTTTCCAGAAATAGACATGGTTTATTTCCAGAAATATATATGGTCTCTAGTCATAGTAGAAGTTTGGCTTAGTAACAATAAATCAAGAGCAATAAATATAAGCATGAGAATACATTATTAAAACAATAGCAAACAGCGGAACAAATGTGGTTATGAACAAGATAGTCAATGTCTCAAACAGGTTATTTAGAGTAACTTCAAAGAGTGTATCAAAGCCTTTAGTAGAAAGGTTGACAGCATATATAAGCAGATGAGGGGTTTCTATATAAAAGAGGTACTTGAAGAAAAATTCAAATGTCAACACAACACATTTAAAAAGATGATAATCTATTTAAATAATGACTTTAACAGGATAATTGAACCTTTTGATTTGAATAGTTTCAATAAATGAAATAAAAACGTGAAATTATACAAACATGATTACAAAAGATGAAATAATAGAAAGTTGGGAAAAGAGATAAAAATAAGGCTGTGAAATAAGATTAGTGTAATATGTGTGGAAAATGAGTCCTGGAAGAGCAAAAGGAATGAAGTGAAAGAAGTCTTTGAAACAATAAAGTTCAAGTATTTTCCAAAATTAGTGAATGATACGCAAATGAAGAGGGAAAAATCTCAGGGACTATTAAACAAAATAAACATGGAGTAGAGGGGGTGAGACTATAGATGCACTCCATTCAAATTACTAAAATCGGAAAGTTGGGAAATACCTTGAATAGAGGCAGATATTTCCCCCACCAAAATAAAACATACTAAATGCAGTGGAACATAGAGGAGTTACATCTCAGAGATTATGCCACCTACACAGCAATGTAGTGAAATCTTTACAGGACTGAAGGGAAAAGTCTTTCAAAAAAAGAGTGTTACACTCAATGAAAGCAGTGTCCCAATACATACAGGAATGGAGAAGCTTTCCTGAGACAAAAATGATTGCACAAGGCAAACTAGAGGATGTCTTGAGCTGTATGAACAAGGAAACTACAATCCAAACTATGTAAAACACAACTAAAGTAGAATTTTAGCATGTGTTTGTGGAGATGTGAAGTAACTAGAGAACCTACTTATTGTTAAAAGGAATCCACTACAGCATGCTTTTACAAAATAAAGATTATTTATCATTTAAATCAGCATTTCTATCCATGAATATTTATGATGGTAAAATAAAACACAGAGACATAATATTACTTAAAGATCAGAGATGTTAAAATTAAACCAAATTTTCAGCTGGAGAGGACAGCTTTACATATATACATTTCATATGTTTAGAATTATATGTCAGTTATATACCAATACAAAATATATAGTATTCATCATTACATATGGATATATTTTCAAATATACATATACATATATAATGAGTAGTATATGTCCATTTCATTTACATGTATACCTATAAAGTAGAAAAATATGCAACAATAAAATGAAATAAAGTTTTTGGAATACAACAATGTAGGCAATTAATAAATACTATATGAAAAAAATGCTGGATTTAAACGTGATATACTATGTACTTTTGTTTATATAATACTTTTGAAAAGGTAGGGCAAATATATGAGGGACAAACAAACAGCTTACCTGTGATTCCTAGGAGTTAGGAGAGGGGGAAGTGGACTACTCCAAGAGGCACAGAAAATGGGAGCATCCATAAAACTATTTTTATTTGTATTGAGCACTTCTGCATGAAAATGTCTCTTTTCTGATGGGAGTATGTGGGCCTGATTGCCTTTTCTTCCTTTTTGACTACTGTATCCTCTTTATTTCCCTGGGCTTTGATGACTTTCCTGAAGGTTCTGTCACACTAAGTTTAGTCCCAAACACTGGAAAGAGGACAATAAATAAAGAAGTGTATACCAAGCCCTGTTTTCCCATAGCTATAAAGCCACTATTTGTATCTCTACTGATACTGATGTTTACCTCCTTGTTCTGATATTTGAAGAATAACAGAAAGAAATGCCATTCTGTGGAAAAAGGAAACTAGACACAAATAAGACAGAAATATTATGACTTTGTCAGTAAGATGAAAATTAGACAACAATTTATTTCATTAATGCAGAATAAAACTTTTCGAAGTATCTCTACATCTGATTTACATAAACATGTAAATCAGACTCTTTTATTCTCCAAAGTAGGGCATCTGGAGAGGTAGCCCAAGTTCATATTATTTTAACAAATTCTACCCTGGACTTGATGCACATAAAAGTTATCAACTACTTTCATCATACAAATGAGAAAGTTGAAAAAGACAAATATGAGGAAATGATTTTCAGGGTTCATATGGATAGTTAATAACACTCCAGGAGCTTGACTGTGGAATCTTGTTTTGATGTGTTTGGCAACTAATTTTCTCCTTAGAAGCAAAACAGGTTAGTTAACCTCCTAGGTGGTATATATGAATACCCCTCCCCCTTGAGTAGAAAAACAACTGAATTGTGAAATATGGGGTCTATATAATGCCAACTGATTTAAATTAAGTTTAATGAAGATTTATTGAGCATCTGTTAGTCATACATTTCAACATGGGCTTCACTGATGAAGAATAAAGACGTGCTATGCAACAACTTCTCAGCTAGGGGGATCTTTTAACTTGCGAAGAAGCATAAAGTTTAATTTCTCTCTTATTACTTATTTTTTATTATTAATAATAGCTAAGAACTTATGAAGTCTTATTACATGTAAATCTCTACTATGTAATTAGGGTATGCAAGCTATTTCCTACGAATTACTTTGCCTAATCTCCACAACAACCCTAGGAGGCACTATTATCATTGTTCTCATTTTGTAAATGAGAAAAGAGATTTCAAAAGATTAAGAAAATTGCTGAAGACCAGAGAGCCATAAAATATTAAACTAGAACAAAGGTATAAACCCCAATCAATCTGATTCCAGGGACTCTCAGTCCTAATAATTATACTATATTTTTGAAACTGATGTCTAATTATCTAATGTTATCTATAGCACATAGAGCTCTATTATCAATGGTTAAACATTCAACCCAACCCATACTTAATAGATTAGATTAGATAGATAGATAGATAGATAGATAGATAGATAGATAGATAGATAGATGATAGATAGATTAACATAGTTGAGTATTTGTTGGAAGGGATAACATATTAGGATATTCCTTCAAACTTAGGAAAACAAATGAGAAAACACTAAGACTTATGTAAGGATAAGTGACAGGAAAATCTCCTTCCACAGAAGGAGCTGTGGAAATTGTCAGAATTAGTGAACTGGCAGCATTTATGCAGGACAACCACAACATAGGAATGTGGCTTAGGACAGTGTCAGGCTGTCACATTTCAGTCACATCCTCTGCTCTTATGGTCTACACTGGAACTGTCAAGCTGCTTAGCAGTTGAGGGCTGTTCCCATCTTTCCCAGTTAACTGGGCTGCAAAACAATTCAGGTCAGTTTGCCATATATTTGTTACCAAGTGACACACATAGTGTCCCTTTATCTTCTTTGTTACGCACCCACCAGTGATAAGACTGGGCAAGCCATTATCTTCATTGCTTCCTACATCTTACTCACTTTTCTGGCCAAATCAGAGGCAAATGTGGAAGATACCTCCCACATGCCTGGTCCCTGGTGAAATATCTTCTTATAGTGGCAGGATTGTTTCTGGGCAGGTAGCTCAGCTTCAGACACATCTTATCATCTATTTCAGGGATCACTTTCCACATAGCAAGATGGCATATGCCATTCAGTGCCATATGGGCAAGAATGGACATATCAGCATTGCCCTTGTTGAAAATCAGCCTACAGATGGATCAACCTCCATATCATATCACCAATACCAAGAGCCATGTGGATGCTCCACCCAAATCCATCATTGTTTTTATTGTGCCCTTACCCAGGTACAAGGTTATTGCATGACTTTTCTTCAGGAGAGGCACACAAAACCTAATTATTCTACAAAGAATGAGTCAGAACAAAGGAACCATGCCATGCAAGTCAACTTGGTGAAATAATGAATTCATGAAAGTATGTTATGAGAACATGAATAAATAATACTAACTGGGTAACTTTTAGACATCTAAATCAACTGCAGAGCCCATCATAGATGATTAAGTCATTAATGCTGTATAATGGAACCCCACTTCAAGTCAACCACCCCAAGCCTAATTCCCTATCACCTCTACCAAGATTGCATGCAGCAGACAAGATCTTATGCAAGTGGCAGAGAGGGATAGGCAAGAGAGTGAATAGCGGAAACACCAGGTAAGAATCTGATGACACTTCTTTCTGTGAGGGAATGTTAATAGATGTGATACTGTGAGGTTCTTATATGAGTATTCACAGTTTTTCTGATTTTACAGTGGCAATAGCTGTGTCATCTTTGGAGGACAAAGGTCCATTGTGCTTAGCAATATTACAAATTGACTAAACCCACTGGACATCTGTAGAAAATCCTAATCAATAATAGTAGAGTATAGCCACTTCTGATGCACACCATGAAACTCACTCAGACTCAGTACTGTAGCAAGAGACAAACCTCAAAATTATTGTAAAGTATTAAATTATGTAAAGTATGTTAAAATAATATAATATTGAGTCTCTGACTGGGGAAGAAAAAATGTAACACAACTAATATAAACCCAGAGACAGATATTAGAGTTCAAGCTGAAGATACGAAAAGCAAAGGAGCCAAGCCAGTAGCCCTTACCTGTACCAAGATGAAATGGCAATCCTGTCTCCAATAATCCTCAGAGATAATGCTCAGGCAAATGCTCTGAGTTCCTGTCTCCTCCTGCCTTATATCCCCTCTCCAACCAATCATATCACTACTGTCTCCACCTCCCTAGTCCTGGGATTAAAGGCATGTGATCCCAAGTGCTGGGATTAAAGGTGTGAGTTCTATTACTCCTTAGACTGATTCACTCTTGTGTAGTCCAGGTTGGCTTTGAACTCACAGAGATCCATCTGCCTCTGTCTCCTGAGTCCTGGGATTTAAAGGTGTGTGCCACCACCTCCTGGCTTTCATGGCTAACTAGTATGGCTGTTGGAATTAAAGGTGTGTATCACCACTGCCTGGCTTTGTGGCTGTAGCTAGCTTTGCATTTTGATCTCCAGTGGCTTTATTAAATCATAAACAATATATCACCACAAAAATTATTAGGAAAATGATGATAAACAGTCATTTGGGAAATTCACAGATATGAAGAATTAAACAGCATAATCCTGTTACCAAGGTGAGGGTTTCTCTTTGCTTCTGATCTTCTTCCCAGGGGAAGGAATTCAGCAAGACACAAACAGTTTGAGCAGAATTTTATTTATCAAGGTCAAGTCTATACTCTAAACTGAGATTAGAGCCAGCTATCCAGGAGTGGTGGTGTATAACCCACTTGGTTCTGCATTGTGGATTTTTTTAAGACAATTTGAGGTGGATGGCATTTTCACAGCATGAGCTGATCCTCTTTCTCTCCCAAGCCACTGTGGAACAGATCTTCATTTTATGATATAATATTCAAAATAAAGGCAATAAAACATTTCTGAGAATACTTCCAAAAGTTTCTTCTACCTGACATAAAGTGGAGATATGCAAGAATATTTTATCATTGCTCCATGTGTCGATGCTGTCTTACCACATGTGTGTGATGAACAACACCATACTTAGATGACTACCATTGGCTTTGTTGGGATGAGAATGTTAGGCTGTTGTTTGCCTGTGACTTTCCTTCTATTAGATAATAAAAGACATACAGCAGAAAAACAAGTATAGAGAAATTGCTCACTAAGTTGTAAATACTGTGTATAAGCTAGGCCATATGCCTCATTTGTGATCTTCCTTCAGACTCTAGGATCAATCTTAGGGCTTCTGAGAACTTAGGTGTGAGTGTGCATTTGTTATTCAGATTGACCTGCGTTGCCTAGAGCTAACTCAACTCACTATTGCTCATCCCTGAACCAAGTGGGGAGGGCTGAGTGACACTTCCTTGAGTAAAGTGTTCATGTTATCCTTTAAACTTTGGCTGTACAACACCAGCCAATGTCTTCACAATTTTCCATGTTATTGGTTGAAGGAAAATTTTAATTGCCTTTCAGGTTTATACTTCTAATATGAATTCTCATCTTTTATTACCCCTTTGTGGAAAATGGGAAGCCTCATAGAACTTATTTCTTTCTTTTTAGATTGTGTCATTTAGCAGTGAAATTTGGCAATTCACAGATGTAAATGATGGATTAAAAACTGAAGGAAAAGAAGGAGCTGGGTGCTTACCGACATTACTTCTCAGATGTTTGGTGGAATTAAACAGATGTAGAAACTGACAGGCACTCCAGGGCATGTCATGTTCTTCAAACAGGAACCGAGGATGAATAGAGTCTCTTCATCTGCAAAATGGGATTAATAGTGTTTGCCACCTGTCATCTCCCAGGGTGTTGAGAGGGGAGAGACACTCACTCAAGGCAACTTCTCAGTGTTGTTTAGAAGACAAGCAGCTCATTAATGCTGACACTACTTTGTTTTGAGGCAAAACAATGAGAAACCAACTTCCCTGAAGACGTGAGATCTTACTTCCAAAATGCATGCCTTTGAGAGATAAAGAACAGGAAAATAATAAACCTGGAGTAATAATGCTGTGTTTGCTTGAGTTAATGAAGGCCAAAGAATAAAAATGCAGCTGGCAGGGAATGTGCAACTGGGGAAGTACTGGCAGATATCTGGGTGCACCTATTGTGAAACCATCTATCCATTTTTAATCTCAATATAAGGAGGTAAGACTGAGTGTTTCCTATCATATCTTCCATCATCAGAGAGTTATATGTACCAGTTATCCTTGATCTTGGGGGTGGGGGGAGCAGCAGCATCCACACGTCAGTGAATCCAAAGCTTCCTCTGCATTCGGAAGAAGTCCCATGTTAGGATGACAAAAGCTTGCTCTGAATTCAAGGTTTCTGAAATCAAGTGCTGAAGTCCAGTCACCACCACTTCATGGTACCATTTTGTTAATCTCTTGTCTGTAAAGTCTTATGGTATCTAATCCACATAACAAGCTGCTAATAGGTGTCTTTCATTACCATGGAAGTCTTCCACAAAGGATCCAGAAGGAGGGCTGCCCCAAGAGAGCTCCTACTTTCTTTCTATGGAGTTATAATGCTTCTAGAACAAGGGAAGAGGAAGGTTTACCTAATTTTCTATTCCAGTAATTAATAATAGTACATAAATAGATGAATAGACAGGAATCTTGAGTTTCTATGCTCTTTTTCATCAAATAAAGAACAGAGATCAAATCAGTTCAAGACCCATTGTCTCCTTTTAACAATAACACCACCAAAACAAAGAAGTCTGAACTATGCTTTTTTCCCATAAGTTATGTGGCATGCATAAAGGAGGAGAAGGTCAAAGAAAGCATGGGGGTGGACATGTGACCCCTCACATAGACAAGAAGTGGTTACCTTTGCAACCTCCACCCTTATTCTCAAAGATAACTAGTTGTTCTCAAGGATGGTCATTTTTAATATTAGTAGGAAAGGTTAAGGGGAGGAAGCCATTTGATTAATGTGTTGTAGTGGTATCTTGTTCTGCCAGTGGACTTGGGGTGGTGGATGCATCTTAGGGCATGGCTTCAGATGTGAGGACATGACCCCTTATAAAGAAGAGGAGGGGCTGACTGGAGATCTCTCTTGGGTTGTGGTTGGAGCATCCTGAAGATGCCATCTCTACCCTTCAAGATAATTTATTTTCTCCCCAGAATCTGAGGGGTTCTATGAAATTACCCTCATCACAATAGCATATCTCAGAGCTATGTCACATCAAAGCAAAACAGAAATGGAGACCAGTTTATCCAAAGAGACACTGCTACTATGTTCCACAAAGTTGGGGACAATAGGGAAAAAATGCAGGGGTATTGCACTGAAACTGCTTATCATTGTTAGCATCCTTCCAATAGGAAGTAGTAAATTCAATATTCAATATTTGTCAGCAGGTGAAAGGAGCAAAACAAGAAAAAAGAAAACATAACACCAAATACCCTTGGCTGAGGATTGAACCTAAACCTGTAAAGATATGTTGGATATCTAACCCTAGAATGTCACAATTCTATCTGAATGCTGTTTTGGAGTTGTGTATTTAAATCCAAATGAATATTTCCATTTTATACAGTACATGTACAAGTGCATGTTGGTTGATGTAACTCAAACACTATAATTTGGATGTTTTTAAAGATATGATATATTGATTGGAGCTCTCATCAACTTCTCAGAGCAAATCAGGAAGATCAGATATGACTGAGTCTTAAAACATTAGAAGTATTAATCCACTGTGTTAAAGTGTAATGTCGGGAAAGCTGGATACGTCAATTAACAAAGGCAAGATTTTGCTAAATGTAAAGAACTTTCCAGCTAATTTATAACACAGTGGGAGAGCTTGTCTCATGAAATAATGTATTCTTCAGGATATGGAAGTGTTTAAACAGCCTCAGAATAGCTATTTGTCGGAGTTGATGCTAAGGGGTTCATGCATAGGGAAGACCATTCTAAGAATTAGGAAATACTTATTGAGTTCTAACTAAGAGAATGATAAATATGCTTTGTGCAGAAGTTTCCTGGGGCACTGTGGAAAGGGCAACTACTATATAAAGACAGAGTGGATTGTGTATGCCTGCCACACAAGCAGGAACAGAAGGACCAAATGTACTGGTTTCCAAGCAGTTAGACACTGAGGATATGGAAACAGATGAAAAAGGGGTGGCCCCTGCTTTTTTATTAAACACAGAGAAAACAATGTCCTTTTGTGAATTTCTACTAATCTGATATCTCTAGACTTATGTGTGAGCATTTTTATCCTACTATCTCCCACTAAGGTCTCCATGTGAGAAATGTTGAAGTCCCCAGTGTGAAATAAGTGAATAAGAACACCTGCTATTATCATATAAAAATTAAGTGGATTGACCAGTACCTTTATGATAGCATTTACTTCCTAAATGTCAATGAAGACCCTGCTGCACAAGGGAGAAGAATGATTTGACAAGGAAAACCCCAGGTCCTGGAATCTTTTTCATTACCAGTAAGTTAGCAACAAGCATCTCAGAGAATTTTGCTTCAAAAAATTCATAGGATGAGTATTGTACTAAGAGTAATGATCCCACATTAAATGCAGGGTTGATGAGAAAATCCAAGAAACCCAGAAAAGATGCAAAACCAGGTTTGTTGACAGAGCAGAGGCTTCACAGCAAAATAGTAAAGGCAGCAGATATCAAAACAATAGCACTTCAAGAAAACCCCTGAACAACAAAGGGAAGATATCTGAAGCATTGATAATTCAAGACTGTCAAGAAGTCTTTCTTTCTCCCTCTTTACCTGGCTTCTGAAGAAAAAATGTTGTTAATGAGTCATTTTATGAATATATATGTTTGTGTATGTATGTATACAAATGTATGTATGTATACTTATATTACTTATATGTGTGGGGTGTGTGTGGGTGTGCATATGAGGTTAGGTGCTAGCAGAGAACAGAAGAGGGCATAAGACACCCTAGAGCTACAGTTACAGGCTTTTGTGAGCTGCCTAATAAAATTCTGGGAACTGAACTTGGATCCTTTGCAAGAATAGTACATTCACTTAACCACTGAGCCATTGAGCTCCAGTCTCACATCCAAGGACATTAACTGGAAACAATAGAAGCAAAACTCATATACTTTATTGTTGGTGATTACAAATATTTATAACATATTTTTTTTGTTTCTATAAAGGCTTAATCTAGTTGAAAAGTTGAGGCAGTCTTTCACCAATATCATAGTAAGAATACATAATACATAGGTCAAAGGGCAGAAAGAAAGAGAAAATTAGGCCCTAGATTTTGGGAATTAATTTATTAAGTAGAGATAGGAAGATAGCATCCTTCCTTGAATATTATCAGACCATAGAAAACAATGCAAAATAAATCACCCACCATCCTAACAACCTCTTTCGGTTCCTTTTACACTGACCAAAATAACCGATGGAAGCAACAAGGATTGTTCAGTTTGCCTGACATCCATCATACTGGAGACATCATGTCAGAATGGCTCAGTATGCAGCAGTGGGAAAGTGAGGGAGTCAGTTCACATTCTTGTGGACTAGCAAGCAGAAAATAGGGCTTCAACCAAGGTGAGGACAAACCTAACCCTGGTGACCTACTTTTGCCAGCTAGAGCCTGGCTCCAGAAGACTTCACAACCTTCCCAAATAATTCACAGTTGAGAAACAATCACTCAAAAGATTGAGCCTGTGGGGCATTTCAGATTCAAACATTAACACAACTATATCTAGTAATCATGATTTTTTCTACATATTGAATAATTTTCAGCTGCACCATGGCATGTTCTTAGCTCTCACTGTATCCAGCCTTGCTTCCCCTGTATCTTTCTAGGTTCTCAATGTTCTATTCAACACAGCACAACACACTTGATTCTCTGAGTCCTTACCTTATCTCAAACTAGAATATCCTCCCCTTCACCCCCACACTTGTGTAAATCTTCATTCATGACCCCTCACTGATTCATTCTGTTGGAATTAAGTTCTCTTCGTCTTCGATTGAACACATTCCCCGTGTTTTCCCCAGCACCTGCTACAGTCCACCTTATTTTGGATTGCATCACTATTAATGGCTTCCTATTTCCTCTGGAGCTCTGATGTCTTCAACAGAGCTGTGGCATCCCTTGCTTTCTTGAGGCTTCCTAGCTCCTGGTGGAACCATCTGCTAATCAGAGGCGCTTAGCATATGCTTATTGTAGAAGAAGCAGAATTAGCAACAAAGGTATCAAACCAAATCAATCTCACTAATTTCCCCATAAGCAAGGCTTGCATTTTCAGGGTGCCATTTTTTATGTAACTGTTTGGACTAGACTGTGATCTAACATGTCTAAGGATCTAAGGATAGGGATCAAATCCTAGCTGATGTTTCATCTTCAACTTCTCTATCTGGGAACATATATCATCACTCCTGTCATAGTATGTTCTGAGGCCTACCTGTTTGAATGTGTTAGAGTCCTTAGAATACAGAATATTTCACATGGTGAATAGTTAAATATTAACTATTTCTTATTTTACTTTAATAAAAGTAATGTGCTATCTGTATGTACTTAGAAGACATACCATGCTTGCTCACCAAACACTTCTCTCTGTCATATCTTATTATTTAGATGAGCATCCACTTCCATGATGCTAGGGGGGAAATTCTTAGGAGAAAAACTGCTCACAGCTCAAAGATAAATTTTAATAGCTCAAGTGAAACATAGTAATTCCATTCTCTATGGTAGAAATGTGGGTGTGTCTGAGCCAAACTCTTGGAATCCAGTTGCAGAGAGGGAGGAGTGATGGGCAAAGGAGTCCGGACCAGGCTGGAGAAGCCCACAGAAACAGCTGACCTGAACAAAGGGGAGCTCATGCACCCCAGTCTGATAGCTGGGAAACCAGCATAGGACCAACCCAGACCCCCTGAACATGGGTGTTACTTAGGAGGACTGGGCAGTCTATGGAGCCTGTGGTAGTGGCCCAGTATTTATCCCTAGTATACGAATGGACTTTGGGAGCCCATCCCACATAGAGGTAAACCCTCTCAGCCTACTAGACACATGAAGGAGGGCCTAGGCCCTGCTTCAAATGATATGACAGACTTTGAAGACTCCCCATGGAAGGCTTCACCTTCCCTGGGGAGCAGATAGGGGATGGGAAGGGAGTTGGGAGGGGAACAGGGGAGGAGGGGATGCTGAGTGAACTGGGATTGATATGTAAAACAAGCTTATTGCACATTTAAATTAAAGAAAATATTATGGAAAAACAAAAAGAAATGAGGGTACATGCTTCAGGTTAGCAATCTCTCCTGTTCCCTCTCCATCCCTCCCTTTGTTCTTTATTTCTTTCTCCCCTTTTCATTCCTGTTTTCATCACCATGCTAGAGCATCAGTTTTGTTCCCTCTGTTGAAGATGATGTTGAAGCAGCTTTTGAATGAACATGAACACCATGATGGCAGTCAGGATAGATATTTGAATGACAGAAAGATCATGTTCATATGATGATATTGATGATAATGCTAAAACCACTTGTTAGCCAGATTTGCATAAGAACAAGAAAAAAAAAAAAAAAAACCACGGTGCTGTCGATAAAGTAAAAATCTCTTATTCTATCCTGACTATCACATTATTGCATGGAAGAAGCTTACACATGGTCACGATTTGTAAGCAGTAAGTCTCAACATGCTAGAAATCTGGAAATGATAGTTCAATGTATTTTTCAGCTTACTTTTCTTAAAAACCAGTTAGAAAGGGGCTGGAGAGGTGGCTTGGCTCTTAGGAGCACTAGCTGTTCTTCTGGAGGACCCAGGTTTGATTCTCACCTTCCAATTGTATCTAATAAACATTTGTAACTCTAGTTCCAGGGCATCTACCTACCTTGTCTGCCCTCCAGGGGCACTGCATGTATGAAGTATACAGACATACATGTAAATGAAAACACCCCAAGCACACAAAATGATAATTCAATTAATCTTCTATTTAAAAATTAGTTAAAATAATTCTTCTTATGAAATGGTATTCTTAGTCCTACTCTGAGGTGCTAACATTGTCATACTACATTTTAGAGATAATAGAGGCATTGCCTTAACATTTAGTATATTGCATTTACTAGATCTGTGGGTTCTTTACTAAGAAGACTATGTCTCTCCTCCCACTTCTTCCCTAAGGCTCCCCAATTCTAGAAAGTATGATTGACGTAAATGGCAAGAAGCAATAAGAAACATTTCAGATAGCCTTAAAAGCGGTCTAGAAGCTTGCCTTCCTTCACAATGATGGGTGTCCATCTAGCAGCATTGGAACAGCTGGGAGATGAAACTCAGTGTGGCCAAGCCCTACCTCACCTGAGCTCTTAAATCAGCACCTGGCTAACTATCCCTTCTGGAACTGACTTGCTTTCATGGGGGCACTTAGTCTTCCTGGCTCTTTGAGACCCTTGTTGTTATTGGCTATGAAGTTCAGTACTTTAGAATGTTACTCTGCTTGAATGTAGGGTTTTTACAGGGATGGTTAAGTTACAATGAGGTCATATGGGGTGGGCTCTTAGCCAATATGACTGATACCTTTTTAAGAAGAGAGTAAGACACACAGAGAGAAGACTGGAGACAGAGCTAAGCATCCATCAGCCTGGAAGTATCCTCAGAGCAACTAACCTTCGGGACACCCTGAGCTCACACTTTTTCTTTTTCTTTGTATGTACTATGCATGTGTGTTCATGTGCCCCTCCCCATGTATACACTTGAGTAGAACTAGAGGTTAACACTGAGTGTCCTCCTGCATTGCCCCTCACCTTATTTTATGATATGGAGTTTTTCTCTTTGAAGTTATTTCAAGTAGATGGCTAGACAACAAGATCCCAGGATCCTCCTGTCTCTGCTCCCCAGAACTGGGGTTACAGGCATATGTATTTATACCATTCTTCTATGTAATGCCTGCTATGTATATCATGTTTCAAATAAAAAACCTGATCCTCAGGCTTTTAAAGCAGGGTTTTTATCCACTGAGCCATTTCCTCAGCCACAAGTTCCAACTTTTAGCCTCCAAAACACTCAAAGAATCTGTGTGTTATATAAGCCATCCATCCAGCTTCTGGTGTTTTTCAGTGTCAACCCCCAAAAATTAGTCCAGTGTCATTTACTCTTGTAGGCCATTACGAGCAAACATGCACTTGTGCATGTAGAGGCCAGGGCTTGACATGTGCCTTCCTGAATATCTCTAAACTTTAGTTAAAAGGTTTCTAATACATATTTTAAAGTGTTTATGTTGTATGCGTGGCAACTATATAGGATGTAGAAGGCTGACACATGCCACAGTACCGATGCCAAGGTCAGAGGACAATTTGTGGGAATCAGTATCTCCTTCCACTATATCGGATTAGGCTCAGATTGGCATGTCTGGTAGCATGTGCCCTTTACCTGCTGTGTCATCTGGGCTTGGCAGCCCACCACCTAATGCTTGAGAAAGATTCATTGGAGACTTGGAGCTCATCCATTGGGCAAAGTTAGCTAGGCCAGAAATCCCAAGGATCCTCCTGTCTGTCTCCTCAGAGCTGGGATTACAGATGCACAACTCTGTCCTCAGCATTTTAATGTAGAGCTGTTGTGGGGTGTCTTCCAAACTCAGGTCCTGGGCCTGCTAGGCAAACATTTTACCAACTGAGCCATTTCCCTAACCCCAGTGCTTACCGCACATGCTGGCTGTTCTGGCAGCTTCTAAATCACAAGCAAACCCTAGAACTTTTTAACTGGCAGATATTGCTCGGGGCTGAGCAATTTTCTGTTTCTGCCTAATCAAGCCTAGCATTGCAATGAGAAGACAACACTGTACTTTGCACAACCCCGCTCACCCCCTGCTCTTCAACACTAAACTCTTTGAGGATCAGGATTCCCAGCCCATTTGTGATTGTCTCATGAACATTTGGGTCCATACCCTCTCAGATCGTGTCTGTTTTGGAGGCTTTCCCCTCCACTGCCAATGTCAAGGATGAAACTTCTTAAGCTTTTATTTCTCCAGCACTTGTTGCAATGACTTGTGCAAAATGCACTCCAGCCATGCAGGTTAAAAAATGAATAGTAATGGATGGATGAATGAATGAATGAATGAATGAATGAATGAATGGGTCTAAAGTAATATGCAGCTCAGAGAGACAGCACAGCATTGAGTTCCAACCTGGGCATTTGATAAATACACCCAGGAACTGACGAGTGAACAGAAGAACTCCGTAAAGATAACAAATGGCATCACTTTTCCTGGCTAGATTGATGACACGTATTACCACGGCTATTTCTCTCCTGCAACATTTTTCATTATAGGGAATATTAATGAGTTAACAAGGATCCTATCTCTGTCTATCTCCTTTCTCATTTTAACAAGTAATTCTGATGCTAATTGACAAATCTCTGGGTTCATAATAACCTGGCCACTATGAAAATAACAGCAGTGGAACTTTTAAAATTTGTTTGTGCAGAGGTAATTGTTAGAAATACTTGTTAAAATATGAAAGCATATAAATGATGAATGAATGGTCTTCCACTGAGTGTAGGAAGGGTTTCTAGGTTCCCTGGTCACAGCTTTTTAGCCAATTCATATTTATTTAGCCACTAAAATATACAGTGTACTACTTGGGCCATCTGTGAAGACAGCAACAATATTTAAGAACTTTTTTTTTCTAAAGACATCTATAACTTGACGTTGTTGGAAATTTAAGTGTAAAATAAAGCTATAAGCATTATGAATGTCAAGTGAACTGTACATAATTTAACATTTAATTTCAGAAACTATCAGTCTAGAAGGACAAATTCTAAAATAACACCATAGTTGTTAGATGGCCAGATTCTAAATAGTTATCCGTGTTTACTTTATAATCTGTTCTATTATGTGAGTTCTTACATTCATATGTGTAATACTTTGGTCAACTAAAAATAATGATTTTTAAATACCAAATGAAAGGTATGAACAACTAGGCATCAGAGAAAAAAAGCGGAACAGCAAGATGCAGGAAAACCATTGTAGAAGTTGGATGTGAGCTGGGCTTTGACCAAGTGACAGAATCCGGGGCAGGTGACTGAATGATTGAGGACATTCACAGCTACCTACTAACATCACTATTGAGTCAGCACAATGGAACCTCACACTGGCCCACTACAAAATACAAGAGAAATACTGACACACTGACATTGGTTTCCTGCAAACTGTCCTGCTGATCTGTGGTTTTGCCCCCTACTTGAGATTGCTGGCCAAGGTTTCTTCTTTGGCTTCTGGCCTTTCTCATGCATGTAGACTGACTCTCCCCTCCACTCACATCATACAGCAAACCTTCCCAGACCCCAGATCTCCTTCATAGCACCAATTGGCTAAATTCTCATCAACTCTCAGGGAGGGTATGTTTTATTCATACTGTGTTTGTAAGGTATAAGTTGTGTCTAGGAGTCAGCATTCAGAATCCAGAATCAGGATTCATGTAGGGAAATAGAGGACAAATAGCCCTACTATGAAGTCTGAAAGGCCAGTGTGTTCATTTTCTGATGCTGCTGCAGAAAATGAACCTAAGACATTAAAACCTTACAAAATTTCTAAATAGGTCCCAGGTCTGATGTGAATAGACTAAAATTAAGGTATTAGGGAGCCCATATTTGTTCTGGAAGGTCTAATGGTGACCATTTCCTTTCTTTCCTGCTTCAGAAAATGGCTCATGTTTCTTGTCTCATCGAAGGCCAACATCTTCACAGTCAACAATGCACATCGCTTTCATGAAATTTGTTTCTGCCATCACTTTTCACTCGAGGACTTCTATGATTGCAAGAGATCCCCTCAAACAACCATCTTAAGGTCACCTGTTTAACAGCCTGAATACTGCCTATTATCTTAACAGTTGGGAAAAATATTTAGAGTTTTTAATAAGTAGCTGTTTCAAAGGGAAACCAAGGTAAGTAAAATATAGGTGACTCCTTTTATCATTACAAATTCAAGTGTTGTGTTTGTGCGGTTTGTTCTGAATGGTATCAGTGGGAGACCCATATTTGCTTTTTCTAAACTTTATTTTAATAAAGGGAAATAGGATTGCTGACTCGTAAATGTAGTAAACTGAACATGAGGATGATGCCTTAAGCCAGTAGATTACTAGATGGAGCCAGTATCCTGTTTTTCTTTTTGTTGTTGTTGTTTTTGTTTTGCTTTGGGGTTTTTGTTGTTGTTGTTGTTTTTGATGTCACGGAACACACTTACCTTTGCAGCAGATGGTAGTGGATGAGACGACCTATCTCAATTGTCCCTCATGCTATTTCTCTCCATCTTCCTCTGACTTTCTCCCCTCCACCCAAATTAATTTCAGACAGGTCTTTGTGCTTTGGCTGACATTCAAAACTGTCACCTCCATGCACACATTAACTCCAAGGCCTCTGTCATCGCTCACATTAAAATTCTCTCACTGGTAGTCAGCACAGCTTGACTCAGCCAGCTAAGGGGCTGACTCTAAGCAAGATGCAGTGACAGCAGGCTTCATGTGTGACAACCCCGGTCAATTTGACAGCAATAAGACACCCTCCTTAGAACCAGTTGCAGCTCTTTTTGACCCAAGGAGGAAGGTTATTCTTCTGAGCAATTCTCGCTTCTTCCCACGAGAGAGAAAGGACAGGGGTTATCAGGCAGAGTGGTGAGTGACCACAACAGGAAGATCAATTAATAAATTCCACTGTCTAGGCATGGCACTGTCATTGTGAAAGGGCCATTTGTTGACTGCAGATTCACTCTTTAAAATGACAACTCCCAAATATGCAAACACAGTGCTGGAATATGCTTTTAGCAATTCTGGCATCCTAACATGGGGAATAAGCTTGATATTTACAGGGAAATTCTTTCTCCATTTATAAGTGACATTTAGGGAGGAAGAATGGCTTGCTAGTGGTCACACTGTTGATCACATCAAAGCAACTTTCCTTCTACCTTCCATGCCTTCTATTCCTCATATGCCCCATCCCACTTATACAGGTTATATAGATAGGACAATTAAACATTAATGATGGTGAGGGTTTAAAAATTCAATCATGTACCCAACTTTTTAGACTATATATAAACCATTTTTTTTAAATGACACAAGCAAATGCATCTATCGCAACATTTACAACACCTGGTCTCCAATCCCAAGAAAATGCACATCACACCTGAACTGCCCTCTTTGTATTCTTCTTCTTAAACTAATTTATATAATAAACATGAAGAATGTTTACATGGTTTAGAAGTCAAGATTCTATAGTTGTACTCAGACAATTTTCCATCTAGTCTTGCTTTAAAACACTGTGCCCCCACCCTCCTATTGCTCACCAAAATCCTTGACTGCACATAGCCTTTGAGTAGCTCCGTCATAAAAGCTATAACCTTTAGTGACTTTATAAGAGAAATCTTTGGAATTTCGCTGAGAGCAGGAAACACATTTTATTTGTCATTAAAGTGGCAGTTCCTACCATGAGTTTTGTACATACTGGAATCCTTTACATGTTTTATAGTATCTTAAATCCAAAAGCTAGTGTTTCTTTGGGTAAAAATGTATCCTTTTTAATTGGCTGGATTTTTCTTAAGTTTCTATTATAACCAAGACATCACAATATCTGTCAGGTAGTAGAATGGCAGAAAAAGACCTCAGAATTGTGCTTGGGTGACAGCAGAAGTAGAAGTTGGTTTTGTTCTGTCAAGACTAAGTCTAAATTTAGGATGAGATACGGGAGAACTCATACCTGCTTCCTTATAAGAAGGGCTGGCTTGACTCTTAGGAAGACCTCTAAGCCTTTGTTAACATCAGATGATCTGTGAAGAGGCACTCTACAATCCCAGCCCCAGTAAAGATTTCTAGTATTGTCTCTAGATAGGCTTTTAGGCTTTTAATTTAATTATTTTAATTTAATTCTAATAAAAAAAAAAGGCTACCAGAGAGAGAGAAGATTGGGGAAAACTGGGAGAGAGAGAGACAGAGAAAGACAGAATCATCAAAGTCAACTTCAAGGACTGTGGTCCCCAGTATGATCTCATCAAAACAGTGCTTACAGGTTTGCTGATTTTCTACTACTCAGCACCACTGTATCTGGACTCCCTAAGGCCATATGAAACCAGTGTGTCAGCAAGAGCCTAGCCCAACACACCTGTAAGTAGTGAAAATGATATTTAGGGAAAACTCCAGGATAAGGCCAGTGAAGCAGGAGAAGACTTAGGTGGTCCATTCCCACAAGGTCAGTGTGACAGCAGCCAATGCGGAGAAATGTGTGTCTTTTGTGATCATAGCGGCTAGGATCTACAGCAGATCCATAGAGAACCAGTATGTGGGTGATATCACCTGGCCTTTCAGACATCCTGGATATATCATTACTCCCACATTTGCATGTGAGAGAGCTGAATGGACCAAGCAAAGCCCTAATCTAATTGTAGCAGAGCAAGAAGAATTCAAGTTGACTTCCTGGACCATATTGGGAGCTCCAGGCTCTGAGATGCAGGGATGGGGAAGAGTAGACACACACGCTGATGCCTCTCTTCTCTGGCCCACTGTGAACACAGTCTCTTCCTTGAAGTTTTTGGGGCTCTGCTGCATCTGCCTCCCAGATCTTTCCACATGTTTAAATCTCAACCAAGTAAGAACACCTTAAATTTTATAAATTAATAAAAATTTGTGTTTTAAAGAGTGTTTAATTTTGTGTCAATGTACTAACTTCTTCCATTGACCCCATAGATGTAGCTAGTCATTTTATACTGAGTCATGTCTGGATGTAGAATAAGAAGCCCCATCTCTGTCTCTGGTTAATAAGAGAAATTGGATATTATCAATATTTAAATACGTTGATTCCAAAAATATATACAATGAGAGCCATTCTCACTTTCAATACTGACAATTGATCCCAAAATTTAGAATCCTATCACATCAATTTCTATATAAGATTAAATTTAGAAATTGGATTCTGATATAAAAATAGGTACTTCTCATTTAATATTTTGCTAAAGGAATTACAAATGACTTCACTGTTTTCCTAAGGTCAACAATATCCTCTTTTGTTAATCTGCTGATTATGACTCTTTGTCAAATATATGGAAAGTTTTAACTTTATTTGCAGCATAATTCTGGCACTGAATTGAGAATAAATATGTCAAGTAAGAAACTAATCATTTCAGAGGGACAAAAAAAATCTGTAATTTGTCTGTGGCACTGAACAGACTGATAGACCATCAGTGATCTGGATATCTACTTTGCAATACAATCATGGAAACCCACATATTGAAACATTAAAAGGGCCTTTTTTTTTTTTATTCCCTTTCTTTTCTTATTTTACATACCCATCCCAGTTCCCTCTCCAGTCTTCTGTCCCTCCCTCCCTCCCTCTATCCCATGCCCCTCCCCCAACCACCCTCCCATCCCATTCCCTCCCCCCACTCCACAGGCATAGTGATGATAAAAGGGCTTTCTTGATGTCTGAATTTAGGTGGATGAATACTTGGCCCTTCATTAGGCCCCATGAACTCTCAAAACAAACTACTTCTGCATTATTTTTCTCATAATTTATGACATAATAAATGTTGCTAATTCAGAGAATGTCTTACCTTTAAAACTATTTGTTCTCAATTAAAATCTTGTAATTACCTTTGTTGCTAGTAGCCACAGATTAGCACTGGCTGTACCAACTTTCCTTAGGTTAAAATACCATAAAAAAGCAACTCCACAATTTCAGTGACTTCAGAGTACAGAATCAGTTTACCTATTGGCATCTGCTTTGCTGTTTTGCAGGTTTTATTTATTAGAGAATCTAGTGAAGAAAGGAATTTGTCTCCCCTCAAGGCTAAAGAAAAGAACAATAAGGCTGGCCAAAACTTTCTGATGACTGCTTTGAAAGTCAACATTTCCTCTGATAACCTAGGTGATCTGAGCAAGTCTGGCATCAACGAGGAACATACTTCTCTGGAAAAGCACTACATCCTATGACAGAAGATGAAGATGAAAACAGGAAAGAGTAACTGGAAACACTAATGCAATCTTCCAGACCACTCCTCCCCTCATCTCATAATTTCTAGAAAGAAAGCATCCTTTGATATAGGAGAAATCACATTTGTCCTATGTGGGAAAAAGTGTAAGATGGCAGACAAAATTATTACAGTACCTGTGCTTGTTCTCTCTCTGTGTCTCTTTCTCTTTCCCTCCTCCTTTTCTTTGTCATCTTCTTCTTCCTCCCCATCTTTTTCCCACCCTAACACCATCTTTGTTTTAAAATTCATCCAAGGCCTGCCTATAAAAAGAGTAGTTGAAATTTAGTAAGACACATCAACAATTTGAATATATGTTCACTAAATTACTTCCTTTGGTCAGATACCAATGTTGATCTCTGTGTCTATAAAGAGAAAACAAACTCAAGCCTATAACATTCACATTTCATATTTATAAACACCACCAGGGAAACTTATGGGATAGCTTCTGATTCAGTATATCTGTGAAGAGCCAAGGACTGTCCAATTGAAGCAATCTACCCGATGATACTGTCACTGCTAACCTCAGGACCACACAGATTTGTCAATCTCTCACATGACTTCTGTGCTTCTTTCAAATATTCTAGTCTCCAAAGTCATATCATTTGTTTTGCCATAGCCATGTGGCTTGAATAAAAGTATATATGAATTGAGTATGATACGAAACTGATATTTTATGAAATTGAGTCTAAAGGAAAAGCTAGCCTTTTATCATCTTTCTGATATAGCAATAGCTTTGTGCCATGTAGTTAGCCAAGAAGACATAATATTTGGGTAAGTAGATTATTAAAATTAAATGGTGGATGAAAAACAGACTATAAAAAAGACAATGTTTTGTTTGTAAATATTAAAACAAAGACTCTTCCATAAGAGAGAACCTTGCTCCTTTTGGGGGAAACACACATATTGGGTGTATTTTTTGATAGTCTTTTTCATAGTTCAAAGAACTTCTCTGCCATTGGGAATTCTCATGATTATGATTTTGGGCCTTCATATGCCAGTGGATTTCATTTACAAGAATGACAAGGCAATTCAGTTTCAAATAACTGCATAATTCTTAAGCAACAACAACAACCTCCCCCCCCAACAAAAAAAATAACCCTTAAATTTATCTATTTAAAGGAAAGCCAAAGCCCCCACCCCTAGTTTTTTATGAAACAGAATTGTCCTGACAAGGCTTTCCTGTTCTTTCGAGTCAATAGTCTCAAAGGACTTAAAAATAGATGATAGTTTTACATTTATCATTTGAACAAACATGGGAAATACAGAAACAATCCTCATGGAATTCCCGGTGTAACTTTCCTGTCCCTACAGTTGGTAATATGATTCTTAGGGAATGGCAGATGCTATAAACGAACACACTAGTAACATCTTGGCATCTAGCCTCCTAAAACACTGTGTCATTTGAGGACAATCTCACTTGGAGGACACACTCGTGATTTCAGAACCTCTCCTAAAAAGCCCAAGGATTCTGGAAGCTCAGTGAAACTCTCACTTCAGGGGATGTAGAATATGTTTGACACCACTAGGACTACATTCTACACTTAAACCCCATTTCCTCTTGGTCACAGCTGTACTCTTGAGAGAGCTCATCTCCTGGGGGCTAAAGGCTAAACCAGTTTTCAGAGAGGAATTATGGAGAATAACACTTGTTAGTTGCTTGTCCTGTTGGTTCAACAGAACCTTTGATTAAATCAATTTAAGGAGAGAACAATTTGTTCATAGTCCTGTAGGATATAGTCCATCACAGTGGGAAAAATACAGCTGCAGATTGGGCGGGGGGATGGACCCAATTCATCCACAGTCCTGAAGAGAGCAATGAATGCCTGTATTCAGATCCTCTTTTCTTTTGCTTTAGGTTGAGCCTCCAGCCCATGAACCCTTGCCACCCAGAATTAAGGAGGGCCTTCACATCTTAATCAACCTACTCTAAATAGTCCCTCACAGCAAGCCCAGAAATTTGTTTACATAGTGATTCTAAACCCCATCAAGTACCAAGTCCAGATTTAACCATGGCACCACTGAATTAGACAATTTGGAGATGTGTGTTGTAATTTGGGGTAGAAGACTAATTACCTTTGTGGCTTTGGACAATTTGTACAGCCTGCCAAGCAACCCTCAATTTCCTTATCTGTAAGTAAAAGATTTCATGGGGTTCTAGTATTGGCCTCCAAAAGGAAAAGCAGTAACAATGCACAGTAACTTCATGATAACTCCAGAGAAAGTGTTACTGTGTAAGCATGTGGGTTTTAGCACATGTGCATTGTGGTCTGTTAACAGTAGCTAAACAGGGAGAAGAAAAACCAAAGACTCATCATGGGGAGAAACTGGAGTGGAAAGTTGGAAGAAAGAGGTCCACAATCAGCAGTTACTTGTGAACCATTCCTTTATCCACAAGGAACCAAAGACTCTATACCTCTGCCAATTCCCACACTCAGGAGCTGACAGTGAGGAGACTCTTGCCTTTGCGGAATTAGCATCTCCCAGGAGAGACAGATAACAAATAAATAAAAGGTAAATACACACGATAACTGAAGATTGTTATAAATAACACTGAGAAAACGAATGGGGACACTTACTCCCAAGGAGCAGAAGGGCTTTTCCAAGGGGAGAAAAGAAGTCAGATTCCTTGGAAGACCCCAGTCGAGGGGAAGACACGGGCTATAAGGTTACAGAGAAATAAGATGGTGGTCCTAGAAGGGTTTAGCAGACACAGTGAGAATTTGGTTTCTAACACAAGGGGAAATCACTTCTGGGTTCTAGGAAGGAATGAGAGCTTAAACACCATTTAAGCCAATGTCCACAGCCTCGTGTGGACAATGTAGAAAGAAGACAATCACTGTGAACTCCTGGGATGTCACTCTTTTGTATTTTACAATCACTTGGAACTAGCTGAAGTCATAATTTTTGTGTGTGGATTCTTAAATTTGTCCCTCGGGCAGCTTTAAGATATCAATATTCAGGGAACAAGCCCTTCCATAGTCTGCTTGTCCCACTGCCCCCAAAAGTATTCTCTGCTTGTTCTCTGACCGAAACCTGGAGTCAGCCTTTTCTCCAGGATTGAGGAGTCCACTGAGAAGCAATGACAACCCCAAAATAATGATTAGACCTGACTCCTTGAAAAGTTTCCACTTCTGGTTATGCATTAACTCATAGTGATAAGAAGGATTCTGCCATTTCAGTTAATAAAATACTTTGTTCTTATTCTGTTAGATGTCTTTTAATCTGAATGCCCTGATTTATTTTTTATTTATTTTCAGTCCATATTGGTGAACAGTATAGGCTTTTCATTAAGTAGCTATTGGGATCTTGACACTCTATTAATAGGTGATTCCCCCCCACACACACACACACAATTCTCTAGAAATACTACCATTACCATTTACCAAATTTTAAGGATCTGTTTCTTCATTCTCTTTTATTCCATTGCTCAGTCCATTCCTGTGCTGTGGTTTCTACTTTGAAGTAGTAGAATACGCCTCAATACTAAATAGGACTAGCACTCATCTTTTCCATGTTATTTCAACTTTTCAACAATGCTGTCAATGTGTGTGTGTGTGTGTGTGTGTGTGTGTGTGTGTGTGTGTGTGTGTGTTTATCCCTTCCTGTCCATGTGATAAAATCAATTTAGGAAAAGGATCAAAAGGATCATTTTCAGGGGTACACTCCATCCTAAGAAGGAAGCCAAGGCAATTGGAGCTTAAGCAATTTATCACATTGAATTTGTATTGGGAAACAGAGACTAATGAATGATGCCTGTTACTGCTCAGCCCTTTCACTACTTACACAATCCAAGATCCCAGGCAAGGAGTGGTGGCACCCACCACACCAGAGAAACCCCAACTCAATAAAGTCAAAGATAATCCATGGCAAACATGCTCAGAAGACCATCTCCAAGACCATTCTAGAGAATCTATCACATTGACAATTAACACTAACCCTCACAGTAAGCATCCTAAAGAATATAAGCTGATACGCCATTGTACTTTTGATTTAGTTCTCTCTTGTGAGAGTGAATGGCTTGGTGTTAGATGACTTCTAGAACTGCCCTAAGATCTGGATCTGATTGCCATTAAAGAACTGTAGCAAGTAGGACACAACTAATCAATTTTTCCACCTCCTCCATAGTAACTGTTAGTTTTTATTTCTTTTTAATGGAATTATTTTGGCAAATAAATGTTATCTTAGAAAATCACTTACTTTTGCATCAGTTAAACCTTCTGTGCTTCAATAGTTATTTCCTTTCCCATTAGCCTATCTATCTGTGCTTTCTTCTCATGCCTGTACTCTAAATCATCTTAACTTTCTTCTTCATTAGATTAGCTAGAGCTTATCTATTTTGTTCATTGTTTAAACAAATATTTACATGCTGATATGGCTTTTTCTTCTTACTACTTTATTAGCTTTTGCTTTTGTTCTCACTACTCCAACTCTTTATTAGCTGCATTGTTCTTTCTCCCAAGTCGTGTGGTTAGATGCTAAATTCATCTACTGTCTTTCACTCTTATTGACGCATGCATTTAGTGTGATACAGTTTGTTCTGGCCACTGCTTTAAAACAGTGCACTAAATATGATGAAGATCCCAATACATCGAATTATCAGGTTTACAGGGCTTGATACTGATTTTTATGTTTTCATTTGAATCCATATTTTTGCAAAATCAAAGTGTTTAAATTATTATAATTTATTTAATTTAAATTACCTTTTATGATTGACTCAACTTTTTAAAAACATGATCTAATGTGTGGTGACTTCAGAATTGTTCATAAATGTCCAATGTGCATTAGAGAAGATTTAGGAAAGAAGTTGAAGTGGCATTAACCAGGTGTAAATAAATCTTCCTCAGTGTCCTTCTTGTCTGTACTTGCCCTTGTTCATAGCATCTCTCTCAAACTGAGCCTCCCTGTCTGGTGTGTGTGTGTGTGTGTGTGTGTGTGTGTGTGTGTGTGTGTGTGTGTGTGTGTACGCCTGCACTTGCTGTAGTTTCTGTTAGGAAGGGAGCTGATGTTCAGTAAGATTTATCTTTGCTTGGAGTTTGGGCCTTTGCCATTATAAAGGCTTCCTTTCTGTGTTATCTCTTTTTGTTCTGAGTCCTAACTGATCTACTCCGAATATCTCAAGCTCCAGCTTCATTTCTTTTATTGACATTTGGCATATTTTGTTCTTTGTGCTCAGGCTTTCTGCAGTCACCCAGATTTTACATGTCTTGTGTGCACAGGGTTGGTTTTGATTGCTGAGCCAATTTTAAAAAATAATTGTCTTTTAACATGTGAGTCTAGCACAATTACAATCATTAATATGACTGATATGACTCATTTCAAATCTATCAGTTATAGTGACTCACATTTTGTCATGTTCACTCTATCCCTCTTCTTTCTCCTACTTTTTTGGTTTGTTTTTGTTAGTTTTGCTTGTTTTAGACTCCTTTTGTTTGTTAGAAAGGGTCACACTCATATTCTGGTTGTTATTTCAGACTGACACCTGCCTATAATCACTGTCTTCTTTTTGTCTTAGTTTGAATCTTCTGCCATAGTTGCCCCTGGAGTTTCTGACTCTCTCCTGCATCTGTTTTCATCTGCAGTAAGTTTCAGCCCTCCAACTCTGTCATCACACACTTCCAGTTTCTTATTTTCTCAATTACTGGGAAATTAAAGTTTGTTAAGTTCCTTGTCTTTATGTTGTCGCAAGGCAAGATTGGAGTGATTTTATGTGCTAGCCTTGTTCATGGGCATATTTTTTTTAGATATGTGGAGATTCTAATTTAGGCTGCTGCCATTATCCCATGGACCTGGAAGCTTCTCATAGACTTTTATGAGAATTAAATGAGCTAATCTAGTGAAAGTAAAGATCGCTCATTACCCTTTGGTGGAAAGACTTTAGTAATTTGTTCTCTTGCATTTAAGGGATAACATAGTTTTCTAACTACTATGCATTAACCCTTTTCTGTGAAGTATTTTTGTCCCCTTTCACTAATTATCATGTCTTTTGTTTTGATGCATACAAACCATATGCTTTGAGGTGAAGAAAATTGGGATAGACTTGAGGGGACAGCAGCATTCTGGTGGGCTTCACTGCAGAGAGCAGAAAGGGCTGAGGCATCTGGACATCCAGAATAAAGGGCACTAAGAACAAATGCTAAATCTGGAAGGAAGGGTAAAACAACCATTTGATTAATCATTACTCTGATACTTAGCTTTGTCCTAGACTGTGGGTAAAGCCATGAGTCCTATGGTTTTCAAATACCTAAGCAGGGCTCATAGGGGCTCACTGAAAGTAAAAAGACAGTCACAGAGCCTGCCTAGGACTGAACTAGGTCCTCAGCATATACATTATGATTGTGTAGCTTCGTATTCTTATGGGACGTCTAACAATGGGAGTGGGGTGGTGTCTCTGACTCTTTTGCTTGCCCTTTCCACCAACTGGGTTGCCTTGTCAAGCCTTGATATGAGGGTTTGTGTCAAGTTTTATTATAACCATGTTCAGTTGATATCCTTGGGAAACCTGTTCCTTTTGGGGGGAGCAGTAGAAGAATGGATGTGGGGGAAAGGGACTGGGAGGAATGGAAGGAGGGTATACTGTGGTCAGGATGTAATATGTGAAAAAAAGAATTTTTTAAAAAAATACCAAAACTAGATCTGCTGTTTAACATGGGTAATCCCAGCACTTGGGATGTTGAGGCAAGAGGATTGATTGTCATAATTTGAGAACAACCTGGGCTACATGTGAGTTCTAACCTAGACTGAACTGAAGAATAAGATAAAAAAGAAAAGATAACAACCAAATACACACCAAAGTCCTTTCTGAGCAATATTCACATTTACCTTGTTAACTTCTCTGTGACAAAGGTGTTACACTTGGCCTCTGAAGAGCAATAGATGATAGACAGAGAATGGGTGTCGTAAAGTTTTAAAAGCCTATATGAGATGATAAGTGCCAATCTACCATTACACTCCCAACAATCCAAGAGCTTTGAAATGACAGCATCTCCATCATAAATATGAGAGAAAAAAATAACATTCAGAAAAACTGAATGAAACTTCCACAATAAAGTACATGATTGAAAGATATATAACTTTGACAAAGGATAGAAAAGGAAGTACATTCTTTGGGATTCTTTGCTCAGATCTCATGTTCTCTCTCTCTCTCTCTCTCTCTCTCTCTCTCTCTCTCTCTCTCTCTCTCTCTCTCACACACACACACACACACACACACACACACACACACACACAACTCAAACTGCCCAAATAGAAATACACTAGATGCATGGTTGAAGAGGAAATTATTTGTGTGTGATGAGAACAGCCTAACATAACTCTCAGATGCCATTGGATTTGATAGACCCTGTCTGGTATGGGCAGTGCTCCTGTTTTGTGTGATTTGGTCAGCAAGGACTCTCCCTCTCTAGTAAAATGGAGCTGGGTCTTTACACAGGGATCTTCTGGCAGAAACCCCCTTCTCAAGAGAGGTGGTAATTAATACAGACTCTGGGTCCTGGGAGGGAGCTTGATGGAAAGTGCAGGAAGAGGGGTGACAAGGGACAGATTGCCTGCCATCTGATCAGGAGGCTGGGCCCCAGTTTACTTGAAGGAACAAAGAGCTGGTCTGTGGAGCTGTCCTTTGAGCCAATAAACCCCAGCAGGGTGTGAAGTGGTCTGGGAAGGACCTAAAGCCAAATCTGTTAGGGGAATGAAAGGCTTAGAAATGTCAGAGCCACAAGCCACTGGGGTGGGGAAGTGGCTCTAATGGAATTAGGGAATATTCCTGGCAGGACCTGGCTCTGGAGTGTCCTCTCAGTTCCCCCCAGGAGGCTCTTAGAAAGGAGCTCAACCTCTTACTCACAACTGAGAGGTGGGGAAAAGAACCAGTGAACTGCAGAACATTTATCAGTAAGTTGCATTCAGGAGCATGGCACCCCATCAGGAGAACAAATTGGGGAGGCCTGGAGGGAAACTGTGCCACAGTTTTTACATATACCAGAAAACTGAATTGTTCCTACACATTTCCTCTTCCACCTGCTATAAGCTATGTCGGTATGATGTAAACATACCTTGACTCTATGGAGTCTAGATCATATTCACTCTGTAAGGAGAGTCAAGAGCACAGAGATTTACCAGTGATGAGTCAAGAAAGGAAGATATCCAGCTGCTTATCAGAAACTGGATAGGCAGTCAGGCAGGATGGCATAAGGAGAACAGACAGGGGTGAGGAGGATACATAAGAAAATGCTAAAAGAATAGCAACAAGGCCTAGGGAGTCCAGGCTTTGAGCTTGAAGCCTTAGAGTCAAAATTTGAGGCTGAATCTGATAACAAGTGTGTTAGTAATAATTACCCTTAGTAATAATTACCCTTTGTTAGGAGCATGCCACAGACAAATCATCATTCTAAGATTTTGCATTTGCCACACTCAGTACTTGAGATAACATTTGTAGGCAAGTATTGTGGTCTCATTTTATAGATGAGAAAATTAAGATGATGGCAGAGGATGGAGTTCAGCTGGCACATGAAGCCTTGAGTTCAATTGGTGCCTCACATAAACATGATATGTCTGTAATGCTAGAATCTGGAAGGTAGATGTATGAAGACCAGAAACACAAATGATGCCTCAAAGAGAAGGAGAAAAAAGAAAGGAGGGGGAAGACTATGAGAGAGATTAGATTTCTCACTCAAGTGCACATTGATAGGAAAGTAAAGGTCTGAACTACAGAAGTCAGCTTACATAAGGTATAAGAAAAATCAGCTAGTAGCATGCCTGCATGTGTTCATGGCCTAGATGGATGTAGAGATGTATATGTCCACATGAAGAAAGGGTAGGCTGAGGAAAGAAAGTGGAACATTAAGCTTAAGAAAGAAATGAAGAACTGGTTATAAACCCATGTAACCATCTAAGCAAGGGATGGTGGGGTCAGGGCACAGGCAGCAGAGAGAAGAGTGGGTAGTAACTGACTATAGAACAGACTGCATCATGTGAGATGAGACTCCAAACCAGAAGGGCTCACCAGAGATGAAGGAACTTCGAGGGTGGTGGTGCTTTAACCCTGAGGGATTGGGAACCTTTTAAAATGTTTCGTCTAAGCTTTTCAATAGAAAAAAAAAAAAGCCAGTTTCTCTCCAATTGTGTTATTCCAAGCTACAACAATAATTCTAGAAAAACAAATACAGAACTTCTTTGTACACACTAAAGGCTATACAAACCCCACAGCAACAAAGAATGCACAAGCTCTCTGCCACTTAACTCTGATGCTTTCTCTGTGTAGCCCTGACCTCCTGTAACATGATCTCACACAGGGAAGGCATGCAGTGCTGATGGACAGGTATTAGGGTCAGGATTAGTATACTAAGCATCAGGATTATGTCCTTTTGTGTGTGTGGACATGTCTACATTTACACACTTTAGCAAAGTATAGGAGGAGGAGAAGAGGAAGAAAATCAGATGTTAGAATAGTCACCTCTGGGTTGCATTCATTTTGTGTCTGTTTTCCAGGGCACACTATTCTTTTAAATTAAGCTGTAGACAATGTCAAGTAACCATAGTGAGAATTGTATTCTTCAAGAGAAAAAGTAAACAGTACAACCATTGATAGAATGTTATGCAGTAATAAAGTATTTTTCTTTTAAAATAAATGTACCTTAAGTTAAACTTTTGAAAATATCCAGTGGTATAAACTGTTAGAAAACAAATGCCTACTAATACTTTCCCAAACATGGCCAAGGTCATCAAACATGGTTGAGAGGAGGACTGAAGAAGCATGATGACTGAGTGCACTATGACATCCTAGATGGAACCCTACAACAAAACCAGGACCAAGGAAAAGAGCAAGCAAATACTGTGCAGACTCTCCCAGGTCTAAGGTTTAACGACTCATGTGTGTCATAATACAATGACTGTTTCAAATGATATGTTGTTTTTTTTAATTTCACATGTCAGGATCTCAGAAATGTATTGCACAATGTGCTAAGCGCCGCCTCCTTTCTGAAATAATTCACTGCAGAAGAACCCCTTGCCAGCGGAGTTATGCTATATATAGGCACAGGCAAAACAGCGAATCCAAAGCATTTATTTACAAGAAAATGGCATTTATGCAACTTATTAAAGTTGGGTTTATATACTGTGTGATTCTGAACCATAGGGGATTGTCAATATCTGGCTGCTGCTTATATGTGAAATATGGTTCAATCTAGTGCTTGTGAGGAATGAGCCCCGGCTGGTTTGCCAATGGACAAGTCTCCAGTCTCCAGCTGGCTCCCCTGCCAACCCAGGTTTACTGCAGGCCCCTAATAAGTAGCCACTCAGAGTGGTGAACTTTGCTAAAAATGAATCCACAGGTTATGTTTTCACCGCCTTCTGTCTTTTCTCCCTATGGCACCTATAATCCTGGTATAAGCAATCTAACTCTGGCAGGACTGGAGGGACCAAGTGGAGCCGGCTTCCTTTGTGATGCCCAAGAACCAAAGTCTACACAGATCTGGGGAGGTTTTTATTGCTGCCTAGGAAAGCTTTTCTCCTCACTGGCCATCTAAGAATTACCTTTTGTTTGTGGGGGCAGAACAAGGGTCTGGGATTTCCTGAGGGACCTGAGAACTGCAATCAAGGCTGCAAAAACCTTAGGGAATGAGGGTCTGGAAAAGGTATTTGGTTTGTTAAAAGGGTCCCGCGCCCCGTGTTTGACCCGCATCTCAGAATCCTTAGTAATAAGGCCATATTTTATCCTTGCTTCCTCTTGCCCTCCTTCCCCCTCCTTCCAATTCCTGGCTTTTTTTTTTTTTTTTTTTTAACCCCCTAGAGTAGCAGCCAGGAGCATGGGGTGAGAAGTCGCTGGAAGGACAAGTTGACAGATAGGACTTGGGTCGCTGGGTCACCGCGAGGCGTCGTGATCTGGACTCAGACAGAGCTATTTCCTCGGTGATTTTAATCTTTTCGTCTGTTCACACGTCATGCCACCTGGACATAATACAGAGAAATCTGGAGTCTTAACAAAGTTTTCCCCTGCCCCAAAGCTCACCCAGGGAAGAGGGGAGGAGGGAGAGAAAGAGAATTAACCCTTTCCCTGCTTTCCCCAGCCAAGACAGCAAACCTGGCCCCACCTTACAGACAATTCCAGGTCTTTGAGTAATGAGAACTTGTCTTTATAGAATCTATACATAATATAATTAGTTGTCCCCTTTGATGCTGTAGACACATGCAAGTGGTGGCTTTATCCTTTGGGGGCTGCCCTTCTGCCCAGGTTTTGATCGACTTTCAGCTCTCTTGTAGATTCTCAAGAAACAAAACAAACAAAAACACTTATTTGGGGGTTTGGGGTTGAGGTGCAGAGAGAAAGGATGCTGAGGAAGAGAGCTACCACGAAGGAAAATGTTATTGTGTTCCCCATCGCTGTAAACAGCGTAAACCCCATAAGGTTCTGAGCTATTTCTGATCAAGAGTATTGATGCTTAGAGTTAGCAGATTTCAATAGAGTGGGTGCCAGCATTCCAGAAAAATGAATCCTCAGAGTTTGTTGGAGCTAGATATAAGGTAAGAGCTAAGAGAGAGCTGTGTGGATGAAGAGTGTCTCACCTGGGGATAGAGGTAGAAAGAGAAAAGATAACTGTGGAGATTCACGGAATCTGGGCGTTTACAGGAAAATGGCTGGACCTGGGACCCTTAAGTGAAACAAGACAGACTTGGAAAGAAACCCTCCTCTTCTATCTCATATGCAGGATCTGGCTTCAGTTTTACAGATAGCAGATTCTCTATCTATCTACGTGTTGGGTGGGGGGGGATTGATGGAGGAGGGAGAGCAAGAGAGACGGTGGAATATATGTAACAGGAAAGCACAGGAGGGGTTATTTGGAAGAAGACATGGAGGGTGATGGGTAATGTACATTGTGGGGGGGCAGGAGGAACAATGTAATAATTTGTATGTAGGGAAATATGCTACGGAGACCTGTTAATCTTCACAAAACATTACATGGCATTAAGTGGCAGAGCAACTCTTACCCACATCCCTGAGAACAGCTGTCATGCTTTTGCTTCCACACTCGTTAACCCATCCTGGTTGTCTACTTCGATGTCAGTGCCGGCTATAAAATTCATAGAGAGAGCATGTCTGTCCATCACATCTCCAATGTGTCTGAGTGATAGTGGGGTATTTTAAATATCCACTATTTACCCAGCATGATCTGAGTGCCTGGCATTACCAGGTACAAACCAGACAAAATATGAGCAATAAATTAGGATATGTGTTGTTAAGTTGCTCCTATACTGGTAGGGGAGATGGGCACACACACAAAAAAATAAGATTAGTAACATTGTTTGTAGAGGTAATCCTGGTGCACAAGGTCCCAGGGGAATATGAAGGGGATTATTCTACTGAAAGGATAGGAATGAGCTAAGAAGGCATTGCAGTGAAAATTGGAAACCATGCAGGCCTGTCAAGAAAACACCACAGTGGTGCCTGAGCAGAGGCAACACCCTCACCAAGAGTGAGAAGGGACAGACTGAAGAGGGGGAATGGCTCCCCAGAGCTTGCCATCACAGTGCACATTCCCAGAGGGATTAGAAAGGGGTAATTATCTCCAAGTTGCTGGCATCAGTGATTGAGGTCTTACTGGTGTGATTCACCAATGTAGAGAAGGAAAGAAAGAAGGCCATAGTAGACACCATAGTGGCCTGAATTTGTTTACTATTCACAATTGCCAGTTTAACCCTGTTGACTCAAGTTATTCCCATTACTTGGCTTTGAGTAGATAGATAATGTTTATCTTAAACCAATTGACAGAACTATATCTAATTAAGGTGGACATTTGGAAGTGTGGCTCAAGTTCTGGTACTGAAAGTTTTGTACATTCCAGTGAGTCCGGTCTGCATGGAGAACAGGTAAATGTCCCTCTCCTGAAATGGACAGCATGGATCATGAGGTATGACTGAGATCAAGTAGCTAAAGTCTACTCAGAAATAGGTAGTGAGCTAAGGCAATCCACAAGTACTTCCAGGCCAAGAATTTGAATGGTACTTTACCCCAGTGGTTCTCAACCTCCCTAATGCTGCAGCCCTTTAGTACAGTCTCTCATGCTGAGGTAATCCCCCTCAACCATAAAATTACTTTCATCACTGCTTCATAACTGTAATTTTGTTAATGTTGTGAATCACAATGTAAATATTTTGGAGATAGAGGTTTGTTACAACCCACAGGTTGAGAACAACTGCTTTAGCCCTTTAAGCAGACTTGGGACCCCTGACAGAAGGCTAATGAAAATTAAAAACACCCACCAGATTGGCGCTAGCAGACATGACTCATGAAAACACTTCTATGATGAGATTGGCCAAGTGGTGCATCTCTGAGGAAAGCCATCAGCTACATCTGTAAGAGCTTTCCAGAAAGAGGGAAACTACAATTAGCCCCACAGTCGTGTGACTCCAACTTGCACAGGTGGTAGCCCTAGAGCTTGGCCAAATTCCAGTATGGATAATTCCATTCCTCTTCTCATTATTCTGGCTTCAGTTTCACTGGTAACATGGCCTTCTTTTCCTGTCCTACATTTGGAAGCTGTCATAGCTAGGAGAGAGGCTACACTGAATGCAACTTCTTCTGCTGGTTTCTAATGAGACCATTTTTCTTGTAGAGACAAGAAAAATTAAGGAGACTGACTTCTAGACCAACTTTCAGGTAGCTTAATTTTAGAATCTGGCCCCTAGACCTTTCCTCATTGACCAGGTAAATTAGTGAATAGTAAGCCATAATAACTGTAGAAACTGGACTGTGGAGGCTCCAAAAGCAGAGGGAATTGTTAGCATTGCAGGCAGACCACAGGGAACTCTGAAGTAATCAGGCCACCACTACGGAGAGCACGGAAACTGAAGACTACCTCCAGATCTAAACCGCACATTATTTGAAAAGTGAAACACTGTGTAAACAAACACATTGTTTGTAGGTCCATTTTAGTCCCTAATAATTGAAATCTCGAATTTTACATGCTAAAGTAAGTGGGACTTTGAGGGATGTAGAATGAGCTGAGGATTGGCCTGCATAAGGAACTACCCTCAGCCTTGGACCAACCTTGCACCTCTGTCCCAGGTCGCTCCCTTCTGCCTTTGACAACTTGCATTATGAAATCAATCATGGTTTCCCTGCTTTCCCAACAAGCTTCTCCATTACCTCTTAGGACAAAGTCTGTCACATATGTTCAATAGAACACTGAGACTTTTAATCCAGAGATCTGAGACTTTGGGAGACAACTCAGTGGGTAAAGGCTTGATCTTCAAGCAAACATGATTTCCCTGTACCCACATAAAGAGGCTGAGTGCAGCAATGTGCTTCTACTTTCATCACTCTGGAGGCAGAGACATGGAAAGACCAGGGCTCCTTGTCCAGTTATCCTCACCTCCTTGGCAAGTTCCAGGCCAAAGAGAAACTTGTCTCTAAAAATAAGGTGGTTGCCTGTTGAGGAATAACTCCCACTGTTGTCACCTGGAATCCACAAGGATTTGAGAGTGTGTGCACAAGCTCCCACACACATTAGGTCTGAGTCTGATCCTGGATTCTTCCTTTTAAGTGGTAGATAAACTTTAGAAAGAAGGTAACAAACTGGAGCTTGCTAGCTTAATTAAATCTAAAACTTTTAATAGCATTCAAACTTAAAATTTGGAATTTAAAAATTTTCAAGAAGAGAGTGGGTTAACTCCAGGACATGACTCTCTAGAGCATTCGAATTACCCCCTCCAGTTCTTACAATTCTGTTTATTGCAATGGAGAATCTTCCCACCCCAAACACAGTGGATGAGTCAACCAGCATCCAACTGAGAAGCTCGGGCTTCTAAAAATGAAACTAGTTCTGACTAGAACCATTTTAGAAATACTGGCATATACCAAGTGTTTAATAATGCTAGATTTAGATATTTTGGGATTATAAACATGCTCTGTCTGTAACTTAGATAATGGGAAAGGCTTAGCTTCCTAATGGGTGAAGTGGGAAAGTTAAAAAAAAAAAAATGCTTCACTGGCAGGGTATTAAATGAGGGTCCATGACTGTAACTTGGATGTAGTCAAAGTTCAAGTGACAACTAAGTATTCAGGAAGCCCCAATGAGGAGGAACTTCCTTGTCTACTAAGTTTTTGAGCTCCAGGTTCTTTAGATTACTTCACTTCTGTCTTGAGAAACAACTTTCTTTGCTAGCTGTTTTGCTAACTCAAAGACCTCAACACTGAAAAGGTTGCTTTGACTAGCAAGTGCATTTCTTCAAAGTTAATAGTAGGTCTGTTAACCCTTGTGGTCCCCTGATTAAAATTGTATTAAACAAGAATAAAAGGCATGTAGAAGAAGTTGGAGGTATGAATTCATTATGCACTCTGGGTTTTCAAAATGTTTGTGTCCCAAATGAATGACAGGTGAGAAAACTTTCTTGCTCACATTTTCCACAAAGGGACAATTTTGAGTGACAGCTTTATGTCCCTAATTTACCTTTTAGTGGAGTCCCCAAAGGACTTCCTGTTGGAGCATATAGAGACTTCCTTCCAACATAATGACACGATTGGAAGTGACAGTACTCAACCATGTGACAGGGAGAGAGTAGGGATTAGGTCAAATAAAGAAGCAATGTTTAGTTTTTGCATCAACTCTTTGCCCTAATTCCCTGAGTTCAACTCTTTCCCTTATAATAGTATTAGGTTCACATGGCATTCACCTAGAGAGTAAGTCATCTATGCCTTTGGATTCCAAAGGAAGTTCCTTGATCAAGAGTTGTAGATATTTTCTGGTTGGAGTTTGAGCCCAAATGAGAAATACCCATGCTCTGATAGCAACAGGATCTATATCATTCTGTAATCTCAAGCAGAACAACTCTGGCTAGAGAAGTCCTTGAGCAGGGTGAATGAACTCTATAACTTGAACACTTTCCAGCTCAATGGCCTAATATGATAACTAAAGTAAGACCCAAGGAATTTGAATCAATTGCCTAAAGTAGAAGTTAAAAAATTGTGGCTCACAAATCAGATTAAGTCTGTTTCCTCTTTTGATAATTAAAGTTTTATTGGAAAGTACCAATACTCACTCATTTACTTATTATCTCTGGCTGTTTCATTCTACAAGAGCTACTAGAGATGCTGCAATAGACACCATGTGACCAATGTGACATCAAAGCATAAAATAATTTCTGGGTCATACTTTAAGGGAAAATGTATTGAATCTTGACCCAAAGCCATTCAAATAAAAGAGCAAACCTAGAAGTCACATGAAGGTCTTCTTAATCCTGATCCAAGAATTTACCTCTTGCATCACATACCAACATACAAAAACATCAAGAAAATGAAAAAAAAAATACAACATACATAAAAACTTGGGGCCTTGCAAATAAGAGAGCTGACTAAACAGTTTTTATTGCTGCTATAATCAATACCAGAGGAATCATGTAAAGCTGGCAGTCCTAAACTGAACTTTAGCCAGGGTAGATAATTGGAGGTAAACTCTGTAATTCATTCCTGTCCTCCATGCCCTTCGCATCTGCATGTTAGATAGTTATCACTCTGCTCATCACATTAAGTGTTGGTATATTTTCTATTTTCTGTACCTTTTGTAGAAAAGAAAAAAAAACTGTTTAAGGATCATTCAGCATCTTAATAAGTGCTTCATGAAGATTAAGTTGCAAGGGCGTTTGAAGAATAAACCACAGCCAGCAAACTTCATAGCCTTTTACAGTGTAATTTCAAATTAGCAGATGAAAGGAAGGCAAGAATCTTATATCTCTACCGTTTTGTGAAACACTTGAGACAGGTTCACTCACAACACGAAAGTGGCAAAGTTGTTTTCCATCAGCCTTTGTCATTTCAAAAGGACTTCAATATTTCCGCGTAGACTGAAGGAAGAGAGATGATAAAAGACAGCCAGAAGAGTTTGGGCATAGAAGTGGCACTTCTGTGGTTAGTAAATGATATCAGTGTTGACCTTGAGTGGACACACTAAGGTCATGATCATCAAATACGTAGAAAATGCTCAAATACATAATAAAATCTTATGGAAGGTCAAGTAAATAGAAAAGAGGAATTAAATAAAGGTAGATATATGGACATGGTGACAGCATGTGACAACCCCTAGAGACAAATAAGTAAGCCAAAAGCTAGCCACTGAAACAGCTCTTCCAATTTCAGACATTAAAACTAACTGAACTGCCAAAAAATATTGGACCAGAAGAAGTTCAAGTTACCATGATGGGATGTGGAAAATTCAGGGTCACTCATCCTGATCCCAACAATGATGATGAAAAGTATGGAGCATGGCAGGTTTGAACTTAAACAATAAAAAAAAAAAGACAGCCATTTATTCATTTATGCATGAAAAAACTATTTCACCAAGTGTCTATTTTATGTTAAGTACTAAGGAATAGAGCAAGCATGAATCCTACTTTCATGGAGCTTCCTTTTCTCTTTCTCCTCAACCCCCAGGTATACTTCTTCCAGAGCTAATTAACACTACAAAGAAAAGAAAGCAAAAAAAAAAAAAAAAAAGGAACATATAATAATTAAGGAGAGGGAACAGGCAAGCTATGCTATGCTATGCTATGCTACACTGGTTCAGATGAGGTTCTGAGGATCTTAAAGCAAGAGTATTCTTGACATTTGGGGAACACAAGGAGGAACATGAAGGACATAAAAAAAAAAAAAAAAAAAAAGCCTGGAAGCCAAGGTAGGCAGATAGCAGCAAAAGAGTAGCTTGTAAGTTGTGAAAGAGTAGCTTGTGTTTTATCTTTATTAGGATGGAGAACTTTCTTTAAAAGACTCTGGTTGTTCTGGACAGCTAAATAGAAGGATCGAGGCCAGTTGGAATGTTACTACAGTATTTCAGTTGAGAGGAATAGTGGTCTAGGGACTGGTAAATGCAAGCTGTAGTTGTAATGACCATGGGTGGATTACAGAATTATTTGGAGATGTATCCCACAGGGTGTATCACTGGTGTGGATGTGGGAAAGGGAGGTAAACAAGCTAGAGGTCTAGACATGACTTGCAGGTTTTTGGCCTAGTGAGGATAAGCTACATTGTTCTTTACTATGTGAGAAAAATTGGGAGACAAATGAATGGGAAAAAAACAAACAAACAAAAGCAAACAAGAAACTAAGAGTTCAGATTATCTCAGGTCCACAAGTAGCAAGATAACCCACATCATGTTCCTTAACTTGGTACATCCAGGCATTCTCCATCTTGGGTCCCTAACAGACCCCCAGGAACTGATGTTTATGACAAAACAACCAGCAACAAGGACAAGCATTGCATTCAAGAAATTCGGAAAAACTGTGGACAGGAAGCCACAGAGTCACAGTGCCCATGCCTCCATGGCTTACATGTCAACAGTTGTATTTGTTGAAAACATTAGCTTAAAAAATTCACCAGCTAGTAGTTTAGATTGGGTCATACTACATCAAAAAGCAGATGTTATGGGGCCAGTGTAGGGAGGAGGAGAGGGGAGCAGGGGAAAATGGGGAAGATGGTAAAGATGTTAATTTGTGGGCTGCATTTAGAAAGTAGATTGATGAGTGGGTGGGGACCTATTGTTCTCTAATTCAGAACAAAAATAGCAAAAGTAAATACTGAGACTGCAGCTTGTCATGATGAGCAGGTCACCTTCTTCTGCTGGGTCTTTGCTTTATCTGTTAAATGTAAGTTATCATTTGAATAACTTTTTACACTTGTATTTTTCAGTATATTTAGAGAGAGAGTCTGGCCACTCCCATTCCTTTATCTCCTTTCAGGACACATTACCCACCCCCCCACAAAGGTGTGTGCAAATGGATGAGAAGGATCTCTTTCAAGATTTTCAGTTAAGAAGCAAGCTATGGCACTGATGAGAATTAGAACTAAGAGAGTGAGATCAAATCTACCCTCATTTCAACAAGAGCATTAAAGCCTTTCTCTGGTACCCTGAAGCCCTCTGATGCTGTGAGTATTTGCTTGACACAGTCCCTCTGCAATGTAGAAAGTTAAGAGCATTCCTAACCCATGCCACTGGATTCTAGCAGTGATATTTCTGCCCCCTCTAGCTGTGAGAGCTAAAAACATTCCCAGAAATAGCCAAATGTCCCCCAGGGAACACAACTTTGACTGGTGGAGAATAACTGATGTAAGATAAGCAGGGCCAAAAAGTTCTGCTTTTTTGTGTAAATGAAATTCAACCCTGGGCAGCATGCCCTCTGACACAGGTAAGTGTTCTGCACGCACAACAGAATCCCCCAGCCATATAATTCCTTCCACACAATTATGGGAGACATGGTTTATTCGCATATTAGCATATACAGCCCCTGGTCTGCTTTTGCCTGATATTTCAATCCAAATGCAATAGTTTGGCATAAATAACAGATAGTTAGATGAAAGCTGAAAAACACTGTAAATATACGGCTCCTTAAGTCCTTTGGGGCTTCTTCTTGGCTTTTATTGTTGTTGTTGTTTTGTCCTTGTTTTGTTGTTGTTTCTCTCTCTCTCTCTCTCTCTCTCTCTCTCTCTCTCTCTCTCTCTGTGTGTGTGTGTGTGTGTGTGTGTGTGTGTGTGTGTGTGTGTGTGTGTTTTAGGTATACACCATGTAAACCACTTCTAGCTTGCAAGCAAAAGGGGTAAAATTAGCCAACCCCGATACCATTATTTAAACTGGCCCATTAAAAATGAGCTGTGAGTGAAATACAGCTTTATTAAACAGATGAGATTGCATCAGAAATGATGAATCATGAAGTTTCTTTTCAGTATTACAATGGCATGTGACCTTTTAAACTTTAATCAGTCACCTCAGAGTCTGAACTGTCGTCAGGTGTACATGCTTCTTGCTGATTGCATTAACATGAGGCAGCTGGGAAGCTGTAGGTGACAATTCTCCATAGGCTGTATCGAGCATGGCCAGTGACATAGAGACAACCCAAGGCCTGTCTGGAATGGGAATGTAGCTGCTTCTGTCAGAGTCTAGACATGCCCAGGGAGAAACACCTAGTGCCTCCACATTGTTTTGACTCCCAGGCCCTGAAGAAGGGTCCTTCACATAATAGAGACTGCAAGTGTTTCCCAAGTAAGTCTCTGAGTCCATGGTATTGGAATCATCTGCTGCCTTTGGACAGGGATTCCAGTTCAAGGAAGATTCTTTAGCTTGGGTCACAAAGGTAGTAAATGAAAGACTTGGACTCCAAACTTCCACTGTGGAACCCAAGCTATATTGTTCTATTGATGAAAGCAGACTCTACTTACGTCCCAACCCTTCTATGTGCTAACTGCAACTTTCCACAAGTCATTTAAGCCCCTCCCACACATGTGTGGTCCTCGTGGGCTATTTGTGGAGGACTGTTGAAATGATGAATGTAACTAGCTGAGCATGATGGATCGTATGGTGTGAGTGCCCAACAAACATGATTTATAATTATTCATAGTGTCACAACGATGTCCTAAGGGACAGCATAGAGCCGATATCTAGAATTCTCTAGCAGACCTGAATGGCACTCTAACTTCATTCAGTCCCCAATTAATCTGTATTTACCATTCTTTCTTTGTTGTAGTTAAAGGATGCCAAAAAAAGGCACCAATAGTCAGTCATGATTCACCTCCTGGGTGAATCACTTCCAAGGTAAACTAGGAGGGCCCTGCCTTCATGCATGTGTTCATTTGATGCCTGTTTGCAATGGGGGGAAAATATGGAGAATAGCTATCATCCAATTAGGCCAAACCTACTTCAATTGTTCCTAAAATTCTCTCTGATTAGAATCCCCTTTTAAGCACTCTGGTTATATTCTAAGTCACTTTTTATCAAAGTTCCTAGGAAAGGATAAATGAATCACTACTTTTGGAGAGTTTCTGGATAACTACCATTCAGAGAAGTTTGGAGGTAGCTATCTTGATGATTTCATGTAAGCTCAAGAAGCCCCGTGAATTCAGTTTCACTGGGCATCTCTACAAGTATCCCATGATACTGTATCTGATGAACAGATTATGACCATAGATCATCAAGTATGTCACCCAAGAACTGATACAGTCAACTATTATGGTAGAACTAATAAAACCTATAAATTGGTTATATTTTTGTGTGCTTTGGCTTTTAAACAAGTTTATAGTTTCCAAATGATTCAAATGAGATAAGTCTGAACTTCAACTTAAACCATGGAGTTGAAGGATGCTAACATTCACCTCACATAGCCACAAAGGCAAGGGTTTTTCTGTTCATTTCTGTGTCTTCTCTTTAGTGCCTAGGATGTCTCAGATCATTCTTGGTCTCTATACTCCAGTCAGAGTGAGTTTTCCGGTTGGTTACTCTGTGACTCAATTTCCTCATCTGTTACATGGCAGTACTAACACCCAATATGCTTCCAAGAAGGAAAAAAACTGCTTCATTTGAGAATGAAAACCTGAGGAGTACTAAGTGCTACTGACTAGAGTAACAAGGCTAGGGTTGACTTCCTCTCCCGCAGATTCTGCAGGGAGAGAGATGCTATTCTGCCCTTAGATCTTTGTGACTAATACGGTGGCATGTATGGAAAGGCCTCATAAAATATACATTCTAGGCTGGAAAGACCATTCAGTAAGTAAAAGCAGCAGTTCACATGCCTGATGACTTGAGTCTTACACACAAGCTAGAGGCAGTGGCATAATTTTCTAATTCCAGCATATCACTAGGGGGGAGATGGGCAACAGGGACAAAACAGTCTCCTGAATCTCATGGTCCATCTAGCCAGGCTCACACAACCACAGAGAGGTTCTGTCTCAATCAGGATGCAAAGATAAGGTTCTACATTTGCAGGCTGTCCTCTGACACCTGCAGGTTGTCCTCTGATGTGCACTGTGGCACTTGAGCTCCTGCACCTACATGCATGCACACATATACAAAGTTAAATAGGTGTACATTCCTATGCAGATGTGAAGAAATTCAGACAGGATGAAGTGAAACCACCCAGTTCATGCAAAAAAAAAAACTCATGGCACCTTTTCTTTAAAAAGTGTCCTCTTCCTCCCTCTTCCTATGTCGTTCTCAAAATTTTAATATGGGCCTCCTCTCTATAAATAACGATAGTGGCATACTGACATCCAGATTTAAACACTGCAGCATAGCACCTTGTACAAGGAGAAGGCTGACATGGAGCTTCTATTTTTATGTATTTAGTGATATATCCAAGTGTCACTCAACAACAACAGGAAGGAGTGACTGAGCTGATATCCTACTCATCTCTGCACCCCTCCCCCGCTTACCACTCAGACACATCCCTGACAAGTGCAGCCTGTCTCCACCTGCTCCCCACCTGTCAATATTCCGGTTTCAGGGAAAAAAACGAGATGGGGGGGAGAGATTAAAGAGCTTGACTTTTCATTTTCATTAGGACAAACGTAGATGGTCTGAAAGATGATCTGTGTTTAGTGCTTTGCAAGGCTTTGGGATTACATTGAAATGCTTTATTAAGTGATCTCTGCAAATGGAATTCCAGACCCTCAGTGATAGGAATCAAACTAGATTCTGGCAATGGATGGGATCACTAGCAAAATGTAAGGGAGAACCTGAGACTCTTTCATAAGAGCTTAGTCAGGACACAGAACCCAAATGCTCTGACTTCCAGGAAAAGTGTCCTGTAATGGTGTACCCTAACTGAACAAACCCATGCTACCCTCCTCCCTGTCCACACAACCACTCTATAGGTTGAACTGAGTCATCTCCATCCTTACTGATGATATAGGCTAAGACATTATCTATCAAATATCAGTGAATTACCAGTTCAAAATACCTGTAAATGTGTCACATGGGAAAAGATCAGGAGACTCCTACAAGAAGACAGTGCTATCCAAACCCCCAAAGATAGGCAGGAGAGGTGAAGACATTTGTTCACAACTCCTTATTTGAAGCTTGCTCCAAATACTAAATGTGATGATGTTCATGTTTGCCTTTGAAATTTGATGGAAGCAGAGGGCAAGCAATCACAATGAAAGAGGGGAGACAAGAAAACCATGCAATCTCAGGTTTGGGTCCTTGTTTTGCAACTTCCAGGATATGAAATTAAGAATATGTTGCTTTACTTTCGTGGACTTGTTTCCTCATCTCTAACAGATTTGGCAATTCCTGAGAAGTACAAAATTATAAATTACATATAAAGGTACCCAGAATATTAGTTCTTCATAATAGTCTTATTATACCTAACACAAAGCCCAGATAGATGCTAAATACAGTTCCAAGTACTTTTTGAAGTATATCTTGTTGTATTAATGCCTCTAGATAATAGTTTCTTTCAGCATTTTTACTCATGAGATTGAATTCCACTCAGGTTAATAATACAGATGCTGAGACTGTTTCTCTTTGTTGTCTCAATCCTAAAGAAAGGGTACTGACAGAGAAAGTGGTGTCTCTGACCAAAAAGATAATAATACAGTTCTCTGCCTCTCTGAGTTCTGCAGGTTGTTGTACTGTGTGTTACTCAGGGCTTGGGCTGGGCATTTGGGACTCCTGGCCCAGTGGCCCAGTTCACAGCTCCATCTCTGAACCTAATCCCTCCACAGCTCCATCTCTGAACCTAATCCCTCCCACTGCACAGAGGTACAAGCACCAGTCTTGCTCTGGCTGCTTCCCTGTAGTGATGATGTAGAGAGGAGTCCAGGATGGGTCCTGGTGCTGGCAGAGTGTTGTAAATACAATACTAAAAGAACAATAGTGACCTGGGTGGAGGTATCACATGTCCTTTTTACCCCAAGAACAACTAGACATTGGAGGGGGGGGAGTCCTTCAAATTCTATATTCATTCAACCGGAAATCAGGAACATCAGCAACAGAAAAAGAAAGAGCATCCACCAAGACAATATAAATATTTTCTCAGTTTATATCTGACTATTTAAGGCAAATCAAAACAAACAAATATGTTTCTAGAGCCTTATATAATCTTAGCACTCTGTTATTATCTGAAATTTATAGGTGAGGATATTGAATTTTGAGATTATTAATTGGTTAAAACCAATATATTAGAATATAGACTCAGATTTAAACTGAACTCTCTATGACTCTAAAATTCTTCATGTAAAATTATTCTCATCATAACTATTGTGAAAAAATGACATCCTACTACATACGATTTTCCAATTTGTCTCTACTCTATCCATGTTTTATACTCTCATATTTATATTAAAGGTTGCTGCCTACCTATAAAATCATCTTTATAATTTAACCAAACATGCAGAAAATAGTTCTTATAAAATTAATAACATGTTAATACAGTCAAAACCCAATACCAACTTCACACACTTAATTGAATCTGAAGCAATCTGAACAAATATCAACAAGGAATGTTCAAAGTGGGAAGTGGGGGAATATAAGATGACCCAAAATAATAGGTACTCTATTTCCAAAATAAAATTTTTAATAATGCTATTTAACTATCTCCTCATTGGTTCATAGACTTTAACATCTCAGATTTATATAGGAGTTTAAAGGATATATGCATATCCTTTAACTTTCCAGAGACAGGATCACACAACTTCCTAGCAAGTGTCTCCATTGGAGGAAGTCACAGCCTTGGGAGTTAGCTATACTGTTATCCCAAAGCTCAAACCTTAGAAAACAGCAGCAAGACTGTTTTGCCAATGAATTATAATACTGCCCTCTAAAAGCATGTGTATTCATGGCTGCTAGCCCTCTACGAGTAAGGCCATCAGGGCCCTATAGCTTGCCTGGAAGAATAAACACTATGTGTCTGTTGAGCCACGTGTCTAACCAGTGGCTGCCTCTTCCTGGGGCCACAAGCTCCAGCACCCCAGGGATACATGACTGAGTCGCCTTCCACAGAAAACACAGAGCCCATGAGTTATAAGAACTGAGAAGCAAGAAAGCTTTAGCAGGAATGAAAGACTGAAGAGGTGCCAACCAGTACAAGGATGCAGAAGTGTGAAGTCCTTTGATGAACGCTTCAGTACACAGTATCGAAGAGGAAAGGAAGGATTCAACCTGGAGGTTGATGGGGAAGGCAGCAGAGTCTTAAGCCTTAAATACTCTTTTCAAGGGCTTTATGTATTCATTGCTTTCTTTTTCAGTACTTACTCTGATTTGTTGGTTTGTATTAAGTTGCTAATTACCCCAAGTCCACTAAACAATCAGTGCTGAAAAAAAAAAAAAAAAAAAAAAAACGCTTTGACTCCAAAATTTAAGTTGAAGAACAAGTTACTGGGGAAAAGTATTTCTATTTTTGTTTCCACAGAAAATGAAAAGATGTGGATTCCTTCCAGACTAATGTGGTTTGATGACGCCAGACCGCCTGAAACAGAGTACAAGGTGATCCTACATTCCAAACAGCTGGACAAAACAGCCCTACAGACTACAGCTAGGATATCTGAATCTTCTTCGAATCCCTCAAGACAGCGCCCCTTACCAGCAGGAAGTAGTTTGGAAAGAACGACGCCCAAATTCCCAAATATTGTGTATAAACGTTTGTTTTCATTTAATTGGACTTTGTTATATAAAATTAAATAAAAATAAATAAAAAAAAAAAGGAAAGAAAGAAAGAAAGGCAGGGGGCCTAGATGGCATTGGAGAAATTTACTGTGAATTCATGGGAACTTAGGACAGAGCTGGGGGGTTCAGTGCTGATGGTAGGGGTGAATTTATAGACAAGGGAAAAGGTCTTGGGGGTAAATACTGGCAAAGCCAATGTTCAGAAGTCCCCTTAGTCTCATGATTAAAAGTCCCTGAGCTTTAGTCATCCCTCCTCATTGGGCTCCAAAGGCTGATTGAGTTTCACTATAATACTTGAGTCTTGTTTCAGGCAAAACAAAAAACTACCAAATCAAATGGACTCTAAATAAAGGAAAAATTACAGAACACTGAATAATGTTTCAAGGTGTCAATGTATTTTAGGGAGGACTGGGTCATGTTACACTTTAATACACACTAGTAAGATGATTCAGCAGTTGAGTATGAGGACATTTTGTCCCTGCTCCCCCACCATGTGGGGTGTGTGTGTGTGTGTGTGTGTGTGTGTGTGTGTGTGTGTGTGTGTGTGTGTGTGTTAGAGGATGGAGACCTGTGTGTTCTTGTGCTTGTGGAAAGCAGAGGCTGACCTTCTGGACCTTTCTGAAACACTCTCCTCTTGATTTTTTTGAGACAGGGTCTCTCACTGAACCTGGAGCTCATGGATTTGGCTAGAATAACTGTTGGGGAAACATCAGAGGTCCTCTTGTTTTCACCTCAGTGGCAGGATTACTAGCCCATACTGCTGTGACCAGCCTTTATTACATGGGTTATGGGAGGTGAAACTGGAGTCTTCCCAATTGCATTTTATGGGCTAAGCCATCTTCTTAAGCAGTGGACGAATGCCACTTGTAACCAAGTGACCCCATGTGCTTCTTCAAAAATAAGAATTAGTAGGAATTAGTATCCTAACTAAGCTGCTAAGAGCCTCAGGGGAAAAAAAAGCTTTATAATATGAGCTTTGAGAGTTTCCTCTTGTTGCACTTAGCTTTAATTACCAACTTGATACATCCTTGAACCTGAAAAAGAGAATAATTTAGTAATTGTGTTTTTCAGGTTACCTCAGTGAGGGCCTATTATGATTTATAAGTGAAGTAAGAGGCACCAACACAGTGTTGGTAGCAAGTGGGCAAGTGGTCTTAGGCTGGACAAAGAAGCTATCTCAACATGAGCCAACTCATAAAGAAAACATTTAATTGGGGTGGCTCTGTTATCATTTCAGAGGTTCAGTCCATTATCATTATGACTGGGAGCATGTCAGCATGCAGGCAGACATGGGAATTGAGTAGCTGAGAGCTCTCCATCTTGAAGGCAACAGGAAATTGACTGGCACAACCAGGGAAGTTTGAGCAAAAGAGACCTCAAAACCTGGCCCCCAAAGTGACACATTTCTTCCAACAAGGCCACACTTCCTAATAGTGCCACTCCCTTTAGGGGCCATTTTCTGTCAAATCACCACATATAAGCCAAACAAACTCCTTTCTCCTCAAGCCACTTTTATTCAGAGTGTTTTGTCATAGCAACAGAAAGGCAAAGTAGAATACCCCATATACATACATAGGCATCATCATTATAAGTCTACTTTCTGAATCAGTGGACTTAGTGTAGAAGTTATCTTGGCATGGAGAGTTCCCTGAAACAATGAATACTGGTGACTGATGACTTTAACCATCTTTTCACAAAATAGAGCTCCCCCCCCCCACACACACACATACATTTCACTTCTCCCTCCCAGTTTTCTCACCTTCCCTTTCCTGGTTCACAAAACAATTTTCTCAAGCTGTTCTCAGGCAGAGTCTACAAAGAGTGCTGATGTTTCACTCTCAGGAGTCTCCAGTGGTTATACCCAGTCTTTTTTCATTCTAGACCTACATATTTATCAACCCCAGAGAGCAAAGATGAGGCGGCACCAGGCTAGTGAGTGATTTGAATTGCTGTCACTGCAGAAATGTGCTAGGGAGACCTCTGGATTTGGCGAGGGAGGGGGTGGTGAAAAAAAACACTTTGGGTTGGGGAGGGCTGCAATCACAGAGAAAATGGAGTGCGGAAGGAAAGGAAGGGGTGGGAATAAATGCAGTGAGGGAATAAATGCAGTGAACAATTAGAGAGGATGCAGTGGTGAACAGTTGCCCATCCCTGCAGGAAATGCCCTCCAGTGTCCACAAGTGGGTCAGAAGTGTAATGAGCCAGGCAGCCTGACATCTGGGCTCTTTAGTCCAGCCTCAGGTTTCCACCTGGGTCTGACAACTTCAGAGTTTCTGAGCTCAAAGGTAAGTGGATGTTCTTTCTTCTATGCTTGTCTCCTTTGTTTAGGGGGTCCCTGCTGGTGCCATACAAGGAAAGGACCCATACAAGGAAATAAAACAAGGGAATAAAAACCTGGTGCAGATTGACTTTGTCAACCTGGATCAGACTTCTGGGAGTCTAATGGCCGGCAGTTTTAAGGCCGATGTATTTAAGGCCAATACAACCTGAAAAAAAGTTTGCTGGTATAATACAATCCCCAGTGCACAAAAAAGCATAATCACATTGAAATTTAACTCAGGTTACATGTGATTTCCTCCAATAAGGTGGGTTCTAGAGATAGGCTACCTACAGGTCTGTCCTGGTCTTGGTCATAGTCACCTCTGGCCCTGGTTGTGGGACAGCCTCTGGTTATCAGGGTCATTTAGATTACTAACCACCTCCAGTCTTTGTTGTAAGAGCTTGATGCGGTATGGCCCAACAAATAACAGAAAACCAGGCTATTATTCTCTTTCAATTCTCAGCTTTCTGGACAGAAGAACAGGTTTTTCATCTTTCCCATTAGAAAGATAATTCTGATGCTTAACATTAATGGTTTCTCTGGAGATCTGTGGGCACAAAGACCTCTGTGCTATGCTCCTGATACTTTGTCACCTACAGTCATAATTTTCCTACAGAAGGCAGAGCCTGTACTTCTTGCTCAATACCCAGTGGAAGCTATACTCCAGACTGCTATTCTTGTCCCACTCACAACTGTACTCCAGGAAGGAAGGAGGCATTGCTCTAACCCCTATCCTAACGTATAACTTGTTTCTAAACAGAAATCACACATAAGTCTCTGAATTTGTACTTCCTCTAACACCATCTAGAATATTTTTGCAAATGCTTTAGCTTCAGCAAAACTAGACAAGAATGATAAGCAGTCCATCCACGCTATGGTCCCTGCCATAAATGTCCCAGAGTATCTTTGATCCAAGGGGCGGATTTGTCTGGCCAATGTTATACATGAATATGGCAAGCAGATTTCCTGAATGCCCAATAGAAGTTTTTTGGTCTAACAGTAGGTTCTAGAGAAATGTGTGATGGGAATGTGGCTCAGTGGCTACGATGCTTGCTACACTGCCAGGTAGGAACTGATTTCTAATCTTGGGCATCTGTGTAAAATGCTAGGTATGCTAGGGTAGACTGAGCGTATAATCATGTCTCAGGCATTGGTAAAGGAGAAAGGAGGGTTCACTGGCCAATCAGTTTAATCAATCAGCAAGTTCCATGCTCAATGAGAGACCCTGCCTCAACACAAACAAATAAATAAAAGTGGTACTGGGAGACACCCAACATGTACATCTGTTTTCACATGCACACACAGTCCTGTACACACACACAAACACACACACACACACACACACACACACACAGACACACACAAATACACACAGACACAGAAACACACACACAGAGTTACACATACACACACACACACACACACAAACAGACACACATATAAGTGCACACACAGGAGGGAAGGAGAAATAAAATGGTACTCACAGTCCTGGTATTTTTTTTTTTATTTTACAATGTTAATTAGTTCCTTTTCACTAGGCCACTTTTCCAGTCATTCCTGGGTTTATCTTAAATCATGGAAAGAGTCTTACTTTTAGTCCACATATTCTAAATCTCTTATCCTGAGGTTTAACTTGCTGCCCTTTACTTTATTTTCTCAGACATGATTAACCTCTATGAGAGCTGAGTGCAAGGATATCTGAATTCTTCTTAATGTTACACTGTTGCTCCAAAGGCTGTGCCAAATGGCCCTCAACCAACACAGAGAAATGGGAAAGACATTCTAACCCTATCAAAGCTGCTTCAGAATCCTGAAAGAGGCAGAAGACAAAGCTCTGAAATTCAAAGCCAGGCCCCAGACTCCACATACCCAAGAAGCCACACAGGTCCTTGGTTTCCTGCACGTGAAGAAACAATAGAGAGGACTTCTACTCTTGGGCAGCTCATGTGAGGAATCATAAACCATCCGACAAAAACATCAGGACCTGGTTAAATTATTTGCTGCTTGCCTTCTTCTGTCTCTTTTACTTTTCCATTAAGTCTGGAGTAGAATCAGACTTAATGTCTAGTAATGCTCTTTGGGTAGCAAGAAAATAAACATTCAAGGTAGAAGACAGGGCAAGAGCAATGGAAATATATGTGCTTCTTCACTGGGTGAATTAAAAAGCTTTGTACCAGACTGAGGAGTGATTTACCCTGGTTACAAAGTGTGGACAGTAGAGAGAAATGTATGATTTGGAGTCACAGTATATGAGCTATCAATACATGCTGTGGTATTTGCTATCTGACCGACTTTGAATCAGTCATTTGCTGCTTTTGATGATCAGTATTACTATCTATAAAATTTGAAATTATGATAATTTCCACCTCTGGTGGTTGGGAAAATTCAAAGAGATAATATATGGTACAGTCATAATTGATAATCATTAATTAACATAGGTGAATCTTTGGGCCAGAGCACACCTCTGCAAGGAGGACTGTTAAGCAAAGTGCTTCGCAGGGGGCCTTCAAATCATGTAAGTAAGCCATATCTAATGGATATCCCTAATGGAATACTTAGGAACATGTTAAAATAAAATTATAATTAGAACCCATTGATTTACAAAGGTGAATTTATTTTACTCAATCATCCAGGAGTTGTGGAATAATTTGGCGTGTGCCATTATTGTGCATGCATGTTCCCCAAGTTGTCTCAAGGCCTGTAGCTTTAGCAAAACATAAGTGAATGTCTGACCTTAAAGTCTCAAGTCTGTTCATCTTTCCATTAATGTTTTTTTTTTTTTTTTTAGAATCAGGTGAGGAGCAGTTACCTATCGCAAGAGGAAGAGAGGTGAGCTCAGTGTATAAAATACCCAACTGGTTGGGAGTGCAGGGCACTCAGGATAGTCTGTCTCCTCATGATTTTCCATGAGCCAAGAGAGGCAAGCAACCTCACTCCAGATAGCTTGCCTCTCTTTGCACCCTGGAGAAATATAAAGGCTGCTGTATTAAGGTGTCATGGGTGGTCCTAGAGGAACATGTCTGCCTCGATCTGCTTCTCAGTCAGTATTAGCTTATGCTTTGGAGAAATAAAAACAGCTCTAGTAGTGCCCTGCTTCCTGTGGTATCAAATCCAAGAACTCACAGAGGAAAAGAGTTGATCTGTGTGATCAGGTTCAGTACTTGAAGCTGGCAGATGACAGGGAGCAGAAGGAAAAAATGTAGTTTGAATGTGAAATGTGCCCCATAGGCTTGAGTGTCTGAACCCAGGTGGTGATGCTGTTTGGGAAGGTTCTAGAAACTTGAAGAGAGTGGGGCACTGCGGGAATGGACCTTGAAGTTTTATAGACCATCTCACTTCTTATTTGCTCTCTGCTTCCAATGGATACAATGTGAACATCTGGCTTCCTCCTCTTGCCATACCTTACTGCTGCCATGTTTTCTCCACCTGGAAGGAATGATCCTCTCCAGTTCCAAGCTATGATAAACCCTCCCTCCCATAAGTGGCTTCTTGTCGGGTAGTAGATCACAACAACAAGAGAAGTTAATTCCAAATGCCTGGTAGCAGTAGTTAACTAGACAATGATAGGAGTGGATGCCAGGAGGTCCTCACACAGAGCAGGGGAAAAAAAAATCAAACACCAGTGTTTGAAAAAGCCAGTAAGATGCAGGCAGAGAGGAAGGAAGAGAGAAGCAAGCACAGAAGCCTGCTATCTGATGGTTCTGCTTGGTTTCTCCAACTGCTCTGATAGGTCACATCAAACTCAGCACACACCATCTGCTTTTGCTGCTGGGCAACTTGCAGGCTTCCAACACCTGAGTGATGCAGTGGCCAGCCAGGGACTCAAGTTCATCATGTACTATGTGTTTTCCATCCACTTAAATTACAAGCTGTTGGGAAGCAGACCTGTATTTCTTTGCCACCTTTCAGTTCGACATCCAGAGGCAAAGGTGCAATAAATTATATAGGAATGAAAAATTATGATGGAGTTTCATGCTCAATATATTTAGCATGAAAAAGAATTCTACTGAGTCAAAAAACAAGTTGCAACTATCAAATTCATCTTTTAAACATGAGTCCTGTCAGCAGTACTAATTAATATGTTGTTACTTCTAGGTCATTTGCCCCCAATAGAAAATATTAGCCTTTAACTTTGGATAGTTTAAAAAAAAAAAACTGGATCATTGGGCACTGAAGTATTAGGACTATGGTACTGGGCCTTGAACCTAAGACCATGCCCATTGAGCTATATCCTCAGCCCTTTATACTTTTTGAGACAGGTTCTCACTAAGTTGCCTAGGCTAGCCTTGAACTCACTTTGTTGTCTAAGAATGCCTTGTGATCCTCCTTCCTCAACCCCACTAAGTAGCTGGTAATACAGGCCTGCACTCCAGGCCTGGCTATCCATAGGAGTTATCTAGAAGATTGGACATGGCAGAAGAAGTTCTTTGCATTAATTTCCAGAAGAAATTCCCAATTTCTTGTGTTAGGGTTGGGAATATTTCAGCCAAAAAGTCCTTAGTAGAGCTGAGGGTTACCTCTTGCCAGTCTGGATTATGATGAATACCGACCCTACCACTGTGTATTATTAGCTGGCTGTAAGGCAGGGCCTCAGCTCGTGGCTGGTGGGGGAGATCCCTTTCCAGTACATGGCAGAACCTGATTTTATCTCTAGTTGTCTTTATTTATCCTTCTCCACCAGATTTCTTTACTCCCTCAGATTCCAATGACATATTTAAGGGGGGAAACAAAGAATTTGCAATTGTTTCCCAGCAACGTGCAAATTGGTACTTAATTGAGAATTAATGGTGTGCTAACTGTTCACTGCTGCCTTTCCCACTGCAAATTGCACTGGGACCTGCTTGCACTCCTGACTTTGACATGCTTTTTATAGGGGTACATGAGTAATTTGATCTGTAAAAGGGAGTGAAGATTCCACCTCCTGAAGGAATGGTCCTAATTAGTAGTGAAATCTAACTGCTTTTCTCCATCAGGGTCTTTCTCTGGCTATGTTCGGCTTAATGCAAACCCCTGCCATGCTGAGTCTCTACACAGGATTGTCCAATGCAGACTGTTTAATTTTAATTTCCTTTAGCAGAGTCAGTATTCAATTAGCCACACCAATGAAGGGTTGCATTTATACGCATAATAACCTAGAAACATAGCATGGAGCTACAGTATTTACAAAGCTCTTCCTCAGTCATTCTCCCTAACCAATTCACCTAGTAACAACCATGAGCCTCATTTTACAGGTGAAAAACTATAAACCCCCAGATTTAAGGATATGTCCAAGATTTCATAGCAAGTAAGAAATGGAAGAGATACAGAAGCCCAATTCCACAGTTTTTAATCTGTTCATTTTTGTCTATTTATATCAAGACATTATTTGGTTGATGCTATTGCCTTAAATTTATAACAATGCCTTTGCCAGTTCCATTTCTTTATCATCCATTCTTTTTTTTTTTTTAATGAAGTTTTGTGGAGCAGTATGTTCATATGTTGTGGTTTGTTACCTGTCTCTTGTTCTGGGAGCACCATGAACACAAGCTCCTCTCACTTCTATTCATGATGCACATTAAACAAGGAAAATGGTGCTGGCTTCATTGGTCAGAAACATGAAAGACTGAACTTTGCATTTTTTGCTTCCTTGGCTTCTAATGCAAATTTGGAAGCTCCATTCCTTTGCCTGTCAAAGACAGAAGTGACCTCATTTATTAAAACAAAATCTTCTGGTCTAGAGGTGTAGCTCAGTGTTAGAGCACCTGCCAAGCAATGCTGAGGGTCTGGGTTCTCTACTTAGCACTGAGGAGAAAGACACACACACACACACACACACACACACACACACAGAGAGAGAGAGAGAGAGAGAGAGAGAGAGAGAGACAGAAACAGAGACAGAGACAGAGACAGAGACAGAGACAGAGACAGAGACAGAGACAGAGAAAGATTCACTCATTTCTGGCAAGCTATTTACTGTCAATAGTTGTTGGCTGCGGGAGAAGATATCACTTACTTTATTAATGTAGTCACTAGGGCATTATTTCAGAAGAATAAGGAGTTCAGAGGGAAAAAATGGGGATAATGGGTGTGAGTCTATTTATAATATATTGTGTGTGTACATGAATGCAACTGCTAGAAAAGAGGTTTGTAAAACAAAAGCTTATTCTTTGTGATCGTCTTCCTCTGGAGTATGGAGAAAAAATACCACTCCCTAACCCCTTTTGTAACTTCTGATGACCTTTTCCCTTAAGATAGACCACTATGGGTAGTAGAAATATTAGAATGGCAGTCTACTATTCCCTTAGACTTCAACAGAGGTTGGGAAGCGAATGTGATTGCAGGAGAATATGTCTAAGAACCTCAGTGCCCTACTCAAGAATCTGGATGCTCAGTTGTATCCTAACCTAGGACAGAAATAGCCTTCTTGAGATTCTTCAAATAATGGGAGGGGCATTAGATGTGGGGGGTGGGGTAGATTCCTGCTGAGGAGGTGTGAGATTCCCAGCTGTGCCCATCCTCATTAGCACCCAGAGGGGTAGGTATGGTGGCAAACACATGGAAGACTTGGCTCTGAGCCCAGCCTTAGAAATCCCATGAGATGGTCTTTAATAATCCCCCTGGGAGGGGCTGGGGAAGTTAATTAGGATGTAAAATGCTTTAAGTCAGAAGCAGTTGGAGACTGTTAAATATTTTTCAAAATTCAAGTCTTTTATGAAGTGGGGTTTTCTGGTATTGGGGCATTACGATAGAATGTGCTATTGATACTGAAAATTGAAGTTGCTGGTCAGTTTCTCTGAGCACTGTCCTGTATCCCCTATATCTGCATTGTCCACTCCAAAAATCCTGCCTGTGGTCCAAGTGCTTTGTGTGCTCCCCAATGTGTTAAAAAAAAAAAAAAAAAAAAAAAAAAAAAGAACCCTCAAGACTATGGCATTTAAAGGAGAGGCCATTGGGTGACTAGATCATCCAGGCTCCACATGGTTATTGATTTATTTACTTTAAGTATTGAGAGAGTGTGCTTACTGTTGGTTCATACAAATTCACACCAAGAAAGAACCATGCATGAAGTAGAGATGTCCCCCTCATAGACCAAATCTGTGGTGCCTGACCTGAGATTGCCTAACCCTGTGATTATTAAGTCCACACTGTTTATAAACTATCCACTCTACACATATTATCTTATAGTAATCTGAACAGACAGAAGTAGCCACCAGTCCTGTATAGCTATTAAATACTTGCAATGTGGCTATTGCTTCCAAAAGAGTAAATTATTATTTTTATGTGCTAAAAATAATTTTCATTTAATAATAATATTTAGTTCAGTTATTGAAAGAGTTTTAGAGTACTTGGAGTTTCTGGGGTAAGTCAAACACTGATGCAGCTGTAAATTCTATGAAAGTTAAATTGTTATTCAAGTATTTCCAGCAAAAATCTAGTGTCTGGATTGACACAGGCTATAAGGGGTAAATGCACACAGCATTTCAATGCCTACAAAAACCTTAAGTGTTTCATAATAATTGTCTTAATAATCATTGGTTAAAAATTGAAATGAAATTTTAATATTTTAGGGTAGACAAAGCAAGGTACTCATGGTAAATTCATCTGGAATTTGTTTTCATTTTTAATGTGAAATATATATACATTTCAGATATTTTCATTGGAAATACTTTTCCAGGTAATAGGGCTGGGTTGGGCTGAATTATGTCTTCTTAAAGCATAGGTTGAAGCTGAACCCTGTAATCCCTAAGGATGTGCTCTGGTTTAGAGACAAGATTCTAAAAGAGGTAATTAAGATAAAATGTGACCACATAAATGAGCTCCAAATCTAATGGGACTGATGTCCTTATAAGTGAGATTAAGATCCAGATATATACACAGCAAAAGACGATGTGAAGATACATCAAGGATGGTCTTCTATAAGGCAAAAAGGGAAGCCCCCAAAGAATCAGCTTTGTTAGTCCCTTGCCTCTGGGCTTCTACCCGCAGAACCATTAGTAAATAAATGTTTGCAGTTACACTGTCCAGGCTGTGCACCTCATGTTGCAGGCACAGGCAGCTAATATAATTGTGAAAATTAATCCCCCACTAGGAACAGATGCTCACACTGCAGCTGCATACTTCATCCCACTCACTTGTCATCTGTCTTTCCCACTAGAATATAAATTCTGTGAAGGAAGGAACTGACCCTTGCTTAGGTGCACTAACACAGTCCCTGTTACATACTAAGTGCTCAATAAACACTTGATCATTACAAAATAACCAAATCATCTCATGTATGCAGTTTGTATTGGTAGAGTTAAAAGTATAGGGGAAAAGTCATCTGTTACTCATTAAAAGTAACTCACAAAAACATGGCCTGAATTCCCTCTCCTGAGTAAGTTGCCATCATTTGACCTAAGCCAGTTCAAGCACTTTGAACAACAGTTATTGGCCAGTCCATTTCCTTTACAACCACCAGCTATCATTCACATTATGAACACTCTGAGACAAGAAATGGTGTTTTGAAAGAAAATTAAAACTAATCCTTAACAGTCTTGGTTTTCTCACTAACACTTATCACACTGGAACTCATAATAATACATCTACTAACTGGATTAAAGAAAAGCCCTCAGCGTTAGAAAGGTCATTCAGGGTCCAGCCGCCCTAACCACTAACCTCTGCCACCCCTCCCCATGACAACTCTAGACCACTTTTTATTACCTTAACAAAATACCTTAGACTGAGTAATTTATAGCAGCAAAAGTTAGTACTCACTGTTCTGGGAGTTGGAAAGTCTCGAGTCAGGACCCCAATAGATTTAGAGTCTACTGAAGGCTCACTCTCTTCTCCATAGATTGGGTCTTCTGGGCATGTTCTCACATAAGAAAGGGTAAGCAGTTCTCATCAACTTCATTCATAAAAGAAAACATTATCTTTTACATTGTTACATGGAGAATTGAATCTCAACATAGAAACTCTGAAGTCTCTGCTGTGTATTTGCCTTTTGTGAGCATCTTTTCCCTGTAATTTTCTCATACTATAAATAACACTACTTTATCCTCAACCAAACAATACTTTATCCCCCTTTTGGAGTTGACTTCTCATCTATGTGGAGAGAAATATCAAAGAGTCCTCCCCTCCATCCTTCCCTTTCCACTGTTATAGGACCCCTGGCAGAAATGAGAACACATTCTAAATTCTACAAAGTTCATATAGTATTCCATTATGGCAGTGTTGTTCTGCCAATTAAACAGAGTCGACAACATCTGACTGGAATGGGAAGGGCTTTCTGTCTGAACCTAGAATGTCTGTGCTTATATCCTTCCACCAGTGTGTAGGTATCAAGCACACACAGGGTTCTTGACCTGCTTCGGAGAAATTACTGGAGAAAGAAACATTATAATTCTCTTTTCATAGAAGTGATATTATATGGGATGATACTTGAAGTAGATATAGGAGCAGAATGTAGCAACTAAATATGAAACAAAACATTCCCAAATAAATATATAATCAGAAACTGGACATATTCCATAAAATAGATACTAAAACTGGACACAATTAAAAAATCAAAGATCAATGAAATATCAATAGGCTTGAAGGAAACATAACTATGAAAACAATGAACATGGTAACAGGAAATAGAGGAGCTTGATCTATCCTGGACTGTGGGGAATGCAGAAGTGAGATCTGAAGAGTCAGAAGTTAACTGTGGTAGAAGGAGGAAGAATCCAGAGAGACAATCAAATCAACAGATCCTATGGGGAAAGGAGATATGAGACATTTGTGTGTTGAGATGAAGATTCTCCAGTTGCTAGAGTTCAAACTATGTGGGTCTTCATAAGTGTGTGTGAGGTTGGGCCTTTATTTTAACATATATTATATTTAAATAGGGAATGATATGACAACATTTTGCTTTTTAAATAGAAAACTAATGCAAAAGAAGCAGGGTTGATGAAGTGACTCATCAGGTAAAGACTATCACTGTCAAGCCTAAGGACCTGAGTTCCATTTATGGAATCTATGTGGCAGAAAGAAAAGTCTTCTGACTACCACAGGCATCCTATACCAAATGTGCCTTGCATGCATGCACAGCACAAACACAGACATACCCACACAAGACACAGATGGACCTCTACACACACACAAATGAATATATAACATAAATAGAATTTTCAACCAATACAAAAAAGTCACGCACATGTAAAGATGCACATCTATTTTAATTTTAAAAACTATAAAATTGAGGAAAATAATAAAGCCATATATCCTATATTCATGGTTAAGAAAACCCAATAACTTCACAGTTGCAATTTACCCCAAATTTATCTATAGATTTGCTATGATTCCAATCAAATTGTTTTGTGGAGAATGACAGGCCAAGTGGAGAAGGGAAGGCACAGACAAACCAATGCTGAAGAACAAAATTGGGACATTGACACAATTTAGTATAAAGTTACAGAAAAGCAATGTGGGAGCCAGGTTTGATGGTAAAGATCTGTGATACCAGCTACTTGGATGGGTGAGGCAGGAGGAGAGCAATTTAAAAGTCTTCCTAGACTACAATGTAAGTTTTGGTCACCTAGGCAACAGTGAGTCCCTGGCTGAAATTGAAAAGTAAAATAATAATGTTAGGGATGTAGTTTAGTGGTAGGGTTCTTGACCAGGATGGGTGAGGCTCTAGATCTGTTCACAATACCATTGCTGAAAGGGATGTAGTTTAGAGAAAGAATAGACAGGCATGTAGGTTAACAGAATGGAATAGTCTATAATGTGATGTCTATAACCATAAGGAAAACATAGAGGACCTAGAATAGAGCTTCAAGGAGAAACTAGACATGAAAGTAAAATGGGATATCAAACCAGAAGAGACAAGAAAAGGCATATACTATGAAAACAAAGAGGGTATTACGATTACCAGAAGTTGCATGCTGTTGGCAAGCTAAAGCAGATGGAAGTCAGGATGTTTGTAGAGTTTTTTTTCCCTCAAGATGAGAGCTGAGCAAAACTCTTCCCCTCCCTCCATTTGGTCTTATTTCCAAAGCCTATAACTCATTAACATTCACCTCCTCTCTGCTACAGCATCCAACAGATCAACTTAGTTATCTCAGAAACTAGGTTCTAGAAAGATCTTTCATCATATGCCAGTTCCAGCATTTACCAAAGAAGGATCAATTTTTATCACATTTGGCCAATTGCATATCTCAGGATTTGTCATTTACAGCAGTTATCATTACAGTAACAGATACATAGAAGTCTGCATGCATTACTCACTTACCAACCCCAGATCTCAAATCATGTCATTTTATCCAGTACTACACATGTACAGCAATGGCTAACCTAGTTGTTTTGTGAAGAAGAACATGGTTATGAGTCCATTCCATGCTGTTAAGCCCACTTAAAACTGCTACTTTATAGTCGTGGAGTCTGAGTTTGAAATTAATTTAAGGCGAATTTTTATCACTGTCCATTTTTAAGCTAGAGCTGCATATATAGAAAAGTATTTGCTGCTGACTGGTCAGTCTGATGCACTTGTCATAACTACTAAACTATCTAGACACAGTCCATTTATTGCAGTCAATGTAATGTCAGAATCATAGTGAAGGAATTGGATCAATAGACCTTAACCATCGACCTGCAAGTGGTCACTCTGGACTGTTGAAGAAAATCAGCTATTCTGGTTTCCTGGAACAAAAGGCCATTGACAAACAAATTATTGGATCCATCATCTTTGTTTACAGTTGGAAATTGCACGGTTTTGTTTTAGTAAGGGCTGTGGACTATCCCATGGTGAACAACGTGTAAAAACTGATAGGTGGATCATAAAGCTGATAAGATGCAGCTGGCAGACTCAGAAACTCAAATAAATGCACTTTTAAAAACTCAAACTACATTGATATAGGTGGCTATTTGAAACAATAATAGTAATGATAACAGTGTGATTCCAGCAATGTCACATGGAGTGGGAGAAAATTCTCTTAAAAAGTACAGAAAGAAATGACACAGAGCACCAGTAGCTTATTATTATTTTACGGAAAGCATATATTGAGTAAGCACTAAATTTTGTTAAGAAATAAAATTTATATGATGTTGAGAAATACAACTGCACAAAATTTCATTTTAAACTGTTCTCGGCAGAAAATGAGAAAGCTAAATGAAAGCTCAAGTGACTTGGGTATGAAGGAGTTTTAATCATGGTAAATATTCATCCAATTATGTCAATAATTATTTTGAATGTTAATGACTTAAATACATCAATTATAGGACGGAGATTGCCAAAGTGAATTAAAAAAAAAAAAAAAACAAGAAAAAAAATTTAATAAGCCAGGAAGGAAAGGAAGGGGGTGGATTCATCCAGGTGACCATTTTTCCATTTTTGCATCAGTGAGTGGACCAACTGGGGTGTGCACACACAGGAAATAGTATTTAACCCTAAGAAAGAAACTGTAATATATGTCATACCAGGGATTAGTTTCACTATTACAGCAAGTGAAATAATTCAGTCAGAAAAGTTTGCTATTAAATTATTCCACTTACATGAGATATTACAGTAAATGGCCATAAAGACTGGGAGGAGGAAGGGAAAGCACTGTTTCATGGCTATACACTTTCAATTGGAGATGGGAGGAAAGTTCTGGACATAGATGGTGATGTAGTGATGATAGTATCTCTCTCACACACACAGAGGGAGAGAGAGGATGTGAAAATATTCAACACCACAAAACTACATTTAGGATTGAATACATATAAGCTATATTATATGCCCACAAATGCATAAAAATAGAAAAGAGCTGAGTTACTAAATGATGTTAATTTCAGAAAATGATGGCGTCAGGCAAGGAAGATGCTCAGAGATGAAGCACATTGTCTAATGATAAACAGGTCAATTTTCCAAGAACACATATAAATCTAATCATGTATGTATCTAACTACTGTGTGTCAAAATGTGCAAGGTAAACTCTGGTAGAATCAAAAGGAAACAGAAAATTCCACCATTGTAGCTGACAATTTCAGCACTCCTGCCAGTAATTGATAAATCAAAAGGGTTGAAAAGCAGCAGGAATGTGGATGACCTGAGTCACACTATCAATCAATCTGATTTAATTGACATTTGAAGAAAACTCTATCCAACTACAGAATACATGTTATTTTTAAACTCACATGGAGCATTCACAAAAAGAGAACGTATTTTGAACCATAAAATAAAACACGATAATAACTTTAAAAGTATATAATTAATATGAAATATATTCTAAGAGCAAGCAAGAATTAAACCAAAAATGTTTTTAAAGTACGTGAAAAATATGTGGAAACCAAACAGTACACTTTCAAATGAACCATGGGTAGGAGAAATCCCAAGAGATAATGATCAAATTTTGAACTAAAATGAACAAGTTTAAAATTAAAATTTGAAAAATACAATTTAAACAGTTCTTAGAGAGTAAGTCATGACATCAAATATCTTTGTATTGTATTTAAAAAAACCCTTAAGGATTTTACATTTATCTAAAATTACATATAAGTCATAAAAGTATATTTGTGTACACACACACACACACAAACACACACACACACACACACACATCTTAAATGAAGTTATGCCACTTGAGCTGACAATGCCTTCCACTAGAGCCACCGACCATCTAACAAACCCCCCAGTATCAGACATAAGATAATGATGTGAGAAGTCCCTCTGCATGCTGGGAATATTTTTTATTATCATTGGTTAATAAAGAAGGTGAGTTGGCCAATAGCCCAGTCAGAATAGAGCTAGACAGGAAATCCAAACAGATATGGAGAGAAGGAATGTGGAGTCAGGGAGATGACATGTAGTCCCCAGAGGAATAAGATGCGAGAATTTTAACGGTAAGCCATGGCTGTGTGGTGATACACACATTAGTAGAAATCGGTTAATTTAACTGTGAGTGCTAGTCAGTAATATGCCTGAACCATTGGCCAAACAGTTTGTAATTAACATTAAGCCTCAGAGTGTTTATTCAGGAACTGGTGGGGTGGGGTGGGGTAGGAAAAGAAACTTCCCATTATAACTCTTTTCTAGTTGTTTGTCAGGATTATGTAGTACAAGAGAATCCCAAAATAATAGAGGCCCTTGCTGTTGTCTGTGGTTCCTCTCGGAGGTTGAGTGTGTGAGGACACCACACACTCAGATACAGGACTTCGAGGATTTGAGCTGCTCCTTACATGAAAGCTTCCATCCTGAGGTCTAGCTTTTATAGTACCAAAAAGTACTCTGTAAGCTACCAAAGGAAGGATGTGAGGAATAAAACACCACAACAACCATGGCGAAAAAGTGGTACTCATACCCCAGTCAACAGCTTTCTAATTGGACTTAAGGCCTGTTCAATGTGGGGGAGGGGGCCCTTCCTGGTACTGGGAACCTAGCCACTTTCTAGGGTTAGTGAGGTCCTAGATTGTAGGGAAGAGCTTAATACTACCAATTTGATAGACTAGCACAGTTCCTAACTGCATCCTAAAACATATTCTTATGCCCAGAGATCAGTGTAGCTCTCACCACTCACCAAAGAAGTGTCTTTTGCAGAAGATAGAGACAAATAGTGAAAACCACCACTGATCAGGATGTGCCTAGCCCCTGCGATACAACTACAACACAATAGAGAACTTTGGTAAACAGTAATAACTTCATCCCAGATGAAGATTAGTCAGGGGCATGTCCTACTGATCAAATGTACCTTTCATATGGGGGCGGTGGTTAGGAACAGCAATCTTTTATTCTGGTGCTTTTCCTCTCAAAGGCCCAGAATCATGAGAAAGTTTAATCATAAGAAAAATGTAATTGAAGAATAATCTACAAAATCCATGAGTACCATTTGTGAATATCCTCCATACCATCAAGGCCATCAAGAACTAAGTAGTGTCTGAGACATTACCAGAACCAAGATAAAACAAGGTGTAGTTACTAAATACAATGTATTCTAGATGAGTTGGTGGTCCCATCTCATTTTGTGAATTATTTTTTAAAGGCTAAAACTACTCTAAAATGATAGGATTTTGTAAGGAGGTAAGGGGAGGGAGGGGGAAGGGGGAGAAACTGGTGTGCAAGTGTGTGGGTTCCAGAGCCAGGGATGATTCTTCCCCGATGTACTCCTTTGCTTCCTCATATATTCATATTCTTTCTCTCTCTCCCTCCCTCCTCTCTCTATTCTTCTCTACGCTCTTTTGTGCTACAGTTTCTGGATTCAGGTAGAATTCTGGCTAAGAAGACAATTGGAAAAGGTCAAGTGTGAAGGTAGAAGAACACAGAATAAGATTTTTCTGCCTGGCACCTCCTTCATGTTAGAAACACTAGCATATGTCCTTGGTTGGTAAGCCATAATGACTACACCATCATACTGGTTTCCATAGGTCTTTCTGGCCCATCTGAAGCAAGGAAGAGAGGGAGGGAGGTGGGGGGTTGGGGGTGGAGGAAGGGAGGAGAAAGAGGGAGGGAAGAAGGAAAAGAGAAGGAAGCAACTGGATTCCACTTACCCCAGTAACCCAGTTTGTGCATACCATCTAATTCCTTCTGAAACCTATGTTGAAATGATGATATTTCCTGATGAAAGCAACAGGATAATAAGAGGGTAATCTGTAAGAAACACCACGAACTTCTACAAGTATCTAGTTTAATTGTTTTTGTGCACAAACCAAGAATCATAGTTCCTTTCTCAAAGGCCATGACAATTTCCAATGAAAACCAGATCAGAAGATAAACCACCAAACACATTTCTCCATCTTTTCTTATGTCCTCCATGTTTAGCAGAGGTGGGGATGGTATTGTCTTTGCGAGGGCACTCTGGGTGGAAGTTTCTGCAGGGCATTTCAGGCAGATGTGGAAAGAGGACAGAAGTGACTGCAGCAGAGAAATGGAATCTAAGAGCTCTAGAGGCTGAAGAAGGGATCCAGTGCCTCCCAGGAAGCGCAACTATGAGCAAAGAAGTGGAGGAAGCCATGTTCAACTATGGGTGTTGGCTCGCGTTCTCAAAGAAAGAAACAGATTGTGTTCAAAAAGAAGGTAAGTTGTAATTTATTCCTAATTTTTAAATATTTCTTTTATTCTTGTTGTATGTGGGCAAGTGCATGTAAATACATTTGCCCACGGAAGCTAGAAGAGGAGTTCAGGTAGCTTGGAGCTAGAGTTACAGCAGATTTTGAGCCACTGAGCTGGGAACTGAACTCAGGTACTCTGAGCCCTCTTGAGCACCAAACCATCTCTCCAGCAGCTCACAGCTTCTCATGATTTAGAAAATATTTGCCCTTGTTTGACTTCTCAACAACTCTGGGAAACAGGTACTTTTAAAAGCATTTGTAGAAGAGAAACACTGTTGGGGAAACCTTAGGAATCAAGACATATGTTCACTTCTGAGCTAAAAAGGAGGAGGAGACACCGGCCGACAGAGCAAGACTGCTCAGAGTAGACATCGATGGAGGTAATCTGCTTGATGTCTGAGAGGGTTGAAGAATGGATAGTAATATTTTCCTTCTCTCCTATTCTCTCCAGCTTGCAAAGCACTTAGGCTGAAAGTGGATCTGGGACTCTTAGGAACCCTGACAGATGAACAAATTAGGGTTTTGATATTCATACTTCACTTTGATATTCCAGGAGCACTCTTCAATCCACTGGGAGCCAGAAATCCCCAGTGGGAGGCCTTCAGCAGCCTCATAGCCCAGTGTCCAGTGCTTTTCAATAACCAGGGGCCCTCATTTACCTTCTCAGCAAATAAAGTTCCCCACTTTCAGGCTTCTCAAATACCAGGCTCCTCAGTATATCATTTTTCCATTTGCAGTAACTTGAGACAGACAACTTTTTGTCACACCCAGAGGGGTTCTTTTTACTTCAATTATATAATAGGTTTCCTGGCATTTTTGTCCCCAAATGTAGGTTAAAAAGTGCTTGCTAAAATTAACTTCTGTTATTCTACACTCATGGGGTTTTCTGGGGAAGGGCTGTCCACTTAAAATAGCTTCTAAGGGAACTATTCAGGACACTTGTAACTTTAGGTTTTATTAAATGACACAAGCTGCTGATGTTGGTGTTCCCTGACATGTAACGGAATCTCATTTGATCAGGAAAAAACTTGTTCCCTATGTTGTTGGTAAGGTAATGGGACTCTGTGGCCAGGCTACGCTGACATTTTAGCAATCTGGATTGCTGGGGCTTGGTTGAGTGCAGTGCAGTGTGGGAAAATCCAAAGATGAATGAACATGGCATTGTGGTGGAGACGGTCTGACTAGGGCTAAAGGGCACTTGAGGATTTGCACCTGAGATCCCAGCTTTGTGTATCCAGGAAAAGGAAGAAAGAAGGAACAGATCAGAGGCTGTCCTTCCCACCCTTGGGTAAGAGCCTGTGGTTTGAAATGTTCAAGCTCACAGTGGCACACACTCTTCCACACTGATGGCAAAGCACACATTATACACACCTGGTTTACAAAAGGTATCTCAGTTTACAGCTCACTCCTAGGGATTGGCCTCTAGTGTGTACGTGTGTGTGTGTGTGTGTGAGAGAGAGAGAGAGAGAGAGAGAGAGAGAGAGAGAGAGGGAGAGAGAGGGAGAGGGAGGGAGAGGGAGGGAGAGGGAGAGAGGAAAAGAGAGAGAGATTGCACAGTTAAACTTGAACCTGGTTTCCTGGATTGCTTATAGTATATTTTGGTGACTAACTCCCAACAGAATCAACTACTGTCCCTTGTCACCCATGAGATGTGATCAGTGCCACTTATAGTCCCCTTGTATGCCTGTTATGGTGATTGACCATATTTCTTCCTCTATAGCTACTGTTATCACCCTTTCACTGCCAAGACACCAGAGTATCAATCCTGTCTGGGCACTGTACTGAGAGCCATTTGAATGACCACTGATGGAGGACTGGCACTGCTGAGATCAGTGACTCCTAGCAAAACTGGCTCTGCTTGGAATCCCATGGATGGAGCAGACAAGAGCACAGTGCTCTGTCTGCTCTTGATAAGATACCATTTCCCTTTTCCTTCTCTGCCTGAAACTCAAGGTTGCAGCTCTGCCACTATCAATTTTTGCCATGAGCCATGAGAAATAATTCTGTCTTATTGCTTCTGGTGGTCACTACTCCATCCCCATGTCCTCCTTTTGTGTTTTTCCTTTATTGTGCTCTTTAGCACTTCAGTACCCATCACCATATTTATTTGTATTTGCAAACACTTTTCCAAGGGGTCTTCTCTTTTTTTCCTTCAACCCAAACATAGGACTCTGCTGCAGACACTCGCTCTCTTGCAGTATCCCCTGAATGCAGTAGCCTCCCCTCTTTCCGCCCTTCACCCAATGCCATAGATGAAGCCCTCAGTACCAGATCACAGCAACAACCTCCTCGCTTAATGCTTCCCAGAGAAACCTCCATGCTGTTTGACACCACACCAGCTCTACTGTCTCTTGTAGCTGTCTCACACATTCCCTAATGGGAACTATAACATCTCATCTTCTCAGCTCACTCTTTCCCATAGTAATAATATATATTCAGTCATGCTGCCCAGACATTGAACAACCCCCAACACAGGCACCTTGAAATGTGCATCCATTATTGTTTTAATCATGTCATCAAATATACTTCATCTCCACTGTCCCTGTTTTAATTATACTTAAACAAATCTGAAACCTAGTTGAATGGATCTCTGTGTATGTCTGTCTGTCTGTGTGTGTGTGTGTGTGTGTGTGTGTGTGTTATCTGTCTGTCTGTCTGTCTATCCTTCTGTTGTGCTTTCTCTCTCATTCTCCTTTAACTCTCACTTTCTCACTTTGTTTCCAATTACAATTCATGATCAATGAGTTCAGAAGGATTGGTAAAGTTGTTCAGCAGTCCCAGGAAGTCTCTCTTCCTCACACTTCTCTGTCTTCAATCACTCATTCTTTCTCATTCTTAGCTGATGGTTTGTTTTCATATTTAACTATATACAAACATAGCAGGGTGTGTGTGTGTGTGTGTGTGTGTGTGTGTGTGTGTGTGTGTGTGTAAATTAAAGGTAGAAAAGGTTGTCCATTACCTTTTACCATCATCTTTACCAGTCCATCCTCTTCTGTGTCAATGTATGCTGCTTTCCCTCTATTACTCTGAGTGAACTGGTTTTCTCAATTCTATTTTAAGCAGGGGCCCTCCATTGTCTTCTCAGGGATAATTTTCTAATGGTGGCCCATCTCCCCTGCATCACACAAGTGCCCTCTCTCCTGGATCATTCCTAACAGCAAATAAACATGATGATAATAATTAATATATTTTAAAGTATCTTGTTACCTTTCACTAAATTTAAAGGTTAATTTCTCCCTTGATCCCACATATCTCTCCTGTTGTTATCCCATGACTTCAGCTCTTTGCAGCAACATTCTCCCAGGGAGATTTATACTCTTGCTCTCTACAGTCCTTTCTTAGCCTCCCCTTAATATATGCCAATTGGTCTTTTAACCAAGGACTTAACAGTCAAGGTACCTATGATGTTGGTAAAACAAAAAATTTCTCAGTTGTGATTTCATTCATCCCATCCATAGTACTTGACACATTGACCATTCCCCTTGCTTGAAATACACCAGCTATCTGTTCTCCACTATTCTCTCAGTGTGGCTATTCCTTTTCTCTGCCCAGCACTGAATACTCCTCACCCTGCATCCCACAACACTGAATACTAAGAGTTCAATTCTCTCACTCCCCTTTTTTCTGCCTTCATTCACTCTCAAAAAATGACCCACTACAAAACTTCTCACACCTCTGTAAATAATGAAGATTTCTAGCTTCATCTTGGAAGTTTCTCCTAATACTCAGATTTCTATATCCAATGTCCCACTTAAAATATGAACAAAGGAATTATTGATTCATCCAACTAAGCTTTTATTCCTAGTAGGTGGCTACATCAGTCTTTTAACTGTTGGGTACCAGAAGCATAATGTCATACATCTGTCAGCAAGTGCTGCCAACTCTATTCTAAAGGTCACACAGCATCTGACCACTCCTCTTTCACTGCACCTCAATACTTGGAAGCCATCACCATCACATTCTCCTGTTTCTATGTTCTCTCTCTTTTCCTACAGCAGAAACCCATTCCACAGCAGCTAGTGTGATCTTAAAGCTTAATTTTTTATTTTTTTGTCTCTCCTATGACCCAAACTCTTTTATAAATTTCTGGGTTGACCAGTTGGCCAGTGTTTAAATTACCAATTAGTCCCTGTATCACTTGAATTTTCCCACACCTCTCCAACTGAAATCAAGGCAGGCCCCTTTAGGATTTCAACTACATCCCTGTCAGAGAGCTGCTGAAGTGCTCCAGCTGGTGAAAGTACTGTCATAAGAAGTACTGAATACTCGGTGGCTGCCTTACCATGTCCTTTCTCTTTTTAGCATTTTATTTTCTTCCACTGAAGCTATTGGCATTATCCACACTTGCTTTTATAATAATCTTCTGTTCTTTTGAATGGAAATGATACAGAAGATTTGCCTATCTTATTATGCTGTAGAATAACCAGAATAGTAAGCATAACTGCAGAGTAGAATTAAAAGTATTGTAGAATACTGCTTCCCACTTGATGAGTGCTCAATAAATATTTATTAAATAAGAAATTGAGAAATTCTTAAAATAGGGTAAAATTTTATAGTTTGTTTGAATAAATGAGGACACTTTGGATATTAGAAATTAATGAGAACCTTGATCTTCAAATAGATTAACTCACAATATAACTTCCCTTCTGCTGAAGAGTGAAAAAAAATCAATGAGATGTCAGGTACAGTTAATGACATCAACATTAAAAGTGGGACCATTTTCAGAGAAAACAAGAGATAGAGATTGAGAGGGATGCAAGGTGAGTACAGTGAGAGACAAAGAGTAAAGGATTGAAGTAGGGGAGTCACAAAAGAAAACACGGGAATAGAGAGGTTTCTCAACAGAAAGTCAGTTATAGAGAGAAGGAGTGAGGACCAGTGGCCTGGAAATGAATTTGAGAAAGTAGAAAAAGAGAGAAGATTGCAAAGCAGACAGTCATCTCTGATAACCCACCTTACATTAATTTAAGATAATACACCATTAATCTTCATGCACAGTCTTTAATTGCAGAATCTTTCATCAGCCTCGCTGTCTACAGCACCTGTCATTGGAGACACTCTATGGCTTTGTTGTACTGTTGTCATTTCTCAAGCTAATTAGAGGGCTGTTGCATTGAGGTCCCTTCAGTGTGGACCCATTTAAACTTTGATGTTGTCAATGATGTTCCTGCAACAGACGTCACCTACTTAGAATTTGGAGATTTCAAAGGATAGATTGTTTAAATTCCTAATTAAATATCCCCACAATAGTCACAACTTTCTTAATATCCTTTAGCAATCCCATAATCCATCCTGCATCTGTTGCACAGTCGTTAAACCCCAAATATATGTGTTTAACATTCAATTGGGTGCTTAATGATCTTACCTTAACTTGGTCTATTAAATTTAAAGAGATGTGCATAATATGTTATTGCACATTAATTATAAATATCCATTGGCTACTAAAATTATATTCCAAAAGGGTTAACACCTATTGCTAGGTTTGGATAAGTTCTGCCTAATTTCTGTTTTCTTCAGAAAAAGGAAAAAAAAAAAAGAAAAGAAAAAGATTGCTGATAAAGAAATGATGAGAACAGCCTCCTATTGTCATGGACCAGTCCAAGTCAGCTGCAGATCTTCATTTTAACCCCTTCTAGAGTTACAACAAAATGGTATTAGTATCTCACTTTTATAGCACTTACTGTATTTCAAAGAATTTCACTAACTATTGTTGCTTCTCCACTTCCAGAAACCTTGGCTTTGTACAAGAAATATAATTGCTTTTGTAAGAGATGAAAGCATTGGAGGGACTTACATGCTATCCTCACAGATAACTTAGTAACCTGTCACAGTTCATCTTGATTGTCAGTTTGAATGGCTCAAGAACCATTGAAGAGACATGGCCTTGGATAGGTTTGTGACAGCATTTCCAGGAAAGATTTTCCTGAGAGGAGAAGACTTCCCCCCAGAACATACAGCGACTTCAGGCAGCGGCCCAGATATAAAGAAGTCCTAGGAAAAGCAGTGTTGCCTACCTGCCTCTGCTTCTTACTGGTCACTGTATTCATCCTATTGTTGTTATGGCTGCTGCTGCTATTGTATCAGAGCTCTGTAGATGGAAGTTTCTTGACCTGCCCAGTTCTGCAGTTGTTCAGTTGCAAATAAACACACAGAGGTGTATATTAGTTATAAATTCTCTGGCCTATTGCTCAGGCTTATTTTACTAACAAACTCTTACAACTTAAATTAACTCTTAATTCTTATCTATGTTTAGCCATGTGGCTTAGTATCTTTTCTCAGTAAGCCATTCTCATCTTTCTTCCTCTGCATCTGGCTGGTGATTGCATCTCTGCATTTCTTCTCAAAATTCTCCTAGTCTGGTAGCCCCACCTATACTTCCTGCCTGGCTACTGGATAATCAGTGTTCTATTAAACCAATATGAGTGACAAATCTTTACAGAGAACAAGAGCATTATCCTACATCAGATCCCAGCTTCTTCAACCTTCCAATATGGGCAGAAGGTCAATGGCTCTCTAGGAATCTTTCAGGACTTCCGAGTCAGTCTGGGACTGCTAAGAGGCAGATCCATGAGCTGGGCAGCCACTGGATTCTCATTTTGGTTGACCATTTGGACAGCCAACCTTGAGCAAGTGAGCCATGTAATATATACAATCTAAACACTCTGACTAATACAGTACTGAAAAGGAGATGGAGACCATGTAGGTAGCTTTGCTTTGGGTAGATAAAGGGTCTTTCCTCCTGCAGTCCTAAAGTACAAGGCTGATACCCCCCCCACCAGCATCATGGGTCTCCATCCCTTTAAATTTGCTGACTCTTCTTCCTCGTCCAACATAATGAAGGGTATAAGCATCTTCTCTGTATTTTCCCAACTCTCACCTGGACCACTTGTTGATCTGTCTATACATGAGACTTTAGTTTCTAGTTGACAGAACAATGTCTGGGTTAGCACAATTTACGTACATACTTACTAAAACCCATCATGAGGAATAATTCTAGAATGTTTCTTCCCTAATGCATGCTGTATGGTCTATCCCGCCCCGAGCACTCTTATCTGATGCATGATGTGATAATTAGTGGCAAATAGTTAATTAAGTATGGATTAATAATAGTTGTTGACACTTCCCTCAACCTTTAGGGTAAGTTCTGTGCAGATGTTAGGGGTGTGTGCCACCAGTAGAGTTGCCTCACATGATTGGGTTCAATCCCCAGCATCAAAATGTATGAAATAAAATTCGGGGAACCATCTTCTTTTATACTGAGTCTTTGATTTATCCTTGAGTACTGTTTTTGTTTTGTTTTGGTGTTTTGGTAATTTTCTTTCTGTTTTGAAGCCTGTGTTGCGGGGGGAGCTCTGAAACTCCTGTGGGCCTTCCTTCTCTCAATAATAAAACATGACTGATAACAAGAGCCGGCAGCCTTCCAAGTGACTCCCTTTGTAGAAAATCCCCAAACACATTCAACTTAAATTTAAGCAGCCACATTTGAAACAAAGAGAGATCTGTAACAAATGCCCCCCTGCTCTGTTTTCTAATGATCTCCAGAGACAGACTATGTCTGTGTGAATCCTCTTCAGCCTTGTCACATCCTCTCACAGATCTGATCCTGCCTCTTTGTGTCAACCTTGGCGTTGTCCTCTTTGGGCATAGAGCAAGGCTGAGCAGTGTGGTCTGGGATTCTGGCTGGCTCTGTGGCTGGAGGACAGCTTTGAAACACAAAGAGAGCTTGTGTATGCAACAGAACATACTTTGATGGGATATGAGATTGTTTTCACTTGACTGGACTCTCTCAGCTCACACCAGGCTTCTCCTTTGCTGTCTTTCCTCTGTTAGATTAGGAGATGGGGAGTCCGTATCTGGTTTTCTCTTTGCTTTTGTCTTGATATGAGACTGAGACTCAGACTCAATCTCATTGTGCCCCGTCTTTTCAACAGCCCAATGACTACATAACTTACCTTACTGTATAAGAGAGTCAGTGGAGAAATGTACTGAGAAAGGCTTTGAAAGGGTTTCTGTCACATAGGCAGAGAAAAATAGGGCCCCCAGGTAACTAGACACTAAACATCCTATCTTCAGATATATCTGAGGTTTGGGGAGAGAATTCGCTAAAAGTGTAATGATTCAGCTTGCATGTGGGTACCACCACCCAATGGGCTGTGGATTAGATAGGATAAAGGGGAACAAATAAGGGAATCCAACAGTGAAGGCCACATCTTCATTTCTCCTTCCCAGCTGTCACGTAATGAGTAGCCTCCTTTTCCACATACTCCTGCAACCATGGTGCTCTACCAGCCTCAGTCCCCCAATGGAGCCAGCCTACCACATATTGGAGCCTTTCAAACTGTGAGCCAAAAGACATCTTCTTCCCTTATTTATTTACATAAGGAATTCTGTCATAATGACAAATAAATGAGTAACAATACAATATCCATATGCACTTAAAAAGGCTGGCATTATTTAAGTATACATCATATGAGGACTATGTGTGTGTTAAATGGGCCTAAACCTATGACAATTAAATGAATATTATGGGAAAGTTCCTAAATTTAGAGGAAGACACAGACACGCATGAATTCCAGGAGGGGGAAAAGAGATTGTATCTTGAACACACACACACACACACACACACACACACACACACACACACATCACTTTTCTCTGTCTCTACTGAGTGGTAACCCTCCTCTTTCTATGAAGTGTGACATAACAGAAAGAGCGCTGACCTGGGAGATAAGGGAGGTGGGCTTTAGTCCCAGCTCTGTCACTCACTAGCTGTGTAACTTCAAGCAAATCATTGACTTTCTCTGGGGCCTCCACTTTCTCAGCTGTGAAATGAGGAAGCTGGTCATCGGGGCCTGGGGTCCCTGATAGCTCTAAAGCTCCTGTACTTCTGTCCTCTCTCTCCTCTCCCTCTCTATCATGCAAGTTGCAGGTTGTGGTTTAGTTGGACTAAGTACATAGTCACCAATTAGGAGCAGGATTACACAATGTGTTTGTCAGAGGCCAGGCTCAGTGTGACCTGTTCTTAGAATCACTCCCACTGTGTAACCATTTCTGCTTGTCCATACATAGCTCAAAGAAATGACTCAGAACCCTAAGTGAGAAAGAACAAGGTAGGACAGATAGGAAAACTGAAAAACACACTCCACAGTTTTGACAGTGGTATCTACCTGCTGTTAAGCGTGCTCTGTTAATAGGTATGCTAACCCCACAATGGTGTCTAGAGCATGAAGCCATACAGGTCATTGTTCTCACTATTTCAAAAATTCTTGGACGTGCATTTTTTGAGTCATACTGTTTACTACTTATGGAAACTTCAATTCTCTTCCACATCTTCGCTGCTCTAACTTTCTGCTGTTAGAGCAAGGAAGTCTCATCTGCCATATCCGTCACTCTCTAATTTCTTACAACTTGAAGCTTTTAGATCCTATACTGTGCCTTATGCTAATCACTTGCCAGTGTGGGGATTTAGGTTTTATCACAAGTTCTATTTTAATTAAAATGATCAATTTCATTTGCCAGTTGAAACTGTCCCAAGTCCATATGTACTTGCTATTGTTTACTCCTTTCACTATCTTTGCAGAAAAGTTCAGTTTAGCTTTATATCCTATGCTGTTTACCTTGCATAAAAGGAAAAATCATGGGACTGGAGAGATGGCTCAATGGTAAAGAGCACTGGCTGCTATCCAGAGGTCCTGAGTTCAATTTCCAGCAACCACATGGTGGCTCACAAACACCTATAATAAGACCTGGTGTCTTCTTCTGGTGTGCAAATGTACATGCAGGCAGAGAATTGTATACACAATAAATAAATAAATCTTAAAAAAAAGAAAAAAGAAGAATATAAGCCAGGAAAATTTTAAAACTGGTTATAAACCCCTTTGCTAGAAGGCATTGAGAAAGGTTTATGGCAAAATATTCTTGGACATCACTAGCACTCTTTTGAAGGGAATTATAAATTGTAGATTACCATACTGTTCTAACTGATACTATTTAATAATTCAGAATCTAAATGTGGCTTCCATAGAGAGAACCCTGACTTGATAAGTTGTCCCTTCTCCCATGGATAATTACCATGCTGCAGCCTTGCACTGCTAAGGCATGGTACACATTAGCTGCATATTTCCCATTTCCCACCCAGACTTCTGCATAGACATGTCAAAGAGAAATCAGATGACAGCCTGTAGCAAGGCCTTCCTTACCGGTAAAAACTTGATAGGAGATTTTTCCCACCACAGGCCAAGAGTCCAGCCCTCAAGTTTAAAGTCTGAAAACTCAATTTTACCAGCCCATCTAAAGGTCATCAAACACCCAGACTCAATCAAAGTAAGACATCTGCATTCACCAAATCTACACACTGGAATATCAATTCACCTGGAGTAGTAGATATATATGGAAATATCATCTAAATTGCAAATTCAGCCATGTTATTCCTCTGCTTAGCATTTTCAATAGCTTCTTCCTGCCTACAGGATAAAATTCAAATTGCTAATAAGGTAACTCCTGGAATAACCTCCTTCCAGCTTATCTGATCTCAAGCCTCCCTCACAGCCAATGATATAAATGTTCTCATTTTCTCCAAATACACTGTGTCCCAGTGTCCTGCTCATACTTTCAGTATGTTCTCTGACTCTTAACCACAGTGCCCACTCCATTATAGCACCTAAATCCTTGATTAGTGTTTCTATTTGCCATATTTTGAGGATACATAGAGGTTTTTTTTTTTCTTAACCTAATATGGCCTCATTGACTTTTTCAATCACAATCCGGGTAAGGTGTCTTCCCTCTGAACAGCTAACCTTGGCTTTGTATAACTTTATAACAGTTATCTCATGCACGTATGTGTGTCTGTGAGTGTGCCCGGATGCATTCATGTACTCACAGCATATTTATGTCTAGTCCATTGTAGCTATTTGTAATGTCTTCATGTGTGTATATGTGCACATGCATGAGTGTGCACATGCATGTGGGGGTCAGAGATCAATACTGGGTTTCTTCTTCAGTTGTTATCAGTCTTATATTTTTGAGACAAGGTCTCTCACTGAACTTGGATTTTACCAGTCCAGCAAACTGACTGGCTATCAACCCCTAGAGGTCTTTCCATCTCAGCCTCATCGCACTGGGGTTATAGACGTTTGCTCTCACACACAGCTTTTTGAAATGTGTGCACATTTTCTTCTGTGCTTTCTCAACTAGTTCATAAGCCTCTTGAGAACTGGAACCATTCATTTTACCCTTGTAACCTTGGTGCCAGAGTCCCAAGGACTTGGGGGTACTTAAACATGTCTGCTAAAAAAGTGACTAGTTCTTCTACAGGTTAGACAATTTAAAAGCTAAATCATGGGTCAGAGCACTGTTTGATGGTAACAGATTTAGGATGAGATTTTTCTAGATCCTTACAACATCAGCTTTTATCAAGACATAATAAGCAATTGAAATACCTTTCTCTTCTCTATGGATGCTCCTGTTAGCATCCCAGTGCCCTTTACTTCTGTGCAAACCACCATCTATTTTGGCTCTACAGGCTCCTTTATTTTGGTATTATGCATCATTATCACAGATGGCTATCAGTGGTTATTATATTTGGATCTTTCATTTGTGGGGATCAGTTGCATTTCAGTGCTGAAGCCCCATGCTGGCCATCCTGATTAGAATGAGAAACACTGTGGTCTTTACCTAGATATTGAGTTCTCTCACTTCCTCTAGACAGACATTGGAGTCTCTTAATCTCATCACCAGGACAACATTAGCAACTGTTGGGAGTCAGTTTCTTGGGCCAACAGATAATTTTACCTGTAATATGTTCAAGTTTATTAGCTTCAGTTGCAGCTACTGACTTCCACCTGATCTGTCCCCTTTTTCTGAGGTGCATTAAATCTCCCATGTCTACTTGAGCCCTGGCCTTCTTAAAAATAGCTTCTAGACAAACATACTTTATCACAACAGGCCCTGTCAGTACAAAAGATCTCCACAAGTGTTTTTTTCTAGGTTTCAGTGCTCCAGAGAAGGCGAGCATGGGAGAAGGGACCCTGTGGTAAATCCCTGGGAAAGATGTAGCCTTATCTGCTGACAATGGCTTGCCCCCATAGGAAACCTCCAAGCTTGCTTGGCACAGCCTGGCCTATATTGGCTCACCATGCTGTTCAGATAGCCTTCCTAGGGAAGCTGGCTGTGCTTCTTGTATTCGTTTATTTTAAACACAGTGTCTTCTCCTCATCCCTTGATGCCTATTGTATTGTTTAATTGCTACCCTCTGCCTAGCGGTTGCCAGCATGATGTGCTGTGAGACCAACACATACAATGCAGTGTGTGCTTGGGGGGACTGACAAGCCCAGCTTCCAAACCGGATTTTCAAAGGGAGAGACCAGTGAAACCCATTGTCAAGAAAGTGATAATTTCTGTGCCATGCAATTATACCCTTTAAAAAATATACCTCTGGTGCACTATCCTGCCAACAGTTTACTGACGACGAGGAAACAAAACCAGCAGTTGATGCTAGAATGGCTATCGAAACCCTATAATCATCTTAAAAATAGATTTATATAAGGAACCTGCTTGTTATGAGTGTGGTTTTATAATGTATTTCAGAAGGAAAAATTCTCTTCACAACTTTAGCCATTCAAGCTTCTATTTTCAATACTGTAGACATTTGGGTTGATGGGAGGTGGAGGAAGTGAAGAAGGGAGAGAAACAACATGAGCAGTCAGGGTTATTGTTTTTGTGACATGCTTATCCTCAATTCACCCATCCACTACACTTTCACTCCTCATACCACCATCATTAGGGGAATAGCTGCTCACTGATTGTGCCCACCAAGAGACATAAAAGCAAGCCCTGTCACCACAGCTACTGATTCACAAATAACCATAGGCCTAAGTTTCCCTTTAACACATGTCCCCCTCAGTCTATGCATGACTCTTCAGTACTCTCCCACCATGTAAGCACAAATAGTACACATGGTTATACCTTTCTCAGAGAGGCTCATCTTCAATAAAAACTTCAGGGATATGCCAACAAATGTTCTCTGCCCCCTTTCCCAGGCACTTGCACATTAAAGTGGTAAGCATCTTCCAAAATCTAAGGAGAAGTACTGGAAAGATGGCTCAGTGGTTAAGAGTATATATTGCTTTACTAAAGGACTTGAGGTTCAGTTCCCAGCACCCATATCATGTAGCTTATAACCACCTCTCTATCACCAGGTATTCTGCCTTTCTCTTCTGACCTCAACAGGTAAATGTACTCACATGCATGCACACACATAACTAAAAGTAAAACACTTTTTTTAAGTCTTAGGATACGTTATCAGATTACAAAGGACATGCTGACCTTATCCTATGCAGTTAAGAAGGCTACTTGGAGTATTTTCATGTACTTGTAATGTGCTCAATTCAATGAATAGTGTCTAATTGATTTGAAAAGAGCTGTGTGGCACATGGTTGAGGTTAAGAATAGATCATTTGAGTTGGAATCCAGGCTCTTTACTTGAGACTGTGTTTTTTTCCCCATCTCAGTCTCCCATCTGTAAAGTTGGAGCTTAAATAGTTCCCCCTGTGAAGAGTTGACATAAAGCTTAATGAGCCAGTAGACACAAAAGTTCCAGAATGTCCAGTACAATGCAAGTGCTTTATAACAATGCTGTCTGCTGCCATAATGGTTGCAACAGTCAGAGGATCAAGCTTACAAGTTGAATATTTCTTACATTGATTGATCCATAAAAACTCAAAGAACTTTCTGAAATAATATTGGGGGATTTTATAACACCCTTTAGAAGAAAGTATATCTTTACAGATACCCTGTTTTCCCAGAAAAAAAATACCAAAGTATGATGTGTTCAAAATGACATGACCAATTGCTTCTCTATAGGAATAGCCTTAAATATTGAATAGATGGTGGAAAAGGAGAAGGGAATATCGAAAATTAAATAAAGAACCTGAAATAACAGAATGAATGGAAAAGAATAAAACCTAAGTTTAAAAACAAGACACTAACAAACACATATAACACAGTGACCCACAAAATCTATATAATGGTTTCTATAAAATGAGGTTTGGGATGTAAAAAAAGAGCTTAATTTTAGCATAATTTTGGTCTAAATTGACCTGCCATTTAATGTTGTATAAATTTGGGGGATATTTATATTGTTAAATATTATGATAAATTAAGGTCAACTTTGTATTCACAGCAGGTAATATTTCACCAGGTTCAGCTCCTTTTAAGCTGAATTATTTGCCCAACCAACTCGCAGCTCTTTTCTTTTCCTCAACACCCATCATCTAGTAGTTGTTCACCGAACATTAATGAAGTGATAAAAACAGACAACAGAGTAAATCAATGAACTGCTCAGTCCTAGGCTAGTAAAGGGCTAAAATGTTAGTAGTGTGGGAACTTAGTTGACACCCCTTGGATGTGGAATCAGATGCAGGATCATGTCCCAGTTCTGACAGACACTGACTCTGTGACTTCTGCAAGGCATCCAAGACTCTATCTTTATAGCAGTGACAACACTAATTATCTCCTCACAGGACTTTTGTGGGATTGCATGAATAGAAAAGGTTGATAAAATGTTTTTTGAGCAATAAATCCATGTTCAGATGCAATGTGCCATTCTTAGCTGGGTAAATGAAAGCCTCACATTGGAGTTGGCTCACTACAGTTTGTAGCTTCAACAAGAGAGTTTGGGTGCAGGAACTGTGTTCATTTCGGAACCTTCCACTCATGCAAGGAGGAGAAGAGTGAAAAAATGGAGAGAAAATGTGGAGAAAGAAAAGAGGAAATGAGGAAGAGTGAGAAGCAAGGAGAAAGCAATTTTGCCTCCAACTGTAGTCATTCAGGGAGGGTGGGAATAAACGCTGTGGAAATGGTTTGTGAAAAATGGACAGCCTGCCCTTGATCCTGTTTTTCAGATCTCCTCACAGGGTCTGGGCTGGTATTTGGAGTGACTTTTCAATTAGCCAAGCCTCCTGAAGTCTGGGTCCAGGCTGGGAGAAGCTTGCCAGGGTAGTGGCTTTTATCTTATTCAGTCATAAGGAACATGGAAATCAATTTTTCCCAATCTCAGTTATAGCTTGAAATCCATCCTTTTTTAAGGCAGTAGGAGGATTAATCTATTGAATGGTTTTCAGGATTTTGCTGACATATAAACATTTTAAGAATACATTACAGTTTTTTTTTTCTCTTTCCCTAGCACTATTTTTAAAATGAAGCCAACTCATAGTGCCAGCCAGGAGAAGAAAGATGGCCACACATTTCTTCCCTGTGAGAGTGCAAAATCATTTTTTCCCAAAGCCTAAAGCACAAACTTAAATTCTCATTGGTTAGTACCATCCTCTTGACCAGGCGTCCCATGTCACAGGAAAGGTCCCTCTTTTCATGCAGACATTTATGACTCTGAGTAATTCAATTTAGCAGCTCCCACACACCAGAAAGCGTTCCTTACAGAGAAGTCACTCCTCTAAAGATTTGCTTTGTTACACTTAAAATGATGGTGCTGGAAGCAACCCAGTCAGCAGCAATGTTGTTTAGTAAGAGGCTGAGAGCAATAATGTCTAAAATGCTGGCTGTGGGACTGTTGACACTTAGACAGTCACTTCACAGAGGCTAGAGATATTCCCAAGCACTGTCTGCAGAGTGAACAAAAGGTATACTCCTGGGGCTGGAGAGATGTCTCAGCCGTTAAGGGCACTCACTATTCCTGCACAGGCCCCAGGTTCAGTTTCCAGCATTCACATGGGGGTTCATAACTACCAGTAACTCTTGTTTCAAAATGATTAAATGATTAGACATCCTCTTCCAGCATCCACAGTCTCCTACAAGCATAAGGTGCACACAAACTCATTCAGGCTCAAATACATACAGACAACTAAATAAGTCTCTCACTCTCTCTCTCTCTCTCTCTCTCTCTCTCTCTCTCTCTCTGTGTGTGTGTGTGTGTGTGTGTATTTCTGCATTCAAATGTATTTAGGTACTATTATAATATAATAAAAATATAATATTCAAGGAAAACATGTAGCAATAAATTAAAATGTTATTTAGTATTATAATAAATAGCAGAATATAGGTAACATTGAAATATGAGTATAACAATGGATGATCAATACAACTAGTTAGAATAAGCATATAAAAACAAAAAGTTGTTGGATACAGTATAATTTTTCCACTTACTCTAACAATATGTTCAAATGCCCAATGTCAATTAATAAATGAGGGTGAGTATAGTCTGCCAGATGTATTCACGGATCGTAATACTAAAAAGTTTTTGAACCATTGATTTATATTGCATAAATAGAAGTGAAAACAGAACTACTCAAAGGAAATAAGTTATAAAATAATTATATCATAAGCCATCACAAAGTGGGTAATGGAAACATATTGAAGGGGGTGGTAAGCCACATAACTTCTGCCTATGGTCATGGATTCGATGAACTTTGAACAGAAAGAACAAGCTAAATAGGCTCTTACTATTTCTGAAACTGTGCAGAATACACATGGGTATACCAAGAAGCTATGTGACAGTCATTTTAAGGGCTTCCTTGCATGTTTCTTCCCAGGATCCCTTGGAAGAGTTCTAATAATTATTTTCAACTGGTGACAAGGTTATGTACAAATAAAATAGTTGAACATACAGCATTCAATTTTATTCTGCCTTCCACTTCCATTTCTAGTGGGTGGCATTGGACAGACTGCTGTAACTTTGGAGACTCGGGGTATTGCGTTGGGATCTATTCAAATTTAGATTAATTTTGACTCCATGGAACAGATTAATGTCATTTGCAGTCAGTTCCATATGCAGTTAATGTATTGCTAACCATCACAGGGTAGGAACAGCTTCCAGGAATAGCCCTGTAGCTCTCTGTGCTGACCTGCTTGTTAATGAAATGAGATGCAGGATGGAAGTCTAGATGAAATAATGAATCGTTCATGTGGTACCCTGTGCCAGAGCTAGATGAGAAATAGGAAGAGACAAGATTTGAAATGTTCAAAGTCAGAAGCTATTCTCAGTAAAAAGCCTTCCAATACTCACATGTACAAATTTGTAAGCAAATGCTCCAATCTTTGCGAGGGTCATTTTGTTCAGAAGGAAGTCTGTGCATGTCCCAAACTGATGTGATTGCAGGGCAGAGGTTGCCATTATATCACCAGTCTGGAATCTACATTTTTTAAAGACATAAATCTATTCCAATACTATGAATGGTGAATGTCTGTGGGAAAGTTTTCATGTCTTAATCATCGGTTATGATTGATTTGAATATGATATGTCCCCAGGTCCTGCATTGAAGGTCTGATTCCCAGTTTGTGGCGCTATTTTGTGAAGCAATAGAAATTTAGGATGTAGGATATTGGTTGGGGAGTCAGTTTACTGGGAACAGGTCTATGGTGATATGGGATGCCATGCCCATTTTTAGAGTTCTACATTCTACTTCCATAGGGACCCATGGATTTCTCTGCTCTACCCCAGCTTTCTGTCACTCTTAAGCTCTCTGTCACAGTGGAATGACAACTCTGAAACATGAAAACCATGAGCCAGAACAAATAACTCTTCCATTTAAGGTATTCTCAGGAATCTTGGTCACAAAAAAAGTAACTGAAACACTACAAAAAAATTATAATCAACCACAGAAAAAATGACAAATGTCTTTTGGTTTCTTAAGAATAAAATTTTATTTAAGTTTTTTTCATATGTAGAAATGATCAAAAACTATAAACCAACGAATTTAAAGAAAAATGATTACAAAAATATACCTGCCAACTAATAAATCCTATTTCCATACTTCCTTATGCTGATGATACTTTATTATGGTTTGTTTGGTCATTCTGAGCAAATATTTGCTTTTAGATTTATAATTTTGGATAATTTAGAGTATTTTCTAAATGGTATAAGCCTCTGTGTCCACAAACCAAACATTAACCAGTACAGTATGGCAAGCTAAAAAATTGCTTTTCTTGTGTGTCTTTTGGCACAAATTCAGCATTAGCCTTCACCTCACTAACCGTCATTCTCAGAATTAACTACTAAGGGGTTAAAATGTTATGTTCTGAGTCAGAAAGACTGGAGTTCAAATCCAAATTCTACAACTTGCCTCATTTGTGTCTTAAAGATGTTCCCAAATATTCATATACATTTCACCATCTGTCACACTAGACCATTCTTATTGGGAATTAAGTTAAGATACATATAAAGCACTTGATAATTTACCTGATATGGAGAGTATGACAATAAATGTGATTGCAAATCAAAGGGACATATGTATACAACTATATCTATTCATACATGAGATTGGGAGTGGAGAGATGGCTCAGAGGTTAAAGGTTCTTACTTCTCTTGGAGAGGAGCAGAGCTCAGTTCCCAGCACCTATGCTGGGCTGCTTATAACCACCTGTAGCTCCTGCTCCAGGAAATCTGACACCTTCTTCTGGATTCTGCAGGGACCTAAACATATGTTCACAATCTATACTCTCTCTCTCTCTCTCTCTCTCTCTCTCTCTCTCTCTCTCTCTCTCTCTCTTAGTAGAACTTAAAACAAAATTATCCACTACATAGACATATATACTAGGAGTGCACTACTTGGTTGAGAGCATTAAAATTAGAAACTTTCTCTTTGGGTCTGAACTACTTATTTAATTTTTAGTGCTAAACAAATACTTTGCAGATCTAGTGTATATTCCTGTATGCATACTTCCAAGGGTCAGACTAGGTTGTGCAAATTGATAAATTGTGTTTATTTATTGGCAAGCCAGCACCAAATAACATGCAAATGATATGCAAGATGACATACACATTCACATCAACGACTCAGCCACTTATGGTAATAGCACTCCAATCCTTCTCTATCTGCAATGTTGGCTGTGTTGTTGTTTCATAAGTATCGATTGCTCTTGACTTTTGCTGATGCAGCCAGAGAAGTTTGTCACGAGATAGGCCAAGGTTCCAACCCTTTTGGTTTATTCTGGCCTTCATTACACTCTTACATATATTCTGGGACTTGTACCTTTTGGGTTGGAGGTCTTCCTATACCATTGCCCTCAGTATATGTAAGGGCAACTGTTGTCTTGTAAGAAGAGTGGATACTACTTAGATTACCATTAGTAAAATGACACTCAAACTTGTGCTCCAGAAATTGAACAAATACAGACCATAAAATGGAGCCTATCATTCCTTATCATCTCCAAAGAGACCTAGAATGAAATAGCATTCCTACTGGCATCTGGCAGTCAACATAAGTCTTTCCCTTTGAGCACTCATCATGTCAGGTGTCAGGATTCCCTCAGCAAGTGGATGGGCCCTGATTAGCCTTTCTCTGTGATAAACATGCCTGGATGTGGCAATCATTTCTTTCCCTGGGAATGCAATGATGATGTGATTTCCAGGGCCCTGTACTGGATGTATGAGTAGCAGAGCCATGATCCATCATCCACAATAAACTGTCTTCGTGTAGGTATTAATTTAGTCTTATGTAATATATAGAAGCGATTTGTTGGCTGGCGAGCAGAAAGCATGTGTTTAAGCAGGCCAAACCTATTTGGACCTTTCTTACACATCTCTCGAACTCGATCACATATAACATGCATATTGATGGCCGCTTCATATCAGAGGCTATTTTCCAAAATGCTTTTTTCATAGTCTTCATTACAACACAATACTGCTCTAGAGAAGAAATAGGAGATGACTATGGCTGAGCCCATCACAGCTTTCAGGTTCTTTAATTCATTAGGTAATCATAAGAATATGGAACAATGCAGTAGAATGGCTTGTTTTTCCCTATTTAATCATTCTGAATGGATGCTAATTTTCACAGGCTATTTATTAACCTGAATTTTGGCTCTTAAAGACATGCTCAGACCTCGTGAAGGCCAAAGATTTTAATTTGTACTTTAGAAAGCTGACAGGGCTCCTCCTTTTGTATTCATCTTCATTTGCTTAGGACTACAGAATAGAATAGAGCCATTCATGTGAATGTTCTGCTAACCATGAATATATATGCATATTAAATATTCCTTAAATATATTTAATAATATATATTTTAAACTTCAGTAAGATTAAAAATCTTTTAGTTTTAATATGCACTGACTACAAACATGTATTTTAATGTGTGGCTGTGTAATAAAAATGGGACTAAGTTAATTTTTTGATACTGAGTCTAACAAATTCACTTGGCATATATTTTATACCTAGAGCAAAACTCAGTTCAGACTAGCCCACCTTAAGGGTTCAGCAGCCACATAAATTGGCCATGTCCTTGAGCACCAAATAGTCACACCAAGGCCTGCTGTCTTAACCTATGGCTTATCCTAGCCTATGAAAAATTTCACTTTTCTCAAGAAATTATAAGAGATGTAATCTGCTGATGGTTTACATGCTTTCTAACACATTTATCCACTTTTTTTTCTGGAAAATAACAATAGTAAATCTACAGACTGAACATTAGTCTGCCAATAAAGACCTAATGTTTATAGATCTAAGGTGAGATAGAATTCAGTCTTCTCATTTATAAAATAAAGGGTGCCTCATCTAGAAAAATTATATATTTCATTTTGTAATGCTTTACTCTGTTTACTCTTTGAGAAGGGAAACAGACTGATCCCTTGCTCCCACTGTTTGAAAAGGCTGAATTTTAACAGTTTAGGCCCAAGTTTTTCCAGTACTTCCTTGGAGATTCTCATACTGACAGTCCTTGTACATGGGAACTTTTCTCCACAATGTTTGCTTCATGCTTTCATTTCTTGCATTTAATCATTTGGCTCCCACTGCCATGATGCTCTGGATTCCTAAGCATTTCTTCCCATCTCTGATGATCTCTATTGGCTATAAAAACTTAGTTGCCTCTTCAGCTTCACCTTCCATGTACTCTGTTCCTGTCAACAGTTCAATAAGCCAGGTTGTTACTTAAGTTTTCATAGTTGTGTTTTGGTCTCGGTTCCAGAGAAGAATCAATGGAGTTTGGACTATATTGATGCCGCACCCTCAGTCCCCTTCTGTATTCATTTTGCTGGAAGAAGACAGCTTGTTGGCTGGTGGAAAAGATTGCTAACCCATTTTTAATCCTTGTGGTCTTTATAGAAAGTGACAAATTATTTTTTAAATTTTATAAATCCCATCTTTTAAGCTTTTTCTTCCTCCTCCTCCTCCTTCTTCTTTATCCTAGAGACCCTAGAAGACTTCTGAGGGGTCTCCTGTTTGTGTGGAAGTTAGAAGATACTTCCTCTATTTGCCCGCATGACCAATGTTGGCTGTGAATCAATCTACTTGTTGCTACACATCAGAAATGTGACCAGAAATATCAGAGAACTTGACTTTAATGAACTTGCACTACAAATTGCTAGTTTTTAAAACTGATATGGTGGGAGTCAGGGCACATACTGCAGTGCATGGGCAGAAATCAGAGACTAGCTTGTGAGAGTTGGAACTCTCTTCCACCATGCATCTGCTGAGCCTTCTTGCTGACCCTGATAGTTTTATTGTTGGCAATTAGTTAAGAATGTTTCCAAAACTTGGCATTTTTAGATGCTCTTGTATCTTTTATGAAATTGGAATGAACTTAATTATTTCTGACAAAAAAAAATTACCATCTAAACTGGAATGTTTTCTTGCTATAAAATGTGTAAAGAATTTCAAACCTTCTCCATAGGAAATATATGTGGATAATCACTTTCATGTTGCATGTTGAAATGACAGTACTTTATCTATTTGGAGTAAACAAAATATTAATGAAGTTAATTTTGCTTACTTATTTCGGTTCTATTATATATTTTTGGACTTGAGCCTAGCCTTTAATGGCTGAGCCATCTCTCCAGCACTTAGTTCTATTTTATTAATTTTGTTCTCTCATGTATTACATCCTAAAGCCATTTTCCCATTCCTCCTTTCCCCTAGTCCCTCCTTCTTGCCTCCTCTCTCCCCGAAACCCAGTCCACTCCATTCCCCCTCAGAAAAGAGCAGACCTCCTGGTGATATCAACCAAACATGGCATAACATGCTAAAATGAGACCAGGCACATATCATCACAGCAAGGATGGATGAGGTAATTCAATAGAAGAAAAAGTGTCCCATAAATAGGCAAAAGCGTCAGAGTCTGTCCCCTGGTCCCACTGTCAGGAATCCCACAGTAACACCAAGCTATTCAGCCATAAAATATATGCAGAGACCTAGGTCAGACCCCTACAGGCTCCCAAATATCTGCAAGCCCCTAGGAGTCCCCATCAATTGTTCTGTGGGTGGTGCTCTCATGGTGTCCCTGACCCCTCTGGTTCCACCCACCCTTCCAGAGGACTTTCTGAGGTCAACCTAAATATGGTGAACAGTGCTGTTCTAGGCAGTGTTTCCCTGAATTGCAGAATCTTCTCTTTCATTTACATGAAGGATACATTAAATAATGAATACATTATTTCACATTATTCTCATGACAACTGTTTATAAAGTAGATATTATTGTCTTTCTTCCAAGCCAGAAAGGGACTCAGAAAATACATACACATTTCCCAAAACTGCAGTCACACTTACTGAGTGACGGAAGAGTTAGATCTAAATTCAGATGCTTCACTCCACAGCCTATAGTCTTCTCACTTCATAGTGTCATCTTGCTGTGTGCTGTTCTGTTGCTGATGTTCAAAGAGCCCAACACGTGCTCACATCTGAATTCATTAGACTCCTGTGTATCTACCAATTGTGCATATAGCACAGTTGGATTTACTGTGCTCTTCACTGCATATGTTAGAACCTCACCGATAAAAGACCTCCAGAAATAAAATCAGGATCTCCAGGTGATAGCCACATTCTATGTGTTGCATTATAATTCACAACAGCCCAAACTGAAAACAAGCTGAGTATATATAGTGATGGATGACTGTATTTGAACAGTGGGACAGATTCAGGGGAATATTATTCAGCCATAAAAAGAAGACAGACTTGATATTTATAAATGTTTGAACATTAAGGGTAACCTAGAAGAGGAAATAAGTCAGATAGATTAAAAAAAAAATGAATGTTCTATGGGATCATCTATGTGTGGCAGTCACAAAAGCAGAGAACAAAGTAGTTGTGAATAACACAGTGCTGTGTACTTGAAACTGACAGGTAGGTCTTAAAGGATCTCTCTTGTCCACACACATGAACACTGTTAAATCAGTCTCTTGTGGTAGTCACTTCACAATACATACGTCCATGAAAATCCATTGTTAGAAACCTTAAATTTTTGTCAGGTGTGGCAGCAGATGCCTGCAAAACCAGCTCTCAGCAGGTGGAGGCAGGAGGATCAGCAGATTAATGTCATCCTCGGTGAAATAGTTTTTTGAGTCTGTAGGAATTGTGCTATCACAAAATTTTGATACATATATAAATAACAATTGGTTATTTAAATAAAAACCTAAGAGACCTATACTGAATGTAATTTTACTTGTCAATTATATCTCAATAAAGCTTAAAATCTGTAGGTGAAAGCCCACCAAAAGATCACGAAATCAATTGATTTGCCATAACCAGAATCTGAAGCAATGAAATAGATTCAAACAATAAATATCAAAATGCATCTTTGTTTTCTTATGTTTTCATTGTTGTGATGGACACTATGACCAAAAGTAACATGAGGGGGACAGGGATTATTTCATCTTACATATCACAGTCCCTCATCAAGGAAAATCAAGGCAAGGACTCAAGACAGGAATTTGGAGGTAGGAACTGAATCAGAGACTATGGAAGAATGCTGCTTACTGGCTTATTTCTAGGCTTACATTCAACTACTTATCTAATACAACCCAGGCTCATCTGCCTAAGGCTGGCATTGCCCATAGTGGGATGTATCAATCAGCAATCACAGACATGGCCATAGTTTAATATAATGGAAGCCATTCCCCCATTGAAGTTCAGGTGTGTCAGGCTGACAACTGAACCTAAACCATGATTGTGCCATATAATAAGAGTAAATAGTGTAGTTTTACTTAGAGGTGTAAATATCATAATGGACAATGTAATCATTTCTTTTCATAAACCAATACCATGTGTTTTACATATGGGCTTGTGTGATTGATTGATTTTTAATCTGAGCCAGTGTATCTGAGACTGGTTTGGAACTCATAATCCTCCTGTCTCAGTCCCCAAATGATCTATTGTGTTCATGTGGTCAAGCGTTCATGACCACATGTGCCTTAGAAGTCTGACATTGCTTAGTGTAACTGACATAAAAAAGAAGAAAAAGCTATACCTACACAAAAGGAAAAGGAATTGGAAGCCACTGCTTCATGCCACTGGAAAAGAAGATGGCTATCCACTCATCGCTACCAGCACTATGCCCACTGTAGTGGAGGCTGCATCCAGGAAACTGCCTGACTGTTCTAGATCAATGAAGTCAACTGCTGCAGCCAAGTTCACAAGAGAGAGAATTGTCGCAAGTGGTCCAAAAAGCTGTCAGCCAGGGTGATATACTGTCACTTTGTTAAGTCCACACCTTGGGTTAACATTTCAGTGCATAGTATCACCCACTCCCTCACACTGCTTTATCATCATATCATCATTGCTTTTACCTTCTGCACAAAACAGCTTTGTCAATCAGCCATGGCAGTGGGCAGATAGTGGGAAAGATTGTAAGTGGAATGATGACTTAGTTAGGTTTGCTACTACTGTGATGAAACACCATGACCAAAGCAACCTGGAAAGGAAAAGGTTTATTTACAACTCTAAGATCACTTTATCACTAAGGATAGTCAAAGCGGGAACTCAAGATAGAAATCTGGAAGATGAAACTGAAACAGAGGCCATGGGGAAATACTATTTATTGGCTCCGACTGCTTTCTTATACAACCCAAGACCAGGATTAGTACTGTTATGATAAAGCTCATGGTGAACCTTGGTGGATTCCAAGTCAGGTGTGGGTGACCAAGGTGGGGACAAACGTGCCAGACAGGCGGAACTTAAGTGAGAAGTTTTATTAGAAAGGGAAGGGAGGGGAAGAAAAGAGGTAAACAGATACAGAGAGGACAGAAAAGAAGAAGACAGGAAAAGTTCTGTCTGCCCCAGGGGAACAGTAGGAAAGAGAGTGGGAAAGAGGAGAACTGGAAAGAGAGAGCAGAAAGAGAGTGTAAGTAGGCAGGGGTCTTTCTGTTAAAGGGGTCCTTTGAACCTGTGTGCAGACTAGGCAACCATGGAACCTTGGGCTGACCAGAGTACTGCCTGAGAGCATTCTGCCAGGTGACAGGCAGGCTAGCATAATTCCTGGATCCTTATAGGCACCTACTTATAGTAGGCTGGGAATCATTCAATAATGAAAATGTCCCACAGACTTGCCCAATATAATCAGGGCATTTTCTCAGTTGAAGTTCCCTTTTCTCAAATGATTCTAGCTGTGTCAAATTGAAAAATACCTAACCAGGACAAGTGTGTGTGTGTGTGTGTGTGTGTGTGTGTGTGTGTGTGTGTGTGTGTGTTGGAGTGTGGAGGTCATGGTGGTTGTTTTCACCTGTAGACATATCTGTGGAAGCCAGTGGTCAACTATCAACTTCATGTGTCTTCCTCTAGATATCTCTCATTTACTTCCACAAGCAAGGTCTCTCACTGAACCCAGACCTGAATGCCTTGACTTGAATATTCTAGCTAGCCAGCTTGCCCAGGAATCCCCTTTCTTCACCTTCTGAGTGTTGGGCTTTCCGGGGCTGCCATGCCCACCTATTACCAGAGTATAATCCACTGTGAGGTGAGCTATGGCAGCAGGAGCCTGCAACTGCTAGTTCCATTGCATTTGCAGTCTGGAAGCAGAAGAGATGGATGCTGGTGCTCAGCTCAACTCACTTCCTTTTCTTTTTGCAGTGCAGGATCCCAGACCATGGGATAATACAGCCCCCTTTTAGGGTGGGCTCTTAGGGTGGGTTTCCCACCTCAGTTAACTTGATCTAGACACTGCCTCACAGACATGTCCAGCATCTTTTCTCCTAGGTGACTCTCGATCCTGTTGACAATCACTATTAACCATCATACGAAGATTGAATGATCAAAATCAGCAACAAACCCATGGACTTCCAGGTAACCCAGAACAATACTCTCCCAGTTTATTTCATTCTGCAGATGTACTTGTAGCTGGGATTTACTATCAACATTTGGCTGCTGGAGAGTTCACATAAAATGTAGGTATTGAGTTCTTTTTGAAACATCAGACCACTTTGCATTCCCTGGGTTAATTTCCTACCTAGCAATAACCTGGCCAGCCAAAGTAGGTTAAAGCAGCACAGTGTCCAAGCTGACCCCAGCCCCATCCTAGCTTCTTTAGTCACTAAGAGAACAGCTTGGCCCTGAAGATCCTAAACTTGCAATACCTGAATCCCCAGCAAATGGACTGGCACAGCTGTGCTTGTCATGGGGGGATAGGTGTAGAGCTGTCATCCTCAGTAAAACACATTTCCTGTTGGGTGGCTATTTCTTTCATCATAGCATATTCGTCATCCCTGTTATCATCCTTCCAAAGGTCAGCAATGCCACTCACCAAAGTTATGGTGACAACAAAAACCTCCCCACTACTCTGAACACATTTTCATTTCTAAGATATACTGAGAAAAGACAAAATCATTCCTGGTTGAGAGTCATTGCTTAGTGAGACTATACTATAGTACAGTTCAGCCAGACTTCCACTAATTGACCATGGAAGCTTCTCAAGTTTTCTCCGGTCTTTTCTTGAGGACCCTCTGGAGACTCCTAAATTTCAGATCACAGAAGCTACAGCTATAGCTATATTTAGGGTGCTTCCACCTAGCAATTTTGCCAGTCATCTCTGATGAGGTCCCACTAAAAAGTGTGTGGAGCCCCTTCTTCAGATGATCCCTTGTCTTTGAGTTTTGGCCAATAACACAGGACTAGCAGCCTGTTGACACCTACTTCCTGGTGTTCTGTCAGAGGTTAAGCATGATTCTGAGTCTTCAGTATTCCAGACTGGACTGAATCATCTTAAAGACTTCTGGAAACTTGAAAGGTATTGTGTATGGGGATACTGGAGTACAGAAGACACCACACAATCTCATGACTTTTACTCATTTTAGGGATCAACATAGTTATCTAGTTGATTTTTAGACTATCAAATATCTGTTTTCTTGAGAGTTCTGTTCATATGTGAGGGTGACTTCTAGGTGGGGAAAGCATAAGGACAAACAGTTGACATTTGTCACATCAGATTTCCCCATCCAAACCACACAGCCTGCCAGAAAGTCAACTCTATTCTCAAACCAGTAATAACCTGTCTGCGTCTGAAGCCATTGTCCTGCCATCTGATGGGTGTTGGCCACGGACAAGAACTACTCTTGTGAAAAATAGAAACTAATAAAAAAATAGAAAGAGTTCTTGGACCCTATTATTTCTGTTGAATGGAGACCCCAAAAGGTAGGCTGATAAGAAGGACCTCCAACTCAATGTGGGTATTCTCTCTACTACATTTCATCAAGTGATTGTCCATCCTGAGGGGACACATCTCAGAGACAGACACACATCATGTGGTAGTTGCTGCTGGCTTTTGACAGCTCTGATATTACTTTCTATATAACTAAAGCATTTCTTACCCAGCGGACTCATGCTTTCATATTTAAAAGTGACCCAGTAATTGTGAACACCAGCACTTCAAGTCCTTGTTATGAATGCTCACTGCACATCCAAAGAGCTCTATAGACAGCATCAAAAAAGAATCGGAGTCATCTGAGCTCTGTGTCTATGACTGGTAGAAAAATGCCCACCTACATTGTCCCCATCCAAATACTTACAACTGTGAAAACAGTATGCCAAATGACAATACTGGGGCTGCTAAATAGCTGACTTTGATCCAAAGGCGTTGCCCTGCATTGTTCAGGTGGGCACAGAGACAAAGGGGTCAGATGAGTCTGTGTCAGGATGGTAAAACATGAAAGAGATCCAACCAGCCATTGGATGGCTTTGGCGTTGAACTTGGGATGGGGACACAAGCAAAGAAGTGCCTGGAAGAGACAAGAAAATAGATTTTTTTTTTTTTTTTTTTGAGTCAAAATGTAGGATACAGGAGCAGTAAGAGGTCTGGACTCTCTCTGCAGTAAGACCATGTGGAAACACTTAGATGGATAGAAATGAGTTAATATTTAAGACAAAGCTAGCCAATAGGAAGTTCTAGCCATTGGCCAACAGCTTTATAAAAACAAAACAAAACAAAAAGATAGATTTTTATTCCTCTTCTAAAATTCCCAAAATGAATAGTTTTGCAGCCATGTTGGACATCCAAGCCACTGGGTGTTAGCTTGTTACAGAAGCAATAAGAAATGAACAGAGCTGTAAAATTAAATAAAAAATATATATTTATTTAAAAAAAAATGAACAGAGCTCCCTGCAAAAGCCAGCCTGACCTCACTAAATATGTTGTCACCAAGTAAGCAGCCCCAGTTTTTATCAGTAAAATATGGATTATATTCAAAGTAAGTATAAGCTAATAAGACACCTGGCTTAGTTTTTCTTACTTGGTATGAAAGACCTTTTGTGACGAGAAGGATGACTTGTGGCCAAAATGACCACTTTAGTTACCATATGCTCCTCCTCGGTGTTCACATGGTTTCCAACACTTTGGAAATTGCCTCTAGAACTTTCAAAAAAAAAAAGAGAGAAAGAAGGGAGGGAGATAGGGAGGGAGGAAGGAAGAAAGGGAGGGAAGAAGGAAGGGAGGAAGGATGGACAGACAGACGGACAGACGGACAGACAGAAGGAAGGAAGGGAGGAAGGAAGGAAGGAAGGAAAGAAGGAAGAGAAGGGAAAGGACAGGAAAAAGCCAAGGAGGGAAAATTTTGTTTGTGTCATTTTTGTTGCTTGCACAAACTTTATTTTGAGCCAAAGAAATATTGTTTGACCATAAAAATCCTGTTTTCATTTACTGGCATCTGGGGAAAGATGAAACACACCCCTCAGTACCATTGTCACCATCGGTGTCACCACAAAAACTAGCTTCAAGCCCTCCCTAGAGAACCCCTGCAGTCCAGATCAAGGATCTCTGGACAGGGCATGGCACAGGATCTGAATGCCTAACATATTCACAGCTGTTGGATATTTCTTTGCAAACAGGTTTACAACCAACCAAATGCACATCAATGGTGACAATGCACACTCTCTTTTCTGTTCCTTTTGATACTCAGGAAAGGAGGGAGGAAACAGGAACCACTTGTCCTTGTTTCTCATACCTCTTCTCCATTCTGTCATGAAAATAATGATAAAATCTCTCTCTCAATACCCAACTCACACCAGAAAAAAAGAAGTAGGTCTGGATGTTACTTAAACAATCCTGCTGTGATTACATGTGGCCTAAGTGTGGATGCCTTGGAGGCAGAGAGAGTCTGGGGAGAGACCCAGAGGACTCTCACTGCCTACATCACAGTTTTGCTTGTGTGGTTTTTAAAAATGTTTATCCCCAAACAGTGACCAGCTGAATAGCTCTCAACACTTCATCACTAATAAACTTGGTAATGGATTTCTTCTCTCTCTCACTCAACATTTCATAGGTTTTGCCCAAGCTGCCAATGAAAATAAAATTTGCTCTGCATTTGCTTCCCCCTCCTCTCTCTTCCTCTCTCATTCCTTTTTAAGTTATAGGCACCAGAGAGGCTTGATAAGTTTCCCTCTTATCTCACTAAGACATCTGAGCCCGATCCATAGTAACCGAATAATCAATTAATTCTCTTGCAGAGTTCCATTTACATAATGAAAATGCAATGCCCTGGTATTTTATATGAGTCATCTTTGGTCGTCTAGACTGATAATATATTGCATATTGATTGAAAAGAGAAAGTCTAATGGATCTTCTGTTGTTGAACTTGCAAAATTAGAATCAACGTGAAATGACAGAAGCAAGCCTGCATTGGACTTGTATCTATATTTCTCTCTTTAATATAGGATCTTAAATGTCTGGGCCTGATTACGACTGTGCACTCATTTGAGCAAAAGGGGCCCATACTGACTGTGTGGCAGTGTACAGTCTAGTTGCTTGAACTAAAATCAGTATTTTATTGTTTGCAAACATTGCCAATGACCCAGGCTAGAGTCTCGTGAAGTCTATGCAGGGTACCTGTGATTTTAATCACACCTTCACTGTTGATGTAGACACCTCAGCTTATGAAAGGGAGGGAATATGAGTAAGGCTTAGACAAAACAAGTGGGAATTAAAGGGTAGGGATCTGTGGTCTGCCTAGTTCTGTGTAAGAATGAGAACTGGTTCTATATCCCCATCCTGATATCATCCACTCACAGTAACAGATCATGGTTAGTGCATTTTATTGCAGTCCAGCACAGGAAGCAAGTGTCATGGTTATGGTTGCAGACACAGGCAAGGCTCTGTAAATCCCCACCTCCTTCACTTAAGAGCTGTCAGAAGCAGGCTATCTTATGTGACTTCCCCGAGCCTTCTGCATCATCATGCTTAACCAGACACAGTGCTCATGTTCCCCTCACAATGCTATTCTGATATCAAAATTAAACCAGCTCATACTTGTTAGATGGCAGAAATAAAACCCGTCACACAAAAAATGCCCAATAAAACAAATCCAATATGATCCTGGACCTCTAGGCCAAGGACCAGTGTAGATCTGATGGACCCAAAAGAGACTAGTTTAAAGTAGGAAAGTTGAATTCAAAAGTAGCTATTCACCAAAAGATAGGTGGACAGCCCTATGGTTTGAAGCTATCCCCGAAAGGTCATGTTACTAAATTAAAAAGTCATCAGTGCTAGAAGCAGGGCCTAGTGGAAAGTGATGAGGGTAGACAGGCTCACTCATGAGGGGATGAAGGTTGTTGTTAGCTCTGCAGTGGGCTCTTTGTGGAAAAAACACATTTGGCATATTCTCCCTCTCTGTCTCTCTATTTCCCTCCCTCCCTCCCTTTCTGTTTTTCATTTGCTCTTTTCTCCCATCCTTCCTTCTTTCCTTTCAGTACAATGCCTTCTGCAATGCTACAATATAGCAACAAGGCTATGGCTGCTGCCAGGTTATTGAAGGTACACACTTTTCCCGGCCCTCAGAATCTTGACCCAGTAAATTTCCATTCACTGTAAATTACCCCATCGGAGTTATTCTGTTGTAAGAGCATCAAACAAAGACAATGAAATTATGTTTTTGTTTTCTACTTGTCTTTTTTATTCTTATTCTTTTGTATTTGTAGTATTTTCACAATGGTCACATGTATATTTTATGATCTTTTTAAAAAATCAAAATTATTTACACTTCTCAAAAGAAAGGGAAGTCATCGTTCAGGGAGAAAGCAATATATCCTAAGGTTGACATACTACCTCCACCTTAGAGATGTTATCTGCGTTTTCTCTGAGAACTGAGAATTTTTCAACTTAGTGAATGCATCTGGACTGTGGAACGCCTTCAGAATAGGACTGCCATTAAAATCCAGGATGAGACCCAGCTCTCACCTGCACTCTAGTCACATACTCGCCATTTACGCATGCTCCTCTCCCCTCATCAGGACCAAAACCTCACGGACAGAGAAGAAATGACTTGCTTTAATGTGTGCTGTTCATGGGAAAACTTCAGAGATTATTAAGGATGTAGGAGCTGTGTGGCCCTAGGATGCTCACACAAAGCTCAACAATCCATCAGCTCCTCTTTTCTGCAAGGGAAGAAGGTGCCCTTAGAGCTCATGTGACCCTGGAAGCAGAATACACAAAGAGCAAAGCTGAACAGTGATGACTTGGAAAGGAACCTAGAGCCCCTACACTAAATCCAGGATCCCACACAATAGCAAAGGACAAAGATGGAAGCATCCACATCTACATCTTCATAATTCAGCCTTTCCTCACCTATGCTGATTATGGACTCCAGCTTCAAGAAAAAGTGGGACATATAGAAAAAAGGAAAGAAAAGGATGTTAAATCAAAGCTGCTTCCTGGTGCTTCAATACTTTCCCTTCTCAATAGTAGTATAGATGATTTCAGAGATAAGTTAAAACTATTGTTGATGGCAGGTTTGCATTCTCAGATCCAGGAAAGGAAGGTAAGGAATATGCTAGAATAAACTATGTACATTTCAAATACAGATTCCTAAAATCTTCAGGGCACAAATAATGGAGTGTATTGTTTGACATTATTATTTTGACCACCAAGAACATTTTTATGCTTCTCCATTCTTCCTCCTCCATCTGACCTTCATTCTCTGTTTCAAATGTTGCAGAACATCTACTTTTTAGTATTGCAATCACCACATGAGAAAACAAAGTGGAGAGTGACATTTATTGATCTTGTCCCACTGAGCGAGAGTGATCTTATTAACAGTGAAATCTCTGGGAGGGAGGGATATAATTGTGTGCAACAAGGAAGTGATGTATCAAGAAAGTCCCTGACACCCTGAAGATCCTAAAACACTTAGACAATCTTTAGAGATCAATGAGCAGCCCAGGCACCCTGAGGCTGAAAGCAGAAAGCCCCATGCCCGAGGTCAATGGCACCCAAAGACACCTTGTATCTGCCCAACAGATGCTCCACAGAAGTGGTTCCAACATAAGCAGTGATGTTTGAATTCATTGTGTTATATAGTTCTTGTTACTTTCATTTTTTTCCAAGTATACTTTAAAATTTTCCCTAAGTTTATGAATGCTAAACATAAAGAATATTAAGTGGAATATTTCCTGTTAATCTGGAACTGGTGGGTAAGATTTAAAGTAGAAGCTATATTTACAAAGATGATAAGCAACCTCATATTCTAAAGGAACGTTCCAGTCACCATGTGTTTCTGAAGAGTCCAAGTGGGAGTAACTATGGATAAATACCGAGATACTAGAAAATCTACTGGAATGTAAGTTGAGATTCAACCAAACCAAAATGATATGGAAACTATTACTTTGTCATCTAATTAATTTTTTTCTTTTTTCTTTTCATTTATTCTTCTCTCATACAATACATTCTGACTAAAGTCTTCCTTCCCTCTACTCATTCCAATATCCCCCACCCCAACCTCCCCTCTCCTACAGGTCTACTGCTCCTCCAAAAAAAAAAAGAGGCCTCCCAGGAACATCAACTGAACATGGCATACCAACTTTCAAAAAGGCTAGGCACAAACCCTCATATCAGGGCTGGATGAGACAATCCAGTAGAAGGTAAAGGGTCCCAAGAGCAGGCAAAATATCAGAGATATTCCACTGCCACTTGTAGTGGTCCCTCAAAATCCCAAGCTACATAACTACAACCTATATGCAGAGGATCTAGTGCAGACCCATGCAGGCTATGTGATCTGCTGCTTCAGTCTCTGTGAGCCCTTATGAGACCTATTTAGAAGATCCTGTGGGCCAGGTTCTATTTGTGTCCTGGATCCCTTTGATTCCCATAATCCTACCCCCTCCCAATTAGGCTGTGGATATCTGCTTCTGCTCCCATCAGATTCCAGAGAAAGCCCCTCTCTGATGATGCTTGGGCTAGGCACTGAAAATGAGTATAGCAAAATATCATTTTAAGCAACAAAAATACTTAAAAAAAATGGGGTCCTAGTTGGTCTGGAAATCCCTATATAGACCATGATGCCCTCAAATGCACAGAAATTCTCCTGCCTCTACTTATCAGGTGCAGATTAACAGCAGGCTCTACCACACACAAATGGAAAATAATATTTTAGAAAAAGAGTCAAAAATCAATTTGGTGTCAAAAATAAGCAGCCTGGCAGGAAGACACATGCCATGGAAGTTTATGTTCTCCCCAAGGAGGGACATAAAGGCATTCTTCACATTTCAAAAGGCAAATAAAAAGGTTCCCCAATGTTAACTTTGTCTACCAGAAAGAGGATCAGACATGTCAGAGATGCATGTTACCTTGGATGTTACCTGCAAACTCTTGAGCAGAGGAAAGTGAAGCTAAAGAGAGGCAACATAATGGCCATGCATTATTGGCATTGTCCCATCTTCCTTAAGGTTTCTAAACTGGGCCCTGACCTCTAGAACCTGTCCTGTTATCTTTGGCCTTCTTTAGGATGACTGAACCTTGGAGAAGGTAAAGCATTCTACTAAGGCAAGTTGATCAGTAGTTGAGGGGGATTCCAAAAGCTTTGAAATATATTGTTATGGGCAAGAATTGAAGTATGAGGTTATATCAAGGATCCATGTAGAAAGAAACCCCACCCAGGAGCTCTCAGGTGCTGGCCTCACACCATTAGGAAAGCAGCTATATAGGGTCTCCACAGCTCACAGCAAGGGAACCAGTGACAACCAGTAGAAACATACATTGAAGCAACACATGTGTTTTCCTCCCCCCACACTACCCCTCTCACATGGTCACCATACACATGAAATTCAGCACAAAGAGGCAAAAGAATGAAGTACGAAAGTTATGAAGTATGAAAGTTACAAGAGCTACCTGTCCTTTTCCGAAATCAGGCCTCTCAACCTCAAATCTGGCTGATTGCATCTAGGAGGGTAAAAGTATAAAAGGAAGAAAGATTTAGATCACTTTGGGATTTTCAAGTTTTAAGGTTTACTTTTTCCTTTTGAAACCTTTCACATTTATTTGTACACATTGAGAGAGAGAGAGAGATTGTGTGTGTGTGTGTGTGTGTGTGTGTGTGTGTGTGTGTGTGTATGTATGTATGTATGTATGTATGTATGTATGCATAAATATGCATACATGCCATGCTGTGGTTGTGGAAGTCAGATGATAATTAGCAGGAATTATTGGTTGTCCCCTTCTACCTTGTGGATTCTAAAGACTGAACTCAGGTCTTTGAGCTGGGCAGCAAGCACCATCCACTTAGTCATTTTGATAGCTCATGAACTTTAAAGTTTTTAAATTGAGTGCATATGACCATTTTTTAATCCTAAAAGAGTTTCGGTGTTGTTGTTTTAGTACAGATAGTGTGGTTATTGTGGCACTAGAGAAGTAACGCAGTTCAGTCAATTATGCAGATAATTTTGATGATGACTTCAGTTGGGATGGGAACACAGACCATTTGACTTTAAACCTTGTACTCTTCTGCTCTGTGGAGCAGCCTCCTCACCCCACAGCATATCATTTGCTCTATCTTTTATAAGGAAGATGATGAGAGTAAAAGAAAAATTAGTAAAATTTCCCATGTTTCCTCTTCTGAATGTCTTTCAAATCAGCAGCACTTCAAGGTGTGCCTTGAGTGGCCCAATTGTTCAACTATATTATGGTAGTGACTAGGTAAGACTGAAACTAAAAGGGGGTGGGGATGCAGCACTACTGTTCCTATCAACTTAATAAATGAAGTTATCGCCATCAGTCAGGTCCAGAGGCCGGCTGAGTGCAGTTTGCTGAGTCAGACCTTGCACATTTAATAAAAGGGATTGAAAAATAGTGCTTGATGTTGCTCTACTTCAGGTCAGTAAATTGTGAGGACACCCCATACATTAAGTGGAATCACTCATTTCCATAATGGGATAGGATCATCTCCATTGATTCTACCCTGCTCTGAGGACAGAAGCTTGCCTGGGGTCATAACAAAAGCATTATGGGGGTTCCGAGGAGTTGACAGTGGGCAAAGCACTAACCCTTGTGCCAAAACCTCAGATCAATAGAGAATACCAAGATTTCACGGGTGTGTGTGGGGGGGGGTGTACACATGCACATATTCTACTCTTAAAGTATATGGCTCCTGAATTTAAATTTCTACATAGTTATCTCTGCCTACTCAGATGCTCTAGAGCCATCCTACCATGGTCGTATCATGGATGTACAGTGACTGAATTGAAAAAGCCATTTTTCCCTAACATCTCTGAAAGTCATTTCCTTCTCCCAAGCATATTCTCAGTCATTTAAGGGGAAGCACTATGCTGACATCCAATCCTGCACTGCTGCTTGTTCATGTCAGCTGTTTGCTGCTCTATGTACTTGGTGCTTCTGTTTCTTCAATACATTGCGAGTATCTCCTAATCACATTAAAGTCACCCAATCACATTCAAGAAATCTGTTGGATAAACAAGCTCTACAGGTGTGACCATTCTCAAATAGCATAAAACTTACCAAACAGAAAATGAAATAGATGGATCCTTAGGAGGCAGATTTATATGATTTGGATGCTTAAACAGCCCCTGATAGATATTCTAGGAAGAAAAGTCAGCATCATCATCAAGACAGGCTCCATGGCAGAAAGGTACTACTATACACCTCCTCCAACTACAAAGACAGGAGAGCAGAGACCGAGAATGATGTGTGAGGTCAATGACCTGGAGATTTGAGAGGACATCAAGGTATATGAATTAGATGGAGCTGGATCACACTGGACAGATTCAGAGAACTATAAGAATTAACTCCAGGCTGTGTGATTCTTAGCTGGACCAGAAATAGATGTAGAAACAGTGACTTTAAAATCATATTTGTAGGATTAGCCAGTTTGTAATTAGCAGCGTTGTGCGTGTACAAACTTTCCACAAAGCTCTAAAATCTTGAGTAGCCAGGATTATTACATGAAAATATATTTTTTAAATTACAGTAGTGTGTGTGTGTGTTTACAGTGTGTATACACTGTGTATACAAACAAGGGAGACCAGAGAATAATCTCTGGTGTTGTTTGTAGTTTCTTAGGCATTGTCCACATGTTTGTTTGAGGCAGTTGTCTCACTAGCCTGGAACTCACTGGTTAGGGATGCCCAGGGATACGTCTGCTCCACCTTTTCAGTGCAATGACTACACAAGTGTGCCATCACACCCAGCTCTTTTATTAGGGTTCTGGGGGTTGAACTCACATCCTCCTGCATGCAATCCAAATGCTTGCTTTACCAACTGAACCATCTCCCTCATCTTAAATGATATCATTTTACTTTCAATTTTGTTCCTCTTATAATTAAATAGTGAATCATCCAACTCCAATAAAGTTTGTTTCTTCAGAATTAAGTGGAAAAGATAACATTATCGTTCATGTTGGGCAAAGTAGGTTGACATAATATTCTACCTCCAAGATTCAATGGCTATGTTTAACCTTGGCTTCTAGGCATTAGGTTCACTATCTAAAACCCAATGCTTGCATGAGCCATGTTGACCGAGTCTCCACACACATTGCCATGGCTCAGGAGAAGGAACTATAACTGAACATCCCAGATCTGAGTATTTATTATGGCAGCTTTCTGGCACATAATATTTATTCATGTTCATGCTTGCTAAGATTTGAATAGATAATCGGTGCTAATAGTAATTAGAGTTATCGTTTACCACAAGAGTTTGGCATATAGTCCACCAACCAAGGTTTGAATCTCCCACTTTGCCCTCTACCCTTGTCATAACCATAACCATGAAACTAGCAGCCTTTTAATCACATCATTAGTTATGTTATATGTTAATAATGGTTATTTATAACATATAAAGACCAATGATAAAAAAATGGTTACAAATATAATTGACAATATTCTTTTGAAGACATCTAATAGTTTTTTTCTGTAAAACTATATCCGTAGGTAAGAAAGATTGGCTCTGTCATATAATATTTATGCAATACAATGTATATATGGTGAAAACTAGAATCTAGACCTTTATGAAAATTTAAGGTATTAAGTCATAATACCACCTAGATCTCTTGCATCTCTTCATATTTAAATGGTTCAATGCCTTAATGACCCAATGAAAGTCTCAGGCCCAAAACTTTCTTGAATCCTGTGGAAATGTTTGCTTGGCCATTCAGTAACATCCATAGTTTCTGTTTGAAACCAATGAGAAATGTGTATGATGGATATGCACACAAGTAAATACTAATGAATATAAATTAATCTTACCCATTCTTTAAGTGTAACTTGGAAATCAAAGTGATAGCCTCCCACACACATGCACAGATATTAGATTAATTTTCTAACAATAGAATCTATCTGCTACCACATGCAAGGCAGTAGAACTCAAAGATGAGAGCTCCTGTAAGCTCCTAATTCTGGGAATGGCTCAATGTCTAACTGCATCAGTAGACAAGGCTGTCTAGTGAATATTGCCAAGAATGAAGTTCTCATCCACACTAATCATTTCCTCAACACCTGTTTAGACAGAAATCATGCTTCTTGGGTTTCTAGACTACTTATTTACAAAATGATGGTCTTGATTAAAATCTCCATTTTGTTTTTGTTCTTCACAGTGCTTTGAAAAACAACTCAGATAAAAATAAAGCTATGATAATAAATGAAGCAAAACTTCCCAAAAGTTCATCATGATTCATCATTTGGGTAATGCCCTCCTACATAACTCTTTACTCATACAGTATTATGATACACAATCTTACATTGATAGGGCTATGTTCTATTTTTGTATTGCAGGTCTCATTTTTTAAATATCATTTTTAACTTTCCTCTCCTTTTTCTCTGGGTCTCATGCTCAAATGAAATAACTCCTTTTCAGGTTTCACCGTGAGCACATAACTATAAACATAACAATGAGATAACCCTCCATGGAGGTACATACATTATGAAATTTGATGTTATTGAAATTGACCTATTCTTATTTAAAAATGCATTCTAGTATATCCAAGCTATTGAGGATGGATCTACTTTAATCTCCTTAATGACTGCATACACGCTATTGTATGGATAGACTAAAACCCCATTTTCCTATTTGTGAGCATTTATTTGTTTTTAGTTTTTAGCAACTGCAAACACTGCATGATAAAATGCTTGTATGTTCTAATGATTTTATTTCTGCAGGATAAATTCCCAGCAGCAGAATTGTTGGATCAAAGAATAAGTATATTTTTACTTTTAACATATATTGTCAAAACTTTCCAAAAATGCTACAAATTAAATTTCCCTGAGCAATATTGAAGAGCACTCTATACCTTGCAATCTAGCCAACTCATTTACATTCCCACCAGTGTAAAGTTGTTATTTTAATTTGCATATCCATGATTGCTAATGAACTTCCGCATCTTCTCTAATGTTGATGGATGCTTAGATTTGCTCTCCATATTTATTGTTTTTTCCAGGTGTTCTCTAGGGAAAAACCTAAGGTCTCCAGGTTCTTCAGAAGACTGGTCAGATGGCCAGATTAAAGCTCTCCACACATTCCTACTGATACAATGTATTTAGTGGGTTCTTTGTACAACTAAGCTTGCTAGTTTTGAACTGACAACTAGATTACACACTTCTGGAAAATTCTCATTCCCTAAAATTTTATGAGGCTGAAGCGATCTTGTTTGTTGTTTTTGTTATTAGTTTTAGTATTATCTCGGTTAAATTTTAAGTTAATTTAAGACAGAATCTCTGTCTTACATCTGCATACCAAAGAATTATACAAATGTGACAGATTTTACACTTGTATGTAAAAATCACTTGCAGAATTTGTTTAGGATGTGGTCATTCAGTTCCAAAGACACATTCAGAAGGAAAAGGATGAAGTTTAAGAGTCTGTTTTTAACAGGCACTTTGAAAATGTATTATATAGCTGATCTGTGACCATACTTGGAATACTCTGGTCCTTGTTAATAGAGTCTCTTAATCTGCCACCAAACTCTCCTGAAACCAGTATGGTTTTAAGGGGGCAAAGTCTTGACACTAGAATTTGTTTTAAAATCCTACATTCAGATATAACTCAGCCTTTGGGGTACAAATAATGTCTTTGAAAATGGGAGAAAAATCTTTATTTTCCAAGGGTAGGTGGGAAATTAGACAAAGTCCCTTCAGAATCCTATTCTCCTCTGGTCTATTAGGAACTCCCCCATTGCACGTGTAAAGCCCTAGCTTCCTATCAAAGAATGCTATTCTCTTACCACTAATGTTGATAACAAAGGAATAGAATCCCCCATAGAAAATTCAACTTTGGGGTCCAGAAAGTAAAACTCGTCACAACAAAACCAGCCAGAGAAAATACCAAGAAAGAGAATCATAAAGAGCTCTCATTCTAAAAGGAAGTATATTTAAATGAACTTTCAGTTTAGATGGAGCCTGCTCAATCTTAGATTCTTTCCTCTAATCCTATCTGCATCCCAATCACCCTGATTTACTCTGTCACTGGGTGATGGTACAAAGGGAAAGATTGCAGATCTAATTAGCATAATATGGATAAGCAAATGAGGCCTAATCAATTATGGTTCACACTTGCTTTCATCACCCATGCCAACAGTCGGCAAATTCACTGACAGTTCAAATGCGACATTTTTAGAAGCCATCAGTAAATCAATAACAAGTGACAGTAATTTAGATGCACACTTCGTTCTGCCTCCATTTCTGTCCAGGAGATGCAGACTCACAACAACTGCAACACCTGAGCTCAGCAGTCAATGCATTTAGCATTTAAATCTTACACATGGGCCAAGTCTGTGCATCCCAACTCTTGGCACTGGGGCTTTGTCTGATAGCTTGTAGGGAGGTTACAGAAAGTACAATGATAGAGCGCTTTCCTCCATTCGTATTAGACTTTTGGAACAAACATGCATATGTCTCCGTAAGGAGGTAATCACATCTAGTAGGATGTGCCATAGGGCAGCCAGCCTGGGTGCTTATCTCTAGCTCTACCAATCATTATTCGGATAATCTTCAGAAAACCACTTAATCTGTCTGTGTTGCAGCTACACCATCTGTCTGTTGAAAAGTGGAGGGAGAAGGAAAACTAATACATACCCTTGTTTACCTGATAAACCTGAACAGAGAAGAAAAATAAGACATGAAGGTAAGCATACTTTTCATAAATACAAGGTCACTGGCAGAGCTTGGCAAGAACTGAACATTGACTTCAGAGAAAAGAGAAATGATATACTGTCTCCTCTGATGTTTATAATCATTTTGTTTTATTCTTGTGGTATTCTTGTTTAATAAAAATAAATCCTAAGATGACTCAGAAAGAAAGATGACTCATTGGGTAAAGGAGCTTGCTGCCAAGGCTGCTCACCTGAGTTTAACCCCTGGGACTCACACAGTAGAAGGAAAAACACCAACTCTCCAAATTGTCTCTGACTACCACACACAAGCTATGGTAATGTACGAAAGCTTAAATAATATGTAATTCAGATATAATTCGTGATAGAAATGAAATTTTAAAGTTTAAATTCATTGTCATGAAAGAAGTTTGGACACAGTCAGAGAGGAAAAGAACCTTAGTCAGCATGATCATTGTCAATCCCTGTTTCTCACCACTAACAGTTATCAAAGGGACCATATTCACCCTTCCACTTTAGGAAGAACCCTGAGCAACTGAAAATCAATTTGACACTGGTAATGATGGAGACACCAGTCCTTCACTTACCAATTGTTATTTAAAGTTTTGTTTTTCATTCTTCTTCTTTTTTTAACCATTGTGTTTTTACTGTAGTTAAAAGTGGGCATTCCAGAGTGAGCCTGGGCTGAGCAGGACAATGCTCCACAAGCCGCCTGACTTCTCCCCATCCTCACCACCAGTAATTCATAAAGGGGGAATAATGGAACACCTATCCCTAATGAGTTTTGGACGTGATGTGAGATAAGGGAAACAGAACAGCCCTTACTATCCTGATTCTTAGGTGAAGTATCCATTTGCCATTTCCAAACCTAGTGAAGTGTTGCTCCATTCCCATCTTTCACTATTAGGTACCCAGTGATTGTTCTCTGCAGTTTATCTTTGCTGGAATTATAGCAACAGTCATGCTGTTGGTGTCATTAGACTCCTTATTAATAAATATAAAGTTTCTCTTAAAGATCATTATTCCCATTTTAAGTATGTATAAATTAGTTAATACTTAATTTTAGAATGTAAGAAGTTATTTATTTGAATGTACCTCAAGAAATTTATTGAGTACTATATCCATTGGCTATTACTATTTGTTGCTCTTGTTGCTATTGCTGCCCCTCCACAAGATGTAACCAAGATTGGCCTTGAATTTGTTCTCCTGTCCCTGTCTCCCAAATGCTACGTTTATAGCATGTGCTACCATGGCCAGCTTCCATTGGCTCTTTTTATAAAATTGCTATGCATAAAACAACTGCAAAAATATCAACAATTGGAACAATGGGTTTCTTTTATTACTCATACAATTTGCAACACAAATGACCTCCACTGGTTTACTCATATGCCTATGATTGGTAGTGACTCTGCAAATCTTGATTAACAACCCTGTTCCATGCATGGCTCACCCTCATCATGACACTCTCTTGGCAATGTCTGAAGCACATTGTTCATTCCAAAAGCACCTTTCAAGTCTCTGCCCTTATCACATAGCATTTAGCTGCAGCAAACAGGGTGCCCATAGCAAGAGGACACTGCCAAGGTATGTGACATAAGGCATGCATATTTGATGAGAAGGCTAATTGGGACATTACCATGAGTATGAAAAAAATATTCCATATGAAATAAAAGTTTAACTGGGAATTAAAGTTTAACTGGAAAGATAAATTTTTCCCCTCCAGGATCTTAAAATCTAGTAGTGAATTCAGGTGTTTTATATAAAAAGGAAATCAGGTCTAGCTATAGAATGAAGAAGAGTACAAGGAGGCCACTATTTGAGTTAAATCACAATGAGCAAGTAGATTGTGAAGGCAAAGGATGAGAGAAAGGTCTCTTCTTGAGAGATGGCACACAGAAGAAAAATCATAACCATGTCCCAAAAACAGTCATAAGTCCATAAGACTACAGATAAAGAGGGTGAAGGGTAGTAAGTAAAATGTGACCAGAAATGGTTAACAAGGGAGGAAAAGGAGTTTACTCCTAGGGTTTTCAGTCACTATTCAGTAGAGATCTCATTTTGCCATTGCATCCCAAGCAAATAAACAAAACACATATACATATTCACAGAAAACAAATCTAGATAGCTAGCTCCATATCTATCTATCTATCTATCTATCTATCTATCTATCTATCTTCTACATGTCTAGGAATTAATGACCAAGAGACAAGCACATGTGATGCTCTATAAATAGAGTCTATTAATAGAACTATCCTCTACTTTCTAAAGCAGGGTTTCAACTGAGAACATCTGCCCAAAACATGTTTTCCCAGTGTACAATTTGACTTTAAGCTGACTAGAGATATCAAAATTTCTTTCACAGATTCTTTGACACACTTGAACATTATTGAACAAATGTCAGTCGTGTGTGAGCCTTGAATAATGTCAATCTGGGTTGAAAACGTACTGACTCCTTTGCATTTCAGCACAATTGCCCTCCGTGTTTCTATGCAAGAACCACAATTGGACATGACTACAAGCACAGGCCACTTTAGCCCCTAGAATGTTTATGTTTGTTTTCTCACCCATATTTCTAGGAGTCAACTCCAGAGTCATGCAGAGTCACACCTGAAAAAAATTGAATGTTAATTACATTTCTTCTGTGACTATATTTAGTCTCTGATATAATTTGAGCTAATAATACAATTAATATAATATAGCTTTTTAAATGAATGGGTTTTATTCAATCAATATATTTTATTCCTTTTATTTAAGTGTTATTCAAATTCAGGTTTTTTATCTCGACTCAGGAAAGGCTATTTATAACTATTAATAATCAGAACTAAAGACAGCTTTGAAATAAATTAAGAGTTTTCATTTCTGAAGTACTACAATTATTACTAAGACATCATGTTTTGTAAGTAGGTGTGACAGTAAGTAAATGAAAATAAATAAAAATAGATGCCACTTATTAACTCTCTGCTGCTTTTGTGTGCAGAGTTAAGTGTATATACACTTAATTAATGCTCTGATTAGTCTTCCCTCATCATTTAGCAGTATGGTACAGCTGTCACTCCCATTTTATAGAGGATATGACTGAAGCTAGATAAAAAGCTTTCCCAAAATCACACAACTGGTAGATGGTAAAAGGTAATTATGTTTAACTCAAAATCCTGCTTAGATTCCTCAGGTATCTGTGATATCCCAGTGCTATTACAGACTTTGGGGTTTTTATGAGACCACACAAATAAAAATACCTATCCTCACATAATTTATTCATTTTAGTATATCCATATTTAGTAGTGAGAGTGTGTTAATGTTCTCATAAGTGAGGCAAGTGTTCAGTATCTCACAGCTTAGTGGGTTATTTTTTTTTTTTTTGTCTCACATACTACCCTAGTAGCCTAATATTCATGGTTATATTATAAGTTCTTTATACACTGGAAGAACATTGGATATTTCTGTTTCATATCAATTTCCTTATAGCACACAGTGTTGACAGACATGGATATTCAATGTATGTTTTTAGCCAGTTTCTGTTCTATGTCCTGAGCATCCAAACATTAACAAACCTTGGAGAAATCACCAGGTTGGGGTAGCTTTATTAGTTGAAGCTGCTGCTTCTTCCTTGCACAGGTATCAGATAGGTGATTAATCCAGGATGTCTACATAACCTCCAATTCCAAATGCTGTGGTGAATTCATTCACAGATGCCCAATGCCAATATCTAGAGAAAAAGTAAAGGAGTCACTACCCTGGGCAGTGATCACCATGTTGAATGACAGACATCATGTTCACTGTGTTGAAGCAGACAGAAGAGTGAGAAGGGAGAGATGGATCTTATCTGCCTCATTACATGACATCTTCTTCTGCCTTTTGAATGGAATGCCAGAAATGTGGCCCTGTCTTCTATCATTTCATTTCCAAAACTTTGAAAAATATAACCAGAAATGAAGTATTTTCTCTAAATAAACATACTATCATAAATTATTTATTAGAATACTGAATGAACAAATAGAAGATCCCAAGAATATTAAATATATTCCATGTTAATCTCATGCCAACTGATAGGCCAAATTAGAGAATTTTTTCATAAGAAAGATAGAAATTGCCCCCAAAGGTCAATGTAGAAAAATATTTTCCTACACTCAACTTACATCAATCTAGTACTGGCCAAACAGGTTGAAGAATGTTTAAATGACCGTGGCTTAAACAATAACTGCTTTGATTCCAACACAATCTGGTCCATAGTTACACTCATTTGGTCCCCAGGAAAACCTCTCCACAACCCATCAGTCACTGAAGTTTAATTCTAGGCACAGAAAAGGAACTGCAGCCTCTCCTTCAGACACATAGTTGGGGATTTAGATTGAGCAGTCCTGTGTCTATTGAAAACACTGACAGAAAAGACCCTGTCATGTGGGCCTCTAGCCATCTGTCACGGATGACCAATCAGGTAGCACTAATTTTGGGTGGGTTTACAGAAGAGCATTGCTAATCATTTAGGAAATCATTCAGTCACATAATTTTTCACATTCATAAGCTATAAAATGTGAGAACACTGCCCATTTCTTTCTGCAGGATTAATCTGACTACAATCTCAAAATGAGAAGAGAAATTACAAAGACATGAGCATTATATGCCAAAACTGTTCAAGTGTTATGTATGTGTGTATAATAGATGTATGTGCAGGTAGGTGTGTGTGTGTGTGTGTGTGTGTGTGCGCGCACGCACACACACACACATGCATACCCCATCACCTCAGTAGAAATTACCTGATAAAATTCAGGTGATATTCATGTTGTTAAAAATTAAAATCTTAGGAAATTTGAAATAGATATGGTTTCTAAATTTGGTAAAATATATTTTACCAAAACCCAAGACTAGAGTAAACTATAGATTTCATGGGAGATATTAGAAGCATTCTCTTTCATACTAGCAATAAGATTTGAAAGACTACTGTCATCACCTTTAGACAACAGAATATTGGAACCTAGGCTGCTCAATTTGACTACAAAAACATAGTAGGTACAAGATTATGATAAAGGAAATTATAATTTTCAGATATTACAATTGTCTATACAGAAAATCTTAAAAGCTATTAAGTTAATTGGAAGCATTAGTAATGAAACTTTGTAATGTTTCCAGTAAAAAAAAATCAATAACGAGCTCAATGCACAGTTATAAGGAACAAGAAAATATCATAAGACTATATATACTACTAATAATGGCAAAACATTCAAAGAATAAAGATCAAAATGTGTGTCAATAAAACCTTTACATTCAAAACTGTAAGATATGATTTAAAAAACGTTTTTTTAAATGTTAAATAAATTGACAGGTACATATTATTCATTCAGGATTTAAAATTCTTCACAAATTGCTCTTCAGAATTCAATTTCCAAAAAAACAAAATCACAATCTTTATTTTTAAGCTTCTGATATTGAAAACTTGAAGAGTAACTAATAAGCAGCTAAAGAAAATGAAAACATGCATATATGGCTGCATCAAAAATTATAATAGACTGTACAGTTTGGGAGTCAGAGATCTGTGAACTGACAAATACAAGCAAAAATCACATACACCTAGTGTGTTAGTATACTACCATTCTGACTCTACACATGAATGACATAGACAGAATGACTTGGCCATGTAGAAAAAAAAACTGGATGCTTATTTCCTAGCATGAACCAATGTTAGTTACAGCCAGAGTTATGACCTAAGAATAAAGACAAAACCCATGCTCATATAAGACAATACAGACCTATGTGAATTCAAGGTAGGAAAGACTTTTTAAGTCAAAATAAACACCCACAGGAAAAAGGTTGATATATTGAACTATATTAAAGTTAGAATTCATACACACATATATATACAGAGAGAGAGAGAGAGAGAGAGAGAGAGAGAGAGAGAGACCAGGATTTGCCTTCAACAAAAGATAGCAGACTGAAAGTAAAGAAAGGTGAGACATAACCTCAGAAAATACTTATACCAGTTTACTAAAAGATTCTTAGTCAGAAAAAAAAAATAAGTCACAGATCAAAAGTAAAAGGTAAAAGACAATAGGGGTATTAGCAAGAACTCTAGGCATATATTTTCCAGAAAAATAAATAGCAACAGTAAACAATACTCACCAGTGACCAAGGACGTACGAAAACTTCAATGAGACACAAGCAATGGATTGGCAGAACCTGAAATTTTGGTGCTAAAAGGATACAAGGTTATATATCATATTCTACTGAGAAGAAGGTAAGCTGGCAAAGTCACTTTGTAAAATAATTTGTAATAAAAACCTAAGAAAGTTGAAGAGATGTAGATCCCACAACCCAGCAAGCCTACCTGAGATGATAATTACAAGAATACTCATAAACACACTGTTTATAGTAACAAAGATTAAAAACAGGACAATGGAAATAATAAAATGATGACATGTATAAAATAGACAGCCATAGACAGTAAAACTATGTGTACTACTCCAGATATCCAGTGATAGATATATATATATATTGAGTGATGCTTTCAATAGTCTGTTTAGAGAAACACTAATAAAAACAGTAAACACAGAATCCAGATCCTAGATGAGAAGCAAGCATGATACTCAGGGATACTGAGAGGTATTTGTATTGTTTTACTTCCAGAAGTCTGATTGTTCATGAATTAATTTCAGTATTTATTTAACTCTAAACAATATATGTATGTATGTATGTATGTATGTATGTATATGCATATATACACTTCTCTGTAGATGATGCATTTCACAATAGAAAAAAATTAATATCATGGTATATCATGTTTAAAATCTTTTAGGAGTCACAAAGGAAAAGCCCTGTGGATTGCATATGAAGGCATAGTAACTTGGAATATGGAGTAAGCTCAAAGCTGTTATACAGATAATACAGAAAAAACAACTTAACCCAAAGTACTCTGAAGGCAGGGGACAGAGCCAGGAACTGAAGTAAACTGCAATTTTAGAATGGCCTAAATCTTAAAATTGGGAGGAGGAGGTGGAGAAGGAGGAGGAGGGAAGAGGAGACAAAAACAAAAATAAGCCATCATGGTGTACTGACTACAGAGCGCGCGTGCGCGCGCACACACACACACACACACACACACACACACACACACACACACACACATCCACGTGAGAGAGACTTGAGCAATGTGGAAACAGAAACAACCCTTCCTGGATTTGTCTGCAGGCACTGAGAAGCAAACTGCCAGCTCCCCAGGAGACTCAAACCTTGGAAGTTGCCTACAAGTAGAACCCTAAAAACATGACCTGGTAGGACGAACAGCCCCTGGGGAGGTGGATTCATTACAGCTTGTGGAAACAGGACTGAGGAGAAAGGAGAACACAGGGAGGTAGAGATGAGAGAACCCTGGGTGGAGGAAGGAGAATCTACATGAAACTTGACATCCATGAACTTTAACAAAATGGTGCCGTGGTTCTGACTATTTTATTATTAATGTATTGCAGGGCTGAACTATCTTGAAGCATCTGTAAATGGAATGCTCTTTGTGTTATGGAAAAAGACTATTCCAAGGCATCCCACATTCTCATTTTACTCAATCCACCTATTTTCTTCAGAGAGATTACTTTGTAACAAGGTAGAATCAATACTGACATAATCTTTAGACTTTGCATTTAAGCAAACAAATCCATTCATCTGTTGATTAGACACCCAAGCAGATACTATTCCCTTGCTATTGAGTAGAGGAGTAATTAAATACAGATGTAAGTATCTCTGTGGTAGGATTCACAGTTCTTTAAGTACATGCCCAGGTGTGGTACTACAAATGGAGGTTTCTCTCTTGCCCACCAATTCCTGAATAAACACTCAGAGGCTTAATATTAATTGCAAATGTTTGACCAGTGATTCAGGCATATTACTGACTAGCACTCGCAGTTAAATTAACCCACTGTTATTAGTTTATATTTTACCACAAGGCTCATGGCTTGTTACCTCACATCTTGCTTTCCATTGGCTGCTAGCATCTCCCTAACTCTGCCTTCTTTCTCTCCATATCTCTGTTTGGATTTCCCACCTAGCTATATTCTGCCCCGCCATAGACCAAAACAGCTTTATTCATCCGCCAATAAAAGCAACACATAGTCACAGCATACAGAAGGACATTGGACATCGCACACCATGAAACAACTGGGCCATATGGTACATATGGTAGATCTATGTTTAATTTTTTTTGAGAAACCACCACGCTGATTTCCATAATGACTTACTAATTTACTTTCCAACCAGTAATGCATAACATTATATTTTGTATGTAGACAAAGCAGAATTTTAGACAGTTTTAAGGGAAAAATTAAGATGAAGTTTTCAAGAAAAAAACAATGGATCTAGAAATTACCATATTAATTTAGGTGGCTCAAACATGCAAAGATGAATATCAAAGGCTCTCTCTCCCTAGTCCATCCCAACTTTAAATGTTTATGTGACAGAGTGTGCGCCTCTGTGAGGGGAGTATCCATCTACATTAGGGAAGCAAAAGGAGCATGGGGAAAGGCTTGGGAGGGCAATATGATACAAGTGGCATGAAAGTGAGAAGGAAGCTACCACGGTGAGTAGGAAACGGGGGGGGGGGGCAGGGGGATGGGGGAAGAGAGGTGAAAAAAAATCAGCAGAAACAAATTTTGTTTGGAAATGCCATAATGAAATTAGCATACTTTGTATGCTAATTTTAAACATATATCCATTGGAAATTAATATGCCCTTTAAATAAAATATTTGAAGACTTACTTCAAATGCAACACACTAAGGTACATTCCACTGATGAGTTGTGGTAATTCCAAAGCTTTGCTACACTCGTGTTCTAAGAGCTAAGGCCCATATTTCTGAAGACTGTAAAGTTTAGAAGAAATGCATCAACACTTAAGGAAGAATAATAATGAAAACTTTAAAACATGAGGTACAATGTCCTTAAATTAGTCTGGGAGAGAGAACTGCAATCAAGTACTCAGAGACTTGAGATGAAAGCTGGGGAAGATCCTCTTAGGCTAAGCATCGGAGAAATGACAGACAGGAAGAATGTCAAGTGGAGGGGGATTTCCCAACGAAGGAAAAGAAACAGCCCAGAGGAGACAGATCATTCCAGGGGTCCTCTGTCAGGGCTGGGCGGATGAAATGATCTGTTCTGTACTGTATCTCCCATCTTTAATGTCTCATTCCTGTCAACCTGCACCAACTATCTATCTTGTACCAGGACAGTTCATCAAAGAAGTGTCATCCCTGGGGTGGGCAAATTGACCTCAGGACAAAATGAAAATCCCAAACTTACTCAAACAGTCAAACAGGAGTGCCTTGCCCACAGGGGCGGCTAAATGCACCTTGACCAGTTCCTAAGTATTTTCCCCAGGAAGTAGAGGAGGGAGTGAAAGGGCAGAAGGGTGAAGTAGGGACAAGATTACTTTGCTTTAAATAATGACAAATGACATCTTGGAATTTTGATCCAACCTCAACAAAAATAATAATCATGGGCCTCCACAGCTAAACTATATTGATAAATTGAAGCCCACCTAATGAAAAACCCAAGGTGGCTATGCTCTCTAATTCTGTTTTGTTGATTCTGATGTTTTGAACAGTTTTTGTTTTCCTTTATTTTGCTATGACCTTTTTAACTTTTAAAAAATTTCATATATGTGTACAGTATTTACATTTTCTCCCCATTCTTCCCCTCCTTTCAATTCTTCTCATATCCCCCACACCCTCTCAAATTCATTTCTTCTTTGTCTTTACTTATTGTTGTTACACATATATAAACAAATGAATATACAATTGCTGCCTGCTGGGTCTACTTAGTGTTGCTCACATGTGTATGATCAGTCAGTATGTGATAGCTCATTAGAGAGCTGATTCCCAGAGAAAACTGATTCTCCCTCTCCCAGAAGTTATGAGTAACCAGTAGATTTTCACCAGGACATCTGCTGTAAGACTGTCTTCTGTTTGTGACAGGGAAGCTGCATTCAAGAAATCTCAACAACATGTTGCTTAAACAAGACCCAAATAATGGCAACACTAGTTGACATGCCAACATGAGGGTGAGAAACCTCACAAGACCCCTCCTCTAGTTATGTATGTATGTATGTATGTATGTGTGATGTATGTATGTGTGTGCATTTATTTCAAACATAGAGATGTGATAGCTGAATGTATTCTGAAGAACCAGCAGTGACAATTCTTCATTAACTATGTAGAATAAAAAGTCCTTGATAGAGTTCTATACAGTCTACATCATACTCATTCTAATTTTCTTCTTCAAACATGACTAAATAATGTCCTATGGGCTCCTGCTTCCATTCTAAACCAAAAAAAATTAACCCACACAAGTATTTTGTATATGTCAGTCAATGCTCCAAACATTTGTTCACTCTATATTAAAAACTCCATGAAACACATTTCCATCTTCATTATTTTTTTAGAGAAATATATAAGCTTTAAAAGTTTAGGTAATTTCAGCTGGGAATGTATTTATTTTGTAGAGTGTATCCAGTGTGTGATGTGCTCAGTTTGTAGAGTGTACCAGTGTAGGATGTGCTCAGTTTGTAGAGTATACTAGCATGGTATGTACTAGTCAGTGTGTGGTATACTCAATGAGGGATACAATTCAGATTGTGGGGTATACTCAATGTAGGATGTACTCAGCTGAGAATGCAATCACCTTTTAAAGTGTACCCAGTGTGGGATTTACTCAGCTTACAGAGTGTACTCAGTACACAATGTAGTCAGTGTGGGATGTACTTGGCTTACCTAGAAGACATGAAAATAACTGGGTTTAATCTTGAGAGCACCACATAAACTAGATGTGATGGAACTTTCCTATTATCCTATTACTTGGGAGGTGAAGCAGGAAGATTAGACATTGAAGGTCATTCTTGGTTATAAAACAAGATCCAGCCTGAGTTATATGGGATTTTGTATAAATAAAAAAATGACCTCATAAACACAAACAGCAAAATTTGTTGTGATAGTTCAGCTTCTTCCTTCTACTCTAATTGTGATCTTAGGAAATTCTTCCTCAAAAGATGATGCTACACTCTCTTGGTTTATTTAGAGGTGATTAGATGAGGTAATATCTACATAATATTCACTGCTGCTACAATAAAAGTAAGTAATAAGTGCTAATTTTTATTTCAACTAATTAGAGAACACAGAGGTTTCTAAACTTAGCTCCCGTCATTATTACTTGGAGAAATTTTGGAAAAGTATAAAGGCTGACTCCACAGCTGGGGTCCTACAAAGCTGGAATCCCTGGGAACAGATCACAAGTGTATATTTGAGTTTCCTCTCAGGGGATCACAGAAAGGGTAGAGTTAGGCATTAATGAATACTCCTGTGGGAACACTGGCCACAGAGGGTCAGTGACACAGAGAAAATGAGACTCTGGGGGTGAAATCTGCTTCCTGTGGAATTACTGAGTATGTTTAGAGTTCATTCAGGGTAGACAGATTGATTAGAGCCAGCAGAACCCCCCCCCCACAGAAAGAGCACTTGGTCATGAGCTGAGTGTTGGCTCCACCCCTGGAGATCAGTCAGCAAGTAGGATATGAAGATCCAGAATGCATGTTCTCCATGCATGGTAAAGCTGGACTGAGACTCCACCATGGAGGGAGACTTGCTGTTACAGGCTCCAAAATACACTATGTCCTAGAAGGTTCTCTCCCCTAACTCTAAGGGTAGGGCAAATGTGATTATATTGCTGGCTCTAGAAAATGAGAAAAGTCTCATTAAATAGTTCTCCTGCTCCAGCATACATATTTGCATGTGCCTGTGCACATATGAATGCACACGCACATGCATGCACGCACACACGCACACACACACACACACACACACACACACACACAAACACACACTTTCCTATCTTGTAGACACTGGCCTTTGTGTGGCACCTTTGCCTCCACTGCAGTTTCCATGACTACCTCCTTCTTTTGCCCTGCAACATCAGTCAGCAAAGCTAAGATTCAGGATGGGCTCATACCCAGCCTCCCACTGCACACTTCCTCTTTTGAATGTTTATCCTATTTAGAGCTATGTTGGGCTTATCATATGACCTCCTTCTTGTTCAGAAAATCAGCAAGATTCCCCCTATCCATTATGCTGATGGTAAAATGGGACCATTGTCTTGTGGAGCCCTTTGGAGCTACTGAGTTTTAAAACTCTTCATTTGTCTCCGTGTTAGTGAATATTCAAACATTTCATCTGCATAACCAAAAGAAAAACATCTGCTTCTTTTCATAACTAGTACTGATCATAGATTTTCAGGAGCTTTATTGGTGGATGCTCCTTACAATCTAATTCCAATGTACATTAAAGAGTCATCCTCTGGTAAGTAAGAGGGAGGTAAAGGAAGGGGAGGGGAGGGGAGAGAAATGGAGGAGAAGGAAAGGAAAGGAAGGGGAAGAGAAGGGAATAAACATCTAAAACCAAAAACATAACTGCCCTATAAGGGCCCAGATGTCTCACTGGCCCTCAGACTTGAGGGCTATGAAGATATCCTCAGTACAATTCCAGGCCCCCTTCTCAGTGGCAGCAAATATCACAATTACCTGTGAGGATGGATGACCTGGTTCTTAGTGATAAAGAACTTGGAGCTGAGGAAGTGTTGCCTGTTCCCAAAGTCACGGTGATTACATGCATTTTAATGATACAAACAATTGCCTGCCACACTCATAGGAGGGAATGAACTTTTCCCCCTCTGTACCCACTCAAAACAACACACACCTAGAATGCTGACACTCAGTGCAACTGGAGAGACAACTGCATGATGAGCAGAGAGGAGAGAGTACAAAGTACAAAGTACAAAGTACAAAGAATTGCAATGTACAGACACAGCACTGGAATGGGAGTCTGAACCTGTCTACTAGAGCTGACTCTGCTCCTCCAGAGGTGAGTGAGCTGGGAGCCTGTGTCTTTCCTATGCCATTGTTTTCTCAAATTAATAGATGTGTTATAAAGTGTATGATGGAAAAAAATACTAAAATAAAGCCTCTAGGATCCCCTCCAGTTTTTAAATGGTGATTGCATTAGTAGTCAGTTTTTCTCACATTTATACTTTCTATTGTTACTTGTTCTACTCGGCACAGGCACATGAATACACACAGGTACATGTACAAACACTGGCATATGCACATACACACAGGTACATGTGCACCCAGAGATATGTGCATGCACACACACAGATGCATGCACACACAGGCACATACACATACATATACACAGGTATATATGCACATACACATGTCCATACACATCGTACATGCCTACACACAGGTACATGCACATATGTGACATGCATACACTCAGGTACATGTACAAATATGTGTACATACATGTACTAACACATATAATTCTTGACAGTGCACTATGATGACAAATCACCTCTTCATTAAAATAGGCTAACATAGCATGGAATTGGTGGCTTCACCATCCTGCATTCCTCCAGGCAGAGTTGAGTTGAAGAGAATTTTCATGGAATGGATGTTTTCCTGATATGGAATAACTTAACACTGAACTTACAGAACCTGTCAGGCTGGTTCCTTCCCTTTTTCGGAACTCTGGAATCACAGACTAAGAGCTAGGTGTGTTCACTAAAAATATAGTGTATGCAGCAGGTACAACCAGGAAAGCAGAAGAGCTTCAACACACCCTGGACCACATCGTTGCAGAACATGAGACCTAAAAGAAATTTCATAGTTCCCACTTAGTTCCTTTATGTTCCAAATGAGGGGAACAGGGATCAGATGTGTCTCCTGACTGCCACAGGTAGATCCAGGGCCAATGGGTGTATATCCCAACTCCTGATTTTGTTTCCCATCCAGATGAATCACTACCCCATATTTCTTCCACTTGGGAGTCTCTGACAAGCTGGTCCTGAGGTTTCTGATATCATTGGTACAAACTGGAGGGTTGTGTCAGTCCTTGAGCCATGTTTCCCCTCAGATGAAAGGTCAGGGCAAACAGGACAAGAACACATATGTGCAGCCAAGGTAAGTCTTCTTTCTATTAAAACTTCAACCCTCAAAGACAAGTCTTCTTTCTATTAAAACTTCGACCCTCAAGGACAAGACAAAGAGGGTTTGGCATTAATATTTGATCCCCATCCTTGATTTCAGGCAAAGTATTCAACATAGCACATTCAATAATGCTGGAAGGAGGGAAGCCCTCTTTCCCTACTGAGTTGGGCACATAACAGAAAGCACTCCTCACTTCTCCCCAGAGTAAGTAAGTGAGGCTAGAGCACCAGGTATTGATCCTCATCTACTGCCTTGTGTGAGAAGGGGCTCCTGATTTTTCACTGTTCTGTTGATCATACCAACTTCCTGTGAGCTTCTGGGGATCCTCCTATCTCTGCCTCCCATTACACATTAAGCACACTGGGACTATTGACAAGTGCAAGCAGGTTCAGCTTTACGTGGGTTCTGGAGATTTGAAATCAAGACCTGATACTTGCACAGCAAATGCTTTACCCTAGGTACTTTACTTGTTAATTTGACGAAGCATAAGGTCACCTGAGAAGGGAGTTTCAATTGAGATATTACCCAGATCAGAATAGCCTATGGGCATGTCTGTGGGGAATTGTCTGCTAATTAATGTAAGAGGGCCCAGCCCACTGGGGTGTGACCATTCCCTGGTCTTGGGTTATATAAGAAGGCTAGAAGAGAAAGAGTCATGAAATGACCTAGCAGGAAGAGTTCCTCCATGGTTTCCGCTTCGAGCTCCTGCTTGAGTTCCTGCTTTGACTTTCTTAGTTGTGGACTATGATCTGGAAGTTTAAGCCACTTGAATCCTTTCCTCTCCTAACTTGCTTTTGGTAGCCATGTTTTCTCACAACAACAGAAAGAAAACTAGAGTTCTGCTGAGCCATCTCCCAGCCAGTCACTCCTTCCTGCTGTACCTCACCTCCTCCCCCTCTCTCATAGGCACCAAGTACAATGCACCTGCACCTGAGCAGCTGAATGCTTCCAGACAGAAACACCTGAGAGAGCACACGCCTGTGCGCATGTGCACAGGTGCATTCCCTTTTAACTAGCATCCTCAATTTGTGTATATATAACATCTGACAATTCTGCTGATACCCACATTCATTCACTTGTCCTTTTCCCAAAACAGACAACGTCATATCTTTTCTCCAGCCACTCTTTCTGTCTCAACCCTAATTTTAGCATATGATTGCATCTTCTCTCTTAAGCCACATACATGCCTATGATGCTATCTCTTGCCATAGTCACAAATCCATCAACCCACTGTCTGTCTCTTACAGGTTTGTTTCACTTCCTTCTGTGCTATTTAATGCAGATATCTCTCCACATCCACACCACAGAGTCCATTCTTTCATTTAAATATACCCCACATACCACAAAATATTCCCTGTTTCTTTTGCACCATCATCTTAATTATACCTACAGTAGTATTATATACAGAAATTGTCACAATAATACCTTAACACCATGAAAAAGTACCACCTATTTGCAGAAGAGTGACAGATAGTTAAGACCTCCCATTGAGCCCTTGAGCTGATTCCTTACCATCTCCCATTATGTATATTTTTCCTATTCATAGCAAAACGCCTCACAAGAGTTGTGTGCAGTCATACTCGTTGCCTCTACTCACACATTCTATTTATCCCTCAAACACTTCTACTATGCTTTTGTCCCTACCTCTGATCCCTGGAGACCTCCTCCTTAAGGTCTAAAATAACTTACTTCTTGCTATTTATTCCCCTGCTAGTCAGTTCACCGTGTTCATCTAATTGAAATTCTATCCAGTATGTGTGTGACTTGATTGATCACACCACCCCTCTATTAACACTCACTCCTCTAAGCCTGGAGGATATGACCTTCACCCAATTTTCCTCTGGCCTCATTGCCTCCATCTCAGTCCCTTAGGATCTGTAAGATCTTTGCAGCATCCTTAATGTTGTGATGACCTATGGATATAAAGCCTCTGCTATTTGTTCTCATAGATCATTTTTCTCCAGAGGGTCTCTGTGAGTATTTACAACATATGTGTGTATGTGTGTGTGGTTATGCAGGCATATGCACAGGATTCTCCAAACCAATTCCAACATGGAGCCATCTACTGAGTTATGCCCACTCATCCTCTTCTCTTGCATGATCAGGAGAAATTTCAAACAGCACAGCCACATCACAGCTCTTATCCTACCATACTGGTCCTGCAAGTCTACACATTCTGTAGTAAATGACACTAGCAACAACTACTTAATCAAAAAGCCTAGTATTTGTTATCCATTGCTCTTTTTCCTTCACACCACACATTTCATATTTCAACCTATGTGTCAAACATATTTCCAAAGGGGCCAGGAAGATAGGTCAATCTGTGAAATGATTGTCATAAAAGCAAAAGGACCTGTTTTCCATTCCCAGAACTCTTGTTTAAAGAAAAAAGTCTGGTATGGTGAAACACACTACTGTTTTCAGAACTGAGAGTTAGAGCCAGGGTTTACTGGCAACCAGCCTGGCCTACTTGATAAGTTCCACACCAAGGAGAGATTCTGTCTCAAAAACAAACAAAATGTATGGTACCTGAGAAATGACACCCAAGGTTGACTTCATACAGACAAATCTGCATACATATGAGCAAACACACAAACACACCCATATACTCATACAAATATATTTATATAGTATATGCAGGACCCTGATACTATTATGACCACAGTCCTTATAAGATCTTTATTTCAGAGTGATTGAATTAAGGAGTGAGGGAATGAAATGACAGACCAGCCAGGAAATGATGGCACAACCCTTTAATCCCATTACTCAGAGGCAGAGGCAAAGGCAGGTGGATCTCTGAGTTTGAGGCCAGTTTGGTCTACAGAGTGAGCGGTGGGACAGCCAGGGCTACACTGAGAAGCACTGTTTTGAAAATCAAAAATTCAGAACCTATAGAGAGAATTTGAGGTTTCAGAGGAGTGTTTCAATCATCTGTTGGGTACAATGTCAGGTCAGAATACAGAGGGAGTTTATGGGAAGTAAGCTCTCATACCTACATGCACTATGGGCCAGAGGTCCATCACACAGCTCCCATAATTCACTTGGGGCTTTGGTTGAGGCCAAATTAAAAACTGAGTCTAAGCAGGTTTCTCAAGAAAATTCTCAGAAACTTAAGCTCTGTTTACTTCACCCTTTTGAATCTCTGAACTAAGGTAACTGGCTTCTCTCTAGGAGGAACTGACTTCCTGATTAAGAAAGCACTATGAGATTTCTACTTTCAGGTAAGCTGCTTTCAGAAAATTCATAACTTGAATGAAGTTTTAAACACATGCAAATTATATGAAGACATATATGCTCTATGAAATGACAAGTTTTAAAAATTTGATATCCTGCAAAAAAAGGAGCAGGAAACTCCAGAGACATAAGGCAAACTGAATGTGCCTTTGCATTGTACCAGTCTGCTGACAAGGATCTCTGGTGGTCTTTTCCAAGGACACTAAGTAACATTTGGGTATCAATGACTACAGAACCCGCCCCGCCCAGTCCAGTCCCTAAGTATTTACTGCATATTGAGTTACTAAAACCTTCAGAACAAATATGATGCTGTTTGTACTTTCCAGAAGAGAAAGGGGAAACTATTACAATGTGGTGAAGCTTCCTCTTTTTAGAAAGTTACTATATAATGGAGTGGGGATTTTACTGAGGCACCTAGATGCAGAATTACACTGTTAACTAGAACCCTAAAACCTTCTTTAGTGAGAGTTTGTGTGTGGTAAAGAGGAATACTTTGGAGAGCACAGAAGATGTGTGGAGCTGTAGGGCCGGGCATATAGAAGTTTTAAGGCTATGGCCATGTGAAGACTTCAGAGCATTTATTAACTTCCAGCTCACAGGGAAAAGACCATGCGAAAATGATGCCACTGTGAGCTTTACCTCATGTAGATCAAGGAACATTAGGAGCTGGAAGATGAAAGAACATTTCCCAGGAGTCTTAGGGGAGTGTGAATCTCCTGGTACCTACCTGGATTTAGTAGCCCCTGGGATTTTGAAAGAATAAATTTCACTTTGTGATCATTGCAAAATGTATGGAAACTTATTATAGCAATGCTAAGAAACTATTACAAATTTTCTCTTCCAATGCTTGCAACTGAGTGAAGATTGCCCGAATAGCTTTACAGCTGCATGTCTATGATGGCTGCATGGTATCACAGGAGTTTCACAGTCAATAGGTTTTCAGAGCTTAGAAAAAGGTAGATAAAGCATATAAGTTTGCGTACAGAGCTTCAGCATATCTAACTGCTGATGTTGGTAGGATACTTGGTGGTTTTATGAATCATTCCTCATTCTAACATAAACAAAATAAATACTAGTTTCTTATTCTACTTTTTCTTCTTCCAAGGAACAGAATTTCCTACACTCTGTGATCATTATTTAATAGATGACTTCAGCCTATGCTGTTACATTTCACTACAACTTGGTTTTTACATATCCAATGTCTTTTTAATTTCTGGTTGCAGTAGTTCAAATAAAAATTTCTCCCATAGACAAGATATCCCGAGCAAATTGCAAGCATGGAGGGAGGGGAGAGGGAGTTAGGAGAAAGAAAAGGGGAGAAGAGGAGGAGAGAGGTGGGCATAAAGAAACAGGAAGATTGAGACAGGGAAAGAATAGAGGAGAACAATAAAAGAGATAGCATAATAGAGGGAGCCATTATAGATTTAAGGAGAAACCTGGCACTCAGGAAATGTCCAGAGATCTACAAGGATGAACCCAACTAACAATATAAGCAATTGTGGAGAGGCTACCTTTAATGCCCTTCTATGATAATGAGAGTGACAACTACCTTATATGCCATCCAAGAGTCCTCATCTAGTAGCTGATGGAAGCAGAAGCAGACACCCACAGCTAAACATTAGCGGAACTCCTGGAATCTAGTTACATAGAGGGAGGAATGATGAGCAAGGTCAGGCTGGAGAAACCCACTGAATCAGCTGAATCAGCTGACCTGAACAAGGGGGAACTCATGCCCCTCAGTCTGATAGTTTGGAAACCAGCATAGGACTGACCCAGACCCCCTGAACATGGGATTAGGAGGACTGGGAGTGTATGGGGCGTCTGGTAATGGATCAGTATTTATTTCTAGACTTTGGGAGCCCATCCCTCATAGAGGGATACTTTCTCAGCCTAGACACATGGGGGAGGGCCTAGGCCCTGCCCCATATGATACCACAGACTTGGAAGACTCCCCATGGAAGCAGAAAGGGGATGGGTTGGGGTTTGGTGGGGGTGATAGGGGAGAAAGGTGAGGGAACTGGAATTGACATGTAAAACAACCTTGTTTCAAATTTAAATTTAAAGGAGAAAAATTGTCCCGATAGGCCCATAGAGAGTGACTATTAGAAGTAGCTATTTTGGAGTGGATGTGGACTTGGAGGAAATGTACCTCTGGGGTGAGCTTTGGAGTCTCAGCTCAATACAGCTAGTGGCTCACAGTCTCTTCATAATGCCTGCAGATCCAAATGTATACTCTCAGCTTCTTCTCCAGCACCATGTCTGCCTGAATACTGCCATGCTTCCCACCATGATGATAATGGACTAAACCTCTGCACTGTAAGCAAGCCCAATTAAATGCTTTCCTTTATAAGGGTTGCTCGAGTCATGGTGTCTTTCACATCAACAGAAGCCCTAACTAAGGCACTAGTCAAGATAGCAATGTAAGAAATGTTCTAGATAATTTGGATATACCTTGTCTCTGAGTTAAATAAAATATTGTACATAACTTGTAAAGTTATTTCAAAACATCATAGGTGAGACAACAAAATAACGAGGAAATGTCAGAGACAGGAAGCAAAGGAGGTAAGTTGCATGATTTTCCCAGATTGTTGTCTAGAAAGAGTGCTCAGGCCACCACTTGGGAGAGGCAACCTAGGGAAATCAGTGTCTCTGCACTGAGAAATCAAGCTGGAGCACAGACATGCCAGAGCAGCTGGCATTCTCAGGGTCAAGTGTTGATGAAGTAGAGAGCCACATGGAGAACAAAGCACCCTAAATCCATTGAGATCCTGTCAAGTTCTTAGCTTTGTAGTTGTTTGTAACTGTGTGTGAGGAAAGTGGCAGGAGTATGAATGCAATCACCTGACAAGCTTAAAAAGACTAATTACTTCCCTCACAGAGGTCCAAGAATAATGTCTGTTCCCACCGGGCAGAGTAGAAAACTTCATATGTGATAGGCCATGAGGCAAAGGTCTTTTGATGGTTAGTTGCTGCTATGGAACAAAATTAGACCAAGCTTTCTTTGATTGCACTTAAAAAGTTGAAAACAAAACCCCAAATCATTTAACTACTTTGAAGTAATAGAACATCTACAATTGAAGCACAAAGAAAAATATTCTTAAGAACACATGTTACATGAATCATACAAAAGATAATGTTCCAAATGTTTAGCATCCCATCAAAAAGTACTTGACACAACACATAGCTAAATGTGTCCCACAATAAAAATAAATTCAATCGACAGAAAATGACCAAGATCTGACACAGAAGATGCATGTAGTAGATAGGTAATTAAAACAATTTTATGACTTTTCATATGCTCAAGAAATTAAAGGTTGAAAATCTAGGTTTAACACATGGGATATGTTTTTAAAGTCTCAATCTTGGAATCTAGAGACAACAACTACAATGCCTGAAATTAATTAGTTGGATGAGGTAAACAAAAGATTACATACTGCAAAACAAAGAATAAATAATTAAATAAATAAATGGAAATGGAACAATATGAAGAAAACTATCCAAAATGATACCAGATGTTTTGTTGTGTTCAGATGAGTTATCATGGAATAAAGGAGATTAGATTCTAACTGAAACACAAAAGTAAAACCAAGAGATAGGTAGAAAGGTAATACATAGATTAGATTAGATTAAATAGATAGATAGAAATAGATATGATAAATAAATAAATGATAGATTGTGTGATTTCACACACGCACACATGTGCACACACACACACACACAATTTATGATGCAAAACACTGAACATCAAGCAACAAAGATACGTGATTAGTTTTTAAATGTTGAAGAGCCAATCAACTCATTCCTGGAATTCCCCTGGATGTCTACCTCAACAGAGTGTCCAGACTGTTATAGAAGGAGAGTGTGATGGTTAATCTTGTGTCAACTCACCTAAGCTGTACTACCTAGGATAGTCAGCTATTCAATTAAATATTAATCTGAGTATTTCTGTGATATTGATTTGAGTTGGGATTAACTTCTATTTATTGGAAGGCACCGAGTAAAGTCCATTGCCCTCCACACTATGTGTGATCTCCATCCAGTCAGTGGAATGCCTCAAGAAAGTGAAAGGCTGACCTTGCCCAATTCTTTAGTTTCATTTGCGTTGGCATGATAAAATACCCTGTCAGATCAACTTAGTGGGGGAAGAGCCTAGTTTGGCTCACAGTGCCACTGTAGTGAGGAAGGCAAGGTGGCAGGAAGGTGAAGTAGCTCCTCATAGTACACCGGAGTCAAGAGCAGGGAGTAATGAATTAATAAATACATGCTAGTACTCTTGCTTTCTCCATCATTACAGAGTTCAATGTCCTCTTAGGGTATGCTGACAACCTCCCTGGGCAGGTGTCAACCTCAATTAAATAAATCAAGATAATCTGTCATAGGTATATCAAAAGGCCAACCTGATCTAGACAATCCTCAATGAGACTCTTCCCAGATAGCTCTAGATTGTGTCAAGTTGACAATTAAAACAAGTAAATTATCATATCAGTCAAATAGGAATGCAGCCAAGAGACCACCGTTGATACTAAGCTATGACATTAGCTTCTATATTTTTTTTTTATCTGTTGACCAAATTTGGACTTGTAAGTCTCAGTAATTTCACAAGCAAATATATTTAAGAAAAAATATGGTTCTGTTTCTCTGATGATTCCTAAGTCAAGAAGATCCTAGCAAACACCCTGGTATCAGAAGACACAGCTAAAATATTGGAGAGAGCAAGGAGGCTCCAGTTCATGAGACATATTGCCAGAGATATCTGCATGAAAGAGAGAATTACAGAGGAAACAAAACATTTCTCGTGTATTGATCAGAATGCCACCACCTGATCCAAGAGAAATAATCATCAGAAACAATACAATATAACACCCCCAGACTATGTGTAGGGATGGAAATAGGGCCGATGATATCTAACAGATTAGTAACCACATGAATTATGGGGTGCTGAGCATTCACTCACAAGGGCCTTGCCTCAGCAAGTTCAACAACTATAAAAATATGAAAACAATCACTACCCAACAAGTCACATTATTAACTCATAACATCCAATAAAGTTGTACACATCAGATCAGGAAGATATTGCCTATAATGAGAAGCCAATCAACCAAAACCAAGCTATAACTAACACAGATGTTGAATTTGCAAAAGGGAAATTAAAACAGCTATTATGACTGTACTCTATGCATTTAAAGAGTTAAGTAGAGATATGGGGGGAATAAAAGCATGTAAATAAAACTTTTAGATATGTAAATTCTATTAGAAGAGGAAGAGAAGGAGAAAGAAGAGGAGGAAAATGAACAGGAGGAAGAAAAAGAGGAGGAGGAAACATCAGCATTGTACAACATAAAGAACAGTACCAAGAGCATGCTAAATTACAGTTTGTAAAAGGCAGAAACAGAAAAAGAACACTGAAGATGTAACAGCCAAATTTTATAAATTTGAGGAAAGGCATAAACACAGAAATTGAGGAATAGGAGGGAAGGGACTACGGCTATATTTGAGTAAAACATATACATGCAAATATGATATTCTTAAAAAATAAAAGGAACTACCAAAAATATGAAGTAAATTTCTATATCAAACTACACACAAATGTTTCAAAACAATGAATGAAAATAATATCTTAGGAGAAGGCAGAGGAAAATGGAATCACACTTCAAGAGCATGCACCCAGAACAAAGGTATCAATGACAACAGACTGTTTCAAGTAGCAATGCCAGTGGGGAGAAAATGACAGAATGCCCCTAAGGAGTTGAGAACAGAGAAACCCACAAACTTAAAACTCACTCTCCATGAAAATACATTTTGAAAGTAAAGATGATCCTATTAAGGATAAATGATGTAAAAGTTAAGATAAAATAAAAGATTTTTTGAAAACAAGAACAGGGAATTCTAGACCAGAAAAAAATCTTCATGATGAGAAAAATGTAAAAAGAAAACATGAGAAGGGAAGTGATGATACCAGATAAAAACATGAATGTACATCAGAAGCAAAGAATACTGGAAATAGTGACATTGTAGATAGATGAGGACTGTCTATTTCCTGTTAGTATAAATCTCATTAAAAGTTAATTGTATGAACACATACATTAGTAAATCAAATGAAGATATGTAAAGATGGAGATATATTTGTATATGTGTGTGTGTTTGTGTGTTTGTGTGTGTGTGTTTGCACTAGTGTTAGTGTTAGGAAAACACAAAGGAACAGTTAGAAATGGAGTCCCAAGCAGAGAACAAAGAAAGGGAGATAACATTTAATGAGATCATATAAATTTTCTAGAATGGATGATAAACTACTGAAACAAAACATCAGCATACTAAAGAAGCAATGCATATCTAAAGAAGGGTTAACTTTTTTCTTTAAAAATACAAAGAACCGTTAATTACAAAAGAAACAGTCAATAAGTACTATACTGAGTAAACTTTTCTCATAACGAAATGAAGTCGCCAATAAAGTGAATGTCCGTGCTCCTTGGATTATTAAGTTGTCTCATTTCAGGCATCTTCCCAGGGATCATGATGAATCTGGTTGTTCATATGCTGTGGAACTCCCTGGAAATGTGGACCATCATGCTCCTGTGGTGTGGAGTCTGTGTCTTCACAGTCCATATCCTCCAGCTTCACAGAAACAGATTTCAGTGGGAATTTATTTCATCATGATTGACTGTCTTATTTGACGAGTCTGAAAACTCCAATATGACAACTGTAATTTTGAATTTGTATCAATATACAAATTATCTTAGACAAGAATACAAAAATAGTTTTACATATGTATCAGTATACAAGAATCTATACCTATGTAAATTGTCTAAAACTAATGGTCACTAAAATAGTTTACAAGTAGAAACAGTAATCTACCTTATTATCCTATGCTATCTGTTGCCCTCTTATCTATACCACAACACATGCCTTTCACCAGGTATGAGTCATATTTCACTCATTCACTATTTAAAGCTATCCAATTGAGCTTTTAAATTATTTAGCTGTGTTTCTACGAATTTGACTTGCTTTAAAAGAAAAACAAAATCATTCTATTGGTTATGAAGTACTAAAAGCTGAACTCCAAAATAAAACAATTTAAATAGACAACAAATATCTAAACTCAGAGAACTAGACATAGAGAGGAAAATATGGTGCTGGAGATGTCCAACTATATTACTGTTTATGAGGTACCCACTGTGCAAGGTGTTGTATTAATTATTTTACATACATGTGTCACTTGTTACTTCATCCACTCTGTGAGATAGGTAGGCATATTTACATTGATTTTATACACAATAAAGAAGGGACTGGTGAGATCTGATCCCTCAAGCAAGGTCACATAGCAAATGGATGACAGAATCAGGTTTTAAAGTGAAGTGTGCCTGACCCAAAAATGTGTCATATGAATAGCAAGAACATTTCCTTCCAAATTCAGATATGTCTGCCTTTGAGTCTTCATTTATGTGGTCTGATTATCCCGACTATAGTGTAACTAATTACACTGGCCTTCATTCCTCAATAATACAAATTGACTTAAATCTTACAAAAGAGTAAATGTACTAAAAGAATTAACACAATACATGAAACCAAAAGACAGCTAATAAATTGGTTAATAAAATGATTATTTCTTACCCCAGGTCCTCTTCCTTCCTCTTCTATATCATTTTCCCCTAAGTTCATACAAACCATACATTATTAACATCTGTCCTACCAATCAATCTAAACCACAATTTCTCCATACCCCTTCCAAAAATGTTCTTTCTCAGGTTAAAGATACTAGAAATTTCTTTCACTGGTCTGAGTCTCTGTTCAAGAGGCCTGCTTCTTCCCATGCCCACTGATACACCTCAATTCCAAAGGCAGCCATCTCTCCTCATAGTTGTATGAGTGAGTGTGTTTGAACATGGCCTCCTGTTGGGGCTTGAGCCAGCTTACTTCTCTGGTGCCCCCCAGAGACTTTTCTAAAGCATACAGATAGTCCTGATGTTTAAAATGTTGCATTGCTTTAACAACATTGTCAGGCTCACCCAAATTGCTCTTTTAAAAATATTGATTAGCTTTAAAAATATTTTGTACAGTGTATTTTGATCATATTCTTTCCCCTCCCTCAGCTCCTAAAACTTCCCTGCCTTCCTATTCACCAACTTCATGCTCTTTTTGTTCTACCTCTATCTCCTAAAATCCAAATTTCTTAATACATACATAAGGTTCTTCTTGAACCGGCCTTGGCCTACCTTTCTAGCCTCATCCTCCACAATTCCCCCTCTTTATTCATTCTATTCTATTCTATTCATGTCAAAGTGTTCTCAGTTATTTTAGGTATGCATGACCTTGCTTCACTCTTGAGAGCACTTCCTGTTTCAACTCTGGGCTTCAGATGTATTGTTCCCACTATCAGAATTGCCTCTCCTTTTCAACTAGCTAGCTCCTTACATTGACACACTTTAGTATGCAATGAGTGCTTGCTAAACAAATATCTCCTTGCATAAACAAATTAAAAATTTCTGTGAGATGTTCACAAAAGGCTCATATAGAGGGTGCATATTTTAAGAACCACTTGAGTCTAAAGCAATAGGTTGTAGAGCTGAGTAAATTTTCTTCAAGGAAAATAGGCCAAAGTGAAAGGGGGGGGGGATTTCTAAGAAGATTCTGACATAAATCACTGTGAGTCTGTACCAGCCAAGGTTCCTGGGCTCTTACCCAAGTTTTAATAGGAAGGAGCCACCAATATTAAAGGGATTAAGGCTTTAAATACAGATCTGTGGGTCCAGTACCTTAAATAACTAGACAGAACTACTTTAAGAGCTTCATTAGAGAAAGGGAGCTAGACACTCTGAGAGTTGGACTCAGAAGATTGTGTGTATTAGAAGTCTAATTGGGCCTTGATCCTCATGGGATAAGCAATAACTTTGTAGCGTTTTCATGCAATCTAGTAGTGGTACTGGTAATAAGTAGTTCATGGTAGGCAATAACACCTGATTGCACTCAGAGTCAGAGACATGAACTGCCTCAGTAGGAGGCAATGATTTCTGAAACCATTGATACAGGCGGGGACAAGAAGGGTAAAAACAGTGGGAAATGGACCATCAAGGAATGGCTCACAGAGCACACGTGGAAACCTAAGCATTGCTGAATATGTCAGGTAAAGTTGAATCCCATAGAAGGGTAGAATTTATTAGATACAGACTTCATTTCTGATCTTTAAGTGGCAGGATCTGGGAAAAATAGTCTTCAGTGGCGATGAGGATGAAGTGAGTGTAAGTTTTACAAAGGATTTAAAATAAAAATGTAAACAGCAAGGAACAAACAACAGATACTAAAGGAAGAACATGCCAAAATAGAGGCTGGGGCTCATTGTGGGAAAGAATTTGATTAGCATGCACAAATTCTGAGTTGGATCTCCTTCACCAAAACAAAAACATTAGAGAATGAGCTTGTCACAGAACAAAGAAGAAAAAACAATATTCCTCCAGGAAAATTACTGAGATTTCACATAGGACAAAGATCTTCCTCTGTGGAAATGGGCGATCATAGTCAACAGTTTCCACTTGGAAATAATGACCATGCTATCTAGGATAGTCTCTTGATGACTGAAAACATATTGTTACCAAAACTGTAAAATAAACACCGTGAATACATGTATGCATTTATATGTGTATATATGTTTGTATATATATGGTATATATGCATGTATGTCAGGTACTTGTGAGTCATGTTTCTATGAAGATAAATAATAATAAGTAACTTACTGAGCAAACACTATGTGTTAGCACTGTTGTATGATCATTAAGTGTGTTAGAAATTTGATTCTCAAAACATCCATTGTTATCTTCATTTGATTAATATGGTGTGGATGGATAAACAACTTCACAGGAGCTGCAAATAAAAGGAAGTGGAGATTCAAGCACAGAGTCAGACAGTAAGGACTAAGATGCCACTGGATGACACAGCTTGAGAAGCCAAGCCAGAGAGTAGGGTAGCCCTGTTGGAACCTGTTAGTCCAGGAATCTTATTTCCCCCTCCCCCTCCCTTTGCATATTATGGGACTTGGTAATGAGACCTGCAAGGTCTTCAATTATCCTCTCTTTAAAATGAAATTAAAATGGGGTTCTGTTTGGCTATTTGTTAACTGCTCTGAGATTCGCTATTGAAAACTATGATACAAATCTAGCAATAAAAAATGACATGAGTGGGTAGAGCACACTTGTAATCCCTGTATTTGGGAGACAGAAGCTGGAAGGGCTGGGGTTGGAAAGGGGATATAATTAGAAAGTTCAAGTGCTATCTATGACCTAGTCAAAAGAAAGAAAGAAAGAAAGAAAGAGAGAGAGAGAGAGAGGGAGGGAGGGAGGGAGGGAGGGAGGGAGGGAGGGAGGGAGGGAGGGAGGAAGGAAGGAAGGAAGGAAGGAAGGAAGGAAGGAAGAAAGGAAGAAGAAAAAAGTTAACACCTCAGAGAAATCATCTTAGATGGCTTAATGGCTGTCAGCATCAAACATGTTATAGTCTATTAGATTGATAAACATTTTTAAATGTACCTTACCTAAGAGCACATGCTAAACATTGATTATTCTTAATAGGAAGTAAGGAAGAAAAGCTGTATGAGCTAGAGTTGTCTTTTTTGATCAAGCTTTAATATTTTACCTCAATCTGCCATGTATTGTCCATCTCACCTCAAGGCTGTCTATTCATGAAGGCCAAAGCAGGCTTTATGTTATATAGGACAGTTCAGTGTGTAGTGGCACAAGAGGCCTTCTGACTGTACTGATGTTTGCTTATGTAGTTGGAGTTTCTATTCCTGTCTCTCAGAGACAAACTCAAACTGAGTTTGGCAGGGTGTACCATGTCCCTACTGAATACCTTTGTTTGCTCATCTCCAGTATGCATAGCTTGGACTCAGGCTCCTTTCCAGCTATAACACAGAACTTATTAATCACATTTATTAATCAATTTACTAATCACACTACCCATTCCATAAGTTATACTTTGTGGAAAATGCTCTAAAGAGAACCTGAACTAATATAGAGACCAAAGTATAGAGGGTATAACTGATCACCAGAGAATGGTGTAAGCATTCCTCATTAAGATTAGAATGGACACATTTATGCAGAAAGTTTAGAAGTGGCTAAGCCAAAATACAGTGAAGACAAAGGGCAGTGAGAGAGGTAGCAAGCTTGACCATAAAAACTGCAGCAAAGTCATCCTGTATCAATAATGTTTTATGACTCCATATAGTAAGTCTTCAACAAATATTTGTCAACTAAATAAGTCCATGTATACTTACTGGCTCACAAAACACTTCACCAAGCATTACCTCACATGATCCACAATAGCCTTGCAAAGAGAGAAGAACCAGGATTCTTTCCTTCTGTGTGATAGTTTGAAAGAAAATGTCCCCCAAAGGAAGTGGCACTGTTAGGAGATGTGGCTTTGTTGAAGTAGGTGTGACTTTGTTGGAGGAAGTGTGTCACTGTTCAGGTGGGCTTTGAGGTCCCTTTTACTCAAGCTTCACTCAGGATGACACTCAGTCTACTTCTATTGACTGCATATCAACATGTAGCAGCTGCTTCTCCAGCAACCATGCCTACCTGCATGCCACCATTCTCCCCTCCATGATGATAATGGACTAAACCTCTGAAACTATTAAGTCGCCATTTCAATTAGATGTTTTCCTTTATAAGAGTTTCTGTGGTCATGATGTCCCTTCACTAGCAATAAAACCCTAATTAAGAAATTATGTATTTTAATTAATTTTAACTGATGCATATATCCATTATGCACATACAAAATTGTATATATTTGTGGGGTACTGTGCATATTCTGACCCAGGTATACACTGAATCATGTTCAAATTAGGTGAAACGTACCTATCTCCTCGAACATTGGTCATGCTTTTACTGTTGACCATTTAGGATCAGCTTTTTGCATAATATTTTCATCCACAAGCACCTGCTAGTGATAGCATCCCAGAACTCCTCACTCTTTTTTACCACACTATAATACCCATTGGCCAACCTTTGCCTCTCCCCCTCCTTCTTCTACCATTCTAAACACCATTCTACCCTCAGCTTCTACGAGATTAACTTTATTATATCCTACATACAAGTGAGATCATATGGTGTTCATGGGAATTTTTAACCCTATTTTCCTGAACCAAGAAACTAAGCTTTAGAGTACTTGAGTGTTTTTTTTTTTTTTTTTTTTTTTAACCAAGGTCACAAACGTAGTTAATAGCAATGCTGAGCCTCATGCAGCGACTCTGAACCCTAAACCCTGTGTTCTTTTCATGGCTTTATTCAAGCCTCGTAATTCTAAAATACAGTCCTAAAATAACACAAAAGCCTCAGCCAGCCTCCTTCTTTATTCCCTTGACCTCATTAAAGCTTTAAATGGAACTTGTCCTCACAAACTTAGGGTGCAACATCAAATCTGTCTGAGTTTCTAGGGCGCTTAGCAACAGCTTGCTTTAATCTAATAATTGGCTAGAATGGAACCAAAGAAGGACATTTAAAAAGGCAAATTGTTATTTTTCAAAACCAAGCCATTCCCTGCCTAAAAGGTTCAGAGCTTTTCCCCTTTCCAAGAGAATATTTATTCCTCTAAAAGATTTCTTCCCGTTAACAATATTTTTACAGCCTTTGTGATACTTTTACAGCATTTTAGATGCAACCTAAATACTATATATTTCAAGAATGGAACCATTACATTAAGAACACTGCATATGTTTAAAAGTGTCTTTTATGGGGTTTATTAAAAGAAGCCATAAATTTCTGAGAAAGGTTTAAGCCATATTACATTGATCTTACTTCTAATTTAAACAAAATGTAAACTTTAAGTAAAACCTTGATGTGGAATGTAAACTCACTCATATACCCCAAGCCAACTCATTCGCATGCACCACCTTTAAAATATTAAATCATCTATGAGGCACTCCATTTCTTTGAGTGTTTTTCAATCACAACAAATAGCTTTCTGGCGATTGCTCATACCTGTTGAATTTCTTGGATTCATTCACAATGAAGAATAGATGGTACCAGCTGGCTACAGAGCAGAGCTGGAAAAGCATGGACTGTGAAGGCCAAGGGCAACTTGCCTCCCAACTAAGCTCTTGAGATGCCCTCTCCAGAAATTAGTGCAGACATCAAGGTAGGTGAGGTGATTCCTATCTTAGGTGTAGAATCACTGGGCACCAGGATGAGCTAGGCTAATTTCCAAACAGACACAGCAAAAATGTGAACCCAGGGACCTTGGTTGCAAGTGGCAAAGGCTCTGGCTATGTACCCTGGTGCTATCCTGACTTCCCTGTAGGATTACAATGTGGATTAGATGAGCTAATACCCATAATATATCCATCACAGCTCTCGACAGACAGTACTCAACAAGATGAGCAGGCATTGACATCATCAATGTTATTAACCCCTGCATACTGAGGCTGATGGCCTCATCTTTAACCAGGACCATACTTCGAAAGGGCCGTAGAAAATTGTTCTATGTGCTCCAAATTATCCTTTGTGATATTATGAGCTTTAAAAAAAGTGTATTTGATCATGTTTATTTGATCTTCATTTCTAGCTCTTGACCCTAGAACTTTCCCATGATGGGTATGAGAGAAGAGTCTTTTGTTTTTTCCAATAAGCCCCTTTCAAACAGACCTGCTGTAGTAAGTTAATGAGATAACCAATGAAAACCCCCACAAAGCAGGAAAAGGCCTGGTTGCCAAAGAAATCAACCACATCACTAGAGTCATAGGAATGTTTAGGCCTATAGGGAGAAACAGTTGAGATAATCATCAATGTCCAGTGATGCCTGTTCAGTAGAGTCCCCCTAAAAGTGCTAGTGAAGGGTCTGAAGTTCTGGGTTGATGAGAGCTTTCAGGAGAGTAGAACAACCCAAGCAGAGATGAGACAGCTGCCCTACTCAGGGCCCTTTCTAGCTTTGCCTTATGCTCATGCTCATTTGGATTTTTGATGATTTATAAGCAACTGGTAGACAAAAAAAAAATAAGTGTTCCTCATATTTCTGTGTATCATTGCTGTAACTTACAGAAACAGGGGAGTCTCCTGGTTAGCAGCCAATGTAACAGAAGCCTGGTGCCTTGGAAATGCCTCCCTAATTATATCAGGAAGTAGGAGACCGTTGCAAAACCAAGCCCTCTACATGTAGGGTGTATGCTAACTTCAAGTAATTAGTGTCAGAACTGAGTTAAGTCCTAGAACAGCTTATTGGTACTGAGAGCTGATAAGGGGAGACCACCAACCATTTATTGTAGGTACTGTAAGAAAAAGAAAGGACTTTTCCTCCACCCATCCTGGCCAGGCTCTGAACTTAGTATCATATGCCTAGCTAGGAAGTAGAAATTATAAAATCAATTGATTCCACGATTTAGAAAAGTGGTTGCAAGAGTTAAACATTTTCTGGTTTTATAGATAAGAGCTCTAGTCTGTCTCAGTGTCACATACACCTCGCTGAAGATCAAGTTAGAATCTTATCTCTTGCCCAAGCACCTGTACCTACAGCTCAAAGCAAGAGCTCCTTGGTTTTCTACTAAGTTGGATATGTATTAATACTTCTACCTGGAGTGTTTTGCACTCTTCCACAGTACAAACTCCTAATCATCCTTCAGTGCAAAGGCCACATGAATCTCAACTTCTCCTTCTTCAAAACTCTGCTAGCCTTTTTTTAAAAGTACTATTTAAAGTCTTGAATTGCATCCACAGTAGTACATGTCTGTCTCTCCCACTAAAGCCTGGACTGTAAACAGCTGGAAGAAATGGGCCATGAATTATTCATCTCTGTATCTTTTCATGCAATATGAAACCAAGCCCAAAGGAAATTTTCTATGGAAGCCTAAGGAAAGGTATGTGTGATGACCTCTGTGCTTTTAGCTTATCAATTTTACCTCGAAGTCTAGACACGTCAGAATCAAGAACTAGAAAGAAATCTCACCCACAGCTGTGCCCACGCTGGGCAAAACCTGAACAATATCATTTTGATCTTTCCTGGCTCATACAAAATAAAATAGTCTCAACCCTAACTGTCACAAAGTCACCCCTCTCCAAAGCCACCTGCTCCACTCTCCTACCTCCGCACTGTAGCCCCTTTGGAAACTCAACCAGTCACTGTCCACATACCTCCTCACAAGAGATTTGTGCTCTCTGACAGGGCTGATGGAGTTCAGTTGTGCTTTTATAGAATCATGGATAAAAATGGGTCCTACCAGAGACCCAATATAAAGAATGTTTGGAACGCTCATGAAAAAACTTTTGATGAAAAATTGATGGGCGCTTCTCAGTGTTGCAGAGCTCAGAGTGCGCTAACCCTCTTCTGGTTTTGTATTTTGAGAAGAAAACCGTTTATGTGCCAACTTTCAGAAGGGATGGTTCAGTGGCCAACCTGAACACAGATATCATCTCACCTAACTCGCTATGTAGCAGTGACATCTACTGGGGAACATTGTCACTTCAGGGTTCCTGCTTTCATACTGGATGCAGTAACTTTAAAGTGTTCACTCCATTTATCTTCGTAGCAACCTTATGAGGTGGTTAATGTTAAGATTTGCAATTATTACATAATGATGCTGAGACTCAGAGCAACTCGGTAACTGGCTTGATGTCACGTAGCAAATATAAGGCAGAGTTGGGATTTGAACCCAGACCAGTGTGACTTCAGTCTGCTCTTAGCTATTAATACTTGTTACCCTTTCTAGCATCCATCCTCTTCCCATCAAATATACCCATTACACAGCATCTTACCTGCTGCTTATAAATCATACATGTATGCAACTTTCCTCCCAATAACCCACCCTGATTGGCACATTCATGCCTTTCCTTCTCCTATTTGTTATCCTAGTACCTAGCTCACTTACTAACAACAATAAATGCTTAAGAAATAGTATGGAATAAATGGTGCATGAATGGATAATCAAAAAAGTCAGTGTATGAGGGGTCATAGATATAGTATATGGGGGTAGAACCATGTGGTAGGAGTGGCTGCCCACTTTGGAACCATTAGCTTTCCCATAGAACTATATACAAGAAACATACACGAGATTATGGTTAGCTACATGTCAGTTAAGGAATCCATTAGAAGATCTTCACAGGGCTCAGGGTAGAGTTTACACTTCCTAGCTCGGAACAAAAGTGTCCATAACACTTGGCTCCTGCTGACCCTACGATCTTCTCCAGAACCAAAACACCTCGCACCCCAAGCTCAAGAGAACTTGTGGGTTTTTATTCAAAGCAACCCTCTGTCTCTCACACCTTCAGGCTATGCCATTGCCTTTTATGGAATCTCCTATTTTGCTGCACATAGCCCTCCCACCTCACCTGAGCAGTCTCCACTTATTTTCCAAGAACTGGTCATCAGCTCCCCCTGGACCCCTCTAGAGTGGTCCATCAACAGAGAGGTTCAGCCTGGACACAGAAGCATGGAGGCGGAGGAAGCACTACAGGGTGCATTCCATAGCCAAGACTGAAGGCCAGTTTGGCCATTTATTCGATATGTGACCTCTGCAGTTTACTGAGTTGTTATAAACTTCAGTGTCCTGTTCTCACTGTCAAAATGGGAGAAGTGGAAAGTGGTGTCTACCGGAAAATGGGAAGTACCTACTGGCATCCACTGCATACTGTGGTAAACACTGAATGGGTGGCTAAAGGTAAAGTGTTTACAACAGTGCACAGTAAAGGGAGGAGGGTGCTGGCCAGTTTGCACTGTTCCATTTAGCCATCTCTGTTCCTATGGTCAGGAAATTGTTCAACCAGACTGTTGTGTCAGGGGTGGGGGGAGCTAGAAACATGGGATGGCAACCCAGGGTACATACTGCTGTTTCCTAGGATTCCAGTTTGGTTCCCAGAGACAAGGTTTTCAATAAATGTCCTCAGAGCCTGGGTATGTATCTGTTAGAAAAGGATAAATGTTTAGGGGAGAGACGGAAGTGACAACTGAAGAAGAAAACAAGCAGGCTGGGGAGATGGCTCTGCGTTTAAAGCTGAAAGCCAAGTTCAGTCATCGGGAACCACATAATAGAATGAAAGAACCAACTGCAGCAAGTTTTCAAAACTTCTGTCAGGACATGTTCCATGACCTTCCCCCAATCAGTAAATAAATATGAAACACACACTGCTTCTATACAAATAGTATATAATAATAAAATAAAGATGCTCATTGTGCAGATGTGGCTGCTCATGTAGCCTAGAAAGAGTTACTGTGACGGCAGCTCTGAGCACCAGGTGGGAATGGCAATGGAACAGGGAAGTGCATTTTACCAAGGCTTTGGCTCTCTTCTTCTCTGCACAGATTTCATTTCTGCCACTCCATCCTCTAATTCCCTTCCTGCTTTCCAAATCCACCCTTCACTAGGACATCTTTTGAACATAATCATTTCCACACATGGAAAGCACATTGAAGTCATTCTAGATGGCCATTTCAGAGGAAGAAACCACAGTGATATGATCTTTCAGGGGTCAGGGTTTAAAAGCTGGGAAGGGTGCCATCTCTGAGGATACCATGTGGACAGCTTCAAAACACCATCTTCTCCCCCAAATCTCCCCTGCCCTTCCTTCTCAGTGTGCAGATTCCAGCAGAATCATTCTTTGTTGAAGTCATCCTGTTTCCCGGAGGATCTCATTTAAAATTATAGAGCTACTGCTGCAGAAGACTGGCCTCGTGTGTATTTGAAAGGATCTGTTTCCCATGAAGAGCAAAGACTTGGAGACATAGGCACTGAGCTGGTTCAAATTGCAGAGCAACAAAGAGTTGCCACATCTCAAGCACTCCCTTTGTATCATTGGGCTTTGTGGAAGTGATTTCTAAGCCCTTGGTTTTAAGAGCTACATTAGGAAGGTGGGGTCATGTTGATCATAAGACCTGGCTGACAGAAGAAAAAGAGGTTCTGAGGAGACGGTGCAGTTCAAAAGCATAGCGCTGTGGAGAGAGTGTATCTGGAGTTAACTAAAATACTCAAACTGGATATTTTAGAAGTTGTTGCTAAGGAGACCTTGGCATGCTGCTCTGACCTGTATCAGATGGATCTATCCAGAGACAGAAAACCAAGAGGACATGTAAGAGAAGACATGTGATAGAAACCTATCAATAAACTTGTCTAACAAGATTTTGGAGTCTGAGTCCTGTAATTCTACAGGCTGAGGACTCTAGAATACTGGGGGCAAGCTCAATGCAAATATGAAAGCCTCACAGCTGGGAGAGCCAGTGTTGAGACTCTCAGCCTGAAACCAAGGGCTTGAGAACCTAGGGAGATATCAATGCAAGTCCTGGGTCCCCACAGTGGAGAGCTAGGAGCTATGATAGCTGAGGACAAGGAAAGGACTGTGTCCCAGTGCCCCGAGGAAGGCACACACATTGTCCTCTGCTTGTTTCTGTTGTCTTAGGGTCAGGGCCAATTGGATGGTGCTCTTAGTGCACTGCCACAGAGGGCAGAGTTTCACCACCCAGTCTACTCAGACCTGCACACCAATATCCCCAGGAAACACCCTAACTGGTATACCCAGGGAATTCCCTGACAACTGGACCAAAGTTAGCCACCCACACACTCTTGCCACACATGAACACATCTTCTATTAATTTTCTTCTCATTCCCTTGCCTCAGATCTCAACCTCAGAATGAAGCAAGTGAATAGTCTTCTACAAGATCACCATCTGCCTGGCTACCCAGTTGCTCAACAAGATAGACAGTGTCTCTAACCCTGCCAGGCACAGAGGAAGCACTGGGGACCAAGAAGCCAGAGCACAGATCCCGCCCAAGCTCACTGAAAAGTGGGATTACAGATGTGCAACACTCTGACTAGACTGCGCTGGAAATGACCACTTGTTGATTGTCGTTTATTTCCATACAGAGATGTTGCCTCAAGATACAAAGGGCTATTTGTAAATGTGTTTTTCTTCACAGATGGGGCAAATACTCTGACTCTGTGTATTATGGAAGCATCATGGTTTTGGCATGGCTTTGCCATTACACATATGCACCTATTGTGACTATGACTAAAATGCCAGCCCTTGAAATAAGTTGGATCTCAGCAAGTATGTTTTAATCATTCTCAATGCCACTCTTCTTTATATTATTTCACTGAAAAAAAAGTGTACTGCTTTCCAAAGTGTGAGTCAATCCTATTGGCATGCTAGTGTGTTTAATTAACCCTTTCAACAGTTGAGGGAACTATCTTAATGTTCTGACACCATTGACAGTTTTGTTTCAAATATATGTTCTTCCACTGTGTGTGCTAGCTGGCTTGAAATTGCTTTCAATGATCTCTCAAAGATTATAAATATAAAAGCCTGATGATTATTTTCATAATAAAGAGAAGCATGTTAGTAGTTTCTACATGCTCTACAGATTGGTTCCAAGATCCTTGTGGCCAGCAAAATTCCTTATTTAAATGAACATTATCCTATACACCTCTCCAAATCACCTCTGAATATAACACTCTACATACCACAACTAAAATGTCAGGTCAATTATTGGCACGCTATATGGTTTAGGTGGTGATAGAAGAAAAATGCCTGAACATGTTCAGTACAGGTAGAATTTTTTTAATCCAAGTATTTTTTTTAAGCTTTGGTTGACTGTATCTGTGACTGAAAATGCTTTAAATTTGCAGATGTGGAACCCACAGACACTGAAAGCTGGTTGCATATAAAACTCAAAACCCATGAAGCAGCAATTCTTCTGGAGCTATGTGTAAGTAGCTAGAACACACTCCTCTTCATTACAACAAAGTAAAAATTAACAGAAAGGAGAAACATAAAGAATCTTGGAGAAGCTACAGCTTGAAGATAAGGAAGGCCTGAGACTGGCTAAGTGCAGATGGAGCATAAAGAGGTTTTCTTCCATAAAGAAAAAGAATTAGAAAGAGGGGAAAGTAAAGGAGGAGACCAAAAGCAGGCAGGCAGACAGGAAGAGAGGGAGGGAGCTGAAGACTCACTTCCACAGAGAATTTCATGGCCAAGTCCTAAAATCACACACCAGCCTGTAGGAGGCACTAGGTTTCAGAGTCAGGGGCGGGGAGGAGCTGGAGGAAAAGAGGAAGAGAACATGGAAGAGATCATAGAACCTAGAGAAAAAGGGATAACCTTACCAAATCTGGGGGAGGCAGATAAGTATTAAACAATGTTGAATGGTGATTAGGAGTAATGAAAAATATGAACTGTGTCTACATTGGTGAGAATTAATTATCATGGTAACTGGTATAGTAGATGTTTATTTATTACCTGTGATAAAGCCACCAAATATGTAAAAGCAGGTGGGTTGTCTTTAGGGTCAGGCACCCTGGATTCTAGTAAGTCACTTACTCTGTGTAACACTGGCCAAAGGGAGTCATTTAGATGTGGGTATGAACAGTATATTGATTAAAGCATTGTAAGAACTAAATACAATAGCCAAGTCTTTCCTCTGGCAGCTAACCAGGTCTGGAGAGATGGCTCAGTGGTTAAGGTTACTTGTTGCTCTGTCACAACTATGTTAGTTCCCAACATTCACACTGAGTGGCTCATAACTACCTATACTCCAGACCTCTAGCTCCAGGGCATCCACTGCCCTTGTCTCTATGGGCACTACACTCCTGTGCATATACCCACACATATACCCATAGTGGAAAGTAAAACACATTTTGAAAAGAAAATTAAATAAGAGCAATCCTGAGAAGAGTAAGCATGCCCATCAGATAATAGCATTTGAAATTGAAATAAATTTGAAAACTGTCTCTTTAAAAATAGTTTCTATAAAGTATTCAGTCAGTGTTCAGGGTACCTTAAGAACTCATGTCCTTAATGTTTATATTGGTCTTACTAGAAAGTTTATTTTGTTCACAAAGTCTTAAAAAGCAATTCTTGTAAGTGTAATACACTAGCTAGTCATCTTGGGTCTCTTACAAATCATATTTCTTACAGTTCAGTAAGACTATTTGCTAACAGCTGCTGCTGTCACCACCTGGTGGCATATATATATATATATATATATATATATATATATATATATATATATATATATATATATTACTTCTTAGTAATGAGTGCATAAACCAAAATCCTAACCATGTCTTAGATGTCCACATATTGCACAGACTGACAGACTGGAAGGGTACAGGCAGTAGCCATCATCACATGCTTTACAATAATCTGGTACATGCTAAAGATGTGTGAAGCAGTGAGCTACATCTTAGAAGATCACCTTTTGTCAACCTTTAATCCAACTGATGTCAAGACAGCTCTCCTTTGGAGTCCCTGCATCCAAATATTATCTCATTCCTTTGAAGAGTCAGATAATGGGGCCATGACTAAAGGGACAAGCTAAGAGTGAAAAGAAGAGATAAGCTGGAAAACATTGAAATGCAAAAGCCCAGTGTCTGAGACACAAGACGAAGTATGAAGAACCCACAAAATTGGGCAAAATAGGAGTTTGTTTCCAAAATATACAAAGGGCTATTATGACTCAATAATAAAAAGATAAATAACACAATTTTAAAATTGTCATAATGTCTACATAGCTATTTCTCTAAAGTAAATATTCAGTCAATAAACATAGGAAAACTATGCCCACCATCCAAAAGAAACAAATGCTAGCCATGATGAGATGCTACTGCAAACACGGAAGTGTAGTTAGCATCAAAAGCCAGTGTGACAAGTGAGGGGATGTGACAACCTGAATCTCCTATAGTACTGATGGAAGTGCTAAATGTTACAGCTATGCTGGAAAACTGCTGGCAGCTCATCAAACATTACGCCAAAAGTCATCCTAAGACCAGGGATTCCACCTCAAGTTACATGTCTAAAAGAAGTGAGAAGTAAATCTACACCAAAAATGGCACATGAATATTCATTTGAACATTATTCCCAATAGGCAAAGCTTGAAAACAAGCCAATTTACCCACTCACTGACCCTTACTGCTATCCATCAGTAAAAGATAAGGGGTCTGCACATGAAAAATGGCCAAACCTTGAAAATACTCTGCAAAGTAGAAGATGTCAATCACGAGACTGAGTGTTACGGTATTACACCAATATGGGGATATTCAGAACAAGCAAAGCCATAGAAAAAGACAGTGGATTTGTGGATTGCCAATGGATCAGGCTGGGAGATGATGCAGAAGGCTGATAGGAAGAAAATGTTCTAAAGTTGGTTGTGGCAATGGTCACACACCACAGCAAATGCATCACCCTACTGAGGTATGTACGTTAATGAGTGAGTGGCATTTAGTTGATATTTCTAAAAGATGTTTTAAAAAACACCATGTCACATCTGAATGTGAGAGAGAAGGATTATTCATCCTGAAAATAAAATCATGTTCTAGGGGGAAAAAGTTTCAAAATTTTACTCCAGCACAGGAAGTCTGAGTTTTTAAAGGAAAGGATCTTTCTTAAACTAATATGGACTTTGGGCAAAACAACATTTGTCTCTAGTTTTATTTTCCCATGAAAGAATCCTCTTCTGGTTTTGGTGTCACTCACCAAAATGGTGAAATAACACAATTGCACATTGAATCTAACAAAACACTGCCTAGCTACCCAGAGCAGATTTCACTTCCACAAATCATTCACATTTACGTTTTACGTTTATTTGTATTATACTCTCTCTCTCTCTCTCTCTCTCTCTCTCTCTCTCTCTCTCTCTCTCTCTCTCACACACACACACACACACACACACACACTAGTATGTACAAACCTATTTGTTCACAATTGAGCATTTGGTTGTACCACAGAATATTCTGGAAACCTCCTCTACAGAAGCCATGCAGACCTTAGCCTGGCTGGCATAAGCATCCATTGGATTCCTGAAAACACTCCCTCTGAACCTACAAGGCTCTCTAAAACAAATCACACGATCTGTGCATTAGAAAACACTTTCCACACAACTCAAGCTCACATAGACCTTCCAGCATGAATTAAACCAGCCCAATCTTTCATTCCTATCTGATTCAGCTACAGTCACAGAGATGCTGCGCAAAGGATGAAAGAGCCGTTTTTCATGACCTTCCTCGTTTCTCTGAACAAAGCCAAGTGTCAAAATCTTTGAAAAGCACATATTATAGTAAAGAACAAGATTCAAAAAAACTGTTTGGAAGCATTCATGGCAGAGAGAAATAATTTTCTCTCTTCCATTGCCAAATAAAAAACAACCTTATGATGTGTTCGATGGAAACGTTTAAATATTGAACCAGTGCCAAAAAGTGATTTGTAAGCCTCAATAAATTTCATGAAATTTAAAAATGGTATTATTGTCCCATCTGACAGTGTCTTTCAGGACTTGGAGCTGTGTGGCCCAGATTAGGGGCCTTCTGATGAAAAGCGAATGTGTAGCATGCATGACTTACAAATACTGTGGCACAGAAAAGACTTGAAAGGCACGTATTCAATGACTCTACTTGCAATTGCTAGTTACTGGTATCAATTCCACCACCTACACAGAGCAATGGGTCGTGAGCAGCAGAAGTTCATAGTTACAGTCTATAGATTATTTCCAGAAAGAAACGGGGTATGGAGAAACACACAGGTATGCAAGCACTTGGGAATGGGACATGGATTTGTCCATATTTGATATTTAAGAAGATGGACCGCTGATTGTCTGAGAGATGGGTGTAATACTCACATGTATATAATGAAGCTGTAGATGCTATAACATAACCAATGTTAAGTGCACAGTAACATTTGTTTTTTCTATAGTCTATCCATTCCATAAAACCAGGGATATTGGAGAAAGGTGTCTGTTTTGTTCCTGCTTTCCTATGTTTCATATCTTTACCTGAAACACTTCATGCAAACAACATCCCTTTTTCTACCACCTCCTGGCATGCTGCAAAGCACTGGAAAAGAAGGAGGAGGAAATAAGAGGGAGGGGGTAGGAAAGGATGGGTCCTTATTCACTCGCAGCTGCTCTGGAGCTCAGGGCAAGCACAAGATTGATGACACTCCCAGGGTGTAAGAGAAGATCTCAGTGTGAAAGGCTCCTCAGGAGGCCTGATAGACTTGTCATTGCTTAATAAACATTGCTGATGTGTTGGGAGGAGAGAGCCAGGGCAGGAGAAGGGCATGGCCAATGAGTATTCCCCCTTGACAATTTACTTAGTGTATCCTGCTCATACTACCTCAGAGCGGCAGTCCTGACTCCCCTATTAGAGATCTCCTGGAAGGTCTCACGGGCTCTCTGGGGACACAGAGAAAGACAACTTGGGAATGAGAATCCTCCTTCCTTTGAGACCTTCCTAATTTCCCAAATTCTCTTTGCATCTGTACTCAGTGTATACAGGAAGGGATGAAGAAGCCCAGACATCGCAGACCTCTCCCCGCCCTCCTCTCCCCAGTGGGCAGCTCCCATAGGCCCTTGCTTTCTTTTTCTGCTAGTCCCTGGGGTCTTTGTTCTCTGGGTTTTCAGAGCAACGAAGACACTCTCATAAAGTCATTCTGTTTGGGGAACAACCTCAGGAGAGAGTTCCATGGGGTTCTCATGCCTGCACTTCTCTACTCAACACTGGCTTCATTTTCTTCCCTGGTAAATCACTTGTGAGGCCAACTTCCTATACAGATAGAGATCCATTCCCTGACCTGTCCATCCTATCCATTACTCCATGAAGACCATAGGAGGAAATCTGTGGTTTCCTCCACAGAAGATGCATCTGCTTCTCTTTCCAGAACCCACCTTGGGAGCTGGCACCAACACAGACACTAGACACTGAGTGAATGTGTATATACGTGGACAAATTCCACACTCATCCTTTGCCCTTGCCACCTTGATGCCAACTTATGTTTGCCATTTAAATCAACTTACTAACACCCCAGTATTCACTAGGATGCTTAACTCTACTTCTCAAGGGAAAGTCAGCCTTTCTACATCTACAGAAAAATCTCTTGGAAGAGAAAGTCTCCAGGTCCTCTGTGTGGCATCAAAGCCTTCGTAGGACATAAGAACCTCTCTTGGTGTGTTGCCCACAAAGATAACAAAGACAGTGATGATGGTACTCAGGGATATCTCCTGAACTGCAGGTGTTCCTCATTGTGATGAGCCAACCCCACAAGTACTCTGGGCAGCACAAGACAGAGTTTTAGACATTGAAATAACAAAAAATCTAAAGCCACAAATAGAGCCCCAGCCTGGGACTGTGCTAGGGCCCTGCCACCCTGTCTCTTCCTAATTGAAGCTGGAGTCTCCAGTCTCTGTTCTCAATGCAGAAATCTGCTTTTCTGGTATTTTCAAGCCTTTTATGTATAACATGTGTGTGTGGCCAACAAGCGAGCTTACATTCTCATCTTGAAATAATTGCGATTAATAAATTACAATACTGCAGTACGAACTTCATCCCCATGGGAACCGCATGATGTTTATATTCCTGCAAGTCAGCCTCGGCTTGAACTCAGAAGTTCAGTCCCCAAGGAATTTTACAGAAGGCCTGGGCTGGGAGTTGGGAGCAGGAAAGGGGATGGAATTTAGCCCTGGAACACTTCTTCCGGAATCCTCATTTGTTCTCTGAAACATCCCTAGAACAACTGTGTCTTTATCAGCCCTCCATGCCTCTCAACTTCAGACCCTACTTGTCCACTCAAGAGACAACACTGTGCCTTCCTTAGCCTTCCACCATTCAAGCAGGGAGGACTGCAGGAGGACCCTTGAGGATTGTGGGATATCTGTGAAAAGATTGTAAGAGAATCATGGGTGGGGGGAATCAATGGGAGTGTCTTTAGGAAGCCTCCAGCAGCCATTTTCTCTGCAGCCACTTTGCAGACTGGTTGGTGAGGAACCTGGAAAACAACTGCCCTGGGATGATGTGGATAGAGTCAGCTGCTTAGCTATCAGAGTCTTTCTTCTGTCCTCGGTTCCTTCTTCCTTTGTTTTCCTAAAATTTTTGAAAGCATCATTTATTAGAATTCACTATGTCTGAGTCCTTAGGCTCAACCTAAGTGGTACAACAAAGCAGTAATCAGCTTATTTCCCCCCTCCCCCAGCCCCTATAATCAGCAGCCTGCTCCCTGTGATCAGGCCGCCCTGCTCCTGGTGACAACCCCCCCCCCTGCTCTCTGTGATCAACACCCTGCTTCCAGGTTAAGGCTGGCTTCACTTTCATGCAAGATTTCATCACTTTATACTGTTTGTCTTCACTAGCTTTTATAACTCACCCACTGCACACACTCCCATCCCATCACTTGTGAAGTAATGATTAACCATGAGTAATGTCTAATAATAGCAACTTAATATAACAAAGCTGTGATTATTATCATCATAGATTTGTAATTAACATCATTGTTATCGTTAGTAGGAACAATTGAAGTCTCCTTCATTGGTTTACCAAGCATTCACGAATATACTTCATCACCTTTCAAGCTACTCACAAATGCATTCTCAGAAACAAGCAGTACCCATCACGTGGTGGGGCAAGGGAGGCACACACAGCTAGAACAACCAAAGAAGTTTGACTCTGTCTGGTCACTCCTGGAATGTCAACCCTACTTAATTGTCTCAGTTAGATTTGGGGACTAGAGAAAACATTCCCCTGGCTGGGGTGGCCACTCAGTGCTTGCTTTGTAAGAACTAGGATAGGGAAGTGGGGAAATGGCTCTGTAGGTAAGAGTGCTTGCTGACCAATCATGAAGCCCTGAGTTCAAATCTCCAGCATCCCTATACAAATTTGCAAGTAGTCTCACTTGTCTGTAACCATAGCACTGTGGTCTCTAGAGAAGGACACCTGATATCCTCCTCTGGACTTTGTGTACGCTCAGGTTTGAGCAACTGCACACAAGTGCAACAAACACCAGACTCTCACATACATACAAATAAGCAAATACATACATAAATAGAACAAGTATCTAAGTTGGATACATAAATAGAACAAGTATCTAAGTTGGATACACATTAAAGGGGGGGGGAAAGAGTAAGACAAAGAAACCCTGGGACTGTTAGCACACACTTGTGACCCCAGCACTAGAAAGAGAGAGAGATAGGTAGATCCCTGGGTCTCCCTAGTTAGCCAGCTTAGCCCATATAATGAGTTTCCAAGGCACTGAGAGGCCCTGACACTAAAAAGCAAGGATGACAGTTACTGAGGAATGACACCCAAGGTCACGTTCTGCCTTCTACATGCATGCACGCATATATGCATGAATATTGAGACACACAATTGCACCTGTACTTCCACACACATGGATTCAGAGAGACATTCTCCATAGTTTTGTGTTTCAGGGTTCATCTGCTGCTGCAAAACACCATGGATGAAGTAACACAAGAAGGACAGAGTTTAATTGGGCTTACGGTTTCAGAGGTGTCAGCAAACAGCAGCAACACAAATGTAGAACTCACATCTTGACCCACAAACAAGAAGCGGAGACAAGGTACCCAGGAAATGGCACTAGTCTTTTGAAACCACATAGTCCACCCCCAGTGACACACCTTCTCCAGCAAAGCAGCTCCTCCAAATCCTTCCCAAACTGTTCCACTATGTCCAAGTATTCAAACATATGAGCTGCTTCCAGGGGACTATTCTCATTCAAACCACCACAATGCCATCCTCAATGAAGGAAAAACAAACTTCCATCTCTTCTCAAGCAACTTCATATACAAGATCCTTTGGGAAGAAGGTAGGGGGGTTGGCTGAGCACTTTGAAACTTCTGGCTCAATTTTTTACACCAGCTTGCCCCCCCTACTTTAAAAAATGATTTCACTAACAATTGTATTATATCTTGTCACCTCATATTTCACGTACAACTATGTTTGGCCTGGACCTGGAAGGTTTTTTTGAAAACACCCTTCCCACAAATTCACTTGTTCCAGAGGTTTGTGATATATTCTGTGGTGGTATGAATAAGAGCTCGTGTGTTTGAATGTTTGCTAGTGAAAATGTTTCAGAAGGATTAGGAGATGTGGCCTTGCTGGAGTAGTTCTGTCTTTTGAAGTGGCCTTCTGGGTTTAAAAAGTCTAGACCAGGTCCAGTGTCTCTTTCTCTCTCCCTGCAATTTGAGGACATGGAAGCTGACAGTCCCAGTGACATGCCTACCTACCACCACACTCCCTGCCATGGTAATCATGGACGAACCTTACAAAACAGTAAGCAAGCCACAAAGAAGTACTTCCTGTCATAAGTTGCTTTGGTCATGGTGTCTCACAACAACAAAACAGTACCTAAGATACACTCTGAGAACATCAAAACTATTACCAGATCTAGGGGGCCACCCAGGGTAAGCCTTCCTCTGGCTTCTTCTTCATTCAGTGGTACTGGATTATGCTCTGCCTCATCTACTGGGAAGTAGATGCTCCTCCTGATACATTCCTTCCATTCCTTAGCACACTGAGCAGAGCTCCTGGACAAACAGGTAGACTGGGTGACACCTTGTGATTTTGGCTACAAAACAGAAGATACTTGTGGTTCAACACATAGAGAAATCTTAATGACACAACACTGTCACTTTACTTTCTTGTCATTCTTGTTCCCTTTCCCAACCATATCCCATGAGGGCTGGGGAACACGATGCGGGTCAATGAATAATTTCACACTCATGCATTTGGCTACCATAGTTGTTTCAATCCCTTCACATTCAAGGCAAACAAACAAACAAACAAACTCATGGGTTATCAGAAAGCTCTGTTGGTGAGAAAACGAACCCAGTTGTAAGTCATAGGCAACCTTCAATGCATCTTACCTAAAGGATTCCACTGCCACATGTCACAAGTTTCAGGGGCAAGTAGGACTATGTATCTCCGATCTTCCTGATCTGCCATCCTTGCAGTGGGTTTTACCTTAATGAAAGCAGGATGACAGCTGCACCTGCAAGCACCCTGCCTGCCTTCCAGACAGAAAGACAAAAGAGAAGAGGGTAAGAGGATGTGTGCCACTTTCCAAGAAACCTTATTTCAAGGTCTAATTCATAAGAACATTCTATCAAAGAACCAGGAAATTAGAGTAGGAAGCTTCCTGGGCTATGACTCCCAAGGCCAAGAATAAAGCAACAGGTGTTGGGCACAAGTGAATTCTGAAGGGAAGTGGGCATGCTCTACATATATTTAGCATTAGTGTACAGATGTACTAGATACAAAAGCCAACACCTGAGGGCTTGGGGTTTGCCTGACTTAAGTCTGGTAAACAAAGCTCCTGGAGAATCCCAACAGAATCTGACTTTGTCCTGGAGGTTACAGGACACAGCGACTGGCATTTGACATGGCCCTGGAAGAGACTCAGACAGGAATTTATGATTAGTCCTGGCCTAAGCGAAGAACAAAGGTGTTCAGAGTGTGATGTAAGTCCTGAGGCCAAGCAGAATGGTAGGTGTTTGTTTCTTCCTTTTGTTCTGTTTCCAGGAACTAGATGTGGGACCATACAGAAGCAAAACACTCTGGGTTTGTTTTGAAAATGGACCGCAAGTGAGAAGGTCAAAGGTCAATCCTGAACCACAGCCTTTCTTCATCTCTCTAGGTGAATGGCTGTAAATGGTGTCTATCAGGGACACGTCCACAGGATGTCTGTTATACTACCAACTTATAAATAGCACCACCTTTTACTTTCAAATGTACTTTAGGCTGGATGATAAATTAGGTGGTTAGTTAATGATGCAGAATTCCTACTGACTCAAAGAGCTGGTTTTAGTTGTTGCCTAAGACTCAAAACCAATTGTTCTTTACCTGTGGGCTGCGACCCTCTTGGTGGTAACATGCCAGGTATCTTACATATTTACATTATCATTCATAACAGTAGCAATCAGTAGTAGTGATTTTGAAGTAGCAATGAAATAATTTTATGGTTGGGGTCACCACAACATGAGAAACTGTATTAAAGGGTTGCAGCACAAAGGTTAGGAATCACTGTTCTAAAGTGTGAGGACCCTAATCATCACTGGAAAGGCACTGTCAAACTGCTTCTAAGCAAGGCCATGTAGCTTTAGTAAGGCCACTTTGAAATGCCAATTTGACTTTGCAAAGATTAAGAGGAGCAACAACAGGGGATGTTTAAATGGCTTTCTCAGAAGCATAATTCCAAATAATCAGAAGGCTGTTCATCTCCCAAACAGGTGAATAAGTTTGAGGAGATATCGATGGATGGAAAACAGGTAGAGGATGACAATGTGGATCCTCTGGCTCTGTGCTATCCCTCATTTTGTGCTCCTCAAACATTGAGCAAACATGTGTGGGGCTTGTCAGTAAAGGGGCTGACAAACAGTATGCTTGTCATGTATTCTCATAAGTCATAGTTGAGCCTTGTCAATGCATCATACTTCCAGCTATTAAAATCATCAGTTGTTTTATTCCCCGGTAAAACTGTTTGGGGCCTGATGAGGTTCTTAATATACTCATGGGGAAATGTCCTATATGTGAAAATCAAAAGTTGGATTAAAAACAGATCCTTTTGGGTGACTGTCCCTACTAAGTTTGGCATCTCTCCCAGAATGTGAAGAAAAGCAGAAGAAAGAAGGAAATCAGATCCACAATCCATAAGCATAAAACTTTTCTGAAGGCAGAGTACATTGGATACATGTGATGACATATTCCCTTTAAACCTACTTTATATACATACTCTATAAAAATTTTTAGGCAAGTATGAGTGCACACCTTAGAACTCCAGCATCAAGAAGCAAAGGCAGGAGAATCATGAGTTCAAGATCAGCCTGAGCTATATAGTGAGACCTTCTCTAAACTATATTCCCTTTTAAATATTAAAGGATCCCTTTTGAATTGTTAGAGTTCATTGGTTTCCTTTTGTATGCAGACACTCATGTCCTTTCTGATTTGACTATCTTGTGTCTAATTCATATTTTTCCATGCTCATAAAGTATCATGAATGAGCATGTTACATGCCTCTGTGAAATCCAGCTACATCAACCTCATTTCCTTAGTACAGCCATCTAGTAATACTTTTGAAGAAATAAATAGGGCTGGTACAGCATGATCTTTATGACCCCAGTGCCTCTGAACCATTAGTCATGACTTCTACCACTTCCAGATTTCCTCAAACATTGTATGGATTATCTTTCTGTCTTGGGATTTCTAAAGTTTGCTTTCTTTTCTTCCCTTTTCTTTTGGAAATCAAAGTAGCATTTGCCCATTTAGGCTTCTCACACTTTCCTGATTTCCTGTGATGCTGCAAAGATCACACATTTCAATAAAAGTTGCCACATATTAAATGCTTGCTAAACGTCAATCAGAGGGATGAGAGCTCTCTCGTTCTGCTATTTTCCTTATACAAAGGAGGTGTGTGGCCATTAAAATTCTATTTTTGACATTGCAAATGAATGTTATAGAATTGTTGTTTCTTTACCAGGTGCACGTATCCCCAAGTTCTCCTGCCTGCCATGCAGCCTTCAAGGTATGACACCCTAAAAACCATGGTTCAAACCCTATTCTTGCTGTTTTAGAAGTCCTTGATTTCTGGGGAAGGAGAGGAGAGGAGATTTGTGCATGCTCAAAAAGTGCTACAAGATCTGGGGGAGGAGGGGTAGCCACACATGAGCTGAATATTGATTTCATAGAAGATTCCATTCTTAAATAATGCATTTGTCATAGTTTTAATTAATTTTAATCTGTACATTCACTGGAGCAAACTTTTGAGCTTTTGTGAAGAGTTTAATTTCTAGAAGCAAGCAGAAGTTATGTCTGACAATTAAGGTGAATGATGTGCTTCTGCGCCAAAAACCAGATGTGACAATATTGTGATGACACTGATGTTTTCTTTACCTGGGGAAAGGGCTGTTAAGCACATCCCCAAAGAGGAATTTACAAAGATGCCTGAGCCTATTCCATGAAAACACTGTGAAGCAGGACACTTGGGGAGGAAGGATGAGATGTGATGAAAACACAAGTCTTTATGGGTTATCTCTGGAGCTAAAGTTAGTTACACTCTGCTTCTTTGGAGAGCATTTGGAGTGTTTTATTTGAGGGGTGTTTTATTTGAAGACTGTTCATGTTACAGTCTTCAGTGGTAATAAGTGGATAACGCCTCTTGCAAAGAGGGGTGTGGGCTATATGCTAGGTTGTGGGTCTCTTTTGATGCTCCTACTTTCCCTGTTGCAGAGGGCAAATCCAAAGTTTTGGGAGCTAGTTTCCATCTTCAAGGTGGGTATTTCAGAGCATGTGGAAGAATCACATTGCTGTGGAGCATGGAGACCCCAGACCTGATGCTTCCAGGTTTTACCATACATGTGAGCCAAAGAATTATTTCTGAGCCTTCAGGAAACAATGATGTAACAGGGACAAGATATGATTGTCTAAACTCCAAACATCCATCTAATAAAATGGGGACCTGTTCAATGCTGCATTAAGTCAATTGCTAGAAGTTCCAGATTGAGCTGGAATGTCATCAAAATCCAGAATAAATCATACAAATATTTACTGAACCAAAGTTTGTCAAGTGTATCTCAGTCCCCTCTTTTTCCCTGCCCCAAGCACTGACCCCAGAGCTCTGCATATACTGGGGAAAGTTGTACATTGGAGTGTTATAGTATGTATTTCCCTGTAGACACAAATGTGCACACTCATACACGAATATACGTATCACACAGAGGAAGGGAAAATGGACACAGAGATATATCTTGTCTAGATATTCATGCTTAAAACACTAAAATAATAATAATGATAAGGTATATAAGTGCATACATAGTTTCTCATGGTGATAGCCTTTGATAGAGAAATTTATCATTAACTAAGTATATTTATTTAAACTAATTTAAATAATAGTAGCAATGTTGATGGAGACACTAAGTACTGTACTAAATGCTGTATCTGATACAAAAGTCCCAATTATATTAGTTTATAATAAAATCAGTACCATAGATACACAATTTTGAGAACTGTAAATACCATTACTGAAGATTATAGACCTACTCGTAAGAGATAACAAATTCAAAACTGTGTGCAAACAGTTTAGGTTTATTGATCCCTCATCTGGCACTGGAGAGTGGACCAGGTTAGCCATATAGAGACTGTTCTTCGACACTGGAGTGGGTAGGGAGGAAGGATGGGAGGGAGAGAGGGCAAGGAGACAGCCTACTCTTCCAAAGAAAATCGTTTATATCTGGATTGCTGGTGATTTTACAAAAGGGAAGAGTTCCAAAGCAAGGGCAGGCGTGTTTCTCCAGCAGGCAGAGTTATGGGGTCAGTCTGCAGGCCATAAAGCTCTGAGGTTTGTGAAAGGCTCTATATGGGCCTCAATAAACAACAATGATCAGGTTAACCTTTTGCTTCTGAGAGACTCCTGCCTTCCCGACTGCAGCTGGGTCTGCTTGCAGAGATGGCCAAAGGCATCCCTGACTGATCCTGCCCTTTGCAGAGTGGATGCATAGCAACAAAATGACAGAATGTAATCTCAGGGTCCAAGCTGGTGATGAGTATGGATGTGAGACTTGAGTGTGAAGGTGTTTTACGTTACCACTATCCCTTCAGCCAAACAAAGAGAAAGCACTCCTCTGCAGAGGGTTTATTTTGTTTAAAGTCCCTCTGATGGGCTCCTGGGCTCCGCAGTTATATAACAAAGTGGTGGCATAATATATGAGGGCTGTGGGGCGGGAGTTGAACATACCTGTATTTGCAGCCATAATGAGAGCTTGGAGGTAACAAGGGGGGTGATTTGGATAATAATTAATAACCTGAGTTGCAGGCACCACTGGAGCAGCATGCAAATTCTATGACCCTGCGGTGGTGCCTCTTGAAGAAGAAGGTGCTTTATTGCCTCTGTCAGGCATCCCCTTCTCAGCTGTGATTCCTCACAGCCTTGGTGGTTTGCATACTGCAGCTTAACATTAGGCCATAATGAATGACAACTCAGCCACTCTGCACACAGCAGCAAGAGGCTGCCATAATTGGCTCCCCCATCGCCATCCCATCCCCCTCTGCGAAGGAGAGCAGGCACTGAACAGACACTGCCACTGGATGCAAAGGGACTGAGGATCCAATGCACTGTGAGGGTGCATCAGAAGTGTGCCACTCACGTGATCATGTGCCTCCTCCCAGAGACACAAGGTCCCCTTCCCACTCTGGGACTCCTCTGATTCTGGGGACAGACCATGAGAGCTAGTGTTCTGTGTAGGTGAGCCCTCCTTCTGGGCCTCTTTCTGTGTTATGCCTGGGTTCATGGGAAGAGCCACATGAATGGTTAGAGAAAAATAAATGAACAACTTTTATTGTAATCCTCTGGGATAAAGCTAGGGGTTTTGCTGTTGGCTTTGTCGTCAGCCTGAGTTGCAAGACCTTTATTCTAAATGTAGCTTTCCTTGCAATATAAAAACCCTGAGTAGCTGAACAGCAGAGAAGTGAGTTGCAAATCGTCATGCTAGCCATGATGACTGAGAAAAAGAACAAACATTAGCTGAAGGAAGATAATTTATGAATCAAACTTATAATTTATAAAATCAAAGGTGTTAGTTGTCTGTTTAGTTGCTATAACAAAATACATGACAGAAGCAACTCAAGAAAGAAAGGTTGATTTTGAATTACTGTTCCTGGGCTCAGGGAATCATGACGGGGAAGTCATCGAAGGAGGCACTCAAGGGAACAGGTCCCACTCTAACTATAGTCACGAACAGAGAGCAATGCATACTGGGACCCCCCTTTCACCTTTTCCATTCAGTCTGGCAGCCAGGATGGGGCTTCTCTTCTTCATTAATCTCATCTAAAAAAAAATCTCTCATTGATGTATCCAGGGATTGGTAGCCAAGGTGATTCTAGATCATGTCAAGATGAAAATTGACTTAAACCATTATGCCATATACATTAAAAAATTAATCTTATTGCATGTCTTCTACTCCATGCCCCATGGTAAAACCCCTTTATGTTATGAGAAGACCTACCCCCTGTATCCTGAATTACTTACTAACAATAGTCTACCTGTGGGACTTCAATATTTGCATTTAATTATAAACCAAAGCAACTAGCATAAAGCTAGAAATTCAGGAACAAAATTGGTAACAAACAATGTTAGCCCAACAAGGTTTTTAATGATAGATGTAAGGTCGAATGCTCAGAGACAGGACAGTTGCCTTGGGGGAGAAGGCTCTTATCTTTTCATTGCAGCTACTAGAAATTCAGCTAGAATTATTATTTGATTGCCTTGATTACTACAGTTTGATATAGGCTGATTCTCTCCTAATTCATGAATAACATGAAAACAATTCAAGGGATGTCAAGAAATTACATCTACAGTTACAGTTAGAGGCATGCGCATCCATTGAGAGAAAAGGCTCTTGAGACAGATTCCTGAGTTCATTTTCATTTAAGAACTGTAGATCACTCTGAAGAACATAATCTCAGTTTTTTGTTTTTGTTTTTGTTTTTTTTTTTTTTTTCAGAATAAGCATGGATGCTGGGCAGCAGTGATGGGGAGGGAAGAGCTGTGTCAGAAAGTTGGCAAAGGAGCCAAGGGTAAAATCATTCACTATTCAGTTGACTGGCTGTCATCAGTCTGAAGCCCACTCTCACTTTCATTACAGAAGACTCACTTTCTTGGAACTTTGAAATGTATGCAAATAAAGTAGTCTTAGTTCCCTTTGAATTTAGATATGTACAGGGGATTAGTTTTACCCAAGGAGCTATGCATAGGCATCTTCAAATGAGACCTTCCAGACAAGTTCCTGCAAAGCCAGGTAAAGCACTATCATAAGCCCCTTTCTATCTTTCCACATTAGGTGAAAAGTCAGTGTGGTGGCTGGAGGTCCACCAGCCCTGAGGTCCACCAGCAACACTGGGGATCAAAGCCAAGGCTAGGAAGAACAGAAGCAAAGCACCAGATGCCCTCAGACTTCATGCAGCCACCAAACTAATCTCCAGCAATGCCTGCAGGGTGCTTTTACATGAAAGAATAAGCCTTGATTTGTTTAAATATCTTTGTCAAATCTGTTTCAACAGATGAACACACAATTCCTTAAAAACACCAAAAACAGGACTTTGATTTTATGCCTACACTGTGATGAAAAGTCATTGAGAGATTTTTAGAGGCATGAATAACATGACTCAATTTACATATTTAAAAATCAAATTACCATGTGGAGAATGGATTGAGAAAGGAAAAGAAGAAAAGAAAGAAGTCACTTAGAAACATGTCCCCTTAGTTCTGACTAGAAATGAATATTGCTTGTAGCAATGCCAATAAGAAGAGAGAAATGACTGGGCAGTGGTGGTGTAGACCTTTAATCCCAGCAGTCAGAAGGCAGAGGCAGGTGGATCTCTGTGAGTTTGAGGCCAGCCTGGTCTACAGGGAAAGTTCCAGGACAGTCAGGGTTACACACAATACAACTGTGTCTTGGAAACAAAATACATATTTTTTTTCTAGGAAATACTTTAAGTCATGTAGGGATATGCCTTTGGTTGTCAGAATCCATGTTGGAGTTTTGTTCTGACCTTCATAAGCCATAGTTGAGTCCCAGAAAAGAGGAGGGTATAGCAGAGGTTGGCTACAGTTTTTTTAAAAAAAGAGACTTTTTAATCAGACATGACAGGATATAGGCAGACAACACACAAAAAGAAAGAATTTTGAAAAAGAAAGAATTTAGCATAGTATAGAAATGTTTTCCCCTTAGCAGTACCTCATGCCTCTAGGGGGTAAGAAGGCAAAGTTAGAACCCTGGGGGACCAAGAAGAACCCAGTGAGCATGAGCATGTGTTCTTTTGGGTTCCAAATCAATGACCATAGAGAAGAACTGACAAAGACTAAAATTTTAGCATGACCTAGATAAATGCCAACCTATCTTAATATTTTTATAATTTATTTTCAAAAGTTACCATACATGGATAGATTATATGTCAATCATAGTCCCCTTCCTAGCTCCCGTATTTCCCTCCCCCTTCCCATCAGTACTTTCATCACTCTTAGACAGTTATTTCTGCTTTCATACCACAGACACATATATGAATTTGTATATCTATAAAGAATCATGGAGCTATGGCTCTCTTTGTTTGAGCCAGCAACAGATTCTGAGGACTAACTAAACCACATGAAAAGAAGAATGTTATCCCTATGCTCAGATTATTTCTGTAGTTTTTTTTTCTCAAATAGTGTTTACATGGTTCTTAATTGAAAAGTGCCTGAGTCCATGTGATAAAAGGAATTGGACGGCCATAGACTCTCAGGAGAAAAGGCAATGCTGCAAATTGAGGAGGGTGCTCTACAAGAAGCAAAGGTGCTGATGTAAATGTGTGCATGACTTATAATCTGCCCCAATACTGATAATTTGGAATCATTAACAGAGTTGAAAGATAAATATAAAATTCTTAGTGGTAATTGAAATTTTAGCATATTTTCTCAACTTCTAAGACTGGCAGACCATGCATGATAAATCAGAAGGACGCATATCAGATTTGAACATCATCATTAGCAAACTTCTAGAAAATTTTAATTATTTTATGAATAACTTTCCATTTCATATTTTCATACATTTTTCATTTTGGTTGACTCCACCTCTGCTCCATCCTCATCTCCCTGCTCAGCTTCCCAGTTATACCCTTTCAGCCTCCTTTACCCATATTTATTTCCACCTGAAAAACACTTATTCAGCAGATGGTAAGATCTTCATTAAAGGGAAAACTTATAGTATTTGTCATTCTGAGCCTTGGATAACTTGTTTATAATAATACTTTCCAGTTCGATCTATTCTACTGAAATTTTCATCATTTCACTTTTCTTTATAGATGAATATAATTCCATTTATATGTGAATGTCATGATTAATCAACATTTTCATTGACTTGTACATAACACTGGGCAAATCACTGTGAAATACATTTTTCTTTTAACTGCACAAAAGTGTTTCCCAAACTTGACCAGAGGGTCATCATCAGCAACATACAAAACACACAAATCATGCTGAAATATGTTATGCTTGTGATATCTAAAATTAGAAGCCTATAATAAAAGAGAACTCAGCCAGTCAGCCATGTTTTATATAAAATGAATATCAAAGAGGAAAATTTGATATTGAATGATAATGAAAATGTAATATATAAAATCTTAACAAGAGGTTGGCAAGATGGATCAGTGGGTGAAGGCTCTTGGAAGTAAGTCTGACAACCTGAGTTAAATCCCCAAATTCACATGGTAGAAGGTTGTCCTCTGACCCCCATCCAGGTGACATAGTGAATGCCCACATGTACATATACACACAAAATAACAAACAAACTAACAAAATATGTTAGAAACATAGAGGATGAAGCCAAGCTATGGATAGAAATAAAGATTTAAATGTGCTACTAGACTATAAAAAGCTTCAAATCAAGGAACCAATAATACAACTCAAAAGTCTGGCTGCAAGGTCTCATTATTCCTATAGCATAAGAGGGAGAAGAGGACATAAAACCAGAAATTGATGAATTGGAAAGCACATATACAACATAGCATCAACAAAACCAAAAAGTGAGTCTTTTGGAAAACTAATGAAATTAATAATCCCTGGAAATATTTATCAAAAGATAAAAGACAGAGAAATTACCCTTGTAAATTGTGGAAAACAGACATCAGATATGTATTAGACCCACAGAATATCAGTATAACTTTTCAATTTGAAATTTTCAATAAAATGCATCAATTCTTGGGGGAAAATGTAAACTACCCAAATATAATAAAAACAGAACATCTGAATTACAGCTTGTAAATTCAAACCTCCTGCAATGTGATGATCGTCAAGCCCAGATGGCCATAACACTCCTACTAGCCACTCCAGAAGAAAGGATGCCAATATTTATACTAACTCCCCCAGCACGAACAAACAAGTTCTAGTTCATTTTGTACGTATACAATTTGACATTTAAAAACCAACAAAGTTGTTTTAATTAAAGGAATGTATAGTACAGTCTCAGATCCAATGTGATAAATATGTCAACACTAAGGTATTTATTAAGTCCGATTATATTGCAGTGGCAACAAGTGAATCACACCTGCGACACTGGGAACCTGATAGTTGCCCCATTCTTAAGGCTGGGAGCCTCAGCAGCTGGAGAAGTCCCACAGTGATTGTCTCTTACTGCATAGGCCCACTACTTAGCCGTTATGTAATCCACAAGGCTGAGAACCTCAGCAGTCCCAATCTGGCACCCAGAACCCAAAAAGTTCCCGGAAAGCTGTTGGTGCTTAGTCAGTCCACAATGGAAGCCTGGGCACGCTGGTTCTGATGCTCACGAAGCAATTAGCAACTGCAGCAATAATGAGGTAAATCAAGTTGGAAGCTAGTGGGGAGGTCACAGAGATGAGCATAATCTTCCTCTGACATCTCTTTTATCTGGTCTCCCATCTGCAAGTGCAGGCACAATCAGGGTGGGGCTTCTTACATCAGTTAAGGCAACAGTTAAGGACAGTTCTTCAGTTGAGGTTCCCTGGTGGGGTGAGTCTTATTCATGACAGGGCAGCACTAAAACCAACCATTATAGATACAAAGGTGCCAACCATTCTCGAAACAGCTCCCTTCAGCTTCTGCGGATTTTGTCTTCACTTCTGTCCACTGAGAGGCCTCTCTATATTCCATGCTTGATTCCAACAAGATACACTGACCCTTTCCATTAGGTCACCTTTCCTTCTTAAGCGCCAAGCAAATGAATGAATGAGGTGAGGGGAATTAGTGAAAGACGATGAGTACACACACGTTCATCAGATCTCTCTCCTGGAGTCATTTTAAGTGACCTGGGTATTTATAAGGTGTGGGCTCATAGCCTGGGTGTCAGTAAAGTGTTTATCTAGCAAGCGTGAGAATCTGGGCACTGTTCTTCTGCATCCATGTTAAGCAGCTTCAGATGAAAACGGCAGCACTGAGAAGGGGAAACCCAGGGCCTCCTGGAGCTCACTAGTCAGTCTAGTCAATTCAGAGAGCTTCAAGTTCAGTGAGTGACCCTGTCACAAAAATTAGGTGGAGGAGAGTGATTGGGGAAGATCCTGACACTGATCTGTAGCCTCCCTGGTGGACATGCACACACACATGTATACACACACAAACACAGAGAGAGGGGGAGAGAGAGAAGACGAGGACAAATAGGACAAAGATAACTGTGAAGAAATGATTGCAAACCAAGTGGGAAGAGAACAGGTGAATGTGTAAATGGGAGAAATGGCAGAAGAGACTGCATGGGTGTCTGGAGCCCTAAGACTTACACGTACAGTAAACCAACTGAGATTCCTCACAGCTCTGAGGACAGGAAGGACAAAGTAATGAGGGAATGGGTGCAAATATGCAGAGCCATTCCCACAAGGCCAGTAGAGAAGTGCGGACAACTTCAGAAGGAGGAGAACAGAGCATCATGCTCACAGAGGTGAGAGGCAGACCCAGCAAGAGTGCTGTGAGAACCCCATACTCTCAACACATGACTCTGAAGGGGCTCTGCTTCTGTCTCTGCAGCTGCCCAGAACCAAGCACTTCCTCCATGACACCTCTGTGGTGCAGCTGCCATGGAAGTTTGTCATATGTGCATCTGCAGAACCTCTTCAGTGTCCCATCAGCTCAGTCTGACACAGACATCTTGGTCTATTGTGGACTTTGAGATAACTAGAAAATATAGAAGGCATAGACTTGGAAACACAGCTCCATGGCAAGGCACTGGAGGCAGGGTTTAAATGAGTCCACCGGACCCAAGATAAATGATAAATAGGTATTTATTAGGGAAGCACTTATACAAATAATAGTAAACAACTGCCACAGTCTTCCTGCTCCAGAAGATTCAGTCTCTGCCCTGCTGATGCTCTCACTGAAACCCATGAGAGTGAACCAGCCCTCCTCTACCTTATAAGGGTCATGGCTGCACACCTGAAGCCGTGCACAAATGGTGTGGCCACCACTGCAAGTTCACTGGCAAAACAAGATGCCACTACATTTTGCCCCTTTTTGTCTAAATAAGAGGGTTTGAAACCTGATACAAAAACTATATACAATGATAACAAATATCAATGGTGTTGTACACTTTTAATCCCAGCACTCTGAGAGGCAGAGGCAGGGGGATCTCTGTGAGTTCAAAGCCAGCCTGGTCTGCAAGAGCTAGTTCTAGAACAGCATCCAAAGCCACAGAGAAACCCTGTCTTGAAAAACCAAAAACAAATATCAAGTACAGCCAGGAGGAAGAAAGGTAAAAACATGCACAAATTTAGACGTACAACCAGAAAGAGCAATATTAAGCAAGAAACACATACTAAATGCCCAGTCTCAGGGTAATGGCATATACTCTGGTATATTTTGAAAGTCTAAGTCTTGTAGATACCACTACAAAAGCACTTACCCTGTAAGTCTGAGGAACTGAGGTTGGGTCCCCAAAGCCCCAGTAAAGCAGAGATGGTAGTGACCAGCTGCTGTAATTCCGTGGCAGGATGGGAGGTGGTGAAAGAAGCCTCAGAATGTCAGGGAATAATTAGTCTGGCACACGAAGTGTTGAACAAGGTGGTGGAACAAGGCAAGGTGGAAGACAGAGTACAGCACCTGAGGTTAGATTCTGACCACTTATTCTCCCTTTTTGGGTCCTTTTGCTCAAGGATACAGTCATGAAACCCAAGAATGGCCTGATAATCTGTGGAAACTGCTGCCCCCATCCTGTGGATACAAGAACAAACTAAGCCTCATTATGTCACAGACTCTGAGCAGCACCCTCTCATATTATCTGTTCTTGCTTCAGTTGAGCACTATGCACAGCTTCTGGTAGAGAATGGAAGCCCTTGCTTTCTGCAGGACACCACAGGGAAGGATGCTCTGCAGTACAGACAGTAGAGGCACCTCCTCCCCTCCTCCTTCTGATTGGTGACTAATAACTTCATGTCCCAGCTAAAGACACCCCTGCCCAATAGTTAAAGTGTGTTTTGATTTGTTATAGTGACAGATGCATGTGGGGTAATGTTTTAATTGAGTGGTGCATACAAATAATAGAAGTGATTATCTTCTGGTGAGAAAGGGAGGGGAAGAAATCTGGGGACTGCAAAATATTCCCAGTCCCCAGCACCTGCCTCTCACAGTCCTTCCTTGGGGATGATGGGAGCTCCTAGCTCTTTGGACAGAAAGACTTTTCCCTGCATTAGAAATAAAATTTATGAAGCAAATTAAAAAGAAAAAAAGGATGTATTTCTTGGAAGAGCAGATGACAAGCAAGGTTGTAAGAATAACAATCAGAAATAACAGAAATAACTAAAGGAAGTTGATCCTATCTCCAGATAAGAAGCCTAAAAATAGAATGTTGAAAGAGAATAAAAATATCTAAAGACAATCACTTATCTGATTAAAATGAAAATTAGAATTTCTTTTTATATATTATAGATACTGATTCACACAATTTATACTCAGACTTCCACACACATGCTGTGGTACATACACACAGGCACATGTTAAGTTTTTTAAAAGAAGTATAACAGTTTTTAGTGCACTTTTTCTAAATGAGTTTATTAATCCTCATTCTTTTTCATGGATAATACCTTCAAGCACACTGTTTCACTTCTTCCTTTCTGATTGCAACATTCTACTTCTTTTTTATTTCCTGAATAATTGCTCTAATTAAGATTTCAGTTACTACAGAGCAGAAGTGCCAAAGAAGCAAGCATCTCTGCCTAGGCCCTCCCTGTTTTACTATCAAAGCATTCATGTATCCACCACTGTTAGGTGTAGGCTTGTTCTATACAACCTTTATTATGGTCTGGTGGATTTCCTTTACACTGAATGTATTGATACACTTTTGTCATGAAAGGGTTTTGGATATTGTTGCTTGCCTTTTCTATGTTTAAGAAGGCCATGCAATCCTTCATTCTATCTGGAGCATCAGGTAAATTGATTTGAGTATTGAACCATCCTTGCATTCCAAAAATAAATGGTGGCACATGATCCTTTTATGTGCTGTTGAATTTATTTCGATGGTATTTTATTGAGAATTTCTACATGTGTTCATTGATGGCAAAGTTCTGCAGCATTCAGACTTCTTTCCTGTGTGAAGATAGCTGGTCTTATGCCATTTTTTAAATGATTTCATTTTAGATTTATTGTATTTAAGAGTGCTGTATCTGTATGTATACCTGAATACCAGAAGGCAGCAGATTCCATAATAGATGGTTGTCAGCCACCACATGGATGCTGGGAAATTGAACTCAATACCTCTAGAAGAATAGCTAGTGCTTTTAACCACTGAGCAATCTCTTCAGCAAATATTTAAAAGGAATTTTCCCCTATTGATGCAGTCTTCTTTCACTTTATTTTTCTGATAGGAGTTTGTGATTTCTCCATTATTCAGTCCAGATAGACATACGGTTCTAAAAACTGACCATTTCCTTTAAGTCATTCAGTGTGATGAGTATATTACTCACAAGAGATCTCTGGTGATCCTTTGTTTTTCTGTGGTGCCAATTGTCTTTAGTTTTCTTTCCTGTTATGATTGCATTTAGAGTTTTCTCTTTTCTTTACTAGTCTAGCTAAAGTTTGCCAATATTTTAATACTTTTAATATAATGTATTAGTTACATTTCTATTGCTGTGATAAGACACCATGACCAAGGCAACATATAAAAGAAAGCATTTAATTTGGGGTTAGATCCATGATCATCATGGCAAAGAACATGGGGAATGCTTCTGATATTATTTCTTTAAATGTACTCTTGTCTCTTTCTCTTTCTTTGTTCCTTATGAGACTGTCACAATATACATACATACATACATACATACATACATACATACATATATTTCCTGTAAGTCATGTCAGTTTAAAAGAAAACAACTCTTTTTTTATTATCACTGCTGGAGTGCTCTATGGCATTTTCAGTGTAGTCTTAGCTACAGATCTCTTTGTGGGTCCTTTCTGATCTTGTTTCTTTAATATAAATCTCTTATAAGCTCCACAAAAGAATCATTGTACTCATTCCAACAAGTTTCATGTGTTTTACTTTTTCTCCCAATCTTTGTAAATTTTAAAACATTTCCAAAAAGCATTTATCAAGACACTAATAGATTACTAAAAATATTCTATAATGGTTGAAGACGTAGTTCAATGATAGAGTGTCTGCCAAATATGTACAAGGTCTTGGTTTTGAGCTCCAAGATATAAGGAAAGAAATTACCATCTGCCTATGAATTGACAGCTTACACAAAATATCCAAATTTTGGAAAGTTACCAAAAATGACTTCTGTACAAACCAGAATAGCCATATACTTATATATGTATTAAATAATTTGATGTTGTTATTAATCTCTTCCCACAAAGAAAACTCCTGCTAGTAATGTCTATATTGTGAGTTCTAGCAAACAATTAAAAATAACCTACTTCTAAACTTATATAAACACTTTCAGAAAATAAAAGATGGGTCATATTTCTCAACCCATCTTAGGATATCAATGGCAAGTTAATTTAAAAATTATTAAAAAACAAACTTCAGAAAAATCAGAGTATTTCAATATGAAGAAACATATTTTAGCACTTTAATGAGAAGCCACCACTCTCTAGGATATGACTATTAAAAATCAAACAGTAATACTTCAGCAGCTGGAATCTTACTATAATCCTAATTGGAATTTTGAAAGTTACAAATACTTTGGGAAACATTTTGGTAGTGTCTTACAAAATAAACCTCCACTTGCGTTATTGATGCAACCGTTCCTCTCCTTAGTAAGTAGATGACAACAATCTAAATGAGTAGACTCATATACAATCAAAGATTATCGAGTATTTAAAAATGAGGAATATACAACAGAATGTGTACATTAAAAACTATGGCATAAGAATAAACATCTGCATACAACAAGGACATCTGTTCAACTGTGTTTATAGCAGCATTATTTGTAATATCCAGAAGCTAGAAGCAACCTAAATGCCCTCAACCGAAGAATGGATACAAAAAAATGTGGTATATTTACACAATGGAGTACTACTCAGCAGTACAAAACAATGGAATCTTGAACTTCACAGGCAAATGGATAGAACTAGAAGAAACGATCCTGAGTGAGGTAACCTCATCACAGAAAGACAAACATGGTATGTACTCACTCATATATTAATATTAGACATAGAGCAAAGGTTTACCAGAATACAATCCACACCTCCAGAGAAGCTAGGAAACAAGGAGGACTGTAAGAGAGGCACACAGTCCCCCAGTAAAGAGGAAAAAGACAAGAGCCCCTGAAAAAATGGGAGCATGGGGGGGAGGGGAAAGGGAGGTAGGAGAAAGAGAAGCGGGGGAAGAAGAGGGAAGAGGAGGACATGAGGGTGCAGGAAAACTTAATGGTGAGATGAATAGAGGAGAGCAAGAAAAGAGACATATCAATAGAGGGAGCCATTATAGGCTTAAAGAGAAATCTGGCACTAGGGAATTATACAGAGACTCACAAGGATGATTCCAACTAGGAATCTCAGCAAAAGTTTAGATGCTACTTTAAATGCCCTTCCCAATAATGAGATTGATGACTACCTTAAATGCCATCTTAGATCCTTCATCCAGTAGCTGATGGAAGCAGAAGCAGAGATCCACAGCTAAGCACTGAGCCAAACTCCTGGAATCCAGTTTCAGAGAGGGAGGAGTAAACAAAGTGGTCAAGACCACACTAGTAAAACCCACAGAAACAGCTGACCTGTGCAAGTGGGAACTCATGGACCCCAGTCTGACAGCTGGGGAACCAACATAGGACCAAACCAGGCCCCCTTATGTGGGTGTCAGCTATGAGGACTAGGCAGTCTATGGGGCCTCTGACAGTGAAAACAGAATGTATCCCTAGTGCAGGAACAGATTGTGGAAACCCATTCCCCATAGAGGGATACTCTCTTAGCATAAAGACAAGGTAGAGGGCCTAGGCCCTAAAAGGCCTCACCCTCCTTGGACAGTGGATGGGAGATAGGATGGGGAATGGGAGGGAGAGAGAACTGAGATTTATATGTAAAATAAGAAAAAATTAAATAATAATAATAATAAAATTAAAACACACACAAAAAAGAATAAACATCTGTGATCTCATGGACATAAAATGCAAACTAGAGCAAATTGATCTGAAATGATGGAAAGCAAAGCAATAGCAAAGCTATGGCAAAGGGTAAAGTGACTACAGTGTCACAGAACATTTTGAGATGATAGAAATGTTTTACATATTGATTGGGGGTCTATTGCACTACATGTTCATTGGGCTTCTACTTGTGGTCTTTTGTTAGTGATTAAACTCTCTGGACAGGATTATCAATTCAATAAACACCACTCTATGCTGATACACTTAGCTATTACCTGTACCTTTATGTTTGGTTGTTTGGTTGTTTGGTTGTGTTTTTACATTATTTAGACCCGCTTACCTACCTATTTGTCCAAAATTATCTTATTTTTGTTAACTCCCAACTCTGTCGTTCTTATATATTTCTTCATGTCTTATGAAACTTCAAAATTCCAGACCTCCAAACAGAATCTTGCAACATTATCCTAGATGTCTCACTCTCTTATTAGCCAACTGGTTATTAAGTCTTGTTGATGTCCCTTCTCAATATTTTTTTATATGATCAGCCCCTTTTTTTCTGGTGTTATTGAACTTTGAATACGAGATGGAGCTTATTTTCCATTGCAGGTTTGGGAAGAGGGAACTATGATATGCTCATTTTACAGTATTCCAACTATTAAGGATAATGAACAATAACCACAGAAACTATTGATCAAATAATTGAATTCAGGATCCCAAATATCAGAGAAGGAAACAAGCTGGAGGTGAAAGCACAGGTTTGGGACCCTTTGTAATAGAAGGTGGGGTGGCTGGTGAACTTGTGGGGGGGAGGGGGTTATGGCAGTGGGGATGGGTGTGACAGTGGCATGTCCGATGGACTGAGATTTTTTAGCCTGGAACTTTAGAGACACTTTTTCTCTTGGAGTCAGGCAGGAAATGAAGTCAGAGAGAGAAAGAGACAGTTCGTTTCTCTTAAAATTACAAACACATTTGGGAGGAAGTCTCCAGAGAAGCAGTCAGTTGTACCTATGACAACTTCACCTTGACAGTGTTTCTGGGGTCACTGGGGACATGAACTTTCTGCCATTTGTACAGGTCACACTTGCCTGGAAAAGAATGTCATTAGTATCCCTTATTGATGGGCCTACTGACTCATACCAAAACACAAACTTGGTGACTGTGACCTCTCTGCTCCTCCTTTTAAATGTGAATGAAAAGGGAGGTTGAGATTTGAGCTGCATTTTTGTTTAATTAAAATTGTTTTAGCTGTTTTTTCCTACTGCTAATTTTTTTTTAAATCAGAAGTAGAGGCCCGGTAGAGAGTCAGGGTCAACAGTGACTGTTACTGAATTGTCACCAGAGAACAGAAGCTGAGAAACACACAGGGAATGGGCAAAAATATAGAAACAAACAAAAGAGAAAGAAATATCACAATTTGTGAGAAGTCAGTTTACCCCACAGTGTACATGGACATGCTAAGATGGATTCCACCCATGATAGATTTAACTTCAATGTTGATTAATCATGACTAATTAATGAGAATTTCTCAAAGATAAAGAAGTAGATGAAAAAGTAATAGAGAAACAGGAGGTGGGGAGTGAGGTTAGAGACAGAAGTCTCTAGGTCTCCTCAAACCCAGTGCTAACTCTGCCTTGCCAGAAGCCAGGCTAAATGAGAGCCTTTGAAAGGGTACTGCCATCACCCTTCTACCTTTATCAGGAGGGTATGAGAAAGGAAATGTGCCTAGTTCTGCTCAACAGCCATGCCTGAACTGAATGTTGTCTCAAACCTCAAAAGAAATGTATTTACCAATACATTTAGGTAGGCAGATTTGAAGGTAGATATGACATTTCTATCCCAAGATTTCCCTGGGCAAACCTTGAGACTGTGGTTTCTCCCATCTATCAGCTGTGTGGACCATTCTGATAGCTCCCATGAAGAAAGTGGTGCTGATCCTCTGTGTGTTAGTGTGCCATTGTCACAAGAGGCAGATCACTGCCAACTTTCAGGAATCATGCTGCCTGATAGACTGCTATAAATAGGAAGCCTTCTGATATTTCGGTAGACTGCTTATTGGGGTGATGCCACTATGTAATGAGTAAGATAGCCAAAAATATAAATGCCATCTTTAACGCCAGAATAGAAAAAAGACAAATGCACAAGAAGAGGAAAACACAGGACAAAACAAAATCCAGAGACCAAGAAAAATAAAAGATGGGATGCAAAAAAGAGGATGGAGACTGCTGTGAGCTCAGACTCTCAGAGAAGAACGCCTTTCACACGGACAGATCAGCAAGGAGCAGTACACACACTTTCATGGGTTACATGTCTCAGCTAGAGGTTTGTTTCGGAATTGTGGTTCTCAATGTGTGGGTCATGAAGGGGTTGTCTATCAGATATCCTGTATATAAGATATTTACATTGCAATTCATAACAGTACCAGGATTACAGTTATGAAATAGCAACGAAATAACTTTATGGTTGGGAGTCAGCACAACATAAAGAAGTGTATTAAAGGGCCCCAAGATTAGGAAGGTTAAGAACCACTGCTTTAGACTATTACTATGGCAGCAGTATGAAAGATGGATTTGCAGGATGCAGTGGCATTGCAAGTATGGAGCACAGTGGCAATGAAGACAGTGAGAATGATGCACAGCTGTCCTGTGTAGCAGATCTCCTGTCAGAATTCAGGGACTGACTGGAAGAGAGGCTTGCCAAGCGAAGAAGAGTTAAGCATGACACCCAAGGTTTCTATGCAGGGAAACTGCTTATATGGTTTTTCTACCCACTAAGATGGGAGATGTGTATAAAGAGACAGACTTCTCTGCTAAGTATTATCTGAAATATGCAAGAAGACTTTACCCCAGCCTGATTTCGGATCTATTTTCTCTTTTCTTTCTCTTTCATTTTAATGTTCCTAAATAGTTTCATTTCATAAATTTATTTAAAATAGTTTGGTGGCCTAACTTGACAGATACCCTTATTTTAGCAACTCTGAAATTTTATAAAAGTTTATTTCAAAATAATCATAGATTATCCAAAGCAAAGATTTTTCAGATGTGTGTGTGTGTGTGTGTGTGTGTGTGTGTGTATGTGTGTGTGTTCATCTCTTCAGTCTCCCATCCTTTGCCTCTTCCAACTTTTATAATTAAATGCTGCTAAGGGATCATGACAAATCTTAAATGTTTTTAGAAACTAATGACGTCTGTGGAAATACTTTTGGAGAAACTGAACAAGCATCCCATCTTTTGCTCGTCTCTAAGGGACATTGCACACAAAAGCGCTAGATGGCACAGTCTAGAGTTGCCAGTTCTGAGCCTTTGAATTGCATTTTTTTGTTTAATGTGCCTCTGTAAAGATTTCCAATTTTCTCAACATTGAAGCTCTCTGCTGGAAATCTCTTAGGCTCTCTGATTCAGGCCTTAGTTTGTGAGATGTGGACACATTTCTAAGACAGTGTTCAGCAGCTCATTTCCAGCCTCATTTGGCCCAGACAAGAAGCTGGCTTTCCCCAAATTGCAGGTTCTCCCAGGAAAAGCCTTCACCACCCTTGTCTATTTTACTTAGTCTCCAGAACTGATGAAGCAATGGATGTTTTGTGCAGGAGCAAATGGAGAGAAAGGAGAATTTGCACATGTCAACATCATGTTGGCAGCAAAATGCCACCCCTGATCATGTCTAGAGGCCCTACAGCATAAGCCAAGATAAGATCGACAGAGAGAAACAGGGAGCAAGCACCACACCCCAAGCAAAGTATTCTGTGTCTATGTAATTGATGCAAGGCCCAGATAAGTCACTCAGAGTCCTGTCCCTCAGTGTTTCCTTGGAGGGGCTGAAGGTTCTGTGTTGAGATCTTACCCAACACAAGGAAGACAAGTGAACTTCTATCAAGAGTAGTTCTGCAGTTCAGAAATATTTTTGCACAGTGAGTTTTGCAAAGGCCAAACACATAGGGATGGCTACAGCAACATCCCCTAGTGAAGTCTTTCTTTTAAAAGCCCAGGATCCTCATGAGGGCAGAGGGTTAGACCATTTTCTCATCTATTTCCTGTTCTGGGACCTTCCATGAGAAATGAAGTCAACAGGGTGATTGTGTAGAGCCCCCCACAAAGCAAGTTGGTAGTAGCAGCAGCCACCTCGGCAGCAGTAAGCCAGAGTTGAATTCCATTTAAATAAAATGCCAAAAGGCAGTCAGCGAAAGTGACATTTATGGTGTTACTACAAATGCATTCAGCGGGAAGGCTCAGTAGCAGAAGCAAGGGGGAAAAAACAAGCTGTAGCGAAAACTGCCATCTGTATATTGTGCCCCGTTTTTAATATTCTGTATTCTCATAAAAAGTGTTGTTTCTGTCACTATTCAATCTCACAAACTCACACAGAACACTGTTAAAAGTCAGCAGTGTGTGAAATGGTATTTTAAAATAAATGAAACCCGCTCGCAGAGCTGCGGAGGAATATTGCAATGCTGGGCGCTGACAGACAGGCACTGAAAAGTAACAACGGTTATCATCTTAAAGCAAAGCGGATTAAATAAAAACCCACAGCCAGTGGTGCATTACCAAGTCTGATATTGACACAGCTGCTGTGGTGGTTATTTTTCATTGTCTCATCAAGACAAAGCATCATGGGATATCAATCTTCCCTCTGTCAGGCCATGCCTGGTATAAAGTTTTTCGTTTACATTTTCATTATATGCCTTTTATCTCTCTGGTGCCAGCATTTTTTTTTCTTAACTGTGGGTTGGATTGACCTGTGGGGCAGTGTTGAGCTATTACCTTCTGGCCAGAAGAGCTCCCTCCCAGGGGCAGAGGGGACTTTGTCCCCCATCCCTTCCCCCAAACCCTTTAGCTTTCTTCAGTGGCATTGGTGGTCTGGTCATTACTCTCTTGTGTTAGTGGGGATTAAAAAAGGCATTGTGTGTGTGTGTGTGTGTGTGTGTGTGTGTGTGTGTGTGTGTGTGTGTGTGTGTTTGCAATAAAGAGCAAGAGAGGAAGATAATGAGAATGAAAATTACAAGATCATTTGAGGATATTATTTCCTTTCCTTCCCTTTTCATGGGAAAGAATGGAGATAGTTAGAAATGGCAACTCCCTTGAGAACACTCCAGCTGTAGCAACAGATTCATGCTCAACTTTTATATACTGTTTTATTCCCCCCATGAAAGGTCTGAGATCCAACAGAGAATACTAAGACTGAGATTGTTCCTTCAGGCCACTAGATTTAATATAATGCTGTGGACAGACAGACAGATAGTCAACAGCAGAGTAGGGTCTCTAAGGAGTGTTCTGGGCCCAGAATCACAGACAGACAACATACCAGAGTCTCTCAAAAGAATAAATTGGGGTTCATGTGGCAGAAGTGACAGTCTCTTTTTGTACATTTTTAATGGGGTGTTTTCCCAGTACAAGCCTATAGCCATGCTTTCTCCTGTTACTAGGCAAGAAACAGGGAAAGGATTAGGAGATGTAGGACCACAAATACTTTTGATCAAAACTCACTTCCCAGGTAAGAAATCCTAATACCCCAAAGTCTGTTGACTAAGGACTCAAGACTCACCACAGTGTGCCTGTGGGTGTCTGTGAGAGAGAAGAGCTGCTACAAAGTTTTGTAGCCTGAGCAGTATCAGGTACAAAGGAAACTCTATTTCCCCAAATTTCAAAGGGCAGTCCAAATATGCAAAAATGGGCTCAACCTGAACTACAGCTGGTTTTCTGGTGGTTAGATAAAAACCAGCATTCCTCAAGAATCTGTGAAACTGGTTCCCCTCTACCAGATGAGCTGATTCCCTCATCACTGTGTTGCTGGCTTTCTCTTGTCCCGCCTGTTCTCACTGCCCTTCTGAGCCCCAAATAAACACACAAACACTGTATTAATTATAAAATGTTGGCTGATGACTAGGGCTTCTTATTGGCTATATGTCTTAATTATTAACCCATAACTATTAATCTGTATATTTCTATATGGCCTTATCTTACCCGAGAACGCCTGGCACGTCCTATCTTCCCAGTCCACCCATGGCATCTCTTTCTGGTTTCTCTTTCTCTGCCTACCTTTTCCAGACTTCTCGTCTCCTAGTCCCATCTATCTTCCTGCCTCTACTGGCTATTAGCAAAACAGTGTTTTATTTATTAACCAATAAGAGAAACATATATACAGAAGGTCATCCCCCATCACTGTCAGAAGGGACAAATTGCAATCTGTGGTAACTATTAGCATACCAAAGCACATACTGGCCTCCAGGACCCTGCAGTATCACATTTCAAACACCATATTATCATCCTAACCCTTCTCACCTCCTCCCCTACCCTAAACTCTCACCAGCTAAAGCCTTCCTTCTCCCCTGATGTTCATCTTCCTTATAACCATGCTATTTCTCAATCCTCGCACGCCTTTACTCTTCTGCTTCTCTCATGGAAAGGTACAGTCTTCTTTCTGGCCATGTTCATTCTACTAGACTCTTCCAGTTGCCTCTGGTCATTCTCTCATATCTACAAAAACAACACTCCTTCAACCATACAATGGAGTGGTCATGTCATCAATTTATACAAGCAGGAGCTGAATTCTGACATTAAATTATTATACTATAATGGCTCCCCCTTCCTTGAACTGGCTTTCCAGTGAGAAACTGATGTGTGGGAAACTTATTTTGACTTGAATCTACAAAGGCAGTATATATAAGATCAATTTTCTTTGGGGCAACTGGTAGAAGTTTTCTCATTCAGTCCCCTGCCATTGTATCTCCTGCTTTCAAAGTTTACTACTGAAACTTCCGTAGGAGATAGCAGTAAATGGGGAAAGTGGTAAGTTTCTTTAGAAATTGGTTTTATAAGATTGAGAAGGTTATAAAAAAGAGAATGGAGCTTGATAGCCCAAGGAAGGTTCTGACGTTTTTAGCATCTTCCCTCTACCAGAGTCTTCAGTGGAGTTGGAAATGAATGTGAGGATTTTTCTGTGACTTACTCCACAGAAATTACTTCTCTGTGCATGCATCATCCATGGCAACACAAAGTGTAAGCTACAATGACACCCAGTAGCTACTGAACAAAGAGCCTCAATACTTACCATCAAGACCACAGAGGTTAAGGGGCTTGCTTGACTCTTCTGAAACAAGTGGCCCTCTGGTAATGGTTGAAAGGAAAGCACACACTCCACAGAAACTTTCTAAAGGCAGATGAGAACAATTCTATCACTCCTGCCTACAAGTGTAGACAGAGCTAGGGCAGGTGACTTTTGAATAACTGAAGAACCAAAAACTTGGTTCTTTGTTTTATGGACACAAAACCAGAGCAGGAGAGTGAAAAGGTAAAGTAGAAAATATGCCATGTGGTAAGTGAGACACTCAAGAAAACAGTGCTACAGAAAAGCGTAGCTTCCCACTCGCCTAGCCCATCAAACTAGGTACTATGTCTTCTTTGCCTCTGCTTCCAGCATTGTTTGAGCTATATAAACAAGCACTCAGATAGTCCATAGAAATGTTCACCCAATTGTGTTCTTCTTATCTACTAGGAATGACAACTCCCAAAAAGGTAACTTCATACAATAACCAACATCAGTGCTGCTAATGGACTGGGCTTTGACAGGGCTCAGTGTGACAGTTATTGCTCAAGGTCTTTCATCAGGTAGCAATGGGACAACTTTGTTGGGCCAATTTCACAGCTTCTTGGTAGTTGAGATGTCTGGACTATAACATTCAAATGATTGGATTCAGAATAGTTGTTCTCCTTCAATATCTCTCTCTCTCTCTCTCTCTCTCTCTCTCTCTCTCTCTGAGTGACCTCTGTCTCTGCAGAGCCCTCTACACACTGTCTCAGTGTGTCTAGACTTCTTACAGGGTCACTAAGGCTCTCAGAATTTGCCAAATAACACCAGGGGTTGTTAAGTTGTTAGGTGACCTTCTGTAACAGAGCCTCAGAAGACAGGTGGTGCTATTTCTGCCACATTCTGACCATAAAATCACAAATGTTTCCCACTTACTTACAATTATAAAACTATCACAAGCCTGAATCTTTTAAAGTACTTCACTTGGTCTGGTGAGATGGCTTAGTGGGGAAAAAATGGCTTGTCAATAAGCTCAACAAACTGAGTTTGATCCAGCAAGTTTTCTTATGACTTCCACATGAATGCCTTGGCACAAACATGTGCTCACCTGCATGAGCGCAGACACACATGCACACACACACACACACACACACACACACACACACACAGAGAGAGAGAGAGAGAGAGAGAGAGAGAATGAGAGAGAGAGAATGAGAGAGTACACACAGAGAAACACATACACACACTAAAAAAAATTGTTCATCTTAACAAAGGCTGATATTTCAATAAAAACTATATTCCTGCTACAAGAAATTAAAATAAAAATAGGACTGAAATGTTAGTTGTAGTCAAATAAACACAAAACTGTTCATGTGGTATGGATATTTTTTCTCTTAGTCTCTTCATTTATAAGATTTTCCCATCTATATCTCCCTTAATAAATTTTAAGTACAGAATGGTTTGGTTTGACCAAAGGTTAAGATTAGAGAAAGATTTTTGTTTTGTTTTCTGTACATTGTATATCTATGTTAGGGTGTTAGATCCTGGAGTTGCAGGCAGTTATGTGTAAATGGAGTTCTTTATTGGTCTAGATAATAAAAAGCTGGAGTCAGATATAGAGGGAAATGCTGAGAGATCAGAGAGAAGGAGCAAGCCATGGCACACCTCCTTAGCATCTGAGCAGACAAGAGAGTGATTAGCCTGTTTCTCCCTGCTTATATCTTGTTTCTGCCCACCTACCTCACTTCCTGCCTATATAGAACTCCAGAACTCTATGGTTAGCTAGTGGCAAGTTCCATTCTCTGACCCTCAGACAGGCTTTATATGTACAAGCAAGATGTCATCACAGTTATGTGCTATTCATTCTGGGAATTAAACCCTGGTCCTCTGGAAGAGGAGTCAGTTCTCTTAACCACTGATGGATCTCTCCAGTCCCAAGAAGTTATAAAGAACCTCAATATAAGACAATTTCTAAAGTGACTGTACAGACTGCCTAATTCACATCCTTCCTCTTTTAAAGGACTTTGTCAGAGGAGACAGTTGATAGGCAACACAGGAGCTAAGGAAATGTCCACCATTATCCTTGCAACTAAAGCCCCTTTGACTCTACTCTTGTATTCAAAGTAAGCCTTGTGTCAATCTATCCATTGTGTGTTATCACAGTAAAATATGCAATACCAGATTGTATAAATTAAAAGAGATGCTTTGGGAGGGCTCAAGATGTTGTAGCTAATGAAGATCAAGAGCATGATACCAGCATGTTTTCATCTTGTGCTATATCATAACTTAGCAGGGAAGGAAAGGGCAAAGTGAGTATGTACAAAGAGGAGGCAAGAGCACAGAAGTGTCAAAGTAGAGATGCCAAGCTCACTGTGTAACAATTCACTCTTATAGCAACTGATCTCATCCCATGAGACCTAGCTCACTCTCTGGAAACCCAGTCCAGTGATGGGAGAAGTCATTCTGTAAATATGTTTCTCATATTGGTTAATGAATAAAGCACTGTTGCCCAATAGGAAAGCAAGATGGGCAGGACTAGGAGACAAGGAGGATTGGAGGAAGTAGTAAGGAGGAGTTAACATGGAGAGACTGGGGAGACCAGACGCTGGCCCCACTCTCTGGTAAGATAAGACCACGTAAAAATATTTGGATTAACAAAAATGGGTTAATAATTAAGACAAAACTAGCCAATAAAAAATTAGTACCTGGCCAACAGCATTATATCAAATACAGAGTCTCTGTGTGTTAATTGGTGCTGGTGCAGCGGGACAAGACCAGCAGCGGGTGGAAAAACCCTACTCCTTACAGTCCAGTCTTGAGATTCCCATCAGAGTTGTATCATAAAGCTGACATATCAAACCTAACTAACCCACACTCTCAAGAAAGACATTAGCCAGTTCATGGATGTTCTGCCACATGATCTAATCACCACACACACAGTCCTACCTCTTAAAGGCCCCACAACCACCTCATGCTGTTACCATGAATACCAAGTCTCTGGAGCATGAACTTGGGGAAAACTATTTCCAAACTACTAAAGCCTCTAAATTTAGGACCAAATCTGGTTCTTCATGGTGTATATAGTTGGCATTATTGTCTGAAGATGAGTGTGCTAAAAATGGCCTAGATACCCTTATGTCTTTCAAGTTCCAGGTTTCCCTCTGAGTTCATCTATATGGATTCTTCTTCAGAATATGGCCTCTACCCTTTGTGTACTGGTGGCATTATAACAACTATTGGTGGTCCCATTGTGCCTTTCTGAGGCACTGAAATTCTGTCCAATACTGAATTCCACTTTTCCACGCCATGAGTTCTGGAGAACACTCCTCACATAATCACAGCGATGGTTCCACCCAATGTGCAAAGATTCCTAGTCCTCTATCATCCCCACCAAACTGGACCCCTCCACAGAGCAGGGTGAAGAGAAATGAACTAATAGCCAAAGTTGTTCCCTTGGTCCTGGCTTTGTATCTTACTGTTGCCTATGTTTTCTTTTCAGTGTGCCACTGAGTTTGTACTCCGCTGAATAATAAATACTGAATTTGTAATTATAGAAAAATATGAATCATCCATTACCTAGTTTAACCACTTGATTTTATCACTTATATTCTCATATCCTGAGTTGTATCTTTGGTTGGCACTTAAGTCATAAAGTTTATAGCATTATTAAAGTGATACAGCTTTAATTTTTGCCAATCTATGACATCTCTAGATTTCTGATATAGTATCTTCTTCTATTCAGCACAGGGAAGCAGTGTTACCATTAATCAGGCCTCTTAATAAGTATAAAGCCATAATTGGAATATTTGAAACCACCTGTTGTGAGATAGAACAGAACATACTTTTGTCATCATAACAAATTTGATAATTCAGAAGAAGCATTAGAACCATATTATGGGACTGACACATCATCTTCACATGCATCCTCTAACATAGAGTTGTCTCTGGCAGAGAGAATTTTTAACCAGTATAAAATGGACAGCTAGTGGGATGATGGATAATAGAAGGAACTTTATAGTACTGCTAGCCACTGCAAGATGAGCATCCTCCAGAAAGCCGTAAGGAGAAAATAATCAAAGTGCAGCTGTGGTCTTTGTAGATCTCCTTGGGTTTCAGGTGTCAAATGCAGAGTGGCATCCTTTACCATATAGGGCTTGCTTTCTGAAATACAAAAGGCTTACTTTTCACACCTTTTTTCTTGACTGAACACACACACACACCCATGCAAACATTTGCATGCATTCATAAAAATGGTACAAAGACATAGAATCATTTGAAATCTGATTTTTCTTTCCAAAACTTCATGATACATTTACTATTTTAAAATCCTCATTAAATGACTTAGTACTAGTAAGAAACAGATAATGCCATTATCATTCTGTAGATATTTTGGATTTAACAAATATTACTTGTGACATGCTACAAAGTCTTTGAAGGCTATCTCTAATTCTAAGCAAATGACCACATTCCATTTCCAACCACATCATCATGGCCCCACATTAGCATTCCTCTGATTAGGGATTTTTGGATCACAAGATTAAACTGTGTACACTTTATATGATCCCAATCATAGTGGAAGGCTCTTAGGATGCACATTAATTTCATAAAGTTAATGATCCATTTTGTTCATTTAGAACTTAAAAATTCTGAGTTCCTAAAATTCAGTCTAACAATAATATGAGTTTCATAACATAGGATTTATTCTCCTGTAGTGAAAATAAATAAGTAAGACCCTTTTTTGGGATTCCAAAGACATACATCATTTATTGTAGTTAAAAAGAATGAGGGTCAACTGACACTTAATTGGGTGCTCTTGTGCCCTTCTCAGCCTTTGGATTCTCAGACTAAGCAGTCATCCTCACTCTGATGTGTGCCCAACACAGGCACCTGTCCCAAATGGACTTGAGTACAGTAATCCCTGAGTCTTCCCTAGTGGATCAGCCTTACAATACAGAGACGTGTCATGCATAATTTGAATGACAGGACCACCACTGCATAATTTGAATGACCTTCACACCACTTGTGCCCCAAACATGGAAAAGAGCCACACCATGTTTCTGAGTGGATATATTTACCAGAATCCATACATTCATAATTGTACTCTACCCAAGAATTCCTTCTTCATAAGAAGCCCTTTAGCAACACCTATTTAGAAGCCCATCAGTCACATGTGTTAGCAGAAGGAAACAGGGATGATATTCTTTGTTTACCTATTCAACATCATTTTGTTTTGCATACTGGAAAGATTATGGGCTATGAGTCAGATAGATTCAGATTTAAATCCCAGCTCTAGCATTTACTAGCTCTGTAACCTTGATAAATTACCTGCTCTTCTTAGTTCTCAGTTTCTTCCTGTATGAAATGAAATAAGAACCTTCTTGCAAGGTAATTTGAAGGATTAGATAATACCAATAAAGATACAGACACGGAAGTTACCCAATCACTTGTAAATGTCATGGTCTCATCTTTACTTCCTTATAATGTCAGGTTGCCCAGAAAGAAAAAAAGGCACCTCTGTTATTGATGGTTTTCAGAGATTATTTCAGAGGTCTATGAGCCTTCTATTAATGGCAGCTCCTTAAGTGTTTTGCTTTTTTATCAAGGAATACAGTTAGAATACTCCCAATAATTCTATAATCATGTTATTTAAGCCCTCCTTTATTTACAAAGCATTTCCTATTATAAAATATATAAATATATATTTTCATTACAAAATGCATGTTATATATACTTTTACATAATGATTCCTCACACAAAATTTATATTCTAGAATATAAAGTTAATTATTTAGAGGTGTTTTTGAATTATTTGTATTTATCATTTATATATTCCAACTGATAGAGAGTGTACAACATCATCAAAATTCCTAATCACTTCTATGACACCATGCCAGGAAACTATTCCTAATTGTGACTACATAACATAATTTTTACTCATGATCAGACCAATTAAAAAATTTTCCTCTAAGTACTATCATCAAAATCATCATCCAGACCTTTGATTTGTAGAGAGAATGCACTGTGTGTTGTCTTGGGATTCTCTCAAAAATCAAAAAGAAGATGACTCTAAAGAAAAGAGGGCTGGCAGTACCCTGCCCTCCTGAAGACTGTGCTGTACACAGGCTACAGAGTGTTGTGTTGCACTTCAAAGAGGATTCAAAGATGGCTGAACTCTGTTCTTTCTAAGTGGTTCTGGGGGGAAAAAAGTAGAGCATTGATTAGATGCACTTGTGTAGCCATATCAGATTTCATCACTTGATAGCGGACAACTGAAGTCAGACTCTGAATTTAGAACAGATCCTACAATATCTACAATTACATATTGGCCTTCAAAGTGAGTAGCTCTTAGCCAAATCTGTTTGTCATCATCCAATGTCTTGGCCCTTATTCCTCCTCATTTACCAAATTATTTGAGTACACATTGAGCAGCACATTTACCAACATTCAATTTCCCAGTGATTATGTGGCACATTTCTTTAGTATGATTAAACACAGAGTGGAGGCACTTTTCATTAGTAAGATTCATTTTTAATGCACCAACAAGGGTTCCAAAAAGCATCATGGCTCCTCCAAACTGCCTAAGTAGGAACATTTCCATGGCCCTCATTCTAAGGCCATTTTCAGCATCAGCATCAGATGGACTTTGAATCCTATCCTTCTCCACATTCTATAAAAATGGCACTTTTAAATATCAGTTTGTCTGCTTATACTGACTCTGATGGACTATAAGATACTTAGTGTTAATTCCCAATAACTAAAGTTGATAACCCTAGATATTAACTCTAATAAGAATAATCTGTTATCTCTGTTTCTCTAGCACTGTGTTGTAATAAAAGTCTTCCTAATCCTTACCGAAATTACTTCACTAAGGCAGTAAACTTGGCAATCAAATAAATAGGCACCCAAACTCTCATATATCTCAGAAAGCGAACTACTAAACAGGCTATCTATATTTTTCTCCCTTGTGTCTGAACCTCTTCCAAGGACCAATTTAGTATTCCTTGTACTTGTTCAAGACAAAATGGATTTCTAGATGTCGGTGGGGAGAGCAATTCATTTTCTAATTCTTCTTTTAAGAAGTCAAATGCTGACCTACTTACTCACCATGAATGTTGTTGTTGTGGTGGTGGTGGTGGTGACATATGTGTGTGTGTGTGTGTGTGTGTGTGTGTAAGTCTTCATGTATATATGTGTATAATTATGTTGCATGTGCATATATGTGTAAATGTTTATATTCCTTTTTGTGTGTGTATGTGTGTGTAGAGGTATAGGGTGCATATGAGTACATATTTGTACATATGTGTGTATGTGCATGGGTCCATATGTGTATGTAGTGTGTGCATGTGTGTGTACTTATATGTATGCATACTTCTGTGTGTCTCTGTATGTCCGTTCATATGTTTGTGTGTATATGTGTGTCTACCTATGTGTACATATAAGCCAATGTTTATACATGCATGCACATGTGTGTGTTTGTGTCTGTCTGTATTGCGTATGTATGTATGTTTTCATGTGTGTACATGTATGTTTGTGTATACATGTATGTATGGAGCTATGAGGATTGTGTGAGTGTGTATGTATATGTGTTTATACATATGTCTGTATTGAATATGTGTGCTTCCCTATATGTGTGTATGTGTGTTCATGTGTATATGTGGTAAAGTGAGCTTTGTATGAGTGTGTATGTGTATATGTATATATGTGTATGTCTACATGTTTATGTGTGTGCAAGCATTTGTATGTACATGTAGATATGCATATATGTATGTATGTATATCGGTGCACTCATGTGAAGGGGGTCTGGAAAAAACAGAAATTTCTATATTAAATTAGAAGGAAAACTGAGAGCCAGAGCAGTGAACTAAGCTAGCATCTAAAGAAAAAAATGGAAGTCCAAATATGGGGAAAATTACACACCAAGCCTAAGCCTCAACAGGTAAAAGCAGAAACAGGAAATGTGATCAGGAGAGAAAGGAACACTGTGGAATGGCTGCACATTAGAAAGGCAATCTCTCTGAGGTAGCTGCAGAATGTACACAAAAGAAAACAAGCATGGGTGGGTTGGTGAGTGGGTTCCAGGAACTAGCACAAAGACCTACTGCTGGTAAACCCAGCTCAGGTTTATCAGTGCAAGTTAATGGGTTCATAAATGAGGCAGGCGTGTTCCAATGCCAGAGGCAAGGTGTCAATTGCCTAGCAGCAAGTAATCTTCTAACATAGTACAGTGTTGAAGTTTCAGCACTCTATAAATACATGGCAAACATGCCAGAGCTTGTCTGTGGCACTGGCTGTCACCCCACACCCAGAGGATAGGAACATACCGTGCAGGACTTGAATGTTCAAAACCTATCCTCTCCCCCTCTTTCTCTTCCCCTAATTCATTTAACAATTCTTCACACATTACAGTAGAAAATTGGGAACCATTTCTCACATGGAAAGAATGAGTGTTGTGTTTATATGAAGATTACAGATACTGAAAAAGACAATAGGTAACAGATGGACCACCAAATGACCACCTTCAAGTATCTATGGTACTTTGTACATAAATGACTTTAGTAAATTCATTTAGTGACTTTGACTGTGCACAGACATTGGATGTTGGCAGGTCACTATTGGAACAGACACGTGATTAAGAAGGAGCCATGGAGGTGCCTATTCTTCTGTACAGCCCTCTTATCCCTCTGGTTTTATGTTGCAGCTTCCCTGACCTGGGTCATGTGACCTGCTGGCAGCACTCTTGCCAATCCACTTAAGCCACATAAAGCTCACACAAAAGCTGAATATCTGCTTTGAGTCAGAGGACCCACAGTTATTAAATCTTTCAGCAATTTCTTTTCTTTCCCCTAGTCTTGGCAGCACTGTTTTGCAGTTTGTAGAACAATGTTTTCTCTATTATGCAGTTCCAATGTTGTTAAAAAGAGCTGGTGGCATGGAAATCCCAGGAGGTAGTACCCTAAGATGCAATGTTGTCAGAGTGCTTCCAGATGCAGGCTAGTACTCTTAGAGCCTGGAGGGTCTTTGAGTTCTTTCTAACACTTGAAGTGTTCAAGATGGTGTCCTGGTTTTGAAAAATGTCAAAGGGAAGCAGTTACTGTCAGCAGATTGGCATTGGAACTGACTTTGTGGTGGTGTCATTCATGCTGTCTTATGCTGTGAGCAGTTCAAACTCCATCTGCCCAGAGACCTAGTGTAAAATATGTAGGATTTTATATGTTAAAATAATTAGATGAAAGAAACATTACTTCTATGTAGTTGCCCCTAAAGAGTGTGATTCCTTCCATGAAACACTATGGGTGTAAGCATCCATGCATGCTTTCAGAGGGCAGACCATTTTTTGGCAAAACCCTAATGTGTTGATTTATGTAGCTCACTTAACATTCCTTAAAAAAAAATCAGGCCCATGATCATGCTTATGTGACAAAAGAAGAAATTGAGACAAGAAGATAAGTCATTCACCCAAGGTAACAAAGTTGGAATTCAAATGTGGGAGGAATTCTGGCTGCAAGAATTACATTCTTGATCTCACCAGTCATTGATGTCAAGTTTTATTAGTGCTATTATCATTATTTGTGTGTATGCCATAGGACAACTTTATGTAGTTGGTTTTCTTCTTCCACCTTTTCTTGGAACCCATGGACTAAACTCAAATTACAGGCTTTTTCAGAAAGCCCTTTGGCCACTGAGCCAGCTTGAAGGCCCATTAGTCAGTATTCCATTATTTCTTGCTAGAACAATATAACCAATTTGAGACTGATAGCTCTATCTATTGGAAACTGCCAACCGCCAAAATTAAATGTGGGAAATTTTTAAATGAACATTTTAGTATACATACAGCTCATTGAAATTCTATAATCATTGATGATAATTTTCATCAATGTTTAAGCATGAGTGGCCATTTGGATTCCCTGCTTTCAAGTTCATAAGTTGGCCCACTATTGTGTTTTCTGTTGCTTGCTAGATTTCTTTCCACAGGCCCTCTTGAAATCATTAATTCCCACCAAACAATCAAAACAAAACAAACAAACAAAAGCAGTCTTTACAGGTGGTCTGATCTGGTTTTCCTTCCCTTCTAGATTCAAAGGCACAGAATCATGATAAATTCATAGCAACAGAGACTGGATGAGTGTTTTCCAGGACATGGGAAAGGAGTAACATGGGGAGATTGTTCACATTTACAGTGTTTCTTTTACAGAGTAAATATGAACTAAAAAGTAGCAATGAGTGCTAGCATTTTGACACAGTAAAAACCATAGATTGGAGCATATTAAAATGGCTGACTCTGAGTTATTCCAATTTTATCTTGATTAAAAATAAACAAAAAGAAAGAAAAGGCTAGGGTGTGTGTGTGGTTTTTGTGAGGGGTTTTGTTTTTTATAGCCTCAGTCAATACTGACTCAAGAAGCCCAAGAGACTCCTACAATCTTCTTGATGAAGAGGTTTTAATGTAGTAAGAGTTCCTTAGCTTTGCTTTACTGCCTGACTTCATTGGTTACCAGCTTTTGAAAACTAGCATTCTACCCAAACTACACCTGAGATGTTTTTGCACTGCAGGACTTTTTTGTGGCCATATTTGTTACTGTTGTTGATGATGACGATGATGATGATAATGATGATGATGATGATGAAGCAGGGCTTCATTCTAACTAATTATACTGTACTGTAGCTGGCCTCCAACCCAAAGCAATTCTCTTGCCTTAACCTCTCAAATGCTGAGAAATACAAGTATGATCCACCACTCCTGGGTCTACCCAAGTTCTAAACAGTGGTTTGCAAACATGTCTCCAGAGTTTTCATTCCCTTTCTCCATGTAAAATAGAGCCTATCACCCCCCCCCCCACATTAATCATTGGCTGGAATTAGTGTCTGCATGTAACAAATAAAACCAGGCAGAAGAGACACAACACCACGAGGGTGTGGGGTTTCTCTGTAGTAGCTAGTTGCCTGGGACAAGGACACTCCAGTAGCAAATAAAGAGAACCACACAGTGAGTCAGCGGAAATGAGGTCCCTTCCTAAAACACATGTGGGAGAGTCATTCTGCCCTCAGCCCCAGGCAGGGATTCAGAAGCCTTTGTTAACATCTTAGCTGCAAACTCACAGACTAGCACTGCTAGTACCATCCGTCTAAGGAGACTCTTCCCAGACCCCTCACTGGCAGCCATCAGTGCTGGTACCTGTGCGATGCTTAATCCACTTCATTTCACAGTGATGTGTTATGCAGCAACAGATAACTAACAATTATCCTGTATTCATGTCCTCCCTTCCACCACTGTTTCTGCATTTTTTACTTCATCACTTTCTTGTCTGAACTCCTCAAATCAACAGCTCTTAATTGTCTACTGATTACTCCACAAAGTGAATTAAACACGTCAAATGCAGTGAAATTGAATTTTACAGTGGATAACTATGTATCCACCACTTAGAATTTGATCATCTACTGATCCGGCTTTAGCACATCTTTATCTGTCTAATCACTTCTTCTTCTAATCACTAATCTGTCTTATTTTGTATGCATCTCAAAGTCAATTGCTAATCAGTGACCCTTTACCTTAACAATTTCAGTATACATGGCAGGAAACATGTTTTTATACTTGTTTGTATTTTTTTATTTCTCATTTGAAGAAAAACAAATAAAATGAAATAGATGATTTTCCATGTGTGTCTGCCAATTGTGGCAAATCTCCCTGAAGATGTGGGACACCCATAAGTGTGAATTTATGCTCACTGCCACAGCCTACGAAACAAAACCTTACAATTCTGAACGTTTCTCACAATGCTTAACGGCATCTGGTCCAGAATAGGTGCTCAAGCAAAGTGTGGGTGTTTTCTGAAAGGCTAGAAAGTAAAGCATCAATTGGCTCTGACGAGCCAGAAAACGAAGACAGCTGAAAGCCTCAAGAAGCCAGAAAAAGAAGGTACCTTCTGCCCTTTGTCTATACAAACACCTTTAAAGAATAGTTTGTCCACTGAAATTGGCATGGTGTAGGGATGGCAAAAATGCCTACAACAGTGTTCTGTTTTCCACAGAGTTCACCAAATGAACCAGACTGCTGGGCAGTACTAAAATCCCCACTTGGGAAACCCTGCTACCTCCTTCCCTCACAGCAACCCCTTGCCCTGGTCATTATAACCAGGACACACAGTAACCGTGATGTTTTGCTGCAGCATTTCAATGGCTTTTGAGAGGCTCCTGAGACAAAGATAGCTTGTAAGTGAAAAAAATTAAGAGCAGCCTTAGGTTTCAGCAAGGAGCCGATAAGAGGAGACGCTTGTGCTTCTGTCCTTACATGGGCCCTGCTTAATGTCAGAGCTACCTGTTTTTGTGACCCCAGTGCTCACCTCTACCTTCTCTTTTCCACTGGCCCCAGCATGTCATGCCACTGGCTGACAAGAGATTGTTCCCATCAGTCCCTTGAAATTGCCTGTGCAGAGGCAGGCCTAGATTTTTTTTGTTTGTTTTTCCTTTTGGCTTTTCTCTGTTTTCTCTCCCTGAGCTGTTCTCCTTATCGCTCACCCCTGTCTATTGCTTTCTTCTCAACACATTTTCTTCTGGCTGTTTGACTCTTCTAATTTATTTCTCCGCTCACCACCTATCTCATTTGTGCTGGCTCTCGAAGCATTTTTATCTGTACCTTCTCACATTCTGTTTCTCATCCCTCTTTCTCTCTTTACATTTTTTGCTTTGCACACTCTCAGTCTCATACCAAGCACCCACGTTTTCAACTCATTCCTTTTGCCACCCTCCTGCCGGCTAAACCATCATGTTACCCATGTGCAAACTTTGTGAAATGATACTTTTCCTCTTGCCTATAAGCATCAGGCCCACTCTTTTGTAGCACACTGAAGAGACCGGATTTTCAACCGTGAAGGTTTCCCAGAGCTCTCTAATTTGTCAGCCTGGTTCCACCTGCCATATGCACAGCCTGACGCCCCATGACAGCCCCCATTTTCTAAGCTGAAATTCAGCCTTTGCCCTCTGACCCTTCTGTTCACATTCGGTTATTACAGAGGGACAGAAACACAACCCATGGTACCTTATTACAGTTTTAATTTCCCAAGTACTTCCACTTCCAGGACCTCATTTGCTCCTTCAGCATCCCTCCCCCACACCCACACCCCATCCCCACACCCACAAGCACACTCCTCTACTGACTGTGAAACACAGTCCCAAGACGGGGACTTTGCATCCAATCTCAGACTGAGATCGATGCTGAGATGAGATTGCTTTAGATATTTTATGCTTTTAGTTCTTCTGCCCTTCTGTGATTAAAGATGCATAAAGTGAGTAGCACAGAGTAGTCTTTTAACAAGTAACATAAAACATGTACATATAGAACTCTGGTGTGATTTTTGAACTTTTCTGAGGTCTTAACTTAATGTCATTGTTATTTGCACTATTTCTGCTTCCATTCAGCAACTCATAGTCATTTCAAATGTGCACAATCTGAGTCAGGGGCTGCTGGTCAAACCATCTGCTTTCAGAATGTCTCCCCCCTTCCCATGCTGAGCTCATTTTTTTAACTGCCATTTAAGATGAATGACAATCTACTTCTACATTGTGTCACCCCCTTGTTCATAAAAAAAAAAAAAAACTAAATTCTCTAGACGTTTTTAAGCAAAAGACTAGAAAATTCAATGGATAACTCCCCACAGAAACTAACTTAACTGAAATATATGTAACCAACATGATGCATTTAAAACATCCATCTCTGTGGAGCACAAGATGACAAGCAGGGTCCCACATCTGGTCCTTCCAGGCTTTTTATACATTGTAGGCTGGAGTTTGAAACATTTTTGGAAACTATGTCATTTTTCTTTCAGTTTCTAGTGATTAACAAGACAGTAGACACATAACCTATATTCACTGATCAATTGTATCATCATTCAGCATTCCCATTCTGCATTGTAGAAGTGTAGGAGGAAAGGGCCTGATGAAATCTGTGTATGTCCACAGAACACACCGGAAAGGAAGCACACTGCTTCTCTCTAGAGCTCAGAACTCAGTCTCTTCATGTGTAAGACAAGAAGAGGGAAGGGGTTACCTCTCTCACCTCCAATCTATCCAATTCTGTAAAATAATAGGCCTGGCACAGGCCCATGGAATGAAACCATACATTTAACTATGTTAAATTTAACAGAGAGTGCTGAAGAATAGCATGTATGAGGACTAAGACACATGAACTATTTATGAAGGGCTGTGTAGACCAGGAAAACACAGTAACACTGTGTTCTCCAAGGATCCTCAGCCTAATGAAGAGTGAAATTATTTACAAAAATTCATCATTTTGTTGCTGTCATTATTTTCTTATTAAAGAATGCATAGTTTTCTCTGCCTTTCTTTCTACTTTCCTAAAACTCTTTCCACTACTTTTCCACAACAGTTGGTAGCTGTTCAGATCTGACAAATCAAATGTTAATAGGGGGTAAAAACAAGATACCACAACTTTGACTATGAATGTCCTTATGGGCCATAAACACAAAGACTGAAGAGTAAGAATGTCGATAAAGATTCAATCAGATGAAGTCAAGGAGGGTGTAATTTAAGAAAAGCAGTGCCCGAGAGAAAGACACCATGCAACAGGGTTCAAGCAGAAGTTTTTTGGGTTTTTGTTGTTGTTGTTATTTGGGTTTTTGTTTGTTTGTTTAATTAAGGAACGAGATTACAAAAGGGGGGAAGGAAAGGGGGGAGACTGGCCTCCAGTGACAGGAACAGCAGGAGAGAGGAAGGGGGGGGAGACAGAGAGAGGGAAAGAGAGAAAGGAGTATGGGAAGTGGGCAGGGCCCTTTTAAAAGGGAACATAGTGGATGTGCACAGGTGATGCTCTTAGGGACTACAACTGAGAGCAGCTGCCAGAACTCCAAGGACAGGTCAGTAAGGATGCCTGAATACTAACAGAGGGGAATGTAAGTCGGTGAATTCCTATAACACAGCAAATGTGCTTCACACTTGGGCAAAGGCAAGAAAGGAACCACATAATCAAGACATTTCTGTCCACAAAAATATAAAAAATAAAATAAAATGCACTAGATATGGGTATAAATACCTTTTATGCAACAACAACAACAAAATGTAAGAAATGCTCACTGGGAAACACTAACAAGGCCATAATGCAAATTGAAGGATTGTAAAAATACTACACTTTGTTGGAATAATGACATTTAAACTTACTTTTGAAGAATAACATCTAACTGCCTAAGATAGGTTGGGGACAAGTGGGTATTGAGTAGTAAATGTTGGAGGACATCCTAGAACACTCTGAAAAACAGATTGTGGTGAGGCTGATATGGATGGTTATGAGTTAGAGTCTGATTTAGAGGATAAAAGAGGATCTGTGGTAAGTTTTAGGCAGAATTTCATGCTTGGGAAGAGTACTATGTCAGATGTTCATGGAGTGGGTTGAAGAAAGAGAAAATAAGGGACCACCGGTAGATAACTAAGGATGCTGCAAAATGTTAGGGTTTTGCTTTTATTTGTAGGGGGTTGATTTTATTAGTATTGGTTGGCTGGTTGGTCGGTTGGCTGGCTTGTTTTTTAAACAATTCTCTATGTAATACAGGATCACCTGGAACTCTCAATTCCCCTGCCCTGCCCTTCTAAGAACTTGGATAACTATTGTGCACCATCATGTTCACTTTCTTAGTCTTTACCTGGCGCAACAAATGTTTCAATTTTGCTCTTGTTGAGTGGGATTATGCTTCGTTAATCCACAGAAATTGAACTTGGCCATGGGGCTTGTTTTGAACAATAAAGTGGGTCAGAAATGATGTCATTTATTCAAAGAAGTATTTATTCCTTATACCTGCACCTCATATTCTTTCTCTTCCCTGCTTCAGTAACTACTGATGCCCTAAATGACAGGAGCTTCTTCAGTCTTCGCCTCTGAGTGGAGAATTCAGATGAAAAGAGGTAGTCCTAGCTAACTGAACATGGAAAAGTAACAAAAAAGTGGATAGATAAATAAATAAACAAACAAATCAAGCTCTGACAGGTTAAAGCATTGGCATTTGAAGTATTGTCACATTGCCCAGATTATTATCATTTGGTAGCTTACTTCTATTGTAGCCTCATTTTGTCTAGTGAAGACTTTCTTCTCATTTTTTTAATCATGCACTATCATTTTGATGTTGTTCTGTTTTTAGAGAAACTATGTTTTGGCAATGCCTATATTGCAAGGAAAAGAAAGTAGGGATTTGATGACTATGGTGGTTTAAAAAGAAAATAGTCCCCAAATAGCACCCAGTGGCACTGTTAGGAAGTGTGGTTTCGTTGGAGTAGGTATGGCCTTGTTGGTGAGGGGAGGGCAGGCCTTGAGGTCTCTTTTGCTCAAAGTACTGCTCAGTGCTTCAGACCACTTCCTGTTGCCTGCAAGATGTAAGATTCTCAGCTAATTCTCCAGCACCACATCTCCCTGTATGCTGCCATGTCCTACCCTGATGATAATGGACTGAACTCTGAACTCTATGTGAACCACCCCAATTAATGTTTTCCTTTACAAGAGTTGCTATTGTCATGGTGTCTCTTCACAGTAATATAAACCCTAACTAATGACTGTAATTCTTCACTAGACTTAAACATTTACAATGATTAGGACTTCAGGTTGTCATCCTGAAACCCTTTCTTTATGATGCTAGGAATTATCATGGACTCAATCATAAAACTAGTGAATAGAAATGGAAATAGTAATTCTGTTTCTTATGTGATATATTCAGTAGCAATACATCCCTGTAGGGAATGAGTAAAGTCTTGAGTGAATATGTGTTGCTGACATGGGCACATCCATGTCAAAGACCAATGCCTCAGACTCATGGAAGTGGCAAAACCTTCCCTGGGTGAGACTCAAGAAAATGGCAAGGCCTTCCTCAGTGGTGAGTGCAAATGTTGACAGTGTGAGCAGGAAGTTTCCACCATAGCTTTCTTTCCCCTGGATGTTTACAGTCCGAAGATTGCCCCAACAGAGACTGCTCCTTCTGAAACCCACCTCCTTGTTGGTTTTATGCCATAAACTCTGCCTCCTTATTCAGCTGTATGAAATTACTGTTTCCCTAATCAACTTTACATAATAAACAAACCAAGTTTCCCTGATCCCACCCATCTGATCCTAGTTTTTCTATGTACACTTGTGTGTGTGTGTATGTGTAAGTCTTTTCTTCAGTCTCTTACCATCCCTAGTCAGGATTCAGGACTCACACCATGCAAGCCATCAGCTCATTCCATTCTTGTTCTCCAGTTTTAAAACTCTGTGTGGATTAGTTCCAGTTCTCCCCACTATGGTCAGTTCTCTGAACTTTCAGTTCCCAAGGCCCTTACCCTGAGTAGATGGGTCTGCCTTCTTTGTAAAATAAAGGGTGATTAGTTCCTCCATCTGTCAGAGGTCAGATAGAACTTGGTCTGAACTTGGATGCAAAGAACAGTTCAAATGTTACCAGCTCCTCTGCTAAGGTTTTCCTGACACAATCAGTCTTCTTGTCAGTACCCAAGATTATCAGCTCTGAAAATTGAAGCAAGACAGATGAGAGTTTGTGCAAATCTAGCTCGAAGCTCAAGTTCCTAAGCTCTAGGCTCCACATGAGGGCTACGCATTCCAAAACAAAAAGAATTATTTGTCACCTTACGTGTGCTAGCTACATCCCTCCAGTTTTACCTAAAAAGACCCACAAAATTGGCATCCAACTCCATTTCCCCCTCTCTCCCATGCTCCTATTTGACTCTACTGCATCCTTTGCAATGTTTTCCCCTGTCCTTTATGACTTTATGCAAGGAACGCTTAGATATTCTACAAGTTCCTTGAGGACATGTGCTAACATCCATTCTCTTGGAGGACCTAGTTTTAGACACTATAGTGGCTCTGTGATAAATTAATAATGAAATGCCAACAGAGGAATCAACCAACATCCTGTTTACTAGTGGTATGATTTAGAGGGCACATGGGCCCCCTGAGTCTTTACTTCTCTAATACATAAAATGTGGGGGTCAATGCTCTCTGGTTTCTATTACCTTGAAGCCCCTTTAACACTGAACCTAAACCAGCACCACTCTATTTCAGAGATTCCAGAGGCCTCTGTTTTGTTTTTTGTTTTGTTTTGCTTTGTTTTTTCTTCAACTCAGGCTCAACTTCCTTTCTACTTCAGATTTACAAGACAGTTGTCCTTTCTGGACATTTTCTCCTTATCCTCCTTCCTGTTATCCTTCTATACAGAATCCTACAGCATCTAGTGAATTCCTTTCCCCAATTAGCACCTTCTCACCTCCTATGAGCCTCTCATATTGACAGAAGCATTTGATACTTGATCCATTCGGCTACTCTAATCTTGAGAGTTCAGATCTTCCTAGCTGGCTCCAGTTTCCCTATAGAGAGAAACATGCCCCAGCATTGCCTCAGTCCATTTGCCTTTGATTCTAGCTGTTTCTAACTTCTCTGGAGTCATTCACACAAATGGCTATGCTCTTGTCCCACTGAACTCAAAATCCTTCAGCATCTCCACTGGCATAAGTCACGTTTCAATCTGAATTTCTGTCTTTTTGGCTCCTACAATAACTGTTCAAATTTGATCCAGACATTATTTCTTTTATTTCTAATTTCTCTCTGTTTGCTTTCTCTTCTCCATTTCATTTCCTTATTTCTATGGCTCACAAAATATGTTCACATCAGCAACCTCTCTCTTCACAATGTCTTCTGTCAACCTACTCTTTGTCTTTCCACCTCATTCAACCACCCAAAGCTAAATCTATCCAACTATTTGTCTTCTATGTTTCTAAATCCAAGGTCTTCAAAATATACTGGGGAAAACCTCTTAGTCACTCATATTGGTGCTACACATTCTTGCTTTTCATATTAGTTTATCTCCCACCATGGAACCTTGAAAACAATGTGTTTCCTCAGATTTAAAAATGAAAAAATTCCTCCAAGAATTTTCAACATTTCTCAAGATTCCAATGCCAGTATTTCTCTTCTGATAATTTTAGTTATTTATTCTCTGTGAAAATAGAGGTGTTCGGGCAAGAACCCTTCATTTCCTGCTCTAGTTTCATAATAATCTATCCCCTGTCTGAGCGGTCAGGTGACTCAAATCAACATATCAATAATGATAGTAAGGAATGTGATCCAGGCCCATTTGAGCCCAAAGCCTTTATTTGTAAACATTATGTTGCACAGATCAGTATTTAACAATATCATCTTCAGCAATACAGTCCTGTTAAATCCTACCTTAGCTACTTATCAGTTCTATGACTGGCCTGTGCCTACATTTCTCTGCAATAATATTGCATAACAATATCAGAGCTGTAGTCAAGACTCCGGGAGTTAATACATATACCTTGGACTATACCTGGCACATACTCACTAAATCTCAGCTCTTATTTAAGGAGAACCAAGCTAGAGTTTTGGTAGAAAGTGAAAGTCAAAGGACAAGAATTTCTAAAAAATGAAGATGAGAAATAGCCAGCACATCACACTCAAGTTTAAAAGGATGTTAAATTATAAAAAAAAAAAAAAAAAAAAATGAATTTATTGAGGAGGAAATCTATTTTATAGTATGGGGGAAAAAGTTGAGCACATGATAACTGCTCAATATGTAACACAATTTTGCTGATGGTGTTGTTTCCTCAACATCTTGAGTTTCCCTATAGTCCCCTTCCTACCTTAACTGTTTATTCAAATTTATTCAGGAATTTCCTTGTCTGCTTTGTCAGTCTTCTAGAGATTTTGTTCCTAGCTCCAACTTTTAGAGGGCTGACAAAATCCACACCTGTGGGAACTTCCAACTGAAACCCTGTGCTTGTCAAGCTTGTATAAGTATCTGTTGCTTGGACTTCATGCCTGAGCTTCTGGTTCTATTTATCAGGGTTAAGTCCAGATCTTTAAAAAAAAATCCGGACAATTTTGATTTGCAGATAAACTGCAATTTTCAAGTCTTCACTGAAATTTTTCACCTAAATTTTCTGTTATTACTCTGAAATTAATCATGTCTAAATCCAAACTTTCTACTTTTGTCCACTGTAACAATGCCAACAGTGAATTCTGTTGTGGCTAAGAAGAAATGTAACAGCCTAACACAATGTGCTGTAGTTTTTGTTTTCGCTGCTATTGATGGTGGCATTATTTCATCAATAAGAACCCAGAGATAGACAGCTCTGGCTTAAGTTTAGTAGTTCCAGGATACTAGACCTGATTGTGAGATATTCTTGGCCTTGTTTTGTTTTGGGAGGTTTTGTTTGTTTGTTTGTTTGTTTGTTTGTTTCATTATCACAGGATACTGAACTATATCACACCTTCTTTCCAGGCAGAAGAAACAGGAGTAGAATCTGAAAGGTGGATCTCTCAGAAACACAAAGGGTTATTATACTGCAAAAGCAAAATAGAATTCTATTTATGTATCATTGGCCAGTGTCTCATCATATAGATGCACCCCAGTTATATGACCATTTTGTAACCTGGAATAGGAATCTGGTCATTTTATCTTTTCATCTATGATAACAAAAAAACAAAACAAAACAAAGAGAGAGAGAGAGTGTGACAGACAGACAGAAAAAGAGAATGAAACAGACTCTTATCAAAATGTCCACCACTAGATTAGACATCTTATGGGCTTCCTTTTCTTTCATTCTGTTTTTGTTCATTGAAAGTCTCTCTACCTGAGGCAGGAGGACTTGCTTACTTAAGAGCACTGGCTGCTCTTCTAGAAGACCCAAGTTCAACCCCCAGCAATACAGACTGGGCAAGTTGTGGGACATGCCCTAGTCCTTGCTACCTCAGGTCCTTTGCTTTCTCTCTTCTTCCTTGTTTTCTAGCTTCTACGCCTCTCAAGCAGAGACAGTTACATTATTAGTGCACAATGTTGACATCAAAGGACTCGCTGTGATAATTCAACATTTTCTCATGCCTAGTCCCCAGAGAGGTTGTTCTTTGTAGGGTTCAGTCTTTCACACTGCTATGACTAGAAGCAGTTTTATTTTGTCCCCTGGAAACATGATAGACACACAGGATACCCAAGCACAGAACACAGACTGTCTGGCTTTCCCTTCATCGTGACCAATGTTTTATTCTTTCTCCCATTGAAGACATGTCACTGTGCACCCAGGGAACTGAGATGTTCTAGCTTGCCTTGAGACACAGGCAAATAAGGCTTTCAGACTCGAACCAGCCTAGCTCCAGGGTAGCTACCCAAGAATCATAGCAAACAACTCTCTCTCTCTCTCTCTCTCTCTCACACACACACACACACACACACACACACACACACACACACACACACACATCTTGGTAATCTTGGTAAACCTAAGAACTAAGAACCAGGGGGAAAATCATTTGTTTGTCACAATGGCTGATTTCTGTGGTGCAAACATTCCAACCACAACTAATATCAAACTGTCAACAGTGCATCACTGAAGTCAGAGCTGAGAAAAGATAGACACAATTAGCTCTTCCAAGGAGGTGTGAGCTAAAGGCACAACATCGCCATGTGCTAGTCACTCATTCATTGCCTGCTTATTAAGCATTAGGTTGCATTACCAAGGTGCCATGGGGAACACAATTGGCCTGATCTGTCCTCTTACATTACAACCTAATTGGAGGATTAAAGCCACTTCTTTGAGAAGCCAATTTAGTTTTATGCTTTTGTAAGGCTGCCTATTAGTTATTGTCTAGATGTCACTTGTTCTATAGTATGAATTCTTTCTGATTGGGGCCTTCATTTGAGCCCCAGCATAACTAGCCAGTGCTTTATACATGGTGGGCTTTGGAAATAAATGTAGGAATGTTGACTTACTTGTTTTTGAGGGGCCTGGTAGAGCTGTAGGAATTGGGGGTGAAATGCAGGGAAAAACCACAAACAAGGCTTCTACCCTTGAGTCCTTTCCCGTCCCAGGTGGATGATCTCATTATATGAGTCAAGCTTTGAATGACTCCAACCATACCCTCCTCCTCCACTCGGTTCCAAATAAAAATGAGTTACACAGACCCCACCAGCAGTACTTTACGAGTACCAGCGATTGCTACCGTGCATCCTTAATAGTGGCGTAATCAAAAGTTATGATGCATTTTTCTGTAATCACAAGAAATGATACCACTTAGTGCTAAGTAAAGCCAATTCCCCACCACACAAAAAGGCAAAAGCATTTCCATTTTCATTTTGAAACTAGTGGCGTCAGAATCAATTTGGTAAAGCAGTTAACTGCAACTGTGTGCCCCTTTCCAGTGCATAACAGGTACAATTTTCTTTTAACAAACAGCTGAGCAGAGGTCTCTGTTGCTGGATTAACATGGTGTGTTCAAACCTTCCGACCATTGTGTATTTAAATTGGGTAATAGAGACCATCAGACAGACGCCAAAATGAATCTCCAGAAGCAGGCCAATTTGCCAGCCTCCAAGCATATCTTTAGAGAAAATATAAACGTGAATGTGCTGAGAAGGAGGCTTTTTCTTTTCATGGGGTTTTCAACACACTGCAGCCTTGAAAGTGTGTCCCATGTGCCTCTGTGTGAGCAAAACCCAAGCTGCAGAAGGAAAGAGACGTTTTTATTTTGTAAAAAGCGTCTGTGCGCTGAATTTCCTCACTCTTCCTCCTAAAATGAGGATGTCAGCTAAAAAGAAACAAGTGTTAAATTTTAATTGGGCCTAGGAAACTTTCTTCCGCATTTCTACCACATGCACATGCGCACACAAGCATGCACGCACACACAAGCACACACACACACACACACACACACACACTGCCTTCTCTGGGAATCATAAAGGTAGTTGACAAAACATATCTGTCTAATATAATTAATGTCCACAGAAACTTATGTTTTAATAAGGAAATGTTAAATGGTCACCACAATACACATTTTGAGTGTCTCCTCCCTCCTCCTTATCCCATTTCTCCTCCTCCTCTCTCCTTTCTTCCTCAACCTCCTTGTCTTCCTCCTGCTCCTCTCTCTCTTCTAGATTTTTGAAATGGAGTCTCCTGTAGCCTAGATTAGCTCTGAACTTGCTAGAGCTAAGGCTAGCCTTGAAATGCTGATAATCCTCCCACTTCTGCTTCCCCAGCATTGAGAGGTCAGGTATATGCGATCACATGTACTTCTGTCTTTATTAGGAAACAGTACTGAACTGCATGTGGGTACATAAACATACAACTATTTGGGGGTTTTGAAGAGTTATTTGAACACTGAAAACTTCATGTTCTTAGAAGTAACTGGCATTTGGCTTTTTGTCTTGCTCGCAATTTATTTGTTTAGTCAAAAGTTTAAACAAGAAAAGTATATTGAAGTTGCTAATATCCCTAATAGAGAGTATTCTGGGGTCATACCAAAGCCTCTATGGTAATTCAACCTAAACATATGCACGGTATTACTTTCTGGGAGCTGATAATGAAATGATAAAAATATAAATATTGGACATGAACTTCAATTCAATAAGGCAATGTCCTACTTTCTTGTTTAACAGACTTAAAATAAGTGCTTCCCAAATTTCCACCAAAGCAGGTGTTAGAATCAATATTACAGGGTTGTGAGTATAAGACCCAATTAGCAGGGTCTTGGTGAAAGCAATGTGTTGATGTAGCTAATTGAAGTTACAGAGAGAACCTGTAGCGAAAAGACAGCTCAAAAAATAATGAGTCCTATTTTTGTTCCTTTGCATGAGTTATGTTTTTCTTGCTGAAGCCCCTCAGAAAAGCCTCCCCTCAGAAAAGATTTTGCTTCATTCAGCAGAGGGGTCACCATGAGGTAGGTGTAAGAAAAAAAGGGCCAACCAAAGAAAGAAACACATCCTGAGCAGAGCCAAGGAAACACTCTTTGACCCTGCAACCAGAACCAAAGAAATGTAACCCGACCCTGAAACCAGTGCCAAACACTTTTTCCCTGGCATCAGAGCCAGTGAAAGAAATAAACCCTGGTCCTAAAATTAGAGCCAAAACGCTAAACAGGACCAGTGAAAGAAACACATTTTGGGCCCTGAATCCAGAGCCAAATCTGACCCTAAACCTGTACAGAAAACTAACCAATCCCTGAATAGGAGATCTAGCCATTCTAAGCTCAAGGATTGAAATATGACCAATATCCACCCTGGATATCTCCCTAGGAAAACTCCACCCCCTAAGAAGCCCTAGATAAACCTGTGTCTGTTTAGCTTGTGGCTGTTTGGGGTGGATGTCCTCTCCCATCCTGTCAGAAGCAGCCACTCTCGTGGATTCTTCCCTCCCAATAAACCTCTTGAATGAGGTTTGGGTGAGACCTTTTTTTTCCTGCAGAGAAGACCCTGGGCGGAGCAGAGCAGGGCTGTAACCCTTTGCCAGGGAAAACTTCCCCTGGCACAGGGCAGTTGTTGAAGTTGTTAACACTGGGCTCAATACTCAGCTCTCTGGGGACAGGAGCTCAACTGTAACAACTTCACCAGGGAAGCCCTCTCCTGCCCTAGCAGAGCTGTTACACTGGGGAAACCTTTCCCTGAAGCAGGGCTATAAGCTGCTTGGCTCCCGATGGCCACAATACCTTTCCATCTGTGTTGTAACACTCAGTATTCTTTGACTCCTGTGCTCCAGAATCCATCCCTGTCCATCCCATCCAAACCACAGAAATGCTTACAGTGGGCTGTATTTTGGATTCATAGCTGGGGAAACGGCAGTCAGTAAAGTGCCTAGCATGCAACCATGGGAACCTAAGTTTGGAAAGCCAGGACCCACAGAAAGTATGCATGAGCTGGCACACATGGAGCTCAATCGCATATGAAGCACCTTGGCCATTCAGTGAACCCATGTCAGAGAACTTCAAAGTCAGTGACTGGCCCTGTCTCAATAAATAAATAAATAAATAAATAAATGTGGCAATCGACAATCGAGAAAAATCCAACATCGGGCTCTGATCTTTACATTCACACACACATTAGTACACGCACAGACACACACTTAAAATTAGAATTAAAAAAGAGGGCAACCTAGATAAATTATCCAATTGAACAAGTTGCCTAAAATATCCTCGTCGCAAGGAGAATGCTGTGAGAGTAGTCACCCCGGCAGGGGCTTAGTGAAGAAACTTAGTGAAGACCGAGGCAGGGTCAATGTGTGCTTACCTCCTCTTCTCCCTGAAAGTTGCGCAGAGTCTCCAGTGCTCAGAACAGTCTCGACACAAGTCTTTGCAAGAGGCTCTGCAGTGGTCCGTGCAAGTGCGGAAGTCCTGTAACATCACTTCCGGCTCTAGTTCCCTGGCTCGGACAGGGTGAACCTTAGGAAGGAAGGCTCTCTTTTCTGATCACCCAGCCGCACTCTGTGGGGCCATACAGCATCATGTTCTTGAGAAACTAGTTCCAATTTTGAGTTGGGGTGTTTTGAAACCTATCCATCGTTCTTTCCCCACACCTGCAATGCTCAGGAAACCATTTTAACAAATACTGCCCAACGTCTCAGTCTTTCACCTTCTGACCCCACCCTGGGCATCTTTGAGCATAGGCGCAAGGGAAAAAGCAGAGAAACTGAATATACAGAAAGTGATAAGCACAAAATAAGCTGACTTAATTTAACCGTTTAGCAAATCTGGTGTGTGTGTGTGTGTGTGTGTGTGTGTGTGTGTGTGTGTGTGTGTGTGTGTGTGTGTGTAGGACAGAATTAATCACTGGGCTCTTCCGTGATCACACTCCCCCATCATTTTTGAGACTGGCTCTCTCAATGACCTCTGATGCTTGAGTGTTTAGCTAGACTAGCTGTCAACCAAACTGTAAAGGTCCTTCTGCTTCATCCTCCCAGGGATTACAGGAGCTTGAGCTTGAGGCTGTGCTCAGCTTTTTTTTTTTTAATGTGGCTTTGGCGATGGAATTTAGTTTCTGATGTTCATGCAGCTAATACTGTAGCAACTGAGCCAAATTCCCAATCCCCATTTGGAGGATTTTTTTTTTTTTTAGTTATTTAGATTTGTTTATTTTATACTACATGTATGAGTGTTTCGTCTACATGAACTTTTGTGTACCATGTGGGTGCCTGGTACCCTGAGACCTCAAAGGAGAGGAGAGGATCCACTGAGACTAGAAGGTATGAAGGTTGAAAACCATTCTATGGGCACTGGAAACTGAACTCCATTCTCTGCACTAGGATCTTAGCCACTGGCCCATATCCCCTGCCCCTATTTGATAAATTTTGTTGTATGGTTGTGGCACAAATACACATGAGTTTGGTAACTAAGAAGAGCCTTAAAGGACTCATAGCCACATATTCCCTTCAGACTTCCTACCAGCCTTGTCTGTGGTTATGGTTTCTCTGGATAGGCACAATGGGAGAGAAATGGAACTTGGCATTTCCTGATTATCTGTTATAAGCATGGTACCACATCAAGTTCTTTTTATATATCTCATTAGTCACAGTCAGGTCAATTGATAATTGACTAACTATTCTTCAATATGCAATTCTGATATTAGATTTAGCTGAGGAAGTCACTAAGAATTTTGGTGTACACTATCAAATTCCCCTGGTCCTGTATTGTAGCCTTGGCCAATTGACTTAAAGAACCAGGGTGTGAATTGTTTGAAAATAACTAGGCTCTTGCCCATAATAAAAAATCTTGAGTTGGCAAGCAAAGGCTGGGCATGCCAGTGAAGGAAGAATCAATTTGTTCATTGTATAATCATCAGCCTAATGACAAAGAGCAGCTAAGCAAAGGTCACAGTCATGGGTCCTGACTAGAGCTTTGGACCTAAACATAAATGCTAGGGGGAAAATGGCAATTCGGAAGACATACAATTTGGGTGGCAAGAGATTTCTTCTGATCCTCTCCTTCTTACTAAATCCGTCTCCATGGATACCCTTTGAATTAAATTCAAAAGGGACACTAGATTTTGAAATGTAGGATAGGGACATATCAGACTCAGAATCATAGACTTTTATAGCTAGAAGGAGACACTGAGACCCTCAAGGCAGGTTTTCACAGTGTTCTGGGGACTTCTCTTGTCTCAGGGCCTAAGTGGTTTGGCAGGGAGAGAATTAGCTGGCACAGCGAAAAGGGACTAGGCAGGGAATAATTTTACTGCCTCTTCTATATTAGGATTTTATTTAATGCTTTTTTAGAAAAAAAAGGGGGGGTCTTAAATTAAAGGTAATGGAACAACCCTTGTTTTTACAGACAAAGTCCATGGACTCGTTCAGGAAAGGGAATCCTTCCCAGGGATCCATAAGCTTATGACAGTGACTCTGGTCCCCTGTCTCTGGGATATTCACCACCACACCAGGCTGCCTCTCATTATGCAGCCTAATTCCCTGTGAGATGGCTTAATTAAAATTGTGGCCATTTTGGTTTTAATCTTGAGACTCTAATTATTTTATGTTAAATATCTTTGTAGCTAATAAAAATGAATTAAACATATAAATACAACATGAAGTTTAAATAATATTTTAAACGGTGTTTGGATCTCCTCTTTCCCCCTCTGCTGACTTGAGTATTTTACTCTCTGACTGCCTCTGAAAATAAAGCTGCATGCTACTCCTGAGGGCAAAGACCTAATAACTTCCTTCTCTGAGGTCATGGTGTTACTTTGTATGAAGAAAATGGTCCTCCTCAACTGGCCAAGTCTAATTACCGCATGTTTTGCTAGAATTTACATAGAAGTGATAAACAATGACAGTGGAATTCTCTCTAATCCCTTCCCAGCCAGCTCTGATACTGACATAAACCTCCAGAAAAAAAAAAAAAAAAAAAGTCTGAAACCACAGGAACCCAAGATTGCATTTACCACCCTGGGTTTTATGCTCTTTGTTGCAGACACAAAGGAATAAGAGTTGAAGCTACAAGGCATACTGGGCCTTAGCTTCCTCCTAACCTGGTAATATCTCCCTCCCTCGGCAGGTCTTAAATAATAAACATATATGTCTATGTCCAACATTGTTAAAGCACCTTACATTTATTATTATTCTACTAAATCTTCACAAGGACATGAAGCAGTGGCTATGAACTATCCTCTCTATACTATAAAAGCAGAAGTGAAGGCATAAAGATTAATTTTCCCAAAGTCAATCAGAATTAAATCTAGGTTACTGGAACCCAGAAAAAGCAACCTGGAGACACCATCTAACTCAGAAGTAAGACCTAAGGAAAGGAATGATGCCATTGTTTAAAGGATTTGGTTAAGATTCATGCACACTTTCGTACACATGCACAAACACAATCACAATGTCAGTTCAGTACATAACACCTTTTTTTTTTTTTTTTTTTTTTTTTTTTTGACTTCCCAAAAGCAACCTGGAAGGAGAACTGAGAGTCAATGAGGAGGTAGAGGAGCTGGTATCTGTTAAGATGCTCCATCCAGACTCCTAGCAGACTAAATGATCTACTACTAAGTGATCTAAGAATCCAATGGCATAAAGGTACTGGGGAGAACCAATTCAGATCAGATGAGAATACAGCTGGAATCTGGGAAGTTTTAGATATAGGAGGGACATAGTCACTGAAGATCTAAAAGAAACAGAAAGAGGAAAACCAGGGGAGATAGACATGGAACTGTCCAAGATCCCCAGGAGGCCCCAAGAGAAGCAGAGCATAATACATAAAGGAGTCAAATGGCTTAGGTGCTGGTGGCACCACTGGCCATACTGTCTTACTCCAAGGAACACAAGTCCCTCAGTTACCACTCCCCAGCTTGGCAGTAAACTTGAAAGCAATGATCATGTCTAAAGCATCTTGAGTTCTTCATATGGTCCACATCTTTCAAGATCCAAACAGGACAATAAAGTAAACTCCCCAGATAATTATAGAGTATTGCCTTATTGGCTGCAGTTCCTGTTCAGCTAGCACCTTGTTTTGCTTCTGCCAGAAACAGGCACAAAGCAATTATGACTGGAGTTAAGCTGAATTGATTGGCACCACTCTTGATGCTTCAGGCATGCAGCAGACATGCGGGTGAAGTAGGCAGAAGTTTCTCCACTGCTAAAAGCATCCTTGATGTAGACAAATACAGTGATTATATCCTGGAAGGCACACGTGTGAAATGGATACAACAGCCTTCTACACCGTACTCCCTTCAACTGAACCCTTCTCAGGTAAACATAGGAAAAGCAAACATGTTGAGGAAAGAAAGATGCTGGGGGGGAGGGGGACCAGACTCTCTGCTCATCTCAGGGAGAGGGGATATGCCTAACACACAAGCTGGTGTAGGGGGGAAAGCCCCAAAGCTTCCCTAAAAGTTAAACTAGCATTCCACTGCTCTATGTATTGCCTCCTTTGCCTACATGCATCTGTTTCCATTTGAAGCAAATGCAAACCTCCCTTTGCTCTGCTGACATCAAAGCCAGAGATCTGGGTTCAGCTTATTGTCATAGCTGCTATCATTAATAATACTTATGACCATGATTACAATGCCATCTACCCTGAGCACTAGAAGAGAAAAGCTCGAGCTATAGACAATAGGAACCAGATCTCATGGGATGCAGGAAAACATTCCTGCTGTCACAGGCTCACACCAGGTTTCAAACAAAAACCCAGCAAAGTGGACAATGAATGCAACTTTCCTTGGGAAGATGGAAGCAGCCAGCCAGGGAATGTGTGGTTACCAGTTGGCAGCTACCATCAACTGCTCTGGGGATTGTTCCTTTCTATTTCCAGTTCTCTCCAATGTGAATACAACATGGGGTCCATCCATCTCTTTTACTCCTTGCTTTCTGTTATCACCCTTCCTGAATCTGAGTGACAAACAATAACCTTCACCAGTTTCAACAATGCACAGATTTGTGAGAATTGAACTGATTCAACACAGCATACAAAATTAGCGAAGACCTTGGAGGCCTAAAATATATGTCAGATGGCAGACATGAGTGAAAAATAGTCTAGGCTGCTTTCCCATTCTGAATCTTTCTTGGTGGTTCATGGGAACTGGATGGGGCTTGGGGTTCTCAATCACACAGAGCTGCCTCCATACATATGGGTCCTGCTCGGAACCATTGAAAGACAAAACTGAGTCAAGCTTAGCTTGCAATGAAAAGATGTGACAGCAACATTGAGAGTGTTGCAAGTTTATACAGAGACACAGAACTGTACTTAGCACCCAAATTGTGGCATCAACAAAATTAAATGTACAATTATAGTAGAGCATGATGTTTTCTATATGTTTCGGGCTATCACATATACTGGGCTATCTGTGCTGGCTTCTCTCTCCCACTCACCCTGGCAACTGAGGTTCTTAATGCAGTAAGCTGCTTGCTGGTTCCCAAAGCCATTATAATCTACCCAGGTGACCTTCCCTAGAGTACTTCTCAGAATCTGGGCTCATCCTCTCAAACCTTACCTGAGTCCCATCTATCCTAGAAAGATGCTCCTTGACTTTTCTGAGGGCTTGCTTTTCTCCATCCTTCATTTCTATTACAAAGTACTGATGATTGTCCTAGGATGTTTGTGTTGTGTCTAACAGCACTGAATTCTGTGCTAGGAAAGGCTAAGAAGGCAGGGGTTAGCACAATGGAAGGCACATGATCTGTTTGTTCTCAGTCAAAGTCGAGAAGTGAAGAAATCCTCTTCCATTGGTTTGTGTCAAATTGAGCAGCTTTCCCATGACCAAAAGCACACAAAAGCCCACCAACCACAAAAGCACACACAGTGAAAAGGGAGAAGAGCAAGGCAAAGCAGATGATCACAAATCCACTCTTACCTTGCAAAATATATGGCCCAAGAACTACTAATGGTGAAATATTAACAGCAATTCAATCTCAAGTGGGCAGGGAGGAGAGCATGCTAGTTTGGTGTTTAACTACTTAGGGTATGCACATCTGCACTGCTCTGCGCTGCTCTCCATAGATGTGCCCCCACTGAATTCTGAGAGGCTGGCATAAAATTATCTCACTGAACTGTGACTTCCAATAATAGCCTTAAAATTACCACTGCAGCTACAACAAAAACAACATTTCTCTATGTTGTACTCAAGGCCCTTGTTATTAGTATCTATACTATATAAACTCCACGTAGAATCTGGTGTCATCTCCAACTAATGAATATGTATTTTTCTTTCAAGACACTGGGGATAAATTTCACTTTTGCCTTGGATAGTCACAAGATCAAAATTTATCATATATATATATATATATATATTTATCATATCTCATTTCTAATTGTTAATTTTTAATAACACTCCTCTCTTTTCTGACAACTTCTATGTATAAGCTTATGTTATATTTTTTAACATTTTAAGCTATCTCAGGTCCATTCAAGATACAGGCAGATTATAAATCATACATTAAAAGAAAAGTAAATATAAAGTTCACTGAATACTATTAGGAATGAGGCAGGTAACCCTGTAAGACTAGTAACTCTCCCAGTCCCAACCTAGTGATTTTAACTGTAGGAAATAGTAACTATCATATTTTATTTTCAATAGTGGTAGATATATTTTTATCTTAATTTCTGATTCTCATGGGTCAGTTTTAGAGTGCTTGCCATTTCTTTATTCTGTGCATATTGGTCTAAATTTTAACTCCACCACAGTGGATTCTAGACTGAACTGCATACTGGGCTCATTTGTGGAGATTTTAAATATTGTTTGCCCTCAACCACACATAAAATCCTTACTTTACTCCTAAACAAACAAAGCAGCAAAGTTAAAAAAAAAAAAAAGTCACAGGATAGTTGATTATTTGAATGCATTTATGTGTACCTCTGTCAAAATACTGAAGACTGAAGGGAAACTGGGTAATGAAATTGCATGTGAATCAACAGAAAGAATGAAACACTTGAGGATGGAAAAGGCAGCATCTAAAAAATATGATCAAGTTGTAGAAATAACTTGATTGCCTATTCTAACTGTGGAGAAGTTCATTAAGTTGTATAAACTTTGGGGTTGGTAAGTTTTGGTATGTAGTGCTTTTATTTAAGTGTTCTGTAATAAGGTTTAACTTTTTAAAAAAACAATTACTAAGTTATTATGTGTCTATCATTCATCAATCTCTACCATTATTGTTCATTTAGGATACTTCTGTTTGGTTCATTATTCAGCCACTCTGGACCACGATTCCATAGGTTGTGTTGCCACACTGAAAACACTCCAAGAATATAAGCAAAGTACACAATGCATATGTATGAACATGTCATACAAAGGGCATTGTTTTGTGTGCTCATTAAGCATTTAGTTAAAAGAGAACATGTTGGCAAAAATAACAATATTTACATATATGAAAATGTGTATGGCACATATGGATATAGGTTAAAAGCAGATGCTGGAGGGTAAGTGCCCTTAGAGCAGGAAGTATCTCTTAGAACTAAACACAGGCAACAGAATTTCCTTTTTTTTAGTTCTTTTTTTTAATTAGAATTTTTTTATTTAATTTTATATAACAAAGTCCAATTAAATGAAAACAAACATTTATACACAATATTTGGGAATTTGGGCGTCGTTCTTTCCAAACTACTTCCTGCTGGTAAGGGGCGCTGTCTTGGGGGATTCGAAGAAGATTCAGATATCCTGGCTGTAGTCTGTAGGGCTGTTTTGTCCAGCTGTTTTGAATGTAGGGTCAGCTTGTACTCTGTTTCAGGCGGTCTGGCGTGATCAAACCACATTAGTCTGGAAGGAATCCACATCTTTTCATTTTCTGTGGAAACAAAAATAGAAATCCTTTTCCCCAGTAACTTGTCCTTCAACTTAAATTTTGGAGTCAAAGCATTTTTTTTTAATTTGATTTATTATTTTACATGTCGATCCCAGTTCCCTCTCCCTCCCTCCCTCCCTCCCCCCAGCCATCCCTCCCTCCTTCCCTCTCTTTTACCCTCTCTGCCCTCTCACATGCACTCTAAACACCCTTCCCTCCCATCCCCCCACCCCAATTCCATATGTAGGGGAATGCCATCCAATTGGGGTCATGTAGATCTGACAGGTCCTGTGAAGTAGGGACTAGGGCTTCTCTCCTGTCTCTATATTAAGGCAATTATCCCTCCATGGGGGATATGTTCGCAAAGTCCTTTTGTGCACCAGGGATACATCCTGGCTCCACTGTCTGAGGTCTCTTAGACTGCTCAGTCCTTCTGGCTGAGACCCATATTCAGGGGGGCCTGAGTCAGTCCCATGCTGGCTTCCCAGCAATCAGTCTAGTGGCCATTAGCTCCTCCTTGTTCAGGTAAGCTGTCTCTATGTGCTTCCACCGCATGGTCTTGTCCTCTCCATCTGCTTCTGGATTCTAGTTCAACTCAGTGTTTATGTATGGGTGTTTGCTCCTATTTTCAACAGGCATTAGTTGAGGGCTCCATGGAGAAGTTAGTTGTTGATCTCACTCTCTGGGAAGGGCATTTATGATAGCCTTTCCACGGAAGCTGAGGTTGTTAGTTGGGAGCAGTCTTGTAGTTCCCTCAACCTTTCTTTGTGTTTAATTTTATCTTCAAACCAATATTGGCTCCCTCTTTTATGTTCTCTCTCTGTGTCTCTGTCTCTCTCTCTCTCTCTCTCTTTCCTATCTTCTATTCCTAACCAGGCTCAATCTTCCTGGTCGCACATGTTTTCCTTTCCTCCCCCTCATTTTCTCCTACTTCTCTCTCCATTCGCTGTCCTCCCCCACTTCACTTGAGCTCTGGGAGACTTGTCCCTTCCCAGTTCTGTGAGGGACTTTATATGAATCTCTTAGAATACACCTTGTATCCTAGTTTGTCTGGTGATGTGAATTATAGGCTGGTGATCATTTGATCTAGGTCTAAAATCCATATATGAGTGAGTACATACTGTGTTCCTCTTTTTGTGACTGGGTTACCTCATTCAGGATGGTTTCTTCAAGTGCCATCCACTTGCCTGTGAATTTCAAGATACCATTATTTTTTTCTGCAGAGTAGTATTCCATTGTGTAGATGTGCCACATCTTCATTAACCATTCTTCAATTGAGGGGCATCTAGGGGCAACAGAATTTCTTAAAGCTTGCCAGATAATTCTCCTGGAGAGCTGAAGTTGGAGCTCACAGATCTACAATGACTGCTTTTTAATGCTTTAGACCCTTCTACCTACAGATCTTGTAGACCTGCTAGCTCTATCAACCTCATCTAGTTATCAAGAAGACCCTAGGCTACCAATCCTAAATCCTAAGAAACTCGTCCCAAATTGGTTTTCTTGCTAGATCCCCAAGCTTTGGTCATTTCAGTCTCTGATTCAGATATCTCAGGGTAACTTACAATTAAAAACAAGAGTTACCTGTGCCATTATTAGATGTCATCTTTTCTATTTCTTTATTGGTAGGCACAGAAACAGAAATAGATAGGCCCTCAGAGCCATCAACTCTTCCTATGGGTAGAAAGCCTTTCATGCTGATGGAGTTTCTTCCTCCCCCAAACTCCTCTTCACTTCTTCCAGTTCTGCTTTCACAATGTTTGCCCAGCCTGCCAAACTATCTGGAAGCAGACGTCTGCTTCAATTCTAAATGCTTGGCAATGGCTGGCCTTGCCTTTGGAGACCTGGGCATCTCCCACCATGGCTGGGCAGCTTGAAGAGCTAGTGATGTAAGCCAGATGCTGAGTGCTTCAGGCTGAGCCTGACATCATCCCCTTGTCAAGGATTCCCCATCTCTTGCCATTGGCCGCTCCTGGGTGTGCTGAAGTTCAAGGTGGACACTTAGCACATTTATTACATACGGGGCTTATTAGATAACTGGGCTCCGTGGTGATAAATTGGTTGTGTGCTTCATTTAGACTCTCAATGCTCTGCAGGTTTTTCTAATTTAGTTTTGCCATGGCTCAGCCAAGATGAGATTCAGAAGAAGGAAAAGGGAGAAACACAGAGAGAGAGAACAAAAAGCTTGTGTTATATATCAAGTCCTTGCTCTGCCTCTTACTGGCTCAGAAATGAAGGGCCTTTTAAGCTACCATCCTCAACAGCATCCACAGAGCTGTCTTCCTCCAGGAGATGTGCTTTTCTTAATGGGCCCTGCTCTTTCATGATGACTCCCCCATTCATTATGAATAGCTCCTGCTTTGGTCCAGGCTGGTCCCTTTTTTCTTCCTTTCCTCCCTTCCTTTTAAGTTTGGATTTAAATGCACACACACACACACACACACACACACACACACACACACACACACTGTTATCTTCTCAGCACCACTGAGCAACACAGATGGGAAAGAAGGAAGAACCTTGCAGAAGGGAGGTAGGGAAGGGTTGTTGGCTGGGTCCTGTGTGAATTGCTCCATACCTGCAGCCTTTGAGAGGCTTAAGATCTCTCCTGCTCCAAGCGAACACTAGGGCATTGAAGGCTGCTTTGAAATGTAGCAGGCTTTGAGTGTATACGTGCTCACTTGTGCAATGAAACACAAAAATCCATTTCCCTATCAGAGTGACTGACATTTCTTTCCTCCTTAATGCAGGCCTTGATCTTTCTCTGACTGAATTTTCTGATTTCCCCCAGCTTTCCTTATCAGTAAATGAACTCTCATCAAAGGACAGGGATATCAAGTGGTCCTTGATGCCAGGCTTGGCTTAGCCTATTAAAGCCAGTGACCACTTCCCAAAGGCAACATGCATGGAGCAGATGCTGACTCAGTAGTTGTCAGTGGGGCAATCCCACAATGCCATTCTCCTCCTTATTTTAAAAACTTGGAAAGCAGAAACATGTGTGTTTCTTCCACCTTTCTAGTGTCTGGGGGTAATTTCCTACAGAGAACACTATATCCCACCCCACCATAATCTATACCATTCCCATTAATTTCACTTATCCTACTATGTTAATAAAGGTGAGATTTTGTAAAAATATGAGCTCTGGGCTGCAGTTATAACTAGATACCCACATTCCAAATATTCTCCTGATTTATATTTAGGTAAGCTGATTAACATTCATAAGCCTTCATTTCCCCATGAATAAAATAGGTACAGACTATACCCCCGACAGAGTTGTGCTGTCCTGTGCTATGGGACTGATTTCATTAAGATTTCAGTTTTAAGTATTCATTGGCATAACTATCTTCCTCTCTACCAGATGCCTTAAAACAATCCATGCTCTCACCAATGCTTTTGGTAACCTCTTCAATATCTTACAGTAGCTAGAGGATAGGGTGGTGGACAACTGAGCAGAACAAGACATTGCATTGTTGCCTGCATGTCAAAGAGCTGAAAGACTAGGAAATGCAGCTCCCATGACTCAAGGCTCCCCATTTTAGTCTTTGCATTTGACTTGGAATTCAGAATTTTCTATTCATATCTGTGTTTACATGGAAGTAACTCTTCCTTTGAGTATTAAATTGAGAATACAGTTTGTAACTTATGGAATTTTTAGAATTCAGAACTTAAAACTATTTCAGAACAGATTATGTCTTTTTCAACCCTTCTCAGTGGACTTAATTCCATTTTTACTTAGAATGGCCAACCAGGGAAGGTAGCTAAGCCTTTCTGTTGGGTGTTATTCTCTTTAGAACTGGGGAGAATCACAGACACCTGCATCATTACTAGAAACGCCCTTAGCTATCTGATGGCATCATGGGAATCTCTCATTTGACTCTATAGAGGGTGACTCTGACCAGAACTCAAAAATCACAACATAGTAATGGTTCTACCAATATGAGTCATTTGTGAAGACCTATCCCATAAGATTCAGAACTCCATCCTTCATTTATGTTCCTTCTGTTTTTGAATATTGGCTACTGGCATTTATTGAGTCACTACCTGCCAAATAAAAGTTTGGGATACTATGGTATAAATATTGTCATCCTGAGAGGATATAGAATCACAGACAGAGTAAACCTCTGGGCATACCTGTGATGGAGTACTAGACTGGCCAAAGGTCTCACACTGCAAGAAAAGGGGAAAAGAAACTGAGCACCAGTGACTATCACTCTCTGCTTCCTGGCTACAGATGCAATGCAGCCAGAAGCTTCGCACCTCTGCCACTGTGACTTCCCAATCGTTATGGCCTGTGCCCTGAAACACCAAGCCAAAACAAACATTTCCTTTATTATGTTGTCTTGGCTAGGTATATTCTCACCATAGTGAGAAAAATAGCATGTATATACACAAAAATGACCATGGCCTCAAACATTTTATAGCCTGATCTAACATACAAATTAGAAAACTATAGGTTTGGATTTCTTATTCACAATCTATGTGTGGAGAAGTGATGTTACACATTGTTAAGATGGTCCAATTGACCCAGTGGGAGAGAGTAGTGAGTGTTTAAACCCCTCTGTACAGTGAAATCTAGTTCTGCTCCAGCTTCCTTATATTCACACCTTTCTCTGCTTCTCTTTTGTTGTTTACTGGCTTGTCTATTGTTTATAGAATCCTTTATTATTTAGCCACTCTTCTAATGGAACTTTTCTTCCTTGGCATTTCAGTCCACTGGATCACCACAGTGATTGTTTTGTTAAATGGCTGCACACAGATGTTTAAATACATTGGAGGGGTTGGAGGGAGGAAAGGGGGGAAGCAACATAATTATATTTTAATTAAAATGATAAAAATATACAGTTGTTGGGTTTGTAGATGGTACTAAAGGCTAGATTCTTTCTTTTCCTTGTAATGCTAGTATGGCCACACAGTAGTAGTAACAAGCTTCAGTGAGATGTGGGAGTTCACAAAATAATTAAAATTATTGATTAAACCTAGGTATGAAAGGCAGAAGTATTCATGCAGGGTTAATCAAAGTTCGTCCCACAAGGGACCTCTTTTGCCAGGATTGTTAGAAATGCTGGTTCCTGGGCCCCTGCCTTGACAGACTACATTGACTATTAGGAGCTTGAAAATATGTGTTTTAATCCATCTGTCAGGCTACTGGTGTGAACTCCAAAGTTTGGGAATCACTGAGGAGTTACAGATGGAAGGCAAGGCTTGGGAAAGAGCAATATTAAACATTTTTGTAGATAAAGAATTGAGGAGCAGATGTATTCAGTCATTTGTCCCAAATCACATAGCAAGTAAGTCAGGATTTGGTGTCAAGGCCTTTTCTGGTGAATTTTATTGGCTTTAGGGAATCATCTTTTACTTCTTTACATCTCTCCAATGCAGTACTTCATCAATAAATGTTTACTGAACAAGCCAATGGCTTAGACTGTGAGGTGAGGTTGAGTGATTGCCCTAACTCTCACAACTCCTGGCAGCTGAGGATCCTCATTTATATGAACTTCCTCCCAGCCAAACCTTGAAATCCCAGACTTTAAAACCCAGTGTCTGGCAAAGGCAAGAAGCAGACAGACTGCAACGACTCTGCTCATGGCAAGTCTATCCCTGTCTGGCCAGTAGAGAGTTCATCATGGGACAGAAACAGCATAGGAGTAGGGAAAAATCAAAAAGAATATAGAAGGCAGTGAAGAGCTCCAATCTGGCCAGAGTGTTTGTTTTACAGTCTCTCTCTCTCTCTCTCTCTCTCTCTCTCTCTCTCTCTCTCTCTCTCTCTCTCTCTCTCTCTCTCCAGCCTTAAATTTTCAATCAAGTTCCTGTATCTCATATCCATTTCTGTGGCTCCATCATTCCTGTACATTTCCAACCATGTGCTTAATTGCAACAACAATAAAAGTAAGAAGATTAAGGTTTATTTTTACCACACATTTCAAAAAAGAGATGGGGGAAAAGAAAAGAAAGAAAACACACTCTGACAACATTCTATGTCCTGTCACATCCTATTTTTATAGGATAGCTGTGGGGTGTGTGATCCACAGCCAGAAATAAAACAGGACTGGAAGAGTCAGCCATCTGTCTGGAAGCTCACACAGTCCCAGATGGTACTTCCTTTCTGGCTTTCTGGTAACAATCTCCTCTGTCTAGCGAAATGAGGCAGAAATTGCCCAGTGTGTTAATGGGGATGATGGACCCTCATCCTCCCAGCTATGGCACTGAGACCAGAGATCCCCTCAGCAATACCTAGCTTATTTGTGCATATTATCTTACTTTTGCTATTGTCATTCACCAGACCTATTCCTCTGAAGTGATCTTCCATCACACCTGTTTTGGCCTGAGTGTTTCAAGGAGAGGAACCATTTCTTCCCTTCTCATGAACCCAGTCCTAGCTAGGCCTCCTGAAGGATAATATGTTTTTTGTGCCCTAAACACAGTAGGGATAAATGCTCCCTGACTGGCTGATTGAATTACTAATATCCAAGCACCTGGCTGGAGACAAGGAAACAGTTCTTCACAAGTCTGACAACTGTGGTCTGCCTTTGCCTCCTATCTTAGTTACTTTTCTGTTGCTGTGATAAATCATGTGAACAAGGCAACTTCTAATTTTGGCTTATGGTTTCAGAGGGTTAAAATCCATGATGGTAGGCCAAAGGGACAGCAAAAAGTTCACATCTTGATCCACAACATGACAGAGAAAGAGCCCTGGGAATTGATTGCATAGATTTTTTTGAAACCACAAAACTCACACCCAGTAGCACACTTCCTGTGACAAGCCATGCCTCATGGGTCCTTCCCAGTTCTACCACCTGGGAACCAAGTGTTTAAATATATGAACCTATGGGAGCCATTCTCATTTGAACCACCACATCTCCGGCATTGCTTCCCTGGAGAAATTTCTTTGATGATCAATACCCCAACCCAAGTCACATGATTTTAAAGCTGGGAAATATGGATGAGGAGAGCAAAGGGACCTGTTTCACATCCTAACAACTGGTTGATTGCCCTCAGACACTGCTTTGATTCTACTACTATAGAAATAAGACTTCAGGCAAAGAAAATATTTTACCTTCAGGAATCTTACACTTCTTACTTTGTATAATAAATTCAGGACTCTTGGCTATCACACATTTTCTCAGAGTCACTCGAAAAGCTGATGATAGGTTGCAGGGTTCATACCTTGCACCTTGTTTCTGATTCAGTGGCTCTGATGTGAAGACTAGGAATATTTGCTTGAACACATTTCCAAATGGTGGTAATGCCATGGAACCTGAAACCATACCCTGAAGAACCATAGAATCATTGGGTTTTCACACTATACAGGGCTCACCACAGCCTACCAACACACAAACTGGAAGTCCAAGCCAAAAATCTTCCTTTCAAGCTTATAAAACCTTAATAAACAGAGAAAGCAACTCAAAGACTTTCATGGAAGGATAACTAACAATGATGTTTGAAGTAAAATACTTGCTTTCTTATTGGTAAGGATATTTTAGCCCTGGGAAGATAAAGATTAAGAAAGTAAGATAACATGACTTTCATATATATTTAAGTCCCTATATATTAAAAGGCACTCTATAGTACAAAACAAAAAAATCTTCACATTCATGCTTAGTTCACAACAATTTAGATTTTTGTTGTTTTTGCACCAAACCTTATCTATTGCTGTCATTACAGTGTCATATAAACAAACCAGCTTTGCTTCTACATGTGAGTAATTGTTGTTTTTCCTGGTTAGGAATCAACAGGGGCTTACTTGATTAAGGAAACATACAATGCGGTAAACTAAACTTTGAGGCAGTGCAACATCATAAATGAAGGACTTCTGTGGAATTCTCTGAATCCCACCCAGTGTGCGGTACTTGAAGTCAACAATTAGTAGGCTGAGATGTTTTCAACATTTCCTCCTAAATGCTTCCTATGAACAAATAATACTGAGACATTTTAAAATTCAATAACAATGTTACTGATGCCCAGTTTCATGTGTTGATGTTCTCCACTCTTGCTTGTCAGAGCTCCTTCGTTGCTGTGCACTCTTCAGAATGCAAGAGACATTGCTGAATGGCCAAATCAAGCAATCAAACTGTTTAAATATGTAATCCATCCCATATTTCTGTGTTGAGAATCTGTTCTACATCCTCTTGGAAACGGATATTCAAAGATGAGATGGTAATGATTTCCAAGTCTATTAGATTCTTATTGTAGTTCGACCACTTCAATTTACTGAGTAGCATATGAAAACTTACACTGAATGAGGATGATATCGATATAACTGTGAAAGGATTCTTGAATTTGGATTCAAGTTTTCTGCTAGTATGCTGAGATCACTTTCAAACCATCATCTAGGGAAATAGACTCCAAACAGAAAGCAACAGCCTCCCTAATGAAGGAGACAGGTCTTCATGTTAGACTGCAGAAGCAACTGTTCTCTGTAAGCAAGAATCTAGAAGAGGAAATTGTTAAGTAACAACTCCCAAACTCTGAATCTGTGTGTCTCTTTTTGGAGCAGGGAGCTCTCCAAACACATTTCTCTTTCTAGGCTGAGACTCCTTGAAGCTCTCAAAGGTTGAACTCATGAGGGATTGAGTATAATGCTCACCCTGAAGGCCACACAGCAGTGATAGAGCTCTAACAGGCAAGAGCGGGAAATCCTCTGGGAATAAATACCCCAATCATTCAGCTGGAAACCCAGAAAGATCTTGCCTTAAAAGAATGGCTACTCACAACCCACCTTAAAGTGGTCTTAGACCAACACTTGGGAGGATCAAGCAGATGTGTCTGCCTCCTAGAAAAAAAAAACTTAATATTACTTAAAAGAAGAGAACCAAATAATACATCCATCTGTGTACAGTAAAAGATGGTAGGCATTCAAAGAAGCAGGAAAAAACACACATTTAAATCAGTAAGGAATGAATTAAAAAAGAAAATCCAGGGGCTGGGATGAGAAAATTAGTGTGCAAAAATCTCAAAGGACTCTTGGAGTTATACAGTCAGTCCCTGTGATGTGTTCCTAGGCTTTGGGCACAGAAAGGCCAGTTTAACCCCAGTCTTCAGAATCCTCGACCAACCCTACTATAACCAAATAATTAAAGTTAATATTGAAAGGATAAAACGTGGTAAAGTGGGTACCTTTGGTGGACCCTGCCAAGGTATGCCCTTAAGAGAACACATCATCGTGCAACAGAGTTAGTGTAAGAGGTTTACTGAGGGGGAGAGAAAGAAGGAGAGTGAGACAGCAAAAGGTCTTGGAGTGGTAACACGAGAGAGGCAGGCAGGCAGACAGACAGACTGACAAGAAAGCAAGAGGAGCAATAGAGGCAAAAGAGGGAGCTATGAAGGGTGAGCACTTTAATGGTGTGTGTGTGTGTGTGTGTGTGTGTGTGTGTGTGTGTGTGTGTGTGTGTGTGTGACATAGCTGGTGACGGAAGGCACTTAGCAGCAGATGATGACTAACTGCTGCCTCTAACAAGGCAGGCTGTGGCAGGAGCTAACAAATATGAACCGTAAACTGGGCTTAGCTTGTATGCCTGATGTCATTAGAAGGGGAATATAACCCTCCTGTTTTCTCTCCAGATCCTATAAACCATGTGTAACCATGAGAAAAATATTACACAAATACTGAGAAACATTCTAGAAAATGCTGGACCTGCTCTAACCCGTAAGGGATTAGCTAGATTGGCACAAACTAGAAAAGAAAAGAAGACAAAAAGGCTAAATGGAATAGGGTACCCTAGATAGACTCCTGGACTATGCAAAGAAGATGGGGTGAGGAGAGGCCAACTTCAAATTAATTTTACTTCATATCAGCAAATAGTGTTGATTCCCCCACTGTAAATGGGGCACAGCAAAAAAAAAAAAACAAACAAACAAACAAACAAACAAACAAAAAAAAAAAAAACACCAAAATTGATACTCCATTAGGGTGAAGGTTTTTATTGTGTAGGAGAGAAAGAGAGCAGCCAGAGGCACCTGTAAGGGTTCAGAGCAGAGAGAAAAGAAAGCAGACTGGACATGGTCAGGGTTATCTGACAAGAGAAGAGAGAAGCAGAAGAATAGCAAGAAAGAGAATAGTAGGTCATCTTGGGGCAGAGGGGTAGGAAATGCCTCCTTTTCACAAGTTCCTGGAGAATGCTGGCTTTTATCTAACTAACAAAAATCATTCTATAGTCTAGCTTGAGTTAAGCAAACACTATCATGTCTGGACATAAGCATTTCCTGAGACCTAACACTAGTGACTAGAGTTGCATGATACTAACAATAGATATACATGTATGAAAAACATATGGCTCTCACTATAGTGTTCTAGTTTACTATAAATTTATAACTAATCTAAAACATTTATGTTTAATAAATTGCTTCCTCAAGTTTCTCTTTGGGAAAAGAACAAAAGGAAATGATGGATACAATAAATGAACAGATAGGAGATCTCAACAGAGATATAATTTTTTAAATATTAAAATTCTATAATGAGTAATAAGTGTGAATGTACTAATGGAATCATAAGTGGTAAATATGATGACAGATTAATAACCTGATGAAGGAATGTATATAAGAAACCAGGGTAAGAAATGAGGCAAATAATAAATGAAGCAATATTAACTGATCTGACTGACACACAAGAAACTGGAATATTAAAGATATAATGGAGAAAAAGAAATATAAAAAAAACTAACAGTTCTTGCTAATTGATTTTTAAAATCACTTGCATATAAAAGTTCTATAAATTTCACTCAAAAAAATCAACTATGTATATTTTAGTAAACTGACAGATTCTAAAGGCAAAGGCAAGCACATGAAGCAAATAGAAAAAGAAAATATAGAGGGCACCAGTTAGATTTGTTGCTCACTTTTCATCTGAAATAGTGAAAGTTAAAATGTAAGAGAATGGCCATTTTAAAGATGAAAATGAAAAAAGATTAACTACTTATTCTGCAACAAGGTAAAGTATCTTCCAAAACTTGGGATGAAATAAAGATTTTTCTACTGAGAAACTTTGCCAGCAATAAATCCATACAAGAAAGTCTGTTAAGCTAAATGGAGATAATAGGACACAGAATTATTAGTCACAGGTAGAGTTAGGAGTAGCCAGATAGAGCAAAATGTGGTTACATTAAAATCTGAATGATTTCTTTAAACTTCAATTGACTGTTTAGTCAAAGTAACAAAGATGTGTTATGTAATTTCTGACGAGCAGACATAAAAATGTTTATCACAAAGATAGACAGGATTGAGTGTAAGTATACATGCTGAGCTTATTATATACAAAGCATTGTAAAGTTAGTTCAGTGTTTACTAGGATAAGTTATACATGTACACTGTATTTATCCCTAGAGCCACAAATAAAAATAAATAACTATAATAAAGAAGTGTGGTTAATAGGGCTGGAGAGATGGCTCAGTAGTTAGAGCATATGTTGCTCTTTCAGAGGACCCAAATTCAGTTTCCAGTACCTGCATTGGTGGCTCACTGACATCTGTAACTCTAGCTCCAGGGGTTCTGAAAACGGCTTCTGGTCTCCCAGGGCATTTACACACCATAGCGCGTGTGTGTGTGCGTGTGCATGCACACACACACACACACCACAAATATAAATATTTTTTGAAATGTTGCTATAAAGCCAATTTGAGACACTGGATTTTTTTGAAGAATATAATTTATCTACTGAAGAAACATGAAAAAGAAATTATGACCAAGGACACAGTTTAGTTAGTAAAATGCCTTTGTTGAAATCAGGTTAACATCTTAGAATCCAATCTGATGATCTCTGTTTTTTAATATAATGCTGGCTCTTTTACGTTTAACACATTAATACAGTTGGGTATAAGACTGCTGTTTGTGTTTTGTTTGTTTCATCTGTCTTTTCTCCTTTTGTGTGGTGTGTGTGTGTGTGTGTGTGTGTATGTGTGTGTGTGTGTGTGTGTGTGTGTGTGTGTGTGAGTGGGGAGGCCAGAAATCACATCAGTTTTCAGGGCTGTCTATCTTTCTTCTATTCTATTCTTCTATTTTCTATCTAAAGACAATATCTTTCTCTACCTTAAAATGTTCCTGGTAAGCCAGGTTGGTTAGCCAATGAGCCCTACTGATCTATCTACCTTTGACTGCCTCCTCTGCTAGTACTGCAAGTACATGATGCCATACACATCTTTTTTTCTTCCTTCCTTTCTTTTTCTTTCTTTCTTTCTTTCTTTCTTTCTTTCTTTCTTTCTTTCTTTCTTTGCATGAATTCTGGGGATTAAACATCCTCTGCCTTCAAGGCAAGCAAGTATGGTAGACATTTCTCATTATAGGTTTAGGAAGGGAGCTTGGCTAGTCTCCAGTGAGAAAGCTCTGGAAGCATGTTTAGAAAGAAAGAAAGAAAGAAAGAAAGAAAGAAAGAAAGAAAGAAAGAAAGGAAGAAAGAAAGAAAGAAAAAAGCAAGCTCTTGAAAGGTATTAACTGTGTTTCTGGTACTTTAAACCTGAAGTCTTCCTGGCTCTGAAAGGACACCACTGCCTCTCACAGATTGTCACTTCCTAAATACAGCAAAAACTTGTCTGAAAACCTACCTTCAAAACTTGGCATTTAAATTATATGTATGTATGCATGCATGTCTCAGGGATGGGGTGGGGAGTAAATCTGTATATATTGGTCCGCAGAGGCCAGAAGAGGGCATTGGACTCCTTGGAACTAGAGTTACAGGCAGTTAAGAACCAACCATCATGGGTTCTGAGAACCAAATTTAGATACTATACAAGAACAGTATAGCTGCGTGTTGGTGGCAGACGCCTTTAATCTCAGCACTCAGAAAGCAGAGGCAGGTGGATCTCTGTGAATTCCAGGCCAGCCTAGTCTACACAGAGAGTTCTGGGACAGGCTCCAAAGCAATGAAGAGAAACCCTGTTTAATTGGTGATATATTTCTCCAGCCAACCCTCATATTTTCTTTTCAATTTTTTTATTTTCAAAATAAATGAAATAGTATTTTATCATTTCCCCCTCCCTCCTTTTCTTTATTACTGTTACGTGTGTGTGTGTGTGTGTGTGTGTGTGTGTGTGTGTAGGTATGTGTTTGCAAAGGCACATAAAAATACAACCTGCTGAGTCCACTTTTGCTGTTTCTATGTATCTGGTTACAGTGCTGACCACTCTGCACTGGATTCATCCCTGGGAGAAGCTAATTCTCCTTCTCCCAGAAGTCAGTAGTGGCCTGTAGTTCTTGTCTAGGTGTGAGACCCCTTGAAGTTTCCCTGATTCCACATTATCATGTCTATTGATATTGCCTTTGTTCTGGTCTCATTTCTGCAGCCATTTGTGGGAGAGTCTGTTTCACAGCCGACTTCCTGGTTCTCTGGCTCTTACAGTCTTTCCACCTACTCTTCTGTAATGGTCCCTGAGCTATATAGATGTAGGACATAGATGTAGTCACCAGAGCTGGACTCTGTGCAATCTGTTAACTCTCCATTGTGTCCACCTGTGGCGATGAGCTCCAAACAGGGAGAAGAGAGTGGGGGTCAATACGGAAGAAGGAAAGACAAGGTACAAATAATACCAAGGTCGTTTGAATAAAGTTTTAAGGAATCGTAGCATCACAAACACATGTACACACATGCACACATACATACACACATGCACACATGATCTTAAAGGAAGTTATGTCACTTGGGCAGACAGTGCTCCCCATAAGAACTATAAACTAACAAAACCCCCAGTGGCAGGCATAAGAAACCTTATTTTGAATGGCTGGTTAGGGTAGTCCAAATGACTATCCAAACAATACAGATTATAGACATAGCTCTTGTTTGCCTCTTAGGGGTTATGGGCCCCTATTACTGAAGGTACCACACACATAGTACACAGGCCTCAGATGACTCAAGCAGGATGTGACCTGAGAGCCTCTTTCCCATGGTCAAGCTTCCACAGTTCTGGAAAATGCTATGCAAGCTGCCAAGGGAGGGGAGCTAAACACTCCTACTCAGTTGTAACTCCTGTGAACAGCATGGCAAGATATGTATAAAGGTACAATGAGGAGACCTCACATGCCCATGGCAACTAACAGCTGTCTAATTGAACTTACAACCCACTGGACAGGATGGAAATCAGGCCTGATCCTGGAAACCGAGCAGCTTCTTGAGGATAGTGAGGTCATGGACCTTAGAAAAGAATCTACCATTGATGCTTTGCTAAACCAGCTTTGTAGAAGGTTCAGTGGAAGGTGAGGCTTCTGCCTGGAGACGTTCCTTCACACACCATTCCTTCCTGCATTTGCATTTTCCTGTCCCATCACCCAGCATGCCCTTCTTACATCTCCAGCCTTGCCTTGCTGTGGATTTGCCTCTTCCATGAAACATTATTGACTCCCTCTTCCTGCTCTCCTGACCTCTTGAACTCTCTTTCTCTGTCCTTGTTGTTTTACTGTTTCATACAAAATAAACATCTCATGGAACAATTGAGCATCTTACAAGTTTATTTCACAAACAATAGAAAAATAGCCCTCTTATTAGCAAAGGGGCTAGCCTTGGCTACTATGTCTCATGACCTTTTCTATAGCATTGGAGTAAAGAGAGAAAGGGTAGCTTTCAGAAAGAGAAAAGCAACCATGGATGATTTTATCTTTGACATTGTATGGCTCCTCAGGTGTCACTCAAACAGAAAAAAAAAAAAATCACCTCTCCCATTTACATGAGGTGTAAATGTGTTTTCACACTTCTGTCTGGCAAATACTTTCTGTAATGTTGATGGTTAATTACCTGACAAGGAATCCTCTAGGGGAAGGCAGTAGGGGAAGGACAGGGAAGATTATCTGGATTGTGCTTGCTGACACAAAGCAAGCAAAGTGACACCTGCTATTCTCTGGAAGATGTTTTCTCCAAAAACTGCAACATTCCTGTCCCCCAGCTCCTCCCACACCTTCACATTTTACTCCCCTTTGCCTCTTTCCAATCATGGAGAATACCAAGTAACCTACTGGGCTTTTAGAAGATTTCATTGTACTTGCTAATATGTGATTTATAAACATAAATAAAATAAATAGGATTCTGAGGGGATAAATTCTAAGTAGAATATCAATAAATCTCTTCTCTCTGATGCTGTGTCTATGCTTTCCCTCCCTTCGTCCCTTCTCCCTACAGTCTGCTCATACCCAGAGACTCATCAACTCTTCTTTACATTGGAGGGAATTGAGAGGGGGTAGGACATAGGGGAAGAGGTTGTGTGGGAAACCCAACGCAGTGCTGCATTGAAATGTAAATTTCTTCAAATTATTAAGCACCAGAGAGCAGCTCTCACCAGCCCTTTGTTCCTCTGAGTCAGAATGTATAATCTCAAAGAATAACTATCCAGTCAGATATCAGCCACACAAAGAAATTGGGGCCATACATATTCAGAGTTCCAAGTCCTGAATTTGCCTCTCCCTTATCAGGGAGGTTCTGGCCATAGCTACCAATCACTGGTCAGAAAATGTCTAAGTGGGGGCCTGGGGGGGGGGTAATCCACTCCAGCTTGCTCCAATCCTCAGATCCAAGCTTCTACCCTGACTCTAGAGCACACTGTCACTGTCTGGGCTGAGAACACAAAGCCACCTGGTTAACTCAGCTTTGGAGACACAGCAGCTGGCACTCTACTCTTTTTCAGTAGAGGAAAGATACTTCCCAAACCTCTTTGCCTGGAGTTGCACAGCTCACAGCTTGAGACGAATGACTCTAAGATCGCCTTTACATTTTTAGTTTTCTCTTAGCTTCAGGAGCCCATGGACCTATAGGAGAACAAATAATTGTCCTTTCCTCTCCTGCCTTCCCATTTCAAACCATAACTTTCAATTCTAAACCCATAAAGATGGAAGTGGCCCATTTTACAGGATGCACCAGACATGGTACCTTCTCAGCTTCCATCACTGTATCTCAGATTCACACCTCTTCTAACTGAGGTCAGACACCCAGACTTTATTCATTGCACTCTTTCCTCCATTATGCACTTAGTACACTATAGGCACTTGGAAAACTGACCAGCAGTTTACATGAGCCCACAAGATAAATGAGGATGTGACGAGTGGGACAAAGGTCACCAGGGGAGCTGGTGGCATTAGTCAATGTGCTCTTTGTTTCCTAATCTTGAACTTTATTTCTCAATAGCGTTCAAGACTGGGGAGAAAGCTAACTTAGAAAGTACTGCTGCACAAACATAGACACCAGAGTTTGGTCTCCAGCACCTTCATAAAAATGAAAAATAAAACCCAGGCACAGCAGATGCACAGGCTACAATCCTAGACATAGAGAGGTAAGAAACTTGCTGGCTATCTAGATAAGCCAGGTGAGCTCCAAGTTCACTGAGAGAACTTATTCCCAAAGCTAAGGTACAGATCCATTGAGAAAGATGCTCAAAGACAACCTCTAACCTACACATACACATTTGCGCGCCCACACACACGTAGTTTTTATCAAAGTGGTATCGTTCTGAGGGAATACTTACCCTATCTTTCCTGTCAATCCTAAGTCTCTCCCTTCCCAAGAAACTCCTGTCTTTGCTTCATAGTTCATGGTGAGACCTATCACTTTATTCTAGTACATATTAAAGTCTGAGTTTCTCCTTACAAAGTTGCTGCTCTCCTAGGCTGGAATCTGTCTAAGAATGTGGGCCACTCAGCAGTCATCTGCTGTGCAAAATCTTAAGGGAGGCTCTCAATAAATGCAAGTTGATTTGAGTTCAGTTACATGCCCCTTCATCTTCTGTACCACCTGGTGTCCTTGACCTGATGGGAAACGTTCTGAGAGTAAAGAGGGTCATGGTCATTCAGGGCTATCAGCACCTTAGCAAAGGTCAAGTTACATTCAGGATCATTCACTTGACAAAGCAGGTGATTGAAAACAAGCAGGAAAGAGAGAATTGTGCTAGCAGTATACAAGATTTAAGGTAGGACTTCCACAAAGTCTTTAGGAACATGATTCCCTAGGAAAGTCAGTAGTAATGTGTGGAATCATTCTTATCCCACAAACTTCCCTTTCTTTTCTAGCAGGCAGAAGAAGACTTCTTTTAAAGGCCTTACATAATTAATTCAGGACCATTAGGCTTGTATAGCATCATTGATCTGAGACTTTAATTGGTATAAGACTGGATAACTTGAGGATCAGGAGTCAGGGTGAGGGAGATGTCAGTCTCCTGCCCACCACAGGGCTGATGTTGGCCTGTGGTTTTAGAAAGCCAGGAGCCCTTTGTCTTGGATTTGTCTGTGGTTCATTTAGACCAGAGGAAAGAGAATATTACACATTCAACATTTTATAAACATTCACTTCAAATTCATCATCTCAGCCCTAAACCATACTTCCAGTGAAGGATGACACTTCATCATTGCCTACTCTGGAACTCCTTTTCCAGGAAGATAACCCCAATGACTCACCTATACTCACAACTGCTGCTTCATGATCACAGGAGCAAATGGCCAGAAATGACTGTGGCAACAATGGATGGGGCCCATGAGATGTAACCATGCTTTCTGTGGTGCATTTTCTGAGGACAGTGGGAGAGCCCATTACCTCCAGGGATTCCTGAAAAAATAACAACATGGTCAAGGACAACAAAGATTAAAGCAAGAAACAAATGTTTCAGAAAGAAAACTAATAAAAATAGAGACAACTGAAAAGAAACTCACTGGAACTAAAAACTACACATGAAGAAATCTTTGTACTCTTCGAAGAATTTACAGTGAGGACATCAAGGAACAAAACACAGTTTCATTAATCCTAGGCTGAAGAAATTCGAAGAGCCAAAGTAATGTTAGCTAAAGAAACTTGGGGTGTTAAAAACACAGCTTATAAAGTAAAGGCACAGAACCCATTTTGAAGAAATGACTTTCAAGACTTTTGGGAGTAGTTTTGTATGAACACACATGTTTTTCTCTGGAAGTTAGGTGCCTAAAAAGGATCCCACTGCTTTGCAGGAACACACAGAAGCAAAAGATACGGAGACAACAATGGTGTGTTTCCTGGAGGATGATTAAATGTCACTGTGAAAGATGAGACCTCATGTGACATTTTAATTTTCTTGGTGTCTTCTTTTTTATAGCCCACTGCTACAGGTCAAATGTTTGTTTTAAAAAAATCATATATTGAACTCCTAAACCCAACAACATTAGGATGAGGAGGCTTGAGTTTAGGAGGAAAGACAAGGCAGGGCCTTATCTCAAGTACTGACTTGAGATGACAGAATAGATAAAGAACTGCTCAGGAGCATGAAGTCCCCTTGATGAAATTAGTGCCCGTCTAAGACAGGGAGCCTGGAATATGCACTCTCATCACCATGTAAACTTGTGGCAGGAAGGTGGCAATTTGTAGTACAAAAAGAGAGATCTCAGAAAATTTGCCAACACTTTTACCTTGAATGCCCCAGAACATACAGTTCACTCTCCTTTCTGTTCATTTCTGCCAGTGTTTCTGTCTGAAACGCCATGCCTTTGCTGGGAATGGTTGTCTAGCTCCTTGATGCACAGGAGGGCATGGGCAAATGAAGAAATTAGATCGAGTTGTCACAGAGTTATGCTATTGCTGTTGTTTTCAGATCTTAACAACCCCATACATGTATCTGATTCCTCCAAAGAGCTGTCACTGACCTGAACTGAAAGTTATTACAGGATGAGAAATTGAAGTATTTCCTAGCAAAATTCAGGAGCCACACCTTAACACATCTCCGAACTACCTTCTAACTTGGCAAGAATCAAAAGTGTAACTTTTAAAACTAGGTGTGGACTTAGCTTTAAACTGCTTTGCCTAAAAGTTGAGCTTGGGGATGAGGGACCTAGCCTGTAAGGATGACAGCCTGTCTCCAAGTAAAATCATTGCTACTTAAAAGCCATTAATGTGATACTCAAACAAGTACTATCACTTCTAAAGATCAGTGGGGAAAATCGTCATTGCCTTAGAAATTGAGGGATATTTTGAAAATCTAGTGTCTGAAGTTCCCCAGGATATTCCTACTGATGGGATGCTTCTCATAGGGGGAGGGTTAGGGGGGCAATTCTATTCCTCTATTTCCTGTTTTAAAGAGAATTAAAATATCTTGCTCTTCCTCCGATTCTAAAATTCTCAGGCCTCCTGGAATGTGCTATGTCCTAGCATTTTCCTTCTATCTTCTGACTTGTATCTCATGTCTACTCATCTAGCCACCAAGGAGCTGTACCATTGTGTTAGCTGTTATCTGTACAAATAGCTGGCCAGGAAGAATCTGACCCATCCTGGATCTTCATCAGGGCAATTCTTTGTAAGGGACAACTTATGAGGAATGAAGAAGGCATCATTAAGAAAAGGAACAAGGTTTAATCCCAAAGAAAAGGAAACAGGGTTCACAATTTCCTTTAGGCTTAAAGGAATTGAACTGTGGCTCCAAAAGTTTCAATATCACCCTACTTTATGTCCCTCGCTTTGTAGCATGGTGGTCACCTTCTGCGCAGGCATAGTGAATATTAGCCATGAAAAAGTGAGAGTGAAATGAGCATGCTTTCCCTGATGTTTAGAACTTTCATAAAAGGACAGAAAGATGTAGTGAAAAATGGGACAAGGAGGTATGAAAGATTTCTATTGCAGTGAACACCACCTATTGTCCCAGAACAATAGGACATAGCCCAGGCCCCATATGTAGGACCCAAGCCAGGATGAGACAGCTACATTCTCTGTGGCCTGTCCACATGGATTCCTGGGGTTGAACTGGGTAGCAGGAATGGGAAATGCAGCCTCTGCATGGAAAAGTGAGTCCAGTTCCAGGGAGAAAATGTTTCAATCACTTGCTTGGTTTTCAAGCAGACTTTTTATTTGTCTTGTTATAGAATGAATTGCAGGTTCTTGTGCTATATAGACCCCTAGCCCATACTACAGAGCTGCCTTTCCCACCTCTGACACAACTTCAGCAGTCGAGGTCCACAGGAGGACTCAAAGAAAAGGAGTCAAAGCTGGGTCACTCATACAGATTGTAGACTACAAATAAAAGCTGAAGATAGTATCTGTCAAAGTTGACTTGGATTGAATACATATTTTCCCTGTCTACCATTTTGGTTCCTAATCTAACTACTCTGAAACGTAGTTACCACTTACAAAATAAAGGCCAAAGCATCTTCAGAGAATAGCCTGTGTTATCCCCTTACCTGCCTCAAGAAATGACATTCACCGTCACCAATTATGATGTTAGCAGAATAAAGATTTCACATGAGTCTACATAAGTGTGTCAGTAGATGTAAAGGTGTCTTGAGGAACAAAGTGGGGTTTGGAAAGGAGGGGGAAGAGAAAAGAAAAGAGTGGGTATGGTCAAAGTTTGGTATATACTTGTGTGAAAATGTCATGAAACCCATCTACATAATGGATACATGAGAAGATAAAGAAAGTCTTTGTCCTTGTTTGTGGGTTTTGTTGTTAGCTTTAGTTTTGCAACTATTTCATGCCAAATTCCATCTGCAGAGGAGAAAAGACTCAAAGAGCTTAAAGTCCCTAATATGTACCCTCAAGATAATGAAAAATAAATACATTTCCAAAATGCTGACCTAAGTATGCCCTTGCATGTTAACTTTGCCCCTCTACTCTCCTGAGCAAAATTATTCTCCAATGAGTGGCTCGGAATGTCTGAAGAAAGAAGGGAAAACAAGGAAGGAGGATGGGAAAAGAAGGCCATGAGTGCTCTAAAGCAAATGGATGGGGGTATTAATGTCTGTCTTGTGGATTTGTGGAAAAAAGACCTGTCATCCATACATGTATCTGCCCATCTATCATCCATCTGTCTCTCTACCTATAATATGTATTTCATATATAATATAGAATAATATGTGAACACATATTTATGTACATTATTTACTATAATATAGACAAGAGTATCTAACAAAAGTATTCATAAAACAAATGGTAGTTGTTACATTTATCATTATTACCAAGATGGTAGTTAACACTTACAAATGACTAAGTCCTTAGAGATGAATTCGCGTATATTCCATATTGCTAGTTAACGATGGCTTTCCTCTGCTCTCCTTGTCTTTCCTCCTTATAGTTAATCTTCAGTAGAGAACACATAATCTACTTCTCATATCCTCCAACTCTGGAAGCCAACTAATAGGGCTTATACAGCAGCCTCTGGGACCTTTCTCATGTGAAACCATTTTTTACTTGTGATATTCTATCTGAGCTACTATTATTACATTTTTTCAGTCAAGACGGATAGTTAGTTCTTACTCTCCTTTCAGTTTGGGGTTTTGGTGATTGAGACGCAATCAAACCCAGAGTGAGTCCTTAGTCCATCAAACTGTCAACAACGCCTCCACAAGAGCTAGAAACAGAGAAAATATTATGCCAATAACGGTATGTAAAAAGAAGGGCTCTCTATATTGGTAACATCTGGCACGCTTTGTCAGAACATTCTAACCATGTGGCCAGGCCAGTATTTACTCTGATAAATGAGAACCAGCATGACTGTGGGTACATACAAGGGCTCCCCACTCCCCACAAGAATTGTTCCAGCCTTCTATCCAGTAGCTTTCCTCACGATTTTGTCTTTCTTCTATAATTTCAACCACATGTCTTTCCAGGTTAAGAGATGCCTACTTCCCTATAAAACCTGCATTTTCACAGAAATCCCAAGACCTGGGATAGTAAGTGAATTCAGGATTCTACTCCTATTTTATAACCATTGTTCTGACTAAGTAAGATCAACTCCCATTCTGCCTCACCTCCAGCCAAACTCACACAGACTTTGGGACTGCCTTCTTCCACATCCTCTTCCTAGGGATTGGGCTACTACCATAATGGATATGTTCAAGAAAGTCTCTATTTTCTCTGCCCATCCCCGGCTGAGGATCAGAAGATCCACTTTACATTTTCAAAGGGTTCGTTTGGACGACTAGCTGGAGGATGCAATGGATAGAGACAGGGCAAAAGTAGTGAGGCGTATGTGTCCACTGCTTTAAACCAGCATAGAGAAAAGAGGGTGAGAAATGATCAGAGTCAGAGTGTGTTTCAAAAGAAGAGCTGGTACAATTGAACAGTGAATAGGTTAATGAGTTATAGACTATAAAATAATTGTGAATAAGGAATAATTCAAGGATGGAAACTGAAAGTTTTATTCATGAAAAATATAGAAAAAGAGATGAGAGGAATAACTCTGTCGGTAAGAGAATCCGCGCATGTGCTTGTCAGCCCAGCATTGAGAAGTGAAGTCTGGCTGATCCCTAGAGTCTACTATTCAGCTAGCCTAACTGAAATGCTGAGTTTCTGATTCAGTGAGAGACTCATTCTCAGGACAGTAAGACACAGAGCAATTGACATCTGACATCCTGCTCTGGTCTCCATATGCATGCATACAGACACATGCATTTGCATACTCACATGTATATACCGCACACACACACACACCACTCCAGAAGAGAAAATGCCATTTATCAGATTTATCAGAATTGGAGGAATAGAGGGGAAACAAGTGGTTAGGGATAATCAGGAGTGAGACTGAACTTTGAGATGCCTCACAGCACCTAAGACTGAATGATGATGGCCAGGCAACTGGTATGAGCCAAGCTCAGGGTTAGAGTTCCAGTCAAGCACTTCTTAGCATATGAAACTTGAGGCTGGAGTCCATCACTTAACAAATGGATAAGAGCAGAGCATTTGCTGTGGGTTACTATAGAGTAGAAAGACCTTTGAGGGTGAATCAATGAAGGGAGCAGAACAATCTCCAATGGATTGGGAAATACACCAGAAAGGAAGGTGCACAGCCTTCAGGAAGCCAAACTGAACAAGGATAATGACAGTCTGTGTCCGATGCTGCCCTGAGAAGAACAGAGGTGGACTGGAAACGTCATTGAATTTCATAGAGGATGGTCCTGAGTCTGTTTCTCTGGGGCATGTGGGCAAAGAAGGGCAGGCAAAAGCCTGATGGAGGTGTGGGCTGTATGTGGTAATAGGGATGAGAATTCTAATATCTGTGTCATGGCAAGAAAAGCAGGAGACCTTTGCTAGAGAAAGATGACAGGTCATGAGCACATTTTAATTGCCTATATCTTTTGGGTATGAAGGGAGTGGAATGGGTTTTGGCATACTTGTATGTGAATGGATATCAATTAATAAAGAAGGAAATTGGGGTGCTGGAGCAAAGAAGGACGTGATGAAGATGCCATAGCCCTACTCTTCCATTCATTAGACAGTATGTCCTATATTCTAGATAATTTTATTCAAGCATATAATGAAATATGATTATATCTACCTCCTACTTCCATCTTCAATTCTCCCCTTCTTACCCCTTTTCCTAAAATTTCTTTGCAGTGGTGGTAAGCCATCTTCACTTCTTCTCCTAAAGTCCCAATGACCAACTCAGGCATGATTCTACCAAAGTTCACTCTGAGGAATCAACAAGTTTTGTCTCTCACATAGCATATAAGTGAAGGGTTGGAAAATGTGGGCACTTCCCTCAGCAACCAGCCAAATATGAAAAGTTTTACTCAGCATAGATGAGGATTTCCCTGCAGCCACCTAAATGGAGCCACCACTGTAATCTTCCCATGGCCATACATAACTCTAGTACTTCCCCCTTGTCATGTGCTGAAATGCCAGGAAGTAGTGAGCACTGGATGCTCACGAAAAACCTTGAGCCCTACTCAGCTCCTCTGTGGGAAAGGTGGTTGTGTGCCATCAATAAGCCCAGCTGAGATAGTCTTTTGCAAAAGATCTTAACTGAAAGCACTAAGGTGGCAATTGCTTAGTTCGGAGGACAGTCACTCAGAACAGCCCCCAGCACATTTCCTTCTAATTCTGTGTCTGTTTTTTCCCCTTTGATAACCCATTAAATATGCTGCCCATTTTTTCCCTTTGATAACCTGTAGGGAGAGATCCACCCAGCCGAACCTGTAGCACTGACCACACCCAAATGGGCATGGCCACAGGTGAATACGTGAGCATGTGGTATTTGGTCTGGGGTCCGGGACAGATTTGTTCTCTTGGTTCCAGTCGGATCATGAACAACAGCCTGGGTGTGGATCCTTGGAGCAGGAACTTAAGGGGCATTGGTTTCTCCTGTAAGTGACTTCTCCCAAAATAAAATAAATAACCTATATTTTATCCTCATCCAGTCTATCTTAATCTGTACATCATCAATAACCCATTAAATCTGCTGCCCATATGTGCATGGTAGGGGCCATCCACTGGAACATGAGAATCCTACCAGGGGCCACATCTTTCAAAAAGAGTAATTGTTCATTCTCAAGAAACCATTATCTACAAATAACTCCTCAGTAAGTAGAGGGTTGGCCTAGAGATCATCTATGGCATCTGTGTTGGAATTTTGGCTGGCTTGATTTTGTGCAGACCTTGTAAAGGTGACCACAGATGCTGTGAATTCACGAGTACACTCGTGTGAATTCACGAGTACCATGTCATATCCACAAGACAGCATGTCACAGCCCCCCTCCTATCTTTCTTCCCATTTCTTCTCCCAAAGAGTATCCTGAGCCTTGGTTGTGGTGGAGTTGTTGTTGTTTTGGGGAGTGTTGATATAGATGTCCAGTTTAGGCCTGAGCATCCTCTTATCCTCACCACTGGGATCACTTATACATGTCTCCATTGACTGTGGTCTTCTGCAAAATGGATCTTCTCTTTGCAGGGTTGAGAGTCACCTGGGTCTTTGCATGTTAACATAAATATTTAGAAGGCAATTTGTCAACATGACTATTTCACAAAACAAGTCATTTTTATACCCAAAACTGTTTGAATATTACCAGTGTGTAAAATAAGAAAATAAAGAAATAAAAATTTATAAAATACACCCACCCCCCAAGAACATTTATTGTCTATTAGAATATGTGTTGCAAATATTATACATGGAGACAACATGTGATAAATTTTGTAAAAGAGACAGCATCAAAAGCTATAAGAATTTTAAGGGGGAGAAAAGATAGAGCAATGTTGATTTCTTAAAGAGAGCATATGTGTTAGTATATGAGGATTTCCCAGAAGACGTCATGGTGTGACATGAGGGACATATGGCCATACTCCCTAGCATTCATGTTGTCTCATTACACGTGCCACTTCTTGTTTGGTTTTTCTTTTTCATTGATTTTGGTCAGGAATGACAAACTTATTCAAGAAAATTCTGAGACTAGCCATTATTATGTGAGGCATCCATTATTCAGTAACCTTGTCATAAAATCAAGATATATATACATAATGTATATATAAAGAAATTATATATGTGCATATGTGTGTGTGTGTGTGTGTGTGTGTGTGTGTGTATACACATAGAAATTGTTGCCAAGGACAGATCCCAAACCCAAAAATAGAAGTTATTTTAGGCCACAAAATGAGGGGTAGAGGCATAAGAAGGAGATGGGGAAATACTTCCTGAAGGCATGCATTCATCAAATTGGAGCCTTGGCAATGGACATGGTAGACGGTTTAGTATCCCTGAAAAGATACAAGACATTACAGTGTTCCTTGACTCTTTGACTCTCCTCAGCCAGGCACTGACTGAGCAGCCTTGGGGGTATCTGCTTGCCACTCCCACGTCTGTCCATCTGTGTGACCTTGCCAACTCTCCCATGCATTCAGCTTAGCATGTGTCTCTTCACCATCTCCACTCCACACAGATACATCTGGTACCTTGTGTCTGGCAACTGTTTGGGCTGGGTCTCAAGGAGAACCCTCAGGAAGTCAGAAGAAAGCTTTGCCAATGTCAGGTTTTCTAGAATTGATGGTTCATTTAAAATAATTTGGATGTGTGCTCATTGCCTGGTGAGAATGGCTTCACTAACCAGACTACAGAGCAGAGATTTCTTTTGTGCCAATTTTCTTTAAGATAGAAAGCAGCTATTACAGAACAAATAGAAAGTGTTGTGTATATGTTACAGTGCATAAATTAATCCCTCCACCCTTGTTCCTTGGGTACATTTTCCATTGTGAAAAGGCACCCGGCTCTCGGTGTTATCTGTCACCCCACTGGGCAGTCACTTCACTGCTTCGTGTCCAGGGGTACTTCCGAGTCTTTGTCACCACCAGCCAATCTTAACTAGCCAGCCCTCTCCAAGGTTAAGCTAATTGACTCATCACTAGATAGTTAATCTGGATTGTCGACTGGATAGGATTGAGAGTCACCATGGAAACACGCCTCTGTATGTGTCTGTCAGGGTGCTTCGAGGAACATTGAACAAAAGAGGGAAGAGCCACCATAAACTTGCATGGCGCCATCAGTGGGTTGGGATCCTAGGCTGAATGAAAACAAAAAGAGCATGACTCTTGTTATGACAAAGGCCATGCTGATGTTTATGATGTGTACTGCCATTGGAAGCTATATTGATATCAGTGGAATATGTTACCACCTAAAGCCATGTAGATTTCTGTCATCTGTGCTGCTTCCTGAATCCATGTCGATATCCATGGCAGAGAGTCATGTTGATGTCCATAGTCTGCCCTGCAACAAGAAACCATGCTGAGGTCTGTGACATGCGCTGACACTGGAGGCCATGTGGGTGTCCATGGTCAGTGCTGTTGCTAGAAAACCATGTGTCTATGATCTATGATCTGTGTCCCACTGACTGTAAAGGGCAAGGAAAATACTTCTGCAGTATTATTCATGACTGCAGACTCACAATTTTGAAAGAGGAAGTAGAAGGCTTCTGTGGCAACTCATACCCTCACCCCCTCCATCCCCTTACTCCACCCCCAAAAGAAACAGCCTAGATAGAAAGCCATCAAAGAGAACTCTTAAAATTTGTGATATGGATGTTGACCTGTAGCTCTTCACAACTGACAGCTTCTGGTAGGGAAGGACACAGTTTTCTTTAAGGGGATGGCCACTGAAAGTTTCACCATGCTACAGTGAGTGTATGGACAACACAAATTGAACTTGTTTTGCCTTTTTTCCTTCCTTCTTTCCTTCCTTCCTTCCTTCTTTCCTTCCTTCCTTCATCCTTCCTCCTTTCCTTTTTTTGGACAGGAGGTCACAAGAGTGGGAAGGCAGACCTGGGAAGACTGGGAAATAAGTGTGATTGGGATGCATGATGTGAAATTCCCAAATAGTCCATAAAAGTATTCTGTTGGGAAAAAAGAAACTAAGTTCAGTAGAGTATTATACTGACTCTGCTCTGAGACTGAAGTTACAGTGTGACCAGCTGCCTCGTGTCCCCTCAAACTGTGAACAAAAAGAATTCCTTCCTTTCTTGTGTTGCTTTTGCCACAACTGGAAAAGTAACTAACACAGTCACCAAGCTCTAAATTCAATCCTCCCTGGTTCTTCTCACCTCCTGCCCTCATGAGTTTGAATAAAGAAGACTGACCTCTCTTTTAGGCTTTGGGTCCCTCCTCCTAGCTTATCAGTGTTAATCGTATATGATGCCTATCATCTTTTCAATTGAGAATGTCTATGAGATTGGTAGAGCTGGCATCATTTCTATTTTACAGATGAGAAAATTAGACTCAGTCATGTTTGAACAGCCCCTAAAAATTGCCCACAGATACAAAGCGATAGAGCCCCTGGCTTGATCCCAGCTCTTGTCTGCATCTCGTGTATCTCCAGTACCCCATTTTTCCCTCCACAGCGTGCTGCTGAGTGGACAGCTATCTAATGATATGATTGCATACTTCTCAAACCACCCGCCAAAGCCAGTGTGGTGGCTCACACCTGCAACCCCAGCATTTCTGAGGCTGAGGCAGGAAGATCGTCATGAGTTTGGGGCTAACATGTGCCAAAGAGAGGCAGGTGATCCAGAGCCACAGACTAAAATCTTGTCTCAAAAGAAAACCCCACAAAACAAAAACCTCCAGATTTTAATTTTCTATAACTTCTCCTTTGTTGTTTCTGGCACTGTACTGGCACAGAATAATGGTTTTAGAGATAATGTAGCTTTTCCTTCAACCTTCAGTTTCAGATCTAGACATACTGGGATAGCATTGTCACCTCTCGGAATCCTGAAACAAATAGAACTAACTCAAACTTTGAGGCTTAACACACTTAGATCAATGCTCAGCTTTTTATATAAAGTCACTTAATGTTTGTATGTATATGTGCGGTTGCATTTAGTTGCACACACATCCACATGTGTGTATTCATGCACATCTGGAGGCCAGAAGACAGCCTCAGGTGTCCTTTCTCAAGTGCTATCCAAGGCAAAATCTCCCACAGGCCTGAAATTTTCCTAGTAGACTATTCTGGCTGACCAGCAAGCCGCAAGCTTCTGCCTGACTCTTTCTCATAATTACACCACTATGCCCTGGCCTTTTCAGCCTGTGTGCTGGTGGACCAAACCCAGGTCCTTGTGCTTGCAAAGCAAGCACTTTGCCCACTGATCTATCTCTCCAGCCTGAAAAAATGAGTTTTTGGTCTATAAAATGCAAGTGTTAGGCACATGATACCATTATTGTAAAGATATTTAAATAATGTACATAAAGTACCTAGTGCACATATAAACATATATATGTCACACAAGTTTTCAAATACACATAGTTAAATGTGGCATTCGGGACCAGAGAGTTTAGATTGGATTGTTCTGCCACTCACTAGAAAAGGTAACTGCTCTGCTCATTAATTTTTGTATCTATGAAACAGTATCATAATATTATCAACACCATCCTCACAAACAAGTGAATTAATACATTAGAAGTTGTTCTCAGAGCAGAAAGAAAGGAAAACAGCTAAGTGATAGCCTAGCTATTATTGACATCACTTCTGCCATAGGACGAGCTCCAGGTGGTCATCTGCCCAGTATCTCTTGATCCTTCCAAGCATCAGCAACATTTGCTGTTGGAGCTGATGGTCCATGACAAAATGGACCAGGACACAAGAGGAAAGCAATGAAGGTGGAGAGAGGGAAATTGAAGGGAACATCCTGGAGGTCACAAAAGCAAATTCTGTTGCTTCCATACCATGGCACCCAGAAGAGGCCCTGCCAGGTACTGAGGCCCACTCCTGGGAAGAAGAGCTGTGGCTGTCCTTGTCTCTACCTCAAAGCACTACACAAACCCCCTTTGCCTCACCAAGGAATATATCTGCTTGCTCCTGAACCCCACATCCATCATGGACTGCACTCTCCCAACAGTTACTGACACTCCTCCACGAGGACACACATGCTCTGTCACGTGTGCAGGTACGGTGTGACCTTTCTGACAAATGGAGAAAGAACTGGGGTGCTCAGGTATACCCTCATGTAACGTGCTAGAACCCCCAGTACCTTGTATCACTGCACAGAATGGCTCTGGCAGAGAGGTGGGGGAGCATTTCAGGCCCTTGCAACAGAGAAGCAGCACTCATGCACCCCCTTCTCAACATAAAAGAGGACAGTCAGGTATCTTTCATGTCCGGAGAGCAGAGGGCAGCCCCTGAGCGAGGGAGGTCACTGTCGAAAATGGGCTTCAGTACCAAATTATGTCCCTCATGACACTGGTTTGTAGAGCAGAACCAATTTGAAAATGTGGCATGATCAGCAGTCTCGCCCCAGGAGAGACCGGGACCAGTGGAGAGGTGTGTAATAAATCAAGGCTCGGTTGCCCTGAGTGGGAGCCCCGGCTGGACTAGGCCAAGCAGCTGTAAGGCGGGATTGAGATGCATTGGCAGAGCTGTGACGGTGACCCCCAGACTGAAATAATTGGGGTTGGGGGAGGTGTACCGTGGGTCAGACTGAGGGGTTGTAGAAGAATATATGGGGAGAAGAGCTTTCAAAAGGCCTGCCTAGACAATGACAGGCTTTGGTCAGAGTAATTATCTGCCATAGTCAGAAGCACTGAATTCACTTTTAAAGGACACACACACACACACACACACACACACACACACACACACACACACACACACACACCACATCACACAAATACACAGGCACAAAAGGAAGGAAAACCCTCTTGAGAGAAAACGAAGTACACTACAGTACAGCAAAAACAATAGATCCCAGAGGGAAAGGCTATTGAAACTTAAGAACTTCATTTCAAAGCAAACAGTGCCCTCTAGAGGCGTGAAGGCCACGTGCAGGTGAAGTCAAACAAAAGAAGTTTCTAAGCTGACCCTCTGGCTTTGGATGGCAGGGGAGGTGGGGGGAAGGGGAGGATCTCATGCATTTCCTCCTTTGACAGAGTGTCCATCATCCTGTTGTCCATGTGGGGTAACTAGTAACACTGTGAGGAAGCTGATAGAATGCTGTCATGGGAAGTTTCAGTAAAAATAATCATAAAGAGGAGACTTCAGGACACTTGGTAGCGTAAGAAATATTTTTGGAGCCCATATTTTAAGGTATTTGGTTAATTTCCTCAATAAATCTGAATTCAAATATTATCTCACAAGCACCAGACAAACATAAAAGGGCTAATGGGAAAATATTAAGACAATGCTTGGGTCAGTGAGTTCCCACCTTGAGGAATCTCTCAAGAACCAGCATTCCCTTCAGCCCCCTTTCCTGAGCTCCTAGCTATAGTGGCCACAAATCCTGGGCCCCTCCTTACCAATGCCCCCCTCACCACTCCACTCTCCACAGGTCTCCCTATCTGGCAAGAAAGAAAGGACATTGTTTTGAACAACCAGATGTGACCTCAGATTCAAATCCACTGACTTCAGGTCACACGCAGGGTGATCTGAGCTTCAGTGATACTGTCACAGAGAAGCCATGGCTGACAGTGACCTCCTCCTTCTGCTGGTGGGAGGGGCCAGCGACATAGTAGTAGAAGGTGTCTTAACTCACTGTCCCACAAGAGTCATTACCTCCTCCTTTCTTTACATGGAGAAATAACAGAGGCTCCAGTCATTAATCTCTTCCACACTGCATACCAAGCACCACCAGACAATGTACCCAAGTCATTGTCACCTGGCCACTACTGTCACCTGAAGTATAAACTCAAACTTCTCAGACATTTCATGGTCCTTCAATCCATAGACTCTTCTCACCTGACCAACCCCTTGCCTCTCCAAGCACACCACATATGCTTTCTCCCTTACTGCCTCCACTGGGGAGGCTATGTGACCCATTTCCTGTCCAGAATTCAAGTTCTACCATCTTTCTGGGCCACACTCATCTTTGCTGAGACTTCTCTAGCTATTCCCAGCCCTTGATGATATCTTGACCAATGTGGTCTCTGGAACATTGCATAACCCTATTTTAAGTGCTGGGATTGCACACAGAGAGCCCAGGACCTTGCACATGCTAAGAGAGCTCTCTGCCACTGCTCAGCCCCTTTTTGTGCCTCATTAATTTAAAAATTAAACCTATATGTGGAACGATACTCGTCTGTGAGCAGTGACATGGAGAGATGACTGCTTCATTAGAGACTTAAAGGGATAAACATGATATATATTTTCTTAGCCACTTCTGTTTTTAAAGAGCAAATACACACACACACACACACACACACACAGTTACAATAGATAGTGATGGTCAGGAAATTCCACTTTTTAAACATTCTATGTTGTTTGACTTTTTTTCTACTCTGTATATACCTTTTGATTTTAGAAAAATGACATTTTTTTTTTTCAAATAAATCAACAAACATTTACTGCCAAACATTGATTTAATTGTTAGGGGACTCCAGGGTGGTCTTAACTTTCTACAGAATTAACATGTGGGAGAAAATCCAACAGAAGCCTGAGATAAGAATATGCAAAGAGCTATGAGCTCAGGAGTCAAAGCCTAGGGAACTCTGAGACACAGAATGTCAGCATTGTTGGAGGCAAAGCAACCAGGACCAGGAAAAAGAAAACCACAGTAGTCTTGACTTGAGGTTGAGTGAGTGTCTGTTGGTGGAAAAGAAAGCATTGGGTATTCTTGGTGGAGGGAAACATGCACAAAAACAAAGTGGTGTGGGGTATTGGCTTATCAAGGGATGAGCAATCAATTTTGTATATGCAAAGGATAACATAAAAGGAAAAAATAAGGATCTAGAGTCTGGAGCAATGGTTCTCAACTTTCCTAATACTGTGACCTGAGTCTTTAATACAGTTCCTCATGTTGTGGTGATCCCCCCACACACCATAATTTTTTTTGCTACTTCATAACAGCAGTTTTGCTACTGTCATTAATCATAGTGTAAATTTCCAATATGCAAGATATGTGGCCCCCATGTGAAAGAGTGGTTCAACTCAAGGAAGTTTTGACCCACAGGTTGAGAACCACGGGCTTAGAGTCTTATTTCTTTCCTTTTAACTATGTTATTCTGGATGCATGGGGGGCGGGGTGGCCAAGGCGACTCTAGACAGGGGCTAGGATCTTACTGTACAAACTGTTATAACAGTAACTCAAATGCCTTTCTGGGTCACTTCTCCACCATATTTTTGAGAAATCTCTCACTGAACCCAAAACCCACTTTGACTAATGGGCTAGCTAGCTCCCAGGATTCAAATGTCTCCACCCACTAGGGTGCTACAGGCTTTGCACAACTATGGATCCTAACTCCAAGGGCTCAGGCTTGCACAGCAACTACCTTTCCCAGTAAGCCCTCTCTACACTGCAAACATCTATTCTTTATGCTGCACAGATGACACAGTATGAAGTGTGTGTGTGAGAGAGAGAGAGAGAGAGAGATAGAGATAGTCATTTATTTATTACTGTTGAATTATTTCACAAATTCGTAATAGATACTTTTGTGTATCTATTACGAATATGCTTCAGTCTCCAAGTGAGCAACAGAAGAGGTTGAAAGCTTGTGTCCAATCAGAGCAATGGCAGATACCTGAGCACATTTTGCATGAATAGAGTGGAAAAACTGTGTTGATCTGGGATGTAAATGCTGTAGGAAGCCTGGGCTCAGAACACAGCATGTATTTCTCAGTGCTAGACTCTGAGTGATTAGCGGAGGAAGGTCCCCTCCATCTCGCCTTCCTCTTCCTACCCACCCCAGTCCCCACTGGGACACGCTGCCTCCCCTTGCAGATCTAGCCCATCGTGCACCAGTGGCAGCTTTTGTAAATGTGCCTGAGAGATGGCGGCTTGGCCCACAGAGCACCCACATGGCTCCTGATGATAACACCTCAAGCAGGAAAAAAAGACAAACGGTTTTCAGCTGATGGCAGTGTGTACAAGCCGGCTGAGCTGCTTGGCACAGCCCCTGCAGCTGTGTAAGCCAAAAAAAAAAAAAAATGGTTTTCAACGATGTAATCAATACACGCTGAAATTCGGTTGACCCACTCCCACTCAAATATTTGTCTCTCCCTGCCTGCCTGTCTGCTCTAAGAGAAGGGGACTGCTTGCACTGTAGATGTAAGCCTCCCCTCAAAAAAAAAAAAAAAAAAGTTTAAACCCCCGCTGTGCAGAAAACAGGAACAGATTCTACCTCATGCAGTGTCACTTGGCTGCATTTCCCACGCATTCAGGATGATTTCTGTGGCAAACCTTCCCAGTGGGTGGACAGGAACCAAACACGCAGCTTCCACTGTAGAGGCAGGTGATGGGGTAAGAGGGCTCTGGGGCAGAGAGTGGAACTGCTCCACAGAGGTGAATTTAAATGAACACTGAGTCACAGAAACATGCCTGCCATTACAGAGTGCTGGCCCCTCGGCTTCTATACTACCAAGGACTTAGCTCTAAGCCAAGCAGACCTGCAGCCACTTTCCTTCCTTTCTTAGACATTGTCGCAAGCAAAGGCCTGTGACTAATGCTAGGGTCCGATTATGTTGTCTTTTTTACTCCCTTCTTAAGACACCATGAGATGAACAATCAAAACTAAACCTTAAAGTTGGTAGAAAAATTATTAGGGCAATCTGGCAACATTTCGATACTTTGTCTCAAAATTTGGGGTGAGGATGAGTTAAATGAAGATAGTTCTAAGGACAGGAGAAATGATTCAGTGGGTGAAAGGACGCGAGTGTCTATTCCACACACAAACAAAAGGGAGGGGAAGGTGTGGTCATTGTCTATAACCCCAGCACTGGAAGGGGGATCCCTGGGACTTGCTGGCCTCTGAATTCCCATGCATAGTTGGTGGAACCTGTTCACACAGTACATACAAGCTGACCCAACAGCTCAGCATCCCTCTCGTCTACTGTACCACTTTATCATCGCGTTATGTATTTTGAAGCATTCCAGAACACATTCAATAGTTAGGACTAGAAAGGAGCCTGAAGGTGACATAAGAAAGCTGTCATCTTTAGGAAAAGTAGATTATTGAAGAAGTATTGAAAGCCACCCAGTTGGTGAGTGAAAGCATGGAGACATGATTCTGAACCTAGCACTTACTATAACAGTATCCACACACCCTCCCAGGCCTCTCTCCTGCATCATTTGGGAATACCTTTGTAAAACTGCTTGCTCTCATAGTCCCCTAACAAGAAATCACTAGCTCCATTCTTAAGAAAGAAAATGATTCAGATATCGATGTGGAACAAACAGCTTTCTGCATCTTGAATACTATGGAGTCATTCATTCAGAATGGATCCCTGTAGATGGAGCTTCTGTCCCACTTGGTCCCACAGCCATTTAGCCCCAAGTAAACGCACAGAGATTTAATTGGCCGATTAGGCTTTTATTTGGCTAGCTCTTACTAAATATTAACCCATAACTATTTTTGTTTGTTTTGGGGTTTTTTGCATGTTTAAAAATAATTTATTTTTGCATTCCAATCCCAGGTCTCCCTCCCTTCTTTCCTCCTGCTTCCCAACTCTCTCCCTCCTCTCATCTGCTCCACAGAGAGGGTAAGTCCTCCCCTAGAAATGCTACTAAGTCTGCCCCATCATCTAGTTGAGGCAGGACAAAGGCACCCCTGTGTGTAGGCTGGTCAAGGTATCTCTCCACATAGAATGGGCTCCACTAAGTCAGTTTGTAACTCATAACTATTAATCTATGTATTTTTACATGGCCTTATTTTACCAGAGAATATCCCACATGTTATCTTCCCAGTAGCTACATGGTGTCTCTCTGTTGGCTCACTCTCTGTGTCATGTCCCCAGAATTATCCTTTTCTGACAGGCCCGCCTATACTTCCTGCCTGGCTACTAGCCAGTGTTTTATTAAACCAATAAGAGAAACATATATACAAAAGATTCTGGAATAAATTACCCTATTTTGGTGAAATGATTCCCTCTCTCTTCTGGGGCTGAGAATAGGACACTTATTAATTATCAAATGGGGTGGTTTTATCACGGATGTTTTCCTGGGCTCCCCAATATTTCCCTACAACCATCCAAGCTGTTTTCTCATATTATCATCTCAAAGTTCATTTACAAAAGAATAGGTCATCGATTACAGATAGATTCCTCGAGATCAGATCACCCAGCACATTAGCAACCTACTAGGTTAGCAATATTTAGCAGAAGGGAAGGGGCAGAGGCCTGGCGAGAAACAGGGGTCCCCAAAGCCTCCAGTTCCACCAAGCTTCACTCAGGAGGTAATTGCAAAGCAAACAAACCCTCATCTTGTTCCAACTGGGGAACTAAGTGAGCAAAATTTACATGTAAGAAAAGAGAAAAGGGGGTCACCCAGCAAGGGCCCTTTCTCTGCCCTGAATCCCAGTCAGGATATGAGGTTTTTCACTCTGTGCACACCAGAAGTGTTTGGTGTGACACAGAACTCATCTCATCCAGGAGTTTCGATATGACTTGGTGGAAATATTAAGCAAGCAGTAGCAAGCTGCAGAGATTTGCCAGCCTTCTGAAAACTGTTGCTGAGTTTGCAGTCTCCAACGAGGCAAGGGGGACACCATAGCAAACGCAGGCTATTAAATTTTGGTTGATGAGTTGGGGTTCATTTATTTAACAGGGGTGTTGCAAAAGATGAGAACTGTCCCCAAAATAATCCCTAACAGGAATAAAGTGAGAGAAAAATCACTATATCCATCCATTCTTCCCAACCTTGTCTTGGATGACATCAGCAGCCTTTGAAGGGAGACAAGTCTCCTTCAAAGGTGACTATGCTTGATTAGGATAAGAAATAAAGGTAAAAAAGAAAATAAAATCAACAACTAACAAACAACAACAAAATTCTTGAGTATCTGCTAATGTTAAACAAATATTGGAAATACATTGGTCAACAAACCTAGAATCATTTGCTAATGAGTAAAGGAGAGCGACTGTATAGAATACCGTATAGAATAAATATAAAATAATAAATGTCTGAAATGTAAGTCTGAGTAGGCTCGACGCCAAACTTTCAGCAAATCAACCTGACAATTCCAAGTCTACCCACCATGAGGCCAGTCTCCTTCACCCATAACTATATTCCCTACCATTAGAAAGGAGCAAGAGAGGGCTGAAGGGCAATGCTATTAAGAGCCAGACCCAGAATGCATTGTTGCCTCTGCTTCCTCTCACCAAACAAACAGCAAGAGCGACAGAAACACAAGAAAACACACGGATGTCTGAGGAGAACTAACAGTTCATTCGTGAATATGGAAACTGAGGCATCAGACATCATGAAACTTGGGCTTTCTCCGAGGGGGTAAAAAAGCACAATTAGCTTCTAGAATTGCTACTATCCTAGCAACAGTGGGTGAGGGAGAGCATCTTCTTTGCTAGTCTGCTCATTCTCTGAGTGACAGGGCTACTGAGCAGCATGCCAATGTGCATATGCCTTCTGCCAGGTTATTCCCATTGAGCCACTCTTCTCTCATGGTTTAGAATGAGGTCTCCCTCGAGACCCTAAATATCTCTTTCCAGTTGTCCACTGGATCTGCAGATTTTGTGCAGATTTTGCATGTAGCACACATTGGCCAGCCTGAACTAGATGCCACTCCATCTTGGGAATGGAGAGGAGAAGACACGGTTTCCTCTCTTACACCTCAACAGAGTCGTCTCTGCCTTTTGTTTGTACTGTCTCCCCAGCCTAAGATGTCCTTCAATCTTACAGCAAGTCACTGAATGCTCACACTGGTTTACTCATGGAGGCCCATTTCATTTATTATCATAATTTTTCCAAAATATTTCCATTTCTTCTTTTACCAGCAAGACATAAACTCCTTGAAGACACTGGAACTGACCAGTGCGCCTCTCTCAGTCCCAAGCTACCTTCACTGTGCTTTGGGTGAGGAATCAGCTCTCCTGAGCCTTAACTCTATGCCTTTTCCCTTATGTGATTCTGGAGAGTCAGATGTGCCCATTATTTTTCCCTTAAACCAAGAAGCCCCAGAATATCCCAAGGTCAAGGGTGGAACAAAAAACAGAAGCAATCAGCTAAAGAAGGGAGAATGATAGTTAAAGTGGCCACACCTGAGCTTTGAAGCTTGCTAGAACTGGATTCAGGCGATGTCTTTACTTTGCTAGTTGGGTGCACGTGGGTGGGTAGCTGCTCCTCTCTTTTTTCTTAGTTTTCATTGTCTGTTTGAAACGTATAGTGGTAGCATTTGTTGTTCAGTGGTACACTGAGGGTTACAGGACATCTATATGAAGTTTTCCAGTACCTTCCTACATGGAGATGAAAACAATGACATTGTTCCATTCTACTTCCCACCCCATGCCCACCCCCTAATCCCATGACTGCATAGCTCCTGCTGGGTGTGTGTGTATGTGTGTGTGCCTGTGTGCCTGTGTGTGTGTGTGTGTGTGTATGTGTGTGTGTGTGTGTGTGTGTCTAGTTCAGTAATGAGTGAGAATTCTGAGTACCTGGTGAATTCCCTTCGGAAATTCCTCTAATGTGTAAGCTGCTGGAATAGAAAGCATCTCTCTCAGACAGTGCTCTCTTGTCAGGCTATAACAAAGGGCATTGGCTTTTCAGTGTCTATTTGGGACTCAGGGTAAGATTGCCATCCAATCCCCTGTGGCTCCCACATCAGATGACATGGTGCAAGCCTCAGTTAAGAGTAGCCCCACTATGTAACCAAAATGTACTGAATTATTGGTACACAACCAGTATTCACCAGAACAATACATGTAATCTTCCACCGAGCCCGCAAAAAATGTTGGAACACCTGGATAAAACTAGCAGATTAATGATTTGAAAACATCAGTCTGTACATAGATCACCTATTTAAACTGCACATTCTGATCCATTTCCTTGGTATTGGGACTGGCTTTCTCACAAGTTCCCAGGATTTGCTTGAGGGTCCACTCTCTGAGAGGCAGAACAGTAGAGTGCACAGTCATTGACTTCCCTCCACAACTTCCCTGCCCTGTGATCCATTTACTTCCTAGCGGCCCTCAGAGACAATGCATTAATGACACTGACAATTTCTCTTTAGGAATACTGAGATGGACCAAAGAATAGACATGGGAAGGTTGACATGTCTCGCATTGGTATGTCCTGAGTGACAGCACTGTCCTTCTCTCTACAACCGTGACTTCTTTAAAGGCAACAGTATCACATCAACAATATCACATGTTCATCGTCTTTCAAATACTTGTCACATATCTAGTGGATTCTCAGCAAATATTTATCAAACAGAAATGAAGTCCTCTTTGGCATCCACTGAAATGCCTAATGCACACAGCAGGTACTCAATAAAAGCTTGTTGAGTGAATTAATAAAGCTGGAAAGAAGTAATGACTGCAGTGCTGGGTAGAGGAAAATGTTATTTCTCATCAAAATCATCTGAGCAAGATCACCTCTTAGAGCTCGATGAGCACTGGGGGAAATAGCACTGATGTTAGACAAAGTCCTTGGAAATGAGTAGGCCTCAGCTGACAACCCAAATTGGTTTGGGTACCATCTGGTGCTACGATTGAAGCATTTTTCATGCTCACTAATAAAGAACTCAGACTGGCTTTGGGGAGGACTGGGTCAAACCAGTGACTCCTGAGGTCTAAGCACGGAACTAGCTCGCAGTGGTTTGCAGAGGGCTGGGGACTTGGGCTGCCATTTCACCTGCCCATCGCCAGGAACTTAGCCTGTGAGAAAACAAAGCTGAACTCCAGGGAGTAGCTCCAGAGCCTCAGCTTTCTGTGGAGCCCACCAGGGAGTACCTGACTGTGAGGCTGGAGCCAATGAAAGGCTCCCTTCTCTATATTTGGCTCATAAAAAAAGAAGTGGCTTGTGTCCACCAGCTTCCTGCAATCTCAAACAGCAGAACAGCTCCAGGACCTGCAGACAGGCAAGGAAACAAACGAGGGGCAAAGCTGCCAAAGTTAAGAACAAAAGATGGCTTGCATTGCTGGGGTTGCACGGGATGTAGCCTAGGAGCTTTGCTTTCATTAAAAAAGAAAAGAAGAAAGAAAAGAAAAAAGCACTTGGAGTCTGGGATACAGAGGGCCAGAACAGAATTATTATTCTCTATGAGGAAAACCAGGGGTGCTGGAGGGCAGATCCCAAGCAGAAGTACAAACATTTAAAGATACAACAGCATTGGAAGTTTGTGTTTGGCTTCCTTCCATCCCTGTGCATCCTTATTTAAGAGGTTCCACAGATACCTGCAGAGGTCATCAGGGCTTGTATGAGCCCTCTTGTTTCCTTGTCTTTTAAGTTCTCACTTTGTTCTTTGTCTGGAATGAACTAAGGCAGAGAAATTCTTGAAGACAAAGAGATGGATGGTGATAAGAGCTACAGTCATCCCTTAAAGTTTAATGAGCAGCCTTAGCTAAAGTTTAGTGACTAGCCTTAAGCAGCACAAGGTAACGAACCCCAAAATCCTAAATTTAAAGATGGTCCAAAATGTGAAAATTTTTGAGTATTATATGGTAACTTAGAAAGTTTGGGGTTTCAATTTTTGAGATTTGGGAAACACAACCAGTAAAATTCTTACAATAACACTAAAATTTTGGCTCACATGAGATGGCTAAGCCTATAAAGGCGGTTGCTATCAAGTCTGCCACTCTAAGTTCTGTTCCCCAGTGCTCACAGGATGGAAAGAGAGAACTGACTCCCAAAAGTTGTTCTCTGTCCTCCACATGGACTCCCGTCTCCGTGACACAACCATACTTGCCCACAAAAATACAAAAAATAGATTAAAGGTGACATTTTAAAGGTGAGAAAACTGTAAATAGAAGGACAAGTAATTGTCACAGATATGAAAAAATAAACAAATAAACCATAAACCCAGGACAGGAAGCCAATCAATCATTCTGGTTCTAGAACCTGTCTTAAATGAAGACACAGCACCCCTTGGATACCTACTTCTACTTTGTGCATGGAATCTAGTTCTGGGACACATTTTCCCATGGCTCCAGGGACACCCTACCCAACAGCACTGACCTACCATGTAAAGTTCTGTGATGATGGACAGTAGATTCAAACACTAATCCCTGCTCTATCCCCCTACAACCACCCCCACCTTACCTCCCATCCAGTCCACACTGCCCTCTCCCCTGTTTACAACATATATTGTCTATGCTTTGTTTACTTCATTTTCTTTTACTGTTATAAATCTATATGCTTCTTCTCACATTTTACTGACACCCAAAAATTCCTCAAAAATAGAGAACATGTAAATATTTTATCTATATATATCTATGTATTTCTCTCCAAAGCATATCAGAGATGGTAAATAAACAAATGAACAAACAAAACTAATATTTTCCCTATTTTCCTTCTAGTACCTGGACCTCCAGTAAAAAGTAACATTAGGTCAGTAGCCTATTCTTTTGCTGAGGCTATGATGACGTTCATGGTTCATGCTGTGTGATGTTCATGGTTCATGCTGTGTGATGTCTAAGGTCCATGCTGTCATTAGAGGCCATGTGAATGTCCGTGGTTTGTGCTGCAGCCAGGAGTCTTGATGTCTGAGGTATGTACCTCTGCAGGAGGCTATGATGGGGCCCCACAACAACAATCCCACCTAGATTGTGGTAACACCACTAAGCAAACAAACACCACACAAAGACTGGCTTTGAGCTACAAACTGCTCAGGATAATTTTGAGGTGGCTATCATCTGACATGGTTCAGTCTCACAGGCTACTTTAGGCCAGGACTTGAGATAAGCCCTACACTTTCCTATTATGCAGAGACTGGACAACAAATGATACAGCTAGCTGTCCTAGGACTTGACAGTTATCCCAGTTTTCTTAGGTTTCCCTAAAGATGCTATTGTCTCCAGACAACAGCAAGTAATTTTAAGAACATGACACCCACATTCACAAAGTGGGATGAGTGGTTTTTTAGTCATTTAGTGGGTTATAGATATTTGTCATCATTTAGGAGGTTGTTTGTAAGTTGTTATTGGTAATGATCAGGAAAAAAAGCTGAACAAAGGAAATTAGATTTAGGGATCTTGTTCTGAAAAGAAAAAGGTGGAGATACAGAAATGATAGGACAAAAGGGGAGATTATTAAATCTACTTTTAAACAAAAAAGCAGCTACTTGTCTTAAATATATTACATTTGTATGGATTTTTATATATTGATAAAAATTTGAGGTTATTTTTGTTATACTATATATATTTTCTACTCTTGTTTAAAATATTTTTGTATATTGATACAAATTTAAGGTTAATTTTGTTGGAACATTCTGTATATACATTTCTGCTCTTACTTAAGATATTGTACCTATGCAGCTCATTTAATAATGTAATGTAAATTTCTAATCATTAAAAGTTATTATTACCAATTACTTGGGGTAACAAAGAAATGTAGGTTAGTACTTAGTCATATATCACAAGCAAACTTGTAGTCATGTTAGGTATGTTTTCAAGGTCAAACATACATTTTAGATAAAAATATGGTCTTCACATACTCCAGAGATATTTAAAATATGACATTTTCAATATTTTAATATAAGAATTTTTATGACAATGAGATATGTCTGGTCCTGGAAGTACCAATCTACTTCAGAGAAGATGATGGTCATTGAAGAAAATCTATATGGGGTTCGTGTTCTTTATGGCAAAAGTTAGCCTTTGCCTCAACTTCCAACAGTATGCTATCCAAATTGGACAAGCAGAACACAAAAGAAAGTGACTACCAAACTTTGCCAAGACAAGGTAGGATAGTCATTCAAAATTCCCTGTCTTAAAAATGTCTGACAGATGTACCATGCCTCTAGGCCAAAGATGGGTGCTCCATTCTTACAGAAAAACCTAGGGTTCCTGTCACTAGGTAACATTTCACTCTTCTGGGGCTTTTGATGGAGTTAAAGACTAAATAATTAGACTTAAAGTTTTCTGTAGTTATGATAAAAAGATAAATTAGATATGAAACTTTAGACTCACAAAGATAAACTAGCTAATAAAATAATTTCTCTGATTTTGCCAACTACAAATGGGCTGGATGATGTAATTGTAATTTTTACTTGGTAACTGTTTTGTTGTATATGATTTTACTATGTTAAAGTTAAAACTCTCCTTTTATTTAAATAAAAGGGGGACTACTGTAGCGTAATCGTTATGTATAATGTGTAAATTACACTGTGATTGGCTTCAGCAACTCTTTTTTCAAAGACTGACTACTCTTGATTTTCAGAAATGAAAGATACCATTCCTGGTGGGATAAAAGAGAATCTCGTGCAAACCTAGAAAAATGGAAATGGGAGACATGTAGCATTTTAGCTCTGTTTCCCCCACAGCACAATAGAGATAGTGAATAAATAAATGAACACACAAAACTACTTTAGTCTCTTTCAATTGTCTCTCTGAATCTCTTTTATTTTGCTCAGGCTGCAGGCTCATGTATGTGTCCTATGTAAGTGTGTAGTTAATATCAGCATTTGCTCTTCTAAGTCTCACTTAAATGGAGAGTTGTAACTGAGTTAATCTCTCGTGGCCTCCTTGATTGTTTCCCTGAGTTTGACTTCCAGCCCAAGTATTCTGCTTTAACTTTAAGACCAGGAAAGTGTTCTTGTATCTGTCTTTCTGGCCTCAAGCAAGCTCTGCACTTATTCATCCCTGCCTTTGTGCAACCCAACATCACCCAGAAAGGTGTAATAAAGATGAAGAGGTTTCTTTAGTCAGTCCTTAGTGGCAAGTTCATTTTTATAATTGGTTAATTCTGAGATTTGGGAACTAATGCTTCATTTTTCTTTGCTATCACAGTGATGAAATGAGTTATCACAGACAAGGAGTTAATACAGCTCCTGGTCATGTAATTACATTGATGATATTCTCCATGTTTCTTCCAGTCCTCCAATTTTCTTCTTTGCACAGGTTTTTCACTTCTTCGGATTTTTCATTTATAAGCCTTTACAATTCCCCTAGCTGCTTACAACTATTTTCCCCAAATTGTTAGGCTGAGTTCCAACTCCAACGTAAAGGAAAGGAGAATACAAACATTGTAAACGTACCCAGCTTGGAAAATCAGAACCTTGCCTCAGCGATCACAACAGCCTTGGACAATCTCAGACATAGGCCCTGGAGCTTGTACAGTATATTGGAGAAGAGAGGGGAAATAAGCCACATAATATTTGAGTCCTGAATCAATTGTCTTATTGGGTCTTTTGTTGTTTTCAACATTTGGGGCCATTCAAGACTCCTACAAAGGAGTGTGGTTGTGACTATGAATATGCTTCAGATAGAGCTCCAGAGGACTGATTGTGTTGGAAAGAAAAATCAAAACTCCCACTTTTCAACCTTTCAACTTTTTCTGGACTCTGACACCAGAAAAAAGAATTATAAGAGAACAAGATAACATCAGGCAAGCAAGCTAATACAAGGTACATACCCTCCAGTTTCACACCTTGCAATACCTCTATTTGCATTATTAGAAACTAAAAATGTGCATATGTCATATAAAACAGAGTAAGATCCATGGTCAAAGAAAGGTAGGGTCTTCAACCAGGAAAAGATCAGCCGGGCACTGGAGGTGCACACCTTTAATCCCAGCACTCGGGAGGCAGAGGCAGATGAATCTCTGTGAGTTCAAGGCCAGCCTGATCTATAGAGCTAGTTCCAGGACAGGCTCCAAAACAGTACAGAGATCCCCTGTCTCAAAAACAAACAAACAAAAAAAATTGTGTCTATCTAGACAGAGACTCTATTCAGCACTAAAGCAAATCAAATTATGCATCTTAAAAAAAATGGATGGAACTGGGAAATATTATTCTAAATGGGGTAACCTAGATGCAGAAAGATAAATGTCTTAAGTTCTCTCACACGTGAAGACCCTACACTTGAAGTTTTAGATTTTTGTGTTTAAGTGCAAGTGAGTATCTATAGAGGTCAGGAAAGAAGAAAGGAACCATGAGATAGGGGAAGAGGAGAGTAGTAAAATAACAGTGATTTTTAAAAGTAAATGAGGAAATACTAGGCAGAATGGTCTAAATGGGAATAGGGGAAGAGGGTAAAGGAAATGGAGGGGTTGGATGGAGAATCACCAAATACTCAGAATATGTGAACAAAAACACTAAATGGAAACTAATTACTTTGAAAGATAACTAAGAAAAATATTTGAAGAATATGAGGGGAAGTATCCTGCATGAGTGGACAACACTACTTCCCAAATTCATAGCTTTGTTTTTTTTTTTTTTGTTTGTTTGTTTGTTTGCTTGCTTTTTTTTGTTTTTGTTTTATGTGAAAATCTCAATGCCAGGTATGGATACTTTCCTATGCGTTATTGGTCAGGGAGCCAACACAGGCTCCCAAAACAATGGAGGTTATTTCAACTGTTCTTAGTGATCCACCAGAACTAGGTGGAAAGACCCTATTGCTAGAGACAACATACACACTTTATATATATGACCAAAAGTAATCAAACTATAACTGAGCTATAAGTTTCCTCTCTGTATGTTATAGTTCAGAGGGCCTGAAAGTGCTAGTCATGCAGTCTGCTAGGGAGTAAAATTCATAAACAATCTTGCCTACCTGTGGAATGTACATGCTGTGATTCTAAGAGGCCAGTCAAGCTACGTCCACTGATGCAATAGCAGCACAGTTGGAGAAAGGAGGCAACCAACTGCATTCAGATAAGATGAGAAGTTTGTTCTATTGGAAGGAATACATACCTAGTGCTTTAAACTTAGTCAAATGATTGTGGCTGTGGAGGTCACAGCCCTTAGGAGAAGATGGATTTACTAATGACGTTTTGCTAAACCTGTAATTCTAATGGAGGAGAAAGAAAAGGAAGAAACAGTAATCCAACTATTGGGGAAATAAACAAAATTACAGGAGCTGTAAACATTTCTCAGTAATAATCTTTAATGGAAATCTCTCAATTTACCAATAAAGATCATGGAGTAGCAGAATGGATTAAAGAAAAAGTTCTAATTGTTGTCCCCAAGACACATATCTCATATGAAAAAGCAGCTGTATAGATGAGGTGATGCCACCCATTGCCTCTTTGAGGTAGGTTAGATGCTAACTGGCTTGGGAAAATGGAAGGAAATGAAATGACAGTGCATTCAAATCCAAAATAAATAAATAAATAAATAAATGTTTTCTCTCATATGTGGATGTTAGCTTTGAGTCTTCAGATGTGTGTCTCTTGCCTGTTAGAGACTGAATGTAGCCATGTATCCCCCTCTACAGTTGCTTCAGGTTACAGATTTTACCTGTTTCCATTCTTATTCCAGAAACTTCTTACTTTACTCTCCTCAGGATTCATCAGTTCAATTCCTTTTGTCATATAAGGTAACTTTTGTGGGAGTGACCTTATTTCCAGGTTCCACTCGTACATAGGGAAGATGCTATACAGAGCACGTATACAACAGGACAGAATTCTTTGAACCCTCCTTCGAATTCTGCCTATCACAATGCATATGTTTCTTAGCTTCCCTTAAAATCCATAAGATTTTTCATGTCATGAATCAGAACTGAATTAATGAAACAACTGATTGAAATGAATTTTCTCTGCTTTAAGTGTCTCTCGTTTATATCAGTTTATATTGAGATATTCTGGCACAAATTGTAATTAAGCATAGATCTCCATAAAGAAAAGATAGTTTGTAACAATGATTTGTCAATATAGCTGACACTTTTAGGAAGTGAAATATATATAAAGCCAGTATAATGACTTAATTCTGTCTCCAAGATCGCCTATTCACCAAGTATTTATAGGTTAACAACCCTTGTGTGAACTGAACAACCTATGAGATTTTTATGGAGTACAAAGGTAGACATCATCTTTTTACTCAAGAAGCTCATGACATAGTGTTGGAGAAAGCTATAAAACACACAAGAGATTATTATACCAAGACAGGATAGTCTTCAGCTAACCTGAGTGATGCAGAAATCCCATGTAGAAACTTGAGAGTTAGAGATGAAGATTGGCTGAAATAAGAACAGGAGTCGGGTCGGTTCTGAAAGTGTGACAGTATGCTCACTCCTAATATTGAGTCAGAAGAGGTTAAAATTCATCTGTTATAAAAGACTAAAAGGCTTGGATCTGTGATAGGGACCATGAAAGCCACATTTGGGGAGCCTGAATGTGAAGAGTAGCTACCACATAGATGGAGATGGTGATGGAGATCATCTAGAAAGCTGAGGTGATGAAGGCTTGAACCACGTGCCAGTATTAGGAATAAAAAGGAAGACTCCCTAAAACACATATTAAGTAGAAATAGGAACTGATCCAGGGTTTGACTTAATAAGGGGATAGAAACAGAGTTGAAATCTATACATTTTTAACAAAGTTGAAATCTATAGTTTTTAATTTAGGGGGCTGTAGTAAAGATTGACAGATGCACATCAAAATTCAATACCATTTCCTTTCTGGGAAAACAACTGGAAGATATTTTTCTTAATAGAAATTGCATGTAGCCAAGACACTGGGACCTAGTGCCCAGCTTCCAACCTGTGTGCCATGACCCTATATGGATGGGATCATGTAATGAAGCCGAGTTTCAAAAAAAAAATTGGCAATAGTAGAAGGTTTATGGATGCACCGTAATCATAAGTTAATTGAAATTCAAGCACATAATGACCCCAAGATCTTTCTTGGAGCACTCATCAGTGCTACATCCTGAGATTTCACTGAAGACTTGGGTCCAAATATGCATGTGTGCATTGCACTGGGGTGTCATCATATTACAGCAATATAAGCTTCCTGAAATATATTGGCTCAGGTAGGAGACAATTACATGTTAAGAATTGCAGTGTTTTGTTTTGTTTTAACTGTACATACAAAGTTTTCTGCTTTCTAAGAAACAGAGTGACTAATTACAGAAAACAAAGATTGTTTAATACTCTTTACTGTCATTCCTCAGCATATAAAGAACAAATTACTATAGCTTAGGATTGCATCATGTTCGAAGGTTTGATTTTTAAAATATCTCTGTTTGGGTTACTGACTTGAACTTCATAAAAGTCATTAAATGGATTTTGGTTAGGGAGAAGGAAAAATCCAACAATTTCTGAATGGCTTTAAATTTCTGTCATTGTGTAATATGTATTTATGAGAAGCAGCACTAATAATTATAAAAATCAAAATTTGATCAACTCTGAAAAATGCAGAAGACATGCTATATCCTGCAATAACAACTCTTCAGCCAATATTTAATGTTTTATGTAAAACTAGCTAAGCATATTCATCTCATTAGTATAGTATTAGCTACTTTTCTATTGCTGGGGTAAAACATCACAACCAAGGCAACATAAAGGAACACATTTAACTGGGCTTACAGTTTCAGGGCGTTAGAGTTTATTATCATAGAAGTTTATTTATCAAAGAAAAGACATGGCTGCAAGAGAAGCTGAGAGCTCACATCTTGATCTACGAACATAAGACAGAGAAAGCGCCCTGGAAATGTTAAGAGTCTTTTGAAAACTAGAAGCCTGCCCCAAGTAACACGCCTCCTCCAACAAGGACAAAACTCCTTAACCTTTCCAAACAGTTCCACTAATGGTTGACCAAGAGACACTATGACCATGTCAATTCCTATAATAGAAAGCATTTAATTGGAGCTTGCTTACAGTTTCAGAGGCTTAGTCCATTATCATCATGGCAGTGAGCATGGTGGCATGCAGGCAAACATAGTGCTGGAGAAATAGCTAAGAATTTTAAATCCTGTCTTCAGGCAGTTGGAAGATTAAAGCTGCTAGGCCTCACTTCAGCTTTTGAATTCTCAGAGCCCTCCCTGAGTAACACATTTCCACCTACTCCAAAAAGGCCACACAGCCCAATACTTCTTAAATAGTGTCACCTGGTCATGACTAAGCATCTAATATATGAGCCTATGGGGGTCATTCTAATTTAAGCCTCCACACCAAGTATTCAAATATATGAACTTATGAGGGCCATTTTTACTCAAACCACCTCGGGTATGCAAATTTTCTTTTCTCATTAAGTGGTAGTAAATATATCTAACAAATAATTTTCTTCAGTTCCTTTATAATTTATTATCAGTGATGTTTTGACCTGTATGTCTATTTATAAACCAGTCTATCCAAGGTCTATGAAAATAACTTAGATGAAAAGGGAGTATAAGAAGAAAAGGGTATTGAATGCCTGATTTAGCCAAGAGGGTACACAGAGAAGATGCACACTCTCAGGCCTGGACCAAGAACCTCCTGCATGCACATTCCATCCTCTTTCCACTTTACACGTCTTCAGTTTGGAAGCAATGCTCAAATCCCCAAAGTGACATCCATAAGAAAGGCCACAGTGCATCTGCCTCCTACTCTATGCTATTATGAGAAAAAAAAACTAACTTCCACCACACATGAATCATTTATATATTGTCTCCTTATTTTAGGAACCAGACTACCTTTCCATAGGTTTAGAAAATAGTGGCCCTACCACTGGAAATACTGATATAGAAAGAGAATGTTCATTTGAGGGTTGTTGAGAGCATTAAGTGTAATAGGTCGCTGGTGTCATGGTAAATCAAAGCATAAAGAGAGAACTCGGGAAGAAACAGATTGGTTCTTTGCAAATTAGTTTGCTAACTATGGAACAGGGAAATTCTCAGATCGATAGGATATAAGAACAGAGTTGAGGACTTGGTCTCAAATACAGGCTTGTGTTAAGTACTGGGAAAAAGAAGGAAAGCTAGTGAGGAACTGAGAGGAGATTCTGGTGCACAGAAAAGGAACAAAGTTCAAATATAAAATACCATTAATTCTTAGAGCATCTTCCACTGGTCCACACAGAGAAATTCAAGGTGCCAGCAGCCTCCCTGACCTAGGGACATACTACAGTATAAGGAGACACTACTGCTGTCTTCCTTAACTCCTTCATATTCCTTTACCACTCAGAAACACACAAATGAGATTGGACAGAAAACAGAGAACATCATCATTTTATTTTATTTAAAAAATGGGTTTATCCACACTTGTATCTTTCATTTGTTTTACGTTGGTGCCAGAATATCTTTTCTTATACAGCACAATGTGATTAACCGGTTGTTATTCACTGTTGTCTGTGGACTTTCTAACAGCGCTTGGTTGGGTTTTATTTCTACAAATCTAACTTTCATTGGCATTGTGTGAGCAAAATTTCAGAGGCAGCCCCACATGCTGGGAGAATTATCTCCAAGCAATGCAATAACGAGTATGACTTAGTTCTAGGTTTAGGAAACAGATCCGTGATTTTGTTGCTGTTTTTGGTAGTTATGTTGGGGTAGTACTTACCTGAAGGGGAGATAAGAGGACACAAAAACAAAATTATCTTTAAACTCAATGTCAATAGTACAGATGTTTTAAAGCATAATTCTGGGAGAAGAATGTGATTATTTTTATGTATACATAACAGGAGATGTTGTTCATAGTTCAGAAAAAAAAATCTCAATCAAGGACATCCAGAGTCTAGAGGGGGAGCAGGAATTAGAGGCCCCTGGGCAGTGAGGAGAAAACCTGGCCTGCACATTAGCAGTGTATGTTGAGCTTGCTTGATCTTCCAGCTCATGTCCCACCAGAACTCACTCCAGGAGTTTAGCATGATATTACCTGGTGCTATGTTCATTTTTTGTTGTAACAGAGTATCTAACACAAGCAATTTAAGGGAGGAAAGGTTATTTGTGTTTCTTTGATGGTCCAGTCTACATTGGCAAAGAAAGCATGATGATGAGAATTTGAACCAGGTGGCCACGTTGCACCTGCAGTAAACAAGCTTTACTGATGACTTCCTCTACCTTACTCAGTTTGAGCACCCAGGCCACTTAATGGTGATGTTCACATTAGACCAGTGTCTTCCCACTGTGGTTAAAACTCTGAAAACACTCTCACAGGCATGCCTGGAGGTTTGCTTCCTAGGTAATCCTAAATTCTGTCATATCGATAACCAAACTCTACCATCAGAACCTGGGGAGATGACTTACCTAGTGGGAAAGACTGCTTGCTCTGAAAGCATGAGGACCTGTGGTCAAATCCCCAGGCTTCACATAAAAGCCAGACATAGATACATGTACTTGTATCCTTGCTTTGAGAGACAGAGGCAAATTCTGAGAGATCAGTGACCAACCAGCCTAACTGAAATAGCAAGCTTCTGGTCATCAGGAGACTTGCATCAAGGCAATACACAGTCAGTGGTAAAGGAAAACACCCCACGTCCCATTCTGGTGACCACATGTACATGCAGAGGTGATACACTCATACTCTCAAGTGTACACAACACATACACACCACATGCACACACAAAAGTAAAATGAACCATCACATGTTGGCAGGCACACAACCTGCCAAAAGGAGTGGTTTATTCAAAGCCTGTATATATATACAGGCTTCCAAAATAAGGGACCGTAGTCTCAATCAGTCCAGTCAAAAGAATAACCCCCAAAAAGCAAATAATTCAAATAAGTGATTGATGGATAGGACATTGACATATAGGAAAACTGCCTGTTCTCTTTATCATACAAATAATCACCTTTCCCTTCTCCCCTATTTTATACTTTGTAATTTGCCCCCAACTTTCAGTTAGATGAAACACCAATAGTGGAAATGACTCAATGATCTTTTTTAATTTCCTAAGCACTTTCAACCTCTATAGACCCTACTTTAATGCAAATGAAACTTGAGTAGATTGTACATTACCTACTGAAAAATAGTTTCAATTAGAAATTTAATTACACTGTCTTGAGGAAATGGAAACGACAGTTTCTTTGAATTTTATACATTATAGAAACCTCCAAAGTGCTATAAATCTGCTAATTGATTTCTGTACCTGCTATGTTTGATTAGGTGTATTTTATTGTCTTCTTGGTTTTAATTAACCCTGGGCTTGTCAAAATGCTTCCAACGACAAAGGATATATGATGAAGTGTGATAAACTCTATTAACACAGGCTGACTTTTGTCAGTAATTGCTCTCATGCACAAGAGTTATTAGAAATTAGCCCACAGGAAAAAAAAGAGAAGCAGTACTTTTGGTAACAATATTTATGACCACCATAAATCTGAGAATCAGCCCCTATGTGCAGATGATAAGCAAGTGTGAGTGACCATAGGGCCTTATAGAAGATCAGTCACTCAGTAGATGTCATATAAATGTTAACAGTGGCAAAACAGTAAGAATTATGAAGTCTGGATGATAAGAGCAGAAATTATGACAATATCTCTGACTGTTCACATTAAGGAAATAGACCCAGAAAGTGGAACATAAGTAGGAAAGCCAAATTGTTATCATTGAGGCTGACCCCAAGAGATCTTCAATAGGTGCTCATGCAATCCACACAAGACCAAGCAATTCAACAAATCCATCAGTTTCCTGGATGATGAGGATAATTTTTCATACTAAAATCATTCTGACCATTAATGTCCTATCAAGGTGCCAATATAGATCTTTCTATTGAAAAAAAAAAAACGGAAGGAAACATTTATATTCTTCCATCTACTGCTCTAGATAGAAAAGAGGGAAAAAGCCTTCATCATTTTCATCATTTTCTGTCATTGCAGTTGACTTGTGTTCTCCTTATAGCCCAGCACCAGCAATGTTTTATGGGTTTTTAATCTTGAAAATCTCAACAGAAGCATGCCTCCAGAAAAAAATCACCATGAGAAACTTCTCTTCTGAAACATCATGTCAAAACCCAAAACATCTAAATGTGTGACATAATGTATTACAATCAGGTGACTTTGCCTAATCAATTTAGACAAATCCCTATAATACCCGGGCCTTGAAAGTAGTCTCTGGGTTGAAAATCCACACTATTTGGTATTATGAGGTTGGTGGTAATCTGGAGATGAGTGATCATAAGTGCCACTATATTAAAAGATAAGCAAGGAAACTGCAGAATCTTCTTTGTAACAGATACAGAAGAATAAACTTTCTGGGTACCTGAGGAGAAGGGAATTAGGGAAAGTATTGGAAATTCAAAAAGAAATAGTCCCCACACTCAGGAGGCTGAAATGGTAGGGCCTTGTCTTTGAGGCTTGGACTACATAGCAAAACTCACTCTATGAATAGTTATAACAAGAAAAATACACTCAATGATAGGCAGATGAGTTGAGTTTCTGAATGAAAAAAGGTGGTTTGGTAAGTTCCTATCAATTTGATAGATGGTATTGTATGTTCTGCATGCCAAATTCAGAGTGGCTGTACCCCACAAATCCCCCAAAATGAGATTTGTCTTCCAGATGAGTAAATAATATACAATAAAAAGAGAACAGACACCAACAACTCCTGGAAAGCTGCCATGCCCTGTGGCATCTCAGTTTAAAGAGCACCAGCCTTTGAAGCTGAAGTGGAGGTTAGGTGTCCTATTGTCCTATTGGGATAGACATTACTATCTCGTTCCCATTACCAATACTGCCTCCATACATGAAAGTACCTTTCCATCACCAGCACTGACGCCATCCATAGAAATTCATCTCCATCACTGACATACATGGATCTGACATACATTCATCTCCATCTTTTCCTGTTTGTATTTCTTTCATTTCCTTGTCTTACTGTTCTAAGACTTCAAGCACTATAATGAAAAGAAGTGGAGAGAGTTGGCACCCTGGCCTTATTCCTGATTTTAGGAAAAAATGTGTTGAGGATTCATTCCATTTAATGATGCTGGCAATCTGGAGATGAAAAGAACAATCAAACTAAAAGTTGGTTCTTTGGAAAAAAAAGAAAGAAAGGAAGGAAGGAAGAAAGAAAGAAAGAAAGGAAGGAAGGAAGGAAGAAAAAGCAAATAAGACTGGCAAACCTCTAGCTTAAAAAAAAAAAAAAAAAAAAAAAAGATACCCAACTGATACACAACAGCAGACATATCCAAAAAAAGTGTAGGAAATGTGCAAGAGCAAAGAACAACATAGTGTCGCATATTATATCCTTGTCATTTTGATATACTTCCTTCCTTTGACATTTATTATTGTACAAGGTCTTAGTTGGGAATCTTTTTGTCTTCTCAAAATAAGTAAGCAGACACTAGTCTCCACATTATCTATCCCTTATCAGATTTTTAAAAAAGATTTATTTTGTTTTTAGTGTGTGTGTGTGTGTGTGTGTGTGTGTGTGTGTGTGCCTAAAGAGGCTAGAAGAGGACACCGGATCACTTGGAGCAGGAGCTACAAGCAGTTGTGAGCTGCTCAACATGGGTGCTAGGAACCAAATTCCTCTGCTTAGAAAGAGCAGCAAGCACTCTCAACCGCTGAGCCATGTCTCCAACCACTCCTTATCCGTTTGAAAAACCAGGTTTATCATACGGTAAATCTGAATATTTTATGAAGTTGTTTATGCTCTGCCACTGATCTGTTTGCTTATTTATGAGCTGGCAAAAATATTCATTTTTGAGAAAATATTTTCTAAAGGATTCCAATGTACTGGCTGAGGGAACTTACTACAAAACACAGAGGACAGATTATTGGTTATCGGTATTATTAAACACACTTCAGATTTTTGAAGTCAGATGGTCTTGTCCACCAGAGAAATGGTGTGTAGATGCCTGTAAGAAAGTGGATTCCTTCACTGTTAGCATGCCCACCACCTGCCTTTTGTTTTGAAACTGTTATTAAATGCAAGAAGTTGATCTTCACAGAAAGCTCTATTCTTCCGTGTTCACTGACCTAATTTGGAGCCCAGCAAGTTGTTGTTCAGCTTCAAAAAAAAAAAAACCTGGTGACTCAAGAGGGTTTTAAAATACTGGTGCCAGGTGCTCCATCCCAGCAAAGGCACAGCTCAGCGTTTCCAGGCTATTCCAGCCCTTCCCTAGGCTGAAGCTAGCAGTTCTGTCAGTCTGTCCCCAAGGTAGCTAGAAATCCCACCAGGAAAGGGAAGAGACTTGCTAATTTAATTTCAATTTGCTTTAGAGTGCATATACAGACATTTTAGTAAGCACCCGTGAGAACTCAGCTGTTAACCTAGTAACTATTTCATCATTCAAATATATTTGGACATCATCTTTTCCTGTTTCCAAGGAGATAGAGGTGTACCCCACACAGAAAAAATGCTCATATATAAGAAAGACTCCCATTTATAAATACAATTAGAACCATTTCTGTTTTGACAAAGGATTCCAAGTTTCTTCTGAAAGAGGACAGGTGAAATTTAAAAAGTTTAAAACTGGACCAAGTTAGAGAGGTTTTGCTTTTTTTGTCAGTACTGGAAACCAGACCCGGTGCCTTGAGTACATTAGGCAAGTGCACCACTACCAAGCCACACGGCCATCCCAGAGCTATCTAAAAGCAGAGAACACTGCACCTCTTTCCTGGTTGGCACTGAAAAATATATCCCCAGTTTATTCTACCATTCTGGTCATTTCATGACCCCATTCACACACCTTGAAGGAAAAGTTGGATTAGCTGCCAACCATTTTTAGTGGGAGTGGGAAAGGGATTGGCAGTGTCCTTTGGGCCAGAGTCCAGTTATAAAGGGCGAGTGTATAGGGTTCTACCCTTATGTCTCAGGTGAACCAGGAGCTTAGTCTTTCGAGAAGTGATAGAAATCAGTGCTTGTTTTAAATCACTGCTATGCACAATGTTCTGGGAACCCGTTCTTCAGAATCTCAGCTGATTCAGAGAAAAATAATTTGACAAAGTAAAATGATTGAATGTTCTTTATAATATCTAATTAGGGGATGGTGAATCCTATTACAAGTTATAGTCAGATATTGGTGTGAACATGACAGTAAAGAACTCAATTTGTGTATGTTCTCAGCACTGGTCCTTTGATATTGGCATGCTCCTCCCTGGCATGCTCATCCCTGGGGAGATTATTTTCCCACTCTCAGCATTCCGTGGTTGTCTAGAGTTCTTTGTCTAGGATTGAGTCCTTGTGAGCTTTTTTCTCTGCCCACATTAGCTTGTCTGTTGGTGTTGTCCCTGTATACACACACACACACACACACAAACACACACACACACACCAATAATAAGGACAACAACAATTAAAGGAAAAGAGATCCTGAATTTGAAAGAGAGCAAGAGCAAGAGAAAAAAGAAGGGGAAATGATGTAATTATTATACATATTAGATGAAAAACCAGAAGAGGTTTGCAGTCTCATGGGACATATAGATGAACTTCTGTAAAGGTAAGCTCTTTATTTTAAACCAAAACAAAATCACATCAATTAAAATAATTGAAAACTTTCAGTGTGGTAATCCAAACACAAAAGATAAACTCTAGAGCCTGATTTTCCTATGTGTAGCCATGAACAAGATATTTAAGTCCTCCAATCTTCCAACAATATGGTACTTACCTTGAAAAACTGTTATGACAATTTACAGGAGATACTTTAAGGAGATGTTTGTTTTTAATTGTTTCTAAGGAAATAGAAGTCATTTGGTAGCACATATTGTTAATATATATAATACACTAATGCACTTTTAAACCAAAAGAAAAAAATTAACATTATTCATGGAGACCATTGACTCAAGAATAAATGCCAAAAATCATCCTAACTTCAATTACATGAACAAAAAACAGAATGAGACTAATTTCTTGACCACCAACTTTATGATTTATTCATAATTAATAATTAATTAACCATATAAAGACAGTGGGGAGATGAGCTATCTTAGACTACATGTTAGAAAATGTCAACATTTATTGAAGGCCTTCAAAATGTCGGTATGGACTCTGGCCCAGTAATTATACTTAAAGTTTTAAGAAGCTCATTAAGCTATAGTTTTCTGTAAAACACTTATAAAGGAAAAAAATCTTTATAAATAATTCTGATGTTGAAAAACAGGTAGACTTGTGTTATAGCAATAGTTTGACTTATCATAAAGTTACAAAGAATATTTATCAATAATTCTTTAAATACTTTGACTATGATCAAATCATTAAGGAAGAAACAAAATTGTGATTGATAGAATCTCTACTATGTGAAAATACATATGTATCAGTAAGTTAGTTTTGTGTAACAAAGAATTGCTCAAAACTTATTAGCTTAAAACAGCCATTTATTAATTGCATATTTCTACAGGCAAAGCTAGGTCGAGCTTAACCAGGCAAGGTTTCTCATTTGAATGCATACAGAAAGGTTTGCAATGGTTAGAGACAGCTTTTGGCTGTCGTAACTTACCTCCATTCCACTTGGTCTTTAGTTCTGCATCAGACAAGCCCAGTGTTCCTTTTTATGTTATATCAGAAGAGAGAGAAAGACGGTTGGCTAAGAGGCTCAAAACTGCCACCCTATCACTTATACTATTCTGTTTTCCAAATTGATTCACGATGCCAATTCACACTAAGTGGAAGGAAAATAAAAGCTCACTTCTTAATGACAGAGGACCCACAATAATACTGTAAGTAGTAAGAAAATTGAGTAATGGTTATGATCAACCCATCCATAGTGTACTACATAGAAAAAAAAAGTTTGGGAAGCATTAAAGTATTTATACTGCATTGGTAGGATTATTGGTGATTTTTAGCATGTTACATTTTTCTTTTTTTTTTTTTTTTTTTTTTTTTTGCTTCACCTACAAAAAGCAAGCTTTCCTTTTATTATCAGTTCAAAATAAGATATTTTAGAATTCATATCTGCTGTACATACACCTGGTGATACAGACATACCAAAGTAGGTTGGAACCACAGAGGAAGCAACTTTGATACAGCCTGGGCTGGAAGAGAGGAAGCTAGAACGAGTGATGTTTGATCTGGGTGATGAAAGATGCATAGAGAGAACATTGCTAAGCTAGGGAAGATAAGGACTTTCTAGGAAGAACAAGGATGTAGGAGACAATACGGTTTTCCAGTAAAATCAAAGGACACAAATAATAGTAAAGAAACAATCCAGAGGGAGGCTGCATGAGACTGCAGAATAGGTTGAGCAGAGAAACCCCATGCATTTTTAGGAAGAATTCCAAAAGGATGCAGGGAGTGGGAACTTTAGTTTAACTGACTGGGAGTGAGTACAAAAATTTGAACCCAAATCTGGGGAAACTGCTCAGTCCATAAAGTCCTTGCTGTGCAAGTCTGAGGACCTGAGTTCAATCCCCAGGCCCACATAAAAAGCTATGTGTAGTGATTTGTACTTGTCATCCATGCCGTGGGGAGACAGAGACAGGTAGACCCCTGGGGCTCACTGGCCAGCCAGCCTAGTGTTATCCACTATCCTCGATTCCCATTGACATACCTTGTCTCAGATGGCTCCTGAGGAGTAATGTGTAAGGTTGATTTCTGGCTTCCACGTGTACCACACACTCAAGTGCATCCCCTCGCACGTTCAACATGCTCATATGCAAACACCCGCACATACACATACACACACACACACACACACACACACACACACACACACGAGTCCCCCCCCCCACACACACACAGTCCCACATAATCCCTTACTAACTAAGAACTGGATAATTTTGGAGGGACTCTCTTTCATTTTGTTCTAACAATACTGTTAGGATCAAGAGGACACTGGCACCAGAGGTGAACTGGCTTTTAGCTGAGGCTAAAAATTCCCAGAAAATTAAGGCACCATAATAAAAGGCTGGCAGTCTGGTTTCTCTGCTACCCCAGTATTTCCTTTGCTGTTTCAACACCTAGAGAAGCCAGGCAAGTGTTGTGCTACAGGAGACTTTCAGAGCGGGATTGGTCAGCTCCTGGTAATAAAACTGGGGTTATAAAATAGCAATACAGCTGTCACAGTCGTAGAGACTCTTCCCTGTGTTATGTGTTTTCCAGTGAGGTGCTTAATTAAACTGAATGTCTAGATATGTAAATTCCTAGATTCTATCAATCAGCTTGTTTCTGACTTATCAAAGATCCCCATTGTCCCAAGTCTATTCTGGTGTAGAACATGGTTTGTGGATCCTAACTAAAGGAAGGTAACCAATTCTGAATTGAGTTCACAGCTTCATCTGAACGAGACTATATCAAAAAGCACCAAGTCACAGCCATCTACCATACGGATGGAGATGGGAAGGAAAGAGATGGAGGGTGGGAATCCAGTCACCAGCTTAGGGGTTAGGGTTGTCCTCTATCTGTGTTTCCTAGTGCTCTTCCTTAAGAGGCTTCTACCCCTTCATATTTATGTTGAGTGGGAAAGCAATTGGCATTTAGGAAGAGCTGTGTGAATCTGCACTTCCCCCTTCCCCAACTGTCTGTGGCTTTATATAATTATGAGCAGAGAAAACTGAAATAGTATGAAAGATGTGTGTGTCATCCCAAAATCAAATTCCACTGGATGTCTGTGCTTCATCTATCTGATATTATTTTAAGCCTAATATGGGATTATAGAGTCCTTCCTTCCTTTTGTTGTATTTTATTTTGTTGTTGTTTGAGACAAAGCCTAATGTAGCTGGCCTCAAACTTAGTATATAGCCAAGGTTGGTTGGCTGTAAACTCCTGATTATCGTGCCTCCACTTTCCAAGCGCAGGGATTGCAGGTGTGTGTCACATGGCCAGGGAATGAAACCTGTCTTTAGACACAGTGTAAGATGATGCCCAGGCAAAGAAGGTGAAGGGATTTGCCTGCAGCAAACAGAATTATGTCAGAAAAAAGACAGAATCTGAGCTCTCCTGAGCCCCAGCTGGAGTCTCATCCCTCACAAGCCCCAGCATGCTTAGGGTTGGGAAGTCACTAGATGAATGTCATTATCTTCTCAGTGGTTCCATGGAATTGTATGTAGTATACCCAGAGAGGAATAAGATGACTTAATTTGCTAATTAACACACTTGGGCTGTCAGCAGCTACCCAGTCCAAATGTGTTATATAAAAAAATAACTTATAAAAATTAAAGCTTACTGTCAAGGACATGACCTTGAAAGAACTCCTGATATATCTACTAGAGTGACCATAAAAACAGAATTTGGAAACTCACCTTCAACACCTTCTCATTAAGGAGTCAGTAAACTTGGAGAGGCCAAAAGCAATGGTAGAGGCAGATGGATTTCTCTTCATCTGTCTAGTCCTGTCTAATCTTAGCCACCTGCTCACACATCACACATCACATGCTCCCCTATTACTGCTTCAGACGATGCTTCTGTGAATCAGAAGCATCAGTAATCAGGGACCCAGGTCCCTGTTCTATGTGAAGATCTTCCTGAGAACCCATCAGAAACTGTTCATTGTGTGTTAGCTTTCCTCTCTGAGTGTGTTCCAACAGCACCCCTCAGGACATCTCTTTCTTCCAGTTCATTCGGCCAAATGTGTGCTAATTACTTCCCACCCTAGGAAGAGTCTCTGTTTGTCTGTTTGATGCCACAACTCTGCCTTGCTGGACTGCTTCCATGCTCAGGCGACAGCAGGGCATTTAGCCATTCTTTCCAATCTTATTGGAATTGGATTGGAAAATAAATTCCTCACACAGCATTGAAACATTGATTTCCTCTCTCCAGTTTTCTTTCTTCCACAAATCATTCCCAAGCGCCTATTATGTGTCAGGCATCAGATTTGGCTCCAGAAATAAAAGGCAAAACCAAAGATTTGGCTCCTGTGGAAATTTCTTACTCATTCAGCAGTTCCAAAAAGTGTAGGATATGGGAGGTATAGAAAATAGCATGTGATGATGTCATCTGTGATCAGCATAAATTAGCATAGAGAAAGCTTCTGGAGAAACAATACTTAAGCTACAGAGTGGTGAGCAGGCTTAAAAGAAAAGTGGGTGTTGGTTGTGTGTGTGTGCATGTTGTGTGCTTATATATATATATATGTATATATATATATATGCATATTTTGTGTATGTATATGGTGTGTTTATTGAATGTGTGATTATATCTGTATAAGTTTGTATATGTGTTTGTGATATATAAATGTGTAAATAGTGTGTGTATGTATGTAAGCATACATGTATATGCATTTGCTAAGTGTGTATGTATGTATAGTATGTGAAAGTGTACATATATTTGTGTGTGTGTATAAGTATGTGGTGTGGTATATGCGTGTGTGTGTGTGTGTGTGTGTTCATCTATGTGAATGTGTATATGTAAATATGTATGTGTGTGGTGGTTTGGATAGGAATGACCCCCATAGAGTCATGTGTTTGAATGTTCAGCCCATAGAGGACAGCACTATTAGGACGTGTGGCCTTGTTGGAGGAAGTGTGTTACTGTGGGTTTTGAGGTCGTATATGCTCAAGCCATGCCCAGTGGGATACATAGTCTCCTTCTGTTGCCTGTGGATCAAGATGCAGAACTCTCAGTTCCATCTCCAGCACCATGTGTGCCTGTACATCTTGTTTTGCCATATGATAAGGGATCAAAATTCTGAAATTGTAAGCCAGGCCCAATTAAATGTTTTCCTTTATAAAAGTTGCTGTGGTCATGGTGTCTCTTCATAGCAATAAAACCCAAGACAATGTGTGTGTGTGTGTGTGTGTGTGTGTGTGTGTGTGTGTGTGTGTAGAGCTGAAACAACATATACAAAGCCCTAAATATTTGTGGAATTGTCCATAGTGTAAAGGCATCTTCAATTGATTCACAAACACACTGGGGTGCCTGCTTTATGCCAGGATTTCTCTGGAGTCTGGGGACAGAGATGGGAATATGACACACATGAAGGGAGCTTAGTTCTAGTGGAGAAAGATGACAGAAAACAGGGGCACTAAGGTAATCTAAGGTGTGTAGGTACAACACATCAATGGAAGGAAAACTGAGTGTGGAATCCCAGCAGGGCTGCTCAGCAGATCTGGTCAAGGAGCTTGTTTCTGAGGTTACATGTTCTGAGGTCTATGAGTGAGGAGCAACAGCTGTGTGAATATTTGGGGGAGCATGGATATCACAGCTTTTAAAATCAGGCTGCAGCCCCAGTGGAGACTTCAGGTAGGTGTGTTGTGGCTTGTTTTGTTGTAAAAGTGAATGTTCCCGTTTTGTTACAAGATAGAGTGTACTGAGTGGATCTAAGTCACAGGAAAGAGACTGGTTCTGGAAACACTTGGAAAGCAGTATCAACGGGATTGTTTCTTGAAATATTGGGGGGACAAGAAAGAGTGGGAACAGTGTGCCTTGCACACTAGGTGGCGGTTGTTATCACTGTCAAAGCGGTGAGCAATTTCTTGGATGTGTGGGTTAGAGATGTCAACAGTTTATCAAGTGGTACTTCTACAAAAAAGCCACTGATGGAAGTCTGAATCTCAAGAGAGGTCTGGTTTGGGCATTAACACTGGGGAGTTCTCTGTACCAGTAACTAAAGCCTGGGGAAAGTGACTCATATAAACAGAGCCTTGGATACAGCTGGCTGTGGTTACTGGGGCAATGACAGTTTCCTGTGCCGGATTTTGTCCCCTAGACATCCTCTAAGCTCCCCTGCCATGCATGCAGACTTTCATCCTGCAAAAGTTATTGACTACAGCATGAGTATGCTCTCTGTTAGGCAGAGTAAAATGCACACACAAACTTTTTGATGTGTTCTGTGTAAGAACCAAAGAAGTGAAGGATGTCAGAGAAGCCAAAGATGGGGGGGGGGAGTGTTTCCCTCCCACGGCAGTTAGATGATAGTGTCATAGTGATAGGTATTGACCAGACACTGGGGAGCAAACTGTGAATGAGCTTTCTTTCCATCCACCCCTAGCCCACCAGCAAAATCTATTCTATGTTCCCTTCTCAGGGAGATCCATGAGTTCCCCCACTTCTTTGAGCCCCCTTGTTACTTAGCCTCCCTGGGTCTGTGGGTTGTAACATGATTATCATTTACTTAACAGACAATATCCACTTGTGAGTACATTCCAGGTATGTCTTTCTGAGTGTGGGTTACCTCATTCAGGATGATTTTTTTCTAGTTCCATCAATTTGCCTGCAAATTTCATGATGTTATTGTTTTTGATGGCTGAGTAATACTCCATTGTGTAAATCTACCACATTTTCTTTATTCATTCTTCAATTGAGAAATATCTAGGTTGTTTCCAGTCTCTAGACATTATTGTGAATAGAGCAGCAACGAACATGGTTGATGAAGTGTCCTTGTGATAGGATGGAGTATCCTTTGGGTTATGGTATAGCTTGGTCTTGAGGTAGATCAATTCCCAATTTTCTGAAGAATCACCATATTGATTTGTTTTCAAATATGATTATGCATTTTTACTGTTTTTAAACTTGTATATTTGAAAATGTCCCTTTTTTTTCTAGTGTCATTTTCTAGTCCTTGTTATTTCTATTAGGTGCCATCATGATTCTTTGTTCCATTTTGTACTTTGTGACTTTGGCTCTGTTGCTCATTTTTCTTACAAGATATAATAACCTGAATTTAAAAGTTTATGTCATTGTATAGAATAACACAACCTTCCAGTTACTTAAGAAACCATCATCTGGAACCAATTAAATTCCTCATTGAAGATGAATTTTACTACAAGTGTAGTACCATTTATCTGCAAACCTATCACTTATACCTGTCAATTCAGTGTTTGGGCCACAAACCTGCCCCCTTTAGATACTCCACTGTGGGAAGCATGATTGACCCAAGGACCTTTCTGTCTTGACTTCATGACCACATTTTTACTGCAGTCCCTCTTTTTTACAGATAACTTTCTGGCTGTGTAAGGAGTAAGGTTTTCCGCCCGCCTCCGGTCCCATCCCGCCGACGCGCCAGCCCCAAATAACACACTGAGATTCTATATTTGATATAATGCTGTTGGCCAGTTACTTGTTTCTTATCAGCTAGCTCTGTCTTAAGTACTAACACATTTCTGTTAATCTAATATTTCCACGTGGTCTTCTTACCGGGGAAAGGGGCCAGCATCTGTCTCCCCAATCTCTCCATCTTGACTCCTCCTTACTAGTTCCTCTTTCCTCCTTGTCTCCTAGTCCCGCCTATCTTCCTTTCCTATTGGCCAACAGTGCTTTATTCATTAACCAGTAAGAGAAAAATATATACAGAATGGCATCTCCCATCATCTCCTCTTTTCTGTCTAAATAAAAAGAAGGGTTTTAACCTTAGCATAGCAAAATATATAACACAACTGTTCTCAAGTAGGAATCACAGTTAACAATATTTAGTCCATTAACATTTAGCAAGATTTGAAGAAAATATTCCATCATATATCCTATCTTTGTGTGTCTAAAGTCTATATGTAACTTATCTTTAATCCTTACTAAGGAAAACTATAATCATAACTATGTCTTCAACTCCTTCAAAGACCACAGAAGGATAGTATATAAACTCTAGAAATGACAGAGACAACTCACTGCCCAGTCAGCCACCCGAAGTTCTTCTGTAATCTTCCATCTTCAGCCCATAGGCCATAGTGTGTCTGGCAAACTCTTCAGCAAAGCAGGAAACTTTAAACTGTCTTCTTGTATTGGCAGTTTGTCAGTCACTTTTTTCTGTGTCCTGCAAACTGTCTGGCAGACTCTTCCATGAAGCAGGAACTCAGTAGCAATGTCCATCTTGTATCAGCAGTCACATTTCTGTGGGTCCTACATGTCCAGTTTATACAGCATAAAATCAAATAGTCTATACAAGAGCAGTATCTTGCCCAAATGGCTAGTCTTGCCATACTGGAAGAAAACTCCATATGTGTTTCTTTAATGTCCATCCTTTTTTTCTGACATAGGTGGTGTTGCCAGGAGCAGTTATGTCTTATTGTCAAGAAAAACCCTAAACCATTTTAAATGCCATATTCTGTAGGTCTTTGAAAGGTTTGAAGAATGCCAATTCATCTTAAATACATGTCTGTATATCTAGAAATCCTAACTAACTTAACTATAAGTTTTGACTATTATAGGTAGCTGTCTAAAATCTGTACTAAATTATATATTACATTTCTGAGTTATATAAACACAACATCTAAACAAGAGGAGAAATATACTTATCATAAAATTGACCTTAAATTGTATCAATAAATGAAAATCCATTCCAAAACAAAGTAATCAATAAATGAAAAACCATTCCAAAACAAAGTATTCATATCTATACCATAATCTCCTTTTTACCTTTAAAAAGAATTGGCTGTGATCATTAACCATTTATAACCAACCCCATTTAAATGAAAACAAACATTTATAAACAATATTTTGGAATCTGGGCGTCGTTCTTTCCAAACTACTTCCTGCTGGTAAAGGGTGCTGTCATGGGGGATTATAAGAAGATGCAGAAATCCTGGCTGTAAGTCTGCTTTGTTCAGCTGTTTTGAATGTAGGATCACCTGGTACTCTGTTTCAGGGATCTGGCTTGCTCAAACCACATTAGTCTGGAAGGAATCCACAGCTTTTCATTTTCTGTGGAAACAAAAATAGAAAGCCTTTTCCCCAGTAACTTGTCCTTAGACTTAAATTTTGGAGTCAAAGCATTTTTAAAATATATAAATTGAGCGGATCCAGTAGCATTTGTTTTAACATTTGTTGTTATTTCCTTAGCAGTCAAACGATACAAAGACAATAAAATACAGTACAGTGTCCAGATTTTTTCCATTTGTGGCTTTTTTATTATTCTGTTTCTTTTCTATTTTTTGAGACAGCGTTTTCTGTGTAACTCTTATTTGTCCTGGAACTCACTCTGCATACCAGGTTTACTTGGAATCACAGAGATCTGCTTGCCTCTGTCTCCCGAGTGCTGGGATTAAAGGTGTGTGCTACCACACCCAGCTGTTCTGTCTTTTTAAAACCATTTTATTTCTTTTCTCTCCCAAGCCTACATATATTTTAGAACACACTGTAAACCTTTAGTGGTTTTTCTTAATGTGAATCTGTCTTTATTGTAAATCTTTATCTTTTTCTGGCCACGAGTCTTTATCTGATAAACAACATTGCTAAAATGAAAGTCATACTTGTTTCTGCCGTGGTCTATCAAAGATGGCAGCGGCCATGTTACCGCCAGCACTGAGAGCTGTGGTCACCACCTTGGTCTATGAGGCAGCAAGCAGCATGTTGCTGGCTTGGAGATGTGGTCACTGCCATTGCCAGCTCTGATACACACCAATGAATTGTTAGCAGAGTTTCTTAAAAGCCATGCAGTTTTTTGCCGCTTATGCTGAGTCAGGAAACTTTTCTTAAAGGAGCCGTGAAAATATCTGCTTGTCTCTTGCAAAGTAGAGTCTAACATAGAAAAATGTTGCTACCAAGAAACCTTGCTTGTCTCTGTTCTTTTGTTTTTAAAATCCTTTTTTAAGCTTTTGTTAAATTTTAAGTGGAAGTTCTTATAAGCCACGTGGGCGCCATATGTAAGGAGTAAGGTTTTTCCAACAGCCAGGCCGGTCGTGCCAGCCCCAATTATTGCACTGAGACTCTAATTTGATATAATGCTGTTGGCCAGGTACTAGTTTCTTAATGGCTAGCTCTGTCTTAAGTATTAACCCATTTCTATGTATTTCCACGTGGTCTTATCTTACCGGGGAATACGGCAGGCGTCTTTTCTCCCCAGACTCTCCATCTTGACTCCTCCTTACTACTTCCTCTTTCCTCCTTGTCTCCTAGTCCCTCCTATCTTCCTTTCCTATTGGCCAACAGTGCTTTATTCATTAACCAGTATGATAAACATATATATATATATATATATATATATATATATATATATGTATATATATATATATATATAGGCATCTCCCATCATGGCTGTGTCTGAACACTATGAGAGTGCTAGTTTATATAGGCTAGTGTACACAGGGCACAGGACCCCTTCCATTGGGGTCATTAATCACACAATCTTCACTGTCATGAATAAAACATCCCCAACTTTTTTTGGTCTAAGTCTTCCTGCTTCCTCCTTGTGATTTGCCTTCCCTTCGTGAGTGTTGGATCTGTATTGTTCTGAATCTTTCCCTTACCTTCCACTGTTTTCTTTTTTTTTTTGTATCATTTCTTGTTTGCTTGTTTGTTTTTCCAGTTAGGGTTTCTTTGTGTAACCCTGGCTGTTCTGGAACTTGATCTGTAGACCAGGCTGGCCTCGAACTCACAGATCTGCTTGCCTCTGCCTCCCGAGTGCTGGAATCAAAGGTGTGTGCCACCACCACCTGGTCCACTGTTTTGTCTTTAAAGAATGCGAGATATATATATTTGGTAACATGTGAGGTTCTTCACTTAAAGACAAGACCTTGTTAAATTCTATTTTCATAAAAGGTATTAATCTTTCCAACCATCCCCAAAAGGCTCATGGATGATAGTTATGTCATAAGGAATCTAATAATTAAACAGTGATATATGTATGGGCAGATGTTTTAGGAGACTGGGCATACCTAAGACTGCATTAGACTTTTATCCCTTAACAGATGCTTGGGAGAAATCATTTAAGAAGAAACATCTATTTTGGCCATTGATCAGTGACTGGGTTGCTGCCCCTATGGGGAAACAGCAGGTACCCATTGTGCAGGACACAGTGGTTGAAGGCCTGAACCCTGCCTTGGCATCACACACCAGGATGGCCCTGTAGCTATTGCCCAGAAGAGCCTGGAGCCACTGATTTCTCCTATGAAGCTCAGAGCCATTTGTCTTCCCTAGGGAGAAGCATCTGTGCTCAGTGCCCAGTTCATTGCTAAGAGATCTGAACTGAGAAATAGAAATCCCTCCAGTTCCCCACAAATCCTAGGCTAATTCTTTCCGGATCCTGTGATGTAACACAACAATGGGTGTAACTAGTGTCATACACTTCTTATTCTCTGCAATTGTTAAGAAACAGTGCAACCACACATTTTATCTGTTACAAACATGACTCAGAATAATTCATAGTTTCCTTCATGAAACAAAGGTGGGGGTGGGTTCCTCTGGCCCCTCTGAAGTTCAAGTGCTGCAGCCATACACATTGGGGAACAGGATTTTCTCCTCGCCCAGGCCCTTTGAACCTGGAATAATCCCTCCCCACACTAATCCCTGTTACAGTGTAATACCAGCAGCAAATTTCAAAAATCTGGAGCAAGCCAAGTGCAGTCTAGTACATTTTTTAAAAATTCAAATTCATTACCATAAAAATGAGCCTCTGCTCTTTCACAGCCTGCAATTCTCCCTGACACTTAACTGATTGATCAGCGGACCTGTGCTTCCTAGCAGGAGAACGTTTGCATTCCTCTTTGATCTGATTTTCCCCCATTTAATAGACAATTATAGGCTCTTTAAATCCCAAGGGTTCAGAGACGGCAAATAATTACTAGTAGCAATTTTAGGATAAAGACAATCTAAATGAGTTCAGTTAAATTATGCAACACCAAATAGTAGCACTTTTTTATTATTATTTTAAATAAGGACAGCTAACCCAAACCCCCAAACAATGGTTAAGCTGCCTCCCGTTCCTCCTGACAGCGGCCTGTTAAACTTCTGACCTGTTTGTGAAAATCCTCTCAACCATCTACCAAAGGGGATGCTTCAGTTGACTGCAAACTTCTGTTCTAAGGACACTAAATAAATTATTTCTTTAAGATCATATGGCAGATCTATAATTAATTAAACTCACCATGATATTATCTCAAAATAATTTAGCTTTTTCTAAAAACGGTAAATGTAATTTGCCGATCTGGTATTTGGAAGAATGCTTTGCCCAAAATCAATTCCTTTAGCTTCCAGAGAATAGAAACTAGAGGCAATCTCATTTTAATTATATCTCTTTATTGCTAACAAAGGAATGATTTATGCAATTAAATTAACTGGCTAGAAAATTATTCTCAGCTGGGCTGTCCTAATTCTTTGCTTTCTGAATTGCAGGCTCTTACACTTTCCTGTGTAGATTAATTTTTCTGATATGCAAACAATGCCTCTTGTGTTCATCTTTTCCATTTTTCTATTCAAGTCTCCTTTTCTTTTTGCCAGTGACATGAGTAATATTTGTTGAACTGCTAGCCTTTCTGACTAGCTGATACTTTTTTTTTTTCTCCTCTTAATGCTAAAAAGATGGAATAGATCTTTTCTTTTCCAATCTCATTATTCTAGAACAGAGCAAGATTTGAATGTTTCTTATCTATGGTACTGGGACAGTAGCAGGAACATGGAAAAATTGCAAAAATGTCAGAGTGCAAAACTGGAAAGCCATTTCAGCATTTCAGCAGCCCCAGAAATCATAAATTAGTCCAAGCTTGCAGAGGCATCTTCTTACTCTCCCCACTTCCTTATCCTACACCACCGGCCCTTCCCACACCTAGTCCCTCTCTATCTGCCCTGATTATTTCCTACAAAGTATAACCAGGTAAATAACAGCCTGTATGAACTGAAGCCCTAAGTCAAAACTTACAGAATGACACCACTTAGTAAGAAACATGTGTGTGTGGGGGGAGGGGAGAATCACAAAGGATTTCGGGGACAGTTCAGGTTCTTGAAGATCCAGGGAGCTATTTTGGGTAGGTCCATAAGACCATTTCTGTATTTGTGAGTTAAAGACAAAGATGACAGTGGTTAGGAACTGATGACTTTATGTGTAACCTAAATTCATTCAAGCTGTATTTTATTGTCCTATATATTTTGTAATTTATTCCCTTCAGATAGAATTAGGCCGGGGGGGGGGAGCTACAACATGATTGGCAAATCTGACAAAAAATGGCAGAAGAGAAATTTGGTGAGCTTTTTCCATTTATGTAATGTATATGTGCACGTGGCATGCTTCCGACTAGCCTCTCCTTATCTCCTGGATCATGAATCATAGGCTCCCTCTGTAAAGGGTGGAGCAATAAATTCTTAACTTATGTGACAGATGGTTCTGTCACAGCTACAACTATGACACTGTGGCACATTCACTGACACAAACGAAAACAGAAGCAAATGAGTGTGGCTCTGTTCAAGCAAAACTTTTGTAAAGCAAATACCCGGCTGTTTGGCCATGATAAAGTTTGTCATCTTCTGTTCTCGACTTTATCAGCTATTATGTTGCCTAAAGAAGACAGACTCAGAAATAAAAAGGGGAGTTCAGGGGTCAGGAAGTGCAACACATGGCATGAGACCATAAAGAAACAATTTCCTTGACTGAGCTCACAATCCTGTGGATTATAATGATTTTAGTGATGTATGCCTCTCTCTCTCTCTCTCTCTCTCTCTCTCTCTCTCTCTGTGTGTGTGTGTGTGTGAAGGCACACATGTGTTACATTGTGTGTGTTTGTAGAACTACTTTCAGAGGTTGGTTCTTCCCTTCCACCATGAACTGAACTCAAGTTGTTAGGTTTTACTCCAATGGCCTCTAGCCACTGAGCCATCTTGTTGGCCCCATGTTTTCTTTTTTCAGTTAAGTAATATGTTGTGAATACGTCATTATTATCCACAATGTAATAGTCTTGTATATTTCTGAAATATAGTTCTATTTGTAAATGAAAATAGAAAAATCTTTTAATTGAATCATTATGAAAACATTTTGGTCACTATGCCAACCAAATTTAAGAAAATCAGACTAAAGAGCATGTTTGACAGTTTGAATATTTACTTCCAGGAGAATTGTCCAACTAGCCAATATCAAGTTAAATATAATACACAGTTTCTGTTACACTCAAACTACTGCTGGTGGCAGTGGTGTGTTAGGGTACCAATTCGAGTGTAGCTTTTAGATAAATTATCAGGGTTTCTAGGCAAGGCTGCTATGTTTCATGTACAAATTCTCTAGAAGTTTACCTTTAACTGCAAAAAAAAAAAAAAAATTGTAAAATATGTGGTATGCTCTGGAAAATAGAAATCCAGGAATCATTGTAGCTCAGAGAACTTGGGAAAACCTCACAGTAAATGCATAGAAGTCTGGGCTGTAATATCCAATTCCTGTCCACTACATCCACAATTCAACAAGTTTCAGCCTCACAGGACAATTATGTTACAAAGACCCCGAGGCTTTGTGCCTCCTATGTTAATGGGAACAGGACTATCTTGGAGGGCCAACTTCTTTATGACTGTGATCACCTTTGGAAGGAAAGTCAACTGTTGTGGATATATATGGTCCACAGACAGTAAATCATTGGAACTACTGTGTGTTCATCTTAAATCCTTGAAGAAAAAATTGCAGAGAGCCAAGGTATATTGGGCACAAAGATTGGTAGAAGTTCCCAGAAGCCACTATAGAAATGGAAGTGGGAAAGACCTACATTTGTTCTCATGCAGGAGCCAAAGATCAACAGTCAAACTGGGCTTTCCAAAAGTTTTCAAATTTATATCTCTGGAATCGCACTAGGTTCCATGTTCTAGCAATGGACTCCTAAGTTCTGAAAATATGGTTAGAAAATGTTTGTTTGCTTGGTACTAAAAATCAAGAGAAATACCGTTTGCAAGCAACTCATAGGATCCTAAGAAATACTTGAACCAAGATGATAATGTTCAGTTTCATGAAGGATTGAATGCCAGCTAAGTAGTTCAGAGCAGAACTAATGAAGGCAATGGCAGTCGTCTTAGTTTTTCAGGCAAGTAAATCAATTGGTTACCACTAAGAGCATACTGGAGCCAAAGTTTACCTTCCATTCTGCATGAGATAATGAGTCTCCTTCTATGCTTCCTGGGAATGTGGCACACAGGTATAGCATTCTAATCAAGGAGGCAGTTGCAAGGGATACATGGAGGCTTGAGATGTGCAGGCTACACAGTGTCTTGGGGTACTCACCAGTGCAAGAGCCAAAGGAGCAGAACCCCTGACTCAACCATGGCTAAGTTGTGTTTATCTGAATCTCCAATGCAGAGATTGGGATGATGGTAGCCAACCATACAGGCAGCTCATAAAGTGTTTAACCTCTTAGTAATTGCTATAGTTGAAAATGCCTTGATTTTGCCCCTAATGAGTCATACTGGAAGTGTGGTCCCCAGTATAGCAATGTTGACAGATGGAAGGTGATTACAGTTTTTGGGCACCAATATTAGGAAGGGATCACTGCAGTTTGGGGAGATCCAAGGGATCCTGGTTAGTTCCTGACAGTTGTTCCAAAACAACACTGTTCAACTGGTCCCTCTCTACTCTCAGGTTTCCTAACTTACCACATGGTTTCTTATGCACCTTCTCCTGCCAGTGTGATGTCATCTACCAAAAGGCCCTCACTGTAAGTCAAGCAAGTGCCAATGCTATGCTATTTGTGCAAAATTAAACCTCTTTTCTTTATAATTTACCTATCACCAAATATTTTTGTTACAGCAACAACAAAAGAAGACCAATGAAGAAACCCATGCCTTTGTGTGGTTTCCTTCCACATTGCATGAGAACCTCTGGAAGTAACGGCATATCACTCCCAAGGCCAGGAGGCAAAAGAGACAGCTGCATCTTGCAACCCCCACCACTCTCCCTCTCTCCTGCTCTTACACTCTTTATTTTTTTTTAAATCTCTATATAACATACATAGAGATAGACATCTCTATCACACACACACACACACACACACACACACACACACACACACGTAATTGTTTCCCCTAGGAAGCTTGGTGGTAAGTAACCAAGGCTTCCCAGTAGCACTCATGGAAATGGAGACCTTTTGCCAAAAGCCACTGATTGAGTCATCTCAAAAGCAGATCCTCCAGCTCACAGCACACTGTGAGGGACTTGAATCTGTGACAAACTGGCTGCCATGTCATGAAAGCCCCTACACCAGCACCTACCTGGCTAAACTGCTCCTGGAGTCTTTTCCTCAAGAATTCTGTGCAATAATAAATATATTTTTCTTTTAGGCAAATAAGAATTGTAATGGCTTGTTATACAGAAGTGGATTACTAACTTAGGAATTTGGGTAAAAATGAAGATGAGTGATATTTGGATTCATAGTCTTTGTAGTGTTGACAGTGTCTGCAGATACTTTTTGACAGGAAGGATTATATCTATCAATCATCTATTTATAAACACATATCAATATACCTATCTGCCTTTTTATTGTGCATGTGTATACTCATGTGGAATAGATGTATAGATGTATGTATGGCATGTGGGCATACACTGTGCAAGATCTGAGGCCAGAAGAGGGGCATTTGTGTCTTCTATCACTTTCCTCTTTATTCCTTTGATGAAATGTCTCTCCCCAAATATAGAGCTTTTTTTTTAAGCTGGTAGCCAGCAAGCTCCAGCAATCTTCCTATCTTTACCTTGCCCAGTGTTGGGGTTACAGTCACATGTATTTCTTTCAGATTTTAAAACTCACATAACAGCTGCCAAGGATATTTTGGTCACCCCTGTTTCTTTGGTTTTACTATCAATAGCAGCCATTTACAGAGTGGTGGGTAATTTACTATCATCTGACTTAACCTCTTCAACAGCCTTCTGATGGAAAGACTACTAACTCTACAACTGGGAAAAGAGGACCTGCATGGTTTCTGTTTGGGCCTCAGTTCTTGAAGCTAATCAGTTGCAATGGTAATGCAGGAAGGTCTCTCAGAAGCCCACTCTCCACTGTGTGAAACACCTCATCATAATCATTCCTGTGACATTTTAAAGGCATCCTTGGTCTTACAGAGCAAAGAACCTGGAGATGCAAAGGTAGGACCAATGGCATGGCGGGAGATAATGAGGACCACATCATGCTACTCCAAGACCTGTCTTCTAGCAACATCAGGAATGTTTTAGATATGGGGGAATCTCAGATTCCAGGTGGATAAGATCACCAAGTGGTTTGGAAGCACTTCAGAATTTGAGGATTCCCACCATAAATCTGAGGATACTTGCACCCCAGCCAGTGTGCTCCTTGAGTATGGTGCTGCTCCAATGGGGAGCCGTCAGCCATCCGATTCACCTGGGGGCAACTTGATGGCAATGCAAACTGTGGATCCTCCTCCTAACCTATTGACTTTGCTCCTCTGGGTCTATCTTCAGGTGATGCTAATGAATTCGAAGGTTTGAAGATTCAGATAGGAAGGCCTTGCAAGCCTCACACTTCAGCTCACCTGTCCTGGTGAAATAAAACATTTGTCCTCTTATTTCTTTATATTAAAAATGCAAAGCTACCTCCCAACCTGGGCCCCGAGAATTAGCTGCTTTGGAGTCTGTGCCAATGTGGGTCATGCAAACTCGATTCTTTAAGCCAACACACATTTATTCATTCATCTAGGACAGGTGGGTTAAGAGGATCGTGATGGAGATACAAAGATGAAACTGAACAGACTCCCAGAAATACCTAAGAAGTTTTATTGTAACAGAACTGGCTGCTGTTGGATGTTAGCTGTGTGACAGTTATTTCCCTAAAGCCCCTCAAACCTTATGTTGCTTAGGACATATTGCTGTTCCAGTATTATTAAAAAGGAGTGTAAAGTCTGTGGGTTATGCTCTTAACCATACAGGAACTTCTTAAAGCAATCCCCAAGGATAATCACTGAAGCCACTCTGGGGCTTGTTCAGTAAAATGACCACAGTGAGGATCTGGATCTGGATCTCTAGAGCCTATGTTAAAAAAAAAAAAAGTACATGCACGTGCTGGTCAGCTCCTAAGGAATGACACTCAATAATGTCCTCTGGCTTCCACATGCACATATGTGAAAACCCACCCACATGAACATGTTCATGTACACAGACATGCTCCCACATACACATTAAAAACATAATCACTTTAAATATAGAATAAAGATGCTTTCATTGGTGAAATCTAAGCACTATAGAATCCCAGAGACCCACACCCGAATGAGTGGCATGTTTACCCAAAACTTCAAACAGATTTTGCACACACTCAGTTTGGGAAATATGGGACTATCATACTCTACGTCCACAAACTACTGCTACTTAAATGATTATAGCTCTTGTCCTGAAATGGCTTAACATCAAAGATTTGTGTAGAGAACTATATGGACAGGACCGAGTAGTATTTTAGAGACATTTTTTTGTGTTGGCAGAAAAAATGGATTTGAATAAGCTCTTGGTGGTAAAGGTTGATGGTATTACTGGAAATAAAACAACAAAGATACCACACTCAACTACAAGGGCTGGGGTGATGGTCTATACTCAGTTCCGAAGTGCCTTGCTCATTGCTCAGAGTCTCCAGTTCTTCTGTCAGGGAAATTCAGTTTCTACAGTCCCATGGCATCTGAGCTAGAAACAGTCAACCAGTTAAAATTGCTTAAGTACTTTTAGAGATAAACATGGGCTCAGAATTAACGCCCTAGATACAACCTATTTCAACTAGGTAGATTTTAAGTTCTCTCTGCCACTTTTAGTGTTCGAGTTGTCACTGTCACTTTAAAACTTCCAGCTTTTGCATTTCCAACCTGAAAATCCATAGCTATTTTTGCCTTGGTTATGCAAGCTGCATTGTGCCCCCTGGTGGCAATCTGGATTGGAAGATGAGAAGTGTATTTCAATCAGAGGTTGAGCGAGTGCCTACTTAATTGAAAAAGGTGGCAGGCCTGAATTTGAAATGGAATTTCATATCAAACTTTTCTGTTCTTACTAAAAATAGGAAACATCCCGTTAAACTAAAATCCGACGTATTAACTTCAGCCTGCGAGGTGCATATTTCAACTCCCTTGGCTTTGTCACAAAATGGATTAGCTTCTTGATATATGTCAGTTCAATGTGAAATTAAATATTTGCTCTCCATCCAGCTAAAGAGCTGAGCTCAGAGTTCTGAGGTCCTGCAGCACAGTCTTTCCTTTACCATCAGGGCAGCATTTGCCAGACATCTGATGTCATCTGCTTCTTCAGGGTATGCAACTCCCCATATAACAAAACCAGTTGGACACGAACATCACCATCTTCAAGACAGCTCCAGGAAAAATCCCTATATTATAGAGTTTATTCTTCCATCAAAAGAGCCAAATGGATGTGAGTAGATTCTGATGAGGGTCTTTGACTAAATTTTAATTTTTTGGAGGGGCAAAAAGGGATGATTAAAGATAGTCACTAGAAAATTTATTTGGTAGGCGGAAATATCAGAGTGCTTCCTATCACACAGATAAATCTGTTTCAGTGGCTGTATTATTTGGTCACAAAAACCAAAAATGCTTTCTTAAGTAAACACTCAAGTGATGAACAAGTACTTAATGGCATAATGCTAAATTTGAAATGCAAAAACAGAAGAAGTCACAAGCCTCCAGAACATGCTTGTGAAAATGTGTATATGACACTACATAAAACAACATAAATGGTAGAGAAAATAGAAAGGGAAGACTAAAAGCTACAAAAAATCAAAGTGGGCCAGTGAGATGGCTCAGCGTAGAGGGGCTTGCCACCAAGCCTGATGACATGAGTTAGCTTCCTTGTTCTCACATGGTGGTAGGAAATAATCAACTTCAGCAAGTTGTCCTCTGTGGCACATGCATGACCACCCCCCACATATACAAATAAATAAATGTAATTACAATTTTAAGTACTGAGATGGCTCAGTGGATAAAAACCCTTCCTGCTTTTATGAAGGGCCTATCCTTCAATGCACCCACATTGGCAATTCCAGAGTATCTGACACCTTTGACCTCAAATGTACACATATACATGATTAAAAACAACAAAAGTAAATTCTCTAATGTGTTAAAAGTGTTACGTCTGAGTTTGGACTAAGACTGGAAGATGAGTGCTTTCCAGCAGAAGCAAGTAAAGCTGGAACAAACCATGGGGAGGAGCATGAAAGCCCAGGAAGGGCAGTGGACTGCAGGGTCCATCACTTCATGAGGACAGTTCAAACAGGAACCAGAGACTTGATTCAAAAAGTCTTGAAACTCATCCAAGTTTATTTCATGCTAAAATGAAAGGTTAAAACAAAGCAGAACAAAACTTAACAGTCCTGCTTATGACATAGCTTGACCCTAAATCCTTACTAGTCATTTAACAATGTGTGTTTAAGGAAAATAACACCAACCAAAAGAATCCCTTTATTTTACTTTGGAATATCAGCTATTACCTTACCTACTAAAAACTGTACAATTTCTCAAAATTGTATCTGATTAAGTATTTCCACCTTGACTTTCTCCTACTATTTTCAGTACATATTTAGCACATCACATAGAAAAAAAAACACCAAAGGCAAATGGGAACCAACAGTATCCACATTAGTTAGATGACATCGCTGGTACTTCTATTAGCGTCACTATCTAAGCAAACAGGAATGAAAGGCAGTTTACTGGAGGGCAGGCTGGGCTGAGCATCCTCGGGACATCCTCTTCTTCAGCTCGGCAGTCTTCTCTTCTATTCTGGTGCAACACTCCTCTGTTGTCTTCTCAATGCGCTCATGGTACTTCTCCACAGCACTTTTCAAGTTAACGAAGATTTCCTAAGGACAAATGTCAAAGAATTGCTCCACGTGACAGCCAGACCTAACACTTGAGTTGCAAATACTTCAGTGGCCATTCATATTAGTTCTAATACAAGGCTGGGAGAGACTACGGCTGTGATAGACTATGAACCATCAAGAAAACAAGTTTCCAAAAGCTTTAAATCTTATAAGAGAAATCAGGTGAGTTAGAAACTAGTTTATGTGAATGCTATTTTAAACAACCAACACATTCAATGGCTACATATCCACTTAAAGTCCTAGCTCCACTGGCCTATGTGTTTATTTCCATGAACAAGAAAGCTGAGGAAGTCAGGTAGAAAGACACCACTTTCAAGAGACCATCAAAACCAAGTGTGGCTAAAATCAAAAAATAAACACAAGCTGCGAATCCATAGTCAAGCATTTCAATATGCCAATGCAATGCTTTTTTCCCCAAGGAGGAACTAGTCACACAGATAGAGTCACTGTAGTCACCATAAACAGAACAGGAAGCCCAAATCAGCAGCACACCTACCAGAAGCAAATACATAGCCAATGCCCTGAGCGTACTGTCGGGTGTTAATGGGGATGGCTTATAGCCTTCTCAAATCCTATGTAGCTTAGAATAGTCAATGAAGGTCTATACACATGTGGAAATTTTCATCAGTAAGACAGTTCACATATATAAAGTCTTACCGGGAAGTCAAATACTTCTAACATCAAAGCATGGGCGTGGGGATGTAAAATAAAATCTAAGGCTAGCCCAGTGCTGTTCAATATAGAAGCACTAGCCATGTTCCATTATTTAAATATACAAGAATTTAGATTAAATTTAAAATCCCATTAGCTCCTTAGCTGCACTAGACACATGTCAAGGACTCATGGCTACAGTGCCCACCTACCCAGTAGCTACAGGGCTGAGCATGACTCTAGCAATGTTTTATGTGACAGTGTTGGTCTGGTTATCTCATTTTTGAAATTTGAGAAATTTTAAAATTATACAATATTCATTGACTTCTACACCCAGCATCACCACTGATCCCACAAACATTTTAATCCATCAATCAAAAATACATTGCTGGATTTTTTTCTGTGAGTACCCTGTGAACAGGACAGAGGCAGGTAAGATTACTTTCTACCCCACAGCAATGCATCAAGTACACTAAGTGCTAGAAGCAAGGCTCAACCAGGCACAGGGCTACACATCTAACCCTTAGGGCAATGAATGAACAGCATGCCATGTGCAGCCAGTAGTGCACCGGGTACCACGTGGGAGCCAGGCTACCTGTTAAAAGTCTGCAATAAATGAGAAGCAAGAAACCAGTCACATGAAAAGACTCAGGAAGATACATGGAAGATAAAGCTTATTATTTTTAATTAAATCACATAAACATATTTTTGTTAACTTTGATCATTTCCTCCTCCCCCTCAGCCATCTCTCCTCATCCCTACTGAAAACGAACACCATTAGTATTTCCCCCTCTACTCCCATATCACATGTTCTATTATCATACCTAATAACCCTCTCCCTTAAAGCCTCCTTTTTCCTTCTCATGGATTTTTTCCTAGTTCCTGGTATCCCTTACTCAACCATTCCACATAAATACACATACATACACACACACACACACACACACACACTTAGAACATATGTTTTCGTCTTTCTGGGACTGGGTCATCTCACTTAATATTTTCCACTAACATATATATTCCTACAAATTCCATTTTATTTATGGATGGATAATAATCCATAGTGTACATGAGCAAACATACTTGAGTTCACCCATGTATTTACAGTCATTCTTGGGCTACTGAGGAACACATGGACATGGGCAGACTGGGTATAAGGAGGACAACACAGTAAGTGGAACGACGGTGCCTGGAGCCCTGATAATAATGCTGTACACCCTGGAGGAGAGTTACAATGCATCCAGAGTCCACTCAATGCTTCCTTTCATCCTGGAGAAAAAGGCATGCTGCTCAAATTTGCTACCGATACCACACAATGAGAAATAATTGGTGTGGACGAGATTTAAACTGATCTTGGCATTTTGAGAATCTAGGTTGAAAGACATACAATTAAGCCTACAAGATATAATAATAAGATCTTGAATTGAGAGCAATCATTTCATCACAGTATGGTGTGTGGGGGGGAACTGCTGGGCAGGGCTGCGCGTGAAGAAGTTGTAGTCTTTAATTGACCATATTTTGAACATGAACAGAAGGCAAGATACTGTTGCTGACAACCCTTTGTAAACAGAAGCACTATGTTTCTGGGAACCCAGCACTACTTGGGAAGACTGTGGTAAGTACTAGGTTCTATACTTTAAAGAAAATAATGACAGGTAAAAAATACTAACAATAAACAGGGTAACAATGAATCTGAAAATTAAGCATGTAAAGAATGGCTGGACAGGTGAGGCCACTATACCCAAAAGAGAGAAGACTAACTAAAGGACACAGGGCTATCTCTTATGGGCTATTCACTAGAACAGAGTATAGATCAATCCAGAGGGAAGAGCTGAGTCCACCAGAGTACAGACACTAAAGATTTTAAACTCATCTTGAGAAATAACATGTTAACAATTACAGCTGTAGTAGAACAGCTTGTGTGGTTATGAGCTCCATCCACAGAACACAATCACAATTACACAGAGCTCGTCAGTGGCTCTCAAATGCCATCTTAGTCTAGAGACAGATGATTCAATTAAGAGATGGGACCTGTAGTTGAGATTCTAATTCAATTTTTTGGGAGAGGACTTGGTCATTTCAAGATCCACCACTGAATTCTAGCACACAGCTGGTTTTAAAGCATAGTGCTCAGTGCCCTTTCAACTTATAAATACTTATGGAAAGCAGACTATACCCAAGGCTATTCTAGGAATGGTTTTACATGCCATGCTAAGTTTTAAAGAATAACTGGTATTGCCAGGAAATGTCTACTATTACTAGCAAGACACACATGTCCAGAACCAACAGGAATATGAGGTAGCTTGGGCATCTTTTGTGATTAACAAAGAGTTCAAGTTCGAACCAGTTATCGGTTTTGATCTGCTAATAGCCAGTTCATTAACTACATGGAGAACATGCGACAGCACAGTCTCTGATTTCTTTAAGAATGTAGGATGAAGTGTCTCTTTTGTATTAGGCAGTTTGCAGACTGTATGCACAGTGAGACAGTGGCAGTGAGAATTCAGCTATCACAAACCAGGCTGCTATAAAAGCAGGAAGACAGAGATGAATGAAAAAGAGAGGGTTAAAGATTCTGAATGAAGAGCTGTAGCTATTTTGGGTAGCTTTTGGTAAAATGTCTTTTGAGGCATAACTTAAAAATCACAAGTAAAGTCCATCGACTTAAGACGTCAGAACTTGCATTAAGCAACTACTTTTACCCCAAAGAAGGATATTCTGTGACATGCTAACGTACAAGTAATAAAAAAAGACACAGGAGACACGTGTCTGCAGATTATTAAACCGTATCCAGAGGGGTGCTATAAACAGATAAAAGCAAAGAGCATGTGGGTTCAAAACCCTGTCATGGGTGACATCATTTACATTTCAAACTCACAGACACTTATGTCCTAGGAGCACGCACCTGAGACTTCAGCTTTTCCTTTTTCGCAACATCTTTTAGCTGCTGACTCCTAGATTTAATCTTCTGGATCTCTTGATTAATGGTGGTCACTTGCTCACAGACAGCACCTCTTTCTTCTTGAACTTTATTGCAACCTCTAAAGGGGAACAGAGATACCGGGTATAACTTCTCTTGGGCATTAAAAAAATCAAAGATGCTAACAGTGAACCCAGACCCATCATGTGTCAGTACTTGCTCAACAAGCCTAGGACCCTTCCAGATACAAAAGCAAGACAACAAAACCCACAAAACCCACAGTGTGGTGCACTCTAGTTACACCAGAGAGTATGAAACTACTTCATTGAAGAGACACCCTTTTTGTTTCCTTATTTTGTAGAGCTGAAGATCAAAGCCAGAGCCTGGGACATGCTGGGCAAGTGCTCCACCACTAAGCTACACATCAGCTCTCACAACCTATTCTTTAAAATGGAGGCTCGGCCACAGTGCCTCAGTGTGTACATCTATGCACTGTCATTGCGAATGTGGAGTAGTACAACTTTACTGCATGTTTGGCAACAAATACACAATCCCCAGTGTATGCCTCTTCCTTTGATGTGCATGAAAATACTCAGTCCCAATGCCATACTTTAAGGATTAAGGAACTACATCATAAATACAACTGTGGCATGCATTCTATGGGCACATCCTTAGGACTGAAAAAGAGACTCTACCAGTGAAATACCTCAACATGCTAGCAAGATAACTTAACAAAGTATTAAATTTTACCTGAATAATATTACGATTCCTTTTTCTAATGAAACTCTAGCCCATTATGGCTCAAGTGCACTCAAACACTAGTACCACCATCCCTTTAAAGATTAATACAAAGAAATTGGAACCGTGTGCCTCAAAAGGCAACAAACAAGCAGAGACTGAAACAACCCGAGTTCTTATTTCTATAGACAGAATTATAGGTATCTTAGTCACTAGAGGCCAAATTCTTTTCTGAAAGCCTATCAGCTTGCCCTAACGGTGTGCTTAGTGGCTGTCCTGAAATCAGGCTCCTACTCGATCACTGTCCGCTTGTACTGCTCCCAGTCCTCCCGTTTCTTGTTCATTTTGAAGCATGTCGTGCCAAGCTTCTCCTTCTTTACAGTCATCAGTCTTCGGAGCGAATTTTCTTCAGTCTTCAGTTTCTTTAGTTCTGATGAATCACTTTCAATCTGGTCCTCCAAGTTCAGGTTCTGTTTTATGAAGAGTATTTCAAGTCAATGCACCAAACAGAACTTAAAACAAAACGAACAGGTTTTCTAGAGTGAGCTAGAGTAAAACCCAATTTTGAAATAGACTAAGTCTTCAGGCTCAGACAGCTAAGCATAAAATCACAACTGTACAAGGGGAAAGGATCCAGTGAGCAGAGAGGAGCTGCCCCTGCTGGTCTGCCATAAGGATTCATAGGGGACAGGCACACAACAGGCAGACCTTGCACCTGAGTGCTGGTGTGTGCACCGAGGTAGTAGAAGAGAAAAGGGCGGAGGAAGACCTTAGAATCAAAAGCAGATCTGCCCTGTGACCCCAGATGGTGGGTAAGACTATGTGCTAAGCAGAGAAATCCTCCTAACCCTTGACTTCTCTCTGTCAAAAACAACAAACTTATACTGTAATGCTAGTGGTCCTGGGAATGGCCTGGATTAAGATGTGAAAAATTATCTCAGGCATCTGAGAAACTGGAATGGCAGAGCTGCCTCTCAGTGCTCAGGGCAGAGACTACTATAAGCTTGACATCTCTATTAACACAGGTGCAGTGATGGGAGCTGAGCTGGGAATCTGTGCCACTGATATCTGTTAGGACAAGTTAAAGTACTCATTACTATTTTCCAAAACACATACCACCATGTGTTATGTTAACTTATTATTCATTTCATCCGAAGGTTAAAACAAGTTCTGATATCCTTTTGTTTGGGGGAAGATAGCTTATTCCTCAGCACATACTACACTATAGAACAGAACAAGCTAGTTTGTCTTTAAGAAGATGGAAATAAAAGCAAGAACAATAGATGAAAGTGAACCCAAAGATGTAACGGCCCATCACATAATAATGACAAAAAACACCATACAATACAAACCTCCTTTAAGATATTGCTTAGTTTCTCCCTGTTATCCGCAAGGTCCTGTATTTTATTTTGATATAACTGCACCTCCAGCTGACAGGAAGGCAAGCAATCCACAGAGTCTCTATAGATTTCATACTTTTCCATCACTTCTTGCTTGGGAAGGGGGGGAAAAAAGACCAGTTTGAGATTTGAGATTCTCTCTTAAGAAACTGTAAAGTCCATTCATGTGATTTTCAATAATTTCTGCAATTGCTAATGAAAGCTCAAGAATGTACAACAATTAAGTTCCTAGGTCAGTAGCAAGGCACTACCACTGGCATGTGTCTTTTAAAACATTCTACTTATTTATTTTATGTGTATGAGTGTTTTGCCTGTATATTTGTCTGTGCATCATGCGCATGCCTAAAGGCCAGGAGATCAAACAAGGGCATTGGATCCTCCAGGACTAGAATTACAGACAGTTGTGAGCTGCCATCCAAGTGTTGGGAATCGAACCCATCTCCTCTGGAAAAGCAGCCAGTGCTCTTAACCACTAAGCCATCTCTCCACACTGGTAAAGATGCCTTTTAAACTCCAAATATCTATTGTGGTGAATTTTGTTTGCACAAATAAAGTGTGTCTGAAGATAAGAGGGTGGAGCTTTCCACTAGCTAATAGACAGGAAGTGAAATGGCTGGGCAGAGATAGGAATATAGGTAGGAGGAAACAGGAACTTGCTCTCTTTTCAGCTGGGAAGTTAGTGAGGTAAGGTATGGTTGTGGCTTGCTCCTTCATCTCTCTGATCTTCAGACATGCTTTATTTGTACAAACAAGATATCACTACAATCTATAACAAAGAAAATTGGCACTACTTTACTACCTGACCATTCACTGCTAATTTTCCAAAGATTTTTTATGAGTGCGGGAAAGAGCTCACTCTGGTTGGGTACAGCTTAGCTTACAAATGCTTGTCTAGTGCCTACAAAGCTCTGTGGTCTGATTCTAAGCACCACCAAAACACCCAAAGGCTTGCTCTGCTAATTCTCAAACTACTTCTGAATACTACAGGGAAGTCATATGATCTATAAATAATCTTTATGTTTTTTTAACATAATAATTATAATTATCATATGATTCTTTAAAAAGATAACCTCCTTTTAAAACACAAAAGGAATGTATAGTTACTCAAACCATATACCACTACAGATGTGTTTCCTTCTCCCCATTAAGCTACTCCCTGCCTTACCTTATTACCTTATTAACCAGTTTAAATTTCTCCTCAGAAAAGGCCTAATTATATTGCTCATATTTCATGTATATGTTTTTATGAATTTGTAAACACTCTTTGCATATAATGGATCTAATCATGCCTTCAAATCTTAGTTTGCTTCCTGTTGCTGGGATAAAGCCCATGACCAAAAGCATCTTGAGATTGTCTAGTGGTTAAGAGCACTGCTCTTGCAGAGGGAAAACATGCAATTCCCAGCAGCCACATAGTGATATGATGCCCTCTTTTGGCTTCCAAAGGCACCAGGCCCCTACAGTCCACAGAGATACGTGTAGGTAAAACACCCATACACACAAAATAAAATCAAACAAACAAACAAATAAACATTAAATGCACCCTGGGGAGGAAAGGGTTTATTTTAGCTTACATGTTATAGTTCATCATTAAAGGAAGTCAAGGCAAGAGCCTGGAGGCAGGTACTGAAGGAAAGGCCATGGAACACTGTTCACTGACTTATTCAGCCTGCTTTCTTACAAACCCAGCAACTATCTGCCTAGGGCTGACCCGCCTACGTCCATTATTAGTAAAAAAATGTCCCACAGACTTGCCTACAAGAAAATCTGATGGAGATAATTCCTCACTACGTCTAGGTTTGTGTCCAGTTGACAAAAACTAACCAGAACACTTCATAGACACAGAGAATGTTTTAGTAAAGTTTTTGGTTTTCATGTTAATTGAAAAACACCTAGCCTATAATCTAAGCCCTTAAGGAGGCTGAGGAAGGAAGATCCAGATTAGTCTAGGCTATAAAGTCAGACTGTGTGGGTGGAGAGCGTGGGTGCCATTTGCCCAAAGATTATATAAATGTTCTAAGTCTGTTAAAATTTAAATGTCTAATTCACATAAAGATTTCTTTTCATAAATATCCTGCTGTTTACACCTAGAGGAACAACTAATTAAACAGAACCGTTCTTAATGGAGGGTGGGGTTAGACCCAGGGCCTCCCCAAGCTGAGCAAGCATACCCTACCATTTAGTTAAACCCCAAGATTCATCAGTTTTTATTTAAATAAGGCAGCCATTCCCCATAAATTTTCAAATCTATTTCTGGGCTTCATTTCTGTTCTGATGATTTTTTTTCTGTGTTATTAGTGACAATTTATGTTATCGGGAATTACTTAGATATGATAACTTTAAAACCTTGATTCAAAAAAGAAGCCAAATTGTCTATCCACCACTAATTTTGTCTCTTATTACCTCACCCCACCTCTCAAAGCAACCTTGAACACATTTCTTATGCCTTAAATGATCAGATGTTAAGACAAATTCCCATTGCCCTCTCCTATCCAACTTCCACAAATACAAACTGAGTTCTCTCAGTTAATTATTTCACAGCATCCTCTATTTTTTACTGGTACTTTAAAAAGTGTTTTAACTTTTTATAGCACTTTTCTTTGAAGCAAAAATGATCAGGAGAAACAAAGATTTCTCATATGTCCCCTGTCTTACCAACATACACACTATATTATTTCACAGTTTATACTATAAGTTTTTGATCAGAGATGTCATTCTATAAATATATTTCTCCTATTGGTTAATGAAGAAAGCACTGTTGGCCAATAGGAAAGCAAGATAGGTGGGAGTAGGAGACAAGGAGGAGTCTGGGAGAGATAGGAGGAGTTTCAACATGTAGGACCAACAGGGTAGGACTCCATATCCTCTCTCCAGTAAGATGGAACCACATGGAAATACTTAGATTAATAGAAATGGGTTAATATTTAAGACAAAGCTAGCCAATAAGAAATGGTAGTAACAGGCTAACAGCATTATATCTAACACAGCATCTCTATGTGTTATCTGGGGCTGGCACGGCTCTGGGACCAGGCTGGCGGGAAAACTGCTCATAACAAATTGGTGCCAGCAACGTGGCTACTAAAAACTTTCACTTAAAACTTGCCAAAAGCTTAAAAGAGGGTTTTAGAAACAAAAGAACAGAGAAAAGCTAGGCTTCTTGGTAGCAGCATTATTCTCAGTTGGACTGTTTTGCTAGATTCAAGCAGAGATTTTCACTGCTCCTTAAAGGGAGGTTTCCTGACTCAGCATAAGCGGCAAAAAAACTGCACAGTCTTTAAGAAGCTCTGCTAACAATTCAATGGTGTGTATCAGCAGCTGGTTAAAAAAAGAAAAATAATAATAACAGAGAGAGGCTGGGGCATTGGTGGTACATGCCTTTAATTCCAGCACTCAGGAGACAGAGGCAAGCAGATCTCTATAATTTCAAAGTACACCTGCTGTATGGAATGAATTCCAGGGCAGCCAAAGTTACAGAGAAACCCTGTCTCACAAAATATAAAAATAGAACTAAAAGAAATAAAGTAATAAGAAAGTCACATAAAGATGGACACCCCAGAAAGATTCTAGATACTATATGCTATTGGATTGTCTTTAAATTGTTTGACTGTTGAGGAAATAGCAACAACTGTTAAAACAAATGCTGCTGGATTAATCCAATTTATATATTTTAAAAATGCTTTGATTTCAAAATTTAAGGCTACTGGGAAAAAGGATTTCTACTTTTGTTTTCACAGAAAATAAAAAGCTCTGGATTCCTTCCAGAGTAACATGGTTTGATCAAGCCAGACCCCCTGAAACAGTTTCCCAGGTGATCCAACATTCAGAACAGCTGGGACAAGGCAGCTTGGCAGACCACTATAACTAGGATTCCCATGTCTTCTTAGGATTCCCAAAGACAGTGCCCCCTACCAGCAGGAAGCAGTTTGGAAAGAACAATTCCCAAATTCCCAAATATTGTCTATAAACGTTTGTTTTCATTTAAATAGGATTGGTTATAAATGGTTAATGATCACAACCTATCTCTTTAAGGATAAAAAGGGGATTATGGTATAGATATGAATACTTATGTTTTAGAATGGAATTTCACTTATTGATACAAATTTAAGGTCAATTTTGTGATATATTTCTCATCTTGTTTAGATATTGTGTTTATATAGCTCATTTAGAAATGTAATGTATAATTTAACACAGATTATAGACAGTTATCTATGATAGTCAAAACTTAGAGTTAAGTTAGTTAGGTTTTCTAGATATACAGAGATGTATTTGAGATAAATAGGCATTCTTCAAACCTTTCAAAGACCTACAGAATATGGCACTTAAAAATGGTTTAGGGTTTTTCTTAACAGTAAGACATAACTGATCCTGGCTATACCACCTACATCAGAAAGGAAGATGGACATTGAAGAAACTCATTATGGAGTTTACTTTCAATATGGCAAGACTAGCTATTTGGGCAAGATCAGGACCCACAGGAAAGTGACTGCTGATACAAGATGGACAGTGTTACAGGGTTCCTGCTTCATGGGAGAGTCTGCCAGACTGTCTGCAGGACAAACTGCCAATACAGGAGGACAGTTTAAAGTTTCCTGCTTTGCTGAGGAGTCTGCCAGACACACTATGGCCTATGGGCCGAAGATGGAACATTACAAAAGAACTGGGTGACTGACCAGGCAAGATGTCTCTGTCAATTTTAGAGTTTATCCTTTTGTGGTCTTTGATGGATTTGAAGACAGATAGTTATGGTTATAGTTTTCCTTAGTTAGGATTAAAGATAAGTTACATAAAGATAGGACAGATGATGAAATATTTTCTTTAAATCTTGCTAAATGTTAATGGACTAAAAATATTGTTAACTATGGTTTTTATTTGATAACTGCTTTGTTATATATTTTGCTATGCTAAGGTTAAAACCCCTCTTTTTATTTTAGACAGAAAAGAGATGATGGCAGATGTCATTCTGTAAATGTTTCTCATACTGGTTAATGAATAAAGCACTGTTGGCCAATAGCAAAGCAAGATAGGCGGGACTAGGAGACGAGGAGCCAGGGAGAGGTAGGAGGAGTTTCAACATGTAGGACCAACAAGGTAGAACTTTGAATCATCTCTCCAGTAAGATAAGACCATATGGAAATACTTAGATTAATAGAAATGGGTTAATATTTAAGACAGAGCTAGCCAATAAAAAACTAGTAACCGGCCAACAGCATTATATCTAATACAGCATCTCTGTGTGTTATTTCAGCCTGGCACAGCGGTGGGACCAGACTGGCAGGAAAACCTGCTTGTAACAAGTTTTAGTTACTGATTATCTGAGAATTGTTTCTTTCCTTTTTCCTCTAAAATTGAGTGACTAGTTCTCATAAGAACACAGCATGTCCATTAGATCCACCAGAGCGAAGCAGTGAGTAAACAGCTATCTTGCAGCTCTATTTCTTTCCCCTCTATCCCACACAAATCAAAGAGAAAAATCTGTACAGATACCAGATAATTCAGAAAGTCGCACACGACACAGGGGAGCTCACCAGAGAATTGCGGAGCTTCTGGACAGTGCTTTTCATCTTCTCTTTGTAGTTCTTAACCTTCTCTGGAGAGTCCACAACTTTGCTTTTCAAGCTGTCTTGAACTTCTTTCAAAGAAACCACTGACAACTTTAGTTCATTCTGTTGAGAGACATTTTCACCAATCAGGCCACACAACAAAATTGGTTACTACTGTTTGAATAACACAACACTGTAGGCTCATGTCTGCTATAACTGGGGAAAACTGAATTCTGACCACTCTTGCCTGCTTAATGGCTCTGGCTGCATACCAAGTTCCTTAGTGTGACACTTAGCACCCTCAGTGGCATCTCTGAGATCAACATGGTTGTCCTAAGATACTACAGCATCCTGTTTCTAAGAACATCCATGGACCCTTGAAAACTCTCCTCCCATTTCCTCTATATTCCTTCCATACGCAGCACAAGTACACACAACAGTAAGAATATGCATTTGATGTGTTTTCATATTAACTGCATGACCTTTTTGTTTCTCTGGTACCCAAAGTAATAGCACCTAAGGGGTGTGAGTGCGTGCATGCATCTGTGTGTGTGTGTGTGTGTGTGTGTGTGTGTGTGTGTGTACATGCACAAGAACATGAAGAAAGTGAGTGAGGTCAGGCAACCTAAGCTAAGACAAGTAAGTCTTCACTTACATTTGAAATCTCTCCACATGTAGTTTTTAGCATTTTATGACAAAATACATTTTTGTATGTATGGCTTTTATGATTCTAATTTAACTTAAAACATGTTCTTGGGCTGGTAAAATAGCTCAGTAGGAAAGGATGCTTGCTACCAAGTCTGGTGATCTACACAGTTGGAGAAAGAGAACAAACTCAGGATGCCTTCTCCAGCACCACATATTCCCAGCCTCCCTGAATAAACAAACAACACATGCAAGAGGATGGCAACATTAAAGTTAAGACTACACATTTTAAAAAGTAAATACACATATAAATACAGAAAACCTACTGTACAAAATAGCTTAATTTACAGAAGAGGAATTACGAAGAGAGTTAAAAATCATTAGAATAAAAGGACATAAAAGAAGATTTTCCCGTATAAGAGTGAGAATTTTTTTTTTAAAAAATGCAAAAACTGGAAACAATTATTTTTAGCAAGAGTGTAGGCAATAGACATACCTATATTCTGTTGCTAAAAATAGAAATTAGACTCTAAATTTAGTTTGGCAACATGAGCCAATTTTAAATGTGTATTTCCTTTAATCCCCACATCCTGAATTAGTGTTTTAGGAGAGACTGATGAACAAATGCACACACTTACCTCACACACATAGCTATATAAAATTAACAAAAATTGGAAGCAATCAAAAGAGAGCTAAAAGATGTATAATACAATACATATACAGATGTCCAATCGTATTATACAACCATTGATTGAGAAGTAGCTACTTAAAGTATAACCATCTATACTATACTAAGTGTGTGTGTGTGGGGGGGGAAGGGGTGAGACTCACTGAGGGAATTTCATTTGTGTAAAATTACAGATATATGTATATGGAAAAATAATCTATTATATGCTATGTAGCATATAATTATATAGCACACATCAGATCATATGGTTAACTTTGGGTCCTTTTACTGTCTTTATACATTATCATGTGTTCATGTTGTTCCTTTTTTTTTTTTTTTTTTCTTTTATAATAGCTTCTGTATTTAAGTTGAAAAAGAGTTGCCAGACACTTGGTGCCACAAGCCTTTAATCCCAGCACTCAGGAGGCAGATCTCTAAGTTAAAGGCCAGTCTGGTCTACAGAGTGAGTTCCAGGACAGAGAGAGCTACAGAGAGAAAACCTGTCTCAGAAAACCTTTGAGAGGAAAAGATGATAATCACACAGCTAACACAGCCATTTACTGAAGTGAGTATACTATAGTATACTCAGTTTAAATACAAAGTAACAGAGGAGGTACTTACCAAAACCTTGGTTTTCTCTGAAATATCAGATTTCTTTTGGGTATTTCCCTCCTGCAGCACTGTCTATGAGAAAAAAAACAACTGTGTTATAACGATTTGAAACACTAAAATCAAACCACTAGCACGTCCTCATACAATAAAGAAGAGGAAGCGAGATCAGATGGTGTCCAACTGTCTTTATCTAGTAAAAGACCTTAAGAGTCTCTTTGCTCAGGCCTGGTGGTGAGTCTCACTTAATCACAAATGGATTAAGAAACCTGCGGATTGGTGATGCCCACCCAATGATGTGCCTATGAGGGTGATTCTGGAGACAACTAACTAGCTCCTGAGAACTATGACCTAACCGATGGGCCAATCCACTGCTGGATCAAATCTGAACAGGTTGTCAGGAGACTGCAGAGCTTCCTCCCTGAGGAAGCAGGGCCCTGGGAGGATGTGCACTGCCTTGGCACTTTGGGAGCACTCCCTTCGGCTTTCTGTTGTGTTATATAAGCTTCTTTGTCATGCTTCCCTGCCATGATGGACCGAACCCTCTGAGGCTGTGAGCCAAAACCAACTTTCCCCTTGTTTAACATCAACACTTTAGTAACAATAATGAAAAGGCAAAACATAATAGAAAAATAAATAACTGCATAGCCTGTCCTAGCACCACCGTATCACTTCAAAAACGAATACACAAATTTCAAAGAAAACTTTTTTATTAAACAATAACTACCAACTCATTAGGTATCCATGGTATTTACTGAGCAGCACAAAATTTCAGGCAACTTGGAGTCAGCCAAGATATGAAATTATCATTTTTTCTCTCATTGATTTGCACTTGTTTTTTTTACCATGACAAATCCCCAAACCCTAGCTTCACAGAAATACAGGGAAAGTACCACAAGCTAACACCGAAGCTGGGAACCAAGTATCTTGAGTTAGTGCGGGCTGGATGTAGCACAGTACTGTATTTCCCATAAATACACAGACTGACCCAAAGCCGCCTGAGCATTCGCTGCAGTGCCCAGGATACTACTGCTGTACCAAACACAAGGGAATACTCGAGAGTTCCATGCATTCAGAAAGGACTTTGCACTGTCAACACCAGCAGGCACAGCAGCATATTGCTTCTTCAGGAACTGAATGCCATTGTTTACCCGAGCCATGTGCAACCACATGGCCACATGGGAAAGGGCCCACAGATACCGTTTTCTGCCTAAACTGGTTCAGCAAGTGCTGCAGCTCCTGAATGTCATCCATAAGCTGCTTGAACTCTTCTTGCTCTTCAACTGGAACCGAACTAAACACAACAAAACAGATCAAAAGAGGATTTTTTGTGTATTCTTAAATTTGAAAGGTACAAATAAAACCTGAGCCTTTGATAACTAAGTAAAGGGTCTGATTCCTTGTTTTTGAATTATATACTTTCAAGATAACCATTTAATAGATGACTTTTTTTATCTACTGAAAGCAAAATAATCAGACAAAAGCCTTCAATTTTCTACCATCTAACCAACTCCACATACACATCCCCATCCACTGTCACACCTACTAGATGACCATAGCATTCCTCTCTTGTCCAATGCTATTTCCCTAACTTGGGCCTGGCTCTCAGCACCATACACTTCCCAGGGCAGGACCAGCCTCTCTCCTATGCTATACCATCTTTCCCGTCAGGACCTACATATCTGTACTAGGTGGTTTTGTGTGTCAACTTGACACAAGCTAGAGTCATTGGGGGAAGGAACCTCAGCTAAGGAAATGCCTCCTTGAGATCCAGCTGTAACTCATTTTCTCATTTAGTGATCAATGTGGGAGGGCCCAGTCAATGGAGTGTAGTGCCATCCCTGGGCTGCTGGTCCTGAATTCTATAAGAAAGCAGGCTGAGCAAGCTACAGGGAACAAGCCAGTAAGCAGCTCGCCTCCATGGCCTCTGCATCAGCTCCTTCCTCCAGGATCTTGCCTAGTTTTGGGTTCCTGTCTTGACTTCCTTCAGAGATGGACAGCAACACTGAAGTATAAATCAAATAAATCCTTCCCTCCCCAACTTGCTCTTTTTGGTCATGGTGTTATGTCACAACATTACAAACCCTAACTAAGACAATATCCAACGCCTCTTTCACACAAAGGTCCAAGTTTAACTTTAGACCATCAAAGATATTAGCCATTTATTTTGATTCTGCCTTTGCCTGTGTTTCTATAAAGTTAACATCCTGTTGGTGTGTAAGAATTCTTCACATACTCAGAACACAACACAAGCTCTGTTACCAGCTTAGCAACACTTTGCATTGTATGCTGCAGACATCCTCTCCCAGCTGTCATTTTCGAGATTTAGTTTACGATTTATGTTTATCATGCTAAATTGTAGTATGTGTCTCTCACTCTCAGTCTCTTAGCTTACTGTTGTCTATAAAGGCAATTTTGCCAGAGACTTTAAACAGACAACCTCAAAGACATCAACAGACTAGAATCAACAAACCAAAGCTGACTGCGCATCATCAGGGCAGACTGCCCTCCATCTATGATGGCCACAAAGAACAACTCATTTTACAATAGCAAAAAACAGTGCACACTCAGAAGAAAGTGTACTTCAAATTGTGTGTGTGTGTTCTTTTTAAGTGAGCAATAGGAGTAAAGCTGAGCCCCTCACTGTGGCTCCTGGTGGGAGAGTGAACCCCTCCCTACATGACAAAGCTTTGCTGTGCTATGGTATTCAGTGGGGCAGGTAGACAACGTACTAATGAGAAAGAACCAATGATAAATAACCAGACTTAGGGAAGGAAAACAGAGATTTGTTGATTTGTTTTTAGAGATGAGGACTGACATCCTCCCATTATTTCAGGAAGACAGTGAGACTTGCTGTGGATGGTGGTACTGAAATCAACCACTTACTACTTGGTTTGTATTCCTCTTATTTGTAAAGCTCCCACTTACTCAAGTTTCTCCAGTTTCATTAATGCTTCCTGGTGCGCACTGTTTAACTGCTGCATTTTGTCCATAGGGGATTTCTGTGAATGCAATTTCATCTCACATTAGCATGTTTTAACAGGAAAGAATGCCTTTAAAAAAAACCACAGATTGCAAAATATTTATTCACCATTAATTAAAAAAAAAAGAGAGAGAGAGAAAGAAAAGAAAAGAAAAGAAAGAAAAGTTAGGGCCAGGCCCCTAAGAGCATTTGTTCTGCAACCATTAAGAGCCTGAGTGTGAATTCCCAGAACCTTCTAAAAAGGCTGGGCATGCTGCAAGTGCCTGTAACTCCAACACTGGTGGATATACACAGGGGAATCCAAAGAGCTCTCTAATCAGCCAGACTAGCTCAAATTTGCAAGCGTCTGGCCCATAGAAAGGTCTTGTGTTAAAGCAATAAGGTATAGAGGATAGCAGTATGATTGAGAAAGACACCTGATGTCCTGCTCTGGCCTCCACCCACATGGTAATGTACCCATACACTCAAGAGTAAGTATCACACATATACACCTGGCACCCAGCACACAAAATAGTAACAATAATTTAAGTAGATAGGCATTTATGATGAATGAATTAAGAACAGTTTTTCTCTCCTTTTAAAAATGCTGGGGAATAAACTCAGAGTCATGTGCATGTTAGGTACAACCTCTCAGCAAGATTCCCAAAAATTTCTGTTGCTACACACATCTTAACTATGGCTTGGCACTGTGTTAGCTGCTGATAATTTTCAAAAAAAGAGACTTTTGGGTCCTGAACACAGTTCTATCTCTTTAAGCCATCAGTCATGACTGAAATATCTACGAAACAACTAACTAAAGCACTGAATGTAGTGAGAAGAGAGACTATGGCACCTGTCCCAACACAGGCAGTGGCAGGAAGGGCAGTCACTCAGGTTTCTTAGAAATGAAATGTCTGTGTTGTGTGCCTTTAAAAATGGGAGTGAAAAGCCAAATAAAAGTGTGTGAGTGTGTATACACACAAGTGTGAGTGTTATGTGCATCCGAGTGCTTGTAAACTTTGGAGAGTCTTCAGGTTCCGGAGTATAAGTTTAGCCTGAATTGACAAGAAGTCTTTATCCTGATCCATGTAGCCGAATCTCAGATCTAACTGTTTTATGTTACCCTGGTACTCTCTAAGATTCCAGCACTTACACATTAAGAGCAATGGAAATAAATCCCCCAATTATAATCCATAAAGTATATCAGCTGTACACTGAAAAAAATCCATCTGTTAAAGTGATGGTGTTCAACTGTATCTTCTACTGTGAGGTTAGGCAGGAAGAATAACAGACAGTCCAATTTGGCTTTGCTTAAAAGACAAAAAGATTTCAAATACCTCAGTTATTTGAAGAACATTATATGCATCTTTGCAAACTTCTGAAAAAAAAACTTATTTCTTAATGCAGAGAGCAATGTCTCAATTACAACATTAAAGCAAAATTCTATCTTGTGTTATCAAGAATATATCATTTCAAAATATCCTCAAACTAAAGTCTGTTTTATGTAAATATGAAAGCAAATTCAATTCTAACAATTATCTAACAATTGGACCTATGACAAAATTTCAAAGTAGATTACTAATACATATATGAGATTGCTGATCTGATGTGTATGTGTCTAACAAATATCCTTAAATCTTACATTTTGCAAAACAAATTCCGCATACGTCTCCCGGCAAGATTCTCTGAAGTGAATGAAGTTGATAATGCCACTTAAAAACCGACTTGTCCGTTTTGCTTCTAAAATAGAAAATAACACTGTGAACCACTGACAGAACAAAATGCAAACATGTATCATTTTTCACCATATGACTTGGCTCACTGTATGCTCTAACTAGGTGCAGAACACCTGCTTTAACTTAGACTGGAGTTACCTTTGTGTTTAGAAAGGAGGGGAGAGAAGAAGGAAAGCAAACTAGTCTTGGGATAGAGCAGAACCAAGACCATAACTGACCCGAATCTTAAAACACAAAAAACAAATTATAAATAAAGCAAAAACTTTAGACAGCAGAGCACATGCAATGTAGGACAGAAAGACAGGAACCCTGTGGATTCACTTGCCCTTAACAGAGAATGCCAACAGAATAGATTTTGGAGTTGGAGAATTGCTGAAACTAAGAACTTAAGGGGCAAAGGCTATGGAAGAGTAAAGCATTCTGAAGGTCTCAGAGAAGCTGGTTCTAATCCACATGTGGACATAAAGACACTACCAAGGCTAAGAGGAAAATCAGAAATATTTAAAGCAATAAACAAAAGTATCAGTTTTAAATGGCACAGATTTGTAAGATAATAAAAATAAAAAGCAAAATCAGGATATGATCTATAAAAAGAAAAATATATAAAAATGCTTTGAAATAGCACTAATGGCAACTTCAGTAAAACAAGACACGAAAATGTCCCATTTGTTCAAAAACAAAGTCTTATGAAGATAAGGGACAGTTCCTAGAGATACCCAATTGCAAAAAAAAGAGATGAAACCAAAGGTTCTGAAGTAAGAATTGTGCCAGAACAGATGAGCAAAGCATGCACATTACATAGATGAAAGAGTTACTAGAGCAGAAGGCACAGGGATTGAAGCTCCTGGGATGAAGGCCAGCAAGGAAAGCAGCCACTGCCACCTATGAGCAGAGGATTGGCAGCATCCCAAGTCTGTGATGAAATCCCACAAAAATTACTTTTTGCCTAACAGGTGAGTAAGGTCCATATCTTAGGAAAACAGTGAATTAAGTCTAATCTGGGAAAACAAAACAACAACAAAAATTCCCCAGAACCCACAATACATTCAAGTAGCTAAGAAGTAGCAATACAATTTAAAAGCAAGGACAAATAAATAAAACAGACACATTAGATGGAATAAAGATAAGAATAAGAGTGGGTTTTCTTATAGAAACAAGGGAAGCCAGAATACAATGCAGCAATAAATCTTGTCTTTTTCTGTAGTTTCAAGGGTTTTTATTATTGGTCTTCCTTGTAAAAATTGTTTTCAACAGTGTTAGCATGCCTTTAAAGCACCGGAAAAGCCATCAACTTCAAATTCGATAATTAAGAAAATTAGCTTTCAAAACTGAAAGTGAAGCAGCCATATCAGGACAGACTAGGAATCCAACACTCAAGGTACTAAGGCCAGAGGATTTTAACTATATAGCCTCAGCTATATAGTAAGATACTGTCTATGAAAACAAGAAACAAGGAGCCAGACAGATGACTTAGAGGCCAAGAGCACTTGCTACTCTTGCAGAAGAACTGAGTTTGGCTCCCAGCATCCAAATGGCGCAACCACGTGTAAGCCCAACAACTCTGGACTCCATGGGCACTAGGCATGCACATGGTATACATCATACATGAAGGCAAATACACACTGATACACATAGAAATAAATCTTTTAAAAGCTATTTAAAAAAAAAAAAGCAAGTAGCCAAAATAAGGCAAGAAATGGAGAACATGGAAATACATAAATATTATAAAGGAAGAAACAAAAAGATTCAAGGTGAATTTAAGACTGATCATATCAATAACATTAAACATAAATGAGCTAAGTACTCCAATTAAAAGGTAGTGAGGATGAAAAGAAGAAACTCAAAGATTTCAACATCTCTATTAATCATTAAACACAGCAACTGAAAGAAAACCTAAAGGATTATTACTAACCAACTGGTCCAAACTCAGGGTATGCCCTACCCAGTGAGAAAAAGCAAATGCATGTTGTGTAACAGAATACTGCAGGCCAGTGGATACACATGCAGGTCCTAAGACCTGGAACCTGTGCAAGCTATTAAAGTAGTAACACATCATAAGATTTCACAGCACACAGCATATTACGTCACTGTGTTCTCTGTGGTATGACATGTGCTGCAGTAAATAAGAACAGTCGGGACAACAAAGAACATGTTATTCCCCAGAGAGGAGAAGAGCATCATAAACCACAAAGGAAGCACAAAAGGGGAACAAAAGAAAAAGTGGACAGCACAGGCTCCAGCTGCCCAGCTCACATCCAAAATAAGAGCCAGTCTACATGCACATTGACAGATGAATGAGGGAAGAAACTGTGACTGCATGAACTCAGGCCTGATTCAAGTTTCATCATAAGGCAGTTACTTGGCACAAAGATAAAGATCTCGATGAATGGTGCGAGGAAACTGGATATCAGATAGAATTAAGCAAGAGCTTAGAGAATAGCAACCCCAGTCTTCTATGACTCTGTTATATTAAATCTGATGATAAGCCAAAGTGATAGAAGACACATCAGTGCTGTCAGAGAATGGTGGCCACAGGGACTGATTGAAAATGAACATAAGAAACTTCTGGGTGTCACAGAAATTTTTTGCACATTTACAGCAGAGAAGTATCAGTGCTACGTGCTTTTCATGGCTAAAAAAAATAATTGCCAATTTGATAACTTTGACCAGATTATCTCACTATGCAATATCACACCCACACGCCATTTGTATCTGGACTCCCAAGTTTTAAATTAACCTCATGGCGCACTGTATTCATAGCAAAATGGGCTCAGAACTGGATCACCTGCCCTTTTTCTTCTTTGCTCACATGTTTTCGTAGCCAGCATCCTCTCAGACCTGCAGCTGGACTCAGGCACACTCAAGAACCAGCTTAACTGTCTTTGTAGTTTAGCCTTCTGTGGGAAAGAGGTCTGGTCTGACCACCCTGTTTCTCACTATAACCATCTTCCCAAGGCAGGCAGACAATCTCTGTCCATTTTTGTTTCTTTGTTTGTTTGTTTTGTTTTTCAAGACAGGATTTCTCTGTATAGCTTTGAAGCCTGCTCTGGCACTCATTCTGTAGCCCAGGCTGGCCTTGAACTGCCTGCCTCTGCCTCCTGAGTGCTGGGATTAAAGGCGTGTACCACCATTGCCTGGTCAATCTCTGTTGGATTGTGCTTGCCATATTTCTTACAGAAAGTCCAGTTAAGTTTTAGGAGCATCCATCATGTTTGGCAGAGTGATATCAACACAGAAATAAAGTTATCTTCCAAAATTTTTAGGAATAGTTAAAAAAAAAATAAGAAGCTTTAAGAAAAAAAATTAATTTAAAGAACAGTCATCTATAGATCTATAAAGGACAAAGATTATTCTTACACTTTTCTTTTACATTTACTGGCAGAAAGGGAAAATGGCAAACTAAATGATCAGAAATGTACTTACTTGGATATACAATATCAGTAATCTCAAAGTCATTCACTCGGCATATGGGCATAAAGGACTTCCTTGAGGATCAGAACAGTGAAGAGCAGGGGCATTAGGTGCTAAACCATGAACACAAACATCTTAGTTTCAAACATATTTCTGGATCTATTTCTCAGTGTTCAAAGGCCAAGTCAAGTCAGAAGTCTACTGCAATGCACATTCCTGCAGCATTGAAATCTACTTCAATATTGCATTAGTATTATTTTTTTTCGGCGTGTTACAACAACATTCATGCATTATCAATGTATTTACAGACTAATAAACAGCATATATTCTTGGTGATTCTAAGACTTCAAGAACACAAAGCTACCAAACAATTACAGACATAGAGTGTCTTAGACTGTCATATGAGAGCATCCTGAGAAATACCAGAGAGGAAGATGGTATACATATGACAACTCTGAACACATATGAGAAGTAGAGGGAGCTGTTCTTTCACAAAGCTCATACCATTAGACAGTTCAATGTAATGTAGATAAAAAAAATCATCCTTTACTCACAGATGAAAGAATAAATTGATGATTGGTAAAAAGCCCTCCATTATATGTGGATACATGACTTCTGCGTTCAATGGCATCTGAATGAAATAAATCATGAAATCTAAGTCATAAGTCAATCAGACAAAATGAGAAGAATTTTCAACTATAAAACCTTAATCCCAGGAAAGGATCAAATGATATTAACTCATTACCACTAAACCTGAAAATAACACAACTCGTAGTGCACAGCTAGAGTTGACAGTAATATATAAATGTTCAGTTCCCAGTGGGTACTTCATGAAGATTTTTAAGTGCATGGAAATAATATCAGGACTTATAATAGGCATTCAACTTTGTTGTCCTCTTTTAACTGTTACAACCCTACTTTAGAGGGATAGCTTATTTTGTAAAGAAACCAAACCTTTGCAAAATTCCATAGTAAACAGAGGGCAAATCTTTGATTGTTAAAAACATCCAATCATAAGCTATTTTGGTAGCATGTGTCTATAATACAAGCATACAGAAGATTTTGAGTTCAAGGACAGCCTGGGCTATCAAAACAGGAAGAAAAAAAAAAAAAAAAAAAAAAAAAAAGAACCGTGATGAGACCCTGCAGACTTTACATCTTCTTAGACCCTTACATCTTCATAGACCCTTAGATAATGGCCTGATAATTTCATCACAAATCATGGTCAAGAAAAGCAGTTCTGATTAGAATTATGTGGTTGGCCTCATTTCAATTGCTTCAATTTTACTATCTTTGATTGTAATCTTAAAGTCCTTCCTTCAATCTCCTTTTCCTAAAGACTCGCAGTTGTTTATTAAAGTCTTTGAAGCCAGACCTACACATCTGTAAACTGTATAGAATCAGTAATTTCCAAGTGTCATTTGGTCTTTCATTATAGTTTTCATCTTACTAAAGATTCTCATGTAAACTACTATTATGTCTAAAAGTCTTTTGTAAGTGAGATCAATTTTATGTAAGCCTTTAGATTTGTTGGAAATAAAGCCAAACACTTCTTATCCATTGGGGTAGAACAAATTGTGAGCAGAACTGCTATAAAAATAAAAACAAAACACTATTTATATCTTAACTCACCATGTAGAAGTGCTCCAGCCGAACCCCATACACTATTTGTAAGGCTCTCATGTAGATCATGTATAAGACCTCAGGCTACAACAGAAAAACAAAGTCAATATCTTATCTCTTATCTTACACAAAGAACTGTGTCATTACCATCATCCCCATCAAATGCTACAGTCAATGAATGCAAAAAAAAAAAAAAAAAAAAGTGAGAAAAAATTTTTCTAAATTTTAAGACACTTTATGGCACATACCAACTTGTTCATATGTCATATGTAGTGAATAAATAAGGAAATCAGTTACTTATGAATGGGAACTAGTCTATTCACATCCAACTCAATCAACCCACCCAGCCCAGGCAGAGAAGATAGGTGAGTCTTTTGGAACTCTGTCAGGAATGTGGAAACGCTGAGCACTCAAGATTTTATTTTTACTTTTTAAAGAAAGATAACTCAGACTAGCCTGCTAATATGTATTGAAGGTCACCTCAGATTTCAGGTGGAATAATGGCTATAAAATTAATGGATAAATAGCAGGATTTAAAAAGCATAACTTCTAAGACAGCAGATCTAAATGGTGGCTCGAGGACTTGCCTGCTGAGCACTCAAGTTTATTAGGTGAACAGAAAGGCCTGAAGTCTGGCTAAAAAAAAAAAAAAAAAAAAGTGTTCGTGCTTCCCCAAAGCTTAGTCACTCACCTTAAGGCCTATCATTCACTTGGAGGCCATTTTTTCCCTTTTAAAGAACGGATGGCCACTGAGATAAACAATTTTGCATTCTGTATGATAAAAGTAGCCTTCCCATATTATAACTTCAAGGCCAACATAGGAAACTGTAGGGAGACTTTGGGATTTCACTGTGACACATAAATAGCTCATTTTTGCATTTAATAACCAAACATATGAAGAATAACACCTGTCAAAATAAGTCAATTCCCGCCTGGGGCATAATGTAAGAAAATTAATCTGCACGCTTCCAAGGAAGACTGTTTTTAAGCATGCGTATGGAGGAAACCATTTGGAATAAATCCTGTCAAGCTCTCCAATAAACGATACCCTCATACCACCACTCCAGTAATATAAAAAATTTAATATACTTTAATATATCTATGCTTTAAAGCCTTTTTTTTTTCTTTAAGGAAAACAACCATATTAAAGAACCGAGTTCCCAATGGGAATGTAGAAGTTGCCCCACTTATAAACTTAATGTTATTTTAAAATTACACCAGGTGAGAGATTTTTCTCTAGATTAAAAATGACTGGCCTACAACAAATATGAGGGCACATGCCTTCCTTCCCACACTACATACCTAATAGCTTACTTTATTCTTAAAATAACAGACTCTCCATGTGAAAACAACCACATTTTACCTTTGGGTTTGGATAAAGATCATCCTTAGAGAGGTTTTTGCCATCAGCTCCTGTTAGTATTTTATTGCGAATATGAACCACAATCTCAGCTACATTGTATCTGGGGAATGACAAGGTTTCCATTATGGGAGTCTCCTCCTAGTTTGAAAGAAGGAAAAACAAAGATCAGAAATATGCATAATGAATAGTTCTGAAAATTGAAAATAGTCTCTAAATTGATACTTAGGGTAAAAAATAAAGAAGCCATGGTTGAACTGCTCACTGTTGTATTATCATCAAATATCTGAATAAGATAAAGAACTTTAAGCCAGGCATGGTAATGCATATTGGTGACCCCCAACACTTAGGAAGTGGAGGCAGGAGGATCAGAAATTCAAGATAATAATTACATGTAACCAGCCTGACTGTATCCTGTCTCAAAACAAAACAAGATGAATTTTACTCACACATACAAACACACACTGAAAGGCACTGTTTTATCCTAAAATAACTTTTATCACAAAGTTATAGTCATTTTCTGTTAATTTCCCTAATGTTCTATTCCATAAGGAATAGAGGCTTTGAGTTGACACACAGTAGGAAAATTATGCTGTTTCTTTTCACATGGGTCCAGGGCATTTAACAAGATGCTGAAAACTATTTCTCAGAGCACAAAACAGACAGACAGCAGTAGTAGCAGAAGCAAAACATAAGCAATGTTAACACAAGGCAGAGAATAAAAATGCATTCTGGTTTGATATCCTCCTCAATACACATACAGTAAGATGACTAATAAATTTAAGAGGCAAGCAAGGGTGAGAGAGCCGGAGGGAAAGGAAGATGTAAAGGGAGAGCAGGAAAGGGAGCCTTCAAATTCAGGTAGGAGTCCCTTTCACCAGAGCAAGAACTTAAAACCCATAAAAAAGCAAAAATTCCATTTGTCCTAATGTGTGCAGATAATAGATTATTCCTACTGGTGTCCTCTTAAAATAGTACTTGTCATAATTCTGTCTCCCTTATACATCCCAGAACACAACTGGCAATGTTTGGAGATATTTTTAGTTGTCAAGGAAAGACTGCAATGCCCTGAGGCAAGGCACTTTGCCAAATACCCTACAATGCTTCAGGTGGTCTCTTACTGCAGAGCTGTCTGTCCAAAAGGTCACTACTTCCCAGTGTGAGCAGAGGCCCAGAGTGAACACATTCAATTCTGCAAACAAACTAAAATGGCTTTCAAGTTTTGAAACCTACCTTAGGCTTTCACTATTTCTTAGAACAATTATAGCTAAAAAGATCTCTAACAACTTGTCTATCCTCCCAATGAATGGAGGATACCACCCTAATGCATGGCTGTTAAATAACATCCTGATTCTGAACCTTTCAAAACATCACAGACCCCAGGAACTGTAAAGGTTATTTTGTTCTACTCCAGTGTGTCTCTAATAATTAGAAGACACTTCCCCATACTATTGAGAAATGCTGTTGTAACCTCATCACTGATCCTATTTCAAAAATGTGAAGCCAGCTGTGATGTCCCTTTTCTGCCTTCTCTGCTAAAAAATTAAACATCACTTCCTCACATATGGCCACTCCTTTATGACACTACTTTTGCAAACCTATCTTTTAGAGACAGAATAACACCTTTTCCTACTCCTGCAACAAAAATCAGTACAGATTTGTACCTAAAATGGAAATGATTTCTGGCAAGTATCAAGCAGGCAGTAGTGGACACCATTAGGCATTCCACCATTACCTTCAGGTCAATAATGTCAGAACCCACAGGTTGAGGGCTTAACCCTCACACTGCTCCCCTTTGACACGATGGTCACAAGCCCAGGCTGTTTTGCTTATGCTTCTGACAACCTACTACACACTGGAGTGCCTACCATGCCCTTCTTGATTTGATTCATGTCTAGAGAAGCTCAGGCATAAGGAAATACAAGATATTATGAAGGATGAACACCAGATGAAGAGACAATCAGGGCCAACAATGAGGGAGGGACTTGGAAACTCTAGGAACCACAAAATGTCTGGCTATCCCAGATTCCTCAAAATCCCCAGGACCAAGGGATGGGGCTGAATGTCTTAAACCCAAAGATTGCCTTAGTTTTCTGATAAACCAACCTCCTCCCACCCCTCCCCTCAACCCTACCGTCACACCCAAGGGACCAGAGGCTGCCAGGCAACAGCTAACCACTAACATAACAAAAGTTCACCTATCACTGTGACAATTCGAAGAATTTTGGGGTTTGTACACCAAGAACTTTGGGTAATGGCAAAATGTATATTTCACACTATCATACTGTTCTACTTAAACTACCCAGGAGATACTATTTTGTCAATACCTTCCTTTGTGTTAATGTGTGTGAGTGCAGGTCCATGTGGATGAGAGTAAGTCTCTAAATTTGTTTCTCAGGTGCCATGCTCCTTTACTTATTTAAATGGGATTTACTTACATATGTATGTATGTATTTATTTAAAGATATGCTCTCACAAGCCTAGAAGTCACCAAGTAGGCTAGGCTGACTGATCACCAGATGTCTGCCTGTCTCCATTTCTACAATGCTGAGAACCATCTGACCATGCCCAAAACTTTAAAAAGGGGGGGAAAAATGTAGCTTCTAGGGGTTGGCTCAGGACCTGCCTTTCCTAATTGAGCTATTTTCCCAGACAGTCAGTATCTTCATAAAACAAATGAATTCAACACCCCGGAGTATAAATCCAGCAAGGAAACATCTCTACTGACTGTGGGTAACTGTAGACTTCATTTAAAAAAATACATTTATGATCCAGTGAAAGAAACTCTAAGAGCTTCAACATAGCCCACTTACATGAGCCTTGGATCGCCTCTTTCCTCCCCTCCTCCTGACCTCCCCCCTAAACATACGCCACACACTCTTCTCATATCATTTTCTACTATTGAATTTCATAAGTTTCAGGTCTGATCTGGACCCTTCACACATTAGCCACCTATCTCAGTATAAACAACAAATACACGGGAAAGGAAATTATACCCTGAGTATGGTTGTTTGGTGTTTCAATAAACTACAGAACTCTGCAGACTAGGGAAAGGTTCTTCAAGGTCCTTCTGTAGAAAGAAGTGTTTAGAGGCTTCTCCACAGGACACAGGTGACTTCATCAGTAGAACAAGACAGTCTTCATTTGCTGTATATCTCCTTTGGCCACATTTCCAAATCCTCAGTCACTTCCTTTCCCTACAGAGAAGTCCAAGCCCCTGGCCCCTGACTAATGTCCTTATAATCAGTCAGTCTAGTCCTCCTTTGCATTTGGGCACATACTAGATTCTGGGCTTTTTCTTTCAATATTCTGAGGTCAGTTTATTTCATTGACTAAAATAATGAAGCTTTCAGGGGAAAGAAAAGGTAAGTAAGCATTCAACATTTTTCATCTAAATCTCAGTTTTTGAAACTGCTCATAAAAACATTACAAAAAGGATACTTGCTAACCCAAGCTGTACCTACATTAGAGATTTTTAACAGAGTAGGTTTGAAATGTCTTCCATGATTATTATCACACACCACCCTCTGCCAATGTTATAAATGCTGCTGTGGGGTTAATCCTTATAAGATATCAAATACTTACAAGTGTACAATCAACTTGCCTACCACACAGATTTCAATATTTTCCACTTAAGTTTCTCAAACCTTTAATAATCTAATGCTCTTTCTGGTCCAAGTGAATCCCTTCAATGTCTTCCAATGTCTCATTACAATTGCCTGGGAATTTCTGAGGACCACTTTCCCAAGTTAAAGCTACCAAGAGGCTTACAGGCTTACACCTGCAATTAGTGGGTATAATGACCTCTTCTCGTATCCAAATTCTCAGTCTTTCATAGTGTGATTTCAGTCCCAGCTTGTTCTTGTGTGTGTGTGTGTGTGTGTGTGTGTATACAGACAGTGGGAGAGGACTTTAGTTTGAGCTCTTGGCTCAAACTAAAGTACTTTATACACAATTAAATGGAATCTTAACATATTTGCTTAAATAGGACAGATTATCTCTAATGGCTCCCATTTCTCTTTTATTTGTAACACTACAATGCTAAGCACAGCATGTTCTGGAACAACTATCCAGTTTTATACATCTGGTTTTGCAGTGCAAAATTAAGCAATTCCCAATTTTAATGAATTAAATAAAATAATTCCTCAAAATCATGAGGGCCGGGCGGTGGTGGCGCACGCCCTTAATCCCAGCTCTCGGGAGGCTGAGGCAGGAGGATCTCTGCGAGTTCGAGGCCAGCCTCATCTACATAGCTAGTTCCAGGACAGCCAAGACTGTTAAGCAGAGAAACCATGTCTTGAAAAACAAAAACAAAACAAAAAAATCATGACGAGGGCCTTGTGTTGTACACGAGTAGAGCCATATACACTCAGCTCACTGATTTTTGGATGAAGTATAACATTTTAGCCTTTTGATTCGTGGTTCGATGGGGTAGCAATGGAGATACGTAGAAAACTGACAAGCACTCACAACAAAACAAGTCCCACCCTTGTAGCTCACACCTGTAATTTCAGCATCTGGGAGGGGAAGTAACAGGATTAGGAATTCAAGACTAGCCTCGGGTAAAAAAGTGGGTTCTGGGCCAACTTGGATGCTTTAGACCCTGTGTCAAATCAAAACACATAGGCTTAAGGCCGCGAACTCAGGCGCCCCAACTCTAGGCCTCCTCCCCGCCCTCCGGTGCCCGCTCGCACTCACCTGCAGTTGCAGATGCTCCGGGAACGGCAGATACTAACCAAGCAATCAACCAAAAACCACCAACCGCCGTCACTTTTCAAATCAGCCGCCTTCTCATGCGGAGCCCGCCCCTTTCCGCAGACTGCTCTTCCGTCGCGACGGGTGCTGGGAGGGCTCAATAGACCCACGGTGGGTTGGGCTTGATGTGCGGTGCGGCAAGCTTAGCCTCAGGCTGGCAGAACCATTATTCAGAGAATCGGCTGCTAGTCGGAACTTCGACTCCGATGGACAGGAGAGCGCAGCTGCTAGGGGGCGGAGTTCCGGGAGTTGTTTATCCGGTTGTCAGACTTTCCGGAACTTTGTCGCCAGTGTCCAAGCTAGCCAGCAGACGGTTTCTAGTCCCTTCTGTTAGGCTCAGAGAGTGGCAGTGGGTAAAGGATGTGTTGTTCTCCACTGAATTAAAAGTATTGTAGAGAATCCTGGCGTAATAATAACAACGTCACTGTCTGATGTGCATCGATGGGGGGTCAGGTATTGCCTTGGATATTTGTACGAATCATTTCACTTAAAATTCGTGAAAGCTTGGGACGGGAACGCGAGTGGATAGAGAGACAGAATGCTCCACGTTAAAGAGATTGCATAAGTGACCCAAAGTCGCCCACGGTGGTTGAAAAGTAGTCTAGCCAGAATTTCGGTTAAGAGGACGACCTAAGTCCTCCGTGGGCAAGACTTGGAGAGATGGGAGGTACCTAATAATAGTTCATCTGATCAGGTCCTGGCTCGCTATCAAGAACAGTGATCTGAGAGGAGTAATTTGGAATGATCGGGAGTAAAACTAAATCTCTGAATCTTAGTTTCTTCCTGTCCCCTAAAATCCCTCCCCTGAAGTCAGGCACCACAAGTGGTTAAGGTAAATAGTCCTGTCTGCGTCAAAGAGGAAATTAGTTCATATAGTACGCTAAATAAAGTGTCTGCCAAAATTGTGAATGCCCAATAAGTATCAGCTGTACTTTGATTTATTTCTACATAGTTTGTAGTTTAAAACGCTGATTAACTGATTGGAAATTTCTTTATCTTTTAATTTGTTTTTAAAGACATAACCTCATGAAGCTCAGGATGGCCTCAAAGGTTGACCATAAGCTGCCAGTCCTCTTGTCATCTCCTCCCAATGGCTGGAATGACAGGTGTGAGCTCTACACATCTAAACAAAAAACAAGTGAGCTACATGAAGACCAAGAGTACAGAGATGAATGTGTAATCAAAGCTATTTGAGGGGTAATTTTTGAAAATCATTTAAAGTTTGTAAGTAGTCTTTTCTAATCCAAGCTGTAGAGCTTTCATTAGCTGTCATGGTCTCATTTGCATTTTCACAGACCTTTGCTGAGTAGAGCTGAGTGACAGACTAGACCTTGAAGCTGTGTCTCATAAACTTCTCAAATCTTGCATTAACCTCCATTCTCTCAATTTCTTTTTTAACCATGAAAATAGGAGAATTTCTGTATCCTCTCCTCTGCTAAAGGCTAAGAACCACCTATGCAGGCTCCTTGGCCTCTCAGGCCATGTTGGCTTCAGCCATTCCCTGTCAACTTCTCTGGGAACAAGCTGTGGGAGGTTCAGCTCATCGAACTTATCTGTTTAGATACAGTTTGACCTGATTCCCTTTGACTACATCCAAAGCAATTCCAAGGAGGTCCTTCGGCCCTTCTTTTCCCTAGGCCATGATTAGTTTGTTGGAATAAAACATCTTTAACTGAAATCCCCTGTAATACAGTATTCATAGTTAATCCTTGAGTGTATGAGGGTCCAATATCTGAACAAATTTGAATAAATTTAGAGATGTTGCCTTTCTTTCTATAAGGTCTTAAAGCAGTTTCTGGCAGGGTGCATTAATTAGCATTTTCACATACTCTTGGCAGGGTGGCAGCCTTTAGCTTCTCAAGCCCCAGCACTTTTGTGTCAGGAAGGGAAAATTACAAGATCTATAAATTATAAAAATTTCTGTGCTGGCATCTGCTTTACTCCAGTTCTCCTGGCTATTAAAATAAAAGATCAAAAAGTGAAGTTAATAAAGGACGGTCTGACCTGGAAAGCTAACCAATATCTGTTCCTTGGAAGTTGCTAAAGGCCCTGAGATAACAAGAATTCACACTGCCCCTCCTTTCTGCCCCCCCTTTCCTGTGAGTCAACAGGTGGTGAATAAGGTCCTTAGGAAACAAAGTGATAGCTGCAACTCCACTATGCCCAGACCAAATTAGCACACCCTGAGGCCCTTAGGTCTGTTGACCCTAATAGCAGACCATCGGCCTCTAAGGGTCACGTACTCAATGGACAGAGGGTCCCAGCCCCTCCCTAAGCTTGTGGGTTTGCCTTTAAAAAACACCTGGGCACAGGGGAGGGAGCTTCTTTCTCCCTAGCCTGCCTGCTGGAGGAGCCGTTTGTGCAAACGTTTTCTGTTCATTAAAGCCTCTTGCGTTTTGCAGCAACTGGACTGGACATTGAGTTCTTGGGGGTATCGACCGAGCCTGGAAGACTCCTCATTCTGAGGGTCTTACAAAATACACCCAAGTAAGTGTACAATTGTCTGACTAAGACTTTCTGTTTCATATCTACAATTATATAATTTTTACTCCCAAGGTTAACTCACCAAATTTCACTTCACTTTTATCTAAGAGCTCACTTCACACTTTGCACCTGTGGTGACCATTTGTGGCTTCTATCCCTTCTGTCCCCCATGCTCATGTCCATGTAGCGGTGACATCTGTAGTTGCCATCTGTAGTAGCCCCACGTTGAGGCTTTCTGGCATTACAGGTGCCATAATAAACTTTGCGTATATTTACTAATTGATTTTGAATAAATAAGTAAGATGTGTAATTGTTATGTGGGTGCCCATAAAGATGGCTGCACTCCATCTTGGCACAAGGACAGAGTTCAAAGCTGTCAGCAAGTCATGAGATCTAAAGGTCAAAGGCGTGGTTACAGAAGGATGTTTTGGCTGTCTTAGTCTAAATAACAACAGACCTGAATCTGAGGTGTGGCTACTCCTGACTGTCAAGGCTAAGGAAGGAGGAGTTAAATCTGAGGTGTGGCTACTCCTGACCTCAAGGCTAGGGAACAAGAGGTTGGAGCTAAGGGTTACTGAACCTTTAGAATAAGCGAGGAAGAAAAGTCTGTTTGTTCCATATACATGATACTGTGTTTCCCTTTTTGGAATAGTGGTGAAAAACTCCTGGCGTTTCAGTATTGACTGATCTGCCCTCCTGGCCTTTATTCTGTCTCTCTGTCTTCTCTTTATCTTCTATAGCTAGCCTTTCCCTCCACACTCCCCCACTCAGGTACGGACTTGGGGTCTCTCAGCTGGCTCTGATTGCAGCCCCACTAGACTGCTCGCAACATTATTATATTCTTTTCTTTTTTCTTTTTTTTTTTCTGTTTTGTTTTGTTTTTGAGACAGGGTTTCTCTGCATTGTTTTGGAGCCTGTCCTGGAACTCTCTGTGTAGCCCAGGCTGACCTGGAACTCACAGAGATCCACCTGCCTCTGCCTACCTAGTGCTAGGATTAAAGGCATGCATCACCAATGTCTGGCTGTTTGTTATATTCTTGTGCTAATATTATAACATAATTTCATACAAATAGCTGAAGCTGAAGTGTAGCTGCGCTGAAAATATAGTACAATTTAATGTGGAAAATTCCAGTAACATATCCGTGTGTTCAGTATATTCACTGGGTGGCGCTGCTGTATCGATTTTAACCTTACTGAGAATTTAATTCCAGTTCATTTTACATAAGCAACCTGCTAAACATCTGATGCAATGTTCTGGATTTAACAAAATAGATTCTAAATTTATGTGCTTCAAAGAACATGTTTACAGTCCTGGCTCAAGAAGTAAAATAGCATTGAATTCAAAGTAGTTGTCTGTCGTTTATTTCTCTTTAATCATTCCAAACTTGTTAATCAGCTTGCCTCCTTACCCATGCTCATTTTTATTGGAGGCTTTGGAAATTGAGTTATTCATTTGAAATACTTTAGGCAGTATTGGTTTTAAGGACTATGTAGTCTGCAGCTCTAAATACTTAACCTTTACTGGTTGTGATGAACTCTGAATACATGCAAAGAAGCACAGATATGGTACTGTGCTCTGACCCCTTAGAATACTTGCCTCACCTTTTACATGAAGTTATATAGGTATCCTTCCGAATCAACAGTCAAACATTTGATATAGTGCAAAATATTTTCTCAATGTGATTATTAATTCAAACTTTCTATTCTAGTAAATTTCCACTTTTGACTTTATGATAGACTGTGGTGTTTACAGTATTTCAAGGAAACTGACAAGGATTTCTGAGGAAAATGTTAAAATTAATGCATTCTGCCAGCTGTGGTGGTGCTTGCCTTTAATTTCAATACTCCACAGGGATAAATAGGCAGATCTCTGTGACTTTGAGACTAGCCTGACCGATATTGTGCCATCCTTTTCTATATAGTAAGTGCCAAACCATCCAGAGCTTATACAGTTAGACTCTTTTTCAAAACACAAATAAAAATTAGTATATAATAATATATATTAATATATAATAAAAATAATATATAATTTTAAAGTTAATGATTTATGTCAAAAGTAGTTGCTCATGTCCACAATCCCAGAACCCAGAAGGCAGAAGCAGGGGCATCATTACAATTTTGAGATTAACCTGCTCAACATCCAGTGCTAGAGGCCCCTGTCTCAAAATAACAACAATAAAGGAATCAATTATAACATGAATTTTACAAGTATGCCTTATCTAGGCTCTTATAGCTGGGGTACATTTTATACCTATAAGTTGTGTATTCATAAACAACGGTCATTTACTTCTTACTGTTAGTGTTGCCTCTTAGTCCTGGAAGCTAGACAACCTAAGGTCAGCATGCCAGGAAATCCAGGGTCTGGAGTGGTCTGCTTCCTGATCATAGTTGGCTCTTGGGAGGGGTGTGCTCACATGATGTAAGTCTTGGCATTCATCTCAACAATGAAGGCCTTGCCCTCAGGAGGTGATTGTTTTTCAAAGGACCCATCTCCAGTTTGCACAATCATAAAGTTCTATGGTGGGTGTAGAGCTCACACCTGTCATTACAGCCATTGGGAGGAGATGGCAGGAGGATTGGCAGCTTATGGTCAACCTTTGAGGCCATCCTGAGCTGCATGAGGCTATGTCTTTAAAAACAAATTAAAAGATAAAGAAATTTCCAATCAGTTAATCAGTGTTGTCGAATTGTCAGCTCAGGTATGCTTTATCCTGGGAACTTTACAGTCTGGGGTTGGGGTTTGACGGTCCTTTGGTCTAATCACCTTCCTCCCCTGTTGTTGTTCAGGAGATTGATCTTCTTCCAGTGGCTCTTTGGTGACTGCCATCACACAAGGCTATCCTGTGCCCTCTGAAGTGGTTTGTGCATGACTTCCTGTAATAGTTATTACTAACTTCTATGTTCTGTTTTCTCTGAGATGGGTGCCTCAAGCATACTGTGAACCAGAGGTTGACCTTCAGCTGCTGGCAAATGTGACCTCCACCAGTCTTAGAACTTCTTGGTTGTATAGGGCTGGGATATTTTAGATTCTGAGCCACATTGTTCTGTTTTATCTTAAATGCCCTTAATAGCCATTCACTGACCACCTCAATGCATGACCTAAAATCCCTGTGACTGTCATATAAAACATTCTTCTAGAACACACCATCATTCTAGAGAGACAGGATATAAGTTATGGGCTTCATCACTTTCTTCTTTTGTCTTAAACTCATTACATCTTTAGCTGTTTGTTGATTGTGTTTGCTTCTGAGTCTATTCATTGATGACAGTCCCTCTAAAGATTTCCTGTGAAAGTATGGGGAACAAAGACATATCACATACGTATTCCACCGTGAAATTTGAAAGCCATTTTTTCTTTGACTGAGGAATTCTTTATATATTTTTTAACTTTAGGAAATTGCCTGTATGTTTGTTTGTTTTATTCCACTTCTCTCTCTCTCTCTCTCTCTCTCTCTCTCTCTCTCTCTCTCTCTCTCTCTCTCTCTCTCTCTCTCTGTGTGTGTGTGTGTGTGTGTGTGTGTGTGTGTGTTCGTCCATGGAAATCAGAAGAGGATGCCAGATCCCCTGGGGATGTAGTTAAAAGCAGCTGTGAGTTGCCAGACTGGGCTGGGAGCTGAGCTCTGGCCTTCAAGAGCAGCATGTGCTCTTCACTGCCAAGCATCTCTCCAGTCCCTGCCTGAGGGATCTTAGTCACAGTAATTTTGATCCAGTTTCACCGGAATAAGCCTGTCATGCTACAAATGTCCCTACCCTGACAATGGGTTACTTATCTCAAATCACTTTTCCTACCTGACCACAGCAGGCATATGTATTCATGAGTATATCTTTCTCCTCTTATGCTGTCATTTTAGATATGATAGATATGATAGCAAACCACACAGATGAAAGGCCAAGCTAAGTTCTTCAAAATAACACTCTAGCCAATCAGAAACGGCAGATTTAACAAAGTTTGCATGGTAAATCTACTGGCTGATTAGGCAAGGCTGGCCAGACAAAAAAACCTCAGGGATCTGTGTGTCTTCGCCTCCCCAGCACTGGAAATACAAGCATGTGTCACCACACCTGGCTTTTTATGTGGGTGCTGGGTGTGAATGTCATGCCTTCATGCTTATGTGGTGAGTGTTCTACCAACTGAGCTGTTAGTCCCATATACAGAACTTCTGAACCCATGCTAAACACAGCTCTTGGCTAGGTCTCAATACTGAATCCTGTGATTCACTACCCACCTTCCTTTTGAAGCCAAAGTCATCTCACCTTCCATTAAATTCTAGAAATTTCTTAAGGTGTTTGTTTCTCTCTTCCTTGCAAGGGACCAAATAGAAAAAATCACTGAACTGGAAAACATGCAGGACCAAGTGTGGTGATGCATACCTGCAATCCCAGCACTTGAGAAATGGAGAGGGGGTTATGGAAAGTTCAAGGCTGGTCTGGAATCTCCTGTGTGACTGAAGATGGTTGGCCTTGAAGTATTTAGATTAGGAAAAGGTCACTGTGCACCAGTTTTCTAGTCATAGACATCATAATATTTACTACAATCTAAGTGGCTTAATAACATTATTGTCTCACAGCCAGAAGTACCAACTCACAGTATCAGAAGATCACTTTATTCTTGAGAACTATATGGATAAATCTTTTCCCCATTTTTATCTTCTTGTGAGTTTCTAGCAATCTTTGACATCCTTTTGCTGATAGATAACCACCTCAATTTCTGCCTTCATCTTCATATGGTATTCTCTCATTACGTGTGCCTGTGTCCAAATTTCCCTGTTTATAAAGACATCAATCATATTAGATATAAACCATCCTGATGACCTCATTTTCTTTATGTGGAAATGCCCTAATTCCAAGTATTATCACATGAAGTTTGGAGGTTAGAACTCCCACATACCTCTTGGAGGAGGGCACAGTTCAACCCATGAACATGATTCAGAGCACCATAAGACAGAAGTCTTCTTGGGTTGAATCTCTAAAAGCCTGATGGTTCAAACCAGGACAAATGTGCCAGCCTCCCTCAGAGCAAAAGCTCCTCTTCTTTAATTGAGTACTAATTACTTATTGACATGCTGAGTACATGTTATTCATTTTATGTTTCTTAGAAGTGCCTCTTTAAAAACACTGTCTGGATATGTTCAAAGAGAATAAACAGGAATTAACTGAATTAGTGACACTTCAGCCCTTGCACATTAAAGGTTTCAACAGAAATGGAGGCTCATCCTAATTTACTTAACCAGCAGTGCCCATGAATTTGAAAACTGTACAGAGAACAAACGAAGATAAAATTGGAACCAGAGTAACTGTTAAGAAACAGTTAAAAAATGTGCCCAAGTCTCAAACTGCTGATAACATAAGAATTAACTTATGGTTAGTCATATTTAAGATGTATAACCATCACCCAATCACTTTGGTTACAGCGTTACTTACATGCCAACACTAGAAGGATCCCATATGTTTCAGTTTTATAGTACCATGCATCGATAGAAGGAAGACCAGCATCTACAGTTATAAACAGATGGCTGAAAGCAAAGTCAAGGAGTGTACTCAAGAGAATCTTAGTAGGTAGGGATGCCAACAACAGGTGTCACTGTCTTCTTATTCCTTTTTCATCTTTCAGATCTCCAGGCTTGCTGCAGAGCTCCTGATGGTTCTGAGGAGGGCTTCACAGAGAATGTGGGAGAAGGTAAGTTTTAAGCACAGAGGACTGCCTCACTCTGGTTTAGATATTCTGAAGACAGGAACTCATCAGCATGGCTTACTTTTAGTACTTCAAATCATCAAAATAAAGAAAAGTTGGACATTGTGTTGTTTACCTTTAAATATGGAAGGAAGCTTATTTGGGAAATAGGAGAACACTTTGAAGAGAACTAATCATTTCTAAGGCTCTCTGGAAATACAGGCAATGTTTAGGATAGGGTGCAAAATCTCTAGAGCAGTACATGAAGCCACAGGACCAAGAGAGGTATCCCCCATCCATAAAAAACACTGTAGCAGGACTGTAGGGAAGGCAGGGCTGGAGTGAGACCATATGGAGAAGTAAACATCCCTCCAAGAAACTGAGCTCTCTCTTGTTATATTGACCAACCCCAAAGAAACGAACCATCAGAAATGAATGAAACCCCTCACAGCTAAAAATTTCATTCATACCTCAGATGAGCATGGATGTTTTCATAGGACAAGCTCTGACTTGAGAGCCTCTCTTCACTGCCCCCAACTTTACAAAAAAAAAAAAAAAAACTAAAAAAAGAACAATGGGTGCTGTGCTATACTTTCCTTGTCTCTTTCAAAATAGACATGCCTGTGTTTCACAATTAAAAGTGACCAGAATGTCACAGCATCTAAGGTGTCATGACAGAAATGAGAGTCAGAGGTGTAAGGAAGCACAGTTGGAGACTAATTAGAAGAAACAAAAATTTAAGGTTGGTGATGTCCTGTGCATTGTGAACATTCCCAAAACTGATTGTGCTGTTCTCTATTTGTTTGACAGAGCTGGTGATTCTGGCCTCAAGGTAAGCATGTGGGCACACAGAGGTAGCAGAGTGAAATGCCAGACTCTGTGTTCTTCATCTGACTCTGTATCTCAGTGAGGCCTAGAGTTCACTATGTAGCCTAGGCTTGCCTCCACTCAGAGCATCCCTCCTACTTCAGCATCCCAACTGCTCTAGAGTCACAACACCTGGTGTTATCAGAGTTGAAAGCTGCTTGTTATCTAAAATATTGTTATTGACTATTCCCAATATTTGACTCTGTGATTCCTAAATAACTGTTTCGTGAGCTGTTAAATATCCAGGAATCGTCCTATTTATTTTTTTTTACATTATATATCTTTTATTATAGCACTAACAAATCCATACATGTGTATCAGTCCACATATAGACGTGTTGTGTGACACATACAAAGTAATTTTCAAGTATATTTACAAAATTACTCTTATAATCAAAATGTTAATAATCAAAGGAAATTTCATAGAGTAAACATATTTTGTCACCAAGTACTGTGATGAAAATGGGTAATATTTTTGTTCAGGGTATTTCATTTCTCTGAATAAACTATACTTTATATTTTTCTACAAAAAAGTGTTTCTTCATATGAAATTAGAATTTTAGGGACTATTAGTTGTCACTACAAAGAACATTAAATACCAATATTTTTATACACACACACACACAAACATACCACATTCAGTCAAATGGTCACACATGTTGCTACCCTAGTATTCTGAGACAGTTTCTTTTCATTGTTTATATACTGTGCTATATGGAACTTTCATCTTTTGTCTCCCATAATGACTCTCAGGTACATCCTTCATCTGCATTGCATTACAGTCAGCCAGAAATTTATGGAAGGGAAAAGGGATGCCTCAAACCTTGCTGACTACAACACAGGAATGATAGAATTCACTCACCTTCATCCCTATGGGAAGGACTTAGTAATATAGACAAAGTTAATTTCAAAAGATATTATGAGATGTCATGGTGATCTAGATGTCAAACTAATACTCAGAAATGTTTATTGTAGAAGAAAACAGAATAAATATCAGGAATAAATATCCAGCAGTTTCTTCCTCATATTGCAAAATTTGCATTTTTATAGATGACACGGTTGTATCCAGAACATTTTTTAGCATCTTTTAAGGATTTATTTTTTGGTGTGTGTGTGTGAGTTGTAGACTGCATATACACTGTGTGTGTCTAGTGTCTGGACTCAGCATTATGGAGTGTCGTGAGCCACAATGTGGGTGTTGAAAACCAAACCCAGGTCCTCTGCAAGGAACAAGTACAGTGCACAGCTGAGGTATTTCTCTAATATTGATACCTAGAATTTAACATTTGAACGTATCATTGTATCTAATACTGTTAAATGTAACAAAAATAAGATACATGGAGCACTAATAAAATATGCAGCATTTTAGTAACTAATAAAAGCGTTTATAAAGGGCGATATCATGTTAGACTCAGCCTTTGTCTTTATTCTTGATACTGCCCACTCATAAATGGGGAATCTTCCTATTTATCTAAAACTAACAGAAACATTTATTTAACTACTTTATACTCATTTCCTATTAGGTAGACCTTACAATGGCATTTAGCAGTATAAATACTGCTGTTCCTGTACAGTCATAAACAGCTGCACCATTGTACTATACTATACTATGAAGTATACCTCACTATGAAGTGTGGTCACCCACAGAAGGAAGTGACTGTCCTCAAGAAGTCAGCAGAATCTTTACAGGAAACACGAATGGCATTTAAGCTAGTCTTTAAAGGAGGGCTATTGAAAACATGTCAGCCCCTTTGAACTTTTGTTCAGTCTAGTTCATACAGTTGCTTATGAAAGGAAGAGATTGGAGAAAAGACCTTCACTGAGCATCCTGGGAAAGCGGCAGGGATCCTGGGAGAAAAGCACTGCTGGAAGAGGGTAATTGAGATAGTGACCAATGACCCTTTGGCAAATCTCATCTGCATATCCCAGGCCTTTTACTATTCATGTTGCACTTAATCGGGAAACATTCAGCAGTGACCAAACAGATCAGTCACTGACTCTTAAGACTTTACAGTTTGAAACAACATATACAATCATCTAGAGAGAAGTGCAGGTCAGTAGGCTAAAGTTTGACAGCTGGTGATGCTGACCTCAAGGTGAGCACACAGGCACACAGGTACAGCATGTGTGCATTCTCAAGGTGAGCACATGGGCACAGGTACAGCATGTATGCATTCTCAAGGTGAGCACACACCAGCACACAGGTATAGCATGTATGCATTCTCAAGGTGAGCACATGGGCACACAGGTAGATCATGTATGCATCCTCAAGGTGAGCACACATGGGTACACAGGTACAGCATGTGTACATTCTCAAGGTGAGCACATGTGCACACAGATTCAGCATGTATGCATTCTCCCATTCCAGCTTCTAAAGTGTTTCCCGAATGCTTATGCTTTTAACAGTTCAGGTGGTGATGAGGTGTGGAGTTGAACAGCAGCTAGTAGTGAGGTTTGGAGAAAGTCTCTGGAGAATTAAAAAAAGAAATTAGTCCTGGCCAGGTGGTGATGACACACACCTATAATCCCACCACTGGGGCAGCAGAGGCAGGCAGATCTCTGTGAGCTGGAGGCCCTTCTGGCCTACAGAGCAAGTTCTAGGACTTGCTCTGTAGCTACTGAAAAACTGTCTTGAAAAACCAGAGGAAAAAGTCAGTCCTAAAACTAGAAAGTGGAATGAATTACCATTACTTAACGATGGTTTCAGATCACTTCATTCATCAGTGATGATACTACTGTCCTAGATTGGAAGAACACACTTGAAAGGCATTATTTAAAATATTACAAATGTGTTGTCAAATAAAATACTGGGCTGGTAAAATTCAATTGCTGATAAGGTGTGAAGATTTTCAATATGAGTATGCGCCATGTGATATTTGAATTGTGAAATATCCAAATAGTGTACTTCAATGTTATATATTTTAAATTAAAAATTTGACTTTGTATTCCAAAAATTTTGTAAATCAAGTATCCTTACTTCCATGTCATTTCTCATTTGGAAGGTAGGTACTGGAACAATTAAACAGTGAGTTAGCCATAGATCTCCAGAGTCACATGAAATTCACACACAAATAATAAATTTACAGGGTGAAAATGATTTCTTTGTAAGAAATATACTAAGAGAGTGCTGTGTAACTTCACAGGAAACCATTAACAGCCCCAAAATCAAGAGGGGCATCTCCCTGGGCTGAGAAAGATGGTAAGGTTAACACACAACATGGAAGGGGAATGGGAAGGTCACTCCAGAAAGAGCATGTCTTGTTAAGATTGGAGGTTGGAAGGGTAAAGTCAGAGGGCAGCTACTATTCAATTAGACTATGGACAGCGTGAGTAAGGGAAAGGAGCAGCAGCATAGATGGCAAAGCTAAGACAGGCCCTAACCAAGAGAGCCAGGCCAGAGCTACAAAGGGTGGAGGATGGACGTTCAGATGTGATGAGGAGTTGGACTTGGTGCTTTTTGATCCATGATGTAACACACACCAGTGTAAGTTGGGTGAGTATCAAGATCACCCCTAACTATTCACTTGTAAGAAAACCTCAAGCCATTAATGTTCACTTTAATATATATCCTAAGAAATGTATTAAATAGAAGGAAATATGATGAAGTAAGGAAATCACAAACTTAGATACAAAGAGATCATGAGTTCAAATTACATATCATAATCACCTTTCATGATGTCATTTCCTGTCTCTGCAACTCAGTTAACCTCGTATGTAAAAGTGACTAAGAATGCTCTTGCTTTGCCTAGAAATCATGAGTAACTTTTGGCACACAGTGGAGACTCACTACACTACCAAGTGAGTTACCATTTTACTTATTACTCAGTTCCTTTTAGCCACTAAAGAATCTTACTTTACATGACAAATATGCTCTTAATAGGTAGAAAATTTGTTTTACAAATAGTCACTTTCCTATTTATAAGGAAATGGTGTTTAGGAGGGGGATGTAGCTCAGGAGTAGGTGTTTGTTCATCAATCCTCAGGCCTGGGTTAAATCCCAGCACCATAATAACAAAAACAGATGGAAAGAAGGGGATTGGGGGACAGAGGAAGAGATAGGAGATTTGAAAGATGAATAGCATATGTAGTTGGACCAAAAACAAATACAAAACCAGAAAACAGAAGGAAATATTTGGTTCAGATAATTGCCTTGAATTGATTTCCTCAACACCAAATACTTCTAGATTTCCTTCCTAATTGGAAACCATCACAGTAAGACTAGAGGTCCCAAGAGGATCTTGTGCCTTTACTTCATTCTGCAGGGAAATTCAGAACTGAAACTTGATTACCTATGATCTATCTGAAAGTGTTTTAGGTGAATCAGGGTCTCACACAGTGGGTATACTATGAAATTAGCAGAACACTTGGACTTGAGACCTGGGAAAGCCAAAATGATGATAATCACATAGTCATAGAATAGATTATGCTTTGTACAGACTCATTCTGGGGTCTGGAGAGCTGGCTCAATGACTAACAGCACTTGCTGTTTTTCCGGAGTAGCCAGGTTCAGTTCCCAGCATCCACATGGTGTTTCCTAGTCATCTATAAACCCAGGCCCAGGGGATCTGATGCCCTCTTCTGGCCTTTTTGGGCACTGGGTACACACATGGTGCACATGCATACATAAAGACAAAGCACTCATTTATGTAAAATAAAATAAATCTGAAAAACTTTGAAGACTCATTCTACATAACTGCAAGCATTCTTGGTTTTACTCCTGCCCCAAACTCCACCCCAGTCACCTCTTTTGATAAAGAACAGACTACAACACCAAAAAGTGTTGTCTAGTTGTGCACAATCTTCTGTGCCCAAAGTCAGAAACCCCCATGGCTTAAATTGTGTGTTTGTAGACAATGCCCCCCACTTAGGCATTTTTCATTCAAAAATAAATTGCTAGTGCCCCTCTGTATTCATATTTTTTTCTCAGCATGTCTCGATGAATGTATAGAATAGGTTGGCAGCTAAGGAAGAAGTCCCTTTCGCCTTGCCTTTCCCACCAGGCTTGCGGTTTGATTATTCTAATGCACTGAAACTTGGGCAGTGTCCTTGCTTTATCCTCACGCTTTGGGTTCAGGATCAGTAGACATGGTTGGAACATATCATTTTTGCACTGCTTTTTTCTTTATCTTATCAATTCTGCATTTGTGTCTGTAGGGATTTTAAATTGATTACCAGTCAAATATAGGTAGCCATTCCTGCTGCCAATATGAATCTCCTAGAAACTGATGAATCCTCTTATGGCTGATCACAGCTATCACTTGGTAATGAGGAGAGCACCCCCAGTCTTATAACAGCTACTAGAAGGAGGAGACTGTCACTCGGAGGAGGAACAGACTGCTCAAGCACAGCACCTGCCATTTTTATTCAGCCATTTGCTTTAGGGCTTTAATACCAAGACCTGGCTGGGGCTTGAGCATCCAGAGACAATCTGACCAGCAAATACAATGAAACAGCTGAAGGCTGCACACTCTCACCTGGAGTTCTGATCAATTACATTCAAGACAGGAACACCTCAGGCTTCACGTCTGGAGTCAGTGAGAAGACGACTGCATCAGAACATGGCTCTCATTCATGAGTGGCTTCTACCACAAGAGGACTTCATCTTATCAGAGGAGAATGACAAGGCCATGCCTTTCAATGTGTTTCCAAGCCTTAGAATTCCATGGATCAGTAAACTGGAGTCCCATTGTTGGAGGGAGTGGGCAGCCGATGACCCTCTCCCTCTGTGTACATTTTCTGCCCTTGTAGAAAAGGGAAATTTTCAGTGATAGTTATGAAACAAGGTAACAGAAGACAAAATATTAAACGCTAAAACCTTGGAAGTAGAAACTAATATTCTAAAGTAATCTATGTTGTTAAAAAAAAAAAAAAACCATGAGTCCATGAGTCAGTATTGGAAAGGTCAGTTTCTATCATTTCTGAAAATAGTAGCAGTAACTTTCCCCCTTAAAACACCAAAGATACCAACGATGGGAAGGAACTTTGTTTTCCTACCTTTCTTGTAAGGAAGAGTTGCTTCTACTTAACTAAAATGATAGCATGTTGATTTTTAGTCAGTTTCCATAGTATTGGCCATGGAAAAACAAAGAACAAACCCTCCAAGTTTACAAAAGATGTGCAAAGATGGGGGCCTTAGGTTGCCTTTTCTGAGCTTGCTTCTTTATAGTCATAGCAAATAAAGAAAGAAGGCTAGCATTTTAGACACACTCAATAAAAGTTAACCCTTCCCTTGTATCTGATGGTTCTGATGTTGCACAACTCAACTTTCTACTGATTCGTTCTACTGTTTCATTCAAAGGGCCATACCATACAGTTCAATTTTACACCCTTCCAGTGCTTAGCACAGAAACAAAAGAGAAAACACTATTTATTGGTTTACTAGGTCTTGAGATCCAGAGCAGAATTAAGGTAAACAACTGGCCATTTTCTCAGCTGTGTGTCTTTATCATGGATTAATTTCTTTCTGTGAGCAAGTACTTACCCACCTAAACAGGCATAGTAGTAATTTGGAATTTACTCATTGTTTTGTACAACTAGTTATCTTTGTAGCAATGATCAAGCATGTCCTATCACTCTGCTACTCCAAATAAAGGGAGAGACTCACTCACTCAAGAACTTGAGGGCAAAAGTAATAACAGTAGGTGAAGCTTGGCCACTAGTTCATGGATAAATGGTGAAAAGCAGAGACAGGAGACTTAATATGATTATATTGAGAAGAATGCATATATGGGTTGGCTTTAAGCAGAGGAAGACTTGGGGTAGAGGCCAACAGGGTTGGATAACTAAGCAGTACTGACCAAGAACTGGTCAGCTTGAGCACTGTCCTAGCTCTGCTTCCACAAGGTGGTCTGAAGAAGTCCTTCTGTGCTAGAGGGGGCAGTCTGGCGCCCACAAGAGCAATTCTGCTCCAGCATGCAGCCTTGTCTTCATGAGTAATGACCCTTGTTTGTTTGTCCGGAAATCCAAGGTGACTCAAGAGGAAAGAGGAAGGACAATAACTTAATCTTCACACGTTTAAGGAAAACAGAGACTTCAAACTAAGGCAGTGATGTCAAACTTTTGTGCCTACTTTCAGCGACTTTGTGGGCAGGTCCAGGTGAGGGGATCAATGCATTTTTTTATTGGTTTTTTTTTTTTTTTTGTAGTTTTCAGAGTTTTTTTTTTTTTACTTATTATTTTACATGTTGATCCTAGTTCCCTCTCCTTCCCTCCCTCCCTTTTACCCTCTCTGCCCCCTCACATGAACCCTGACCACCCTCCCCTCCCATCACCCCACCCCAATTCCACATGTAGGGCAATGCCAACCAGGTGGGGTCATGTAGATCTGACAGGTCATGTGAAGTAGAGACTAGGACTTCTCTCCTGTCTTTAAGATAAGGCAGTATCCTTCCATGGGGGATGTGACCACAAGGTCCTTTTGTGAACCAGGGGTGCATCCTGGTTCAATTGTCTGAGGTCCCTTAGACTGCTCAGTCCTTCTGGCTGAGACCCATATTCAGGGGGGCCTGAGTCAGTCCCATGCTGGATTCCCAGCTATCAGTCTGGGGGCCCATTAGCTCCTCCTTGTTCAGGTCAGCTGTCTCTATGTGTTTCTGCAGCCTGGTCTTGTCCTCTCCATCTGCATCTGGGTTCTAGTTCAACTCAGTGTTTATGTATGGGTGTTTGCTCCTGTTTCCAACAGGTATTGGATGAGGGATCCATGGATAAGTTAGTTGTTGATGCTCAAATTGTTAGTTGGCAGCAGTCTTGTAGGTCTCTAGACCTTTCTTTAGGATCAGTTTTCACTTCAAACCAATATTGGCTCCCTCTTTTATGCTCTCTCTCTCTCTCTCTCTCTCTCTCTCTCTCTCTCTCTCTCTCTTGTCTTCTATTCCTACCCTGACTCAATCTTCCTAGTCACACGTGTTTTCCTCTCCTCCCCTCGTTTTCTCCTACTTCTCTCTCCATTCACATTTCAGTTTTCAAGTCTTGAACTGTTTCCTTCACCTGCTTAATTGTTTTTTCTTGGCTTTCTGTACTATCATTAAAGAATTTGTTCATTTCTTCCACTTTTTTGTTTGTTTTTTCCTCCATTTCTTTAAGGGATTTTCTCATATCTTCTTTGAGGGCCTCTATCATTTTTATGATGGTGATTTTTAAGTCGTTCTCTTCTGCTTCATCTGCTTTGTTGTTGTGTTCCAGTCTAGTTGGAGTAGATTCCCTAGATTCTGTCGGTATCATGCTTATCTTTCTGTTGTTAGGTGTTTTCTTGTATTGCCTTCTTCCCATAGCTTCTTCCAGTAGGTGTTGGTGGGGTCTCTCCCTCTCTCTATGGTACTTCCCCGATGGGCTTATGTGGGTCAGAGGTTCGATATCTGTAGCTTTGGGTGGTCCAAGCTCTCTAGGAGGTCTCTCCACAGGCAGGTGCCCGGGGATGGGGGTCAGTGATCAGGCTCCAGTAGAAGACTGGCAATGGGAGTCAAAGATCCCAGAGGCCGGCACTCTGGATGTTCCTTGTGCCTATAGGCAAATCTAGCCTAGGCCTGGTACTCTCCAGCTGACGCTTCTTTAGCAGAGGCCCTGCTTTGGGGGTCAAGGATACTGCTGGCTGGAACTCAGAGTGATCCAGCAGAGATAGGCAGATCTCTGGGAGAGGCCTGGGACTCCAGTAGAGGACCAGCGGTGGGAGTCATAGACCAAGCAAGTGGAAATTACCGGTGGTTCCGAGTGGATAGGCAGGTCTCCTGTGCTCAGAGCTGCTCTGAGAAGTTCCTGGGAAGCTGTGTGGACTGTTGGCTCCACCCTCTGTTCCAGTGCTCAGCCAGTGAGGTGGAATAGTGGGCATGGTAGGGCACAGGGTGGGGGGGGCAGACTTGGAGTGGGGGTAGGTGAGGGGTGTATCAAATCTCCAAGAGCGCTCTCGATGGGGACAGGACACAGGAGCAGGGGGATCCAGGGCCAACCCAGCAGGGAGTTCCCGGGGGAGGGTGTAGGGGAGAGGCTGCCCGAATTGGGCCCAGACTCACCTCTAGCCAAGGGCTGGTGGTAGAGCTTATTAGTTCTTTATACAATGTATTTTTTATCATATTTGCTTGCCTTGATGGTATTCAGGCATCCGTCCTGGCCTGTCCTTGGGGTTCTGATAGGACATGCCCTCACCTGCAACCACTAAGAGCACCACCTGTGCACATTCACTATGTTCCGCTTTAAAAGGGCCCTGCCCACCTCCCATTCCCAATCTCTCTCTCTCTCTCTCTCTCTCTCTCTCTCTTTCTCCCTCCCTCCCTCCCTCTCCCTCTCCCTATCCCTCTCCCTCTCCCTATCCCTCTCCCTATCCCTCTCTCTCTTCTTCTCCCTCTCTCCCTCTCCCTTTTCCTCTCCCTCTCCCTGTCCCCTGTCCTGCTGCTCCTGTTCTCAGTGGCCAGTCTTCCCTCTTCCCTTTCCCCTTTTAATGATCCCTTTCCCTAATAGAAAACCCCTCTGCTTGAACCGTGTCCCATGACATCTTTCTCTCACACACTGCCTTTATTAAATTACACCTCTTCTTTCTTCTCCTCCTCCTCCTTCTCCTTCTGCTTCTCCTTTTCCTTCTTCTACCTACCAAGTACAATTTGTGCTAACCATATGCTTTTGGTGTATTCCCTCCCACTGGAGTGTCATTAACTTATTTGGGGCCATATTTCTAAAGAAAATCAATGCTCTTGTGCGGGACTTTGTGCACAGTCATGTCTTGAAAACACTGTTTCCTTATAGTCATCTACCACTTCTGACTCTTAATAGTATTTCCACCCCTTCATTGATGCTTTAAAAACTGTTTTTCAATCAAAATAGTTTCTAGGTGTCAGTTTCAAAATAAGCAATATCTTTCATAGTCTATCCCATTTCTTCTCTAGTCTTCATACTGTGCCTATGTATAACAATGCTCATTTAAAAATTGTTAAACCAATTACAAAAGAAATTAATACTACAAGCCTGTCATAGTTAACAATAGTGGAAGTGTAGATGTATTTGCTTCCAGACAAACACGTCTGCAAGCAAACCAGTGCTGGTGATATGGTTGGAAAAGGATAATCTCAGCAATTCAGGAGCACAGCTGAAGTAACTGAGCAAGGCCTTTCTTTTGGGAATAGGATAAGTCAGTCCAAACCAGGCTAATGAATACATGTATCTCTTCTACAGTGGGTCAGCCTTTCAGAGACAGTCCTATGTCTAAAATTCCTCAAAATGATTCACTTTTCATTAGCATTTATGAAGCATCCACATCACTTAACTGCTTTTTTTTTCTTTTTGAGCCACCCATTTACCCTTGTAGTGGGTTGTGTTAATCACTTAATTATTTTATCCTAACTATTTTATCTTTCTTTAAAAGTAAAAACACAAATATGAATAGTTGTCTGCTAGTGGCTCATCAGAAATGCTTGCTGTGAGAACTTGATGACCCATGTTCAATCCCTGGAGCTGACCCTTTCAGGGGATAATTATTCATCTCTGTGATTTAGTCTTAAAGGAAGACAAAATAGTGGGTAAAATAATAGTGGGCAAATGCTTACAAATACCGTTTCTTTCTGAAAAAGCCTTAGAGATGGACTATATGACTGTGTGCATGGGACAAGCCCAGTTGCTATTTGTGCTTGCCTCCAGCAATAAGCTTGTAGGCAACTTTTGGGTATACTTTCATGCTTTTGTTTATTTTCTGCATTATTTACTTGCTTAGATTACTTTAATATTCAAAACATTGTTGAAAATGTCTGTGTTTTTTCTTGGTGAATTATTTGAATAAGAAAGTAACCAAGTTAATTTTAAATGGAAAAATGAAATGGAAAAGGAGCATCTGTTTTCTTTTGGACACACTTCCCATATCACAAATGCCAATGATTCTACTACCAGTGTATAATTGGATGGTAGAAGTTGATGGTAGCAGTGTGTATAAAGCTCACTTTCTTCAGATAACCTGGCTAACACAGTTTGAACAAAGGCCATCTCCCTGTCCTTAACATGGTTTCATCTGCCCCACCAAGAATCTGTGCATCAGTCTCACCAGTAAGATGATTATTCTGTATTAAACCAAAGATAAATTCCCATTTATCTAGAAAAATGATGGATACAGTATGAAATGAGCCCAATGCTAACTATTTCAAAGTCTCAAAATCCTTCCTGTTTGGGTATGAGAAATGTGTAAAATTACAACTAACACATCCGTGTCTTTGACCTTTGCACTTCACATAATTAAAGAAAATAATAAAGATATGCTAGAAACTTATATTGATATAGTGTATACTTTTATAAACCCATCCTCCCCATTTATAGAGGGTTGATTTTCCTTTCTCAGAACAGAGACCCTGAAACCCCGGCCTCACTGCAGACCTACCTGGTAAAGGCATTGATGGCTAAATCTACAAGGCCCATGGAGTGCAAGTGAATGGTTTGCTCTCTTATGTTACTTTAGTAATCTCCTGTGAGCACTTTGTTCTCCTTAACCTTAAATTCAAATAATTCATGAGAATGACATTTCTTATTATAATAACTATTTTTTGGACTATCCTTAGTTATAAGTAACTGTTTTAGATTGGCTAGTAGCTTGAAATATCAAAGCTAACATTTGCTCTGTGAAAATATGAGAGAGAAATCAGGAAAAGCAACTTTTGTGACACCTGGAACCTTATCTTGATCTCTTGAATTATGGAGCCCTAAGACCTGACATTGTTGAAATTTTCCTTTGTGTGCATATGAACAATAGGTGTCTCAGACTGATTGTTATTCAAGAGGGCATAATATTAATATAAGATTTTTGTAGGAGAATAAATAAACAAAGAAAGGCATAATTCATTCATTATAAAGAGACATCTCTATAAATACATCAGAATGTCTGGCTTCATGAACAATAAATTTTATGAGCTCCTGGCAAGCATTGTTCAGTGTTTTGGAGACAGCTTAGGGTTGCACCAAGCCAGAAGATAACGGAATTACATAATTGGAATTTTATAACAGAAAGAACCCCGAAAGATCAATTAGTTCAACCATGGCATCTCACACTGTGAAAAATGAGATTCTGAAAGATTATCCTTTTAAATGTAATATTACCTTGAGTCACAGTTGTTAAAGAAAAAGAAAACAAATGTTATTTGTTAAAGGGTGATGTTATTTAGGGACTGTGGCAGTGGGGGAGAGTGAACTTACCTGAGTACAGTATAGATAAGTGGGAATTTATAGTAAGGGTTGGTAGGGGTAGGGTGTGGAAATTTAAGGGATATGGGAGGTTCTGAGTAAACCGACTTAAGCAGAACCTCACCAAACAGTCCAGGGTGATCAGATGATACCCTAGGGCTGGTGAAGTATGGAAATCTAGTCAGATGTCAAAGATGGGATTTCTGGCTAATATGACTTAACAGGGTTATTGTGCTAAATGTGTATTTTACAGAGAAGTTCATGGATAAGCCTAGTGGAAGACTGACTAAAGTTTGGCCACTCATAGACTCTTTGACATTGTCAAAACTTCAGTTGAATTCACAGTAACAGAGATATTTTAAGTACATGCTGTTTAAGGACATTGGACCTTGGGAGCAAGGATAGTGTGAGGCAAATCTTACTTTTGATTTTACCACCTAATCACAGAAACTTACATTTCAATTATTCCATTGTTTAAAATTTTTAATTAAGGAAAAGACAAAGTGAAAAAAAAGTTGAATAAAATTTAAGTGTATTCTTCAAGTACTAAGATATATAAACTCCCCTATTTAGAGACTTTAAAGAACCTGTATGGGGGAAGATGCTACACCAATTGGCCACACTAAGAAATGAATGAAGAGCATTCTAGAGAAAAGTACCTGATGGGACAAAGCACAGGTTATTATGGGTGTGAGAGTGGGGGAAGGGACTGCCAGCAAAAGAATGTGGAGGCAGGAACTGGCAAAGATTTTGCTAGATAGGGGCAAGGCCTTGTAGGCAACATTAGCAGGTACTTGCATTTGATCCTATAGAAACAGTAAAGTAGGGCATGCAGAGGATTTTTAAATCTGAAACTATTGTGTGAATGTATTTGATATTATAGTTCCAATGTACAAGAAAAGTGAACAAAGCAGGCCGGGTAGGTGGCCTCTTACTCAGGAGTCACAATGGAAGATATAAACATCTGAGCGCCAGTGAATGGCAGGTTTCACAGTATATACAACTATTGGGGCTGGAGGGGAGCAGGATTCACTTTTGTCATTTTGCTAACAGAATACCTGAAAAGAAGCAATTTGAGGAGATAACTTTTTGGGCATGGTGAAAGGTGGCCTCATAGTAGCAGGAGTCTACAGCAAGGTCTATCTGCCTTTTCACATCCTGGAACAACAGGCAGCCAGAGAGCAGACAGGAAGTAGAAGCAGGCAGTGAGTAGTAAAGGTGCATCTCCAATGATCCTCTACCAATGTTCCAGTCTCTAAGTTCCCCCACAGCCTTCCAAAACAGAACCAGCAACTGGGAACCAAATCTTCAGGTGGTCTGTTTAAAAATTATATGGGAGCCTAAATTTATGACAGAGTCAAACAAAGGTGATATATCTGGGAGTCACCAAGTTTGCTTATTTTTTTTTAAAGTAGATAAGATAAAGAAAATAAGAATATTTTATAACAAAAAGTATTGACTGCACTAAAAAGCCTACAAAACACAGACTTAGCAAGAAATTATCAGAGGGGAATGAGCAATAGTTTTCCTAGATATGCTGACTCAGACTTGAATTCTTCCAGTACTGCAACTGTGTTTCCAAGCTTGTTTGTCATACTACTGTTTGTTTAAAAGCAGGAGAAACTGTTGACCGCAATCTCCTAGCACATGGCCAATCCTCTCTAGGATCTAAACTTGTGGGTCCTATGGTATCTCTTACTAGGAAAGAAAAGGAGGCGAAGGAAGGCCTTAGAGACACCGTGTCTTTAAATCGATCTGATTTCTACAGAAAACCTTAATACATTTTCTAGATTTAAACGAAATAAATGGTATTCACTTATGAGAGTCATCAGAAAAGACCAGAGTTTGGTTTGAGGAATTCAAGTTACAGTGAGAAACTAAAGTCTCCCCTTCCTGGAATACATTAACAATGACAAAAAATTTAGAAGAAAGCCCTACTTTTAATGAACTAAAATCCAAGGAAGTCGTGCAAGAGTAATCCACTCAGTTCTGTAATATTTGGAGAAGTTACTTGTCAAACTGTGCACTGTCAAACTGTGCATGCATTTGTCCTTGGAGCAGACACCACCATGACAGTTGTTACCCAGGGATGCAAATAAAGAGAATGAAGATTCTGGTAATTAGAATAATATTAGAGGAGTCGTGTGGGACAGGATAACATAATTTCTCTCCCATCCCAAAAGCACACTAAAGAAATAGGATTGTGGATCCTTGCCCCAAAGGACTTAGATGATTCTCAGAAACCTCATGTCTGTAGCCCCCAGCTGTAACGAGTATTCCAGGGACCTGAACAAAAACAGGCATTCCAAACACTGGAGTGGATTTTATTTGACACTTCCTGCTGTATAAAGTCATTTACAAAGTAGAAAGCACAATCCTGTGCTTTCTGAATTCCATGACCCAAGAGAACTGACAACATGACAGGAAGCATAAAGGGGATGGGAGAGGGGCATCTGGGGGCTGGGGAGTGTCTCTCCCTAGACCAAATCCCAAATAAGGAATAGGCAGAGAATAAGGCCCAGATCTGAGACTGTTCTTAGATTTCCTTTGACCCAGCCCTCTTCATAGAGGAAATGCCTGGAGCAAGGTAGAAGCTGGACCTGTGACAATCCAGTTGCAGTATGAAACATATTGATTTTTCTCTTATTCTAGAGAAAAGAAACAAAAATGATAATGTCATAAGAACAGAGAAGATGAAGATTTTGTGAAATAAAAATTCTAGCGCAGTAACTCCATTTACCTGAAATAATGGTCCATTCAGGTCTTCTTTTTCCTCATGGGGATCTCATCCCCAATTTTACTTTTACAAATAATACATTTCCTCCAAGACAAGAAAAAAAAGTTATAAATAGCACAGAGAATATGCATAATTACTATTGCAATAAAAATAAAAGAAACAATGGGTACTCTCAAGAAAGTAGAATCTGTAAAAATTCAATTTGCATGTGGTGCTGCAGATGTGAGCTAAAAATACAGAGACAATAAAGACAATGAACACTGGGCTTGCAGAGATTCAAGGACAAAAGAAAAAAAAGGTGAAATAAAACCTCATTCCTCAGAAAGTTAAAAAAGAATCTCTACAATGTATCTGAGTCATTTTCAAAAATATGTTTATTGTTACAATGAGCATGCTTGGTACAATATTATCTCCCCAAACAAGAAAGAATAAAAGGGAAGGTAATTAGAGATGATTTTAAAGATTACATTAATGACATCCAATATGAGTAATGACTAAAAAGAAAAGAGGAAAAAAAATAGGTTAAAACAGAGTGGGCGAATTTATTTGCATAAGTATTTTGAATACAAATATATGCTTTTGTGTGTGTGTACACATGTATATGTATGCAAATACCTTAATAATAATTGTCCTTGGATCTTTTTCAAAGGCAAAAAAACAAAAAACAAAAAACAAAAGAAAACAAAAAAAACAACGAAACAACAATGGTGAAGAGATTAAACTTAAGGGTAAAGAGGAAAGACAAAGTGGGAGACAGAGTTAACAGTAAATCCGGAACATGAGCTATATACATAGGGCCATTAATAAGATTACCCATATCACGGACTGATGGGAGGAGCCTGTAAATAGCAAAGAGTGGGAGGGGCCCAATCCAGTCACACACACTACTGATTGACAGGACTGATTGACAGACACACAGAAGGACATGGGAAGATGTGGCAGTCAGTCAAAGTGAGGCAAGATATGCAAACAACCTGCACATGGAGTGCACTCATTATCAGCTGAGGTGTGATTTCTGACAGGAACCAGTTCTCTGACAAAACAGATGTGCAACAATTCAACTCAATTCTAACATGTCTAGAAAAGCCCAGCATCAATCCTTACATATAAAAGGCCCAGACATACAAGTCTGTCCCCACTTTAGGTTTCAGTTGTGAGTTGCAGGCCATCAGTGCTTCTGATCAACGAACTATAAGAGTTTCAGAGACTCTTTTCATGATTATATTTCATTAGGAGGGTCTACAGAACTATATTTACCTTACCAGTTTTTTACAAAGGGACCCAAGCACAAAAACTTCTGCACCCAGGGAATTGATATGCAGGCAAATTCACCAAGCTAGATCTCCGAATTACCTTGACCAACAAGTTTTTATAGAACTAAGCTCAGACCTCCTGCCTCAGACCCCCTCACTTCCCAGGAATGGATTAATGAGGCTGAAAGTTCCAGTTTTCAAATTGCTTGTTCTTTTGGGTAACCAACCCTGCTTTAAGGTTGTCTAGGAGCTGCCTATCACCTCATAAGTGTAAGCTCAGATGTGATCCCTGAGATGGGTTCATTATGGACAGTAAAGGCATATTCTTTTTTTCTTTCTGTTTTTATTAATTTATTATTTTACATGTCGATCCCAGTTCCCTCTCCCTCCCTCCCTCACTTTTACCCACTCTGCCCTCTCACATGCACCCTAACCACCCTCCCCTCCCATCCCCCCACCCCAATTCCATATGTAGGGCAATGCCTTCCAGTTGGGGTCATATAGATCTGACAGGTCATATGAAGTAGGGACTAGGGCTTCCCTCCTATTTCTAGGTTAAGGCAGTTATCCCTCCATGGGGGATGTGTTTGCATGGTCCTTTTGTGCACCAGGGATACATCCTGGCTCCACTGTCTGAGGTCCCTTAGACTGCTCAGTCCTTCTGGCTGAGACCCATATTCAGGGGGGCCTGAGTCAGTCCCATGCTGGCTTCCCAGCTATCAGTCTGGGGGTCTGTTAGCTCCTCCTTGTTCAGGTCAGCTGTCTCTATGTGTTTCTGCAGCCTGGTCTTGTCCTCTCCATCTGCATCTGGGTTCTAGTTCAACTCAGTGTTTATGTATGGGTGTTTGCTCCTGTTTCCAACAGGTATTGGATGAGGGATCCATGGATAAGTTAGTTGTTGATCTCACTATCCGAGAAGGGCATTTATGGTAGCCTTTCCACGGATGCTCAAATTGTTACTTGGCAGCAGTCTTATAGTTCTCTAGACCTTTCTTTGGGTTCAATTTTCTCTTCAAACCAATATTGGCTCCCTCTTTTATGTCTCTCTCTCTCTCTCTCTCTCTCTCTCTCTCTCTCTCTCTCTCTCTCTCTCTCTCTCTCCTGTCTTCTATTCCTAACTGGACTCAATCTTCCTAGTTGCACGTGTTTTCCCCTCCTCCCCCTTGCTTTCTCCTACTTCCTTCTCCATTTGATGCCCTCCCCCACTTCCCCTGTGCTCTGGGGGACTTGTCCCTTCCCGGTTCTGTGAGGGACTTTATATGAATCTCTTAGAATACACCTTGTATCTTAGTTCTTCTGGTGGTGTGAATTATAGGCTGGTGATCCTTTGTTCTAGGTCTAAAATCCATATATGAGTGAGTACATACTGTGTTCCTCTTTTTGTGACTGGGTTACCTCATTCAGGATGGTTTCTTTAAGTGCCATCCACTTGCCTGAGAATTTCAAGATACCAGTATTTTTTCCTGCAGAGTAGTATTCCATTGCATATTCTATCCTGAATAAATTCAAATGTGGGAACTCTGCCTGGAGTTAAGGAAAAACCGTATTATTAGTAGTAAGTATCAGTATCAATATCAGTATCCATATCAGTATCAATATCAGCATCAGTATCAGTACCAGTATCAGTATCATTATCCTCACCAACACACAAATAAGTCCTTCACCAAAACTTTGGAAATTTTATTGGCTTTGGGTTTTTAAGTTATTCTTTGGCTCAACACTAAGCTGTGTAGATAGCAATAAGTACTAAGAAGATGGGGTTACATGTAAAAGCCAAGAAAATAGTAGCACTACTTCTATGGGGTAACCAACTGCTTTCTGATTATATGTGAAGCTTTCTCCACAAGACTGAATTTCATGACTGGTATTTTATAATCCTAATCTGTTGGGAGCGGTCTTTGTTGGGCTGAAATTTGAGCCAGCCAAGTGGCTCCAAGTCCATACCTGAGTGGGGGAGTGTGGATAAGGAAAAGCCTTGCTATAGACAATAAAGAAAGAGACAAAGATGGAATAAAGGTCAGAAGGGAAGATCAGTCAATACTGAAATGCCATTTTTCACCACTCTTATGTACCTTATCCAAAAAGGGGAACACAGTATCATGTATACAGAACAAACAGACTTTTCTTCCTCACTTGTTCTAAGGGTTCAGTCACCACACCTTAGCTCCAACTTCTTGTTCCCTAGCCTTGAGGTGAGGAGTAGCCATACCTTAGATTCAATTTCTCCTTCCCTAGCCTTGAGAGTCAGGATATGAACACATTTCATTGTATAAACATGTGAAATTCTCTAGAATGTGGAGCATTAGTTATAAATTACAAGTACACTCCAAGTGACCATATAAAGCTCAACATGCAGCACCAACAAAAACACTAAAGAAAATGAAAAATAAATCCCCACATTTAAGAAACATTTTCCAGTTATGTTTTAAAATGAGCCGTGGTCAGCACACATAGTCTTATAACTTACACCAAGAAGGTAAGCAACTACAATTTCGAATTTACAAGACATCAGGAACACATTTCCCTGAAGATGACATTAGATAATGTCTTCACATTATTAGTCACTGGGGAGATATAATAGGATGTGGCTACACAGATGGCTGTAATCAGAAAGGCAAGATGAAGTATTAGTGAGGAATTGGTGCACAAGGAACACACTGGGAGAAATGTAAAATGCTGGAACCACTTTGGAAAATAAGAAGCTTCTTAAAATAATTTAATTCCTAGCAGCAACACCCTTAGCAATCTAAATTTTTTAAAAAAAAAAAAATGAAAGGATAGGCCAACACAGAACTGTATGCAAATATGCATAGCATTATGGTTTGTAACAGCCTTGAATAGAAGCAATCTAGCAATATTAAGGGGTGGTATAGCTGGGAAGTTGTGGCACATGCCTTTAATCCCAGGCTTTATGAGCAAGAGGTAGGCAGATCTCTGTAAGTTCGAGACCAGCCTGGTCTACATAGAGAGTTCCAGGACAGCTAGCGCTGTTACACAGAGAAACCGTCTTGAAAGAAATTAAGAGTGGTGCATAAATACAAAGGAAAATCACTCAGTAGGTAGAAAGAAACAATGTGATAGCTATCACAATATGGATATCTGTCAATTCGAGCTCTTATAATAAGATATCATAGACTGGGTGGTTCAAACTATAGACATTTCTTCCCCGTAGTTCCAGAGGCTATATAATCCAAGAAGAGAGCATGGTAGACTCTGTGTCTGATGAAGACCTTTTTCTTAGTTTGTGGAGAGCAATTTGCTCAAATCCTAGTGTAGTGTAAAGAACATATTTTTAGCCTCTTTCTCTTATAAAATACTAATGCTGCTATGGAGATCCTGTTGTCAAGTATCACCCAAGGCTAATTACTGCCCCCAAAGTTCTGTCTCCCAATATCATTCTAATGGATTAGAGTGTCAACATTATGAGTTTACAAGAGAGAATGTTCAATACACAACAATGGATTAACCTTAGAAGAACTGGAATGTGCCAGATGCCAAAGGCTGTGTATTCCATGGTCCCACTTTTAGGAAATGACTGGAGAAAGCCACTTCATAGAAGAACAGAGCAGTGGTTGTCTGAAGCCTGTGGGTATGGGTGATGGTTACAGATGGAATTGAGAGAAAATTTTGAGCACTTCTAAAATTGCTAATAATCACAAGACTATAAATCACTGACTGACATAATTTCAGTGGATAAAATATACATACTGTTAAGATTAAATTTTTTAAATCTTTAGCAATTCATGAGGCCTGGGGGGAGACCAAAGTCTCCTGAGAAGTCCAGCTTTGTATATTTGGATAAAGGCAATGCCTTTCCTTTCTCATCATCTGACTCGATGAACCCTGCTTGTAAAAAGAAACAAGAAACAAGTTTGTGGGAAATTTAAATGCTTAATTCCCTATGGGACTTTTGAATTTTCTGCTGTCCCGGGAGGAGATGTCTAAATAGCACGTGTGAATTTCATTAACAAAGAAAACTGAAAAAAAAAAAATGTAAAATGTTCTTCAGGGATAATTTAGCAGCAGCTGTTTATTTTCTCTCTTCTTAACTAGTATCCACTTTCTGAAACTTCCACAGAGTGGCCATGGAGCCGCAAGGTCCTTGTGAATTCTTTGAACTAAGACTATGATGAGAGCGTAAATATGGAGCTGGAGATGTGGTTTGGTGCTGCCAGGCTTGTTTAGTGCCGAAGACCCTGCATTTTCCCAACACAGAGAACAGAGAGCAAACATGCCTGGAAGTGTAAGAGGCAGTATTTCCAAATACAGCCTCTAAGTCCTAAGTTATATAGTAATGGAGTAACTCTTTGGAGTTTAACTGATTAGCATGAGTATAGATCCCTACCTCAGTTCAATTTGACAGACTTCTTTCTCAGACAAGGTCTCACTATTTAGGCCCTGGCTGACCTGGAGCATGCTATGTAGACCAGGCTGGTCTGTACTCAACAGAGATTTACCAGTCTCTGCTTCCTGAGTGCTGAGATTAGAGATGTGTACAATCATGCCCAGCCAATGTGAGAGATTTTATGTAATATCAACATACAAATTTTTATTAATTCTGCTCATTAAGGGGCTAAAATGATTGTCCCAGAAAAGCAGGGTGTCGAGTCAATTTCATGCTCATGTAGAGAAGTGATTATATTATCCTAAAATTGTACTCACAACAGAAATGAAACAGAGATGAGTGATAGGTCAGAAAATTGTAGGGCTGTTTTCTGTTTTATTAGTAATGGTGGTGTTCCAGGAATTTGAAATCTTCAGTTTTCTCCATACATTGAGTTAGTAATACTATAACAGTTACATGGTGTGATGACACATACTCATAACCCCGACATTTGAGACATGGAATGATCATAAATCCAGTTTAAGGTTAATCCAGTTCTGTTGGAGACTAATCTGGGCCCAAACAGTGGTTTGGATTTTATATAGCAAAGTCTGCTTGAGAATGGTTTGCTTTCTCTGGGACTTAACTAGTACTACATGGAGCAGTCTTTCCAGTTCAAAGCCTCAAATGCCAGAGCATGAAAGACACAGGAAATAAAATACATACATAATCAACACTGGCCTTCATCAAGAAACCTGAACTTGTGACCTCTGATTCCTTATCTACACAATGAAGGTACTGTATAAAATAACCTTCAGTGTCTCTCAACACATTCCAGTTATATATTTAAAAAAATAGTTCTTGGCTCTAGAATTAACATGCTTCTAAATATTTTTTTATGGTGATGAAAAATAACCATAATTAAACCAAGACTCTCGATTTCAAGGGTATTGCTTATCCTGGGATAACCATTGTTTTCTTAAAAAGAGATAAGCCTGACAGTTTTACAACCAAAGCACTTAGTGTCATTTACACATTTTTTCCTTAATGGGATTTTAACAGATAAGACAATTGAATTATCTAGAAAACCATAGAAAGTTTAGATGAGGGAAATATTTAATGAATGTCACTCATAACAATGAGGATGTGAACCAGCTTGTTTTGAGTTCAGTCCAGCCCACCCAGACTCTGGGGGGGGGCAGGAAGGGAAAGAGAGAGAGGGAGAGAGAGAGGGAGAGAGGGAGGGAGGGAGAGAATGACAGAGATAGCGAGACAGACAGAGACAGAGAGAAAGAAAGAAAGAAGGAAGGAAGGAAGGAAGGAATGGACAATGAAAATAAGAGCTTAGAAGACAACAGTGAAGGTACAAATTGCTTTATGGGAACAAAGCACCAGATGTAAAAGGAATTACCACTGATCTGGAGAAGAAAAGTCTTCCTTCTCCCTCTGTAAGAGGAAACAGCTAATGGCACATGGCAGTGTGTGCCTGTGATTCCCGCACTCAGGAGGCTGAGACCTGCAGATCCGGAGTTGGAGGCCACCATGATCACAGAGTGAAGCCCTGTCTCAGAAACACAACACAAAATAAAATGCTAGCCCATGCAAAATGAAAAGGATGTGGAAATAGTAGGGACAAATGTGTATTTGAATAAATTGTAAGTCTATGGGCTCACGGGTGTTGGGAAATTTAAGTACTTGTCCCTTACAGCTCTCTTTCTCCCCACCCAGCTGTAGAACTCCTGTGCTCTCAAGGTTGATCAAAGTTGTTCTCATAACTTTCTGGTGTACAGTACCCATGCCTTGACCCCAGGTGTGGGTGGTGTATGACTTTCTCCTATGCTTAGCCCATCCCCTGGCTTGGGTATATAAGCCCATTACTCTCTGTAATAAAGGGCAGCAGCTTCCTCTTCACTTCTTGTGGTGGTCTGTTAAGTGTTTCAATCCCGACACCCTCTGCCAGCTCGGTACTCTGGCCTCATGGGTGCAGCACACAGGTAGATATGGTAAGGTCCCTATAACCCTAAGGTATGGGTGGTCATCAGTGACATTTCAGAGGGGGTAGAGTAAGAATCTGTCTTTACACTTAGCCATTTGCATTGTGAGGTATTAGGAAATACCACCTGGCTCCACTTGAGAGACAGAGAAATCTGAGCAGGAATAACAGTTCATCACACCACAAAGGCATACCACTGGGTTGGGGAACCAGATTTCTAACACCCTGTGGCAATGCACACCAATGAAACACGTGGGTGAGAAGACAGATGTAGATGGAGTTGTCAGCAGCTGTGAAGAGATGGGGAATCACAGAGGGGTGAAGTCTAGTCTTCAAAGTGCTGGTGAGAGACTCACTGTGGACCCCTGATGGGTAAGAAAATCAGAGAAGCTATGAAACTGACCAAAGTGTGAGAAGAAAAGAAAAAACTGAAGAATGAAGACTCCCTTTCTGAACACTCAGTAGTTCTTTCATTTGCTTAGCTGTTCATTCATTTTGTTGTTGTTGTTTTAATTCTTATTTGTTATTATGTTTCATTTTTCTTTGCTTTGGAGAATTTCATGTATACAATGAAATATGATCATATAGTCTCCATCCCTGCTCATACTTTCCTCAACATGGCCCTCTCCAAACTCATCCATAGCTATAGGGATGAAGGGCCACACATCTACCAGAGCATAAGAATCCTGAGTGGCCACATCATCTTATAACCCAAGATGGCTTGCAATTGACTCCCTAACCAGGCTGGCCTCAAACTTACATCAGTGCTTCTGCCTCAGCCTCCTGATTACTGGGACCATAGGCATGAGCCACCATGCTTGGCTTAAGAACAAAGTCTTAATAAAGTTAAAGAGCCTGGCTGCATTGGAGGAATATAACCACTTTAAGCTGGGGTGGGGGAAGTGGTGATCAGATTGTAGAATACTGAAATTTACTATCACAGAAGTCAGGCTACTCCAAGGACCAGATTGAGCAATGTATTTGGATTGCTGATGGGGAAGGACTTTGGGTCAGAGGTGAAGATGAGATTGTTGGATAGGTATTTGCATTATGCAAGCACAGGTGACCTTGGCAAGGTCTGGGGAAAACTGAAGAGTGTGAGTCACACAGAGCCTAAGAATGACAGATGCACAGTGTAAATAATGAACACATGAGCTTTTGTTCAATTCAGATATCACAAAGTGTTATTCATAGATGGGATTTCACTTAATCTTTATATCCGATGAGGTAGACATGACTCTTCATGTAATTTTATAGCCAAATAAAGTGAGATTTAAATCAGGATTTGTCGCACCAAATCACTGGGCCAAAAGTGGTGGAGCTGGAATCCCAGCCCTCATTTCCTGACTATTGATCTCAAGTTCTTGCCAGGATAACACACTCTCATTGCTGAGATAACATTTTACCCCTTGGAAGCAAATATGCGTTTGACACCAAGTCTTAACAAATATGCTTAACAAAAAAAATATTATAATGTAAAGCATGAGATTAGATAAGTTGTTCTTCCCTTGGAGCCACTGGTTGAAGTGAAGAATGTATTTCCCTCAGCTTGTGTTAAAGACAACAAAAAACCTATACATATACACCAGGCAACACTCCTCAGCTGCTCAATGGTAAATGTAGGAGTTTCTTGACATACTGTCTATCTATTTACACTCTTATCCTGTTTTGTTTTGTAAGTAGGGCCTCCTGTAGCCCAGTCTGTCCTCAAACTCACTATGTATCTGAGGCTTGCCTTGAACTCCTGATTCTCATACCTGTACTCCTGAGCACTGGGGTTGTAAGTGTCCATCATCACCTGTCTCTTGACATATGAAATTCAACTCAGTTACACCTGGACAAGAATATTCCACAACAGACAATGGAGGTGATGGTGGTCCTCTGAGCAGCATGCCTTCCCATCCAGCCTCATGGTAGTGTTTAAAACAGAGACAACTGCTTGATACCAAAGGCTGAATCCTAGAAAAGCTAAATAAACGGATACCATTGTAGGGCATCCAGTGGCAATCTAAGAACCAGAACAAATACTGAAAGGCACACTGATGCACAAGGTTTCCTGTTCTGTTACCAAGATAACAATTACAACATTGATAATGTGTGCATATGCTGAGAAAATGCCTCAGGAAGATGCCATGAATTAAAAAATAAGTTCTGATTATCACCACCCTACATTGAAAACATAAACCAGATCCCAGCACAAACCGCGTCAACGTCAACTTGATTGACTACTGATAATTGATTTCAAGATAGCTAGAGCTACTGTGTGAGTAAGCCATTTTCATGTGGATTGCTTTGCTTAAGGAGCTTATCTTCCCCGGAGACCATGATTTGGGACAGACCCAGGTTCTAGTCTCTCAAGGAAAGACATCAAATAATTGCATAAGAAATATCTCCTTATATGGTCCCAGTAACATTGTGTCACCTTGATTACTCGATGAGATATCTGTTTGAATCTTTGGGTCTACCAGTGAGTATTCTTCTGGAGGCAATTAACTGGGAAGTGAAAATTAACTCTGAATATGGATGGCACAAATCGCACAGGCTAGATTTACAAGTTGAATGAGAAGAGAAAAAGGAAGACAGAGCTGGGTATCTGTATTCCATTTTCTCTGATTACTCATCTGCCCAGAAGTGACCAAGGATCCTGGGCCTCAGCCACCACAACCACAAGCCACTTCTGCCAACTTTCTTGAGGGTATAACAGATTATACCCTCAAACTGCAAGCTCAAATCAGTCCTTCCTTCTTTATGCCATTTATTACCAGTTATTTGGTCACAGTAAGAGAAAGGTAGCTAACACACCCAGGAATGTAGGACCAGGTTTACGGGGGGGGGGGGTAGGCTGAAGAGTGGAGGATGAACCAGCCTTTTAAAATAGAATCTGAAATCACAAGAATATCCTAATACGAAAATGGTTGCCTTAGGGTATCCAGGCAGAGAGGTCCACAGGCAGACTTCAAGACACCGCCAAAAAACTACACTCAAATCCCTGGGCCTGTATGTATATAAAATATGGACTGACAGAACTCCAAGATCTAGGGAGAAGCCAATACGGAGAGGACCAAAGGATGTCATAGTAGTGGCCAGTATGGATAGAGGAATAAAGTCCAAACATCACCCTCAATGTTCAGGTTGAGCCTTTGGAAACTCTCCATCAAATCTTAGATTTCAGCTTAGAAAGGGAGAGCACCCATAATGCTACACTCTGGAAAAATGCGTGTTTGAAGTCCAATGTGAGTTATAAAAGTTAGTGGTGGTAGCACACACCTCTGATCCCAGTACTCAGGAAGCAGAGGCGGGTGGATCTCTGTGAGTTTGAGGCCAGTCTGGTCTACAAAAGCTAGTTCCAGCACAGCTAGGACTACCCAGAGAAACACTGGCTCAAAAAGCCAAATTAGACCCTATGAATGTGGGTGTCAGCAAGGACTGGGCTGTCTATGAGTCCTCTGGCAGTGCGTGCACAGACTTCGGGAGCCCATACCCTATGAAGGGATACTCTTTCAGCCTAGATACATGGAGGAGAGCCTAGCTAGGCCCTATCCCAAATAACTTGACAGATTTTGATGATCCCACATGGAAGGCCTCACCCTCCCTGGGGAGTGGATGGGGATGGGGATAGGGATAAGGGGGTTGATGGGGGGCATGAGAGGATGGGAGGGAGAGGGAATTGGGATTGATATGTAAAATAAGATGATTTATTATAAAATATTAAAATTAAAAATGAAATAAATGTTAAATTTATTGCTTCTGAATTGGAAAATTTAGATTCATATCAATTAAATTGCTGTCCATGCCATTTGCCTCCTTTATAATTCATGTTTAAATACACATACTGAGACTCAGTCTACACATAATTCTGGCTTCAGTGGTCACTCAGTCAAGTAAAGAGATATGGCAGAAAACATTTAAGTTTCTAGGACTACTTACTAGGCTGCATTTCTGAACAAAATTGAGGATGTTCGTGATCTTATGGGTCTTATGTTTTAGCCCATGGAATGAACAATATTTAAACCTCATGCTATAGTCAATAAGGGAAATGAATGATGTACATCAAAGTCAGGGAAATAGTTGGGGCTTTTGGTAGTTTCAAATATAGTGTTTTCTTAGTGACAATATTAAAGCAAATTAACTGGAATTCATATTATTTTAAGTACTGGCTATATTTTTGGTGTGGTAAGGTCATTTTTCTTTTTTCCATGACAGGGTTTCTCTGTGTAGCCCTTGTTATCCTGGAACTTGCTCTTTCGGTCAGGCTGATCTGGAATTCAGAGAGCTCCACCTGTCTCTGCCTGCTGAGTGCTGGGATTAAAGACATGCACGATTCTGCCGCCACCACTATCTGGCTAGGCCTTTTTTTTTTTTTTCTCTTAAGAAAGCAAGTGAGGAAAAAGGACACTTATCTGGGACTTAAAACTAGAACAAACCAACCAAGGATCCCACTAGTCTACTAATAGAAAGAAGATATCACACACACACACACACACACACACACACACACACACAAATGAGCACAGAATTTACTTACATTAATTCAAATCCAAATAGGCCTATTTCTGAACTTGTGAGGTTTCCCAACACTATGAAAATCAAAATCCTAGCCTCTGGGTCTGAATAAGTGTCTCTAGCCTTTCTAGTTCTGTTATCTTGGGTCTCTCTCTTTCTCTCTGTGAGATTTACTTTCTTTATTAAGATGCTTAAGACTTGGATATAGTACTGGATTTCTGAATGGGGAGGGGGAATCAAAACCCACAAAAGAAAAAATAAACAAAAAGCAAAAAAGCATCATTAAGCCATAGCAGAATCCAGAAATATAACTGAAACGTTTTAGGTGCTTCATAATTGACCTTTTGATTAAAAACGACCTATTAAATTTTCACTTGTGGTTCCTGGTGTGCAGACTCATTAGGAAGTCTTCAGACTTCAGCTGAATTCCATGAGGGGTTATTTGGCCTTTGCCTCTTTTTCCTAGTCTAAGAGACAGCAGCAGCAGCAGCAACTGTGCCCACCTTCCGGGTGGCTTCTCTTTTGGCATGTGAGCCGACAGGACTGCCACAGCTTCATGCACCTTGGAACAGAGAGACCCAGTAGGTGAAGCAGCTCAGAAGGGTCCATTTCCAGCAGCATTCCTGTAATCTTTCCAGCTGGATTTGGACACATTGTTTAGATGAGTGGGAATGAACACTCCCCCAGCATCTGCTTCTGTCCCTGGGCGGGTGCTGTAGCCAGCATGGAGGCAATTAGGGACACTTTTTAGCCTTACCTTTCTATATATAAAAGGAGATACATTGAATTATTATCACTCAAATGTTGTAATAATAAATGACAATCATTAAAAACTTCTGTCAGTGTATCACTAGCAGATGTGCCTAAACTGCATATTGAAATAGGAACTGTGGGTGGGAGAGATGGCTCAGTGGTTAAAGGCACTGGCTAAGCTGTGGTTCAATGGCCTGAGTTCAATCACCAGAACCCATGCCAGACATCAGATGCAGTGACACATACTCCCAGCACTGTAGCAGCAAGACAGGAGGCATAGATGGCAGGGTGGCTTGAAGCTTACTTGCTATCCTGAAACTCACCTTGGTGGCAGAAACAAGACTGACAGACTCTGACTTTGTATGCGTTCTATGGTACATGTGTGCCTACGCTTACACACAGTCACACAAACACACATAACAATATAAAGAATAAGTGGGGATGAACGTGCTATGTATTGATTGGATTTTAGCCGTGTGAGCACAGTGAACATGGGGATGGTAACTTCAAGGACCCGCGGTGTCCCTTCAGAGTTTACAACGGCTTCTCTTTTACTGCACTTTTTTTGTCTTCCCTCCCTGCCAGAAGAAACAGTCCGTCTGTTCCTTAAAATCTCAGTACCCAGGGCACTTGTCCTCCATGCCATCCTCCCAAATAAGCCGCTGCCTCTGCTATCATGTGTGGTTGCTGATGCAGTGTCTGGACCTCTCTCTCTCTCTCTCTCTCTCTCTCTCTCTCTCTCTCTCTCTCTCTCTCTCTCTCTCTCTCTGTCTCTTTCCAGCCTTTGTAACTTGCTTTGCTTATTGACCCTTCCTTCTTATCGGGCTCTCTGGACCTTCCCAGGAGATTTTTAGCTAATTTCACAGCACGAATGGGTGTTGAAGAATGGCTGCAGTTTCTAGGAATTACGCAACAGCTCCTGGCATTTGAGAGTGAGCTATCACATACCTCCCTGTCTCCGAGGGCACTTGATATTCCCTTCCTGTAGCCAGAGTTCAGCCATGGGAATCACCTTTTGCAGTCCCTCACCAGAGTGTCCCCAGGTGCACTTCTCCGCAGCGACTGTGAATAATACATGGAAGGCTGATCGTTCTTTCACCATGAGTGCTTCTTAACTACAGGGCTAGATAAAAAATGAGTCTGGGGATTCTGATCAGCAAGCCAAGAGATAAATCACTACCAGATTAGTCAGCACACATGCGACACCTTGGCTCTTTGCCAAGCATTATGCTAATGACTCCACACATATCGAGATGTGTATTTTGTTTGCATTCTCCTTCTGTAGGTAAGCTTTGGTTAGAGGCTATGATGTCTAAGTCATGGAGAAACATAAGAAGACAGGTCAGGAGTGTCAGTGGAGAGAGAAACATTTTACGGCACCTTTAGCTTTCCTAAAACACATACATGTAAACACATTTCCCTTCTGCCTCTGTAGAATGCCCACATTGTCTTGCAGACAGGGTGCGGGGGTGGGGGGGGGAGCTTTGCCAGTGTTAAGCCACTCCTGGAAAGGGCATGCTTTTAATAAGCAGTTTCCTGGAGACCATCTGAAATAGAATCTTCCGGATGCTGAGATTTTCCCAGAATGGTACACTGAGAAACTGATTGGGCTTCTTTTGCAATAACATTCAAAACCAACAATTAATTTTTCTGTGAACAGATTCAAACCGCAGTGTTTATAAATGGCATCAGAAGAAGCCATGCCCGCTACAGGCGTGAATATTTTCCTCCACAAGGAATGAAACTTACTGTATCCTAGCTCTACTGAGATAGCCCAAGGGCCTATGGGAATGCCACCAAGGAGACCACTCATCCCCAACATTGCCTCTCCCCGGGGATCGCTGTCTTTTAAGGTGCCATGGGGATCAGTTGATGAGGCCAGCCTGAGGTCCTTGTGTCATGTCTGAAATAGGAAACAACAAAATCTTCATGGGAAAATGATGTAAAAATGAAAATAACCTAAATATACAAGTATTATCTAGCACCCTGGGGAGAGTATAAGTATAGCCTGAAAAGAGTGGGCTGTGTGTGTGAAGCCAGATAATGGAAAAAGGCAATAAAAACAGGATTGTAAGTTTAGTCCCAGCTGTGTAAAGGATGTCCTCTCTTGCCCCTTTCTCCCCAGATACACTCCGTGAGGTACTTCCTAATGCTCAGATTCTGTGGTGCTCTTTTCAAATAAATCATTTTGCTAGAAATTAAATGGATTTTTCAAACTTAAAGCAAAAATATTTAATAACATTGTATAGGGGACATTTTTTTTGCCATTTGGTTTCAGATCAGATGCCTGGAGATGTCTTCTTAAGTCTACCCTACTCACCTCCTAGTCACCTCACTCCATCCATACCTCCCAAAGAAAAATCTGATGGTGCTAGAGCCTCAGAATGGACTCCTCTTTGACTCTGAAACCATCTCTGACTTTATGTCCCCCAACTACAAATCTTTCTCGTGTGGTTTTCCCGCTGGCCCAGGGAGAACCTAGCATTCTTCCTTCCTGCTTTCAGGACTTGCCGCACATCATATTGCCTTGTCACCACTGTGTGAAGGCCATGTTCTCTCATTCTCTGCCCTACCTCCTTGAGAAAGGATCTCTACACGAGCCCAGAATTTGTCCATCTTTGGCTAGTCTGGCTGTCCAGCAAGCCCCTGAAATCCCCAGTGATCTTCCTGTCACGCTTGTGCCTACAGCACAGGGACTGGATTACAGATGTGGAATGCCATGCCTGGCTTTGATGTGGATGACAGGGATCCAAACTCAAGTCCTTGCACTTGTGCAGCAAGTGCTCTTCTTATGGGCTGAATTACTTCCCCAGTCCTTGCCAGTGTCTCTTTTATTGTAGTGACTAAACTCACTGGTCGCAGATGCCAGCTCCTTCATGAAAGGGAGTGTGTCTTAATTGTTTTGGGATCCTCAATATTTGTGGCAAGTCTTGGACCAGTAAACGTGTCAAAAAGTATTCCAGGCTGAGAATGACAAATGGACATCAAGTCCCAGTCCTAACCAATTTGTGACTGATGCGTGCTGGGAAAGGGAAGTCAGTTTTCTCAGAGTGTCACTGACTCTATCACCCACATTCTCAGGACAGGCTCTGTGCCAACACCAAACAGACTCCATGTTTTTGGGACCCTTTTGTTTTGGTAATTTTTGTTTTATTGCTTGTTTGTTTGTTGCATATTTTTGTCTTAGAGAAAGAGAGAGAACATGAAGTTGGTTGGGGTAGGGAGGTTAGACAGATATGAACAAAAATGAATAAATGATTATACTTCACACAAAAGAAAAGAAAAGAAAAAGTGTTTGGCCAGTGAGTCACCTACAAATACTTTCAAAATCTGAGATGATTAAATGGTTTTAATATATATGATGCTACCTATTCAATTTATTAAAATTAAACTTGGACTGTCCATGGTAAAGATATTATAAGAAGACAAAAGAGACTGCCTTGCACTACAACAAAATCCTTCTACAGATATGGAGAGGTAGGATAAATCTAGTTTTATAAAAGACAGTTCACTGTATGCACTTATTTAGTTTTGTATGAATGGGACCATTTTTCTACTTGAGACATTTCTAACCAAATTAAAATAACCGAGTAATAAAACATGCTGAAGTACCAGCATAAAGATGCAAAAACAACTGTACCGATTCTAGTTAGGAATGTAATCATGGTATTACATTTTTTTTACACTCTACAATTATGTTTAGGAAATCACACAAACTGATCACTGACTTGAATGGAATGCATAAATTTGTAGCAAAGCTTTGTTGTCACGAAAAATTGTCAAGGGATGCTCAAATGTAATGATTATTGCACCTTTCTGTCATATTCCTGGATCCTCACCAGTGTTAGGTAAGTAAAGAAAAAAGGCAAAACAAATGAAAACTGGAGAATCACTGATGTCATCAAGGAGAGAGCAAATTATAATCTAGCAGCCGCCAGCAAGACTACAGCAAGGAAAATGCTGTGCAAGGTGTTGTGAGGGATTCACCAACAAAGACCACTCACACAGGTCTAAGCCAATAGAAAGTCTTTAATTAGCCACCCAGCAACTTCATTAGACGTTCAGGACCCAAGTCCAGTCCTGAGTTTTTCTCAGGGTGAGTTTTTAAGCATAAGCCTGCAGCATCCTGGGTTGCCATACCTCAGTTAGTAAGGACAGTTAGCCACTAGTGAAACTACAGAAGCTAAAAACCAGTGTTGGTACAAGTAGGGGTTTTCCAAGATCTATGGACTTTCATGGATTAGATCTTTGATTTTACTGCCTATGAGATGGATTCCAGGACCTTAAATGGTATATCTATCATGGGGTCAGTTGTGCTAAGGTCTGAGGGCCTGTGACAAAGGAAGCCAATTGCTAGAAAACTACTTATATGTAAAAGAAGTTCTTAATTGCTCTAACTAATACAAACCCAGAGTCAGAGATAGAGGAAAATGCTGTGAGATCAGAGAGAAGGACCAATTCACAGCCTCACTTTACCTCCTTAGCATCTCAGCAGACAAGAGAGCGAGTTACTTTCTCCCTGCTTATATCCTTTTCCACCCAGCCATCTCACTCCCTCTCCGTCTGTACAGACATCCAGACCTCTATGGTTAGTTAGTGGTAAGCTCCATTCTCTGACCCTCAGACAGGCTTTATTTATACAAGCCACATTCATACTTTCACAGCATCAGAATTTGAGAACAGAAACAAATCTTTTCCTGCTATGGCAATAGAAATGCAAGTGCTTTTTTGAGTATTGTAGAAAGGCAAAATGTGTGTGCTATGGTAATTCTACTCAGCTGTTGCAGAGCGACCCAGGAACACGTTTTGTGGATTCTGAGGATGACATATGCTATAATTCTTTCATTGGGATAATGAACATTCTAGAAAGGGGGAAAAAAAAAAAGAATGAACACAGACATATATGACAAAGGTAAACGAGACTTCCAAATGACACATTTGGATGGAACCACACTTCAATGCAGTCCACTCTGCTTTGATGAGACTTCGGTTCAGTTCCCAAATTTGAACACTTAACCAGTCCCCTGTGGGAATGCTCAGAAAGTGTACTAAACAATAAACCTACTTTTAATGGTGGGCTGCTCTTTGTAGTTGAGTGTGCATGGAACTGACAACCAACATCTATGTTTAGACGAAGTCCCAATCTTTCCTTGTATTCTCTCCCTATGTGTGTGACTTTCTCTGTTTTCACATTCATTGGTCCTATCACTGTCTTATCACCTCTATCTCTGACAATAACAAATCTACATACGTCATCACTATAGTCATTAAAAGATTTTTCAGTTAGGCAATGCAGGGTCTCTAGCCAAAGTGACCGAGGTTACTTTGTCTCTGCTATTTGTTCAAAGTAATTAGCTGTCATCTTCCAAGTTTGTTTTTTCATCTTCTTATTAAGGCTTAATACCATCTTTAAGAAGTGATTAGTCACAGCCAGACATCAAATTACTAAACAAACTGAATATAGTTGCACAGAGCCTAAAAGTATCCAACAGTTCAAACTTGGAGATCAAATAAAGGTTTGTTTGCCAAGTTTTGCTTTTGTTCTCCTTAAAAAAAACAAACAAACATAAAACAAAACAAAACACCAATAAAAAAACACCAAAAAACAAAAACAAAACAAAACCCAGAACCTCCAACTGTTCTGTAGAGAATGTTTAACACAGTGTTAGCAACCTTCTGATTAAAATAGACTTTTTATCCTTTCCTGTAGGGATAATTTCCACTCAACAACCACAATCTTGGACCATTCTGCCCCCACAGATGGTTAACTGTTTGGATATAATTAACCAACTAGTTTTGTAAGTATCAGTTTGATTAAGTAGGTGTGTCTGAATGTGTGTGTTGGGTGGTAAGGATTCATATGTGAAAGTCAAAGAAGGACTTATTCCTTTGCAATAGGGTCTCTCACTGAACCAGAAATTCACAATTTTGGTTATGCTGTCTGAGCAGGGAGCTTCCAGGCTTCCCTTGTCTCCTCTGCACAATTACAGGTTCATGTAGTCATGTCCACCATTTTTATGTGTGTGTGTGTGGGGGGGGAGACCTAAACTCAAAGCACACAGTACAGCAAACTCTCTTAATCACTGGGCCATCTCCCCAACTGCTCAACGTGACATTGTGATCACATTCCTCCATACTCCCATTCGTGATGTGGAGAAAGGCTCTGCCTCTGCCCCATCTCCTCCCACAGCAGATATCAGTCAGTGTTCTTACACTTCTCTTCCCTCCATACAAGAACAGAAACTTTTGTTTCCTAATCTTAGGGTGACAGGTTGGAAGAAAAACATCTTTAAAAGTGATTTCCAAATTGCCTAAAAGATGTACTTTTCTTTGTCAAGTTCCCTTCGAGCAAAGATGCTATTACAATTCATTAGAAGCCTCACCTGGTGATATTTTTCTTACTGCTTGGCTGTGCATCAGTTTATTCCCTTTTCACTCATGTCTCTCTCATCCACTAATGCAGACTTACAATAAGAAAAAAAAAGATGCTATTTTGCCTAATTTATTGATGATTGCTAATTTTCAGTATGGGTTGTGATTAGAATTGAAAAGTAAGCGAGATCAGGGAACAAATTTCAGAGTACTCCAATACAGAAAACCCAGAGACAAAGAGGACTGCTTAAACACTAAATTCTAGAAAGAACAGAAAGTATCTAGTGCCTACATTATGAATGTACTACCAAAAAATAAAGTTTTCTCTAGAGTGATTGGGATGGTCAGCTCATCCCTCTCCAAATGCACCTGGTCAGGATTATGCAACACTTTCCTCACAGGTAAGACCCCTATCTGCAACTGGGTGATATGTCACTATGACTTAGACATGTAGAATATTAAATTTGCTGCAGCCCCTTCAGATAAAGAAGATCATCCTGAGGCACATAAAATGTATTGGTAAGTCTAGGATTCAAATTTGGTGTTTCTTGACTACAACCAAAATAACTTTTCTAGACAGCTTCCATGTAGACCAAAACTGACACCTTCCTGTAACTTTGGGAGAATAGTGTATCCCCTCCCACTCTTTTATTAAATTTAAATTAGAAACAGTCTTGTGTTACATATCAATCCCAGTTCCCTCTCATCCTCCCCTGCCCCCCACCAATCCCCATGCCATCCCCTTTCTGCTTCTCAGGCCTTCTATGGGGGAATCATCAAAGTCTGTCACATCCAGTGTGCCTAGGCTGAGAGAGTATCTTTCTATGTAGAATGGGCTCCCAAAGTCCATTCGTATACTAGGGATAAATTCTGATCCACTACCAGAGGCCTCATAGACTTACCCAGGCCTCCTAACTGAGGAGCCTGTTCAGGGAGCCTGCATCAGTCCTATGCTGGTTCCCCAGATATCAGTCCAGGGGTCCATGAGCTCCCCCTTGTTCAGGTTAGCTGTTTCTGTGTGTTTCCCCAGCCTGTTTTTGACCCATTTGCTCATCACTCCTCCTCTGCAACTGGATTCCAGGAGTTCAATTCAGTACTTAGCTGTGGGTGTCTGTGGAGTATAGTGTTTTCTTCTTCTTCTTCTTCTTCTTCTTCTTCTTCTTCTTCTTCTTCTTCTTCTTCTTCTTCTTCTTCTTCTTCTTCCTCCTTCTCCCTCCCTTCCTCCCTTCCTCCCTCCTTGCCTCCCTCCCTCCCATGCCCCCCACCCTCCTATCCCATTCCCATTTCCATTCCCCATTCCACAGAGAGGGTGGTGCCTTCCAGGAGAGGTCAACAAAATCTGTCAAGACATTTGGAGTAGGGACTAGGAGTAGGAACGTTTGGTTCCTTGTCTCTAGGAGAAAGAACTGAAAGAAAATGAGGTTCATTAGACAGAAACAGGAATGTCTGAGTGGTGTAAAAAGAAGCCAAGAAGTGGCTGAAACAACATTCTATGTGCCTTTTGTAGAATATTCATGATCTGTAATATGATAATTGTGGGGCAAAAAGAAAGATAATTCTAACTAAATCAACTAAGAAACTGGAATAATCGCAGTTAAATGGATTTTTAATTTTTCTCTGCAGAGTACTCTATAAAAAGACAGCCAGGTATGATGGCATCTATAGTCTCAGGATAGGAGGTACAAAGCCAGTTTAGATGACCTAGCAAGACCCAATATCAACAAAGAATAAAGACAAACTACAGAGAATAAATTTGCAAAGCATATCTCTGGCAAGACTGACATCCTCTATTGAAGGAAGTCAGTAAAACAATGAAAAATGAAACTGGACAATGAACAAGTAAATGAAAAAGCAATTGGTGAAAAGCACATGTAGGTAGTAGATAGAGACATGGAAAGATGCTTGCCATCATCCATCATTAAGGAAGTGATGAGATTCCATTACACATGCTGAGATGGACCACCTTTGTAGGCTCCTGATAGAGACTGCTGGCAGGGAAGTTGCACAAACAAGTTTCTCATGGATGATGGGAAAACAAAATGGTAAAGCTACTTTAGAAAATGATTTGACAGTTCCTCGGAAAACTAAATATAAACTTAACTTCTGACTCAGCAATCACACTTCTGAATATCTATTCTAGAAAAATGAAAGCACACATGCACCAAAAATATGTATATTAATTTCCTTAAAAGGGTTATTTGTAATAGCCAAAAGTTGAAAATTATTTCAGTATCTCTCCAAGAGTGAACATTTAGATAAAGAGTAATGGAAACATAACCTGGAGATGAATGGCCGTTGACATGCATAATATCTAAGCTCTCAGCAAAAGTATACTGAGTGAAAGCAAGTCAACCTTGAAAGTCTACATTCTGTATGGAACTATTTTACATCACTCAAAAAGAGACACATTTACACAGCAGGAAATACTGGTTGCTGAGGAATAAGGTGAGTACCACTCAAAAGGTACAGCAGGTTATGTAGGCTTGAGTTATAACATGAGGGCCATGTACATACAGATGACATTGATAGACATGAGAGTGGATAAAAACCCTTTGGAACAAATGAATACAGAAACAAGTACAAGAGCCAAGCCTTGCATATTGAAACATACACTTTAAAATCTTTAAGAAAAGTACATGGTGATGAGAAAGGTTGAAGTACAGGCAAAGAGCACTATTGAGTCTTGAAAGAGATAAAGCTAAGTCTGTTCTTGTTTCAACTCCATCATTTAGTTTTCTTCGTGGATATATATGAACACAACTTTCTGTGCATTGAATCATTGAGGACCAGTTTTACATCCTAAAAGAAACCAATATGTGTTGTACCTTTGAATCAGTGGCTGTGAAAGTTGGGATCTCTCTTCAATTCTGTTGACCATCAGTCCAATAGCAATTAGACATAACTAGTCACTGAACACATTATCACAATAGCCCAGTTAGAGAAAGTGATTTAAAAGAAATTGTCCTGCATAAGGGGTTTTATAATCTGAAAATTTCCCCCTTTTATTCTATTTAAAACCACACTGAATCATTCTGCTACAGTGTTATTCAATATGTAAATAGTATTGCTGTATATAAACTGTTTTCTTTTTAATTATAAGAAAAGGATGAACCAGTGAAAAGGGAAAAGATAATACCATATTGTACTAGAGTGGTAGGGCATGAGGTAATTTCTATCTGTGTTTAATATTTTCTAAATTATGGTTTTGGAACTCTAAATAATTGAAAATAAAAATAAAATATGTTTATATGTTCATAAAATTTCTCAAGGCAGTAGATATATGGCATGCTCATGCTCTGTAATCCTGCATGTACACCAGCTCCAATATGAATCCATCACCCTTCACAAAGAAAAACTGTTCGTTGAAAGAAGAAAGTCATTTCAAGCATGACAAAGGACTGGGTTGATCCCTTATGCTGCCCCCCACTTTGATTTTTAGTATTTTGCTCTATTTTATACTTTCTTAAGGTGTTAAAATTAAAAGCTTAGGATTCACACTCCAAGTTACCAATGTGAAAAACTTCTGCTATAAATACCAACAGGTGGGTCTTAAGAAATCACAGCATAAAAACACTTCTAAATAATAATCTACAAATATTTGAAAACATGTAATCTCAAATTCTTATACATGCACATAGTATGTCAATAGTTAAGTTTACACATATTTTCTTTCCATTTTTCAGTTTCTTAATTTTTTATGCTGTCATTAGTCAAGGTTGTTTTTTTTTTTTTTTTCACCCTTACCTCCCAAGAACTCGAATTTCAGGGACACACCACTATGCCCAGCTAAGCATGCATTTTAAACACAAAATCTGTTGTAGCAGTATGTCTGTAATTTGGTTAAAATTGATCTTGTTGACTCCAAATTTTTCCTTCCCTCCTCTCACATAAGACTATTTACACTCCCTTGTCAGCGATTGGAATATGAACATTGAAGTTGATTTCAAACTTCCTTCACTGTCCATGTTTTGTTACCTTCTTCATCTTTTACATAGAACAGAAATTGATGATCTTGTCTAACATGATGACAGTCATGAACATGTAGTGTTATACACAGATTTATCAATGTGCACATGGAGTTCACCCACTATATACTCAGTCTGTGTCTCTTCCATTTGTCAATGACTGGTAGAGACTATTGTTTATGGCTACAGGTCTAAGAACCTCAAGAATGTAAAAGCAGATCTAACTCACAGTGAAAGCAGTTCTTGAATGAAACATAATGACAAATGTATAAGACTATAGTATATTTTTCTCCATCAGACACTGACAATTTCTCTCCAGCCCTTCAAGCAGCATCTCAAAATTATGTGGTGTTTGAGTGATTCACATATTTAATAAGTGACCTATCTAGCACTTTATATAAGCAATTCCTCAGTATTATCAAAACTATACAATCAAAAACCAAAGTGTGGCTGACTTGAAAATGTCTAATTAAACTGCCATTGAAGATAGTTAGACTCTCATTAGGCAGTAAGTAACAAAGCAAACAGAACTTGGGCCTCCTTTCTGAGCTGTAGTGGGTAATACAATGATCTAGCAAGCTGTCTTCATCCAGTTCCCTCTGACAAAATGGATAGATACAACTTGTCTCACCAAGTCCTTTCAGTGGCCCAAACTTATCCATGTACTTCCTACAAGACCCTATGTGCATCTCGTGTCTCTGAAGCAAAACCAGAGCCCTACATGTAAATAGTTCTGTTAATCAGATTCTATTCTTTTGGCTAGCACTCCCTAGGAAGGAAGGTATGCCTAGCAAAATGGACATGATCATTTTTTTTGTTATTTACATTGATCTCAATATAGGGCTGGAGTATCTGGACCAGCTGGTGCAGCACCTCCAGGCACTCAAAGTACTGAAGGAGGTGATGGGCAGCTCCAGGTTCTTGCTGCACCCCAGAGTCTTCAGGGTGGCAGAGGCAGCATGGACTTGTCCTCGTCACTACTCAGAAGGGCACTCCTTTTGTTTGCTTGCCTCCTTTATGACAGCACATGAGGAAAGTCAATCCAAAGCATATCACTGACAAATTCCAGTGCTGAACGCCCTCTCCTCCTATACCATGTGAAACCTAAACTTCATAAATCAGGACCGTATCTATCCAGTCCTTTGAGAAATACCTCCTACTTAGTGAGGGTCTGCAATGTTTAAAATATTTAAGTCTGCTAAAAACATCTTAACCATGTATTTATGGAACACTCCCTTGTTAATGACTAAGCCCTGGGCAGAACTTGTCTGTCATTTTTACATACACAGAGTTCTCCCCTCTATGAGTAGAGTTTTATAGATCATAAATTCAAATGTTCTAAGACGTTTAAAAGTTATTTATTCTCACTGTCTCGACCAGCCCTCTGGTACTGAACTATTGACTTAACAGAGCTTAGTTGAAACTGGCACTAATCTCACTAATAATATTTTCTATTTTGTTCCAGGACCTTTCTGCCAAGAGCCTTAAACAGTGATGAGGTAAGCAGGAAAAGGCCAAATCCTGAACTTTGCCCTTGGATCTGGCGTCTACCAGGTTTTCTCCATTCCAGACTAAACCTCAGTTCTGTTGAATCTTGGGTCCACAATGACTCAATAACAATGGTCTGTCATTACAGAACCCTTGTGGCCTCAAGCATGTACAATGTGAATACTTGAGACAAAACATCCACTAAGGTGGTCAAATCATATTGAAGGTCAAATCATGTAGACATTGATTTTTGTGTTTGGCTTTGTCTTTCTTGTTTCCCTTACAGGAAGTACAGTGACAAGGGCTTTTGGAAGACAGCAATTTCATCTTTGGCCTCAGGTGATTCTGTCTCACTGGCATGTCATCAGGCAATCAAAGTGGCCCAAGCTTCATTTGCAGCCAAACATAGGACTCCAGTGGGGAAGCGCATGGTACTCTTTAAGAGTCTAGATGTCCTAGATCATCCGAGATTCATTAGGTGACAGAGATTAAAGACATCTGGAGGAAGTTCTGCCTCAAGCCCAATATGATTCTACAACCTGTTGCAGCACAGTGTCTAATAAGAGGAATCCCATATACTAACCAGGAATAGCTGGGAGAAAGAGGAAAATAACGAAATAAAGGAGAGAAAAATCGTTAGTACTTGTTTTATGGAATTAACGCATCTGAGTGTCACAATCCCTTACATGCCACTGTGCATCTTCCTTGATTTACAGAAGAGGAAACTGAGACATGAACTATAACTCTTTTCCGGGAAATAGTACGTTTGCCATCCAAGAGGAGGAATTGCCATGCTGTGAAAAACAAATTAAACCAGAAACATGCATAGTAGTTAGAGACTGTTGCTATGGTTCATGGGGGGAAGTGATGAACACTAAATTAAATGCTTCTAGAACTTGCTCTTTATTGAATAGAAGAGATATTTTGCATTACTCCCTGTGTGTACCCTTCCTGTCTCTCTGTCCTCCCATATTTGTTCTCAATCAAGGATTTGAAATTTGAGAGTAACTCCACTTAATTTTTGTCTATTAAATTGAATGGAAATGTGAGAAAATTTCTCTTCTCGGATTTTATGCCCCATGCTTTATAAGACAGGAAAGAGTATTCTCTGCTTCCCCCTCCCCTGTTATAAAACACATGGAAGCATCTATTGCTCCCACTGGTGAAGTGGACCATTCTTTAGATTTTTCCTTAGCTTTGGACCCATCTCTTTATATTAACAGTGTCTAAGTTCACACTTGTGGAAGATATCAAAATGGTCATAAGCTGAGAAAAGTTGTATGCTGTGTTTTACCAAACAGCTATGAATGTAATGTGCTCTCTCTCTCTCTCTCTCTCTCTCTATATATATATATATATATATATATATATATATATATATATGTGTGTGTGTGTGTGTGTGTGTGTGTGTGTGTGTGTGTGTGTGTCTTGCTGGCTCTTGATTTCTCTCTCTTATTCACTGGCTCTCTTGCCCCTCTCTCCTTCTCCCTCCACCTCTATCAATCCTAAACATAAGAAGAGTCATTAATGCCCAAGATTCCAAAAGAAGTACCAGTAATGATAGAAATAAATAAAAGGTTCCATGCACCAGGCTGTGTTTTCCAGGGCGATCCTTATCCCTGATTTGTTGCCTGGCCAGTGATCAGCACAGGGAATGGACTAGTATCTCTATCATCGGGTTCCTGGGTTCCTTATCTGTAAAATGAAGATTAAGGATAGTTAATTTTTTTTTCTTATTTTTTACGATAGTTTATTTTTAACCAGGATAATTCTATTCCCACTCTCGTTTTTTAGGATCATTATAGAATATATAAATAGGCAATGAGATTTTTATCATCTCATTTTGAATAAAATCAAAGCTCCTCCAGAAAACCCTGATAGCATGTCAACCATCATTAAAGTGAAAGAACAAAGATAAATGACAGGCGTCTTTGATCCTGGGGCTTGTTAATCATTGTCTATAACCATATTAACCCCAGGCAGAGCTGACTCTCAGCATGTTTCAGAGGCCCATTGGCCTCACCCAGATCTAATAAACAAAGTGCTTTTATCTCTGCTCTTCCAACTCAGTCAACTCTGTACTGAGGAAGGTAGCATAGGCTAGAATAAAGTGAGGCCTGCAAAGTTGATCACCCAGGCTGACCCACTCACATCCGTGAGTGACTCAATGGACAGCTTCTTTGTTGCTAATATCTTTTTTTCCCTAGGTATGATTATTTCACAGTCAGAGAGCAAGTTGATGATGGAGTATGAATATGATAAAATGTGCTAATTAATTGAAATCACATTCATTGGTCATGTACCATAGCTAACTCAGCAGAGAATAAAGAGTAAGATCACAAACATGAATACATTTTAGTTCCTGCCTTACCAAGAGCAATAAAGCGTCTGAAGTCCTGTGTAGGAAGACTATGAAATACACCATGGGATTACATTGAGAGGGTCATCACCTTATTAGGAAAGAAAAGTCAGGGAAAACTTAAAGTTGAACCTAAGAATACACAGTAGAAGAAATGGAAGGAAGTTGTAGAGCTCAAGACCAATCTAGTAAGACGCCCCCACCCCAAAATCTCAAAAACCAATACAGGTCCTTTGTGGCTCAGTGAGTAAAAGTGCTGGTGGCCAAGCCTGGCTACCTGAGTTCAACCCCAAGAACCCACATGGTAGAAGGAAATAAGCAATTTCCACATGTTGTCTTATGACTTCCATAAATATGTACCTGGGCACCCCACAACACACTAAATAAATAAATCTCATGAATATATATATAATGCATAAAAATGGTTTTATATATGGCTATATGTAAGTTTATCTAATCATACTATCCATAACTATAGTCACGTTTGTGTTATTTGAAAATGATTTGGGGGAAGTTACACATAATTTGCTTGAATCTATTTACCTGGTACTAAATTGTAGTAGTCATTTATTACATATTAAACTATTCAAAATTAGTATAGGTAATAAATTAGATGAATAGTGTCTGTGATGGTTAATTTTCACTGTCAATCTAGCTGGCCTTGGAATCACTTAGGAGACACACCTTTGGGTATGTCTGTAAGGGTATTTCCAGAGTAGTATAACTGAGAAGAGAAGCCCTGAATGTGGCTAGCACTATTCCAACACAATGGGGGTCTAGACTAGAGGAGAAAAGGAAAACCAAAGGAATCTGAGTACCAGCATTCATTCCTCTGCTCTGACTGCAGAAGCAGTGTAATCAACTGCCTCAAGCTCCTGCTACCAAACCTTTCTGCCATCATGGACTACATCCCTTCTTAACCTTAAGTTGTGAGCTGAAGTCAGACTTTCTACCTTTAGCTTCCTTCTTATCAGGTGTTTTGTCTCAGCAAATGAGAAAAGTAATGAGTAGAATTGCCCTAGCACAGGTCTGCAAATGCTGGTTGTAATTGTTATCCTAGCAAAAATATCTGTGTAAAATTACCCAGGTGGCTATCTGGAAACATATCTTGGAAGGCCTTTCCAATTTTTGGAAAGTTTATCCTAATGTTGACTCTCAGAGAGATCTACAGATAACATGAAACTCATAGTAAACTCATCATGGATGAGTAGGTTAACAGCATCCCAGAATGAGGGGCTGCCACTTCCTGCAGAATAGAGTTGTCAGAAAGTACTTTGCTACTCAACTTCACAAATGGCTCTTGTTTTTAACTGAAGATCAACTTGAAAGTATAACATGAGTTGTTTTTCTGAAGAAGCTAATGATTATAATTCACTACTACAGAACACAGCATTTGTTTTAAGGTACCATTTATCAAGCACAAAGATAAAATGGCTTTTGAAGTGCTTTGCATATGTTGTCATCGTTAATACCGCAAGACATTGAACTTGGTATTAGTAAGCCCATTGGTTTTTTGCTTGTTTGTTTGTTTTGTTTTGTTTTCAGAGACAAGGTTCCTCTTATTGTTTTGAATCCTGTCCTGGTACTAGCTCTGTAGACTAGGCTGGCCTCAAACTCACAGAGACCTGCCTGCCTCCCAAGTGCTGTGATTAAAGGCATGCAGTAAACCTGTTTTTAATATACATAAAACCAGGTCAATTCCAACAGGAAAAAATGATATAGCTAACTTCACACAACTTGTAAGTAATGATGCAAGGATTAATTTTGCACCCTCAACAAATGGTCCAGTATACACCACCAGGCATATCAGAGGCAGTGATGTAAAAGTTTTATTTCTGACTTCAGGTGGTGTTCAGTCTGCTTGGGGAAATTGGATGCTAATGAAAGCAAAGTAATGTTAATGCTGTGGTGTTAGGAGCAATGTCTCATAGCACTAAGAAAAGGGGTTATCTAGAAAACCTTGTTGAAAAGAGAAATTTTATGTAACTTGTAATGAAAATTATGTCTATATGAAAAAAACAAAGAAACATGTGCAAATGCTTTTTAATACTCTCTCTCTCTCTCTCTCTCTCTCTCTCTCTCTCTCTCTGTGTGTGTGTGTGTGTGTGTGTGTGTGTGTGTGTTTGTGTCACATTTGTAAGGGGTACTTGAGGAGACCAGAAGAAGGCATTGGGGCCTCTGGAATTGGAGCTACCAGTGGTTGCAGGTGTGGCCCAATGTGGGTGCTAACAATCAAACTCAAGGTCTCTGGAACATCAACTTTGCTTTACCACTAAGCAATCTCTACAGTCCCAACACAAAGGTTCATATGTATATGCTTTCATTTCAGTGGGTTGATGGACAAACAGAGTTAGTTAGTGGCATGTAAGGGGCTACAGCAGAGGATAAAGCTTGAAAAGTAGACTTGAATGAGACAGCAAGCTATTCCCTCAAAAATGAAGCCTGTAAAGCTTCAGAAATCCCAGTTTGGGGCTTGGTAGACAGCACAACTGGCAAACTGCTTGCTGTACAAGCATGAAGGCCTGAGCGTGAATCCAACATCCCCATACAAAGCCAAGGAGTATGATTTATTTATATCCCAAAGCTGAGGAAACACAGACAGTGAAAACCTGGAGCTTGCTGGCCAGCCCAACTAGTCAAATCAGTGAGTTCTGGGCACAGAAAGACTCACAGTCTCAAAAAGTAAGTTGGAAATCAATTGAGAAAGACATCCAATGTTCTGGGCTTCTCATGTATATGTATACATGTGACCATGCACCCTTATCTACACACACACACACACACACACACACACACACACACACACACACACACACACACTCTGGTTATATTTCAGAAATGTTTGTGTGAGAGTAATTCTCTTCCATTGCTTTGTGTTGTAGAAAACTATGCTCAGCAGAGCATACTCAACAGTATAATTGAAAACTTTATTTCTATGCTCTCCTCCCAAAACACAACCCCCATGCCCAAGCTCCATTTACCTAGATAATAAGTGAAGGCAAGAAGGAGGAAGTGAACCCAAGATTGATGGGCCCTTCTGGAAGGAGGGAGGTATTGGAGGCAGAGCTTGAGATGTTTGTCATGGAATCATCTCCTCCAACAAAGGAGCTGCCTTCATGAGGTACCACTGCCCTCGTTATAAATGAGCTGTCACAAGGGAGGATTTTCAGTTAATTAAGTTCTCTGAATGATTCGGTGGAGTGCTGAGTCTTGTGACTCATTTTGAAACAAATTTCCAGTCTTTCTCATGGAGGATGGCTGTCAATGAGTACGTTCATCTGTGTACTCAGGCTCCTCGCCCCCAGTGAGTCAACAACTAGAGGTGAGGACCAATTACCATCATCTTGTTTTTCCTCCAAGAACTTTCACTGCTTTATTTTCCTTTTGTTGCTAATGTCATTTTCCCCTGCTAATATTGTTTCATAACATCTTCCAGAAAAATAGGAAATCACTTGTAATCCGTGTAGTTCTTCTCTCCAGGTCACAGCGGCTGCTGTAAGATAAACCACAGTGACTGTGAACAATGCACTTGATAAACTCTGTGTATTAAGTGCTCCGGTGAACATTCCTGAGTGGAGTGGGAGGGCGGGGGCAGGATGAGTTAGGAAGTCATGGTGGAGCTGCTGCAGGGATGGGAACTGTTTACTCACTCAAATAATTTCTGATAAAGGAACTTGATACAAGCTTTGGGACTCTGCACTCTGTGTCCAGATCTTCTTTTGTTAAAACAGCAAACCTGTGACCAGGAAGAACATCTTCCTGCCTTGGTGGTGCCTCAAGCTGCCTCTGGTGCTAAAGTTTCTGAAGTCTTCAGTGACTGGGGCTCACACCCCCAGTTAGTGAGGAATATGTGTAGTAACATCAGCTCCCAAAGGATGTCTTCACTCAGTGGTCCAGAGTTGTACAGTGTGGTGTCATTACATTTAATGCCCAACAATACCATGATGTGTGTTCTACTCCAAGCTATTCTGTAAAATGAAACATTAGCAAAGTGTTATGCAGCTAGTGTAGAAGGGAAACTTTCTGACTGTTTGGCAGGCCATGTCCTCAGTAATACCATATTCCATCTCACAGATTCACTATTAACCAAACATCGTGTGTGTGTGTGTGTGTGTGTGTGTGTGTGTGTGTGTGTGTGTGTGTTTTCTAGTGAGCTGCAGTGAACTACAGAAATGGCTTTTTCTCACCCCTATTCTAGCCCAATCTGTCCACCCAGCACACCTCTGAAGAAGTAACTTTTTTGAAACACAGACTCAATAATGTCTTCTCAACCCTCTGAAATATGGGTGGTTCCCTGTGGAAAACATAATGGATCTAGAACTCCTTCTGTCCTCTCTCCATCAGTTCCACCTGATGAACTTCCCAACCTTACATCTCATTATGTATTCCTCCAATTCTAACTTTTGTACAGCATTCTGCTGTTGTCTTATAGTACACATGAGATTTCCTACTTGTCTACACCACATGTTTACTTGTTATTGCTTTTTATTGGAATTCCTTACCTGACTCAAGTCATAGACATTGCAAGAATCCAATGAAAACATTTAAGACAGAGTCTGCCTTCTCATCTTCTTTTGGTCTGCTATGTGTGAATATGCTGTTTAATGATGTACCAAGGTGAAACACCCCTTGTCCATACTCCCATCTTATCATTGTTCACTTTTACATGCACTCTTTCTGGAATGTCTGGTTGATTTTGTGCTCTTAAAATGACATCATGTTTTCAAAACATGCCCAGGAGAACTTGACTCAACTGAATTACATAGTCTCTGTACATTTCTCTTCCTATAACAGATTCATTCCAATAGTTTCATGGGATGTTGTATGCCATGAAGTTACTAAATTACATGTTTTTGGCATATTTAAACAATGTTCTTTGTCAGTCCTTTATATGTCTAGTTTTGTGGAGCCCACTCACATATTTAAGTTAAAACTTGAAGACACAGATTTCCTTTTTCACCTGGACAAATGTATAAAGAGTATAAATGGAAGTTTCTGTCCCACCTGCAACTCCCAAATAAACACACTGAGGCCAATAGCTCAGGCTTATTACTAACTAGCTCTTACATTTTAAGTTAACCCACATTCCTTATTTACATTCTGACACATTGCAGTACCTTTATTAATATGGCACTCTTATCTTTTGCTTCCTCTGCATCTGGCTTGCAAATCTAGACTCTACCCTCCTTCCTCTAAGCATTTTTCTATCTGGCTCTCCTGCCTAACCTTATTCTGTTCATCTATTGGCCAGTCAGTCATAATGACAAATCTTCATAATGTATAAAAGGGTTATTCCACAGCATAAGAGAACCTGCTACTCTTCCAGAGGACCAGAATTAGGATCCCCTTTTCACCCATGAATTGAATGAAAGGCGCACAAATCCTTACCAGAGGTCAAGCAGATATTGGCACCATTATATCTCCAACTAAAGCAATAGAAACAATCATCCCTTCATTCATTGGGTATTACTGAAGAATTTCTATGTGTCAATGCTGTTTTAAGTACTGGGGATATGTATGTAATGATAAACAACAAAAGGCTTGCTATTATGAAACTAAAACTCTACCTACTGGGCTCACGAGGCACCTAAGGCCTGCTATTATTAAATTCACATCCTAATCAGGTTAACACATTGAGTAATAATAAACCAGCTCATCACCCCATACCTCAAACCAGTCTCTGTCATAAATCCTGTAAGAAGTCACTAGATTCACAACTGTATATGGCCCCATTTTCTGGAACCCAATTCTACTATAAGGGAGCTCTGACCTCTCTCTCTCTCTCTCCCTCTCTCTCTCTGTCTGTCTGTCTGTCTGTCTGTCTCTTCCCCCACCACACACACACACACACACACACACACACACACACACACACACGCACACACACAATCCAATACCCTTTGATATGAGAGCTGTGTTTCTTGCATTAACATTAATGATGCAATATCTTGGGGTGTGCTGATTAGAATTAACTGGCACCTTGATCCCACCTAGACTCACCCAGGAAGAGTTATAATGAAGAATTTTCAAGACCATATTGATCTGTAGACATGACTTTGAGGGATTGTCTTGATTATTAATTGAAGTAGGACAAAGAAACAACACATTGTGAGTAACAATATTGCTGAAGCTGTGCACTGAAGCACACAAGAGTGAAAAATAATAGCTAGCAACCAATGCATAGATGCATTTGTTTCTCTTTTGTCTTGGCTATGGGTGTGGCGCCTTGAGTTCCTGCCTTGGCTTCCCCCAAATCACGGTCTGAAATCCACAATTGTAAGCCAAATAAACACACCCTCCTCTAATTTTTATCACAGCACCAGAGATGAAGCACACAGGTGGTAAGTCAGGGAACAGAGTTCAAGGAGATTGGGCAGTTTCTTACCTGGTGACAAGTGAGGAGAACCTTAAAAGCAGTGAAGAGACAATACGCAAAGAAACCTTTGAAAGAGGGTTTCAAGCAAAGGGAACAGTAGGTGTTGTGTTTGCTGCTGTCCAGGAAAAAGGTCATGGTGGGAAAATCCTATTATATTTTTAACTAATATAAAATTTAGATACAGTGAAATATATAGATCTTAAATGGAAAATTGCTAGTTCATTCTTTTTCTTCACTGATGATTAATTGATATTCTAATGCATGAACACAGCACAATTATCTCTTAGTATTCATTTGAATTACATCTAGTTACTGACTGTGATGGATAAAGCTTTTATTATTATTATTATTATTATTATTATTATTATGTATAAATTCATTGTGTTTATACATCTTAATTTCTCTCAGATAAATATTTAAAGAAGAGTTTCTGGGTCACAGGACAAATGCACTTTTGATTTTAAATGCAACAGAAGTGGATGTTTTTCAAAAGCACTTATCCAATATTTTATTGCCCTTGGCAATGCAGACAGAATTCTGCTTGTTCTATATTCTTTTTGCTATTGACATTGTTGGTCTTTTAAAAAAATTATTATTGTAGAATGCACATGTCCTTTTAGCTTCAATATGTGTTACCCTTTAGCAGATATCTGAAGACAGAAAAAAAAAAAAACTGTGGAAAAGTCATAGAGAAAGTGACTCACACGCACACACACACACACACACAAAACAGCAAAGGCTGTGAGAGTTGGCTGGGAATATAAAACAAGAAGGTCGAATTGACTGGGACATAGTGAGCTAATGAGAATGAACATGTTTTCACTTGCTTATTAGCCATTTTTTTAGTATCATTCTTTCTAGATATTTAATCCAAAGGTTTTGCTCATCACAACACTAGTTTTAAAGTTTATTTCTGTATTCTACATAAAGAAGCACTTTTAATTTCATTATTTTCTAAACATAAAGGGAAATGGGCAAAAGGTTTCTATCAGTAAGTAGATCTCCTGTCTACAAATGACAGACTGAGAAAGAAATCAGAGGAAACATCTTTCATAATAGCCTAAATAATGTAAAATATCTTGAGGTAATGCTAGTCAAGCAAGAGAAAGACTTATATAATTAAAAACAAAACAACACAACAACAAAAATACTACAGCATTGAAAAAGATATCAGGTCCAGGACAGCCAGGGCTTCAAAGAGAAACCCTGTCTCGAAAAACCATGGGCGAGGAGAAGGAGGAGGAGAAAGGGGACGAGGAAGAGCAGGAGGAGAAAGAGGAGGAAGAGGCGGCAGAGGAGGAGGATGAAGAAGAAGAGGAAGAAGAAGAGGAGGAGGAGGAGGATATTAGAAGATAGAGAATCTTTCCTGCTCATAGATTGGTAGGATTGTCTGAGAAAAAAAATCTATTTTGAATAAAAGGAAAAAATAAATTTTTTTAGGATTCCTTTTAAAAAGGAAAGAAAACAAATTCACTTTATCCTGATTTCATTGCGTGTTTAAAACATGTTTGAAAGAGGCCTCTCCTGGTGATGTCTACAGAGCCCATACCATGCTATCTTAACACAAAACCTATCTTAAAAAGATGTTATCAAGTTGAATTTTCAAAACAAGCATCTGTTTTCTTCTGTTTTATTTCATGAACTGGGTGATATCTCATGATACATAAGAGAAAGACTTTCATCTAGAGGCATTTTAAAACAACACATCAAAAGGTAAATGACAAAATGAAAAAAGTAATAAAGCAATGCCAGCTTATAATTAATAAATAACTAGAGGCTTGGGAATAGCTCACAGGTGAAGCACAAGGCTTTTGGGCCATCCTAGTTCTCTAAAAGAAGAAGAAGGAAGGAAGAAATGTTTGAGAAATAGAAACAGAAAGAAGTTAGCACTAATAAAGAGTATTTATGAAAATCCTGCAGCTACCAGGATTTTCTCTGTATCATCCAAAACAAGGCAAGAATGTTTGTTCTTATGAATTTTTTCCCTCAACATTGTACTTAAGGTACTAGCTAGCAATAATAGATCATGAGACAGAAAAAGAGTGTGGGATTAGAAATGAATAAATATCTCTTGCTTGATTGATTTAAGCTTTATTTTAGAATAACATAATTATTTACATAGAAAGTTCCAAAGAATTCTACTCCCACTGGAAATTTTTCTAGCAAAGAAATAGCTTTCCTATGAATTTTTAATGGGTAACAAAGCAATTTAATGAAGATGCAATGAGGACATTATTGAAAAACACCTCACCACAGATAGCTTATTTTTCAATTATTTACATTTTAAATCATCACTTCATTAGCATATGTTAATCAAACATAATAATGGGTTTCATTATAATATTCTCCTACATGCACATATTTATTTCAATTGTACTCATGCCCATTTCCCTCTCTTGTCACATTGTCTTTCTCTTCCAAACAAGACCCCCTTCTACCTTCATGATTATTTGTGTGAGAGAGAAGGGGGTGGGGGGGTGGAGAGAGACCAAATGAGTTTCATTATGTTCTTTACATGAACATGAGCATCTTACTATTCTCTCCCTCATTTGCCGTTGACTGCACATGAATGCTCAGAGATAGCTGTCCTTCCATGAATCCCTCCTCCTTTCATGGTGAGAGAATAACAGCCATATCACGCTTAGAAGTCATTGTTCAACACTGTGTCTCACCCCACTTTCCTCTGGCTCTTCTCTTCTTTCCATGATGTTTCCTGTGCCTTTGAGGAGGTGAAGTAGATGTCCCGCTTATAACTGGGCACCCACAAGTCACTTATCCTCAGTATTTTGCACAGTTGTGAATCCCTGTGTCATTGATGATCACTTGAGAGAAAGGAAAAAAAAGCTTCTCTGTCCTAAGCTAGCATTAGTATTAATGTGGTCACTGGCTTTTGTTAGGACTCCTGTGTGTTCCTTCCTAGATTTTGGAATGCTCTCTTGCTGCTCAGAGTTTCTCCATAGATTACTTATCAATGAAATATTGAAAATGGTTAGCATCATCAGAGAAGCTTCCTCCTGCAGCAGATGGGAACAAATATAGAGACCCACGGCCAGACATTATGCAGAGAGTGAGAGACCCTGGAACACTCAGTCTTCCATCAAATCCCTCTTCCATGGAGCTCAGGGAAGCCCATGAAAGCTGAGGCAAAAAGAATGTAAGAACCAGAGGGGGTGCAAGACCCTCTAAATCCACATGATCAAAGCTCATACGATCTCACAGAGACTGAAACTGCATGCACAGGGCCAACATAGGCCTGTACCAGGTCCTCTTTATTTATATTACTGTATTTATGGGATTTCAGAGTGTGTGAATGAATGGGTATCTTACTTTTGTACCCTCCCTTAGGCTCTTTTCCTTCTGTTGGTTTGTCTTGTCCAACTTTGATATGACTGTTTTTGTTTTATCTTAAATATAATATTTTATTTTGTTGTATTTTTAGAGAATGAATGAAAACTTAGCCACTAGGGTGAAGTTTAACAAATGAACTATCATTTATACATGCAGGGAGAGGGAAGGTCAGTTTTCTTCAGTAAAATGATACTGGATATATCAACCACTCTAGGGCAGGTCTCATATTTAGGAGTAGCCAACCAACAAATATATATATATATATATATATATATATATATATATATATATATATATAATATGAACCCTTCAGTTTCTTTGTGTGTGTTTATATTTGGTAACAGTTTTTTCTTTCTTTTTAGGCTATTGATGTATTTTGTTTCTTGGGTTTGTGGGACTTTGCTATTGTATTGGGGATTTGTATTGTATTTGGGGATTGTTTTTTGAGATAGAGCTCAAAAGCTGGGTAGGTAGGATGGAAGAAATGATCTAGGAGGACTAGGAGAAGAAGAATATGATCAAAATGTATTTAAACTTAAATTTGTCTTAAATAATAAAGATATAATAACAGATTATAAAAAGTAGATAGTTAAATTTACCATGGAGAAATGATGACTATAGTCATCATTTTAATTAAGTCATAAAAATTAATGGTATCAGTGATAAGTCACATAATGAGACAAAGTGAATGTCACATATCATTTATCCCCTACATGATACACCAAGAAAAAAAAAATATCACTGAAGTGGCATGCTTGTGAAAGAATCATAGGTTTAATCTCATCATGAAAAAAAAAAAGTTACACAAAAAAGAAACAAAGAAAAAACCCTAAGGCACCAACTGGTAGCTGCATCTGGAGTGGTGATATTTGAAGATGTGTGATTTGTTTTCTCCCCTCTGAGAGGTTCTGAGAACTGAGCCTTCAAGGGAAATCTGTTCGCTAATAAGACCACCCCAGGAAAACTGAAAGAGTTATATACCTTACTGTCTTACAAGTAACAACAGAAAAAGGAAAAAAACCTAAGACTCCTATACAAAATTGCAATTATCTCAATTCTGGATATAGAATTTCCTCAGAAACTAAAAAATTGAACTAATACAAGATCCAACTATACCACTCCTGGGTTCATAACTTAGAGAATACAAATCTGCTAACCAGCCTGAACTTGTTATCTCTTCTGACCAGTTTGGTGCCTGGCCCAATTGTCATCAGAGAGAGATTCAGCAACTGATGGAGACAGATGCAGAGATCCACAGCCAAACATTTGGCAGAGATCAGGAATCTTGTGGAGAAGAAGGAGAAAGGAGTGTAGTAGCCAGAGGGGTCAAGGACACCACAGGAAGGTTCACATAATCATCTAACTTTGGCTCATAGAGCCTCTCAGAGAGTGAACCGAGAGCCAGGGAGACTGAACTAGGCATTCTGCATATATGTTACAGTTGTGTGGCCTGGTTGTCTTTTTCTTTTCTTTTTCCTTTCCTTTTCTTTTTTCTTTCTTTTAATTTGGAGGTTCTAGCAGTGGAGCACAGCTATTCATATACCCTTGCCCAAAAACTGGTCATCCTCTTCGACCAAGCATGCAGCTTTGGGAGGGATGCACACAGAATGGTGAGGGAGAAAGGGGACATGTTCCTAGCCAGCTAGATCAGCCAAATCAGCCCTGGCGATCAATAGGGTGACAGATGTCACACCCAGATTGCCCTCACATCCATCCTGGTTGTCTTATGAACTCCTAACAGTAGAAACAGAGGCTCTCTCTGACTCTTCTGCTGGCTTTTGGGGCCCTACTTCTTATACTGGGTCACCTTGTGCAGTCTTAATACATGGGGTGGGCTTAATCTAACTGCAACTTGATATGCCATGTTTTATTGATACTCATAGGAGTATCCTTTCCTGAATGGAGACAAGAGGAGGAGGGAATTGGGGGAAGGGGATAGGGAAAGTGGGGGATAGGGAATAGGAGGAGAGGATGGGGGAGAGGCTGAGGCCAGGATGTAAAATAGATGAACAACGACAACAAAAAAATCTAAATCTGAATGGAAGAGAGATATGTCAGTGTTTATTATGACATCATTGCTAATACCCAGGTTATGGAATTAGCCTACATATTTATCAATAAATGAATGGATAATAAAGAAAATGTGTTAAGTATACACAATAGATATTATTTACTTATTTATTTTGTTGTGTGTGAAATGAGATCTTACTATGTAGCCCTGGCTGGCCTGGAATTCTTTGTAGATCAGGTCTGACCTGAAATTCAAGAAATCCAACTGTCTGAGTGCTAGAATAAAAGGTGTGCACTAGCATGCTCAGATTCACACTAGACTTTTATCCAGCTTGCAGGAAAATGCATAGATCAAGAGATCAGCATCTTAAGTGATGCAATCCAAAGTTATAGGGAAAAAGAAACACAACAAAAGGCTGGAGGGGAGGCAAGAGATAGGGAGAGGGTGATTGGATCTAAATGTGAACAAAGCCTATGCTGTACATTTATAAGAACATCACAAATGAGAACTGTCAGTTTATACAACAAATATGCTAGTTTTAATTTGATAAAAATAAAAATATCAGCCTAAAACTGTTTTATAAAAGCAAGAAAGTCAAAATCATGATAACTAAAACAAATGAGAAATTGAGAAAATGATCAGGTTATAAGTTTCCATCAAGATAGTAAGGCAAAGCCAGGGTGATGAAAGTACAAAAAGGTTGGTGTCCCTGCAAGCAGCCCTGACCACAAGGCTTAAGAACAAGGTTGACAAGCCCTTTCATACCAGCATCTTGCCACAGCATTCTCTGAAGGCCAGGCATGGAACCCTAGAACTGAACATTCTCACTGCTGATTTTCAGTCTTCTTTGGTCCATAGGAAATGTTTTCCCTATGCCACTGTATCTCAGATGACTTGCACTGTTGATTTCTTACCTGGTCTTACAGCTCAAGTTTGCACTCTACCTATGGTGTATTCAGAGACTTCAGACTTGACTTCTGAATAATGTTACAACTATGACTTCAGGACTCTTAGAAACAGACTGGATTTGGCTGCTTGCATTTTGAAATGTACATGAGACATTGAAATCCAATAGAAGAATGTCAGTGTTTGGATGAATGTCCCTCTAAGGCCCATGTGGGCTTAATGTGCAGCCCATGGTGCTATGGGGATATTGGGGTGGGGATCTTTAGGAGGAGGGGCTTCGTAGGGACACTTAAGTTATTATGCTGTGGCTCTGAAGAGGACCCTGCAATCTTAGCCACAGGATGATCCTATCTTCCTCTTTTTTTTTTCCTCTGTATGAAATGACTGGTTTTTTTTTTTCCTATCATGTGCTCCTGCATAACAGGCTGTTTGACCACAGGCCCAAAACAACTGGGAAAAAATACACCATTATTAGTCATTTATTTCTTAGATCAGTGTTTCTCAACCTGTGGGTCATAACCCATTTGGGGGTCACATATCAGATATCCTTCATATCAAATATTTACATTACAATTTGTAACAGTAGCAAAGGAACAATGAAATAATTTTATTGTCAGCAGTTACTGAAACAGGAGGAACTGTATTAAAGGGTCACAGCATTTGGAAAATTGAGAACCACTGTCTTAGAGTAATAGAAAGGTGACCAATAGAGATCACCAAGGGCAGGAAATTTGAACATAGTTTGTATAAGAGTAGGAATATAATACTGATGTCGAATTTTCTGAATTTGATCAAGGTAGAACAGTTTCAAAAGAGAAATTCTGTTCTTTTTGTTTAGGCTTGTATTAATCACTCCCTGTAATGCTATGACCAAATACTTAACAATTTGAGGAAGGAAGCATTTGCTTTGGCAGCCCATCATCAAAGAAAAAACATGGAGGCACACACAGCTCACCACTGTGGTCCCAGGATTGTGAGGCTGCTTTGTCATGTCTGGGAAGACTATGAAGCAAAGATAAAGGAACAGTAGTACATTGTTGCTTGTTGTTGCTTTCCCTTTGCCCAGCCCATGGGATGCTGCCACCTGCATTCAGAGTGGATCCTCCTCTCAGGAAATGCACACAGACACACCCAGAGCTTTGTCCTCTATGCGACTCTAGATCCCATCAAGTTGAAAATTAACTGCCAAAGGGCTCAAGCTCTCCTTCAAAATTTTGTTCTCTTCTCCCCTCCACTTATAGGTTCTCCTGTTCTTTGCATTCCTTTTCATATTCTACCTCTTAAGAGGAAATGTGAGTAGGAGAAATGACAAGTGGAGGAAAGAAAGAACAAAATGTTCACCTTCGACATCCATCTCTCTTTTCTGAGAAATCCTCTAGTATATTTATTACTTGCAACACAATGTGTGATGACTGACTAGTTAATGACACAGGAGCTGTCAACAGACTTAAGTGATGGAGGATGTGAAGGACACTGGGGTATCACTTAGGTAAGCCAAGGCCACATGGTGATACACAGATTAATAGAAATTGGTTAATAATTAAGAGGGAGCTGGCCAGTAAGAAGCCTAAGCCTACACACACACACACACACACACACACACACACACACACACACACTCTGAGTGATTATTTCATAGCAACACAAGGATCAAGTGAGCAGAGAGAAACCTGTCCAGTAGAACCCACACTAAATGGAAAAAAGTCTCCAATTATACTTAAGAGCAGAGATTCAGCACCTGGATGAGTTTTTCTGTTTGTGATATCCATTTCTATGTTTTATTTTACTTCCATTCCCTAGTCTAACCTCTAACCCTTTCAGAAATAACTTGTGCTAATATGTTACCTTCAAGACAGAATCAATATTATACCCATACTTATTGATAGTTTGGCTTCTTACATGTAGATTATACTTGTCCTTAAAAATGTGTTACACACAATACCAAGAGCCTATCAGGCAGCACCATTTTCCTTAGAAGATGCAGGGAGCTTTCACTGAATGTAAACACTGACTAGGCATCAAGACTGGATGCCTATGATCACAACAAACAAATCAGAAACTTGTTCCTACCTTAATAATACACAAATGGGCAATTCAATCCTCCATAGTTGTTATTGGGACATGAAATGTCCCTCACAGGCCCTGTAATTAAACACTTGGTTACCAGATGGTGATGCTACGTGGGGAGGTTGTGGAACTGTTGGGAGGTGGGCAGGGCTGGAATTTTGTAGCCAAGCCCTACTTTGTCTTTCCTGGCCCACCAAGACTTGAAGAGTTATGATGACGTGCTCCAACTCCATCATGTTTTCCCTTCTGTAATGGACTCCTTCACTTTCAAATGAGGACCAGAGTAAATCCTCCTTCCTCTAAATTGCTTCTGCCATACACTTTGTCATAGAAACAAGAAAAACAATACAAAATATTTCCATAAAAAGATTTTCAAATAATTATAGAATTATTTTGATATCAGAAAGCAACACTTGGTCCATTTCCTCTGCATTTTAAAGGAAAATAGGACAAGATAAGAAGTCTAGTCAGAGCAAATTAATCATCAAAGGGTAGACAAAGGGAAAACAGCCCTCACCTCAGGTCTCACTGACTCCCACTTATTTTTTAATGTGTGTACCAGTCTTATTCCAATCTAAATTGTGGAAATGGCATCTTTTAGATCACAGAAACCACAACAACTGGGAGAGTCCTCTAGTTCTGCATATGCTGCCCATCATTAGATAAAGACAGGTAGGAGCTCCAGTATTCCTCAAGGACACTGAATAAGACGTCAGTTTCAAGCCCAAAGAGGAAAAGTTTCCCAGACAGTCTTTGACTTCACCATTCATCTCTTCTCAATGCTTCAACTAATGGAACTGTAGAGCCAAAAGTGATTCTGAGGGCCCAGGTCTAGGGTGTGAACAAAGAGAAATAGTACCAAATAAGTTCAGTTTATTCCTCAGCGCATAAAGTACATTCCTTCTGGCTTTAGTGCATACCATTGGACTAAAGATAGATCTAACATTTATTCCTAGAACATTGTTTGGTTTACTATTGTTAACTTCTTTAAGCAGAGTGGTTTTCCCAAGAGGTTATATTTGGAGATCACAAAAAACAATAGTCTTGGTCTTCCTAGAGCCAGAACTACAGAACATGTTTCCTTCCTGGGTCTCCTTAATATGAATGCAAGTGCAGTCTTGTACAGTCCATTAACTCCAGCAAGCCAACAGTCAGCCCTGTGTCATTGTTTAAATAAACACAAGCAAAGGCACTGTATGAATTTTAAAACAGAAATGCACATGATTATTATGGCTGTCTGGACTATCTAAGAGGTACTTTTTTAATAATCCTTGATAGATTTTGATAATGAGAAGACAAGACATCAGAAAAATTCTATAAATAATACCATATCCCTGCACCTTAGTTGGCCTCAGCTTTTGTCATGATGTGGATTCATTTGGATCACCTTGATTCTGATGTGATATTGACAAAAAAAAAAAAATGGATTCCTCAGTTAATGTTATTAGTACAACAAATCCTAGTCACTCGTAGAATGTCCCTTTAGAGCAGTGGTTCTCAACCTTCCTAATGCTGTGACCCTTTAACATGGTTCCTTACGTTGTGGTGACTCCCAACCATAAAATTATTTTTGTTGCTACTTCATAACTAATTGTGCTATTGTTGTAAATCATTATGTGAATAATTTTGGAGATGGAGGTTTGCCAAAAGGGTCATGACCCACAACATGGAGTTGCCATGTTATAAGCAATCAAAGAAAAACTGATTTAAATGGGGTTGCAGCTCCTATGAGTCTCTCTCTCTATATATTTTTACAAGATCCTGAGAACTGTCAGGCTCCATAGGACTGTCCTCTTAGATATGTTGTATGACATACAGAAACCTGTTGGTCTAAATATGTCCTTCTTCTGTGACAAAATTAATGACCAAAAGCAATGGAGGGAGGGGTTTATTTCAGCCTAAAGCTTATAGTCCATCACCAGGCAAGTCATGGCAGGGACTCAAGAACTTGAAGCAGTAACCATGGAGGAACACTGGTTGCTGCCTTGATGACAAACACATGCTTAGACAGCTTTCTTTTCTGTTAAGCATTTTATTTAGTTTTATTTCATGTGGTTGAGTGTTTCACCTGTGTAAGTGCACCATATATATATGTAGCATCCTCGAAGACCAGAAGAGGATATCAGATCCCTAGAGTCATGGAGATGTGACTTGCCATGTGGATGCTGGGAACTGAACTTGGGTCCTTTGCAAGAACAGTAAGTGCTCTTAAGTGCTGAGCCATCTCTCTATCCTCCTTAAGTAGCTTCCATATACGACCCAGGAGTTTCTGCCCAGGAACAATTATTGCTGCCCACAGTGGAATGGCACCTCATATCATCTTACAGTCAAGATGGCCTCCAACAGACATGCTCACAGGCCAATCTGATATGGGTAATTCCTTCTTTAGATGACTGTAGGCTGGACAAGTTGATAGTCAGAGCTAATTATGACATTGTCTCTATGTAATCAAACGAACATACAACTACTCTAAAAGAGTAGAATTTAACTAATCAACATATTAGGCAGCTTTTTATATAAATCTAAGCTACTGTAAGGTCCTGAATTTTGTGCTAGAAATATTTTGATCTTGCAGAGAAAACTAATAACAAAAGCAACCTATAGCAATGTAGCATCAATCATCAGAGCCTATACTTCAGACTGGGTTCTAAGGTCAAAAGTAAGAATACTACACATAGCCTTCACTGTTTGTCACATATAACTAGAACTGTGGGTAGAGGTAACAGCAACAAACCTTAGTTAAACATTATCTCATGGAGTCTAAGCCCACCCATACCGTGGGTAGCAATTTCCTCTGGCTTGGACCATTACACCTTGAACCACCTTGATCAGCTGTGATCATTGATGGACATGGGACCCTAGCAAGATCTGGTCTTGTTCAATTCCTTTATGAAGTGAGAGGGAGGTCTACCAGATACCCATACTGAGATTACACATAGCAAATGATTGCATGGGTGAAAAGGAAGGAGACTTTTTAATGGTGGCCTTTTTGTGAGTCACCAATACTCTGGATAGCACTCTTCAGTGTGTAGTTACCTCTGAATAAGCCACACTCTCTTAATTAACCTCAGTAAAGATGTTAGTTCACCAAATTGCAGTTGTAAGAATGTTTTCTTTGATCTCCCCATGCTCAATTTGTGAATAGACGTTTCTTTACTATTCAACAGAAAAAAAAAATGCCACACACCTAGTGTATTAGAATTAGCATCGCTACCACTCAGTGATGAATATCTCTTGCTGGTGTTAACATTAATGCCATAACCTTTTTTCCATGTTGTAAGAGAGAAAAATTTTTAAAAATATTAATTATAGTCTTAGTTACTCTTCTCTACTGCTATGATAAAACACTGTGACCAAGACAACTTATAAAAAAAGGGCTTCTTTGAATTGATGTTTCCAGACAGACAAGAGTGGGCTATGATGGAGGAGCAGAGGCAGCAGGCAGCTGGCTTGAGCTGTAAGCACAAAGTGGAGGGAACAAACTAGAATGGCTTGTGGCTTCTAAACTTCAGAGAATCTGTAGTGACACACTTCCTCTAACAAGGCCACATGTCCTAATCCTACCCAACAATGTTACAACTGGGGACCAAGTGTTCAAAAGCCCAAGAATACAAGGGACATCTCATTAAAAACCTCTGCAATTACATAATTACATACACACTGCATTTCATGATCCTCCCCTCCCAGAGTTCACAGCAAACTAACAAGTATAAATGGCAGTTTGGGTTACCTTAAGGTGAAATACAAAAGTAGCATCTAAGATTCCTCATTCTTGCTTGAATTCAAGTCTTGTGACTCCCCAGGGCAAAGCTTTTTTTTTTTTTTTTTAACTTTATCTCTAAATACAAACATCTCATTTTGTTCAGAAATTTGAAGGTCTTTCCAAATGTGAATTTATAGTCAATGGTGAAATGGCAATGAGATGAGTTGGAACATAATAGACTTTATATTACCCAGGAATGAATTTAAGTTCAAAAAGAAAATTCAATTGTTTTCCATCACCCAATGATTCAGTTGAAAAGCCCAGGTTCATTTTTGTTCATTTAGCTAATAATTTGATAAATATTTATTAATGATCAAATATAAACCAGGGACCTGTAAGATGCTGGGGATTCATCAATGAACAAGAAATGAAAAGTTCTATGAAATTCAGATGTAAGGAAGAGCTGAGAGTTACTCACACAAGAAGTTGGAAGGAGAGAATGTCTATGTATACATTGATATTTTAATTAGAATGAAGGGAAGAGTGTTGCTGGAAAAGTGAGTAAAAATGCGAATGAGAAAGTCTCGGAGCTGTGTTAGGGACAGCATTCTAGATGGAGGGTCCACAAAGGGAAATGCCGTGAAGTCTAAGGATGTGTACATGTTTGGAGGTAAAACAGGAAAGTCAGTGTGTATAGGACACAGTGGGCTGGGGAGAAGAGAAGAAGATGAGTCAGGAGGGGATAAGTCATTGCAGAGAACAATTGTAAGTTGTATGAGACACTGAGTGAGGAAGTAATCAGGGCTTTGAGGAGAAAAGTGTCAAAACTTAGCTTTTACCATGATTACTCTGTGGCTATGTTAAGAATAGGCCACAAAAGATAAACTTGTGTGAATATGGGATATGTAGGAGGCTTAATCACTAGCTCTGTGAGCGATGATGTTGGTCTGGACCAGGCAACCCACATAGGAAACAGAATGCTTTCTTCTGGTTGTTGCATAGTACCAGTACTCCAGTTCCCTCCCTAGATCACTTACATGAGTTATAAATGGTTAGGGTGCTGGCTATCTGGGAGATACTTGTCTGTTTTGTCTTTGTTGCTAGGCTGACCTTAACCTCACAGTTTTCCTACTTCTTTTAAGTGTTGGTGTTGCAAGAGGGCATCGATGCCATACCCATTCAATAGTAATTTTCAAATACTGAAAGATAATGCCCCCATAGGCTCATATATTGGAATGCTTAATCACTAGTGAGTAGAACTGTTTGAACATATTAGAAGGATTTGGAGGTGTGGTCTTGTTGGAGGAAGTGTGTACTGTGGATGGGCTCTGAGGTTTCAAAAGCCCAGGTCAGGCCCAGTGTCTCTCCTCTCCTCTTCTCTCTCTCTCTGTCTCTGTCTCTCTCTCTCTCTCTTTCTCTGTCCATCTCTGGCTCTGGCTCTCTCTCTTTCTCTCTCTGCCCTCAGATCTAGATGCAAAAGTCTCAAATAGTGCTGTAGTGCCTGTCTGTGTGCCTTCATACTCCGCACCATGGTGATAATGGCCTAAGCCTCTAAAACTGTAAGCAAGCTTCTAATTAATGCTTCCTTTTATACAATTTGCCTTGGTCATGCTGGCTCTTCATAGCAATAGAAAAGTGACTAAGACACAATCTATGTTCTTGAAGGTTTAAAATAAGCATATTCTTATTATATACATATATTTGCTGATAGCAGTAAACTTCCAGTTGCTTCAAACTGTTTTTATCTGGATATAATAGATATTGCCAATGATTCCCACATAAGATATAATTTAGCACTCGTATAATCAGTTTTCTATTGTTGACCAGAAGAGGGTAATTCTGCTTTTTAGCTGTTCTCCAAACACATAGTTGGCATTTGTTTCATGGACTATGAGAAGTCCTGGAACATGCTTTGGTTAATATATTGAGCATGTTTCAATATGGTAGGAGCTTTTTCCAGTAAACACAATAGATTTTTGAGCTCTTGGTCTAGCACCGATAGTCCCCTCCTTAGAACCTGAAGATCTTTTCTTTTGTCTTTATTTCTACTATGTTTTACACCCAAAGAGGATCACATTGGTGGTTTTTTGTTTGCTTTTTCTTCCCCTTTTTTAAAATTTAAATTTGAAACCAGGTTGTTTTACATGTCAATCCAGGTTCCCTCACCCTCCCACCCTCCCCTGTCACCCCCACCAAACCCTAGCCCATCCCCATTCTACTCCCCAGGGAGGGTGAGGCCTTCCATGGGAAGTCTTCAAAGTCTGTCATATCACTTGGGGGGAGGGCCTAGGCTGAGATAGTATCCCTCTATGTGGGATGGGCTCCCAAAGTCCATTCATATACTAGAGATGAATACTGATCCATTACTAGAGGCCCCATGGACTGCCCAGTGCTCCCAACTAACACCACATTCAGGAAGTCTGGATCAGTCCTATTCTGGTTTCCCATTGCTTAGATTGTTAGTTGGGTTCATCCTTGTAGATCTCTGAACATTTCCCTAGTGCCAGATTTCTCCTTAAATCTATAATGGTTCCCTCTATTATGGTATCTCTTTTCTTGTTCTCCTCTATTCTTTCCCTATCTCAATCTTCCTATTTACTCATGCTTACCTCTCCCCTCTTCTTCTCTCCTTCTCTTTATCCTTACTCTCTCTTCCCTCTCTCCTTACTCCTCATTTGATCTGGAGATCTTCTACCTTTCTACTTCTCTGGGAAACTATGCATGTCTCCCTTAGGGTCCTCCTTGTTTCCTAGGTTTTCTGGCAAACCTGATGATTCTAATAGTAGTTGAGCAGTGCTACAATCACGGACCCACAGGGTCACTCATCAGACTTTTATTTTACGCATGTGGATGTCTATATACTTGTGTGCCTGTGCAACATGTGATTATAGTGCCTGTGGATGCCAGAAGAGGGCTTTGATCCCCTGGCACCGTGTAGGTGCTGGAACTTGAACCTGGTTCCTCTGGAAGAATAATCAGTGTTCTTTACGACTGAACCATCTCTACAGACTCTCATCAAACTTTGCAGCTGAATTCCAAACTCATCCTCACTCTCGTGGTTCTGAAAGTGTTTACAGCACTTTTGCTTTAACGTTTGCCTACTGAACACACATTACACCCAGTTACCAGTTCTTTGTATGAAATTCTTCCTTTTGATAACTGGATACTGATTGGTAGAAATTGGAACCTGTATTGTCCCATGGGATGACTCAACAAAGGTAGAACTTTAATATTGGTTTGGTCTCTGGATTTGAGCTTCATGCTGAGTTTCTGGCTTGGGTATGTGATGCTAGCACCTTATGGAGATCACACTTACACAATTATGAATTGTGATCTCTTGGACTAGTGTGTCCACTGAAGCATATCTGAGGGTACAAGCATTGCCACCAATGAATCTCAAGTCATTAGTGGAGATCCCTGAAAGAGCCTCAGCTTTGCAACCATAAAGACAATGCTCCCCCCACGAAACCAAACAGGATTTAATTGTATTGCTTGCAGAAGTGGGGTCTCCTTCTGTTTCTCTTTTTAAAATGTGGACATTTGTCTGGGAAGAATGATACCACAGCACTGAGTGAATCCAGACTGCCATGAAAATAGGAATTTGAAACCCTGACTCATTGTGAGCTTCCCCTGGAAGTGTAAATAGTCTTTTCTATCAGCAATCAAGTTTCTTTCTTGTTTGAAAGTCCTGTCATAACTTTACTCAGGTGCTCATTTTCTTTATAACCCATCCAATGGCCCTCTGATGTTTCTAGACAATAATTAAGAGCTTGATCTTAGCATGTTTTGGAGGGAATAAGGAGCAAGCATAAGACTATTTCCTGGGAGGAAGCAGTAGATACACTATGACACTTGGGAGACTTTTACTAATTAAGTGATTTAAAGTGGTAGAATGCATGTATGATGATTCCTAAGTGGGATGAAGAGAACAATGAAAATAACCTTAGACATGACACAATTCATTTGCATGGATGTGTATATGGGGTGTGGTATCTGGGTTGTAGTTGGAAGTAATTTTAGTAATTGATTTGGTAGACAGAATGAAATTTCATCTAAGCATAATGAAGCAGAGATGTATGATGTTTCCCAGTTTTACATGGAAGAAGGAAGCCAAAGTTTTGGAGATACCAGAATTATGAAGTTTATTTATTATTAAAGAACTGCATGTCCCCAGTTTTCATTTCATCCTTTGCTACAGTCCAGATAATAATTTGTCCCTGGAGGCATTGAAAAATGTATTAGTGGGAGGTGTACCAACATCCTTGGACAGTTCAGTTACAGCTATCCTGTCACTGTGGCAATGGGCCATTCTACTGTTAGAATAAATTTTCTGGTGTAGATAGAGATGTTGGGATCCTTAGGTAGAAGAGGCCATTAGCAATGTACATCATCTATGACAAAGTAGATATTTTTATTGTTAGCAGGCATCAGAAACAGGCTTGTGTAACAAGCTGTTTCTAAGTCATCAAACTTTGAAGTTGCTAGTTAATCTTAGGAAACAAAGAAGGAGTTCACCACATGTTGATTTGTGTTAACATGAAAAACTCAGTCTCACAGGGCAATGAAGAATCAGTGTTTGACCCAGTACACACACCTGTGTCTGTACAGGCTCCTATGGATCAAAAGCTGAACCTCCCTCAGAGCAGTCCCTGTGGTCCTAACTTAATTACATAGCTGTAGATGTTTTCTCAGTATTTCCCCAAAGACATTGTCACTACTTAGGAAAGTCAGTATCTGCAAGGGAAAAGGAATGTATAGGACTTTTAGGGGTTACTTTACAATGCCTTTTTGAGCCTATAAATCAAACAAAATAGGGGTTGTGATGGTCAAGTAATACCTGGAATTTTGGTCAAGCCAGAATTTTCACTCATGTTATCACTATTCATCTAGTCCCTAAATATAAAATTGAAAAACATATCCTGTCCCATGACAGTTGTGCCATGTTGGACCTCTGACAATTATTACAGAAAGAGCCAAGCAAAATACACAGAACATTGGTTTACTCCTAGGATAGCAAATCATCACAGAACTGGATTGTGAGAGAGTGGTAGATGTTAACCTCATCATCAAAGGAATGAAGGATGCAGGGTCATTCGTTCGCAGCTCTCTTATCTCCATCTATGTCCTGTGCAAAAGCATCTCACAGAAAGATTGCATATCTCGAATTTAATAAGGCAAATTCTCCAACACTTGCAGCTGCTATCCCTGCTGTAATATTTTCCCAAATATTCCCAACACAACCCCCTGATACTGTGCACACAGCAACTGGCTTCCAAATTATGTTCTCTGCATACAAAATTGGAACAGCAGAAACAAATGATTTTGTCTTTGTCACTGTGGCTCTGCTTCACAGACCAGCCTGAGGCTACATACACTCTGCTTCTGTAATAGAGTCTATAGAGAGCTTAATTGTCTTCGTATTCCATACAACACTACATCAGGAAAGAATTGATTCATACCCATAGAAGGCATCATTTTGCATACAAATGCCAGGAAACTCCAACATGGTGTCTCCTGATATAATGGTGGAAAAGAGTTATATCTGTTTCTTACTGCCAATTTCCTGTAACAGATTGCCATAAATGTAGTTGCTTATATTTATTTTCAGAAGTCTAAAATCAATGGACTTGTTTTAAAGGTAACAGGGGAAGTGTTGTTTCGGTGTTTAAGCTTCTAGAAGCTGTGCACATTCTTTGACCCTTTCTCAGATCTCAACAACATCTTGTTTCTATCATTGCATCTCCTCATTACTCTTACCCTCCTGTCTCCCTCTTTACAAAGATTCTCATAAGTGAGAGACCCTCTGAGATGACTGAGGATGATTTCTTAGTCTCCAGATCTTTATCTTTAATTTAATGGCATACAAATATCTCTTTTACTATGACAGTGACATATTCACAAGTTGGTAAAATTAGGATATTGACATTTTAGCAGTGGGGAAGAAGAGACATTATCTATATTACCAGAGCTCAGCACTGATTATATATAAGTATCAGATGGATTAAGTCTGAAAGTCACCATGCAGAGTGAGAGTTGAACCCATTAAAACTGTCAAAGTCATAAAAGAAAGGAGATAATGAACTATTATAGATGGAGAATACTAATACAATTTGATTATTTAATGCAAACATATATGACTTTGGGTTAGATTGGGTCTGGGGATTGGCTAACACAGGCATACCTCACCACTCTTGTGAGTTTGGTTCCAAAGCACCTCAAAAGAACACTGCAGCTAAATGAGTTGCACAAATGTTTTGTCTTCTGAAGCATGTGAAATTACATCTACACTGCACTGTGGCCTATGAAGAGCGCACTAGCTTTATGTCTACACTGTACATTCCTTAAATATCAGTGTTTTATCAGTGAAACATGCAGATGTTTATCTGAGCCTCCTGCCGGCTGTAGCTTTTCATTAGTGGCAGATTTGCTTAGATGTTGATGATTGCTGCCTCATCATGATGGTGACTAGGTATTGATGACCAGAACAGTGGCTGCTAAAGGCTGCAGCAACTGGGACAGTTCCTTAAAATAACATGAGAAGTTTGCCACACCAGTGGACTTTCCCCCTTTCTGTCTCCCAGAACATGTTGGACTATTTCAAAGCCTTTTACCCACAGTCAAAACTAGTCCATGCTCTCCAACTCTGTCCCTGCCTATCAATGGTGTTTATGCAATATTCTCACTCGTTCATTGTCCTTTCAGCAAATTGCACGTAAATTTCTCCAGGTCTAGATTCCCTCTGACATAATTACTTTCTATGTTCATCTACGATGAGCCTCATGCCCTGAAGCTTCCATGTGAGCTTGCAGCTGTTCAAGCATATCTTGAAACTTTACATCTAGTTCTATTTTCCTTTATGTTTTTTATCCCATCTCTAATAATTCCCCCCGATGAAATCCTAAACCTGTAAAAATCACCCATGAAGGTTCAGTCAACTTTTCCCAACTCCAGCCAATGTTCATGTTTTAGCATTTTCCCACAAACCACAAGTGTGCATAAATGGTACCTGCAATGTCAGAATCTCTCTAGAAGCTTTTCAGTTTACTTTCCTCAATTTTGTCAATAGAATACATTATTTATGACATCTATATAACCTCCCAAGGTACTTCTTAAATAATAAAACTTGAAAGTCAAAATTATTCCTCTGTCATGGGCTATACAATGGTTGTTGTATTACCAGCTATGGAAATAGCATTACTTTCTATACCCTTCCAGCAAAATTCTTAGGTGACCAGGTACATAGTCAATGAACAGGATGCTTTCAAAAAGATACATGCAATAACTCTTAATAATGACTTTAAAATATTGTGCTGTAAACAGGTGTATTGCTATCTGAGTATCTTCATTTCACTTACAAAGCAAAGGGAAAGTCAATTTCTTAAAACTATTAAGAGCTCTAGAATTTTCTTGACTTGCAAATAAGCATTTACTTCAACTTAAAGCCACCAGCTTCATTAGCCTCCATGAATCCATCTGCCCTGTGAGTCTTTGATGATGAACATGGGCTTTCTCATAAAGCTGTGAAAGTCCTAGGTGATTTCCTTCCAATCTAAGCCTGTTTAGTTTATATAAAACTGTTTAGTATATCAGGTGGACAAAGCAGCCTTACAGACTACAGCCAGGATTTCTGCATCTTCTTAGAATCCCCCATGACAGCGCCCTTTACCAGTAGGAATTAGCTTGGAAAGAACGATGCCCAAATTCTCAAATATTGTCTATAAATGTTTGTTTTCATTTAAATGGACTTGGTTATATAAAATAAAAAACAAACAAACAAAAAAAACTAGTTTATATCAAAATCTGATGTATCATCTTCATGTGTTATTTTAGCTAGATCTGAATAATTTACTTGTGTTAGTTATCTTTTCTAGTATTGTAATCAAATACCTGATCTAAGTAACTGAACAGAGGTGGGGTGGTGTTTTATTTTATTTATGTATGTATATATGTACATACATACATATGTACATATACATATAATACACACATATATACATATATTTGTAGTCTCATGGATTCAGAGAGTTCAGTCTGTAGTTGTTTAGCCCTCTGTACTTGGGGAAATTATCATAGTGATAGAACATATGTCCTAAAAGTTGCTTGAGCAGGAAGGAGAGAGAAGGGGCTACACAGGAAGGGCCAGGGCAAGATACAGTTCTGTTGTGACCTACTTCCTCCAATGAGGTCCTACCATGTCTTTTACCACCTCCCAATAAAGTCATCATATTATGAATCCATTGAGAGATTAATCCACTCATTAAACCAGAACCATCATGTATTAGTTGTTCATAGTGTTTCAATGCTCACTAGTTCCCTGGCTGTTCTTAATTTAATCAAGTTGACATATTTCCTACACTGGCCCTTACTACACTGCCTTGTGCCTTGGTTGTATAGGTGCAGGCTCTTTCTTTAAACTTATGAACCAAACTTTACTAACTTCCCACTTCTGTAACTTCCTGGGCCCTCAGGAACTTAAAGAAGGTTAGGCCTTGCTGTGGACTAAATGTAAGAGAAAGATTTAATCTTCTACTGAGAACACAATTTTTTTGTGCTCATGCACACACACACACCTTGAATGATTAAAAAAAATAAGGTTTAAAGATACAAAGACATTATTTTTATATAGAACAGCAAAAAGCTAAAAAGGAGATATTGTTTTCATATTTTGTATAAACACATTTTATAATAAATTTTTATATTTTCCTCAAAATATACTTTATTAAAATAAGAAGATGAAGAAGAAAATCCAAACACCCTGTTATCTACTAGAAACACTGAATTTGTTCATTAAAACCTTCCTGTAAAAATATCCTGATCCTGGATGACTCATCCTGACATTTAAGAAGAAATGATACCAACACAGCTGAAAATAGACAGAGGGGACATTTACATTTTCCTTTAGGGTGTCATCATTATCTTGATTGCAGAGGACATTGTAAAAAAGGAAAAATAAAGACTAATTTCTTTTATGAACATAGACGGGGAAAAATCTTTGCAAATTCAGTGCATTAAATTCAGTTAAGTTTCAAAACAGAGAGCAGCCCTGGCCAATTGGAGCAGCCCAGACATTCAATGGTCACTTAGCTTTTACAAGACGATCACCAGAGAACAAGGTGGAGGGAAGAGGGGAGAGGAAGAGAGAAGGAGGATGAGAAGAGATGGGGTGGGAGATGCAGTATTATTTCAATGAATGCAGCTAAACCTGTTTTTTTTTCTTTCAGTGAGACAGGATGACCTTAAAGTGAATGCGTATCTGAGGAAGATTTAAACTCTTGATCCTTATACTTCTACCCCTCATGGTCTAAGTACACAGGTGTCCATCTTTCCTGGTTTACAATGGGCTAGGGATTAAATCCTGGGTTTGTTCAGACAAGGAAGATATTTTACTAACTGAACTACATACAATTACAGCCCCTAGGGAAAAATTTTTGAAGTAAAATAATAAGTAAGAAAAAGCTGCCTGACCAAATAGAAAAAGATGCAGAATAAGTGAAGAGCTTTTAAAGATGATATTTAAATGGTTAATGTGCATTTATAAAGATTCTCATTGTTACTTGTTACCATAGAAACGAACAATAGAACTCTGACACAATGCTAATAAACAACTAGCTGAATTACTAACATATTCAATAACAATAATATTGGTTAAGGTGTTGAATACTTGAAAGTCCTGGAATTGCTGGCAGGAAAAAAAAGTGCAGACACTTTTGAAAACTCTTTGACAGTGTCTGCTAGAGACCACACATGATGTATTCCACAACATCAGTCCTTGACATATGTATGTGAACACAGAAATGTGCGTTCAAAAGATGCATTCACAGAAAGAGTATTAGTCATGACCAAAACTGAAAATAATACCAATTCTTGTCAGCAACATACAGAAGCACTGATAGTGGCTTGGTCACCAAGCTGCAGTGATAGCCTATTTCCTAAAGACCATCCTGGTCTTGTTCTGCCAAGATGGGTCAGCAGCTCCTACTTCCTGTCATAGCCACTGCAAACTGGCCTGTTCCTCATGGTTCCCCATTCTCTTCCTAAACTTTGGCAATGACTCTATTTAGCATGAATGTTTCTTCAGTTATCCCAATTTGAGTGTTGACAACCTTTCCTCCTAACATGCTTGTGCTGCAAGTTTATTAAGGGGGTATAGAAGCCTTTTGCATTTCACATGTTCACTCACTTAATACAAAATGTGTATGAATGCATGGCATGTATGTGTTTGATTGTGTATTGCATGTATGTTTGTCTATATATGAGTGTGAGTGTAAATCTCTCTCTGTGTGTATATAATGTATTATGATTTATAAATAAACTGTGTGCTATAATGATATTCCTGATAAGAGAGGAAAATCTTTCTAAGAACAAGTGTCAGGGTTTCTATTGCTGTGAAGAGACACCATGACCACAGAAACTCTTACAAAAGGAAAACATTTAATTGGAACTGGCTTACTGTTTAGAGGTTTAGTTCATCATTGTAATGGAGAGAAGTATGGTAGCACACAGGCAGACATGCTGCTGGAGAGGAAGCTAAAAGTTCTACATCTGGATTGACAGGCAGCAGGAAGAGTGTGAGACACTGGGCCTGGCTTGAGCCTTTGATACCTCAAAGCCTGCTCCCAGTGACATACTTCCTCCAACAAGGCCATACCTACTCCAGCAAGGTCACACCTCCTAACAATGCTAATCCCTATGAGCCTATGGGGGTCATTTTCATTCAAAGTACCACAACATAAATAAAGGGGAATTTGACCTTACTTTTAATATATATATATATATCTGTTTAATGCAGTAAAATAAGGAAGAATCTGAAGAAAAAGAAAAAAATTCACAATTTTCTATCTATGTCATGAGTGCTGGAGTGTTTCCATAGCATCCACTACCATAAAATAAACATTTTTAAGCTCAATTAAAAATATATAAAATATCTGCAATAACAAAAACATAAAAAGAACATAAATATGGATACTTAGCAGGATGTAAGGAAGGATGTGGCATTCAGTAGTAGGAGAACATTTCAGAAAACTTCAAGCATAAAGTGAGGGCCAAAGACAGGGTAACTTTGGATGAGGCAGGGAGTGAGCTCCAGGGTGGACCATTAGAGTCTAGAACTCCTTTACATGGTAACTGAAGAGGACCTGGAAGAAAGGAAGACAATGTGGAAAGAAGCAAGGTCCTGTTAGCTGCCAGTAAGGAATGTCAGATGCGATAGCAGAAATGTGAAGGAGTCAATATGGCAAAAAGGCATTCAGTCCCCCTTCCTTACCTTGAGGTTGTTTGAATAAGAATGCCCCCCCTCAACCCATAGGCTCATATATTTTAATGCTTAGCTGTTAGAGAGTGGCACTATTTGAAAAGGATTAGGAGGTGTGGCCTTGTTGGAGGAAGTGTGTGACTAGGGGTGTGCTTTGAAGTTTCAACAGGTCTAATCTCTCTCTCTCTCTCTCTCTCTCTCTCTCTCTCTCTCTCTCTCTCTCTCTGTGCCTATGGCTCAGGATATATGGCTCAGGACAGCACCTGTCTTCTGCCACCATGCTCCCTACAAAGATGGTAATGGACTAAACCTCTGAAACTGTAAGCAAGCCCCCACATAAATGCTTTCTCATAATAGTTGTGGCCATCGTGTCTTTTCATAACAGTGATTAAGACACCTTTCCTGGAGTGATGCAAGGTTCTAAAGAAAAAACTATGGGACAGTTACTGTACTAAGTAGGGAAATACATTTGCTAAAACAATCTAGAAGAGTTGCAGAGGGAGACTTCAAACCTATTCAAAGTTACTGAACACCAGCTTCATACAAAACCCGTTCTCTGCATGAACGCCTAAGTGAGGTTCTTCAAGGATACTCACTCCCTGGTGAAATGAGACAGTGGTTTGCTATAGGACGAAGTGGGAGGGAGCAGGAAGCAGGTGAGCTGGTGTTTACAAAAGAGCAAACATTCTTCATTTCAGGCCATACAACGGCTAAGGAGGGAAATAGTGGATGGACTTCTAGGCTGGGGAGAAGGTCAGAGTTCAATGTCTTCACATGTGATGATATCAAAGGATGGTCTTAATGGGATTACTAGATCAAGTAATCTTGACAAACAAGAGGCAGTGTCAGAAAATGAAAGATGTAAACTTAAGGCTTGAAGCTGGGTCAGTTTTTGGAATGGCAAAATCCCTGGTATGATGGGACATATCATTCTGTAAATATGTCTCTCATATTGGGTTCGGGAAGTTGTAGGGAGGAGAGTCAACATGTAAGACCAAGAGAACAGAGACCCAGGCCCTCACTCGGGTAAGATGAGACCACGTGGAAATAGTTAGATTAATAGAAATGGGTTAATATTTAAGACAGAGCTAGCCAATAAGAAATACTAGTAATCGGCCAACAGCCTTATTTCCAATACAGCATCTCTATGTGTTATTTGGGGCTAATGGGGCTTTGGGACCAGACTGGTGGAAAAAACAACTGGTAACAAAATGGTGCTGCAACATGGCTACTAAGAACTTGGGCTTAAAACTTAACAAGAGCTTTAAAAAGGGTTTTAGAAACAAAAGAACAGAGAGACAAGCAAGGTTTCTTAGTAACAGCATTTTTCTCAGTTGGGCTCTCTTTTGCTACAGACAAGCAGAGATTTGTGGGATTCCTTTAAGGGAGATTTCCTGACTCAGCATAAGCAGCAAAAAACTGCACAGCTTTTAAGTAGCTCTGCTAACAATTCAATGGTGTGCATGAGCAGCCAAAGAGAGTAGCTGGGACATTGATGACACATGTCTTTAACTCTAACACTCAGGAGGCAAAGGCAATCAGATCTCTGTAATTTCTAAGTGAACCTGGTGTATGGAGCAGCCAAAGTTACACAGAGAAACCCTGTACCAAAAAAAAAAAAAAAAAAAAAAAAAAAAAAAAAAAAAAAAAGAAGAAATGAAGCCACGTAAACATGGAAACCACAAAAAGATTCTTGATACTGTATGCTATTGTATTGTCTTTAAATGGACTGCTGAGGAAATAGCAACAACTGTTAAAAACAAATGCTGCTGGATTAATCCAATTTATATGTTTTAAAAATGCTTTGACTTCAAATTTTAAGTCCAGGGACAGGTTACTGGGGAAAAGGATTTCTATTTTTGTTTCCACAGAAAATGTGGATTCCTTCCAGACTAACATGGTTTGATCAAGCCAGACCCTCTGAAACAGTTTCTCAGGTGATCCAACATTCAAAACAGCTTGAACAAGGCAGCCTTGCAGACTACAGCCAGGATTTCTGTGTCATCTTAGGCTCCCCAATGACACTGCCCCCTACCAGCAGGAAGCAGTTTGGAAGGACTGACACCCAAATTCCCAAATATTGTTTATAAATGCTTGTTTATTATTATAACCAAATGCTTGGTTATAAATGGTTAATGACCACAACCAATCTCTTTAAAGATTAAAAGGGAATTATGGTATAAATATGAATACTTTGCCTTGGAATGGATTTTCATTTAAGGTCAATTTTGTGATATGCATATTTCTCCTCTTGTTTAGATATTGTGTTTATATAGCTAATTTAGAAATGTAATGTATAATTAAACACAGATTATAGATAGTTACTTATGAGAGTCAAAACTTAGAGTTAAGTTACTTAGGTTTTCTAGATATACGGAGATGTATTTGAGATAAATAGGCATTCTTCAAACCTTTCAAAGACCTACAGAATATGGCACTTAAAAATGGTTTAGGGTTTTTCTTAACAATGAGACATAACTGATCCTGGCTACACCACCTACATCAGAAAGGAATACGGACATCGAAGAAACTCATTATGGAGTTTACTCCCAATATGGCAAGACTAGCCATCTGGGCAAGATACTGTTATTTTATGAACTGTTTGACTTTATGCTGTATAAATTGGACATGCAGGACCCACAGGAAAGTGACTGCTAACACAAGATAAACATTGCTACAGAATTCCTGCTTCATGGAAGAAGAGTCTGCCAGTCTACAGGACACAGAGAAAAGTGACTGACAAACTGCCAATACAGGTGGACTGTTTAAAGTTTCCTGTTTGCTGAGGAGTCTGCCAGACACACCATGTCCTATAGGCTGAAGATGAAACATTACAGAAGAACTTCAGGTGACTGATCAGGTAGCAGTATGTCTGTCATTTCTAGAGTTTATATATTATCCTTCTGTGGTCTTTGTTAGAGTTGAAGTCAGATAGTTAAGGTTATAGTTTTCCTTAGGATTAAAGATAAATTACATATAGGACTTTAGACTCACAAAGATAGGATAGATGACAGAATATTTTCTTTAAATCTTGCTAAATGTTAATGGACTGAACATTGTTAACTATGGTTCTTATTTGATAACTGTTTTGTTAAATATTTTACTATGTTAAGGTCAAAACTCTTCTTTTTATTTAGACAGAAAAGAGGAGATGATGGGTGATGTCATTCTGTAAATATGTTTCTCTTATTGGTTAATGAATAAAGCACTGTTAGCCAATAGGAAAGCAAGATAGGCGGGACTAGGAGACAAGGAGATTTCGGGAAGAGGTAGGAGGAGATTCAAAATGTAGGACCAAAAGAGAAAAATTCCAGGCCCTTTCTCTGGTAAGCCAAGACCACGTGGAAACATTTAGATTAATAGAAATGGGTTAATATTTAAGACAGAGCTAGCCAATAAGAAATGCTAGTAACAGGCATTATATCTAATACAGTGTCTCTCTGTGTTATTTGGGGATGGCGGGAAAACTGCTCATAACACTGCTATGTCCTTGGTGGAATGAAACAGTGCTAGTGATGAAAGAATTTTTAAAAGATCCAGTCTGAGTAACTTTCCCTGTTGTTGATACAAAATACCCCAACAAAACATCTTATGGAAACAAGGGTTGATTTTATTATAATTTTAGGGTACAACCTATCAGTGGGTGATCAGGCTGGCAGGAACCTCAAAATCTGAACATGCTGTCTTCAGTGAGAGAGGAGAGCATGCTAATGCTTGTTGCTCCTCAGCTGTCTTTGTACTGTTTATTCAGTTCAGGACCCAAGGCTAGGGAATGGTGCTACCCACTGTTAGAATGGGTCTTCCCACATCAGTTAACCTAGTCCAGACAATCCCTTACTGGCATGGCAGAGGCTAATATAATCAAGGTAATTATTCATAAGTGTGTGAAGAGGCTTTTCTCCTAGATGATTCCTGACCCTGTGGAATTGATAATCACTATTAAACAGCACTAACCCATAAATGGAAATATTGATTGAGGTTTCCTTCTGGATACCAGTATCACAGCAAATGGAAGGTTGTGATCTGCAGTTGTTGCCCCCGGGGGATCAGGAGAAGTTAGGAGTGGGAATGTAGCTTTGTTTAGTTTAGTTAGGGAAGCAGTGCTTTTTGTTTACCTTGTGTGATGAGAATTCTGGCTGCAGACTTTGCAAGTTGCAAAGTTTGAAAATTTTGGTTCTTTTGTCTAAATGAAACTGCATTTAGCTTGTGGTTTTTGCGATCATGTCTCATGGCTATTAAGATCTGGCATCACATTCATCAAGAAGAATTAAAGTGGAGACAGCTGAGTTTCCTACTCACCTCACTCATTTCAAATGAGCACCTCCAAATTCTATCCTGGGCTTTCTGTCTATTCCATATTAGCTAATACCATTTGACTAGGTCAATCTTAGTCACAATAGAAATGTATTGTTGTGCAGAAAAAATTAGTTTTGTCTTTTGAAAAGAAAATTAGAAAAAGCAACACACAGGTGTTTGATAGGACCTACCTGCCTGATAACTATAGGATATGGCTTGAGGATGAACTGATTCTGTGGAGACAAGGAAGCTTATAAATCTGAGTGTAGTGGCTTAGAGAGAGGGGAAAGTGCCCCCACACACACACACACAAACCCTTTTTGTAGCATACGTGCTACAAAGCAAACAACAGAAAAGACTGGAATGGAGTCACAGTTCAGCTTCTGTTTCATACAGGAAGTGGGAGGAAAGATCAGAGAGGATGATAAAGAAAGGAAAGGAAATGATAAGGGCAAGTACAGAAGAGCTGGTGGTTGTGAAGAGCTGCTAAAGAGCCTAGCTTTTCCTGTGGGACTTGGAAGTAAACAGTTTCTTAATCTGCCTTCCATTGCTGTCACAAACTACTGAGATTGGCAGACTTGAACAAATACAACAGGAGTTTACATGTGCGTTCAGAGTCTGGGAAGTCCAAGTTTAAGAAGCTACATCTATTAAGGTCTTGTTTGCCTTCAACTCTGCTAAAAAGCAAAAGAGCAAGCAGGATCGTGTGAAGGGTACAGCGTAAGGAGCAGCTCCCTTGAAAACATCCTGTGACAATAGGAGCTCATATGAGAAAGATACTGTTCTATTCATGGGGGCTTCCCTGTCATGAGGCCAACACCTTGGACTGGGCTGCATCTCCCTAATCTGCCACTTTGCTCCTCACCATAATTTTGTTGGTGACAAGCCATATTGAAACCATAACAAGAGCACAATGCATAGTGATATTAAGCACTAATAGTATTTCAAAGGAGACGTATATAGTTTTGTGGCCATGGTTAGTGACCTTAAGACAGCCATTCCCTCCTGTACATGCAGACTAATAAAGAACAGAGCCTGTTCTTCATGTCTGTGGAGGTAAGATATGATGTGCTCAGATATCACATGTAATGTTTGGAACATGTAATCTGCATGGGAACTCATAACCACATGAGAAACTAGGAAAAAATATAAAACCAGTATTCCACTGATTAATTGGTTTCCACAAAGCCAAAATCTATTCACTATCAATGAATTCACAAGGTATACTGTGGTAATAGCTTGCAGAGTAGTTCCACTCTCCTTGACAGCAAGCCATGGCAAATGGAGGTTCTTTATTCCAATATTAATTATTAATATTAACTTTTGGCTCACACATTATATGCCATAGAGTAAATTTATCTATCAATGCATCATCTATAACCTAGATTTTATATACATATAAAATCTAGGTTATAGAATAATAGTCTCTGTGAGGTGGGAGTAGGGAATAAGAGGGGGTCAGATGACGAACCCTGTCAGAGGTCTGCTAAAGATGCACTTGTACAGTTAGTCTGCTGCCACGTCATAGGTTGGACTTGAGCTGCAGTAGTAAAATGTGAGACTTCAGAGACTGCAGAGTTGAAGTCAGGACCGGACCCAAGCACACTTACAGATCAGCAGATGTATGGTGAGTCCAGATGGATAAACAAACTGAGGGTTGGGTGGGCCACTTGTGGCAGACACTGTCAGAAGTAGGGACTGCCTGGAGCCCATAGGACAGTTGCAAGTTCTCTTCCTCCCTGGATGTTGGCTTACACACTGAGTGGTCAGACAACAGGTCAATGAAGCTATCTCCATTGTAGTAGATGTCCTCTTCCTTATGACATCCCAGTGAAGGGATTACTCCCTTTCCTCAGTCTGGTGTGTCCAATAAATTCTTTAGCCTGGTTTTTCCGATATGATTTTAATGTACTCATGTGCTCATATGAGACCAATTTCCTTGGATTGTTTAAGGGTAGTACTCTCTTTACTCTTTGGGATAATCTAGTTATCCATTTGGGGATGGTGTGAGGACAGATCATGCTATTATGTGTCTCCTGAGGTACAGAGTCATCCCCCATCCTTAAAATGGAGTCAATTGCTACATGTAAGGTATCTCTCCAGGCAAGGCACAGTCTGAGAAATCACTGTTTACACAATGTGAACCAACAGCACAGGACACAACCTGATCACCCTGATCACAGCGCTTGAGTTTTCAGTAACAGAGACTTGGTAATAAAGGAAACGAGAAGTAAAACCAGTCCTATATCCACTCAAGAATAAACTAAGGAATAAGGACACAGATCTCTGTGATTACCCAGATTCAAAGGAGTCTGCCATGTTAGAAATGGAAGAGAACTTGGAGGCCATGAACCCAAAGCCCTCAATCACATGGAGTAATAAAAACCTTAGGAAATATTGAGAAAGTGAAGACTAAAGGTGCAAACTCTAACCTTCGATCCAAAGATCCTGATTACTTTTATGGGAATTGAATCTGAGACGTTTTGCCTTTAAAAAAAATCAAACAAGGCTTTGTTTTGAAAACTGTCCCCCAATGGTATGTCGGATAATACTGTGCGACAAGAACATGGACTGACAGAATGTTCTTGCTTGCAGGAATTGTTTGTCAGGGAACGATGCTGTTCTCTGGGGAGAGGGACAGGCTTTTTGACAGCCACGACTGACCTTGAGGATAAATACTGCATTAGGGTAATTATGTTAGCAGAGCCACTCTCAGAGAACTCTGACGCCCCTCTGTTCCCTTTAGAGATGGAGTAGAAGTCCTGGTTTTTAATATCTCCTGGAGGCAGGAAGGGACCAGCAGCATCTGGTTTAGTGTGTGCAGTGAGCAAATCCTGGAATTCCCACCACAGTCATCTTGTATAGCTGACTGGTGTGTAGAGGCATTGAGCCCATCCCCAGAAGAGAATTCTAGCCATCAAAAGGCTAAATCAGAACCAAGACTGCAGCTGTGGCTCAGTTCACAGAGTTATTGGGTAGTATGCACTGAGTGCTGGGTTCTGTTCCCTGCACTGCACACTCAGCATCACTCGAGAGGAGGCTGGGGTATCTTTCACTTGCATTTTGATCTCTTGGTTTTTGTTTTTAAACATTTCCACTCTCTTCATTTGAGATAGGCTCTCACTGTAAAAATGTCCATGCTGAGCAAGAACATGCTGTCCTCCTGCCTGGTTCTCCCATGTGCTTGGATCACAGGTGTGTACCATTGTGCCAGGCTCTGCTATTAATGTTTTAAGCAATGTATTATATCTTAAAGGAAACTTAATCACTTGTCTGTAAGTTTTCTAGAAATATTTTACTTCCCCTTTAATTTCATTTAGACTTTAGTCTTTACTTTTTAAGAAGTTAGCCAAATTTGGCAATACTTTTCCTTTTCCCTTCAAGTTTTGAGGCTTAGCTAGGAAGTCTAGTAGGGCTCTCACAGGTTTTGAAGCTTAACCCATTTGAAATATACTTCTCCTTTTTTGATACAAAAACTTTTCTTTACACAATTTTAAATCTAGAGAACATAGCTACTTTACAAAAAAACAAGAACATTTACAACCAATAGATTCTACTTCTTCAAAAACTTCTGCAATCAAGCTATTGTCACTGCATTTAAAATAATATGGAGGCAAACAGTGACTACTTATATTTTTATCTTAATGATTTATCAACAATTAGACTTTTAAACCATGGCACTGGCCATTTGCTAAGAAACATTTGAGAGAAACAGTCAAGAAAAGGTAAAGACATTTTAATCTCATCTCCTGTGAGATTTATAAAACCAATTCTTTGCAACATTGTAGACCCTTTGTTGAAATAAGCTAAATATATTGCCATATATCAATGCTGGTCTTACAAATTTTAAAATTTCATATTCTGGAAACATTTTTCTTTCTTTTTTTTATTTTGTCACAATCATTTTTTTAATTTAATTTATTATTTTACATGTCGATCCCAGTTCCCTCTCCCTCCCTTTTACCCTCTCTGCCCCCTCACATGCACCCTAACCACCCTCCCATCCCATCCCCACACCCCAATTCCATATGTAGGGCAATGCCATCCAGGTGGGGTCATGTAGATCTGACAGGTCATGTGAAGTAGGGACTAGGGCTTCTCTCCTGTCTCTAGGTTAAGGCAGTATCCCTCCAAGGGGGATGTGTTCACAGGGTCATTTTGTGCACCAGGGATACATCCTGATTCCACTGTCTGAGGTCCCTTAGACTGCTCAGTCCTTCTGGCTGAGACCCATGTTCAGGGGGGCCTGAGTCAGTCCCATGCTGGCTTCCTAGCTATCAGTCTGGGGGGGGCATTAGCTCCTCCTTGCTCAGGTCAGCTGTCTCTATGTGTTTTTGCAACCTGGTCTTTTCCTCGCCATCTGAATCTAGGTACTAGTTTGACTCAGTGTTTAGTTATGGGTGTTTGCTTCAGTTTCCAACAAGTACTAGATGAGGGCTCCATGGATAAGTTATTTGTTGATTGATGGTAGATATCATTCTGTAAATATGTTTCTCATACTGGTTAATGAATAAGGCACTATTGGCCAATAGGAAAGCAAGAGAGGAGGGACTAGGAGACAAGGAGGAAAGAGGAAGTAGAAAGGAGGGGTCAACATGAAGAGTCTGGAGAGACTACAACCACCAGCTGCCTCTCGCTGGTAAGACCATGTGGAAATACATAGAACTGGGTTAATAATTAACACAGAGCGAGCCGATAAGAAACTAGTAACTGGCCAACAGAATTATATCATATACAGAGTCTCTGTGTGTTATTTGGGGCTGGCGCGGCGGCAGGACAAGACTCGGCGGGGGGGGGGGGGGGCGGAATAAACCTTACTCCTTACAGTTGATCTCATTATTCGGGAAGGAAATTTATGGTAGCCTGTCCATGGATGCTCAAATTGTTAGTTGGTGGCAGTCTTGTAGGTCTCTAGACCTTTCTTTGGGTTTTCTCTTCAAACCAATATTGGCTCCCTCTTTTATGTTCTTTCTCTATCTCTCTCTCTCTCTCTTCCCCCCCCCTCTCACTCTCACCTGTCTTCTTTAGTTTACCACAGGACCTGGCAATCCCCCTCTTAGGCATATACCCAAATGATCCACATCCATGCAACAAAGACATATGTTCAACTATGCTATTTTTAATAGCAAGACCCTGGAAGCAACCTAGATGCCCCTCAATTGAAGAATGGATAATGAAGATGTGCCACATCTACACAATGGAATACTACTCTGCAGAAAAAAATAATGGAATCTTGAAATTCGCAGGCAAGTGGAAGGCACTTGAAGAAACCATCCTGAATGAGGTAACCCAGTCACAAAAAGAGGAACATTGTATGTACTTGCTCACATATGAATTTTAGACCTAGATCAGTGGATCACCAGCCTATAATTAACACCACCAGAGGAACTAGGATACAAGGTGTATTCTAAGAGATTCACATAAAGTCCCTCACAGAAGGGGGAAGGGACAAGTCCCCCAGAGCACAGGGGAAGTGGGGGGGGGCAGTGAATGGAGAGAGAAGTAGGAGAAAGAGAGGAGAGGAGAGGAAAACATGTGCGACAAGGAAGATTGAGTCAGGGAAACATTTTTCTTAATGAAAAAGTATTACATTAATGTGACTAAACTATTATTTATTCCTTTACATTTACTTTTTAAACCTATGACTCTTGTTTGTGGTCTTAGTTACTTTTGTATTGTTGTGAAGGGACATCCTGAGCAAGGCAACACTTACAAAATGTTTAACTGGGGGCTTGGTTATAGTCTCAGAAAGTTAGTCCATTATCATCATATCACCATAGTATAGAGCATGGTGACATGAAGGCAGGCACTGCCCTTGAGTTGATAGATTTACATCTTAGTCCACAGGCAGAGAGAGAAACACTAAGCCTAGTGTAGGCTTTTTGAAACCTTAACACCCACCCCTAGTGACATACTTCTTCCAACAAAACCACATCTCCTACTCCTTCTAATCCATTCACACAGTTCCATCCCCTGGTGACTAAACATCCAAACATATGAGCCTGTGAGAATCATTCCTATTCAAACCACCACATTCTTCACCCCTGACCTCCATAAGCTTGTAGCCATATTATATATAATACAAAATAGTCCAACTTCAAAAGTTCACATACCTTGTCACAGTTTTAAAGTTAAGCTATCACTGTTTAGAAGTCCAAAGTCTCTTATGAGACTCATGGCAATCTCTTAATCACCCCCTGTAAAATCAAAATGAAAAGCAGATCACATACTTCCAACCATACAATGCCACAATATATATATTACCATTCCAAAAGGTAAGAAAGGAAGCATAGTAAGGAAGCACTAGATTAAAGCAAGGCTGAAAAGTAGCAGAGAAAACTCCAAATTCTGTATCTCTTTGATTTCAAAGGTCTCTACAGATCTCAAACTACTTTCAGCTCTGTTGACTACAACACACTCCCCTCTCTTGGGCTGGTTCCATATCCAGTCTGCTGTTCTCTTTTGCAGTTATCCCAAGATCCTGACATCTGAAACATCATAGTCTCCAACACAATCCAAGCTTTGCCCTCACAGCTTCATGCAAATGGCCTCTCTAGGCCTCCATGCAAGGACTCCTATGACACACACTTGGCCTTAATGGCTTTCCTTAGCCATTGAGGGAGATCCCACAACCGCTTTCTTGTACTCTAAAGCAAGAACTATGTGACTGTGACCAAAGCTACTAAGTTCTGTTGCTTGATGGGGCTAGAACTTAGTCATCTGGTTCAATTACATTTTAACACTTTCTTTTGTTGATGATTTCCTTCACTGTTTAAGCTTTCCTTTAGTTTTTTTCACACGTCTCTTTATTATATTCAGCCACTTAAAATCAAAGTCTCTGTAAAATTCCAAAATCTTTTAAGATTTCCAATGTTTGTCCATTGTGAGCTCCTGTAAAATAAAAATAAGTTACTTTCTTACTTCAAGATGGAACAAACAAAATCCAATTCCAAAAGTGTAAATCACTCAATGTCCCATTATGTGAAATTCACTCACAGTCTTCCTGGCTCCTCCAAGGAGCTGGGGTCACATCTATTACTCTACTTTCTGCAGCACACCCAGATGGTCTCATAGGCTCAGGCTGGCTGGCTCTACTCCACACCTGCTGCTATCCTTGGTTGTTGTTCCACTGTACTGCCATCTCCAACAATGATGGTGTCTTCTCTGCAGCTGGACTACACTTTTGCTAGTAGCCTTTTGTAGACTCTCTTTTAGACACTTCAACCCTGTGACATAGGTCAAGCCTCAGCTATTTCCCATGACTTGTTCATGCCTTTAAAACTAACACCACCCAGGTGGGTGACTCTAAGACTACCAAGTTAGGCTACCATCATGAGGTACATCCTTGGCCACCTCTGGAACACAGCTTCTGGATGCTAACTCCCAGAAACACTTCCCAGAAGACTTCACCTAATCAGTGCTGGGTATCTTCTTAATCATCACTAATTCCTTAGCTCTAGCTGACCAGCCTGAGTATCTCAGCAAAGCAAAGGTTTCACTTTAGTGGTTGTGGTATCTTGTTAATCACAGTTGATTCTTCAGCTCCAGCTAACCAGAACTACAGAATCTTAATTCGAAATAGCAAATGGCCCAGATGGAGTATCGAAACTTCCCTCTGAAACTTCATAAGCCAGGCCTCTGTCATCTGAATTACCCTCATCTTTCTTATTGTCCACGGTCCTATAGGGCAGCCTACTGACCTCTCAACACTCAATGTTCCAAAATTCTTCTACAAACCTCCCAAAGAAAATATGGTTAAAGTCAGTCACACAGTACCCAATTCCTGTTGCCCAGTTCTGTCTTAGTTACTTCTGTTTCTGGGAAGAAGCACCATGACCAAGGCAACACTTATAAAAGAAAGCATTTAATTGGGGGCTTGCTTATGGTGTTAGAGAGTTAAGTTAGTCAATTATCATTGTCACAGAGAGCATAGTGGCATGCAGGAAGGCAGGGTCCTGGAGCCTGAGAGCTTTACATCCTGATCCACAGGCAGAGATATATTCATGAGTCTACTGTTGGCTTTTTGAAACCTCAAAGTCCACCACCAGCGACATGCTTCCTCCAAGACAACACTTGCTAATATTTTTAATCATTTCAAACAGTTCCACTCCATGGTAACTAAACATTTAAATATCTGATCTTAAGGGGGCTATTTTCATTCAAACCACTGCACCTATAATGAACCCAATGAATAATGGAAGATGTAATTTACTATACATGAACACGGGGCTATTGGTTGTATAGAAAGTCAGATCAGCCAACAAATTGTCCTACTGTTATAGCCTTAAAATAAATGTTGTAAAAAGAGAAACTTAACTAGTGAACTATATTAGTGAATATAGTTCATCTCTTGTTTTCTCATTCAAATTATTATCTGATTTATTGGATTTTAGTCTGCCTCTGCCTCTGCCTCTGCCCCTCCCTGTCTCCTGAGTGCTGGGATTAAAGGTGTGTACCACCACCTGGCCCTTCACACCAGTTTTGAGAAGCCAAACAATAAGTTAGTAAAACTCATTTAAAACACAGGAAGGAACATATAACAAATGAGAAAACAAAACAAAACAACAACAACAAACAACAGTCTGTATAAATGTGACTTGAAACTCATATTCACAAATAATCAAACTATGCACACTGAAATTGCAAACTATTTATTGTCTGTCACAGAAAGCCTGGCAACTGAATACTGGGGGGAAATGAAAATGAGAAAGAAGAAATGGCTTAGGAATCTAAACTGGTCTCATTGCTTTATGAGCTTGCAATGTATCTCACAATCCAATAAGTCTTTATGAACCACATTACGGGGAATCTGCTCAAAAAAATGTAGGATTAATAATATCTTTCTTGCCAGAAAGAAAACATTATGAATAACAAGCTTGGTTGTTCGTGGGCCTATAGGGAGGTGCAACCATGTTTTCTCATGATAGACTGGTTTTCAGCAACAAAAAGCATAATCTTTAAGCCACCAAAATCCCTACATAGATGGCATAGACTGACTGAGGATCTTTTTGCAGTGGTTGGATACTGAGGAAGGAAGGATCATTTCTCTGAGGATATGGCCACCTATGGGTTTCCCAGGCTCCAGTGCCTGATCCCACACTTACTCACATATGGTCATCGCTAACCAGATTTAGTGGGCTATCAAAAATAAAAATAAAAAAAGACATGAAATTGGGAGGAGGACATTATGCAGAAATATGGAGTAGATGAATGAAAAGAGGAATAGATATGACCAAATTCCAATAAGATATGTACAGGACTCTCAAAAATAAAAGTAAAAGTGCTTTTATTGTTTAATGTTTTTTCTAAAAGCATGAACTTTAGGTAGGGTGTACGCTCTGTCCTTGCTGGATTTTTGTTGATACTTTTTAACCATCAATAATTTCATTTTCATTAATAAGACTAAACTTTTATTTCTAACAAAATGGCAGTAATTATACCTGTTATCATATTATGGTTTCTTACGGGAACTAAATATTTAAATGAATGAAAGTTTTGTGAAGCCCCTGGCACATAGAAATCTTTGTATGATACAAACTACCATTATAATCTAAAACTAAAAGCAAAAGTTCACAGTTAAGAATGAAGAGGTAAGATGCAGGTTACACTACTATCAATAGAGCTCACAATAAATGTAGATAAATGCCATATTGCCTTTGTCTGTTTGTGCTTCTGTAACAAATCATCTGAGACTAAGAGACTTAGTGCAATAGAAATTTATTTCACACAGTTCTGACAGCTGGAATTCTAAAATCATGTTGGGGTGAGAAGTTCTGTTCTTGGATCCTTAGAGTTCACTTTATTGAGGACTTTACACAGTGTGATAGTTTGAATGTAATTGCCCCCCCCCATAAGCTCATAGGGAGTGGCACTATTAAGAGGTGTGGCTTTGCTGGAGTATGTATGATCTTGTTGGAGGAAGTGTGTCATTGTAGCGGCAGGTTTTGAGGTCTCCTATGCTCACGATACTGCCCTGTGACACAATCCACTTCTTTTTGCCTTCTGATCAAGAAATAGCCAGCACCATGTTGGCTGCCATATTCCATGTCATGATAATAATGAACTGAATCTCTAAAACTATAAGCAAAACTCTTTATAAGAGTTTCTGTGGTCATGGTGTCTCTTCACAACAATAGAAACCCTAACAATGGCACACAATATAAGAAAGAAAATGAAAAAAAAATGAACTCCCTCTAGCCTTTTCATACATCCTTGTACTAATATCACACTTGAGAGTTCTTTGCTCATGGCTAAGTTACTTCTTGGAGTCTCACATGTTCCTATTGTATCAATGGGTAGTTATTTTTAACATAAAAATTCTAGGAGTCCATTTAGAGCACAACCTAAATGTACATGGAAGTATTTAATAAACGGTTCCAGGAACTGGAGATGTAGTTCAGTGGTAGAGCACTTGCATAGTACTGGGAAGGCCCTGAATTCAATCTCCAGAACTCCAAATAAATAAACAATGCCTTACATTAAGTTTTTAAAATATGAATCAGGTGTAATGGAATTGGGAAAAGAATAAAAGGAAGATGGATCCTCACACTTCTTATCTTCTTGCCTCAACCTCTAGAAAGGTAACAGCATCTCAGATGGAAACTTTCATTTTATCTGTTGCCTCTTTATTTAACTGAAAGGTCTGGAAGCAAATACCACAATGTTTTAGCAACATATATTTCTGAGAAGGTGAATTATAAATTGAGCATGTAGATGAATTATAAATGGCATGTAGTTTAAAATTTGTATCAGTGTGAAAGAAACAAAGCAGCATAGAAGGTGAGGGTATTGCCTCCATTTATTCATGAACTCTTTACTGCTTCAGGGTAAAACTGCAGAAACTAGGGAGGATAGCGTAAGTCATCAACAAGTGGTGACTTGTTCTTGTCAGAGTCACAGAACATCCCAGATCAGAATTTACAAAATGTACTAAATAGAGATATTGTTAATCGTAATTAAAGGAAATGTTTCATTACATAAATGGATTAAGGACTGAGAGATAGCTCAGTGGTTAAGAGCTCTGGCTGCTCTTACTGCTCTTACTGCTCTTACTGACAACTCAGGTTCAGTTCCCGGCACCCATACCAGATGGCTTACAGCCACTTGTGACTCTAGTTCTAGAGTATCTGACATTCTCTTCTGGTTTCCATGGGTATCTGCATGAATGTGGCACATATATGCACATACATATGCATACTCAGGCACACATGTACACATGAAATTAAAAAAATAAATCTTTTTAAAAAAGAAAACGAATTGGAAATGAATCAGAACAGTCTGTAGACAGGAGCCTATTTCATCAAATGAAGACCCGGGAACTCTCAATGCTTCCCCTCCACAATGAGGACCTGCTTTCTGCGGTATTTACTTGCACTGCAGAGTGTACACCCCTATGGTTTCGCTAAGACAGGCACCTGTTTGGAGCATCTCTCGGTTCCTCCTGCCTCGTTGTCATTTTTCTTAACCAGTCTCTCCATTGTCTATGAAGAAGTTCAGATCTTTCAGAAAGTCAGCCTCTCTTCTTTGCTATTAAAATCTATTTGTTTATTTTGGTGTGGATGTATCTACAAGAGTTTATATACGTATCATGCACACAGGTGCCTGAGGAAGTCTGGGGAGGATGTTCAATTCCCCAGATGTGCTGTTACATGGTTGTGAGTCAGCTGATATGGGTGCTAGAAACTGAATGAGGGGTCCTCTACAGGAGCAACAAGTACTCTTAGCTAATGCCCCATCTATCCAACCCCTCCTTTGTCATTTTAACCCTATACATTTTCTACACATTTACTATTTTGAAGGGATTTTTATAAGGAAAAAGTAGACAAAGGTTACTTTAATTTTAAAATACTTCAAATTAATTTACCATGAGTAAGCTCTCTTTTCTGAGTGTGATTAAGACACATGGGATTTCTCACTAAATCATTTAATGTGCTGTGCAGTAGAGTTGACAGCTGTAAGTCCAATGCTTCCAGCAGATCTCTGGAAAGAGTTCCCATCTTCCATAACCAAAACTCTTGAGCCTACTGAGTAGCAAGTCCTTAGTTCCCTTCCCAGGCCCCTCAGCACCTTTCTACTGATAAAATAATATATGGCTTGGTCTTGGGATCAAGGGTTCCCATTTCTTCTCTAAAATTAATGTACATTGTATTGAATTTCATAATTTAGGTTCTAATCTTTTACTAAATTTGATCTTTGGACTTTGGAAAATCAACTAGGAACCTTATTTTTAGCCCAAACTGAGAGAGCATCTACCATTGTTCTGCATTCTGTCCCTCATGCCCTGGCATACATTACTATTATCTCAGGGTCCTTTGCCCATCAAAAAGCAAGTCAAACATTTGACAAAAAATGGTTCATGCATGCCTCCTATCTCACATTGCTGCAAAAGGAGCAGACATGAGACTAGTTGATTTGTTATTGTTTATTCAGCTGTGAATGGAAGAACTTGGAAAGTCTGTTTAATTCAAGCAGTATTTATAGACATCTGTGAGCCTGAGAGTATCCCAGTGTGCTCTGAAATAGTAGGATGAAAGGGACCACCACAGGACTCCTTTCTGAGATGTATAATAGCATGCATACATGGGAGGGAGGGAGAGAGAGAGGGAGAGAGTGAGAGAGGGAGAGAGGGAGAGAGGGAGGGTCAGAGAGAGACAGAGTAAATTAATTGTGACTTTTAAAAAGACATCATGATTGTGACCCAAAGAAAGAAAAAAAGAAAGTGTTTCTGTGAACAAACATTCCCAAAAAGAAACTGTATCTTCAAGCTAAGTCCTGTACAGGGCTGGTTAACTGATTGGGTTGGAATGTTTCAGGGCAGAGGCAAATTATAACTCATCTTTAGGCTCCTAACTAACCATTCCTTACCTTCCCTTGTGTCAGACCTAACATCCTGTGACTAACAGATAAAAATAAGTTTTGGAATGTAGTAACTTACTAACACCCTGAATTCCACCAATCAAAGGACCAAAAATGCTGCCAAATTGCATCTATGGCCTATAGCAGTGTCCCACCCAGTTTTTCCAGTGATCTGCCTACCCAATGCACCCACCCATGTATTTAAAGAGTGTCTTGATTTATGGCTTTGTGTTGTTGTTCTGTTACTATACTAAAAACTTCATGGAATTGCTATCTTACTTCTACATGGTATTTGGGAAGATATAAGTCAATACTGCCAGATTACTCATATTTGGCTCCTGAATAAACTATCTCTTCTCCCGTTTGAGGTGAGAGCTGTGATTTGTGTCAACAGTATCTAGTGACCCTGTGCACACATACATGATGATGATTTAAAGACAGTTTTGGAGAAGCAAATGTTGTGTTTGCTACGCACAATGCACTTGAGTATTTGCTTTCTTCGTTAATTTAAAACATTAAGTCAGAATACACTGACTTTATAACTAATAAAATTCTTGGAGAATGTCAGGTCCATAGGAAATTCCAGTTCCCCAAACACCAGAAGGCAGTCCAAATATCCAGAAATGAGCCCAACCTGGAATGTAGGAAGGTTTCTGGTGGTAGGAAAGCCAGCATTCCTCAGGAATTTATGAAGCTGGTTCCCCTTTGCCTAAAGGAATCATTTCCCTTAGCTCTGGCAAAAGGGGCATAGGGCTATGTATGGTGCCGGATTTCTTCACTATCACAGTACCTGTTCAACATTTCAAAGTCCATGCTAGCATCCTCACCCTTCTATCCCCCTCCCTATCTTAAACTCCCTCCAGCTCACATCCTCCCTCCCCTGAGCTACTCATTCTCCACATAACTCTGCCATTCTCTCTCTGTGTGTGTTCTCTCTGTCTTTGTCTCTCTTTTCCTCCCTTCTGCCCTCCTTTCTCCCTCCCTCTTCCCCTCTCCTCCCTCTCTCACTTTCAATCTTTTCTTTGTCCCCTCTCTCTCACAGATAGCCCTGGCCAGGTCCAGTCTGCTAGCTATGTTCAGTCTATTCTCTCTCTGCTCTGGACTCTTTTAGATGCCTCTGCCTCTTCTCTCTCCCAGATCTACAATAAAACCTTTCCCTTAACCATACTATGGAGTAGTCTTGTCATCGGTTTATACATAGAGGTTTGAAAAAAAAACATGCATGGGGAAGAAATTATTTCATATGAATAATTTCAGGGGGGAAATGGGGTCAGGAGAATAAAGCTTAGCATCAGATTCAGTTTTTCTTGGGGTTATGGAATGCACTCATCCTCTGCTTTCACTCAGACCCATTTTAGGCTTCTATAGTTACATATATTTACATAGTAATACCATGCATGTGTTTTTACTTATATTTACATATTTCATCTGCATCATGACCCTCAAGAGCACAAAACACAATTAAGGTAAATGTTCTAAAATCTCCTGGAGTGACAAAGACAGGGAAAGATTAGAGAGAAAGCAAGGACAGATCTAGTGAAGCATAGACAGGTGGGGAACTATATATGATAGGTCCAAGTAATTACCTACCTAGTCGTCAAAGGAAGTAACACAGTAACACAAGTGTAGAAGCATTTGGGGGCAGTATCTGGTGGGTAGAATTATCTCTTCTCTTCCCACTTTCATCACACTCAGTCCCTGTCAAGATTTTGATATGTAGCCTTCCACACAATCCAAAATGCTTTTAGGTACATATGAATTCATAAATAGCACCCATATGTGATTTGATTTATGTAGATGGTTATTTTGTGTCCTCTACCACTGCGCTCCAGAAAATCTTTCCTGATGTGGTAACTGATCTATTTGACCGGAAGGAACATGTTCTTAGGCGACACCTGTGTTCTCTTCTTTCCTGTCAGACGTTTGAATTGGATTCCAATAAATTAAAATCTCCCCAGGTGTCTGCCCCTGGGAGAGGAAATGGCTGAAGCCCTGGGGGTGTCCAGAGCAGGATCTTGTCTGCAGTAGACTAGTTTATCAGATGACCTTGCAGTGGACAACTTAACAGGAGAGACTTGGAGCTGAGACAGTCTTAGGCTGGGGAACACACACTGCTGAGTGTCTAGTTGTGTATATTACCCCCTTTCTGTTTAAGCCCAGAAGATGGTCTTAGGGAAGTCACGGGATCACTTCATCCCTCTTCTCAGGGACACACTGAATAAATCTCCTGGGTCTGCTATCCACTATTAATTGTCTCCCTTAGTTAACTTATTGAGGATGGGTGGCTGAACATGTCTTGTGGAAGTCACAGGGTGTGACCCCAAAGTCCAGTGACAATAAGGGCACCATGAAGGGACAGAAGGGGCATTTGGGAGTCTGCTGCCCATAGCAAGTTGATCCCAGATGGCAAGCAAAGATGGATACTCCCAGAAGCTACAGGAGTCCTTTGATTCCAAGGATTTAGTCTTGTCTTTCCACTTGAGTGGTTACCAGCTGCCTTCTACCTCTACTATGTGAACCAGAAAATTGTATGGACTTTGGTTTGATTCTCAGAAAGTCAAACCCTTGTTAACTTTCTCCCCAACTTATGCACCTTGGCCTTTGCTTTCCTGGTTATTTGGGGACGCTTTTAAGCAATTTTGGGTTCTCTCCAACTATTTGGGCAGCTGATATTTGCTGATTTGGTTTGCCTTTTGGGGTTCTTGTGTTGAACTCTTTGGGTTAAATAGAGAAACACAGTGACCACAGAGGAGAGAGCACGAGTCCTTAGAGGCATGGGGAGCTGCAGAAACAGGGAGCACTCCTCTATCACTCATGCAATCAGAGGCCTTAGCAGAAGCAAGGCTAGGTCTCTTTATCTTGGGTTTGATATTTTCCCGCCAAGACCTGTAGGTTAACTGTTGGAAACATTAAATATTAGTGGTTTTTCAGAAATAAAAAATGTAAGCCTTTTGTTTCTGGCAAGGTTTTAAAATCTTTTGATCTCCCTTGAGACTTTTATAAAAATGTGTTACTGCCCCCCACCTCTCTACTCCCCCCACCCTCCCACTCCTACCCACCTCAGACCAGTCAGACTTTTATTTACACAAATGTCTCCCTGCCTTCCCAGAACTTATGTGACTTAAGTGGTCAACTGTTTCCTGAATTTCCTTCATTTCAATTGTGTCTTTTTTTTTTTAAGACTATTAAATTGGATTAAAGGAACAGCTACCTGGGTTAGAATAAAAACCAAACACACTTCCTGTTCTTCCATGCACGCCCTCTGCTTTTGTGAGCAGCACACCTTTGTGGTCATAAGTAGTTTTGCCTTTTGACACACTTTAACTTAAGTGGTGACCCCCCCCCCTTTTTTTGTCATCTGAGCTTGTGTCTAATAAGATCCTCAAAGAAGAGTCCATCCAGAAGGAAACATGGCTTGCTTTCTCAGGACTGAAGTCTGACTTTCTAGAGTGAACAGTGTCTAAAGAAACAGGCCCTTAATCAAACAATGGTGTTGTTTGTAGGCCAGGTTCTGTCTGTTCAGAAACTCTTCTCAGCAAATTTAGAGTTCTGATGAACTGTTTTGGGGCATCTGGCATGTGGCAGGAAAGGTTTCAGGTTCTGTTGACCATTTGAGACAGAGAAACAAGGGAGCTGAGATTTGTCTGACTATGAAAAAGTCTTTACTATTTTCTTGGTACCCTTTAGGAATAGACTGTAACTGACTGGTCTTGTATAAATCTAGGATGCTTTATCAGACAACATTGGGGCTAAACTTACAATCTCTGTGCCCCTCTTTCTTGTATCCCTTTCTTTACAAATAAAATACTTGTACTAAAAATTATAGCTGGCACATGATTTTTGACATGTATATGAATGTGTTTGCTATTTGGGGACTATTATGGAACAATTGGTTCCATACCTGGTTTTTGGTTTTGTTGTTGTTGTTGTTGGGTTTTGTTTGTTTTGTTTTGTTTTTGAGGCTAATTAAATGTATCAAACTCAGGACAAATGGCCAACTAGGATGCTTATTAGCATATCAAAGCTGATGCTGGCCATCTGTTCTCCCAGCATTCCTCAGTCCACACCTGTTATAAGGTTCTCCTGGATGGCACACCCAACTCCTGAAAGGCTGTTCTTTTCGGTACAACACAGCCATTTTGGCTCCACCACTCTTTGGGTCTCTGTCCCAGCTGCCTCTCTTAGTTGGTGACTCCTCTCTTGCTCTCCCTCCCACTCTCTTTTCTTATGATCTGGTTTAGTCTGCAGGCCATGTTCAGCCTGGACTCTTCCTTCAGCCTGCCTTCTCCATTATGTCTACAATAAAAATCTTCTACACACTTTAGAAGTAACCTTTTTTTTTTTTTTTTTTTTCCATTCACTAAAATGTAAGGATTTGGATACAAACTGAATCTAATGGGGGGAAAAAAGGACTTGCTTTTATCCTATGTTCCCTCTGGTAGGTGTATCTAAAATACTAATTAAAATGTTAATTTTGAGCTTCTTTTATTATTATTTTTTTTCTGAGTCAGGGTTTCTCTGTGTATAGTGCTGTAGGCCAGGCTGGCCTCCAACTCACAGAGATCCATCTGCTTCTGCCTCCTAGTGCTGGGATTAAAAATGTATGCCACCACCCAGTTTAAGCCTTCTTCATAAAGACTGGGTTCAGAGCTTTTAGATGCTAATTTTGGAAAGTGAGGCTGTTTTGATTACATGATTTAGGAGACAGAGTTAAAACATAATTTTATTAAATGCTCACAAATTTTCTGAGCTGCTTTTGCTAGATAAACTAAACTCTATAATTAAAAGATTAGTTTTAGGATTGATTTGTATGTCAGGATAATTTGGCTTTGGTCCATTTCAAATCTGTGTCTGTTTCATCAGAGCTGACAAATTAATGGACTAATTAATTGGCTTTGAGACGATTGTTGGGACAGTTCACACTGTGTTGTAAACAATATTGTAAAATTATATACTTTCGTATCTAAATATGTTGCTGGGAATCAGCAGCCCATTTTTATGGATTCTTGGTCTTGCTGATGTGGAAAATTAGAAAGTAGACTCACAAGGAAGTTTAAGGGGCATAGTTTACTTTCAGAGAAAGGCAGAGAGGGTAGCCGCAGGAATGCAGGTCTGCCAGACATGGGGGACAGAGGGTCTTCAGAGGCTAATTCAAAATGGCTAGGGTTAAGACAGACATGCTTGTCATTTTGTTCAGTGTCTGAAAAAGAGATGGAAAAGTGAGAGGGAAGAATGTTTCCTTTCTGAATTGGAATGAGGAGAGCAGGCAGGCAGAACAGTGGCCTCCAATAGCAACATGGAGGGAGGAGGCCATGGTGTGTGTGCAATGCCATGAAACTTGGGACAGATTGCAATGTGAGGACTGGGATCAGAGGAAAGCCAGAGGCATTTCTTTTCATCAGGAGATATCACTTTTGCTTAATGGTCCTTCGGCAAGCTCCGGTACTTTCATCCTCTTCTCTTCCGTGACCTACACAAAGGCCAATTTTCACAAAGGGTGACCTCAGCTCTTCACTTTGTGTGTCTCTTACCTGCCGAAATAAAACAGGAAGGGTTCCCATGAAAGAGTGGGACCATCCTCATTCACCTCCAAAGGTACTATTGGCTCTCTCCCTTCCAGCTCAACTTGTAGGTATAATTGTACATAGCAAAATGAGCAAGAAAAAAAATATTGTTCACAAAGGGACAATGTTAGTTTCTTCTTTATTTATGCTTGGTATTCATATTTACAGATAGGACACTATATATATATATATATATATATATATATATATATATAAAACCACATATGTGTATATGTATGTAACATTGACAGATAAACATGATGAAAATGGTATTAGATATTTTTGATCAGATATTTTTCTAAAATACAATGACTACCAATGTGCAAATATGGGTACAAGCATCTTGTGATAGAATCTCAGCATCAAAAACCCATTTGGGAGCTTGCCTTTTGTTTTGGATAAAACCCTAAAGGAGCAGGTCCTCCCCTCTGTTTTCGCTTTCTTCATTTGATTCTATTGCCTTATTTGATGGAAAGCACAGTCTTGAGTCTGCTGCTGACTGTTCTGAGTTCTTAGTCTTTATTAGGGTCTTAATTGTGAATTATAGGCCAGACACAATCATGTCACTGTTCTGAAGGACAGGCAGAAAAGGCACACAGCCAAAGTTTCTTTAGAGCTGTAAGGACCTTAATTCAGGTCTAGCCAAGAGCCTTGGTTTTGATGTTGAAATGAATTCCAATATTAGGGGGTAAGACAGAGATGGAAAGGTGTTTTTAACTTAGAGTTACTCTTGTTCAAGATTTTGGGAAACTGTCAGAGAAAAGGAATGTGCTCTTGCTCCAAAGAGCATATGCATTTGGGCCTTCAGCCAGTCATCATTTTAGCATAAAACATCTGTATCATACCCATTCTCCCAAGGTTCAGGGGTCATTGCAGAAAAAAGGACAAAAAAGTTGCAAGAGTTAGAGACAGTGGATGACAACAAGGGAATTGTGTTGTGGGACATAGCAGGGCAGCTGCACAAATGAAATTACAGCAGTTAGGAAAGTATGTACAAGACTTGCACAAACCAGACAAAATCCTAGTAGGGAGTAAGAAGGTGGGCATAGTTCTGCCTCTAACTAAGAAACCATAGGCAATGTATAGCTGCTGGAAAAGGGAGGACCAGCTTTCTTTATGCATGTTGTCCGTGCATAGTCCATACTCCAGTGGAAGGCTACACAGCCAAGCTTCTGTGGGTAGTGCCAACTGAACTAGATAGGTTTAAAATAAAAAAAGAATACAAAACTGGGTGGGTAGGGAGTCGGGGTGGGTTTTGGAGGAGTTTAAGGAAGGATGGAATATAATCTAAATACATCCATCAAAATTCCCAAAGACCAAATATAAATGAGGAAAATATATTTGTGAAAAGAACTTTAACTTTTTGTGAGAAGTCTTCACAATAAATGTTAATTGTGCTGGAACTCTTGCTTCTCAGTGGCAAAGGGCTTTCCTGCTCTGGGATTCCTTAATATCCCTATCTCAAAAATTTTAAATGTTGTCATATTTTTTTCCCCACTTATCCATGTATTGTTTCATTACAGTGGAAGTCATGAGGATGCTGAGACCTGCGGATAGTCTGTTGCTTGACTCTGAAACTATGTAGTGGGTGGGTACAGGTGGTCTTTTGTAAAACAATCTGTGTGTTTTGTACAGTTTTTGTCTGTTGCAAGACTGGAAAAAATACAAGGCACTCTGCTTCTATAAATGACCATCTGTTATCTTCTAACATTTGGAAACTTATATATTAATAGTTAATGCTAATAAATCTTTCTGTATTGGGGGGGCTGAGTTGGCTAGTTTTATGTCAACTAGTTGAGTAAATGCTTCCATAAAACTGGGCTAGGGCATAGGTAATCCTGTAGAATATTTTCTTAATTAGTGATTGATGGGGAAGGGCCCAGCCCATTGATGTGGGGCCATTACTAGGCTGGTATTCCTGGGTTGTATAAGAAGCCTGTTGAGAAAGCCATGGGGAGCTAGTCAGTAAGCAGCACTCCTCCATGGCCTGTATGCTGGGTCCTGCCTCCTGATCCCCACCCTGTCCTTTCCTTCTTCCTTCAATGATGAACAGTGATGTGGATGTGTAAGCCAAGTAAACCTTTTTTTCCCAGCTTGCTTTTTGTTATGGTGTTTTATCACACCAATAGTAACTCTGACTAGGATATTTGGAGAATTTTGTCTAGTCTGCCTTTAAAACAAGGCTAAGAATAATATAAGAAAAAAATTAGGACACTTTTAGGTGGATTTTTATGTCCTGTTAGCTAATTTCCAAATAACCACACAAAGTCTTAATATTAATTACAAAAGCTCAGCCAATATCTTAGGCTTATTAGTAATTAGCTCTTATAATTTAAATCAACCCATTTCTATTCCCTTGCTTGCTGCCATGTGGCTCATGGATTGTTACCTCATTTTGTACATGTCCTGCTTCCTTTGCATCTGGCTGGCAACTCCTGAGACTGCCTTTCTTCTTTTCAGTGTCCTCCTAATCTGGCTCTCCCACTCAATCTCTTTCTGCCTAGCTATAGAGCAGTCACCTCTTTATTAACCAATTATAGTAATACATATTTACAGTGTCTAAAGATTGTTCCATAGCATATCCCCATTATTAAATATGTAAGACTCACCTGTTTAAAAAAAATGTAATGTTTTCTGCTCTTGTAAGATAAAGTTTGTTTCATTTCTATCAAAGGCAATTAGTTCAGCAAGAATTCCTATTTACTGAATCTTCTCTTTTATACACATGAGCCAGTTATGTCAGATTGTAAATCTGAATGCCAACAAATGGGATGAGGCACAGTCACCACTTATATCAGGGATGGGAATGGAAGCCATCTTGAATGAATGTGCTTGTTAGCCTAGTCTGGGTCTTGGTGTACCCCCTTGTACAAAACTAATCCCTTGCCAAACTACTTTCACTTTTTTTTTTGTTCCTTTGCATTATACCAACATTATTCTTCATTTCTAACATTAGTAACATTCTGTGACTCACTTTAAAGGCAAGATTTTTATGTTTGTTAAAAAATTTTTTTACATTTACATTTCAGACTTTTATCTTGTTATGGAATTGTCTTAACAAAGTCAAGATTCATTTAAGTATCCGGGTTGATGTCTTTTAAATGACCACTTTGTAAGCAACTATTTCAGCACACTTAATTCCCTATGATCTGTGACTACAAGCATGTAGGGCTGTGTATTTGAACTTTACATGTGAAAAAACATAACAGTAGTAAAAGCGTATAAGGTTATTACATGGAAAATTAGCACAAAGTGCTGTTGCCTAACACAGGGTTTCCTCACAATTGTGTATGTCTAAAGGAAGGATGATGACAGCAGCTGCAGCCAAAGGCAGCCTGAGCAACAGTCACAGTGGCCTACCTTCTCCTTTGCCCTGAGCTAGACTGAATAACTTGTGCCTGGTGACCATGGGTAAATGCCAGGCAACCCCATAAATGCATGGCAATGCCCTGGGTGAGAAAGAAAAACAACTCACAAGTTTGTGGCTCAAGGTTAGATAGGAAGGAAATTCCTCCTATCCACATCATTGTTCTTAATGGTGACCCTGTAGGGACAGCTGACACAAATGAAGGAAACTTTTCATGCCATGCTAGGACTTGTTAAAAATTTTCTATGGTTCCATTAACAACTTACTCCAGAGACCACCTGGGGCCTGCTTACAATGGGGAATGCTGGATCTTCAGAGGGCCTGGCCACCCTCCAAAGAAAGGTTTCATTACATGTGTGGTGTAATGACCTCTTAGAGTCTTCGAGACTTTTAGAATTAAAAAACGTATCTGGGAAAACTGCCATCTACACAACATGAAAAGCTGATATAATCTTGTTTGACTTAATGAGTGTTTTAATGTGTTAGTTCACTTGTACATAGTGGTTTTTATAACTAAAATGGGTCCTGAACTTGTAAGAGATTTAACGTTTTGGTCATCAATACTATAGACTTAATCTACTAAACTGGAGACTGTAGGTTTTCCTTTAGAAGTAGAAGTTTAATTAATATATAATAGGCTTCTATTTAGTTCTTTTGTATAATGAGGCCACTTTGTTACTGACTTTATTTCGATATAAAGATGTCTCTTGTACTGTGTAAGCCTTGTAAGGATTGGTAGGCATTGGGTGTTTCTAAGTCTGTACCTAAACACTTAATGTTGGAAACATAAGTGAAACCATTTTGTGTGACTTGAAATCATGTAATGCCTGTAGATAGGAGTTTGCCACTAGGCCCCAGAGGCAAGATCTGATGTGTTCATGGATGGCCAGAGGATAGTTCAGATATGAGCCAAGGTAGGCTTTGATATGCCATAAATAACTAATCCTAAGGTGGCATTGACAGGTCCATGAACCAGCCCCAAGCTATGGGTCCTGATAGCACAAAGCTACTGCCCAGTAAGATGCACAGTAATTGGAATTTTGTAAATGGCCTCTTGGATTGCATTGCTCTGTCTCAGACAGAGCCTACCTGTTGATACCCTTTGGCAAAAAAGTTCTGTGTGTTTTAATGGTCCTTCTGTGTCCCTGACTTCAGTGACCTTTGAACTTCCAGCACCATTGCTGTTCTCACATGTGCCCACCTGTCAGTGCTAGCTGCTGGTTGGATACTCTCAAGGACCTTCTGGACTTCTACCAATGTCATCCTCCTGGTCTGTCATAGCTGAAGGACTTCATGGCAGACATGGGTTGAGCCTACAAGCTGCTGGGACATCCTCACTGAGGCATACCCCAATGGAACCTGCAGCAGCACTTTCTGCCCAACCCTACTTGCTTGATGGGGGTGTCTGTTTAATTTTTATATTAGTGTAATAGTATAAGAAATGTTTGTGTGAATAAACTGAATACATTTAAAAGTCAAATCATGGGTGGACATCCTAATTGCTGAGAGTATGGATTAATGAATTATGCTAGCCCACCCCTGTCACCTGGCAGAACCCTGGTCAGGGTTCCATGGTTTAGTAGTCTGAACCAGGGTGCGAAGGTGCAAAGGACCCCTTTAAAAGAAAGATCCCCCCCCTCCACTTATGCTCTCTTTCCCTCTCTTTCCTACTGTTCCCCTGGGGCAGACAGAACTTTCCCTGTCTCCCTCTTCTCTTCGGTCCTCTCTCTGCTTCTTTGTCTCTTTACCTCTTTCCTCTCCTTCTCCCCTTTCTCTTTCTAATAAACTTCTCACTTAAACTCTGTCTACCTGTTGTGTTTGTTCACTGCCCCCTTGGCCTCAGACATCCTTGCCGGCTAAGGTTTCCCTTAAGCTTTATCCTAACAGTGACCTCCTCCCAGCACACAGACCATGCTCTCTACATTTCATTCTTTAATTAGTCTTTTTTGGGGGGGGGGTTGTAGAATTGATTGATTTGTATTTCATGTACAATCCTGTTTGATATGTCTGTATAAAGGTGTCAGATCCCCTGAAACTGGTGTTACAGACAGTTAGGAGCTACCATGTGGGTGCTGGAATTGAACCCTGGCCCTCAGAAAGAGCAGCCAGTGCTCTTAACAACTGAACCATCTCTCCAGCCCTCTAGTCTTATTCTTGTTGGTTATGATTTTGTAAAACCTTATAGCTATTAGAATTCCACTGAAGTTTTATGAAGAGAAAAACCAAACAACATTTTTTAGGGTACTAAGACATTACCCACAGAACAAAGAGAAAGGACCCCAATTATTGTAGTGGCATCTTATTCTACCAACAGACTTGAGGTAATGGCATTAGGGTATGACTTTGGTGTGTATGTGTGACCCCTTATAAGGAAGAGGATGGGCTTACTCGGGCTCTCTCTTGGGTTGTGGTCTGAGCATCCTGCATCGCAAAAGATGCCTCTGCAAGCTACCCCTAATCTAAGAGACACTCCTTTTATACCTCTTAGATATTGCTTAAATTGGGCCTAAAGGGTTTACTGACACTAACCCCTTGTTATCTGTCATTCCTTGCATCCCAAGTAGAGTCAAATCAGATCAACCAGAACAAATCCCATCCTGATTACTTGAGGGTCCAAAGGAAAACTCCATTTCCCCAAATTCCAAAAAGCAGAAGGGACAAATGGCTATCTGTGGAACCTATTGGCATACATTGGCCTCCAGACTGTCTTGGTATCACAAATACATGTTATACATTTCAAAGCATCCTAGCTCCTCCCCTTCCCAAACTTCCCCACTCACAGGCCAACCCTCCACCCCCTCCAGCACAGCACTCCTTCTCTTTCTAATTCTGCTGTACTTTGAAGTGCTCTTTCCCTTTGTTTTCCCCTGAGTCTCTCCCTCTCCCTCCTCTTCCCTCTGTCTTCTCCTTCCCTTCTGTCTGCTTTCCTGTGCTCTCCCTCCCTGTGTATCGCTCTCTCGGTTCTACTCTATTTCTGTCATGGCCAGGTGAAATCTGCAGGCCATATTCAGTCTACGTCTTTCCCTGCCCTGGACTCCTCCAGATGCCTCTGGCTCTTCTCTCTTTCATATCTACAATGAAAGCCCTCCCCTCTTAACTGTACCATGGAGTAGTCAGGTTGTCAGTTTATACTGTTACCAGGGACAGTAGAAAACAAACCACCAGATGCTTAAGCTTGTCTTGGGAGAACACTGTGCAGAGAGACTCAGGGCGGAGGGTGGGGGGTGGGGGGGGGACTGTCAGGATTGAAATGGAGGAGTCACACTGGGCAGAGAAGTGGCTGCTTGGAACCCCACAGTTTGGGAGGCTGAAGCAGGAGGAGCAGAGGTTTGAGGCCAACCCAGGTTTCATAGCCAGACCCTTTTTCAAAGGGAGGGAACTGCTTGTCCCAGTCTTCTGAAAGAAACAAAGCCCAGGAGTTATGAAGAAAGGCTTCTCAGCATATCAACCAGACACTACCAGGGTGCATTCTGACCTCCAGTCCTGCTTGTATTGTCCTGGTGATTTTGCTTTCAGTCACAGGCTTATTTCACCTCAAGACTTAGGTTTAGTCAAAGCAGAGAGTAGGGAATTGTGACTGACCTGTCTGCCAGGAACAGACATTCCAAGGAGACACTTAGTTTGGCCAACAGACTGTTGAAAGAAAGGACTCTAAGAGATTAGACACCCACCCCCCCCACCCCCCCCCCCCACCCCCCCCCACCCCCAGCATTCTCCTGCAGGGAGAGGAAGTGGCTGAAACCCTGGGGACATCCAGAACAGGAATTTGTCTCCTGGAGAAAGATTTACAGCTTGTGCAATGAGCTTGACCTCCCACCAGACTGACTTGCAAGAGAGACTCAAAGGAGCTGGACTTGGGTGGGCAGGGGAATGCACTTTGGTTATGTGACTCCCTTGTTTTCTGTTTGCAACCTACCCTCAAGTCCCGTAAATAGACTCAGGAGAGTCACTGGATTTCTTTGTCTTTCCGGGGCCATACTGAACAAATCTTCTTCTTCTGCCTTTTCACTATTAATTTGGCTTCCTTAACTGGCTCACTGAAGAAAGTAGGCTGAGTGGGGCTTTGGGATCACAACTGTACCCCTTGAGTCTTGTAACAATGTGCTCAGGCAGCTGGCAGCAGCTTGGGCAGGCCTGCCTCTGTTGCTCACACCTGCTGCACCCAAGTTCCTAGCCATCAGAGCCTTTGAGCTCCAAATTCCTAACATGCATCCAAGTGCCCAGCACATGGGATTCTCAGGTACAAATTCTCTCCACCATGAAAAGAAGCATGCTTTCTTCCAGTGTGAGAGAAAAGCGGGCTCAGTGATGCATCCCAGGATCCTTGGCAGCCCAGAAGTGGATCCTGGTACTCCGCTTTTGACGAAAGCCCACTTCACTCTTCTGGGACCTGGGATTGCAGACTTCAAGCACTAAGTTAGGGTCCAACTCAGCCCTGACTTAACAAACAACAGAAGGTTGCCTCTGAAGCAGTCAGAAGCCAGCCCCAGAAATGCCTGCAGCCAGGGAAGCCTCCCAGCCCCCACCTCAGGCAAATTGCCTCTGTGCTCCAGCCCACAATTTCTCCAGAGCTCCTGATTGGTCCTCAGAGCCACAGAGCTGAGAGAGAGCCTGTATATATTCCTCAGAGGGAAAGGCTGCCCCAGACAGTGCTGACGTTTTCAGATATCCATTGAGCTGTTGAAAAGTTCGTGCTCAAGCCTGAGGACCTAAGCCGTTCGCCAAAATGTGTAAGGGACTGGCAGCGCTGCCGCAGTCATGCCTGGAAAGGTGAGAGCCGAACTTCTGCAGTGTAAGACATAAAGGTGTGGTGAGCCTTTACTCGAGGGAGGATGCCCGGAGCACCGTGGGGTGAGGTCACAGGGATGAAACAGCTATTTGGTGTTAGACTTGGTGTTGTCTCATCTGTAGCAGTACAGAGATCTGGAAAGATCTGAGCTGGAGATCCAACAGGAGATAATTCATGTGTCATTTCCTCCCAGAAGATGCCTGTTTTATTGGCGTGTGTGTTTAAAAGGTAGCTTCCAACACTGAAAAGCATAAAATCATCTGGATTTGAACTCTGGCTCCCCTACTTACTACTTTGTGTAGTTTCTTTAACTTCTCACTTTCTGTATCTGTAAAGTGGGGGTAGGAAGCACATCTACCTTACAGGCTGGTTTTGGAGATTGTGTAAGTGCTTAATGTGTGTGAAGTGCTCAGAAGAATGTCTGACATTATACAACTGTGGAAAGAATGACCTTTATTCACATCTAGAGATCGGGCTGCAGGTTCTGCATGCAGGTTTGCAGTGGGGCAGCGGAGCTTCACATTCTTCCCAGTACCCTAACCCAGTAGAAGTAGCTGGATTGTTGGACAAAAGAAAGCCCCTGGGATACAAGGTTTGTTAATTATCTAGCGTTCTCAAACACACCGTTGTCCCCAGACTGTGCTATAGTCTGCAAAGAATTCTACATCTAAAATAAACATCTTACTGGAAACATCTTAACCCAACAGCCCACATGATCTGGGTGGATAGAAGGGTTCTGCTCTCTTAGGGAATGGGTCTGGTTAGATTTACATTGATCTCCAGTTGTCAAAGGAAGTAAAAGTGACTGTTGTACAGCCTGCGTCTGTCCCTAAGGGCAGTGGTGATATTTTTCTGAGATGGTTATATCATATCGTTTAGAGGGCCATCAAGGACTTTTGCCTTTTTAAAACTTTCCATTTCCTTTTATGATTTCCATCACAGTAATAAATTTGAAGTGATTAAAAAAAAAAAGATACGACAATACAGCATATTCCCTGCAGTCAAATGCACAAAGATTTTGAACTGATAACCACAGCAGAAACTGTGAGCTGGCTAGTAACTCAGCAGTTCATTACTCATTGGACCAGGGGGAGGAAGGTGGAACCCAGGGCTGGGAACAATTGCTTGTTTTGATCCTGCTCACCTCCTCTATAGAAAGCTCCAGTAAAAGGCTGCATGCAGCTGAGAAGCAACCCAACTTCTTTGAAAAGCAGATGATGTATCTTGCTCTTCCACTGTGAGAATCACACATTGACTGTGCACTGCATGGATGGATGCCTTGAGCCCACCTGGTATTTACAGTTGAGCGATCTTACTTCATTACCCTGGTGAACAATTGATGCCACTACTGTGACAGTCTGCAGGAGTTTGGGCGTTTTGACATGGTTATTCATCTTGTCCTATGTTTTTATGTAAATGACACACCAATGTTTACAGAGATACAATGATGGGATTCTTGCAGTTATTTTTATTATTGCCCTGTATTAGATTCATGATCAACATTAGAATTTATTTATGTTTACATTTATAATTTATTAACTTTATTTCTAGTTGGAGATTAGTGTTAGTCTTGCTGGAAATGTATACATTTGGAACCCACTATGGTGGATAGGCTAGTGGCGTAACTGAGCATTTTGCAGAATTCATAATGTTAAGAATATAGTAAGCTAACAGTGTTGGGAGAGGTCATTGACAAATTGTGGATTCTTCCTGATGAAACAATTTCAGGTATTTCAAGCCTGTACACATCCCTTAGAAATCTAGACGACAAGCCACACCCTGCTCACAGGACAGTGGCCCCATGTAGGAAGGTAAATGAGGATGCATATTACTGGGTGCTGTGGTTCAGTGGAGAGGGATAGATACAGAGTGCTAGAAGCACAAAGTGGGGACTGGTTGGGCTTCAGAACTTTTGATTGTCAGAGAGGACTTCGCTGGGAGTTAAGAAAATGATGCTTAAACTAATCTTATAGGAGAGAAGAGTCTGGCAGGTCTATGTAGGAGAAAGGGATGTGAAGAATGCCTTCAAGGCCAAGGAGACAGGCTGCATGTACAGACATGAATGTAAAAGGGGACAGGAAGTTTGGCCAATGTTAATGCAATCTGTACCAAGTTTCAGGCAAGTAGGGAAGGAGGGAGACCTCCAAATTTTCAACCATATTTGGCACAATCTCCTACATAGCACACCTCACTCACTATTGCATAATTTGGATTTGGTTTATCCACCAAGGATGAATATGTTGGAGACTGTTTGACAGTGCCATAGGATATTTAAGAGGTATGGTTGAAACACCTGAGAAGATCAATTTATAAAGACAAAAGGTTTTCTATGGATCCTGGTTTTGGAGGTTCCAATCTATAATCAACTAGCTACACTGCTTTTGGACCTGTTACAAGATAGAGTGTGTGGCAGAGCAAAACTGATCACCTCATTCCCTTGTAACAAAGAGGCAGATGGAAGGGTGGAAGTCTTATACCACACTATGAGGACATACCACCAGTGGCTCTCTAGGTCCTGCCTCTTAGAGATTCCACCACCCGCCATGAGCACCTCCTGCAGACCAAACCTTTCACATGGATCTTTGGATCTTTGTGGAGACATTCAAGTTACAAACCATAATGGGGCTTAGTGGATGTTTCTTGTGGGACCCCTCTACTCACCGCATGGTTCCTTCCTCTTATATTATACCATCTGTAATGTGGTTCTCACCAGGTCTAAGTTGATACACAAGTACCATGCTACAAAGCCTGCAGATCCTGCAGAATTGGAAGCCTCAGCTATTTTGCTATAGTATCAAAGAACAGATTAATAACACCTGGGCTCACACAAACTCCTGACTCTGAGAACTGAAGGTATTTGTTTAGCGCAAGGGTCTTTTTCTTTCTTTGCCTATAACAGTTTTAAAAAGACAGCCAGCATTTGGTACATAGTAAACTCTTGATAAATCTTTTCCTGAAAAAGTTCTTCAATAATTGATAATAGCTGGAGATAGGTCTGCCCATTGTCAGCCTGTCACTTTTCTCTGCTGTCCTTGAGGATGGAGAAGAACAAACATTAGTAGGGACATGTTAAATCACAAAGGAGAAAAGACTGTGCTTCTAAATACTGAGGTAATGAGGGTTTCCTGCAGGGGTGTGAGGAGGAGCTGGAAAGAAGAAGGTGAAAAGAACCCAGTATTGGATTGGTAAGCAGGGGAGGGCAGGTTGTTTCCAAGGATGGCAAGCTTTTGGCTCTTGGCCATTAAGGAACTTCACAGCTTGGGAGGCATCTCTGCCACAGCTCCTTTAGTAGCTTGCATTCACTATATTAGCAAAGCACTTCTTCCCATTCTTTCTCCTTTAGTCTGAGTTATGGTGAATCAGGGTCTCTCAGATCCCAGAAGCTCAGCTGGGAAGGGTTCTTAGAAGGTTGTCTAATCCTTTTGTCCTTTTCTAGTAAGAACTCAGATTACAGTGGATAGAATGATAACAAAATAAGTCTGTTTCTTGGGCCAGTGTTGATGGCTTGTCTTGCTGGCCTGAGCAAAAGGAGGCAAAACTTTAATTAACTTAGGCAGGATCAAGCATTAGCAACAGGAAGCAGGATGTGAATGGACACCAGCCAATAACGGGTTCCTGTTTCTCTTTTTTCCTTTAAAGTTTGAATCAGTTCTCAGATAATGTGGGATCTGGACCATATTTCAAAGACAGAGTCCAGTTGCAGGGGGATAAAGATAGCAATAGCCTGACTCTTTGACTGTCCCAGAAAGTGTCTGGGGAGTCACTGGAGCAGCACAAAGGTGAAGGCAGATGCAGTGCAGGCAGGAAGGGTGGCTTTGCAGTCTGTCCCTGCCTCTGCATTAGCCCTGGAATATAACAGGGACATGGAAGGACTGGTGACCACAGTGATCCTCCTGATTCCTTCCTGTGGGAACTGGGAAAGCCCTGGCTTTCTTTGAGCCTCATTCCTCATCTGAAAGTTTCTATCTCTTTGGAAAGAAGTGGCACAAGAAAGAAACAAAACAAAATCCACAAGGTGACAGGCTCAGAGATAGACTCTACTGAGTAATCCCCCCACCCCCTTTGTATTAGAGGTAGCCTGGAAAACACTATTTAGTCAGTGTTGTGTCAAAACCTTTGACAAACATTTATTTCATTCATAATTGTTCACTCTCCCAAAGTATATTTCATGTTTCTCCTTTAAAAATAACACACACAAAGTATGTACCCAGTATAAAACATTAGAAGTTACAATTCTTATTCAGAAATCTCTTCTGGAACATCAGTGGGTCTATGAACCTAAAGGTTGGAAGCGTGTGTCATCAACACAGCTACTCTGCATGCATCTTTGGACTCTTCACCTGGCTGCACAGCTCCTAGAACATTCACAGGGTGCTTCCTGGCAAGGCATTCTGTGGCTGCTATACCCAAGTAAGACAGCCTAACTAGGCACTTTTCCTTTAAAAAGGAAATGCTTCAGGGTTTAAAGGATTGTGCCAAACAGCTTTGGAATCTGCCAGACAGTAACTACTTGAGCAGGTTCACCTCATGAATAGCAAATGAGACAGACTAGTCCTATCGACTCCAATTGCCTCTCCAGACACTTCTCAAGCAGCGCCAATTTCATCTGGATGAGTTCTCACTTAAATCCCTTAAACCCCATGTTCTAGAAAGCCATTGGAACTGTCCCTTTAGAGTCAGAGGAGGAGATGGAGCATGAAGTAAACTGCTTGCTACAGTGTGAAGCACCCTGCTCCCCAAGTGTTTATTATTAGCAGTGAAGTGTGGACAGCTATTTTGGTCAAGCTGTGACTTTTTTTGATTTGTGTGTGTGCAGAACATCTGTTTCTTGATGAAACACTCATCTACAGGATTCAAGAAGTTTGGAAAGAGTCAAGATGTTTCATCTAAAATGTGGCTCCCTGTATTTTGGCAGCTTGTTTTAAGTGGTAGTTTACAAGGAACATTTGGGCCTGTAGAAGTATGAGACCTAAATAGATTGTCTTACATCTCCTGAATCCCCCATATATAACACAGGTATACCAGTTGAATGGGTAGATAAAGACCCACAACCTTGTACGGTCTTTTAAGACTTTGATAAAAGACATACTGTTGTTGCAATCAGGCATTTATATTTAGTAGAAATGAATGGCTTTTTCTTACTACATTTATTTGTGTGTATGTGTTATTTGTGTAGTGTGGTGTGTGTAGGTATTGCTACATTGCTCATGTGAAGGCAAGAGGACAATTTGAGGGGGTCTGTTCTCTCCTTCCATTACATGGGTTCTGAAGGACAGGGCTTCAGTTATGCTGGCAAGTGCCTTTACCCACTGATTAATCTAGCCATCCCCAGGGAATAACTTCTTTGCCAAAGATGGTTATAAATTGGTAAGCTATTTTCTGATCTTAGACAAACAGATGTTGCTTTATTTCATAATTTTCGTTTTACAATTTTCATCACTCCTGGCACCACTTGTGTGGACCACACTAAGAAATTCATTTTCTGTGGGTGCTAATTGGGTGACTTAATCAAAAATTTATTGCTATAGCAGAATGTCTGAGATGGGCTGGCTTGTAAGAGAAGGATGCTTATTTAGACTCATGGTTCAGTAGGCTGAACTGTCAAAGAGCATAGCGCTAGCCTCTCATACTGAATCACAGCCCAATGGCAGAGCAAATGTCAAGTATGTGCCTATGGAAGAGCTAACAGGAGAGGGGTGAGGAGTAACCCTCCTGTGTGCAACTTGCACTCAGAGTACCTAATCCATCCCTGGAGAGCAGCATCAATTCCACTCAAGACCTCACCACCTCCCAACACTGTTTATGGGGGTGATCAATTGCACTTTATAGTTTAGAAAGGAGAACCCATATTTAATTTATAGCTGTGCCCTACAATTGAATGCAATTTGACAACTATCTACTTGGAGTTAAAATCAACTTCCACAGGATAAAGTCCCTGTCCCACAAGAGTAACCCCCTTTCATCTACCCCGTGGACCCCAGAAACTCAAGTCATTAAGCTTGGCAGCAGTCACTTTTACCCAATAAGGTAAGCTGCTTGCAGGCTCACAACTAAAGGGTTATTCTTACCACCACATTTACTGTTGACCCAATTTTTGCTAAATAGGATGAAGGCAGTCTCTATTAAGTCCTCGGAAATCAACCATACCCAACACTTACTGTAGTATAGTACTGGTCTCATGGGGGCTTGCTGGGGGGTGAGGTGACCTAGCAAAAGAGAAAATGGATATTGATGTAACATTCTCCCCAAACTCCTCTTCTCCAGATCCACCATCAGAACAGGGACACAAAGCAGGAACATTCAATTGGTGCATCTCATGCTGAAAATGAGCACAGATTGCGAGGGTACATGAGGTGTCTCCCATGTTTCACCCTTCCTGCTGCTTTAGGGAACCAGTGTACCAATTGCCACTTCTACTTCTCTCATCCCTCTGCCGATTCTGTGTTGAGCACCAGGAGTTGGAGCGTGTGCTCCTTGGCCTTCCGATCACATGCCAAGTCTTCTACTCCAGTTCCTCTGTAAACTCTGAGCCTCACGTCTAAGTCCTGCTGAGAAAAGTCTAGGTCAGACACGGGGTCCTCCGTTACCGAGATCTGACCTTAGCCTTCAAGAACCACCAGTGTCAATCTCGCTGGCCAGCTACATTCCAAGGTCCCCATCAGGAAATCTGCCACAGAGCCACTGAGTGTCTCTACCCTCCCACATAGTTTTGACTCTGTACTGTTCCAGCAGAGGCAACCATGAAGATGTCCTTATTACATGCTTGGTTAGCATTGCTTAGAGATCAGGTTTAAATATCTGTTTTACAATCCCAGATAGGAGATATTTCCCTGTCAGATACAGTGTCGGTAATTGAAAAAGAAACACAATTGCCTCACACAGAGTTGAATTTTGATTGTCTAACCGACTTAAAATTGTCTGTGTTCTTCACCAGGCAGAAGTGATCAGCACCAGGGGGACTGGGCACCAGGGCTCACAGGCCTCCCATATAAAGGATTCCTGTAAATATATCTTCATGATCACTTTTACCCAGTGACATTAAAAAACAAAACAAAACAAAACCCGGGTCCTCAGCAGGGACTTGGCCCTAGGGACCCTTTATTGGTCTTTAACTTTATTTTTGTCTCAAGCAGTTGTAGTGAGGGTTTCATTGAGCCACTGTCTGATAAATTTCTCTAAACTTGGGTAAAAAGAAGGGATTTATTTAGGACCCTCTCACTTTGGGTGTTGAGAAGGGTTTTCATTCACTCAACCCTTGTTGGTGTTACCTTGGGACCTTATTTTTTTTTAACCTTCTTAATGTCTCTTTTATTCACTCAAATTCTTCCTTTAAAGTTCTTGATTCTCTCTCTCTCTCTCTCTCTCTCTCTCTCTCTCTCTCTCTCTCTGTGTGTGTGTGTGTATACATGTGTGCCTCTGTATGTGCATGAGCCCTTGAAGGCCTAAGAGGCATCAGATCTCCCCAGATCTGAGAAAAGTCATACTAACTTTTAAACTAACTTTATGCACATCTAACCATACCTAAAAAGCAAAAGGAAGATAATGAGTACATTTCCAATTGCCATTGTAACAGGTGCCACAAGTTTGGTATTGAAGCAATACACATTTATTCTCCTACAGTTCTAGAAGTCAGAAGTCTGAAATGGATCCTAAGGGATGCTTTCATTCTGGTGGTTGTAAGGGAGATTGATTTCTTTGCCTTTTATAGCATTAGGGGGTGACCTGCATTCCTTGGCTTATGGCCCTACCTTCATTGTTAAAGCCAGCAATTTTCCAGTATCTTTGCTCTCATTGTCACATCACCTTAAGACACTGATCCTATTGCCTTCTTTGTGCAATGACAGATTTACAATGAGCCCACTTTAACTTTATCACATCTGCCCCATACTATAGCCACAGATCCCACAAGTCAAGGCAGAGCCTCCTTGAAGAGGTTCTTTTTTCTTGTATGTGCTTTGTATCAGTCCTGACTTATATTTGCAATACATGTTATATTTACATAAGTCCCCAGTCTTGAGGAAGATTCTCAGCCTGAAGACTGGTGCTAATTTTCCCGTGTTTGTCAACACCATGGATCCTAGCTGTGACAACTGAGTGGCTGCCTGCCTGGTTCCTTGACCCTGTTGCCATAACAAGCCCAGATCTAAAATTTAGTAACAACTTCTGTGAGTTTTCATTCTTTGGTCTTCAGTGTATGAAAGCTATAGTGCAGAAGAATGTGTTGATTACTTTGAAAATTTTAAGACATATTTTAGGAAAATGCAAACTTTCACATGAAAGAATGTGAGGAGAATGGGGAGAATTTTGGAAGAGTTAGAACAAGGATAAGAAGAGACCGATATCTCTGGAATCAAAAACAAAGCAAAGCAAACAAACAAAACAACCCACCCTTTCTTCCTGGCATGCAGTCTCTGCCAATCCATACACCCCCAAACACTCATCCTTTCAGAATTTCCTTAGAAAGCCCACTCACCTAGGAAGAAGCCATTCTGCCTCCCTTGAACTCCCACACAAAAATTCTTTTCTTCCATAGCTCATATACCACTTCTTAGGGCTGGGAAGTGGGGCAGGGATGGCCTTACACCTGTAATCCAATTGCCTTGACCTTTCCTTTGCTGAGGTCCCATGGCCCAGGGAACATCACATCTTACCCCATATCTTCACATTCACCTTTGGTTAGAATACTTGGCATCAAATTTTCCTAGCAATCATGACCATGTCACTATTTTACTAACAAAGAAATGCCTGTTCAGAATCAGAAAATGAAACACACAAACCTCAGCTCAGCCACAGGTATGTTAACTCAAAATCAAGGACTTTTAGCATGTGTCAAGACTGTATGGCAACAAGTCACCCCATCCTTGTCTCCATATAAACCGGAAGCTACTAGAAGCCAGAAATGCTTATTAATATCATAAATTATCCCACAGTACCTATTATAAACCATTGCAAGCAGCCATTGTTTCATTAAAGTCAGACAAGTAAATTATTGTAGAAATGAATTTATGAAACAGTAGATAATTCTTGAAAATAGAAATCTGAGAAATTAAAAGCTTCTGTTTCAACATTTTCTTTTCCAGGGAAAGAAGAAAGATCATTTGAAATCTAATTCTAGCAATAGAAACAGTTCTCTGATCCTCGTTGCTTTGCCATTATTTTCTCAACAACCCTTCCTTCCTTCCTTCCTTTCTTTCTTTCTTTCTTTCTTTCTTTCTTTCTTTTTTTTTTTTTTTGTAGTCATTTGTCAAAGAGAAACACTGAATAAGACCTCTGATTTCTTAAGGTAATAAAGCATCATGAGAAAAGAAACTGAGTTAGACAAGTGATAGACCGCTTATTGGTGTTTAGTAAGATCTTAATCTTGGTGTGCTCTCCTTTTCTCCTTCTCTAATACCCTTTATTCTTTTATCTTTTCTCTGGGATATGCTAAATAAGTTTAAAATAGGAACCACATGCAGTAACAAGTGTTTAGTCTGCAGAGCCTCTCTGTAATTGAACATGAAAGAATGCTTGGCGGTTGTGGGGACCACCACTGTCCATAGACGCTCTCGTGGGAACTTTGCTGACCCTTCCACCTTTGGAACTCAAAATTTCCACAAATATCAGTCTTCCTCAAGTGGAGGACCATTTCCCACTATTCATTATCTAGCTTCCAAACTGAATTACCAAAAGTCTGGTGTTCCTGCCAGTGCTATTTTGAATAAGATGGGGAATTGAAGGTCAAAGGGAAATGAGCTGTTTCTGGCCTGTCCATCCCGTCCCTACACTGTCTCTTCATTACCCCCAATAACTTACCCTGAGTGATAATTATGTCAGACACAGGACATAAAATCTTGGGAAATGTCCCAGTTTCCATGAGAATCCTTAAGTAGGGAGTGGACAGAGCTTGGGAAAAACAATGCTATCATAAAAATACAAAGTAAAGCAACAACAGGGAGAGATACCATGTCGTGGTTGCATTGTGCTGGGCAGCTACAGAGGCCTTAGAAAAAGCAGCCAACTCATCCATCACACTTGCAGAGTTGCCCATGTAATGAGGTAGAGATTCTCAGTCTGAAAGAAGACTACCTTAATGTCAACCAAGCACATACCCACTAATCGTATTCCGTCTCCTTATTCAATGTATATCTATCAACCTCCACAGCCCATGACAGACAGCTGAAGTCTGACATGTGGATGAGTACAGAATGAATATATGGATCCTGTATACACAAAGCTGTGATAGGGGCAGCAGTAGTAATAATAACACTTGTGCTTATTAAATATTTACTCTGCATCAAAATGCTACTATGGCCACCTCAGTAGGGATTGTTGATCATCCTTACCACAGATCTCCACCATCATTTTGTTATGCAAAGTGAGTTGTGATATTTAGTACTGGATGGTGGAAGGTAGAAGATACGGCCATGTGCTGCAACTCTGCTTTCACTTTCCCACCCCATCCCAACAGCTAAAGCAATTGGATAGGCTGAAGTGGTAGCAGACTTTGGGGAAAGGAATGAAATCAGAAGGGTTTGAACCTGGTTTGTGGCAGGAGAGAGTGCATGCAAACTATCAAGGAGGTACTTGGCATGCAAAAAATTGTCGAGGATAGAGGGAAACAAGGTTAGTAACAAGAGATATGGAAAGACAGAAAGTGACATTTTGAGTTTGGGATAGACCAAGCAGGGCATAGGAAGGGGTGGCATGGGAAGGGGAGGATAAGGATGAGGCAGATGGTACAGCAGTTCAGTTCTTTAGAACTGGTAAATTTAAAGGTGGAGAAGGAAGGACACATTGCAAGAATTTTCTGGAAAAGGGGACGACACATGACCTATCAGCTATTGGAATGAGGAAGATAGTCCATAAGGATCAGGGGGTACAGGTTATGACAATGAAGTGGTTCTACTTACCACTTCCCAATGGAGTATTGGGAAGGTGTGGAAGGTATGGTGAATGGTACTCACAGCCCATGAAGATCTTGGCTCCTTGCTTTTCTCATTTATGTGCCCAAAATGTCAAATGTTACAGCTGTAAAAATCTTACTATAGTTAGAGGAATAGCAGGAGCCTTATCACCTGTTTCCTTTCTTCCTCCCTGCCCCTCCCTCCTTTCTTGACTAGAACAGAGAACTAAAATCTCACTCAAGATCACCCAGCAAACTGATTACCTTAGCAGGAGGGCTAAGGAGCGCTGTCACGTGATACAATGTGTTTCCCTTTACTGCCCAAATATTTTTGTTCTGTGACTATACTAGATATGTTCCTTTCTTAGCATAGGACTTCTGTAATAACATTAGAAATTATAAGCCCTGTGATGTATATGTGTCATGGTAAATGTTCCAGGCACCAAGATAAACAACTCACATACAGTAGCTCATTACTTCATCACAAAAGATACTTGGAAGATAGGTGCCATTTTTCTTGTCGGTGATGAGAAAACAAGCAAACAGGGTTCAGAAAATACCCAAAGTCACACTTGTGTAGAAATGGGCTGAGACATCTAAGGCAGCTATGACTGCCCTCAGTATTATGCTATCCTGTTATCTACTTGGAGGAAAAGGAGCTTTGGGGGTTTGAGCTCTCTGGACGGATACTCAATGCTCCACTTGGCGTCTCTCTAGGAACAGCCCTTTCAGCACTTATGTAGATGGCTGCTTTCCGTCCTGTGATCTGAGATGGGATTCTCATTAGTCAAAGGCAGACACTTCTTTTCTGCCACTGCAGGGATGATAGTAAATGGGTCCATGTATTATTTGTGAGTACGAAATGGACTGGAGATCTGGAAAGTATCTGGCAATGTCACTGAGATGGAGTCAGGTGGTCACATGGCAAGGTTATCCTCAGCAGCTGGTTGCTACTCTTGCCTTGATGGCTTTTCTTGGTAATGGAAACTTCTCCACATTTATTGTTCACTATTTCCATGGTTTCGCCACAGTTATGGTTCATAAATCCTCCTAAACGCCTCCTGTTTGAATTTGAGCAACCTCTCTCTCCTTTGCAAGAGCATTATTCTACTTATAAAAAGCTGGTTTTTGGAATCATTTTACACAGACACTGTTGTTTTTAAGTTTCTTGTTTGGAGCTCCAGAATCTCTGGCAGTCAGTCCAGGGGCTGCAGCTTGGGTGTAGGTATCCATCTTAGGTTGAACGGCAAGCTCAGCCACTTTGTGTTTGAGTCACTATGGACACCGGTGTATCCATCCTCCCCCTCTGCAGTCCCCGCTTTGCCCTGGTGTGTGTGACAATGGGCAGAGATGTGCAGCTGCTGGAGGGGGAAACCAACTAATTCTAGAGCCTTAAATGGCAGTGTTGTGGTCCTTTGTTCAGGGGAGTCTCTCTCTTTCTCTCTCCCTCTCTCTCTTTTTCCTCCCCCCTTTTTTGTTTCTTTTTGTTTCTCAATTGTTTTCATTATTATCAGGAAGAAGCAGAAGTGTCTCCTCAATGATCTATGGAGAAGAGATACTGAAGTAGAATTCAGCTCTCCATCATCACCTGCTTTTTCAAAAGCTCAAGCTTACAAGTCCCCAAGTCAAAGGAATGTTAGGAGTTAGAACTAGCACCACTGGGTGGCACAGATGTTGAATAAGCAGAAATGGTGATGGTGAAGATGGTGATGACTGTGGTTACAATGGTGATAATAACAGTAGCTGGCATGTACAGCATCCTGCTTATGTACCAGGCCTGGATCAGCCTTTCCTGTCATTATCACTTGCGCTTCTCACAGAAACTTATTACACCATCTCCTAATTTATCCTCATTTTACAGATCGTGTTAAGGCCCAGGGTTATACAGCTGGGGTAAGTTCATTCAGATAGTAAGTAACTATTGGAAAATAAGATGATCTATTCAAGACCAATTCTAGGTTATTTCCAGTAGGTAACCAACTATATTAATGGTTAGCTATGGGTGGCTGTTTCTCAACAGCTTCACAATCGATGCATGAAAGCAAGACCACTGTACCTACAATGAAACCAAACTGAACACATTCTTTTTGAGCAAACTCTTAACAAGCTGATACAAAGTGTTTATATAATTTGTTCCATAATATCAACAAAGTCCCAGTTGTTTGTGTTCTGCTTGTGCTTTGTATGAAAGATTCACTGACCCACAATAGGATCACAGAGTTGAGATTCCGATGCCCTCCTGGTTGATTTTAGCCAACAAAACCTCAGAGTCTGGGCTAAGTAGGGAACAAGCCGCAGGTGCCATCTCTAGGAGTGAAAGGTCAGTTGTATCTTCACATATTCAGTTTCACATGGACAGGGGGTCCACAATAGGCTTCCCAATCCAAATCTGAGCCTCACCCTTGTAACTAGAGAGAGACCATTATTTGTACCAAACATTGGTCTTGACCAGATCAGCAGGGACAGTTTACTGATGACCGGCTCCACAGGAGACGAGCTTTCTAAACAGGCTTGCCAGTCACCACTGAGAAGTGAATATCTGACTAGAGCAAATACCCAGGGACCTACACCCATCTCACATTGTAGCGATTGGAGGCAACTAGCAGTGTAATGGGCTAAGAGCTTCCATTGTTTCTAGATCTTTTGGTTTTGCCTTTTGTTCCACAGGAGACTTCCAAACAAGTCGTAGTGTGAGGCGTGGAGCGGGCACAGCAAACATACCACTCGCTAATCTGTTAAGTGAACAAGTGATGAGGAGAAAGAAGAAACTGAACATGGCCAGAGGACAACCTAGGCTGCCATCCCTCAGGGGTTTTATTTATTTATTTTATTTTTTGAGACAGAGTCCTCTCCCTAGCCTGTAATTTATAAAATAAGCTAGGCTGCCTGGCCAGTGAGTACCTAAGGAACTACTTGTCTCTCATTGGCCCAAATTGGGATTGTAAGTCATTGCCACAGTTCCTGGCAGTTTTTAAAATCTAGTTTCTGGATTCTTCATGCTTGCAAAGCAAGCGCTTTATCTACTGAGCTCTTCCCTAGTGCTTTGTTGCATTTGCCATTGAGGGCATCTGCATGACAACAGCTGAGGTAAGTGTGTGCACACACAAAAATGGCAATAGTTGTTAGTAAATCTGACAGGAAACGGTGGAATATAACCAGAGCTTGAAGGACATGAGAAATAAATGTGTTATCTATAAATGTGCCATATTTGACAACTGACATTGTCAATTCCAGTTTTTCAACCATCTTATAGTTCAGAATGTCGTATAATGTAGTTAATCACATGAGCCTTGGGAAGCAGCTGTCATTGCTGAAGCCACATTTCAGTTCCTTAACAATGATGGCACTGTATATTTCTTGCTGTCTTTCTTCACCTTTCTACCACTTACATCACCGAGGGATATTTTATGCAAACTAACCCTAGAGCCATTTGCCTAAGGTACCAAATATAAATTACGTATATCAGCTAAGAAGTTAAGTGTTTATTTTAATGTACCACACTGCATTAGATGGCTAAAACAAAAGCAATGGTTGGTTTCTTTTTAGCCAGATGGAAGTAGTAGGTGCCAGAGTGATGTAGTCTTTCTCCATACAAATGGCCCGATCTGGCCTTATCCAAAGCCTTGAGAATTAATAATGATTTTAAGCAGTCATGTTCAGAAGAACTCAAGGAGTGTGTGTGTGTGTGTGTGTGTGTGCGCGTGCACATTCATGAATTTCCATAGGTATTTATTGCTTTTTTTTAGGAAGCAAGAAGCATATAGCTTAGTTTTTCACCATTATGAAAAGTAACCTGTAGGGTTTTTTCTACAGCCATTGCAGCACATGCCTCTTTGTGGCCAGCAGGGGGCATCTGCAACACAGATCTGGATTGCATTGAGTTTAACCATCCAATAATAATAGATCAAGTGTTTTGGAAACTTGTTTGGAAAATGCTGCCCTACATATCCCAAGCTTCTTACAGAGTGTCTTTTTTTCAAAGATGTATTTGAAATGTGTCTGGTGTCTAGGATTAAACCTGCTTGTGATTACCAAATGTGTTTCAAGCACAGGACTCTTGAAGCCCCTCTGTCTCTTTAACATAGTTAAGGTGTAGTCTTGCATTATTCTCAGATCTCTCTTCTCATTAAAATATACCCCATGGAAGAGATATGAATAACTGAATTATGCTCCACTTAAGCCCTGATCTCTGTCTTCTTTTCTTTCTTGTTTTTGCTTTTAGTACTGGAAATCTACCCAAGCCCCTACCCATGCTAGGCAGGCACTCACCACGCTGGCACTCACCATGCTTCATCCTCAGCCTCATACTTCTCTATCTCCAGTTACTTTAAAGGTAGAAGACAGAAACAGAACTCAGTCATTTTATGGTCCTTGAAGTTGTCTAGTGGCTTTATGCCTCTCCAATCAACTAAGTTAGCAGTCATATTCAGACGATGTCAGGGAGTTGGGGGCAGCTGAAGAAGGTAGCTAGAAAACATTGGTGTGTGTGTGTGTGTGTGTGTGTGTGTGTGTGTGTGTGTGCTTTTCCATGGGTATTTATTGCTTTTTTATTTTTTTAGGAAGCAAGAAAGCGCATAGACTTTTCACCTGTGTCCCATCCACATTTTTTCAGTGATGAAATAAACATCTACAACATAGTTTGCATGGTGTGCAATTGTGCCCTTTGAAGTTGTTCCAAACATCTCCAGGACCAGAAACACCATCTTACTCCTTGAAATGTCTAGGAGCTGAGCCTCTTTATCGGCTGTCAATCAAATCTTCTTGGATACAGTTATATTTCTAAAGAGACTGTAGTGCTTCTGTTTGTAGTGAGCCCTGGTGCTGCCCTTGCACACACATGCATCCGAAGGTTACAACTTGCACCAGTGCAACCGCTAGCAGGAAGGACTAAGGTGGTCTACAGCCTATGGAGTTCCAATCCTCTGGCCAGCATACCCGCATGGGGGCGGATTTAGCTTGCACAGGCTACCGCCATTCAGACCATTGCAGCTTGGTGTGACTCGTTTCCAGAAGTACTTCCTCTGAGCCTCTAATTAAACTCTCACCCAGGCTTTTCCAATTGATTTTACTTCAAAACAAGTTCTTTTTGCCTTGTAACACAAAAAGATAACAAGAGGAGGGGGAAGGAAGGCCAGAGGAGATACAAATCATTTCTTGTGAATCAGCATTAATGCAGTTTAGCCAGGGGAAAATGCCTGGTGTGCAGTCAAAGAAATCTAGAGATGGTAGCTGGCATGGTAAACAAATTTGAAAGTTTTCCTTTCCAGATAGAGATGCTTCTGAAATACAATGAATGTCAGATGCATTAAGTTTATCTTTAAAGGGGAGACTAATTCAGCAGTTGAAGCTTATTTGATTTTTCCCATTGACTTGAGCTATCCCCATAAGACAGGAAGGCAATCTGGGGTAAAACATTTTCCAGGAACTCTTGAGCAGTGTAGCAACTCCATGATTTTATTCTTTATTCTTTTTTGTTTTGTTTTGTTTTTTTTAAGATGCCAAGTATTCGGAGTGGCTGGAACTTTATCATTTGTCAACTTGAAACAATTACTGCTTGATGAGCATAAATGCAATAACATTCATTCTTTTCTGCATGGCTGCAAATGAATAATTAGGCCAGTTGACTTCCCCCTAACTTTCTAATGTCCTTTCCTTAAGCCTATGCACTAAACCAGGAGTGCAGCGCCTCCCAAACAGTGCTTTCCAAAGCACACAGTTCCCCTTTCCTTGTGCCTGGTGTTCCAGTATAGTTCTCAGCTCAGAGGAGGGGAACACACACACACACACACACACACACATATATACGTGTGTATATAGAGTGGGTATCATATGTCTCAGGATGGCTATGTAGTCAAGAATAACCCTGAACTTCTCATCTAACTGCCTTTACCTCCTAATTGGTAGGATTATAGATTTTTGCCACCATGCCCAGTTTATGTGGCTCTGATGGTCAAACCAAGAACTTCTCACATGGTAGGTAAACATTCAACCAGCTGAGATTCATCCCCAGGCTCAAAATGTGAATTTTAAAGATAGGGGATGTTGTCAACTGCATTTCTTCTCTAGATCACTAAACACACAAAAGGCCAAACCAGCCAAACAAATGACATAGATAAACTATTTCTGGGGCTTTGGAAGTGTTTCTGCAGAGCTTTTTCTCTAGCTTTTACTCTTTCTTGCACTCATGTCAAATATGCCCCAAGCTAGATGCAGCATGAGAGTCCCTTGTCATCCTTCCATTGGGAAGAGGGAGACAAGATGGCCTCACCTAATAAAGCATTCTGATCTGTATGTCACATTTCACAAGCAAGCAGTCTGTCATTCACATGGTCTCCTCTCTGCCCTGCAAGATTAATGTTAGCAGATTTGTGAGAAACACAAAAAGGTCTCACTAATTTGGGTGACAACTGGCCATTCTCCAAATCTACCTCTACTTCCTCTGAGAAGTCCCCTGGACTCACCCCAATGGGAACTGGAACTTTGTCAGCATGGTCTACTCCCTTCTGAAAAGCTCAATGTAAAACTGCAATAGACTATAGACACCTGGAAAGAAAGACCAAGGCCCAAGGGTGTTGTTCATTTGTTTAGATGAAGCAAAGGAGAAAAGGTCAAAGAAATAGAAGTGTGTGTGTGTGTGTGGGGGGGGGGTAGATGAAAAGGAGGACTCCTAAATTCTAAATGATCAGTAAAACAATAAAAACAACAACAACAACAAATATGAGAGCTTATCACTAGTGTTTATGTGTTTGTAGATGTCATGTGGTGTTAGGTTCCATGTTGGTAACAGTTCTTATGTTCATGAAGGAAGAGCAATGTGGAGGCTAAGAGGCAGATGACTCTCTTCATACTGTATGGTAGAGTGTGCCTGAGAGGAGATAAACCTTTTATCTCGGACCATAAATGCTACATATTGGCCAGCAGATGGCAGTCACAAGTGCTACATACATTTCCCAATCAACTCCAGATAATAATTTTATTCCAGATAATATAATATGGATAGTCTTCCTTCCAGAGCTAGAATATTTGAGGAAGCTTTCATGATTTAAAAAATAACATATTTTTTGACCCTTCTATTTGGGGCTTATAGGTAGGAAACATAGGTGAAACCCGGTTGAAAATGAGTATGCAGTTAAAGCTAGTGTTACAGAAGTAGAATTGTATTCCAAATGCTATGCTTAGTGACTCACAAATGTTAGCACATTAATCTTCACAAAAGTCTCAGAACTTACCATTTCATCAGCCCCAACTTCCAAGCCAGAAAAAACTTCACATCAGATAATTTAAGTAACTTGTAGAGCCCAGAACCAAAGGAGAGGTATCTTACTCAGTGTATTATATAACACCCCCATCAGAATATTTACAGTTTCCACTGTGATGTTTCATTATTCTGAGCTCTACTGGGTGTTACAGAGTGCTGGAGCTTGCTTTGCTCACTGAGAAGCTTCTAGATTAAAAAATGGAAGCCAAAAGAAATATAAATGAAATGATATCATAGAGTTAACTATTTTTAAGTCAGCTTCATCATCATATTTCAGATATTTGTGTGAGGTTTGTAAGTTACAAGAGGAGCTCTTTTAACTTTGACTTGAATATGCATAATTACTAATCTTGGCCATGTACTTCACCTCTTTGCCATCTCCATGCATAAACTAAAGTATGTTTGCACTATCAAAATCCTGTCTGGTTACAAAGTGACCCCATCATAGCTTTTTGAAGCTTTGCTTGTGATTGGCACTGACTTGGAGACAAATGTTAACAGATTGGTAAGAAACAAAATCAAGATAATTTTAGTTCACCATGACAAATACTATTGAATATTTGCTAGGTTGCCAAGCAACTGTACCAGGCACAAGGATTAAAATGCATTTAAGACTCAATTCTTACCTTTAAAGGGCTCTTCTATAGCGCTTGGAAAACAGGCACAAATCAATAACCATAATTCAGTATGGTAACCCAATAAACCCTAGATTAAAGAGCACGTGGAGTGCCACAGTGGCAAAGGAAGACAGGTCTGGAGTGTCCTGGGAATTCATATTTGAAATTAGGATTGTAGAACTGGCACGATGGCTCAGCTGGTAACAGAACTCAGCCTGAGTTCTGTCTCTGGAAAACACAACAAGCTTGATGCTGTGGATCACAGCTGTAACCTGGCACTCCCATGATGAGGTGGGAGGTGGAAACAGGAGAATTACCTGGAATCTCCCAGAGCATTCTGATTTGAGCACTAAGAGAAAACAAAAACAAAAACAAAAACAAACAAATAAACAAACAAAAAGACCTTGACTAAAACAAAGTGGCAGGAGAGAACTAACATCTAAACGCTGTCTTTTGACCTCCATAAATGTGACTTGGCAAATGTGAAGACACACACGCCATATAAATACATGCATAAACAGATAAGTGATAGATAGATAGATAGATAGATAGATAGATAGATAGATAGATAGAGGATAGATAGATGATAGATAATAGATGATAGATGTATACAATTTCTATGGTCTGTTAAAAGCATAGAACAATGACAATTTCCTCCAAAGACTGGTTTTAAAACTAAATGAAAATCATAGAAGACTATCCAGAATTCTGACCATATCTGCTCACTAAAATGCTGAAGTTAAAGGCCTACTAAACCCCTAGTCCATCCACTGGAAATCGCTCTCCTCTATGAAAGTTGCTGCAAGGAGGACACGACAACAGCTATAATGGGACAGTGATCAAAGATTTTTAGAACAATTGAAAATAGTATAATTTTAGGATTAGAAATGGCTTACAAAGACATCTAGCTTTAATTTATCATTTTATAGAAAAGGGACAGAGATCTGGAAATAAAAATAAAATTAAACTTGTTCAAATGTAGTGCATTTAATTGATGGTCAAAACAAGAGCCTTCAGGAGATGGCTAGAAAGTTCAGTTAGTAATTCTACTTGAAAATTCTGGAGACAGACTGCTTACCACATACTTGACTGGGCTACATTGAGATATTTAAACTTCCTGTCATTCAGTTTTCTCCTCTGTGGAATGAAAACAAGGCTATATTACCTAGTATATGGAAATTAGAAAATCTGAGTAGAACAATTAAGATTGAAATGATATGGTGCAAATGAATTGGTGTCTTCTAAACATTATTGTTGGAACTTGGAACTTCGGAACTTGGGTGTGTCCTATTTTCTACCTTAAAGGTTTTTTTTTTTTTTTTTTTTTTTTGCAATGGGAATAAAAAGCAAATGAGTTTTTTTCCACTTTCCTTTCTCTGATGCAGAAAACAATCACTGTTTTAGATTTGTGTGCTCATGTGTCATTCTTGTTCCCTGACATCCATCCTTTTCAGGGCCAAGGAGATCAAGATCAAGTTGGGAATTCTCCTCCAGAAGCCAGACTCTGCTGTTGACCTTGTCATTCCATATAATGAGAAGCCGGAGAAGCCAGCCAAGACCCACAAGTGAGTCATGAATATGGATTCCTCACATTTCCCTTGAGATGATTGTTGTTTTTCAAGTAGATAACACCGACATCCATCTGTAGGACTACCCTTTCAATTACTCACTGAAGATCATTTGAGTCCTCAGAGAATCAGTTCATAAATAGTATATTTTTATTAACACTTGTGTGTTTGGATCATAACATGAAATACTTACAGAATAGAACCTTGCCTCATCTTTGGGAAGGTGAACTGTATTTTATAAAATGGTACCAGTCACTCAGTTATTGACTGTAAGGTCAAAACATCTTGTAATTTATTGGCTTGGGTCAAGTAACCCTGATCCAATTAATTATGAGTCCCGCACACTCACTAGGAAGTAATAGCCAAGGCCTTTTCCTTGAGAGGGAAATGTGAGCAACGTCATGCTGATGAAAAGGCAGACAATTCAGGACTCAGTGGTTTCTTCTTGAAAATACAAGGTCTAACAGAAGAACTGCAACTTCAGCGAGGGGTGAACACTTGCCTAGCCATTCCCACTTAATGCACACCAAGCATTCTTTTCCCAACTCAAAAAAAAAAAAAAAAAGTTCCTGACAGGGATTTTACAGTCCTCTGTCCCTCAGCTCCAGCTGTGTACACCATCCCCACTCCCACCCTTCCACCATTGTAGGCATGGCAGAAAGGTATGATTCCAAAGGCTCAAAAGTCCACCTACTTTGACTCAGTAGCACAGTCCATCCATCATCACCACTGTCCATCATCTTTCATTAGCTCCCTAGACCCTTGCTGTCTAGATAGATGCACTTAGTCTTCCCTTTATAGCAGAGGTACCCATGGAAATGATGAAGGGAAGCCGGAAAGCCAAAAGGATGCCAACTCCTTCATTCTGTTACCTAAAAGCTTCAAGATCACAGATGTGTGGGAAAAGTACAGACATCCTTTTAACCTCTACTTCTCTTTTTTAATTTAATATTTGTATAAATTGGCCAACTCATCCTTTGTCCAAATGACCTTCAATTTAATATAGTTGATTGGCTGGGAGATACAGAACTGGGCTATTCTGTTTTAAAGTCATTTTCCATCATCCTAAGTGGATATTTCCATTTTCCTCCTTTTATTACTTCAAAGTGTTCACAAACCGGAAGTGAGGCATAATTGAATTTTCTACATTTAAAAAGGAGAAGCTAATTCAAAGTGAAGCAGCAGGCTGCCTAGACTAGTAGGCAGCAAGAACCGCATTGCATAGCCAGCAGGTCAAAAGGTCTATTTTGAAGCAACCAATGTGGTAATTATTGATCTGTTGGGATTAACATTTCAAATGTAGCTCTCTATTTCCTGCTTTCAGTCTCTTCTCTAGAATGCCACACAGATGCTTTAACTACTTGGCTCTTAGGAATTCAAGAGAGAAATGTTTGGAGAAGTTTTGGAACTGATATTTATTGTCTTATTTACTCTACTTGTCTTGCATTACCCCCCTTCTTCTAAAAATATTATTTGTTTTTGAGAAAAAAATAACCCTTCCCATCCCCAGGGAATACTGTATGTGAGTGCTGCTTTCCACCCTGAAAATGAACAAGTGCTCCTTGCAAACATACATGCTATATTTTACCTCTTCACATGGAGTAAATTTCTATGCTTTTAGCCTTCAGTGGGTGACCTTGCTCTTCATGAGCTCAGCCAATCTCATTTCTTCACTTACATATTTCTCTGTATTTTTTAAACCCGTGTTATCTGTGGAAAATAAAATAAATCTCTTGATTGAAGGTATGTATTTTTAGCTTCTCTCATCTTTTTTGGGCAATTGCTTGGAGGAAATACTTTCTATTTTTTAATATATTTTAACTTCTCATCTGATGAAAAAAAAAAAAAAACATGAGCCCCTGGAAAACAACAGAAAATAAGCTGTTCACAGTCTTATGCCAAATCCCAGCTTCTGTTATTACTTTAGTGTTCGAAAATTGGTCCTGGGTCTTCTTCCATTAGGAGAAAACAAATGCTATTAAAAAATCTCTCCCTCATCCTTTTGGCTCATGCACCTTTCTTTCTCTTTGTTTTCATTAGCTGAGGCTTGCAGACTTTCGTCTGCTCCCTAAGTCTTCCATCCTTGATGAAGTTATTGTTCCTGGGTGTCTGACTTGTCTGCAGAGTTGACTTGTTTTGTCATGGCTTCCTCTTTATTAGAACTCTCTTCCTTAACTCATGGCCCTGTGTCCTCCCTCTCCCTTTCCTCCTCTGCCCATCCTCCAAATTCCCAAAAGCTCTGCTGCAGGTCTTCAGAATGAATAATAACCAGAATTTTTAAGCTACATACATGGAGTTTGTAACAACATTATGGCTTGTAGTATGCTAAATTACAAAATTTCAGGGACAGACACCCTTTAAAGTAGGTTTTTATAGTCTAAATGTTCCCTCCTTGACATCAGTTATCAATTTTTAACTGAATGTGTTGTCTTAATGTGTCCACTTTAAAATCCCAGAATGGCCTCCACAAATAACTTAGTCTGAACCCTGGCTTATGATGAAAGTCAGAGCATGTTATCCTGTGTGTTCCTGCAGAGTTAACCTGGTTAACTGCAGAGTGAGCCTTGAAAGGAAATGTGTACAATTTTGTAGATATAAAGAACAAGCATTTCAGAAGTATGTAACTTATTCATGATGCCAAGAGTACCATTGGCCATGGGGTAAGTGCTAAATAAATAGTCATGGACTTGATTCTATGTGTGCTTTATAGGACAGGAAGGAAGAACATAGCAGGCTCTCATAAATGACACCAATGAACTCAAGGTTTGTTTTCTTTGTCAAAAGCAAGGACATGGGAAAACATGATGAAGGATAATGAAGTATATACCAGACACTGAATAGATTACCAACCAAAACAAAACAAAAAGGAAACCAAACCTACAAAATCCAGCCATTGGTGCTGCTGAGTTTAATTTTTCCCCAGGGCTAATATTGGCCAGTATTACCAGCAGGTGTAGCAATGGCTCATGACTCTGTTCAAACAGTGAGTCATCTGTGGCTTTCCACAAGGCTGACTCTGGATAAACTGAGGCTGACTTTGGTTACCTATCAATTTGGTACCTGTTTATTAAAAGATTCCTACACAGTGTATTTCGTTCATGAACCATCAAGTCCATAAACATGGATTGAGCTTTATCCAATGGCCAACAGATGGAGACTATAGGTGCCACATTTTGGTATACACATTCAGGCCCCAGATTGGACATAAATATTTGGTCTTTGCAGCCAACCTCACTTATTACTTCAGACTGATGCTGAACATAGGAAAGACTGGGAAAGTTCTCTAGGAAAGGTACACGACTTTTGCAGGGTTTGTGTGTGCTATTAGCTTATGAACTATCCAGCAAGTGAAAAGCAGTTAAGAATGGAAAAAGCTGTTGTTTCCAAACCGAAGTGGTCACTTTCTGAATCTGGTGGTATTTGCACTGGGCATTACAAAACACATAGTCAATTACTTCTATAAATGTTTATTTTGTTTTTTATCTGAGCTAGCTTCCTCCCTGTCATACCCACACAGGGAGAGGAGATTCTGTGCTCACTCTCTGTGGTCAGCAATGACCTTGATGACCAAGATGCTCATTGGCCATTTAGATCTGCATCTATCTTGTTTCCAAAGAAGTCACACTTAATGAGGGCTGGCAAATTCTGAGAATCAGGACAGGATGAACCTGTTACCTCCTAGACTGGTAATCAGAACACTGGACTACATGGCATGGGGGGAATCTGCCCTGCTCAACTATGCCCTCAAATCACTTTGGACTAATTTTACCCCAAAGCAAGCTGGGCACATGTCCCTTTCAGGAATTTAATCTTGGCCGTGATGTGCTGCTGATATTGACCATTACTTGGCTTTATAATGAGACCATTTGGGGCAGATTGCATCTGGTAACATGTTTAAATCCAGGGCACCTGCTCATGGCATTGTTTCTTCCTGTGTGCCTTTATGCTAACCAAAGAACAAGGTCAGTAAAAGCTATTTCATTTTATGAGAATATTTATAAAATCAGTAGGCTCAGAGTGAACCAGGCCTACCCTTTGCTCTGAGTTAGTTCTATTGTTCTGTTGTGTAATGGGCTCTTGATTCTAAGACCATCTGGACTTGACAGTTGTCTGCTATGTGTAAAGGATTGAACACACTGTTAACATGTGTATACAGAATAATATATGTGTTATTCACATATATAATACATATGAAAATTCTATATGTAATGTAGGTTACAACACATACACAATACATATATCTGAAAAGTGCTTGGTATGAATCAGCATAGAGTAGCCGAAGGGTGTTATTGACCACAACTGTGGTTACCATCGAAATGAATGGAAAAGATATGGGTGCATACTTATAATCCATGTTGATGCCATTTCTCTTCTTTCTGCTCTCCTTTCTGCTCCAGGGGAAAATGTATGGTAGTTTAATTGTTAGAAATACATTTGTGAGGCATTTTTATGCTTTTGGTCTGATATTTATGTGTCCAGCTAGGACAGCAGAACCCATCTAAGTTTATTTTACAAGACTTATTTTACCTGATTGTTTTTCCTCCTTGTCTTTTAAAAATAGAAGACATGCATTTGAAAAACTAACCTAAAATCATGACTTCATTCACACATGCCTTACAAAGAACGGTTAGGGGATGGTCGCAACAACACTGAACCAGAAAGACCTACCCCATCTTGGATTCCTTACAGAGATAAAAATGAGGATGCATATGCCTGGCAAATAAAATGCAGATTGGAAATTGTCTCAGTGACATCAGTTGCTAATGTCAATGATTTAAATGCCCAAAGGTATTATTTCACAAAAACCAGAAATGGGAATACTTCTGAGTTGTCCTGAACAGTTACTAAACAATCTAAGACCTTGGGGAAAAAAACAACTTCATTAACTTCATCTCATTATGAATGTATTGCCAGTCTGCTTTAATTGGATGATAAAGACCAAATGTAATGATTCAAGGGTACAAGCACTATGAACCCAGGAAGACAAAGTCAGCTATTTTCCCTCAGAGAGCAGCAGCTCACCTTGGTACATTCTGGTGGGAGAAGAAAACTGGTGGTTATAACAGAGTGCAGTCATTGTCATGCCTGTAGTTAACTTCCTTCTTACACCGTCAACCTTCTCTGTCCTTATTGATTTAGGCCCTCGCTGGACGAGGCTCTGCAGTGGCGTCATTCCCTGGACAAACTTCTCCACAACAATTGTAAGTTCACCTGGTTCTCACAAAAGGTCAGACTGGGGACAGAACCAAAGCACCTTCCTTCATCATGGCCTGACGTATACAAGACGTTCAGTGAATATTTTTTTTTTTTTTTGAATGAATGAGCAAGTTAATTGAGTTTGTTTCTTGGGACCTATAAATTCCATGAATGTAGGACAGCCATGTAGAACAAAAATATTAGTATGTATTTATTGATTCATCTTACTCCAGTAATTTTGGGGCCAACAGCGTTTTGACATGTGAGCTATTCACTGCTCTTATAAAGAAACAAAAGTTAGCAGACTGTTTTCAGAACTCTTAGGGGGAAAGATAGATATCAAAGTGTTCATTTGCAATTCTTTTTACTCACACTGCACATTTTAATTTTAAGGGGACAAGGGGCAACTAGAATTAAAAAAAAAAAAAAAAAAAAAAAAAAAACCTAAGGAGCTAAGCCAGAAGTTGGTAATGTTAACAACTTAACATTGTTGAGGAGCCAAAGTGTTTACAATTACAGATGATTATCTTAGTATGAACTTGAGGTCTGAAGATATCACAATAATGTTTTCTACTTCTTAGAGAATTTATGCTTGTATCTATGCATTTGCTCATATATGTATAATTTCTTGAAAACAATATATGGAAAAACATCCAGTAGCTATTTTAGCCAATGCTTTCCTTAAAATGATACCTCTCCATTCAAACTAGCACCATCAATAAGAGGGCTAAAGGCATGGGTATGAACGGCCCAACAGATAAGATAGCCTGCCTGGTATTACTGTCTGTCCATTGCTTCTCCATTATATTTCTCTCACTGTCTCTCCTCTCTGGTTCTCTCTGTGACTCTTCTATCTCTATGTCTTTTTTTTTTTTCTGTTCTGTCTCTGTTCTTTATTTCTACAGTCATTCCTAAGGAGGAAATGCAGATGGGCAGGTATTCCTAGACAGTTTTATGCCAGCATCCAGACATTTCAGCAGCATCATCCTAGAGAAGCAGTGCATGGCCTGTTGCCTGCATATCTGCCATTATGTTTCATGGATAACTGTAAATCAAGCTATGGCTGTCCAATATCGATTACAACATATTATTTTTTTAATCTGCTGAAACTAATAATCAGAAATAACTGATATCAGATGTGATTGATATAAAGCAAATAAGAAAGGCAGATATATTGAAAAATGTACTACTTGAAATATAATGATCCCTTTCTCCACGCTCGATGAAAAGAGTAAACTATTTAAAGTTGGGCATGGTAGCTCCTACCTATAATTCAATCACTTGGGAGCCTGAGACAATAAAATTTCTGTGGGACATATGGTGAGTTCTGGATCCATCTGAACTACAGAAAAAGATGCTGCCTAAACAAAACAAGCAAAACCAAATACACACACACACACACACACACGGGGGTAAGGGTAGCAGTTTCGCTATTCATAAGGAACATTTGGAATTATTTGTGTTAATATAGGCCATTGCCTCTCAGAGTTGATAGAATTACCCAAGCATTCATTAAATCAAAATTTTCTTCAGTAGAAATAAACTCTAGATAAGCTGTTGTTCTATCTTTCTCATTAGCAAGGATCTACAAATTCATTTTTAAATTATTTTCTGTATTAGTAATGTGTGCATGAGTGTGTGTGTGTGTGTGTGTGTGTGTGTGTGCACATGCATGTGTGTGTAGTGTGTACGTGAAAGTGAGGGGACACCAGAGGGCACCTTTTAGGAGTTGGTGCTCTCTTTTCACTGAGGTTTCTGGAACACAACTCATCAGGTTGACACAGCCAATGCTTTCACCAGCTGAGCCGTCTCTCACTGGCCCTAACAATGATTTTTAATCATTTGGGGTCTTTGACTTTGTTCTTAAAATACATCACATGCTTATAAGTTTTGCCTTCAGTTCTAAAACAGAAGCCATCTGTTTTCATTTGTCAGGTCTATAGGGCACATAACAAGTATGTTGATATTTAAAAACAAAAATAGATTGCACTTGGGAGCTTATATAATTCCACCCTAGTGCTGGCAGGGACACGGATTCTCCCGCTCCGCCATTCTTAAGAGCAAACAGGGATAAAGCCAGTCTGTGGCAGCACAGTTTTTATTTGGGTCCTCTTTTCCCAAGAGTTGTAAAAGGTCAGAGCATTTCCTCAGACACCCCCGTGGGCTGGACTGTCCCTTGGGACACAAAGCATCTGACTCCAGGCTCATCCTTTAGTTCCCATCTTCACAGCCTGCCTTGGCTTCTTCTTGGCTTTCCAGTTTTCTTCCTTCTATGTCCTGATTCATCATTCTCATTACCTCACTGATGGACAGTCACAATTTTCACTTTTGACAATGATATAATAAAAATGATATGAAAGACATTTTAATGCATTTTCATTTTCATGTATGCCTTGTTCACACACCACACACACACACACACACAAACACACACATATTCTAAGTAATTTTCATGTATGTTCTATTTAGTGATTGCAATAATCTTGAGATTTAAGTTCAGCAACCATTTCTATTTTTCAGAAAAAGAATCCATTATTCAGAGAGCTAGGTATCTTGCCTATACCATACAATACTGTAACAGTAACAAAATTGGGGCATTTACTTTCCTTTACAGATCATGTTCTTTGGTCTTGTGGGTTGGAGAGAGATGGTGATTTCATAGTTCATTGAGACTCACTATTAAATATTAGGGACATATATTTGTGGAGGGAGGTAGGAAAATAGAAGTAAAGATAAGGAAAACTCAGATAATTAACAGTCTCTGGCAAAGATGGCCAAACTAGCAGATAGTACCAAGTAGGGGGAGAAAAGGAAAATTATGTCTTCCTTCCATTGACAAAGTCCTCAAGAGTGAGCAGGTGGCAATGGGAAAAAGATGATGTCACAGATGAGACAACATTTGGGTGACAAATAGTAACTTTTAATTTGGTATAAATAATGATGAAGAAAGCCAGTGTGTACTGAACTTCATGAAAATTATGCTTGGCAGCATATAAAAGCCATGTATGAATTATTTATTCCCTTACCACAGCCTTGTCATCCAGGTTTCATTAATATTTGCATTTAACATAAAATGCGACAGAGATGCCAATAGGCTAAATGATTTGTCTGTGTTATTTCATAGTCAAGTGTGTCAAGATTCACCACTAAGCAATCTTGGGTCTAAAGTCTAAGCTTTGAACTGATAAACCATGCCATGATTTTTATAAATTGCCAATACTATTCCAGTGTCCTTCCCCAATTCATCTCTACTGAACTATTTGTACTAATCTCATTTTCAATATTTTATAACAATCTGACTTAGATTCTAGGATTTGTTCCTTTTGTCCTCCAAGGGGTTTTATATGTGGTCCCCTCCCCTCTATATAAAGCTGCTACTTTGATTTGCCTAATGTCAAATTACTATCACTCTTTAGGGCCAACTCTGAGATTATAATATATAGCTGCCATATGATATATGGGTACCATGCCCACAGAATGCTTATGGACAGTCATCAGATGGATTACATCAGAGTCCTGGATAGTGGGATGCCTGAGTATGCTGAGAGGTAGTTAGAGGCTCTGTGCTGCCTCATACAGGTCCCATAGTTGCTTTCTCAGGGTTTTGTGCTGGAGTTCCATAGTGTGAAGTCCCCAGGTAAAAGAAAAGGGGTAAGAAAGATATGTGTACGTTATAGAACAGAGATATTTGGCCTGGAATCTTTTCAACTGCAACTTTAAAAAGCTATATGTAGAGGGGATGGGAATTCAACAGAAAAAGTCTCTGAGGAAGGGACCAATAGAAAAACCGAGTGTAGAAAGTTGACTAGATGTGACTGTGGAGGAAACTACTAAGAGAATCCAGAGATGCTGAAAAGCTACATGGAAGAAAGAGTAACTTTAAATGGCTGCCAGACTAGCAGGCCATAATGCTGTTTTATGTGTTTTGGTTTAAAGTACATAGATTGACAAAGAGCCTTGCAATATTATTGTGGAATTCACCAGAAAGATGGACCCAGTCAGTATTCAGGAAATAGATCTCTGAGATGGGATGCTGGTGCACAAGTTCATTTCCTGCTGTGAACTGAGTGCTAAGGTCACACAAGATCTCAGGTCTGAAATAACAATTTTTGGAAGGATTGATCTTCTCAAAATTTTACATAGACGTGTAATGGGTGACTCAGAGTGTTTGATGATGTATACAACTGGATCTGTGGGGCTGTGGGGCTGTGGGTTTGCCACAAGCACATTCCACGAAAAGATTTTGTACTCTGCACTCTGAGATCTGGTTGTATGGCTGCTTACATGGCTCCATTTCCTGGTAACAAAAAAATGATGAGAGTTTTCCCATTGCAATAGAGAGCAATCAACACATCTGTTGAGAGAGAGAGAGAGAGAGAGAGAGAGAGAGAGAGAGAGAGAGAGAGAGAGAGAGAGAGAGAGGAAGAGAGAAGTTTAGCCATGACAACAATAAACCTGGGTCTTATTTCTTTAAGTGCAACAACCATTTCTATTTTTCAGGAAAAAAGAATCCATTATTTCAAGAGCTAGATAGCTTGCCTATGGCACACAATACTATAACAGTAACAAAATTGGGGTATTTTTCTTTAAAATTCATGTTCTTTGGTCATGTGGGTTGGAGGGATATACTGATTTCATGACTCATGTTGAATTTCAGTTAGCACTAAATTATGATTAGTAACACAGTAGAAACTACAGTAGAGATAAGAAGAGAAAGTAGATAAGTAGAGATAAGTAGAGAAAACTGTTGAACAGACATGAACTGTTGTTCATGCCCACTCATGTTCCCAGATGTTTCTAGCATTGTTCAGCAATAGTGTCCTAGAAGGGCAGAGGAAGGATCAAATTGCCAAGTGTCTTTCTTGGGGCCTGAAATCAGTACTGAACCTAATACCAGTTCATTTTCAGCCTGGCCATTCTTTGCTCTCCAAATTAAGTGTGGCTGCAGGAAAGACCATGACCAGCATGGGTGGAATAAAAATGTACTGAGAAGATACTCAGTGGTTAAGTACTGTGTCATGTAACTTAAAGGATCAGAGTTGGACCCCCAAGAATCCATGTAATTAACTACCAGGTGGGAGTGATTACCCAGTGGTAATTCCGAGCTCAGAAGGCAGATACAGGGGATCCCTGGAGCAAGCTGCCCAGTGAGACTAACCTTGTCAGCAGGCTCTGGGTATGACTGAGACTTCCTATCTCAAAGAATAAGGAAGAAGGGCAATGGAGATTCTCAGCATCAACCTTGGGCCTCCACATGTATGCACACAGATGTGCACCAGCATTGAAGCACAACACATGTATCAATAGACATATACACATGAACTTGCAAACGCATGTGTATGCGTGCATGCGCGCGCATGCACACACACACACACACACACACACACACACACACACACACACACACACACACCCCACATACACATGAAAGAATGGCTCTGTATCTCTGGCTTTATCATCATATATATTTTGTTCAATTCATACAATAAATAATGACCAACAAATGGAAATTTATAGTCAATAGGAAAGAGGGCACCAAGTGTTCAAGAAAAAGAGAAGTGGGTTGAAATTGGGTCAAAAATGAATTTAGAATGTGAATATGTTACCTAAACAGAAATAATGGAATGTAGATATGTCTTGGTGGAGGCAAGTAAGGGGAACCCTGTACCCTGAAGTTGATGGCAGTCATTTCTGACTTCTGCCTTGGAAGGCAAATGGCACACCAGACCATGCTGCCAAGACTGTGACCTTGACGTAGCCTGTGGACACTAGAATCGTTTCCTCTCCTTTTTTAAAAACCTTCATTTTCCTCCACAATCTCATGATTCACTTCTTATAGATACAGTTGTTAGGATTTTGGTTTAAATAGATTAATGTATAGACACATATGCACATGAACATTCCTTATTTCAAGAAGGAAACAGCATACATTTAGATTTGTTTGTCTTTATTCATCTCTTGTACCTTGTTAAATTCTCTTCATGAGCTCTCTCCACTTACTCTTTAGGAGGTTAGTGCTAGAAGGGTGGGAAGGAACAGGAAAGTGTATAGTCCAGTAATTGTCATATGTACACAAATAGCACCTACAGCTGTTTACAGACTCACAGTTCGGTGTCTATACATTCGGTGTCCTCTAAACATTGACACATAAACACATAAAATTAGTGTGATAACTACCTGGTCCCGTCATTCAGATAGCAATTTGAGTACTCATATTTCACTATCCTTCATTTTGAACGGAACTTAGGCTCCTACTGTGACTCTGTAGCTGCTCTTCAATGGTTTTCCTATTCAATGATTCTCTTCACTTTTTTTCCTACTTTCCTTGGAATCTTCAAACTCTGCTAGGGAACCAAGCTTATTTCATTTACCAAAGTGATATATTGCACTCACAGAAAATTCACCTGTAAGAAGAGGAAGCAAGATAATAGTTACTGGCAGTTGTAAATATTACTCATTTTTAACAAACAAAGGTTTAAATATGTTCTTTGGGGGCTAAGACTATAGTTTTGTGGTACAGTGCTTGTATAGTATGCAAGAGGCTCTTCATTCAGTTTTCACTACTAAAATTAAGTTTTCTTTGGGAATTTGTGTGTCCTGAATGCCATAAGTGTTAATGGGAATCCTCAGCTCCATAAACATTTGTCACCTGAATATACACACTGCATCCACTTGTGTAAAAGACAATGAGGCAAAGCCCTATGTCCAGTGTCCAAGTGGATGATAAGCAGAGCTGTTCTCTGTTGCTTCTGTGTCTATGTGCCAGCCTGCCTTCCTTTGAATGAAGGGATAAAGGCAGATGAGGATGAACTGAAAGTCCATGCATGGGACAGGATGGTGGAACTTTCCATGTCATCTCTAGCATCTTTGTTCTAGACCTCATGTTTTTATCCCCTGCTTCAAGTGCAGGAGAGAATAGGACTCCTAATGGAGAGTTTTTGTTCCAAGAAACAGAATTACACTTCTCTTGAGAAGTGGCTTAAGATAATGGACAAATGTGTGTGAAACTGTAAAACCAGATGGTTTTAAGTCCTAGCCCTACAGTTACTTTCTGGGTATTTTGGATCAGTCACTTGACTTCTGTGACCTCATTTACAAAATAGGACACTTTTAGCTCCAGTTCTTTGGGTACATAGTGAGAATTAAGCGAGTTTCCATTTATAAGATTTTTAAATCAATGGCAGAATGTCCTGGAAGCAAAATTGAGCTATTTAGCTAGATATAGTTTATCAAATCAACAAATGAAATCCCCCTACTGACTTTTTACCACCTAGATGGACTTGCCACCTTCAAAAGCTTCCTGAAGTCTGAATTCAGTGAGGAAAACCTTGAGTTTTGGGTTGCCTGTGAGGATTACAAGAAGATCAAGTCCCCAGTCAAAATGGCGGAGAAGGCAAAGCAAATTTATGAAGAATTCATCCAGACTGAGGCTCCTAAAGAGGTTGGTACTGAGGGGCAGGAGGCTGAATATATCCATTTAAGAGCCATATCAGCACATTCCCAGGTACAACATTTGGAACTAAAGACTACTGTACTTGTAAGTACAATATTGTACCAGTAAGCACATACTGAATACAATGGCAATGTGATAGGGTCAAGCACATTTGACCTAAATGGTATACAGATCACTCTGTAACCAATGGCTGTTGGAGCCTCTCTTTCAGTACCATGCAACCAACCTGAAGAAGTAAGCCAATGTTAGATGAAATGTAGGATCTAGTTTCTTCTCTTTGACATGCATAAATGACTATAACTGTTCTGTAAAGTTATGAGACTTAAATTAAACAAAGAGTAGATGTGAAAAAAAAAACACATGTATATACCAACTAATTGATGCCAGTGAATCCAGTCTCTAGCCTTTGACATCTGTCTTTTATTGGGGCAACGGGACTTCCATTCATGGGTAACTGTGCAAATATACCACTAATCGACTGCAGAAGATCAGATACATTCAGGTTTCAAGAACACTTCATGGAAGTCTGTGCTTATCTTTGCCATCAATAAAACCAAACTGAAAGGCTTATTTAAAAAAATCCAGGATGACCACAGTCAGACCTGTCTATTTGGTCAGGTCCTATGAGCCCACATGGTTCTCTTGAATCCAATGTGGACACTGAATTATCAACAAGGTTTGAAGTAAAGCACATAGATGATTGAGTGAGCCCTGTGTATAGTCAGTGACCTACTATAGATGATTTGTAAGGGAATGATTCCTCTCATCTCTTTTCTTTCACACGTGATAAATCTTATGGAGGCAGTGTGAGATATTTATTCCTTTGGCTGTGTAGTATACTTAGCTGGCCTTTTCAAGAGACAGACATGGGTGTGGAGATACAGCACAATTGGGAAATTGGTTGAGCACTTTATTAGCATGTGGCAGGTACTGGATTCAGTCCCCTGGCACAGGCTAACCATGCAATAGACCAAGCTCTGGTTTATCACTGTTTGTTTTATGATCAAATTGTTGTTCCCTGCTTTGGTGTTTTTTTTTGGGGGGGGGGCAAAGACTGGTTCTAAAGCTATACCAAGGGTCCCTGGCTGCCAATTGTTCTTTATTATCATCAGAAGGCAGGAAATCTAATGGGTAGAAAGTCTGTGGAACCAAGCATTAGTTCACATGCATTCAAATCTATTTGATAAAAACACTTATCAGAGAGATGTTCTTGAGCCACTTAATCTGTATCTATATTCTTAGGCTGTTGAACAATGAAATAACATATGCATAGGTTGGCTACTGTTGGAGGATGCCTGGTAGGTGGATCTGAATCTGAGTCATGTGTTCACTGCAGTATCATCCCACTGCTTCTGAAACAGCAGTGGCCTTTCTTACTTTGCATGACATCCCTTCTACCTTGCATCTCAATGGTGAGAATTCTGCTGCTCTGGAACCCTCATCAACTCCTGATGCCTATGCTGACTCAGTGACCCTGTTTCCTGACCCACAGGTGAACATCGATCATTTCACTAAAGACATCACCATGAAGAACCTGGTGGAACCTTCCCCGAGAAGTTTTGACCTAGCCCAGAAAAGAGTCCATGCCCTGATGGAGAAGGATTCACTGCCCCGCTTTGTGCGCTCTAAGTTTTATAGGGAGTTAATCAAGTAGTAATCAGATCAGGCTTCAAAAAAAGTGCCCTGTAGTTGAGTTACATCCTCTGTAGTAACACAGCATCCCCCAGTACCTGCTCATTTTCCCATAGCAGCTTTGCTCCAAGATACACAAAAGCGAACCCTAGACTATGTTGCTAACTATTTTGCTCATGTTGACTTGGGTGTGGATCTGTTGTCTACTGAGGGCCTTTACTTCCATTTCTTCTTTCTGGCTGCTTTATAATGAAGCTCTGTCTACCAAGTTTCTTCCTGCTTGAGTCACAGAAAAAAAATACTCTTTAACATAATGTTGTCTGTGAAAAAGATAGGTGATAGATTGTTCAAGCAAGGGTTCCCTTTCAAGGGGATTTGACTGGTCTTGTTTATTGTTTTAATTCTCATCCTCTAATGATTTCTGAATTCAGTTAGTAAAAAGCAGGAAGCTGTTCACAAGGCTGCCACCACTTGGTTTTTAAGCAAGTACATTATTCAACACACTGAGCTCTTCCTCCTAGAGTACCTTTGTGTTAGCTAGACATTCTAAAGAAGAGATACAATGGATAGAGTATGCTTTACAAAATCAACCTCACACAAACCTTTACAAATTCAGCTCTCACAACTCTCAAGTCAGCCTTTGACTGTCTCAATTAGAAATGCTAAGTATCCAAAAATCTGATTACGCTGTTTCTTGAATAATGGGAAAAATAGACTTTAAATATTTTATTCGTATTAGGTGAAATATACAAATGTCTGAAAATAACCAAAGAATTAACTAGATATTACAAACTCACCCAGATGGCTCCTGTTTTGGAGACCTCAATCAGCTATGCTTACATACTGTGTGAGTGGCTAGGCTTGACAATGGAGGGTGAGGTGGGCAGGAAGGATGCCTCAAGGGCAATGCCATAAGGCTACAAAAGAATGTAGGAAGGCATGCTTCTGCAGTCAATGGCATCACTATTTATCCATATATCTGCCATATATCTATATAACTTTAAATTTAAAGCAACATACACACACACATATATATATATTCTTCTTACATATAACATAATAGATGGGAGGTAAGTATTCTGGCTCCAAAGGAGAAGGCAACTGTATTAAAATTGGCTTAGAAACTTTTTGGAGGAAAAAACTCTCTGTGTTAGTAGCAGTTTCTATGGTAACAGGAAGAAAATACATTCTTTTAAATCTGAGAAATTAGAAAAAGTGGGATGACCTTTCGAGAAAAAGAATGTGTCTCACTTATTTAGCATTCCTTCCTCCTCCTCCCACTGCTCTCCCGCTTCCCTTGAGCAAATTGCGTGAGAAAGTATGAGACTTAGTGTGTGAGCCTGTAGTGCTTGTGTCTCACTCTTCCGGAGAGCACAGCCGTGGCTGAAAGTGGGTCTGGAATGTAGGAAAGTGTTTGGGACTAAACTGTGGTCAATGGACAGGCAGATTTGCTTCTTTGTTCTTGAAGGAAGCCTACGATTAGCCTCGGAACTGACCCATACCTGGGCTTCTGAGTTTGATATAGTTCTGGACTGAAGGTCAGATTAATATTTAAATCAAGTCAGCAAAAAAGCCCATCAGGTCAAAAGTAACTGAGGAGGCTGTGCCTCATGTGTGTCTGTCAGAATGGGGTTGTTCATGTAAACAGACAGACACAGAACACACACACACACACACACACACACACACACACACACTTTCTCTTATATAGAGGATACCTTTTGAAAGGCAGACTCAAATGTATGGAAATGTTTTATTCTCTATTCTCATACTTTAAGCACCACCACACTTTACTGTATAAATTGAACTTCAAGCAAGTTTTCATTTCAAATGCAGAGGGTGACCTTAATGAAAAATAGTTTTTCTTTAATCTCATCTATGGACTTTACTTGTCTGATGCGTTCTCTGTCTATAATTCATTTCAACAAGAATTAGATTATTTCCTGAACACAGTAGGTATCCATTAACAAATAATTTAATGAAATAATAAGCCCTCCTTTCTAGGGTTTTGTTGAACTACAGTCATATACAAGTAGAGGTTTAAGAATTGTTTAATGGCTAGTTAATTTGGAGGAATGACTTTCACTCCTGAAACTGTATCCTCTACCAGGCATTTCCTTCACTACCTAGGAATTTAGCAGATTTGGAAGATAATGGGATACAAGGAGAAGGGGAATAAATCAGAAAGAGGAAATAGCAAAGAATTAAGTGCCAGTCCTGTGAAATTAGCCCTCTGACTAGGAAACAGAGAGGAACAGCCCAGTGTGAAAGACGACCAAACTATCGTCTTACTGTCATCCGGGGGGGGGGGGGTTGCAGAGAAGCATTTTGAGGCTCACAATGAAGTAAGGCAAGGAAGTTCATCTTAAAATCCTACAGGAAATTGACTAGAGAAAGAGCAACTATGGAGGGCTTCCTTTCCATTAAACATGTGGGTGCCAGAAAGCAGGGAGTGGAGAGGTCAGTTTGGAGCAGCCAAGCATCCAAACCTCAGAGCTAGGGAACTCTAGGCAGGTTTGGGATATAGAGTCTTGGTGTAAAGACTCTCAAGCATTGAGTCTCTCTCTATTCTACATGCATTCTAGCATCCATTTAACATCCTTTTAGTACAAAGCCCTATGGTGAACGATTTAAAAGCCACTTCTGCTGTTAAACATACTTTCTCTAAGTAAGTCCAGTTTGGTTACTAAAGAGAGCAATTGGTAACCAAATAAAAACTCTCTGTAGCCCCAGTAAACCATTCTGGGACTGAAAAGGTTGACTTCCCCCACTGGAGATAACCAAGACACTAAGTGGGAGCTTATAGGGGGAATGAACGGTGGCTACAACACAGAGTGAGCATCTTTGGAGTTTTATCCTTAATTAATTGTCTACTAATAATCATATACATCAAGTAGAGAAGCTATGTAGCCAAGTACTCATACCCAGTTTAACATGCTTCTTACAAATTAACCCTTCCCTCGTTTGACATGTCTTTCTCCTCCTCCCTCACTTCCCCTCCTCTTTTCCCTCTCTGAAACGTTGTGTCTCACTGTACTTTGGTAATAATGACTATGTTAAGATCACTGAAGTTCTGTCTAGGAAGAGGTACAAGCAAACGCATAGACAAAAATAAAGAGAAATGCTGATAAACACACCACAGGAGGCAAGTGATCTGAATAATGTTTGACAAATGTTCTGTCATGAAGTCATGAGGACATGAGGGCATTTTTTTTTTAATCCTACAATTTGGGAACTTGGGGAGTGTTTTCTTTTTTTGAGGGTAAAGAATGGAATAGAGGTTTTATTAAGTCCTGTGTCAGCAATTTTCTCATAAGTTTTAAATTCTGGACCAATTATGTTTTCTGATAACTGTATCCAATAAATTGTATAGTATGTAACTCACTCTTACTGATAATAAAATAAATATTAATCTATAACAGAAATCACATAATATATATATATATATATATATATATATATATATATATATGGAATGATTTCCTACATTCTCTTGACTTCCAAACATTCTTCAGGAAGCATGTATTTTTTCCCCTAGGAAAGGATAATTTCTTCTCCATACTACTTATAACAGGTGAAGCCTTGATCCATGGAAGAGATCCCCACCAACAAGGGTCAGTCCCAAAAGAGGCTGCTAAATGGAACTCAGAAAGCAAAAAGTAGAAAGTATCAAATCTTCTAGTGACTACTTCTTCTTAAGGAGCAGTAGCAATCACTTGTTGACCCAGCCGCTTTGAGCATGCGGTAGTAGTTTGGATCCTGTAGTAGTTAGTGCAAATAGTAGTTCTTTTCTTTCCACATGTTTGTGAAAAGGCATAAATCCCAGAGCCGCTGAGAACACTTCAAATCCCATGATTTTGAATTTGATACTAAGATAATTTAAATGAGCAGTTAAGGACACACCTGGTGGAATTGGGACTGGATAGAAGGGCAGAGCTTGTGTGACAAAGGAAAAGGGAAATTGGAGGGAATAAATAAGATCAGAAGCAAAGATGAGAATTTGGGAAAGAGAAAGAGAGACATAGACCTGGAAAGCAATTGAAGTGAGTTGTCATAAGGTCTAACTATATTTAATGCAGATGTAATGTCCCAAATTAATTTCCATTTCCATCTATTACTTTCATGATTCTAGTCATCTTGAATGAATTCCCAACAAGAATATTATTAATAAAAATCACAGACACTTTAGATGAAATTATCAATGTCACTGTGGAGGCAGGAGCAGATCAGTTTAGAAATCTGATCAGCTATACCTGGCATTGGTGGCCCATGCCTTTAAGCTCAGCACTTGGGAGGCAGAGGCAGGTAGATCTCTGTGAGTTCGAGACCAGCCTGCCAGGACAGGCTCAAAAACAATTCAGAGAAACCCTGTATCAAAAAATCAAAAACAAACAACAATAACAACAAAAAACAACAACAAAAAGAAATCTGATCAGCTCTCATACTCTGGATTGGTCACCATTACCAGGATCAGAGTAAGTACATAAACTCTTTGGAGACCTTGGTGTTTTAGCTTTAACTTGAGCAAAACAGGACAAATGAACCCAGATCCAAGTGAAACCCAATCCTACTGTGTGTCAGGTAACCAAGTCAGCAAGGCAAACTCTCTGAGCTAGAAAATCTCATATATATATATATATATATATATATATATATATATATATATATATACATTTTCTGAATTATTGGTTTATGAGTTACTTTCCTATTACTGTGATAGGACACCATTAGTAGAAACAGCTTAAGGAAGGGAGGGTTTATTTAGGCTTATGGTGTCAGAAAGATGAGAGTTCATGATGACCAAGCAGAGGCATGGTGGCTGGAACAGGAACCTGAAAGCTTACATCTTGAACCTCAAGCTCAAAGCAGAGAGAACAAACTACAAGCAGGGCAGTGCTGTAACCTCCCAAAGTCCTCCCCAGGGACATACTTCCTCCAGTAAAAGAGCTCCTAACACTTGATACACAGCATGGCCAACTGGGGCCCATTTCTCATTCAGACCACCACAATCAGCGTTGTTCAAACCGCGGTTTTCCCCATGGCTTCTCTTATAATGGTCTCTGAGTTTTTGTTAGAATGAGTCTCATCAGGTCAGTTCTTGGTCTTTTCAAATAATCCACTCTTGGTCAAATCCTACCCTCTTAATGATTTGACTTCCCAAAATAAGAAAAGACATGGATGATAATTTTATTCAAAGACAAGCTTATGAGTCCTTGCTTTGTGTTTGGCAGACAAGTTTCCTAGCCAAATAGTAAGGTCTCTGACATTGAGACCACATTTCCAAGTTGTCTTCACCATGGGGTATCAAGCGGACAGGCATGACTACAACCACACTTGGAGAAAAGGTTCCTTGTACAACTGGAAGGACAGTGACATATGAGAAACAGACATCTGTCTTGAATTATGCTGCTAAATACCCAAAGCTGATTTGCTTCCAAGCAGAATTCTTGGAAAACATAGAAGACACTTAAACAGGTATTAGAGCACAAACAGAAGCTTAAATGAATAGGAGTGAGTAGAGATTGATGCAACTTTGTTTTCTTTGACTGAGCATTTATTTGGACTAAAACCCAACCTACTCAGGTTTCTCTAGCAACTAACTGACAATGAGCAGATGGAAGTGATAAAGATTTGTAAAAATCCAAGTTCAGGACATCTTGTCGCTTTCAGGATGGAGTCACTCTCATCTTAGCAAAGGTTCCCTTCAGCTGAGAGACTGGAAGTTTGGGGCATACAGACTTGGAATCTGGTATGGACTCTCCTGCACAGTTTAATTCCCCCAGTAACCACAGGGGCCACAGACAAGGATACACCCTTACCATCCTGAGGGTTCCTCCATCCTGTCTCCAGTTCATCAATGAGGAACTTGGGTTCTGTAGAGGTCTAGTGATTTGTCTATAATCATGGATAATGTCAGTATTCTTCTAGATAATCCAATTGCAAATCAGATTATATATAATAAATATATATATATATATATGTATATGTTTTCAAAGTTGACATCACAGAAAATGCTAAAGAAATCCGGTTCAGAGAAATGCTGCTAAGACAGTTTCCCCAACTCTACAGCCACTAGCATTAGCAAGATAGTCTTCTGAATATAGACCATCCTGTTGCAAAGTTGTCAACTATTTTACTTTAATATAAATGGCTCTAATTGGATTGTGTGCATTGCTTATTACTTAAAATCTTCCCATGCCAGGGAGATGGCTCAGCAGGCAAACAGCACAAGCCTGATGAACTGAGCTCAATCCCTGACCCCCAAAATCCTCCCAGAAGCACTGCCACCTCTCAAAGACAGATAGGAAAACACATAGCTGTAAGTTCAGCACTCTTAAGGAGAGATGGGGAATGGAGGCAGGAGAATGCACCAGAAACTTGCAGGCCAGCTGACCCAGGTACACAACACAGCAGAAACAAAGAGACCTTACCTCAGCAAGATGGAAGGAAAGAACCAACTCCTAAAAGGCTGATCTCTGACCTTGACACACATGCTATGGCAAAGGCAATTCCCCTGCCCCCAACACACAAATTAGTAAATATTTTAAAACATCTTCCTCAAGACAGCCATACAATTAGGGTACTCTAAGGGGAGCTTTGCTTTGATTGAAGGATTAAAAAGTTCTTACAAATGTTGTATTTTGACCATTGGTAATCTATACATGTTGTACATGGCCTCATTATCTGACAGTACCAGGTGACAAATATAAAGCTGGGGGCAGAGAAGCAAACTTTCAGACTATTACTCTAGTCACTACTTGGAGATGAAGAACTGAATCCAGTCTCATGCTGTTTCCCATGTGCATCTCTCAAGCTGCCATTTACAACTCACTGTCCATCACTCAAAGTTCTCTTTTATGTACAAGTTCTCATAGGAAGAGTGACACATAATCCAGGAGCATTTTGAGACCCGGTAGAAAACAACTGAGAGTATGGGATCAGATTGTTCTGAACTTTGGATGGCTTCCCATGGCCTGTAGCTTCCCTTAGACAACAGACCCCAAAGACAGAAGATCTTGCAGAATGGAGCATGCAGACCCATACAGGCAGCTTCATTGCTCATTGACTGAGTAACACCTCACATACCCACTCATTTAAAACTCACTCAAGGGCTGGGGTGTATTCATGGAATTCGCAAAGCTCTGGACTCAAACCTCAGCACAACGTATACCAGGTTTGGTAGTACATGTCTGGAATCCCAGAACCCAGGGGTAGAGGCAGGTAGATTAGAAGTTCAAGATCATCCTCAGATAAGTAGCAAATCTAAGTCCAGCTCCATCCTGGACTATGTGAGACCCTGTCTCAAAAAGAGAAAACTAAAAACACTGACATTGTTGTTAAACGCAACATATAAATTTACTTCAGAAATTCCTAAGTATTTGACTGCTTGCCATTTGGGATAATTTAAATCAATATTCAGTGGTTTTACAGATAGTCTCCCAAGGATTCCCTCAGAAGTCACTTGTACATTGAACAGGTTGTCCTAATTAAAAATTGACCCCTGTCACTCCAGTGAATAGCATCCTAAATCAGCTGTCACACATGGTTCTCTAAGCTGGCATGTCAACATGCATCTTAAAGCTCTCAAAGCATCCCCCATGCCAGTTTCTCTCTTGTCCAAGAGCTTTCATTATGTTCCATTGAGTTAACCCAATAAACACACAGCCATTTTTGGAGAATTAAGCAAACCAACGTCATCTTCTGAAGAGACACTGTCTTAACTCCCTCCAGACCATCTAGGTAGAATGGATAATATCCTTCCAGAATGGTCAGGACATCCTCTTGGAAGAATGTTAATAAAACAAAAGTGATAATTCATGAAAAAGGCATGCAGAAAAATGTACAGATACCATCTTCTCCTAAATTCCTAGGAAGACAGACAAATGAAGAAAATTAAAATTAATATGGCTTCTAGCTCTACCCTCAGGGAACAATGGTCCTCTCACATGCTGATATTCATGGTGATTAATACCAACTCAGAGAGGAGCAGCAAAACTGCTATCTACCAAAGCAGATGGGAGACTGTGGGACCATCAATAACCACAGAATCCTCTGGGCCCAGTCCCTACTTTGTTTCCTTCAAGGTGTCTGCACTACACTCCCTGGGCTCTGACACTGGCATCTTTTTTAAATAAGTAGGTCAGGCATCTATCACGTTCTTTGTTTCCATGCATCTCTAGCCAATTTTCTAAGCAGGAACTGGAAAGGGAGAAAAGTAAATGGATTGTCTAGATTCTTTTTTCTGGCAGGTAACCATTGCATGACTTTTCATTCTGATACAAGTTCTGTATCGCAGTGGGGGGTAAACTTGGAGAGCAGGCTAATCTTACTCATTTGAAGCCCTGCTTGCTTCATCCAAAAAGGCTTAATGGCATTGGGGATTTGTTTCTTCCCAGTGTACTCTCTTACAATGACTAACTGTAAGTAAAGTAAAATAGCCTATATTTTTAGCTTGTATGAGAGGGTCCTTTATTTTATTAATCAGCACTCAATAAAGTGTTGGTATATGAGGATCAAGGTAGTTGGGATCCAAATGAAATCATTTATTTACATCCTAACCCCTCAAACCAAGTGACAGACTAAAATGAGATCTCAAAGATCAGAAGGCAGAGACTGATTTTTAAAAAGTCTGTGGTTCTTTGAACTGTAAGTGCAGGTATCAGAAGACGACTTTAGGGCTGGGGGAATGGATTTCTAGTCACACTGTCATCTCCCTCTGGTTGACTCAGTCTACTGTGGCTTAGTCTCACACGATTTGAGTTGTAGGCTATACTCTTCCTCTCCAAGACCTTAGACAGCACAAATAATTTCTGAGATGAATCATTTCACTCTTCTGCCAAAAGGATATTCTGCAGCACAGAGAGATGATCTAGAGTAAATGAAATTGGTGAAATATACAAGAGGGTTGTAATCTGTGCAATAAAGCTGCCTTCTGAGCTCCCTAAGTAGACCAGTTTGATTCTTTCGCTGTCTATTGTAATTTCCTTTCACAGTGATAAAACACTGTGACCATAAGCAACTAAGGGAAAGAAAGAGGTTGTTTGGTTTATACTTCCAGGTCACGGTCCATTTTTTTTTTTTTTAATTTTGAGGGAAATCAGGGCAGGAGCTCAAGCAGTTTTTGAAGCATAAACCACAGAGCAACATTGCTTGTGAGTTCACCCATAGGATCAAGTTTAGATAGCTTTCTTCTATAGCCAAGAACCACCTATATAGGAAATGGTACTTCCTACAATTTGCTGAGCTATCCTATATCAATTAAAAATCAAGACAACCTCCCACAGACATGCCTGTGTGTCAACCTGATCTAGGCTGTTCTATAGGTGACTCTAGGCTGTGTCAAGTTGATGGTTAAAGCTAACTAAGGCACCATCTATCTGGTATGAATCATTAAGGCACAGTCAGAGAAGGATGTACATCATTAGTTATTATCAGGAGAGAGAGCAAATACACATCATTATTTCATCTTACTATTGGTTCTTAACTGAAAGCTACAATAAGCCTGAAACTGTGCTTCATTCATTATGTTCCAAGAATATAATCTCACCAGGGTATATAGAACTGCAAGCAGTTAACTGGTCTACCAGATGTCTCCTGGAGATGCCTTAATTCTTTAGCTACAACTATGTTTTGACTTCATCATAACTATTGATCATTCAGTTTTCCCTGACTTTAGTTTACTTGGTCACCACTGTACCTTGGTGAAGTGAGTGGGTAGTATTCAAAATGCTTACTTTACATATAAGATAGTTTGAAGCTTAGAAATTTTAAGATTTTGCAAAGCCACATTGTTAATACCAACAGAATTAACAGAGGCCAAACATGGAGAGCATAGAGGAATGGAGGATGGGCCCAATGACTAGAGTACTCTTTCTATTTGTCTCAGTCTTCTCTCTCTCTGTCTCTCTGTCTCTCTGTCTCTCTGTCTCTCTGTCTCTCTCTCTCTCTCTCTCTCTCTCTCTCTCTCTCTCACACACACACACACACACACACACACAAGAAATGTTTGTGTGTCTTCAATAAGCAAAGGGGTCAAGACCAGGCTACAGAAACGCACGGAGATGGCTGACCTGAACAAGGGGGAACTCATGCCCCTCCCCCCCCCAGACTGATAGCTGGGAATCCAGGATTGAACCTACTCAGACTCCCCCCCCCCCCCGCAACGTGGGTCTCAGTTAAGAGGCCTGGACAGTCTAAGGGACCTTTGATAGTGGAACCAGGATGTATACCTGGTGCACTAAAAGACTTTGGGAGCACATTCCCCATGGAGGGATACTCCTTTAGCCTAGAGGCAGGAGGGAGGGCCTAGGCCCTATTGACTTGACAGATTTTGATGATCCCTCCTAGAAGGCATCACCCTCCGTGTGGAGTGGGGGCAGGGAATGGGATGGGAGGGTGGTCGGGGGGGGGCATGGGAGGAAGGAAAGGAGGGAGAACTGCGGTTGATATGTAAAATAAGAAAAAATTATATATATATATATATATATATATATATATATATATATAGTCCTTTGACCTTCACATGTATACTTTAGCACATTCACTTCAATCAAATAAATGCAATTTAAAATTTAAACAATAGAAATGCTTCTTGCTGGAGCTGGGGAGATAGCTCAATGGGTGTCAAATGTCCTGGAGCTATAGAACCAAACTCGGGTCCTTTGCAAGGGCAGCAAGTACTCTGAACTCCACACACAAATTGTGTAAATAATCTTACCACATTTTTCTCATAAGGAACTAAGACTCAGAGAAAGTCAGCAGTGACCCTAGACCCACAGCTGGAAAAGAGCAATAAACACAGAGTACTACTCCCTCTCAGTCTCGTTTCATGTTATTTCTCAGCACTTTAACCTTCATTTTACAATGAAGGATGCTTAGGTTTCCTGAGGTATTCAGTGGCACAGAGCTCCGTGTTCAGAATACCTCTCCTGCTTTACCTACCAGAACAATTGCTCTTGGTCAGAACCCCACTCCTCTGTAGAAGATCATCCTCACCAATCCTGATGGAGGATCACCGACAGGACTCCAAGGAACTCATATATTCTGCTAGCATATGGAAGAAAGGGCTATGCTGAGAGCTCCAAGGTTTTACAGAGATTTTCCAAGAGAGCTGCCAGGTCAAATATGCTCTTGTTCTCCTCCTAAGTGCCCTGGTCAAGCTCCATGTTTCTCCCAGCTACATTCTGACTTTACCCAGACACCATGTTTGTATAACTGGAATAATGGTAATGAATCAGCAGCTGTAGGAAAACACATTCCTAAGCTCTGGAAGACAAATGGCTCAATTTTATGGCTTATAAATGATCACTGAAACAAGTCACATGGAGCCAAAAAAAAAAAAAAAAAAAAAAAAAAAACACCAAAAATCCAAAAACAAAAAACAACTTTTAGGGAATGTTAGTCTAGAAGAATAAACATAAAGATCCTAATTTAATTCTAAGTCTTGGAGGAGCAAAGCCCAAGGCTCTGGGTTTTTCTGCATTTTAGAACTTTGCCCTAAACTTAGTTCTTTGCAGGTAACCCATATGTATACATGAACTGGGTTCTGACTGTGTAGCAGTCTCCGTGCTAGCTAGGGATCCAGCCATGAAGAAATTTCAGTCTCTGCTCTCCGTGAACTTGGGGGTTTGTTGAGAAGATCCGTGTACAGATGGAGCGCCAAATGGAAGAGATAAATGACATGCTGAAGCTCACACTGTGGAGATCCTAGAGAAGGGAGCCTGCAGGTGACCTCGTTTGGGTAGTCAACCTGGTCATCAATGCCATTATTCAAAGTGAATCCCGTGACTGCACTACTGCAGACTCCTACCCATACAACACTGAATGTTGTATTCATTAGCCATCAAAATTCTATACTCACACCTTGTTTCACAAAGCAATTCTGGGTGAATACAAAGGATTTCTCTCGTTCAAGCATCTGATTAAAACACCTTTGGACTTGTTCTGAGTTCCTGATATTAAGTTACTACCAAGACAAGTAAGCTTCCCTTAAAAAGAAATTAGCATATCATTTATTAGATTCTGCTGAATTGTTATTTTTGATAATAATAATATAGGCTATGTGGGGGGAGAGGTGAAAATATACTAATAATTGCCAATTTGCTACTTCGACAATTGGCATTGTTTATTATTGTGGAATATGTGTTGTATTATTGTGGAATATGTAAAGATGTGTTGTATTTGTTTGACTATGTAAAGATATGTTGCATTTGTTTTACCTTGTCTGCCTAAGGTACCTATTTGGTCTATTAAAATGCTGTATAGTCAAAAGCAAGTGAGGAGGTATAGGCAGAACTTCCAGGCAGGGAGAGTAAGTAGGAGGAGGAATTTAGGCTTAGGGACAAAGAAAAGGAGGTAACAGGGAGAAGCCAAGGGCCAGACAGATATATAGGAGAAAGCAAGAAAGTTGTTGGACATATAGAATGAAAGAAAGGTTAAAAAAAAAAAAAAAAACCTTGAGGCAAATCCTAGATGTATAGACAGGATAAGTTAAAAGAGCTAGCAGGACAGGACTAAGCTAAGTCTACACATTCATAATTGATAACTAGCCTTTGAGTCTTTATTTTGGAGCTAGTTGGTGACCCAAAGTAATCCCAACTACAGTTTACTAAATTTAGCTCATATTTTTAAAAAGTTATTCTTGAGATTCAAAGCAATCTTACCAAACAATCTAATTCATTATAAGAAAATACCTGGAAAGAACAGAAGTATTTTATTGTTCAGGAGTAAAGCTGTGCCAGTCATTCTCAGAAATTAGCATATCATCCAGCAGATTTTGTTAAGTTGCTGTTTTTAATTACAGTGAGGGAGAACATGAGGAGGGAGTGGTAATTCTTGCTTGTTGGCAGTAAACAGATGCAAAGTGGAGGACAGCAAGAGCAAATGTTCCCTCTGCATGTGCTGAAGACCATGAGGCAGGCCAAAGGCCTTGCGTCTGTGCTTAATGTCATGGGTGTCTTGCAGCACCCAGGGCAAGTCAAAAAAGACAGACATATATATGAAAACAAACTTTTCTCTCTCTACTTTCAAAATTAGAAACAGAACACTTCTGTAGCCTGATGGGATTTTTCTGCATATCCCCATCAGTTATCCAGACTTTGTCCTTTAAATCAACTATGGCATAGCCCATGACAGCAAATCCCATACGTTGAAGGTTCAGTCCCACTCTCATCCCCACATCAGTCACTATTATGAACGGTTATCATCCACAGTACTAGTGAGCTTGCTTTAAGTCAGGTTTCTGTCCACACCTTCCTTGGACTTGGATCATTTGATAGCTTAGCTCAGAGAAGTAAGGATGGCACAATTATTGATGTATGATAGAGGATACTTACAAAGAACCCAGTGATCACCCAGATAAGAGGAAGGGATGCGGTAAGATAAGGGGGGAGGGATACAGTAAGATAAGGGGGAGAGGGGACAGAGAACTGCTGTATCCTAGTCAAGTTCAGCACTTAGCACCTCCCCATGTTAAGTGAATTCACATTTCTGTAATATTTGGAATTTAAGCAGAAATGGTTTAAACTCACTAGTGAAAGACAAAGTGATGTTCAACACATCCATGATTAAGAATGTGACCCAAAGAAGTGCTATGCATGTTGTATCTATTTTGCAAAAGGAAGTTGTTAGTAAAATATAGTCAACTCAACTAGAAAATATACCACTCAATAAAAAACTCCTCATCCATGCTCATGCAAGTAACCCTAATTAAACACATAAAACGACATGGAAGTAAAAGAGGTTCTTGCTGGGAAAAAGAAAGGGGTTCAGTGGGAGTGGAGAAGTAAGACAGGTTAATGAATAGGAGGATCAAAATACATTATATACATGTATGGAATTTTCAAGATATAAATTTAATATTTTAGAACCAAGTGCAAGAAAAAACAATGAATCATGTAATACACAATGGAAATTGGCTACATAGTCTCTGTAAGCATCTAATAGCCATGTCTGATGCAGGAGCTTGACATCCATGGAGAAGATGTTTGGAGAAGAAAGGCAGATGTAAAATAAGAGAGAAAAAACAAGCCAGTACCGAAGCTGCAGGCCAGGGGCTAGACTGCAACTGCTGTTAATTCTTGTGGTCTCTTTCTGTGATGGCAGAGTTGGAAGAGAGAGAGGAGGGTGGGGCAACCACAGGTCCAGATACCACCTCAAGCCAAAGGGATGAAATCAGCAGACAAATGATGTGTGGGCGTAAGATATGACTGGTGCTTGATGTTCCTCTCTTATCTCTCAAGAGTATCTTGTGTTCCTCTCTAACTGGTGACCTATCAGGAGAGGAATTTGGAGAAGTGAAGTTCACCTTGGTCAAGCTGACACATTACTTTGGTACATTGCCACTCCATGAAAGACTTCTGAGTGGCTTTCAAAAATACTTCTACGTCATCAGCGGGATATGCAGGGATAAATTGCCCCTGATTCTCACCAAGGATCATTGTGACTTTCACATTCCTGTCATTTCAATACATGTGCTGTGGTTTGGGTTGTGATTTAGCAGCTTGCAGACAACGATGAACTCATTGTGTGTGTGTGTGTGTGTGTGTGTGTGTGTGTGTGTGTGTGTACATTTATGCAGGTGTGCCATGGTACCTGTGTACTGGTGATGTAATGACAACTTTGGGGAGTCTGCTCTCTCCTTACATGTGGGCCCCAGGGATTGAGCTCAAGTCATCCAGCTGGGGCAGAAGAGCCCTTAACTCCTGAACCATATCACCTGCCTAGATGAGCACTTTTAAAAGATATACTTATTAGCTATTTGGATATTTTCCTTGGTTCCATGCTTATTCATATTGTAGACAATTTTAACGCATGTTTTTGTTACTGTGATTTGCTTTACTGCCATTCAAATGATGCTTTGGCAGTCATGCTGATACTTGTTGCATTGACTTATTAATTTTTACTGGTCCTTATTATATTACTATAAAACACTTTCATTTACTTAGCTAAGAATACTCCATGGGTATATGAAGGAATACTCAAAGATGTTCAATTTCAATATTCATGAGGAATTTAACCCTAAAATGCAGTCAAACACCATGAGATAGACGCAGGAGAACTTTTTTGTAAATGCACTCTTTGTTTTATTTCCTGTTAGTTGTTTGAGGCAAGACCTCACTAGATAGCCTGAGCTCACTAGTACTCACTCTGTAGTCAAGGTTAGCCTCAAACTCACACTACTGACTTTGCTTCCTCCCAAGTGCTAGGATTATAGACATGCACCACCGTGACCTTTGTCACTTATAAAATAAAGAAAGTACTTTAAAATTTTAGCTTGTTCAAAGATTTCATGATGAATGAGGGATGATTTTTTTTCTTCAAATATATCTCTCATCTCTGGACATTCACATTCTTTCTCATTAATTCTATAATGCTGAGTTTATAGTGTTAAATCACTTCAAATTTTAGAACAGATGTAACTGGGATATGATGCTCATCTTTTTTTTGTGAAATTTATTTTGTAAGCATTTTCTTGGAATTTTTACTTCTGTCCACATATGTGATATTTGCCTTTAATTTTTCACTGTTGGTGTCACAATTATAACTGCAAATTATGCTTAGAAACACTCTCAATTTTTATGTATTTGAGAACAAATTGTGTGATATGTGTTGTCTCTTCATTTAACACTGGGTAGGATTCATCTTGGAAACCGCTCAAGAATAATTCAGTTTGGTTAGTGGCTTTGAGATTCTTTAAGATCTTAGTTTATCATAATCAGCTTTTTGTGTGCATGTTTTATATTAAGAACAACATATGCTCCAGAACATGATTACTTAAAATGTTTCTCATCACATTTTAGTAACTAGTGTTTGTGTTTTTTTATAATAAACACACACACACACACACACACACACACACACACACCTTTTTCCTAAACTCACTGTGTTGTGATCTCTGCTGGCCATCAATCAATCCATGAATTGGATTTCTTTTTATTAGCTTTTAAAAGAAGCCAATTTCTTGGCTTTACTGATTATCTCTATGACTTAATGTCTTCCATTTGTTTCTACACCAGCCTAATGACTATATCCTCATTATGGTCTATCTGACTCTGTTTTATAACATCCAAATTTGGATATTTATCTCATTATTTTTAGCTTTTCTCATTTTTTTGCTGTAGCTTTTTTAAAATAATACACAAGCAAAGTACTGCTTTAATGACATTATGCAACTTTTGACAACAGTGATTTTATTGCTATTTAATTCTAAATAAATTTTGCTTTCCATTACATATGTTCTTTGCTAGTTGTACTGGCAATGCATGTTCCAGTTTCCACATGTATTTTGTCTCTTCAGTTTTGCTCTTTATTTCTGCCTACTCTTATTTTATCTATATTGTTTAATTATGTATTACCTTTACAAAATTTAGCCATGGCAATTTGTTGAAGTTAATTTTTATACTCTAGCACAGTGGTTTTCAACCTTCCAAATGCTTCGGCCATTTAGTAGACTTCATCATGTTGTTGGTGACACCCCAACCATACAATTATTTTTGTTGCTTCTTAATAACTATAATTTTGGTGTTATGACTCACAATGTAAATATTCTGACATGCAGGATATGTGAGCCCTGTGAAAAGATACTGTAACTCCCCAAATGGGTTGCAACCCACAGGCTGAGAAGCACTGCTCTAGCATATGGCAATTCTTGTAGATTTTATAAGATAGCTTAAAAAGAAAAGTTATTCTCCAGCATGGATTTAGTTTTGATGTCATAGATTGCCAAGTGTAGGTACTGTGCAACAAAATCACATAAAAATCTTCCTCAGATCATTGTATGATCAACTGATTACCAAGAGAAGGAAGGGACAGTCACCACAGAGGAACGTATATAAACGACTCATTGAGAACAACTACATAATTTGGGCAAAATGAAAAGTAGTGCATGAAATAATCAAACAATGCCACAGAGTTAGGGACAGGAAAGAAGGCACTGAAGTGGAGGGACTGTAGACCCTCACATGCCCCCATTGCACTTTCCCCTCAGAGAATGTGTGGAGTCCTCATATAATACACATTCTGAAAAGGCAGTGATGTAGCTTAGAGTTTCTTCCTTGCCTGATCACTAAACTAAGAAAAGACATTGGAGACAGAACTTGAGAAGCCAGTAGCACTGAAAGGGAAGTTGCAGAGAAATGAACCCAAAATTCCAAATATAATTTCTCAGAGTTTATTGATAGGTTCCCGGAATGGTGGCTAAGAAACCTAGAACAATGTACCTTGAATGTGACAAGGTTGGAGAACTTATAAAGGAAAATTATATCATAATTAACTGTCTTCTAAATTAAGACAATGATATAATTTTCCAATGGTTTTCACATACTTTTATGGCTTCCTCTGCTATTAAAACTGACTCATTTGGCGTGTGTCTTCACATAAGGTCCATGCTAGACTTTATTTTTTACCATATGGCTCTCCATTTCTCTCCAAACTATTTACTTAATGATCAGCTTTATCTTACTGATTTGAGATGTTGTCTTTTGCTAAAAGGCAAAATCGGTGTCTTAAAATAAATATAACTCAAATCAAGCAGACATTTTGTTCTCAAGCTCAGTGTTCCTCAGGCCCTTCCCTGTCTAGTATTTCCCATTGCACTGTCTATGCTTGAATGAACTTGGCCAGACCTGAGAGCCATCCTTACTTCTTTTTTCTATGCACATGTTACTCCTTCCTTTTACAAATATCATTGTGTCCCTTTCAAAAATACACTTGACATGTCCATCTTTTAACCCCTCCACTCCTACTTCTGTCCAAGCCTTCAAAGTGTTCCTTTGAGAGAAAGAAAGGTCTAGATTTGGATGGGCGGGGTGAAAGGGAGAATTTTGGAGATGTTTGGGCAGGGGAAACCATTATCAGAATATATATTGTATGAAAAAAAACTCTATTTTCAACAGAAAACATTAAAATTTTCTTTTTCCTATTCCCATGAGCTCCTGAAACAGCCTCTTCTCCAATCTCTGTACACCATTTCTTTCATACAGCCTTCACCCTGCAACCTGAGAGACCTAACACACACACACACACACACACACACACACACACACACACACACACCACATACATACTCATATACATACATACCCACATATCCCCCCACAGACATATGCATACATACACAGCCCACATATATACACATACATATGCACACACACACATATTCCCCGCAAACACACACACACACACATACATACATACACATAGTACATACATTCACACATGCCATACACACCACACCACACACACACACACACACACACACACACACACACACACACTTTATCTAAAATAAAATTTTAGTTTAAAAAAAGACATAAACTAGCTTAGAGATTCCTGCTGCTTTCTCACCACGTTTAGAATTAAATTCAGAACATCAGTTGACCTGCATGATGATGAAAACTTGGCCCTGTACTTTCATTCCTCCCATGCTGTCTCTCTGGTAAGTAACCCACACAGTCTATTCACTGAGCTTCTGTACCTGCTATTCTCTTACTTACTTTAATTTTCCTGCTAGATGTTCACGTGGTTCACATTCTCCTGTCTGTTTTTTTTTTTGTTAAACTTCTTCTTTTTTCAGCTACTGTTGCTCATCTCACATTTTAGCATCTGACATCCAAAGACATTTTAAAGTATGATATTGGACATTCTGTTGCATCTCCTAGTAAAACCATCTAATTAAACATAAAATCCATTGCTTAACTTACTCATAATAAAACCTTGCTTTCTTCCAGTAATGGTGAGACCTCCTTAGTTGCATGGCCTTCTAAACAATCTCCTTCCTGAATATCTTTAATTTTCCTGAGCTCATTAGACTCTTGCATGGATTACTCCTTCATTTAAATAATGGTAAGATTAGAAAATAATCGTTTGATTTGAAGTTTTGATATCATTGACTATGACTCTGGTTTATTATTATCAAAACACTGAAATACAATTTTCTGGAATATGGAAACTTAAACTCATTTGGGTTAATAACATGAGCTCAGTAGAAGTCTAGATAGTTACACTGTTTGATACAGATGCAAGCAGTACTCAAAAGCAACAGCTGAGTGAGGAAAACTGGGCCACAACAGTCCCTCAAACACAAAGTCTAGCAGGCTCTTGAGAAAATTAAGAATGTCCTTGTGTTTTGGCTCTGTGCTCACCACCAAACCTAAGCCCTGACCTGATACCATCTCCTTGGGAAGGAACTGTGACCATTAGGAATCCTTGACAAGGTTGAGTTTAGAGGTGAAACTGTCCAAGTATGAGCCAATACTAACAAGGAAAATGAAGTAAATTTTATGCTCAAGAAATACAGAACTAAGTATTTTGGCATGAGAGTAGCCTTTATTGCCCTTTTCCTATGTTGTTACTGTTTTCAATGCATTCGTGAGTCATATATATATATATATATATGTATATATATATATATATATATAATTAACAAAAACACAGAGAATTAAAATTTGGATGACAGAGAAATAATGGACAAAAGGAAAGTAGATGAGAAGAAAGTGTTTCTTGGGTAGTTTTCCAGAGGGGCTAAAGTAGTTTTAAGAATGGGGTTATTAAATATGGGATTTTAAGTTTTAAATATTCTTAAACTAACAACCCCACTGCCTCCCAATGACTTCAGTAAAATCTTATGTACATTGCTTTTGCATATTCTCTTTCCCTTCCTCTCCCCTGCCTCCCTCCCTCTTTTCCTCCCTCCCCATCTCTCTCCTTCTCTTTCCTTTCCCTACCCACACTGTGGTGTGTGTGTGTGTGTGTGTGTGTGTGTGTGTGTGTGTGTGTTTGTGTGTCATTTTAGAACAAGTGGTCAATTCTGGCTGCTTTGAGGAAGGAGAATAGGAGCTGGAAGGGCATATAAGCTGTCTGGAGCTACAAAGCCAGAACTATGAGTGGTAACAAAGAACCATGTGGGGGGGTGGGTAATAGATTAGAATTGCCTATCTGGGCTTCAGGATATTTATTTATTCATTTTTATTTATTTATTGTCTGCAGGAGCAGAGTGCTTTAATCAGTTACAATACAGATGCCCACTGCCTTTTATTTATCAACACGAGCCTCTTGTGCGTTCTATCAGTATGAGTCAGTTTTTTGAGTGGAAGTGACTCAGGTCATTGGCCAAGTCTTCTTTGAACTTTCAAAGCTGAGGTTCATCTCCAAATGCCTCAGTCATTCTTCACTGACAACTGGGCCCCTTGCTTACATTGTTTTACTTCTGTGTGGTTAGTGTCATTTTGTGTACTTTCCCTTTGAGTCATTCCAGTTCAGAGCTTTCCGCATCATTGAGTCACATTAAAATTTCTTTGAGTATATGCACTTCAACCTTTGCCAGAATAGAGCACCGTCTAGCCCTGCCTAGGGCTACCTTTGGCCTATGAACTCAGAGAGTTTAGACTTCCTGGGCCTCAATGATTTTAACTTCTGTAAATTGGAGATAACAGCACTAACATTGAAGTTACCCGAGATCCTACTTGTCAAAGCATTTAACACTTTTCCAAGAACATAGCAAAGTCCCATGGAAATCCCAGCTTGGTCTATTAACATTGCTGAGGACTTCAGTCCCAACACATTCTTCTTAACTTTAGGGTAGTATTTTCCTCCACAGTGGACTCACTATCAAAGAAAAAAGAAAACTGATGAACTCTGTTGCCTCTGCCTTGAACAGCACACTTCTCTGCTGATTTCTCACCAGTCTTCATGCATTCTGCACAAAAATCTCTTCATTTACTGATTCTATCACTGGAACACCTGAGTAGCTGGGAGAGAGGAAAGTATCATTCTAGCTGTAGAGCATGAGGCTACGGATATGTGTAGCAAATACACAGGCTGGGCTATAAGTGGCAGCAAGCCCGAGGGAGAATGAAAGCAGGGCTATTAGTTTTGTAGCAACATCATATTGATTTCAGGGTTTTAGCTGAGACTCAAGCTGCCGTAGGTTCCGTTGACTTCATCAGGATCAATGCCATCATACAAAACTCTCTGTAACATATTATTTCCTGTTCTATATGAATACCTTTCATCCTCTTGGCATTAATTTTTGACTCATCTCCATTTATATAAAATGCTTGTCATTTGACTTTATCTCTCTGACTCTTAGCAATCTTTTAAATATAGATGACAAATACAACCATGATGGCAGTTTCTTTCTTGTTGGCTTCACCCAACAATCCAGAATTGCTAAGAATAGTATAGATTTAGAATAAAGAATAAATAAAAAATACTGGAAAGTCAATGAAAAACTTAAGTACACACTAATGGCTCACAAACACCTAAACTCGCTGTTGTAGAATAGAATTTATAATACCTAGGCAAGCAAATATAATAATCTCTGAATTTATTGAGCCAGTGAGATGGCCCAATATTTCTAGCTACCAGGATTTATAACCTGAATTCGGTTTCAGAAACTCACACAGCAGGAAAAGAAAAAAAATTTTTTTTAACCTGGAATGTGGTCCTCTGACCTCCACAGGTATGCTGCGGCATACCCCATGCCTTCAAGTAAATAAATGTAGTTTTAGAAACAATAAAATAATGCCTTCTGATTTGCTGACCATCAAGGAGGAAAACCTACTAAATATGAACTATATTTTTATTAGCACTGTTTTGGTTCTTTTCAATATCCTTGGTTCAACATTATAGAAACAAGGCTCAGAAAAGACAAAATAGTTTGGGAAAGAAACCGTGAGTCAGCAGGAATCATCTTTATTGTATTTGTCAGAATGTCAGGTGATGGAATAAACCAGGGCTCATTTTCTCACTAAGCAAATCAGACCCTTCAAATCAATGTTTTATTTGAATAATGATAAGGAGAAAATTCCCCCTCACCAGGAAGGAAACACACAGACCTGCTTTCCTTTCCAGTGCAGGGAGTTTAGCATATTGAATTAGGAATGATAATATTGCCCAAACAAATATCGTCTTCCTAGGAAAAGGGAACAGCCAGCTAAAACTGTTTATATTACCTGCAGGGATCCTTGTGTATCATCATCACAAGATGCCCACTTATGTTTATAGTTTCATTAGGAGCCCTGGATTTCCCCCAAATTTGCATGTATTCCTCCTCTGGGACAAATGAGCTGGTGGCACAGGCCTATAATCCCAGCCACTGGGGAAGATGAGGAAGGAGGAAATGGAATTAGAGGCCAGTTTAGGCTTCTCTCTCTCTCCCCCCCCTCTCTCTCCCTCTCTCTCTCTCTCTTACACACACACACACCCACACACACACATTTCTCAAGACAAATATGAGAGGTGGGTCATGAAGTATATAAATTATCTTCCTCTCCTTTCTTCCCCGTCCCTCTTTTCCTTCCTCCCTTCCTTCCTGCATTCCTTTTTTACCCCTTAGTAGGTCAACAAACGTTTTTGTTCAAGTATTGGAAATAATTATGAGTGATAATAATGAAATTAGTGGTAATAATAAAAATGTGGGGGGTTCAAATGTGAATGGGACATGTGCATCTCATGAGGCTCTCATCATAGGGGGAGAGACAGATGGAAGTAACTATTAAACATATCATAAACATAAAAGAAACACATGGAAGCAGAGAATAGAAGTAGCCAGCCCTGCCATAGGGGATCAGGGAAGTTGTCACCAGGAAAGTGGCACAGGAGCTGCTAGGTCTCAACTCTTTTGAAAATAGTAAAATGAAGAGCTGAGGATGCAGCTGAGTGGTTGAGCAGTTGCATAGGATGAACAAGCAGTTCTTAAACCAGAAAATAAGGAAGAGGAAGAGAAAAAGAAGGAATGAAGGGAGAACTTACCAGGTAAATGGGAGGAAGAAGAATTGAGACAGAAGCAACATTGTGGGAAAGAAAGAAAGAAAGGAAGGAAGGAAGGAAGGAAGGAAGGAAGGAAGGAAGGAAGGAAGGAAGAAAGAAAGGTCGGCTTTCCATGCCAGCCTCACAGGATAGGTGAGCAGCTGGTTCTGCTCTAGGATCAACAGAAAATTCATAGTCTGTTGACTTTAGCAGAGCATTTGATGAAATACGTTTTCCTGGTGCTACAAACCCTAGTCAGTCCTTCCCTCACACCGAGTAACATCAACTTCTTTCAATTTCCTACCAGTGTCTTTATTGGACTTCCCGTCTGTTGGGTTACTGAAGCAGATTCTGTTCCCAGAACCATGGATTGGCGGTCTGTGAGGATATGCACCAATTTTATTGTTTGCTAGAGGACATATAAAGAAAGAAGTTATTTTGAAAAACAAAATACTCTGCAACCATACCTTGAAGCCCTACTAGCTTGAGCTGGCATCATAAAAAAAATGATCCATCATTCGTGGATGTGTGTATTATCTCATTTTCAATCCCAGCACAGAGGCCCAGGAACCATGGTCAGCCATCCCTGCTACTGCTCCAGCCTCATTGTCCACCATCCTTCTCCTTGCTGCATTGCCTTCCAGCTTGTACTTAAATGTACAATGCTTTCTCTCCCTTCATCCAAAACTCTTTACCTTCAGGTATCCACATCTCTCTTCCCAACCTGCTTCAGTATTCAGCTCAGAGAAATTTTTTTGTTTTTGTTTTTTTCCAAAATAGAATTTATCTGTGTAACAACTCTGGGTGTCCTGGAACTTGCTTTCTAGACCAGGCTAGCCTTGAACTCACAAGAAATCAACCTGCCTCTGCTTTCTGAGTGCTTGAACTAAAGGTTTGTACCACCACTGCCTGGCAAGAAATCTTACCTGTGTTCCTTTCACATAAAACAGGATTCACCTGCCTCTGTAGTTGGAGTTTCCTTGTCCCACCAGGTCCTGCCGCCCTTCAGTCCCAAATAAACATACGGATGTTATGTTATATTAATTATTAAACTGTTGGCCAATGGCTAGGGCCTCTTATTGGATAACTCTGTCTTAATTATTAACCAGTTTCTATAAATCTATGTATTTACACCTGGCCTTTGCTTACCAGAGAATGACCAAACCTGTTACTCCTTTTGTAGCTACAAGGCATCTCTCTTGTGGCACCTCTCTACCTCTCTTTCCCAGAATTCTCCTTGTCTCCTAGTCCCGCCTATCTTCCTTCCTCTATTGGCTAAACAGTGTTTTATTCATCAACCAATAAGGGAAACATATATAGAAGAACATCGTCCATCACAGCTCTTCATGTCTGTCATATTCTTACCTCTTCTCTTGGCTTAGTCTTAACTGAGAACTTCTTTCTAAGTTGTTCTTTGTTATGCTTTGAATGTGAAATGCCTGCCACAGGTGCATGTGTTTCAAGGCTTGGTCCCAACCTTGGTGAGAGGAACCTGAGGATTATAGCTATGCTGTACTTCCTGCTCAAGCTCTCCTTACTTCCTTGTCTGAGAAACAGTGAACAAGCCACACCACAAGCTGCTATCATAAGGATGGAGCCCCTGCAGCTGCCTTCACCACCATTCGGGACAATACTCCCTGACCTCTGAGCCAAAACAAGCCATCCATCCTATAACTTGTTTATATAAGGTACTCTTTCATATCAACAAGAAAAATAACCAATCTACTACACAGTTTTTATTTCGCAAAATTTATATTCTCCCATGTTATTAGAATTTAAACCATAGCAGACCAAGAATGATAGTAGATATCTAACAAATATTTTAATGAGAAGGAAACTCTTTATATTTGATATAAATAGCATTTTACAGATGAATGTCCTGAATAGCAGACTAATGAAGTCATTTTCTTATGCTCCATGCCTTGTGAGGCTTCTGGATTTGAATATGTAATGACCCCAAAGACAAGAATTTTCCATTATCAGAAGCTTTAAACCCTAAAAGAATGATGCCCTTGAGATACACCTTTGGATAGAATCTATTCATTATGTTCCTAATTGTAGAAACAAAATCTGTTGTAATTACTTGGGGAAAAATACGTTTATTAATAGCTGTAGACAGCTCACAAAATTGTTGGCCAAGCTGGCAAAACAGACTTAGCCTCTCATCTCAGCCTTCCAAAATGACTTCAATACCACATGGAACTGGTCAACCAAGGAGCTGCTCTATACTCCCTCCCCAGGAACTATGGGTTAGAGAAGCTATCATAGTGGTCAGGATAAGACCACCCTACCATGAGCATAAAGTTGATGCATGAGGAAAGTCACCTTGACTTTTGCTCACCTAGAATTTTGCTCCCCTGCTTTGCCAGAAAAACAATGATGTCATATCTTGGCTGTCTTCCTATTTAACTCCATTTGACATTAAAGACTCTCATGCATCCCTCTGTTTGATAGATCTCAATTTGCATAGAGAAGTTTTGCTGTAAAGCTAAGAAAAATGCAGGGTTTTTGTTGTTGTGTGTTTTGTTTTGTTTTTCTGGGCTTTCAGCACTGAAATGCAATTTCTGTGGGCTCAGAGACATTGTTGGTGGAGCAGCTAATACATTACAGCATTCAGACTTCACAGAAATCCCATAATGTAGTTAACATTTTGTCCACAGGATGGAGGAAGAGATGGATGCTCTGAAAAAAAAAAAAAAAAAAAAAAAAAAAGATTCACCTAGAGTTATTAGTGAAATCATTGGTGTTAGTCAGCTTTCTCGTACTGAGACAAAACACCTGAAAAAAACAACTTACAGAAAGATTTATTTTGGCTCAGGGTTTCAATCCATGGCTGGCTGGCTCAAATATTTCTGAGACTGTACAAGGCAGAGTATTGTGGTGGGAAGATCTTGTAGTCAGGAAAGGGGGAAAGGAGGAGGAACAGGATGGGGACAGGAGAGAGGGACAAAGAGAAAGTGAATCACACACACACACACAAGCACACACAACTGTAGTGATCTACTTCCTCAAGTTCAGCCCCACTTCCTGATGTTTCCACCATCTCTCAATAATACCATATAATTTGGTCTCTATATTAATGGATTAATTTATTAATAAGGCTAGAGCTCTCATCATCCAAACACCTTCCAAAAGCCTTAACTGTGAACAGTGCTATACTGAGGACCAAGCCTCTAAACATGAACTTAGGGAATATTCCAGGTCCAAACTGTAGCACCATCTAGTGAAACATCTTTGTGACTTCTGTCTAGGTTTCCCAGTGTCTCATCTTCAGTTGTATCACGCAAAGACTGTTGTTACATTCAGAGTTCAAAAAAGTTGAGTAGAGTCTCAAGACTACACCCTCCAAATGTAAAGACAGAAAGGGATAAAAATCCGAATATCTGAAAGTGCTATACATAGCCAGCTAACTTCTAGTAGTGCTACAATGTGTGTGGGAAATGCCATGTGACTTCCCACAACAAAAAAGTGAAATAATGGCTCACTAAGAAATCTTGATGAAAACATCTAATATGTGACATGACCTGGACAGATACTTCTTTGTGAATTTTACTGTTATCTCTATGAATTAAGTCTCTCTTTTGGAAATGAGACATCAAGGGTTCAGTCTCTGAGAAATGCTTAAATGTACATCAACCTGAGCCTGCAGCATCCAGATGTACCTGGAGTTTGAGTAGTTAAGTCTAAAACTCAGAACAAATGTGGGCTTAGTACAGTTTTTGACATGGTTGATTAGCTTAAATCAAACTCCTTCTGCCTTATTTAAAAAAAAAAAAAGGAAGATGAAATAGAGAGACATAGCTAACAGGACAAGACAGTGTTTTGGTCAAGGCAAGCTGACCCAGCCAGCAAGCATTATCCATAAGCATGACTCATGGGAAATTAAGCAGTTTCTGCTTAACTTAGGGAATCATGGACTGTATCCCAGACCAAATTAGAAATGAAGAACCACATAAGAGATTTATTATGATACAGTTTTATTTGAACTTCTGCAGTTAGTGAACTCCCTCACTTCCTTATTTTATTTCCAACTCTTGAATGCTGGAGGATGGAGAGGAAAAACACACACATTTTGTCTTAAGGTCTCAAAGAGAACCATGCTGGGTAGACACACCTAAAAACATTAAGGTGACAGATACACCTAAGTCTTTATGGTATCGATAGTGACTTCACCATTGTCACCTGCTGAAGAGAAGTTGAAAAGCTGTCAGAGTGAAGCCAGAGGTTTCTGGTGGTAAGGAGAATGTTCCCAAGTATAATTTTTGTCCTATTTTGGAGTCAACAGACCTCCCTTTGAGAAGAACCGCTCACCTAAAATAAACATCTGAAGCAATGCCTAAACTTATTTGGACTGGTTGAATTCTTGGCAGAAGCTAACACAAGAAAAAGACTAAAGGCAAGGAAGGAGCCTGTTGATAACTTTGTCTGCCCAGTGGGAGCCCTGTGTAGGCTTTTCTCTGAGGGATATGTGATGAGGAAATGCAGCTGACAATTCACTCTCCAGCAAAACAGGCTCTCTGGCAACAGCTGTTAATTCAACTGTGTCGGGTACATTTAACTCACTGCACAGGTGGTGTGTTCACTTAAGCACCAAATGGTCACCAGGCACATTATGTCTGAAGGTCATGTTAGCTCTCCTACTGTCCAATTTGCCTTTATGTTCCATGAAGTTGTGTTGTTTAATCTATCTTCCCTCTCTTTCTTCCTTCCTGCCTGCCTTTTCTCCTTACTTAGTCTCTTTTGTTATTATTTTCCACATTCAGTTTCCCTTCAGGCATCAAATAGACATTACTAAATACCAGCTTTAGTTCTATGTTTGTTTTCCAAAGACTATGACTAGGAACCAAGATCCTGTGTTCTCACTGTGTAAGGAATTCTGTGTCTGCATCAGAAACACTAACCAATATGGCATTGCAAGTCCATGCCACCATAGGAGCATGTGCTGGCCACTGGTTTCTATGCTTACTATCTGTGGAGCATACAGAAGAAACCTTCCATATGAAGGTTGCCATCAAAAACCATATTATTTTTTAGAGAAAATGAGAATTTAGGAAGATACCAACAAATGACATAAGGCAGAATAGAGTTGAGTTTTATAGAAGCTGTGTATATTAGCATACAGAAATGAGGTGCTGGGAACAGTGGGGCTTGTTAATATTTTCCCAGAAGAGTCATGCATCACTAGAATTACAAAATACAGATAGGGAGTTTTAAAAGAGAAGATGAAAGAGGGTACAGCCAGGAGAAGAGATGAAATTACCAAGACAACAAGATTCTCTTTCTATTCTTAAATCTGTGTCTAGAGTTTTTGCTTTGTTTTGTTTTGTTTTTAAGAGAGAGAGTGCTTTTCTCTTACAGACTAATAGATAGCACTTACTGAGTTTTGTTTATAGCAGAGACCTTGATGTAGACTCTTCTTTGATCCATTATACTCGAATAAACATATTTCATGGGAGTTAGTTAACCTCCTTAACATGACCTTGGTCCTAACAGACAAATCATAGGATTAGTAAAGGCAAAATGCCTAACTCTTCTCTGTGCTAGTCCCTCTTCCTGCAAGCACATAGGCTGCTTGTGTTCCTGGAGGGTGTCTCAGGGGTGGTCCATGATTCAACCTCTAGGTTCTTTGTGTATTGAACAAGGAATCAGTAAGATACAAGGATAGTAGTAATATATACATAGATTAATTGTTAAGTAAAAAGTATGTGTACATTCCACACAGTGGTAGTGGGTTTTGGCAAGCACAGGGCTCAAGAGCTCTGTTTTGGGAGCCTGTGAGTTTTTATATGAGAAGAGTTCTCTGAAGGGGTGAACTTCATTTGTTGGAAGCAACTGGCTTTCTTAGTTGGAGGTCTGCTCAAGTTTTATAGTGGTCCAAGGCAGTTTGAAGGATGGTTCTTCTTGGTTGAAAGGTCCCAGAGTTAAGCTTTGCCACAGTCACACATGTTTGATCCTATCTTCCTATCCCACTTTGTATTTATTTAACTTTTCTATAACCATATCCCTTGTCAAGAACTCCTTATGACAAACATGTTCATGAACATATCTGTGCCTTTCCATACTATTATAATTTGTTGAATGATAATAGATTAACAAGATTTAGTGATTTCAGTGGCAGCAATTTGTCATATAACCCCACCCATCTCAAGGCACATGCATGTCCTTTCACTGCAATCCTAATTACTAATACAAACCCTCATGTCACATGGCAAATATATACAAGTTAAAGAGGCTACAGCAGAGTTCAAGAGGTTTCAGAGGTGGGCTGAGAAAGAGTCTGCACTGACTGGATAATGAATCAGACCAGTGTGAGTATTGAGCTGCTGCTGGAGTGGTGGAGTTGGAGTTTGAAAGTGAAGCAGCAGAATTCACCTACAAGGTGGAAAGCTTGAGCCTAGAGCAGGAAACTAGTCAGTCAGGAGCAAGAAACAGCAGGTCAGGCCTGGGCCGATGACCAAATGAAAGGGTAGGCATGCGATTAGGCTACAGTGATGAAAGGGAACCAAGACAAGCCATCAGTTGAGGGATAGTCTTGGAGTCTTTTACTTATTGATTGGTATGGGGCCATGACATCATTGTATTAGTGTTCATCGTTTTATGAGGTTCAAATAAACATGTCCAATAAGTTGGGGGACCTGCTTTCCCTGATACAATTTTAATGTGCCATGTGCCCTTACTGTTTCAGTTCACCCCAGTAAATTTATAGGATGGTTCAGCTTTTACTCCCCAGAATAAGTCATGTATCAGTCTGTGTTGGGTTGATTAACAGCAAAATTTCTTTCCTTCCAGGTCATGAAGCCCTTTAGGCTCAAATAAGCCCACAGAGGATTATATTAATTATAAACTGTTTGGCCAATGGCTTAAGCTTCTTACTGGCTAGCTCTCTCTTAATTATTAACCCCTAGCTATTAATCTATGTATTTCTGCATGGCGTTATGTTACAGGAGAATGCCCGGGTGTCCTACCTTCCCAGTAGCTACATGGTGTCACCTTGGTGGCTCCTCTCCACATTCCTAGTCTGATAGACCTGTCTGATAGATGATGCAGTTTCTATGCCCACTCTGAGGCAGTAGTTACCCTTCTCACTCAAACAGTCAAATGCTGCTTACAAAATGGTGTCTCCTAAATGCAAGACACAACCTGAAAATCCACCAGTTTATATAGTATGGACTATCTGAAAGATGCATTGCCTGCTATCAACCATACAGAATCTCCTATGTTGGCTCAAATACCCTGTACAAATCTTTCAAAGAAGCAAAAGCAAGCGATAGATTGATATTAATAGAAAGGACCTGTAGAGGACTCCGAAGGTAAAGATATTGTTGCCCAAACTGTAGATCCGAGTTTAACCCCTGGGAACCATGTAGTGGAATGGAAGAACTGAGCCCTGAAATCTGTACTTTGACCTCTACATGTGCACCAAGGCAAATGCATGTTTCTACCATAAGTCCTTTAAAAAGGACCCAGACTAGCAGCTTAACGACACCCATTTACAGGCACCCCTCTTGCTATACAGATGAACTGGCCTCTCTCTTTCTCTCTCTCTCTCTCTCTCTCTCTCTCTCTCTCTCTCTCTCTCTCTCTCCTCTTCCTTCTCACCCTGTCTTTCTCCTCCTCCCCCTCTTCCCTCCTCCTGTTCCTTTTTCCACTTAGGCTTCAACATATGAATCTATAATAAACTTTGCTATAAGACTTGCCCTCTTTGGTCCATGAGTTTTATTGTTCAAGTTTCTTGAGACAAGAATCCAAAAGCCACTTGCTCAGCATTGGTAGCCTTTGGTTTCCAGGACCCCAGGAAACTCCAGTGGTTCTCATAGATACACCCTATCAATCCTAAAGCAGTAGAACACTTACCCTGAGGTAAGCCAAAAAATTTGGACCTATGACTCCTAAAGATGCATGGCTTTCAACCTCCCCCAGCAGCCATATCCTCCCAATTAACTGTCACATAGTGTCCCTATCAAATATGCCTTTATCTTGTTTTTTTGTACTCAGGAAATGATAATTATAATTTAGAAAGCTTTATGGTGTTATGGGAAGAACATAGAGTTAAATGGCTGAACACTCTGCCACTTATTAGCTATGTGAATTTTCCTCTTCTCGCCTGTCAAATGGAAGCCAGGACAATAATAGCCACTTCACAGGCTTTTGTGAATATAGACTCAGCCAATGTGCCTCGTGACTTCCAAAATATTATGCTTCCTGGTTTCTGTCAGGGTAACTGGGCCAAGAGCCCTTTCCCAGCAGCCTTCAAGTCCTGTACATGCAGACTGTATTTCCTGCAGAACTTCTGTTATTGACTCACAGATGGGGTGCTTCCTACGTTCATTTTGGCAACAGTGAAAATACCGAGAGTGATGGCAACTTACCTATATGAGTGGGTGCATGGGCTCAGCTCCCTGCATCAGAATTGGCTTCTCTGGCTCAATAACTCATAACTGAAAGTGTTATGTGATTAACTTACGCTTTACAGACATGCATTTTTTCCCTCCCTGACTCACTTTCCCTCGCTTCTCTTTCCTTTTCCATTCTTTTCTCTGCACTTCCCTTCTTTCTCTTCACTCCCTTCCCTCCCTCCCTTCCTCCCTCCCTCCCTTTCCTCCTTCTCCTCCTTCTTTATTACTCCCAGTGCTGGTTAGTTGCCTTTGTCAATTTGGAACAAGCTAGGGTCATCGGGGAAGATGATACTTCAATTGAGAAAATGCCTCATTGAGTTGACCTGGAGTCAAGTCAATTAGGCATTTTCTTGACTAATAACTGTGGTGGTAACATCCCTGGGCAGGTGATTCTGGGGTATATAAACATGTAAAATGGACAAGCCTGGAGGAACAAGACAGTACACAGCATTCCTCCTTGGCCTCTGCTTCAGTTCCTGTCCCAAGGTTTCTTCCTTGAGTTCCTGTCCTGACCTCTTCCCATGATGGACTATAAAAGGCAAGATGAAGTAAACCCCTTTCTCTCAAGTTGCTTTTGGTCATGATCTTTATTACAGTAATAGAGAGCAAGTAAGATAATTCCTAAAACACCTAACCTCTAGGTTTGGGGGCCTCTGAATATCATTTTCATTAAATTCCCCAACTTTTGCTTTAGGTGGGTATTTTCTCACACCCCCAATCAGTTTTATATAAGGCTAGATAAGTTTAATATCATGTGAAATGACCTCAGATGATATTATACCCTTAGAGAAAGATTAATTTTAGGTAGTTTCTGAAGACAGTATAATTCAAGGGAGGGGACTGGAGCTTCTATGAACCAAAGAGCTGAGGTCTCAAATTGAACTCATTTTAATTCTGAGTCTTATCACTCACTAGTTATTAGATTTGAGCAAACGACTCAACTTCACTCAAGTCTGGATAGATTCATTAAGTGAAAACATTGAAAAAACTGAATTGGTTAACATACATATCATACAATTCCAATGCCAGGCTTCATTGCAACCCCAACAAATAGGAACTCTCATTAATTCCAAAGAATTATAGATGAAGATTTCTTTCAAATCCAATATTTCCCTCATTTCCCTTTATTTTACAGGAACCTTTCTATTTATACTTAAAATTTCCCATGTGCTTCAAATTTCTCATAAAATTTTATTCTCAAAAACAAAACAAAACAAACAAACCAAAAAAAAAGCCAACAGTCAAGCACTCATTTTACTGCTGAAGTCAGAGTATCCATGTATTTTCTCAATTATTAGTGAGCTAAAGACCCATACATCAGGCAATAGAATTGGAGGCAGGTGTGGAGACTATCCCATGTGCCATTGGTAATTATTCCATGGACTGTGTCCAAATGCTAATGGGAAAATAGGAATTACAGGTGAAGCTAAGTAGCTGGCTATTATAAAAATTCCTGTACAGCTGTGATCTGGATTTAGTTCAGCTTTAAAAGTCTGAATATCATTGGAAATGAATGAATATCTACACAGATTAAGAAGTGGAATATGAAGGAAAGAGGGTGCTAGAAGAGGCAGTCAAGGCAGGAAGTGTAGACATCTACAAGAAACAAAAGAGATGCACAAAAGTGGGTGTGTAACTATAATACAAGAGAGCAAAAGAAACTTTCAGAGGAACATATTTTGAGAGAAGGCAATAAAATATATGTATATTTATATATAAATATTTGTATAAGATTTATGTGATTATATATATAATATATAATAAAATATATAATATATATATAGTATATATATATATTTAGTAAATATATATATATTTAGTAATCACAGAGCTCCATGCTTTATGAGATATACTTGGGCTGTGGAACCATATTGCCTTGAGGTCAAGCCTTGATAATTTTGTTCATGAGATGCGTGGTCTTGAGTAAGTATTTGATTATCTGTGAAGTGAATCAGTTTCTCAATTGTGAAAGGAAGGTAATGGATTTTTACAGTCTCTTTATCATGATGGTGCTATGTATTAAAAGTGTTAAAGCAGATAAAGTGTTAATACAAAATAAACGAATAATGTCAGTGAATTTACTACAGATGTTAATGAAGGGTGGTATACATAAAGGAACACAATCAGAATGTATTCTATCTATGAAATAGAACTAACTTTGATTGCCTATGTAAAATAGATGTGTGAACACAGTGTGAGCACACTTTTGACTTTTTACAAAATCTTTTCTCTGTAAGTGACTCCTACAATATCTTCTCTACTCTATATCATTCCCATCCCTCCATCACAAGGCTGGGATAAACATCCTTGTGTTTTACAAGAAATGACAGGAACATAATAGAGTTTGAGGTCATTACATCACAACAATACTCAGGAAGCAGTAAACACTCAGGGAAGTTGGAGGAGACAGAAGAACCGCTTCCTGCTTCTATGCAGATATCTGTAAACTGATGCTACTCATTCTACAAGCAGTTATCCTCAATGTATAAGTATCCTCATGACTTGGTGCAAGTCTTATTAAATCAATGAAACGCATCCATGGCCTTGAGAACTTGGCAATATAATTTGGAAGTCAAAACTTAGTGATTGCTGAATGATGTTCTGGGAATAAAAGCACATGGGGCAGTAAGGGAAATCCCCAGGGAAGATTTAAATCATGCAGGAAACTGGGAGAAGTTTCTCAAGGGGAATATCTTCAGCTTAATTTAAAAATGAATGGAGGAGCTAACCAAATGAAGCAGATACACTGACCAGAAATTTAACAGGAGCCACTGGTCGTGTACCACTTTAGAAATTTGCAATCTTCACAGCAGAATCAAAGAGATAATTGTAGAGGATAAGACAAGAAAGCTTGAAAGATTCAATATCATAGAGTCTGGAACACCAGCCAGGAGAGTTTAAAGCACTAACTTTTCGGAAAAAGGTGTACCAAATGCATACCTATACAAACCATGATGGTTACAGTTATTTGAAATGAATTGGAGGCTCCCAGGCTGGAGGCAAAACCAGTGGACAAGTTAAGCCAACAATCCAGGCCATGCCCTCTAAGGCCCTGGATGAGGGGATATCTTTGATAAGTTCCCTCCAGAGAAATGCTACACAGCTAGATATCTGTTGGGTGTGTGGACTTTCCAGATGGAAGGACTCCGTGTAAGCTCAGGGCCATTGCTAAGGTAAGATAGAGAGGAGGGAGGGAAACCTTTGAGCTGGAATCTGCCCAACATTCCTGACAGTCGTCTTCTTCAACACTAACAAGGCAAGACAATATTAGCAGACAAAATTATTGAAAAGATCCAGTCCTTTAGTGGAGAGAAGAGGACAAAAGCAAGTGTTGGTAATAGGGGTGGGAGACAAAATGCATGATTTGTCTTCAAGGAAACTAGCTCTTTTCCCACAGTTCATTATCATCAAGGACATCTTTTGGGGATATGTTGTCCTGGAAGAAGACAGCTACAGAAACCCCAAATGGGTTGGTGGATAATCTGGGAATCCTACAAACACCCCGTGAAGGGGAGGGAGCAGCCTCCTTTGCTTCAGGATTGAACCCAAAGTCAGCTTTGCAGAATCTTGGGAGGCTGTCACTCTCTGGTTCCCACGGCCTAGCTCACTGTTTTGCACATGCTGTTGCCTTAACTGAACTCATGGAGTGGAGACAGGGCCCTTTAACCTACTGGCTTCCTCCCAGAGGGGAGCCAGGAACGTGAGGAGGACCATGAGCTCATGCCTGTTTCCAGCTGTGGTCCTGGCTGCATGTAATTCCTACTGGCTGAATGACCAGAATGTCTGAGAGTTTAGGATACCTTTTATCCTTTTTAAATTTTGTTTTGTGCACTTGTCTATTTGCTGCTCTATGAATGGTATTGAATCTGGCAAGTTTGGAGAACAAAGAGGAACCCGAAAAGTGACTGTTGGAGCTGTCCTTAGTATCTAATGCTTGCTTTGAAAATGCACCTTTGACCATATCTGGGGATAATTCTCACTTGCCCCCAACTCAGGCAAGATATAAGCAAACCCCAGCAGTGTTCAGTGCTCCAGCCAGCCTTTGTCATGGAGATGGTAGGTGGTTTGCATTTTGTCCTGTTTCATGGCAGCCACCTTTGACCCTCTCTCCTTACCCTGTCCCTTTTCTTCCATTTCTGTGGCCCCTTTCTTTTCCTTTTCTCTTTTCATTTTGACTCTATTTGTTTTATCCTTTTACTTTTTTCTCCTTCCTTCTCCCTTTCTTATTTCTCAACTAGAGTAATGCAAATTGTAAACCCTGAACTAAACTTAAGCTCTTTTTCTGAGTACATACTACGGGGTATGTCTCAGAACTTTCTGTATCCAAGTTTTCCATGTGTAATGAAGAGACACTAAGATCATCTTACTCCAGGGTTAAACAAGACAATGTAAGGCATCCAGCCCTTGCGTGGCCCTCAGAACTCATGGCATGCATGGAAGGTGTGTCCATTCCCTTGTTAGCTTCTTTTGGAAACTTATCCTCTCTGCAAGCATGAATCATCAGCCAGCGTTAATCATAGAGCAGTCCTCCATATTGGCTCTCTTACCCCTTGCAAATACAAACTAAAATTATTGGGTTCTAAAAGTAAATGATTACTAAGCCATCTCACTAAATTTTCTCATATTGTAACAGAAAGGGAAAATCCCAGTATTTTCCTTTCTCATGTCATTTCTATGGACCATGTAGGCATAAAAGAAGCAAAAGAGTACCGGCTAAAACAATAGGTTTTTTGGGTTTTTTTGTGTGTGTGTTTTTGTTTGTTTGTTTTTAACCGATCATTTTGTGCTTAAGGATCTGTCAGAATCTTGGTTTGAATTCAGCCTCTGAATGGGATGGCCAGTGCCATTTAGTGGCTCCACAGCCAGCCTTTGCCCCTAGCTGGTCACATTTGTTACATGTCCTGGCTCAGATTTACTTTGCTGGAATGATTCTTTATTTCCCCGTGCGTTTCACCTGAGCTAAAACAGAGTTATGTCTTTTTCTTTTCTTTTACTATGTCTTTCCCTTTTCTCTTCGTTTATCCTTGGTTATCTTTTTAAAAATTGAAACTTCTAAAACGGGCAACAGGAGCTTTCAGAGCACAGCCCAAAGCACACTGGGGAGAATCCCCCAACAAAGTCTAGTTTCTGTTTTTAGACTGCTATAGAGATGAATGAGGCATCTTGAACCACACTTTGGAAGCCCCCTCCCCTGCCACCACACACACAAATTAACAGCGTAGCGCAGTGTTTAAAAGGCAGATCTCAGTATTGATCTGAGTAGTAGTATAGTAGTGTTATAGTCAAGAATCCACACACTATCTAACCACCAACAGTCCTCCTTCTTGTTCCTATACTTTCTGGAATGTGTAGCCTGAGAAGCTGGCAGACAGGAGAAGAGAGAAATAGTGAATGTGTTCTGTCTCCACTCTTGATCAATATAACTGCAAGTGACACCTTTTGGTGCTTTTTTGTTCATCTGTATGTGGCTATTTGGAGGCTGCTGTGAATCTCTGACTTGTCCTTCACAGACCATAATGCCTCAGTGCACACCCCAGCTCTGTTGCTTGCATATTGGCAAGCAAGTTTTTTGTTGTTGTTGTTGTTGTGTGTGTGTGTTAGTTACCTCATCTGTGAAAGAGTTCATGATTGACATCTCTACCTCAGGGCTGTTGTGAGAAGCAAGCCCGCATGAGAAGGAGAACAGAGAGATCCCAATTCAAGTTTGGAGAGGTGGGTTGCAAACATTTTGTATAAATATTTATGAGAAAATTGACTTCCTTTGTGTACTTTTCTAAGTATAGGATCCAGGGTTTCTGCCAGGACTGTAGAAGGATTGTTACTCAAAAATGTCTACAGTCATCTTTGTCTATTGACTTGTGAGCACAACTCTTATAATAGGAAAGAACCAGGAAATGGGGGTCTCATGACATGATAAAGCACTGATTTCAAGTGTGAGCATTCTGTGACCTCTTCCTCAGAAATCAGCAGTGGCTAGGAGCTGCCTCCCCAACACCTCTAGCTACCTCAGCTTTCTCGGTTTCCCCATGATCCACCTTCTCTCACTCAGGCAGGAAGATGAAAGCAGATGGCTCCTCAGAACATGAGCCCTATCCCTTAAAACGTTATTGAGTCTGGGCAGGGAAAGTTTGTGTCAGTCATCCCAACCCTTGGGAAGTTGAGACAGGAGGGTCTCGATGAATTTGTGTCCAAACTAAGCTTCACAGTTGCATTTCAAGCCAGCCCAGACTACAGCATGAGAGCCTGTTATTATTGTTTGTTTGTTTTGAAAGCCCACTAAAGACCTGCAAACAGACCACTGAATCTGCTTAGCAGTCTCTGAACCTAGAGTAGCCCTGGGTCTGTGAGCAGTGCAGTGAGCAGGCAGAGCAGTGAAGAAAGAAACCAGAGCATAACTGATGTTGTTTCTGCTTTCCTTCCCAGAGTTGCCAAGGAAGTGATAAAAGACTCAGTGTGGGTCATTTCTAAAGGCATCCTATACCCTGCTCTTTCTCACAACATGCTTCTCTGGGTCATTAATGTGTTTCCAAGCAGATTGTTTTGTAAGAAGCATTTATTTACTCTTATTATCAAGATGTGTGTGCTTCATTGGAAGCATCAGCGTTGAGGCCCACAAAGCACATGATAGAAACAGGCATGCATACGGAAGGAGCAGTCTCTGCATGGACCAGCAGCAGGCAGGCTCACTATATCAAAGAGCGATGGCAATACAATTGAAAACACACTCAAAATGTATTACATAAAATAATTTACTTCTCATTCGGAATGACTTTCCAAACCTATTTGTGAGACAGCAGTCTGTGAGTACAGGTACAATCTCAGAGATATAATATTAGGGCAAGATCAAAGAGTTGTACAAACAAGATTGTGGAACCGTGTATAACAAAAAATGGGGTGGAGAACACTGGTAGGGAGCTCTAGGGACGTTACAAGCAAGACTGTCAGAGAGACAAGAAAGGTACAGTTAGAAAACCAATTTCCTCAGTACTATGAGACTTAGATACACACTACTCCAGTGTCTTCATATTGCAGCTCAGTACATTGGCTTAGCCACAGGGGTTCGCATGCATGCCATGTAGACTGGAGCAATGGGTACAGTGTGTGCATGAGTATGTGTGTGCTCTCAAAAGCAGCAGTTTTAGAAGAATGAGAAGAAAATTACTTCATGGGCATTCATTAGTAAGTCAGGTGATGTCCTGTACCTCCATTTATAAAACAACACAATAATATAAACATTGTACAAAACAACATCATAAATAACACAAATGAGAAATTTTCAAGTATTTCATGTGCCTTGAAAAGTTCCAAACAGTAGTCCTACCAACTGATATCCTGTCCTCTCTCTTCTCTTTTCCGTTTTCTTTCCTTTCTCCCTTCATCAATCTCTGCTAGCCTTAATGTTTGGGGTAGGAGGGACAAGCTCTTACCTACTTCAAAGCAGAAAATCAAGGAGGGCTTTTCAATTTGTAAGAACTTCCTTCCTCCTTATAAAACAAAACCTTTCCTGAGACGAAGCTTTGCTAATGTAGGCATGTAGATTTGAGCCAGGCCAGGTTCTGAAAGTGAACCACCAACCACAGTGAATTAAGGAGGCTCATCTGACAGTTGATGCTCTCAGGGGGTGGGAGTAGACAAGCACCTTATCAAGAGAGGAAAGAAATAGGACAATCTTCAGGTCCTATGCCCTCACATAGCCTATGGCCCTCAAGAGGGCTAGTCGGCAAGACCTGGACTGTTTTCCTTCATTCAGCTCAAATATCCCATCTCCCAACTCTAGACCGATCCAGCTGCTAATCGGCATGCCCTGAGCACCTAAGCAAAGGAGGAAGGCCATCAGCATAGGGACTTGAAAGTGCCAGTCGTGATCTTTGATGCAAGGCAGTTCTGTCTCAGACAGCCGAGTTTCCAGAGTATTCACCCTCTAGTTTAGTGCTCAATATGGAGGCTGCTGTCAGTGCCTAAACATGGTTATTCCCCATCAAGACCCAATGGTTTTACAGAACTTGTTTTCTACAAGTCAGTGTTCCTTTCTTAGCCTGCACAGGAGTTAATTTCATTTGCCCTGTTCAAACACAGTATGAAGGACCAGATATCAGAACATGCGTGGAAGCATGTGTACATACTCCAATTTGAGCACCTAGGGTCTTTCCCATCACTCTTGTAGAAATGTGTGTGCATGTGTGAATGTATACATATATACATCCACATACATTTGGATACATAGGTACAATATATACAAAACATATATGCATATATTATATGTATTTAATATATACATATATGCACACACCAATCTCACCTAAACATTGAGAGTCTGTAGGAAGTGCTGCTGGCTGACATTGCATGTGTTGCCACATGAAGTGGACCAACCAACTAACTTGAGGTCAAACTGCTGGAAGCAGGGGACTGCCAGCAATCTTTGAAAATCCAGACCTACAGGGATATTACTTGGAGACTTGCTCACATGACACCCTTAAGGAAACTTGGGAACATTTGAAATAAAAACCCCAACACCACAACTTAGTCTAGTTTTACATGGGAGTGACTTGCACACAGCAGGCAGCATGGACGCTAGACTACAACGTGGATAAAGCATTGGTGCTTAGTACAGATCAATATTTGGCCTCAGATTTTCCAGAGCGTAGAGTCTTGGCATGTCTGCTCTCTGCCTCCGTGTGAGAATTAGGCACACTGGGGGAATAGGGAGGCACAGTCTGCAGAACTCTTGGCTGCTTTCTGCTTCTCTGCCCCACAGCTAGAAGGACTGGTCAAATCGAGATAGAATCGAGACTTGAGGAAGCGGCGGTATGAATCCTTTTCCATCAGGTTGAAAATCTTCTTCTGGGCTTCGTCAAAACAAGTTATCGTGGGCTCTAACATGTTGCGGCTCGTCTCCTCCCTTGTGCAAGAATCTAGGTTCACCTGAAGTACAAAGACCAAAGCTGTGTTAGATCTAGAACCCTGTTGAAGAGAGGAGACTGAAGGCTTATACTCAACAAGAAATAGCCAGGACCCTTTCTTTATATTCTTCCCAGAAATGAAGCCCAGGACATTGGTTCTGCTCTGGCATATGTGAGAATATAAAGGGCTTGTTTTACTCCTAAGTGGGAAGAGCACTTTATTTTCCCTTACTCTCTTTCACATAGGGGAGATTTATGATTATATTTATTAAGGAAAATCATTTAAATCACATGGGCAAAATTAACTTTTTTTTCCTAATAGATTTACTTGAAAAGTTGTTAAGATTGAAAAATCCACCTCATTGCTTCATTTGACTAGTATATCTAAAGATCCTGACACTGAATGTCACTCCTAGGAATCTTCACTAAGATCTAGAAAATTCTCTGCCATGGGAACTTACCTCTTTTGTTGCTTGCACTGAGATGAATTCATTATAGATCTTCTTGGCCTTGGGACTTAGTTTAGAAGGTGACTTGATTTTCTTGTACTCCTCACAGCTGATCCAGAAGTCAATATTCTCCTCACTGTATTCTGACTTCAGGAAAGCTTTGAAAGCTGCCAGCCCACCTGTGACAGAGGACAAAGAGCCACCGTCACCACACTGGCTGACTTGCTAGATAGAATACTTCAAATAAAGCCAAGGTACTTAGGAAGCCATGTATGAGTTGAAGAAACTCCCTCTTCCTTCCCTTTTGGAGGTCAAAGAGGGAAGCCCAAATAAATATTTGATATCTAGAAAACTCAAGTTTTATCTAGGAATTTCTCCTCAAGATTGAACCATCATTCTAGGAACTGTAACTCGGAAGCATCAGTGTGGCTATCAACTGCCAAGGTGGGTTTAAAATGAGAGTTGTAGTCCATTGTGCTAGGTCTCATTATATGAATCTTTTGCCATTTTGTCTATGCAATAGGAGGGATGGTTTTCTTGCTGATTGTTCATCAATAGACTTTCCATTGAATTTGATGAACCTCTGAAACATATCAGCTATAAAACTCAAATGCTTATACGTGATTCTGGAAGACAGAGGCAACTTGGGCCTGCTTTTCAGTACCTTCTAAACTGAAATATTAGGAGATAACTTGTCTAATACAGTTTACTGTTATCCTTATCCACCCCCCCCTCTCTCTCTGTGTGTGTGTGTGTGTGTGTGTGTGTGTGTGTGTGTGTGTGTGTGTGTTTTATGATGAGAGAAAGACAAAGGTATGGTTACTTACATTCATGGTTAATCAGGTTTTCCAGTGATTCAGCCCATTTCTTGACTTCTTCTTGGCTCACCCTGAAGATAATACAGAAAAAAAAAAAAAAAAAGAATGATTTAAATACATATCATAGAAAAAAAAATCTGAGATGTGATCTATTGTTTTTTAGGACACCTTTTTAATAAAGTATGTAGAGATTTAAAATCTAATTATGATTGCCATGAAAGTAGATCCCCTCCCGCCCGTGTGTGTGTGTGTGTGTGTGTGTGTGTGTGTGTGTGTGTGTGTGTTAAAAGATCTTGTTAAAAATCTCAGGTTGGTCTTGAACTCATGACCCTCCTAACATTCTAAGTGCTGTGATTGTAATTGTGTGCCCTCACCTTGGAAATGGAGGCTATCTTTATCCAAATATGGCTCAACTAAGGGTCTGCCTCTCCCCTCACTCTTTCCTGCAATGTCTCTATCATCAGATAGTTAATATCCAATAGCACTTCACCAAAACCATTTCTCTCACCTCTGGCAAGTGACTACTTTATCCTTCTTGCTGTGTGAAGAGCTGTGTTCACAGGAATCAGACTTCTGTAGCAGGAAGCCCAGCCGGTGTTTCATATCCTTTGCGCTGCAAAGAAGAAGGCAAGAATTGACATGATAAACAGATTTCTTTAAAAGAGAAACTTGTAGGTACTTAAGAGTCCATGACAGCTGTGCGGATCAGAAGCAGCTTCCTTGTGGGGGGGGGGCTGCAGTAGCATGATCTCCCAGCAAAAGACTGCTTTGCCCTTTGATAACTTTGGTGAAACCATGCTAATAAGTGGCTACTCTTTTGAAATGCATGCAGTAAGTGCAAAACATGACACCTTCTTATGAAACACCTCCTGGGAGGCGGGTGCTATTTCCTCCAACAAGCTATGGAAGCACTTCAATAGACTAGAAATGACTTCAGCCAGCCCTGAGTGTGGTAGCCAAGCAGTTCCTAAGTGTGTGATGTGTGTGTGTGTGTGTGTGTGTGTGTGTGTGTGTGTGTGTACACAGAGCATAAGCTTATGTGTGTATCCCTGCAAAGAGGAACAGAAATGACACAGATGCTCAGGCTGAAAGCTGAGCCCCACCAGGCTTATTTCTAGGCAATCTCCATCAGGAGGAAAAACAAAAAAAAAAAAAAAAAACTGCATTACATGGAGATGCACACTAGAAAGGTCTTTGAGACTTTGGGATAGGAGAAGCAATACAGAGCATCACTGAAATGAGTAATTCTTTAACTAGAGCAGTTTCCAGTTTGCCCCCACCATTTAATAGGCAACCAGAGTATAACAGAGTTTCTGACTACTTGATCTTGCAGCTCAACTCCATCATTCCTTCTTAATAGTTTTTTTTTAATCACTATTATCTCTTTTATAAAAAACATGAAAAAGTTTCAGAAAAATAGGGTTGCCAAAGCAACAAAGAAGAATTGTTCTTGCCTGGAAGGGTTAAAAAAGAAGGGTGGTGCACAGTGGCATTTTAGGGTTGATGCTGACACCATGGTGGCTTATCAGTGGATTTTCTCAGCACTGTTCTTGGGCTGCCCTTTAAGTAGTACTTTTCCATCCCTCACAAGGCTGCCTTCCTTTCTCTTATTCCCTAGCTGCTGACTGGTGACAAAGTCCTCCCCAGTGACACCAAGATAAAATCACCAGAGCTGGGGCAGTTCTAAAGTGATGCTATGAATGCATTGTAATCCAGCCAGAGAAAAATGACCTCCTATGTCTGTGTGGCGCCTCTGTCTGAGCCCTCAGCAGCTACTGCTGGCACTAATGTAAGTGCTTTTCCAAAGAACTGGAAGTATGCTTGTCAGTACCTGTATCACAACAGAAGCATAAAAATAAAAACCAAAGTGACTTCGGAAGTCTCTGGAGAGAGCTAACCTGGATGGGATTCTTCCTCTGCCTCCACCAATCATGTGACCTTGAGCAGATAAGACCCTCTGCACTCAAGATGAAAGCTGCTAAGCTCCCTTCCATCTGCCCCCCCAAAAACTATTTGCTGGGGGCAAACATTAAGTCCCAACACTCAAGTTCTGCATGGCTAATTTTCTATAATTTAACAGAAGCTTGGAATTGCTCACTTCACTTAACTTCACTTAAGAGTGAAGATGAAAAGGAGTCTGCTACCCCCTTGCTCTCCTGCAGACCCCCTCCACCACCAACCCTGCTTCGGTTCTAAAAAGTGATTGATGTGTTTATACTCCTGAATGGTAGAATGTGTGGAAGGCAGGCTCAGTAACACACAAACGGTAGGCTTTGGTGGGTAAGAGGAGTTGGTAGAACCACTTTTGATCTTTAATTTCAAGAGCAAATCATGTAATACATACCAACCTCCTGTTTCACTTTGAACCTGCTACTATATAAGTGATCTATGAAATAATTTATTCATACCCTTAAAAAGACACAGGGTGCCTGTAAAATTAATCATACTTCTCAACCACATCGCTTGTTTATAGCTGGAGATGGGGTAGAGAGGTCGGAGACATCTGGTTTGAAAAAGCCTCTTATTCTCACAATCTCACATTTGTTTGTACGAAGGAAGAGCTGGGGGACTGCAGAAAGCCTCCTGACAATGTTTCCAAACTTCCTTCTGGGGTTTCTCCCCCCCTCCCCCCCCACACACACAAGTACTAGTGTGTTATCAGAGAACCATAATTCTGGGTGCTCAGCAATGCTCAAATAGGGACAACAATCACCAAAACGAATATAAATGCATTCCAAACCTCCTACCACTTTGTAATCCAAACATCTTTACTAAAGGACCAAGCTTAAAAGTCAGAACCAGTCTCCAAACTAAAGGCATGCAAAATAAAACACACGGGAAGGGAAGCAGTATTTGAGGACCCTGCTCCCTAAACCAAAGTGTCTGGCTAGTCCTAGAGAGAGAAGCTATCATTGCAAAGCATGCAAGTCACTGAGAAAGTCTATGCAAAACTTTAGTCTGGCCAGTGACAGAAAGCAATCTTACCTCCTCAGGCAGGAAGCCGGCAGACCTGCAAGTCCTTTGCACATCGTGTTTAATTGTGGGATTCGCAGCGAGGAGAGAAAGGCAGCAGGAGGAGTGCTGCTTTCTATTTTGAGCAAAGATGCAGTCAGAATCTTCAGAGCCTCTGGCTCCCAAGCCTGTAGGGGTCTCTTTTATAGTCCAGTCACGCGCCAGGCAGCCAATCAGATGGCAGGTCTGCAGGCTCAGCTCCGCTGTAGCGCTCTGCCTCTCCAGCTAGCCCCTAGAAAGGGTGAGGAAGAAAGGACTGACTCATCAAGGATGCAGAGACTGAGCAGAGAGAAGCCCTTTGCAAAGTAGGCATATAGAAAATGAGTTTTTGCTTAACATTTCGGCTAATGTGTGAAGTTTTAGATTTATAGGCAGGGGAATATAGAGTCCCTGGTGCTGAAAAAAATAAGGGGCTTTTTCATTGGCTTGTAAAAAACAATGTTTGAGGAAGCTGGTTCCCAGAAAGAACCAGAAAGAAATACTTCAGCTTGCCTTGCGGCTGACTCTCAATACATTTTTCCCTTAGGATTAGAAATACATTCTGTGCAGTCTTAGGTGCCCTAAGACCATGGTCTCTAGGCAGTGATCTGTGGAAGTAGCCAGCCTGATTGGTAGGCACAGAGGGATTTGTGTGAATGGCTCACAGCTATAAACCCGGCAGCATAGCACAACCAGCCAAAGGAAGATACCTCCGTATGTCTATAATCAACTTGACTTTGAGACATACCTAAATATGTCATTAACAAAATTCAGCCTGGCTTTGACATTTTCTCCTGAAGGAGCTTGCTTCCTGTAAAAGCCCAAAACAACAGCTGAAGACCAAAGCTGGGAAGTAGATGAACCATAAGACACCAACTCTCATTGCAGCTGAGCTTATATCTTATGTAATTCTAAGTATTTAGTATTCAAAAAAAAAAAAAAAAAAAAAAAAAAAAGAGGAGAGAGAAGATCCAGCAGGCAGAAAGGTATGTAGCTTGCCTGGAATACTAACAGGCTGGGGATCAGTGGAAGAATGTTCATCCCTGATGGTGCTTCTGAACTCCAGAGCACCTTTCCCGTTCAATAGCATGGGCTGAATTCTTCAGACTCACGAAAGTATTTCACATCTTGTAATCATGGTTGAAACACCCAGATCTGCATTACAAAGGAAACATTTTCACAAGAGAAAGCTGTGACTGAAAGGGAGAAATGTATTTCAATGTCTGACCATAACAGCTTTCATCTTTAAAATCACACAGGGGCCTGCCTATAGTTCAGTGACCTGGAATTTGCACACAGAGACATCATTGCCTTTCAGTCTCTTTGGCTGAGATCAAGTATGAAACAAAATATTAGACGATTTACACAAAGGATGAAAGGTACCAAAGATCAGTTTCTCATATAGGCATCAAGAATATAGAAGAGGAAATAGAAACATGTAATGTTCCTCTATGCTCTGGGCCAGAAAGGTTGCATCCCCAAACATACAATTCCTTTTATCCAGACACCCCCATGCACATCTTCCTTGGCTAGCAGAGTATGGAGATGGCAGACAAATATAAAAGAGGGAACTAGGGCTGGAGAGATGGCTCACTCGCTAAAGGCTAGGCTCACAACCAAAAGAAGGAACTAGGTATGTCAATTAAGGAAAGTCCTCGGCCTTCTCCCTTGAAGACTGAAAAACACTTATTCAATTGGCTGAAGACCTGTCCTTGAGTTCTAACATGAAACACAAGAAGGTTGTTAGCTGCCCTTGGTGGTAGTGTGGGAGGGATCACAGTGCATGATGAAGTGAGCGAGACCGTGGACCTGGAGGGTAGTCACAACTTGCATCAGAAGAGCTCAATTAAAGGGGAGAGACTGTTACACCACAGAGAACTAGAGTGTTCTCTGATTACCTCAGACAGGGAACACTCAGACAACTGGATTTTGGGAACATCAATGGAAGAGTCAAAAAAGATGCACTGATGCTTGAGAAAGTTCCAAAGTGGGAACGTTTTGCCTTGGATCTAGAAGGAAATAAGTGTGACATCAGTTAAGCAGAAGCCACTGTGATGTGTGAATTGAATGGACTGTAAGGGCCACCTATGTGATATCATTTCATCAAAAGGTAAATCAAGTTCCTGAGAAGCAAAGTAACTCTCCAAAAGCCATAGCTTGTTGTTAACAGCACAGGATGCATACCAGGTTTCTTGACACTCGGTTGAATAGACTGTCCATGAGCTGTTCTATCATTCAGTGGTCTTATCAAATGAGATACACTATATGGAGATATTCCTAAACTGCAGAGTGCTTGGTAAATATTTTTTATTGTCAGATTATACATAGCAGATAATAAAGCTCAGTATTAATTTTATACATTTCTCTCTCTCTCTTTCTCTTCCTCTCTCCATTCCTCTCATTCCATACAAGCAGGAACTCCCTGACTGCTTCTCTGAGAAAACAAGTTCTTTAACTCTTTACTCTGTTAAGGCACACCATTCATTTCTTTGACCCTCCCTTGCTTGCCTAATAGTTTTAATACTTTCATAGAGCATTTAAAAAAGCTTCTGATACATTTGCTCATCTTTTACTATGGGACTTGCTCCTTGTGTTGAGGAGGCGAGAATGGCACATCATGAAACTCTGACAAAGGCCCACCTCCCCTTTCTGATAGGAACAAAACATCAAGTCCTATCCTCTAGTGATTTGTCATTCCTGAATGATTCTTGTGTGGATGGGCATTCTCTCAAAGGGTCTGTTTTGTATGCATTTACTTAATACACATCTTCCGAGCATCTCATCTCACATGGTGAGTAAACAACAAAGCCTCTGCCCTTGTGGAGCTCTCAACTCAGTGTGGACAGTTAAAAAAGCATCAAAGGCAGGTGATTCCAATGGTCTGACACACACCAGGAAGAAAAGACATGACAGAGGGCAAAAGGCTTTTTGTTTTTTGTTTTGTTTTTTTCAAAGTGACTGGTAAAACCTAGAAAATAATATTCCAGAAGTGAAAATACATTTTACTTAAAGCCAAGGAAGAGTAGAAGTGAGTTGAGGGGTAGTATTCTAGGTGATGGAGAACAAGAAGACAGTGGCTTAGAACCAAGGTGCAGATGGAAGCTGAATATTGCAAGGATTTAGGAGCTGGGGTCAAGAAGCTGGACTTAATCTTGAAGTACAAAGAGATGAGACGGATGTTGCATCTGATCATGTTGGCTGCTGAGGGAGGAAGGGTTAAGGTGTGTAAGCAGGAAGATTAGCAAAATAAGCAGGTTGAATGCCAAGCAATTAGTTTCTACAAGGCAAAATGGAGGCTTATTTCCTAAATTAGTATTTCTTAGGCACCGGAGAAAGGATTCTGTTAGGCTCCAGTGATTTAAATAGGAATCAGAAATGGTTTATGCCTCTCAGCGGCTCACCGGATGGTGGGGAAGAAGTCTGAATCACTGGACGTTTTAATGGTAAATGCACTTATTACAGACTTGTTCAGTACCAACAGGATTGTATGAAAACTCTGGGAGATGGAAAACAAACCCAACCTTTGGAATTTGAATGATTTCCACAAAAGAGGCACAATTGTTACAAAAAGAAGCCAAGATCATTGTGGTTTAGGAGACAATGATAACTACTATTTTTTGGGGGGGGTCATTAGTTGTTCAAGACACTATTTAAGCATTTTATAAAATTTGTCTCCCATATTACCCACAATCCTTTGTGAAAGAAAGGGGTCCTCTGGGGTCCTCATGGAGGATTTGAGTAAGGTTTCACATCTGAGGAGTGGAAATAGTGTGCCAGCTCACACAATCTTATTCCAAGGTCCTGGTATTACTATCTATGATATCATAGCCATGTAAGATGAAGGAAAGTGGACTGTTCAGAGATCAAAGAGAGATACTGGATTTCTTAGGGTCAGAGCCTGGGCCCAACCATCTCTCCTCTGTGCACACTCAACAAGGATAGTGAAAGGCAAAGAAAGATCCATGCAATGCGACCACACCGGAAGAACAAATAAAGAAACCCATCGAACCATTCAAATACGTGCTGAGTCCTGTCATGCAGTTCAGCTTTAAATACAGGACAACCTACTCAAGGTATGGTTCTGCCAAGCCATTGTCTTAGTTCCCATCTCTCCTTCAAGGTGGTTTGACAAAGTGTTAGAACTATGTGAAATCTCTTCCTGGAAGACAAATCCAACCTCTAACTGACACCAAGCTTCAGCCTTTTCCTTTTTCTAGCATGAGGCTCCTGAGGGGATTTCCAAATTCTCAGGGCTCATTGTCTCAATAATCTGATAGCTAAAGGGAAGGGCACAGGTGTCTCTTTAAATGTCATCATTTTTTCCAGAAGGATAGTATAATTATTATTGTTACATAGTCATGATTGCTTCTATGGGAGAAAAGCAGAGGGAAATGAGTCTGTTTGGGAACTCTTCTTAGATAGCCAGTCTTAAAGGCTATTGGGGATGAATTGGAGAACTAAAGGGAAGCCATGAAAGGTCTCTCTGTAACACTGAGTATCAAAGGGTTTGCTTGATTCTTTGTTTGATTACTCTGAGGATCATGGTTTACTTGATGAGTGTATGAGCTGGCCGAAGTATTGAAGTTGATCAGATTAGTGTTCAAGGGAGAATTTGGGAGCCATAGGAATATTGTAAGGGAGAGAAGCAACATTGAAACAGCCTGTACTGAAAGTGATGGTGACAGTAGTCTCCAATCAGGCTGTAGGACTTAAATGGAGCCAGGCACAGAAGAAATCTTAAGCTTTGGACTGGTGCTCATTTGGGGCAAACTGTTGACAAGAGGTACAGAGAACTGCTTTGTACTGTGTCACATGAAGTCACACAGCAGGGTGGGAGCTGTGTGTGATGTACAGATAAAGCTTGAAATCCCCCAGGCTTCGTTCCTGGTGAACAAAAGAGAATCTTTTAAGTATTTGTGTGATCTAACACAAGGAAATAAGTGACTGCGTCAGGTCTGGCTTCCTTCAGATCTAAAAGGGTGTTGTTGCTTCTTGTGGGCAGGTTGTATGCCAGAACTCAGTATTAGGCTATATTTGTTCTATCTCAGATTACAATTTCCTCTAAGCTATGAAAAAAACCCTTCTCTCTTTATTGTTTCCTACAGTGGCCCTGACATCAGTGAGAGTTCATGATTATTAGTTTTTAAGGATAAAAAGCAAACAGATCAGATTGGAAAGGGGCCGCATGCCAGGAAGACACACAGGGACTTTCCCAGCATGTGTGACTTTTGGGAAGCATGTCTGACTCTGCAACCACATGTAATAAACCAGGGACTCTGATCCTGATGCTTGACAAGAGCAAGTGATGCAACACTCTGAAGGGACAGTAACACACTTAGCTAGCTGGGGGACAAAGCCTTTCTTTTCCAAGAAGTGGGGAAGAGCCAAAACAACCTTATTCCAAAAATTTTATCTTTCTTCTGAAGTGTTTAACCCAAGATAGAACAGCAGTTTCATAAGAGTTCATTTGCATTGTGCAGGTGGAAAGAGACAGCATATCATGCTAAGTGCTTGAACCTCACCAAGAGGCAGACCTACATTCTAATTCTAGCTTCTCCATAGATTGGCTGGGGGATGGTGCAGTGATCTCCATTTTCCCTTATGCCTTGGATTCCTGCTTGTCCCTGTGTACAAATTTTAACATTTTAGCTTGATATTTTAATAATTTGACCCTAGTCCCATTTATCACCTATCTTTCCAGTCTATTTGAACTGTGTCTTGTGCATTTAATGGGTTTGATATAACTCGGGTCATATGTTATAAGATGCCCACATCCTTTTCTACAGTATTGGATGTTGTCCATATTTTGACTCTCAAGGTTTGTATTTTAAAGTGTGGCTGGGGCTGGGGATTATAGCTCAGATACACAGATTAAGATACACGGGACAAGGTTATAATATGGGTTACTGTATTTTATTCGGGGAGAAGTCACTTACACGAGAAACCCATGACCTGCAAGTTCCCGCTCCAAAGATCCACACCCAGGCTGATCTTCGTGACCCCACGGGAACCAAGAGAGAGAAGCTATGGTCCAGGACTTAGCCTTCCTACTTCAGGTCTGTCCACAGCTGTGACCACGCCCATTTGGGCGTGGTCAGTGCAACAGGCGGTGTAGGCGAGGTAGATATCTCACTATTAGCTCAGTTGGTAGAAAGCTTGCCAAGCATGCACGAAGCCCTGGGTTTAGAGACACAGCACTTGGAAAGTGGGGGAAAGACAATAAGAAGTTCAAGGCTATGGTTGAAAGAAACAGCTCTCACCTCAAAGGAATAGAGCACACGGTTGATCCAGGAGCAAGATAAAAATGGCCACGGCCTGTGAACATAGATTTAGGTCACACCGAATGAAATGGTCCAATGTGGAAAGCTAAATCAAGGCATTTTAAAAAATACAGTAGAAACAGCTTCTTTGCAGGGATTCTTGTTCCCAGGGTCGTTCTTGGTTACATAGCTAGTTCAAGGCCAGCCTGGAATAAATGAGAAAAGAAAAGTACGATTAGTACACAAACAGGAAAATGCTGACTGAGGAACAGCCCAGGGATGATTTTACAGTGGGGTTGGAAAACATCTCAGAGGCAGCCAGGGACTGTCTTACAGGGTCGGGCTCCAGGGACCCAGGGCTGGTTCAAAGGACAGATTGTGAAGAGAGGGAAAGGAAACAGAATAAAGGCTGGAGCAAATGTATGTACTTGGCTTTTCCTGCCCTTGCAAAGCAGTGTCAGACCCCTTAAGGCCAGCTGTGGTTTCTCCTGTAACTCTACCCTTAACATTCCAGTTAAAAGTCATTCACATTCAGGCTATTATAATCTCTAGGAACTTATGGAAGATACTGATTGTGGTTTATATATTCAGGTTTTGATATAGTATGCCACCCTCTCCCTGGGTAGCTGATTTAAGGTTTGTCACTCTTTCAAAGATGCCTATTTCTGGAGTCTGTTCCAAAAAGCAGTATAATTTTTTTTTTTTTAATTTTCAAGTCAAAACTCCTGTTTTGTGATGCATGAGTAGATGATATACTACAATGTCCAACTTAGCTTAAAAGAGAAAATCGGGCTAATTTGAGATGCTGGCTTTAAAGATAGGTGAAGTAACTCTGTAATAAATGAGACACCCCTGAAGAGAATAGCTGGCGCTTAAAAATAAGTAAAGGAGGCCTAGGGGTGTGGCTCAGTGAAGAACACATGCTGAGTTCTCAGGGCCATGGATTCAATTCAAGCATCTTCCCTGGCAATGATGTGCATCATCAGGTGGTCTTCCTTTGATGCATTACTTCCTGTGGTTTCAGTAACCACATGGGCAACTACAGCCTGGAAACATTAGACAGAAAATTTACAGAAGTAAACATTTTGAGTTGCACACTACTCTGGGTAGCACAAAAGTCTTGTATTGTCCTGTCCTGTCTTGACTGGGACATGATTCCTCCCTTTGTACAGCATGTCTAGGATGTATATACCACCCACCCATTAGTCAGTAACCAATCTCAGTTTTCAAGATAGAGTGTCATAGAATCTTTGTGTGTGTGTGTCCAACTAACCTTTATTTTACTTAATAACAATTCCTAAATTCAGTATTATATTAAAAAGGGTGATCCAGGGCATAAAATATTAAGAACAGTTCAATTCTGGTTCTAGGTGGCAGCTGCAGGACATATAGATGTATATACTGTCTATGCAGGTTTTGTTGCTATCCATCTTTACAGGCTTCTGCCTGTCTTGGGACAATGCCTTTGGGATTAGGGAATGGTTGCCCTACTTTTATAAGCAGAGAAGCCATACCCTGGTTTTTCAATGTCTTTGTAATGCTGTTCCCCTATTTTCTTCATCAGTTCCGGGATTTGAATTATCTTTGTTCATATTTTTATTTTTTCATTTTTTTTATTAATTTATTTTTTAGATTCCAATCCCAGTTCCCCCTCCCTCCTCTCCTTCTGCTCCTCCTACTCTACCCCCTGCTCCCATCTGCTCCATGGAGAGGGTAAGACCTCCCCTAAAAAGCCTTCTGAGTCTGTCCCATCATCTCATTGACGCAGGACCAAGGCACCTTCCTACCCCAATACACACCCCTGTGTCTAGGCTGAATAAGGTATCTCTCCATATAGAATGAGCTCCACTAAGTCAGTTTGTGCATTAGTGTTAGATCTTGGACCCACTGCCAATGGTCTCATATGTTGTCCCAGTCACAACATTGTCACCTATATTAAGGGAGTCTAGTTTGGTCTTATGCAGGTTCCCCATTTGTCAGACCAGAGTCAGTGATCTCTCACTAGCTCAGGTCAGCTGATTCTGTGGGTTTCCTCATCATGATCTTGACTCCTCTGTTCATATTTTTTCTTCTGTCTCACTTTGATTGTACTCCAGGAGCTTGGCCCATTTGTTAGTTGTGGATTTCTGCATCTGCTTCCTTCTGTTTGTTGAAGAGTGTTCTAGCTTCCCTGGGGTTGTAGATTGTAGGCTGGGTGTCATTGTTTTATTTTTGGTATCCACTTATGAGTGACACACTCTTCACTCTACCCCTGCCAAAAACACTAAATCCTAACATTTCAGACTTTGGCCCCTTCTCTAGGTTCACATTGCTCTGTTGTTTTTAACAAGTCTGGCTTCAAATAAAGCAAAGTGTAACTTTTAAACTATCTTCCAGGTAGGCATCAAGATGTGTTTGTTTACTCACTGCTTCTGAGGAAAAATACCTAAGATAAAGGGCTTAAAGAAAGATCTACTTAGAGGCATGATTTTAGAGTATTCAACCATGGTCATTGGGTTCCACTGTTTCCAGTCCTAAGATGAGTTGGAATCATCATCGTGAAGAGCAAACTACTCACCTTGAGGTCACCAGGAGCAGAGAAAACAATGAGGAAGGGTCAGGGACACCATGCACCATACTAACCAACTTCCTTCAAGTAGACCCCACCTGCTTATTTTCCATTTAGAAATGAACTCATCATTGATGAAGTCTAGTGATTTAATCATATCTCAGGAATGTCACAGCTGGTAGGTAAGCCTTCCATGCATGTGTCTTTGAGGGGTGTGTTATATTCAAAACATAACAGTTATCTTTTCTACTTTAAAACAGAGGTCTGCGTCACAGTGAAATTAATAACCTACAGAACAACTGTTACACAGCTAAGAAGAGCATAGCTCAATACTACAGCTGAGCTTCTGGTTTCCAGAGGACATGCTGGTAGCCCTCATAGATGTTAAAACTCATCCTTGTCTCCTGTGTGTTCACCTCTATTGAGAGCTACCATGTGTCTACTACATTCATTCTTCCTTCAGACAAGCAAGATGATGGAGTTAACCTTACCCAAGTTAGTGGATTAGCCTCCCCCCTACTTTGCAATGAGTTTAATGAGTTAGGCCATCTGGCTTCCAATAGCACTGAAATAACTGCAACAAAATCAAAGTGGAAGTAAGATCAGAAGGCAAGGGCAATTCCATGGCACACTTCCTGCCATGTCTGCTTCCAGGAGATAAATCCCCTGGAGTAAAACCCTTTAGGACCTCCATGCTTGTTAAAGCATCAGATAAAGAAACACAGAAATGAGATCCTAGAAAAAGAACTCATTTGAGGAGGACTTACAGAGTTCTCTCCCTTGCTTCTGAACTGAGAATCCCTCCTTCCCCAACACCGGTTATAGGACCTCTGTCACACTCAGCTTCAAACACTTCCTATGAAAGAAAAGTCATTTTGTAGCTCAATTCTACCTCAGATACAGCATCCAAGGGTCATATCTATATTAATTTCCAATTCCTTCTCAAATGTCCTGCAGTATTTTTTAAGTGATTTCTTACACTTGAATCATTTTTAGCTAGGAGAAAACACATCCTCCATTCATTCTATCCTCCCCAGTTCACAGCTGGTCAAAGCTCTGTGTGGACACAGCTTTGTATCTTTCAGATCTGCCAAGGCTGCTGATGGACTTAATTCACTTATACCAAACTATAGGAGCAGCTGCCTCTTGTTTCAGAGAAAATAACAGCAGTGGGAATAATATAATAGCATGGGGCTAACCTAGAAATATGATAGGGCTGTCCTACAATCTACAGCTCATGTGCTCTGATTGTTTTTGCCCATGTGTTGATGGGCTTATGGTGAATCACAAAAATGGTCTTAGCCATTTCCTCTTAAAATAACCCATCCATTTCTGAAGCACTTCATGGGCTGTGAAGCACTTTTTCCTACATTATCTCATTTGCCTTTCACATCAAACTCAACATGTACAAATTGCAATAATTTCCCTCCCTCAAAGATACTCTACCCTCAGGGCTCTTTATACCCTCAGGGCTCTTTATTACCGTAACTCCCAACCCCCAGCACCAATAATGTTCCTCATCCTGTTCCTCTTCTCCATCCCTTACTGCACTACTTTAAACCTTCCTTAGTTGTCCTGCAGAACAGATGTGACCACTTCTTTTGTTAAGTAAAATACTATTGTCTCAAATGAAGTCATTCTCCAGAATATCAGTTTTCAGTATAGAAGGCAATGGAACACAGAGAAAAGGAAGGAAAGATAGATACATTTTTATCCTCTCAGAACATCTACAGAAGGGCTTTGGGTTTTGTTAGCACATAACTACATCCATTCATTTACCTATTTATTTCCTGTGTTTGTGTCTTCCTTTGTATTACAGAGCCATAGCTGTGTAGTCTTAACACAGACCTTATGACCCCAAAGGTACAACCTTTGATCTTTGAAAATGTATACATAGTATCTTCACTGGCCTTCCATATTACTTCTTCTCTTTCAAACTCACTTAACAAACCATAGTCATACTATGCTTCTGGAAATAAATGCTACTAATATTCTTCAAAATGAAGATGAAATTTCCTATCCCAATTTAACCAAGACATCACATCCAAGTACTACTGATATTTAATTTTCTGTCAGTTCACAAACACCCAACAACATTTGATTTGATCTCTCAATGGCCCTACACCTAAGTTATTTTTACCTAGGAAAAAATGCCAAGAGGAAATGCTTCCTTCATTCTAGCTGCCCAAGTTCAAGGCCGCCCTATCTTCAAAGTCAAATGCTTCCATAAAAAGAGTTTCTTGAGCACTCAGTTAAAAAGAGGTTGCTTTTTTAATTTCAACCATGTATTTTAGTCACTGCAGACCTAGTGACATTGAGCACCTTCTAATACATATTCTGATTATATTATTATCCCTCCTTTTATTATCCTAGGAACTTACTTGTGACAAGAGGCTGATTCCATTGCATTTTCTAGTACTTACAGATATCCAGTATGCATGTTGCTCTTAAACAGGCTCCAGGAAAAGAGATGAATGAGGAAATCTGTGGAGAATGAATTACTAAATAACTACATTTTACAGATTCAAAGACTCAGAAATAAGATTAGTTTCAGTGAAGATAACCTGGGTTGTGTTTATGTCAAAGAACTATAAGTAATTATGATATTTCTTCTAAGTGGGGTAGCAAATATGCTTCAAATAGCAAAGTTGATGATAAGTAATTTTAACAATATATCAAAAATCATACTGTCAAGTGATAGAATAAGGACTTGAAAAGCAATCCAATTTTTTCTCTTTACATTTCATCAAAAAGCAGAGGGTCTGGACCAGGGATGTCCCAAAGCAACTGTGTTCTAGCCATTTGAACTGAGCTGACTTGCCAAGAACTTCAAAAGGGAAAGAAAAATGAAGATAAGCGCTTGCTTACGGTCACTTCTCTCGGCATATCTTCTGTACCGGAGCAGCAGCATCCACCGTGGCCATAGAAGGAAATACAGGAAGTGACAGCTGCAGTTACTATTGACTGCCTTTAAAGGATGCTACAAGCAGTGAAAATGCTGGACATGGCACAAAGCTCTGACCCCATTACCTGGACTCCAAGTTCTGTTACCAGTCAGGAAGCAAAGGCCTTTGGAGGTTTGACAACACCGGGACTAAGGGGGCATAGAGAAAGCTAAAAATGACTTTGCTCACATTTGTCTTTTTAAACTTTTTAAATTTCAGTAATTTTCCTATTACTGGAAATTTTACTTGAATTTAGTTTATGAGTAGAGTTTTGTTTTTGTTGTTGTTGTTGTTGTTGTTTGTTTGGTTTTTTTTTTTTTTTTTTTTTTTTGAGTATTAGATGGTCCATGGATATCTGCTGAGCCAGGTAGTATGGGAGGTCCATGGAATAGAATAAAACAGATGCAGCCGCTGGTTGCCATATAAAATACAGATATCAAATAACACATCTCTTCAAGGGTATCAAAAACTGAGGAGGAAAGGCTGAGGGAGACATGTGAAAGGAGTCTTTGCATTCCCTCTGCGTACATGAAGTTCTCTCCCGGCATCTGAGTGTCTGGCTCCTAATGTATGGTCCTGGACTCTTCTTTGTGGGAACACCCACTGGGGAGTCACCTCCAAGTGTGAAAGTGGGAGCTGGCTAAAAGATCAAGTGCCTTACTCAGGTTAGGAAAGCAAATGTTTAGCTTCCTTGCCTTCTACAACAGAGGGTCATAACTTATGCTGCAGAATTCCCTCAGTGTGGATGAGGTGGTCTGAATGAGAAAGGGTCCCCATAGGGTCTGGCATTTGAACAGCTGGTTCCCAGTGTGTATGTAGCACTGATTGAACAATGTCATTGGAGTCGGACATTGAGATTAGAAGCCTTCTGCTACTCATAGTCCATTCTCCCTACTTCCTGCTTTGCCAGGAAGATATGAGCTCTCAGCTTCCTTCTTTGGCCCTCATGCCTGGCTGCTGACACCATGATGGACTGCTATCGCTCTGGAACTGTGAACCAAAGTAAACCATTTCTTGTATATGTTGCCTTGGTCATGACATTTTATCACAGCAACAGGAAAGTAAAGAAGACACTTGGTCAAGGTAAGGTTGAATTCTGGTGATTGTGTTCTTGCTAGATGTCCTGGCCATTGAGAAAGATTATCTAACTATAATGAGCACCATTGATCAGTTTCCCCAGCTGCTGACCCTGAATTATACTGCTGGATTTATGCTAATGCCATGCCTCCTCCAGACCGTTCCTACAAGTGGAACACAGGAGCATTTTAGGTTACTGTACTGACCAAGCTAAGGAAAATTCACTGTAGGCAGTGGATCCCTGGGTCTCTTTTGTTGTATTCATTGACTGGGATATTTACTTCCAGTCAAGGAAGTATAGGAAACACCATGGAGAAATGCTGATTGATAACTCTCTCAAAGACTCATACCTACCTACCTTTCTTATACAGCCCAGGACCACGTAACCTAGGGAATGGTAGTGACCACATTGGGATGGACCCTCTCACATCAACTAATGATCAAGATATGCTCCTCCCAAACACTCAGAGAGGCCAATCTGATCTAGGCAATCCTTCAATTAAGAGTTTCTTCTCAAGGCTAGGCAGGTATTTTGGTGGTTAAAAGGATTGGCAACTGCTCTTACAGAGGATGGGAGTTTAATTCCTAAAACCCCAGATCTGGTTCACAACCATCTGTAACCCTAGTCCCTGGAGATCCAATGCCCTCTTCTGGCTTCCATGGGTACCAGGTATGCACATGATGCACAGACATTTATCCAGTTGGAGGAACATTCTTACACATAAATATAACAAAATTTTAAAAAGAATATACTTCCTTTCTTCTCATATGACTCTAGGCCATTGATAATTACATCTGACTAGGATAGGGTAATGTGTCCTGAAACTTTGGTAACTTTAGAGTCTAAGAAAAGGGTAAGAGGATAGAGAGCAATTCCAGGCAGCTTGATTGGGAAGAAACTAAAAAGATTTTTTTTTCTTTTTGGTTTTTCAAGACAGGGTTTCTCTGTGTAATAGCTGGCTCTCCTGGAACTGAATTTGTACTTGAGAGAGACCTACCTGCTTCTGTCTCCCAAGTACTAGACTTAAAGGCATGTGCTACTATTCATGGCTAAAGAGTAGTATATTCTTAACAATATATCTCGGAAGCATGGCAAAGAGTAGACATAGAGATACCTGATAAAAGGTAATACAGTGGTCTGAGTGTAAGGGTAGGCTGACTCAGACTAAAGCAGAATTGGGAAACCAGGTCTCTTGGCCCATTATGTTCCAACAACAAAAATATTTTCACTTTGAAGCATTGTTACAACAGATGAAATGTCTCAGCCCAATTTACATACTTGATCGTTCCCCCCAGAGTGGTGATTTTTGTAGGTGGCATCTTTTGGAGGTAATTTGGTCATGAGACTAGAATCTTCATTTGTGGGATTATGGCTGTTGTTCTTTTGTTACAGTTAAAGGAAAAAAGCTGGAGAAGGAGGGGCAGTCTTGTGTGGGATTCCTAAGGTAAGGGACCACGTGGGAGAGCATAGCAGGTTCCATAGCAGGTGAGGGTGACTGAGGCAGAGGGAATAACACACCAAGGCAGATAGAGCTTAAATGAGGAGTTTATTTAGAAAGGGGAGTGAGGGGGAAGGGAAGAGACATAGAGGCACTGGGAACAGAAGAGGATAGAGGAGAGAGAGAGAGAGAGAGAGAGAGAGAGAGAGAGAGAGAGAGAGAGAGAGAGCAGAGCTGGAAAGCAAAAGAGTGTAAAGGAGAGTGTAACTGGGCAGGTGTCTGAATTTTAAAGGGGTCCTTTACACCTGCCTGCAGATTCATGGGACCCTGGGCTGACCAGAGTACTGCCTGGGTGCATTTTGCAAGGTCACAGGGGCAGGCCAGCATAATGCCTGAATCCTTACAATGACCCTAGAGAGTTGAGCAGAACTGCACAGGCTGGCACATTGACCTTGACTTTCCAGTCTCCAGACTGGAACTGTAGGAAGAAACTTCTGTCCTTTATAAGCCACCTAGTGTGTATGGTGTTTTGTCATAGGAACCCAAACTCACTAAGATAGTCATGAAATCAGCAGTAGCAAACAAAGGTGAAGGACATCCTACACGGCTTGTGTATAGTCTTAAAATTCTTCATTATTTACAAGCTGGCTCTTTATAGAAAAGAAAAAACGATCCAACCCTAAACTAGAACAAAAACAATGGGATTGGAATAGTGTGGGTATAAATCAGATATATGAAGAATAAGTCAATCAAAATTTTGATCTACGTATTTGGAGGTTGAGGAAAGCCATCAAATATTTAGGCTGTTTCCAACTGGAGTTATTAGATGGAAGGCTCTACTTGATGACAGAACTCAAGGTGAAAACTTAGTTTGAAGGAACCTGTAGAATACTTGTCGGAAGCTGTGTTTTGGGGGCTGCAATTGGAGCCAGTTGAGCATCCCCAGGTTCATACCAGAGTGGGGGTGTGGGGTGTGTGGAAAAGGCTAGATAAAAGAGTTAAGAGTCAGGGACACAGGATATCCATCAGGAGGTCAGATTCAGTCCATACTGAATGTGCCTCTAGTTTATTCATACACCATCTTGTATATTCAACTAACAGTGGGGACAAAAGGTAGGAGACTTTTATTATTGTGTATAATGGGCAAAGAGTCATTACTTCCCATAATCCTTCAGGTACTCCATAGTCACACCACCAGACTTCAGGGTGAGAGTAAACTTGCCTGGGCCCAAGTCTGTTGCTATTTAGATAGGAGACATTCACCACCAAGGCCAGGACATCCTGCAACCATTATGCTAATGTCTTAAGAACAATAGGAGTGATTTGAGCTCTCTGAACTTGTGGCAAGATGGAATGGTCTCCCATTTATGGGTCCCATTAATACTCAGGATATATCATTTAACTTTTCTCATTTTAGCAAAATTCAATTCAGCAGTGTAAACTGGACAGGTGAGTTAATGTTATCTATCTATACTCTGAGTGGCTAATCTATCCTCTGAATCACTTTACAGTCTTATTACAGGGAGAAGTAACAAGTAGGCTGAACAACACAATATGAAATAGTGTTGGATGAGAGTCACAGGAAAGGCCCGACAATGCCAGGCAAGTGTTAGAGGGAAGAGAGGCTGGAAGAGTGAACTATTGAGCTAGCACACAGCTAGAAAGAAACAGGAAGGATTTTGTAGACTGTGTCCTTTGAAGCAGACCTTGATCAATAACTAGGTTGTCAAGAGTCAGAATGTAACCAGATTAATCCAGGGTCCTTGAGCTACCATTTTCAGACACTCTCAGGAAACCAAGCAGGCATTACTGAACACTAATTCCAATGTGAAGCATTATCCAACTTATAACTATCACTGCCTGTATGAAATTCTATCCTCTCTTACCTACTTGCTCTACATTTTCAGCAATGTTGGATCTTATTCCACTGGCATTTTTCCTAGATACCCAGCTGTCTCAAAAACCTGGCTATTTTCTCTCCCATGTGCGTTCTTCTCATTGTCTCTGATGCAAGATGGAGAACTATAGAGTTGGGAACAGGGCCCTGGAATGTCGTGTGGGGAAGAGGTGGAGGCACTGACTCACCTGCTGATGTCTTTTTCCACATAGCCCCATGTCCTAGGAGGAGGTAGAAGCCAAGTAGGTCTAAAATAAACAGACAATGACAGCATGCCTCAGGACACTCTTTAAGTTTGCGCTAAAGGGGATGGTATGGGGTATTACAGTATGAGGTATTATAATATGAGGTATGGGGGTTGCTTTCTTTGGGGAAAGAACAAAAACAGGTGGGATTGAATGTGCTTGGTATCCAAGAGGGGAACAAGAAGTGGCTACAGCCTGTGTTGCTAGACCTTATCAACCTTTGCTCTTTGTTCTATTGTTAACTTACTTTTGAGGGGGAGGAAGTTCATAAAAGTGCTTATAATAGAAATCAAGTTTCCAATATTCTAGAACAGGACCTAAAGCCAGTATTAAACTGTCCCAAGTTGGATCACAGCCCTTCCACCATCTCCCAAGAACCCTACTCTCCCCCCGCCAATAAATGAGAATTGTATTCTTTCACTGCTGAGTGAATTGTGTTTTCTACCCTTCTCCCCTTAAGTCAGAAGGTAGACTAATGCATTCTAGAAAGATTTTGGATAACACAACTTTAATCTATTTTTTTTTTAGTTTAAATTTCAGGTAATTGGGAAAATGTGGCCATAATAATTATTGATGACTTTTTGTGGGGCTCTTAATCTAGGTAAAGTACAGTGCTAAGAATCATGGTTATTGAAAAAACAAAAATTATCTAAAACATGGACCTATGTAAAGTGACTGTGTAGAAAGGGGAGGAGGTATGCTCTGTATGAGGCAGAAGCTCTCAATGTCTTCTTTACTGGAGCTGCCCTGAGTTCCAGTCTCAAGGTCTATCCTGATTCTAGAAGGAGCCATTCATCTCATAAACCCATAGCAGGAAGAGTTACTCATCCAGACAATTTAATCATTTTTGTCTCCCTCTTTCTGGCCTGCTAAGATGGCTAAGTGGGATGGAAGGGCAAAGTGTTGGCAAGAAGATAAATGAGTTTCCCACCCTCCCTGTGTGTCAAATCTTCCATTCATTCACAGTGGCCTAGGTACGTGTCAATCTTCATCTTCTCCATCACTACTGTCCATCAACAGAACGGGTATATGTTGAGCAGCTACTTCATTCTGTCTTGTTCATACTTGAGAACACAGAGATGGCTATTGTTATGCAGTCATCAGCAATAAACCCAAATATTCTCTCAGTTTTTGAGATGATTTCATAGTTTGATGAAGAGAATCTAATTCTGTCCCCCCATTGGGAAAAATGAATATGAATTTGAATTTTCTTTGAAAAGTGTCAGGAGAGGGTCTTTGTGGGGCTACAATGAGAGCCAGCTAAGCAGCCCCAAGTCAGTACCTGAGTGGGGGAGTGTGGATGGGGGAAAGGCTAGCTATAGACGACAAAGAAAAGACAGAGACAGAATAAAGGTCAGGAGGGCAGATCAGTCAATACTGAAATGCCATGAGTTTTTCACCACTCTTATATACCTTATCCAAAAGGGGAAACACAGTATCATGTATATGGAACAAACAGACTTTTCTTCTAAGTGTTCAGTAACCCTTAGCTCCAACTTCCTGTTCCCTAGACTTGAGGTCAGGAGTAGCCACACCTCAGATTCAACTTCTCCTTCCTTAGCCTTGACAGTCAGGAGTAGCCACACCTCAGATTCAGGTCTGTTGTTATTTAGACTAAAACAGCTGAAACATCCTTTGACCTTTAGGTCTCGTGACTTGATGACAGCTTTGAACTCTCTGCCCTTGTGCCAAGATGAAGTGCAACCATCTTTATGGACACTCACAGAAAAGGAGGGATGTTGCTTTCAATTATTTTTCTAAGCTACAAACCTGGGGATTCTTGTATTGTTTGAAATTCTACTCTAAAGTCCAGAACTCTGTCTATATCATAGCTGGGGTCTGACTTGTATTGATTGCAACTGAGTCAAGGCAGAAGAGCTTTATAAACCCCAATAAATATGAAGTATACAATGGCCATGCTTTAGAGGCTCACAAAATCCACTTTCTGTACACTGATGTACCCCAGCACCCAAGAGCTCCCAATACACAGTTTCATGCAGTCCCTGCATCATGAGGAGGCTGGAGTGGAGAAAGGAAACAATCTTAAGCCCATTTTTTCAGATGAGAAAACAGTCTCAGGGATATCAAGAAAGGGCCTTATTGGTGATATGGGAGTCCCAGTCTCCTGACTCCAGTTCCAAGGCTTCTCCCAGGAAATCACAGATCCTTTTTGAAATATGGTCTCTGCAGCCTGGCTAGAGAGATGTGAGACCTTCCACAATGGCCACCCAGCTTTACGTCTACCTGATAGGATGATTAAGAGGAAAAAGGGACCAAGCTTTCAGAAATTATGACACTGAAACATCATTGATGAGGATTGTGGTGATTTAATCTACTCAGAGATACCAAACAGCATCCAACAGCAGGTTGTTATGGCAACACTACTCTTATCTTAGTGACTTCAAACAAAAATATCTCAAGGGCAGAGTAATTAGGTAAGTAGAGCAGAGAGTCTGTGTTTCATGCAGTCATTTTCCAGTGATTACCATTTGATTGTACCCAGTGCTAAGAGGCTCCCTAATATGGCAACTCTAGCACGCGCGCGCGAGTGTGTGTGTGTGTGTGTGTGTGTGTGTGTGTGTGTGTCACAAGAGCAGAGGCTTCCAAACTCCTTTACCAACTTGTATCATATGGCAGACTCCCACTCAAGGACATATCCAACATTATAAGAATATGGGAAACCATAAGACACGCAAACCTCCAACTGCTTCTGTCAGGGATTATGAGTGTGTAGTGTGTATTGTTAGAACAGTGTTTGCTGTACCTTGAATTTTTTTTTAATTAAATTGAAACACATCCCGGTGTTGCTTGTTCCATCTCTGACTCATATTGTCATTTCCCAGGGCTCCCAAGAGGTCTCATGCTTCTGTTTCTAATGCCTGGCATCCCTTTCCACCCAATCAGGCACCATCATAACCCTCCTCACTCACTCTAGCCCAGAAAAACAGAGCTCTCCTGTTCAACTGCTTATTCATACTGGGAGAATGTTTCTGGGGAAAATGCCTCCCAGCTTTCAAACTTCCTGGGTTTTAGTTTGTGCCCCTCCCAAACACAACGGGAAAAGAAAGATGAGACAATGTCTCTGAACACTCACTATGTGCCAGGCCAGGGCTTAGTCAGGTGCTTGGGGGGTACTTTCTCATCTGCTCCAGCCTCATAGCACACATGAGAAGCTGAGATTCATCCACAGTAAAACTCAATCCCAGAATCACAAGGTTATTAAATAGTAGTCAGTCTATGAACTCAGTGCTGGATGAGCCCAAAGTCTTCATTCTTTACAACCCCACCCTGTCTTACTGAACAAGGAGGATAGTTTATATTTTGATATGAGGGTGCTAATAGCTCATCTCCTCAGTCCTGCTTTTGTCTGCTATCTGTCTTCAGGACCATTGTTTTTAACCCTCTGAAATCAGCTACTCCTAACCAAGGTGTTTTCTGACACCTCCCCACCTGGGAGGGGGAGCACATTGGTCAATGTCTGGAGACATGTTTTTGGTTGTCACAACCAGGACTATACAATTTGCCTCTAGTGGGTCTACTAACCATCCTATATTCTGTATAAAGAGCTCCACAAGAAAGATGTCTAAAACATCAGTTGTTTTTAAGTTAAAGGTGACCCTACAAATTGTTCCCACACCAATGAACTCTCCTGTCCAAAGTATCAATAGTGTTCATCATGAAGACAAAGCCTGTGCTTTCTCAAGGTAGATAATATCATGTATGGAATTTAGTTCACCGATCTCCTTCCAGTCATCAAGCAAATAGGGCAGCCAAAAGCTCAAGCTTGATCCCAGGAGGATCTGAACATTTTTGGGGTATCTGAACATTTTTTCATTTTAGTGGAGAAAAAAGTAGGAACTGTGACACAAAATATGATAACCTGACAGTGTACACACAACACATGGTGAATTTGTTGGGAACCAGGGAAATTTGCCTTCACAAAAATTGAAACACCTGAGCCGAGACTTGAAGAGTAAACACCACTCTCCAAGCAGATATGGGATGAGACAGGCGGTCCCAATGTGAACAGTGTATTACATGTCTTAAAGATGGTGAAAAGCAATTTGGGAATATGAGTAGTTCCAAGGGCCTGAAACAAGATGATGTGACCATAAGAAGCTGAGCAGGTAAACAGGAGGCACCTCCCAAAAGGCCCAAGGGAAGCTTCCATTTTGTGTTTTAGGTAATGGGAAGCCCAAAGCACTGGTTTTCAGTTTCCTTTGAATAGAAGCATGATTGTCACAACCTAAAGACCAGTAATCATTCCCTGCCTGTCCTATTTTGCTTCTCTGTTGTTGTGTTAAAATACCTACCCAAAGCAACTTGGAGAAGAGTTTATTTAGCTTATGGGCTATAGCTCCTCAACAATGGAGGCCATAGCAGTAACCTGAAGGCAGCAACTGAAGCAGAAACTATGGAGAAATGCTTCTGACTGTTTACTCCCTATGGTTTGTTCAGTCCAAGACTACTTCCCAGGGGTGGCACTCCCCAAAGTGGGATGGGCCCTTCCACGTCAATCATTAATCAAGAAAATGTCCCCATAGACAAGCCCGCAGTCCAATCTAATGTAGGAAGTTCCTCAGCTGAGGTTCCGTTTTGCTAAGTGACTCTAGTTTGTGTGAAACTGACAAAAACCATCACACATTGTAAGGACAACTCATTTAAGTATTGCTTCATGTTATTATAAAAAAATATGTTCAAGATTTAGCTGACAGTTCTAAGGAATCTACATCCTGGCATCTGGCCTGTACTGTGCCTGGAAGTCCTCTGGCAGATGGATGAAATCACAGTGGTAGGAGCATTTGGGTAAGAGATAACATGGAAAAGCAGGATGTCCAACCCTGCAGAGATACTAGGCCATCTCTCTTTATAAAAATCCATTCTTGTGTAAGTCACCCACTCTTGCAAGATCCAACATGCTCTAGGACTAGTGTGTATCTCTTCTGAGGACAACCTCTACAATATTCTAACCTTTCCCTGAGTACCCTTCTTAATGGTTCTATGGCCTCAACATGGCTACTTTGGGAACCAAACTCAAACTATACCTGAACAACACCATATTGCTGCAAGTTATAGCCCAGATGGCTTACAACTGCAGACATTGATTTATTCATGGTTTTACACATTAGAAGTCAGAAATCAATATGCCAGCTGGGCCATGCTCCTCAGGAAGCCTCAAGGGGCATATCATTTCCACTTTGCCATTCTTTGGTTTAGGGGCAGATGACTCCAATCTCTGTCTCTGTCACATGGCTAATCCTAATCCAGTATGATGTCATCTTGATTTAATTATACCTATAAAGATCTTTTATTCAAATAATGTCATGTTCAGGTATTTATAGTTAGGACTTTCTTTTCTCCCTTCCTTTCTTTCTTCCTTTTTTCCTCTATCTTGACAGGATCATATTATGTAGTTCTGTTTGCCTGATTCTTGCTACTTAGTCTCAGGCTGGCCTCAAACTCATAGAAATCTTGAATATTGGCATTTTGGGCATATGCCACCACACCCAACATTCCTCATATCTGTTTGGTAATGAATTATGGCATTTCATATGTCTTTTGGGGTCATATTCACCCTCATTACTATCTTTGGCCTGCCCCCAACTCCTGTTGATCCTCTTATCAACTGATGCCCCTTCTACTTTTATGTTTTTTGAGGTCAATGACCCAATGAGTTTCATTAGAATTGCTTCCAAGGGTACAAGTGAGGAATTATTTAGAGAAGCATGAGCAAGTTACCAGTGGCTACACCACTGAAGAAAACATTCTTGTTCCCATACCTATTCACTGCCTATAGCTCCTTAAAGAAGGCTGGAGCCTTATGAGCTCCTCTGTCATCCATGATGATATATGGGGAGGCTCAGTCTTGTACAGGTCTCCTGGAAGTAATCACAACTTCATTGTGTTCAAGAGTCCAAAGGCCACAACATATCTTTTCTGAATGTAAAATTTAGCCTACAATTAGCTTGTCAAAATTCTCTCCTTAGATGTGTCAAGTTCCTTTGAACTGGACTAACATCTGGTTTCTAGGACCATTGCCCCAGGGACATTCTGCCTTCTTGTTTATATTGGTATTACTATGAGTGAAACATCTCTAAGACAGGATAAATAAATTGTGTAAGGTTTATAGATAATAAAAAATGGAGGTAGCATCAGCTTGAATAGTACAAGTCACAGAGCTGAACCTGAAAGAATAAACTGGGCCAGTCTTGGTAGCCAGCTCTTGCCAGCCACATGAAATGTGCTCAATAGTATTTCTTTTTTTCCTAAAGAAGTCAGCTCCCAGGGAAAATTAGAAGCTTATATCATCCTGATATTCTGAAACATGGATACACTGCCACTCACTAGCATCCTTGTTTTGTTGCCTTTGGGAGCATCTTGTGGAGTGGTTCCCTGCCCTCTGAAGTGGTATCCTGTCAGAGAGCACAATGGGTTAACTAAAGACACAGTAGAACACTGGGAGCAGTCTCTGAGCAGAATCTTCTCAGGGCTGCCACAAATTACTGTATGACCTTGAATAGGTCAGTTTCCTCTCCCAAGCTTCTTTTCTTGTAGAAGTTACAAGGTCTCACCAAGATTAACACCTAAGCCCATGACTTGGAAGAGATTAATTAATGGTCAGCTTTTCCTCTTCTAATCCAGAACAGGGTCTCACTCAGGACATCTGTGCTATATCTCTCACTACTGCCTGAATGTTCTCACTTCAACCATTGCCTGTAATGGCCTGTCAGCTCCCCTCTCCATCACTCATGTTCTTAAGAGGAAGTTGACATCTCCGTTTCAAAGCTCAATTTGGACCATCCCCAAGATATTCTAGCTCTCCCAGAAGTCTCCTCAAATCTCAGATTTGAGTAACTCTATATTGGTTCCTCTCTGAGAAAGGAAATAGGATTTAAAAAGCAAGCAAAGTAATTCAAAGTTCCCAATGTGTTCAGATCACTGGTGTGTACCACAGGGCTCAGGACTGTGTCCCCTTTTTTTGTACATAGCTTGAAGACTACACCATGAAACTTGTTTGCCCACATAAAATAAAAAGTTCATACACAGAAATGGTGCATAATTAAGAATACTTTTGACTTTATCTTCAGTCCCCTTTCCCATGTATTATAGATAATAGGACTGTTTTGGTTTTTTTGTTTGTTTGTTTGTTTTTGGGTTTTTTTTTTTTTTGGCCTATAGCCCTGTAACCCAGAAAGTACTTGCTCTAACTTATGTATTTAAGGCAATTGCCAAGTGCTTACTATGTGTTGTGTCCATGTTTCTCTATGTAAGTATATCAGTCATAGCTTAGGACCAACCTTCATCAGTATAATTTCATCTTCATTTAGATATTAACCAATAAAACAGAGACAAGTAAGTTATTCAAGTTAAGGAGAGTATAGTCTGGTTGGGGCAAAGCTTCAAGAAAACCAATAATAATGTGTATCAGTTAGGGACCAATCTAGTTGAGTGCACAAATGAAAGCCAGTTATTTGCCTTCGGGGATGTGAGTCTTGCACTATTCTGAAAGATAGGCATCTTCAGATGTCAAACATAAGTGGAAAAATGTTTCATACAAGATGCATCCTCTGGAGAGCCAGGGGCATTGACTTATGTGTGTGAATCCAGGGATGCCAAGTGGATTGGATCATAAGATTGAGATAGAGCAGCAGGCAGGTGCCCACAGTCAGTCAACTGTCAGAGCAATCAGGCTCAGGAACACAGAAATGTCCTGCAGCTTTGAGTTTGAGAAGGATGCCACTGGCAGCACTTGGATTAGGGAATAAGAATGAGTCCAGAAAATGAATAAAAGCAGACATTTAGATCAATAGTACACAATACATATCTCCAAAAATAAGCCTGCATGTTTTTCATTAATAACCTTCAATAAATGTGCCAAGAATACAAGAAGGAGTAGTGGTTCTAATATGTGATGCCAGGAAAATTATATTCAAATGCAAAAGAGTGAAATTATTCCTATCTCTTATATCAACTCCAAATGGACCACAGATTTAGGACTGAAACTATACAACTCATAAATTAAAGTATATGAGAAAGCTTCTTGACATTGACTGTAATAATGGTTTCTTGGATTTGATCCTGGAAGCATAAAGGAAAAATTCAAACAGGATAACAACAGACTAATAACTTCTTCGTGGTCAATTAAATAATCAATATAATGAAAAGATAGTATATATATGGGGGAAATATTTGCAAAAAATGCTTAATATTTAAAGTATAAAAAACTTACCCAATTCTTTAACAAACCATAATAATGTGATTAAGAATGAACAATGAAGAGCATTGGTATTTCTGTGTGAAGGACATCCAACACTCAACAGGTGTATAAAAAGGTCAGCTCCAGTCATCAGGAAAAGGAAAAACAGCATCATGGTGAGACATCATCTTGTACTTGCCACACTTATCTTCTATGCATCAGAATTATTGTTATTAAAATGATAAAATAATTAGTATAGGTAAGGATGTGGGAATAAGAAACTCTATACAGTTTTGGCAAGAAAGTAAAGTGATGAAGCATTATTCAGAGTATAGAAACTCCTCCAAATCAAAGTAGAACCGTCATATGGTCCAGAAACCATGCTTCAGTGTCGGTGTGTTGGATTCTGGGTATTGAAGCTGTAGTAACTTCCATGCTCACTGCACAATAACCAAGATATAGAGCAACTCAAATATTCACCAGTGGGCGAGTGGCTACATCAGTCACACAAAAATGGAATATTTCTCAGCACTAGCAAAGTAATATTCACTGCTGACAAAAATGGATGAACCTGGAAGTCACTATGTTAAAAAAAATTAGACAAGAAACAGAGGTATATAGAATATATGACATTTTGTATACAATGCTTCTAAGATAGCCAAACTTGTAGAAACAGCAAGTAGAGTGTTGATAGTCGATGACTGTAGTACCAACAAACAAAGGCATATTATTTGAAAGATACCATGCGTAATATAAAACTGAATAAGTCTCAGTGGTCTTACAGGGCGCCGAAATAGCTCAGTTGGGAGAGCGTTAGACTGAAGTCTCAGTGGTCTAATTGTATAATATAGTGGCTATAGTTCATGATGATATATATATATATATATATATATATATATATATATATATATAATCTTCTGTAGATCAAAATGATTTCTACTGTGTGGCAACATTTCCACAGTACCCATTTATTCTCCTTCTGCTGTCCATTATTTTTTTAATTTTTCTTATTTTACATATTGAACCCAGTTCCCTTTTCTTCCCTCCCTCTCTCCCACCTTCTCATGCCCCCTGACCATGCTCCTGTCCCATTCCCCTCACCCCTGCTCCATAGGGAAGGTGATGCTTTTCAGGAGGGATCAACAAAATCTGTCAACTCATTTGGAGTAGGGACTAGGCCCTCCCTCCTGCCTCTAGGTTAAGGGAGTATCCCTCCATGGGGAATGTTCTCCCAAAGTCCTTTTGTGCACCAGGGATATATCCTGGTTCCATTATCAGAGATCCCTTAGACTGCCCAGGCCTTCTAACCGAGACCCACGTTCAGGGGGTCTGAGTCGGTCCAGCTGGATTCCCCGCTATTCAGTCTGGGACCCATTAGCTTCTCCTTGTTCAGGTCAGCTGTCTCTGTGGGTTTCTGTAGCCTGGTCTTGTCCTCCCTCTCTGCATCTGGATTCCAGTTTGGCTCAGTGTTTAGCTGTGGGTGTCTGCTTCTGTTTCCATCAACTACTAGATGAGGACTCTATGATGGTGGATAAGTAATTTAGTCATCAATCTTATTATCAGAGAAGGGCTTTTATGGTAGCCTTTCTACTGTTGCTCAAATTGTTAGTTGGAGTCTGTTTTGTAGGTCTGTGATCATTTCTCTAGAGTCAGTTTTCTCTTCAAACCTATAATGGCTCCCTCTTTATACCTGACATATGTCCATAGGACTGTGTTCTTATTAAGCAAGGTAATAATAAATAAGACAGGAATAAATTTTGGATTTGATGGTCAGATTTACATCATAGGTTGTGATACTTCCAGGTATATATACCTGTCTCCAAACTCATCCACTTAAATGCATTAAAGGTGTGTACAGCTGTTGGCTTGTTAATCACAACTCAGTAAAGAGAACTTGAAAAGGACTGTATAAAGAAACGTGTCAGTGTTTAGAAGAGCTGTGTGACCCAGCACACCACTGTTTTGAAGACTGATCCATAGACTGATAAATCTGAACATTTCTTTTCTGTAGATTCAGAGTTTTCAATGCAGGAGAGTCTTTAAGAAATTACTACTTGTCAAGTTATGATGTAGAAGAAAAGAGAAACATTCACAGTTATGTGAAAAGGCTATCAAAACAGCCCTTCATTTTCCAACCATGTATCTGCACTAGGTTAGATTTATTTCAATGCTGTGAGCCAAAAGTACTTATTAGGGTAGGCTGAATGCTGAAGCACATAGGATCTAGCTGTCTTATTTCAAGTCAGGCAATAGACTGCAAAAGTAAAAGTGCTAGCATATTTCTCACTAAGGTTTTATGCAAAAAAAAGTGGGCTCCTTCATAAGAACATGTTATTTATGTTAACACTAACATAATGGATTCATTGGTGTTATTTTAGAAAAAAAATTAGTAAGTAAATATTTTTAAAGTTTGGCTTAACTTTCTAATGTCAAATATCAACAGATTTTGCCAACATATATTTTCAAAAAATGTCTTAAAGGTTTTCAACAATTTTAAGATCACAAAGGCAACTTGACACTAAAACCTTTGCAATAACCAGTGAATTTTTCAGTATTAAGACATTCAAAATTGTAAATGAATTGCCATTCTGTCCTGTCAACTTAAAGCTGAGTTTAGAATTTTTCTCCTCAGAAAACTGTACTGGAAAACGAAGAGGACCAACTCTTTTCTCCCATCCTGATACCTGTCCTTCTCATTCTCTATGCACAAGAAGACTCCAGGACATGCAGGTGAATACCCGGCCATATAGACAAACACATCTACCTGCTGCAAACAGCTACCTAGCAGTCACTCTGCAGCTAGCTAGAAGCCACTCTCTGAACCTAATTCTATACACATTGCAGCATTGTTCCATCTCAAAAAGACAAGTGCTTTGAAGAGACCCACATGGCCCTAGAGGCAGACTGTGGGCCTTTGGAACAAAAAATCTAGGATTCCAAGTTCCCATGGTATTGATGATGATGAAGGGAATGAGGTTACAGCTGAGCACTCCTTACCTTCCATGTAGAATAGACATTCCCAGGCAAGTGATGGAGTGGGGACCTGTAAAGCAACAAGGACCTTTCCCGCTCTCATTTTTATGATAAAATCATGCATCAGATAGTCTGTTTTCTCTGAATTTCATTTTCTTTCAATAAACAAATGGTTAGGGGAAATCTCGTCTTATATCAACCACTTAAGACTGTTTTGATTCTAACCCAAAAGAAGGTAGTAACAAGTTCTTGCTGAAGAATTAAAACTAATTTGCAAAGCACAAAATATTACCTTAGACATTACATGAGTTTAATGGGGAACACTTGCCCTCTACCAGCAAACCAAAATGGAGAGCTAACAAAACAACCATTTCCAATCCTTCCCTGGTACCGATCTTAAGTTTGAAATATCAACAAGAAAGAGATTTTCTTCTAATGTACTCTCTCTGTTAGTTCTCCCTGTTATTAATATTGGGGTAAAAGAAAGTAAAGAGACACAAAGGTATCATCTAATATGTAATAAAATATTATTATCCTCACTCATTTGGTCACCTGTCCTATTTGTCACTGCCTCCACAGCTGCTCTGAAGTGGAAAAAAATAATTCAGACCCAACTGAAACAATGGAATGCAATGCCTCAGTTTGCCCTTGTTTCTCTCCCCTTCTTTGGACTCCTCCCCGAAATGACTCCCCTAAAGCAAAGGTGCACTCCCCTCTGCCCTAGCACACCTTATTTGATCTTCATAAATAACATACATGTACTTCCTTCTGTTGTTTTTTACATTTCTTTCTCATTATTGAGTTATAAATGCCTTTAGGACAATATAAATATATGAATATATATATATACATATATATATTCATATATATGAAAGTGATGGTGACACCACTGTGGTGTATGAAATGGTCTCAAATCACTGCTCTTGGATTTGGTCCTACTCTACCTATTTGGCAAATATATATTTATCTTTAGATCTTAGTTCAAGCCCCTTCTCTTCCTCTAGCATCACTTTGTATACTTCATTCTCAATAGTTCTGGATGAGCTAAGGCATATGCTTCCTTCATAAGTTTTTGGAGAAAAGTACTTGAGCTTGTATAATTGGAAATTACAGCTGGATTGTGTGTGTGTGTGTGTGTGTGTGTGTGTGTGTGTGTGTGTGTGTGTTATGGTATCTGTGGAGGAATTGCATGTACATGAGCAGATACTCACCCATACTGAGTCCAGAGGAGGATGGAGGATGTAAACTGTCTTCCTGGGATTACAAGTATGTGCCATTATAGCTGACTTTTTTGCAAATTCTGGGTGATCAAACTCATGTTCTTATGCCTTCTAGGCATGCACTCTACCTGCTGAGCTTACAAGCCCAGAAATTTCTACTTATTTTTTGTTTTCTCATTGAGCTGTCCTGTTCATTATGAGAATGCAAGGTTTCTCTTGGTATATGCAGTTGTTTGACAATAAAACATCCTAAAATGAAGAAACATAGTTCTAAACTTCCATAATTTAAAATACATGAACAATGGAGAAGGCAGGGCCCCAGTTAAAAAAAAGTCATACTATCAGGAGAAGAGATGATTCATGGAACCCATTCATTCTTGGCCCCAGAGTGATACTGGGGTGGAGACAGCCCATCTGTGTCTCCATATGAGATGGGAATCACATTTCCTGAGAACTGTAATAGCTGTCACTTGATGCATACTGACTATTCCAAGAACCTTAAGTGAATTGCCTCTTGCCCTTGAAACAACCTAGCCTCAAACATACTATTCCCTTCTTACAGACACAACAGCGACAAAACAGTGGTTAGCTTACAATCTCAACTATAAATTTTATTATACAATAGTGAACATATTAATATGTGTCTGCATATCTGAGCAAGTTCACCCAGGAGATGAACACAAAGACTTGACCTTTAAATTTTTGATAGCGTCTTCTGAATTGCCATCCATAAAGAGTTGTACAAAATCAACAACACTCCAGTGACTGTTGAGTGTGTTTTCCCCCAGACCCAGCTAATATTGTGAATTATATACATCAAATGTTCCCAATTGGGAAGGGGAAAGTGATATTTTGCCAGGAGAATTGAATTTGTTTTTCCTGCAAGAGGTTTAGTTACTCCTTACATGTACACTGAATATTTTAGAGTAATTTTTTTTTCTCTTGACCTCATGTTACAACCTCTTTTTTTGACTTGTTTGTCAAAGAGAAGTTGACTTTGTGAAGTACTTGAATTTTTTGTTTATTTTTTTTATTAACTTAAAACAAGCTGAAAACAAAATGGGTTTCCATTAACAGCTTCCAAGTTCATAGCTTGGGATCTGTACAATGAAATACCTTGATGATATTTCTTGATTTCAGCAGGAGACAAATAACCAAGTTTTGAAACATGCCTAAGATACAGCAAGTGATAGAAAAATGGCAAGATAAAGCACTTTGGTGCACACTCTCATATTAGCAAGTCCATGGAGTGTAATCAGACAGTGTTTCTGATATACACAAATGGTCTAGGGAAGAGAGTAAGTTTCACTTCTTAACCATAACCATGTAACACTTTAATAATAATAATAATAAATAACAATAAACTTTGAGATTACATTGTTAAAGTAGTTTGCTTCTTAGGAGACAACATAATAGGTTAGTCAGACTTCATTTTATAAATCTTATAACCCTGGGCAGAAACAATGCATTTCTCAGTACATTAGATTTCCAAAGGCAGGCACTGACACTTTCTATCAAAGAGAAATGCATGTCAGATCTTAGGGAGAGTGAAGTGGGACTCTGAACTGAGGACATACACAAGATCTACAGCCACATAAACACATAAACAAGGGAGTTGCTCATCACTTCCTCTTAGGAAAAATGGTAATACCAGCTTTCATCATCTGACAACACTGAGACTTTCACCACGTTTTCAAGGCTAAGGTCAAGGTAACTCCATCACAAAGACTGCAAACATACAGCAGAAGACTGATTCCTCAGAACCTGAAGCAGAGGCAAGTGATAAGTGGGTGGATGATTCAGCAGTAAATCACCTAGGGGATTGTCCCACCCACCAGAGGCTCCTGGCTGTGTAGGTAGCTAGAGAATCCAGAGAACCACCCTTGTTCCTCAAGAGGCAGGAGTTTGTGCTATGCCAACTTTGCCCTTGAAAAATCCCTATTGAAAGATGCACTTCTCTAGAATGTTAAGACCTTGCATTTGTTTAAATTGACATATATTTTTATTCCACTCTCTAACTCATTCGTGTTGCTCATCTCTGAACAATAGCTTTTATTTCCTATATTTTCAATGACATCTGCTGATTATGTTATTGGAAATGAACAATCTGCATGTCCTAAAACATTTTAAATATCTACTGGGAAAGGAGGTGTTCTTGCCCATGTTATTTAGTGTCATCACTGAAACTTCCTTAGTTGGAAAAGACAAATAGTAATACCACATCTTATGATAACTAAATGGGGGTGGGGGGAATCTTTGAAACAATGGATGTTAATTTAAATGTTAAGTTTCCTCCCTCAAAACTGTTTCTAATTGTAGGAAAAATATCTCCAATATTTAGTGAGTTTTATGCCAGACTTTCTGCTATATGCCAAATGAAGCAAAACAGGTTTTCAATTTTCCGTTATGTGAGAGAATTTGGTAACATTACAATTCAGGGCTGCTATGGAAACAAGACCTTAAAATTGTGTCTTTGTTTCTGCTCCACATATCATCTTTACCACCAAGTTTCCATGTCCAAGGTTGCATAATGATCCAGTATAGTGGCTTTCCTGGCAGCTACCATATTTAAATTTTGGGAAGAAGGAAGAAATGGAGAGAAAATGGTAAGGGACAGATCTAAGAAAGCCCCTTGTCTACAGAGGATTGTAGATGCTTCTTCAGTAGTCAACCTACCTTCAAAAATGGCAGCAGAGTCTAAAGTTTTAGTTGAAAATGAAGTGCTATGGGAGCTCTGATACACCCCCACCCATCCCCACTGACAGCCTACCCCCCCCTACCCTGTGCCCTACCCCACCCAGGGTCCTGCTGCTCTGGTTGAGCACTGGGACAGAGGGTGGAGACAACAGTCCACCCTACTTCAGAGACTTCTCGGAGCAACTCTGAACAAAGGAGTCCTGACTATCCTCGCGGGACCACTCGCCACCAGCTTGGTCTCTGACCCCGCCTCCAGTCCTCTGCTGGAGTCCCGGGCCTCTCCCAGAGATCCTTCTATCTCTGCGGGTCCACTCGGAGTTCCTGCAGGCAAGATCCTTGACCCCCAAATCCTGGCCTCTGCCAAAGAACGAGGTCTCAGCTGGAGAGCGCCAGTTTCCAGTGAGATCCCACTTTCTTGCAAAACTTTCTCAAGTTCCAGCTCAGCCCTCATCCTCTTCCACCAGCTATTGGCCAGAGCTATTGGCCAGAGCTATTGGCCAGAGGACCACTGTGAGTACCTGCTTACATATTCTGGATCCTCATCCTTGACCTCATCCCTGGATCTCTGTCTGCGTGGAGAAACCTCCTAGAGAGCTTGGACCACACAGAGCTACAGATATTGAATCTCAGACCCACATAAGCCCATTGGGGAAGTACCATAGGGAGAGGGGGAGATACACCACCAACACCTACTGGAAGAAGCTATGGGAAGAAGGCAATATAAGAGAACACCTAACAACAGAAAGACAAACATGATACCACCAGAATCTAGGGAATCTACACCAACTAGAATGGAACACAACAACAAAGCAGAGGAAGCAGAAGGGTACGGCTTAAAAATTACCATCATAAAAATGATAGAGGCCCTCAAAGAAGATGTGAGAAAATCCCTTAAAGAAATGGAGGAAAAAACAAACAAAAAAGTGGAAGAAATGAACAAATTCCTTAAGGAAAGTACAGAAAGCCAAGAAAAAAAAAAACAATTAACCAGGTGAAGGAAACGGTTCAAGACTTGAAAACTGAAATTGAAAAAATAAAGGCAACACAAATGGAAGGAATGCTGGAAATTGAAAAGCTGGGCAAAAAATCGGCAACTACAGACACAAGCATAACCAATAGAATTCAAGAGATGGAAGAGAGAATCTCAGGCACAGAAGATAAACTAGAAGAAATAGATTCATCGACCAAAGATAATCATAAATCCAACAAATCCTTAACACAAAACATCCAGGAAATGTGGGACACCATGAAAAGGCCAAACCAAAGAATAATAGGCATAGACGAAGATGAGGAAGCCCAGCTCAAAGGTGCCGAAAACATATTCAACAAAATCATCGAGGAAAACTTCCCAAATCTGAAGAAGGACATGCCCATGAACGTACAAGAAGCATACCGAACCCCAAATAGGCTGGACCAAAGAAAAAAGACCCCTCAACATATAATAGTCAAAACACCTAGCATAGAGAATAAAGAAATAATATTAAGAGCAGCGAAGGAAAAAGGACAGGTAACATATAAAGGCAGACCTATCAAAATTACACCTGACTTCTCCATGGAAACCCTCAAGGCCAGAAGGTCCTGGATAGATGTTCTAAAAGTATCAAGAGAACACGGATGCCAGCCTAGGCTACTATATCCAGCAAAACTCTCAATCAATATAGATGGAGAGAACAAGATATTTAATGACAAAACCAGATTTTCTCAATATGTATCTACAAATCCAGCCGTACAGAAAGTATTGGAAGGAAAACTCCAACCCAAGGATGGTCACTATGCCCACAAAAATGTAGGCAACAGATAATCCAACTACACCAGAAACCAAGGGTGAAGCAGAACAAATATATTCACAATACCACTGCCAACAACAAACCTAAATCAAACAAGCATCAACAATCAATGGTCCTTACTCACCCTCAATATTAATGGTCTTAACTCACCTATAAAACACAGGCTAACAGAATGGATACGAAGACAGAATCCATCCTTCTGCTGCATACAAGAAACACATCTAAGCTTCAAAGATAGACATTACCTCAGGGTAAAGGGTTGGGAAAAGATTTTCCAATCAAATGGAAATAAGAAGCAAGCAGGTGTAGCTATCCTAATATCCAACAAGTTAGACTTCAAACCAAAATTAGTCAAAAGAGATGAAGATGGTCATTTCATATTCATCTCAGGAGAAATCCATCAACACAAAGTCTCAGTTCTGAACATCTATGTCCCTAATACAAAGGCACCCACATTTGTAAAAGAAACACTACTAAAACTCAAAGCTCATATAAAACCTCACACACTTATAGTGGGAGACTTCAATACACCACTCTCAACACTAGACAGGACCACAAATCAGAAACTCAACAAAGAAACAAAAGAATTAACAGAAGTTATGTCTCAACTGGGGTTAAGAGACATCTATAGAATATTCCATCCAAGGACAAAAGAATATACCTTCTTCTCTGCTCCACATGGAACCTTCTCTAAAATCGACCACATACTAGGTGACATAACAAACCTCAGCAGATACAAGAGAATAGGAATAGTCCCCTGTATCTTATTGGACCACCATGCTTTAAAATTGGAATTCAACAACAACACAAATAGCAGAAAACCTGCAAACTCATGGAAACTGAACAATGTGCAATTGCACCACTCCTGGGTCAAAGAAGAAATAAAGAAAGAAATTAAAAACTTTCTAATATTCAACGAGAATGAGGATACAACATACCCAAACTTAAGGGACACCTTGAAAGCAGTGCTACGAGGGAAGTTCATTGCACTAAGTGCCCATATGAAGAAAACAGAGGATAGTCACATAAGAGATTTAATAGCCCAATTGAAAACCTTAGAACAGAGAGAAGCAAATTCACCCCGCAGGAGTAGACGCCAGGAAATAATCAACTTGAGGGCAGAAATCAACAAAATAGAAAACAGGAAAACAATACAAAAAATCAATGCAACAAAGAGTTGGTTTTTTGAGAAAATCAACAAGATAGACAAACCTTTATCCAAATTAACGAAAAAGCAGAGACAGAACATGCAAATTAACAAAATCAGAAATGAAATGGGGAACATAACAACAGACACAGAGGAAATCCACACAATTTTCAGGTCATAATTTGAAAATCTGTATTCCACAAAAATTGAAAATTCAAAGGAAATGGATAAGTTTCTGGATAACTATCACTTACCAAAATTAAATCAAGAACAAACAACTTAAATAGACCTATAACCCGCAATGAAATAGAAGCAGTCATCGAAAGCCTTCCAACCAAAAAAAAGTCCAGGGCCAGATGTATTCAGCACAGAATTCTACCAGACATTCAAGGAAGAACTAATACCAAACTCTTTTTATGAGGCCACAATATCTTTGGTACCCAAACCTCACAAAGACACAACTAAGAAAGAAAACTACAGACCAATATCCCTGATGAACATCGATGCAAAAATACTCAATAAAATACTGGCAAACCAAATTCAAGAATACATCAGAGAAATCATCCACCATGACCAAGTGGGCTTCATACCTGGAATGCAGGGATGGTTTAACATACGAAAATCTATCAACGTGATCCACCATATAAACAAACAGAAAAAGAAAAACCACATGATTATCTCCCTAGATGTGGAAAAAGCCTTCGACAAAATTCAACACCCTTTCATGATAAAGGTATTGGAGAGGTCAGGGATAACAGGGACATACCTAAACATAATGAGAGCAATATACAGCAAACCAACTGCCAACATCAAACTGAATGGAGAGAAACTTAAGCCAATTCCTCTAAAATCAGGAACAAGACAAGGCTGTCCTCTTTCTCCATATCTCTTCAATATCATACTAGAAGTTCTAGCTAATGCTATAAGACAACAAAAGGAGATCAAGGGGATCCAAATTGGAAAGGAAGAAGTCAAACTGTCTCTATTTGCAGATGATATGATAGTTTACATAAGTGACCCAATAAACTCTACCAGGGAACTCCTACAGCTGATAAACACCTTCAGCAAACTAGCAGGATACAAGATAAACTCAAAAAAATCAGTAGCCCTACTTTTTTCAGATGACAAAGAGGCAGAGAAATAAGCTAGAGAAACATCACCCTTTACAATAGCCACAAGCAACATAAAGTATCTTGGTGTAAGGCTTACCAAACAAGTAAAAGACCTATATAATAAGAACTTTGTGACTCTAAAGACAGAAATTAAAGAAGATACCAGAAAATGGAAAGATCTCCCATGCTCTTGGTTAGGTAGGATTAACATAGTAAAAATGGCAATCTTACCAAAAGCAATCTACAGTTTCAATGCAATCCCCATTAAAATCCCACCACAATTCTTCACCGACCTTGAAAGGATTATAATCAACTTTATATGGAAAAACAAAAGACCCAGGATAGCCAAAACAACCCTATACAATAAAAGAACTTCAGGAGGCATCACCATTCCTGACTTTAAGCTCTACTACAGAGCTATAGTTCTGAAAACAGCCTGGTATTGGCATAAAAATAGACAGGTAGACCAATGGAATCGAATTGAAAATCCTGATATTAATCCATGCACCTATGAACACCTGATTTTCGACAAAACAGCTAAAATTATACAATGGGGCAAGGACAGCATCTTCAACATGGTGCTGGCACAATTGGATGAGGGTGTGTAGAAGACTTCAGATAGACCCATGTCTGTTGCCATGCACAAAACTCAAGTCCAAATGGATCAAAGACCTTAACATCAATCCAGCCACATTGAACATCATAGAAGAGAAAGTAGGAGGTACCCTTGAACAAATTGGTATAGGAGACTGCTTCTTGAACATAACTCTAGGGGCACAGACACTGAAAGAAACAATTAATAAATGGGACCTCCGCAAACTTAGAAGCTTCTGTAAGGCAAAGGACACAGTTGACAAGACCAAACGGCAGTCCACAGACTGGGAAAAGATTTTCACCAACCCTATATCCGACAAAGGACTGATCTCCAAAATACACAAAGAACTCAAGAAACTAGTCAACAAAACACCAAATAACCCTATTAAAAAATGGGGTACAGAACTGAAGAAAGAATTCTCAATGGAGGAAATCAAAAGGCTGAAAGACACTTAAGAAAATGCTCCACATCCTTAGCTATCAGGGAAATGCAAATCAAAACAACTTTGAGATACCATCTTACCCCTGCCAGAATGGCTAAAATTAGAAACACCAGTGATGACTTATGTTGGAGAGGATGTGGAGAAAGTGGAACACTCCTCCACTGCTGGTGGGAGTGCAAACTCATACAGCCATTTTGGAGATCAGTATGGCGGTTCCTCAGGAAAATGGGAATTAGTTTACCACAGGACCCGGCAATCCCACTCTTAGGCATATACCCAAAGGATTCACATCCATGCAACAAAGACATCTGTTCAACTATGTTCATAGCAGCACTATTTGTAATAGCAAGAACCTGGAAGCAACCTAGATGCCCCTCAATTGAAGAATGGATAATGAAGATGTGGCACATCTACACAATGGAATACTACTCTGCAGAAAAAAATAATGGTATCTTGAAATTCGCAGGCAAGTGGATGGCACTTGAAGAAACCATCCTGAATGAGGTAACCCAGTCACAAAAAGAGGAACACAGTATGTACTCACTCATATATGGATTTTAGACCTAGATCAAATGATCACCAGCCTATAATTCACATCACCAGACAAACTAGGATACAAGGTGTATTCTAAGAGATTCATATAAAGTCCCTCACAGAACTGGGAAGGGACAAGTCCCCCAGAGCTCAGGTGAAGTGGCGGAAGACAGCGAATGGAGAGAGAAGTAAGAGAAAATGAGGGGGAGGAAAGGAAAACCTGTGAGACCAGGAAGATTGAGCTTGGTTAGGAATAGAAGATAGGAAAGAGAGAGAGACAGAGACAGAGACAGAGAGAGAGAACATAAAAGAGGGAGCCAATATTGGTTTGAAGATAAAATTGAACACAAAGAAAGGTCGAGAGAACTACAAGACTGCTCCCAACTAACAATCTCAACTTCCGTGGAAAGGCTATCATAAATGCCCTTCCCGGTGAGTGAGATCAACAACTAACTTCTCCATGGAGCCCTCAACTAATGCCTGTTGAAAATAGGAGCAAACACCCATACATAAACACTGAGTCGAACTAGAACCCAGAAGCAGATGGAGAGGACAAGACCACACAGCAGAAGCACATAGAGACAGCTTACCTGAACATGGAGGAGCTAACGGGCCCCCAGACTGATAGCTGGGAAGCCAGCATGGGACTGACTCAGGCCCCCCTGAATATGGGTCTCAGCCAGAAGGATTGAGCAGTCTAAGGGACCTCAGACAGTGGAGCCAGGATGTATCCCTGGTGCACAAAAGGACTTTGCGAACATATCCCCCATGGAGGGATAACTGCCTTAATCTAGAGACAGGAGAGAAGCCCTAGTCCCTACTTCACATGACCTGTCAGATCTACATGACCCCAACTAGATGGCATTCCCCTACACATGGAATTGGGGTGGGGGGACAGGAGGGGAGGGTGGTTAGAGTACATGTGAGAGGGCAGAGAGGGTAAAAGGGAGGGAAGGAGGGAGGGAGAGGGAACTGGGATCGACATGTAAAACAATAAATTAAATTAAAAAAATGCTTTGACTCCAAAATTTAAGTTGAAGGACAAGTTACTGGGGAAAAGTATTTCTATTTTTATTTCCACAGAAAATGAAATGATGTGGATTCCTTCCAGACTAATGAGGTTTGATCACGCCAGACCACCTGAAACAGAGTACAAGCTAATCCTACATTCAAAACAGCTGGACAAAACAGCCCTACAGACTACAGCCAGTATATCTGAATCTTCTTCGAATTCCCCAAGACAGCGCCCCTTACCAGCAGGAAGTAGCTTGGAAAGAACGAAGCCCAAATTCCCAAATACTGTGTATAAATGTTTGTTTTCATTTAATTGGACTTTGTTATATAAAAATTAAATAAAATAAAAAAAGAAAAAAAAGAAAATGAAGTACTATTTGTAAAGGCAGAGATAACTAATCTTGAGTGGGCAATACAGTAATTCTGCTTTAAATATCAACTCTGATATGTTAATACTCAGCCCTTGCTGTTGGGCTCATGACATAGGTAGGCTCTCCTTCCTTTGGAGATAAAGGAAGAAGAGCTTATAAAGTAACTGCCCAAGCTAGAGCATCAATGGAGAAGGCCACAAGCTGAGCAAGCTCTTTAGTGAGCTGTCTCCTGCTTTCAGAACTGGGGACTCTCCTGCACCATTTTAGTACATTTCCAAATACACCAGGAAAGTTGAAGTTGCAGAAAAGGAAGTGGTCAGTTATTTGATGGAATTGGTGGTCCCAATAATTCTTGTATTTGGAGACACTAGTTTGAGGTGAATTTTTAGTTTTCATCAAACAATGAGTTTCAAGCCTTTCACTGCTGTTTTGGTCTTCAGAGTCCAACTTCCTCTGGCTTACATTATATATAATACACTTATTCATTTTTTCATTAAAGAATTTCTGGATTATCTACTGTATGGAAAAACTAGATACCCTTAATAAAGACTCTGAGACTAAAAGATACTAAATGTATTATTACCTTCAAAGACAATATTTGGAGTCATGCTTTATAAGCAATTCATCTGCAATGCAAGCAAGAATTTCATTTTATTTTGCCCATCATATTCCATTAACACAAACATATTCAAACTCCCATAGATCAATATTCATTCTTGCCATATACAATTTAGCAGACCTCTACTAACTGCCTTTTAACATTGAAGGTCACAAATAAAATTATTTCAGCACACTAAGTTGGAGCACAAAGCATTCTTCTGTGGAAAAGAAACAGGCAATTAAATAAATTCATCGTAATGTGGGATACATTAAAAGTCATACAAACAATGAGCCCTTTGGCCTTAAAGAAGTAGACTAACTCTTTCTGGGTGATGTTGGCTTAGACTACATGTGTCTTGATTTTTGAGAGATGAGGGAATATTACTAGGTGTATAATGAAAGATCATTCTGAACAATGAAAGAGGATGGGCTTGTAGCAGGCCAAAGGAGTAACAGGTCTGGACAATCTCTAGTAAGCCAAGACCACGTGGAAATACTTAGGTTAATAGAAATTGGTTACTAATTAAGACAGAGTTAGCCAATAAGAAGCCTAACAATTTTATAATTATTTATAATTAATTTACCATCTGTGTGTTCATTTGGGTCTGAAGGGCAGCGGAACCTGGCAGGACAAGAAAAATGTCCCACAACATGGGCTGGCAGGTAAGAGTGAAAAAGGAATGGTCAGAAAGCCCAGCAACACCTGCCCATCACAGGAGAGAACAGATGAATCAGTGCTCATTGGATGAAGGACTGGCATGCTACAAAACAGACTCAGATAAACCAAGGACCCTGTCAAGTCCAGGAGAAGCTGGTTCACAGTAGTGAGTTTCCACATCTGCCAAATGTGGGTGCAGAAGGCCTAATGGAGGGTGGTCATGTATACTATTGATTACCAACTGAGTGGATTGTAACATCCTATCAGATGAGTGAAGCATATGTCTAGGTGTGTCTGTCATGGGGTTTCCAGAGATGGCTGGTATATAGGACAGCAACACAAGAGCAGAAATCTACTTTGAATGTGGGTACCACCATTCAACAGACCTTGGGCCTAGAAGGAGCTTTAGAGCAGAAGGGGGAAGACAGACAGCACCTGGATGTTCAATTCTCATGAGCATGAATCTACTTCTGCTACCATTGTCTGTGCGTATCAGAGTCCAATTTCTTCTTTCAACATGTACTTATACCATCAATTCTCCAGGGAACCTGCAGGCCACCAGTCTTGGATCAGGGATGCATAATTGATCCTTTTTATTCCATCCTTTTGGACTGAGTGCCTATTGGTTTCTGAGGCTCTGTGCCACGCTTCTTCTGGTCTTTGTAGGAGATTACACATCCTCCACTCATGTAAGCCAAACTAATAAATACCAACTAATATGCATTTTACATACACAAAATTATGTTGGTTCTTTTCTTATACAGAACCATTATAAATAATAGGTTTAGTCACTATATTGTATGCTGCGGTTACAGCAAAAAGACAGGCTTAACTGTCACTCTCAGAAGTCAGTTTGAAGAAGAGAGTATACATAAATGACTCGGTGCTATATAATTAGTTCTACAACAGCTATCTGTGCACAATGCAGGAGGCAGACAAAAGAAATAATGATGTGTCTTAGTTGTAGTCTCAGGGACATATTCAAGTGTGAGAGGTATGTGACAAAGAACACATAGTGAGATTTCAGCTTAGGAGTCAGTGATTGAAACATCGACAGGTAGTTACACTGCTAGTGGAAGTGTAATTAAAATAATATGCTATGAAAATGAAGTTGGCCATATGCTTCTACAGACATAAAATGTTCACTGCACTTGGCTAGTTACCTTCACTTATAGGAGGCTGTCTTACATGTCTGATGATCCAAAGATCCACAGGCATCATCCTATAGGCTCTTCAGGATTTAGATTAATACAGTGTAATGAAAGGCAATAGATCCAGAGCTTGCTCTGTGAGTGTCATTCCCATAGAAATATTCCCAACACTAGGGAAAAGACTTCCAGAGGATGTGGACATAGACACAAAAATCTTAAGGAGTTCTTATAGAAAATACCATGGGTAACATCTGGATTTCAAAGCATAAATATGAAACATTCCTCTAAAATATGTAAAATAGGTAATGATTAAATGGTATGTGTGTGTGTATTCCCATGTGTATATATGTGTGCATGTGTGTGTATATATGTGTGTGTGTATGTGTGTGTATGTGTGTGTATAATGCACATATTTGCATTGTATATATCTGCTTGTACATGTGCTCACACATGAATGTACAGAAGTTCATATCTGGTATCTTTTTCTGTCACTCTTCACCTTATTCTTTGAAGCAAAGTTTTTCACTGAGCTTGGGGCTGCTTCCACAATGCTGGTTGGCAAATGAAGCTTTATCCACCTTCCCAGCCCTGAGTCTATTAAGCCACATGTTTGGCTTTCATGTGGCATATGAACTCGTGTCCTGACTTTATCCACTAAGCTATTCTCCAGCCCCTTAAATGATGTGTTCTTACAATAAAATATTTTTATCCATTGACTATTATATTATAGAAAAAATGTTAAGAAAATGGGAACTAGGATTTAAAAGTCAGTATGTACAATGATCCAGCATTGAATAGAATATGTTATATGTAAGCTTGTAGGAAAAACCAAAGAAAATCATTAGTAGTGGATGCAAAAGACTTTAATTTTATTCTTTTTAAGTTTCACATTGCATATTATTAATATACTTTCTGAATTAAGACATTGCATATGTGCACATATATGTACAGATGCATTGGTCTATGTGTTCACATATAGAGGCCAGAGATTGCCTGTGGGATGTCTTCCTCTATCCTTTTCCTCCATTTTGGTTTTCCTGGAAAAGGGTCTGCCCACATAATCTGAACTGTATGTATTGGCTAGGCAGGGTAGCCAGTGAATCTCAGCAACCACCTGCCTGGCTGGCACTGAAGTTATGTGCATGTGCCACCACACCCCACTTTTACATGAGTGTTCAGAACCCATCCTCAGACCCCAGTGTTTGCACAAGAAACACACACACACACACACACACACACACACACACACACACACACACACACTATCAACAGAGCTATTTCCCCAGTCTCGGGCATTTTTTTTCCCTGAGACATGGTCTTGCTATGCAGGTTGGCATTAAACTCACTATCTTCCTGCCTACACCTTCTAAGTGCTGGGATTGCAGACATACACTACCTTATCATGACTGGCAAACTTATTTTTTTAGAATAATTGGTTAGACATGAGAACCTACTAAAATATGGAATTAGGAGATAATTACAGTTTTAGCATTCTAAAAGCCCATTAGGCTTTGTAATTGTATTTCACTGTTGTAGAAACTGGTGCCCAGGGATCTGGCAAGATAATAACAATTACATAAAAATGGAGCATTGAAGCCTTGTTGCACAAAGTATAAGATTTGTTATTTCAAAAAGGGTCTTGCAGCTAAGTGATTATTTTATACTGGGTACTCGCAAGTAGCACTTGGGAACATTTTACATTGATAGTCATAATTACAGCAACAACATTCCATAATAACAATTGTAATGATAATGACAATAAAATAACAACAATAATAATTTGTTCTCACAGAAAACTCATGAGTTGCATAGTATTTGAGTGTCATTTGGGAAACTTACTGTTGTGATAATAACGGCATGTCTGCAGATAATTGAAGAAGTTAGATTGCAAGTCCACACTCACTGTTTTGGCTCAGCTACATCGGGGCACTTCAGAAGAGAAAAGCAAATGCCTATGAGTAAGCGGAAGATGTGATATGGGCAAGGAAATTAACAGAGAAGTCAACCCCTTCCTTTTCCCTTTCTCTGTGCTCTAGTGCCAACTGAGCTGAGAAATCGATCCTGGAGGCTGTGTATAAGTGAAATTTCCATCTAAATTGTAGCATGATCCCTGAGTGCTTCCTACATTTTTCAGTGGAACATTTTCCATTATCCCCACAGATGCTGCAGGCAGGTTTTAGAAGATGGATTCAAACTTAATGGATTGAAATTTAAGTATATGATTTACCTTGGCAGGAGCTGTGCTGGTCCAGCTACCAGCCACATCTTCTTCAGATTTCCCAGCGCTAATCCCTGAAGCTTGTGACATTTATCACTGGCCCACATGGTGATCGAAGTATTTTTTGGTCATGGAAAAGGATACAATAGCAACCTCAACTCATGGGCCAGACAGCCCCTCCAGACAAAGACCACAATAGGCTTGACAGTCATTGGCCCTCTTCTTCCAGCTCCAAATGCTGAATCCAGTGTGATTTAAAAAGTAGCCATGGAGTTGTGTTTTTACTTTCCAAAATTCTTCAAGTGCTTTTCTAGGACTTTCTTTAAATACATTTTACATGTTTTAGGCTTCATGCTTTCCTCTCAGCATTTCCCTAGCCACTGTCCCTAGCTACTGTCCCCTTCCATCAGTTACCACCTGCAAGAATTCCTTATATATTAACAACCAAAAAGCATAGCTGAACTCTCTCAACCTTATGATCCTTGATGATCTACTTCCCTTGGACTCTTAAGCTTCATGACTGTAAGACCACCTGCCAAGATACCCACTCTCCTAATAGTATGGCTTCCTGGGTGCCCCTGTCTAGAGGGTTTCCCTCATTATTCTCTGAGTCCCCACCAAGACTATAAGAATTGCTTCCCTATCTGATGCTTTTTGGATGTGGGTATGACAAATTGAGGCAATGAGTCGGAGTTAAGGCATGGCCTTACATTTCATCAAAAGTACTTTGAACTGTCACTATGTTCTAGACATTGTGTCAAGTCCGTGGGTATAGAAAATTATCATGACATACTCTTACCTTAGTTGTATGGAGTTTATGGCTTTTGAAGAAGAAAAATATGACTAACTGTAATTTTTAAGACTGAGTGATGTGGTGTGGGAAAGAACACATAAGAACTGTATTGTCTGTGTCCATCAAGAAGAGTTTTAGGGAAAGAAATGGTCTGAGGGAAGCTTCAAGAATGAATAAAGTACAGACAGAGAAACAACTTTCAGACTAGGATGATGATCAGGGTGAATATATTCAATAGTTAAAAGTTTAGTCTTCTTCGTCTGGAAATTGAGGGGTTTCTTTTGTGTTGTTAGCGATTGAACTTGGGAAGTCAGTGTATGCTAGGCAAGTGCTATGCCACTGAACTTCATCTTCACCCATGTTTACTTACTTTCTCTTTTAAGAAAACTCACCTTAGTCTCCCAGGCTGATCTTAAACTCACTCTGCAGTACAGAGAGGCCTTGAATTTGTGATAGCCCTGCCTCAGTTTCCAAAATACATGAGATTACATAGGCTTGTGCCTCCTGGCCCCAGCTGAAAATGAAGGGCTTACAGGGAAATTAAAAAGAAACACCTGGAAATCAGAGCTATATGAAATCTTGAAGAACCACAGACAGCACGGTGGGACGCTGGAATTGTGTTCCAGTAGAGTCCTCCGGGTTTTAGCAAAAGATGCTCAAAATTCTTGCCTGGTGATCTTCTCTAAGGTCTTCCTAGTCAGTAACCAGAACCTTTGAGGGTAGGCAGATGACTTGGAGCAATTAATAGACATACATTAGGGAAAGTAAAAACAGGGAGAACATCAAAAAGCATGTTGCCATCATTGCAGTGAGAAGAGGAATCTCAATGGGAACAGAGCCAATGGGTTGACAGTTACAGCCTCACTGAACAAAGGGGTCCCTGTGACCCACTGTCATCTGAAGACTGTTTTAGAAGATGCCTCAGTCCATCTTCCATTTTGCTGGTTGAACTTATCCTTGTCCCATGTTCTGAAGGGCAATCTCAAATCTAAGACAACTTTCTGAAAATACTTTTTGAAAAAAATTTCAGTGGAATATTTTAGAGGGATAAGAAAAAAAGGAGAAAGGTTATTACCACTTTAAATAAATTACAGTATTGCAGGACATTTGTTCACAGTAACACTCTGAGACTGTTAATAAAGTTTAACCTTAAATTGGGGGCAGAGTTAGAAACTAACTGATCAAAATTGGCCATAGGAATTTTGGATACATATAGAGAGACACGGGAAGTTGTAGGGAAGGGTGTAGAAACATTCAAAAGCTCTTTGGGATCAGGACAGTAGAGAGAGAGGAGGTTACTGGTCGCTTCTCCTCTGCTTCTCTGATCAATTAGGGTTTTACCCTCATATTTGACTCCTGAGTTTTTATTAATAATAGAAAAAAATTGGATAAACTTATCAACAGACTATGAACTTAATGATAATATTTGGTGGATTTCATTCCAACAGAGTCTAAAATAAAAAATACTTTAATAGTTGTGGTTTTAAAAATGTCCTTTTTTGTGATCTCTGAAGCTTAACTGTGAAGAATCTGTGAAATGACAATTTGGCACAAACGGTCCAGGGAAGAGTGTGTACCAGCTTTGAGGCAGAAGCTCAAGGTTGGAATGCCCTCCACAAAACTGGAGCTTGCACAAGTCTTAACCTAGAAGTCAGTTTGAGTAGATGGAAAAAACAAACACTCCAGAAACAAAGTCCCTCACATGTGTTGACAGTGTGAGAGGTCATGAACTTCGAACTTCATTCTAGAAATGGGGAAAAATGGACCCAAAGAAATTGGATCTTTTGACAGTCTCTTGCTTGTTTCTCTAGAATCGGAACCAGGGTTCAGGGATTCCTTTATTTCCTGATCATGTACTAGTCTGTCTGAAGTCACTCTACACCCTGATTGAAGTTTCCCAAGGCCCAAACAAACAGGAAATTGGGGAGGCACATCCCATGTAGTAATGGCCAATTGTCTGTAGCCTGGAAACAGACATATAGGCATTGGGATGGTATGAAAATAGCTAAGGCTTTTTTAAACACACACGGTTTGTAATCCACTCTCTCAGATTCCCTCTTCCTCCGTGACACCTCCCTGTGACCTATTGTTCCATAATGCCCGTTCATGTTTTTACTTGATTGCTTCTTTCTCTTTCTTTTCTCCATGTTCAAATCCCATCCAAATAAGGCAAATATAAAAATTCTTCCAACTTAAGAATAATTGTTTGCCTGGAAATTTCTCAAGTTCTTCTCATACTGGCAGAAAGCTAAAGTTGTAGGTATTGATATAAAATCTATGAATTAGTTTTTAAAATTGTTTGGAGACTATGCACCATTAAAAAAAAAACAGCATGGTGACTAGTTTTATACATATTTTCCTTAGGGTTTCATTATGAATTTTCTACCATAAAGTAAGTAGAGAAATGCACCTTGAACATAAATAAAAACATTGATCACCCTAACGGCCTTCTGCGGAGGCCCCACCTCTGCTGTAGCTCTTGGTCTGGAACTTGTGCTTGGTGGTCCCTTAGGCTGACATCTTATGTGGGTGGCTGTATGGTCTCATTTTGCACCCATGAAAGCACATCCTAATCTCCTGTAGTGATGATTGTCTCTGGAACATGGTGGGCCATGTACTTTTCCAAGTACTGCCTAGGTTTTAAACTACTGATTCCTTCCCATAGCAACAGTTTGGTAACTTCAAGCAGTGACACTATCGTGATAAGATGGGACAGATCCAAAAGCAACTTATTTTTTTACTTTAAGAGACAGCCAGGCAGCATGACCTTGCAGGCATTCCTACTGTGATTTCTGTGGCTTTTGCCTCACTGGATGTGACCAGTGAAACCTGGAATGTTAGTGTAAAAGATACAGATTCTGTGAACAGTACCGGGTCCTTTCTTTCCTCAGATACTCTTCTCAATTCCTCTGCAGACAAGATTTTACCCACATGGGATTCATGAATGTGTCAACAGGTCCACAGATTGAGAGAAATCGCACGTGAGGAGCTGTGCTTAAGAAACTACACCCCAGGAGCATCGTCCACACCTAGTCCTCATAGAAATAAGACATTTCTAGACTTTGAGATGCTGTTACTATGTGTTGATGAGGTCTTTTAGAGAGCTTAGGAGGGGGTTGCTGGTAGAACAGCGTAAGTCACTGGGAGCTTTAGGGGAATGATTTCAAACCTCAGGGATACCTCATTTGCATAATGGGGATTTTGGAATCACCGACATTCTTAGAATATAGAAAGATGATGAAGCAGAGGAGACATGAAGGTTTGCAATGCATTGGAGATCTGGCTCAGCACACAGTGAAATAGTAACATGTTTTAAGCTACCCTTTGTATGGGCTGTTAAAAGCTCCCACCTCGCTGAAATGTATTTCTGACATTGTGTTTCTCTTTGGGAGGTTGTTTTCTTATTGGAGCTTAGAGACATCTAAGCCTATAAAGTTCACAAATAGAAGCCCTCTTTCTCCAGTTCAGTTGTTAACACATCCATACCATCCACATAAGTGGGGAGATTCAAATTCAACCTATGTGACTTTCATATGCAGTGCTGGGTACCCACTTTAGAAGGCTGTTCCTGTTCTCTCTGGCTTAGCCCAAACATCCAAGTGAAACTTCTCATTGATCTTGCAAAATGATAAAAAGTCATTGGATTTTAGATAAATATTGACCAGTTAAAAGCATAGTCTCCCATTATAAAATGTAATTCTGAAAACCTTTTTGGGATTTTCCTTTGTGGGTATATATTTTTTAATCTAATTTTGCCAAGGATCTTAAAAATCCAAATAGGTATATGGAGAAAGAATGGAATTGAGAAGTAAATGCTGTAACAACAATTATAGTTCCTTCTGTATTTAAAATTATCATAAGGGACAGAGATTGAGAAAGAGTTCTATAAACCAGTATTTTTCCAGACATGGCAGGGCTGTTGGATGCATGAATTCACAGCATCTATGGTTTCTTACATAAGGCCTATATAAGATGAAGTCAGGTAAAATTCCAACATGGATGTGTGTATGAGTGGGGTGGGGGAGTGCATGTGTGTTGGGTGTTGGAAAACTCATGAAACTCTATCCCTAGTAGAGGTACTATTGAGAGTCAATGGCTACTGAAGGAGGAGGAAGGGTAAGTTTTCTCCAGGGACATGGTCTACAGTAGGTTGCCCATGCTCTAGTGGATTGTTCTATACTACCATACATACTAGAAACACTAGTTGGACTCTAGGGATTGAAAAAACAAGACCTGAAGATGAGAGTGAAATGAAGAGTGTGGACAGGGATAAGTTGGAAGGGGAGGGTAGAGAGAGTGGATCTGATCAACTGCCAACTTGAGAAGGAGGCAAAGGAGGGGCTGGAAGGAGGTAAGAGGGGGGGAGATACAGTTCTGTTTCAATTAAAATAGAAATGTAAATAGAAAATAAAATACAAAAGAAAAATATACTGTACACTCATATAAAATTCTCAAAGAATAAATAAAATATGCTTTTAAATTTTTTTAATTTTTAAAAATTTATTGTTTATTTTATATCCTGACCATGGTTTTTCTTACCTTCTCTTGTCCCATTCCTTCCCCCACCCCTCCTCTCCCTGCCCCAATCCACTCATTTGCTTCTGTTTAGAAAGGGATTCGCTTCCCATTGATATCAACAAAGCATGGCATATCAAATTGCAGTAAGACTAAGCACCTCCCCTTGTATTAAGGGGGGCATAGTGACTCAGTATGAGAAATTGGTTCCCAAGAGCCAGTCAAAGCATTAGAGTCAGCCCCTGATCCCATTGTTAGGAGTCCCACAAGTAGACCAAGCTAAACAACTGTTATATACATGTAGTTTCATAAAACTATTCATAAACTATTCATAAAAAACTGTGAGCCAGGTTAGTTGTTTCTGTGGGTTTTCATGTAATTTATAGTATTCAGGCATCCATATTAGTCTGTCCTTGGGATTCTGACAGAATATACCCTCAGCTGAAGCCACTAAGAGCACCACCTGTTCAGATTCAGTATGTTCCCTCTTAAAAGGACCCTGCCCACCTCCCATTCTTCTCTCTCTCTCTCTCTCTCTCTCTCTCTCTCTCTCTCTCTCTCTCTCTCTCTCTTCTTCCCCATTTTTATGATCCCTGTCACTAATTAAAAAATCCCTCTGCGCCAACAGGGGACTGACTCGGACCCCCCTGAATATGGGTCTCAGCCAGAAGGTCTGAGCAGTCTAAGAGACCTCAGACAGTGGAGCCAGGATGTATCCCTGGTGCACAAAAGGACTTTGCAAACATATCCCCCATGGAGGGATAACTGCCTTATTCTAGAGATAGGAGAGAGGCCCTAGTCCCTACTTCATAGGACCTGTCATATCTACATGACCCCAACTGGATGGCATTCCCCTACATATGATATTGTGGTGGGGGGTTGGGAGGGGAGGGTGTTTAGAGTGCATGGGAGAGGGCAGAGAGGGCAAAAGGGAGGGAGGGAGGGAGGGCTGGAGGGGAGGGAGGGAGGGAGGGAGGGAGAGGGAACTGGGATCGACATGTAAAATAATAAATTAAAAAAAAAAAAAAAAAAAACGCTTTGACTCCAAAATTTAAGTTGAAGAACAAGTTACTGGGGAAAAGTATTTCTATTTTTGTTTCCACAGAAAATGAAAAGATGTGGATTCCTTCCAGACTAATGTGGTTTGATCACGCCAGACTGCCTGAAACAGAGTACAGGCTGATCCTACATTCCAAAAGGCTGGACTAGGCGGCCCTGCAGACTGCAGCTAGGATATCTGAATCTTCTTCGAATCCCCCAAGACAGCGCCCCTTACCAGCAGGAAGTAGTTTGGAAAGAGCGACGCCCAAATTCCCAAATATTGTGTATAAATGTTTGTTTTCATTTAATTGGACTTTGTTATATAAAATTAAATAAAAATAAATAAAAAAAAGAAGTCCCTGGACCCTAGAAGGTGTATTCAAGAGGAGAACTATAAAATTAAAACATGTAATTTTTCAATAAAATTCAATCATGATCAAAAAAAAAAAATAAAAAATAAATAAATAAAAAATCCCTCTGCTTGAACCCTGCCACATGCTGTCTTTCTCTCTGGTACAGCTTTTTAAAGCTTTTTAAAATTATAACAACAACGTCCTTGATCCTCTGGCTCCTAAAATCCTTCCTCCCTCTCTTCAGGTCTGCCTAATGTTTGGCTGTGTGTTTCTGCATTTGTTTCCATAAATCACTGGATGAAGGCTCTCTGATGACAATTGGGGTAGTCACCAATCTGGTCATAGGAGACCAGTTCAGGCTATGTATCCACTATTGCTAGAAGTTTTAACTAGAGTCATCCTTGTAAATTCATGGGAGTTTCCCCTGCATCAGGCTTCTACCCAAACCCATAAAACCCTTCTTCCAAGTCATCTCTCTCACTAATCATCCCCTCCACACACCTTCATCCCAATCCCTAAAGTTCCCAGTCCACCTAGGAGATCTCTTCTATTTCCCCTTCCTAGGTAGAGTTATGCATCCACCCTTGGGACCTCCTTGTTACCTAGCCTCTCTGGGTCTGTGGGTTATAGCATGATTATCTTTTACTTTACAGCTCATATCCATGATGAGTGAGTACATCCATGTTTGTCTTTCTCAGTCTGAATTACCTCACTCAGGATGATTTTTTCTAGTTGGATCCATTTGCCTGAAAATGTCATGATGTCATTGTTTTTTACAGCTGAGTAATACTTCATTGTGTAAATGTACCACATTTTCTTTATTTGTTCCTTAGTTGAGGAACATCTAGGTTGTTTCCAGGTTCTAGCTATTACTAATAAAGCTTCTTTGAACATAGTTCAACAAGTATCCTTGAGGTATGATTGAACATCCTTTGGGTAGATGCCCAAGAGTGTTACAGCCGGATCTTGAGATAGATTGATTGCCATTTTTAATGCTGATTTTTTTATATTTCTCTTTTTATTGTAACATCAATGTGTCTGTTCTGGTGGTACCTTGAAAAATTATTTTTTGACAACTTCATACATGAGCAACTACATCTGTGATACATACCCATGCAAAACTGACTGGGTCCATTTAGTATTACTCATATAAACATGTGTCCAGGCTGACCAGTTGGAAGGGATAACCTGTGTGGAAATTCATCCTGTAAGAAGCTGCCTCCCTGTCTTTGAGCAACCACTGGACCCCCTGTAGCTCTTCATTTGGGGGGGGAGCCTGTGAAACCTCGACATTGGCAGGTCAATTGTTGTCATTATAATGGTCTTATCCAGGCAACAATATTGTTGAGATTTCATGAGTGTGTATTGCCTGCCATGTCTAACATACCAACATCAGACATCCTAGTCTCTGGCTCTTCCAAACTTCAGCCCTCATTTCCATAATTTTCTGGGGCTGTAGGTATAGGGGGTTTACTTCAGATCTATCAGTTGTGGTTGGGTGCCCTGCAGTCAACTGTTTTCTGTATTTTTGCCAGGTGCATGTTTAATAGTCTCCATTTGATTCAAAAAGAAGCTCCTTTGATGTGGATCAAGTGCTACATTATCTGTGAGCATAAGGATGAGTATTTAGAAGACAGTTAGAAATTGTACTAGATTTGGAAGATGGCAGTAATGGGCTCTCTTCTAGGGCCTATGAGCCCTTAGGACCCAGGTAGTTGGCCGGGTTTTCAGTATCAGCCAGGAATTCTTTCCTATTGCTGTAGCCTTAACTCCAATTAGACCATTGTTAATTACCTTTGAAATAAAAGTGTTAGCATTGCACCAGTGTGGCTGTCTTGCCAGTCAAGGCATTGTTGTGTTTCACAAGCTTTACAGCTGATGGGACTACTTCCCCCTGGCAGCTTGCATGGCTTCTTCAGATGCTGTGTGACCAAGTCCTCAATGAGAAACCTGTCTTAAAAACAAATAACCAAAACAAACAAAAAATGGTTGAATGCAGTTCAATGGAAGATCACACATCCCTACATACATGGATAGCACAAGTTGAGCCTGATGGATGGGGAGATAGGATGGGACATAAAACTGGGAAGGGAGAAAAGATCTTCAAGGAGTTAGAGGAGAGATGAATATGATCAAAACTTGAACAAAATTCTCAAGGGACTCATAAAGTACGCATATTTTAAAGAATGAATCTACTATATTTCAAAGAGGAAATACAATATTAAGTTTGATAGAAGTTTTTCGTATTTTGTTTTCTGATGCTTTCTAGGTCACGAAATATTATAGTAATAAAATAATTAAAGCTGGTGAAATGACTCAGTGGGTAAAGGTGCTTGGTGCCAACCTTGATGACCTGAGTTTGATCCCTGGAACCCACATGACAGAAGAAGAGAACAAATCCCTTTAGATTGTCCCCTGATTGCTTCATAACACCTTCAGCCCCTCTTCTAATTTCTCAAACATCTTCAAAACCTCTTAGAGCAAGGCCAACATTCTTCTGTGACTACAGTCTTAAATACATATATGTTCACCTCGGTCAAGTCTTGGTACTTCTGCCACACTAGCCACTTTGGTATTCTCAGAACACATAAGACCTACTTATGCCCAGAAGTTGTCAGTCTTGCTGTCTCTTGGAGTTGCCCTCTTCCAGATATGTTTATATGATTCATCTTCTTCACTCTCTCAGGTTTGTGTAAGTATTCCCTCATCAGTGGGCCCATTCTGACCACCCTATTTAAGGCTAAACTCTCCCCTTCCATGGTCTATTCCCCTCTATTGTGTTTACCACTACAACACATGTATCCCCCTACCAGCTTTTAAAAAGTTATCAACATTCAGTTCACTTAACTCCAATTCAGTGCAAACCTCAAAGCAAAAGTATTGGATGTGTTTGTACTCTTGTGCATCCTTAGCACATAAAATAATATTTGGTATATTAGTGCTAAATGGATATTAACTAAATTAATACACTTTTAAAAACTATTCAATGGGAGGGCATTAAAATGAAGCAGACTTATTTGGGGAATCCTTCACAAAGACGAAACCCTTGAAGACATCTGTTGAATGATGAGCATGGTTTCTGTTGAAGGGGGAGGATTTATTGAAAATCACACAAATAGGAAATAATATGACCAGCTGAGGGTACCAGGAGTGCTATAGTGTGATTGGGTTCAAGTGTGGAACAGTGAGCACCAAGGTGAGAAATGATGAAAACCTTCGTATATGACATTAAAGTCTCATAATGTTCAGATTATAGTGGAGTGCTATTTAAGGGCTTTAAACACGGGAGTAACATGATCTTATTCATATATCATGTGCCAAGAGGGTGCTTTTTCTTAATAAATTTTAGTATGTCTTTCTAAAATATACTAACAAGTGAATAGTGATATTGATTAAAAATAAAGAAAACAACATACATTTTGGCCCCCATTAGATGAACTAGAGTGGTGGCATTAAAAAGCCAAAGAAGGAGGAAATCTTGTGAGCCGCTGAAGAGAAAGAATGTAGAGAAATTGGGACCAGGTACAGAGAAGTTCTTCAAAGAATTAGAAAGGACATACAGGTAATGATTAGGTCTTGGAGACTGATGACCAGCTGCCTTCATCCATTAGGATAGTGGTAGACAAGGATGAGGGAGAGGTCAGAGTGCAGTTTAACAGTTCTTTCGACTTACATAAAAAAAAATTGTGGGTTCTTGCAGTGTAGTCTGAAGTAAGGTTAGGATGAAAATGGCTTCACCCATCAAAATGATATAGCTCCATTGACTCATCCTCCACTGAAGTAGAGATTGAATACTCATGCATATCTGAAGGAATTATTTGGCTGCAGCTAGGTAACTGAAGGTAACCTAGTCTGCTTGTAGACGAACACAGATGTGTAGGTCATGGTCTGAGTCTCTCCTTAATGACTGCTGAGGTGATTCTGACACTGGTGGTCCACAGACAATGCTGAGGAAACGCTAATTTAGATAAACCTAAAATCATTAATGATGCCTCAACTCTGGCCAATCATCGGGGCACTTTCTGAGTCCTCCCACTGGTGTACACAGATTTATTTGAGAACCGCTCCTGGCCTACTTTGAATACTCTTCCTCAATAATTAACATGTACTGATCCATGGAATATACATTACATTGATTATCAGATTGTTTCACAGCCTTAAGAGGTAGACATTATCTTTTTTTTCATTTTGAAGTTAAAGGAAATAAGTTCAGAGACTTTCCTAGGGGTCACTGAGCCAAACAGACACAAGAGAAAACCGTGTTCACCTCATCTCACCCCACTTCCTCCATGAAAGTTTCCTTTAAATCTTGCCCCTTTTAAAATACTATCTTTAATGGTAGAATTTTTTTTGTATGTGCACTGCAAGTGGATAGAACCTGGGCAAATGCTTTTCCCCTGAGCTACCCCCTAATTTGTTATTTTCAGTCCATCATCCCATCATATGTCATCATACAACCAATTGATACATTGGAAAATTGTGTCTTAATGCTAAGTTCTATAGCCACAGGAGTATCACCCGTTTTTCTATGTACTCCCAAAGTGCTTGGGACACATGATGATCTTTGCAAAGGAGCTGAGCAAAAGTTGTCCTCAATTCCCCCAAGGTGCTCTGAGGAGTGGCTGGACTTCCTGTGAGCTCTTGAGTGACTCACATAGTGTCATAAACTCCTCTTCTTTAACTTGAAATTTGTTTTTTTCCCTTGTGCTTGAATCATTTGAGTTTCAGAAAGAAAAATGACACACCATGGCCAAACCACAGTGAATTAAGGCATGTGCATTCATTTGTAAGTGGAATGTTAAATATGAAATACATTCTTTTTTTTGAAAAATAGCTTTCCTAATCTCACTGACAAAAAAAATTAACATTCCTGGCCTCTAGAGCAATGGTTTTCAGTCTATAGGTCATGACGCCCTTGGGGGTCAAATGATCCTTTCTCAGTGGGTCACCAAAGACCATTGGAAAACAAAGATATTTGCTTTACAATTCATAACAGTAGCAAAATTACAATTTGAAATAGCAATGAAAATAATTTTATAGTGAAAAGTCACCACCACATGAGGAACTGTATTAAATGGTCACAGCATCAAGAAGGTTGAGCTACAGAATGACTTACTTCTCCAGGACCAGGAGGGTGTTGTGGACTGGAATCTAAACAGGAACACAGAGGGGAGCTGTGAAAAAAGCCATCGAGAGCACACCTGGCACCTTACAGGCCAGTAAGCCAGCACTTCTGTTTTTGCCATCCATCTGAGGCAGAAGCAAAGTGAGATATGCCATGAGAGATGATTTTAGTGTCACTGCTGACACAACCATAACTTCCCATAACACTGCCACACTAGCCAATGGGGGCCAGCTTCTCAGTAGGTTGTGAGATCAAGAACTAAAATATTGAACCAGAGCCAGGGGAAATCTCCTAAAAAGTGTGTGTGTATTGAGGTTGAGGGGACCAGAGACTTATCATCTTATTTTACACATAAAGAAAACTACAGAAGAAAGACATTCACCTTTAATCAGTCTGTTAAACAGAAAGAAAGATAAAGAGAGACAAGAGACAAACAGACGCTAAAATAGAGAACAAGACACATAACACTTGGGCGAATCACATATTCTAGGATTATATTTAAGGAGAAAGAAGCCTTCCAAATACCATAATTAATTGGTAGCCCATATTTGATGAGGTGATAAAAAGTAAAGATTTCTCAAAAATAGACTTAATGAAGACTAGTTTATTGAAGGTCATAATTTGGGAAAGCTAAGCATGGTGGCACCCTGTACACATAAGAAGAAATTCTAGGCCAGATTGAGCTGGCATAGATCCTGCCTCAAAGGAAGAAAATAATAATAATTTGAACTAATTTGAAGTACAGAAACAAATAGTTATGTGCTGTGAGTCATATACAGACTCATTGAATGAAACAGGTAGTTCAGGGCTGGTAAACAGGGGGAAAGATGGCACAGGGAATTTGCCACACTTAAGACATGATAAAGCATGGACCTTTCCTCACCCACATTACTGGGGATTCTCATCCATAATCTCCAAGCAGAGGATCTGGGACACAGCTCAGTGGTGGGGCAAGGCATATGTGAGGATACATGAGCATATGTGAGGCTCTAGCCCTTCAAATTCCAACCCCACAAATTAACCAACCAACTAACCAGCCAACTATCTAACTAACTAACTGTATTAATTGTCTTTCTGTTGCTGTGATAAAACACCATGACCAAAAGCAACTTAAGGAAGAAAGTTTATTTTGATTTGGTGTTCCAGAGAGATAAGAGTACCTCAGGATAAGGAGGCATGGCAGCAGGAGCAGGACACTAAGAGGTCATATTCTGGTCCACTGACGTGAAGGAGAGAGATGGACCCACAAGTGGGACAAGGCAATCAACTCTCAAGGCCCTTCCTCAGTGACGTACTTCCCCCACCACAGCTGCTACCAACTGGGGACCAAATATTCAAATACTTGAGTTTAAAGAAGACATCTCTCATTCAAACTACCTAACTAACTAAATAACCAATTAAATAAATAATTTCAAAGCATAACCCCATTCTGTAGTATTTGGGGGATTGTTGGATATGATTATACCTCAGAAAAGTACCATTTAAATCGTTGCATGTTGCCTTTTTAAAGCCATTGCAAAACCATCAGTCTAAAGTGTGGTAGGCATAATCCTAATTGTGTGTGTTAGAGCAATTGTGACATGCTTCAAGTTTTTGTTTTTAAGAAATTCTTATGTATTAACTGAGCCTACCCAGTGTACTCACACTTTTGAATAAGCTTACTTCTGACGAAAGCAGCCAAATCCTCAGTCTTGTACTCCAAATGAAACCTAGCTTTCTATGTGACCAGAACATTAATCCAGAGGAATTAAAGAACATGAGACTTAAGACTCAAGTAAGCATAGGATCTGGGCTAGACAAACTCTAAGATATCTCCCATGCATGGTCCAGAGCTCCAAGTCTGCATCATGCTCAAGCCTCGCCCATTCTCAGGTTAGTCCAAACTACCAGGTTTCAACCTGCTTCAATCTCAGATTAGTGTCCCTGATCTAAATCACCAAACTCAACATCAAATAAGATATCACCACTATCTACTAACCATTATCCAAAGGGTGGTTTATGGGTAAATATTCCTCATCATAAATACAAATATATAAATGACAAATATATAAATGACATCCACGTTAATGGAATGAGGACATAACAGTATCATCTCATTAGATGAAGAAGCACTTGACAAAAATTATCATCTTTCCATAATAAAAAAACTCCTAATAAATTAGTTGTAGAAAAATAACTGTTCTTTGTGTGTATGCATGTGCATGTACAGGAACATATGTGTGTACAGGTGAATAAGGATGAGTGTGTGCATGCATGTGGAAGGCAGTTAGCAGGAGTGAGCACATGCTTGTGGAAGGCAGAGGATAAACTTATTTTTCTCAAGTGCTGTCTATCTCATTTCTGAGACAGTCTTCCATTGGCCCCAGACAAGCCCCATGGATCCATCAGGTTCTGCCTCCCAAGTACTGGGGTTAGAAAAACATCACCATACCTGGCTTTTTAAAAGTGGGTATGGGGAGTCAAACTCAAGTGTTTACATCAACATTGCAAGTATTTTACAGACTGAGCTACCTATCCAGCCCCAACATGTGTTTTTTAATGTAAAAAATGGCTGTGCTAGTTGGTTTAAACCAACATGACTCAAGCTAGAATCGCTTAGGATGAGGGAACCTCAACTGAGAAAAATGGTTCTTTCAGATTGGCCTGTAGGCAAGTCTTGATTAATGACCAATGTGGGAGGGCTTAGTCTATTGTGTGGGGGGCTACACAAGACAGGAGGTGGTCCTGGAGGAATATGAAAAGTAGTTGCCTGTGTGCCTTGGAGCGAGTCAGTAAACATCATCCCTCCTTAGTCTCTGCTTCAGCTCCTCCTCCAAGTTTCTGCCTGATTTCCTTCAATGTCAGGCTGTGACTTGGGTGTTATAAGCTGAAATAAGCCTTTTGTTTTCTAAGTTGATTCTGGCCAGTATTTATCACAACAACAGAAAACAGGTACAAGAAATTAAATGGGGGTATTTCTGTGAAAGACCCTACCACAATGTTTTTCAGAGGACTGTGGGAATATTTAGAATTTAGAGGTGGAAAGCCATTGAGTTCTCAGAGTTTAAGGCTCTAAGAGCTTTGGGGGAGCTGTTCTGTGGGAGCTGGGAAGAGAGAAGGGCCAAGAGCAATGAAGATGAGGGGGCTTGGGACATTTGAGGGTCACTCATAGAATCTATCAAGGCTATTTGTGTGATATTTTGAATTAAGAATCTGAGGGTTTGGGTTTACAGAACAGTAATCGAGCAGATCCAACCTGAAACTCTAGAGATACACTGTTATACATATTTTCTCTATTATTAATAGCTTAAATTATAATAATGCCTGAAATAATGCCTGTGATGTTTGTCATAATTAAAACATAACATTCATTGTGAACCAGAGCCCACACTTCGCATTAGACTTCCTTCTTTGTGTTGTGACTATGGATCATGACAAATGCATAACAACATGTCTGTCCTTCTAGGTTGGTGCCTAGAAGTTTATTTGCCCTATAAACCTGTGTCCCCCATCCCACCCCAACACATACCTTGCCCCTTCCTTTCTCCATTCTCCCCCATCTCTGTCAGTATCAGATATGTTGACATTTTTTAACCTTTTTAAAACCCTTTTCCAAAATGTCACCTAGTTGGAATCATATATGTAGCCAATTTAGACTACTTTCCTTGACTAACCAAGTTTTCCCCATGTCTTCACAGCTTGTCAAGTCATTTCCTTTTTAGTTCTGGATATATTTCATTGTATAGATTATCAACAGTTGTATATTCGTTCCCTAATAAACACATAAATTAATTGCTTCCAGTTTTGAGTAAATAACTTGGCATTTGATTGGTGGATTGTGTACTGAGGCTATTTTAAGAAACTGACAGTAGGGGAATTAAAACAAACATTAAAAGGCTTTTGATAACTCCAAAGAAAGCATTTGCATCCCAAACTCATCCTTCATCACCCCACCCACCCTCCCTAAAAATCTTAAGCAGAATTTGCCATATACCTAAAGGGTGTGCTTGTGGGAATATATTAGGAGTGTGTGCAGAGGGGAAAGATGGGCAGGACATGGAAGAGTTCCTGTATATTGTATCTAGGTGGATTCAGTGGAGAAAGAAGATGGCAGGTCATGGGACATGACATATTATAAATTGAACTAATTCATCCACGAAAATAATTTGAACCTGAACATACTTCTCACTGAAATTTCTTAGACTCACTGAGCTTTCTTGGACCTGAACAAACAGAGCGTGAAGTAGGTTCAGCACTGAGCATTCATAGTACTGATTTTCACTGAATTAGCTTAGCATTAAATATGCTTATCATGGTACATGCTAAGCAATGAACATAGTTAGCAATGAATGTGCACATGTTTACACTGAGCTAATATGCACATCACACTACTAACATGTTCCTCACATTACTCAATCTTTCTGGCCATTATGGTTTTGCCTAGAATGGCCTTTTCACTCTCACTTACCTGAGTATCACTTGTTTATCCTTTAAGATTAAGTTTGGTATCTTTTCTTCTAGAACATTCTACATGTATTCTGCATTTCTAGTCCTCTATGCCTTTGGCTTGACTACCACAAGAGATTCTGAAGATGCTGCAGCTGTAAACTGGCAGCCCTCCACTTAACAAATTCTCTGGAAGTGAGATCTGAGAGGCACTCCTCCATAATTCTATAACATGGAGACTTGGACAGTTCCCTCTGCCAAAAGATCTTTCAAAGATTTTACATCAATATAGTTTGCAAATTTCACATAGAAATGTGCACCCTGGCTATGAAGATTTTGAATATATCTGTTGTTTTCAAGTTCAACCTCTTTAAAATAGAACATCAAGAACAAGCTGCCTGCCACTCAATCACCAGCCAAAGTGTCCCCACCCACACCGAGCTGAAATCTACCCATTTATCTATTCCTTCTTTAATTTTTATGCGTGGGAAATTCTCTTGGGTGTTCATGTCCTAAAAAAAAATGAAAATACATGTTTTTTCTCAAAAATTTCAAAGTTGAATATTTATGAAAATATGCCAGTGTAAAACATGTATTATTAGCAAAGTTTGAACTAAAAATAATGATGCTATTTCAACCAGCAGATAACATCTCTAAATGTTCCTACAGAAGGCAAGAAGAAAGCATGAATCCTGGGCACATTTATTTTCCAAGCAAAGAATATGGATGCTACATGCAATCAGATACCTTCAGAAAACACAATGAAGCTGCTCTTCTGTTACCGCTTTTTCCATTTCGTTTTTATCAGCTTTTGTTAATAATAGCTATGCTGTATGACACAAGCCAACCTTAAAGCATTTTCTTGTGCTTGCTTCACTGGTTGTCATAGAAATAATCTTATTGTAAAGAACTAGAGTTAATGGCCATATTGAAATCCATTACCCTGGAACCGTACAAAAGTAATTTTCAATGTGTCACCTTATTTTGTGAATAGCTTTGGAATAGACTTGTTTTGTTGAGATGGCTATTTATAACCCAAAACTCTAGTTCATTCTACATACTCCATAAATTAGTAGTCTGGGCTCATATTGACCTATCTCAAGTTACATATTAAGAAGTAACTTTGAAAATGAGTTTTGTGACCTAGTAAAAATTAACCTGAGATTAATTCAAGTTACTATTATGCTCACACTCCCTCTTTATATTTAACAGGATAAGAAAGTGGCCTTTTTGGTTAACATTAAATCCACCCTTCAATAGAGTAGAAATATAAAAGTTACACTTATTGATCTCTCTCAATCTTGGCTCTCCTTTCATTTTTTTCCCTCAATAAATGGCCTCTGCTCCTAGAAGCTACCAAGTCATATTCACTTTATATGCTTCATGTACCTTATATCTTCACTTATTTCACTGTATTTCTTCACTGTTATCAGAGAGTCAGCTCCTGTCTAGACTGGGCTGACCTTTTTTAAATAGTCTTACACTCTCTTGCTCTGTAATTTCTATTCAGTAGTTACAGTGATAAGAATAATCTGTCATATTATTGTTGTGAATAAAGCACATTCACCACTTCTATTTACGGGTAGAAAAAGAACTGTAGATTCTAACTCTCACAGAACACCTGTGGCCTCTGGTGTCCAACCCTCCTTCCTTAATAAGCACTAGTCTCCTTATGAGATTTCTCCTTTCGAGTCTTCCTTGTTCTCTTCAACCTCCCATTTTCTTCCACTTCCCATTGTCCTGGCTGTCATTTACCTCTTAGATCACAATTTAAGTATGGCTTATTCAAAAAGAAAATCTTTAGTGTGGTAGATAACATTTTTGGATTGATTATTGTCTCATCCATGTATCTCTGTCATAGACAATGTTCCCCATCAGTGATTGACAGTACTCCCCTGTCTTTGATATTTTAGGTAACCAGGACAGGATGAGCCTGTGTCTTGTAAGATCTCAGTGGGAAAATCAGTCAAGAATCTGCAGAGAAACACACCATGAATACAGAGAGAGATTTGTTTTAAGGATTTGACTCAGGTGCCTGGAACTTGTCAATCTGCAGTTCTGCAGAGCAGGCCAGTGAGGGAGCTCCTGCAGAATTTTTATATTAGAGTCAAATTTCTTTCTCCAGAAAAAAAAAATCTTGTTTTTTATTCCTAATGTCTACAACTTGTTTTTAAGGACAACCCCATTTGGGGATAGAATCTTTAGTTTAAGTCAACTGATTATAAATGTTAACCTACAATTATCTTTAAAGAATTATAGCTTATTTTTTTGGTTGTGTGAAGTGACAGTTAAAATCGGTTGTCAGAAGAATGCCGGGTCTATCACTGCTCTAGGGATGGACCTGACTGGGCCAGCAGGGGAATAAAGAAAATAAAAATACACTGACACACAAAAATGCTGGAATTGGGTGGACTGGGCTCTCTGATGGAGAAAATGCAGCACCCAGAAAGCTTAGTGTATTATTGTCTACATTTGCACAAGGAAGCAGAACTCTTGCATACAGCTAGGTGGGTTATAACATAGTAAATAAGGAGGCAGGGCTATTTATCATATACACCCAATCAAGGGGTCTGGTGCAGCTAATCTCAGTAGGAACAGACTCTGTAGGGAACAGAGAGGACCATAAATATTCAGGAAGAGAAAGCATGGTGGACTGCACTAGCTTTCAACATCCATACGGGATCAGAGTAAGACTTTGCCTTCCCTTTTGAGCCGTACCTGAGGGCTGGGTGGAGAGAGGGCTTTGCCATTCTCCCATGGGTCTGAGGCTTTAGCAGCCTTGACATGGTCAGCTCATGTCAAAAATGCATATTTGCTCAGGACTTTATTCACTCAGGGCTTCTTCGTCTCCCCACAGCAGAGGTTTTCTGCTTGCCCTCTGACACTTCTAACTCCATGAGAAGACACACTGACCACTTGTCATCAGAAAATGAGGAAAATTTGAAGAATAGTGACATCAGTAGAGCGCAGCCTGAACTGCCAAAAGTTCAGACAGATGGCCAACAGCCAAATGAGATAGTCATATCCAAATTAGGCCTTAGCTAACCAGCTGCTGTGTGAGAGGTAACAAAACATTGTTCTTTCAAGACCTGAGATTAAGGTGGTGAAGTATTATATAGTGATGGGTAATTAATATATCCAATCTCATGATTAGTTGGGTCCCAGGCCTCCACTTTGGGCACCTTGTAGTTTTCCAGCACAGCATCTAGCACATTTTCCAAGCATGCTGTTGCGTGACAAAACTTCTTCTATGGAGATGTTACACACACATATTCTCACCTCAGAGAGGGAATCCACAACAGACTAAAGTACAGATACCATCAACACCCAACTTGGTGAGCGACTGAGTTCTATTGGGATTATTTACAGGAGTATGGGTCATGGGCTCCTTACAGGAGCAGAAATGATGCAAAGATAGCTGCATCACCGAAGCCCACTCCAGCATGGGTGACAGCTCACAAAGCTGGGAATGGGAAGCACATTACACAGCCTGAAGGTAGCTCAAGAGATGGGACGGTGTCCCTTCCAAGTAACTCAGTTGATCTAAACATTTTGAGTTGTTTACCTTCCTGCTTAAGGAGCTGAAAGATGCAATGTTTCAGCCTTGAAGGAAACTCTTACACAACATGTGTGTTTATTCATGTGAGTAATTCTGAATGTCTGTCTCTTTATCATGCTGTGAGCTCCACAGCACACGAATGCTGTCTTCCAATCAATGAAGAGATACTAACATGCTTTGTAATGGGGCTTTCCCATGAGGCTCACAGAAGTGATGCAAGTGACTAATATCTTACAGTTCTTAAGTAGATGAACCAAACTACATTCAATTGTGCCTTCTGGTTTAAATGAAGCTCAATGCTAGAGGAAGAAGTTACAATGTCTACACAATCTTATAGTAACCTTATTTAAAAGGGATCTTTCAGTATTCCAAGGTTACACCCTGCAGTTACATTTAGTTAAAAACAAGAGCAACTACCCAAAAGGGACATTAATGAAATGTCCAACTTAGAGGTGGTGGCAAGGAAAGATGACAGAGGAGAAGGTATTGAATCTGGGGCATAAGAACAAGATGTCACTGAGTAAAGTTGACATAAACAAATACCTCAGACAGAAGAATTAGCAAGTGAAAAACTCCAAGACAAGAGTGAGACTGGCTTGTTGAGGAACTAGTTGGAAGATGAATATGGTTGGATTGGTTAACAATGTAACACAAGAGTGGAGATGTAGTCAGGACCCTGGGCCTGAATATTTTGTAGATTGGGTGGTCCTTGGTTTCAAGACTGACAGAACCCATGACAGAGTTTAAACACAAAGTGGCATGATGTAGCTCTGGTTTTGAAAACATCATTGTCCCGTAGAGAACTCTTAGGGCTAGGAGGAGGAAAAGAAGAGTCTTCAGTTCATGGGTTGAGTTGAGGCAAGGAAATTGTGTAATACCACACAATCAGATGGGAGAGAGTGAGAGGAGAGAGAGAAAGACAGAGAGATACACAGAGACAGAGGAGAAGGAGAAGGTGCTTCAAATAGACTGGGTCGTATCAATTTGTTGGATGTCTTTACAGTAGACTTGGTACCGAAGGGTGTATGTGGTGATCAGCTCCGAGTTTGGTTTTAGATGTATTGGAAGTTTCTAGATAGACATTAGTGACAGAACAAACGGAGCAGTTAGAGGGGAGTTTAATAAATGGTTATTTCCACGTATGTCGACTTTCCATTTTGTAATCAAAAGAAGTGAACAGTAACAAGGTGCTAACAAAAGATGATCTGTAAGGACTTGGGGAAGGGATGGCTGCTCAAATCTTTAGCAGGGCTCTAGGCAAGCGGTAGCTCTTGGAAATGTGGCAGAGAAGCAGCCAGAGATATAAATAGTCCAGCCTGGATCTCTTTCAAGTGCTTCTTGTTGGCTGGACCTTTTGGGAATGGGGAGAGTTGTTGATGCATCACAATTGGCCTGGCTTCACCACTGTTGCAGAGCAAGGGGAAGGGTGAGGATGGAGAACACTGGAGGCATTCTGTGTGGCTGATCCTTATTTAATAATTATATTCTCAAGTGAAATGAGGGCAATTAATATGACTTGATTAATTCTTAGATTAAGTTAATAGCATTGCCATTAAATAATACTCAAAACAAGACAAGATCTAGGGGTGGCAGGCAGTATATCACTGCAACCCCAGCCCATGGTAGACTGAGGCAGACTAATTGAAAAGGATGGGCTACAAAGTGAGACTGTCTCAAACAAACCAAACAATGGTAGAAAAGAAGACAAATTAAGCTGCAGTAAACATACTCTCAACTTACAGAATAAAGAGAGCTAGTAGTCACTGGGAATGGAAGAATTTCTGGTTAAGTTCAAAGTTAGTTTTAGGAGTAGAGCCCAAAGTCAGAGAACCCAGTTGGTCTTTACGATTGAAAGAAGACAGTTTCAAGTAAAGAAGGATGTGTGGTAGGAACCAGCACAGGTGGAAAGGCAGGCTACTACTGTGCAAACTGAGTACATTTGCTCAACCACAAGTACTAATACCTGTGACCTAGTAGTGTTCATAACAGTTGCTAGCTCCAAAACAATAAACAGAAACTAGTGCTCCTCAAGCAAGTATGATGAGGGTCAACCTAAGCAAAGCACTGGAGAAGTTAAGAGCGTAGTTTCCAAAGCCAAACTGTTTTGAATTCAAATTCTTGAGCCATTATTACCTGTGTGGCCTTGGGCCAGTCACCCCCCCCCCACCTCTTTTTCACAGGTCTCTCATCTGTGAAATGGATAGTTCTACAAGAAGATGATGCTCATAGGATTGATCAAATTCAAATTACATGACATGCAGAGCACTTATTAGTTCCTGTATGGATATTACTTAGAACTACTGTCCATTAAAAGCTAAGAAATCTCTGAAGTTATCTGAGTGCTGAGTGCACATACAGATGCCTGCATTCTAGTATTAACTCTACTAGTGTGGCCTAGCTATGTCATCTTTGCCAAGCATCAAGGACTCCGGGTCTCACTGTTCTCATCTGCAAAATGATGCTAATTAAGTGAGGTGGTGTATAGAAAGTACTGCACACACTGTCCAGCACACATTGGACATTAAATGGATTTTAATTTTCTTTTCCTGTCTTTCCCCTCTTTACTGTGTGTCTATGTGTTACTCCTCTATAACAGAAAAGTAAACTGAACGATAGACAAAGGCGTGCATTTTGTTAATCTATCATTCCATTTAGATACATTTACTGTTTAATTTGCTAAGCATTATGCTGGGGTCTGTAGTTCCTCTGCTCAAGGTAATATTCATTTTCAATAATCCTCTCTAATTAAAATAAGTGCTTACAGCATCCAGAATGGTGGAAAGAGCAACACTGTGAACCAGCAGGTTCTGACTTTGGTTGTATGTGCACCGACTGACCTTGGAGCCTCTCTAAAGATCAAGCTTTTGTGTGTCTGCTTGCCTAGGCCTGTTCCTTTGTCTCCTTGGACTGTTTCAAGAGTCTGAGATGTCTCCAGATGACTCCGCATCCATTTCAGCCTCTGCCCTCTTTTATAGGGTTATACCCAATTAAGTCTCTAATAGGACAATGCCTTCTGCCCCTCTCCATCACTCCTCCCTCAATCTGTGCCTTCTTTCCCACCTCCATTCAGAAACTCTTGTGCTCTCTGTGTGGCTATCAACAACTAACACACAATGTGTTAGTTTCTGAAGGGACTGATGTAAGCCCAGTACCTTGCCTTCAAAGTATTCTCACTCTCCAGTAGATCTTTTAAAGTGAGATTACAGTATCTCCCAGACTCATCTTTTACATTCCCTACCAGTTCGCAGCATCAGTTTGCTTCCTTTCATGGGAGAACAGAATTAGAATCCAAGATTCCGCTGCTGCACCTGTTATTGCTGCTGGAGTGTCTTTCCTTCCAGGTCCTCTAAGCTTTTGAAAAAATAAAAAAAAAGCAACACATCAACCCATACTCAAGCTCTCATCTGAGAAATCCCACCACCATCTGCACCCATGTTAAGAAGACAGGTCCTAGTGTCCCCAGCTCTAACCAATTGCCACACAGACCATGCTAAGCTCCAACCTGAGCAGAAAGAAAACTGGTTTCCATCACATATCACTCCCTTGTTTAGTTCCCCAGCCACATGAATGGTAGAATCAGAACTGTTATCTTCACTCTACTAATTTCTAAAGTTACTAACATAACATCTCTCACAGCCTTATTCACTATCATCCCAAGTGTCCATAATAAAGCTGAATTTTCTTGTCACAATGAGCCTCACTGTGACTGCAACCTTTTGACTGCCAAAACATTTTTTTTGATTTATTAAATCCCACTTTACATTACTCAGTTCTCTTATTTTTAAACATTTTGCATGCTTGTATATGATTTCTCTATGCATGTATGTGTGTTTGATGCATAATCATATGTGTGTGAGTATGGGCTACATGTACCATGAAGTGTATATTGGAGGCCAAAAGACAGTTTAGGATGCCGATTCTGATCTCCCATCTTGTTGGAGATGTGATCTCTGTTGTTCCTGTGCATCCACATTATAGCATCACACAGAATACTTTTATTAGCCTAAAAGCATCCCTTGTGCCTCACCGCTTCATGGTCCTTCCCGTCCCAACCCAAAATAAGCATCTGGTGACCACTGACCCTTTACCTAGTTCTAGAGTTTTCTTGTTTCCAGAATTTAATATAATTGGGATCATACCATATGTGGCTTTAAAATATATACATACAATATTGGGGAAATCTGATTCTGGGCTCTCTGCTTTCTATTTGCCCTAAGTTTATGTCTGTTTTTCTGCCAATACTGTGCTGTTTGGATTTTTCCAGCAGGAATAGTTGATCCCAAGCTGGCCCTTGCCTCACGCATGTTGGCAAGTGCTCCATCACTAAACAACATCCTTGTCCTCCTTATAAATGCTGAGATGGGATCTCTCCAACCTGCCCAGGCTGGCCCTGAACTTGCAGTCCTCCTATGTGAGCCTCTCAGATAACTGGATTTGCAGGTCTGTGCTGCCACGGCTGACTTAGAATTGGTTTTGACTGGAGCTTAGCATGATACACTAAAGTAAATGAATCACAGGTGTTCTGCTCAGGGACAGTCACAAAGTAAATGCACCTGTGTGACTAGCTCTCAGACCAGTAGTACTAGGACCCTAGAAGCTTCCTTTGCTCCTCCTTCTGTCATATCACCTTTCAAGATCACCACATATTTCACTTTCAGTATGACATGTCAGTTTTGCCTTTAAATGGAATCACACGTTCTGCATTTAGCTTCACACTTTCTGCATTTAGCTTCTTTCGTTCAACGTTACGTTCTTGGGAGGCTCCATATGTACAATGCATAACTTACCCTCCATCTCCAGAATTGCAGTGTAGCATCACAGCCCTGAGTGTTTTCTCAGCTCTCAACTTTGTCCTATTACAATAGCACTGCCTCAGCATTCCTATGCATGCCTTTTAGCACGCTCGTGTGCATTTCATTTGCATATACAGAAGGAATGGAATGTGTATGCAGCTTCGGTAAATACTGCACAATTTATCAGAAGTACATGAATGGAATTGCTTTTAATGCTCTGTGTGAGTGGGGAATGAAGATTTATTTATTAAAGTTCCAGGACATGTCTCAAGTTCTGCCACATTTGAGAGCCACTCTTTTATGACTCCCCCAGAAGCTCCCATTGATTGACCTAGGTCCCCTCTCTTTGTATCTTACATGGCTTCTCATCATGAAGTCTTTCTCATCATTTATTGGTCCTTCCAGATATGGGACCTTTGAGCTATTTAAACCTATTATGCATGTAGGTATGCACACTATACACACAACTACCCATGATAGTGATATTTTAAGTCAGCCTTTCTATTAAATGACACCTGGCCCATGGGCTTCCTTTCAAACCTTTATAGACTTAGGTGTACACACACACACACACACACACACACACACACACACACACACACACTGTCAATTATCTTCTAAGATCAAGAGACCTTTTGCTCTTCAGGTAAAGATATTCTCAGATGCCCTGAGGTTTGCAGCAGGAACAGACTGGCCCTCGGACAGATCCTGGTAGGGACAGATTTGTTTTTATTATAGTTTAAAAGGACATAGATAGAGGAGTGGATAAACAACCATTGATCTTTTGAAAGCAGCATTAGTCCGTGCTCTCTGTGGCTTAGCAACTGGGTCTTGTACACGTGAAAGGAGCATCACATGCAGCCTGAGTCCCTGAGGCTGAAGGGACACAGCTCACAGACTGGAGATGGAAGGTCAGATGTCACTCCAATGCCATACAATGAAATTTTGTTATGAAGGTTTCAATTCTAAGAATCATGTTCTTGTTTTGCCACAGTGGGGGCTGGTTGGTTTCTCTGGAGTAAAGCAAGCAAGCAAAGAGGGGATCTCTCAGAGAACAGCACAGAAGCCCCCACAGGTAAGCTGCTTCTCCCATAGCATTTTGAAGGACAATGAACGTTGATCATATAAGAAGTGGTTATTTGAGCTGGAAAGAAGTGCATGAACAAAGTGGAATTTTGTAGGATTCCAGAGAATGGCACTAAAGCAAAACTTCGTTATGTCAGTCCAAAACACACACAAGCATTTACATGTACACGAGTACATGTACCAGCCCATGACATTCAAGATCATCATCAACCTGACCTCATTGCTGCTCCATCCTGCATTTCTCTTTGTCTTTCTAACCACTGTGTTATCTTGTCAACTCTTCATTTTAAACCTAACCAAGCTCTAGAGGTTCATGATTTTGTTACGTTTTCACTCACACGGTTAGAAAGTCTTTCTTCTTTCTTCTCATTGTTCACTTTTAATTATTTGAGCTTTTCTTTTCAAAGCTAGCAAAAACATTCCCTCATCCTGGAAGTCTTTCCTATTTTCTCTTTGGCTCACACTTCTTCATACCTCTGTTTTGTATTTATTTCATTCTGCCTAGGTTTAGTTAGAATGTTCATATGCCCCTTCATTTATTGCAGTTTGCTTTTTAAAAGCTAGATTCCATCTTCTTTGTTTAACATACTTTTTATGGAACTGGACAATGAAATGTCTCCAGAATAGCCAATATTTTCTAACTTGATTTATCCAAGAATAAATTCAATGGTTTGTGGTCCTATACCAAACATTGTAAAGGAGTTTTTGAAGGAAGAGAGGGATGGAGCGGGCTGAGAGAGAGAGACAGACGGGGGGGGAGAGAAGAGAAAGACACACGCATACACACACACACACACACACTTGGGGTGGGGGTATTAACTTTAGATTTTAGGCTTTAAAAAGGATTTTTTTCCCAGTTACTCTCATAGCCTTGTGCTTGAGACCAGGGTTTTCAGCTATATGTCCCCTGTAACACAATTTTCTCTCTCTCTCTCTCTCTCTCTCTCTCTCTCTCTCTCTCTTTCTCTTTCTCTCTCTCTCTCACACACACACAGAGAGAGAGAGAGAGAGAGAGAGAGAGCAAAGACAGAGAAACAGACATATACGTGCACGCACATGCACACTGATTTCAGCATAGCCTCTCCCCCAAATCAGCTAGTGATTGAATGTCAATTTCTGACTTTAAAAGAATTGGTTTCATATATGGGTGAACATGGAGAAAGGGGAATAATTGCCATGGCTGCACAAAAGTGTAATGGAAAGTGATTGAGGCAATTCAGCTTCCCCAAAGCCGGGCAACACAGAGAAAAGACCTGATCAAATGTGTTTTAATGGGCTTTAGATTGCTTTTGTCTTGATTAATTCCTGGAGGAAATGGGTTCCCATTTCTAGAAAATAATTATTTTCTTTGCAGCAGCTGCTACAAGCCAGCAACTTGCACGTGCAAGGAGTCTCACATGGAGGGTGGCTGGCACCTCCTTCATCAACCCCTATGCTCTCAGGTGAGAGGACTGACAGCCAAAGATCCTGTGGCCTAAATCCATTCCATTTTATTCCTGAGGAGGCTTACATGGTAGACAGAAACTTTCCACTGTTTCTGGGTAGGTAATAACAAGAGACAATTACAGTGGTCTGAGTAATTGCTCTTTGGCTTATTTCCTGGAAGGCATGCCTTACTGTCTGCTTCTCTTGCATGTGAAAAAGATGCTCACAGACAGGTTTCTGTGGGATCTGCTCACATGTTGGTTTATTTGTTTGTTGAGCATCTTCTTATGTGTTGACTCAGATTTATATATGAATATCCCCCTTCTTTGTGCTTCTGAATTAAAGCCATCATTCATATTATTTTTCCTCCATAAATCTCTTTTGCTTAATTTAATATATACACATAGATGAATTTAAAAATATATACTTATGTGTTTATGTATTTTATGCACATGTGTATGCCTGAGTGTGTATGCACGTACCACATGTCTACAGGAGCCAGTAGAGATCAGAACAGAGCATCAGATCCTCTGGAGCTGGAGTTGCAGGCAGACATAAATCACCATACAGATGCAGTGAACCAAAGCCAGGCTCTCTACAAGAGCTATAACCTCTCATAACCACTAAGCCATCTCCGTAGGACAATACCCCGACACACAACACACACACACACACACACACACACACACACACTTCTTAGAGCACTACAAGGTAAACACTACACCCTGGTATTGCATTGGGCAGATGGAGTAAGTCTACTTGATATCTCCAAAACTTCCTTTGTCTGCTTAACCCTAAGAGAAACTGACCGGCTGAGTATACCTTGGAATCTGCTGGAGGATTCCAGCCTTAGAACTTTCCATCCTGTTGTGGAGTATGGAAATTTCTCAAAGGTTCCACAGGATGCTGTTGTCATTGGACCAGGCTTCAAGAGCCACCATTCAAGAAGGTTTTATTGAAGTACTGCAGCAGCCAGCAGAGCTCTTCCTCCCTGTCTTTTGCTCATTTCACAAGATCTGTAATTCTGAGAATGGTTTTAAATTTTCATTCCTCGTCTGGGTGCTGCTTCTATAAAGATTCAGACATTAAGCTGGCCTGCCCCATCACCTGGCAGAATGCACCTGGCAGAATGGTCAGCCCAGGGCTCCATGAGTACTAGTCTGCAGGCAGGTGCAAAAGACCCCTGTAAAAGTCAGACCCCTGCCCACTTAAGTTCTCTTTTGCTTTCTCTCTTCCTCTCTCTTTTGCTTTCTCTTTTGATCTCTCTCTCCTGCTTTCGGTTGGCCACCAGCTATCCCCCCTTCTTCTCTTCCCCTTTCCCCCTCTCCCCTCTTCTGTTCCTGGTGCCTCTATGTCTCTTCCCTTCTCCCTCACTCTCCTTTCTAAATAAACTCATTTAAGCTGTATCTGCCTGGTGTGTTATTCTCTCCCTCCTGGGTCACCCTCACCGACTATGCAACTTGCTATGCTCTCCCACATGGTCCCTTACCTTGGGACCTCACTCATTTGGGACCCTCATTTGGGACCACTCTCCAAACCCCCTTCTCCAGCCTTTTATTCTTATAACTGTAATGAAAGAACAACAACTTCCCTTTACATTTTGGGACAGGTGGTCTGCACCCTAACCCCATCTTACACCAAAGCATACCTATGATGAGTTCTGCATGGTTTCCCAAACACCTGTAATACTGTTTCCATGTGTCTCCTGCACAGTTCTTTCTCGCTGGAATGTTCTTCCCCACCTACAAAATTGTTTCTGAGTCTTTAAAACTCAGGTTATAACCCTGTCTTTCTGAACCCCTTTGGCCTCCCCTGTTCCTTCTTCATCTGGACCCACTTCCTGTTTAGATGGCATTTGATCAGCAGATTTGTTGTCCAGCCATCATATTAGAGTATCTGTCTCCATTTCCATGCACCATGTTAGTCTGAATTATTTTATGTCAATCTTTCTACTCCTTTTGTCAAGTATCAACTTTTTGTAGGGAGGAATAATGTCTTATTGATTTGGGGGGAAGGAAATACCATCAAGTATTAATATTAATGAACATCCAGTGTTTGATAATGTCTGACATTTGATATATAGCTCTGCCCTCTTGAAATAAGATGAGAGGTGTCAGCAAAGGAGTCACCCTGATTAATGGGCAAGAATATGGAAAGACAAGCTCATAAGACTAGGGAAAAAAATTTTAAGCTCCCTGTGAATATTGCCAATACTTATATCTTTAAGATTTATGGTAATAAATTTTTATAAAATAGTGGTAACAGTTACTTTAAAAAATACTACATTGGGGGTACACTGGAAAATCAGGGCACTTTATAAACAGTCTTCAAGGTAGATAAGACATTCTGTGAACTACATCTGTTTTGCTGCAGAAGTCACCTTCCCTCCAGCACTGACAGAATTTCCAATTATGAGATTGTTGCAAAGATGCTTGTTAAGTGCTTCAAAGGAACTCCTTGTCTTGGCTTCCTGAAGTCCATGGAAAGGTGGCACAGAAATAAAATAAAGATAGACAACCTATAGTGCCATGCAAGACAGGAGACAGGAAAGGGCAATTTGTCTCTATTTAGGACTTTTCAAACACACATTTAGTGAGATTGAAAAGAACACCACCAGCTCTTGGGAAAAGAGCCTCCAATTTCCCTTCTAGTATGGAAGGCACCAAAGATGGAAACACTTTAACAAAAAAGAATCTCAAAAATTCCCCTCCACTTAAGAGGACTGACCCAAGCTGAGAGCCTCGAACTTTCTACAGTGGTCCTTGAAAACTGAATCTCCACATTGGACAGACAGCCACCTCACTCAGTTGAGACTACCCAGGGCAAGATGAAAGTGGGAGGGGATGGCTGGCGTGAGGGAGGGGGCACTGCTAGGGAAACTCCCACTCCCAAACTTGGATCTGCCCCTTCAATGACTACCTAATCCTGAAGCAAGGTTATATTCTAGGCAGCCATTGTGGTATGACCCTTTATTGCACACTTTAGCTTACAATTGCATCTACAGAAAAAGACAACGAGAGCAGAATTTAGACCATAGACCACAGAACAGGAAGCATTATGTAAGGAAACAGCTGTGGGAAAAGACTCTAGCAGACAGAGGGTAGTGCTCTAAGCTATCCTGGTGCTCAGAACACACATGTGCCTTCCTCTAGCATCCTCTAACCCAACTGGAAGATTGGCACTGATGACTTCCTCTTGCCTCTTTGGTCCAGAGGTACCTATCTGTATCCCCAGGCTGGAGAGATAACTCAGCCATCAAAAGTTCACCACCAGAAACCTCCATTTCTCATACAAAGGAGGAGATGTTTTCTACATTGCCCATTTCCTTCCTGATAACCATTTCAACCATAAAATTCTATAACTTTACCATCCTTCAACACATGGGGAAAAGGTAGTAAAGGATAAGGATGTGCCAGTTTCTTTTGATGGGTTAAATTTTGTGCGATAATGAGAGCAGGTAGACTCACTTAGGTATTAGAACAGATAAGGAGTTTATCTCTCATTTGGTCCTCTAATATTGTAGGTGGCTTCAGAGAGGTATCTAGATAATGGCTGCATTTAGCCAGGAAACATCCTAAACTCTCTCCTGTGAGAACCTTCCATTAGGCATTAAAGCCCATTGGCTTAGGAAGTTTCAAACCAGAATGGCTTTCTAGAAAAGGGTGAGGATCTCACTCTGTTTCCTGTGGAACATTATTTCCAAACTCCTTGAGTACTTTTTGTTCTCTCTACCTCCAGTGGATGGCCCTGGTGATGCTAAAGGAGGATGGCAGGGTATCATTTACCACTCCTAAGGGATGCTGAGCTTTGGCAAATAGCCTTATGGAACTGACACAAATTAGGGGCTACTATTGTGTCAAGGACACCATTGCCCCTACAAAAGCAGAAAAGTAATCTTAATCTCTTGTCTTATATGCCTTGGGTACTGGGTTGAGGCTGTTTAAAAACTGTCATTTCCAAGTGGCTTTAGCAACCTGCCTTTTGTTGTCCTGTCCTTTCCTTTCATTCTGGGTATTCCCAAAATATCCCCAAATACTAAGTGGCTCATTTTCATGCTACATTTACCCAGTGGACCTGTCAAAACCAGGCACTGTAACAGCATCTCTGCAGATCAGCTATGACTGGCTCCCCATCTGCACATAGGAGATGGCTTAACTCTTACCACTATTCATGACAGCCCAGATGACCTGACCTCTTAGGCACCCTCCAGGCATTCAAAATGTAGTTAGAGATGGCTGTAACTGGGAGCTGTGCCTGGGGACCACACCTGAGCTCTGTGCACTCTGTTCAGCTCAGTGGGTACAGATCTGCAGTAAAGGAGTAGAAAAGATGGCAGAAGGAAACAAGGCGGATAAGACCCTATACCATTCTCTCTCTGCCTTCTCTACCTTTATAAGTCAATGAGATCTTTCCAAGCAGGAAAACTTTTAAAATCAAGATTCTGCATGTAGAGCAAGGAACTGAGATAACATAAAAAATATCAGTGGTTGCCAGGGACATAGTTTGCAACCCCAGCAGGACCTCCATGGAAGCTCATTGTCATGGAGATAGTACTAGTATGAATTGAGGGAAGGGAAAGGAGCTGGAGAAACCCTTCTCAGCTCCCAGCTACTAAAGAATATCTCTTTTCTGTGCCTGAGGCAAGCCATCAGCACCCGGACCCCTCCCTCCTGGTGCAAGCCTATTTGTCTCTGAGTCACAGGATGGCTATGATTAAATTTCATTATCCGTTCAGTTTCCATCTCTTGAGGTTACTTTAGGTTTACCACAAACTTCAGCTCTACTAAAGGGTGTTTGACTAATGTGCAGTGGCATTGAATCATGGTAGATTTTCACACATTCATAATTACTCCTCTGAAGTAGGACACATTCACTGTTACCTCCGGATAAGAGGAGCAGGAGAACAACAATGCCATTTCACTCCTTTCTTTTAAGAGATGGAAGCAATTTGTGACCTAGTTTTTGGAGTATTCTAGATTCCCTTGAGGCTAAAGAGAAAAGCACAGCCTTGAAAGATGAGATGAAGATCAAATACAGAAATGATGTCTGTCACCATGGCCTCTCCTTCCCTGCACCTGTGAGCACAAATGCAGGGGAGGATGGGGTTTTCTACCATGCTACATCTAATGAACGTGTGTGTGTGTGTGTGTGTGTGTGTGTGTGTGTGTGTGTGTGTGTGTGAAGAACTACAGATGTTAGAGTTTATGAATCCTGTTATGCTATAACAAAAGCTATGATTAAATTTATTGCAAATCAATCACTGGTTTTTAATCTGACTTGGATCCATGTTAAGAAGCTGTCTAGCTCTATGTGGATGTTAATCAAGGAGATCAATCATGGGGAAAGAATAAAACTCTGCTTCTAGAAGTTGCCCCACATTTAAAGTTCTGTCGTTGTTGTTCATTTGCTTCTTTTCTTTTTGTGGTAGTGGTAACAATAGGAAATTTAATAGCTTCCCCTAGGCCCATGCTAAGCTGAGAATGAAAAAGAAAAAAATAATACATTCTGATCAATGACCAAAGATGCCCAACGATGGCAGGTATCTACAGCATCCAACAAGCCTTGCCCACATTGAGTGACTATTTCCAAACTTGTAAACACAACAGAAAATTTTAATCTCAGCTCCACATACTCTTAACCTCTTTTACTGAAATGCATAGCAATGCTTGTATTTGAAAATACAGGGAGGGGGTTAATTTACAGCAAGGACAAAGCTAAAAAGAGAGAGAGAGAAAGGGGATGTGATATGGACTCTCTGAATTTATTTGATTACAAAAATGAACAGAGCTGAACATGGTGATGCACAGCAGAAGATGAGTCAGGAGGATCACAGGTTCAAGGCCATAGTAAAATCCTGTCTCAGGAAAAAACAAAAGCCAAAAACTGAACACCACCAAAGAATGAATATTTGACCTCACAATTTTACTTGCTACATATTTATCACCCTAAAGCCCGGGACATTGTCAGCCATTTTTAGATATTACAGCAAGATGTATTCCCCTTCTTCTGTTACCATATCTAAAGAGAAGTGATTCCCCAAAGCTCTCACAGCAACTCACACATGAGATAGACAGACAGACAGATGATAGATAGATAGATGATAGATAGATAGATAGATAATAAATGATAGATTAATAGATAGATAAATAGATGATAGATAATAGATAGATGATAAATGATAGATACATAGATAGATAGATAGATAGATAGATAGATAGATAGATGAAGAGATAAAATGATTCTGTCTTGTAGTATGGAGCTATTTCTAATGCAGAATATCATATCTTTGTATGTGAATTTATACTCATAATGAACACATTCCTCAGCCAGCAAATTCTTTAAACAGTAAAGAAATTTCAGGGAAAACACAAATATTCTAATTTTTAAAGAGTAAAGGAGAGATATTTGTATTCTGCCTAAACCAACACAGTCCAGCAGATTTCCAATGACAAGGTTAAATGGTAACAAAGCTCCCTGGGGCATGTTGACATATGTATTGGCCCATTTTCTGTTGCTACAACAAAATATCAGAAAGTCAGTACTTACAAAAACTAAAAGAGGTTTATTTAGCTCACAGTTTTGGAAATTCAAAACCTGATTGGACAACTCAACCCTTTTGTCTTGGCCTTTGGCCTGCATCACAATTGATGGATTGACTCATGACAGACTTTTAGAAAAAGAAGAGATCAAGTGGATAGATAGGAAACCAGAGAGTAAAGAGGAGCCAGCCTCATTCTTTACATCAATCAACTTGGTTTTTATAAAAACCATCTCATTCCATGATATCAACATTAATCCCTTCTGAATGCTATGCTTCTGATAACCCAACCCCCTTCAGCTAGGCCCTACCATTTAAAAGGTCCCACCACATCTTAGTTACCAGCACATTGGGGACCAAGTTTTCAGTGCATTAAATCTTGGGGAACATACTGTACCCAAACATTAACTCTGTCTCTGGCACTCCTCACTTGCATTGCCTTACTGTGAGTGGCCTTGGTTGTGCAGACTAACACACAGAGTTGCCACTCACTGTCTATTAGGTGTGATTTAAAAACAAACAAGCAAACAAACAAACAAGAACAAAAACCAAAACTTCTCTCCTGTATTAAAAAAACTACTTTGTCAAGAGTGTTCATCAAGTTGGACCAACATATTGAAATCAGGATCCTATACAATCTTGTTCAACTGACTAAAGAATAGAAGATGTGTTATTTTACTGGGACAAATATGAATGGCCTGAACTAACGTGTCATGACTCTCACACATACTCATGACTTCCATACACAATGAGTAGGATAAATGGCAAGATGAAATGACAGACAACTCGTTATTTCTCCAGTGATTAGTCTTAGCGCTCCCTCTTCAAACCAAACTTGTTCAGTGTCCGGTAAAGCTAATTTGAGCTGAGTTGCTATGGGAACTGAGAAAGGAGTTCCTGGAAATGTAATCATAATTGCTGTCATCTAAAAGGGCAGCAGCTTGCTACTCCAGGGTGCTCCCATATGCCTGCATTAGGCTAGTGTTAGCAAATGGGTGTCAAAAGTCATTCCCACACAAATTACTAAGAGGGCACCCAGCAGTGTTGGGTGTTGCTCAACTGAGCTGATTTGTCAAAGGAAAAAATTTTTTGTCATTGTTTTTGAAGTAAGATTCTTTTTGCAATGTCTAGTTTAGTTGCTTAGAATCAAATCCAAATGTTGTCTTTCACTGGACACAAGTCTTAGGGCCCATGAAGGCAAAGACCCCAAGCCACAAATTCAGAAAATGGATTCTGAAACTTGAAGATTGCTTGAAAAATCATGAGAAATTCCACAGGGTTTTAGAAGAGATGGTTGGAGTGGGGTCAGTGATCTCATAATTTCATTTTCAAAGGCCCAATAGAATCAGAATCCTTGGGGGATCAGCTGGTCTTTTGCTACTCAAAAGTATGAGCCACATATCTGCAGTGATGATGCAACCTGAGAGCTTGTTATATATAGACTCTCAGCCCAGCAGCAGATTGCTGAATTAGAACCCAAATTTTATTTAATAGGATTTTCAGATGCTCTATCTGTGCATGGAATTTGAGAAGCACTGGACCAGTGAAACATCTTAATTTATAGAAAAGATGGCTGAAGTCCAGAGGAGAGAAGTAACTTGCCTGAAGTATTTATGAGGCTCAGTAATAGAACCAAAACAAAGTTCTACCATGTCTAAGAGTCAGACTTTTCCCATCATCTCACAGGGCTTCTCAGAATCAGGAACTTGGAAGGGGATTAGAAATATCACGGGCGGTTTTCTCGTTTCATGATACCCCCCAAACACTTACTTTTCTGACTTCAAGTTGTTCCTGGAATTTCAGGGTCCCTTCATGGTTATCAGGTGAGACAGGGGAACTGGGGTTTTCTCTTGGGGTTCTTAGTCTTATTAGTAAACAAATTCGAGGACACATGCAATTGAAAACTCAAAGACAGTGTTACTAGCTTTTAAAGGAAAAGCCCCCAAAGCAGACAATCTGTAAATCTCAGCCTGAAGAAGTAGAATAGAGGGGAGAAAGGAGAGAGCCATTTTAGCTTCCTAGAGATCATAGATTCAAGGTGCAGAGGGAGGCTTTACAGAAAAAGGAAGGAAAGCCAAAGCATCATGCCAGGTGTGCTTAGGTTTGGCCAGATTCCACGGGTAGGGGGGTGGAGGTGGGGTAGGAAAGAGACAGAGAGAGACAGGCAGGGAGGGAGGGAGGGAGACAAAGGGAAAGGTTATGCCTGTCTGACTCAGGCCTCAGAAAGGTGGGCAGACTCAGTGAACCTCATGGTGGCTCACTGCACTAAGGGGGCCAGGAATCCTGGGAAAGAAAAGGACAGTAAGTAGCTTATTAAAGGAGAAACTATCCCACTTAAATCTTTAACACGGGGTTGTCCCTGGCCAGGTGATTGAGCTGGCCTAACTAGAACATAAGCACTCCACCAAAGCCTGAGAGTCTACTCTCTTGACCATAATGCTCCCTTCATTGACTTTATTGCTGCTCTAACAACATTTGCGCAACTTGCTGATCTTGTTCAGGTCAGTCTTTTTGTCCATTTGGTGGGTTCTCCATCAGTCTATGAAGTACCTAGTGAGTGTTCTGTTGAAAACTAGAAGATCAGATGATCTTTGCCCTGTTGATCATCTCCTTAAAGACACCCACTGCCAATCTCTAAGACAGTGTAAACTACTCTACCACAATATAGCCTTTTCAGTTTTGAAAAGCTGGGAGAAAGTCTTTTTCTGGTAGTTAGAATTTTTAAAACTGGGCACTAACAGAGGATTTAGGGAGGAGCCAGATTCTTCTTGCCTTCTCTGAAATCACAGAACTGAGCTCTGCTTAAGCAGGAGTAGGCTGGTTCTCAGTTTCCCAGGTCAGTCATTTGGTGTGTGTGATTATGTGCTGTGACTGCTTTTGTGTTTTTCTTAGCTTCTTCCACCCCTTCCCAAAGCAAAAAAATTCTCTCCACTTCAGATGCAAGAGATACCTGAGAATATGTATCTACTAACTCTCAAAGCCTGGCAAGAGCTTGCCAGCCCTCCTTTCTCCTTTCTCCTATCCCACTTCTCCCATTTTCTGTGGTCACTAGATGGTCCAGACAATCATCACACTATTCCTTAAGGACAAGCCTTCAATTCCTAGTTCTTTGCTAACAATTTGATTCTGATACCTGCAATGACAAATCACCCCCAAACTTAGCACACTGCTGGGGCTCTAGTCCTTGACTGATTGGCACAATTCAAGATAGTTCACTCACATGCCCTAGCAGGAATAGATGGAGGTAGAGCTAATCTGAGTGCTCTCTCTCTCTCTCTCTCTCTCTCTCTCTCTCTCTCTCTCTCTCCATCCCCCTCCCCCCACACACTTGAATACAATTCTGGATTGGAAAAGTGTCTCTTTGAACATAATGTATTTGTTAAAATGAGCCGGAGAATGCCCAGAGACTGTCAATCACAGGATTCTCAAAAAGACCCTTAGGAACAGCCAAGTCCTTCATTTTTCTAATCATTTCCTGTTGCTTGATTCAAAACTAGGAAGATTTTAAAAATGGGTTTCAAGAAAGTCTACTGACACATAGAAATTATGTTTTGTTATCTATTTGAGTTTTCATGCAGATGGATACTTTCCTGGGGAAAAGACCCCCAGGTTTCCTGACATTATCTAAGGGATCTGTCACCTAGAAAATCTGCATCATGGCAATGAGTCACAACAGATTCTATACACCATCTGCTCAAATGCTATGTGTGGCTGTGGGGCTTTGGAAGACATATGGGGTTCATAGTGCATCTCATTAGCTGGATTTGGAATCTTAAGACTCAGGCAAGAGTCCCATCTCTATATATTGCAAGACTCTCTAGATTTTAAGCAGTCTTTTAAATAATAGATGTTTTCCATAAGGCATGTAGGCTGATTTCTTCTGAAGTACTTACCTGGGTTTTGATGTAATAAAACGAAGGCATGGCCATGATTAACATTTTTCCTATAGCATATTATGTCACCCTTCAGTAAAAAGCCATCATCGATCTAGTTTGATACCTATCTGATTTAATTGGAGTCTGCTAGATCAGTGGAATGGATGCTAGTATGATATTATTTTACAATAAGAATCTGAAATTTAAATAATTTATCTCAATAATTTAGAGATATTTCAAGTAGATACTGGGACTCAAATCCAATTCTCCTGGTCTTGACTCTCAGGGCTTTGGAATGAGGAGGGGTAAACACAAGTAAGGCAATGTGAAATGCTAAATAAGAATAAGGGTACAAGCTTCCGGGCCAAAGGTATAGGACAGTGGTATAGGGCTGGATAATCTTGTGTGAGGCCCTGGACTTGGCCTCTGGTACCCAAAAAAACAGAACAAAAGATTCTAAGCTCTACCTTGTGTCCGGATTTACTTGTGGGTATTACTGAGCCACAAACTGTAAGCCCCATTCTTGTAACTCTCAGTTTTTAATGCAGTGGGAGGCCTGCTCTAGGGACCCTGTTTTGAGAGTCCCTCATCTCATCTTCAATTATATATGCTAATAGAAATTTCTCTGAGCCCTCTGCTGTTCTCACTGTTTTATTCTAATCAGTGATAACCAAGACACTGTAGTTGCTCTTTTCTGCCTCTTAGTTCAAAACAGAACATCCTAAACCCCAAGTGTATACTCTCCCTCTTAATTGAAGGAAAGGGTCAAAGCAGTCAGACTTGCCATCAGTCTCCTATTCCCCATTGTCATTAAAGACATTAGATCAAAGATATAAGTAAGGTAAGGTCAGTAAAGAAAAAGCTGAGTTCATATGTAGCCCAATGGAGAGAGTGCTCATCTAGGATATATTCAGCTCTGTGTTAGATCCCTGGCAAACCAACCCTGGTGGCACATGGCTGAAAGCATGACACTGGGGAGATGAAGACAAGAGGGTCAGAACTTTAAAGTCATCCTGGCTACTTAGTGAGTCCAAGGCCAGTGTGGGCAACATGAGGGAAATGAAGTTAAGAACATAGATCTTCTAGAATGGGAAAATGAGTCAATGTGTCATCCTCTTGCCTCTAATAGAACATAAATAGCTGACTGCATCAGAATTTGAGAGTGATACTTATGTCAGGTTTTTTGTATCTTAATAATAATATATCAAGAGCTAATCTTCAAAACTTCCTCCAAACATACTTCTTTACTTAGATGTCATTTCATTATCAATTTTGCAAAAATGAATTATCTTTACTTGTTCGATGACCATATTTAGTTGTTCTTTTACTACTCACCCAGAACTAGGGCTTGTATAATCCTAACCTCTGAATTAAAAAATTTCACGAAAGGTTTCTCTGAAGCTAGAAGACTAAGACTTTATTTGTTAATGAATAAACAGGAAGTAAAATGGTCCTAGTGACATGACATCACAGAATTTTTCTTTTCAGTCTGGAAGTCATGTGCAGTACACAAGGTGTGCTTTGGTGGTGATGATTGACTCTGGACCCCTTAAAAGCCCAGACTACCATGAGACTTTAAAAAAGCATTTATCATTTGCATTGGAAAAGGTTAATGCATTCCTTTGGAACACAGTCTCCTGTTTATGCAAGAGCATGTCTGTCATATTAGCCCCACCAGAACTCTGGCCCAAGTTTGTATTTGGAAAATGGGGGTCTCAAGTAGACATCAAAGGATTTCTTGGGTGACTCATTCTCTTGTTAATACAATAGGAAGGAGCTTAATTAGTCAAAATTTTATCTGGACATGAACTTGTCTTCACCAAATAGAATATTTAGATTTTCATTAAATGCTCCCGTGGGATTAGAAGAATAGTTTTTTCTTAGATATTTCTGCAGTGAGGACCTTGCCACCCGTCTATACAGGCACTGAAAAGCGGTGAGATCAGCCAGGATCTGTTCCTTAACAGAGGCGAGGATTACTTTTTTTTTCATCTTTTTCATTGCAATAGAACTGCATCATCCCTCCGCCTCCCTTTCCTCCCTCCAGACCCTCCCAGCTACCTTCCATTGAACCCCTACTCTCAACTTGACAGCTTCTTTTTCTTTAATTATTTTTGTTACATACATATATTACATTATGTGTGTATATATATTATATATGCACATGATATACATATATTACACACATACACATATGTATGCATGTGTATGCTGATGACACCATATCCTTAGGATATATTACTCAGATGACTTTAGCTGAATCTGGCCTTAAAGCCTCTTTCCTTTGGTTTAGCTTCCATGGTTCCAGAAAATACTGTGCAAGCTGCCAAGGGAGGGAAGCAATTAAATGGTTCTATCCCTCGCAACACCCGTGAATCGTGACAATTACCAGCAGGGCAAGAAACGAATGTTAAGTGCAAGAAGTGGCACTCAAATGTTGGTGGCAACCATCAATGTCTAATTGGACTTAAGACCCAGTCAACAGAAGGGAAATCATGCCAGTACTGGTACTGGAAACCTACCCAGCTTCCCAGAGCTAATGAAATCATGGACCTCAAAAAGGAATCTACTACTACCACTTTGCTACACTAGGATAATTCCTTGCTACACTCTAAATCTTATCCTTCTATCCAGAGGTAAGTGTATCTATCACCCTCATCAAAGAAGCTTCTCTACAGCAAATGAGACCACCACAGAAGACTACTTCTAACCAAACCATCAGCCTTCCTCACTGGTGGCTACTAAAATTCAGGGATAGAGAGTGGGCACACAGGGATATGATCCATGCTTTATAGGTGAGGATAGGCATGATATAAATCAATTGACTCTAATAGTAATTTGAGAATGTGAGTGTTTCAGTGTATGCTCTCAGGCACATTCGCTTGACAAAGTAAGAAATGATTGTCCAGGGGTATCCAACATTTTGATACTGAGACAAGATATTGTCATTCACAAATATGTTGGTCTGTATTCATAGCTACCTTGGGGTACATGCATAGAGTCATTTCACACCCAAAATAACTGATCCAAAGTAGATTCCAGGTGGTGAGACCTTGGTGCCTTGACTCCTAGTTTCATATTGAATCCATACCTCCCTCTTCTGGACTGGACAAATTGCCATGTGATCAGTTAATTCCATACAGGAGAAGGACCATTTTTAGTCAGCTATCACTACTTCTAAGGGACTTCAGTAACTGCTACCCAGTTCTTTACCACAAATACCTAATCTTATATTTTTGGTTGTGAGTCTAACCTTTAATGGATAAGCCATCTCTCCAGCTCACAAATATCTATTCTTATGCTAATTAACCACTGGAGTTTGCTCTGAGTTTCAGATCCTTAATTCTCACATTTCTTTATCAAGCCACTGGGAGACCTAATTCTTGTTATCTTTCTCCTTCCACATTTGTTGGCTGTCAGTTGGGAGTAAAAATGTGAAAGTGCCACATTGTTACCACTAAGTAGGTTCAATGGTAGCCAGAAAACCAACAAACAAAAAGACATATGGTTCAACAACAAACCCCTCTAGGTCTGTAGACCTTCTCCTCCTCTTCCTCCTCCTCCTCTCCCTCCTCCTCCTTCCTCTTCCTTTTTCTCTTCCTCCTCCTTCCCCTCCTCCTCCTTCTCTTTCTCTTCTTCTACTACAATCTGCTAGACCTGGATCTCTAAAATCCTTAGAGTTCCTCAACAAATAATCTTCATTTTCACTAAATTCATCTGCTTGTTTTCCTAGTGATTGACCATAGAGGAGGTTTCTGCATTCCAGTTCAGGTCCAGGAATACAGTGAATGCCCCTTTAGTCCTACATTCTCACACCTATCCCAGATTGTAAATTGGTTTCATTATTATTAAAGAAAGGAAAATATCCTGTGGCTCCAGGAAACTACAAGGTTGGAATTGAAAGGACAGTTCTTTGCTAAAGGGGCAGGGGTGGGGTGGGGTGGAAAAGGTATTAGTAGACTAAAGATATACTATGCTTGTGCTCTATTTTACTACAATTTGAATGAGTCATTCTTTCCCCATGATGGAGGCCTTTCCAGTTGACTTACAACAAAAGAATCTCCTAAATCCTTCCTCAGAGTATCCTTCCCATTGGCTGTGTACTCATGGTGGGCTCAAGACTGTTGACATTTTTCTATGGAGTGCTTCAGTATTTTAGGGACACTTCCTCCTTTTTGGTTAGGTCTCCACCCCTCCTGAGCATTGAGACAATGGAGGAGATAATGCAACCCTAACCCTAACTCTAACCCTAACCCAAAATAAGTGTGGGAATTTGGACCTGGGTTCAGGTTCAGAGTCCTCAATATAATAAGTTCACACTAAGATTTCAACACATTCATGCTTTTTCTTCATCCAGATGCTTGTATGTGCTTTCTATTCATATAGGAGGAATTAGTATATTATTTGGTGATATATAATTTCTCAAGGCAGAGAAATCACCTGAAATCATGAAGAAAGTAAAGTGTGTGTATGTGTGTGTGGGGGGGTGTTCATGCCTATGTATGTATGCATATGTGTGTGTAGTAAATCTGTAAGGAGATTAAAGGGATGTAATCTTCCCCAAGAGAAGTTGAACATTTAGCTTGCAAAGAAATTAAGCCAATTAAATAATATATCCTGGTATCATTGTAGACCATTTTTCCTACACACGGTGAATTTATTTGAAATTAGGAACTGAAGATTCAATGGGATTAAGTCACTCTGGATCCCATGCATGGATTGTTTATGATATTTCTTCATTCATTCATTGATTCATTCATTCTCTCTCTCTCTCTCTCTCTATATATATATATATATATATATATATATATATGTATATATATATATATTACACACACACACACATATATATATATATATGTGTGTTATGTATGTGGGTGCACCAGTGTGTGCATGCATGTAGAGACCAGAGATGATTGGTATCTTTCTTCATGGCTCTATACATGATAAATTAAGATATATTAAGGCTGGGTCTTTCATATGAGCCTAGAGCTCACCAGAGCTGGCTATCTAAGCTAGCCAGCTTGCTCCAAGAATTCCCGTGTTATACTTGCCAATCAAGCACCTCATCCATTGTGCCATCTCCCTCAACATTGCTTCCTACAATAGAAGCCCATCTTCCTTGGTTTCCATCTCTCTGTCTCTTTAAGCAATGAGAGATGAGGCAATATGGGAAAGCACCAGTGACTCTGATCATATGAAGACTACATCCTATTCCACCTGGATTGGATCGCTTCTGAGCACCCAGTCCATTTCCAGAAGAACACCAGTTCCAAGAAGTAAAAGACTCTAGGACAGAACATTCTCAAGCTTCGTCTACTAATGAATAAGTGCTGCAAGTTAAGAGGCAGCCACAGGCATGTCAACAAACATTCCAGCCTGGCTTGCCTTTAATTTCCCACATTTGTGCTCTTGCAGTCTGAGAGGATGACCTGAGACCAAGATGGAGCAAGGTCTCAAACCTTTCCTTCTGTGACCTTCTAGGGAATACTATAATGTTCCCTCCTTTACTGGTAAGGCCTTACAATTAACTAGAGCAGTTTTCATCTTAGTCATTATGAAATAACTTAGGCACCTAGATCCCATCTACTATTCTCCAGAGACTTAGAGGGTAGGAGTTGGGGTATCGGTTGTGAGATGGAGATGTCAAAATGAGCATGATTAGAAGAACTGTAAGATTATAACAAATAGGGGCTGGAGAGGTGGCTCCACAGCATAAATCATGTTTCTGTGAAAGCCTGAAGATGTGAGTTCAATCTTTGGAAGCCACATAATGATGAAAGGAGGGAACTGACTCCACTAAGCTTTTCCATGACTTCCTGTGTACACTGTAGCACTACTGTGCCCTTATACATGTCACACAATAATAGTAATGAAGATGATGGCAATTACAATAGTAATAAAGGCTATGATTACCTGTCATTTGAGGAGACACCCCTGAAGGCTTTAAAGAAGCAAGCTGTATGCTGTAAGTTCCACAGTGAAAAGGTCTTTCAGGAAAAGCACTGATGGTGACTTCTAACTTACCACTAGCAGGTACTATAGACCCCCAGCTATTCTTGTGTAAAGGAGTTAAATTCTGCCAACAACTTCACAAGCTGAGATGTGGACCCCTCCTCACTCAACCCTCTTATGGGCCCCTTGACCCTGCAGATACCTTGGTACTCTTGATCCTCACAGAGAACCTAGCTAAGCTGTTTTCAGGCCCAACTAACTGAAACTGAAATAGTAATCGGGTGTTGCTTGAACATCCAGGTGTGTTCTAATTTGTTACACAGCAGTGCTAACTAGTATATTGTTGTTGTGATGGTTAATTTTAGGTGTCAACTTAGCTAGATTGAAGGACTTAGCAGGAAAAATTATCCCTGGGTAAACCTGTGAGGGTGTTCCATAGAAGATTGATAAGCAATTCAGTTGACTGAGTTTGAGAGATCAACCCTTGGTGTACACAGGCATCATACAATTAGCTGAGTCCCTGACAGAACCAAAAAATAAACGTGAATTAGTTTGTTCTTTCTTGGAGCTGGGATGCCCATTCTTTTCTTCCTATGAATGTCAGAACTTTAGGTTCTTTAACTTTTGAACATGTGCCAGTGGGACCCCAGAGTTCTTGGGCCCTCATTCTCATACTGAATTATACCATTAATTTCCATGATTCTAAGATATTTAGACTTGAACTGAGCCATGCAACTGATACCTCAGGTCTCCAGTTTGCATACAGTTCACTCTGAGACTCCCCAGCCTCCATAGTTAGTTACTTCAGCCAACATCTTAATAAACTCCCCCATACTCTATCTTTCTCTTCTTCTGACTACATAACTTTCCATTGCAGTGTTGGCCACATGCAGCTTGCTTTGTCAAAGCCAGCAAGGGGAAAAGTCTCCTAAAAAGATGGCTCTTACTACCTTGTGTTTTTCAGTATTATTATAGTCTTGCATTACTGGTTACATAGTATTAGTTCTGTCTTTCCAGAAAATCCTGGCTAATGTAATATGTCTCTAAAGCTAAGAATATTTTTCATATTACCACACTACCACATCTAAAAGTTCCTTAGTGACATCAATGCCTGAGTGTTCTCCTACTCACAACAATGACAACTGTCTTTCACTGTTGGTTTTGTCAGTTGAGATCTAAAATATCCACACCTTGCATTTAATTGTACTATGTCTTAAGTTTCTTTTGATTTTAAGATTGCTTTTGCCTCTTTCTTTCTTGGCATTTACTCATCCAATAACTGGATCCTTTGTTGTATAGTCTTCCACTTTCCAAGTTTGACCAAGTGCATTTCCCTAAGATTTGTCAACATGACTATCTAGGGACATGAGAATGGCAGCTTGATTCAGAAGCTGGTCAAGTTCTGTTTTTTTTTTTTTGTAATGGTCCACATTACTTTCTGTGTAGTCCTGTATACAACTAACCATATTGTCCTAGGGAACTAAAAATCTGGAACTCCTTAGAGTGATGTTAATAAAAGTTACTGGACTTGTTTGTTGATAGTTTGGTCCATTCATTGTCACATTTTTCCAAGGACTTTTACTTAATGAATTTGGTGATCACTGACATTTGTTGTCTCATCCCTTTATGTTATTATGTTTACAAAAATGGTAAGAGATAAACTGTTTCTTCGGAGTCTGCCAATTTCTCCTTCGTTGGTTCCTTTTTCCTGCATTGCTTCAATTTATAGAAGCTCTACCAGTGTCTTCATTCCACACAATCATGTTGATTCAAAGTAAGTGTAACACACTTTGGAAAAGATTTAGGGCAAGGTTGGTACAACATAGCAAGACAGCTTTAAATATCCATTATTTCTTTTCTTAAAGGCCTCTTTATGGTCTTTCCCAGTTAGGTTCCCAGATCCCATTATGATAAATAAGGACTAACTAGGATAATCCTTTCAAGGAAGGCCCTAAAGAACATTGTAGTATACAGTAAGCACCCAAACTATAGAGTTATCTTCCCTTTTAAAAAAATGTTTACTTCTTCAGAGTTTCATTAATAAATGTGAAAAAATTGTTTATCTGTATTTGCCATTTCTCTCCCTCTGACTGCCCTCATATTCCCTACAACATAACTCTCTCTCTCTCTTTCTCTCTCTCCCTCTCTCTCTCTCTCTCTCTCTCTCTCTCTCTCTCTCTCTCTAATAATCCACTAAATCCATTTAGTGCTGCCTGTATGTTCATGTGTGTAGAGACGTTTGCTGGATCATGGGGAATCTAGCAGTGGCCACATCCTAAACAAAAAAAGACTCCCCAGTCTCCCAGAAAACTACCACCTGCCAATAGCTCTTCAGAAATAGGTCGGGCCTGGAGATCATCTACCCCAACTACACTTAAAATGTAGGTGTCTTGATCTTATGCAGGTCTCATACAGGTAACCATAGATGCTATGCTGTGAGTTCATGAGTGCCTTAGCTATGCAGTGTGTAGAAGACAGTATTTCCTTGCTCAACCTTTTCTCCATCCTCTGGCTCTTGTAGTCTGTCTACCCTACCCCCTCTTTCCACAATGTTCCTGGGCCTTTGTAGTGTGGGGAGGTATTAATGTAGATGTTTCATTTAGGGCTGAGCACTCGGGCTCTTATTCCCAGCATCTTGTCCAGTTAATCTCTGCATTGGCTATTGCCCATAGCAAAATGAAGATTCTCTGATCATGATTGAGAGCAGCTAGGGCCTATGTATTCAAGAATAAATATTTAGATGACTACTTTACATTATGACAATTTATCAAAATAACTGTAGTAGGTTCTATCCTGGAGGATGAATAAAAAAAAAACATATAGAGATAGTTTTCCTCCAATAAGGGCAAACATCAAGATTGAGTTTTCTTAAAATAATTTAAATTGCCTAGAGAAAGATGCTATGCCAATAGATTTTATATATTTTAGTTGAAAGTAGAATTTGTGTAGGAAAAACAGATTTATCTTTCAGAGTCTACATTTTCTCTGAGTATTTTAATCTCCAAGGTTTACTGAGTATGTGTGGGAATTGTCTGCTTCTAGAATAAGTGATGTCAGTTATCATTACCATGGTAACAACAAGGGCAATAACTTGGGTCACAGCAGCTAAAAGAAAGGTGAAATCTATTTGGAAATCATTGAAACCCATAGCCTTTAAATTGAAATCTACATCTACTGAAAACTTCACCACAAGGCCTGAGGATAATCTGAAATCAGATTAAATCAAGATATATCTCCAAAAGAATGTAAGATAAAGCAGTTCTAAAGGAATGCAAATACAAAATCGAGATACATCATCTTTCTGGTACATTATTTTATGCTGGTGAGTCACCTCCAAGGCTAAAAACAGACAAAGACTGAATTCCATTTATTCAATGAATAAGCCCAATTTGAAATTGATCTCAAACCTCTCTTTTCATTAAAAATAATAATAATAAAGACAAGATATTCATTTGAATTATAAAAATGGCCTATTATGTTTTTTCTTTATATGTGGCTTTATGGATTACAGAATTATGAAATATTAAAATTGGAAGATATCTTCTAATATGGAGTTACAGATGGAACAAAACCAGAGAGATAGCATGATATGACTATGGTTCTCACATTCACAAAGACCTGGGAGAGATAAGAATTCAAATATGTTGATTCATAATTTTGCCTTTTCTATTTTATCAGAGTACTTTTGTGAAGAATCACATTATGTTTCAACAAAAGTCTTCTATCTGTTGGGAGAAGGGAAAGTGTTACAGAACCTCTTCCAGCTGCCCCACATCCCAGGAAAGCCAAAGAGTGAAGAGAGAGTGATGAGTAGGTGCTGACAGGTCTCAGAAGCATCCACAGCTGCTTCCGACCTGAAGGAATCTGCCATTCTTGTTACCTTCCACTAGATGGTTTGCTTACATTCTGAGATATTTTTTAAAATGCAATCTCTATCCCTTTGCGCAACCCATTTCCCTTCATTAAAGCCCTTCAAAATTTTTTCTCTCCTTTCCCAATTCATTTTCAAACACCTTGTCAAACTGAGATACCAGTTTAAGCAAGTTCTGCCAATTGGAGATGTGGCTCCGTGGTGGAGTAAATTTGCCTACCACATACAAAGTTATGGATTTAGCCCCCACAGCACCACAGGCGTAGTGGAGGAGGTCCCCTCTAATCAGTAGTAGTTGAGGCCTCTCATTCCTTGCAAGGCTTCCTTGCTGCAGAGTCCCAGTGGTGCATATACTCTGGGAGCAAGGTGGTTCTGAGAGAATAGAAGGCTCCTAGAAACTTCCTTCTTGATGCTTCCTGTCCAATTCCTAAAACCTCAGTTTAGCTGACAGATCCACAGGGGAGCTTTCTGGAAGCTTCTACTCTTCCTAAGATTAACCAAAAGGAATGAGACTTGAAGCAACAAGGAATGGGTCCTGCTTTCACCATCTCCAGCCTGAGCCCAGAATGTTTCACTCTTTGCATATTTTCATCTAGATCCCAACTTCTCTGTTCTTCCTGCCCACATTCCTGTGTTTGTTAGTCCATTGTCGCCACCCTTCCAGTCTTTCCACCCCATAACCATTGAACTACTTTTCATCAAGCCTGATTTCCTCCACCCAGTTTGATGAAGTCTCGTGTCCTCAGGACACAACTCTCCTCTCAACTGTTCTTCCTTCCCACTTGGCACACGGCTATTCACATTTGTATTCCTGTTCCTCCTGCCAGCAGTAGCATTTCCCCTCTCTTGCACACTCCCTTGCCTTAGCCACTCTCTCAGCTGTGTACTCTCATCTTCACACCTCAAAGGAGGTCTTATATTGTGCCAGGGCCCAGACACATTCAGATCAAAGTGGATGACATTCAGCTATCTTTTTCCATCTCTCCATCTTTCACATACTCCCAGCAGCTGACTCAACAACTAGACTGGAAGGACTACCCAGGTTCTGCATCTTCATACCTGCTCTATTGACTCTGTCTTAGAACTATGATGCTGTCTTGGCCCTTGCCCTTATCACCTAACTCAGTAATCCTGCTGACAAAGTGAGCCTCCTTTACCCTTCCATCTTCTTGAACTTCAGCCAACATCTGGAGCTCTTCAGATATTGTGGACTGATCTCCAGGGCAACCTCAGCCTACAGACTCCCACCTACCTCAGTAGACTTAAAGTTATTGGATACTCACACTAATTAGCTTCCCTTAATTGTGTTCATTTACTTAACACTTATTTTTTGTGTTCTGAAATTTTAACTTGTTTTATTATTACCTTACAATTTTACATATTTATTTGTCTATATTGGGGCTTTATTTGTATCTTCTTTTCCAATATTTTGTGATTAAAACCTTGTAATAACTCTGGCCAGAATGTATTACTGTTTCTATTTTTCCTGTGAAGAAACTGGATCTTAAAGAGATTAGTAACATATCCAAGGTCACATAGCTAGAAATACAATGATCTTTCCAAACTTGACCTAAAATCCACCTCTTATAGATGAAGACTCTCCCAATTAGTACTTGGATCTTTGACTCATATGCTCAGCTTATGCAGTGAATGTATAGACTTTACAGGCTATTGTTCCTCCACTCTGTGTCTCAACACCTAAAGACCCTCAAGGATAAGTATCTTTTTAAAAAGAAAATTGTGTTGATCTTCACAGGATAGAGAACAGATGTCATAGAACATGGTGCAACCGACTCATCCTACCTTCATGTGCCCTAACCATGAGTTGAGAGGCAGCATGATACATTCTGAGAAAACTTGGATGAACCTTCCAGGTGCCTTTTCTGATCTGTGATTCAAGCTGCATTATTAAATGGCCACCGTAATGCTCAAATCCCTGTCACCTCACAGTGACAGAGGAAACCCCACCAGAACTACGCCCACTGCAGCTGACTCATCACAGTGTAAGAATGGTGCTTCATGGCTTATGCATTGGGACATGGTTAACCCTCGTCACGAAGCTTCACAGAAGGCAGGCATAAGGAAGAGAAATGGAGTTCATAACAATGAAGCATGTGTTCACTTCAGTCGGTAACAAAGGATAGGATTATTTATCAAGCCTAGATTGTCACCCTCTCTCATATCACACGGCTACCTCCTGCAGGCTCCAGACAGAAGAGGCAAGCGAAAGTAAAACAGTCTATTTCTCAGGCAAGTGAGATGGTTCATCAGGGAAAGGTGCTTGCTCCCCACCCTATCCAACCCCAGTTCAATGTCTAGGACCCACATGGTGGAAGAAGAGAACCAACACCAAATAGTTGTCCACTGATTTCTAGATATATGCCCGCATGCACGCACGTGCACTCGCCGCGCACACACACGCACACACACACACACACACTCACACACACCTTGATCCATACGCACATCCCCTAATCTGCACACACACACACACACACACTGATATACACATACAAATTAAATGAGAAATATAATAAATAAATAAATAAATATAATTTAAAAATTTTTACATTTCTATTTCTAAAGAAAGGCACTCCCTTTCACATTCCCTAACTGAAAATACCACTGAGAAGGCCTGGCTATCACTCAGCCTAATGCCACTTGATGAAACAGTCACTTTATGCTGCAGCCACCTTAATGATTTTGTCGTATCAAATGTGTGTTTCCATTTCCCTCATTCTCCTTGGGTCACAGGAATTACATAGACACTTGATGAATGTCTGAGGGCATCAGTGCTCTATAATAATTCAAACACATAATGATAAGGTCAATTTTAGACTGTCCCAGGATAAGGAACATTCTAGGAGCATGAAGTGCTTCCCATCTGGCTTCTGGGTCCATAGCTTCTTGTTAATTAGCAGGGTCGGCTTAAAGGTCACCCATAGCAGTCAACCCCATCCTCTGGAATGATGGAGGGTTAGAAGTAGTGAAAATAATTCAAGCTCTAGCTTTCATTTTACCTATCAAAACTCTATAGGTCTTCCTGGCTGGTCCTGAACAGGATGTCTCGTTTGTCGGCAATGCCAGAGACAAAGAACACCTCATTCCTAATTGCAAAATGAGTGAATGAGTTTTGGTTCTCTGCAAAGGAGCAGGCAGGCTGTTTATAACAAAACATCCTCTTTGCCTTCACATTTGTCACTAGAATTCTATTTCTGGTCTTCACGACCTTTGTAAAAAGGTTTCTTATTGAACCCAAGGGCAGCAGTGACTTCTGTGTACTGCTACATCCACAAATCAGACAATAAGGCTGATTCACATAGAAAGACCCAATAGAAATTAACTCTTCGCATCTAGAGAATGTCCTGGGGAAGAGTAGACAGTGATGAGGAAGAATGTTGCATTTCAATACCCACAAGAAGCTGACCAAGACAGGCACCCTGGTGAGTGTCAGCCTTTGACAATGATTCATTTAATGTGTGGGGTTCGGTTCCTATGGTGTTCTCAGAACTGTGTGTGCTAAGTAGTGCGAAAATGAAAAGAGAATCCCTCAGGGTCTCCACCACCACAGATGACACCATGTAATCAAGAAAGAAAGAGAAAAGGGACACTGGTATACATTAAAAACATCATTGTGTCATTCGCAAATCGTTTGGGAGCACAGAAGGAAGAGCAATCCTCTTCCCTGGGGTTGGCTGGTAAGAAGAGTCAAACAGAAGAGGTTTCCAGAGCTTCACATAGAAACACGAATATAAACTGACTTCTGGAATAGGATAACACGGGGGTGGAGGGGAGCAGTTCAAACAAAAGAAACCAGTGGACAGAGACAGTTGTGAGCACACATACATGACAACAATGTGATCTTTGGGAAAGTTTTGTAGAGGCGAAACATAGGGCCAGCTTTGCGTTTAAGAGAGGGGATTCTGGAGGGAGCATGGGAAATGGAGCTGGAAGCATCCACACCAGGGTACCCATTTGGAAACTACTTAGACACAGAGAATACAACACAGCTTGGCTGATACAAATGCTACAGAGGTGAACTAATGGAGTCTAATTTTGTGTGGATGCTGGATTTGTAATTCTATTATCAAAATGAACTTAATGGGCTCATATTTTGAGTTGGCGAATACATTAGCTTCCATGCTCTGGTGTCAGTTATTCCCAAGCCCAAGGAGATTGCCAGAGAAATTATCTAATGATGATGTTTTAGGGTATGGTGATCTGAAGATACTGGAACCAAAAACAAAACAAAGGAAGTGTGGGTAAGTCAGAGTATAGGACATTCCCTCCTGAGCAGGCTGCCTGTGAACTGCAGGTAGAAACAAAGTTGCCTATGGTCAAGAGGATGAGGACACCAAGATAATAGAGGAGTCATCAGGAAATCATGTGGCATCCCCATCTCCAGATCATTGCCTTCAACACATAAATACTTAAAAACACAAAGATTAAAATCTGTCTCCTTTACTTTTTAATCTGAATGTGTACATGCAAGTGCATGGGTGCACATATGAAGGCAGAGGTCAACACTGGAAGTGTTCCCCTACCCCTTTCCTTATGTTTTGAGACAAGGTCTCTCACTGAACCTGGGGCACACCAATTATGCTAGGCTATCTGGTCACTGAGCCCCAGGGATTGCCCTGTCTCTGCTTCTACATCCCAGAGTTAGTGTTGGGATATAGGTACATACTCCTACATCTGGCTCTTTAAGTGGATGCTGGGGAATAGAACCCAGGTTCTCATGCTTGTACTAGGAGCACTTTACCCACTGAGTCATTTCCTCAGCTCCAAAGTCCTCTCCTTACAAACATGATCTTTACTTGTCACCCCAAATCCTCTCTTGCCATTTTCTCTTGAATTCCATCTCTACTCCATCACAATCTGTCCATGTTATTTATGTTCCTGTTTCTAAACCCAATGATTAGGTCTCGTCTTTATTTCTGACTGATCTGCAGCATTTATACAGTTAGCAATGAATCCTTCTTCACACTTCTTTTACACAGTGCTCAAGGTCTCCTCAGTCTCCTGGTCTTTCTTGCATGTTGCTAGTTTCTCCCACTTGGTCTCTTTTTCTACTTGTTCTCTCCATGGATCAGAATGTGACCATCTTTTTAAAGTACACTCCCTTTTTCGTTGGTATGCTTTTTAAAATTTGATTGTGCATCTTCTATTGATGGGTACCCATGCTGCTATCACAATTCAGGTACTGTAAACATCGCTACCATAAACACTAATGTGAAAGCAGCTCTGTGATGTATTGATTTGGAGTCTTTTCTCCAAATTCCCAAGAGCTGAATAAACAACTTTCTGGATGATCATTGCCAGTTATTTGGTTTTTCCTTCATGTGTTGAATATTTGTAAATGTATACCTTTCATACCTTCAAGCTAGACTCTGCCATGAATGATAGGCTCATCTATCCAATTTCGCACTCAGCATTTATCCTTATCTAAGTAATCATCTCAACATATCAAGAAGCATATGTTTTAATCTTCTTTTCCCAAATCTTGTTTAACATGCAGGTACCTCAGTTCTTCGTCTTCTCAGTAAGCTTTCTAGGAGTTATTTTTAGTTTCTCCTAGACATTTCATATTTAATCTAGCACCAGATTCTGACAGTTCTGCTATCACACTACAATCAGAATCTAATCACACTCAGTTGGCCCTCTACTGCCATCCTCCTCTTGGCTTTCACCATTTGTCATCTAGACTACTACATGTTATACAAAGAATTGTGTTTCCTCTGCCTCCCACTGACCATAAAATTATGCCAAAATCCTAACTTCCTGTCCCTAAGAATGTGACTTGACTCAAAAAGGGCTCTTGAAGATATAATCAAAGTGTGACTTTTTTAAATTAGACTTCAACTCAATATGAGTGACATGCTCGTGAGAAAGACCCATTTGGTCACAGAAATAGACTCACAAAGAAGAAAAATGAATGGACACACACAAGAGAGACATTAGAGGAAAACCCAGGAGGGGACAGTTATATGAAAACAGGCTGAGGCAGGAGAGAGATTAGCACAAGCTAAAGAACCTGGAATCTGCAGACCAGGTAGATCCTCCCTCGGGGGCTTTGGTAGAACATGGTGTGACCAGCAGCTTGATTTAGACTTATTATTTCCAGAAATTGATATAATACATCACTGTTGTCTTTCATAATTAAGTTGGTGGTCCTTTGTTTCAGGAGATTTATGGTACTAACAAATGTAACCATCTCTTATCATATCTCTCTCATTTTCCTACTTCTAAATTTATTCCAACAGAGCAGAGCAAGTAATCATATGGTGCAAACTGTAGCCTGTTGCCTCTTCTCTCAAAGCCCCCAAATGGATTACCAACTCAATAAGAAAACCATACAACTCAATATGGCTGTCTTGTACTCCAGTTTTTTTTCTCTCCTCCTTGTACTCTGATACAGATACCTTCTGTGAATTTGAAGAATAGCCATTGCCATGATTTAGCTGTTTCCCTCCTAGGGAAATGTTCTTCTTTCTCCATATTGCTGACTCTTTTGCTTATATATCATCTCAAAATATAGTAGCCTGACCATCCCACTGGTCCTTCTCCCAATCTCTCTAACCGTAAGATCCTAATCTTTCTAAACCTGGTCCACTTCTTCCTTTATTCCATGGCATCTGTTATCCTCTAGCATACACTTGTCTTATTTATTTCAATTATATCCATTGCCTATCTGTACTCACTAGAACACAAATTTCAAGAGGCATGGATCCATTTTATTCATTCATTACCTTATGCTGAAGCATCCAGATCAGTGGCTCTTCACCTTCCTAATGCTGTGACCTTTTAATATAGTTCCTTATGCTGTGGTGACCCCAAGCCATAAAATTATTTCTTTATTACTTCATAACTTAATTGTTCTACTTCATGAATTATACTGTAAATAGCTGATATGCAGACTATTTGATCTGTGACCTGGGGGGTCTCAATCCAACACATTGAAAACTGCTGATCTAAATTGATCTAAATCAATGCATGGTATGTGGCCACCACCAGTCACAAAGATTCAGCAGGACCTTCTATTCCACATGACTGTGAAGTATATTCCACTTTTAGCTCACTAGAGTCCACTCTTAGTATTTTGCACTAAGCTCCAAATGGCACCAGGGGTCAAATACTATGTGTCAGTAAGGCATAAATGCCTCCAAGTTACATGGCATGAGGATTTTCCCAGAAAAAAAAAAAAAAACAAAAACTAAATCCATACTCAGAACCTAGAACATTTAGCATGTGACTTGAGGTTCAGGGGAACAACCCCTCAGGAAATGTGAGTTCAGGACATCCTTTGACAGCCACAACCTCTTTAAGGAGCATTTAAGATGGAAAAAATGGCAGAGATTCCCAGTACTAGGTGTTTTCAAAGAAGAGTGGCCAATTAAGCAATTCCAGGGGCTCGTTTGAGATCACTCTGAATCCCATAAACTGGCAATGTTCCCCTATGTTGGTAACAGTCTGTGCTGAAAAATCTAACACAATTACTTCTGTCTTCCTGGGCTTTGGAGATGAAAAGGTTAGAATGGGAGCTAAGTATGCTCTTTGTCACCATATGGCCAGTGCTGAGTTTGATGGAGGTTTTCATTGAGGCTGGTTTATTCAAGCTTTGGGAGGAAGGTGACAAAGGTGGTCAATTGGGACACTTAGAAAGCCCAATTGTCAAAGAACTGGGAACAGGAACATCTGAAATCAATATCCCTTGGAAAATAAATTGTGGCTCATTGCGTTCCTATCATAATTTCCCTCTGCTTCTGCTTTGCCCAGGAAACAGTAATGACAGCTGGAAAACATGTATTTACTCATTCTTGCCCTCCTGGCACTTTGCTTGGCTGCATTTATTTCGCTGCCTTTTCATCTCTCACTATAAGTAGGACATCTGGATAATAAAAGTCAAGGGAGAACATTTCATTGCAATGTCATCCATACTGTGTGACCTCAGGGAAAGCAATTCACAGAAAAATGGTGGCTGGGGGGAGCGGGAAATGAACTTGAGCATCATCATCCACTTCATATGTGAGACCAACCAAAGACTCCAGGGAAATAAATCTGGACCTAGGCATTCCCTTTCAGCTGATTTTGGCCAAATTGACTCCATTCATTTCTATTCAGTTAACGTGTAAGCAGTGCCAGCCAACTGTGGGCACTGGTTTAACTGGTATGAGGAAATTAATGATAACTATCACAATAGAAAAATGTGGATCTTGCCTTATTATCATTCCAAACCTAATTCAGCCAATCTTGAGTGACTAGACCTCTGGAAAGTTAATGGGTGTGATTTTTAATTTCATCAATTTGGTATTTTAAGAAGCTAATTTAACCACTAAGAGAAAAATCCCAGCACAATGAAATCCTAGCTGAAGATTGAGAAATGGCTAAGCCATTAAACTCTCTTTTGAAGGACCAGAGTTCAGTTTCAAGCACCCATGTCTGGGACCTCACAGCTGCCTGTAACTTCAGTTCCAAGGGATTCACTTCTACAAATACTCGTACATATGTGCACATATCTACATACAGACAGACATACATACCCATAAACGAAAATAAATCTTCATAAAGTAATACTTGCTTTGTCTGGTCCTATTTCCATCTGAAGGGCTTTCCATAGATCCCTTCCCTATATTCCTATATCTCTCTATAATGAATTAGTTACAATGTTCATGAAACTGCCCTATAATTGTCTTCTGTCTTTTACTGGGTCTGATGTGTGAGAGCAACTCAGTGGCTATAAAGCACCTGGGAGGGCTCATTTCTGTGTTATTTTGAATGGTATACTACCAAGAGATTTCATTAAGCACTAATCTAGGCATCCTTGTGAAACTATTGGGTAGTTATTCACATTAATAGACAGTTGAGTGTATGTAAAAGAATTATTCTTGATAATCTGGGTGGGCCTCGTGCTATTAGTTAAAAGGTCTCTAGAAAGAAAAAGCTGAAGTGGACTAGAATGTGTTTTGTAAAAGTACCTACCTGGCAGGACTGCTTTACAGATTTAGGGCTGACCAATAGAACAACTGTCCTTCCCACCTGGTAAGGGTACGTGAGAAGGTCAGTTGTTTCTATACAAAGGGTTCTTACTAGGACCATGAATATACTGGCACTTTGATTTTGGGCTTCCCACACTCCAGGACTAGGACATATAGATTTCTGTTGTTTATAAAACTACTGGACATACCATATTTTGTTACATGAGCCTGAGTAGACTAAGGAAAATGAATCATAATACATATTGTGTGATATTTATTGGTCAGGGTTAATTTACACCAGAGAGTTCTACCTAGAACTTAGACCAAATAGGTTATCTATGCACAACCAAGTTTATCTAATCAGTTTCCATATCTACATCCATTTATTTGAAATATAGCTCTAGTATGTGTATTGATATTATCTACATATGATTTGTCTACCTCTATATTCATCTATCCCTACATAAAGAGGCTATTTCAAGGAACAGGCTTAAAATAGTTGTTCTATTTGTCAGCCCTAAATCTGTAAAGCAGTCCTGCCAGGTAGGTACTCTTACAAAACACATTCTAGTCCACTTCAGCTTTTTCTTTCTGGAGACCTTTTAAGGGTTGCTTCTGTTAAAGAGTACTTATCCTATTATAAAGGCTCAATCCTCATGCTCTAAATAATTCCTGTGGTGCCCACATCCTGATGTCATTACCTAAGGAGTAAGATTTCAATATGAATTGAGATGAGAGAGATGTGAGCAGAGACATTCAGATAACAGCACTTACGAGTTTCCTGATTTAAAGCCCCAAGCCTTTATTCTGAGATGGTACAGTCCTACTTTTCAATATCTATGGATAAATCTTCTCATTTATTTCCCCCATTTGTTCTCAATTCTGCTATAATCAGCATGTACAGATTTTGTAGAATAATTAAAACTTTCATTGTCCTAATTTCATCACAGTTAAAATGAAATATGAGCTAAGTGATCTACATAAAGTATTTGCACAAAGACTCCAGTGTAATGATCAATCAATACATGTTAGCTTCTCTCCTCTTCCCTTTATGACTCTTTAGTTATTAGTATTCTTGTTCATTCATGCCAATGGAGGAAGTCTACAATGTTGCCACTGTGTTTCAAATGTTAGGGTACTGACACTTCCACTGGAAAACATGTTAGGAACAGAGACTTGGACAATGAACTATGGTTTTACTCCCAAAAGCTAGATGTATGGATTTTGAAAATGGTCCCTAGCCCATTCCTCAATGGGATAATTGTTGCCCACCTTTTTGTCACAGTTGTAATACTTAACGTGCCTCCATGTAAGAGCGTACCACACATGCCAACATTACTCAGAAAGTACAAAAGACTTTTACAAAGTAAAAAAACAATATACTAATCACAGAAAATGAGACACTTGTGGGGGCTAGAGAGATGAGTCACAGTAAGGAGAGCTTGCTGTTCTTCCTAAGGATACTAGTTCAGTTTCTATCACTCACAACGGGAGGCACACAATCACCTGTGACTCTGGCTCCAAGGAATAAGATTCACTCCTCTGATCTCCATGAGAATCTTCTGGCATACACACCAAAACATATTCATGTGCACATAAATAAAGACTTTTAGAAATAAAAAAAATAAGAAATAAGACACTCTGGTCAAATTCCCTTGTAGTACAAATGATGAAGTTTCAATAAAGAGCTCTTATGGGTAGATGCAAAAGTAGGATACAGGATGATATGACAACCTGTTTGTAGATGTTGCTGATGTTGCTGCTGGCAAACATTGGAGGGGAAAATCAGAAGCAGTGTGGTTGGAAATCAAAAGTTGAAAAGGAAATGATGCCTCTCCTAAAAATAAAATTAATAAATAAAAATTGCTTTTTTTCTAGACTAGGTCTTCACACAAATAATGAGCTATCTTTAGAGTAGAAAACTGAAAGACAGAATATGATAATTTTGGTAATTAAAAAAAGTATAATTATGATTTAAAAATCCAATGTAGTCATAGTTTCATCTGTGCTATTTTAAATAAAATTAACATATGCAAAGGCACACATTTACATGCAATACCTCCCAAACTTACAACACAACAAATTTAATTCTAAATTAGGCCATATCTATAGTGTCACAGGCTAAATGTAGAGGGAACAACAAGATAATCCCAGAGAGTAAGGGAGGCAGAGGCATCCCACGTTGGCCAGGTAAGCAGTCCATCCAGGTGGATAGCCAGTAACTGAGACAGATGCATGTAGCTTACACAGGAGACAGCCAGAGACACACAGGACATGGTGGCACACTGAGGTCAGGAGCAGGTGGAAAAATGAAAGTGGATTGCTGAGAATGGAGGGAGCAGGAACAGGGAGACATCAGTGTATGCTGGGGGGGGGGTAACCTCCTGAGAGCCCTGTGACAGGAAGTTGGCTTCTTTGCTCTTGAGAAATCAGACTTTTAGTCACCTGCTCCTACTCTTCTGTTTCTCCCACATTCTTGCTCACCTACTTACTATCACCTCTTTATATCATTTCCTTGTTCCATCACTTCCTCCCAACCGACATCTGTCTAGTGACTGCTCATAATTGCCTCCTGAACATTTGCAATGATGTATTTTATAGTCTTTTGAAAACATTATCATTTTATGTTATGCATATGAACATTTTGCTTCATATATGTGTATACCATATGAATGCCTGGTGCTTGTGAGGGTCAGAAGAGGCCATGGAATCCTTTGGAACTGGAGTTACAGACGGTTGTGAGCCATCATGTGGTGGCTAGGAGTCAAGCCTGGGTCCTTTGGAAAATTAATCAATACTCTTAACCACCTAGCCATCTCTATAGCCAGGCCTGCAGTATTCATGTAAACATTCCACTGACCACACTAAATTTCTAAATTGCCTAAATTTATTTATTTATTTATTTATTTATTTATTTTATATAACCAAGTCCATTTAAATGAAAACAAACATTTATAGACAATATTTGGGAATTTGAGCGTTGTTATTTCCAAACTACTTCCTATTGGTAAGGGGTGCTGTCATGGGGATTCTAAGAAGGCCTTAATTTTTTTTTAACACTGTAGCCATCCAGTTCTTTAATTCTGAGTTACTTCTATCTATTTCATCTGCTTGACACCCTGCTGCCAGACACGCCCACTTAATTACTTCATCTGCTGGGGCATTTCTGCTCCAATACTTTAGTGCATTGATAAGCAATTATTCATCTGTACATTCCCTCACCTAAGTTGTCCATGAGCTTTTCAAACATAGTGACTTAAGCATATAGAACTTAATGGGTAAATGTTAGATATATCCCACAATTTTATGGTGGTGCTTAGAACAACTCAAAGCTAAGTTGATTGGGATTGAGTTGACTTACAGAACCCAGGATATAGCACGGTTTGGATTGCTGTAGGCATTCCTTTCATCTGCTTGACAATAGAGAGCAAGTGAGATTGTACACCCAGCCACAGTTACCCACCAAAATCCAAGGATCTACAACACTGCTAAGTATATAATAGTCCTAGGCAGACTGGCACATTTAATATCCCAAAGATGATTTGGAAATAAGAATGACATACAAGGCAAGTCCTGCCAACTCAGAGATGCCTCAGCTCAAATGGACACAGTTGCATCAAGTACCTGCAAAACGCTAAAGCTTAGATGATTAAGCATATAAATAACAACAGATTTATATTCTTGTTTTACGTTATTTGCAACAAATCCCCTATTTAGAAAAAGAGACAACATATGTCCATGTAATCTCATATCTCCTTTCCTTCAGCTGTCTCCTACAGTTGCAGGACCAAGGACAGCCACATCTACTGGGAAATGGAGCACAGGTCTTCCATGAACTGGCAGAGCACCGGAAGGGCTGGGGAAGTGCCTGTGTGAATCACAGGATACTCCTCAAGAAAGGGAAACAAGATATGTTGCAGAGGAGAGAATCGATTAGGTCAGTGAGCATCACCTCAACTAGGAATTGCAGTTCATCAGTGATTGAAGGGGTTACACAAATCCCTTTCAGTTTTAATACCTTATGGCATGTAAAAAAAATCAAATATTACAAGAAAAGATTGGAACCATTTCTCAGCCTTTTAGCTAAAATCAAATGAAAGGGGATTATGAAAATTGTGACACATGTGTATTCAATATGTTTAATATTTTAATGCAAAGTACATACTATCTGTATGTTGAGCTGCATGTGATCACAACTGGTGAACGTGAGGACTGAGCCAAATGATCCTCTTTCCCTCTTCCCTAACTCATCCAAAGAGCAAGAGTCTGATTCTCTTTTCTCCCTTATTTTCCTGTCTCAAGCCAACCACTGCATTACACAGAATCTCTGTGATGTGTAGAATTGTTCATTAATGTTTCTTGAGTGCCCTTACCTGAAATGACTAGAATTAGCAGTCCTTGATTTCAGTTTTTTGTCTTTGGTATGTTTTCAAATACATAATAGGAAGCCAAACCTATTATTACTGCACATAATGGTGCAGCAATTTCTGATCACCTCCAGATAGGTGTGTGTGTGTGTGTGTGTGTGTGTGTGTTGTTTATACATGTGGGGAGAAGTGTATGGGAAGTCAAAAAAGGGAGTTGGATACCATGAGCTAGAGTTACATGTGGTGTGCAATGTCCAACATGGATGCTAGGAACTGAACAGTACTCTTACCCACTGAGCCATTTCTACAGACCCAGCTCCAACATAATATTAAAAACTTTCTTGAATGATGCCATATTCCTTTTATGTTTCAAGTCCTCATTGGTTTTCAACACCATTCAAATCTAGTTCATAATCTTATGAATCACAACACAGGACAACTTAAGTAGGCCAAATGAGAGAAAAGAATTAAGCAAACAAGTAGTGTTTGAAAAATTGTTTTTCTGAAAGTTTTAGCTATGTAGGAATCTCAGGGAAAGGCTCTCTAGTGAGTCAATATTTAAGTGGAATATAGGACTCTGCATGGACCCCTGAGGCACCTTGAGCAAGCCTGAAGCTGTTGGCAGGAACATCTTGCACCAGAGTAGTTCTTGGTACTCTTCTTGATTTGCTAACACACATCTGCTGGGGAGGAACGAAGCCCAAGAACTTGCTCGCTTGACCCTTGATTGTTTTCCACTGTGCTGTGATTCAGTATATAAGCCTGCAACTTCCTTTCAATAAATGGCCTTCAGCATTCCTGTTGAATCAATGACCCACTGTCTTGTCTTTTATTTAAATCTCTAGGCCTTTGCTTGATTAGTGGAACAGATTGTAGAGCAGACACTACAGTGGAGGATGATATAAAATAAGGATATAAAGTACATCAATATAGGTAAGTAGATAGACTGCCATACCACCTAGAAATACCACTAAGCATGTGTCCTAGGGAATTGAAATTAGTATGTTGAAGAGATGTTGGATGCACTGTGTATTTGTCATAGCTCCTCTTATGATAGTACAAGCATGTAATCTAAGTATTAATCAAGACAAACAGGTAAAGAAAATAATATATATACATATATATATAATATTTCCTGTTGTTCATTTTCTCTACAAATCATGCATTTTTATTGCTTATTTCTGCTCCATTTGTTACCCCTTTTCTTGTAGACCTGCATAATCAGCAATAACCATGTCACTGACTCAATGTTATATTGTCTTGAAATTTCCTCCCCCGACAAATTATTAGCCCATTGTTTTTTTTTAATTAAGTTTCATGCAAATTCTCAGGACATAACAGAATACAAACGCCTTGGAAAATTTTCACGTGAATGGTCCCTTAGCCCAGTTGCAAACAGAGTTCTTATTCCCTCTGAAGCCTCATGAGCTGGGCCTTCACTGTCTGTGCTTCTGTCTTGTAGGCTTCCACAAGAGCATCCCAAAGCTCTGACCAAAGCACTCACTGTCTTCTCTAGCCCAAATTCCAAACTCTTTCACATTTCCTCCAAGAAACAGAGCCAGATTTAACCCCTCTTCTCTGGTACCAGTTTCTGTATTGGTTACTTTTCTGTTGCTGTGATTCATATCCAGACTAAAAGGAAACAAGAGAAAGGGGTTTATTTTGGCTTCCAGTTCCAGAGGGTCAGAGTCCATCATGGTAGAGAAGACAGGGAAGTAGGGGCCTGAATCCAACCTGGCTGTCAAGAAGCAGGTTGATCCTATTTCATCTAGTAACAGGAAGCAGAGAGGGAGACCAATCTATGAAACCCTAAATCCTCTCCTAGCCAAAAAAGGTTTCACCTCCTAAAGGTTCCAGAACCTCAGACATCATCTCTAACTGGGGATCAAGTATTCAAATATGTGAACCCATAGGGGACATTTCTCACTCAAATAATAGACAATACATAATTACATGAGCTAGGAGGAGTATGTCAAGAGATGAAGTGTAAAGCACATGGACTATAATTGCTAATGTTGTACCACACTATTGAAAATGTGAATGAGAGTGAATTTTGTAACTGCTCTGTATCAAAATTATAGTTATGTAATATAATATATTTGTTAATTTAAATAGATTTTACCATTACACAGTGAATTTCCTTCAAACCATTATGTTCAATATGCTAAAAATATAGTTACTTTTCAATTAAAGAGAATATAAAATTGTATGTGTACTGTAATGGTGTCTATACAAAAAGTATCTATTCATCTAACTACACATTTAAAATATCAGAGAGTAAGATAATTGACCTTTAGGTGTTTAAGTAGTTCCATTATAATGTAATTCTCTCCTTAGTGGCATAAGTGTTATCATTAACATTTAAAAGTTAAAGTGTAATTAGGAATTGTTGATACCATATTCCACTTTCCATATTAATGAGAGAAAAGACTCAAATACCAGCATGCATCTCCTCAATGAAATGTTTCTAGTCCTCAAATATATTAAACTATATTTAATCTCAGCATCAAAACAATTCATCATGCTTTGTTTTCCCCTGTACTTTGACTTTAAGGGCTACACAGGAGACACCAATGAGCTTCCAAGGCTATCTGTTCTATAAATATTGGAGATCAAATATCATGAATGAAGTATGTATAAATCCACATCTAATTAGATGCACCAGGAAGGACAGCCAGCCACCTGGCCTGGATTATATTCCTGCCAGTCCTGATGAGTGAGGGCACCATCTCAGGGCTGCACAGAGAGCTGTCTCCATCTCCCTTCATCCATTCGGACCCTTTCCTCTCTCGTGTGTCCCTCATGAAGAAGCTATGTGCAAAAAGAAAAGGAACTGCTTTTCAGAGAACTCCATGAATACTCTCTGATGAGCTTTTTGGAATGCATTGCATATTCATGAAAATTTCTTGACTATTAATGTTTATGACAATTCCTCGAATAGGCGTCTAGTGTGTGATGATGAAAGAATGATAGAAATTATTTGCTTTGAGTTGTTAGCTACTAAATCAAATTTGCATGCTACAGGGAAAGCTGCTGGATGTGTCTCTCTGGCAGGAAGCCTAGCAGAACCCCCTGAGTCTGATTCATCTCCCCAATGGCCCTGTGCTAACTGGTCTGATTCATCTCCTTATGGCCCTGTACTGGCTGTAGCTGTTATCAATATCTCTACAAATTGGGTCACCACACAACCCTTGAAGCTATTCTGACCACACTATAGTGAGAAATAGTCTAGCAGTGCTTAGTTCTTTTTTCCCCCAAGTAGTGTTAATCCAATCAATGTATATGTGTCTATAGCTTATAATTCATAAGTCAACATATTATTTTATTATAAATGTCTTCCTTTGTTTATTTCTAGAAAGCTCTAAAGTGAATTTCTCAGAAAAGGACTCTTCTGAAGTAATGGCTTCCTGGCATCATAGCAAGGGTAAAGGCCTTCTGAAAGAAATATATGGACTTGGGATGTAAGGAATACAAAGAAATCCAATAGCTGGATTTCCATCAGAAAGAAAGGAAAGGGGGTAGGAAGACAGCCCAGTCAAAGAAGAGCTTGCTTTTTTTTTTTTTAAGTTCAACTCTTAGATACAACAGTAAGAGAAACCAGGCACTAGAGGCAAGCTTGAAATTAATCCCAGCACTGAAGAGACAGAGTCCTGAGGAACCTTAAGGCTTGCTGATGAGCCAGCCTAGACTAATGGAGAAGCTCCATGTTGATAAGAGACCCTGCCTCAAAATATAATATGGGTATCTCTTGAAAAATGACACCAGAGTTTGATAACTAGCCTCCACATGCATACACACACACACACCTTCACTATGTGCCCCCCCCACATGAACAGGAGAAATACTGCCAGTCTTATTGTGGGTTCCTTCAGAAGGCATGCTAACATGGTCTGTTCCAGACCACAACACAAAACAGCTCAGTGAACTTATGGGGACTAAATAACTGAAGTTCCCATTCTCCACATTTATGTATTCTCCTGGCCCTGTCTGACTCTCTGCCTTTGCTAACCATATGCTAATAGAGCCTAGCACAGCAATTACTCTAAAGGACTTCACTATTTTACATCATTCAGTTATTATGACTATACTTTTGATTGACATTCATTATAGATTTTGCATCTACTGCTTTCTTTTCTTGTTAGATGTCCACATATTAATATTTTTTCTCTAATTTATGCTGTTTTTAAACCATTGAGTGTTCATACCTGTGTATAAGAATAACTGATAGATTTTTTTCTGAGAAATAAGAATTTACTTAGTTAATAAACTTTACATCTTTTTCTATATGTGTTTTAACGACTTTCTGGATATTGTTTTAATACTCTGAAGAGTCAAGATGTACCAGTACATCTCTAAAAACTTCAAACTGAAATTTTCTTTCAAAGTTAGTAAATAGCTGAGTTTGGTGGTTCAGAACTTCTCTTAAACACTGTCCTCCCTTAGGAATTATGTTCTCCCGTTACTTTGGCATAACTATGGCTGAAACTCATGAGTGAATAGTATAAAGGTGGAAACACTCATTTGGGCCCACAGTTTCAGATGGGTCAGTCAACATTTTTGTTTTAGCACCATGCTCTTGGACTGAGCATCATGGCTGTGGGAACACTGGGGTGGGGGAAATGCTCCTTGCTTCATGACTAGCAAAGACAGAGAGTCAGGCAGGAGCCAGAAGAAGACATACCCAAAGACCACCCCCATCACCCTGATTCTCTCAATTAGTTTCTCTCTCCTACAGTCTCTAAAACCAGCTAGAATGGTACCATCACCTGGGGACTAAGCCCTCAACACATCAACCTTAGAGGAAACACTTCCTATCTGTCATCATTACGAAAAACAAAAGTCATCCCTAACATTCTTAATTGTATCTTAAAATTTTGCACTAAAAGTAAATCATCTGATCTCTAAAAACTAAAGTAATTCTTTACTGAGTGTTTTCAATACAGGATGCATGGTTCTAAGTACTATAACACGTGTCTGTGTATTTAAACTTTTATTAATTCTTTTATCATCAGAATGAAGATTTGGACCTTTGTTCTCAAAGGCAAACACCGGCCCTTAACCATTACCAATACTAACCACTACCAATACTAACCACTACCAATACTAACCACTACCAATACTAAACAACTTTGGGATCTTCTAAAAGCCCCATGTGTTTGGCTTCTAAACTCAATCTCTATATTAAACAAGTGTCCCTGCGTGTGACATTTGTGTGGGTTGTGACCTTCTGGCTTTGATTGCACAGCAAAGCATAGGATCAGGAAAGTCTGCTCCCACGACCACACAGAGACATGTGGCAAAATTGTTATGTCTGATGTCTCAAGTGGATTCTTCTGTCTTTGGGATAAGAAGTGGTGTTCATGTGAGTACATGAAATTCATCATGGTTTTTATATTGAACCTTAAGACAATTTTAATTTCAAAATACAGATGCATGTGTAAAACAATATAGTTGTTTTTTTTTTTTTTTATGGAAACTTCAAAGTAGTATCTTGCCCCTGAACTACTCTTCCCCCCTCCCCATTGTTTCCATTCTCATCCCTTGCAGATAGGAGAGTGGAAAAGTTTGGCATGATCTTTGATCTATTTTAAAGTCTCTGCTATTACACAGTGACATTTGGCTCTAAGCAACAGTCTTTTTTTTTTTTTTTTTTTTTTTTTTTTGGAAAAAGGAGAAATTATTAAAGGGAAACCTCTGTAGGCCAATTGTACACAATTAGCACCTTTTCTAAAGCTAACAGCCAAGCCACATTTGTATCAAAGAAACTCTCCATGCATTGTACCCAGAACAGCCTGTTTAAATCTCAAGATTAGCTGGAGACATATCATGCCAAGAACTTCTCAGCCCAGGCTGTGGAGTTAACATCTGATCTATCTCTCACATGTACAGGACAGCCAAAACCCTGGAACAAGACAGCTACTAGCAGTCATTTCTGGTCCTTCTGGCCACTGGATCTATGTGCATGTGCTGGTAAGGGCTCTTTGGAGACTTGTGCTATAGCTACTGAGGCGTCAAGAGAGGTGCCAGAAGCAGCATTGTATAAGAGAAAGGACATGGGCTGAGAAGTCACGTAGGCTGAAATTTAAACCAGCACAGTAAATTTGATCTGTAGGTTAACAGTTAGCTTTGGGCTCGAAGACTTAGGTTACGATCAGGTAAGTGACACTAGATCTTAAGAGCTTTGAGTCATTGGGTCCTTTCCTTTGATAGAGAAGGACTCTGAGAACTGTGGAAAATGAGATCTGCTCACTTCGGAGAGAGAAAGAAACTGCACTCTGAATTTAGGTCTTCTAATTCTTAGCCTGGTATTCAACACTAAATATCTCATAGTTATTTTTTTTAAATATAAATCCCTATTAACAAAACTTCATTTCAGATATTGACTAACTTTCTTTTGGATGAAGAGAAACTCAAGAAATGAGAAAATGTGGTTTTTGTATTTTGTTTTTTGTTTTCTTGATTTTTTTTTATAACTGTGCAATGGACCAGCTCTACTTGGGCCCCTCACAGGTATACACCCTCTCTAGCCCAGGCTTTGGTGTATGCCTTTGGTTTCATTCTGGATTATCTCTGTCCTGGAGTCTTTAGCACATCTCTGGTTACTAGTCCTCCTGATATAAACATGCATGCTTAGGTCTCTGGTGAGCACAGTCAGGCTAAATTCAAAGCTTTTAAAATTACCTAGGCCTAAGCTGTGGAAGCTGGAAAGCCTGGACATTGCATAAGAGCAGCTTTGGAGGAGATGCTCTGTATCTCTAGCAGGATGTAGGCAACAGGGATGTGCTGTTCTTGAGAGTCTTCTCTGGAGGAGAATGGGAGCTTTCTCCTGTTTGTCTTTGCACCAGTCTAGATCGCTTTGAAGTCTATTCTTTTTAGAACCCTTCATCCCTTTCTTAGTTCCATTCCAGTGGAGTGTATCCCTTTTCAGTGCTTAAAATTAACCGAAAACACAGAGTATTCATGGGTAATAAACTCAAAAGTTGTAATGAAAATGATAAAGCAAAAACCTGCTCTCCTGCAAAGGCCAAGTTGCAAGGATACAATGTGCACCTGCAAGCAATAGCATCCTGGAGCATGCCTCCATGTAATGACCAGTGTTTGAATTGTGTGTTGCCTCCATTCCTTCAAAGGTTACTTGTAGGACCCTGCCTTGCTGCTGCAGTTACCCTGATGCTGGTGTCTTGGAATGCCAATGCACCAGAGATAATCAAGGAAATAGCTTTCAGCCCTTCTTTACCATAGCAATCAAACTGAAGGGTTGAGCATGATTCTTTTTTTTAATGTACTAGGCTGAATTGCCAGTTGCAACTGTCAGAACCTCTGATCTCTAATCTCCAACCCCATCCTTCAACCCTGGTACTTTCTGTCTTTAGAGTTCATTATCACTAACCTCACATCATGGGAGCTCTTGAGCTCTTCAAAAGACCAGAGATCCTCTCAAGGCCACTCAACCAGTACAACACTTCTAAATCTGAAGATAGGACAGTTTAGACTCAAGCAGATAAACGTAGTCTGGACTGTAATGAATATTCTCTTCTAGAATTCCAGAATATAATAACCTACTAAGTATTTCTAAATAGGAAAATCAACAAACTGATTAGCATTTCACCACAGTTGCTACTATTACCTAATTTAACATATCTGTTATGGGCTTCTAATCTCAATAGAATTTACCTTAGTACTGAGCAAGTATCCACTGGTATCAAAGAGGATGCTTTTCTGATCTCTCTATTCTAATTAGCATCTCTTTCAATACAAATTCTTGATGCCTCCATCCCAGGAGCACAAAGTAACATCTCTGTGTCTACAGATTAAAGTAATATTTACGAGATTCGTTTGTCCTTTCTGCTTTACCATATTCACCCCAACTTACTCTCAATGTCTTCCCAACATACTACACACACACACACACACACACACACACACACACACACACATATATATATATATATATATATATATATATATATATATCAGTAGACATGAGCATATACTCACTAATTATCAAGTGTGCAATTGTAGGGTATAGCTGTTTCTTCCTGCTGTAGTTATTGAAAATGTACATTCCAGAGTAGTGGGAAATGACTGGGAGACATGCTTGAGTATTCAATGTATTCAAGAACATCTACTAGCAAGGAAGTTTGAACTAAGAAGCAGAGATCAGGAGTTGAAGGGACTTTGTTTATTGCAAAGATATCGGTTTGGCTTGGAACAAAATGAAGCCCAGTGAATGATACAGGGAAGAACACAGGCCAATTATATTCTTATAATATAGTCTTAGCATAAAGAAAGCCTGAGTCAGAGACAAGGCAGGCACCTAAGAGAGAAAAAACATAAGGAATCAAGTCAGGTGAGAAATAAAAAGGGGGCAAGGAAATGACCCACTTGTCTCATGACGGTACTTTTTTAAACCAATTGCCCTCTGGGGCAAATATTGTCCCAATACATCATTTTCATCATCTTCCAGTGAGAAAAATCTAGATGTTTTTTAGCTTCACATACAACTACTCAGAAAATAGCCCATCTAGCTTCCATTGTCCCTAGGTAGAGCCACACAACAAAGCTCTAACTTATTCAAAGATAAAGGGGCAACTTCCAGGTGCTGGCTTCCAAGGTCAGAGCTATGCCTTCAGCTTTCTCTACTGTCTCCTCCAGTGGAATGAGGATGTGTTAGAGGTCATCACAGACTGTGCAAAGACTGCTTCCTGGGCTTCAGTCTTTCCCCAGAGGCTACTATCCTACCTCAGATGTTTGAGTGGGAGAACTGCACTGTCTTACTTGACTCAGTGTGATTTTATGTCTCTGCTTTGTGGGATTAAAACTGTATCCAAATTGATATACCTTCCTGACAGGTGAGCAGCAAACATTCTGAAGACAATAAAACTCAAATTAATTTAAAACTTTGATCCTTCCCAGTTTAGGTTAGGGTCATATCTTAGCAGGATATAAGTGATCTAATAGTGGAAATTGGAAACTGGTCATGGGGAGCTCCTTAGGAAGAGGGAGGGAGCTGAATACGGAAGAAGGAAGAAGGAGCATGAAGGAGAATGATGGGTACATGCGATCTGATAAGGGAAATGAGAAAGGGGGCTCTTTAGGGGAGGGAGAAGAATGTAAATGCAGTATGGTTACATCTTGATTGCAAATGTCTTAAGTAAAAAATGCCTTTGATACTCCCAACACTCAGATATCCTAGCTCAGTAACCCATCATATTATAGAATTGGTTGCTTACCCTGGTGATCATGTGGAGTCTGGTATGGGAAGAATAGCATTGTCAGCCCAGGAAAAGATCAAAATTCAACATGCTGTTTCTACTGAATTCTAAATTTTTGCATTATTGTAATACAGAAAAAAAAATGTAAGTCAAATTTAAATTAGAGGGCCATTAGTACACATTTTAACACAAAGAGACTGTACACACAGAAGTTATCTTTAGGGAAGATCATTGCATTTTCAGGCATCTTGATAAATTGTAGAAGTGTATTAGGCAGGGCCTATAAACTTAACTCCCACCAAGTCTTCATGGTCAGTGGATGGCAAATTGGAAAGTTTTTTCCTGCATAGAGAGAACTATCTATTGCTTTTGGAGGATAACCCAAAAAGAATGAGAAGAATGTATGTTAAGAGCATCTATACTGCCCTACATGATTCTCATTGATGCTTCAGAAATCTATAAAGGGCAATAAACCCAAGAATGCCCTGAGATAAGTACATCTCAGTGACTTGTCAGATACAAAGCTTTGTGTATAGACTAGCAAAGCTGACAACTGCATCAGAAAGAAGCAAAGAATGGAAAGGAACATGAGAGCTGAAGTCCCTAGATAATTACAGATATCTGGGGTAATGGGTTATAGATTTGGTAGTCTGTGAGTAAAAGCAATATTATCTAGTTTCCGCTGGACAGCTATCTCAGTAAGGTAACTGGGTCACCACTCAAGTGAAGGTGCTCTTACACTCATTAAGGGAAGCATGAAAAGTAGGTTGGACTTGGTTCTGAAGTAATGTGACTAAGTAAGACCCTAACAGAAATAGCTTAGACCCAGATAAAAGGGAAGAAGTAGGGCTTAAGTGAGCTAAGGGAACAAGTTTCTCAACCTTTATGTCAAGCACACTTGAGAAAAAAGAAAATGGCACAGCTGTCCTGCACTTAGAGGCTGTGTAGTGACACTCATGGTCTCTGTGTGTTGGGTATTCCTGTCCTCCCCTGAACTCCAGTCATAACAAATAAATCTGTCTCCAGATACTTCCAGAGGTCCTGGGGTTGGATAAGGCAAAAGCAACCCTCAGCTGAGAAACACTACAATATAGATTGGGGGGGTCACCACCCACCACGAACTGAACCCCCCCATTGATCACTAATTGACAAAATGCCTTACAGCTGTATATCATGGAGGCATTTCCTCAGCTGAGGCTCTTTCCTCTCTGAGGACTCTAGCTTATGTCAAGTTGACACCCAAACCCAGCCACATTACTGAGGATGTGACCTGTCATTTCACATCCCCACTGTCGTGCCTCCCCTGCCACATATTCCCTCAAACTGTGAGCTAAAGCAAAGCCTTCCTCCGCTAAGTCATAGCAACAAGAAAACTAGCGCTCCTCCCCTCCACTAGAGGGAGCACTCCATTTCATGGCAATTGCTTGTGTAACTGTCTCATGTCCAAATTCGTGAGGAGAGCATGTCAGCCTTCCCTACCTCTGTAACTCTAGCATCTAAACACTGCCTGGTACCTAGGAGATGCTAAAAATGTTTGTTGAATGAATGAGTAACTTTACAGATAAACTATCTTAAGAGATTGTTGTAATCACCTTCATTTTATAGATAATGATTTAACTAACCTGCAAACTTGTTTGTACTCATGACTGTTTCTCTACATTTAATTGAAGACATTGATTTTATCATCTGTTTATAAGTAAGGAAACTTACATAGAGAGATGAAGTGATTTTTCTTACAAAAGACCAAAATCATGAGTAGTAAATTCCACTTCCTTCCCAAGACACTTTGGAGTGTACTGTTTGTATGACAGCATTTGGGAATTGCACAGTTTTGGGGACTGCAATTCTGCAGGATTACACTGTGAATGGTACTGTTGAACATCATCAAAACAGGGGTCCTGGGCCTCTCACTCCTACATCTCTGGTCATGCTATAATCCCCACTGCTGAGAACCCAGGTTGTATTAAGTTTTACTCTGCTATCTAAATATGATTCATATTCAATTAAAATTCTGTCTGGATACGCAGCTGAGTCCTTCCAGTATATTCCCCTTCTTCAAACTTCCTCTTAACTGAAAATTGGATTGAAAAACAGTATCAGAAAGGAAGAACAGGAAGTCTCTGTTTTACTGGAAGACTATGTTCTCAAAGGTTATCCTAGCTGTTTTTGTGTGTGTTTCTTTTTAATTTAGATTTTTTTCCTTTCCGCTAAAAATATAAAAGCTTATAAGAAGTAAATAGGTTTCCAAGTTAGAACACAGGCGATCATTTAACACATAGGCTGCATGAATGTCAATAAAAGCACCCTTTATCCAGGCTTCTAAGCAGTGGATAGAATGGTTTCCTATGAGGGGAAGAGACCCTGAAGTTATTTGGAAACTTCCTATCCAGCTTGGCTGGAGAAGCTGAATAAAGTCTCAGCAGAGGAACCAGGTGGTGGTGGTGAACACCTTTAATTACAGCACTAGGCAGGCAGAAGCAGGCAGATCTCTGAGTTCAAGGCCAACTTCGTCTACAGAGCAAGTTCCAGGATGGTCAGGGTTGCACAGAGAAACCTTGTCTTGCAAAAAGAAACGGTTTCAGCAGAAAATATACCCTATGTAGAACTGCTAGTATGGAGAGGCTTGCCACTGACATCTCTAAGGTTCACGCCATAGTTTTTTAAAGGCAGTCTCCATATTAATTGTCAGGGCCTCATGGGTGTGGCTCAGTGGTGGGGTGTTTTTACATTAGGTGTGAAGGCCTGGCTTTCACTTTCAGCGGCATTACAAAGAAATAACAAAGAAATGCAATTGATCATACAGCACAACATGGCATGGTGATATTTAATTATCTAAGATTACATTTTGAACCAAAATATATCCATTTGATATGGGGGATGTGTGAAAATTTTATATGGCTATATCTTTTGCATTTTCTTTGTAGGTCAAAAAGATATCCAAAGCATACTAAATCCAAAATAAAGATTAAATTCTTCCTTAATCTCCTAGCACTCTGGGGAAAAGCTCCTCTTTCCCTTTTGTACAAATGCTATGCGATCCACTTTGTTCAAGCCAAATACTAGAACATTTGTAATTAATTGTTATTTGCCTTCATCACTTACCATTCACATTAAAACAATAATAAAGTTTGTTCCTTCTGAATTGCTTTAACTCCAACATTACCAACATAGATTATTGTTATTACGGGCATCATGGTTTATCATCTAAATCATTAGAATGATTTCTTCACTGGTCCATGTTTATTGTTACCCACACCCTCTCTGTAGTATTCTTGACATTCCCTGCTGCTCTAGTTTAGCCTTAGTGCTAATCATTGGAATCTTGGTTCATAAGGCCAATGGGTATAGTCCCGACTCATTGCAAATGGCCAACTTTTGGTCCTAGGGGCAGAACATGGGTGCTGAAGCTGTTAACTCAGCTGATATAATGCTTGCCTAATATGCACAATGCCCTAGGTTCCATCCATAAGATGGCACAAACTGAGTGTGGAACACAAACTTTTAATTCCATGTACTCTGGAGGTAGAGGGAGAAAGGGTCAGAAATGCAAGGAACTTTGAAGCCAACCTGGCCTAGAAATAAGTAAATAAAATATATCATTTAAAATCAAGCATATTGTTGCATTCAAATGTAAAATCATCTTCTAAATTCAGTTTGACTACTCTCTTAGTTATGGTTTCTATTGCTGTGAATAGACATCAAGACAATAGCAACTCTTATAAAGGAAAACATTTAATTGGGGCTGGTTTACAGTTTCAGAGGTTTAGTACATTTTCATCACAGCAGGCCATGGCAGCATGCAAGCAGACACGGTCCTGGAAAAGGGGCTGAGAGTTCTACATCTTGATCCACAGGCAGCATAAGGAGACTGTAGCACACTGAGCATAGCTTGAGCATAAGAGATCTCATAGCCTGCCCCCACAGTGACACATTTCCTCCAACAAGGCCACATGTCCTAATAGTGCCACTCCCTGTGGGCCAAGCATTCAAACACTATGGGCCATACTTAAACAAACCACCACAACTACTATACTTCACTCTTGTAAGGCTGTTTAGGAGAACTTGATGAACAAGCAGGCCTCTGAATACCAAGTCTCCAAGAAGACTTTATAGAGCACACTGCCAGTGTGCTCACCATCCGAGTCCTTTTATGTTCTTTTATCTAAAGCCTGGATCTTATTTATAATTCTTCCTTTTCCATTCTGCTCCCTATACCAGGACCCTTTTTCAGACCATTCAGCCAGACTCTAGGCTCTCAACCTTATTTCTAGTTATTTCTTTGCCATATTTGTCCAGCCCTACATGAAGAAAAGGAGAAAAACCCATGTGATTATTTTCATTTCCAGCAACCTAATTTTCACCAGGAGGTCTTATTAAATTAACAATCGTTTAACTCCTAAGATATGTTCATATTTGTAAAGATGGAAATATTTAAAGTTAAGAAAATCTTGAAAACTGTAACCTCTCTGACAGTGTGTGGTATTTGGGGAGAATGGAAACTCATCATGTAGCTTCACTGTGTTTAGGAACCTGAACTGTATCGCCTATGTTATTTGTTTTTAATTTATTATCCATACCAAGGTGCTATGCTGTCTATCGTCTGCTTCCTATGTTTTCAGAAGTGGATCATAGCTTGAGCTATACATACTGTAGAAACAACCTCTTGTCTATGCCAGCAGTTCACAGGCCAAATGCCAGCAAATGTCTAGTGTAAAAGGCTGGATTTCAAGGAGAATGGCATCCAAAAACTTAACTGTGGTCTATTTCTATTGCCATGACACAGTGTCTTTGTTATCAGTGTGATTAGTGCTAAAAATGACTTTTACTGCCATGAATACAGGAGTTTTCATTATCTTAACAGACTCTTTCCATGAGTTGCTGTCACAAGGACTTGAGTGAAAACAGGTTTTGAAAACATCTGGATGATCCATAACATTCAAGAGTTACATGCCTCATTTACATGAAATAAAATATTAGGATACAGTAAAGGCCTGTGTAGCCTGTGCCATAATGAGCAGTGGCCAAGGCCAGCTCTAAAAGTGCCACCATAGGAAACCATACTTGTTTGTTTGTTTTAAAATTCTCAATTGCCTCATGTCAATTAGAATATTGTCACAGGGTCAAAACAGTTGACAGGATAGAGGCTGAATCTTGAAGGAGTTTACAGAACATGTTTTATAAGCTCAAGTAAACATTCATAGCTGTTCATTTACTGCAGTGGATATGGACATTAAATACAGAAGTTTGTCTACATTTTTTTCTGTTATAATAATCTTGGGTTATAGTGATGCAGTTCACATCAACCCCTTTCTGACCACCAGCATCTGCCATCTGTGACTGGCTTATAAACATTCCCTGCCCACCCACACAATCCAGGAAAGTCACAGCAGCAGAGCTCCAGGGCAGCAGCACCTACCCTAGCAGGCTGGAAGGCCATATGACTATTAGTCCACAGGGACTGAATGTGAGGGGACACTAAGTGAGAAGCAAAGTGGAGGGATGGGAAAGAGAGGGAGGCAGGTGAAAGCAGAGGTACAACAGAGCTGGGAAGGAGATCAACGTTGGTAAAGTTTGAGGATAAGCTTTCCATGTGGTTAAGGTACAGGACACTGCTAAGCTGGGTGTTAACTACACAAAAGAGAATACCTATGAGACTGATGGAATATTAGACCAAACCACACACAAGGCACAGGTTCAATCAACCATCCTGATTGGGGAATTTTAGTGGTATCTCTGTATGCCGTGGCTGTTCTTTCCAAAAGAGGGAGTTTAGATTGTCCTGTGTTTTAACACACACACACACACACACACACACACCTTATGCTCATGTGCAGACCACTGGCAGAAAATATGCATGAGAGTACCTGTCAATTATACACAGAAGTATGAATCCTTCCTGCTTCTGAAATAACACAGAGCTCCATAAAAGCTTTTAACTATCTAACCAGTCCACCAGTCCTCTCTGCCCTCTCCCTGCCATCCTGCATCCTCCATCCATCATCCACAACACAGTTTTCAAATTCTATGTCATGCAGGTAAGTACAGCATGCATTTTCTTAGCTTTTGCAATTATTTCTATATTTCAGCTCTATTAAACAATCACTCTCTCCCTGACAGCCAAGGATCAAACCCTGCATGGGTAAGATGGGGACTGTGAACTCATAGGAGTCCCTCAAATACCTTGATAATCATAAAGTTTAGAAGCAGCGGCTTCAGGGAGAGCCTGGGAGCTTGCATTTGTACATCTTTGGAAGATATGGGACTGAGTTAACCAACCTTCTCACATATGAGAGAGAAAGGAAACCTAATTATGCTTGGAGGTCCTGTGGGTCTCTCAAAGAGGTCCATTCATCCAAATATCCCAGCAAAATAAGGACAGCACCATGCAGTCATATTTACCAAAAGTAAAGATGAGAGTGAGGCAAGAGATGAGAGAAAGAGTGGGAGGGAGGTTGGACAGTGGGAAGAAGACAGAATGCATGGGGAAAGTATAAACAGTTCTATTTATTCCTGTCAGCTCCTAGCAGCACACTTGCCTTGCACAGGGGGTTAATTCAAGGAAAATGTAAAGGCTTGAATTTAAGTTTTACTTCAATTGTGATGGCAGCACATAAAAGATTCCTGGGAAATACTATTTATCATAAATAGCTATGATTGTGAGTACTGGAATCAAACTCAAATGTTTGACATCAACTATTTTGGCATTTTTTAAAAAAAATGTAAAAGCAACAGAACTGGGGGTATATCTCGGGGGTAGAGAACTAATATACTTATGCATATACAATCATCAATGGAAAACATGAGATATAAAAATCAATGCCATGTTTTATAAATACCATATCAGCCTCAATAGCAAACACAACTAAAACTTTTACCATCAGTGAAACTGAGAGGGATATTTCTACACACAGAAAAGGAGGAGTATATGAGACTTTGTATTAGGACTTGTTTCTTCCAGCTTAGCCACGGGACACTGTGCAGGATATCACACATTGAGGGAAGTAGATGAGATGGGGTCTCTTTGATAATCAGTAGCAATGTCCAATTAAGGTGCAGATGTTCATGCTTGCAAATGGTCCTGGTACATACAAAAGATGAAATATACCCTATGCAGAAGTTGAACTGGAAAGCATAAGGATTAGGGGCACAGGATAAAGAATGAAGGGAGAGGAAGAAGGTGTCTTAGGAGCCTCTCATGTCACATTCAGAGGTATGGACCCTGAATAGAAAATGAGTCATCATAAGAATTGAATAGGAAAATGACAGATCATATTTATATCTTTGTTTAGGCACTTAAGTTGCAGGGTATGGAAGGCATCCACTTTCAGTCCATGAGAAAAACATTAGTGGCATAAGGATTATTACAGTCTACTTACTGCTTAATGGACTGCGTATAATGTGTGTGCACGTACATGTGTGGGCATATGTGAAGTCTATTAAGTTATGTAGCACTTAGTAGTTCATTGAAACGAATAACAAAGAATCTGTAATGTAGGCATATATAATTATATCTATTTAACGAATAGAAAACTGAAGCCTTAAGAGATTAGTGACTTGCTTAACAACACAAAACTTAAGTCAAGTTTAAGAACAGCTCTCTTCATTCTTCATCTTGTATTTTTCTACAAATTCATACTTTCAACTCAGTAGTGAGCTAATAAACCATAATAAACATTTTTAAATTTGGGGTATCAGCTATATCACTTTATTTTAGTTCATGCTGCAGTTTAAATAGTTTGTCCTCCAGATGCCTGTGTGTTGTAAAACTGATGACTGGTGTGTAGCAATGTTGAGAGGTAGTGGGAACATTAAGAAATGGACCTTAGTGAGGTGTCTTGGTCATGGAGGCATCACATCTTGGAAGGATTGTATCTTCTCCAGAGACTGGGTCAATTTCAAGACTCAGTTATGCCTGGCAGGAGTGAGTTAGGTCTCACAGGACTGGATTAGTTACAAGAAGTAGTCATTGTTGTATTACAATACAACTGGGACATCCCCCACTTTGTGTCTCACAAATAGTGTCCTTCCTTCCATGCTCACTCCCTCTTTCTGCCTCTTTGCTGTCACATGATGCAGAGTGACATGGTCCCTTCCCAGAAGTAGATACAGATATTAGCCCCTGTTGTTGGGCTTACCTGCCTTCAGTCTGCTAGCTAAAGTAAACTTCTCTTTATAATTTACTCAGTGTAGTGTTTTTATCATAGCAAACAAAGTGAACTAAGGCATCCCAGGGACAAATGGGCAAGGAGCATGTGAGGTTTCCTGGCTACACAGAAGGAGTAGAGTCTCCACGCTCCCATGCTTTTGTGCATGCTGCTCTCTGCCTGGAACATATTCCATCCTAAACTCTTTTTTCTGTCCTCTCTACAGCCCCATTTCACAGTCATCACTTCCTCCAGGATGTCTTCTAAGATCTCCAGGGCTGGGAATATGCTCTCTTTTTATATTCTACTAATTCATAGGGCTCAGGTTTGTCACAGCATATGCACAATGTTGTAAATGTCTGTTTAGGGCTGCTGCCTTTCCCTAGTTACAGTGTGAACTCCTAGAGGCAGGAAATGCTCCTCATTACTGATATCCCCTAATCTTAGCATAAGCCTTGGCACATTTTGAATATTCAAAAGTGATTCTTGGTTTGAATGTTCTGCATAACGTCTGCTGGAGGAACTGCATGCAATCGACCAAGGCTAGAAATCCCTGCACCTTGTACCAATCCTCTTTACTGAGCCCTAATCTCCTGGTGCTTCATCACCAGAGCAACTGCCTGGGAAGGCTGTGCCCTTCTCTCACAGAGCCATAATAAAGGTTAGTTTACTTTAAGCAAATGGTGTTTTCTTTCCTCCCTTCTATTTTTTTTCACTAGCTATTTTTTCCTTCTATTTACTTACCCAGTAGCAGTTAAGAAAAGAAAAATGACTCCAGCTTCTATTTAGATATTTGATATACAGCATGTTAGATAAGAAGAGCTATAAATTGCCAGCCAGGCACCATTTGAATACCCAAACTGAGTTCCTCCTCTTCTAGATTTTAACATAGCAAAGAAAAAGAGTGTGGAGGAGGGACATGCATACCACATACAGATGTAAAGGTTTAAAACTGTATCATCTCCAGGCCAGTGTTTGAGTTCATAATCAGCATTACACACTGAAAGAAATGTACCTGACACCACAAAAACCAGCAAATGCCAGAATTCAGTGCAGAAAGCATTGCTTGAGCCCTGCTTCTGACCCAACCACAAAATAGCTGTGTGAGCCTTAGAGAAGTACCAGATGCTCTGGGCCTCTGTTCTATCCCTTGTAAAAAGTTAGGCTTGGATAAGACTTGAAAGGTTCAAGCTATCCTGTCTCTGTTGGAGACACGCACTCTCCCTACCTGAAAATGTGCCCATTTTCTTTCCCAAACCCCATTCTGATGATCTTTGCCCTTTTATTTCTTCATGCATCTGAATACTTCAAAAAATATTTTCATTTCATAAAAACTCCAATTTAATCTGTTTTAAGCAATTCCCCAGCCATGAATAAATCTGCCACTCTCTGAACATTGCCTTTGCAAATGGGTAGATCAGATATTGCTGCTTGAAAGATAATCCCTTGGATTCATTGTGTTTCTTGGTGTATTTAAAATATTTGGTACTCAAAATGGATTTCATATGAGATATTTGATTTTGACCCAGGTGTGGGCAAACACATGAAATTCAGTCAAACCCTGACTTCCCAGGTTCCTCTGAATTTCCCATTCTCAACTTGACAGATTCACTGTACACACTCGCACATCTGACTAGACATCAAGCATCTCACAAGCTTTCCTTCATGCTCAGATTCATTACTCAGAAATGGTCTTTGTCCTCCCATGTCATCAGAATAAAGCTCAACATATCACCTCTTTCTCTCTTCATCATCAACGTTCAGCCTCTAGATAACAATTCCCCTGATGCTTTAGGTTACACTGCTCTAACCCATGCCCTATCCTTTCTTTACACAGTCTGTGCTTTCCCAGTCCCATCGTTCATGTCATCCCTTGCCCAGTGCCTCTGGCTCTTCACTCTGCAGACAATTAGATAGCATGATGTACATCACCATTTCAGTCCAGTTTCTGCCATAGCTTGCAGTAAACAAAAGGCCTTAGTATCCTCATTCACTCATGTTTTGTTCATTCATTTGTGGATGACTTTGTTGACTAAATATGGTCCTAGTTACATGGAAAAAAATTAGAGCAGAATGGCTGTAGAATTTGTAGGTACAGTACAAAATGTAAGCTTAAGCTTTTGAAAAACAAAACAATAATTTCAAGGTAGTACTGGTACATATTATAAACACAGGGCCATGGTAAGTGCAGAGATAAGTACAAGGATTGCATCCCATGTCTCAGGGAAGCCCATGGTTGTGATACATTAAGTGCTGGGATGTGGATAAATATGGGATGCTGGGGAAGTGGGAGTGGTTAAGAATGGCTCAATTGACCCTTGCTAGAAGATGGAGGGTGGTAGGTGGTGAGAAAATCTTATGGAAGGAAGCAGCACCTAAATTGTGCACTTATGCACCTCAAACTGGAGTGGGGGAATAAAACAGGAAGAAAAGATTAAGAAAAAAGTCAAAACATGAAACAACCCAATGCAAAAAAAAAAGGGGGAACAGACCTGAACACAATGTCCAAATTATGCATATCCTTGAAGACTCTCAGACACTTTTGACAATGAATCACAGAAGCAAATGTTTGACCTAATACACACATTGAAACAAAACTTCATCAAAGCACATATTTTTTTTTAATTTGTTCTTTCCTAATGTTACCCAAGTTTATAACACATAATATGAACGGCCTTACATTCAGGACTATCTAAAGTACCACCTTCATGCCAGGTCTCCCTAATCTTTTCAGTCTAGTTAGTGACTGTGTCATGACCTACATCACTTATGACGCCATAACTTGAAGGCATGGTCAGGTGTGTGGTGTCTATCAGGATCTGCTAAATGTAGCAAGCAGTCTATTGTCATCCTCAGCTGCTACATCCACGATCCTAGGATCCTGATATCTCCCACCAGTTTAACTACCTCATTCTTGCTAATCTGTTCAAGGAGAATCCTTGGTTTCAAATTAACAGATCTTTCTCATAGGGTAGGATGCACATGGCACACAAGCCCACACCGGTAATCCAGCACTAGGGAGCTGAGAGAAAGGTGGCAGGATGGAGGCCATCTTGAGACATAAGGAGAGAATTTTGTTTCAAAAAAATAAAAACCAGGCTTGGTTGGGGTATACCTCAGTTTTTCACTCTCACTTAAACCTGCTAGAAGAGGGAAAGTCAGTCTTCTCCAAAGGAGTGACATTAGTTATGTCAACCACTCCATGGTAGGCCTCATAATTATACTCCAAAGTGTGTGTGTGTCTCTGTGTGTGTGTGTGTGTGTGTGTGTGCGCGCGCGCGCGCGTGCAGGCGGGCACACACGTGCACTTTTAGTTTGGTTAGAGTTCAGTAAGGTTGTTTTGTTATTAGATGTGGTTCTATTTTGTTTTCTTGTTTGAGGGTTTGTTTTATTGAACTTTTGTTTGTTTGTAGAGGAAGAACTTTAAGTTCATGGGGGGAGGGAGGGGATTTGGAACAACTTGGAGAAGGGGAAGAATATAACCAAATCATATTTAAATTTAAATTTTTAAGACTATGCCAGCAGTGTGCCTCAGTGCTAAAGTACTTTCCCAGCATATGCAAGGCCCTAGTCCTTGTCCTCAGTACCACAAGCAACAACAAAATAGACACCTTCCCTTGATATGCTCTGGAACCAACATCAAACCATTTTGAGTATTTGTGATCTTCTCTGTGCTTTCTATTAATTTTACACTGACTTCTAGTCATATATTCCCAAGGTCTCACACTGTCACAGTGGTCTGTACAACAGGTCTTAAATAAAGATAAATTGCTCTGACCTTGAGTTCGCAGGATTTCTAATACTTTAGTGGAGGAGAAGGATTCAAGCCATGTCTTGTAACCACTGTATTGCTGGAACTTATACATGCATTTTATTCTAAAGATTTTAAATATACCTGTGAACTATAAGAATCTCTTTTATTATCTGTTCCCATCTGATAAATGATCACAGACTTCAGTGTGTCTGACTCAAAGGTCACACTCTTCCCATTAGGCTAATCAAATGACAGCAATGACAGGCTGTGGACAAAGGACCAGCTGGACTCCACAACCAGCAATGCCACCCTGGACATAAGTGCTCATTTACCCTAAGAAATCCTATGTCAAACCACAGCTCCTTGCTTCCTATGTTACACAATGACCTCTCATCTCTCTTGCTAGCTTGGCACTGATTGCTTTGCCCTGGTGATTTTGGGGGTCACTGACCTATTTCTGAATTTACACTGGTTATAGAATGTAAGCCAGCCCAATTCTGTCATTTATTTGTTATTGTATAGACACAGTCTTTTGTATATCCTTTTTGGTGACAGGAGCAAAACAGAACAAACAAACAAAAATATCAAACAAACAAACAAAACATTACTTTCCCTTCAAGGCATGTAGATTAAGGTAAGCTAGAACAATGTCCACATGTTTTCGAGACTTTGACTTTGTCATACTGGCTTACCCCATTTTTAGAGGTAAGAGACTCAGTTTCCACCACAGAGACCAAGTTTTTATACTCCTGCATGTTTAGGAACAGAAATTGCACTTCTGTGGAGCCAGTCCATGAGTGTATTTGAGACAGAAATATCCTACAGAGCCAGGGAGGTAGCTCAGCAGTTAAGAGCACTGGTTGCTGTTCCAGAGGACCCTTGAATTCCAAGCACCCACATGACAGCTCCCAACTGTTTGCAACTCTAGTTGCTGGGGAGCAGACATTCCCACACAGACATGCATGCAGGCAAAACATCAATGCACATAAAATAAAAATTAACTTAAAGAAAATATCCTACAGAGTAAGCCCAGGCTAATAAAAATATTGCAATATGGAGAGAAAAGAAGCTATGTCTAATTTAATGTGTGCCAGAAGGTGGCACAGTGAGTGGAAGGAACTGGGCAGCAGGAGGGCTAGTTTTAACAACCACAGAATGAGGATATTTATGGAAGCATTTTTAAGTTAGAATCATGACTTGTGATGCTGAATGGTGACTTGAGGAATCAAGGATTTTAACTCCTAATTTGGGGAAGCTAAGGCTCAGAGGTCCAGAGAAAGAGTTGCAACTGACCATGGCCAAACTAGTTCCAGCTTATACCTTCAGCTAAGAGAATGAGGCAAGGAAATAATGTATATGGCCTCTAGGTACTGCCCACTGCTTATAGCTAGTATATCCCAGGTCAAGTCTTTACCTATTAAGTTGAAGACACTGGTTAAAATAAGGATTGCATTGAATTTGGGTATGTATATGTGTTTGGGCTTTGAGTCTAAGGGAACCTGATGTTAATATGATCCTTCCTAAGTTTTGGGATGAGACGTTATGTCTAACTCATCTACTGATCAAGACTTACACAGATCCATGTCTTTTCCAGGAATTGTTTAACTCTGACAGGACTTGAGGTCATACCTGACAATGCTTTGCTATCACCAAATGTCATATCCCTCCCTAGCAGATACTGCTCAGCAATTGCCTCAGCAGACAGCAACTCCAAGGTAGGAAAAAATCCCATATGGCCATCGCCACTTGCATATTACAATCTTCAGGAAGCCCAGACCATCTTCTTCCAGTTATTACTAGCTTTACAAGAGCACAAGATGATCACTTGCAGCTATGGTCTGGAATCAGAGAGCAAACAGGCATGGATCTATAAAACTTCAAGGCTTACCCTTATTGACCAACTGCTTCCTAAAGGTTTCACATTCTTTCAAAATATCACCAGCACATGGGGACCAAGTGTCCAGACACATGAAACTAACTGGGGACAGTTTACACTCAAACAATGTGTGCTTAAATGAAGCAAGGAAGTACTATAAAAAATCCCACATGAAGCTCAGCATGTTGCCTTGCTGTAGTTTGGTTTTAGGGACAGGGTTTCAGTATGCAACTGTTACTGGCCATCAACCTGAGACATGTTCATCTTGCCTAGCAGTAACTTTTGTCTTTAAATCAGAAGCCTCACAAATGATTCATAAGATCTTGCATGGAGTTGAGGCTACCATGTGTCTTGAAAATGCTACACCTAACAGCTATCTTTCCTGTGTTATTTCGTACCCTCACTTCCTAAAAACACCTGCCTGTGTATGGGTGGAGTGGGTATAATTACACAAAGTTCACATATTCCCTTTCCTTCATGACTTAGAAGCCTTTAGCCAAATGGGTTTCCATGATGTAAGATATGCAGAAAGGGCACTGAGTGCTCATCTTGGGCCAAAAATGAATTTTTAATGTTGCATTTGCTAAATAATTCATCAAATTTAGTGCTTCTCAAGGATTCTAATTCAGACAAAATACAGAGGCATCTCCCCTTTCCCTGTTTCCACATTGCTTTCTTATTTATTTGAATTTCTTTAGTAAAGTTTTAATAAAAAACAACTGCCGACTTATCTACTCAGTAACTATCCATGCCAAGGATTTTCCTGGGTTCCTAGAGACAGAGCAGTGAGCAACAGAAACAAAGCCACTAATAAATATTTACTGTTCAAGGGATTTTGCTAGATATACAAAGATGCAAAATTGCCATTTCTGTCCTCAATGGGTGAAACAGATGAAAGCAATGTAAGATACATAGACTCATAAATAGCAAATGAGACATGCAAATCAGAGATGAGAGGGAAGGGTTTCAAAGGAAGGACAAAAAAATTGCCTGACTTGTGTTATATTGGGTAGACAAATTACCAGTCCTTGTATACAGGCTTGATTTTCAAAATCTGCACAGAGCATGCAGATGGATGCTGAGTAAATTGGGCAACTGATGAAGGCTTTGCATATTGAATTTTCAATAAGCAAGTGAGTCACAAAAACACTCTTGTATGGTCATTTACTTTGGAAATGTTGCTTTCCAAAGACAATCTATGGGCTCAATTAAGCAGGGGGGTAATTCAGTAGATGGCCACCTTCAATCTACAAAAGCTGAAAACACTGGATTATAAATAAATTACCAGCCCTGTTTTCAGAAAACAACTGATTCATCCATATAAGAAAATTGAGAGGTTGGGGATTTGACACCAGAAACTGCATGGAGCTCAGGCTTAATTGCCAAACTAGGTTTGTTATACGACTGTGCAAGATTTGATAAGGGTGGGACTACGATGTAAGCCTGCTGTGTTGCAAAAACCTAGAGCACATAATTCATATGAATTTCCTGTGTGAGTGACAGCTATAGCACAATGTAAATGGTACCTCTGGGTAAGTGTATCACAGTGCAAGGGTCAGCAGTGAGGAATTCTGACACCAGCACACTTACCTGAAAAACAGTTTACTGGGATTAGCTTGATGCAAATATAAGTCTGGAAGCCAGATATGTTGAGTAGAGGTGGGCTTTAATGAGACAATGCAAGGCCCATGTAATGTGGGTCCCCCACAAATAACAAGAATGTTCTTTCCAGCCTTGTTTTGAAAGAGTTTAACCTTGTGCCACACACACAAATCATGATACCTACCAAATCCAAAATATCTCCCAAACTATCCACTTTGGAAACCCAAACCTGTATATCAGGTGTCAATCAAAAGCTGCCTGATCCAAGTGTCACTGTTAGAGTGACAGCTTAGAGCAACTTTAGGGGTGTCCTTTCAAGAAATAAAGGAACTGAACAAGTTGAATTATAATCACTTCTGAGACACCCTGGAAAGGTCTGAGGCAGAATGCTAGAGAGTCCCACCCACACCTCCATTCAGCTTCTACTTTTAACAAGATACAAACCTGGCAAACTGCTTTCCTTAGCCGATGAGCTAGGAAAGAAGCTAGTGGTCTTTATTACAGGATTTGAAGGAAAATCAATTGGACAGTACATCAAAAGTACTAATCACATTTTATTACTATGTTGCTGTTCAAGAAATATTAGGTGTTTCATGATCCTTGGTCTCCTGAAAGGCGTTTGAGTCTAAATACATGCACATGTGCTCTTTAATCTTAGTCATCTTCTTTGGAATCAGAAGCACTTAGAGCAAGGCACACTTCTTGGGGGGGTCTGCAGTGGGTTCCATTGCCTCATAAGGAGTCTGATCTAATGAATGGATGAAGCATTTGTAGATTCATAGCAGAGGTAATAAAAGGTAGGATGCTGCATCTAGCTGAAGGAAGCAAGTCACTAGGGACCTCTCTGTTGGGGTCTGAATCCCACCCTTGCCCTTTGCTTGTATTCCCTTTTCTCTGTTTGGTGTCCTCCATGCTGTGAGCTGTCCTCTACTTAGCCATCTTCTTTGTGATGGACTGACACTCCTGAAACTGAGAGATAAATAAATCTTTCCTGTTCTACACAAAAGCAACCAGGGCAGCAAGAGAATGTGAGGGTGGGTACCCATCCAGATAGATGCTCACGTACATGGAGATCGTGTGCACGCCCAAACCCAGGATACCCCTCAAAATGCTCAGAAGCAGCAAGCAATGAGAGAGCCAATTAAAAAACAAGTAAGCTTGTCATAACTCTGGATTTGCCTGCCGTTCCTTTCTCCTCAGCAGCACCCCAGGCTGTATGTAAGTGAACATTTCTTTCAATAGGGTGTTTGGTATAGAGGCCTGGGCAGTCTATGGGGCCTCTGGCAGTGGAACAAATGTTTATCCCTAATGTGTGAATGGGCTTTGGGAGCCCATTCCCTATGAAGGGATACTCCTCAGCCTAGACATATGGAGGAGGGCCTAGGCCCTGCCCAAAATGATGTCTTAGACTTTGGTGATCCCTCATGGGAGGCCTCACCCTTCCTGAGGAGTGGATGGGATATGGGATGGGAGGTTGATGGGGGGCATGAGAGAGGGAGCTGGGATTGGTATGCAAAATAAGATTGCTTTTAATTTAAATAAAATTTTATTTTAAAAAAAAAACACAGTTTTTCTATATTACATTGCTGGAATGTATGTCAAGTCAATGTAAATTACGTGTCTCATGCTAACTGCTACTCTGCTTAACCCTAAGGCTCAGAACCACCAAACCTAGGAATACAGAGGTCACTCCCCACACTCGGTGCAGTCCCAAATACTGCCTGCCTGTGGCTTTGGAGTCGTCTGTATGTTTGCTGAAGGGCTGGCTTCTCTGTTCAGTATTTGGAAAACATTAAGATGTGCATTTCTGATAACTGGGAGTAGTTAACGCTGAACAAGAATTTAACCATGCCTACTATAGAGTTTGCTTTTTGGTGTCCCAGAGCCTCATCTGTATTATCAAAGTTTTCAATTTCAGTATTTGAAAGAGCTTTCTTAACTCTGAAATGTTATATTGCTATTGTACTTTAGCTAAAATACAGTATAACAGTTCTAGAAGTGCTTACAGCATAGGTTCTCAACCTGTGGGTGGAGACCCCTTTGGCAAACCTCTAATCTCCAAAAATATTTATATTACAATTCATTGCGGTAGCAGAATTACAGTTATGGAGTAGCAATGAAAATAACCTTATGGTTGGGGTCACCACAGCAGGAGGAACTGCATTAAAGGGTTACAACATTAGGAAGGTTGAGAACCACTGGCTTAAAGGCATATAAAGAAAGGACAACTCTCTCTCTCTGTCTCTCTCTCTCTCTCTCTCTCTCTCTCTCTCACACACACACACACACACACACACACACACACACACACACACACACACACAAGGAATTTTCAGGCAAGACAATTCTTTAAAAAGAACCAGAAACATTCATATTTATTTACAGAGGTGAGGTTTGGGTTTCTGGCACAGTCTATTGCCACTGGAATTTCAGAGTTAATGGCCATGAATACTGAAGACAAAGGAACCCAAACAGAAGGATAGCAGAGAGCAGGAGCTCACAGGAAGCAGCTCTCAGTCCACCTGGGGAACCTCCAGTTCGAATGGCACATAGGCTCACAAGCAACATCACATTGCAAGTGAGAGACTTTCCACAGAAATTTAATGTGCAGAAAGCTCCCTCAGAAACCTAGACTGTCAACCATGTGGAAGGCACCACTCACAGTCATAAAGGAAGGGTGTTTGTGTTCCAGACCCGAAAGACAAAGAATTTTAGGTCAAGGGAGGAGATACTAAAAACAAGGATAAGAACCAAGTAGAACCGTACTTTAACCCCTGATGTTAACATTAGCAATTTGTGAATGTCTCAGGACAAACATCGGTTTCCTTGGGCCACAAAGCACAGAAAAGTTTTATTGTGTTGTTTTAGGTTTTTATTGTTTCGTGCATTCACAGACAGTAATACTGCCAACCTAGAAAAACATCCTAATAGCAGCTGTCTCTGAATTACAAGGGTTGCCTTTCTCTTTCATTCTCATTCACTATGGCAGTACATTGGCTACGAATTCAGACCCCTTATCAATGTTCTGAAGTGAAAAGAGACTTCATTCCTTCAACATTCTATAGGAACTAGAAATAATAGCTACCACCACATCCATCTTTCCATAGTCCTTCAACTACCTCAGTTATGAAAACTCAAAATGGCTATTAGCTTTGACAGTCACTTTGTCACTGTCCTTGGCAGCACCTGGACTACAGACCCTCATGTCTGACCCACCTAGATTGTGTTCTGTTCATCACAGACACCAAGAAATCTGCTATGGAGAATCAACTCTGAGGTTCCGTTTATCAAGTAGATAGAGCATATCCAGGGCTTATCCACCAATTTTAAGGCTAAATACCCTTTACTTTAGAGAGTCATACATACTCCAAAGGGACATGAAGGAGATTTGACCCAAAGGGATCAAAACATAACCGCCTTTTATAGAAGATGTATTTGAGTCTTTTTTCAAAACGTCTTCTTTCCTTCCTCCGAGTGAATCACAGTTATTTCAAAGAGAATTTGTCAAGTGGCCCCATAACTATTTTTGTTTGGCGCCTGTGCTTGGTTACTCTCATTATCTGTCTAGGCTGGGTTTCTTGGGTGAACATGTCTTTTTAAAAAATGTTGCGGGCTATAGAAATAATAAGGGTTTTAGAGCCACTTACTTCCACGGCAGGTCTCCCACCTCCATTTCCAGCTCTGTGCCTCTGAGAACACTACTTCATTTATTTCATGGCCTCAATTTCTCATGAGTAAAAAGAAAGAGAAGAAATTTCATGGGGTCTTTGAGAAAATACTAAGCTGAAAAGTGAAGTGTTAAAAAAAAAAACCACTATGTACTTTTCTGTGATGTAATTTAAAATCTGCATATGCATTCCCTACTCTGCTAAGAGGCAAAAACATCACCAGTCTGGTGACCACCATCCAGCTCCTTCCTCAGTGTCTATCTGGTTTATGGGGGAGAGATTATGTAAAGCTTAGCCACGGGCCTAGCTCAGACCCATAGAGTCAAAGGGAAGAGAAGTACACAGCCTGAGTTCTGGGAAGGCCCACACCTACTGGCTTTGTGACTAACTATTGGTTCCACAAAGTCCCTGCTAGCTCCCCTAGCACGGTTGACTCAGGATTCCTTGTAACGAGTGTCCTCCCTGAGTGTTTCAGAGTATTCTGCTGTTCCCTGTCCCTCAATTTACGGAGCCCACACAGACAGGGCAACCCACAGCCCTGCACCACCACCCCCTAACTTCTTGCTGACTTCATTTTTCACTCCCATATCATGATGATTGGTGGAGCTCCTCAGGTCCAAGGGAGACATTCCACATAGTGCATCCTGTCATGAAGTCCTATCTCCCCTGCCTCCACCAAAATGTCAAACCCAAGTCCTCTGCAAAAGGATCCTCCACCCTGGAATGAGAATACCTACTCATCCTTAGTTTCCTCTCAGACTTTTGCCTCCTTTGTCTCATTCCACCACCTTTTTTCCTGTTCAAAGAAGTCTTAAATAATGTCAGGCGTGAGAAACATAGCTGACTCATTTTGTATTTTCTGTGTTACTTCTCAAAGCTTAGGATTCTGAAATGCTAGGCCTTTCTCTTCTTCCAGTATATCTTTTGTTAATGGTAGCTACCCAAAAAAGGAAGAATTATGAGATAATTGGAAGTGCTACAAGAAGAAGAAAATATTTCAGAATTCTACCTTTCTCTGTTACTTTAATTTGTGATAACCTCAGCAGCAGCAGTGGCGAACAGTTTCACTGCTCGTCCAAGATCCTATAAAGAAACCATAGACCACTCTGGGTCTTTACAAGAAGTATAAAGCATGGAGTTCTACAATTAGGAAAAGCTTGAAGGATAATGTTCCCAAGCTTCTCCCAATAAGAATCACCTGAAATTCTCTGTTCAAGATAGCACTTTGATTCAAGTGGTAATATGTACTATCTCTACATGATTTCTTCTTTTTTAGTTAATAAATCTGAAATTCAGGGTGAGGTCAGGCCTACTGGTACCACACATGAGAAGAAATACTTAATTAATAACCTCTGTTGTGATGTACTAATGTTTAACTCTACACATCTTCCCTCATTGCATTCCTCAAGAAACCTCTTACTCTGGCTTTCCACCTATCAAAATATCATTACAATAATATTTGTGGCTTGCTCTTAACAGAGACACCTGCTTCCAAGTACTGCTACACAGCTGATGTCACACGACTGGCTTCCAGCATGAGGATTCGTGATGCTGTAGGAAGAGGCATGACTTCTGAAAGTAAAATAAATATGAGCTCATATCCTAAATTCTCTGTGCCCGGCTTCTGTGATCACCACCAGCTATTTAACCTCTCCAAACTCACATTTCTTTATGTGCAGATGATTGATAATGATATGAACTGCACGATGTTGTTCATCTGTTCTGGCCTCCCTGCTGCCTGTCATCTATAATGAAGACAGTGTGATGTTTTCAAAATTAGCTGTTTATTGGCAACAACAGGGCTATAGAACGGGAAGCATACCAAAGTCCTCTATTCTAATCCCAGCTCTGCTTTAATTAGCTTGGTAGCTTGGGTAAATGTCTTCCGTTAGAGAAGTGGGTGGTGGGAAGAATTTATGGTTCATATTCCTTATGCTTCCTTGTTTGTGCATGGGATGTGGGAGGCCTCTTTCCTCCCTCCCACTCGCTCACTCACTTTTGACCATGGATGTGCATGTCAATATGGCTTCTGTCTCCCTTGTGGAGGAGAGGGGGTCAATAGTTCTGCTCTGTTCCCCCATGTGTACATTCTTCCTCATGGGGTGAAATGGATGACTGAATGAGCTGACCTGCCTATTACTGAAAGATTAGTATCAAGTTCATTTGTTCACAGACACAAAACATATCATAGAATATCAGAATGTGTCAACAATATCAGTACTACTTGGACTGCAACTGACTTGCTCTTTTATCTTCTTGTTTTTCAAGTATCCAGACCTTATTGACTAACTGTCTCTTAATTATTAACCCATAATTATTAGTCTGTGTATTTCTACATGGCCTTATCTTACCGGAGAATACTGGCATCCTATCTTCCTGATGTCTTTCTGGTGACTTCTCTCTGAATAAGAAGCCTGAGCCATCAGCCGGTTTATAATTAATATAAGCCTTTGTGTATTTATTTGGAACTAAACTGCTGTGAAACCAGCAGGATAGAAACTCCATCAACAAATGGCACCCCAACGTGAGGCAAGAATTTCAACCTAAAACGGAGCCACAGTGGGCTTCCTACTCTCACAGTCTCCTGTAGAGATGCTGCTGCAGTCAGGTTTGAACACAGCATGGCAGATTCCCACCACAGTACACAGGAAGCCTCCAAGCCACATAGCATGCTACATGGCAGATTTAGCTTTTACTTCTACAGACAAAAATGGCTTATGGGCAATGTGCCACAAGCTGCTTGATGGCAGCATAGACCAGACTCAAGGTGGTGAGCACAGCTCCCAGAGCTGGTGGTAAAAGTACCCCCACCAAGTTGGAAAGCCTAACTGGTTGGAAATAGCAGCGAAAATGTCTGCTCTAATCCTAGCAGACAAAAGACTCACGGTTTAAAAAAAAAAAAAAAAGAGTTAAACAGTAAAGACAGATTTGGGGTATGGGAACCCTCTAAATGGTTTATACATAGACTTTGGAGAGAAAAAAAAGAATAAAGTCCTTAAAAAAGAAATAGATAGCTGGGTGTGGAGGCACATGCTTTTTATCCCAGTTCTTGGGAGGCAGAGGCAGGTGGATCTCTGTGATTTCAAGGCTAGCCTGACCTACAAAGTGAGTTCCAGGATAGCAAAGATACACAAAGAAACCCTGACTCAAAAAAAAAGCTGAAAAATAAAAATAAAAGAAATAGAATTTAAAAAGCTACATAAAGATGGAAAATACACAGAGTCTGCATACTGCATGTTATTATGTTGTCTGAATTGTTTGATTGCTGAGGAAGGAGCAACAGCTGCTAAAAGACATTTGATTATAAATGCTGCTGGATCAATTCAACCTGTATATTTTGAAAATGATGTGACTTCAAAATTTAAATTTAAGTCTAAGAACAGGTTACTTTGGAAAAGAGGTTGTACTTTTGTTTCCACAGAAGATGTGGATTCCCTCCAGACTAATATGGATTGATCAAGCAAGACCCCCTGAAGCATTGGCCCAGGCGATCCAACATTCAAGACAGCTGGGATGATGCAGTCTTACGGACTACTACAGCCAGGAGTTGTTCATGATTCTAGGTTTTCTTAGGATCCCCTTGGGATTGACAGTGCCCCCAAACAGCAGGAAGCAGTTTAGAGAAAACTACACTTACATTCCCAACTATTATGTATGAATGTTTTCATTTAAATGGGGTTGGTTATAAATGGTTAATAATCACATTCAAATTCTTTGTAAAAGAAAAAAAAGGAAGTATGATAAGAAATAAATGTTTTGCATTGATATGGATTTTGGTTTATTGATGCAAATTTAAGATCAATTTTTTATGTGTATGTTTCTACTTTTGTTTAGGAATTATGTTTATACAGCTCTTTTAAAATGTAATGTATAATTATAGTCACCTATAATTGTCAAAACTTGGTTAGGTTTTCTAGATATACAGAGATATATTTCAAATGGATAGGTATTCTTTAAAACCTTTCAAAGACCTACAGAATATAGCATTTAAAATGGTGTACTTGACAATGAGACACAACTGCTCCTGGCAACACCAATTGCCTCAGAGAAGAAGATGGGCATTGAAGAAGTGCCTTATGGAATTTGCTTTTGATATTGCAAGACTAGCCATTTGGGAAGAAACTGCTCTTGCCTGGACTGTTTGACTGTATGCTGTATAAACTGGTCATGCAGGACCCACAGGAAAATGATTGCTGAATTTGCTAAAACAAGATGGGACAGTCTTTCAGGCTTCCTGTTTCATGGAAGAGTCTTCCAGACAGACATTCTGCAGGACACAAAAAAAATGATTGACAAACTGTGGGCCAGTTTCAAATTTCCTGCTTCACTGAGAAGTCTGCCGGACACACTGTGGCCTATGGACTGAAGATGGATGTCCTGATGTTACAGAAGATTTTTGGGTGCCTATCCAGGTAGCTTGCTGTTTCTGTCATTGCTTGCACCTTTAAGAAGTCGCACGCTTACACTTCCTGCTTGCCCTAGTAATATTAGTTTTGTTCTCAGGTCTTTGAAGAGGTTGAAGACTAGATTAGTCATAGCTACTATCCTTTCTTCTTAGGATCTTAGGTAGAACATATTAGGTACAAGACTTGGACTTTCCAGAATAGGACAGCAATCAGAGCAATCTCCGTTAATTCCATTATCCTTGGACTGGACATCTATAATGTGTTTACTGTTTAATGTTGTTTTTGCTGGATGTAGGTCTAAATTTGTTCTCTTTTCCTTCTGAACTATACTTGATATTTGTTATTACTGTATAAAGTTTTTGTATCAGGCTTAAAATCTTCTTATTTAGACAAAAAGGGAATTGTATTGGCATCTTGCTTTGCCAGTGAACTTGTGGTGGATGTTGGCCACAACATTTGGGTATGGTTTCAGGTTCAAACATGACCCCTTATAAGGTAGTGGATGTGCTGGGTTTCTCTTGGGTTGTGGTGAGAGCATCAGAAGGGCAGAGACTGCATCTTCTGGAACAGGAAGACAGCCGCAGTTATTTACTCTTATCTGTGTAAGTGCTTCCCTAATGCATACCTAATTATCATTTATCTTGGGCCTGGTGGACTCATCTAAACCCCACCTTCAGGAAGGAGCTCACCACTAGAACTGTTCTTTGCTTTTCAGCAGAGAAAAAAAAAATGAAGGCATGTATATTCCCCCTACAGTTTCACATACACCTCCATCAACAGAGGACTCAAAAGCCAGCCAAAACAGTGTGCACCCCCTCAATAATTAAATTATTTACATGTCCCAATGTCTTAAAAGAACAGAAGTTGGGAAATTTTAATAAGACAGTCTCCTATAAAAGCACACAAGATGTGAGATAGGCATCAATGTTATTTCTCATCTTAATGGATAATTCACTGAGGCATTATTGACAACTGAGGAGACAGAAGTTGTGGGTCTCAGGTCACAGTGGCTAAAGCTAATAGCAGCCAAGGGAAATAAAGTCCAAAGTCGTCCCCTTCCGTCATGCTTTCTTCTGCTTGGCTTCTGTCATATGATATGTGGTGGCTTCCCCTCCTGCTGTGCTCATTCTTCTTACCTTGTCTTTAATTTCCTTCTGCTCACCTCATCAGTGACAGCTTCTCCACACCCTGGTATTCTCACCTCCACCTCCACACTCCACTATTACTAGACCTTCTTTTTAATTTAATATATTTTAATTTATACATAAAAAAACAAATTGTTGTGTCATGTTTCAATGTATTAGTGTTTACAATTTAGTTTGGGGAGTTCTTTGTTTTCTTTTTCTTTTCCTTTTAATGAAAATAGGTGGGGTTTTTTCCCACTCACATAATATACCCTGATTACAGTTTCCTCTCCACCTACTCCTCCCAGTTTCTTCCCACCCCTCCCATCTGGATCCAATCCTTTTTCTGTCTCTCGTTAGAAGACAACAGATTTCTAAGGGATAATAATAAAATAAAACATGATAGTATAAAGCACCTAGTACATTGAAATAGGACAAAACTAACAGAAGAAAAAGAGACCAAGAAAAGGCACATGAAATTGGATCGACTCAGAGATAAGACCCACTCATTTACACACTCAGATCCCATAACACTAAAGTGAAGGCCATTATATATACACAAAGGACATGCCAGTATAAAATATATAATCAGATAGAGATAGATAGATGATAGATAGATAGATAGATAGATTTAAAAAGAAAAAAGGAAAAGCCTAATATGACATCATGAGACAAGGAACATCCAAAGATGCCATTGGATTTGTTTTCTCTTGGTATATACTGCTGGGCAAGCATCCTACCCTCAAGTATAGTTTGTTTTCTTAGTGAGACTCCCTTGGAGAAAACTAAGTTCCTATATTTGCAAGTGGCTGTCAATTGGAGAGAGCTTCTGGGTTAGGAATGGGGACATGTGTATACTTCCCCTTTCAGTTCTAGGACCCCAAAAAGGCCCTGGGCATGCTGCCTAAGTCTCTGTGTGTTCATATAAGCAAATACATACATATTTGCCTTTCTGGGTCTGGGCTACATCACTCAAGATGACTTTTTCCCATAGTTCCATCCATTTACCTGAAAATTTCATTTTTTAAATAGTTGAGTAATAGTACATTGTGTTAATGTACCACAATTTCTTTACTCATTCATCTGTTGAGGAACATTTAGGTTGTTCCCAATTTCTGGATATTATGAATGGAGAAGCAATGAACATGATTGAAGAAGTGTCTCTGTGGTAACATGAAGTATCCTTTGGGTATACGCCCAAGAGTGATATAGCTGGATCTTAACACAGATCAGTTCCCATCTTCCTGAGGAATCCCAACACTGATTCCATAGTGGCTGTACAAATTTGCACTGCCGCCAGCAATGAATGAGTGTTCATCCCTGCCAGCGTGGGCTATTGTTTGTCATTTTGAAGGGTGTAAAATGAAATCTCAAAGCAGTTTGATTTGCATTTCCCTGATGCTAAGGATGTTGAATATGTCTTTAAGTATTTCTCAACCATTTGCAATTCCTTTTTTGAGAATTCTCTGTTTAGATCTGTAACCCGTTATTTTAAACTATTTTTTCTTCATACCTAGTTTTTGAGCTCTTTATGTGTTTTGGATATTAGCCCTCTATTGGAGTGTAGTTGGTAAAAATCTCGTCTCATTCTGTAGGCAGCTGCTTTGTTCAAGTGACAGTGTCCTTCTGTGCAGCAGCAGCGTTACAGTTTCATGAGGTCCTGTTCATTAATTGTTAATGGCAGTGCCTGTGCTATTGGTGTTCTGTTCAGAAAGCCTTTTCCTGTTCCAATGAGTTCAAAGCTATTCACTCACTTTCTCTTCTATCAGGTTCAGTGTATCTAATTTTATGATGAGGTCTCTGATCCATTTGTACCTGAGTTCTGTGCCTGGTGATAAATATGGATTTACTTACATTATTCTATATGCAGCTGTCCAGTTTGACCAGTACTATTTATTGAAGATGCTGCCTTTTTTTGCCAGTGTGTATTTCTAGCTTCTTTATCAAAAATCATGTGTTTATAGGTGAGTGGATTTGTGTCTGGGTCTTCAATTTGATTCCATTAATTGATTAATCTGTTTGTGTACCAATACCATGCTGTTTTTATTATTATAGTTTTAGGGTGCAACTTGAACTCAGGAATGATGAGACCTCCAGCAGTTCTTTTATTTTTCAGGATTCTTTTAGCTATCCTGGTTTTTTGATGTGTGTTTATATATGAAGCTGAAAATTGTCCTTTCAAGATTTGTGAAGAATTGTGTTGGAATGTTGATAGAGATTACATTGAATCTGTAGATTGCTTTTAGTAGAATGGGCATTTTTACTCTATTAATGCTACCAATCCATGAGCATGGGAGATTTTTCCATCTTCTGACATCTTCTTCAGTTTCTTCCTTTGGTGTCTTGAGGTTTTTATCATATGAGTCTTTCATTTGTGTGGTTAGAGTTACCCTAAGATACTTTATGTTACTTGAGGCTGCGGCAATATGTACTATCCCCGTAATTTCTTTCTCAGCTTTCTTTGTTTTGTATTGTATTGGTGTGTGTGTGTGTGTGTGTGTGTGTGTGTGTGTGTGTGTGTGTGTGTGTTAATTTTGTATCCTGCTTCTTGGATTAAAGTGTTTATCAAACTCTAGGACTTCTCTAGGTTTTGTTTTTAAACATGTATACACAGGTGTGTCTGTATATGAGTACATGTATATGAATGTAGGTACCCACCGAGACCAGAAAAGGACATGCTATCCCCTGGAGCTGGAGTAACAGGCAACTGTGAGCTGCATGCACCTGGGTGCTGGAAATCAAATTCAGGTCCTCTAAAAAAGCAGTACTTGTTCTTAACTACTGTGCCATTACTCAAGCTGGGAGGCATGTGTGTTAAGTTGATTAAATCTACCTCCTCCGACATTTATCAAGTTGTTATCTTTTCTTACAGATTTTTAAAATATATAGCATATTCCATTTGCAACAGCACACAGGGTCCACCTACTCCCATCCAACTGTAACTTGATATCCCCTGACCAATCTCTCCCCTTTCCTTTTTATCCTTAATCTCCCCCACTCAGCCTCTCAGCTCCTATGACAGCACCATTTTCTATTCCAAATAGAAACACAACTAAGTGGTGCTTATCTTCCCATGCCCAGTTTCCTTCACTTGATCTAAGGAGCTCTGGTTTTATCCATGTTGACACAAATGTCAGCATTCCATTGTTTTGTGACTGAATAGTGTATATATGTATAAATGTCATATTGTCTTTGCTATTGGCCATTTCAGTTGCTTCCATTTATTAACTCTTGGGAATGGTTTGCCAGTGTACATGGAGCACATATTTTTCCTCAGGTGTTGAGATACATAAACCATCTTCTGTTTGTCTTGTTTGAGAAGTGTCTCTTTTTAGTAAATTACCCAGTTTTAAAAATCAAGCTATTCCTATTTTTTCCTTTTTTGCTATTGAACTTTTCTCAAAGTTCTTTCTATTTCCTGGGTATTATGCCATCACCAGATGTGCAGTTTGTCAATACTTTCTCCCACTATATAGTTTGTCTGTTTACTCCATCAGCTTTTTCCTTCACAGTGCACAAACATTCTAGTTTCAGTTTTACACAATCTTTGTCTGTTTTTCATTTTGTTTCCTGCCCTTTTGTGTGTTACCCAAAAATCTCTCACTCATTCTCATTCCCTGGACTATTTTCTTTATTATTTTCCTCTAGTAGTCTCACAGTTTCAAATATTACATGTGTTTAAACTGTTTGGAGTTGATGTTTATAACTGTCAAAAGATGTTCCCTTAATTTCACTCTTTCTGTAAATGCATCACCAATATTCACATGGCCCTTTATTGAAAAGACAGTCCTTTCTTTGTTGTAGGTCCTTGAACTTTCGTCAAAAATCAGTTGGCTATAGTTACATGGTTTATATGTAGACTCTTGGCTCTGATTTATGGATACATGTTTGTTTATCTGCCAGTACCACGCTGTCTTAATTTCTACAAATTTGTTGTTTTTCTCTAGATGGTTTTAGCTGTTTGGGTATTTTCTGTGGCTACATAAAAATTGTATAATTTTTTTATGGTACTGTGAAAAATGTTATTGGCTTTTTGATATGGATTGAAGTGAATCTGCTAAGCAACCATTCCACCACTGAGCTACATCTCCAGTTTTCATTAAATTTGTAGATTGTTTTGGGTAGCAGGAACCTTTTATGAATATTGATTCTTCCATTTCATAAACACAGGATATCTTTTCATTTGTTTCTTCTTCAGTTTCTTTCACTAATGTTGCACATTTTCATAAGAATCTTCATCTCATTGCTTAAATTTATTCCTAAGTATTTTTGTAACTGTTATAAATGAGATTGCTTTCTTGATTTCTCTTTCAGAGAAATCAGAGTTTCTGCTGAAACTTTGCTGACTTCATTAATCCTGTCAGGTTTCTTTTGAGACTTAGAGGTTGCTGATGTATATGACATATTATCTGATGACTATCAGATCTCCTCTTCTCTAGTTCAGGTGCCTTTTATTTCCGGCTAGGACTTGTAGCACAATACTGAAGAAAAGTCATTTTAAAAAGAATTTTAAAGCACTCTTCCCTTGTTAGCAATAGAAGGAAAATTTCCAGCTTTTCCCCATTCAGTGTGGTGTTAGCTATGGAGAGTTTACATGAGATCTCATCAAATTCTATTCCTTCTATATCTAATTCTATTCTAGTCCTTCTACTTGTAATTTATTCAGGATTTTCATCACAAAGGGATGTTGAATTTTATCAAATACTTTTCTTGCTGCTTGTGTTTGGATGCTCAAAAGAATTTTGTATCACTGTGTTGGTGGGTTATATCACATTTACTTTTTTCTATATGTGAACCACTAAACTAGGCCATCCATGTCTGAGAGACAAATCCCACTTGATCACAGTGAGTAATCCTTTCACTAAGTTATGGATTTAAATATGTTGGTATTTCCTGAGGATCTTTTTATATCTATTCCCATTGAGGATATTGACATACTGAATTTTTTTTTTTTTTTTTTTTTGCATTCCTCCCTGATTTCAGTTTCTATGTAATGCCAACTCCATAAAAATACTGGAAGAATGCCTCCCTCTTTATTTTTGTCAGAATAAGTGAAGAAGAACTAACATTGATTATTTAAATTTTTGTAGAATGTGGAATTGAAGTCATCTGGTTCTGAGCTTTGCTTTGGTGGAATTTGTTTTCGTTATGGTTTCATCTTCTTACTATTGATCTGTACAGATGTCTTAATGATTTAGTCTTTCTGATACTATTTCTGGCAGGGATAATTAGACAATAGCATGTCTGTTACCCATGGTTCCTATTGAGTACATCTCAATTGTTTTGAAAAAAGAAAGGATGCTTCTGTTGTGAGTCTCTTCCAGATAATTCTTCCTTCCATCTTGAAAGCTCTGTGTGAGCTATTTATAGATTTAAAATGTTCATTTGCTTCATCCCAGATTCTGGTTCATTATGCACCCTGTCTCTACATCCTCCTTATGGGATCTGCTCTTAATGGTGTATTTATGTGATGGAGAAACAGAGATATAGGGAAAGAGGATGGGCTATAGAATAGAATCCTGAATACAAACATGGCCATATCATGCTAGTCATTCTTCCTTGAAAATGGCACCTAATTGCTCAGTTTAATTCTTTTCATATAAAAATGTCACAGTAATACATCAAATTCAACTTCATTCAGCAATGTAACAGGAATCCTAAACCACCTTAATCCTCATATAGATGTGTAGATAGGCAGTCCAGGAGGAGTTCCTTCTACCTGGTTGCTCTACCATCTCCAATGTTTAGTTTGGTTTCTTTATATAAGAGCATTTCACCTGTCCCTATGCTTATGGTTTATCTGTCTTCTAGTTACAGGTAGGAAGTTACAGGAAGAGAAATAAGTGGCACTATTTATAGAGGCATCATTCAAATGCCAAAAGCAGGGAGCAGGACCAGAGAAAATTGGAAAGAGCATCCATGAACTATCTCCTCCATGACAGAAATGAGAAAAACAGCAAAACTCAAAAATCACCTTTTCCATAATTCTGGAAATGAACCAAAGGTTTGCACAATCCAGGAATCATCCAATTAGAAGAGGCAACAAAATCCCCCGGAAAAAAAAAATAAGCTTCTTGGTGTTTTAACTCACTGAAGTCTCTTCTCCTCTCTTCAGCTCCTTAGCTTTGAAAACTAGCAACTTGGCAGCCACAGAAGAGAGGAAAATAGGGCCATGGCTCTTTTAAAGTCCATGTACATAGGGTCGTCATTATTTGTCTTGCCCTGTGTTTCTCTATAAGCTTCTTCATGAAGAGCTGTCTGTGTTTGACATGACTCAGATGAATCCATCCAGGTGGAGGCAGGAAGCATTTTTCCCAGGCTCTTTGATTGAAAGCAATTATAGGCAATTATTTACCTCACAGAAACCTCAGACACTGAATAACAATTATAGCAATCAACAGACTAACCAAGAAATTCAAAATGGAAAGTCAGGAAATAAAATGTCAGCGGAGGCTTTGAAAACCTGACATCTTTCTAGGAATATGAAAAGCCACTTGCATGCCATCCTAGCATGAAAAATGGAGCCATATTAAACTACAACAGTTGGTGACTTTTTCTTGTTTTATGTACCACTGAGTTTAATCAGGGCTGTCTTTGTGATCATGGGTTTAGGTATATCCACTGAAACCTGATAGGTTCACCAGTGAGTACACAACTAAAAGGAATGATTTCTCTCCCAGAATCTACCAGTTGCCACCAACCTAGTGCATCTTCCAACCGTGCCTAACTATTGAGGGCCAGTTCTTGTGCAGACTCAGTGCACACAACAATAAATGTTGTTAGGTTGGGTTTGTGGCTGTGTCCTGCTCACAAGGTAGGATTTTGCCAACCTGTCCCCTGTCTTCTGACTTATAGACAAGCCCACCCTTCTTCTGCAATGTTCTTTGAGCATTAGAAGGGGTGGTCTTGTGATGGGAGATGCCATTATGTATGTATGTTTCTCATACTGGTTAATGAATAAAGCACTGTTGGCCAATAGGAAAGGAAGATAGGAGGGACTAGGAGACAAAGAAGAAAGAGGAAGTAGTAAGGAGGAGTCAGCATGGAGAGTCTGGAGAAGACAGAACCACCATTCCTCCGCTCTCAGTAAGACCACATGGAAATACATAGAAAGGGTTAATACTTAAGACAGAGTTAGCCAATAAGAAACAAGTAACTGGCCAACGACATAATATCAAATACACAGTCTCTATGCATTATTTGGGGCTGGTGCAGCAGCGGGACAAGACTGGCGGCGGGAGGAAAAAAACCTTACTCCTTACAGTCTTGTTCAGGGCTGAGTATTTAATTGTGAGTTATTCTCAGCACCATGAATAGTAATGAATCTCTGAATTCACTGCCATTCACTGGAAAGAGGACTTCTCTGATTATGGCTGAGACAAGTATCTGTTTATGAATTTAAACATAGATGTTTAGAAGGTACTTTAACATTATCAATTTCGCTAAACAACAATAGTAGTAGGTTTACCCCCTCCCTTGACCCAAGACATTCACAGACCTGGATTTTTGGCTTACAGTACCAGGCACAGATTCTATCCTGTAGAGCAGGCCTAAAATTCAGAGAGCCATTTGTTACTCCTATAACAGTTATACCAATATTACACAAATGGGCAATTTTTGCCTAGCATCTCAGTATTATAGCTAGATAAGACTGTTGATGCTTTTTCTTCCCTATCATCTTGAACTTCCTGGTACTATGAAAGCTGCCCAACAGAGAAGCTTCCAGTTTAATTCTGACTCAACTTGTCTGTATCTTAAAGTCAAATATGTAGTATCTTCAACCATAAGATCTTTACAACTATTTCTGGTGAGCAACCAAGAATGGCACCAGCTTGTATTATTTGGGGGTAGGTCCCTCTGTAGCCTTCCCAACAAACAACTCATAAGGAGGTATCCCATGCCTGCTACTAAAGTTTCTGTTTAATAACCCATAAAGTCCAGGAGCAGCATTTTCTACTCTTGTACTGTATATCTTTTAGAGTTCTTTTTATCATTATTATTATCATCATTATATTTTTAACTGGCATATAGGATAATATGTCTATATATGGCTTTTTCATACATCTTTCAATTTGGATAACTCATCTTACCACTCTCTGTGTCCCCATAATCCCTACCCCTCCTTGCTTAAACCTTCTCACTTCATATTTCCCATGTCTACTTTCATATTTCCTTTGTCCTACTCTTCCTTAGGGTAGCCCCTCTCGATGACCTCTTTCTGGTTTCCTGGCTTCTACAGGTGTTCCAAATTGAACACTCAAAATTGGAGATTCAAAGCTAGGATCCACATCGGAGGGAAAACTATGTGGCACTTGTTTTCTGTATCTGGTAAACACCATTTAATATAATTTTTCCAATTTTATCAATCTACTTTCAAATTTTATAATTTTGTTTTAGTTTCAGACTCAATAGGTTAAGAACTCAGACTCACCTTCATCTCAGATGCCATTACAAGCATAAGATCCCTCAGTTACCCAAATTTCCTCCTAAACAGGCTATAATTTTGTGTTTCTCCATAATACCCACCCTTCAGTTTTCAACAACTTGAGGAAAAAATACAGAACTCAATATATTTAATTGATCACATAAGATGTTGTGATAATATATTATTTATGATTTATTAAAGCTTTCCTAGGGGAACTGGATCAATTCATGTAGCTCAGGGTGGTTTTGAACTATCCATCTGCTTTTCTCTTGAGTCCTGGGATTAAAGGTGTGTGCCACCACTGCCTAGCCCATAGCTCGTGGAGCTAGCTAGATCACCCTTTCAGTCTGAGGTAGAGGTAAGAGCTAGTGGCAGGCTGCTTTGCTTATCTGACCATCAGCTTGAATCCCAATATCTGTCTCTGGGTTCATATTTTTCATTTTACAAGATGTAGCTCTAAACCATCTGATTAGAAGGCAAACAAGACAGGAAGCGGGAGGCACAGAATCTCCATGCTCTCTGAGTACAGCACAGTCCTAGCCCTGTTGTGTGGCCCATAATGTAGAGCTTCTAAGAAAGTCTCAGTCCGCAGGCATGATTGAGTCATTGGCCATTGGTGATCAAACTCCTGCCTGGGTTTGAGGAGGATGGTTAAAATCTCTAGATTCCTAGCCTGGATTTTCCTAATACCAGCCCCCATGTTGAAGTTATCTGACAACCTGACATCCAGCTCACATCAGTAGAACAAGTGACAATCCTGTCACTCGGATCATTCAGAATGTTCAAGATTTGAGGAACTCTTCTCCAGGAAATGAATGCAAATCCCAAAGAGCATTTATTTTATGCTGCAAGGACACTTTTTGTCAAGAAGATATGATATGTCCCCAAACACTCCCCAAAATGCAGAGCAAAAAAAATCATCAGAATCAAAGAGGGAAATAGACAACTGAACAAAATAGGTATTTAGCTGTCTCACTTCCAATAAAAGATTAACAAACAGACTAAAACTAACAAAGAAGTAGAAGATTTGAACAACTGTGTTAATCAACAATACTACCACATATCCATGTGGTAACAACAGAACACACAGTCTTCTCAAGAGTATGCAGGACATCATCCAGATGAGTTCTGAGTTGGCCAGTGGAAAAAATGTATCAAAAGAAATTTAAATCAATTAAGATATAGTCTTTAGAAGTAAATTTGGGGGACTCATGAAAGGTGAAAAATGAAACAATATACTCCTCACAACCAGTAGATCACCAAAGAAATTGTAGGCAATCTTCAATGGTTGCACACATCATGCATTTTCTCATGTATGTACCTTATAGAACTCTGCTGTGTAGTGATGCCATTAGTCTGAAAAGCTACCTAAAAAAATGCAGTTTATGTTGCCATTGAGAAATAAAGCTATAGAAATAGGAAGATATGTATCAATCAACCTCTGCCACATAAGATTCTGTGGGGACCAAATACAATAACATGTAGTGATACCTTTGCCATTTATAATGCATTATACAAAGGTGAGTCACTGCTGTTGCTCATCTGGTCAGGTTGGCAGGCATTCCAGCTAGCTTCAAGGCTGACTCAACCTCTAATTGAACAAACACTAAAAAAATAGTTTGTTGTATTGAATTCAACATTTCTAGCCAACATTTCAACCTCCATTCAAGCACAGAAGCATGTTTCTCCACAAGGCTGATGAGAACCTGGCTTTCTGGGAGCAAAGGACACAATGATGGGAATTGCTAAAGGACAAAAGAACATTCACAGCCCTTAAGTGTTCTCTCTTTGTCTTTCAGATGACCTTGCCTTGATTGAACATATTTCCTCATTTTTCTGGAAGATTTTAAGTCTTTTTATGTTAAAGAGAAGCAATAAATACAGCTGACATAGGACTGAATTAAAGTCCTCAGCCTCAACTTATAAATGGAGACAGAACATGCATGGTGATACATACCTACTACCCCAACACTCAGGAGGCAGAGGAGGGTGAGTTCAAGGTCATTGTGGGCAACCTAGCAAGACTGTGTCAAAAATATTTTTAATTAAAATTCAGGCAGAGATTTGAAAGTGCACAGTCTTATTTTGGACCTATTTCTTAAGATAGGTACACAATAGGCTTCTCCAAATCTGGAATCTGTGCTGTTCAGCTCTCAGAGGAAGCAAGAAACAGCTTGTGTGACATCAGAGTGTAAAACAATTTCTATATATTGGAAAATTCAATACTTTCATGTAATACCCTCCAGGATTTCCCATTAAGGTACACTTATAAAGCATAGCATGTCTTAAGATAGCCTGGCATTCGGCCCAGTTCATTCACCACAACTGAGAAATTTCTTTGGCATTCTATCTTATTGTAAAATTTTAGGTATTTTCAAAATAATGCTGTGTTGGTCTTTATGATAAAATAGCTTATTTCTCCACCCTTCCTTTCCCATCTCCACTCCCTCCCACCACACCCCTCCCTGCCCCCACTGTATCTCAGATATGTATCTTTCTCTATCACTCTGCACATTATATTTTTGAGACAGAGTCTCTAACTGAGCTTGAAATCCATTGATTTGTCTAGATTGGCTGGACAACCATCTCCAGAGATCAACTTGTCTCTGCTCCCCAAGGGCTGGGATTATAGAGGTTATAGATGATTGCCACCATGTCTGGCTTTTTTTGTAGGTACTGGGATTCAAACTTAGATCCTCATGTTTGCATGGTAGCCACTTTACCACATGGACCAACTCTTTACCTAGACCTCTACATTTTAAATGACTTCATATAATAAGATGTTCTGGGGGAAATCAGCCTATGTAACTTCCAGCCACAGCCTCACACCACACTGCATCCCCCCTTTAGAAATCTGGGATAGTGCAATGCCAGAATGTTGCTTCCCCTCTCACCCAGATCCTCACCTGATACAAAACCATTTTCAAAACACTGGGAAAACATGCCTAAGGTTACCATTACATGCTGCTTCTCAGAGCTCATTGCTAATTATTGGGCTCAGCTTATTCGGTGTATTTTGTTCACTCATGTGTGCTTAGAACTGTGGTGTGCACATTGAAGGTGTTCTACTGACATTTTTCGGATGACTAACATTGTCCAGGGATCTTGTTTATCAAATCTATTGTTCCAATAAATAAATTATGTATCCCAAAATAAAATATTGAACAAGAGATATTGTTTACTGGGGTTTAGTGCTAGGCATGTACACACAACTAGCTCAACAACTGTGGAATTAAAAAATGGGTAGGTAGCATGGCCCTCTCTCTCTGCACTTGGCTGTGGGTATGGGACTACCAGCTGCCTCAAGCTTTCTGACTTTCCTTCTGCAATGGGCTGTAATCTGGAATTCCATACACACTCATGGCTTAAAGGCTCATCATTTATGGCTAGTGAGATGCCCATTGGATAAAGTCACTTGTAAGGACTCCTGGCCTGAGTACCATTCCCAGAATGCACAGTAGAAAGAGAGAACAAAATCCTTAAAGTTGTCCTCTGAACTCCACACCTATACACACACACACACACACACACACACACACACACACACACACACACACTCACTCAGAATAAGTAAATTTTTCTAAAGCGAGGCATGCAAGGTCCGGTGATATCTATCTAAAACAAACATTCACTCCCCCTAGACCTCACTGATTGTCCTCTAGAGGAAATCATTTTCTCTATGGCCAGGGAGACCAAAGAGATGGACTCTGTTCTTGTGAGCAGTAAAAGGGTTATTTACATAGCTGGATCCAAAATGGTGTTATATCTGAGCATCTCACACCTTAGTGGGTCTACCTGGGGCTTCCTTGTACCTCATTGTTCTTTGATGTGCAACCCAGTGCAGAAGCTACTAACCATGTATGAGGATTGCAAGTAGCTGAACTGTGCATGTCCTAACTAATCTCTGTTCCACATAAAATACGCACCAAACTTCAAAGTCTTTGTATAAGAAGAGCAATATCAAATATCAATAATCTCATATTGGCTATATGTTGAAATGACAACATAGCCTTGCACTGTTCATATCTGTCCACTCTCTTCTGAAAAGTGAACTGGGCCCAACTAACATCCAGAATTTCTGAATTTGATAGAAAACAGTATGTCATTTTAGGTTAATCCACTGACAACTAGTCTCTGAAAGAATTTTTAAAGTATCGTAAGCAAATAAATTCTTCATAAATCAAATATATGTATACGCTTATAATAATCCAGTTATCTAACAGACATGAGAATTAATTGAAAAGGAAATAAACTAGGAGACTATATTCATTACTTTTCTCACTATTACAATAAAATGTGTGAGAAATGCAGCATAAGGGAGGAAGGGCTTCTTTTAGCTCACTGTTCATGATTATAGTCTAAATGACCAGAAAGGCACAGAAGCAGGGGTGTGAGGCAACTGGCCACGCTAAAGCCGAAAGGAGAGGAAATGAACACTGGTGTTCAGTTTGCTTTCTCCTTTCGCTCAGTTCTGAACACAGCTTGTGAAATGGTACCAAACTCATTCCAGATTCAATTAAACCAGTCCAGAAACTCCTTCACAGATATGCCCAGAGATTGATCACCTAGGTGAGTCTAGATCTGGCCAAGTTGACAGTCAATATTAGCCATCACAGAACACTTACACAAAAGGAAGATGGTAGCTTGTCATAAATTGAGGTTTCTCTAGCCTTTTCTTTATGTGAGGTCCTAGAAATTAAGACTTATCGTTTATAAAAATTGTTGGACTGGCTAGGCTCAGGGTAGGGGATAGAAAGCTGGAAGCAGAAATCCATGGCTGGGAGCACCAGGAGAAATAAAATGTGTCAGAAAAATGACAGACACACTTGTCTTCTTCAAGGATCCAGACAATAAACCTGAATATCAAACTAACATGTCTCACCTGGGACCACAGGCTTCAGCCATTCAGTCCTGGTTTCTGTTCACAAAACAAAAAGAAAGAGACACTAAAAAAAAAAATCTTTCCCTGACTTTACATAATAAGATATTATGTAAAGAATATGTTATTTCAGTGATGGTACTAACCAGAACAAACAGCAATAAAGAAAGATTATTAAAACCATGCCAATCACATTTATGCTTCACAGCATACAATGTGTACACAACACCTCACCCCATCAGCTGCTACTCCAGGCACCAAATCCACTAACATGAACTGTTGGCACTGAAAAATGTCAGAAGGTGACCATCTAAGCTGCCACTGACCTGCCTCCAGGGCTGCATTAAAGCAGTATCCCTCCTCAGCACCATCTGCTAAGAACTTGCTTGTTTGCAAACTAACAAAACAAAGCATTAATATTGTCTTGACAATTTTGTTCTGATGTCTGATATTGTGAGTTACAGTGCATCTTTCCAAAATTCATACCTTTAAGTCCTAACCCCCAGTGCCTTAGAAAGTGATCTTATTTGGGAATAGGCTCTATGCTGATGTGACTAGATGAGGTCAAACTGCAGTCGAGTGAGTAGCATCATCATCATTTTTAAAAAAGGAAATCTGGATATGGGACACACACACACACACACACACACACACACACACACACACGACACCATGTGCCAGTTCAGGAAACAATAGAGGTAAAAATCCCCCACACACCAAGAACTCTAAAGATTGACAGTGAACCATCCAGCACTAGGAGAGATGCCCAAGGAGTACATCCTTCCTCAACATCCTCAGAAGGGACGGACCCTGCCAACCCTGATCTATGAACTCTGAAAAGTATGTGAGAATACATTCATCAAGCCACCAAATTTATGATACTTACTATCCATAACTTAAATTAATGAATGATCAAAAGTATCTTGCACTGAAAATGAGATATAGTGGGCTCTGCTTATAAAGTCAGTAGATAGCTTGGCTCCATCAATCATCTGGAAGCTATGAAGCTAAGAGAATATTGCACAACCTTCAGTGCCTCAGTCTTTGCAATGGTAAAGTGGGCGTAATATCATCTTACCTTATAGGATGAAATCAGCTGACATTGTTCTAAACACATTGCCTGGCATACACGCTGCACTCAAAAAAAATTAGCTATTCTTACTGATTAGGTACATTTTCAGATATAAAACACTTTTTTTGTGTTTTATTTCATCTTCCTTCAGATTCCATGAGCATCATGCTGTTATTTACATTTTACATCTAGATTGGGAAGATCTCAGATTTAATGAGAAGATCCAACTCCTATTTATATAACTTTGAACACATTTTCCTAACTTTTCTTTCTTCTTCTTCTTCTTCTTCTTCTCCTCCTCCTCTTCCTCCTCCTCCTTCTTCTTCTTGAGACAGGGTTTTTCTGTATTGCTTAGGAGCCTATCCTGGTACTAGCTCTGTAGACCAGGCTGGCCTCGAACTCACAGAGATCTGCCTGCCTCAGCTTCCTGAGTTCTGGGATTAAAGGCATGCACCACCAATGCCCAGCCATATTTACATTCTTCTAGACAAGTTCTTCTATACAGTGAACCCACTGAGTTCTCAATAATCACAGGGGTCTTTAGACACCCATGGTAGAGTGATGCAATGTGAGGAAGACTGACCAGCACTTTTTGTCCTGAATATAAAGAAAAGGGGCTAGGAGCCAATGGATGAAATCTGCCCTAGAAGCTGGAAAGGGAAGCAAATAAGGGGGAAGCAACCTAGTTCTTCCGGAATTCTGAAGTCTGCAGAAAGGGAACTAGTTTCCCATAAGAAATCATACTTTTATATGACCAGGTTGCATCCCTGACTTTCGAAACAGTTAGATGACAAATCTGCAATGCTTAAGCCACTATGTTGGTGGCAATTTGCTATGAGGCAAACTAATACATGCCTACTCATATCTACATCTATACACAAACCTCTACAAAGGACTCCATCCCTCACCCCCTCCCCTCTAATTAAGATTGTAGGAAATAGGAATCCACTTGAACAAATCTGGCTCTCTGATGTCACCATTTTCCATTATCCCAAACTCCTTTTGTATTTTTAATATTGGATATATCTCCTCCACATAAATTAAATAATCCATTGTAACATCTAAAGATTTGCCCCCTTCTTGCTGTCTCCCAGAGCCACTCTGATGATAGAAAACCATGAACCATTTCCTGCTTGTACGACTCTAGGGTGACCCTTCAGTCATTTTTTCCTTGGCTCCCATAACCAGTTATCACAAAACAAACAGTTTCAAATAATAAACATTTATTCTATTAAAATTCTAGAGGCCCAACATTCTAAATTAATAGACCAGCAGGTTGCATTCTTTTGGAGGCTTTGAGAAATGGTCATTGCCTTCCTCTCTCCTACTTCAAAGTGTCTCTAGATGGTCCTGGGCATCCCTCAGCATGTAGCTGTACCCACCCTTCTGACTCTCTTCAAATCACCTTCTTCTTTGTGTCTCTTTCTTCTTTTTGTGTCTTATAAGGGCACATGTCATTGGATATAAAACCAAGAAGGATAATCCAAGAACCTTTGCTCCATGTTAAACCCACCACACTGCCCAGGAGCCAAATTCATATTTTTCTTTTTTTTCTACCAAAGTAGCCTTAAGGACAAACAGAACATGTGCAATGCAACAGCAGTGGGTGGCACGAAAGTCCATTTTCTCTGCCTCCTTGTGCCCCATCCCTATTTATACCCAACCACCAATATACCACTTAAGTATTAAAAGGCATTGCTATAAGGTTCATCCAGCATGATGCTTTGATTGGTTTGTTAAAAGTGCAGCTTATTGTGGACAATTCTGGATGCCTGGTAACTTAACATTTTACGGTCAGGTGTTTCATCTCTATCAGGGTCCAGTAGGCTGCCAGGAGCTATTTTCAAAAAGTATGCCTAGTTTCATGCTGTAAATGGCTTGACTATATGCCAGAACCCTGGGCATCTATGTTGTGATTTTCTTATCAGAGCTTAATAGAAACAATGCATACACCACAACTGCCTACTGTGAACATCTGGAGCACTACAGAGTCTGCAACATGATGTGCCCCAAATGGAAGGACCACTCCCTGATGCAGCTTGGAGTTTTTCCTAAGACTTCTCCTGCCTGGTGACCCACTGAGAGCTGCCAGCCTTCCATATTGCCTAGTAAATAGTTCAGAGTGTATTTTTCAAGTCTGGAATATTTTACCTTAAAGATATGGAGGAACCTGTGGGATGGAATGTTTCTGGCTTCATGAGGGAAGATGGAAGACACAAATGTCTTACCATGTCCAGACTCTTGAACTCCTGGAACCTCCTCTAATAGGGCAGACTTGAATCTTTGCAGAGTTTATGTCCTATATTCTGGGACATACTCATACCCTCATCATACTTGCCACTTCTTCTTTATCTGATATGAACAAGCTGTCATGGACAGACTCAGATATTGTGATATGTCACCCAATGCCCAGATAGTCCTCATCCCTTTGGACTTGGTTGTAATTGGTGGTTACACAGCTAACATGCCTGGTACAAATGTATACAGTTGTATGTTCCATGTAATTGGAAAATGCTTCTGTTTTTATACCAAGGCTAATAAGGATCATTGTTGTCAGCTCAGTCTTTGTGTATCATGAGTTCAAAGTTGTGACAATCTGCTCCAGCATGGCAGATGCAATATAGCTGAGCTGGGGTAGTTCACTGAAAGCCATTGAAATCCACCTGAATTCTGTAGAAAACAGTCTGAAGAAAGTTAATATGATAAAGGCCATCACCTACACATCCTTTGTATCCTCAGAGTAACAGACATCCCTCCTATATAATCCGAGGTAATGATGTCATGGGTGGAATAAAGGGAATTTCAGAAAGTGTCATAGGACTGTCAACTCCTTTACATGTTAGCTCTTGTTCCACAGCTTAAAGAACAAATGTGGGAATTCTGCTACAGATATGTCCATTCTAATAACATATATAGAAACATATATCAAGTGGTCCCATAGACTTAAACTAGGATTCCTTTCATAACATCATCTTTAAGTACCCAGTTCTAATGAGTTGAGACATAAAATCAGCTCCTGTCCCTGTGTATCTTTCTTCACCCAGGCTCTGCACACAGCTCAGGGGATTAAAGGCAGTTTTCATCAAGCCTGAAAACCTGAGTTTGATCCCCAGGATCGTTTGGCTGAAAGAGAAAACCAATTCCCACAAGTTATCCTCTGGCTTCTACACACATGCTCTGCATGTACACCCCATCCCCACATAAAATTTTTAAAAAATGTTAGTAAAACTTCTTTCATTTTATTATGTTGTGTGTATGAATGTTTTTCCTGCATATATGTCTGTGTGCCATTTGCATGCCTGGTGCCTACAGAGGTCATTAAAGGGTGTTGGATCCCCTGGAATTGGAATTACAGATGGTCCATTGTAAACAAAAGGGTAGGTGCTGGGAACCAAATCCAGGTTGTCTAATAGAGCAGAGGACCCCCAAGTTATCTTTCTTTAGCCACCAGTTTTACTTTTAACACTGAGACTTTTTATTTTACTAAACTTTTGTTCTTTGAGCAAATTATCCAACTTGTTCTGCGTAGCTGTTGGTTTCTCTTTTACGTAAAGACCAACAAGTGTACCAACCAATGTTTTCTTTGGGAAGTTTTGTGAGTCATTTTTAAAGCTGTAAGCCATCTGTAATTCCAATTTTACTTTCACAGGAAGAACAAGGCAGTCTTTTCAAGAGGCTTCCTAAAATATTCTGCATTCCATTAAATCAGAAAGAAAAGGATCAGATAGTCTTCTTAATTCTTCCCCTTTCTGTGTAATAATTTCTATTAGATTACAAATATAGCCTATATGGTAGAAATTTTGGAAAATACTGGAAGACAAAATGGAGGAAGACATAAGAAAGAAAACAAAAAAATCAAAAGTAAATCCACCAATAAGAGATATTTACTGTGAATATGACAGTTTATTTTTGGTACATCTATATACCCTTTTCTAAAACTGTAGTCATACTATATACATACAATTGACATGTGATCTTCTTAGTTTATTACCAATTCAGCAGGTTGTAGGCTTCTGTCATTAAGAAATCTTTGAAAGCACAGTCTTAAAAGGCTGTAAAATAATTTACATGCATTAGTATAATGATAACCATGCCCAACGTTTGGAATGGATCAATAAAAGAAATTAAGAAACCATGGGCTGGAGAGATGGCTCACTTGATAAATGCTAGGCTCCCAACCAAAAATTTAAGAAATCAAAGATTTGCACATGTTGAAAATGTCTTCAGGCAGCTTCTAATATGTATTAATAATGTTCACACACATCTGCCAACTGTATTTAAGAGTACTTTCCTCAAACTGGTTTTGTTCTTTCATCTGCAAGTTAGATAGATGACAAATAGTTTATTATTGGGAGTCTTTTCAATACCATGTGGTTGCCTGGAAGTATGTCTCTCCAGGGGTGTTCAAGGATTAAAAAAAAAAAAAGACTTTGAAGTCCTTGAACCTTCAAATCTTCTAGTTCTGAGAAAAATACAAAACCAGTTTCCTGTGTCTACTTTTGAACAGGGAATGCAAAAAAGAAAAAAGAAAGAAAGAAAGGAATCTCCACACCCATGCTGAGTGTTCCATCTTTTGGGTTACTGTGACCCAAAGAGTAGGTCCTGGTCCTATCTGTCTCTTGAGTAAGAAACCTGAGTTTAGATCCTCGGAGTTAGCAGGGGACAATGCAGAGGAGAGGCAAGGTTGAAAGATAGGAAGGAAAAGAGGAAAAAGACAGTGCCTGATCTCATTCATGACTCTTCCTTGCAATGAATCCAAAGACACACAGTGGCTAGAACTTAGGGCAGACTCTGGTCGAAATCTTGAGATGAGACACTGTGATAGTTTTTTTTTTTTTCAACTTCACACAAACATAGACATCTCTAGGAAGATATCTCCATGTAAGAATTGTCTCCATCAGATTGACCTGTGAGTAAATGTGTGGAATCCTCTCATAAATGATGATTGATGTTGGACGACACAGCATGCTGTGGATGGTGCCATCCCTGGGCAGGTGCTCCTGGGATGTATAAGAAGTCAAACTCAGCAGGCTATGGAGGGCAATAAATAAGCAGCATTTCTCCAGGTTCTCTACATCTTTTCCTGCCTCCAGGTCCCTGATTTGGGTTCCTGTCCTGAGAGATTCTAAGATATAAAGTGAAATAAAGCCTTGTCTTCCCACAGTCATATTATGCATTGCAGCAATAGAAAGCCAACTGAGAGACTCACTAGGGGAGTGGCCATTTATCAAGGAGGCAGTTATGCCCACATATAATACCATAAGTGAATGGTCATGAGATGAAGCAGCATCACGAGGGAATAGATGAGTGTCATTAAACTGTAACTGTCCCCAGGCTTTTCTGGTGAGTAGATTCTTCCCCCTGATTGATTAAAGAAGTCACTAAGACCAACAGTCTCCCGGTTTCCATTTATAAACGAAAAAGAAGAAGACAGGATAATGAAAGTACCATGTGTGGGCTTTGTGTGTTCATTATTTTATAGGCGGAAGACTGGCGCTCTGAGAAAAGTTAAGAAAACTGATACAATTATAAACTTAGAAAATAAAAGACAGGACGTACATGCGGATATCTGATCAACCCCTAAAGTTCTAGTCTCCTCTTGAGCAAATGGTTTAATTTCTGAGTTCTTGGCCACCCCCACCATTAATGTGGAAGAGGCAAAAACTAATCACGTGTAGTCTCAAGACCCAGAATATGTGAGGGTATTTGCAAACTTGATTACAGTGATGTCCTGTTTGTAGAGTAATGACAAGAGAGAGTTTGTGGTTCAACATTTAATATAACCCCATGATTGCCTATTTATAGCCAAGGAAACCAACATGATCTATAGATGGATAATAATAAAACCTTATTGTGAAACTTCATAAATGTAAATTAATACTTGCTACATGTGTTCCAACAATTATCAACTATCCAGTTAAAATTAAATGAATCTGATCTAAAGACTACAGAAAAAGTCTCAGAACATGGAAGTATCTATAGTGGTCCCTGGATGCCTGCTATCCCTTGTCCTTTCTCCCTTCAGTCTACCCACCCACTGAGGTTCTCAGTCCTCCCCCTACATTGAAGAAATCTCATAGATCTAGCAACAGTTGTTTACAGTTGCTTTCTCTTTTTGTAGTCTATGTCTGTCTGTCTGTCTGAATGTCTCTGTCACCCCCCCTTTCATGAGTATGTATGTGAGTGTACATGTGCATGTGTATGTGAGTGTGTGTGTTTCTGTGTCTGTGTTTGTGTGTACGCATGTGTTCATATTAGTGCGTGACTTTGCCTGTCTTCCTCTATCATTTTCTACTTTCATTTTTAAATGAAAGGACTCTCACTGAACCAGGAGCTCACCAACTGGACAAGACTAGCCAGCCAGCAAGCCCTGGGGACCCTCCTGTCTCTAACTTCCCCTGATGCTGATGCTGAAGTTGCAGGTATGCTCCTGGGATACTGGGGACCAAACTCAAGTCCTCATGCTTGTTCAGCAAGCTCTTTACAAAGTGAATCATCTTCCTAGCTCCCAGAATTCATGGTAAGTGTTACATACAGTGTCACCGGATTTGTCCTCAGCTCAGTCCAGAGAGCACATTAGCAGACACGGGTAAAGGCAGGAACATAAGAACATGGAGAGAAGTGTGCTTTGTCTATGCTGACAGTGGCAGTACACCTAGATCCACCCCAAGTATGAGAGGGGGAAAAGGGGACACTAAGGTTTTCTTTCTCTAATGCCACTCAAGAAAGCAGGATGGAGAAAATCCTGGCCTTTCTTGAGGACTGAGACTTAATTCTGACTCTGCCACTCTCAAACCTGAGGCAGATGGCTCACCCTGTGGGCCACCCATATTCTGGGCTATAAAGTTAAAGTGCTTACATGACAGTTTCTTTATAGTGTACTTTTCTAGGATTCTGATATTTTGGATCTTAGCATGTAGATTAAAGGTGATTCCATTTGTAACTAACTGATAAATAAGCAGGTTTCTTGTCTTTTATAACTTTATTTTTTACTGTGTATGTGTGAGTATTTTGCCTGCATGTCTGTGCATCACATATTGGTTGCAGAGGACAGAAGGGGGTGCCAGATCCCCTGGACCTCTGGTTACAGATGAGCCTCAATATGGGTGCTGGGAATCCAACCCAGGTCCTCTGGAAGAGCAGCCAGTGCTCTTGGCCACAGAGCCATCTCTCCAGATCCCTAGAAGAGGAATATTTTCAAGACAAACTTCAGAAACAAATATCCCTTTTTCTGGTATTTGGACTGAATCTTTGCAGGCTGATATTAAATCATTGTTGATTCCCCCCCCCCCATCTCTTACCAACCTATACCTATCACTTCTACCAGAACATGGAGACCTCCTTGGGCCTCATGTTTTTCTTTGCCCTCATTAATGGACAGTCAAATGAGATAGGCATGTGCTTTACTCTGACATGAGGCAGAGCACTGGGACAAAGAGGATGGCAAGCACCTCATCACTTGCGTCTCACAGACTCAGTGGTACTGAAAGGGGTCCCGTGTGCAAAGGTCCATGCAGATTGAAAAGGGAGTGGTGGTGAAACAAGAAAGAAAAGACCTCGATGGGCAGTGGTGTCGCATGCCTTTAATGCCAGCACTTGAAAGGCAGAGGCCTGTGAGTTTGAGGCCAGCTTGGTCTACAGAGCTAGTTCCAAGACAACCAGAGCTTTTACACAGAGATACCCTGTCTTGAAAAACCAAAAAGTAAAAAGAAAAGAAAGGCTCTTTTATTCTTGCTCAATACATGTCCCACAATTATTTAACACTGATAGACATTTCCTTAAGTCAGAACCTTACATCTAATAGAAGACTCAATACCTACCATTTCCCATTCCTTTTCTTTCTTTCTTTTTTTTTTTAAATCTCCCTTTTCTCTTACTATCTAAGAGTAAAGTGCTTCTACCTTTGGTTAAAAGGCTGCTAGTGGTCATGTGGTTTCTCTGCTCAAAATAAACCATGTTTGCTTTTGTCACCTTCTAAGGCAAAGACAAACATCATTCCTTGTGCGGGCCTGAATAGGAAAGGCCCCCATAGGCTCATATATCTGAATGCTTGGTCATTAGGGAGTAGTGCTAAAGAGGGATTAGAAGGTGTGGCCTCCTTGGAAGAAGTGTATCACTGTGGGTGGGCTTCGAGGTTTCAAAAGCTCAAGCCAGGCCCGGAGTCTCTCTCCCCCTGCTGCCTGAATATCCAGATATTGAACTCTTAGATACCATGTCTGCCTGTATGCAGCCAAGTTCCCTGCCATGAAGATAATGGACTAATCCTCTCACACTGTAAACCAGCCCCAATTAAATGCTTTCTTTTGTAAGAGTTCTGGTCATGGTGTCTCTTCACAGCAATGGAACATTTACTGAGACTCTCCTTTTTGATAAAAGGGTTCAGCTGCTCTTTCAATTGCCTAGGTACCATGTGGACTCATCATGGTGCTTGGATTCTGAGAGGTGTTGAAAAAAACTATCTCAAGAAAAAGTGAGAACTCTTTGCCTTAGTTTCTTCTGTAAAACAAAATTAGTAGCAGCACCTTACTCCTCCATTACATTCTGACCATTATGGTCCAGCTAATGTGCTCGCAACACCATAATTATGGAAAACATCTGATTGCTGGACCCTGATGGCAGCATTTTTAAAGAAGAGGACAGGAAATTGAATGGCACCCACAGCTCTTGGCTGACCTGCAGCATTTGCTGACAGTAGGCAAGCCACCCTTGAAGAAGCAAGCAAACATCCTCCAGGAGATAGCTTGTACAATTACTGTCTCCATGATACATGATCATAATCTGAGTCCCTGCTGTGTCTCAAACCACTGCCATCCCCAATCCCTCCCCTCCTCTTTCCAGTGCCTGGGTCTCTCCATCGCCTAGGCCTGCTCTCCTTCCCATGCCTACCAGCTCTAGTCATATCTGTGAAAGTGCAGTCACTGAAGGAAGGGCAGGACTTGGCTTCTCTCCCACATAAACAATTAGGCAAGCATTAACTTCTCTATTAAACAGATGGAAGCTCAGACATGGGTCACTTTGCTGAGAGCCCAAGCTCTGGTGGGGCTTCGGTCCTCAAGCATGATCTCAAAATTGAAATTTAATTGGCTGTTAATGGAATTTATCTAATTAAAAAATACTTGTAATTAAGCATGAAGATGAAAAGAAGGCTGAATGTTGGAACCGGAGAAAATAGAACTACATTGAACATGGTCGCTAAGCCCATACATAAGAATGTATTCTATAATATACTATCTTCAGTTGTATAGTGCTTATACCTACCACATCAGAAAGCACACTATAGTACCCCACCCAATCCAGAAACTGCAGTGGCAGAAATAACTGCACAGTGTCCCCTGAGAAAAACAGAGTGGGGGGATTAAGGAAACAGACTCAGCTACACAAAATTTCCTTGTATACTAGAACAGTAAGCATCAGAGCCAAGGCTTTATGGATATTCTACCTCACCATTCCCCAGGTGAGAGAAATTGGAGGAATAAAATAAGATCAGCTACTGAAGATACATTGGAAGTATAAAGTACAGATGAGTAGACCTAACTTTGTGTTCTTGAATGTAGCAATCTTAAATCCAAACATCACAATATAACTCCTACCCCTAATGTGAGACCGAAACACAAGCTTAGTTGTTACATAGCATAGTAGACTGGTTACCCAGGCTTTGGGACAGAAAGCACGAGGCATAACTTGACAGTGTTATTTATGAACCATGTGACCTTTGAGCAAATTGCCTCTCTATAGGTCAGTTTTCCCATCTGTGAAATGGAGAAAGTAATAGTCCTGTAGGCTTGAGTATATATATAATGCTTTTGAACAGGTTTTGATGTATAAATGTCTATGTTAGCTATGACTGATCATCTACCAAAGTTGACAAATCTTTCTCCAGAGTCCCCTCTCCTTGAGAGGTCCTCAAATCTGTGTGCTCAATGGCATTTATGATCAGATCATCCATGGTCACTCTCTCAATGCAAACATGGGGGTCAACATGACGATATCATCCTGGAGGGGAGTCTGCAGGAGTCTGCAGAATCTTAATTATTTGTCTTTTGTGAGCCATGTGCTGGGTATTTTGAACCCTGTCTCACACAGGAAGTTGTCCACTGTCCTTTGCCACTTTCCAGATCCTTCTTATTATTTGTATATCACCTTTCTTGTCACCTTAGCTTTCTTCTTATCACCTGTATCCCCTGACCACTGACTTCATCTACCCAAAATGATTGGGCCATGGTCCCATCCCCTTTTGATCCTGGTATGGACAAGAAGAGAGTGGTGTTGGTGGGTTTCTGAGTTGGGACAGAACAGCAGCCAGGATGGCAGCACCAAAGAGACTTGGATAGCTATGGGAGATGGCTTCTGGGAACCAGTGAGTAGCTCTGGCCATGTCCCTGAACAGAAGCTATGAACCTTTGTTGTCCTCGCCCTCCAATGTCTGGAGCGTGGGGGCCATGGGAGGAGACATTGGTCTTCCTGACCTCTGGTTAGGGCCCACATTTTCACTTTACACTGGGCTAACATGTTAGCACTAAACTCTAACACTTTCTCGGGACAATTGCCTTTGGCAACATCAATTACTTGTACTACAGCTTCATTTCTGCCACTGAGGTCAGCTGTGATAATTTCAATAAGCCTGGGTCTTTGGATCTATCTGAAACCACCTCATAATAGAAACATGTAAACCTGAAATCATAAGTACTCCTTGTGGCTTTAGAGTGTTAAAATTTGAAAAGGAATTACAGGATTTCATTGCTTCAGGGTCCCACTGTGATATTAACAACAATGGCAAAGAGATCTGAGAGCCACAGACCATCTCTTTTCTTCTACATCTGGAAACCATTAGCAAACGCACTGCTTGGGGCAGTTTTGATAAAGGGAGTGCCAAGAAAATCAGGCTAAGATTCTTATTAATTCAATCAGCTCCACAGAGCCTTGGAAAATTTTTGTGCAGTAGAATAATTTTCTAAGCAGAAAACAAACATAATTAAGGCCAACCTTCGGGTAATTTCTTTGACCTTAATGTCTAGTGGGCAGCCTCAGTACCATCAGCAGATTCTGGAAAACAAATAAGACTTGAGATGTTATCTCATTGAATTTCCAGAGTTCTTTAAATGTGTTTAGGGTAGTGTTGGCTTCAGTACATAAGACATCTCTACCTAAGGATGTCAGTAAACCATCTGGCATCTGGACAGGATGGGACAGATGAAGGCTTTCCAAGAAATCCTGTACTTTACTAAAAGCATCATTTTTCTACTGCTCCTTCTGGGAGCTAAATATTATAATTAATTATTCTTTCTTATTTATTTTCTGTGCTGGGAGTTTAAACATCCTTTTTGTTGTTGTTGTTTGGTTGGCCTATAATTTGTTTTGTGGGTTTTATTTGTTGGTTTTGTTTGGTACTTTGGGCTTCCTTGTTTCTTTGTCTAAATTTCTCGGAAGCTACCTACCTGGCCATGTGCCTAACCTCCATGCCAGCTCCACTCTAGTTTTCTCCTCCTCCTTCTTAGTCTTCTCTCCAACACAGCTTGCTTGCCTTGGAATTTTTCTTTTAAACATCCATGAAATTGACCTTGAGCTTTCGTTCGAGTCCATTCCTAAGATTACTTATTATTGAGATTAAGAATTCCACAAAAGGACATAGATTTCTCCAGTATCATATAGCAAACAAAGGAGGGCCCCACCCCCAAATTTCCCGAAACGATCACAGCACGATAAATGTGAATCTTTTCCCCAAACAAGTCTCTCTCTCTCTGTCTCTCTCTGTCTCTCTCTGTCTCTCTCTGTCTCTCTCTCTCTCTCTCTCTCTCTCTCTGTCTCTCCCTCTCTCTCTCACCATTTTAAAAGATTTTTTCCCTGAAATTTATTTTACAAACGGGGAGGAATGAATGTGATGATAAACGTGTCTCCTCCCAAGGCATGGGCTTCCTTTTGAGTTGCATTGCCGAATGTGGTACCAGACACAGAAGGAGGTCAACAGTCCCCCTTGAAATGAAATCAGCCCTTGAGATAGCAGGGGTCAGATCAGCCGACTCTCTAGCAGAACTGGACTTGGTGTGTGAATTTGGTCATGACTCCCTCAGGCGTCTCAGGAAAAACCCAGAACAGTGGGTCTCTTTACTTACTCATCAGGAGCTTCCTGCAGTCCCTGGTATCAGTTAGCCCTGAAGACTCACTCTTCTTAGCTGGATGAGGACAAGAATATGCAGACCAGCCTGTCAGAACCAACCCCCAGTGAGCAGAGGACATAGCCATTCTCCTTCACCTCTCCTTTTCCACTCTCTCCCTGCAGCTATGAGAATGTTAAACACAACACCAACAGTGACAGCCCTGACCTGGACCAACATCATCAGAGACAAAGCCTGGATCATCCGAGACCCCTGCACTGTTCAGAACAGTTGGCCTGGCCAAGCTGTCATTTGTTTCCAGGAAGTCCCTTGGCTTGAATCCATCTCTGGCACATCAGAGAAAGTGCACAGACCCACCTCCACTAATGACCAGCTGGATTATTCTTATCACTGCACTGTGATCGTAGAACAGACGGCGGCGTTAATCTGATCTAGTCTGTTTACGAGTAATACCAAAATAGAAACACGAAGGAGCAAGGTCCAAAGAAAGTGGGACCTTCCCCCAATGTGCCCCAGGAACCAAGTGTTAATTGTTGGAGACCACCTTTGCACCCTGATGATGATCTGTCTTCAGTAAACTCTTGCACAAAGAAACTATTTCCCATGAAAGACTCATCAGGATTTTTAATGACACAGACACTAATCTTAGAAAATTGCAAGCCTGTTTTGTTGTTGTTATTCTCCCTCGGCACAAATGCACCTTTGTCATCTAAGGAGTTACAAACACCAGCCTTGGTCGCCACTGCCACTGCTTGGCTTGGTGGATCTGTGGCCTCCAGGGGAAAGCGCCCTGTAAGACAGGAAACACAACTCTGAACTTCTGGAGTGTGCTGCTCCTTTAAGAGGCATGCGTGTTTGCTACTGCCCAGCAGATACAACACAGGTGAGATGTATTAGCCATCATTTTTATGCAAGAGTTCCAATATCAAGAGAACCTGATGAGAAGATGCAAATTTAGGCCAGAGAGCATTTACAGTATTCTGATAACTGAAAATTTTCTATCATGGAGCGTTTTGCTAGAGAGAGGAGTCCCATGGCCCTGGCTCCCATACAGCATGGCCCCATACCATAGACATATTAGATGGTTAGAAGTATACATTTCTGGGCTCACTTCGTAGCATTCTTATTCAATTAATGCAAGAATGACCTAGGAATTGAAAATAATGGAAGACATCCAGTCAATTAAAAATATTTTTATTTATTTATTTATTTGTTTATTTGTGGGGAAAGTTGAGGGCAACTTAAGGAGGTTGTCTCTCTCCTTCTACCATGGGAGTCCCGGGGAACAAGCTCAGGTGGGGAACAAGCTCAGGTCTTCATTCTCAGATGCCTTTACTAGACAGGCCATGCCATTGGCTGGCCCAGTTTTTGTTTTGTTTTATGAGAAAGGCTATGTGAGAACATAGCCCAGTCTGGCCTCCAACTCACTATGTAACCCAGGATGGCCTTGAAGTCCTCATCCTCCTGTCTGTGCCCCCGGATGCTGAGATGACCAGTATGCACCACCATACCTGGCTCTCCTCCACATTTTTAACCATCAAGCTGGGTCAGTGATTGGTTCCCTTATAAGTCTCTGATAACTCTCTGCAGCTGGTATTTGCAGCCATCTCAGTGTTTAGCCACTCACCTTTCAAGGAGTTTATAGGAAAGCTGATAACATTTTATAGGAAGGCTGCTATGGTGACATCTGGGTGCTAATGCCTGGGTTAAACAGCTCTTCCTGAGTCTGTAGGAGATATAGGCTAAGAAACAACAGATATTTCATCATGTATCTGCTACTTATTTTAAAAATAAATAAAAAACTATCTCCATTGAGAACTGGAGAGGTGGCTCAGTGGTTGAGTCCTTTCTGCTCTTGCAGAGGTCCTAAGTTCAGTTCTCAGAACCCACATTAGTTGGCTCACAAACACCTGTGACCAGGGGATCCAACACCCTCTGGCCACTGCAGGTACCTGTACATACACATGTACATGCAAAGCTACGGAGACATATATTAAATATTTTTTTAATATCCTTACTGAACCAAGTAAATAAATAGCAGTAAATACCACTAATTTTTAGCCGTTTGTTCTAAAGTGATACCTGGAATAAAACATAAAAGTATTTAATGTGATTAAATAACTTCCCCACTAACATTCAGTTCTTCTCCTTACTAATTCTGTCTTGTGTTTTTAAATCCGAAACTCCCTCAACAACTTCCAGGAGGCTCAGTCTCAAATGAATCCTAGCTTACCTGTTCCCAGCCATATACTGTGCCTTGTTTCAATCCTTTCTAAGGTTTCGATTCTCTGATCTCAAGCACAGGTATACTACTTTTTCCTATGCAGCAACAGAATGGAAAATGCTGAGAGATGTCAGTCCTGAGAATGAGGCGAGGGCAAAGGATTATAGCAGGTGCGTGGATCTGTGCAGCAAAGAGCCATGGGAGTGAGTAGAGGATTGGGCTTGGGCCCAGTGTGGAGCTAGGATGCCTGGTCAGAGAAGAGGAAAGAAGGGAAAAACAGCTTCCAAATCCCCAGGAAACAATGCTGCAGCTATCAGCAACAAGAACTCACAGTCTGAACATGCACTAAGGAAGAGAACATGGTGATGAATAGGAAGAAGCAGGGGACTGCCCCACAAACTTGGGAACTTAGCACTGAGCCAGCTCTAAGCACCACACAGAAACCGGCCATCGATCCATGTCTTAAGTGAAGTGTCTTTCACACTGACTCTGTTCTAAAGTAGGCTTGGCTTAGGCTAGGATGAGGAAGACCACAGAGAACTAAGCTCAAGAGCCCTAGTAGGCCTAGCAGTGCTGGACAGAGTGTTGTAAATTGTCCTTACCAGTCTGTAGAATAAATTCAGATTCAAAACTATTCCTGGTTCTAATAGCATATTATTCTCTACCACTGACCCAGTATGTCTGCCACAGTCTGCCTTCACTTTCTCAGAAATTAACCTAGCATAGTAAAATATAACACACACACACACACACACACACACACACACACACACACACACACACACACACACAGAGGGATGAGTTGGAAACCTGGATTTTGATCTTCATCTTAATTTAACTGTGTTGTGAGCCATTTTATAATTTGTCCCCTAGGAGATGAGGCAAACAGGGGAGATAATAAATGCTCCTGAAACTAACTCTCTAATCTTTAAGTCAGAGGTCCCCCATAGCAGATATTTTATTGTTAAAAAAATCAAATATATTTATGGAAAGAGAAGGGGACAGACAGACAGAGATTTGATTTCCACATGTGTTAACATGCAGGATGCATGCCATTCTCTGGCTGTATGTGACCTGATGGCTTCATAAATATTTTCAAGGTCATCATCCATGGGAAGTAACCCTGCTCTTTTGAACTTATTGGTAGGGCAGAAGACAGACAGGCCTGCAAGTGCACTGATCGGCAAACTCAGGGGATGGTCTTTCAAAGTGGAGACTGAGAAAGTGTTCCCTGAGGGAAGCCTGTGGTCTGCCATCACAGAAAAGGGACCTAAGGATGCCACTGCATGTCTGGTTTGAACTTTGGTCTCTGTGAATTTGGGATCTGGGGAGGTGGGGGAGGGACAGTGAAGTTGAGCACCAGGACAGAAGAATCCCAGATGCTTGAAGAGTGTGGTGTAAACAGCCCCTTAAGTCCCTTCCATCATCACGTCCCCCAAAGGGACATCTCCAGCACTCCAGCCAGCTACGTGCTTCTCTGCATTCCCAGCCAGATGTAAGCTGGCCAAAGGGGTGGCCATCTGGATTCAGAGAGCCCATTAGCACCATAACAGGCAGCCGAGTCTGATTATAAACACCAGCCTCCCTCGAGCCAGCTGTCTCACGCTTTGAAATTATGCGCTTGGGAAGCATCTGGTTTGGAACAGGAGACACCTCTCCCATGGGCTTCAGAGAGGAGGAGGCTGTGGGATGTGGCCCAGGCAGCACATTGCTTCTGGCAGAAGGATGACAGGTTCTTTTCTTCTCCCACCATACTCTTTAATCATAGTGTGCCTACCTGTGAGGAGTGTGTGCCTGCACGTACACAATTTTGGAGTTATTTTCTCAGGAACACTGAAGACAGTGAGACTTTATTCAAAATAGAAATAGGTGAACGATTTGAGAACATTTAGGACTGTCAAGTAAAAAGCCATCTAGACTAATAATAGTCACATCTGTAAGCAACCCAAGCCTTAGACATAAGTCAGGCACACTTGGCCTGGACCTTGGGTGGACATTTATGCCTGTGTCCTTTCCTTCTGTAGGTGGTCAAAATAAAACAGGACACAGGTCGGAAGTCATATGTGAATGGGAATACCAAAGAAATCCCACCTTACTGTTCCATAGGAAAGCCAGAATGAAGGCTGTTCCTCAACAGTCATGCAGAATCATCTCTTGTCTTGTGTCACAACCCTGCCCATGATTCCTCATTAAAAGGAGCACTCTATTTCTTGGTTATTATAAATGTCTGTCCCCTTCCCTTGTCTTTGAGCTGCTGGGGAAGCAAGGTTGAAGACTGTTGATTCTTGCCACCTCCCACGCAAAGCAGGTGTTATCAAGTGGGTACTTGAATCTGTAGTGAAATGAACTGATTGGAAACCCTCAGCGGATGGCACTTTTCATTAGTGGGTGGTAACTGCGTGTTAGGCACATTGCTAATGACTTTGCCTGAGAAGTGGTTTCTTTAGATTTAAGCTCACACATTCACTAGCCTGGCTCATAAGTCTGCCTCTGAGATTTACAAAGGACAATTGCTAAGCTAAACTAGATGGCTGAGGACCTAAGTAGAGAAAGTGAACTAAGTGGAGAAGTAACGGTGCAGACAGCAATGGTCCTGTAAAGAGCTTCAAAGGCAGAAGAGACAATTGTCTTCATGGAGGCCATTAGCACAAAAGAAAGGGACTCCTGGGTCCCCTCTGCCTTTGGGAAGGTAGACATATCCAAAAACAGGGGAGCACACCATTCAGAAGTCTAAAAGCTAGGGCATTCCTCAAAATGAGAAGCTAGATTAACACAATCAAGTCAAGTGGGGAGCAAGGGTGCTCGGTGAGCCCCCAGTTCCAAAAAGCAGAAACTGACCATGTCTCAGTCTATAGCCAAGGGCACAGGAGGGAGGCTTTGCCAGGGAGAGAAGGGCATCTCTGCTCCAGCTGCCACCGAGGATGAGCCGGATGAGCCGCAGAGTGAGAGCAAGGAGAGCCAGCTATAGGGAGAGGGGCGAGGTTCGCATAAGAGAAGTAACAGCAAAAGTGAAGTCCTCAGCCGCGTTAAGCATCTCAGGCTGCAGTAAATGCTACAACAGCAGCCAGTTCAGGGTGGCTTGTTCGTTTGTTTGTTAGAAGTGGCATTGTTGGCATTTGGGGTATTTTTAAGAGGTCTCATTTTTATTTTCTGAGCTTTACTCAAAATCGCTTCTGGAGTTCAGAAGGAAGAATTGACATGAGTTTTATTCTTTCTTAATTTCTTTGTTTCTTTTCTTTCTTTTCTTTGTATTTTATTTTATTTTTGTTACTGCGTGTATGTGTCCAAGTGCTATGGCACTTGGAGATCAAAAGGCAACTTTCAGGAGTCAATTCTCCTTCCGCCAGGCAGAGTCCTCTAGAAATAGAATTTTTTTTAATTGACAACAAAAAGTAGTCTTTATTTTATTTTCTCCTCTGGGAGAAAAGAAAATCGATTCTCAGCACATGATTCTGTGTTTCACCAAGTGTGACGGCACATGCTTCTATTTCCAGCTTTTGGGAGATTGAAGCAGGAATATTGCAAGTTCAGGAAGGGCATGAGCTACAAGTCCCTGTCTCAAAAGCCAATCAACAGTAGCGGGAAAGATGGGAGTTTGAACACTTTCTGACTTCTAACATGGAAAAATTAAGCTTTCACGCAAGTGGCCTTAAAGCATGAAAACCCATATTTGTGAAACAGTATTTTATGCTTTCAGAAGAAATAAATCATAAGTGACCACTTATTATGTCAAAGATGATATCTTCTCTTCTAACCCCTCATTCTAGACTGTGGTCCAGGAGTTTCCTGAGGGCTCAGTTTCCGCTCACTTAGCAGAGTAAGTGGTTTCGGAGCGCCATCCAGTGTCATAATCAGGAACTACAACAAACTTTCCCAAAGCAGAACACAGGTATCCAACTGGAATTTCAGCCATGTTCCTACTAAACAGTGAGGTAGGATGGATTTAATTACAAATGGCATCATTGTTGACTGGGATGCCATTGCTGCCACCAGAATAAACAACAGTTATGGCAAGAACCACGCCCTTTCTCTCTCAAGTTGCTTTTGCCACAGCACTTTATCACAGCAACAGATAAAGAAGCTGAGAACACCTTTTTAGAAATTATGAGGGAAAATTAATAACTAAAAGATACAGGGCTTGTGGCAAGAAGGGAAAACCAGAAAGAACAAGTGCTTCTGCCAATAGATATAGATAACTCCCTGACCAGAGAGAACATTATCTTTAAGGACAAGACCACTGAGCCCACCGGTCCTAGAGAAAGAAAACTCCCTGACCTTGCAGGTGCGCTAAACAATCCCGCCTTGTAAAAACTTTGTACTCCATGAAATCTCCATAACCTCAGAAACCTTATGGGCTGAGACTAGCAATCTCAAACCTCCCTTTTCCTTTAAAAACGCTTCATAATTGTAAGCAGGTGCCTTACTCTTCCAATAGAGTAAGCCAGTTCAGTTTTTAGCAATGAAAACCTTTTGCTTTTGCATCCTGGAGTCACTTCCTTGGAGGTTGAGGAAACCCTGTAGGTACAACATTTGTGGGCTCGTCTGGGATTTTCCCCAGCCTCCTAGGACCCCTGACCCCGAAAGGTTGAACTCCTGACCAGAGTAAGTGTTCTATGTCTGTCTGTTAGTCTGCTTGACTGTCTGTCTAAAAAAAATATATAGAGGAAGGTTCTTGTTCTGGTCCAGCAGTGGACATCTGTATCTGTATATAGGCCACTAGCACCTCAGTGGATGTACTAAAAGGGGTCAGACCTGGAGAATTCAGGGGATCACCTCAAATTCTCGCCTGGGCAGGGATCCTGCAAGGGCTGGATTAACCTGCCATCTGAGGGTGAAGACCTCCCATCTGTACTGTGTTTGGCATTATAGACCCTCCTGTGGAAACGGGGGAGTCGGGCCATCTGAATCCGAGAGAACCTTGTGTATGTAAGTCTCTGTGTTGGGCCCTTTGTCTACTTGTGGCATTTATTTGTGTGGTGTATTTTTCTTTTGTCTTTCCTCTATGGATGCTACCCCAGACAAAAATTAACATAGGACAGACTCCTTTCTCCCCTGTGTAAAATCATAAAATTTCCTGCCGCATTGGCTCCCTGGCCGGAAAGTTACAGCCGGGTGGCAAAGCAGAACACCAGGGTGTACCGCACCCAGCCCCTCCCTCCCCTCCGCAGGTGGCAGCAGCTGCTCAGGGGCTGCAGTGCAAGCAATGCAGGCACAGGGGGTGGCGGGAGGGGGTGTTGAGGGGGACGACTTTGGTAAAGATTTTTATGTCAACTAAAAAAAAATGAAGACTAACAAAATAAATGGTAAAGAGATAATGGCTATGTGCAGACTTGGTACAGTCTGATACAAAAAAGACAAAATATGATAAAACAGTAGATGTAAGAGACAGGTTAAATGGGGCTACAAATTCAGAGGTTCACAAAACACACCAAAGCAGCAAGAGAACATGAGAAAGAGCTTCAAGTGTTAAAAGTATAACTCTACTTCTCTGGGCAATAAAAGATAAAACAGAAGAAAGGATTGACCAGACCCCCCCCAAAAAAATAATAATAATAATAGGAGAGCTGGTAAACCCCAACAGGATTCAACAGTTGAGAGAATGGAGGGTGCAGAGAGCCTCAAGATTTAAAGGAAAATAAAAAATGCGTACTTGTTAAAAAGTTCTAGCTGTGTTTCCATAGAGCTCTAGTCATTAAATTCAGATAAAACTGTTTTATGGTTAAATCTGTTAAAAATTAAAGCTAAAAGGTTACAACAAGTAACACTGATAATTGATATCATAAACTTATCAGTCATCCAGGTGATAATGATTTTAAAAACATAAAGGGTACTTTTTTTTGATACTACAAAATGATAAGTTAGTAGCCATTCTTATAAATAAGCTGTTGGTTATAATCAAGCTAACTATTAATATTTAATAATGGGGATAAACCTTACTCAGTCTCCTGTTTTCAAAGGTTAAGCTTAAAACAAGTAAATAAAAACAAAGTTGTCTGTTTAGATCTACCTGGGCAGACTTCTAATACTACAGAGATCTACAGAATATGGCATTTACAATGTTAACTTAAAAGCTTATATCAGACAGAGAATCCCAGACCCTGACAGTGACTTAAGGTCTCTAAAGAAGATTAAGGGCATCACAGAGTGTGACTACGCTGACCAGTGTGCAAGATGCTCAAATGTGATGCCTGCTGCCAGGCAGGGCCCGGCTTAGACTGTGGACAGGCTGCAGGGTACTGGAAAATTGATTGTACCACCTTTGCCTAGACAGAATAAGGTCAGTCTTCTCCATGTCCCTCTTCCACAGAGAGAGAGAGAGGGGGGAGGGAGGGAGGGAGCGAGGGAGGGAGGGAGGGAGGGAGAGAGAGAGAGAGAGAGAGAACCTCTCACTTCATGGACCTGGTGAAGTTTTACTTCTGCCCCCAACACTACAGAGACTTGGTTATGGCTAACTGTATATAGACTGGTCCCTGTCATTTTTTAATAGATTCAAAAGTTACATAAAATTTATCCTTCTCAGATCTCTGATAGTATTGATGGCTGGGCTAGCCATAACTTTCAGTTTGGCAGTATTAGGCTGCCTTAATAGGGCTCCAAAATAAAAATCTAAAAATATAAAGGCATATAAGTCTTAAAGATATAAAATAATTTAAAATATAAAAATTTGGAGCTTAACATCTAATAAAGTTCTGATAAGCTAATAGAGTGGTGACTACCTGCTGTCAGTCACAAGCTCAAGGTTTTATAATTTATTTTGGTTTTCATCTAGCTATAAATCTAAAGGGCTTTTCATCAGGCCTAAGGTACCGCTGTTCAATCTATACCTGGCTCCCTCTAGATAGAAGAAAAAAAAATGTTCAAGCTTCTAACCCAAATCTGTAGTTTTTGCTAGGACTCAAAGGTATAAGTATATTCCTGCTGTTTTACAGATACACAATATCTACTTTTTCTACAATATAGGTTTCAGTACAAATTGGTAATGATAATATATCTAAAACATGTATGTCCTCTTATGTAATAAAGTTCATATAGGCTTTGGGGGATCAAAAGTCACAAAACTTGGATCCTCTTCTCACAAGTCAAAAGGATTCCAGATAAGTACAGCTTTTGTTATCCACCTGTCTGTTCCTGAGGATGGGATTTTCTCCCTGGTCTTGGGATTCCTGTCCTTCTTGATGACTAAAACTTTGGGCCTAAGAGTTCCAATTAAATATATAAGTTTTAACTTCTATTCCCAGTTTAAACATGTCTCAACAGATTTCTGCTTCTGGCTGATGAGCATAAGTTACTGACTACAGCCTGTTCCTAAAGACTGCTAGCCCTTGACTTGCTGTGGATGTGAATCAGCCCAGCAAATGTGAATCTTCAACAGAGTCTGCGAACTAATGCCTCTGATAAATGTTCCATTTCCTGAAACCCGCCCCCTTTTCTTTTTAATTTTGACTAGCATTTCAGCCTTCTCAGGCCCCAAACAACACCCCAGAAGTCAGCAGGAAGTAGCACAGGAAAGAATACGTCAACCCTTTTCCCTGGTTGAGATGCTAACATATATAAGGGACAATATGGATAACCTGTACCCCAAAACCCACCAGAAGTCTTTTAACTACTAGAGACCCAAGATTGGGCCTCTGAGGTTCATAGCAAAGGGGGGAATGTGAGGAGAAATTAATAACTAAAAGATACAGCAAGAACAAGTGCTTCTGCCAATAGATATAGATAACTCCCTGACTGCAGAGTACATTCGCCTTGCTCCCCATTATCTTAAGGACAAGGCCACTGAGCCCACTGGTCCTAGCAAAAGAAAACTCCCTAAACTTGCAGGTGCACTAAACAATTCAGCCTTGTAAAAACTTTGTACTCTATAAAATCTTTATAACCTCGGAAACCTTATGGGCAGTCTCAAGCCTCCCTTTCCCTTTAAAAACACTTTGCAATTGTAAGCAGGCACCTTACTCTTTTGATAGAGTGAGGTCCCAGCCTGTTCTGTTCTTAGCAATAAATCCTTTTGCTTTTGCAGCCGGGAGTCACTTCCTTGAAGGCTGAGGAAACTCGGTAGGCACAACAAAATAAGGCTATGAAAATTTTCCAAGTAGGACTTAGTGCTCACACAAGCCCTGCCTCTAGAGCTAACAAAAGCGGGAGGAGATGGATGTAATTCTCTTGAAAGCCTACGGGGGGCGCGTGGCTGCCACAGCTCCTGACTTTCAGCCTTGGACCTCCACCAACTAAGGAAAAAATAAACAAAACAAAAATCATTTCCACTGTTCCAAACCAGCCAGTTAGGGTATCACGTCGTAGCAGCCATAGGAAAATTATGCCATTTCTGCTTGGCACTCGGAGCAGGGGAAAGAGGTGGACGTTTAGCTTTGTAAGTGTGGTGGACACTGTAGGACTGTGTCTCTATGGAGATGCTGCATTGTCTGAGGTTACTCATTAAACTCATGAAGAGATTAGGAGTTTGTTAGCTTAATAAATGGATGTACTTTGTCTCTGATAAGGGTGGTCACCGCTGTTATCTGATCACTATGTGACTCCAGGTTGAAATTTGTTACTAGACACAAGAGGCCTCCTCGGCAACTTTCCTGGCAGAGCCATTCCCAAGATAGAAACACAGTACCCAGACCCAGCTGGTTGCACTAGGAAAGGGGGGGAGGAGATGGGAGGGTGAACATTGGGAAATGAGCCAACCGGAAACCAGTATGAGCTGATTCACGTATAACTGTAAGAATCCCAACAACTACGGTTTACTGAGCTTGAAATACTCATGGAATATTTGGCATTTTAAAAAGCATGCTTATCTTTCCAGTTTCCATTTAAGAAGCACTAGTGGGTTTTGTTTTGTTTTGTTTGTTTTAGCATTTAATAGGAAAGTCAATGGCTGTTGCATAAGTTTCCAGTAGAGTTTAAGTTGCTTTTTTTTTCTAATTAATACTTCACTCAGCAAACATTTATAGAACATTTACCATGAATGAGGCACTCTGCTCCATAAAGAAAAATAAATAAATCCCTTGCTTAAAGGAATTGTCACAACAGTGGAATGAGTAGATGAACAGTTGAAGGTACTGGATTTTTTTTTTTTTTAACTGTAGTGTAGCGATGACTGTTGTTGAAGAACTTAGTGTGCTATTAATGTCAGAAGTGTTCTGTGCTTTAAACATGTGAACGCAGCACAAAGAGAAGACTATGGCTAATCCTCTCTGGAAAACAAGGCCACCTGTCTGTCCCCTAGAGACACTCCCTTCCTTTGACAGGAACAAAAAGTCAACATAGGTATGATGCTCAAGAAATGGAAACAAGCTAGCATGTGACAGGATCAAGAGTGTTAGGGTTCACAAAGTTTTGGGAAGATGCTAACATTTCAGGGGAAAATGAGGCAGAGGTCATATCCTAACATGTGTCATTCTCTGTTTGATTTTATTTTCCAAATTGGTATCAATAGCAATTTTTAAAAATTTATTTACAATAATATTTATGTGAGTGTGCATTTGCCTCATTTCAAATCCAATCTTTAAAAGTAGCACAGTCTGAGCATTTGAATAACCACCTTATGTGTTAGTGATGCCACTTAATCTTAGACTTTATAATATGGGTTGTGGTAAGCAGAACTTATTTAACTACAGTCTATTACACATTAAAGTGATAAGCAATGAATCTTAGCCATTAAATTGTATATATACATATAAGTCTGTATGGTAGAAAATTTTGGTTGTCTCTAATACAAACTCCTCCCTTCTCTAAAGAATGAAACTCCAAATATTTAAATAGATATATGGCTGTCCTCAAAGTAAAAATATACACTGCCCAGACTCCCTTGCACTTAGATGTGACCATGTGACTATCAACTGTATACAGTATCTTGGGAAGCTTCTGAGAGCTTGTATTTAAAGGGGCGTGTGTGTGTGTGTGTGTGTGTGTGTGTGTGTGTGTGTGTGTGTGTATGTGTGTGTGTGTTTAACCTTCAAATGTCCCATATCCTAACTAATTCCCAGATTTCCAACTAACTTTATCATTACTGTTACAAATACATAAATATTTTCCATTATGATTTTAGAAGTACATTTTTTTCTTACAGTTATTTTAACTTTTTACTTTCCATGTTTGAAGGAAGCAGTATCAGAATATTCTGTATTACCAAAATAGTCATCACTTAACTAGGAAAAAAAACTCACTACTTCCATTTGAATTTACATTTGTAGCCATTTTGTTTCTCATACTGTTGCTTTGTCTTTTTAATTGCAACTAGCAGCTGTTGAGTGTTTAGCAAAGCAATTAGTTATTTGTGTGGATAAGTACAGAAGCATTTGGACAGAAACATATATATCTTGTATGTTTTCTTCTCTCACATCAGATTTGTTGCTTTGAGAGTGTGTTTTTTGTTTGTTTGTTTGTTTTGGGTTTTTTGTTTTGTTTGGTTTGGTTTTAGTTTTTCAAGACAGTCTTTGGAGCAGGCCCTGGAACTCCCTCTGTAGACTAGGCTGGCCTCAAACTCATAGAGATCTGCCTGCCTCTGCCTCTCTGGTGCTGGGATTAAAGGCGTGCACCACCAATGCCTGACTGAATGTGTGTTTTGATCTTTATTTAAATAGTTTTCCTGGTATTTAATCTTGTTAGTTGTCATCCAAAAAATGATAGTGTGAATTTTAGCTTTTGAAAGTGAAATGTTAACGACTGTCCTTAGGTTTCTTTTGGAAAGAAAACTGAAAACCGGAAACTTACCTGTTTTTCTAAGTCCCAACTTTATTCATCCAGTTTTCATTTACATGTGTTCACACATATGTCACTTTCCTTACCTAGCATACCTCTGCACCCTAGCCTTATACCTGGAAACTTCTTTTTTTGAGAAGTTAATTTAGCAAAGACTTTATCCTTTTTTTTTTTTTTCCTTTGTTTGAAACTATCTTTGCTACCCCATGCATAGAATTTTAGGTTGATACTTGGAGTTATGGTTTGTTTTGTCTTCAGAACATCAAAAATATTCTGTTTCCCAACCTACATGATTGCTATTGAAAAGTCAGCTAAAGGGCTGAACTACTTTGAACATTATATTTGCCTCTTTGTTTGTCTTAACATTTTCAAATACGGGAAATTTAAAACACACTCAAAATTATAATAGTCTAGTATATGCATTTATTTGTTCCCATATTCCAGTTTTAACGATTATCAATAATTTACAACTGTAGTGTCATACATTTCTGTACACTTAGTCACATTTACACTTGTCTAAGTAATTTTTAATGGGGCATTTTAGAGTACATACAAAATGTTGTATCACTTAATGTGTATATCCAACTGTGAAGGACCATATTGGCATGACCTGACAGCTAGGCATTGGAATCTTGTTACGAGTAGTTTTTTTCCACTGCCGGTCTGGACCCACCGCAGCGGCAGCCCCAATTAACATATAAAGACTCTGTATTTGATATAATGTTGTTGGCCATGTACTTGTTTCTTATCATTTAGCTCTTTCTTAATTATTAACCCATTTTTATTAATCTAAGTATTTCCACGTGGACTCATCTTACCAGAGAGTGGGCCTGGAGGTTCTGCTCTCTCCAATCTCTCCATGTTGACTCCTCCCTACTACTTCCTTGAATCCTCCTTGTCTCCTAGACCTATCTATCTTGCTTTCCTATTGGCCAACAGTGCTTTATTCATTAACCAGTATGAGAAACATATTTACAGAATGACATCTCCCATCATCTCCTCTTTTCTGTCTAAATAAAAAGGATTTTAACCTTAACAAAGCAAAATATATAACACAACACTTATCAAGTAAGAATCACAGTTAACAATATTTAGTCCATTACCATTTAGCAAGATTTGAAGAAAATATTCCATCATCTATCCTATCTTTGTGTGTCTAAAGTCTATGTAACTTATCTTTAATCCTAACTAAGGAAAACTATAACGATAACTATTTGTCTTCAACTCCCTCAAAGACCACAGAAGGATAATGTATAAACTCTAGAAATGACAGAGACAACCCACTGCCTGGTCAGTCACCCGAAGTTCTTCTGACATTAGAAGGTGAAGCCTCAAAGTTGATTACATCATGGCACAGGTGATGCCATGAATGGGATGGATGCCCATAGGAGAAAAGCCCCAGTAAACTGTCTTGTTCTTCTCACAGTATGGAGACACCATATGGCTATCTAAGAACCAGGACTAAATCTGACACCACCTTTGGTCTTAGGTTTCCAGGTAACTACAACACACACACACACACACACACACACACACACACACACACACACACACACCATGGGTGGGGAGTTGGGGGAAATAACACCTTTAGTTCATAGAGTCTCCAGTTTACGGTATTGTGCCAAAGCAGCTTGAACAGAGAAAACCACATGCCATTATCACACCAAGTACAGGTAACAACAACACTTCCATGTTTTTATGTCTATTTTCTGTTCACATTCTGCCCTTGTCCCAAAGATGCTTTTCACATTTGGTTTATGAGCATCTAGATCCAATCAAGTCCACATACTGCTTTGGTGGTTAATATAAGTAGCTTCTAAACCATTTTTTGTTTTGTTTTGGTTTGGTTTGGTTTGGTTTTGGTTTTTTGGTTTTTTGGTTTTTTTTGGTTTGTTTTTAGTATCTAGCTATTGCTTTTCAGCAAAAACAGATAGTTTTCTTGGGTGATCTTTGTACTTTAAAGGGCTTCCTGAGATTGTTTATTAATCTCTTCATAAGCCTCTGAATGGCAGTCAGAACCCAAAGTTAGAATAAATTCAGGTTAGAAATGCTTTATTCAGGCATATGTCTCAACATTTCCCTTAGAGATGCTACATTAGCCAGAGGGTTCAAAGGGTATCAGCTGATCCTCACTATGAATCTTTCCCTGAACTTTTCACCTAAGGTTTGGGCAGGAACTGCTGCCTCACTCTATTACTCCAGAAATCTTCCCACTTACATGGTTTCCTCCTGACCTGCGAGCTACTGGTTCAAAACTCTTTCCCTTGGCAACTCTTTAACTTGAAAATACAGTTCCTGAAGGAAAACATGGAGGATGCTTGATCCTCTCCGTTTATTTTATGGATAGTGAACTGTTGCCTAAAATGGTCTAAACGTAGCCAGCCTGTGGTGGCTTTTGATAATGAACACTGGGGACTGAACCTACGGTCTCCCATACATTAGAGAAGCACTCTACCATTAATCTACATCTCTTATAATTATATATTTTTTGGTTTATAATGGCATCTTGCCTTGTCAGTGAACTTGTAATAGTGGCCACATCCTTTGGACATGGTGTCAGGTGCAGACATGACCCCTTAAGATAGAGGAGAGGCTAGCACATGCTCTCTTGAGTTGCACAGAGAAATCAGAAGGGCAGAGACTGCCTCTTCTGGAGCAGGGCAACCTCTGCTGTTATTTACTCTTATCTGTGTTCTGTGTAAGTGCTTCCCTAATAAACACCTATTTGTCATTTATCTTGGACCTGGTGAACTGATTTAAAACCCTGCCTTCATTGGTTTTTAAATTTACTTGTTAGTGTTTGTGTGTGTGAATGCACAGATCCCACAATGTGTGTGTGTGTGTGTGTGTGTGTGTGTGTAGGTCAGAGGACAACTTGTAGGAGTTGATTCTCTCCTTCCATCGTGTCCCAGGGATCAAGCCCATGTCTTCAGACTTGGTAACAGGCACCTTTTACCCCAGATCTATTTTAAAACTCGATTTTATTGAAGTATAATCTACATCCATTAGAATTCATCCATTTTCAAGAGGTTAATAAATAAATGCATCCATGTAGACACAACCATAAGCAAAACACAGAAAATTTCCTGTGCCCCTCCCCCAAAACTGTTGTTCTTTACAGTGAGGCCACATACCCCATCTCAACTCCAAAGAGCCATTGCTATTTTAACCACTTGAAGCTTCCATTTGCCAGTACTGGCAAGTTTGACATCACAAAGCATGGAGTCTTTTGAATGGGCATCATTCTCTTAGCATAATCCTTTGAGATTAGTCTACATTGTTGCATATATCAGGAATTCCACTGCTTTCCATAAAAAGTAATTCTGATGTATAAATGCACCATGCCTTTTTTTTCGTTACTCATGTGCAAGCATTTATACACTTCATTTTTGCTTCAATAGAGCAGGATCAACCAAAGGCTCTACAGATACACTGCTTAAATGCTCTCCTTCTCTCTCTCTCCTCCGTGTGTGTGTGTGTGTGTGTGTGTGTGTGTGTGTGTGTCTGTAACTGTGTGTGTGTCTGTGTCTGTGTCACTCTCTGTGTGTATGTGTGTGTGTCTGTCTGTGTGTGTGTATCTTTGTGTGTGTCTGTGTGTGTGTGTCTGTCTGTCTGTCTGTGTCACTCTCTGTGTGTATGTGTGTGTGTGTGTGTGTCTATGTGTGTGTATCTGTGTGTTTATGTGTCTGTGTGTCTGTCTGTCTGTGTGTCTCTCTCTGTGTGTATCTGTGTGTGTGTGTATCTGTGTGTGCATGTGTCTGTGTTTGCATGTGTGTCTGTGTATGGATGTGTCTGTGTACATGCATTTAATTCTGCTCTGATACTCTGTCAATCTTAGCCACCTCCACAACCTGCTGAGCCTCCATTCGCTCCAGTTCAGAACCAGCTGGGCTCTAGTTTGCTTCTTTTCCTTGAGTTATTTCTTCTCTCACAGGAATCACACTGCATCACCTATTTCCCAACGTCTGAAGACAGTTGTTTTGTACATTCATTTGGCTCTCTGGTTATTGGAGGCAGCAATCCTTCCTGTGCAGAAGCTCCCTGAATCTTTTTTATAATCAATTTTACTAAGATATAATTTATATACATTAAGATCCAGAGTTTAGTTCATATAATTTATACATTAATATATCAGAGTTTAGGCATGTGGGTTGTTGGCCTTTACAAATGTATGCAACAAACGCACAATCGCCACCTCTCTTTCCCCTGAATCTCCTGCTTCGCCTTTTGCAGTCTTCATCTATACCTCTCCAATCAAGAAGCAACTGAGCTGATCTCTGTTGCTATGGATTAATTGTGCCTGCTATAATATTTCAAATATTTGGAGCCAGTTTCCCTTTTGTGTCTAGCTCCTTTCACCAGCGTGGTGTCTGTGGGATCCATTCATGGGGTTTGTGTAGCACATTTCCTTTATTACTAAGCAGTATCCTGTGATGGGAATGAATCCGTTTGCTTCTCAGTTCACTGATCCGCTCCCTGGCCATTCAGTTTGTCTCTGTTTGAGGACTGCTATGAAAAAGCAGCCATGAGCATGCTTATACAAATCTGTTGGTGCACTTAATCTTTCTCCTGGTTAAATCTCTAGAAATAAAATTCCTAAGGGTTGGCTATATGTTGAATTTTACAAGAAACTCCTAAGCTGGTTTCCAAAATGATTATACAATTTATATCTTAAGTTTCAGTTGACCCATATTCTCACCAGCACCTTTGTTTGCAAATCAATCAACCTTTTTCATTTATGTTAGGCTAGTGGATGAGATAGGTATCTCATCATGGTTTGTTTTTTTTTTTTTTTTTTTTTTTTGGTTTTTTTTTTTTTTTTTTTGTTTTGTTTTGTTTTGTTTTTGTTTTTTGGTTTTTTTTTTACGAAATTCCCAATAATTAATTACATTGAATATATATATTCATTTTCTCAATTCCCTTTGCGTAGTCCTTTGGCTTGTCTGTCCTTGTCCTTTGTCCTTTTGGAACAGGGCTGTTGATGTCCTCGTGTGCTATCTGCTTGTTGTGCACTCAGGTTTTTTCTGAGATAAATGGTTCATCGGAATGTTCTCAGAAGCTATGGCATACCCTTTCTCCTCTCTGACAGTGTGCTTTGAAGAAAAGTAGATTGAGTATCATTTGATACAGTTCATTAACTATTCTTGTTTGCCTGTTCTTGCCTACTTCCAATTCTTTGCCTATGTTTACAAAGACATTTCATTTTGTAATTTTAGCCTTTAAATTAAGACTGACACTGGACCAGTAAGTAGAGAGACCTTCAGCTAGCTAATGCAAGCAGCCGTCAGTGCAGGGACCTACCACGTAGAACGGAAGAACTCATTTCCTTGCATTTGAAGGTGGGGAGAGAAAAGAAGGGATTATCCATGATGATGAACTGGAACTGTTGCTCTTCAGAGAAAGATGGAACATGTGTTTTGGTGGGGAGCGTCTCGTGTAACTCTAAGTAATGAAGGAGTAGCCCCTGGCTCCTGGAATCACATGTGCACACAGCAACAGGTCTCTGTTTCAGTGTAACAGTCCAAAAAATAATAATGCTGCAACCTAATAACTTAAAAGAACTTTAATGAACCATCTATTGCATTTTTAAAGTTAGCTAATAAGTTTCAAAAGGAATATTCAGGTTATTTAACATTGTTTTTAAATGGCTGCATCAGAAAAAAATCTATTTGTTTTAAATTAAACTATTTCATCACTTGTTTAAAAATGTATTTTGGATCTGAGTTTGGTAATATTGTTTTACCTGCTGTTGTACTACCACAGACTATTGGCTTTTAGTTTCCTAAAGAGAAAAAAATGCCTTTTTACTAGAAAGCCCTTGTATATTGCCAGTGTTTTCTGTTTGGGAAAATCTAAGGATTTACTGTGGTTAGTGGTACAGAAGAAATGTGGGTTTGATAAACTAGTGCCTATGCTTTTAATTTGTGTTTGATATATAGTAATAAGGAGGAATGAATGTTGATTATTTCGTGCCAACAGCCCAGAATTGTCACTTCTATAATCTCTGCCTCCAAAGTTATTTAATTTTCTCAGTGTTTGGATGTTATTTTTTGTAAGTGTGTTAATAAAAAGAATTAGAAAAATATCAATATAAATATTCTTAAACATTTGCTGGGTCATTTTTCCACAAAACTTGTTTGTATAGTATAACACACTCTGAAGAGCTGACTTTTCTCAGTTTTCATACCCTGGAAATCACATTTTTGTAAAACTGGGGATCATTCATAATTGTCAGATACTTTTTTAAATTATCTCAGAACATCACTTTTATAAACAAAAAAGAGGTTTTTTTTTTTTACTTTTTTTTTTTTTTTTAAGAAAAGAAAATCAAATACATATGTGGCCCAGGTATCTGTCTAACTCTAGGGTGGTCTAGACTATGTCTGTCTGAATTGATTTAACTCACTGTACATGTTCAGTTTTGACAGCCTGGTGCATGGTCCTTTTAGATCACATGAAGTTTGATTTGCAAACATTTCTATAGCTGAACTTGTGATATGTGGTTGCCTCCTTAGCAGACATCCTGACCATGTTTACCATTAAATCTATATTCATTTTCAAGTGTTTTATTAATTTTTGCATATGGCAAGATTCCTTCTCTTCCCTCTACCTCATTGCCTACAGTTGATCTTAATACATTTCTCAGTTTTTTTTAAACAAAAAAAAATTAAGACATAAAATTCTTCGTCTTTATATTTGACGTAGCACAAGGATTGAGGTTGAATTCTTCAGCATGGAAACCAATTCTTCCAGCATACTCTGTAGGGAGCACATCCTTCCCATCGGTGAATTGTGTTGATGTTTCTGTCAAACTAGATGTGCAAGTCTTCGCTAAAATCTCTTTTCTGTTTTGTGGTCTTGTGTGTTTATTTTTATGCTGGCACAGTATGATCTTGATGTAGCTTTAGAGTAGATCTGGAAATCACACAATGTTTGTCTTATTTGTCCTTCCATTTTAAAATAATTTTAGGCATCATCAGCCCTTTGCATTGCCATTTGGATTTTACAGTTAGCTTTTCAATATTTGCCAGGTTTAAAAAAAAAAAAATGCCTGCTAAGATCTTGATGGTGATTGAGCCTGTAGGTTATCATGAAAAAAGAAGACAACCTAAAATTTTCAACATGATATTGTTGTGCATGTTTTGTAACCTTTTTCTGACTAATTCTTTCCCTGTGAGTGATAGCCAGGACATGATTCTGGATTGATAATTTCATATCTGCAGCCACCATCATCCTTGATTCTTTTTTCTTTCTTCTCCCCTGGTGATACTGGACAGAATCTCCCTGCGCTCCAAGAGTATGGAGGAAGAGAAAAGAGGGCGATGTCTTGTCATTCTCTTCCTCCCACTGTTGAAGTAGAGTGGGCAATATTGTGTTTGTGTGTGTGTGCGTGCGTGCATGTGTGTGCATATGTGTGTGTGTGCATGTGTGAGTGTATTGTGTGTGAGTGTGTGTGTGAGTGTTTGTATGTGTGAGTGTGTGTCAGTGTATGTGTATGTCAGTGTGTGTGTGTGCATGTGGGAATGTGTGTGTGAGTGTATGTGTGTGAGTGTGTGTGTGTGTGTGTGTGTGTGTTCATGTGCACATATGCAAAGGCAAGAGATAGGCATTAAGTGTCTTCCTCAGCAACTTTTTGTTTTATTTATTTATCTATGAAAGAACCTAGAATTCATTCATCCAAGAAACTAGCTGGCCAGTGAGCTCCATGGATCTCTCTGACCACTCCTTTTCTCATGGTAAAGTTACAGGCATATACTACCATGTCCAATCTTCTACATGGGTACTGGGAGTCCAGACTAGTGACCTCATGCTTGTGTGGTGAACACTTGACTGAGCCCTCTTCCCAGCCCCAACATGCTCTTTTTTTATGGTTATTTTTTTTAATTTTTTAAATTTATTTTATATAACAAAGTCCATTTAAATGAAAACAAACATTTATAGACAATATTTGGGAATTTCGGCGTTGTTCTTTCCAAACTACTTCCTGCTAAGGGCAACATGCTCTTTTTTAATGCCTCCATTCCTTTGTCTTCCTGATCCTAGCCAGCAGGCCTTGTGTCTGGCATTGCTGCTGCATTTGGTATGCCCGTCACCTCTGCTTTAAGATGTGCTGCTTTCTGAAGGAAGGTCATCTTCACCCAGATCCCCTCAGCCTGGGCTCATGCTTCCATTTCATCCCTGTGGAAGCATTTCCCCTCCCACAGACAGCAATGCCACAGGCACAGCATGATTTCTGCTCTCTCATATGGAGTCAGTGCCTCCAAGGCACTCTCATCAGGACCAGAGGACCCCAATGCACACCACACTAAGGGCCTTTCGTGTGATTAGTTCTGCAAGCTTCTCCCCATGGACGCTTTCTCAAGATGGCACACAAATTGTGTGACATGCCACAATGTCATCAACTCTGGGGGGGGCAACAAAAGTAGAGAGTGGTGTCTGTTCTGTTGCTATGCACTTTACCAGTTTTCCAGATGGGGAAATGAACTGTCAGTCTCTGCTGTGCGGCACCCCACTTTGTTCAGTAATTGTCTGGGAGCCTCCACCCTTTTTGTTTAAATCATGGGAAAGCTCTGAGAAGACATCATTTCTCACTTAGAGCCTGGGAACCCGCCCTCCCTCTCTTGCATCCTCAGTAAGCTCTTTATAATAGTTTGTTTGCTGGGTGGTGACCGTGGCAATAGGGCTGCTTAGCGGCTTTTCCTAAACTCTGAGGGGATTAGCGGGCCCCAGTGTTGACAGCTGTCTTTAGACTTGGAATATTACTGCCTCATATTTTCAGGTGGATCCCCAAGGAAACAATAATAGTCCCACCCAGTATCTTCTTCTATAACCAATAGGTCAAGTCCCTCTGCTGCAAAATCCAAACATGAAGACAAAAGTTGTTTGTTTTAAAAACAAACAAACAAAACACACACGCACACTTCATCTAATTCTATGCCCAATACTTGAAAATCTGAATAAACTTTGAAATGCACTAAAGCAGGCTAGAAGCCTGAAAACACTCGACATGGAATAAGCAAATTAAAAGTCCATTCTGAGCAAAATGTGCAGTCATGAGTGGGAAGACAGGGTGCTTTCTTTTGGTTTCCAAGAAGCAGGAAGGGGGGGGGGGATAAGGGGAGAGGAGAGGTGGAAGAGAACAGTGACAAACAGTGAGGGACTCTTTACTTTCATTCTTGGCTCCCATGGACACCATGAGGGGCACTGCAGGCCTCTCTGGGGAGGGCTGGAAGTTGGCAAGCTTCCTTCATTCTCCAAACACTTAGAGATGTGGCCTCTTCAAGAGGGACTGGTACCCATGGCTCAAAGAGGCAGCATTCCTGATCCCGGGAGATAGGGAGAAAGCAGAGAGGCCTCAAGTGTAGTCAGCGTTCTTCCAGCAGCCCTCTCCAAGCTCCCTCTTCCCCTTTTCACGGGCTCAGGCCTTTAGTGAAGAAAACAAGTTCAGTAAAGACGACTTAGGCTACTGCAGCTCAAGAAGCAAACATTTTCATGGTGAGAACCTGGGTTTGCAGGTAAGTGCCGCCTCCCTTGTTCGTTGGTGATGTTTTTGTCTCTACTCTCGAATCTAAAGATGTAAAACAGTCTCTTAAATTGAGCTGCTTTGTGTCTGACCGACCGCATCCCCTTTAGCGATAGTCCTTTTCCTGAATTGTGGGAGCAAGCGACTGCTGTCCTGAACACCTTCTGCACTGCAACCCCGAGGGGAGTATTGGGAGAGAAAAGGTATGTCCCTTCCTGGGAGGGTTCCTGGAGTGAAGGAAGTAGAAGTGTGGGTTTGGGTGTTGTGACTTTATCTGCATTTGGAGTTTAGTAAGTTCATTTTCACACTAAGTGGTGAGCAATCACCAGAGGCCAGCATCTTGGCTTTGCTCTTTTCGGTTGTGGTACCTGGAAGACACTGCCTTCACTGTTTCCAAGCCATGAAGAGGATGGACAGAAGCAGGGCGAGGGGACCACTGTATAAGCAGTTTGACTTGGAGAGAAAGAATGCCAGGCAAGCTGAAGCTCGCCTCAGCCTGAGGCTGCAAAGGCTGGAGCTCATCTGCCTCTATCATGTGAAATCGCTGGCCAGGGAACAGAGGCAGCTTCAGAAAGAACTACAGCGGCTACAGCAAGGTGAGGCTCTGTCCTAAGGGATGCTCTGCCCCTGCTTCTGGTCCTAAGGACACTGTCTCCATAAGGAACAGTCTACCCCAGAGCGGGGTGGGGATGTAGCAGCCTGGGCCTCACTGGGGAAGGGGAAGTGTTAGCAGCGCAACAAGTGCCACCATCTCCCTCTGGATTTATGCAAGCCTAAGCCCCCTGGTCCTCCAAACTCCATAGCTCCTCCTGCTGCCTGGGCCTCAGTCTTCTTGAATGCTCCAGGCTTCCATCACTGTCTGGTTTCCAATTGGCTCTCCACCTCCCCCCCCCCCCCCCCCCCCCCCCCGCTCCCTCACCCCTGTCCTTGTTTGAGTCTTCACGCTGCCCTCTCTTCCCTCTATCAGAGATTATCTGATTTGACTCCTTTGTCTAGTTTGCCTTTCTCTTCGGGGGTCTAGCAGCCAGTTATTGAAATGCCAAGGTATTTTATGAAAGTAAGTTAAAAAGAAAACCTTTCTCTGGGATTTTGACCTCTGATTGGGAATAGGAGTGGCAATGCTCATCTTGTGAAATTATCCGAGCTTTTGGTGAGAAATTATCACGAACCTAACTAAGCCCAAAGCCTTTCTTAGATTTGACAACTTCAATTACTCAGGGCAGCTGGCAAGGTCCTTTCAGAATGAACCCTCTCCTGTGGTCTTGTTGGAAGCAGGTGAGATTTGTAGAAGCCTGCACTCCTCGTTCTGTTTGTTGCTGTTGCTCTTGTTGTATTCGTTAAGTAATTAGGTTTCAACATTCCTTCAGAATCACATGGAGTTGGTAAACTCAGCTTCTCAGAGCATCCCTCCTGACTTGAGCCAGGTGCCAGAACTCCGGGTTGTGTTCTGGGTGGGATGCGGCCATTTCAGGAGGGAAGCCAGATGACATGCTTAAAGTCAGGACCTTCTAGGGCTACACAATCTCAACAGCAGACTCACAAAGCAAAAGCAGCATCGAAACGAAGGCAACTCTTTCACATTTTCAACGATTTCTCTAGCTTCCTCGAGCTTGAACAGTGACCCTGTCTGAACTATACTCTGTTTTGAACTCCCCTGTCTACAGTAAGTGGTTAAGCCAACTTGGCATACGAATGATGCTGGAAAAGGCATCTTAGAAACCAGTTGGTTGGTTCTCACATTAATTCTCAGAAAGGAGAGCAAGTATCCATGCTGGGGGGGGGGGGAGGGGGGGAGAAGGGTCAGTAAGTGTTACATAAGGGCTGGCCCAGCACTGCAGCACAGAGAACTGGTCTCAGTCACAGCCTGTGGAAAGGGTCAGGACCAAGAGGCAGACAGCTTCAGAGATCAAGGTCTCCAGGTTCTGCATCTCACACTGAACAGTCAAGTCACAGGAAGGAGAAGGAACGGTTGTATACCCTCTTGGTGTTCTCTAGATGTGTATTCAGCAACAGTTTCCAGTGGTTTATTTAATGGAACTATTACCACTGAGATGCAACTATTTGCCCATTAGTGTATTTTTTCCCATGCATATTGTCAGCCCTCATCTTAGAGAATAGGGTCAGTGCAAAGAAATTAGCCTCAAAATTCAGCATTCTTTTCACTGCTGCTAAGAATGGTTATTCCAGGTCAGGTGCTTTTCTTTGATTGAGTGGATGGTGATTTGGCTGGCTGGTTGGCTGGTTTGGTTTTCCAGAGGTGTTGATGTTATTGTTGTTGTTGCTGCTGCTTTGTTTACATTTTGTTTTGAGATAGAATCTCACTACATAGCCCAAACTGGCCTCAAACTCAGGATCTTCCTGCTCCCATCTCCTGAATTCTGAGATTACAAATCTGTGCTATGGGTCAGGCTACACAGGGGCTGGGATGGACATTTGGACAAATAAGGTCTCTTCACTTTGAGATGCTTGTTTACACTGTCAGATAGCTGAGGTTTTATAAGGCTGGTTTAAAAAAACAAACAAACTGTGCTTTATAAATTCCATAACATTTTTAAATGCTGAGAATGGGATTATTCACAAACTAAGAAGCAGGCACCAGAAGCCTCCTGCCCCTGTTAAAAGGCTCTTATGAGGATTTCCCCAAGAGGTGGTGTGTGAGCAGAACCTAGGAGAAGAGTAAAGTGACAGAGGAAGAGAGGGATTGTGGAGAGATGTGTAGCAGGAGATCATTCCTGGAAGAAAGGAAGAGTGTATGCAAAGGGATACGAATGGGCGTGGTTTGCCAGAAATAGTTCCGTGCTGCTCAAGTGTGCCTGAACTTGCAGAACCTACACTAACCAGGCATTGTCTCCAGCCAGCACTACACATGGGTAAATCCCACCATGCAGGATCTGGGTACAGGGAGAGTCCATATTCACATTTTAGCTTTTGAGAAAACAGCTTAGGACACAGGACATAGCCAGCATAGAGCTGATGGAATTCCAAATGCAGGCCTTGATGCAAAACCTAAACTAGAGCACTGTCAGGAGGAGAAAATATGGAGACCAGCTTTTCAATACATTTGGAAGAAGAATTGTCAGGTTTCCTTGACTAATTACGTGTTCAAACATAAAAGAAGTGAGAGCATACTGTCAGGCTTGAGGTAGGCCATCAAATGTACAGGCTGAATCAGATAACTAGGTCGCCATAGCACCATACCACTGTGGTGAGGAAAACAGGGGAAGATGAAGACACTGAGAGAAGATATGCTCATGTCTGAACCTGTTCACTCTGTTATCTCAGCTGCGGAAGAGTGGGGGGGGGCACCTAGAAAAGCAACTCAATCCTTTATTAGAAATCGGTTTTTAAAAACCCATGGAAAAATAACTCAAAATAGCCCCAAGAAGATAACACAGCAAAGGACTCAAAGAAGTGATCAGAGGAGTTTCATGTGATGTCCATGCCCCTTGTGTGGTCCCCTAACCTTATTGCCATTGCCTCGTACATTCTAACAGAAGCAGGGAGCTTCTGGGAGGGCAGTTTGCTGGTGTATGTTTCTTTGTTATTCTTGCTTGGGATTTTTGATTTGGGTTTAGTGGGATAGGAAGCACTTGGCCTTAGGGATTGAAGCCAGGGCCTTGTGCATGTATAGTGAGCTGTCTACCACTAAACAACACCCCTAGCCTTAACCACTATAACTTTAAGTGAGTCCCATCAAAGCAAAAACCAATGTAAGATTTTTCTTTCCCATATGACTCAGTCTCAAATGCCTTGAAAACTAATTGGGTCAGTGTGTTCTCTTCAAGCTGTGACTACGAGAGACCAGAACATCAACTAGGAAAATGGAAAGTCCACTTAACCATGGCCTCCAGCAGTTGCAAACCCTTGCCTCGGGTAGAGGGAAGGCATGCAACTGTAGTAAACAGACAAAATGTTCACACCCAGTTGCTTTCTTAAACACTTGTGCTTGCCAAGTAAAACATTCAAACAAAGCCCACCAGGGCTGGGGCAGTTGCAACATCTAATCTCGGTGTCAAAATCCTCTCTGACATGTTCTGGGTAAACAGCAGGAACTGCAGGAAGCTTTACTGTTTTCAAACATTGCATCAGAGGAGAGCAACATGTGATGAGGACCCAGAATCTTCACACACCTGATCTCTGAAAGCCCAGCCTTCACTTTCCTCTCCTATTGCACTCATTTTCTAGGCTGCACAGAAAAGCATCAAAACCCACACAGCTCAACCATAGAGCTTCGCTGTCTCACCTCTGAAGCTTTGAAGTCAAAGTGGGAATGTGAGCAGGGGTTCCTCGGGTGTGAGGCAGGAGCAGACCTTCTCTTCTGTGTGTAGACCGCAGGTCCCTTCACCCTGCCCTCTTTGTGTGTCTGCTCCAATTGCTACTGTCATAAGGACGCTATCACAATGGTTAGAACCCGCCATAAATGGCCTCGTTTTAATTTGACCATGTCTATAAAGTGCCTATATCCAAATAATGTCACAATCTCAAGAACTAAGGACCAGGACCCCAGTAAATGAAAATTTGCATAATTCAGTCCACATTAACTCATTTTAAGCTTTATTTTATTTGTGCACACATGTGTCTAAGTAAGTATATGAGCACATGTGTATGCAAGTGTTGACAGAGACCAGAAGAGGGTGTTAGATCCCTTGGAACTGGAGGTGAAAGTGTCTGTGAGCTGTAGATGTGGGTGCTGGGATCCCAACTGTTGGTCCTCATCGTTGAGCATCAGGCACTCTTAACAGATGAGCCATCCTTCCAGCCCTTTGGTTTGTTAATTATCTCATAGCAGATATCATCAAGAAAAGGCTCTCCTCTCATGTGGAGAGTGGAATTCAGAAGAGACCAAGAGATGGCGTCACATTCTCACCACAAACAGGACAGAGCCACACAGTCCCAGACCCTAAAATCAGGTAAGAATAGGATTGTTTAGGTATGACACTGAATCCCACTTCCCAACCAATCTCTTTAAAACATCCCCCTCCATTTGAGGAGAGGCTGCCTTCTCCTTCTATGGTGATATATTATGATATAATAAAGATTGCCTCAAGTATCAGAATGCAAAACCAGACACATGAGTTAGCTATAGAAGCTACGTGGTGGTGGTATACACTTTTAATCCCAGGGCTGGAGACAGAGGCAGGTGGATCTCCATTAGTTCAAGGCCACATTGAGCCACAAGAAATTGATCCAGTCTAAAAGAGAAACAGCTCATACAAATGAGATCTCAGCACTTGGGAGCCCAAGCCTTTAACCCCAGAATTTGAGAGGTATAAAAGGAAGAAGCAAAGGTCTCCTGAGAGAATTAGTCTCCAGCCACACTGACGAAAGGACAGCCCTTTCAGCATGAGGTAGAGGTAAGAGCTAGTGGCTTTGCCTCTCTGATCTTCAGCTTGAAGTTTGAACCCCGATATCTGTCTCTGGCTTTATATTTTTCATGTTTTATCCTTTCTTTAGAGACACACTCCTGCCCCTCGCCCTCCACCTCTTCCCACCCACTTTACCACCCCAATTGAAACCACACACATACACATAGTCTAATAAATGGAAAGACCTAACTAGGATCCCCTTCATTTTTCAAAGACATTTATTTCTCTTTTTCACCCAGGATATTGGCAACCAATAGGATCCAAGAAATTAAAACTAAGATTCAGGGGCCCTCTTTACATGACTCTGCCCTCAAAGATGCCCTGAGAAACGAAGAGCACCTGCAATGTCAACGTGACAGACACAGCTGCTACAAGGAAGGGAATTCACAAGCCCAGGAGGGAAAGTCTACAAAGCCCCTTAACAGCAGGGACCACAACAAGGATGTCTCTGTCCCATGTCATGGTCAAGAGATCTCCACCAACAGCACAGAAGACAGCCCCGTGTCTAGCTCAGATGGTGACAGGGGGTCAGCATCTGCAGATGAGACCAGATCAAAAAATGCTGGTCAAAAGCTACATGGGGATGCTGGAGACCAAAATGCCCCAAGCTCTGTGGATTGTGCAGAGAGCTCCAAAGGCAAATGCACAAAGCCAACCTTCCTAGAGTTGTTTGCAAAGGCCAAAAATGCCCACTATCTCCGCCACAGGGTGCCCCCTGAGTCTGAGAGGTTGCTTAGCATTAGGGAGATATTTGGACATGGAGACTCCTCACTCCTAAGAGAAGGGGGAAAACTGTGAAAATAATACCAAGTTCTTTCCTCCCTGTCTGCGTAATGTAGCCTGGCAATAAGGTGCCATAACCACTATGGAAATGCGACCCTCAAATAGCTGTAGTAAGTAGTACACAGAAATAAACAGAAATCCATGACAACTTTCTTTTGCATCCTTAGGGCCTCCTACCCTTTTATATGGTCTTTCTCATGATAAACTTTCTTATAATAAAGGATACTATGAAAGGGAAGAGAGGGGATATAATGTGAAAATATTTTAATTGAGAACTCGGACTTGTTTTGATGGAGACAAAGCCTTGTTTGCCCAAAGGGCCTTCTCATTGAAGAGGTGCTTATAGCGCCATCTGCTGGTCAAATGGCATAGCTGGTCGCCTTGTTTCATTTCTTTTGGGGATTGTGTGGGAACCCAGCTGAAACTATGTAGTGACATAGTCTCCAAATAAAACCTGTTCTCACCACAGTTAGTACTCTTTCTTTGAAGCTCCTTCTTCCCTTGTTTCTCTTTTCTTCCTTCTCTCCAACTTCTTGCCCTCTACTCCTTGTCTTCCTCTCCCTCCTTTCCTTACTTCTTTTCTGCCCTTTCTAGTAGTCCCAGTGGATTCCCTTTCCCGTTTTAACATCAATACCAAATATTTTGGGATCCTAATGGGAAAAAAAAAAAACTAATCTGTGTTCTTTCCTCTCCTCTCTAATAAAAATATCTTAAAACTTCCAGTACACTTTCAAGTTATACCAGATTCAGCCAATAACAAACTGACTCGCAGTGAAAGAATAATTTCCATTTAAAAATTATTCTTTTAAGCTAGTGTGGTGCCACAAGTTTATAACCCCAGAATCCCAGTATTTGGGAAGCTGAGGCAGGATGATTTACAGAGGCCAGTATGAGCCACATAGCAAGACTCCGTCAAGAAAAATTCTTAGAGAAAATAAAGACCACTGTTTTAAGTAAGTAGATCTGCATAACATTTGTTCCACTGTAAATTAACTGAGTAAACTTTGTTTCCCACCCAGACAGTCCAAATTTCACACTTAAAACAAAATGGTGTCATATGTCACCAGCAAACAACAGCTCACTATTAATAAACACACTTTAATTATACTGCTCACTGAATTCATACCAAATAAGATTGTGACTTTTGTCATCGAATTATTATTTACAATGACTTCATCAGAAAAACTAGCTTGTCGTTAGAACTACAGGGTCAGATTGCAACTATTAAACTCAATTTTTCAACCTTATAGCAAATTTTGACACCAAAAGAATAAATTCAGGATCTATATATTTATTTTGGACTTATTTATTTACTTTGAATTATTTTTTTTTTTTTGAGACAGAGGTTAAACTATGCTTTCCTGTGTTGGCCCTGAACCCCCAGGTCCAGTGGTCCTCCTGCCTCAATCTTCTGAGGAGCTGGGGTTGCAGGCTCCTACCACCAGAACCTATTTACAATTAGACAAACATATTTGTTGTGGTCTAGCTTGAGGCTATCTTGAAGAAATGAAACTATTTATATCAAAGATGATAAAGGACCCAATATTCTAATACTAAAGCTCCTAGGGATTAAATTAATTTGAATTTAATGACAAAGTATGAATTAATTGCATTTAGTTTAATAACACAATTTAATTCCCATTTGAGATGCCTGGTGTTTAAATTCGTAACTCATAATAGCTCCCATTTTCCAGAATCCCCTGCCGTTCCAAACTTTCCACACAGCATACCAATTCCAATTGCGCCTCAGAACTCCAAAGATGGACAGAGCAGAGCAGAATGTGTCCTTGGTCTCCACACTGTCCTCTCTCCATCTACCTTGCTACCACCTAACTGAAGTTACAAAAGCTTGCCTTGCAAAATTCAATTGTTTTAGCCCAGCCTTTGATCGTCAAATGACAAGGCAATAGTTTATAGTAGAAGTAACACAAGAAATCTCCTTACAGTGTGTTCTCTAATAGGAAAGGCAGGTCACAGACAAAACTGTATGGTTCGCAAATTACTTACACTGGTCATGAATGTAGAGATTTCCAGTACACAGAACCCCCTTTACAAAGTGCCCAGAACTGGGGAGAGATGCTGTGTCTCCACTTCCTGATGGAAAAGCTTTCCTCTTCACTGTATTACCCAATTGCCTTCTATGTGGGGTGCATCTATTCACTGTATTACCAGAATGCCTTCTATGTGGAGGGCAACTCCTTTCTTTCTGGAGGCAGAGGCATCTGCACACTCAGAGGTGATGACTGAGCTTCTCTCCTCAACTTGCTCTACGCTGTAACATAGGCACTCCATCAGTTCTGCAAGGAAGACTTAAAACTGATCAAGAACAGCAAGAACTGGCACCTAAGAAGTTGATGGCTCAGCGGGAAAGGAGCTTGCTATGCAAGCATGAAGACCTGCATGCAGATCCCCATCATCCACATAAAATCCAGGTGTGACCAAACACACCTGGAATCCCAGCACTGGGGGGAGGAGAGGCAGAAACAGCTAGGTCCCAGGGGCTCGATGCTCATCAGATCTGCCACAAATGGCAAGGTTCAGTGAGAGACCCTGCCTTGAAAAGTAAAGCAGAGAATCAATCGAGGAAGGCTCTGAACATCCACTTCTGGCTTCTACCCCTTCTGGCCTGAGTAAACACATCTGCACACAGATGACACCTAGTGAATGAATATATACAAAAATAAAACATTTAAATAAAAAAAATGCAAGGAAGTGTAAGGGTAATAGTAGGGTAATAGTCAAAGAAAAGCGGTAGCCACTCTGTTTCCACTTCACCAAGCTAAGTCTGTCCAGTTTTGAGGTAGAAAGCAGATGCTGAGTCCCATTTACTATCAAGATTATAGGAGTTACCAGCAGTTCAAAATTGAGGCCAGCTGCGCCTATGTGAGATTCTATCCCAAGAAAGTTCCTTGCCCAAAATCACGAAAACAAACAAAGACATACATTTATTACACAATCCTCATCTCACTTGTAGCTTGGAGTATGGATCACTTGAGATGCCTAGGAAACACTGTCTTACCTGACTGGGTATAACCTGAAACACACCCTAAACTTCCCCCAGCTGGCTACTGCTACTAGGAACAGGTTTCTGCTAAGTGTTCTGATAGTAGCCATCCATCAATTAGTGTATAAACTAACTTTAATATTAAACTAACTTTAATATAGTTAGTCATGTGATTTTTGAATGGTTTGAGTTTAAGTCTATAAAAGGTGCTCCATGGAATTGAGCAATGAGGAAAAATCTAGACACACACACACACACACACACACACACACCACCACCACCACCACCACCACCATCACCACCACCACCACCACTTTCTTTAGGAATAAAAGTAAAGAGAAGCCCCACGTAGTTCCTCAATGGCTTGCTGCAGTTCACACCAGCAAAGTGGTGGCTCTCAGCAGGCTGGGGGGGAGGTGATTATTTTAGAGCCTGTGGGTGAGTGATAATACTAACACAGTTTGCATTTGGTTGCTCTAGATATACAGCCCAAGCTAGTCTCAAACTCAGAGTCCTCCTGTCCAGCCTCCTGAGTGCTGGGATTCTTATGCAGTCACCATTATATTTGGCAACCAGATTTTTTTTTAACATTCCAGAAAATTTTTGGTACACATTTTGCCAGTGTTTTCGTCTGAGTCCATCTGAAATAACAAATGCAGTGTAAGTCAGGTCCTAAATATAAAGGAACATGGGTCAGGTAAGGTTTAGGTTAAAAAGAAATGTGCTTGGAATAGATATATAGGGAGGGAGCTGACCAGAGCAAGCCTGGCATCTTCTCCAAGGAAGACACAGGACAGGTTAGCTCACTGCAGATGCCATCCCCAGAAAACAGAGCCTCGAGTGAGCGAGCATACAGCCCACAGGTCTGAGCTGGCTGTCCCCAGTAGCTTGTCTCTGCAACAGAAGCAGAGACAAGCAACCGTGTCCTACTAAACAGTGAACAAAAACTCCACCGTAGTGAAAGTCCACAAAGTCAAGGCTTCCTTAGTTATATTCACAGCATCAAGGTGGGTGCCAGATTCTTTCACTATGTATGACAGACACCCACTCTCCTTTCACCTGGAAACCAGCTCTCCTGAGGCCGAAAGTAGTTCATACACAGGAGGGGTTGCCCCAATGGGTGATCAGATCCCTGGGTTTGCAAGCTCACAAGTATCACACATAAAAGCAAAACAAAGTTATGTTCTGGCACCGAAGGATGTCTTGATATCCTCCTTGGGTTCTGCCCCTGAGTCAGTAGAGACAGAGGCCAGCCAGTTCAACCCCAGTTCAAATATGTGAAATGACTTCCTAAAATGAAGTAAAATATGAAAGTGCTTGTTTTGGTTGAATTTTTATCAGTGAATTTTGGTTTATAGTACTTTTGGAAATGTTCACAATATGTGTTCCAATGCTTCCCCCTAGTGGTAAAGGTGACCCATTCAAGAGAGAGCCTGAATTTTGAGAGCCAAGATATTAGCTATTATGCTAACATAATTTCTCAAAGGGTTTTCCAAGAAATCTTGCTAAGTGCTATTAGGAAAAGACCTAGAATTGAAATAAGTCTTGAGAAACCTGAGTGAGATAATTGGAATCAATGTCTCTAGATGGGACTTTTCTTAAGTCTTTAATATGCTAATATCAAGGTGAGCATCCAGAGGGGAAATTAAATGAAGCTGAATTACCCCAAAGATATGGCCATGGAAGCTGTCCACAAATCATCTCCAGCAACTGTGGTGACCCACAAAGCACACTTCAGAAACATCGCCATGGAATAAAAGCTGGATTAAGATATTTTTTTTCTTTTTTTATATCATAAAGATCAACTAGTCAACAGAGACCCCCCCATACAATCCACAGGGTAATTTCCCTTTGCTCTTCCTACCAGTATTCCCATGAATGCCCCAGCACACATGCATGCATACCCAGGCAAATGTGGCCATGACTCATTTAAAAACCGTAGAGTGAAAGAGACAGAAATAGTGAGAAAAGGAAACAAGATGTTTCACTGCTTTGCCTGCTGCTAGTGGTGTCAGGGGTTATCTTCGCTTCATGTGACAGGTGAGAGATTTGAACTTGAGGATCCTGTGTAGACTCTGAATAGGCCACAAGCAGAACTGGGGGTCCAGTCTATTTCCAATCAGCTCCAAGGCCTACCCATTTACAATGTCAACAACACCTCGCTCTTTTCCGCAACAGCTAATAAAGAAGCAGTCCCTAGTCTGAGGATCCAGATAGCTAGAAACATAAACAGGTCCCAAACAAATTCAACTTAGGCCCTAAGTCAGGTAGTCACTGCTTTTAAATTATTCCCTAACATCTTTCCTACCACACGCGATTAACCAAAGCCTACCACAGTCATTCTGTAATTCATTCTGAAAGGGGTATGTGGCTTGGGGCCCGCCAGTTAGACAGGAGACGTTCACTGGGTGCTTCAGAGAAAAGTACCCCCATTCTGAAGAAAAAGAAACCGAGGAATCAGCTGTTTTCTTCAGATACAGTCATACCTGGATATGACTCCCTGTCCTGTAAGGTCATCTTACTCCAGGCTGAAGAGGAAACACAGAAAGCAATCAGGAGCAGACAAGCTGAGAACCCGGTAGAGGTCAGCTAACAAAAGGCTTCCTATTAAGGTTGCTGTGTGGCCTCTCATCTGAATGGGGATGCTTCTGAGAATGAACTGAGACACTACTAAAAATAAGCTGGCAAGGAGGCAGAAAATGAACAAACCTGGCTATCTATGATGCCAAGGAGCCTGGGAAGCTGATGCCAGGGATGGAATCAGGGCAAAGCTATAGACACAGTCAAAAGGAGTCATCGAATGCTTGCTAAGTTATTAGTATCTGCAAGAAGCCATTCTAGGCACATTTCACTTTCACTGAAACTGGGGATCTCAGTGACACTGCATGTGTTGTGTGTCCACTACAAGACAAAGAATCTGGGCTAAGGAAGAAAGACCCCTGCAGAGAATTGCCTGGTGCACATCCCTGCCAACTACTCTATGTTTGCCTTTGCTGTGACCAAGGAAAGGAAAATGATCCCCAAGGCAAAATACCCATTGCACTGGTCTCAGGTAAACACTTAAGGCATGTAAGGCACAAGAGAAAATTTGAATTGAATGTTCAGCATGAAATACTCTTCCTGGAGTCCATCTTTCCAGAAAGTTCTGCCCTATGAGGAAATTTTCAACCTACACAAAATTTACATTGGCAACTTTTAGCTATTTGCTTCCACATAGAGGTACATCTAGGGGCTGGGGATGTGGGTCAGTTTGCACAGAGCCCTGGGTTCCAACTCATCATTGCATAAACAGGACATGGTGGCATACATCTGTAATCCTACCTCAAGAAGTAGGTCAGGAAGATCAGAAGTTCAAGACTATCCTCAATTGTATAGTAAATTTGGGGCCATCCTGGTATACAGGAGTCCGTGCCTCAAGAATACATAAAATAAAGGTACCACTAGATATTATGTGGCTTGTTAACCACTGAAGAATTGCTTCGGTGTTTTGTAATGATTTAATTATCGATAACTTGCTATTATTATTGTGTGGTGGAGGGAGAGAGAGAGAGAGAGAGAGAGAGAGAGAGAGAGAGAGAGAGAGAGAGAATGCTCACGTGCCATGCCTTTTTCTTTGCTTTGTTTTGTTTTTTGCATGCTACATGCTTTGTGGAGTATTTACTGCCTAGTTTTGTGTGTCAACTTGACACAAACTAGAGTTATCAGAAAGGTAAGAGCTTCAGCTGAAAAAATGCCTCCATGAGATCCAGCTGTAAGGCATTTTCTCAATGGGGAGGGTCCAGCCCATAGTGGGTAGTGCTATCCCTGGACTGGTGGTCCTGGTTCTATAAGAAAGCAGGCTTAGCAAGCCATGAGAAGCAAGCCAGTAAGCGGCTCTCCTCCAGGATCTCTGCATCAGCTCCTGCCTCCAGGATCCTGCCCTGTTGAGTTCCTGTCCTGACTTCCTTTGTTTGGTCAACCCTAATGTGGAAGTGTAAGCTGAGTAAACCCTCCCCCCCCCAAATTGCCTTATGGTCATGGTGTTTTGTTGCAGCAGTGGAAACCCTAACTAAGACAGAGTCTGTTCTCTTGTTCCACTTTAACGTAGATTTGGGAGCTCGAATTCACCTCCTCAAACTTGCATAGCAAGGGCCTTTACTGGCTGAGCCATCTCTCTGGCTCATATAACAAGTGGCTTAAGTTTTGATGACTTACTTTAATTATTGACAATTTAAAAGCACTTATTGTACATCTTAATTTTAATTTGTTAACTTAAAATTAATAATTAGGGATAACCATAATAAGTACTATGTATAATTATTGCTTATAGTTATATATGCTACAAATGATTATATCTTAGCACTAATTTATTTCAACATTACTCTTAATTTTACTTTAACCTTAGTTGTAGCCATTTCAGTAAAGAGTAGGAAAAGGCAATGCAAATGATAGTCTATGTTTAGCCAGTGTCTCAAATTAAAGAATCCATTGCCTCTGTGTGCCTGCTCAGCAGTACCTCCCGGAAGGTAGCAAGAATTTTATGACCTCAGGAGAGCATTGGGTGATTCACCTTGGACTCAATATCACAACCCTTGGAAACTCATTATTTATTAATTTTTAATTTATTTTAATAAGCACTGAGCACATAACCATGGCTACATTGTGCCAGATGCTGTGGTCAGGATTTCATAAATATCAATCCAGGACTCACCTCTCAAAAGGGGAACGAGCCTTATCTCGGGGAATGCTCGAGAGGGCTAAGAAAGCTGCGTTTCCATCTTATTTTTAGAACCAACCTAGTTGAGGAAATGATGAATGAAGACTCACAGTCATGTAAGTCAGTACTACATGAAAAGTAACTGAGCAGAAGGTCAAAGCTTCATGGGCCAGGCACTATAACCACACCATGAATTTAGTTCAGGGGAAAGATAGGCAATTCTGAGACCTTCTGGAAGGGGTATCTGAGTTAAGTCTAATATTCTGCTTCTAGGAACCTGACAAGTACAAATAATGTAAGCCCTCTATAGGAATTTTCTAGCTCCACTCTCTATCAGATCCTTTATCAGCAAACGTCAGAATGAACATCCTACCCACACTTCATCCTTACCTCAAAGGTTAATTTCCACCACTAACTTGATTAGCTGAAGAAGCCTCTAGGCATCAATGAGACAAACTTGGGTAGTGCATGCTAATAGAGCTTTTCCAGAGAGATTTAATTCAAGGGAAGCTCCACTTTGAATATAGATGGTACCTTGGTTAGGGTTTCTATTTCTGTGAAGAGACACCATGACCATGGCAGCTCTTATAAAGGAGAACTTTAATTGAGGTGGCAGCTCACAGTTCAGAGGTTTAGTCCATTATCATTATGGCAGGGAGCATGGTGGCTAGGAATATGGTGGCATGTAGACAGACATGGTGCTGGAGAATTCTAAATCTTGCACAGGGAACAGGAAGCGAACTGAGATACCGGGGTTAAGCATATGAGACCTCAAAGCCTGTCTCTATAGTGATACACTTCCTCCAGCAAGACCATACTAACTCCAACAAAGCCACTCCCCCATAATAGTGCCACTCCCTATGGGTGTGCATTTTCTTTCAAACCACCGCAGATGGCACCATCCTATGGGCTGGGCTTCCAGACTAAATAGACAAGGAGGACATAGAAAGCCAAATTCACATCTCTGGCTCCTGATCTGCCCATGATCTCTATCACACTGCTCCCCACCCCATAATGGACTGCATCTCCTCAAATCATTAGACAAAACAGATTCTTCTTCACTCAAGTCGCTTCTTTCTGATATTTTCCCAGAGCAATGTAAAGAGTTACAAATATATATTTACAAGTGTCCATTCTCCCTGAACAATTATGGCTCAGATAAAATCCAAGATTCCCTCAGATGACAAGTAAGATATTCTGACCCTGGCAAGCTCCAGCTTAATTTGAACAGAACAAACCAGGACCACTGTATTCAAAGAAGATCAAAAAGGACCAGCTGAAATTACTTCCCACTACCAGAAAGCCGATTACATCTGTAGGACGGTGTGAGCGCCAGCTGTGTTAAATGGCTATAGAACCCAGAGGCAGGCATGAAAGGAAAATCAGGGTCAGACACTGAAGGCAGGAACAGAGATGCTTAAGCTAGATGGTACTTGGAAGTGCTAGCCACAACAGTACACACTGTTCTTAGAAACGCTAAGGATGAGACATATTAATGGGAAGGCACGGAAGCCAACAGCCCTAGCCAGAAGTGAGACACCAGCCTGCACATGCCAATAAGGAGTACAAAGGGAAATCAGATAGGCATATTGCCTTAGGATTACTGTTGCTGTGATGGAACACTGTGACCAGAAGCAAATTGGGGAGTTTACTCAGCTTGTGCTCCCACATAACAGCACAGGAAAGTCAGGACAGGAATGCAAGTAAGGCACGGACCTGGAGGCAGGCCCTGAAGCAGAGGCCATGGAGGGATGTCATTTACCAGCTTGTTCTTCATGGCTTGCTTAGCCTGCTTTCTTATAGAACCCAGGACCACCAGCCCTGGGATGGTACCACCCATAATGGGCTAGGCCCTTTACCATCAACCACTAATTAGGAAAATGCCCTACAGGATGTCCACACCTGATAATATAGTTCCCTCCTTTCAAGTGACTTTAGCTTGTGTCAAGGTGACATAAAACTGTCCAGCACACTCATCACTATAAGGATTAGGCCTCGTCACATAGTAGGCTGAATACACACACAGGAGGGACCACCTCCCCGGGCTGCTGAGGATGAGACTCTGGCTAAGATAAATCTGTGTCAGGGGAAGGATCCCCTGATGTAGGTTTGGGTAGGCTAAAACCCTGAACCTTGAGCCTGGTTGGGATGAGGAATTCCACCTGAGGAGCAAAAGGTCAGGACATGGAGCAAGCCTGGCTATGAGATCTGTGCTTGGAATAGATTGTGTCTCCAAATAGTCATTAGACAGAGCCTGGTGTGAACACTGGGTACCAAAGGCACGGTCTCAGAAGGAAAAAGAAATGAAGACTTTCCAAATGGGCATAGGAGCAAAGAAGAGAGTTCCTGTGGCCAACACAAGATTGTAGACGTTACACATTGACAAGATAGAATGCCTCAGTTGCTACTTTTTGACAGAAAATGGGCTTAGCCACGCCTTCCCCCAAATGGAGTAAAATGCCTGATTTCCCGTTAGCCACATGCCCCCTGGTGGGCACGGGGACAACAGGAAGTCAAATATGCCAGCCTTGCTGAAATCCCAGGTTTTCTTCCTTCCCTCCCCCTTCACTGCCTACTCTCATCTCTCCATTACTGCAAAGTGGTCCCCCCCACGACCCACATGGTTTTTGTAATTGCAACAAGGGGGGGCCTGATGTTTGCTTTAAATGATTGCTGTAGGGAAATGGGGTTTGTAGTTTTTATAGAGTTGGGTGTAAGGCTAGTGCTGTGTGTAACATGTAGCCTGCTCACCTTATAGGCTCTTTACGGAAGGGACCCTAAGAGACCTGGGGTTGGATCAACTCACCCAGAATCTCAGTGGTGTAACTGTAGTAAGAGAGAGTCCCAGTGGTTGAAGGAGCATCTCCAGGCAGCTGAAGGGAAAGCCTAGACTTCTACAGCCAAAGAAAACAGAGGATAAAATTGCCGAACACAAGGTGAACTTCTCCAAATGAGCTCTATTTGACAGCAGAATAGGACCTGGGACCATAAAAGGATTTTCACCCCTCACCTACTAGGAAAGTACATGGTCAGTCACCATTGCCAAATCGTTACTAGGACTTGAATCTAGAGAGATAGCCGTAGAACCGTAGAATTCCAAGTTGTCCACAGGGTGGGCACAGTGGGGAAGGAATCCCCCTCCTCCACTCTTCCCCTAGTCATCCCAGTGAACATCGTCAGCATGTTGCACACGAAAACAAACAACCCAGGAGAGAACACACGGAGGAGTTTCCCAAGTAAGAACCCTCCAGCAACTGACCCCAACCCCTTACCCACAGCTCAGCCATCCCATGGGTAGTAACTCACTCAGGCCCAATTGACCTGTAGCCTGCATCCTAATCTTACAGACACCCTCAGATGGCTGACCCAGAGGCCAAAGCGTAAGGGTTACCTCTGGTAGCTAAGATACAGCCCAGGAACCTGCCACCCATCTCCGACTAGTCCACAAGTCTCACTAGCACTTGCACGTCCAGTATCGGGAGTGCCTCTGTTTTTGAGTGGTCGGTCTCTCTCTTTCTGTTTTGGTGGGCTAAACTAAATGATCTCCCCTTGACTTTGAATATCAAAATCTGGAAACTGTCATGAATAACTCTTCATGTTCCCTATCATCCTTTTTTGCTTTTTTTTTTTTTTTCTTTTTCCCTTACACTGAGCAGTTAACAATGAAAACAGTCTTCCCTTGCCTCTGTTGTTTTTCTGACCCTGAGAAGTTTATTTTAAGCATATTTAAACACAGCACAATTTGGTGAAAACATTCCTGGTCATAATTCACTCAATCCCGTGTGCACAATAAAGCAAATATGAATCATGATTTAAAAGGCAAGATAAATAAAAATTCGATGTCACTACATCAAAAATCTTTGTGAAGTACATGTGACCCTTTCTGTAGACAGGTTCTGTAGATTAACTGAGAAAAACAAGCTAGTGATAAAAGTCTGGGGGAGATCCAGTGTGGTCTCCACCATAGTCACCAGGCTAACTCCCAGTCTTCTGGGGGGGGGTTAACAGGTTATGCATCTCTCCCTTTGGGGGAACAACCCTATGTGCTTAACATTCCAGCTTCCCCTAGTGCTTATCTGTGGGCACACAAAGACTTCCCTGCCTTCTACAGCATCTGGTTTTATTCATTTAACCCACAATCCATGCAGACCCACCTCATCCCCTTTTCAAAGATTATTTATACTATTATTTTTAGTGTATATTTTGCAAATGACCTCATTCTTTGTCCAGCACCCTGAAGACTGGATAAACATGCTTAAGTTCTTTGTATTCTCCTGCTGTAACTGGACAAAGATTCCGCAGTGAACAGTGCTGTTATGGGTCTAAAATCCCTCACCTGCAATTCCAAAGGACAAACAGCTTAAAGCATGCGACATCCTTCACATGTTTGGCACACTCTATTGGCAGCTAAACTCTAGCTGAGCTGGTGTGAGGCTATTTATAGTTTCTATACTACTTTAATGTGAATTCATGCATCTTTTTTCGCTGACATACAACTGGCTTTCGTTATAGGTTGTTATCCTAACTCCCTCTAGGGCTGTTACAAAACATATTGTATTGTCTGCACCAACTTATCCTTCCAAAGTACAAGCAATCTTAATTTTTGAAGAATATTTAGCTCTAAGAGTTTCCAATAGGCAACAGTAACCCTGACACTTTGTATATATTTGAGTTATATCTTGAGGGTAAATTTAGAGATGCTGAATTGCTAAAGGCACATGCATTTTAACTTGTGATAAACACTGTCAAGTTGTTCTTCAAGCATTAACTTGCAAACTTGCAAGTACAGACAATAATGAGAAACATGCATATTTATTAGTATAACATAATGTTCTAAAATTTAGACAATAAAAGAGCCTCAGTAAACTCTAGCTAGGTATTACAAATATTATTCCAAATCAAGATTATATATATATATATATATATATGTGTGTGTGTGTGTGTGTGTGTGTGTGTGTGTGTGTGTGTATTTAATTTTGGCATAATAAAAAACAACTAAGTCTAAAAACCAAAATAGCATACTTTTACTCAAGCAAACACTTGTTCAATCAACTGTTCATGTATTTATCAAGAGCCTAGTAAATGTCAGCCATTGATTGAAAGCTAGAAATACAACTATGGATAATAACAGGTCTTGGAGCTGACCCTTTGGTATGTCAAAAGACAATAAGAGAAACAAGTACAAATTAGATAAATAAATGATTTGTAGACAAGAGTTTCATTCTTTATTAAATAGATAACATCTCTTACAATCAAAGGTTAAAAATCAAACAAGAATGGTAAGATTTATAAACACATAGCTTGATGCAAATAGGTAATTTTTAAAGCACCCTCTATCAATACAAGGAAAATAAAAGTAGTCCAACCCTGGTATATGTCTCTCAGACTGGAGACTTCAAATGTGCTTAGCATCCTCTAGGTAGGATGGGAGGGTGCACTCCAGGTTAGCCTGGAGAGAAGCAGGAAGAGGAACCTGAGCAGCAGCCTGCTTCTAAATGTCTATCAGGAGTCTTTCAGGGTAACAAGGATTTGGTGATGTGCACAGATTTTAGTTCTATCACAACTTTATTCTTTTTCCCCCAAATTAATGTTTTGGTTTTTTTTTTTTTTAAATTTGGGATTCCTTTTTAAAGATTTATCTTTATGTATATGAATGTCTGTCCTACATGTATGTCTGTGCACTACTTGTGTGTCTTATGTCCAAGAGGCTAGAAGAGAACACCAGGTCCCATGGAACTTGAGTTACAGAAATGGTGATCCACCATGTGGGTGCTGGGACTTGAACCCAGGTCCTTTGGAAGAGTCAAAGCTCTTAAGCTGAGCCATCTCTCTGGCCCTCAAATAAATACTCTGTTTTGTTTTGTTTTCCAAAGGATGATAAAACCTGAGGGATATGATATTCACTGAAAGAAAATGAAAAAAAAAAAAAAAAAAAAAAAAGTCCAGTTGACAACTATATGCAGCATTCCTGCCCAGGGAATCAACCTCAAGCGAGGGAGAAGATGGGCACCATAGTCTAAGTCAATACACCCAAGCATGCAAAATAAATAAGTAATAAAAATAAATAATAAATGAATCAAAATTTTGAAACTAAAACAAAAATAGAATAAGAAAAACTAACTGAACACAGGAAAGAAATAGAAGAGTGAAATTATAACAGAAATAAAAGCTGATGGGAAGATGAGAAATGTTGTTTTCAATAGATCAGCATGGTCCTCTCATTTGACACCTGCCAGAAAAGCAACCATGCACTCTGTACAAAGTGCAAAGAGAACAATCTCCAGTGTTCTAAAGAGGAAATACCAGCAAGCAAGGTGTGAAAAAAAATCCACAGAATACTACAGGTAGAAAATATCCTGGACCATAAATAAAACCCAAAAAATTGAATATAGAAATAGGATTGAGTGTATTCGGACTACACCATGAAACTAGAAAATTCCAACAAACTACTTTTAAAAGAACTATTTATTTTTATGAGTATAGGTGTTCTGTCTGCCTATGTGTCATATGCATGTCTGGTATACACGGAAGCCAGAAGAAGGGCGTTGGATCCCCTCAAATTGAAGTTACATATGTTTGTGAGCCACCACGTGGTATAGGGAATTGAACATGGGTCCTCAGGAAGAGTAGCCAGTACTCTCCACCACCAAACTATCTCCCCTGCCAAATACCAACCTTTTAAATCTCTAAAAATATGAACACTAAATAACACTTTTAATAATTTACCTCAACAAAAATTAATAAAAAAATCTAGGGTTAAAAAGAAGAAAATAAAAGCAAGGCAGTATGTCAGCAAACATGGGGTGCAGTTAAACCAGGCTCGCCATGAAGAAAACTTTCTAAATAAGTAATAAGAAACTGGGGGGGAGGGGTAGGATGGCTTATTTTAACCCAATGAGAGCAAAAAGAAGATAATTAAAACAAGCAGAGTTAAATGTCTATGGAAAACATATAAGCAACTAGGGATTAAAAAAAAAAAAAGATCAGTCAGGCAGAAACATGGGTCTCTGAAAACACCAGCAAATTGGAAAACTCCCTGAACTACTGACTATGGAAAGATATCAGTATCAAGAATAAAAGAGAGAGGATTACTAATGCAGCCAGTAAGAAGAAATTCTATGAATACCTTAATGTTCATAAGTTGGCAACACTGGAAGAGGACATGTTTTTCCAAACTCACAAATAATCAAAACCCAAGCTATTCTTCTCTCTCAAGGACAGTTTCGACTATGACTACCCAGCCCGAGGGCCCATAATCTTCCCCTTTCCATCCTGCAGTGCTCCACACTGTCTCCTGGAAATGCTGTGAGGAATAGATGGGCGGTGGCTAGATGGTACCGTGTGTGCAGTGTCTGGACCCTGGCACTCTTCCTTACTGATCTCTATAAAATGATGGTGTTCATAGTACACACAGATCGTCAGTCCCCTCCTCACTGCAAACCCATGAGCAATAGAGCAAAGAGGGTTCACTTTACACAATAAATGTGAGCTCACCATGGAGAAGGAGCCTTTTCCAAATGGGAGTTCTGAATGGATGAAGAACGAACAAAGAACAACCCCATGCTAAGCTCCACCCTCCTTTCGAAAAGATGCGGGGAGGGCATGCACCCATTTTCATCTGTATCTTTACAAGAAGATCTTGGTCAACAAAATTAGAAAAGCTCTAATCAGAAAAATTTCATAGCACAAGCTGTAGGGAAATCATATTTATGTATTTTTCTTAACTTCTATTAAAAAATTTACTGACTTTATTATATCCCAAGTGATTAGGATGGCTTTATTTATGATAAAAAATATCTAGCCACCTTTAGCATTCTGATTCATACCAAAGGATGCTCAGGTGTGGCTCTTTTAGTTTTATAGAGAAAAAGTTTGAAAAATTTATCATATAAACTGATGCCTCAAACATAACTATTTCCTTCTGCTTCCATTGTGCACCAGATGCCAGACATGCAGACATGGCCTAGTAGCAGCTTCTTAGGTTTTTGAGTTTGTTTTGGGGTTTGTTTTTTTTGTTTTTGTTGTGGTTTTTTTTTTTTTTGTTTTGTTTTGTTTTGCTTTTTCACAATTTATTGAAACATCAATAAATAACTTTTGCTATAGTTTTAATTCTAGTAAAATATAATCATGAAGATAAACTGTTGTTACGAATACATCTGCAGATGTTGACTAAAGACCAGGCTCATTGTTGGCTCTGCTACCTGATAAAAACAAAATGCTTTTAAAGAGAATAAATAATGTACATAGCCCAAACACATTCACACTTTGCTCCTGAGATTGGCTGTGTGGGCAGTCACGTGGGGACCACTGGGATGGACGATCGTTAAGATTATCCAGAGAAGCATATGAAGAAGACCACAGAGAGTAGGAAAATGATCATAGAGAAAAAAAGCTAGCACTACTACTCAGTAGCATTGCCCCTCCTTGCTGGAACTAAAAGGAGGTTCAGGCTGTACCTGTGACCCGGTCATTCAAGTCTCATCTACTGGGCTCCAGGTGGCAGAATGCTGTATGCAGATACTCTGCAGGAAGCCTATAGCAATCTGAAAGGACACTACTGGAGGGTATTTACTTGGTACCTCTATGTTGCCAATCCTTTCTCACACATGTGTACATGTCTACACATGTGCACACACACAGAGTCTTGGAGATAGTTCTGAAAGGTAGGAGCAGAGATTATCCTGGTTTATGGTTTACTACAGATGTGCATCATCCAGCATGATGGACAGCCACGTATTCTGGAATGTCCAGCAGGTACTGGATGCTATGGAGACTGTCACCGTCAGCTCGGGAGATCTGACTTTCCAATGGTGACCCTGACACGCTTTTCCAGGTCCAGTAAGGTTTGATAAAATTTCTCAGCGGTGTCTTCATCTATGTCCATCTGGAAAATAAACACAAATAGAGATGACTGCAAAAGAAAAACAAAGCAAACTGCACGAGAGTAAAGAGAGGGGGTTCATGTGTGTAAGAGAACTGGAAGCTAGGAAGGGCAGAGGGGGCCATTCAATGACTGCTGGGAAATACTGAGGACATTAATATTCACATAAACTCGGCACTCACCAAACCTCCCGCTGCTTGCAAAGATATGAAATGCGAGTGTTTTTTCCTACTCTGTCTCCTAGTACCCAACCAACTGCTAAAGGAAAAGAGGGAGAAAGGAGATCTAGAGTCTGATTTCCTATCAATGTTCATCCCCTTCCAAAGGGCTTCTGTGGCAAGAAATGAGAGATTCTGTCTTAAGTCACTACTGTTTTGCATTCTTGTTCTTCCTGTAGAAAAATCTTACTTTAACTGATGATAAGAATCATCTCTAAGCTCCTACAACCAGGCTCTCTTTTTTGCAAGTCAGCAAAATAGGGTCTTCTTAAAACTACGGATTAAGGAAACATATTAACATTTTGGACATAACAATTATTCTCACTTAATCCTGCTCTTCATTTTGAAATTGGAAATGTTACAGATCACTCTTGTCCAATGTCACCTATGTGCATCCTTACTACACTCATCCACACTCCACCTCCACTCCTCTCTCTTCCTGCTTTTACATCGTTTTGTCTTTGTGTTGTGACATGTTGGGTTTAACCTGGGTGGTCCACATGTACATGGGTGAAGCCGTCCACAGCAGCAATGAGCACTCAGCAACGGCCACACAACTGAAGACAATGACTCCCCTCCACCAAGGTCTATCACTGGTTCCCCTGTCCTTTAACAGAGGGAAAGCAGATTTCCCCCAAATGAATCAGAGGCTAACATATTTTCTTCAATGCATTCATAGAAAATTATGTGAAATATCTGGGTTTGTAAAATTAAACATTTTCTCCCCTTAATAAGTAAATCACTCCCCATAGGGTTATATAGCAAATTTAAATGATTTAAATAAAGTCTTAAAGTGAGCTTATAAATTGAAACAGTGGCCATTAAGGATTATGAGTTAAGTCAAACTTGAGTTTAAAACAAACAAACAAAACTCAAAGCATGGGGCATGGTGGTGATTATCTTCAATCCAGAACTCAGAAGGCAGAGACAGACACATCCCTGCAGCCAGCCACTGCAGGCCTAAAGGGTTAAATAACCAGTTAGTGCTGGCAAATTTTATGTCATCTTGACACAAGCTACAATCATTTTTGAAGCAGGAACCTCAACTGGGGAAAATGATCCCACAAAAAATGGCCTGTGAGCAATCCTGTGATTGATGGACCATGTGGGAGAAACCCGCTCACAGTGGGCAATGCCATCCCTGAGATCAAAGTCCTGGGTGCTATCTTCAGAAAGCAAAGTGAGCAAGCCATTGGGAGCAAGCCAATAAGCAGCACTCCTCCATGGCCTCTGCTTCAGTGCCTGACTCCAGGTTCCTGCTCTCAAATGATGGACTATGACGTGGAAGTGTGAGATGCCTAAATAAGCCCTTTCCTCCTTAAGTGGCTTTTGTCATAGTGTTTCATCACAAAACAGAAATCCTAACTAAGACAGAGTTCCAGACAGCCAGAGTTACATGGTGAAACCCTGTCTTAAAACAAAACAACAACAAATAAACAATCCATGCAGTAAAGAACAATTTGTAGATACCAAGATCAATGATCAGCCATGTCACCTCTACACCACTTAACTATTTCAACATCTCAAAGCCATTCCCGGGAACCCAGCAAGGGAAAGACAACATGAAAGGTCACTCAACTCGTGTTTCCAAAAAATATGAAAGGCTGGCTTTTACTAGCAGGAGACATGGGTAGCAACACAGAAGATTGGCTGTCACTAAACTCATGCTGCTGCCAAACTGACAGAGGTCATTTAACTGCCTCCATCCAATTGTACTTTATACCAATGCATCCTCAGTAAAGCTGAACAGAGGAAAACAGGAGACTACAATACGCCTTGCCTGTGACAAAGCTACAGCATGTGCTTGTAGTCCCAAGGAAATGTTCTCACTCTCCCCCCACGTAAATATATATGATTTCTTTTACGATTAGACTCGACAAGAGAAAATACTTATTTGATTTTCCCTATTCTACCCCCTACTTCTTCAAAACAGGGGGTTAGAAGGTGATAATAATCTCAAACAGAGTGCATATTGCAAGAGATGTTAAAGTCACACAGAAAGATGCTCTATGTTGCATACAACTCATGATGTGTTTATTATGTCTCCACGTGAGGTAAGGACACAGGTACGCCCTCTCGCAGAGCTTATACACCGACGGGGGCAGCTGAGAGTGAGGGCTACAGAGAATAGGTCTGAGAAATCCCACAATAGAGCATAGGGCCCGATCCGAAGAGGCACAGAGGATTGAGCAGACATCAACAGGAATACACATAAGAGATGCTTAACAGGAAGATGCCGCCCAAATCTCTGAGACTTGAGGAAGCGGAAAACAATGACACGAGCCATGACAATGCCAGTGAAGACTTGGGCACACACAAGCTGTGTGCTGATTTGTCAGCATCATGGGCCCAGTGCGTCAGACTGGCAGCATCTTCCACGTGACAATACAAACAGACTTACCTTTTGGTCCTTGACATAATTCGTCCCAAAGCCTGTGGTGGAGCTCAGGTATTTGGTCAGAGGATTGAGAGACTCGGGTTTCTGGCGGAAAAGCCACACCTGGAAAGGAAAAGCATGTCAGTGACATTGTTCCTGCCCCAAGCAAGTGGCATTTGCCATCAGTGCTTTACAGGGCAATCTGTGAAATTGCAAGATTCCTCTCAAAAAGCTAATCTAAATGTGTTTGGAAACTGCCATCATATTTTGAAGGGAGAATTTAAGGCAGCCTGCTTCACAGTAGACTTTGAGAGCTAATCTAAATAAAAACAAAACAAAAGAAATCCACAAAACAATCCTCATTCACCCATCTTCTCCTTAATTCCCATGTAAATTCATGTCTCTCACACTGGTGTATTTAGTATCATTGTTAGCACACACAGCACAGCACAGGTTGCTGGGATATTTTACTGAGCATGTGAGATGCACATGTCCAGTCGATGAGCATAGCACAGAAAGGAAGTCTTTTTCCTTTTCCTATTTCACAGCCACTTAGCTAACATCTCTGGGAGTAACCCTCTCTCCTAGTATGTGTGGTCATGCCAAGAAATATCTCTCTTCATTTAGAAACACATATCCTTCTCTCTTAAATGGAAACATAACACACAGACATTTTCCCTTGAACGTCATACCTGCAAATTTTCAAATCTGTATATACAAAACTCTTCCATTTGCTTTTGGAATTACAGGACTCTATCTTGGGCATGAGCTGTAATGTCTATGTTTGGCTTTTAATTAAAAGACATGTGCAGTAGACTGCAGTCTTTATTATTACAATCTAAACTATGATGGATGATGAGTACATCTATAAAAGCAACGCCAAAACTGAAAGTTCTGGGTGAAGGGTATGTGCCTTTGATACTTGACTAATCCTGAATACTCCGCAGAAGCTCTGGGATGCAGGCGTGTTCTCATTTCCTATCAGCCACCATAGCCCCAGGTCAAATGTCCTAAGCTTTGTTAATCTGAGCTGAGCTCTGAATTACAGATCTACTTTGTGCTTCAATCAGCATCAGTGTGATGAAGCATCTTTTCACATGACTGAAATGTTCACAATTGTTGTGTCTGTCTTTCATCTGTCTTCCCTTTGCTAGGATTCTTGATTTACTAAGAAAATACCCACCTTCATCTAAGACAGATGTTTGTATTCCACCTTGTACTTTATTTGGGATTAATTTTCACTCTTCGAGAATTTCCACATTTGGATAAGCCTTCACATTCTGAAACTTCACACAAATCCCCTGTATTTTCTTCCAAATATTTGTATATATTGTAATTTTGACATGTAAACCTCTTCAACTATCTAGAACATTATTTTGGGGAAGGCGGGAAATATAATATCATAAACTCCTCTTTGGCTACAACCTTGCTAAAAATGCCCATCTTTCCCTCTAACTCTGATCATTATTATATACTAAATCTCTGTATGTTTATGGGCCAATTTCTAAGCTTTCTACTCATCAGACTGTATTTGTTGTTAACATCTTTTTTAAAAATATGAACTGCTGGGATATAATGAGTCCTCTGCAATGCCCCTACTCCCTCTGATTCTTGCTTTACAAATAATAAAAGCCCAGATGCATGCAAAACATGCTCAAGGGTTCTAAGCCAGGAACTGGAGAAATTGGATTTGAATAGTAACTGTAATTGTGGCATCCTCATGTTTGGCCTATGCCTTAGCTCAAGCTCAAACTCCCCCCCATCCCTCCCACCTCCAAGCATGCAAAACTTAGAGATTGAAAGAGATCCTAAATGCTCACATAATGTGCTACCATCACTCACCCCACCAGCATCTCCATACATCAGTAGGTTACATTTAGGATTATGCCCTTCTCTTCATGTACATTCTACAAAATTATAGTAGGTTCACCATGGATTTTGTTTTAACATTAATTTTTATTCTATGGGTGTTTCTCCTGAATATATGTATATGCCTAAAAAGGCATTAGAATCCTTAGAAATAGGACTACAGACAGTTGTGAGTTGTCATATGGATGCTAGGAACTGAACCATAGTCCTCAATAAGGGCAGCAAGTACTATTAACCACTGAGCTATTTTTCCAGCCCTTCACAATGATTTACAAACTGTGATACTAGGATCACGGTGCTCATCCTATCCAAGCACCTGGTACCTCAGAGCCTACATCTAGTTCCAGCCGCTATGGGTCCCAACATTCCCCACCCAATGACAAGATGTCCTGTTTTCTTGCCTATTTTATAGATTCATTACTTTTTTAAACACAACTCTAAGCTACTTAGCAACAGAGGATTTTTCCCTTCTAAACATATCCCACACCACTGATGTGCAACATATATGTGATCCTCTGGACAAGACTTTCCATACCACAGATGCACAGAATGAGAAATCCCTAAAGGACTACACATTAATACTTCTTATATCTTGGCAACTACACCAATACAGTCTAAAAGCACTTGTTTTCACAATCAATTTATGTCTAGACAAAAAGGTACTTGATTTTTTAATGCTTAGCATTCACTCCCTTCATGTTTCCCCAAACTCAATTTGATCAAAATATAAGAAGCATCAAGCCTGGTCACCACAGTACTAGCCCTCCAGTTTCTATGCTAAAAGTCCTGAAACACACACAGCCCACCTGGTAGGCATCATTCCAGGAAAGCCTATCTTCCTAATATGCTCGATCCTCTTGTACCTTGATCCTTGATTCCCCCAGTATCGAGAGAGGAAGAAGAATCTTTACATTTTGCTTTAGATTTATTTTTTTGTGTATGAGTGTTTTGCTTGCATGTGTATCTGCACCATGGGCATACCAGGTGCCTGTGGAGGTCAGAAAAGAGTGTTGGACCTCCTCAAACTGGAGTCGTAGACAATTATGAACTGCACATGGGTAGTGAGGGGAAAACCGGGTCATCTACAAAAACAAGAGTTCTTAACCACGGAGCCACCTCTCTGGGGGTTCTTAACTGCCTCTCCTGCAGCTGCTGGTGCATCTTGCTTCCATAGAAGTATGTTTTCGATAGTCATGGTATCCAACATCACAGCAGATGCTAAATGTCAAACTTCTGATATCTCTTATGTGTAACATAATAGTCCCAAATGGAGCTTGCTTGTCCACAGAGCTTAGTCCCGTATAACAGTGGTTCTCAACCTTCCTAATGTTACTCCTTTAATACAGTTCCTCATACTGTGGTGACCCCCCAACCATAAAATTATTTCGCTGCTATTTCAAAACTGTAATTCTGCTACTGTTATGAGTCACAGTGTAAGCATCTGACATGCAGGGTATCTGATATGTGACCCCTGTGAAAGAGTCAATAGATCGCAAAGGCATTGGGTACAGCCGTATTTACCCTGACACTGCTCACTGCCATCAGTGGACTGACAGCTCCCACCACAAAGTACTTTACAGGCTGTGAAACCAGTAACGTACCAGCGCTTCTGCTCCATTATACGGCGTCAAGGTGAAAGCGTTTGCAAAGAAGCGAAGCTGACAAAAAGAAAGCAGTAGGTATTATGTGGCTATTTAGAGCAGTAACAAAAAGAACAATTTTTTTTTTCACTTAGATTTAAGAAAGAAAATTTGCATTTATTATTACAGCAACTCAAAAATGTCAAGTCAAATGGAAGTCTGTCACTTAGAGTTGCATTCTTAATATTTCGTAACTCTGAATTTAAAAAAAAAAAAAAATAGTTAAGTGTTTACCACTTACCAGCCACATCACTGGCAGGAGTAAGGTCCACACAAAGGGAGGCAGAATTCCATATGTCAAATTGGTCAATACTACCCCTGGGCACATCACACTGGAATACAGACCCTGGGAACACAGAGGAGAGTTGCACTAGGATTTGAACTGGATGCATATTGATTCAGTTCAGGGATGCTCGTTAACAAAAGACAAACATAAAAGCCGGAAAACCCGGGAATGGCAAGTTTGTGCTCTCAGCTGTCCTTAGGAGGACCATTTAAATCTAAAATCACTTACTAGGATCAGCAGGCAAAAGTTAGCAAAATGAAGTCTATTTTCAAAAAAGTTATAGTTTAAAGAAAGCCACCTGTGATGATGGTTTAATTAAAGATTAATTCATCAATTCCAATAAGTATATAATAGGCTTACTGAGGTTAATTTTTACCTTCAATTAGTTTCTGATTGATTACATACAGTGGCTAAATTTAAAATATATGCTGTTTCCATGTAGCAGAGGTTCTCAGCCTATTGATTGCACCCCCTATGGCAAACCTCTAACTCCAAAAATATTTATAATATGATTACTAACAGTAAAAAAAAATTAGTGTTATGAAGTAGCAATAAAAATAATTTTATGGTTGGGGGTCACCACAACACAAGGAACTGTATTACAGGGGTAAGAGCATTAAGAAGGTAGGAACACAGCTGAATTGGATGCTCTTAGCATCAGGAGGAACAAAAACCTTCAACTCAAGATCTCCAGTTAAGTCCTTAGAGAAGGACTAATCACTGGGTAAGGATCTATCATATATGTACATACGGCTCTATAAAGGAAGCCTCGATACAATGATTGTGGTAGTTTAAGAATTACCCTGTGCCAACCATAGTAAGCCCTAGAGCTCTGGAATTAATTTTACTACATTTTATATTCTTGTTAAAGTGACTATTTTAACTCATTCTTGTTACTTTTAATCTCTTGCACTCTCTCTCTCTCTCTCTCTCTCTCTCTCTCTCTCTCTCTCTCTCTCTCTCTTTCTCTTTAAATAAAAAGTAGGACATGGCCACACAATCCTAGCCCTTGGAAAGAGGCAGAATTTTGAATTTGGGGCTCACTTAAACTAGAAACCAGTCCAAGGCCAATCAAATTTACATAGTGATAACCTGTCTCAAAACACAGGCTCTGGGGTTGTAACTCAGTTGACAGAGTGCTTGCCTAACATGTATAAAATCAGGTGTGGTTGTGTGGCATCATCAGCTATATGCCAAGTTTGAGGCCAGCCTGGGATACAAAAGATGCTGGAGAGACAGAAAGATGCAGAGAGAAGACAGAAACCCATCACTGGAGAACTGAGGTCACTGCTCAGGTGGTATGGCACCAAGTGCAAAGCTCCAGGTTTGATTTCCAGCACCAAAAACAAGCAAACAAACAAACAAAAAAAAACTAAACAACAACAACAAAAACTAAAACAATGAGTAATTTGTTGAAAAAGTAAACCAAAAATGTGAAAAATATCATTAGAAAGGCTTCAAATGGAAGCCCCCAGTGTAATTCCTTCTAAGCTTTCTCTTTCTTAGGAATGCCAAGAAAGAAAAACCATGGGCTGAAAACAGATTCCAACCGACTTTAAGTCAGAGCTGCATCAGCTTAATCACTCACTCTCCTTTAAAAAAAAAAAAAATTAGATCCCACACCTTACTTGACAACTAAAATGTAAATAAAATCCCAGAGCTTTTTATGAAGCATGGAATAAATCCAACTTGACCCTGCCTTCTAAAAAGCGAGTATGGACAGGGCTTGGAAGCAGCTACAACAGGTTTTAAAGATCTCAAAAATGTTAGAAGGAAACACATGATAGGACCAACACACTGACTCCAAGCTGTAATGACAACCAGAAAATGCCTGTGGGAAAGACAAGAATTCCTGTTAAGATTTTGGACCTGGGCAACGAATTAATACACAGCAGCTGTGATTCCGGATGATTGTGGTCAGTAGGAGCCAGAATGACCAATAAGGGTTTATTTCCCCCTATATATAATCTGTAACCTCAAAAAAAAAAAAAAAAAAACAGAGCTACGAAGTCATATCACCACCTTCCAGAAGGTTTACGACATTTGGTTGCCTTTAAGTCATCAGCATGACAGAGGGTAAAGACATGAGGCTTAGAAGGAAAAAAGTCAGCCAGCCTTACACTCCACTGTAAGCTCTGCAATTCACAAGTCATGGGACCTTTAGGTACATGACCCCACTTCTCCAAACTTGAGTGTTCTCATTTGAAAACTGGAATAGTGAAAGCCACCCAACTGCAGTGGGGGAAGACACCAGATGATATCACAGGAGGAGAGTTCTGTTAGCAGAGGTCCGCACTTCTAAGGAATGCAGAATGGTAAATAAACTGCATATTGCTAAAAGGACAGGAGCTGTTTCTCTCTCCCCCTAGGGCTTTTGTTACAACAGTTGGCAGAAGTCAGCCATGCCCTAGAAATAGTGACTCTGATGGTTAACTTCTGGATCTCTGAGACAGGCCTTGCCTTCTGATTGAAATTCCTGTTCAAAGCCACATTCAGAAGGTCAGTGGCATATTTGGAAGAGCTGTAGGGCTCCTGGCCTTTGGCATGCTGGATGTCCTCAAGACTGAAATTAGATTTCCTTGCATTTCGAGAGGAGGTCCAGATGAGCTGAGAGGGGTTGTCACTGTGGCAGAGGAGAGGTTCCAATTCCCGGATCTGAGTAAAGACGACACAGAACAGAAGATATCACAACCCACTGAAGGATTTATACTAACAATTCAAAACTACTGTGTATGTATGCTTGAATTCAAGAAGTAAAGAGGATATGACAAAAATGAACAGGTTTCTTATTGTCGCAAGAGGGAGAAGATAGAAGGCTTACAGGCAGCAATGAATCAGGGTTAAAGACATCAGTATTTCCTCATGTTGGACTGGCTACATACATGTATGGATATACACACATTTATCTCCTTGCTTCATTAGCAGAGAGGGTCTAAGCTATTCACATCTCAGTAACAACAAGCACCAGCTCTTTGTTTCTGATAACAGTTCATCTTGGCTTACATAATAAAATGAAAGATGAAAAACAAGAAAAAATTGTAGGGATAATCATATAAATACATCTACTCACCATTCTATGCCATATTTAATAAATAGAATATGTTACAGAAATATCTTTTTTGTTTGTCTTGTTTTTGGGTTTATGTTTTGTTTTGTTTTTGAGACAGGGTTTCTCTGTGTAACCCAGGCTGTCATGAAGCTCACTCTGTAGTTCAGGTTGGCCTCAAATTCACAGAGATCTTCCTCCAGAGTTCTGGGTTTAAAGGCATGCACCACTACCACTTGGCTGAGAAGTGTCATTTTTAAATGAAAAACTTTGATATAAAAATATATAACCATGAGTCTACATGAATACAAAATTAATTGAATTTTTTAAAAAATGGAAGAGAAAGTTTCCTGAAAATCCAAACAATTTCTATAGATATTACATCTTTAAGAATTTGAAGTTCAACTCCTTGTATGAGGGTTACACACAGTAACTTTCTTCTGAAAACTACAGTATGGAGAAGGGAGCATGACCTCACAGTGGGGAAGCCTGACAAGCCACCTCAAGCTAGGTGATCAAGATTAACATGAAAAGGTCATAAATTCTATTGTCGGCCATCATTCTAAGCCAGGTTCTCACTATGTACTTCACTATGCTCTACACCCTATATTATGCACTGTGTAGCACAGGCTGGATTTGAACTCCCAATATTCCTGCCTCCATCTCCCAATGCTACAATTATAAGAACGTGCTAAGCATGCCTTGCCTTGGAATATACATTCTTGATATGAGGTGATGAGAAAGGCATTTTATATTTACAGTCTAACCATGAGACAAAAATCAGAGAAATTAACAGAGAAAGTTTGTGAAATGCCTGGGGAACAAGCCCATGAACTGGCAAGGTCATCAAAAACAAGGCAAGTCTGTGAAACTCCCACAACATAGAACCTAAGGAGCCTTGACTATTGAATGCAATGTGGTGCCCTGGATTAAATGCCAGAGCTGATAATGAGACTTTAGAAAAATGCCAACTTAAGTTAGTATAGACTTTACTCAATAACATGTCAGTATGTTATCATTTATTTTGACAAATGTACCATACTGATACAAAATGTCAACAAAAGAAGAAACTGAATATAGGAAGTCCAAGAACTCACCGTACTATCTTTGCAAAAGTTTTACAACTACTGGAAAACATTAGTTCATTAAAGAAAAATCTACCAACAAGGCTTCCAGATGTGCCCCGTGCTGCAATAGACAAGTAAGTGAACACAATCGGAGAAAAACCCATATATGAAACCAAGTCAGCTACTCACTCCTAAATAGTAATACCTCACTGAACTTGGAGCTCACAAAAACAATCCCCACTCTCTATAACAACCATTAGTGTCTGGTCATTATTTTTCATGCTCATCAAACTAGTACTGGATCTGTTTGTTCATTTTACACATGAACCCTGAATTCAAGTTTGTGTTTTATGAACTATGGTGAGATTCCTAAACCTAACTGAAGTAGAAGGCATTGCAATCACAGCTTTAGAATCACTTTATCTGGTAAGTGGTTTCTGAATCCTCTGATGACATATCTGCCTACATAAGGACATACTAGAACACTTGTGACAATTGTCCCATGACCACAGCCCTCATTTGCTTTCCTAACAATTTAACTCTGTAAACAATAGATTCATCAAAAACATAAGAGTATCAGTACCATTATTAAATTACCCTCTATCATTACCACTTAAGGAGAGACCATAGTGAAAAGTCTAATCTGTATGTGTCTAATAACAGTGTGCTCACTATCCCAGCCTATCTGACGTCAAGCCCAGTTTGTAGAACTACTTAGAATAGAACTAGTGTGTTTTTTCTGTTGTTAAGTATGTTGTTTCTAAAGGTGACTGGGTGTCCGGAAATCCACTTCCTCTGGGTAAGCCACATTTTCAGAGGCCAGTGAACAGATTTAAATTCTCCAAGATTGAAAGTTAACCATAAACTAAGGAGCTTCACAGAACAGTCCTGTTTCCATTGCATGCTCTCAGGATCCCAGTAATAAGTATGGAATTAGTATGACCCAAGCCTTTCTTTTACCAGGATAAAGTGGCCAAAGAGATTGGTTTCAAACACCTCCTGGAACCCATCAGCAGTGACCTTGTCATTCTGGGTCAACAGTCCTTCCGCTGTGGAGAACATATGAATCACATTTCTGAAATGGCAGAAGACAGCAGTGTGACTTTTAAAACTACTTTAACTGAAAAGACTAAAGATGTTAGTCACAAACAAGTGTTTGTGTACACACACACACACACACACACACACACACACACACACACACACACACACCTTTTGATTCTATAATGACAAAATGCCAATTTCTTGGACATGTGTGGATAGTAAATTAGTTACTAAATGCTTCTTTGCCTCCAATTACTAAACATGCTTTCCTCTTCCCACTACCCAATCATATTACATGTAAGCTATCAGGCAATCACAGCTATTCCAATGAGAAAAAGTTTTCACCCATACCAAGTGTGTTTAATTACTGAAAAAAAGTTAGTCAGGTTGTCTTTTAACTAGGAAGTCTAAGAGCATCATACAAATTAACAGAGCATCTTGCTATGAGGTCAGCTTAGTAGTGGGATTTGTGCATGTTTCATTTCCATGAAGAAAAGTAAAGAGAAAGTGAATATGTAGCCCCATCAAAAATCTCTACAAATAAATGCATTGGGTTACAAACGACTTATTTCTAAGTCTGGTTTGTAGTTAGATAACTTTGAAAGCCACTAGTCTGGTGCGTATTGAGAATCTCTAAGACACTGGTTCTCTGCATCCCCTGGGCTTACTGGTCAGCATAGCTGACACCAGCTAGGTGCTGAAGGCTCTCTAAGAATGTCACCTTATCCAGAAAAAACGGTTCTGCCAGTAGCACAATTAGCCAGACCAAAAGCTAATGACATGAACCATCTAATGATATGGAATGTTCCAGAGACTTAGAATATTATAAAAACCATGACAGCATGCAGTATTCTCCACAAAGATGAGTACTTGACTTGCCTACTATGGTACCAACTCCTCCTTTCTATATAACTTCATCCTCCACAGCACCCTCTCACTCAACATACATACCAAAGGCAAAAACCATGGCAGCAAAATGAATGCCTTCCTTGCAATCTAGCACAGTAGTTCTCAACCTTCCTAATGCTGCAATCCTTTAATACAGTTCCTCATATTGTGATGATCCCCAAACATAAAATTATTTTGTTGCTACTTCATAAGTGTAATTTTCCTACTGTTATGAATCATAATGTAAATATCTGATATGTGATCCTTCTGAAAGGGTAGTTTGATCACCTCCCCACATAGGTCATGACCCACAGGTTGAGAACCACTGGTCTAGAACATGAAAATTACCTTGAAAAGATGCCAAAGAAAAACGCTTTGATATTTAGCTGTGGATTAGGCATGATCCCAGCATTCAGATATAAGTAATCTAATCTTTGAAACCTGCAAACAAAATACCAAAATGACATTATTAGAAAAGATGTCACAAAACTGCACTCCACCTCTCAAATACAGATGGTCCAAGGACAGAAAACTCCTTTCTGAACCAGACTATGTGATATCAGGATTAAAATAGTTCTTTCTCAACAGTTTCTCTAGCCACAATGAGTATCTTTACTTTGGGTGGTTCCAGTGGGCTTTCAGGTTAAATCACTATAGGAAAATCCAACTGTGGCTCATCAATCAGGCATTGAAGCACCTTCTATTAAAACCATTCTCCCTTCCTCCTCCCTTTACAACGTTATTGAGCTTTTTACCAGTTCACATCTTCCATAGTTAACAAGTTAAATGTACATAATATACATTAGACTTGACGACTTACCAGTGCTGGAATCTGGAAGGCCTGGTATCTACCAAAACAGAAGACCCAAGTGGGAACCACTCAGTGTCCATGGCCATATCATAAACTGATTAATGATCACTCTCATACCCTGAAACTGTAAATGCCCTATGGGGATTAGGTATTCTCAGTGGGCTTACTCCAGAATACATAGCATGGAGAAGCTGCGAAATGGAGACTTGAATGAGCTTTTTCAGTTTTGAAACTTCATAAGCCTTAATGTAAATACATCCTTTTGGAAGAAGGATCAAAGCAAGCAGCACGTGCTCCTATGACACCCCAGGCAACATCCATGCTCAGAGTATCTCCCATAATCCTAGGCACAACACTGTGTCCTCTATGTAGCCCAGGACAGATCCACAGCTAATAAAATATATATGTGCCTGACATTTTGGATTATGCATCAGCATTTCTTGATCATGCTATATAACAACCTTATGATCCAAATTATTAAAATGTTTAAAGCAATGACATTGTTGCCACTATAACCACCATTCATCATGCAAGTGAGGCCACTGGGACCTCAGATTAATTATTCTATTATCTAATTTATAGACTTTAGTTGTAACAACTTATTTTGTGAGGCATGAAGAAGCAATGCTTAGAAAAATGTGGGAATGCAACTCTGGCTTCAATCAAACAATATAATTAGTGTATTCAGAGATAAAAGGATCAACATATCTATCTAGACAAAAGCAACATCAGTATTTCTTCTGAGTTCCAACGGAACAGAATACTGAGGGTGGAAAGACCTGGTGTCAGACACAATGATTCGCTTGTCATCTGGAAAGGGTACTTCTGAGCTTTCTGGGCTCTAAGGTCATTCTGTAGATGCCCTTGGCACAACTCATTTTACAGGACACCCATTACCTTTCCATATTTTCCTGTCCTTTCTCATCTGATTAAATGTTATGCTGCACTACCACACGAGAAAGGAATCTGTCTAAAGGAGACTTACTTTTGCTTGACTTCCTTTGCACCCTGGACCACCGACCGCAGGCTGCTGATATCCATCTGCACAATGATGACTTCAGCAGAGGGGTGAGAGGCCAGCAGGGCATCTCGAACAGCTCCTGCTTTGCTCAGGTTCCTACATGCCAAACACAGGCGAAGCTCCTCATCTTCTGCCAGCAGCCGATTGCAAAGGGCTAGCCCAATGCCACTGAGAAGACAATTCAGGCACAGGGCAGTTCATTGACAGGCCTTAAATTGAGGCATTTCTCTCTTGTTCAGAAACCTGGCTGTGTCAGGTTCTCCAATAAGAAACTCAGGCAGACAGAAAACACCTAAAAATTATGTGAAAGATGGAATCCCGCCCCCCCATAAATCATTTGATTAGGCTCACATCTAGTTACCCCCCCAAAATAGTTCAATGACACAAGAGGTAGGGTTCAGGGTACCTGTTGTGTTGTGATTTAATACATCCCCAGCAATGCTGTCAAGAGGATCATATTATCTGTTTATTATGCCCCCATTGTTTTGTGCTAACTAGGTCCCTCAAAGGCAAGTGGGATATTACACAGGGTAACACATGACTGTTTAACATCAATGAATTTGGTAACATTCTGAGTTTTGTGCCAGACTGAATGCATTATTTCCAGGGAAGAGGGGTGAAAAATATAAACAAGAGAAGCTGCACAGCCTCAACCAGCAGTTGTCCTGTAGCCCTGTTTGCACATTAGAAACTGTCAGTTCTGGGAATGTTTATAAGCACCAAGAATGGAGCTTTGTAAATAGCAAAGGAGAAAGCATAGTAGCAAGGCAGGAGGTTAAATCCCTGTCAAAATCAGCAGGGCAACTGACAACAAGAAAAAGCCCTCCATTCAAGTGGACAGAAAGCAGGAATACAATCAGATGGAGCGGAAGACAGAGGTGCAGGGTGGAGCACAGTAGTTCACTGGGGCTTTAGATACACTAGGTCAGAAAGAGCAATATGAAAGTGCCCAGCAGATGGGGCCAGTTGCTGGTAGCAATGACATCCTGGGTACTAGCAAATTCTCATGCAAAATGCCAGTAAACAGAACCCCAATGAGAGTCTGGAACTCACATAATCTGGTGGACCTGCCAGGAGTATCATCCTTACTTCAAAATAGCAGACCTTTAGTATAAATACACAATTGCACAAAGAAACACAAGATCAGGCCTGACTTCTATATGCACCTTCCACATAGGAACCACCAAAACCAGTTGACCTAAAAGAAAGGGCATGCTAACTAAATGCCCAAGAGCGACCCCTCCTAGCCTGGTTTAGTTAATGTGGACACGGTTAGATCAGTATTAATTCCTCAAAAAATATCAATGTAACCAGCTGGGGTAAAGGTTGGACGGTTTCATCCTCCGTACATTGTTCCTGAACAAATAAGAAATCTAGGAGGCAATAGAGTAGGCCAAGGGTCAACTGAGCAAGCCTGAAAAATCTAGGAACTGGTGACTGCACTAGGACAAGCCTTAACAGGAGGCTGCGATCGTTAGGTGTGTTCCTGGGGAGTGTATGAGAAGTGTGCTGCAGGAATGCAATCTCCCCATTGTCCTAAAGTTCATGGATGCTGACATTTAAACACCGGGGTGTAAGATACACCGTGTGTTTGGGGTGAAAGTGAACTGTGGGCACCTTCAGGAACTACTGGAGACTGGTCGCTGATGGGGATGGTGGAGTCTGAATGGAACCGCCAGGTCCCTTGAGAGCACAGGCTCAGCGTCACTGCCAGGCTGAACAGTAACTGGAGCTCTAGTTTTTCTTTCCACTGTCATGTTTAATTCAAAGCGCCTGGATAGCGAGCACCCAGAGAGACAAGCATGAGCACGCCTCTTTGGAGGCCCAGGGCAAGGTCTCTGTGGAATCCCCACCGATGTGAGTCCAGGGTCACCGACCCGCGTTTCCCCGCACCCCGGAACTCAGCCTCCGAGGTTCCGTAGCAGGCCTCACCTGCTCGCCCCGGTGATCAAAGCCACCTTCCGCATCCTGCACAGCGCACAGCAGAGATAATCAGCACCGCCGACCACAGCAGTTTACAGCCAGGACCACGATCCGCGCCCTGCGCACTCCGGCCAATCAAGCTTCGGCCAGGCCCCGCCTCCCCTTGCGTCATCCGTCCCCGCCTAGGCCAGCCAATTGAAGCCCGGAATCCTCTCTCCTCGCCCGGGCCGGGTGGGGTGAGATAGGCCGAGGGGCGGAGCTGCGTGACACAGAGGTCCTAGCCAATCCAGGTCGTCACCGCCTCCAGTTTGCTGGAGGTGTCACAGCGAGGCGGGGTCTTTGTTCCGGTGAAGCGAGCCAATGGGCAGAACTGGAAGTTTCAGTGGGACACTGGCAAAAGGGTGGGGTGCAGGAACCGAAGTCCAAATTTACTTCTTAGAAAGTGTAGATCCATCTTCCGACCCTTCTTTCAAGCATGATCTTTGAGAAAAGGAACGTGGATTTTTATTGTGCTTTATTTATTTAGAGTCACAGATGAACTAGCGATTTCCAAGCTCTGAATGTGGAATGAAATGAGAGTTGCTCTGTAAAGAAACATGTGCTGCCATGGCCTTCAGTGCCTGTCAGGACTCTCTAAAGGGCCTTTTTTGTCGCTAAACCAACGCAGATGAGAATTTTGGAGGGGGTGTAGTGGAGAGGAAGCTAGATAATGAGGGAGGGAAAGGCAAATACGTTCAAATTACAACCCTCAATTTTTATTAAGTTCAATTCCTATAAAAGCACCTTGAACAACTGTTATAATCCTTATTCTAGCTTTTGCTATTTATAGATGGTTAAAAGTCCTGAGTAACATTGAATAAAAGTACTAATACACATAGTACAACTGAACAAATGTCATGACTCTTTCAAGAAAAACTATGAATTACAGTGATCCTAAATGATTGAGACCATCTTTTCTGGGTTTTGATCTAGATGTTTTGATTAATGGTACCTACTAATGGCTAAAAGTTAAAATGGATTTTTGATCAGTTCTTCAAAGATGCTATCTTAACAGTATTTTCTAAAGGCTTTCAAGTAAAATTCTCCCTAATCTTGAAGTTCTATACCCAAAGGATCATTCTTCTCCTTCTTCTTCTTCTTCTTTTTCTTCTTCTTCTTCTTCTTCTTCTTCTTCTCCTTCTCCTTCTCCTTCTCCTTCTCCTTCTCCTTCTCCTTCTCCTTCTCCTTCTCCTTCTCCTCCTTCTCCTTCTCCTTCCTCTTCTTCTTCTTCCTCTTCTTCCTCTTCCTCTTCCTCTTCCTCTTTTCTTGTTTTGCTTTTTGGAGACAGGGTTACATTGTGTAGTCTTGGTTGTCCTAGAACTAGCACTGTAGACCAGACTGGCCTCAAGATCACAGAGATCTGCACGTCTCTGCCTCTGGAGTGCTGGTAAGGGGTGCACTACTACCCCCTGGCTCCAAGTGATCCTTTTTAAGCCCTGAACATTAGAGGTGTCATGTAAGAGAGTAGAAAGAACTATGTGGCTCTCCCAAAGAAAGCCCATTTCTTTAAAGGAGTCAGAAAGCATAGAGTCTAGGGTCAAGGAGGTATAGCCTAACTATACCCTAAGGTAGCTCTGAAGGTGGCCCAACACCAAACTGTAAGCTTAATAAAAATATTATGAGGTTTACTTTGAGATTTTTAAAAAGTCTCTATTGTGTAGTTCTTAGTGTGTACTTTGTCCATGAAAACACCACAGTGTCAGGTTGGATGAGTCAGCTAGGAATTCAGCCTCACCACACTCTCAGATGAGGTACTATAGGACCAGCTCTGAATTACATGATGCCCAGAAGACTTCAGGAAAAGTCTTTCTTTCTCTCTCACTTCCTTCTTAGCCCAGTGAGGGAATCTGGGTGTTTCCTTTCATTCTACTTAAGTTGCTGCTTCCAAGGCCCTGTGACCTTCAAGAGAGGACACAACCCCAAACAAATTGAAACAGATTTTAATCCATAGCTGAGTGAGTTGTTTTTGTTCTATTTATCACTCTAAACTACTCATCTTGTGTTTATATTGGTCAGGGGCTTCTTCTGTTAGGTAGCAGAACAGTGTGGCACACAGTGAGCCTACCTATGACTGACAAGCCTTGGTATATGAGTCGAATAGTAAGTGTACCTATTCTACCACTATTTAGGCTTCATATAATACATGCTCCTCTACCCTAAGCTCTGGCACTGATCTCTAGCTCTTTTTATCATATAGTAGATAAGGATGAGTGAAGTATCTTTTGCTCCAATAACAAAGCTCCATTCTTGGTGCTTATAAACATTCCCAGAACTGACAGTTTCTAATGTACAAACAGGGCTACAGGACAACTGCTGGTTGAGGCTGTGCAGCTTCTCTTGTTTATATTTTTCACCCCTCTTCCCTGGAAATAATGCATTCAGTCTGGCACAAAACTCAGAATGTTACCAAATTCATTGATGGTAAACAGTCATATGTTACCCTGTGTAATATCCCAGGACTATAGAAGAGAACAATTTACAGATATGTGGCTACTTCTTCAAATGGAAAATAAGTACAAAACTATAAATGGAAATTAGTTTTCTTGTTCTCTGCAACTCAACCAAGCCCTTGCAAGTTACTAATGAAAAACTAAGTAGACATATTTCCATATTCATCAACAACCTTTGTATTTGAATGAATATATATTCATGAATATATATTAATATATTGTATCTCTATATATTGTATATGTATATAAAATATATAAATAACATGTTATATTGTATATGAATAGCTTGTCTGTGTGTTTGTGTACGGATAGATGCAAATCATCACTCATCTCTGCTGTTAATCCCTGGCAATATGTGTTGACAGCAGAATTATATTTCTCTGAACATCTCCAATCCCCCTGTTTCCTTTTCTTCTATCCCAGTTTCACCACTCAGGTACACAAATTCCTGGTCTTGGGTCTCGAAATCTCAGACATTGTAGAGACAGAGCAATCATAAATATTCTATTCTTTGGGCATTTAGAGCCATTCTCTTATCTACTTTGACAAGAGCTGGAAGAGGTCTGCTCATGGTACTCAGAAACCTATTCTGCAGATTGACGTAAAATGTGTGTAGGATTGTTCCACCTTAATCTATTGTGAAGTCTGAATGTGGATTCCAATTGTATAGAGTTTTGTTGGTTTATGCTTGTGTGATCAGCTACCTGACATAGACCATGTTTGAATTTAGCAAAAGTTTCTCTTCCAAAACAGACAAACAAACAACAACAACAAAAAAAACCTCCATAGCAATAACAATAAAGGCCCTCCAGATAACAGTGGAAATGCTGGACTCAGATTCCCAGACAGGCACAATAGTTTGAAGATATAAAATCACAGTTTCTATTGTGTTTAGATATGTCAGAGACATAGCCCTGTTAGTTAGCTGTCAACTAAAACCAAACAAGCCCGTTCACATGTCCCTGTTGGACAGCCCTAGTAAACATGTGCAGGCTGCATGCACCTGTAGTTCTTTCCCTATGTCTCATCACTTCTCCACAAACACTGTAAGGAGGAAGGATAACAGAGAACACCAGAACCATTACTGCTTAGACAAAAAGGAGGCTCCATCAGTAGCATGACTCTTTAATCAGTGTTATTTACAATTTATCATCCAACAGACTTACAGAGAATAAATAAAGAAAAAAATATACATTTGGCATCACGTTCTGCCCCTTTTCCTAATACAGAGGATTTTTTATGTATTCTATTTTAGGATGGCTGTGATAGCTTTAAGCAGAAATTAAATCCACTTGCTGCTTAACCCCTAACAAGACACATTTTCCACCACAGCCAGTTGAATAAAGCCCAGATGTCACCTCATCATACAAGAGTCCACCATATTGCTGCAGAAAGTTAGTTCCCAGGAACAGTTACCAGACATCGGGATAAAAAAGATGAATCCTTTGAATAATAAAGAATGATTCAGATGAATAGTATAGATTATAAAACCTTCGTGTGTTTGCAGGGATGCTCCCAACTTTCCCAGTTACCCAAGCTTCTTTTTAAGAAGATTGCACTAATAACAGCTGCCTTTGCTTTCCCTTAACAAATGCTTTCTTGACATCCAATTTTGGTTGCAGATCAGCCTTAGAACTTACATCTGTTCTCCTATAAGACCTGTAAAGTTACTAGCAATGTGTGCATAAGAAACTAAATAAGCAACTCATTTCAGAAGAGCTAGGTTTGGGGCCAGAGTGTGTTCTCTGATTTGATCCAGTGTCCTGTGAGAACTACTATGCATGGCTGTCTGATCAGTTTCACCATCACAAAGATACAAGGGTATCCACTGCCTGTAGGACACTTTTTTCTTTATCATTTTAATTGAAAAGAAGTCCTATAGGTTCTAACAAAGCACTTCTCCCAAAATTCACACTTGTGATACATAAAAATTTTTCCATACTTTATTCATTGTGTGCTAGGAGCTTCATAAGCCACAGACAGTTATTACCATGTATTCCTTAAGCAGGGCAGCTTAAATATGTCCAACAGAAAACCCAAAGTCATGATCCATGAAACTAGAGTTTCAACTTTTTCCCAGGAAGCTGTTGTGTTTGCATTTAATTTAGCTGCTGTTATAACAATTGTGGATGAACATTTTGAGCAAAATTATACTTCTCTGCTACTCTGAAAAGAGTGTTTTATCTCACATTAGGGGTTTACATTTGTGTTATATTCTATCCACAAACTACCCCTGCTCCTATTAAGTACCACATGAATTCTTGACTGAAGTACTGGTTTACCCTAAATCCCTCTTGTCACCAACAAAAGTTCTTCTGTTTAGAATTTCCTTCTGCCTAAAAGCCTTTTATATTTTTACTCTTAAATTGTTCTTGGATTGTTTGGAGTGTCACACCAAGGACTAATCATTACACATGATTGATGTGTAAGGCTATGGCCATTCTGGGTCCAGAAATGATAAGCATTAATTGAAATGGGTTAAGCAAATAGGTGGGCTATTGTCCGCTGGTAAAGGAGCTTGTCAATTTGCTGTTTTCTCTCAAATGTTTGTAGAATAATATCCAAAGTCCTTCCCGCCATATGCCACCAAGGCCAGGTTACAAACTACAGTGGCAATGTCCAGTGAGGAAATGAGCATAAGGCAGGAAAACTGTTGAAATCCAAGGCAAGCCTACAGTTCAGTTTGGAAAATGGCTCAAAGCAGACTGCGGTTTTGATGGATGAAAATAAACTAAAATATTATCAGCGGGAGGGAACTAGATCCAGGGTAAGGCCACTGTGTACTGATTCTTTTGCAACTTATTTCAAGTCTCAGATAATTTGAAAATAACAAGTTTCTGAAAAGTATGGGGCAACTAAATGGACACTCCCCAGTTTTTCCCTGCCGTCCTACTCAGGTTATTAGAGAGCAGAGCTCAAAACTGCTCAAGATCAAGGCTTTATTAGCTACCCAGGTTCCGTCCTTCTTAACTCAGGATTCCAAATAATTCACCAAGTGCCAATGACATCCATGTGTTTCTAGAATATGAAACTTCAGTTCAAAAGGATTTCTCAGAGAAGACCAGAATCTGCATCTTGTCAAAACATGGCTTACCCCACACAGCACCCAAGGACATGGGCTTCAAAACAAAGAAAAGAGGACTATAATGGGGAATGCCAGGCCCATGAATTCAACTTAGGATCAAAGTTGTAATAACCAATGTATTGTAGTTCTCTTCATTTTGTACTTTGGAAAAAAACAGACACTCAGCTGTCTTCTAGTATATGTCCTCAGAACATCTTCCCCCATTCCCTTCATTCTTACACTCCCCTCTTCCTCTTCTTTCCTTAAAACACATGGCCTAGTCTCACATCCTGATCTTCTTTCGGGATGCCTGGGTGATACTAAACCAACATGTTTCCAATATGACACACCCCTCTGTTTCAAAATCAGACAAGATTTAGTCTTGTCTAACTTACATCTATTGTTTCCATGTGTGCTGGGGCCATTCTTTGTCCAGCAATGATGAGCATTATTGAAAGTGGATTCAGTAACTGTCATAAGCTCCCCAACTCCTAAATCTTCATCCCCAACAGCACATGGAACACCAAGTCCAGTGCACAGACAGCTATGGCTTGTCAGCAGCACTAGATACCATCTAGAACAAACCGCCCCCTATACTCACTTCCCCTGAGATAAAAAGGGCATTCCCTGGTGGCTACATGTTTCTTTGCCCATGAAGACCATCCCCTTCCTTAACTCTGCAAAAGTCCCTTCCATTTCCTATAGTACACCTGACTTCATTTTAATAAACACAGTCTCTTTCACCCAGCATTTCTTCTTTTACTCACTCTCCATTCTTTTCAAGTCACTTTTTCTAACCTCCCTCAAATCTCCTTTCAAGAGTTTATTCTCACATATCAGAGTTGATTTCATGGCCTCCGGCCATCCCTGTTGCTACCTTGCCTAACATGCCTCCTAACTTGCTTGTGTCTTCCCATGATCTCTCCTTGCCTCTTTCTATGGTTCCTTCTTTAGCATTTCTCTTCATCCATTCAGTCACACACCCACACACATTTGTGTAACAACTTTTAAAACCACTACTTGCACACTTGCACTCAGCCTTCTTTTGTTATACAGTCTTGAACACTCTTGGGTGTTTTCTCCGCAGCTTTAACAATTCATGCTCCCTTCAAAGCACTCCTTTCCACTCCAGATCATATGTATGACTTAGTGACATATTTGTCTGGCCAATAGGACAAGATTTGAACATAGAGATACTGAGGCTATTGATCAATAGCCTAGCATGTGTGAATTTTGGGTTTGACCCCCAGCACTAAAACATAAATTGACCTATCAATGCATTTTGAGATAAGATAGTCTAAATGACATCTTGACATAAATGGTTCACATATATGATGATCATAGATAACTTGGGAAAATAACAGTAACCCTCAGTTTCTAATTGGCTTCTGCTTTCATTGTCAAAGCCTATCTTCATTCCTCTAATTTATGTCTGAGCTACCTGTTAAGTCTATACCATACCTGGTAAGCCCTTACCATCCATCATGTTGGGTCACTCAGGTTGGTACAACTCAACTCTACAAGTGTAAATAGAAACTAAAACTGTGTCTATAATACAAAGGTCTCAGTGCCAGAAGGTGGAGCCTTCTTCATGCAAAAATGAAATAAGGAAAGAGAGATAGAGAGAAAGGGAGGAAGGAAAGAAGATAAGAAAGGGAGGGAGGGAGGGAGAGAGGGAGGAAGGAAGGAAAAATGTGCCTGTACATGATGTACATATTTGATAGTCATTTGCAACAGATTAGTTCCATAAGCAGAGTCAGAGGAATTTCATTTTAAACATGATTTTAAAATGGCAGGTAAAAGAACAGAGTGAATTGGGGGCAAAATCCTAAAGAGTACATAGTCAAGAGTGTGAAAGAAACGTGTCTTTTGATAGAACTATCAAAAGAGACAATGTGTGGAAATACCTGGTCTCTCTAGAGCATATGCCATGCAGCTGTCAGTGTCACTAACATTTGTCTCTCGGGATCTCTTTTTCTGAGCAAGATAGTAATTGAACCTATCACCAATCACAAATCTAGTTCTCCAGTAAGCACAAAACACAGCAGAACTCCAAGAGCTTTCCATCTCCAGGCCCTCTAATTCCATTTACAAGTTAGACAGCTAAGGAAACAAATTCAGAGAGACAGTGAGGCTTGGGAAGATGGCATACCTGGCTTGAGGCAGAAAGAGGGTCAGAGTTCTCAACCCAATGCTTGCCTACCTCTCCAATGACCCAAAGTTAGTCTTGGGAAAGACTAAAGCTAATACAAGACAAACTGAATAGTGTCTGCAGATACGACTTAGAGCTACACCTATGCTGTGTCCTGGAACCATACTAAAGGCTGCACCAAGAGACAATCAGGTTTCTGAGATACCATAGAGCAAGCTGACTGGATAGACAACAGAACTACACCACTACTATTTTACCTCAGCACGGGAAGCTTATTCGATAATATTTTCTTGGTTTTCCTCAACAGGACTTGAGGTTTCTGTATTTTAGTTTTTCCATGAATCTGAGGGTCTTTAGAATCTGAAAACTTAGGATCTGCTCTCAAGCAGCTCCTGATGGACTATGTATCAATTTCCATGAATCCTGAAACTAGAACCTCCTGCTTTGCTGCTGACCTCCATCCTATGGCAAAAGCACACACACTAACACTGAACAGTTATTCTTTTATTACCCCATACAGAGAATACATATCCAGTGGTCAAGAAGCTTTTTCTTGCATAGTTCTTCAGCTAATATCTGCACATTTCAGAGATGAGAGACTCCCCATCTCTGGGGAAGCCCATTCACACCTGTGTGTTCTGATTCACTCCATTATTTTCCCAAAGAGTGGAAATCAGTCTTCCTTTTCCTTTCTTTTGGTGGTCTAGGCCCCCTTCAGGGGACACTGAGAATGGTCTACTGAATGTTGTACATTGCACTGGATATTTATGCCTGAGAAGTTCCAATCCTAACCTATAGGTCTCACAGAGGCATCACATATTGAAAGACATAGAACTGGGCAAGATGAGCCAGAGGAGCAGCCACTAAAATATCAACTGGAATTTTACTAATTGAAAAGTCAAGATGTCACTAAAACACCCAAGTGAAAATAGGTAAGCAAGATAAGACCCTCACAAGTAAACACAAATACTACATCTGTTATTCACCCTCCTTGGACCTCCTTTCCTATGATCCTGACTACAGAGAATCCTGTGCAATCATCCTCTTCTATATAGACCTACTAGCCTTCAGACCTTACTACAGACACTTTTTCCTGCCCATATGCCCTGTTTCATAAGTATGCCCTGATCTCTGACCATGAATGAAGAAAATGTTCATTCAAAGAACAAGGTAGAGCTTTTAAACTTTTAAGTGCATGTCACTCACTTTGACAGGAGAGAGGAGTGGGGTGGGGGATGTCTGAGAGTGAAAGTGGGACATCTCCAGAAGACAAATCAGAAAACCATCCATTAGTTGTGGAATGCCAAATACTTCATAGCTACCAAGTATTTTCCTTAAACACAATCTCATGCTTCCCAAGACATTCGTATTCTTCAAGTTTTCTTCCTAAAGATATTTTACAGAAAGTGACATGGAAAAATATTGTAGGATCTGCACACTTAAAAGCATAACCTTTATAAATTATCTGAGCTTCTAGCCTTTATTACCTAACACTTTGGTATATCAAGTAATATTTATTTTACTAAATTTTTTCTGCTCTATTTTTGTCTTTTTTTTTTTTTTTGGTTATTTCATGTAAAAAAAAAGTATATATGAGTCAGTGGTAGGGAGTAGGAAAGTGTAGTGGAGGAGGCAAGAGACAGTAAGAGGCCACGTGAACACTTCTCTGTCTCTCAGGTCCATTAAATGTCCAGATGGAGTGGCTTAGATGTGGGCGAGCAGTAGGTCTTGTGGAGAGGACCTGGCCAACATAACATTGGCAGGCACTGATGGCATCACTCATCCCCTTGCTGAAGAAGCAGAAGGTGTATCTCTTGGAATGATGGTCGGTGCTTGGTCTCTCTTCTCCAGCAGCTGAGCATCAGCTTATACACAGAGTCGGGGCAAATAGCTGGTTGAGGGAGATAAGTCTTGGGGAATAAAAAAAAGAAGAAAAATATATATTAAGAGGAAGGAGAATTGTGAACTGTATCATAGCTTGATTTATGCCCTCACCACCCTATTGAATTTAGCAACTGGGATGGGCACTCTATCTGTTCTTCCCATTTGTGGAGCTCTAGCTCATCAGCCACTTTCTAGCTCCCTCGAGCAGTATTTCACGGTGAACCATTCTGTGGGCCCTATCTTCATGCCGAAGATGAAACCAGTGCCAAGAGTACTCAGATCCTCAATTCATGAGCATGTGTTTTGGTTGAGCCAATACGGCAGATGTAAAGTACATTTGCAACTTCAGTGCCATAAAGTATTTGAAGTCTTATTGCAATTGTGATTGGAATAAAATTTCAGCCAGATGCAGAAATTGGGGTGTAGGTCACCTCCTTGTAATGCCCACTGTTGTTCTCAGTTTTATAGTTTTAATAGCCTGCTATACTGATTACTGAATATTTCATAATACTCCATATAACATATATAATTTGTTACCTCTTATAACACCAAAATAAAAATTAAAATTAATTAATTTTTAGTTACTTAGTTCTATTTACACTGTGGGAATTCAAGAAAGAATGTTATCTGGAATTTCTCCACATCTTGTGAGTATAAAATGAAAGCAAAATTACCAAATACATTTTAGTGGTTGAAATTCTGCTACAGATGTCTAAGCATTTTAAACTGAAGATAAATTGCTTGAAATTTGCATAAATGATGAACCCAAAGTATGAAATTTCTTCTAGAATTTACATTATCCAAACTGTCATTTCTCTTCCTTGTATCTCCTGTGTCCAATGGGTTTGTTGAACTACTGGAAAATGAATTCCACACATTGTGTAATTCAGTGACCACAGAAGCCCTGTAGCTGATAAAGACAGTATTATCCAAATATGCTCATGTCAAACTCTAAAACACAAATACTGAAATTTCAGTTATAAATATAATAGCAACTAAATTTTACCAAACTTAATGAATTGTGTCTAATCTGTTATTTACATTTGATATGCCAAATTTAGTAAATTATCAACGTTTCTGGTTGTAACTGAGAAGTACCTCAGTATATGATGGTAATATTTGGCTTTGGTATGGATTCAGTCAAATATCTGGCTTTAGTGCTTGACCATTGGTAGATGGCCAAGATGTATATTTGGTACACTCTTGGTTTGTCATGTAGGTAGAAATAGTGAACCTTCTTACACTAACTTTCCAAAACTAAATGAGAAAAGTAAATTTCTGAAGATTATTAGAAATGAGAATTTCCATTACTAACAGATAGTTTAAGGAGATGTGTTCTTGTGAAATTGAATAACAGAACCGAAATAACACTTGACTATTTAGAGATTATTTTTAATATCACAAACACTAATGTAAAATGAACAGTGCACTAGAAAGGACTTAAAGACCTTCCTCTTGTGGCATACATGCTGATCAAATGTTGCCTTTGTATAAAAACTGACTCTTGAGGATTTCTGTTGATAAATAATAATTTGAAGAAAATAAGAGGCTTATAATAACTCTACCTTTGCCTATAAGTCTAGGATTCACTCAAATTAAGACCATTATTTTGTTGAGTAGGATCCATTTTCTAATTGAACACACAAACCTTAATGGCCATGTGGCCTCTAAACAGTGGTTTGAATACATTAATCTACAAAGAGAACATTTTTTTTCTTGGTCCATTGTATATTTCATAATGACAAGGTCAAATTTTTGCTTTATCACAATAAGAGAGCAGTTATCTCCTGTGCTGGCTAGTTTTATGTCAACTTGACACACGCTAAAGTCATCTGAGAACCTCAGTTAAGAAGCATGAGAAAACCTCAATTAAGGAAAGGTTTCCATAAGGTCTGACTATAGGCAAGCCAGTAGGCCATTTTTTAAGTTAGTGATTGATCTGGAAGGGCCAAGCCTATTGTGGGTGAGGCCATTCCTGGGCAGGAGGCCCTGGACTCCATAAGAAAGCAGCCTGAGCAAGCCATGAGGAGCAAACCAGTAAGTGGCATTCCTCCATGGCCTCTGAGTCAACTACTGCTCCAAGGTATCTGTCCTGCTTGAGTTCCTGTCCCAGTTTCCTTCAGTGATGGACTACAATGTGGAAGTGTAAGCCACATAAACCCTTTCCTCTCCAACTTGCTTTTGGTCATGGTGTCTCATCACTACAATAGAAACCCTAACTAGGACACCTCCTAACTAGGATAGGTGATTTAGAATACATGCTACCACACCATGTAAAGTATATTGAAATAAAAATTAAATTGCAGGCCCATGCTCATTATCAGCATGTCATTCTGTTGTCGTTTGCTTTTAAGTCTAGTTAAGCCAGAAAGGACCCACTTTTATCTCCTGCAAAACCTGTCTCCAGCTATTATAATCTTCCTGTTGGCGATGCTATGACATAAGGTATGCTATACACATGCCCCGATAACTGACTCTGGGTTTTTATTATTAAGATCAATTAGAATTCACACTACTGGTGGCACTGTTTGGGAAGCTTTAGGACTGCAATGCTCTAGTCATTAGCAAACTTTAAGTCCCAGGTTTCATAGGAGTGTTAAAAACTTGGCCAACCAAAGAAAGCTTGATATCTTAGGGAATCGGGACTCCTTGTTAGCTTGAGGACTCAGTAGTCCATAAGTCCCAAGAGGCTACATAAGTAGGTCCAGAGGTACTGCCCCAGAGAAGGACAAGGGTACACCAGTCCTTTTGTGGATGTCCATGGGCAGATGGCCCAAATCAACACCATATCTTATTCTAAGTTTTTTTTTAATTGGACACCTTTAATTCTCTTCACTCCTTTTTTACCACCCAACACACTTGCCAAATAATCTAGACCCAGAAATAGATTGAGCATAATAAACAGAATTCTGTTTGCATCCCTAAGCTGGGGCCTTCCTACTAAGTTGAGACCTTCCTTTCTCGCTAGAGAGCACCCAAGTCCACAACCCCAAAAGTTCATACCTGTCTCCCTTGGTCTCGGAAGAACTCTCCAGTATTCTCAATAACCTGCTCATCTGAGAGCTGGGAATAGGGCTGCTCCTGGCAAAAGGTGAAAGTCTCCCACAGAGTCACCCCGAAGGCCCACACATCACTTGCTGTGGTGAATTTTCCCTATTGAAGGAAAAGAAGAGAAAATCAGAGCAAGCCAGGCACCAAAAAAGAGCATGTTATGTGCTCATCATCTGGAATCAATCTTCCCCTACCAAAAGCAAGGAATGTGGCAACTGGCAATACTGCATGGAGGATCTGGAAAAGCAATGAGATCCTATTGGAAATAGTGCATTCTCCCATCCATAGGACCTGGACTTAGTTCTGCTTCTCTTGGAGATGATATCCAAGAACTGAAAGGATGCAAAGTATGAGTGACTGGACTCTATGAGTGTTAGAACTGATGTCTGTAGGCTAATGACCCTCTGAACACTAGAAGGACCACCTATATGATAGGAGAACTACCCTTTGGAGAACTACCCAGGGAAAGCCTAAATTAGCAGGAGAAGTTAATGGTTTTGATGGTAGGAATAAAAAAGTTTCAAGTGCCTGGAGTTAGGCCTGGTGGATCCAGGACTCTCACTTCCCTATTCCATATTTGTGTCTAACTAACAGCAAACCTCCTGCTTCCGCATCCCGAGTATTAGGACAACAGACAGATGTGAGTATTTATTCTTCTTCCAGAGGACCTGAGGTCAGTTCCCAGTACCTACTCCTTGTAACTGCCTGTAACTATAGCTCCAAGAAATATGACTCCCTCTTCTGGCCTCTGCAACCACCTATCATTTACATGCACACTCCTACCCCAGGCACACACACATACACACATACACACATACACTTGTATAATTAAAAATAAAAAAAGTTTAAGCCGGGAAGTAAGGGCATATGCCTTTAATCCCAGCAGTGAGAAGCAAGCAGATCTCTGAGTCTGAAGGCAGTCTAATCTACAAAGTGAGTTCTAGGATAACACAGAAGAACCCTGTATAGAAAACCAAAAATGAATAAATAGATAAAAATTTTAAAATATATACACATAGAAATACATGCACAACAAAATGTCTCAAAGGCAGTATTCCAAAGCATTAACCATACTTATCTTGATAAGGAAGTTGTGTATACTTTTCCATTTCCAAATTAATTTATAAATCTTATATGAATATCAGCTTCAAATAAGCAGATGAAGTAGAGATGAACAAAATCAAGCTAGGTTCAGGTTTTCCTCTGAGTGATATGAAAGACAGTCCAGCATTGTAGGAAGTGAAAGTTTGTAGTTTACTCATTCTGCAAATGAGTAGCTATAAAATCAGCACTGAAGTGGCTTAGATGTACATGGCAAGCAAAATTAGACTCCAGGAGAGGCATCTGAAGTCATTCATCCTTGGTGCAGAACACCAAAAATTAGGTAAAAATCATAAAATGAAATATAATGGAATAAACAAGTAAATGGTAAAAAAAAAAAAAAAAACAAAAAAACAAAAAAAAATACTTTCAATGGATAAAGAATTTATTTATTTATTGGTTTTGCTTTTTGTTTGTTTGTTTTTAGACTGAGTTTCTTTGTGTATCCCTGGCTGTCCTGGAACTCACTCTGTAGAACTGGCTGTCCTCAAACTCACAGAGATCTGCCTGCCTCTGCCTCCCAAGAGCTGGGACTAAAGGTATGCACCACCACCTTTCTATCTTTCTATCTATCCAGATAGATAAGGATTTTAATTCCTTGAATTAAGACTATTCAATAGGTGGGAGGGTAGGAGGGGGAAAGGATACTAAATTCATTAAACTCCTGTAACAAGGCATTACTTTTTTTTTGTCAGTAATTGGCAAGTCGTGGGTAACAACAATAATAACAATAATAATAGTGCCAGAGATGATCCTCTCAAATCTGTGATAATCTGTGATAATATTAAGATCTGTGGTGCTTGCTTGCCTCCTGCTGCCTCTGGTTTGTTCCAGTCTCCCACCTGAGCAGCGGATCAGCTGCTGGGGCCCATCTCAAGGTGTAGACACTTACCAGCAAGATGCTTTCCCATGACATCCAGCGGATAGGAAGCACTGCCCGGCCCTGGATCCGGTAGTAGTCACCACTGTACAGGTTCCTGCTCATTCCAAAGTCTGCTATCTTGATGGTGTAGTTCTTGCCCACTAAGCAATTTCGCGTGGCCAGATCTCGGTGGACAAAGTTAAGGGATGAGAGATACTTCATACCAGAGGCGATCTGGGTAGCCATAAACTTCAGGCTGGCATAACTAGGGGCACGCATAAGAAAGAGAAGGCAGCTGGGGGTCATATTCTAATCAACAAATTAGAGTCAAACCATCTGTAATGGTGTTTTGTTTCTAATCTAACAAATAAAGCTTGACTGAAGATCAGAGTGCAAAGCTAAGTCACTAGTTAACCACACATCTAGTTAAGAGCTAAGCCACTAGGCAGTGGTGGCCATACCTTTAATCCCAGCACTCGGAAGACAGGCAGATGGATCTCTGTAAGTTCAAGGACACCCTGGGCTACATGAGAGTTAAATCAGTCTAAAAGAGAAACAGAGCTCACACCTTTGATCCCAGCACTTGGGATGACACGCCTTTAATCCCAGCACTAGAGGAATATAAGGCAGGAGCTCAGTGCAGTCTAAGGTTTTTTGGTTGAGAGCATTGCAGTCTGCAGTCACACTGAGGACAGGATCACCCCTCTTTGGTCTTAGCCGTGCTAGCAGTAAGAACTCTCTAGTGCCTTGCCTGCTCTGCTTCCCTGATCTTCAGCTTGAACCCTGATATCTGTCTCTGGGTTTTTATTATTCATGCTACAACCATCTCTATCCTGCCCCATTCTTAAAGAATCTGTTTGCTTTTCCCAAAAAAGGATAGCTGCCCCCATCATTCACTGCATGCTAATTGACTTCCCACACTACCCCCAGGACAACTGGAACCTTATGCTTCACCACTCCCCATTTTCAGGCCCTGGAATTACTCTTATGACCACAGAGAAAAGACTAAAGATGTGACTTGTGTACCTGACCGTGGCATTGCTTGAAGAAGAACTCAGAGGTTCGTGGCGGGAAAGAAACTGATTGAGATCTCCATTTTCCATATATTCTGTGATCATGCAGAGTGGGTCATCAGTGATACACACAGCTAAGAGACGGATGATGTTTGGGTCCTTGAGCCGAGACATGATCTTTATCTCCTTAAGAAAATCATTCCTTTGGAGGATGCGATTGTAAATAAAGTCAGAAGTTGTCAGAGTCAGAACTGAGCAAGGAAGGGTGCACAGCTGTATCCGCTCCCACCCATCACACTGTGCCTTGCTCCCCTTTGGAAGATCCTTAACATGACAGACAAACGGGCACCCAGAACTATCACATTCAACTTCTCCTTGAACACAATGGACCTTTATTTAATCAGCAATAATGTTTCCAAGGACAAGATATATGGGTCACTTTTATACCCCTCACATGTGGCAAAATGCCCTCTACATAGAAAGTTGTTGATGTTACTGACTCAAATATGTCTTGCTTAAAATTACCTTGCTCTTCATTAAAACCCAACTCAAGGGTTTTAAAAAGCTACTGAATCACACTATTAATGAAGTTTTACAAGGTGGATAACCACCCTCTTATCTGATGATTTCTCTTTTTCTCCTGCTGGCTTTCCCTAATCCCATCTGCACCAGCAGTCAGACACAGCATGCATTGATTTGGTGGCCTGTTCAAACAGAGTTGTCCAAAAGCTGTGATGGTAAACTAAAATCATATCAAAAGTACTCATTTGGCCCAAACTTGTAACTGTTTGAGTTCACAATGACAGCCATATTTGAGTTGTAAATTGTCAAAATGGAGCCAATAGCCCACATTCCCAAAACTCCAGAAGCAAATCAGTTAGAAGTCTCTGGTGAGTTTTATAGGAATTCTGCACTGAAAGTCAGGCTCTGCCCATATAAATTCTTGGAACCCATGCAGTCCTGATTCAGCATCTCCTCTCTTATTTTCCTGTGAATTCCAGATCATGGGTTTTGACAACTCTTGAGGACCCAGAGTTTAGGGCATCTATCACTATCAAACAAGAAAGAATGCAAGTGGAACCAGCAACTTTCAACAACCCAGAAATACATTGTCCTATTTCATACAATGCCTTTTCCTGCTTGCCACTTTCTCCCACCATGGGCAAAGATTAATATGAGGAATATCCCACCTCTCTGTGGGTCCCAGGGAGTGTTGCTTTTCATTACCACATCTCTGTGGGCCCCAGGGGGGTGTTGCTTTTCATTCATGTTAATATTCATAAGTCAAAGCTCTTGGTTAAAATGTGAAAACCCACACAGTTCTAATTCCTCGCCTTTCTCTCATCTTCCATTCATATCTTGTCCATTGTAATTTAATGAAACCTATCATTGTTTTTGGAGTTTACAATAACTCGGGGAATAGGAATAATAAACTTCCTCTTGGGATGAATAGCAGTGAGACAACTCAAGAAAACACACGGGAAGATTCATGTGGTATCCAGATGTTCAGGTTTCTCTGGGACACAATTAGTTTTCTATCAGCAGCCTCTCTGGGTGAGGATTAACTCACCATTACTGTAACAGAAAGGCTGTCAGGGGACAATGCAGTGTGATGGAAACCACAATTTATGTCACAAAGGATCCAAGAGACTATTAGTGAGTTAGGAATCCTGTTAAAGGACTGTGTATCCTTTTGCTCTGAGGTCCATGGGTGAGCTTCCAAGTAGAAGTAACTTCTCATTGTGAGGGGCTGCTGAACATAGAAGAAAAGGAGTATACAAGAGAGAACACAGAATGAGAATGTAAACAGAGGTAGGAAAAAAAACAACACAAAGATGTAGGCAGAAAGATGTCTGTCATTGTGAAAAGTCAGCTAGAAGAGAGAGTGGCATTCAAGAATGTGTCTGTGTCTCATAAGTGAGGCACACATTTGGGCTGTTGTTGCAGTGGGTTAAGGGATTTAAGAAGGAAATATATAGTGAATGGAATATAATAATATACACATTTTGAGTTTGAAAGAGATAGAGAAAAAGATGGGCACTTCCAAACACATTGGAAGCATGAAGCGTTAAGAGCAGGCTTGTAGGGACAGCTCTCAGGCTTTCCCATCTCAGAAGAAGAAAGAAAAATAAAAGCTCAGGAATTCCCAGGAATGTTCCTAATCTTCACCATGAAACGAGTAAAGGAAAATTCAAAATTCAGACCACAGACCTGGCATTCTTGTTGGCATCTGCTCGGAGCATCTTCACAGCCACCAGGACAGGCTGGTTGGCACTGACATCTAGGGCAAAATCTTTGTCTTTGAATTTTTCCATACCTTCCACTTCACAGAGATGAACCTAGAGAAAAGTCATCTAGACTCAGGATCATCATTTCTCCTGAAGATGTCTCAGTACTCTTGCTGGAACTGTCCTGAAGATAACAACTCTTACAACTCAGGCAAAATAACCAGAGACCAATAAGAGGCTGTGGGTGACATATCTTTGATTAAAGTAATTGAAAAAATTAATAAGCAATTTAAAGTACCCAGATAATATGGTATGTTGATAAAGTACCCAGATAATGTGGTATGTTGATGCCTTGTAAGAGAAATATACATCGAATGAACTATTAATAAAGGATGGAATAGATCTATGACATAGTATTTTATCACAGCATAACTCCTCTAGAAAATATCATTCGGCATAACTGTTGAACTTTGAAGAAAGTTAATCCCTTGGCCATAAAAAACAAAACCCTCAGGGTGAAAAGACTGTTGTAAATTATGCCTATGTATTAGTAATAATATAGTGGACATTGGATTTCAACTCAGGAGACAGAATGAGTTCATATGACACCACAGACAGATGTCATGCGTCCTTCTGCCTTCTCTAACACCAAACCTACCCAAAGGGATAATATTTGATCCATATAGAAAGTCAACAACATACTCATTTGAAAACAAGTATTACATTTGGGGCTAGAACACAGGGTTAAAGGAACTCTATTACAGCCAAAAACATTGCTCTGAATTCCCTGAAGGTTCCTATGACTTATACAAGAGTGAAAAGTTTAATATCACATGCATCATTCTGAGGGCAACTCAGAAGAGGGGCCCTCCTTGTCTTTGTAGTGACTCATTCCCTAGTGGATAATTCTGGAATTAAAGGCAGGGTGAGGTTGGTTTTTTTATTTGTTTGATTTTTACCATTTAGACATATAACCCTCATGAAAAGGAAAAAGATGATAGCAAGCATCAGGGTGTTCCTAGATAATCCATAAGAGATGATGATACCATGAGCACCACCCTTGGTAACCTACTGTAAATGGTCTTTGAAAACAATAGGTATTGTTCAGGATACCTGAACTCTGGTGACTTATTTCCCTAAGATTTTCTGTATAGAAATCAGACGTCCCAGGAAATCCATAGCTCTTACACAAAGATGAGATTGGCCATTAACTATCCATCCCGACAGCAATGCAGACAAACAAGCAGAGGAGACCTTCTGCTGGTAATTTACTTCTAGATAGTCTCACTTCATACGGATCATTTTTTCCACCTTCTTCCTTCATGTCATAAAGGACTGCGTGTCTCCTTCCAAAGATGAACTCACCTCCCCAAACTGGCCTTCTCCAAGCTTCTCTTTGAAAGTCAACAGTTTCCTGGGGAACTCTTCCACAGCCACATCTTTTCCCGAGAGCAGGTCCATGGTGACAGCAGGCACTGAGTAGGTGTTGCCACCTGTCACTCCCTGGAGATTCACTATGTCAGCTTCTGCATAGTGGGGCACACCCTCAGGTCCATTGGGTTGGGCTGGCTTCACAACACTACTGCAGCCTGGGAAGAGATGGCCACTGAGTCTGGTTCCCAAGGGCAGCTAAGGAGATGTCTTTAAGGAGGGTTATCTGAGGGGCTAGCAAGTTTCCGGCCCCATGGCAGCCTAACCCACTTCGCACCTACTTATTTGGGGTCAGTTGTGTTTCCTTCAGACACCTGTCTTTTGGACTTCAGAATTTAGGCCACCATTTTGTTTCTCGCTCTCCTCACAAGCTACCAGCATGAACAAGTTCCCTGACTAACCCTGTGGAATTGTTTGGCTAAGCCTTAGGAAGGCTTATGCAGTATGGAGAAAGCAGTCGTGGAAACTGAAGGTTTAACAGCAAGTTTCCTTAATTTCAAAATGCTGACATTAGTTTAACAGCACACTTTAGGGAAGAAAACAACCATAGATTACATTTATATGATCCTGTTTAAGATGTACCACAAATTTTAGATAGTTAAAATATGATTGATTGGGAAATATTTTGGCCCCCAGGAAACAGGTTAGTTATTTCTGTTCTGTTAAGGAAGTAAACTCATATATAGTCTTTACTCTTGCCAGTTCTAGAAAATTGGAAGGATTCAGTGTGTTCTTTCTATGACTGTTTTTTTTAAACCCCACCAGTGATAAAATAGATGTTAATTTCCTTTCTTCTTTGGGCAAGTTTATTCCTTGATGAGCCTCTGTTCTTCTATTTAGTCCTATCAGCTGGCTCAGGCCTTCCTCTCCTGCACATAAGTCCTCCGCTACCAATCTGCTCACCTCTTGGCTGATGACCTTGGAAAGCTGAGGATGCCAGAGATGATCTAGCATCCCTCCTTATGTCACTCTCTAGCACATTTTAAAGTAACTGGTATTATATACCTTATTCAATACTTTTATTGAGAAAGGATAAAAAGATATTTACTACCAAAATAAAAGTTTATGCTGGTGTAATGAATATTTACCAAAGAGAAGTCAACAAAAATGAAATGATTCGATTATTCAGAGAGCTACCCACAGCTAGAGAATGCCTTTAACTACATTTATCTTGTTTCCTCCAGTATAATTTCCAGTCCAGAATTTTGTCTGAGTGAAGTCTGGTGTCAAATGAGAACACCAGCTGGGTCTTCTCTCCCATTACAAACAAAACAAGAGGGTTACCAGGCAAGACTGCTCAGCTCCTTCTAGGAAGACCTTAGTGATACTTTGCCATTTTTTGTGGGTCCCTCTGAACATCTTATGTCAAATATAAAAGGAAGGGTTTCAGAACAGGCTAGAAGCAGAAGCAACCAAATATCTAGAGAAGGACAATAGATTTTGCCAGAGGCCAGCATAGACTTAATGGATTTGGTTAACATGCAGCAAGAGTGTTATTCCTACATCATGTGCATCAAAGTTTCTTCTTCCATCTCCTGCTGATGATTTCATACTTACCTGACTCCTCCTCCCCTGAAGCAAATTCTGGGAGTTTTCGGATCAGTCTAGATGGTTCCTGGTAGTCAGGGCGAAGGGGAAAGATTCGATCATAAGTAGAGTTGGACTCCTGTTCACTTGGTGACGAGGAGCGGTTATTATTGAACATGCTGGACTCGCTGGGCAGGGAAAGGCTAACTGTCATTTCATCATCCAGCATCCTCCGTGAAGCCTGAAAGTCATGGATAGAAAGGATTGAATTATTGTCATCTCTCTCTCTCTCTCTCTCTCTCTCTCTCTCTCTCTCTCTCTCTCTCTCTCTCTCTCTCATCCAGCCTTCCCTTTCGGTCTATACCTTCAAACCCCCAGGAAAACTGCAGCTGACAAGGAGGTAGTCTGGTTCCATAAAGTACTATGTTACAGAAACTTAGCAAAGTCCATTATGTCCTCAAGGCAGAGTTTAGCCTTCTAATTCTTGTGTTGACAATATTCATCAAATGTACTAGCATCATTTATACAACTCCATAACATCTGATCAGTAGCCGAATACTTCCTCTGATTTTTAGAGGTATGTGTGAGAGAGGGATGTTTAAGCTTCATTGTCAACTTGATGGACTTTAAGTCACCATGGAAACCTAATTATGCATATGTAAACAGGTGTTTGGAGAAAGGGCCAGCTGAGCAGGGAAGACCAAACATGAATGTCAGCAGCAGTATCCTATGGTCTGGAATCCCAGACTAAAGCGGAGACAGCAAGCTAAGCACCATCACTCACCTCTCTCTCTCTCTCTCTCTCTCTCTCTCTCTCTCTCTCTCTCTCTCTCTCTCTCTCTCTCTTTCTCTCTCTCTGTTTCCTGACTGTGGATACAATGTAACTGGTTGCTTCCTTCAAGCAACCATTCTTTCCCTGCCATGATAGACTTTCCTGCTCTTAGACCATGTTATAAAAAATAAGGCAATCTTTAAGTTCCTTCTTGCCATCTGTTCTGTCACAGCATCAGGAAAAGTAGGCATTAAGACACCAAAAATCAAAAAGACAAGCACACAAAGTCAGAAAGTTTAGCAGGACTGAGGGTGACCCCCAACTATGGCTGTCTGTCAAAATCATTGCCAAACTGAAAATACACTCATGGGTGTCTGAACTCGACCTCAAACACAGCAAACCAGATCCTTCACGGGAAATGCCCAAGTTGAGACTTAATGCATTAGGGAGGGTTTCCTGAGATTCTAAGACCTTCTATCTGAAAATGAGAAAATAGACTTAACTCATTATTTTCTGACTCACTTCAACAGCCTTCTCCATTCCTTTGCTTCTTGGTAGCCTCAGGCAGCTCACTAGCCTCTTTTTTTTTTTTTTTTTTTTTTTTTTTTTTTAAATCTGGCACTTTTGGTGTCGTGGCAGTGTGGGAAATGCAGGCACAGCTCACTATCCATAATGCACATCCTTACCTTTTCTAGCATCTTCTGCCAGAACTGCCTCCACAGGATGATGACTATGATAGCCAGCAGGATGAAGATGATGGCAACCAAGCAGCCAATCAGGATCCGAGTGTTGCTATCATCAACTTTAAGCATAGGATCTGTGACCAAGGAGAGAAGGCAGAGAAAAGAATTGTCTCACAGGGCAAGTAAAAAGCAGCTGTACTGGAGCAGTGCATGGAGATAGACCATGTTCCTTTGGGAGAGTTCCAGAAGGTGTCATCTGCACCTCTCTGCCTTAGCTGATCTGGCTTATTACTTTGCCTTTATTTTCTACAGTGCTCCTCCATTACCACCACCCTCCTTCTCTCCCTGTCTCATAATGAAGAGTTTTTCTATGCATCCCTACATTGTTTCCTGTATATTGCTATGGTATGTATGTATAAGCTCATAACACTCATGACAAATTATAAGGAATGGGTTCCACTTCATTCTTTGAGATGGGTCAAGGGAGCTGAGATATCTCGCAAGAGATATCCAATACACATTTCCAGGTTGCTGGCTATTATAGCCAGTGACTTTCTCAAGCAAAGGATGGATGTACCTTTGCATACTCACATCCCAAGAGATGGAAAAGCATTTTGTTTCATGGGCCACTGATGCCCTGAAATCCCTACTGTATGAGTCTTATATAGGAATGTCCCCTTACATGTTTCTTCTCTAAGCTTCTTAAATTTCATGGAGCAGTTGGAACATTCTAGATTCCATCCCTCTCAGCTGTAGAAACCCATGAATGATCAAAAATGAGAGTAACTCTGGATTCTTCACTTTGGGGGTGACTGTTCTTCCTTTAGCATGTTAATCTTCATCCAGAGTCACATGGATCAAGCTGCTCACACACACAGTGAGGTCTTTGTAATCACTACCCTACTTTATCTTCCAGTAGGTGCTTTCAACTTAATATTTTACAATTAATAATAATAATAATAATACGTACCATAGGTTGTGGGTGCCATAGGAGAGGTGGGCAAGGCTCCAGAGTTGTTATACATTGCAGCATCTGTAATAGAACAAGAGTGAATCAGACCTTGGAGCCGACAGCCAAGCAGGCAATAGCTGAGTAGCCTGAGACCTAGCACATTGCAAAACCAATATAGTGGGTTACCAATAGCATTTTTAAAAATGAAGATACCCTGGGTTATTATGCATATATTAGCTCTTCACATATATATATATGTACATATATATATATATATATTATGTCAATTGGACACAAAATAAAAATGAAACCATAAAGTATAACTATCTGTACAAGTAAAGGCAACTTTTCTGATGCAAAATAAATAAATAAATAAAATTGTGACATAAAGCAATGGACAACCAGCCTACAGGCCAGAACCCCAGAGAACCTAGGCAACAAAGAAGACCCTAAGAGAGACATTCATGGATCCACCAAGGAAGGGGAAAAAGACAAGATCTCCTGGGTAAATTGGGAGCATGGGGGGGTAGGGGAGTGGGAAAAAATGTATAGCTCAATAAAAAAACAAAACAGATTGTTTCAAATAAAGTTAACATATGGTGTTCAGAGGGCTAAGGTCATAGATCATCATAGAGGAGGACCTATATTCAACAATATGTTGAGAGAATTAGGTGGCTAAATGGGCAAGGAATAGACCTAGTACAAAGATACTCCTTTCTTCAAATCATTTAAATTATTTTCTAAAGGGATTTTCACTGTGATTCATTGCCCTAACTGTAAACTTAAGGTTTACGCATCTCTAGAGATAGAAAACTGGCTTTGAAGTTCCCTTTACTGTGATGCTGTAGCCTTCAAAGGCAGGCCTCAAAGTGTGTTTTCCATACTCATGTTGGCAACTAATTTTTACCTCTGACTTGTCAAGAATTAAAATTTGAGTTTCTCTTCTACAAGGTATTCCTTCAACAAATCCTTTTTTTTTTCTTACCATTTTTAAACCAATAAAGAGCTTCTGGTGTCAGGTCCTTAAGTTAGGTCCTCAAGTATCTAACACAAGCCATAGGATTTGGAGCTCAAGAGATTCCCAGGAATCAAAAGCATAATCCAAGCTTTGCTTGAACAAAATAGCACAAATGCACCAATTACTGTGCCCAAGGATTGGCTGTGTGTTTACCCAGATTATTCCTAAGAACAATGACTATCTATCTGCCTCCCCCATGGTTATTATTATAAGCACCACTTCTTTTGAGCATATAAATTTATACTATGAATAAATTATATGAAATAATTAGTCTGTTTGCTTTCAAATCACATCATTGGCACAAACAAAATGTAGGCACCAAACCTATTTTCTAAATATATGCACATCCTCTTTTCCTATTAGTATAGCCTAATAAGTAAACCATCTTGAACATTTCTTCTTTAGAAAAAAAATCAAGCCAGAAAGGATATCACCTTCTAAAGCATGGCTAAGTTACTGTCTCCTTCTCTAGCATATTATTCTATTCCTTTGCTTTTCTTCTAGGCTGATGTAACTCACACCTTTGGCACTATTGATGACAAGTTCATGGCTTTGTGCCTATCTCTTTCTGATTGCTTATGCTTGGTTTTGGAATATTTCTAAAGAGCCATTGTATAGATTTCTGTCTTCCAAGCTAAAATGGAATGGCATGGACAAGTTTATAAATTTCTTTGAATTTTTCAAAGTTTAGTACAGCACAGGGTTTCTGTGAACTCTACTTTTGATCAAGAATGATATAGTCAGTTAGAATTTACTGGTAAATGTTATGAGTTGTTATAATGACATTACATTCAAAAAGGTATTTTCTTAGATTCATTCCAAAATGCTAGTAATAAACTAAAATATGCTTCAGATTTGCTTTCAAATACTACAGCAAAAAGGAATAAATAAAGGTGGCAAAAGATTTGTACTAAAGATGAATGGCCGAAGGAAGTCCATTGTTCTCTTTACTTTTGACACAATGGTTAGAGATTTTCCTTTGAATATTTTGATAGTGTTTAAATTAATAGTCTTATTTTGTAATTAGTAATTTGTAATAGTATTAATTTGTAGCTTTTGAACCATTTTATTATCGTTTTATAATCTTCTGCCATAAATCTCTTCTAGACAAATGTGTAGAAAGAGTCAATAAAGTTTGTACTCTCCCACTCCCATTCTTTGTAATTACATAAATTAAAATTAAAAACACAAAGGATTTTCTTTTTCCAAAAACCTGTGAGCCACCTGGTAACCCCACTCCTTCAGAGCCCCTCTCACCTCCTGCATCAATCCACTCACTTCCTTGTGGGGACCAAGGCTTCCTACCTGATTGGAAAGTGATCTCGCTGAACATCATCCATGTGTCGGCAAAATGGTACTGGCATTTGATGGCACTAGCCATTCGGTGGTGGAGCGGCACCGTGACAAACCTAGCACTGGGGTTTACATCATCCAGGACGAGGGGAAAGGAGACTGCAGTAGGTTCCCACTCACTGGCCTCAGAGCGGAAGTAGCATTGGACCTCCTTAAAAATCTTCACGCCTTTAGCAAACATGTTGTTGCAGTGGACCTGGCAGAGAAAGGGGCATGTAAGAAACAGGCTATCCCTGCTAGGTTGCATAAGCAAACATCCCACATAGCCCAGGAAACCCCTAGACCTGCCTATTTCTCTGACTGCTATCCATTATTCAGTCTTCTGGAGAGTGGCAATGATACCCAGGTCATTTATTATAAAACCTAGGATGCTGCCTCCATTTCGTTTGCAACTGCATGCTCTGTCAACCCAGCCTCATGGTGCTGCAGTATCCTCAGTGTTAAGGGAGGGCTACATCAGCATCATCCCTGGTCTTCACTACAAAGAAATTCTCTTGGTTCTACAATCTTTTCAATCACACTTGCTATCTGCCCACATTTGAGCTCTTCTGATCTGAGATGGTGAGCCAACCTGATACTCTACTTCCTCCCAGATAACTTCCAAAGCCAGACCATCCCTTTTCATGAAGGCTATGGTGAAAAACTTGAAAGAAAACCATATATAAACAAATGCAATTTCATCTTTCTTAATGGAAATCTTAGAATGCATGAAGTGGCATTTTCAGCCAGAGACATGTACTTAAGAATTGAGTTTAAGTGAAACAATTCAGAGAGGAACGATCTTTCTCAGTGATAATTTCTGAACTGAGACAAAAATTAGTTAGAAGGAAACTGGCTGGCATCCACTCTCCTCACCCATGACCCTCTCAGTGGGATGTTTGTTTGCCTGTGAAGTCATCAAGAGCAAAAATTCCACAACACTCCTTCAACAACAACAACAACAACACACACACACACACACACACACACACACACACACACACAGTAATGTGTACATTTGCAACTGACTTGCGCTCCTTACAGAAACTCAGTTCCATCTCCTCTGACTCAGTCTTGCAAGGGAAACAGGTCTTTGCTGGCCATTGTCCCTCAATAGCTTCATGGGTTGGAAAGGCATGGCTGCCATTCATGGACTGTATTTCCTGTTTCTGTTTTAATGTCTGTTTAGGTCCTGACTTATACTGTTTAAGTTTTTTAATTCCTTCTAGATAGTCAGTGCAGGACCACCAGGCTGGGTTCACTTTTAGAGGAAGAAGGAAATGATGGAAGGAACATAATGACAAATGACTGGACCAGAGATATTCTAAGGGTAGACCATGAAAGCTACTAAAGGGTGTAAAACCTTCTAGCCAAAATATGTGTGCTGACAAGATATGCATACTCACGTGTTATTCTGTCCTGGATATAGAACCCTAGACATCTATTCCAATGCCCTTTTGTACATCATACCATATAGGAATGTAGCCGTCACCTTAACTTTTCCATTTGAATTTTTCTTCACAGGTTTTATTGATGAACACATGTGTTAATATCTTCCTTGAGTGAGATAACCATTATAGTTTATTAACCCCCCCCCCAAGTCAATGGAGTGAGGCTAAGGGCAAAAAAATAAATCAAAGAAATACCTTCTCCAGCTTCAATAGGTTTTTCATATGTTCTGAAATCTGCAAAGTGTTGGGTAAATACCCTGCAGGGAAGGTAATAATCTTTCCTACAGATGTCTCAAGAATTCTTCTGGAATGCAAATAAATAGCATATTATTTCATTCCATGTGGGCTTACATATTTATTTATTAAAACAATATACTTTGAATGCATGAATAAGCTTTAATGGTATATTTTATCCATTCTTCAAAGCAAGAAATAAAGAATAATTTGCCTCAGAAAGAAACCTGATCTATAGAAGATATTAATGCCCTGGAAGTCATTTTTTTACCTTTACCCAGAAAAATTAAAACATGTGGAGGAACTTTTTGCCTAAGAAGACTGCCCAGAAGCTACTCCTAAGAAATTTATGGATTCTTCATTTTAGCTCTGGAATCATTTTGATCTGTGATAAAGTAGCTGAAAAGAATCCTGGAGACTCAGGGAGATCAAAGTTTCCTGATGAAATATAACTTCATGGATAATTTACAATTCATTTAATTATCCATTGAACTACAAATCCTCCCTGGGGTATAAATAAAGTTGTGAGTTTATACAAATCTTCACAGGTACATTAAAGACAAATACAAAAAAAAATTCTCTTACAGCATATTTTTGTTGCTATGCATATTCCCTTCTTTTGCCCCTCCCTACTTCCCATCTACAAAAATCTCTGGAGAATAATGTGTTACACATAATTGAACACACTTAGGTTTTACAATTGCCAAAGATCCTACAACAACGAGCCAACAGAGTGGGTATATGTTGTTCCTTCTATTCTCATCTTAAAAATTTATTCATTTAATGAATAACTGTTAATCCAGTTAAAAGATATCTATTGACATCTGGGAGTAATGTAGAAGAGATATATTTTTAAAACAGTTTATGTAAGGAACAACACATTTGTATTAGGAGGAATATTTAATGATGACTGATTGTACATATTTCCTTCTTCTGGATCCTACATGATCCTCCATATATTCTTCTGCAAATTAATATTGCCTTTCTAACTGACCCTTGGGGCCAATGTGTCCCAAGACAGGGAATATTCTTCACTCAGAATCCAGTATGCTATGCTCCAAATATAGCGGTAAAACCAATATCAAGTTCAGATAAATAAATTTTAATTATATAATATAATTAAAGTATTTTCCATTTAACTCAAGAACAAGACACAGACTGAAGACTGAGTACTGAGTAAGGTTACCAAGTTTGCTGATTATTAATACTATGCACATGAGTATAAAAGATCAGATAAGTAAGTATTCCTGTGGTAGGCCAAATTGATTTTTCCACCCTTTCCTGGGGCTTTTAGTGAGTTTCCTTTTTCACTTTCATAGATGATTAAGAGTTATGCACAGTCTCATCTTACACTGAACACAAGGGCTTTCCTGTATGTCCCTGGGTCCAATTTTTCCCTAGCCTTAGAATTTGGATTTAATCCAATCTGGTTGCTTTTTGCATGAACTTTTGCTTTTTTCCATGCCCTTCTCTCTGAAAGGGAATGGGGTGGACTGAAGGAAAAGGAGGAAAATTATTTAAACTACAAACCAGGAAACACTTTATGTTACAACAAAGGCATTATCAATGGCAGCATGGAGATTTGGCTCCCTGGTGGGGTCTCACTTTAGAGAAATGAAAGCTAGGCCTTATGTTTCCTTCTGCAGATCTCTTCATGTATTCACATCTGCTATGGCCCATTACATGGTCTCTATGGCAGCCTTTGCTAAGCCTTTGGCTTTCATCCAACCACCGAACAATAGTCACCAATTTCTACTTAACTGTTCCATAATCATGCACTGATGAAATAACTGTTATGCCTAATTGGATAGCAATGTTTGGCTCTGGTGTTAGGAAGGGAGGAAGGGGGAGAGGGAGGGAGTAAATCAATAATAATGGCTCTAATCTAACCCATCACAGAATTAACAAACAAAGAAGCAACCATAAAAATAAGGTGACTCAGCCACTCAGTCTAGGCAGGTAAAAGACACCCACAGGCCAGATAGGTGACTTTATGATGGGTAAATATATGGCAGAGAAATAGAAAGAAAAGCAGAATGGTTCATATTCTGTGGAAAGGGCCAGAACTGAAGAGATGAAGATGGTGAGCAGCAGGCTGATGTGGCTGGCCTCCTTGCCACCTAGGGCCAGGCTTAGGCTGCTGCCAAAGGCCATGTCTGGGCCTGTGGTCCTACCACAGCTGGGGTCCATGTTGACACACATGACCCATGTTGCCTCCAAAGACCACAAGTATGCTTTAGGTTTGGCTACCATCTGTGGCCATGTTGGTATCTTAGGATACCATGTAGGTATCCTGACATGCTGCGGCCAGGGCCATGCCATTCTGAGTCGCCTGCACTGTCACCTGGGGCCATCGTAGTATTGGGTCCCAGGCTGTTGCCAATGGCCATGCCTGAGTCCATGGCCCTACAGCACCCAGGGTCTAAGTTGATTTCCATGGCTTTTGTTACCACTGAGAGCTGTGCAGATGCCCAACCTCTGGTCAGCCACCTGAGATCATGTTGGTGTCTGAGGGCCAAGCTGCCACTGGGGCCATACAGATCTAGATTGTCTGCACTGCCACAGGGGCCATGGTGACATTCAGGCCCAAGCTACTGCCAACGGCCATGTCTGGGTCTATGGTCCTGCTATGACCGGGGTCTGTGTTGATGTCCACAGCATGTTACCAGAGGGGGACATGTGTGTTGAAATCCAAGGGCAATGCTGAGCTGGCCCTGCCCTTCACTGACCCTGAGATATCTGGCTCTGCACGTTACTGTACACTAGCAGGAAAGCTGGCCCCAGCCTTCATGGGAAAAACATACATACACACACACACACACACACTCAGAACAGATGGTCGGTCCCACTCCTCACCAAGGGCATGGGAAAGCTGGCTCCACCCCTCACCTGATGGGGGCTGTCCCAGTGGTTCAGGCTGACCAGCTCAGATACCACCCAGGCCCACACTTTGGGCCTTAGGTTGGCCCACCCTGACATTTACCCTACTGTGACCTGCTGGAGCATATGAAGGGACTAGTCCTGTGGAACATTAGCTGCAGGGTCTCCGTGACTCGGGGCAACAACAGGATGTTCAAAAAGAGTTTCAATAAGAGTCAAGTGATGACAGTGTGCCAGAGAGCTAGAGGCCTTGAACCAGACCAATGGCTCATTGCAATGAACGCTTGCGGGTGGGGATGTTGGACAGAAGGGTATACTGTGTGACACACCATAGCTTCCAACGCCTCTGGGACAGGCAAAGAGGTGTTGGAGAGGCAGAAAGGGTGGAGGGATAAGGTGGGGTTTTGTTTATTGCATTTTGTTTTTAATTATTGGGGGGAGTTCTCTTGGGGGAGTCCTGCAGATATGAGGGGCAGACATGGAGGGACTAGGAGGTAAGCGGGATTGGGGTATATGCTGTGAAATTCCCAAAGAATCAATAAAGAATTATTTTTTTAAAAGAAAAATAATGTGACCCAGAATTCATATATACTTGTACTAGTGGAATATATTTTAAAATCTAGTTCTGTTGACATCGGATCAACACTCATCAAACATCCCCTGCCTCCCCTTGCCCCACACACCCACTATAATTTTGGATTTGTTTAAGAAAATCTATCACACCTAACTCCACTGACCTTCATAGTAGTAAAATTCCTGATTCGGTCAAATTCAAACATGATCTCGATGTAGCCATTGGTAGCACTCTCATTCCGCCAACCCACATAGTCATAGCCAGGCCACACGTGGTATTCATGGGTCTGGGTAAAATCATCCAGGCCAGATACTCCATCAGTCAACTGGCCTAGCCCTTCAGTCATGCTGCTCAGGCCAAGGGGGGAGGAGAGAAGAGAGGAGCCTGGAGTTAGTCACAAATCCACAAAGCTTTTCACCTCACTGCTTCCCACTGGACTTTGCAGGAGATGTTGATCTTAGAGATGGGGGTATCTAGAGAAAGCAATCAAATGCATTTTATACTCGAAACTTCTTTTTCTGAATCATGTAGTCCATGAAGGGCTGGTAATGCTTCAGACAAACATTAGTCACTGATGGGGCAAGTGCTATTTGTTGTGGTCTTTGTGCTATTCATTAACTCTCTCAATAATGAATTAATCTAAATGCCTTTGGTAATAGTGACTCATTATATCTAGACACCATATTCGGCTGATAAATACAGACAAGGTTTTTCATATAAACTAATAAGATAGCTCTTAAAAGTTTCTTATGGCATTTGTTTATGTGAAATCTGACTCCATTGATTCAGGGGAATAGATCATGGATGGTATTAATTTGGTTGGATGCCTATAACCCCAAAATGACTATTTCTCCCTTATTGTTGTTCCCAGAATTATCATTATTCATTTTACCTGGGATTTTAAAATATACCTCATAATACTGATGGGTTGACTGATTCATTGATTATCGACCATAATTTTTTTGTCATGGCCATTTTCCCCATTCTGGTGATTATTTAAATCTCCTAGACTTTACCTGTACCCAACAGCTCCATCATAAACAGAATCATTCAGATAAATGATGGAGCCTCCAGGGAGTACAAACTGCTGCCCGGCTGGAGCATTGTAAGACACCAAGCCATCTGCCAAAGCAAACACAGTGGTCAGTGTCTCTGATAGGGAGATGTGCCCGCTGCTTGACCAATTGCCCCAAGAAGCTACTTGAGCTTCCAGGGCTGGACAATCTCGTGCATCATGTCCACTGGGGCTCAATTTGGGCTCATAGTTGGGCACTGTTGGAAGCACATATCAATGGCAGTCACCTGAGTAACTCAGGCACAGGGCACTAAACCATGGGTGGATAAGTGTGGCTTATTTTTCTCTTTTAACCAAAGGAGAATCATTTCATTCCAAGGGTGAATGGCTTCATCCCTTTCTGAGCTGATGGCCGGTTTTCAATTCCCAGGCCTTGGAAGTTTCCATATGGTGGAATAAGATCTCTGTGGTATAGACGTACCTAGCCAGACACAACCATAAAGTTCAACCCTCATGCACACATTCATGGAGTGATCAGTGACTGGGATAAGGCGGACAAATCTGGCTACAATGGGTGGCTCCAAGTCCTTCAGGAAGACATCATAAGGGTTACTGTTCCCATCTAGCACCTAGGATAGAGAAGAGAAAAAGCAGAGATAGTACAAAACCATGCTCACCTCTCTTCATTCATCATGCATTTGATAGAGCCTTCACTTTTCATTCATGAGCAGAATACATGCCCTCAACTCTCCCAGTAAACCTAATAGTTCCTCTGTGCCATCTCCTGCACCTTGGGTCACATTTACAATGGCATGTCAAGTTTGAACATTCACATAACTGAGTATAGTCCATTTGAATGGTTCTATTATAAGTCAACATATGGTCCTAGGTTCCCCCATGGACATTTTCTTCTTACCTGCTTCCCATGCCGGTTACGCCAGGAGATCCAACGAGTGCCATCTCGACTGTAGTTGATCTTATACATGGGTGCATATTCAATGCCATGACCCCCAGCATGACGTCCCTGGGTCCCCACAAGAGTGATAAAGTGTAGGGTGCGTAAGTCAATCTGCAGAAATTCTTTCAGGTCATCGGGTCGCACTGGAATCTCAGGGCACCAGGCTCCATCTCCTTCTTCAGAGTCCAGCCTTGAGAAGGAAGGGAAGGACAAAGAGAGAACGACTGTGAAACAAGAGCCACCCACCAGCTCATAGGAAGCAGCTGCCCTGTCCCCGAGGAGAGAGTGGAAAGCAGCAGTCTGGTCCAGATGGACTTTGTGGACCTCCCGATGTGTCTGTCCTCACCACCCCCATTTGTGGTCAGTTTCCTGTCTCCAAAGCACCACACAGGCCAGAGAACATCACCACAAGGGAGCTGGGGCTTCCAAAGCACATGTAACCTTTAGGTTTTTTTTTTTTTTTTAAAGAGAACTCTAGGGAAATGAAACTCCTCCCCGGTTCCCTTATGGAATTCTTTCACCATCCCCCTTCCATTTCTAGCCTCAACCTCACAAAGCTAGTGGTTTGGGTATCAAGTTATGGGAGAAAGGAGGGAGGAATGGTAGGGTCTCCAGTGTGGGCTCTGCAATGCAGTGGAATGCTAGCCAGCAGGATGGGCATGGCCACCCAGCAAAAGCCATGGGAACTGTGCTGAGGGTAGAAAGCATGCAAGGGGTGTGGCCAATACCTGTTTTCATTTATTACCCCCAGGCTGGGCTGCGCTGCACAGCACACAAAGTCACTACAAGGCTTATTTGGGATCCTCTTTGTGTTTTCCCCTCTTCCTTGGCTTGCCCCCTTTCTTCACAGATGGTGCCCACTCTTTTCCTGCTCCTCTCTAACTCCAGCAGCCATCACTCTAGTCTCTCAAACACTAAGATAATATGATGAGAAAGGCCTACCAGGGTTGCCTTCCTTATGGGTGATTCCTTTTTAACAAAATCGATACTAAATTTACACCCAAATAATTAGATTCTAGCAGGAAGAATTGGCATTGGTCAGCAGAATAGTTTCTGAGCTGGGAGTGTGTTCATTTAGGGAACCTTGGGAATTACATACACCACATAGAATTTGCTCTGTTTATAGACGAAGATGGCCCTTCTGTGTGAGGTTTCCTTGTGGGAGGAAAGAACTTACTGGAAACCTCAGCATCTGGCTGAGACATTCCAGGTACCTCTTGAGAAGCAGGCGCCACTCGCTGCCAGGGTCCTACACAATCTACACCTTCCATACCTTCAGCCTTTGTCCTACAGCAGTCCACAGTGAGGTCAGGCAAAGCAAATTCACTGCCTATCAATGACCCCATTCACAGTGGGTGGTGTGGCTCTGCGGCCTCTGTGGTTGGGAAGAGGTTTTCAGGCCAGCAGCTACAGCCAAGGCCTGGCCTCCCTCTGAAACATCCCAAACAGTACAAGCCCCTCACATCTCTCTCACCAACATCATCCCCCATCCCCCAATATCTAGAGTCATGCTATGTGTCTACTTCCCCAGCATCCAAGCCCTCCTGATGTAGCCATCCTCACCTCCCATATCTGGCAGCCGTGGATTCTGACCACTGACTTGAAGCTGTGATGTCCTCATCTGGAATGTGGCCTCCTGACATGCCCAGAGGATAGCGACATATAGCTGGATGAAGGAAACAAAGAGTAAACAGAGAGTGTGCTTTCATTTTTATGCCAGAGCCCCCAGGAAGGTTGAAACTAGTAACAGCACAGGAAATAGAAGAATTCTTCCTACATCTCCCTACCACCCCAGTTCAGCCACTCTATACTGCAGAATTTCTTTCTAACCCTAAGTCCAAATATCTCTTAGACCTCCAAGATTTAAGCAATAGCCAAACTTACATTTTAGCTCAGACTCTGGCAAGTACCATAACATGATTTAATATGCAAATTTCTTACTATATTGAGTAATAACCCCAGTAGCCCATCTTTAGTTCCTTATTAGCAGATTTCCATATTGAATTGATTTCCTACAAGTAGTATCATCCTTGTAGCCCTCAGATACCCCTAAGAGCTACAACACTCTGGTTTCTAGAGAACTGACTGTATGAAATTATGAAATAAACCAAGCTGGGTGGTGGTGGTTCATGCCTTTAATCCCAGCACTCGGGAAGCAGGGGCAGGCAAATCTCCGTGAGTCAAGGCCAGCCTGGTCTACAGAGTGAGTTCCAGGACAGCCAGAACTGTTAGACAGAGAAACCTTGGCTTGAAAAAGAAAAAGAAAGAAGAAAAGAAATAATCCAAACCACCCTGTGTTACCACTATTGAGCATGCCATTATTAGCATGGCTAAAAACAAGAGTTTCAAGGGGTGGGCTCCACTTTCAACAAAGAGAGAATAAAATAGAACAGAGGAAATTCCTTGTGGGAAATAAGCCAGCTTTCAAACAATAAACATCAGACAAAAGGACCCCCATTTCTGAAAGATGGGAAATGGGGTTGGGGGAGGTGCAGAACATGAGTTCGCTACTGCCCTGACAGTATCCAGTTACAGCAGAGGAGTGAGAGCATGGGCAGGGTGGTGAGAACTGCCCGAGTTACAAAGACAAGGCAAGTGAAATTAGAATACTTTGAAGTCACTGTGTTGCGTGCAATAAAAAGTGAGTAGGCATATAAAGCAGGGAAAAGGAGTCAATATGAGGAGGAAAGAGAAAAAAGAAAAATGGGTTTTCAACAGAATTTTCTTTCCCAGAAATATTTTTTTTTTGAATCATAAGATTCACATGAAGCCACAAAAACTAGAGCCTTTTTACAAAAGTAGAAGTCTAGATTTCAAAACATATCACAACTAAATAGTTAAAACAGTCCAGGGCTTTAGTGTGTGTGTGTGTGTGTGTGTGTGTGTGTGTGTGTGTGTGTGTGTGTGTGTGTGTGTAGACCAAGGAGACAGAATGGGGAGCCCCAGAAATAATCTCACATATATAAGTCAACTAGTTTTCAACATAGGTACAAAACACACACACACACACACACACACACACACACACACACACACACGGAGTAGGGGAAGAATAGTCTTGTCAACTAATGTGCTGGAAAATTTGGACATCCATATGTCCATAAATGAAGCTGGACCCTTGTATATACATAAAACACACACACAGAGTTTGTTAGACTGGCTTACAGGATGAGAGACAGAGTGGTTTCTCTGGCCATCTGCAGGCAGCAGAGAAAAGGGCTAGGGGCTGCTCAGTCTAAGTCACAGAACATTAAAGCCTTGGAAGAAGAGGCCAATGATGCAGCTCTCATCTGAGGCTGAAGGTCTGGAAGCCCCTTGTGTGCAAAGCCTGAATAGCCTAAATCCACTCTCAACAACAAACAACAGAAAGGACAACCGCCCAAGAAAAGTCAAACTGAGCAAGAGCTGGTTCCATCTTTGCTTTTTCCATTTCATTTGGCCCTCAGCCTGTTGCATGGTGTTGCCTACATTTGAAGATCTTGGATCTTAGCTCTAGTGAATCTGAAGCTAAATCTGAGAACTGCATGTTAATAAAGACCCAGAGGTACTGTGCTGTGGGTTTGGGCTCTAAGCTCTGCTCCCAGATCCCATCCATCCTGGAGAAAGAACAATGCTCCGGGCCCATGCTGGCAGCCACAGAATAGATCATCCCCAGTCAGCAGACTTTTAGTCCCATCCATCACACATCTCCAGATGCTGGGCTGTACACATCATGAGAACCTTTGCAAGCTATGAAGGACATATGAGGTAAGCCAGACATTGAGGAAGAAGAGCCAACAAGGTGAGTCATGAAATTATCATAAATAATGTCTCACTAAGGGGCCTTCTGGTCCTTGGGATGATAACCAAGACATTTTAAACTGCTGTTGCCTCTACAACACATCTCGGTAGGACTGTATTTCCTGGGAATCCTTTTTATATCATATCTTAATCGACTCCATGCAGGAATTTTTCCCTATGGAACAGATGAAGAAAATAAAGAAAAAGAGAGCTGAAGTATGTCTGACAGGTAGGAGAGAGAGAGAGAGAGAGAGAGAGAGAGAGAGAGAGAGAGAGAGAGAGTGTTTATGTGTAAGACAAAGTCATGGGGATTCAGCCAAGGGAAACCTTGATTCATAATGTCCATGCTGACAACAAGTAGAAAAAAAAAGGCTTACTTACTTTACAGCAATTTATCTATTCATGTACTGTGTTAATAAATGTGCTCATTAACCAGTGTTCTCTTATTTATATATCTAGTCAGTAGTGAATAAGACACAGAAAATGATTTCTCTCATAGACCTCCATTCTGGTCCAGGGGACAAAGGTAAGACAATAGTTTCCAGAAATCAGATTGATACAAGTTGCTTGCCTACTTGATAGTTAGTATTACTGCTTCACAGAGTCTGACAAAGTTATCAAAATATGGTATCAGGGGAAAGTAACAGATTCTTTTAGGAAATAACTTTCATCATGGATTTTCTATGACACTTGTACCTCAATCTCCTTGTTAAGACTGCAAGCAATTTTGAGCATAGTAATCATGTTGGTTTCCTGGCCCCTTTCAAAACTGTCAACACGCAGCACTGATTAGATGTTCAGCACACATTGAACAGACAGGTGAGTATGAATAGGCCAAGAGACAGAAGAATGAAGACAATAAACTGCACGTTAGATCTTGGAGTACAGTAGAGGATTGATTTATAGCTCAGAACCTCCCAGTAAGTCACCATCTATGGGACTCAACAAGTTTTTTGTGAAGCAGTAACTTACCCAGCTGCCTTTCAGCAGGCAGAGTCAAAGTTCACCAGAGGGGGGAATTATGGTAGGAGAGAAAGAAAAGCCACAGCACAGGTCTTAGTCAGTGCTACTGCATAACCAGTTACCAAGATCCATTGAGGAAGATTTTCTGGAGTTTGGTTTGATGATGCTCCAGTGGCTACAGACCTGAGAGATAGCAGGAATCTTGTTCTATGCCATGATGTGAACCCTCAGATCAATGCCAGAGTAAGTGCTGGGCCCCAAGTGTCACAGTAGATTCCCATTTATTAGGATATTTTCCAGTAGATGACCAAAAAAAAAAAAAAAATCGAAAGTACCAAGCCCTATACATAGTGGGTATGTATGTATGTATACCTATAATAAAGCTTAATTTAGAAATTAAGCATACTAAGATATAAACAATAACTAATGATAAAATACAGCAATCATGATATTCCATAGTAAAAGTTATGTGAATGATGCTCTCCCACACCTTTTAAAAAAACTGTTTTCTTTGTTTATGTATACATGTATGCACACATGTGTATGCAGGTACATGTACTTGTATACACTAAGGTCTTAAAGGGGTGTTTAATGCCTCTGAGATAGAATTATAGACAGCTGTGGAAAGCAGTGCTTGCTATATGGGTGCTGGGATCTGAACTCAGATCTTTAGCTGCACAGCAGGGTCTCTTAACAGCTGAACCATCTCCTCATCCTCTCTCCCATCTTACTGGATTGCACTCGCTCTTCCCAAGATGACCCAGGGCTTATGTATAAGGAGATGGAGTGAGGGGAATGAGTGGCATCGGGAATGAGGGAGGAACAGAGCCAGTATTTCATCATGTGAGTCCCAATCACTGCATTTGAAACCTGTGAATTAGTTCAGACTTTGTCCATCTAATATTTTCATACTATGATCGACTACAGACAACTGAAACCAAAGAAATCAAAACAACTGATAAGGAGTTCAGCCATCCCCAGACAATGGGAGATATGCTAGGGATCTAGAAATCAGAGCCAAAGAACATAAGGCTGAAAACAGGGAATTCAGAGACAAAAGCTTGTAAAGTAGCAATATAACATGTAAGCAGGGTTTCTCAGTGACTCAGTGTTACCAGGGGCCACACAGGAAGGGCAGAGGGAAAGGACAAGCTGATCTTGGATGGCCTTTCTCATCCCACTGGGTCTTTGAAACCAGAAGCAGTCTTGGCCCGGGGAACCCAACGTGGCATTTCTCCGCAGCCCCGGTGTGGTTTTCCTATTGAACGTGCCTATTTTCGGTAACTCGTGGAAGGGATCCCAGCTAGTAAGGAAGAGTCAGACTGTAGCATTGGCTGCAGTCCTAGATGTCAGACTCTTTACTTTCTCGAAAGCCCCTTTCCCCAGATTCTACTCGCCTGTTCACTCCACATCTTGAGATGTAAAGAAACATTGTAAAGAGGGCAGCCTGTCACGGGAAGCAGGAGTCACAGCAGCAAAGACTTTGCTTGCTGAGTTGTCTTAGTGGTTTCCGGGTGCTTTCGCTACCCACCAATCTCCCGACAGAGACGCCAATGGACACTTCCAGCTTCCCAGAGTGGAAAACTACCAGCATCAGCCGAGGTAGGCCCAGCTGAAAAATCTGTCCATCCAAGCTCCTGTAAGGGTTGGCAGGCGGGCTGAGGAGAAGAAGCTGCCACCAGGCCCCAGCTTCCCAAGAATTAGTTTTCATACTCTCCTGCCAAAGCTGTAAGCCTGAAAGCATTGCTTGTTCAAAGATGTTTACCACCCCACAGCCAGCTCCGGTCCGCCGGCTCACCGTCAATGAGTATCCTATATGCGGCTTCCAGGAAACACAGGGCCCACCCAAGCCCTGAACACACAGGTATGACCCCCGGCTCTCTCCAGGCGCGCGTCATTGACAGAGAGAGATTATCTGAATCTGTAGTTTAAAGAAATGTCAATAATGGAACAACTTTAGAGCCAGGAAGAAATCTTAACTTACTGTGAACCCCATAACTCTATGTGTGGTGTCAGAACCTGTGAGTTTCAGAAAGATGAACAGTGATGCATGAACTCACAAAGGTATAAAATAGAGGTGCAATTAAAAGCACAAACTCACAGATGCAGGGTAATGCTGCTGCCATCGCTGATCTTGTGCCAGCTCTCAGCCTCCTTGGGTGTCTGACCATGACAACCGAGGCAGAACAGGAGACAGTCCACTTTCTCAGGCTTACCAGTCCCTCACATAGCACTCCAGGCCATGCCCTAAGGCCAGTACCCCAAAGCTATTGGTGGAATGAATTCCCACAACACTTCCGCCCGTTTGTCTAAATAAGAGGGTTCTAAACCTAATACAAAACTGTATACAATAAGAACAAATGTCAAGAAAGAAAAATAACATACACAAAAATAGAACTATAACCAACAAGAACATCAAGCAAGAAACACACTCTAAATGTCCAGGCTATTGGCAAATAACAGCGATTATTCCAACAGCCTTCTGAACTGGGGAACTCTGTATCTAATATCAGAACCTGTGAGTTCCAGACAGGTGAACAGAGTTGACAGAAACTCACAGATGACCAGTGCAATGGTGACCGAAGCCCAGTGTTCTCAGCTCAGGCCCTCCTCGGACTCCCTCTATCTACTTCTTCCAGTTCTAAAAAGGACAAGCCCAGTCAAAAATGTCTGCTGGACCTGCTTCCTACAGACCTCACATAGCTTATTCACCCTGAGACTCTGTCAGGGTCCCAGCGACGCTGCTAGGGTTGCCTTCTTCAGGGGCTATTCTTTTGACACATGGGTCCCTTTCTCAAAGATCACTTTTCTCCCAGGTGACACCCCCTTCGGAACAGCCTTTGTGATTGCTCTGAGAAGTCAAAACCGTTTCCAGAAACAAGTGTTAACGACTTCAGAAAGAAAATCTGAATGTATGGGCTTCAGGGTACAGAGGTACAAATTGGATGACATGCCCTTCCTGGTTACATACATGGGCCAGTGGACAGGAAAGAGTGCTTTTTGTCCCAACAAGGAGGCAAACTCAGATCAGAAGATATAACAGGGTAGAAACAACATGGAGGTTGGAAGTTTATAGGAAACAGCTTGTGGCTCGGCATATAGTAATTCTACGTTTCATTTAGCAGAACTCACAGAATCCCAAAGAAGAGGTGGAGGAAAGACTGTAGGAGCCAGAGGGGTTGAGGACACAACTAGAACATGGCCCACAAAATCAACAAAGCAGGGCTCATAGGGACTCACACAGACTGAAGTGACAATCACGGACCCTTTATGGGTCTGAGCTAGGTCCTCTGCATATATGTTATGGTTGTGTAGCTTGGTGTTCTTCTGGGACTCCTAACAGTGGGAATTGGGGGACTGTCTCTGATTCTTTTGCCTGCTTTTGGAACCATTTTCCTCCTACTGGGTTGCCTCATCCAGCCTTGATATGAGGGTTTGTGCCTAGTTTTATTGTAACTTTTTATGATGTATTCGGTTGATATCTATGGAAGGCCTGTTCTTTTCTGAAGGGAAATGGAGAAGGAGCGGATCTGGGGAAGAGGGGATGTGGTGGGAGAAAACTGGGAAGAGTGGGGGGAGGGGAGACTGTGGTTGGGATGGAATGTATGAGAATTTTTTTTTTTTTTAAATCTGTTTCAGCCTTAATTCTGTCCTTCTAGTATGGGCATTGCAAGACTGGTTACCATGCCCCAGTCCCTTTGGGAGCTTCAGCTTCCTTATCCTTCATTATGATTTGAATGTGTCCCCCACAGGCTCATACCTTTGAACACTTGTTCCCAAGCTGGTGGCACTGTTTTGGTAAGTTGTAGAACTTTTGGGACTGTGGCCTAGATATCAGAAGCTGGCTGTTAGGCTATAAAGGTAGCATCAACTTCTAGTTCCAGCCAGAAATTTTTGCTCCTTGATTCCACAAGATACAAGGAGCATCTTCCATAGTCTGCCACCACCATGAACTCTGCCATGCCTCCCCAGTGGGATGGACTATACTTTCAACACCATGAGCCAAAATAAATTCTTTCCCTTTCAAGTTGCTTCTATCAGATATCAGTGGGAGCAACATAAAAAAAAATTCTGAACAGTCCTTAATAATCCTTATGCTTAATAATAAGCATGGTTGTTACAGAAATTTTATATAAAATACAAATAACAGCAATTCTATGGGATGTAATAATGGTCAATAAATGATATACAGGAGGAAAAAGAAAGAGGATTATGCGTTTTAAATACCACATGCATTTTTTCTTAAGCAATGTGGGAATTTTGTGACCCTTTAAACTTGTATTCTCTGCTTAATCATAATAATGGTACTTGATTATGGGAATGCATAAGAAACCAGCCAATTAGCATCCTTCCAAACTTGGAGCAATGATGTGTAGTAGTATTTATGTATTCTTGATTTTCTGATTATTTGTATTATGATTCTTTTTTAATAAAAGATTTCAGTTGGCCTCCAGAGTTTCACAGGATAAAAATAAATAAGAAAATAAATAAGAGGCAGAGAAAGAGGATAAGAATAAAAATAAGGTAAAGTTAGTATCCAAAGATACTTTTATTTTTTTGTATGTTAGGTATCAGGGCCAGACCTTGTAATCATGCAAGGAAAACACTCTAACACTGAGTGAAGCCTCAGCCACACTATGTTTTATAATCTTCACTGGTGGGAACATTTTTCACTTTGATTCTGAGATGCTTAGAAGTCAACCCAAAAGAGTGATACAGCCTAGTGAGATGACTCATGGGTAAAAGTATTTGCTGTGCAAGCTTGGTGACCTGAGTTCGATCCCCAGAACCCACCTGAAAGTGAATGAAGAAAATCACCTTCACAAAGTTCTCTGACCTCTATATGTGTGCCATGGTCCCCATCACATATACACACAAACACACATTGATGCTGCTGCTACTGCTGGTGATGATGATAACAAAATAGCAATAATATGTAATACATCTTAAGTGAAACACCATTTAAGAGGAATTATACTGACAACAGGGGGATTCCTGTCTCCAGGTGGACTACCGTAGCTTGTGATAATCAATGTTTCCCCTAAGAGTACCTGGAAAAGTCGGATAAAGTTCATAAAAGTTATACTCAAAAGTGCCTGATTGATGAGGCAGGGAGAGTAGAGCAACTAAGACCACAGAGAAGGGAGCAGTCTCAGAGAGGAGAAAGACTCCTTTTCAGCCTCCAGCAGACTGGGCCAGGAACAAGATGCTCATGTTTGCCATAGCATCCACAGAGGGTTACTAGAAGAAGAAAAAAAAAAAAAGCAGTGCTGATGAGAATCTGGAGTGAACTGTGCACAGAGCACTTTCACGCCACCTTCTGCCTTGTGTTGGACCTAGTAGAGCAGGAATGTGCAGGCCAAGGCCAAAGCGTTCAAGACTTGCCAGTGAGAGAACTCACAGGGACTCCGGAGACACTCTCAATGACCAAGAATTCAGCATACTAACTATGCAGAGAGAAGATGCGTTGCTCTGCCAAATACAGGCAGGTTGAATTGCTCCACCAATGGCCAATCTGGACTTGAGTTCACAGCCTCGTACAGAAGCCAAAGATCTAACAGCATGCTCCAAGAGCTAGCCAGCCCAGCTTCAAGAAGATGCAGGCCATGCCAGTTCTACCTACTACTACTAGGCTTTCAGTAGCTACCCATACTGAATAATGTGCAGACATGTCCCCAAATTGTGTAAATCTTTTATTCTTGGCATGCCAAAGGAAGAATTCTTTTGGGTACTATAACCTGCTCTTAATGTCTAATGGGTGTCTAATGAAGGGGGCTTTCAGGGCACAAGCATTACTAACTACAGAAAAGCTGCTTTCTCAGGACAGAAATTGGACATTTGTTTTATTTAATCAAGAAACATATCAGAGCCAGGCATGATGGTGCACACTTGTAATCCCAGCATATGGTGGAAGTAGGAGAAGGAAGAGCCAATCTTAGCTACACTGAAAGTTCAAACCCAACCCAGGCTATGTAAAACCCTATATCACAACAAAATCAAAAAGAAAGGAAGACAGGAGGGAGTAAAGGGGCAGAGGGAGTAAAAGACATACAGATAGACAGGCTTTCACCTGCAGTCTTAGCACTTGGGAGGCTAAGACTGGATGGCTTTTTATTCGAGGCCAGCCTGGATTACAAATTCCAAGGTATCCCTGGCTGTATAGTTTGACCTGTCTCAAAACAAACAAACAAAAAAGCCAGGAAGACATAGGGAAGAAATATACCAGTAGCTAAAGACAGAACACTGCCATCATTAACTTAGTGTGTGTGTGTGGGGGGGGGTATCTATCACTATTAAGAAAGTTCCTAGTATGAGAATCTATTTCCATTCTTAAATGTTGTTCAAACCTACAAAAAGAGAACCCATAGAAAGCAAACAAACAAACAAAAACAACATAGCTTTTCTAAATTACATTTGTCCCATCTCCACAGATAGAGCTAATGCCACAGCAGGGATATGTTAATAATGACACAGAGGGAGGACTTAGCAGCCTTGTATCTTTACTGCGGTTGTGACACTTGAAAGAGGGAGTCTGAACTCACCATTACCAATGCTGAGAGTTAGAGTTGTACATCAAATGCAACCACAGCCTCCTTTACTTATAACCCTCCAAATTCTCGTCCTGTAGACCATAGGAAGTGGAACTGGAGGGGTACCCCCTACGCCTAGAGATATGGGGGAGGGCCTAGGCCTTACCCCTAGTGATCCCACAGACTTTAATGATCCCTCATGGAAGGCCTCACCCTCCCTGGGGAGTGGATGGAGGGATGGGATGAGGGGGGTCTGTGAGTGGATGGGAGGGAGAGGGAACTAGGATCAATATGTAAAATAATAATAATAATAATAAATTAAAGTTAAAAAAAAAGAATAAGCAGAACCCTCTTGTGCCTGTAGAGTCAAGTTGGCTTTACCTCTGCAAGTGGGAAGGGTAAGCCCCCATTCAGACCTGAGGGAGACTGGGCATTGCTACAGCTGAGGGACCTCAGTTCACCCTCCCCTGTCTGATTAGCATCCCACTGTTAAAGGAATCACATTTTCATGGCCTCCACCTCAGCTTCCCCAACATCTTTTGGAAATCAAGATTCACATGACAGAATTTACATTTTCTTCCTGTAGTAAAACACAGAGAAGCCTCAGAGTCCCTTGACTCTTCCCTCCCTTTCCTCATTACTCAAGTATTTACTGATTGCCTTCATAAGCCAAGCACAGCGACAGGCACCCCTCATGGTCATGAGTGCGTGGGAGATCATCACTACAGAAAAACAGATAAAGGCCAAAGCCAGAAACATCTTCCAATCGGAAGAAAAAGTTGCATACCATTTAACAATTTATCACCACCCACAGAAGCCCATAAAAACACACACAAACAAACCTCAAAGATTTAACTACTGTAACTTTTGTTTTACTTTAACCATGTTATGTGTCCAAACCACCAAAAACTCTGAATGGCTTGTTTGGCTACAGCCATGCTCTTCAGAGACTTGCTAAAGGCAAGAGCTAAGTCAACAATCACCCTATCCCAGACAAATATACTGCATATGCTCTGGCCCTTTTGGGTCAGGATGACCACAGCCCAAGGGCTGGCAGAAGCCTCATTCCCCACTAACAACTCAAGTCTTTCTTGAAGACTACAGGAAAAGTAACGGTCATTTGTAACTCCTTTTTCTACCCTGTTATCTACTAGGTACAAACTTGGTGTGTTTGGTGTTTGGATTTTTTTCAGTTCCCTTCTCTTCCCAAAGTCACAAATGGCAATTCAGTATTTGCATGTGACTTTCCAACACCCTTTCATCTTCATTTAATTAACTATTATCTCCCATGTCTCCCTTTTATAAGGGGGGTACCCTTGTGAAATGCAGATAGTAAAAATACATTCCCCTACCTTATACATGAGCAAACCTGGTGTTGTTTGGGTTTTGTTTGCTCCCCAGAGGTCCATGTAAAGTGAAGGGAACTAGGTGCCCAGTGTGGGAATCTGGAAGCAAATGGAACCTTTAAGAAGTGAGGATCCCCAGCTGTCAGTCTGGGGTCCATGAGCTCCCCTTGTTCAGGTCAGCTGTTTCTGTGGTTTTTCTGTGGGGCCTCTGGTAGTGGATCAGTATTTATCTCTAGTATATGAATGGAAGTTGAGAGCCCATTCCACATAGAGGGATACTCTCTCAGCCTAGACACATGGGAGATGGCCTGGGCCCTGCTCCAAATGATATGACGGACTTTGATAATCCCCCTATGAAAGGCCTCACCTTCCCTGGGGAGCAGAAGGGGGATGAGGTGGGGGATTAGTGGAGGACTTGGGAGAATGGGAGGAAGAGGGAACTGGGATTGATATGTAAAATAAGATTGTTTCTAATTTAAACTTTTTAAAAAGAGGTGAGGATTCTAAGATGTGCTTAGGTTTGAAGGCCCCACCCTCAGAGGGCAATGTAATTCTCCCAGGACCCCATTGTAGGTTGCTATCAAAGCCCGAAACTGGTTCCACACAGCTATCTTCTTGCACACACTCCTTCTGTCCTCTGTCATTATCACCTGCCATGCTTTTGAACCACCCAAACTATGAGCAAGCAAACATGTTTTCTTCATAACGTTATCCTGTCCTGGGTATTTCATTATACCAACAAATAGCTGGCAACTGTTATCACCAGCTGAGGTACAAAGATTTTCCTTAGTGTTTAAGATCATAACATTGAACAACGACAGATTAAGAAGTAGAATCTTGACCCGTGATCTCCATGGTCACCGTCTTTTCACCACTCTGTCACTGCACACTGCTGACCACAAACAGTTGCCACACTATCCAAAGCAAGAACAATCTGGAAAAAGAAGGCTTGAGGAAGGTTCTTACTGATCTAAACTTTGCAATGTCCTGGTCTCAGAGGCATTGAAATATAATAGCACAAGAAACCTGTCTCCTGGAAGGGGGTGCAACATGGACCTTAGTCCTGGATGAAGATGAGAGCTGTGGTCATGAAATATTTGGCATACACCAATGATTTCAAACATATGTGTCACCTGCTTGTTGTGCTACCCTGGCACACCTTTGTCCTTGTGACTTCTCATTGACAATCATTCCTCTCTTCCTACTTTGTTTTCCTTGTGTGCCCCATGCCTTTTTTTTATACTCACATTCATTGCCTTCCTCTTGTCACCTGGCCTGGCAAATTTCTTTAGCTTTAGCTCAAGAAATGCTTTAACATTTCAACCAGCAAGACATTGGCTATTTTACTTCCTTGGGCAACATGCAAACATGGTTATAAATATACAAATAAGTTAGCTGGGCTTGGGGGTATGTACATATAACCCAAGTTGAGGTAGGTAGATTCCCTAGATTCCAAAGTTCAAAGCTAACCTGAGCTATGTAGTGAGCTCGGAGCCAGGCAAGCAATTTAATAAGGCTCTTCATCAAAAAATTAATTAAAGTAAAAAAAGACTGAAGATTTAAGTTAGTGGTTGAGCATTTGCTAGCATGCACAAGGCTTTAAATCTAATCTCAAGGTCACCCACACAAACACACACACCCCTATTATATATCTTAATGATACCAGTTTCAAGGAGGTTTGTCAGATTTAGAAAAGGCACTGATAAGCAAGAACGTTGTAAAGTAGTCATGATACTTGACCCTAGACACTTCAATGCTAGGCCTCTACTCTAACCAGAGACACTGACACCTTGTGTGTTCCTGCCAAGATTGAGGGTCATCCTGCAGTCTCTTGGTCTCTCGACACAGGAGTCCTCAGCAAACCTGAGTTCACAGGTAGTGGCAAAACCCAGAGGCTCAAGAAAGGAAATATGTGTGGTACTCTGATTGCAATCACAAGGTGATGATCCCAGCTCTGAAGCTTAGCCTATATCTTCAAGAGCTCTGATTCCACTAACAATAGTAAGAAAAGTTCTATCATTTCTTGCTTTCCAACAACTGTCTGCCTTTTGAAAACTTGAGACCTGAGACACAAGACCATATAATAATAAAATACAATCAAAACTTCAGAGTATAGATAAAAATCCACCAGATATTTTGGATAGAAAGCTGTGTTTTCACAACAAATGCACTTGGAGCTCCTTAATCCTAAGGTGTAAGACCCAAGAACTACAAAATAAAAGTATATTCTGCACAGTTTCAAATATAGAAGACAGTGTAAAATAATAAAATTATCAATGAAGTCTGTGATCATCATCCTATAGTAAGTAGAATTAAGGGAAAGAAGGCTTAGCATCTCTTAAGCTCATCTCATATGCAAGGTGTTATGGCAGGTCCCTTATGTGCATTGTCTTGTTCTTCATAATAGCTCTTAAGTAGTGACCAATGATGGATGGGAAGACTGAGGATGCTCAAACAAAAGTTGAAAACCTGACAAGCTCACTCATACAGTCAGGTCACAGCCTAGATCAGTGGTCCTCAACCTTCCTAATGCTGCAGCCCTTTACACAGTTCTTCATGTTATAGTGACCCTCAACCATAAAATTACTTTTGTTCTGACTTCATGACTTTAATTTTTCTACTGTTATGAACTATACTGATGTGCAGATAGATGGGTTTTAGGCGACCCCTGTGAAAGGGTCATTTGACTCCCAAAGGGGTCACAAGCAATGGGTTGAGAATTGCTGGCCTAGATTCAAAGTGAGATGTAGCAATTCACTTTCTAAGGTCTCCCATCATTTTGTTTCTGTGAACCTGTGTACCAATTAATTTTAAATGTCAGTTTGCCATAATCTGGACTCACCTAGGAAGACAGCCTCATTGAGGAATTGCCTAGAAAAAGTTTGGCCTTCAGGCATGTCTTCAGGAGATTGTCTAATTTGTTAATTGACCCAGCCCAATGTGGGTGGCACCATTCCCTAGGCAGTGGGTTCTGAACTGTATAATAATGAAGGAAGCTAGCTGAGCAAAAGCAAGCAGCAAGCTGCATTTATTTCTCTCTTGACTAAGGGTGTTATGGGACTAGCTGCTTGAGTTCCTGCTTGTATTTTCCTGCAGTGCTGGACTATAACCTACAACTATAAACCAAACTTCCTTTCCTGTATTCCTTTTGTGCAGGGCATTTTATCACAGCCACAGAAATGGCACAGCCAACAACTCTGTTTCCTCATTTGCAAAAGACTAGATTAAACCAATCTTCCTTGAGCTTTCTGAGAACTGTTCACAGAGTCCTTTAAATATCCAGTAATAGAGAACTTTTTATTTTACCAAATGTACTTTTGCCTCCACAAATCGAGCTTGACATGCAATTTCAGTGGCTTTTCAGGCCCTAGAATCCATACACACACAGCTGGTCCTCTACATTGACATTCCATGGTATCCCTGTCGCAGGAAGCAGTATGGCTTGGAGGTCAAGGTCTATCATCTTGCTAGCTCATCCAGGCTACTCTGCTTAGTCTATAACCTTCAGTTTTCACCTAACATCTGTGGGCCTCCATCCTTCCTCTGTAAAACTGGAGTAATAATACAGAGTACTCACCCTGAAGATTACATTGTTAACACCACTTCATATGGTACCAGGAGTGCACAGTCTTTGACTATCAGTTGGTGCTTTTGTTGAGCTATGTAGTTTACAGTCTCATTTTTCCAACTTGGTGTAATCAAGACAGCTCAAGGGGCAGTTGAGTTTCTGTTGTCCCCAGAGGAAGATTCTTTTACTGGAAGGAAGGATACAAGAGGCCACCCAGGACTAACTAGACTTGACAAACAAACATACAAGAAAGAAAGAGCCCATCTAGCATTGCTCATTTGAGAGAAATTCATCCAGGGACATCTCCTTCTTGCTTTTTATATCTCTCCCTCCCAGGGCTCTATTCCAATCATCAGGGAAAGGGGTGAGAAAAAAGAGAGAGGAGAGAGAGAGACCACTAGCTAAACTCTCAGCATTTCTCTGGAGACATGAATAGTGGGAACACAGGGAAATGAAAATATTTTTTCATTTTGGAAATATATGGAAGAGACAACACGCATCAGCTTTGATTGAAGGGAAGGAACTTGGTACTGAAGGGGCCCAGAGTATCCCCAGTGCTTCAGTTTCTTTGCCAGGGTGAACTGGCCCTGAAGGGTTTCTACCTCAGAACCTTCTCACTTAGCATAATGAAGAGGCTAACGTTCCAGGTCTGAGTTCTGTGTCCTCATTTTAGTCTTATGCTAGTCTTTGGCTTCAAGTTGAGCCTAAACTTAATTAACTTATAGTTATAAGCTAATTAATTATAAAGCTAAGTAATCTTCTAAATGAACTACAAATCATTCATCAGAATTTTCCAATCCCACCCTAGTTGACTTGCTGACTTGTAAAAATGATTTTTGTGAAATCGTTAGTATAGTTGTTTATTGGGTGTGGATTGCCATTAGCTAACTTGTGAATTATGATCCTGCTGTAAGACGCTGCCCTCCGTCCTTCCAGTACTTCCCCCATCATATTGGCAATTGCTAGGGTCGAGTTCCTGGTGCACTCTTGGAACTGAACAGTTATGAGCACACCACCCACACTTCAGGGCTGGAACATACCTCATCTTGGCATTTCTTGTGGTGACTTCCAGAGCCCTACTCTGCAGCCCCTCTGACCACTTTGAACATTGCTATCTCTGGAAACGTCAGTGACATCACCCAACTTACTAAAGCTCAGATGCATTAGAGCCCAGTGCCTTAAACTGTGGGTCACAGTCTCACATTGGGTAAGGGGGTGGGCGTAGCTGAGCATGGGAATTATGGGAATTGTAAAAGTATTGGCAACATTAGAAGGTTTTTGAAAGTGCAATGACAAAGAGCAATTTAAAGTCAAATGCATAAGAGCTGCGTGTTTCTGGCAGGGCTCACCCTTGTTGCACCATGCATCATCACCGGAACCTTGCTCCTCAGCCCACAACACGTGCACTGAGCACTGAGCAAGCTATCAGGACTCCAGTGTCAATGAACTCTGCTCAAAGCCACAGGGATCAGCTTCCAGACTATCATATATTATGGGCTGCAGTGCCAAGTTTTCTGGTCTTAGAGAAACATAATGATTTAATTATGGAGGGTAGCCTTAACATTTTCCCATTGCTCCTCCATGTGTATCAAATTAGTATATCTCTAGCTAGCATTACGTTAGAATGTTTGACTTTTTAAATTATTTGAGTTGCGGAGTTCAGTTTCATTTTTTTCTAAATAATCATTAAATGAATTTTTGGCTTGTGAATATTAGGACAGGGTTTCTGATACCTTCTGACATGGCCTTAAACCTATTTCTGTCAATAGGTGGTTATATAATATTTGCTTAAAGCAAAGGTCTCTCTGCTATTCTGCTATACAATGTGGCTAACATGTGTGGAAAATCTAAGGCCCAGAACTTATCACTGAGCACCTCCACTTACTATCAGTAAAGTTGTCCCAGTCTTAGGGAAATGACAGTAAAGGCCCCTGAAGAGTCACCTCTAAGTCAGTGAGTATTAATCATGCATTAATCATACATCTACTCTGTATTAAGCAGTGGCTAAACCATGCAACTTCATGAGTCCCAAGTTCCTCAATGACCACTTAACACTGAGGAAAAATGGAAATTTCTTATCTGCTTTTACATCTTCACCTCCAGATTAACTCAGTAAAATGGGAGGGTTAGTCCTTCTGTATGTACCATGTCCCTAGGAAAACCTCTCCAAATTAAGACATCTGTTTCTTTGTGCTGGTGGAAAGAGCCAACAGAAATACCTAACAACACAACAGGGGCTGAAATGGCCTTAAGGCAACCTGTTTTCTACTCAAGGACTACAGCTTGTTTTCCAACACTAGAAGCTGGCTTTCATGGTTTAATTGCTTAAACACTCCCCAGGTACACCAGCCTCCATGATGACACCCAGCACCTAAACTTTGTGTGCACTCTTGGCCTCTTCTTTGGAGCTCAAAGCAGAAAGACCATTGTAGGAAAAGCCAAACTTTACAGAGTAAGAGGGATACAAAGCACAAAAATAAAAAGGTGTCCAAGTTGGAAAAAAAAGCATTGAATTCGCTCAACCAACAATGCTTTGACTTTTTAAAAAGGAGTTTTGACCATGTTTCCTATTAAGGGTATAAGGAATAGTCCATGAACGAGGAATTGGTATGGGGAGGTACTCTCTCAAATGTACCATTATGTTAGTAAAAAGGCAAAATGAATTTACTCTTGAGAATGTACTTATAACTAGCTGAAAAATTGAACTCTACATACTATTGTGGGAGGCTAAATGGGTAAAAAGTACTCTGGAAAAGTCTATAGCATTATGAAGAACATTAAATAACATGTTACAAGTGATCCAGGAATTCCACTTATGGATATAAGTCCAGAAAATTTAGTATATATCCTTACTACAAACTATGGAAGACTTTTTCACAACAGACCCACACTTTAAACTATCCAAGTTCCCATCCATCCAAATCACTGAACTATTGAAGATTGTTAAGCAACATTATTGTGTAACAGACAAATGACACAATTATATACTTTAACCTAAAGTATGTAAATGTAAATGAAGTATGCAAATAAAGTAATATTATACAACAGCTAAGATGGGCTGACAACAACTTCAGGTAGCCATGCAGTGAATGCCATACAGGAAATGTCCAGTTAAAGAAGCTAGACACAGTATCCTAATGTATCATATTCCTCTATTTATATAAAGTACAAATAGGCAAAAACAAGTCTTTCTAGCTAGAAGCAACAATGGATGTTCCTGGGGTAGGGTAGAAGAAAGAACTCCATTATGCCTCTGTTTCTTACATATAGAAGTGTAGTTCACTTTCCAATCTTTTGATATTGCCACACAGTGTTATCTACAAAGTTCACATTCAAGAGCAGCATAATCAAAAAGACCACATTTTTAAAAATCTCATGTTTTATATAAGTGTGTACTTTTGTGTTAGCCCACATTTGTAACTACTCTCTGCTTCAGATTAGAAATGTCTGAATGGATATGTTGGGCTTGTAAAAAAAAAAAACTGAACATATAAGATGTGTATACTTTGTTTGTATTTGTCAAGGAATAAAAAATATGGCTTGAGAATCTTTACCTTTTTCTTTTCCATGTACATTTTTTGTTCTTATGGACTCTGAGCACAGCTATATGAGTTGTTTTGATTAATGACCTCACCCCACCACCACAGTGATGGGAGTTGAAAAAGGAACTTAGTGGACAAGCACCACAACGCTACAACTCTCAGCCCTGCCAATATAGTCTTAACAAACATAATTTGAGTAGTGGATTGAAAGATTGTTTGCACATTCCTGCTTCCACTCATGCTCTTGTGCAATTTCCATGAAAACATAACCAGGCTAGTCTTCTAGAGGAATCCACATGGAACAACAGCCAAACTGCCCTTCATCGGGGCCAAGGTAATCCTAGATGAGCCAATAGCCAGCTGATTGCCAGACAGGTACATGCACAAAGACAGGTCAAAGTACAGTCCAACCAAGCACAACAGAAATCATCAAACTGTAAACTTGTGAGCAAAATAAGCACTCATTGTAAATCACTGAGCTATTGAAAAATGTTAAACAGCATTGTTGTGTAATAGACAAATGACACAATAGTATACTTTAGGTCTATAAGAGCCACCACTTGGGATCTTGGGAACCTGGCATCCCATACAGTAAGTGTTCCAAAAGTATAACAGGACCATTTCGTAAAGCCCAGGCCTAGTATGCAAGGATAAACCAACCAAAAGAAACTCTCTGCCACATCTAAAATTTCCCTCGCATTTTCCCCCAAAATGGCAGATAGCCATTCCTTCTCCCATTAAAATTAACAGCATTTAAACTACTCTTATCTACATAAAAACTTCTTGTATAATACCCAACACATTCTATATGGACAGGGAAAGGATAAGACTTTCTGTTTCTGACTTGGCCACATTACAAGATGCAGGTGAAGACAACAGACACTGAGGGTTCCCTTGACAGAACTCTTTCTAAAGTAACCACTGACAAGCATGTGCAGGCACCTGGTTTTCAGCATCCACCAGAGTAGTGGCTCTGTTACCTGGATTAACCTGAGCTTTTGCAGAACCCAGGATGGGCAAGAGCAGGAGCAGCACCATGGGCATTCTGGGAATCGGGATCATTTCAGAAGATGGAGTTGGATCCAGAGTCTGCAGCCCAACAATAATACAAGGAAACAGAAAGAGAAGGAAAAAAATAAGTAATATAGATTTTACCAACACACATGAGCATGATCTTCACAGATAATTTGGGATTCTTGCAATGTGTATTTCCATATTTAAAACTTCAATATACCCAGGGAACATCTAATGTAAGAATTTTCCAATTCTATTAGATTATACACTCACTCCTGGAATTAAAATCAGCAAAACTATACACCAGTAGCAACATATTACTGAGGCAAATACCAAATGGCAACAACAAAGTAAAATTTATATTTATGATGTCATCTAATGTTTTCATATTATCAACACTAGTTCCAACATTTTTAAAAAATCAGTAATTTTAACCTGTTTTTAAAGCTCTATAAGTCCAACAGTTTTCTTGATCCATTAGCTTCGAAGTGATATGAAGAACTTTCTGGTTTACTTTTTTAAAGTTCCCTCCAAGTGGTCATGTGACAGTGCATTAGATATAGACATATCACAATATATATCAAGGTTTAATTTGATAGAATCATAGGTAGTTATGTGTGAAAATTTGTATAGATATTTCTATGTATACAAGTGAATATAATGCATATCTTTTGACCCCCCCTCACTTCACCAGCTAAAAGGGCCTAAAGGAAAAGCATCCTGGCCGTGACCCTGCATTGACAATGCAAACCAAAATGTCCAGATCTTAGTTTCTAATCCCATCTCCCAGTAAAAGGAATCAGAGTTCCTTAGAAAAAAAAATGATTGACTATAGGACTGGGTCAGGAAATCCATATGGTAAGCCTGGGGTGTGGGGTATATGTTGTATGCATACATACAAACACACACACACACACACACACACACACACACACACACACACATGCATGATGGGGTATAGCAAAGGTATATAGGAGTCAGCTGCAAGATCTCCCAGAAACCAACACTGGAACAATTTGAGCATCAAAATAAATAGAGAAGTATTAGATTATAACTCAGAGTATAAAATAAATATCCAGTCCGTGCTGATGTAAATAAATGACTGAATAAACAAATGGGGGAGAACAACCCATTTCCCATGAAAAAAGAATTCTAAATAATTTATGTAGCTAATCTGCTTTTAAGGAAGTGGAGCCTCACCACATCCCACTTCCAACTTCTTCCACACAAGTTGCACATAGTAACTTGCTTCCAGAGGATGCAGCATAAGCCTGGGGAGGGGCAGGAGAGAATCTCTTCAGTGGGGAAATCTGACAAGCTGCTTAGTGTCAGCATAACATCAGCATGGAAAAGTCATTGTGACCGTGTGTGTCTTTGACAGGATGTAATGGGAAGGCACTTGAGGCCAGCAGTCCCAACCCACAAACCATGGCCTTTGTCTGTTCCTGAGGAAAACAACAGAGAAATACTAAGTGGGAGTCTTTCTTCAAGATTCCCAACTGATCCTCGGTGCTGTCAGTCATCCAACACAAGAAAGCCTGAGAAACTGTCACCACTAACGGGAGAGAAGGCAATAGGAGACTAATGAAACTAATGAGTGGCACTGTATGCATCCTGGACTTGAAAGGGACATGGGAAAACAGAAGAAGTCAGAGTAAGTTAGGGACTATAGCAATGCACCAACGTTGGTTTGTGCATTTGATGAACAGACAGTAGTAATGTAAGATATTGATTCATGTCATGCACATGGGGATTCTGTCTTCACAATGATTCCATAGATATAAAACTGTTCTGTCATTCAGATAACACTGATAAATGGCAAGGAGAGAGTGGGGAAGACTCAGGGAGACATCAGTCTGATTAGGTTCCTGAAAGATAGGCAAGGTTTGAATGGGCAGTAAGTGAAATGAAATAAGGAAGGGATGACACAAACAGAAACTTTCTGTGATGATTTCTGAACAGTAATATGTGGATATGCTTGAAAAACATTTTATTTACTTTTATTTGGTGTGTGTGTATGTGCGTGCATGCATGCGTGCATGCGTGCGTGTGTGTGTGTGTGTGTGTGTGTGTGTGTGTGTGTGTGTGCATTCTCACGTGTATGCATTATAAGAGGACAGCCTGTAGAAGTTAGTTCCCTCCTTCTAGCACATGTGTTCTCGGATTTGAACTCAAGTCATCACACTTGGCAGCAAGTGCCTTTACCCCCTGAGCCATCTCATCAGCCCCTAAAGCCATCTTTTTTAAAATGCCTACATTTGCTTACTAGTTAATTATGTGTGCATGTTCATATGAGTGCATATGGCAATGTGAGGGCAACTTGTGGGAGTCCATTGCATGTGAGTTCCAAGGATCAAACTCAGATCATCCGGTTTGGTGGCCATCTCCTAAACCCACTAAGCCATCTCAGCAAACTCCCCCTCCCAAAGAAAAATTAAGTAAGGTAATCAGATGGTTTTTTTTAAATAAAATAGAGTTGCCAAGCAATGGTGGCATGTGTCTTTAGTTCCAACATTTTGGAGGCACAGGCAGGCAGATTTCTGTGAGTTCAAGGCCCAAATATTCAGTGATTATATCTGGCTAATCAACTTTTTTTTTTTTTTTGCCCTAAAAGGAAGTTTCTTTAAGAATGCCTATGAGCAGACAAAACCCTCTGAATGAATTGTCTCAAGGATCCAGTATTTAGACATGTGACATGTGCGTGTAACATATGCATGTGACAGGTGCATGGAACGCAAAACATATGTGGAAATGTTAGCATTGGGAGAGTCCTTCTCTATGAGCTTTTGTGAATAACAGCATGAAATTCTTAGATAAACAATTTATTCAGGTCTGAATCAAATAAAATTCAAAATGCAAATGTCCATGGAGTATTGCCTTTCACTCATTTGCTCATCAATTGTTTTGTAAATGTCGCCTCACATGGGATACATGCATCTTAAATGTCAGAGAAGGGTTGGGGAGATGGTTCAGACAGTAATGTACTCTACAGAAGCCTGAGGACCTGTGTTTGACCTCCCAGAATCCAAGTCACTAAAAGACACTGGCACAGCTGTAAATTCCAGCACTGGGGAGGCAAAGACAAGAGGATCCACAAATCCCTAAGCTCTGGACTCAGATAAAAATAAACAAGCCAGACACGATCACCATCATCATAGAACTTATGATATGCAAATAAATAATGCAAGCATGAAAAGATATACGGGTGGCAACTGGCAGGCCAAATGCTTTAAATCATTTCTTCCTCTTTCAATCTTGTAATAAACAGGACGCTCTGGGGTGTGAAGGTTTACTGCAGCTGTGGTGAGCTGTTCCAGGAAGGTGTGCAGTAAACTCCTCTAAGCATGCAAGTGACTCAGAGGCAGACAAACAGAGCAGAGAAGAGGCCGGGCAGCCAGCAGCCATGCACGAATAAATAAGCATTTGACAAATATGCATCTGAGGAAAGGGGCATAGGAAAATCAGTGAAGTGTCCAATGAGTCAACACTCTTTTCAAAAACAAAAGCCAAGACATATCCACACCTCACACAAAAATAAAGAGTCCACAATAAGAGACAGAACAATATTCCCAACACTTGGGAGGCAGAGGCAGATGGCTGTCTATGAGCTTGAGGCCAGCCTGGTCTAGAGAGTGAGTTCCAGGACAGCCAGGGCTAAACAGAGAAACCAAATAAACAAACAAAAAAAGGATCTCAAGAAAGTACATAAATTTGCCATAAACTGAAGGAAGAAAAAACTTGCATGAAAAAGCATGGAAAGCAAAATCCATAGAAGAAAAAATAAGTAAATAAAAATCCAAAACATCCTAGGAATTAAAAAAAAAAAGAATACTATAAACTTAACAGATAAGCAGTGAACAAAGGTAAATATTTGAAACTTGAAACAAAACAACTTCTGTTGTAAAAAGCCACTAGAAATATGGACCAAGTAAATAAAAAAAAATATTTAACAAAGGGAACAGCATACTGCCTCAGAAACTATTTGAGCTCAAAGTCAGAAAACCAAACATCAAAGACACAGCTGAATCAGTCTCACAAACTTGTCAAGGGTGGTGATGTGAGATTTGACAATGATGTGGTGAAATGTGTGCTCCACACTGAGCCATTGCTCAGGGTTAGAAGATAACCTAGCTAAATTGTTACTTGGCCTAGAGAAAGAGTTGTATGTTAAATACAATGTATGTGTGCACGCAAGTGCTTGCTGTATGTCTTCAAAGTAACAAGGCCTTGGGAAAATGTCTATCAACAGAGGGATGCTATAAACTATACTGTTCCTAACTATAAAATACTCTAGGATGGTGAAAAAGAATGAATTCCAGAGGCTGCTGACTCAGCACTTATTGCTCTTAGCGAGGACTCAGGTTTAACACCCACATAGCAACTCACAACCCTCTGTAGCTCCAGTCCCAGGGGGATCCAGTGCCCTCTTCTGGCTTCTGTGGGCACCACAGATATGGGGAACATATACATACATGCAGCCAAACCACGCATGCATATAAAAGAAAGAAACCTTTAAAATAAAAAGAATGAGTTACAGCTATATGTGATCACATGTCTTACCATTCATAGCTTGTTTTTAGGTGGACAGGAAGGCTGCAATGTCCCTATGAAAAAATGCTATATATTTTTATGGACACACACATTTAGATATTCAGAAAAAATCTGAAAGGTAAATCACCATACTGAAAACACTGATTCCCTCAGAGCTGGAGATGGGAGATGGAGTGCAGATTTCATCAAGAGGACTTGTGAATGACTGCCATATGGAAACTGACTTATTCATAATAATTCTATTGTTTCATGTCTATGTGTATGAATATATATATGTATATATATATTTGCATGTATAAGAAAATGCATGTGTGTGAATATCTGTGAGTAGAGAACAGAGTTTGACATCAACTGTCTTTCTAAATCATCCTTCACTTTATTTGCTGATGCAGCTAGTCTCTCTCACTGAGCAGGAGTTCACTGATGCAGCTAGTCTGACTAGGCCAGTTTGTCCTAGGAATTTCCTGTATGTGCAGAGATTTCAGGCAGGCTGCCATACCAACCTGGCTTTTATGTGGGCTCTGGAGAGCCAAACTTCAATCCTAGCACTTCTATGACAAACCCGTTATCTTCTGAGTCATCTTCCCAGCCCGCCATTTGATTTTTAAAAAAAGAATGTGTTCTTGGTTAATGTTACTTATAACAGCTTTTCTAACAAAAATATGGAAAGATTATTCCTGGCATCAAGCTATCAGAATATCAAAATTCTTTCCAGACAATCCCGTATGTTCCAGAATGGGAAGTGTTGGGGCAGCATGGCCTGTACCTCCAAGAGTTACTTGGCCTAATCAGAGACAGTATTGATCTGTATGCCTGGCACATGGGAGCAGAAAAAAGTGGTTGAGGACTACCTTGTATCCTTGTGGTTTAGAATGTTGAGTCCCTTCTAATCACAGTCCTCAAAATCAGGTGGAGGGGAATTCTACAAATCTGGGAGCACAGTTGCTTCACCTATGGCCTGGATAGCCTCACTTGGTCTGGCTGCTGTTTCCCAGCCACCACTCTGAGTATAGTTCAAATCTTTACCCATCTTTATTGTCTACCAAGTAAGACAATGAGTCATCTAAGACCTGGTATCCTGTTTTCCCTATTTCAAAATGAAGTTGATTTTCTACTGCCCTGGGCCATTAAGTTAGGAAAGACAGTTAACATTGATTGCACACCTATCTCCTATCTTTCACAACTGTGTTAATAAGTCAGAGCACCTGCCTGGGAACAACCTTCACAGTAGAGATCAGGTAGGAGAGAGAGCAAAGAACCTTAAGAGACAGTGCTGAAGTTTTTAATTAAGTTTCTGGGTTGAACAGAAAGTTAATATAACCATGTCATCTTATTCATATGCTCCATGATATCAGAGCAAGGCTGGGCTACCTGTGCTGGTGGAAACCACACCCTTTGGCAGTCCAAACCACAAGCCCAACTGCAAAGTCTGTTCTTCACTATAAAACTAAATACATGTGACAGACAATAAATTAAATGGGTGGATGAATGAATAGATGATAGTAAACATATGCTAGATGATGATGAAGATAGATAGACACATACATAGATAAATAGATGTTTGATATATGATAAGTGTTGATTACACTTAGATGTGGATACACAGAAATGTAGATACATAGAAAAATAATAGGTAGATAATTAATAATAAGTGGATGCGTAAATAAAGAAATATATGATAGATAGATTGATAGATGATAGATAATGATGGTGAATGTTGACTGAAAGATGATAGTAAATGATGGATGAATAAAGAAATAAATTGATAGATGGTTGGTAGATCATAAATGAAAGATAGATGAAAAATGAGATAAGTGGATGACAAAAGATAGATAACAAATTAAGATAGATGACATGTAGAAGGCAAGTAGGGAGGTAAATAGACAGATTTAGAGGAGAGATATGTACATAAAAATATAAGCAGGAATCCCTTTATAAGCATAACTGTAATAAGTAACTTTTTTAAATCACCCCTTATTTCCATATATCATAATATGAAAAATAGGCAGGTCAGGCAACCCTTGGGGTCTTTTGTCATAACTAAATGGGAAGTTTCAATAGCTCTGCTCAGGCTTCATTTTCCAGAAGTTCTGCCAGAGTTCATTTTCCAGCAACCCCATGGGTGCTCACAACCATCTATAGTGAGATCTGATGCTCTCTTCTGGCATAAAGTTGTACACACAGAGCACTCATAAGAAGAAAGAAAGGAAGGAAGGAAGGAAGGATGGAAGGAAGGAAGGAAGGAAATGCATTTAAATATCCCTGCTCTTCCCAAGACCCTCAAGAGAGCAAAATGCACAGATGGTAGAGTTCTTTTTGTCTTCATGTGAACATTAGCAAAACCCACCTTTTTCTCTGAAGCAGAACTAGAGATATATCCATCCCACCCTAAGAAATGTCTGAGCTTACATAATATGTAAATCATTAAATTCGCATCCCCATTACAGAATAGTTCTTTCAAGAGAAATTTCTCACATAGTTTTGAATAACAGATCCTACATAGCACATTTAAAATAACATTTCATAGTTTTAAAGTATTCCATCTACTCATCAAAGTTGTAAATCATTGAGAGAGTAGCCAACACTGCTAGAGGACTCATGACTAGGCATCATTAAACAGCCAATCCATTCAGTGCATTCAAAATATAATTAAACATGCTAAAATCCAATTTATAACCAATTTTTCAGGTATGTGGTTTATGTTCTAAACAGAGCAAGCATGCCCAGCTAGCAGGTGGCCCTTCTTTGCAGACTATCCATTGTCCCAGACCCAATAGCTAGGGACAACCTGGGATGATGCTGGCTTTGGTGAAGAATCAGTGTTCATAGATTTCCTTCACACTCCTTGATGAAGCCTGTGTCAGGGACTACAGAGAGTGCTACCCTCCTAGGAAATCAGCTCTGCCCACACATCCCTGGAAAATCCAAGGTATGGATGGAAATGAGATAAGAGAACTTCAGTCAAACTGGCATGGGCATGTATGCACAGATATAATTGTATGAAACCTATGTGTACACGTGTGGAAGATTAGGCTTTGGTGAGGAGAAATTTCACACTCACATATTTAACTCAGAGGACATTGGAGAGCATTCAAGACTTGTTTTTCCTCTCTGCTGAGTAACTTTCATTTCCAATTTAACAAATATGAAGAGTCATCTTTAGAGTATTTCATATTCAGCAGACAAATATGCAGAAATGACTTTGGTTTGGGTAAGAGGTCCCCAGACACATACACACAAACAACAAAACTTGCCAAACATTTTCATGTTTATCTTAATTCCTGAGGATGTGTCAAAGTCTTTCTTACTCCCAACTTCCCCCTGGGTCTTTATCTTCCCCATATGATGCCCACAATCCTGAGCCAAAATCGCAGAATGGCCCAACACATGCCTAATGACTGGAGATATGACTCAGGTGACCTGGGGTGACCCTCACTGTTTCATGGAAAAGTGAGTGCTACTTCTGCCTTTTTCAGAGCAGTTTGTTTCCCTGTACCTCTATATTCGCATCTGTAAAATGGAGACAACTAGAATTTGTAAAGTTTTTGAAGGAAAGAGTGATCCAGATAGCTTTCATTACCTCATTATCCATCTAGGAACAGGAGATGGTAAAGGGCAAATTCACTGTTGCAGAAGACGCCCTCTTCCTGGGTAGAGGGTGGTCACCCATCATAGACCCTGTGTAACATCATCCGCCTGGTTTCATTTGTGTATTACACTCCACTGGGATGTTAAGCCTAAATGTTGTCATAAAATTTCCAGGAGGAAGAGGTAGATAGCATAAAAACAAAACAAAGGATCTAGAGATCTTTCCAAACACAAAACAGTGGTCAGCACTACACACAATGCAATATCCTTTGGTTTGCCAAGACCTTAGATGTAACCTTGTTACACTCCAACAGGCCCTGAATCTTACACTCACACACACACACACACACACACACACACACACACACACACACACACCTCACTTCCAAACATGATCCAACATATGAATCTCCTTCCTACCCAGCCTCCCTCATTTTCTTTCCCCCATCCCACCCCATCTCAGCCTCTCCTTAGCCCTCTGAAGCATGAGCTCATGAGCAGAGGGATATCTCTCCAAAGCTCAGGGCACAAGGGGGTCAGCATAAAGGACGGTGGCATGAGGGTTTAGAAGGTGCCATAGGAACTTGCTAGTCCTCAAAACAGCAGAACCAAAGTGGTGAACGCTTGAAGGGACCTGAGACCTTGTCTTTCCCAATGCTCTCCAGATACGGGACCTTTCTCTAGGGTACCAGAGTCTGGATTAAACATCTAGTTATCTAGTCCAACAGTCATTTCCTTTACTCTGCTCCTCCTGGCTCAGCTATTTGGTCTTCCTTCCTAAAGTTCAGGGCCACACACAATTTCTTCAGGTTCTGTTTGTTTACTTTAAAACATGAATAGTTACTAGAAAAATCTCTGTGGTGGTTTTAAAGTGTCTCCCACCGGCCATGTTTACATTCTCATTGAGTGTTCAAGCCTAATTGTCCTTCCATTGAATATAAGCTTAACCCAGTCACATCTAGAAAAATGAATGGGTAGACTTGTGACACTTGTGAAACTACATCCTAAAGGCTACCCAGTGGGGCTGCTACCCTGGAAGCCCAGCCACCATGCTGTGACAAAGCTGGGACCACACAAAGATGTCACATGTTGGTATTCTTGCCAAGGTCCCAGGGGACAACAGTATCCACTCTCACACTTAGGAAGGATGAACCCCTATAGGCAAGCCCCACCAGGGAAACTTTATTGCAACTCTCATACTTGGGAAGGAGGAACCAAGCCCCACCAGGGAAACTTTATTGCAACTTGCTCAGGTAGGCCCTGAACAAGAGCAGCTTAGCTGAGCCCAGTAACCTAAGCAGTGAAGTGTGAAGTGATTATTGTTGCCTTGTCTCCCTAAGCTTTGAGGTGACACAGTATCAAGCAAAGAATGACTATAACAAGTCACTCCAGTAAAGCTCACTTGCCACAAAGTGAAGAGTCCATTTCTTAATATTGCTTAGATTTTAACTCATCAGCCATTTGCTCATGTTTTTGGAACTTAGAATGAGGATTTAGGTCACGGGATAAAGGAGTCTAGTGGGAAAGAGTGACAAGCAAGGACTTGAGTGTGGTAACAAACTGCCTTTCTCTTGAGGTCTCGGTGATGAGTCCTGAAGCAGCATCAGATCTAGTTTTCATTACTTTATTTGACCTCTGGGTGGCATGCTCAATACTCCCCTTCCCTCTCCAGTCTGCTCCTTCTCCATCACTTTGTGTGAAATCAAATCTCCAGGCTTCTGTAATATGTTACCTCTACAACTCACAACCTAGAGGAGCTGGGCTCATCTGGACCTCAGCCCCTTTGTCTTCATCTGTGAAAAAGATGGTAATAGTGGCACTTGTCCCTCAGTTATGTTGTAAGGACAATGCATAAGAAGGGCTTTAGAAAGCCAGGCAGTGGTGGCACACACCTTTAATCCCAGCACTCAGGAAGCAGAGGCAGGCAGATTTCTGGTCTACAGAGTGAGTTCCAAGACAACCAAAGTCACACAGGGAAAACCTGTCTTCAAAACAAAGCTAAAGGAACAGAGTGCATGAATGTAAATAATTATTTGAATCTCTCTCTCTTTGTGATGTGTGTATGTGAGTGTGCATGTGTATGCACACACATGTATATGCATACATGTATGGGTGCACATGTTCATATGTGTGGAGGACAGAAGTCAACATCAGGTGCCTCAAACACTGTCCTAGTATTTTGAGGCATAGAGACCCTGAATGGGAAGCTTGCTGAATTCAGCTAGACTGGCTATAAGCACCAGACACTGCCTCCCCAGTGATGGAGTCACAGACATGTATTAGGCACTGTTCTATTGCTAAAGAGACACCATGACCAAGGCAAGTCTTAAAGCACTTAATTAGGGTCTTTCTTACAGTTTCAGAGGTTTTGTCCTTTATCATCATGTCGGGGAGCATGTATGGCACTGGAGTAGTAGCTGAGAGCTACATCCTGATCTGCAGGCCAAGAGAGCAAGACCAGGCTTTTAAAACCTCAAAGCCCACCCCCAGTGACACACTTCCTCCAATAAGGCCACACCTCCTAATCCTAATCTTTTCAAACTGCTCCACTCCCCAGTGATGAAACATTCAAATACATGAGCCTATGAGGGCCATTCCTATCCAGACCACTACAAGGCATATGTCTTTTTCTTTTTAAACATTGGTACTGGGGGGGGGGGTCAAACTCGAGTTTTACTAAAGGAAGGTATGACACCGCGGTCTTCTTTAGATTCCCAGAGCAGAACACCAAATGTGATGATAATCAGTGAACGCATCAGGCAGATGATAGGATGGTGTGGGGTTTCCTGATAACCTGGAATGTCTACTTTCCTGTTACCCTCGATGCCAAGAATGGAGAAGACAGGAAACACATGCATCTTCTACTGGGCATTTCCCTCCTTGTAGCGATCACTTATCTCCTCCCTTGCTGGATCCAGTGACTCAGCAGATAACCTCATAGTAAACTCTATCCCACCACTTCCCAGTTGTATTTATGTATGACTGTGAGTCTTGTGAGTCCTCAACAAAACTTTAAGTGTCTCAAGGGCATGGACATCTTGTTCTTCTAATTTTTTTAACATAGTGATAAACATGGAGCACTTATTATATACCAAGTCATGTGCTAGGTTTTGTATACACTTTTCTCGTTCAGTTCAGAACCCCTGAAGGATTCTGGGCCAGTGAGGACAGAAATAAAAGCTACTGGCAAACATACCTGCGGGCCTGAGTTCTACCCCCAGCTCTACCACAAATGCCCCTAGCATCTGGGCAGGGGCCCAGTTCCCTTAAAGGGCTCAGCTCCCTCTTCATTGAAGGAATTGGAATAAATGAAAATGGAGGGATTCCAAGCTGCCTCTCAGCCCAATGCTCTAAATTTTTAGGTAAAATTTTAACTTATTTTCAACATTTTATGCATGCATACCACATATCTTTATTATATTCACCCCAGCTCCACACTCCCACTCCTTCTGTCCTCTCATGTCCCCCTTCTATCCTAACATCCCCTTCTTTTTTTTATAGCCATTGATTCAAATTAGTGCTGCCTGCATGCATGTGGTTGTATGGTCATCCACTGGAGTATGTGCTACCTATCAGTGTCTATGTCCCCAAAGAAAACAGACACCCCTCCTCCACCTATCAACTGCATCCTAGTAGGGGTGGAGCTCCAGTAGTCCCTTTTTCCATCCATCCTGGGATGCTGACTGGCTTGACCTAGTGCAAGTTTTGCGCAGGTGACCACAGCTGCCATGAGTACCTGAGTGTAATAGCCATGTCACACAGCATTTCACAGCACTTCCCTCCAGCCCCTAGCTCTTACATTCTCTCTGCCCCTTCTCTGATGTTCCCTGAGCCTAGGTCAAGGAGGGTCTAGTTACAACTTCCCGCTTATGGATGGACACACTACAGCCACTTGTTCTCATCTCTTGAACTAGTTATGAGTATCTGTATTACCCACTGTCAATTGCAAAAAAAAAAAAAACTTTTATCTGTCAAGGCTGTTGATGCTCTACATGCTCTCAGTCATGGCTCCCAACACTGTATAGGGCCCACCATAGCTTAGCAGAGCCCACCCCAGCTCAGGAGGGATGTGGTGCCTATCCAGCCCAGGTGCATGCCATCTACCAGTAATAAGAGCTTTGGTTGCTCTACACATCCCAAAGCACAAGGACAGCCTGATTTCATCGGACTTCCTCATCCAATCCACAGAGGAAATCTCTTCCAGACCCAGGCCGGAGTGGAGATGGTGAGAGACACCCACACAGTCCCTTTCAGAAACCCATCGGCTCCTGTCTGGAATGAAAATCACCAATGGTAAAGGCTGCTAAGAGTCAGTCTACTGGACCGACTACAAGGTCACTCTGGGACAGAGAGGAAACCCTGGCTGGAGTCAGATTTGAGATCTGAACTCATCAGGGAGGAGCTGATGCCAAGCCTGAGGCTGCGGGAACCATGGCCTCTCACCTCTGGGAGAGACAGCAAAAGTGCAGCCAAAGATCTCTACAGAAACAAGGCTAACTAATGGCTTCCTCTGGGTCCTGGAGGCATCTTCAAAGCAGAGGAGGCAAGCCTGTAGAATTTGAGACTTGCTCTCCGAGCTATGCCTTGGACATGTCTTCCTTCAGGGGGCACAGACCTAGAAGCAGAAGCTAAAGCTATGCCATTTGATTCACCACAGAGGGCATCTAGTATTCTCTTCCTGTTAACTGGTCCACGGCTGTTCAGAGGTCTCATTGACAGTGCTGGGGTGAGTCTGAATGTCACGGTGAAATCCTAGCCACCTTGTAATGGTGTTGGAGCTTGTGATAAGTTACCCCATCATGACAGAGATCTTTTGGCACCTTCATAAAAGCACTCTTGTATTCCTCTTTCAAAAGACTCTAAAGCTGGGGACTCACACCCATAAGCCCAGCATTTGGAAGGCTAAGACAGCATGGCTGCTGTGACGTGGGTGCTAACCTGGACCTTATCTGAAAAACTTAAAGAAAATGAAAACAAGACTCTGTAGATCTCCCCTCACCTGCTCCACCATGGTAGCACAGTGAAAAGGTACCATGTGTAAAAATGTCGTTTAACTGTCCTAAAATAATGAGACCTCTGACCTGTGACTCTTGGTTCCTCCCCTGTGTTGTTCATCCGCAAATACATGGATAAATTGCCTCTGTCTTTCAGGTCATTTTCCCTGTGTCTTATCTCTCTGAATCCTAAATAATTCATCAGGGTGCAGAATGCCATTGGAACACAAGTACACACTGCTCAGTATGTCTCTGGTTTCCTTTCGCTGCCCCACACTGAGTCATCAGCTGCAGAAGAGAACACATTAGTTTAATTGCACTGCATGAAGTTTCCCTCTCTGTCCTTAACACTAGCTACAGGCAATTTGAAGGCATAAGCTGTGTATGTCCTATTCTTCCCAGTATCCTAGAAGTGCTCAGATGACATGCCTCAGTTTCTTCTTGATACAATCCCTTCTTATGCCTTGCCATGGCCCCAAATTCCTATAGTACAGGTCTCAAGTTCAATTTCTTCTAGAATCTTTGTTGGAATGTGCACTTTAACATGTTTGGTAAGAGAATTAACACACACTTATGCTTCTGGCCAAGTACTTGTTGTGTAGAAGTTCACCTGCATGATATGAGTGCTTAGCTGAGTCTCGTGATTAAAACTCTGAAAGCCCAACGCTACAGTCCCAGCCTTGGCCCCTCCTGAGAAGAAAACTCCTCCAGGTGTGGATCTTCAGATAAAGTGCATGATGTTTTTGACCCAACTCCCTGTAAGGTCATGTGGTGTGTGGAAAAGGGCTAGATCAGAGGCCTGGAGTTCACAGAGGCCTGAGCCAGGGTAGAAGATGCAGGCATGAGAAGAATAGCAAAACATTTTGTTACAGGTAAAAACCAGGATATAATGCAAAATGTCAAGGGAGAGGTGGGTTGAGCCTAAAAGAAAAGGCTAAAGATCACATGGTTAGAATCTTACAAGATTGGCAGAGGGCCACCCACTCAGGACGTAGCATCCCATCTACCTGGACAGCTTGTGAGACCCCAATCCCTTGGCCCTTCTTCTTGAACACCTAACCCACCCCACCAACTCTGCCACTCAATCCTTCTGCCTTCTGACTACCTTCTCTTCTCAGTTTTCTCCTTAGCTAACACCAGCATCCTGCTTCGGAGGCAACGTGTCCTGAGAAGAACAAGTCTCAGTCAGATAAACAAATGGACACATTACAAACATCAGTGACTAACAAACCAGCAAGCCCTCCTTTCAGTATCAAAGAGGATGTCTTTAAGTGGTAGTTGTTGTCACTATTATCAATGAGGACAGATTCTCAGGGTTAGAATGTACAAGCCCAGCCCATCTGATCCTACAACCCTATCACATATCTCAGCTCAATGGTTGAACAAGCTTCGACATCTTCTATTTCAGCTCTGGCCTTGCTGTCTGTGTGATTGTAAGCAAGCTGGTGAATGCTCAGGCCCAAGTTTTCTCATCTAGAAGCAGATTGCTAACAGCAGTACTGTCTGGTAGGACCTGCTTCAGGACTAAATGAGTTCATCTTTAAAACAGTGCCTGGCACCAAATCTTGCCTACTATTATTACAAGTGGAGCTGTTTAAATGACTGGAACCAATCTCATTTCACAGCAAATGCATTCTGATTCCCCCTCATACATGGTGGAGGCTCATGCATATTAAACAATCCTGACATTGCAACACACCTTGGCAGCAGAAACAAACATACCAAAAGCAAACAAAAACCCTGTCCTCTTCTGCTTTAATAAGAAGCAGTCCATGTTCACATTCAGGGCTGTCAGATCAACTCTCTTACTCAGACTTATTTTCCCAAGTGGATCTAGTCCTACATTCACTAGGAACATGGGATACTTCAGTGGTTAGCAGATGGCCTTGGGTGACTCTAGAGTTTCATTTTGCCTGTTGAGGGGTTCTCAGGACCTGAATTTTATGACTTCTCTGGGAGATGGGTTTAGCCCAACATTTGGGCTGTTCTCTAAACTGCTGGGGGCAGGCCTCGGCTCTTTTCCAGATGGTCTGGAATTCCATCCCTTCTGAGAAACACATACTCTAGCTGGTATTCCTCACCCATAAAAATCTCTGAATGCCAGCAAATTAATGGAGAAAGAGTTGTCACAAATGTTTCTTTCTTCTTTGTTGAGCTCCCTTATAAGATCTTGATAAGATTTTGAATGAGAATTGAAGACCTGCGGAGAAGATGGAGAGGCCCAAGGAGAGGGATCTGGCAGAGCAAAGCAGTGGAGGTACTTGGCTACAGCAGAGCAGAGATGTGGGCTCAGTAATTGGGAAGTGGATCTACAGTCACAAAGGGAAGACTAGCATAGCCCACCTAGGGGCAGGGTGAGGAGAGGGCCTTTTCATCAGAGAGGAGACAGAGGTGGCCCAGTAGGGAGCAGGGACAGGGAAGGAGGCTTGGAAGTCCTTAGCTCCTTGGTTTTCCACAGAAAGAGCTGGTAGAAAGCAGAGGTGAGTGTGGAGAAGAGTGGGTGGAGCCTCCCTTAAGAAGGCTTCCTCCTGCCACCCCCTCCACCCCCTCACCCTCGCACCCCTAACCTCCACTCCCCCTCAGCCCCGATCAGGAGAATCTTTGGATTTCAGTTGGTAAGTTGCATATCTGGCCATCACCTCTACCAAATATGCATCCAATCAGTGTCGTTTTTCAAACCCTCCCCGGATTCGGCTGAGGAGGCAGCAATGAAAGTCAGAGTTTCAGCCTAAAGCAGGCCTGATCCCAGAGCTCTGTGGCAGGCTCAGCTCATGAAATGAGACACCCAAAAAGAGAAGCTGAAGGGAAAGTCACAGCCAAGCAAACACGCCCTCAGCCTTGAGCTCTAAGCCCAGAGGCCTGAGCGGGTGGAGAGACTGCAGCGAAGGGCGGCCAGATGTTCCTCATCTGTTCCTCTACGGCATCATCGTCCCCCCAGAGTGTAATACTGCCCCCACCCACATTTCCAAAAGCTTCAAAAGCGAACGTCTGCTAAGTGAAGCCTATGTTAGCCTTGCCTGCTGAAAAGATGCTGTTTCTGTGTCCCCTGTGGGGTCAGTCGCGCTGCTGGACCCATGGAATTCACCTTGTCTTTCTCTCCTGCCCTTTAAACAGCACTGGCAGGCAATGAATTCACGATATAATAGTAGGCTACTGCAATAACCGGAAGGAAGCTGCACACAGCTCCAGACTGAGTTAGCTCAGATGTTTCCAATATGAGAGATGTAGAACCTGGTGACAAGGACCCTGGCAACACTGGGCTTTTTAGAATAGTGCTACCACTGACCTGCTGTGAGACCCAGGACAAATCACAGCCTCTCTCGCCCTTAATTATGATCTGCAAAAAGGGATGATGACGTGGATCCCAAATGACAATTGTTAGAATTAAAATAATACCATGTACTTCAAGCATTTGACATCTGGAGAGTAGCAGTTGCTCAGTAAACAGTGGCTACGAGTATCTGATGTGTTCATCTTTACAGCTCTCTAATTAAACCTGTTGACAAGACCTTCAGAGGCTCCACAATATCGTGATTAAGTCCCTGATACTCAGCTTTCTTCCATCTTCCTACTTCACGGTGATTGACAGCTTCATTTCTCACTCAATACAAAGACCTTCTCTCTCCTGCTCTCTTGCCTCTGCCATTCTCTTGAATGTGAAAGGCATCCATTTCTATATAAAGGGACAGTGACAAATTAGAAGGAACTTTGCTTGCCAAAAACTTGACAAAACTAATAAAATTTCAGAATGTCTTTCTAAAAATTAAGTCTCGGTCCTAGAAACAAGTCACAGAATGATAGTGTACTGGAGGCAGTGAGAAAGACACCCGGGTCTCCAGGTCTGAATTATTTTTCACAGATACTAAGTTCCGTAAACTGAAAGTTTACATGTGACTCGGTGAGGGGAGGCATGATTTATGAACTTGAAATTTTAGGGAACATACAACTACCAGGGATAAAAGAAAAACATAAAAATGGTCTGGCTTTTATAAATTAACAAGTGCTGTTTGAACCATAAAATATTCCCATCCACTATTGATGAAGAGATTTTCAGGCTCTTACAAATCATAAAGATCCAGGTCCATATGCACTCACTTAACAGTTAGTAGGCAATTTCTCAGGGCCAGTAACTGGGCTAAGTACCCAGGATGCAAACTAAAACAATTACTGCTGTCCATTCCATTAGAGCACTGTGGGGGTTCAAAAAATAAAAGCCAATTACAGAATGACATAGGAGGTAAAGATGGGGAAATGCTGAGAGCCATTGAACATCTGACCAGGTTCAGAAGGGTGAGATAGCTTCCCAAATGAAAACAACAAGACATTCTTTGCTCTACCCCAAAAGAAGAAGCCAGCAAACTGACTTCTGGACCCTTGTGGATTTTTTTTTAATTTTACATACAAAAATTTTTACTTGTATTCTTTTGTCTGATCCCTCTGGCTCAAAATTATATCTATAAGATATATTCATATTATTATACATAGAATGACACTTCATGCTGTTTCACATCAGATGGCATTCCCCCTTGTGAATAGTCCATAACTTAATCTCAACTATAGATCAACAAATGGCTGTTTCCAATTTGGAGTCATTATTAATGATGTTGTGTGAATGAACATTCTACTATAAACCTTTAGGTAACTCATGTTTGATATTTGTAGTTATATATCTAAGGAAGCAATTAGTATGTACACATACAGTTTTAATAAGTACTACCAAAAGGTTTGTGGGAGGATTGTACCAATGTTCACTCTTATTGACAGTGATCATTATTTTTCCACTACTCTACTGAACTCCAGCCCTTATTGTACAGAAGTACATCAATGTATCCCCAATTATGCTGTTTGCCTTGCCCATTTTAAGAGTAACTTGATGAACCTAAATTCTTGTGGCATGTCACTCTCTCATGTCACTTTCATGATTCATGGCAGTGTTGTTGTCTGTGGGTTGGAATTGTGTATGTAGGAAGGCTGAATGAGATGGGGACGGCGGGGGGCGGGGAAGCACCTTCTGAATGAGGAACCTTCAAGAACAAGGGAAGGATTTGTCCTCAGGACCCAAAACAGCATCCTGCATTGACTAGAGCAGAAGAGTCGTATCAGAAAGTGTAAGAACAAACCTAGGTAGGTGGGTTGCAGCCTGTCTGCCAGGAACCTTAAAGGCAGTCCAAAGTCTTTCCTCTTGGCTTGAAGGCAGAGAAGCTGTTGAACGGTCACTGTCTCCAACTCCCTAGAAGTCTTTCTTACCATCACAGCTGCCTTTGTCTGAGCCACCTGAATGTGCTCACCACATAGCTGAGTCACTGTCCCTGGGAGAACCAATGGGTTCATCTATCTCTGAAAGCAGACATTAACAGAAGGTTCAGGACCAGCTTTTACAGATCTAAGAGACGGTTCTCACAGATTCAAAAATCTGGCAGCCATCTGACATCATGATAGTAGTCCAAACCAAGCAATTACACAGTAGATTTATCAAAAGCTACACATCGGTGCTGACTACCTTTTCCATGGTGCCCATTCTTGAACATTTGCCAGCACTTCCCCAGATATTGATCCTACCCATCTCTTGGTGCCTGTCACAGAACATAGTGCCTATGATAGTATTTGTTAAGAAAATTGTGTTTTTTACAAACCATAGCACTGTTTTTGAAAGTCCATGTAGGGGCTAGAGAGCTTGCTCAGCAGTTAAAGACCATGGGCTGCTTTTCCAGAGGACATAAGTCTAGTTCCTAACATCTATCTTGGGCATTCACAAACAACTCACCTGCAACTTCAGCTCCAGGGGATCTAATGCCTTCTCTAAACTCCACAAGCACGTTCCCTCGCGCGCGCGCACACACACACACACACACACACACACACACACACACACACACACACGCACACACACACAATTAAAAACAATAAAAATAAATATTTTTAAAACAGCTAAAAGTCAAAGTAAATAAATTCTCCTAATCACAAAGCCTCTGTTTCCCCTCCTGCAATATAACTGGCATTCCCTGCTCATGTATTATACATAGTGATTGGTCCCTGAACTGAATCTTTATAGATGAAGCCATGAAGACTTTCAAGAACATCACTGAGTTATGCACAACTAAGTGAAAAGCAGTGTGAGACAGAAGCCACTCCTTCCAGTGTCCAGACCTCCAGAAATATTTATAAGCTATCTTCTGTCCCTAAGAGGTCCATGAAGCAGCCTTTCCCATGAAAATCTAGAGTAAAAACAGCCAGGCCTTTCCTAGAGCCAAAAGCACATCTAACTCACCAAGCCCTGAGCAAGGAGCCTGTAAGCCTGCTGTGTCAAATTCCTGGGCATATCCCTTGATGTTCCCTCCCCAGACAGGATGGGGAAATGTCAGATGGTTCCAAAGCACATGATTCATATCACCAATGTCTCATGGGGGGGTTAGGGGGGATGAGGCTTTCAGTAAAAGAAATGAGCAAAGCTTTATTTGCCGCACAATTTCCAAAGCCAGAACTGGGTGAGAGAATGAATATAAATTAAACAGACACAACCCCAGCATCTCAAAGTAGTTAATGCCATAACTGTAGATCCCTTTGTCTTAGAGGGAGAATACCACTCAATACTTCTTAACCAAAAGAATGCAAGCTGTGACAGGGAGCAGAGGAGGAAAATCTTCTAAGGGAAGAGAAATGAGGGCCTGTGTGATTCAAACAAAGATTACTCAACATTATAATTGTTTTCATTTATTTTTAGACACCATAAGCCACTCACTTGGAAATTAAAAAAAATTAAGGCAGTCATAAACTATGTTTATAAACAAGACAGGCACGGGGTTCTGAAAGCATAAGAACTACTCATCTATTTTGATGCTCATCTGTTACAGAAGAAGGAACTAAAAATCCAGCTGTGAGATCTGGAAGAACACAGACTGAATGTCTGTGAATCAGTAGCTTTTTGCCAGCACTAACAATCTCCAGCACACAGTAGGTCTGCTAGAAGGAGCTGTTGAGTAAATGAATGAAGAGGCCTGAGTCAACCTCAGGAAGAGTTACCCTTGTGTGCCCTAACTCAAGCATGAGGATCCTCCCACTGGAGAGAAGAATGGGTAATTAGGAAGATGGGGTCTGGAGCCAGACTGCCTGGGCTCCACAGAAACAGTGCTCCGCTTGCCAGCTGTGTGGCTGTAAGTTGCTTTCATAACATCCTTGAACTTCAGTTTCTTCTTCCTTAAGATGGGGGCCATAATAGCCTGGCTCCTTGGCAGCAGTCACAACATATAACAAGATGGGACTACATCCTGTGTCCTGTGTCCTTGCTAAACCCTTTGAGAAACTAACCTGAGAACAAACCTTGGGTCATTATTTATAGACAGTACTGTATTTTTTTTTCTAGTAGCCTATCAACTTCATATAAAACCAAAGTCTAACAAAAACTTAAATAACCTTAAAAGAATAGCAAGACACTCTTTAGAAAAGGGTATTATCTGCACCATAAAACCTCTGCTGCTTGCCAAGGACCAGGTGGGCCAGCTTGACAGTCAAGACATGGAGTCTAAGCCTTCACTCCCTCTACTTAAGTCCTAACTCTTTTCTGTGATTCCCATCTGACCCAATACAAGTGACTTCCCCTCTGTACTTGTATTGCTTTAGTTGTAAATCAGACTTGTGATTTGCAGCTACACCATAGGGTCATGACAAGGACTAAAATCTGTCAATTAGCCATCACCAGGCATGATAGACAGCCATGCAAGGTCATATGAGTTTCCATAAATCCAACAGCATGATAGAGAGTGATGTCTTGGGATTGGTCATCCTCCTGAACCATATCACAACTGGAGCCATAGCCACAGTCCCAATCCACATGCAGCACTGATCTGGAGCAAAAGAGATGCACAAATAACCAACAAAGCCAACACGGGTTACTGGAATAAAGTCCTGTGACAATCAGCTTGAATTATTGAAGTTGGGCCACACATCAAAAGGGGAGGCTATTATCTGGAGAACAGTTGAGAGGACTCTAGGGGCCTGGATCTTTGAAATCAGTGGAAACAGCTTACAACATTGCAACCCATTGGCATAAAACGATGTCATCAAAAGTCAGCCAAACTAAGATGGGCAAACAGGTATCAAGAGACCCACTGGGAGCAGATCGTTCTCATGTTACCCCTCCATCCTTGGTACTTTCCTGGCTCTCCTCCAGCCTGAGTTCTGGCATAAGCACATCCCAGTTCAGCCCAGGACAGCTTTGGGACTCGTGTCTACTGACGCACCCTGTGCCCCTCCTCTGTGAGTCATAGCAGTCTTCCTTACAGGCAGATTGAAAACCCACATGTATTTTTTTTAAATAGAGATAGTGTGTAAATGTTCTCCAGCTAACAGAACCTAAAATCAATAAACTTGGAGATTTTATGGAGCCAGTGTTGCTTGTGGTTAAGAGCTTGGAGGTTGCAGCTGCTTTCCAATCTCGCCTGATCCCCTTGCTTTCTTTGAGGCAGATATTTAGCCTAATTGTGTCTCTGTTGCCATATCAATAAAATATAACAATTGTTTGCCACACATGGTGCACACAATATTAAATAAGCTAACATGTGCAAGCACTTATGAGGTAGCCAGAAAGCAGGCTAGCTGTGATTGGCATGCCACTTACATTGGGTGGGAAAGTTATCTACATAAATGGAGAGAAAAGAAGTGGTATACTGGATACAACAAAAAGTTGTAGCCATTTGTGTATGCTGATCTTTCCACTGTAAACATATGTAGTCTCATTTGCTTCATCTTAATGAAATCTTTTATTAATATTTCAAATTTTCCTATAGTGTATTTTGATCATATTTACACATTTTTATCCCCACCATCTCACCCAAATCCAACTCTCATGTGCCTATTCCTCCCAACTTCCTGTCCTTCCTGTCCTCTTTTGTTTCTTTAACAACCCACCAAGTCCAATGTATGCTACTCACTTATACCTGAGTGTGGTGTCATTCACTAGCACAGGGGTCAACCTACCAGGGGTCACACCCTTAAAGGAAACTGGCTCTTTCTCTCTCTCTCTCTCTCTCCCTCTCTCTCTCTCTCTCTCTCTCTCTCTCTCTCTCTCTCTCTCTTGCCATCAATTGTCAATAGCTTCTCAGCTAAGGATGGGAGATTGTGAGTCGCTATGCTAGAATGTTGACTGGCTTGATCTTATGTGGGTCTCATGCAAGTAAACAGTGCTACTGTGAGTTCATGAGTACAGTGGTCCCATTATGTCCAGAAGACCCTGTTTCACCTCTGTCCTCCTCAGCCTCTCACTCTTACAATCATCCTATTCCCTCTTTGGAGATGGTCTCTGGGCATGGGGGATATAGATGTCTCATTTGTGGCTGAGTGTTCTACTGACACTTATTTTCCATGTTAGTTAGGTAACATGACACTTAGTTTCCATGTTAATCACTGTCCATTGGACAAAGAAACTTCTCTGTTGAGGTCTTAATATATGGTCAAGTACTGCTGTAAGGAGTAAGGTTTTCTGCCCACTGCTGGTCTTGTCCCGCTGCCACGCCAGCCCCAATTAACACACCAAGACTCTGTATTAGATATAATGCTGTTGGCCAGGTACTAGTTTCTTATCTGCTAGCTCTGTCTTAATTATTAACCCATTTTTATGTATTTCTATGTGGTCTTACCAGGGAGAGGCAGCTGGCAGTTCTGCTTTCTCCAGACTCTCCATCTTGACTCCTCCTTACTACTTCCTTGAATCCTCCTTGTCTCCTAGTCCCTCCTATCTTCCTTTCCTATTGGCCAACAGTGCTTTATTCATTAACCAGTATGAGAAATATATTTACAGAATGGCATCTCCCATCATCTCTTTTCTGTCTAAATAAAAAGAAGCGTTTTAACCTTAGCATAGCAAAATATATGACACAACAGTTATCAAGTAAGACTGACAAACTGCCAATACAAGAAGACAGTTTAAACTTTCCTGCTTTGCTGAAAAGTCTGCCAGACACACTATGGCCTATGGGCTGAAGATGGAAGATTACAGAACTTTGGGTGACTGACTAGGCAGTTGGTTGTCTCTGTCATTTCTAGAGTTTATATACTATCCTTCTGTGGTCTTTGAAGGAGTTGGAGACAGATAGTTATGGTTATAGTTTTCCTTAGTATTAAAGATAAGTTACATATAGGACTTCAGACTCACAATGACAGGATAGATGATGGAATATTTTCTTAAATCTTGCTAAATGTTAATGAACTAAATATTTTAACTGTGATTCTTATTTGATAACTGTTGTGTGATATATTTTGCTTTGTTAAGGTTAAAACCCTTTTTTTTTATTTAGACAGAAAAGAGGAGATGATGGGAGATATCATTCTGTAAATATGTTTCTCATACTGGTTAATGAATAAAGCACTGTTGGCCAATAGGAAAGGAATATAGGAGGGACTAGGAGACAAGGAGGATTCAAGGAAGTAGTAAGGAGGAGTCAAGATGGAGAGTCTGGAGAAAGCAGAACTGCCAGCCGCCTCTCCCTGGTAAGACCACGTGGAAATACATAAAAATGGGTTAATAATTAAGACAGAGCTAGCAGATAAGAAACCTGGCCAACAGCATTATATCTAATACAGAGTCTTGGTGTGTTAATTGGGGCACAGCAGCGGGACAAGACCAGCGGCGGGAGGAAAAACCTTCCTTACTCCTTACATACTGCCTTTACTAAAAGCCACCAAGAGCCTGTCCCCAGGCAAAGGCTCTGTGGACTGTCCCTATGCCTTCACATTCATAATGCTGGAGCCAGTCACTGAGTCAGTCTTCGTCTAGGTTTCCAAAACAAACACCTTTGGACTGACTTGGCCTGGAAACTTGGTAAACTGTATCATAGTCCCACAAGGCTGTGAATGAAAATACCAGATGGTTAGCTAAAGCTGATAACACTAACCAAGAAAAGGGCATCCACAAGAAGGATGCACCCTGTTAGCCCATTAATACTTAGAGTGCTGCCCTGAGCCCTCCATATTCATTGTGACATCCAGTTCTAAGGCCCTGCTGATGTCAAGTCTCGGAATACAACCCCACCCTCACTCCCATGGTAGATTAGTCACATTCCACTGGTTCTGGTCTTCATCCATTTCCTCCATCTCCACAAGAGACCTCAGTCATAACAGAGTACAGGTCACAGTAGTTCACATCTGTTACACCAGCACTGGGAGGGGATACAAGTATGTGGGGTAGAAGGGCTCACTGGCCAGCCTGCAGGTTCAGTGAGACAGTCTGTCTCAAAACACAAAATAAGTTGGGAGGAAATGAAGGAAGATACCTAACATCAACTTCCAGTATCTTTTGCATATGTGCAAACGATATGGGCATGTGAACCTGCCCAAATACAGCTACACATGCATGCATGCATCTCACACATGCTAAAATGATGATGATGATGTTGATGATGATGAACAACTAAAACCTTAAAGCACCCTCAGCACATCAACACATCCCTAATCTACCACATTCACTTCTGAAATTAACAACTTTTCAACATTTTATGGGAGGGAATGAATCTCAAGAGCAGCACAGAGCTCCCAAAGGCCTGGAGAGACAACCCAAAGCAATGGGGCAATCACTGCTATGGTGGCCACAACTGTTGCTCAAGATGAGGCCACTGGGCGCAAACAGGAGAGCAAAGCTTTGCCAGTGTTCCTGGTTCAGATAATACCTTATCTCCCTTCCCCCTGCCACACCCAGAACAGCATTCAAGGAAATCAGAAAGCTGTATGTCTGTCCCCATGGAGATACATAGAGACCACTTTGCCAAATATGAGAAGATAATGGCAGGCAGAGGAAAAAAGCAACCCAAAGCCTGACAACCTTGTTGTCTTCTTCTGGCTCTATACCTACTACTTCCGGACCAGGAAGGAACTCTCTTCTGTCCCTAAAAGAGACCTCTGCTTAGTGTGGAACATATTAGCAAAACAAAATTAAACTTCCTGCAGGCACCGTCACTAAACTTCCAACAACCCAGAAAGCTAAAATCAGATTAGCTGAATATGTGTCTATGATCATTCAGGATGATAGTGTCAACTGAGGACCTAGGAGGAGCTGCAGAAACAATCATAGGATTTTGGAGGACATATAGCAGTTAGGACCCAGCCCTTTAGTTTGCTTATTCTTTCCTTAGAACCATTTGAATCTGAATAGAATTTCTAGTACACCAAATCCCATCTCTGCTATTTAATTGTTATGGAACCTTAGGCAACTGAGCTCTCTGCTTCAGTTTCCTTGTTCATAAGTGAAGTTAATGATATGCCTTCATTACAGTTTGCTACAAGAGTTAATTGATGTAGAGGGCTTAAAAAGGGGGAGGGGGGATTCCTGCAGAGTATGTGTACAATGGATGCTGTATTGTTAGAGTCCACAGTGTTCCTGTCAGTAAAACTGCTTCTTCACCTCAGAAGTATACTGTCTCTTAGGAAACAGACACAATGGCCCTCAGTGGGTACCCATTCAACTTCCTCAATATATAGATGAGAATGGGGTTCAGAGATACCAATTCATTTATCTGTAACTGTATACCTTGTTGATAGGAGCCCTGAGATTAGACCCAAGACCTGAACTGTCCATGAATTTAATGGGTTATAAATTATTCTGCTACTCCTCCTCGAAACATACTTGTATTTCAGTGACTAAAAGAAGTGGATAAATATTATCATAAGAGCACCATGATACGATATATAGAGATAGTATTTTAAGGCAAAAGCCTCCCATCATCTCACTCCATCCACACATTATACAAATAGAATAAATGTATCCATATATTCCCTGTTTCATATATAAAAGCTGAGTATAGATGGCTTCTGATTGCAGCAATCCTATGAGATAGACACTATAGTTAGCATAATGATATTGAAGAGAAAACCAAAGCATAAAAGAGTTAAATGACAAATCAAGGAGCACTGTTAATAAAGGGTGAAATTATGATTTAAACTCCAGAGAAAATTCACACTTCTTAACCACTCTGCTATACTACTTCATGAGCATGACCTAGTTCAGATTTAGATATTGCTGTAGCTATAGGCTTCAACTTTCCTTGATTTTAACCATAAATCTTTATTATAGCAGTCACAGAAGACAGTACTGGTGCTGGGGGAGCTACTGGCCGTGTGTGTGTGTGTGTGTGTGTGTGTGTGTGTGTGTGTGTGTGTGTGTGTGTGTTCCATGTTCCTTTGTGGTTTTGAAGATCTTAAGGACCCACAAACTACGAATTTACATGTACTCATCCTAGGGTGATTGGCTAGCTGTTTTGGATCACTTCAAGATCTTCCTGCCCACACAAGCAGAAGTGTTCTACTGGGAACAAGCATCATCTTTGAAGCTCCTTTCAATTGCTATAAAATCTCTTGTTTCTAGATATTCTCAGAAGTTACCTAATCAAGCCATGAGCTCCAGGTCTTCAGGAGATCTCAAGGCAGCTCTCTGAAACTCTTCAAGCTAGCCAATGGAAGAATGGTCACTATTAGGAAGAAAGAAGTGAAAGAAAACTACCCCCAAAGTTCTTGGTATTTGACTGAAGATTTACACAGCCCAATTTTCATGGAGTTCACTCAACATATTAATTATTTTTGAGTGCCGAATTCCTTACTCTTAAAACAGCAAGGAAGAGTCTAGGCTTCTTCCATGGACAGAAGAGAAGCTGCACCGGATGAGGTCAAGCGATCACACAGAGAATTTAAAAGTGGGGAAATTACCTGATCAGAGACACATAGTAAATGAATGGTAGCCCTAGAACCTGCACTTGGGCTTCCCAGTCTATTTTTTTTAACGAGGCTGCACCAAATCATATTGTGTGAGATGATTTCTGAATTGTATAATGTGCTCCTTCCAGCCTTGTGTCTCACTTTTGACAGAAGAGTCTTAATTACTGACTATGTTATGAGTCCAGATATGCTGACTTGTTCCCCACTCATCTTTCTTTTCTAGATTGTTTATAGCCTTATCCTTTGCATCTAAGTTTTAGGGAAACACAGCCACACACACAATCACTAAGATTTTGTCAGGAATCATGTTAGATTTGTAATTGATTTAGAGGGAACTAGCAACCTTACTGTGCTGTGGTTTCGCTGTGTTCCATGTTTCCATGAACATAGTACTTCTCTCCAACTATTCAGACTTTAATTTTTTTCTCTTATAAGATTTTACAACGTCCAGCCTATGAAGCCTAGTTATATTTTGGTATATTACATTTAATTATTTCTGAGTGATTACAAACACTATTGTAATTTTAACTTTGAAGCTTGTGTGTCTGCTACTGGTGTATGGACATGCAATTGATTTTTGGACTGTGAGCTTTCTGAATACATTTATTAGCTCAAGGGACAGGGTACTTGATAGATTTGGGTGTGGGTATGTAGGCAATTATGGCATCTTTAAAAATAGTTTTTTCCCCTTCTTTTCAATCTTTACTCTTTTTCATAATGCCTAGAACTTTTTTGTATGATGTTGAAAAGAACAACATAGGCAGGCATATTGGTCTATACTCATCTTAGGGAGAAAGTACTTCATCACTATACAAAGCTGAGCAGCAGACTTCTTTTTATAAGCTCTTTGTCAGATCAAGCCATTCTACTCTATTCCTGACTTACTGAGAAGTTTTTCTTCATAAACAGCTGTTGAATTTTGACAAATTATTTTGTGTATCATTTAATATGGCCATATACTTTTTATATTTAGCCAATTTTATATACTTGGAACAAATTCTATGCTCATTTTTTATATATTGGTCACACTCAATTTGCTAATTTTGTTGATGATTTCTAACAGTGATTAATACAGCTACTCTGGTTTTCTTTTAATTAATATTTACATGATATAACATTTTAACTTTGGTCCAATACACTGGTATCTTTGTAGTTCAGAGTTTTCTCACATACAACATCTAGTGGGATCACATTTTTAAAGCATTCTACCAGCCTTTGCTATTCTTTAGGTTAAAAACAGGTGCCAGCAAATTTCACGTCTTTCAGCCATACACATTAGTTCATTTAATCCTTCAAACAATATTATCAAAATACAGTCACTTCCTAAGAGAAATTGAGACTCAGAGTAATAGAAGCATTTTCAAAGCTAACATCCTGGAAGCAGCAGACTCTTGGCCTTGACAAGTTCCACGATTCTTGCTTGCATCTAGTTACTTGGCAGCCCAGGACAGCCAGCAAGCAGGATTGAGTTTGGCGCATGCTACACATAGTCTAGGAGGTCCACCTGCTTAGTGAAGGTCCATTCTCCAAGCCTGACTATGCCTGCAGCCATGGATTTCAGGATGACTACCTGCTATTACTGCTAGGTTGAGCAACAGTGTTATTGGTGCCCTTCTCCCTGTCCCAGAGGGCCTGGACATCTGGGCCTAAAAGTCACCAACAGGCCAAGTGATTGAGGTAAAGTCTCTGGCCAATTAAAAAAAGGAGGGGCCAGAATTCATCCTGGGCAAACACAGCAGCATTGTCCGGCTCAAGGGAGGCCCACCAAGATAAACACTGGCCCCTTGCCTTGCAGCCTCACTGTGAATTTCTCCAGGAAAGAGGAGGGAGGGGCCCACACAGGAATCAGGGCAAGGCCTTGGGGCTGATCCAAAGCAGACACACAGAGCCAACCAGGCACCTCATGAGGGTATAGCACTAAGCTATCCTGGATTTGGCAGGCACTGCATGAATGTCTCAAGGGAACCCAAAATTAACCTTCCTCCCTGGAAATAACGCAGCTTAAAAAATGACTTAGAGCAGTGGAGTGGAGTCTGCAGGCAACTCATTTCTCTCCTTAGCTAAAGCATGCCTGTGCTGCCCACGCACACCCCGCTGCAGACCGAATGTTTATCTCTCCCCAACCTCATACTCTGAAAGCACATCTGCTATTGAAGATATTGGAGCTACAGCCTTTGGGAGTTGATTAGGGCACAAGGTCAAAGCCCTTGTAAATAAGATTAAAACAGGAAACCAAAAGGCTTACTCCTCCTTTCAACAGTGAAACAACAGAGCAAGAAAGCAGGATCTCACTAGATATCAAGCCCCCTGGCACTTGGATCTAGGACGCTTGCCACTGGAGAAATGTGTTTCTGTTGTTGATTGGCTCCAAGTCCATGTCATGCCTCATGACAACCCAAACAGATGAAAATGCTATCCTGCCATTCCATCTTCATATACAGTCTTTGCATAGGCCTAACCAACCAAACTCATGAAAGAGAGAAGGTCAAAATGGTCTGCTATGGTCACAGAGGAAAGGCAGGACCTGGGAGCACATGTGAGGAAAATTAGCAAGAGTCTGCTGGCTGTATAGAAACCTATCAACCACATCACAGGTGACATTTATAAGACAGCCCTGACCCTTGTGAACCTCTTGCTGAGCACAGTGAGTGCATATTAAACAATTAAACAATTTCGGCTACATAGCCGTTAGCTATCAGGTCCAGGAAAGTTAAGACACTTTAAGGTCATCCAGCAAAAGAGCAAGCCAAGCCCAGATGTAAGTTCTGGCATTAATCTGGAGCTCTTGACCCCAGATAGTGTTCTGTTCTCAACTCTATCTTCCTGTCTCGATGATAGAAACAGATGCAGGCACCTGGGAAGGACATGGGATTTCTCTCTGCCAAGGGAAGCCTGAGTAACTTCCGGGAAGTTAATCAACAAGTTCCTGAGTGAACTTGGGTTTTCTTAGAAACATCTTGCCTTCATAATCTCAATTCTGTAAGTATGGTGCATTTATAGAAGATGACTAGAATACATCAGATGTCAGGGCTTCAAGGGAAGCCTTCCCCTACCACAAAAAAAGAAAAAAAGGCCTTCTCTAGGTTTTGATTTCTATTGTTTGTTTGTTTGTTCACATTTTTGTAAAGATGTTTGTTGTTCTATGTGACAGTCCATGCACATATGTCTAAGGCCATTGAAACTGGACGAAGCTGTCAACAATGAGCTGGTGTATCCCTCTGACATCTCTCATCCCTATAAGAACCAGCCTGACCAAAAACATGGCAGTGTTCCTGTCTTTAAACCCTACTCATGTAGGTTTCTAAGACTATGCGTGTTTCCCCTCTGTCCCTCAAGATGTCCTGGCTCCACACCCAGCCTGGAGAGTAAGGCACAGTCTTCCCACCTTGCTAGTCACTGAGCATGAGCTACACTATGATATGAAAAGTTTACCCAGAACTGCCTCCTATGTAAGATGTCTTTAAGGGGAAGTCTAGTAGAGGATTGGTTCATCCATCCTCCAAACCTGTGGTTTTGTGTGAAGAAAGGTACTCCAGGTAACCGACAACAGACTGTTTTTGAATTCTTCAGTGACTTACTCTGGGACCCTGGGACTATGTTTCTTCATCTAGGAAAAGAGGAGTTAATGAAATTATATCTAGGTTCCTCCCCGCTCTAAGTTCTGCACTGCTCACTTTCTAGCGATAAACGGAGGATGTACTAGCAGGATGCTGGCACATGAGAGAGGAGACCCGGCAGCAGGGCAGTGCTAACAGCAGCTCACTTACCATGTTTACTGTGTGATGAGCACAGCTCTTAGCATTCTACATGAACTGCCTCCACAGCAGCCCTGTCATGGGGTCTTAGGATCTCTGACTTACACATAAATAAACTAGACATACATTGCCTTATCTGACCTGAATCACAAGACTGTCAGCAAGTTGGGCTCCAGAGCTGCGACATATGGAAAGACCTGTCCACGTGGCTGTGTCTGTTCCTAAAGTGACATTTACTGATTTAAGGTTTCACTAAATTTACTCTCCTAACCCTAACCAAAAAGGAGCTGGTCCCACAGAAATGGAGCTAACCCTAACTCTAACCCAATTTTTTATGGCTCTATGTTCCTCTTTGTACAAGTTTTTAAGTCTTTGTGAAGCACTTGTCTTGGATACTTTTCTAGTGCTGTGATAAAAGACCATAACCAAGGCAATTTCTAAAAGAAAGCCTTTCATTTGGGAGGTTACAGTCCAGGAGGATGGAGCAAATGAACAGCTGGGAGCTGGGAGCTCACATCTTGGTCCACAAGTAGGAAGCAGAGGTGGGGAGCACACTGGAAAATGTAGTCTTTTTAAACTTCAAAGCCTACCCCTCAGTGGCATACCTCCTCCAATAAGGCCACACTGCTAAATAAGTCCACGAACTGGGGACAAATTATTCAAATATATGAGCACAGAGGGGCAATTCCTATCCAAATCATCACAAGCACCAATATATTAAGTATAATATATATATATATATATATATATATATATATATATATATAAATTGGAAGGTTGGAGAGATGGCTCTGTGGTTAAGAGCACTGACTGCCCTTCCAGAGGACCCACATGACAGCTCATAACTATCTGTAACTCCAGGATCCAATACTTTCACACGGACATGAATGCAGGCAAAACATCAACAAAATAAAATTAACACACACACACACACACACACACACACATATATATATATATATATATATATATATATATTTCAAATATATAATGAAAGCTAAAGGGTAAGGGAGTAAGATTCATATTGAGCCTAAGAAGGTATCTTGATAAGCAAGATAGTTGCTAGAGAACTAGAATTCGTACACCAACATTTTCTTAATTCTTTGACAATTTCATACAGGTATACAATGCATTCATGTTACTAACTCACCCTTAGCCTCTCTTATTTCCCACCCATCCCCACCTCCTCCCTACTTGTCCCTTTGCCAGATTCATGACTTTTGTCTTTGTTTTATGACCCATTTACTTTAATCATCTATGCCTTCTTTGGGTTGGGATTATCCACTGGAGCCTGGTAATGTCACAAGTTGAAGGAATGACTTCTCTTTTCCTGAAATCTATTGGTATGAAACAGTTCCTTGGTGACAGGTAGGACTTCCTGCCCCCACCATTATCCATGCCCAGGTGGTTATGGAACCATTCTTGTGCACACCCCACATAGTCACCTGCAATTGATTAGTTTGTGATTACAGTGGCTGTGTATTGCCTGGAAGCTGGTATTGCATGGCCCTTCGCCATAGCTTCTAATTCTTATATTCTTTCCACCTACCCCCTCTTCTGCAATATTCCCTGAGCCTTGAAAGAGTTAATATAAATGTCTTGCTTATGGCTGAACTCTTATCATCACTTATTTGCAGCAGCTTATACAGCCACAAGTCTCTGCACTCAATCACACTTGACAGGTGAGAGGGCTCAGAGTGACAAGCCCCATACCCTTGTTGCTGCTGGTTACTAGGGTTGAAGGCTCCTTGGGAGGCACTATTCAGTTAGAGGATGTTAAATAAAAGACCATGTGGATGAATCATCCAACTTGGAGAGTGGTGACAAGTCAGACGGGGAGAAATACTGCACAGAGGATGGACAGGGTCCTCTATGCTTCCTCTTTCTTCTGGGTTGCCCATGAACATGAGAATCCCAGTGGGAAAAGATACAAAGAGCCTGGAATGATCAACTGAGATTTATTCATGAGATTTATCTCAGCCATGGCCAGTCAGTTAAAATCCTTCAACAAATAAAGTATTCATTGAATGTCAGCTTTGTGCAAGGGAATCTGGAGATGGAGGGTCCGTTCTCTATTGTTTGAATCTGCCATAGTAACTAACACAGAGTAGAAAGAAACAACATTTAGACATATTTGAAGTTTTATACCCTGTAACAGCCACATTTGTATGTAGCTTCCCCTGCCATGGAAAGCATCCTGAATGGACTATTGGGGAACAAAAGAAAAAGGCAATAGTTTGAGGGAAGGGGTTCTCTATCTCAACCCACTATGGATTTGAATCTCAACTTTAATATTATCATTTCTCATATGCCCCTGGTCCAGCTGACATTATCCAGTGTTGGATCAAACCCAAACTAGCCATGACTCTGGGATAATGCTTTTTGGTTTGTACTCTGGGATTGACTGAAAATTCTTGAGCACAGAAGAAGCAGCTCCTTTGTAACCAGATGGTGCCCTTTGATTTCCAAGGAGAAAGTTATTGACTTTTCCACTTAAGCAGGAAATGGGAAGCTAAGAATGATGCATCATGGGAAATGGAAGCCTGTGAACATAAATGGTAGCAGAACAGACTGACATTCAGCCTTAGTGGTGTGACTTGAAAGTGGCTTAACTTTAGTGAGCCTGCCTTCTCTCATCTATAGGGCAGGTGACAATATTTCTCTCCTAGCATTTCCTAAAAGCATTCTCTATGGTGTGTATAGCACAGCACCCAGCACACAATAGGCTGGTAGTAAGTAGTAACTGCTGTCTGCCATTGTTTCCAAAAGGTATGGGAGGTAATAATGAGACTTACGTTTTAGCTTAGTGAGCTGTAAATGTCCAAAATAAACTAAATGTTTTTTTAGTTTATTCAACATACATTAGCTAAGAAAATATTAATAACCTGAATAAATTAGACTCTGGGGACAAGCCCATGGATAGCATACTTTTCTCACCTTTCCTGGAAAGAGGGGAGCATCATATAAAGTAATAGCAATAGAGTATCATGGAGGAAAGTGCTATGTGAGCCTAAAGGTTGGTGTGCTTTACAGCTTAGCATTAGTCAGCACGGAAGGGCTCTGCCAGGTTCTGCCTGTGACTTGGTGCATGTGATCAAGAGTTAAGCCTAAATAGTATTTTATGAAATGTTAGGCAGAACAGTTAAGTATTAGATAATTCTTAGATGCTCATTTATGACTCATTCAGGCACACACACACCACACACAATTCAATTATGCTGATTCTCACATTGCACCCAATCCTTACATTGGGATTTCACCTCTGCTTTGGCCTTTCTACCCTTTTCAGGCCATGTACTTCTCCTGTATATGATTCTTATCTCCCTGAATACCTCAGCTCCTGTTTCTATCTATGCTACTAGCTTTAGTACCATTCCCATCAGCCCATCCTCTGTCTTGTAAACAAAGCCATTGATTCTAAATACCAAACTGACCAAGACTTTCTCCTAGGTAAAGGACACTTGACTGTCAACCTGTCACCCAGGCCAAAAAAAAAAAAAAAAAAAAAAAAACCTACTGTTGTGGAATATCAGTTTAACTACATAAAGATGTGTCACATTTGTTTGTGTTGTATTTGTTTAGTTATGTAAAGATGTGTTGCTGTTTCACTTTGCCTGCTTAAGGCATCTGATAATCAAATAAAAAGCTGGACTGCCAGCCAATAGCTAAGCAGTAGAGAGATAAGTGAGACTGGTAAGCATAGAGAATAAGTAGTAGGAGAGATCTAACTGAGAGAGGAAGAAGGAGGAGAGAATGGGGGAGAAAGAGGGATATACCTGAGGCCAGAAGCCAGCCAGCCTGCCAGCCAGCCATGGAGTCAGCAGGAAAGTAAGACAAGAAAGGAATAAAGGAAGGAAGGAAAGGAGGGAGGGAGGGAAGGAGGGAGGGAGGGAAGGAGGGAGGGAGGGAAGAAGAGAGGAAGAGAGGAAGAAAGAAAGAAAGAAAGAAAGGAAGGAAGGAAGGAAGGAAGGAAGGAAGGAAGGAAGAGCTGGGCATTGGTGGTGCATGCCTTTAATCCCAGCACTCAGGAGGCAGAGGCAGGCAGATCTCTGTGAGTTCAAGGACAGCCTGGTCTACAGAGTGAGTTTCAGGACAGCTTCCAAAACCATAAAGAAACCCTATCTCGAAACAAACAAAAAAACAAACAAATAAAATAAGGAAGGAAGGAATGAAGGTAAAAAGCCCTGGGGCAAAACATGGATGAAGAGAAACAGATTACAATAAGAGCTAAGATAATGTCAAGCATTCATAACTAATAAGAAGTCTCCATGTCATGATTTGGAAGCTGGTTGGTGGCCCAAAACAAAAGAAAGTCTGGTACACACTGCAAACAAAAAGAACATGGGGTACCCATGTCTTCCAAAATTTCAGTCTTCTTCCAACCATTTATATGTTTGTTGAATGAATATCGGCTAAGTGCCTAGTGTGCAAGCCTTTGGGCCTGGCTCATGCTTGCCAAAGCAAATGGAAACAACCCAAGTGTCCATGGATGAGTCAACAGACCAGGAAGATGTGGCTCCTTAAAGTCACAGGCCATCTACAGGCTGCAGGGTTTTGCTCACTCTGACTGGTAAGCTTACCAGGGATACGACTCAGTCAAAACACTTCCCTCACAAGACCGAGGACTTGAGTTTGGATCCCCAAACCCATGTAAAAAGTTAAGCATGGTGGCAGTTATGTAACCCCAGAAACAGCAAGAAGGGAGGTGGAGACAAGCAGATCCCTGAAAGCTTTGGGGGGGGGTGGGCAGTTATCCTAGATTACATATTGAAATGCCATGACAATGACAGACCAAAATAGAAGTAACCTGAGAACTGACACCTGAGATTGTCCGATGACTTTCATCCATGCCTGCTGACATACATGTCCCCATACCCCCAAGTTAAATATGTATACACACCATTTTTATTTGCATATGACCACAGTTGCCCTAACTATTCTTTCCTTTCCCATGACTCATCAAGCTTTGATGGCTCCTGAGAGCTGCTCCCTGGAAAGCTTTTTCCATGCACAAGTTTTTATGGTGCATTAATTTTCCTTGTAAGGAAAGCTATGGGAAAGAATTTAGAAGTACATTTGAGCTGATTGTAGCGTCTTTGAAATTAATGTCTTTATACCTAATTACATAACTAAACTGGACTATTAGAGCCCATAATTAAAGAATGTACGTAACAATGAAATTATAGTAGGCAATGATTTGAGTAAAATCCTAATTATACTCCGTGAACTTGAAGTCCCTGGCACAGCCTCACATTGCTATTTTCATTGCAGAAACCACTCCAGTGAGCTCATCTCCAAGGTTTACATGTCTCTGAGTGTGCTCATCTCATGGGACAAAGAGGTCCTGAGATTAGGCCCACTGTGAACTTTCACATAAACCAGGTGTCCCAGGACACCTTTATAAGAACAAGCCATACACTGGTAGAGGGGGTCTTGGGCTGGGGAGATGGCTTAGTGGGTAAAGTATTGAGTGAGCATGAGTTAGGACCAGTGTTTGAATCCTCCAGAAGAAAAGCCAGCAACACAGCACACACCCTTTATCCTTGTGTTTCATCCTTTTATCCATCTTACTGCAAGTTAGAAGGTAAAGAGGAGACTCCCTACAGCTTTCAGGGCAGCTAGTCCTGCATATGCTGTGGGAAACAATGAAAGAAACCTTGTCTCAATAAAACAGAAAGCACAGGCTGACGCCAGAGGTTGTCCCCTGACCCTCACTAGTGTGTCATAGCATGTGTGTTGTGTGTTCACACCCACACACAAATACACCAAGTAAAAAATAAAAACTAAAAACCATCCACATCTCATTATGATGACAGAATGAATAGGGATTTGACCAAGTATTTTATTTAGAAACATCATCCAAACACTGAGTTGATTAATAAACTAAAGAGTATCCAAATTCATATACATATATTTGTTTAGTATATAAATGGTAATTGTACATGGTGTGTGTGTGTGTGTGTGTGTGTGTGTGTGTGTGTGTGTGTGTGTGTGTAGGGGAATGTGAAGAAAGAAAATGTTATGGCTTAGATATGGTATGATGAAATGCACCACCCCCACCACAACCCCACTATCCCCAGGCTTGCCTGTTTGAACACTTGGTCACCAACTGGTGTCACTGTTTGGGGAGGGCTTAGAACCTCTGAGAGGAGGTGTTAGCTGGAGAAACTGGTTCTCTGAGAGAGATTTAGCCTTAATCTGCCTCTGCTTCCTGCCCTAGTTCTGCTACCAGCTCTACTGGGATAAAAATCAAGCAGCTGCCACCGCAGAGCCACCTACCAACATGCCTTCTTTACCATGATGAGCTGGATTCCCTCTACTCCAGAATCAAAACAAACCTTGCCTCCATTAATGTGCTTCCAGACAGGTATTTGGTCATCAGAAGCAGCAAGGTAACTGATAGGATAAAGATGATGTGTGGCACACAGCTTATATGGCTCCAGCCACTGGTTTGTGAGCAGTGCTACAAACAACAATTCAGAAATAGAGTGAATAGTGAGTCATAAATGCCAAAGGCAAGTATTAAGAGTATCCTAGCTAGTTGTTTGTTTGTTTTGTTTTGTTTTGTTTTGTTTTGTTTTTTGTCAACTTGTCAAAAGTTAGAATCATCTGGAAAGAGGAACCTCAGTTGAAAAAAGTGCCTCCATCAGACTGTCTGCAGGTAAATCTGCAGGGTATTTTCTTGATTAATGATTGATGTGGGAGGACATAGCCATTTCTGGTGCCATCTCTGGCCCAGTAGTTCTGAATGGTTTAAGAAAGCAGGCTGAACAAGCCCGTGAGCAGCATCCCTCCATGGCCTTCTTCAGTTCTTGCCCTGACAGCCTTTGATGATGGACAGTAATGTGAAAGTACAAAATGAAATGAGCCCCTTTTCCCCTGAGTTTCTTTTGGTCATGCTGTTTTCTCACAGCAATAGAAACCCTAAGACAAAGGGAGACTGTGGAGGAAAGAGGAGCTGAGGACCTGCCCTCATGGAGTGTTGTGATGTCAGACACTTTTAACTGTATGCGTGTTGACTCATCTCATCCCACCATAGCTCTGTGAGAGGAACACAATTCATTCACAGACAGAATGACCACAGCCCACGCTGATAAAGAATATGCCCAGGTGAACCAGGAGTTAGATGGCTTGGCTAGATTTAGAACCAGTGTCTACACACAGAGCTCGGCAGCAATCTCCTGGAAGGTTAGCAATGGTGGAGACAAGCTCTCAAGACAGAGTGTGAGCTCTGGAGGCTCCAGGGAAAAGCCCTCTGGACTGCAGAGGCAGGAAACAGGCAAGCAGAGAGCACATCCCTGCAGCTGCATGCCAAGTGTCCAAGACAGTCACAACATTGAAGGTGAGCAATGAATTCAGGGAGACAGAAGTGGCAGAGCGCAGGTAGGATGAGGGATGTGATTGTATAAATTGGATGGCAGAAATGGGAAGCTGAACACCACAAAGATTGTGACTGGGATGACAAGAAGGCTGATAAAACTGTCAGAGGCAGAAAAACAAGGAAGCATATAATGGAGAGTGAGTTCTTCACAGAGGCCGTATCTTTGACACACCTAAGAGCTTCCACAAAGAGATGTCCAACAAGCAGCTTCAGATCCCAAGGCAAACACCTGAAAGGACTATCAGGCCAGAGAGGGTGGTCAGTGAGAGAGAGGCCTATGAAAAGAAGGGCCTGGAATCTAGGGCAGCCTGAGAAGAGCAAGGAAGGGGACATAAAGGAAGAAAAGAATGTTGTTGCTTAAAAGATACTGACTCCAGTGTAGGACAGGTATTGGCTATTAGTCACCGCTTGCAGAGGCTCTGGACATCCCCCTCCCAGGCCATTCCCTGTGGTAGAATATTAAGATGTGTGTCTTTTTTTATGCTGCATTTACTTAACTCTGTGAAGTTGTGTTACTTTGCCTGTCTAAAACACCTGGTAGTCCTAATAAAGCAAGGCAAGAGCAAGGATAGGAGGGGCTGGCAAGCAGAGAGGATAAATAGAAGGAGAAAAGAGGAAGAGAGGAGAACAAGAAGAGGATGATGTGAGCGGCAGCCACCCAGTCACCCTGCTACCCTGTCACCCAGCCAGTCATGGAGTAAGAGTGAAAGTAAGATTTACAAAAGAGGAAGGTAAAAGCCCAGAGGCAAAAGATGGGATAAGTTAAGAAAAGCTGGCAAGAAACAAGCCAAGCTAAGGAGGGGCATCTATAAGTAATAACAAGCCACCATGTGTGATTTATTTGGGAGTTGGGTGGTGAGTCCCTCAAAAAGCCAAAAGTAAAGAATAAAAAACCAACACAGCAATTCCCCACTTCCTCTATTACAGGTTCACACTTGGCAGATGGTAATGATTTGATCAGTTCATTTGAATTGCTCGATAGTTAAGTTATAAAAATGTAAGATTTACATGTGTCTAATTCACAACTGAATTCTAATAGCTCTGTTCTGACCTGCCACTAAATAAATATATCCTGCTTGGGGCATAAATAAGGACAGAAGTGGAAAAACGGGGCTAATGGGAAAGTGGGAACTAGAGGTTATTCCTGGCCCTATTCTATTTCTCCATACCCACTGCCTTCCTCTACCCACCCCTCAGCCAAGGCAGCTTTCAGAGCTCAAGAAGATACCCCCACATGATGTGTATATGGTGTGTGTGTGTGTGTGTGTGTGTGTGTGTGTGTGTGTGTGTGTTGACAGGATACAGAGAAGCCAAGCCACAGCCACTCTTCCCTAAGAGTCCACACTTCTCATTTACTGTGAACCTCCTGGCACACAAATCAAAGATTCAATCCAGCAATTCAACCACCATACCAAGCATAAGATGTTTACTAGCGCCAGAGGAAAAAGCAACATCACACCCTCTGGTTCCACAGAACTTGTACCAGAGTCAAATCCCTGAAATTGGCATTCTGATTCCTCTAACATAACCACTTCCTTCTGGCACATCGGGGAGAAGCCACTTACCCTTCCTAATCATGTGAGCCCACATCAGCAGATAACAGAAGCAACCAGAAGCTTGCTCTTGTCTAAAGCAACTGAAGTCAGAGGCATTAGCACAGCTCAATTCTGCCAATATCTTTGAAGTCTTCAGATTTCTGTTAGCCAAGTTGTTGGTGGTTGTGATAGCTATTCTTGGTTGTCAACTTGACTACCAACTTAACTATCTAGGATTAACTAAACTTCAACAATGGAGAGCACACCAGTGGGGATATTTACTTATTTATTTGTTTGTTTATCTTAATTTGTAGTAGGAACATCTACTTCTAATCTGGAAGGTAGGAAGACACCATTAATCAGGCCACACCTTCTGCTGGAAGCCTGTGAGGACATGGAAGAAGGACGCTTTTGCTTTTTGCCACCTTGCTCTCACCTTGCTAGCAAGTCCATTCCTTCACTGGCATTAGAACCTACTTCAGCATTCCAGCATCTACTGGAGACCAGCTAAGACATCCAGCCTTGTGGTCTAAGCAACTTCAGAATCCTTAAACTTTCCATACATAGCCAGTCAATGTTGGATTAGTTGGACCACAGCCTGTAAGTCATTCTAAGATAGATAGATAGATAGATAGATAGATAGATAGATAGATAGATAGATAGATAGATGAAACCAAAGGGCAAAGAGTTCCTTCATCAATAAGCATCATTATTTGCTGACGTGACTCCCTAACTAGAATGTTGTGGCCCATTACTTGGTTGATATAGAGTTGCTGTGAAGGGACTTTGTCAATGCAGTTGAAATATGTCTTGAACATTTGCAAAGGTAATGTAAATGTATCTTATCTGATCTATCACAAAGCCATAACTTTAAAGCACATCTGATACTCCTCTCTGAGGATAGCCTGTATATAGCAATCTCAACGCAGGCCAAGAATTCCAACCTTCCTTCCTGAAAGTTTGCCTGTGCACATGGACTTATCCATCACCCATCATAATCACCTGAACCAATAACTGGATATTTTGATACATGCATGCATCGGGTTATGATCAAATAAGCATATTTACCATCTTAAATTTCTATCATCTCCATGGAGTTACATGCTCAACCTTTGCTTTGAGCTCTTAAAATGCATGTTCATTATATTGCCAGTACTATGCATGAGAATAGCATGTCTTATTTCTCCAACCTAATATTGTAATTCTTGACCTACCTTTTTCCTCTCCCACTATCATATCCAATAATGCATTGACCAAAAGTAAAATTAGAAACATAAAACAATAATAATTATTGAGAGATTACTAGGACCCAGGTACTGTTCTAGATAGCAGAGATGTGAATGGGAGCCATGATCTGTGTCTGAGAGTAGTGAGACCCAGAATGCCCACCTTACCTCAGAGGCCTCCCACAAAGCCTGAAACCTATCATTGGGAACACAAGGCTGTCATTAGGAGCAGTACTTACCACAAGGTTTCTTAGATGTATTTGTAATACCTGAATCACCCTTTCTCAGCTGTCTTAGTGATAATGCCAATGATGACAAGGAAATAAGATATATAACACAAGTAAAATCTTTCCAATTTTTTCCAAGATAGGAGAAAAAGGGGAGGAGGGAGGGGAGAAGGGGAGGAAGGGAATGGAGAGGAGGGAAAGAGAGAGCATGCACTGTGAAACAGCTACCTTCTACGGAAGGAAATGAAGAGTGGGTGGCAGAGAGTGGTCCTTGAGAAGGACTTCCAGGGAAGTAGGCTGGGAACCATGGAAGGATACAGAAGGACACAAAGGGGCCTGCCTCTTTCTTCTCTGTGAGCATACCACTAAGTCTATCTCAGATCATTTCAAACTCTGACTCCAGCCATGCAGAAATACATAAGTTCTTTCCATTTGTCTGCACATATGGGGGGGATATACATCAAAGAGAATACTTTCAGTTCACAGGAAGACTATATTCTACAGGTTACAACCATGAGGGAGCCATGGCTTGGATGTGAAAGTCCCCTACAAGTCTGAACACTTGGTCCCCAGATGTGGTAGAAAGTTATGGAACTTTTCAGAGGTGGAGTCTGGCTAGAGGGAGTGAGTCACTTCCAGGGACTTTGATAACCTGGTTCCATTTTGTGTCTACTCCCTGCTGACATGATGGACTCTGTCCCCTCAAACTGTAAACTGAAATGAACCCTCCCTTAAGGGGTTTCTTGTGAAGCATTTAGTTACAGCAATAAGAAAATAAACAAAGAGGATACCAACTGAAATTGGAAAACTGGAAAACCCAACATATACTGTTGCCACTTAATCCAAAGCCTAGAACATTTTAGTTCCCTAAATATTTTTCTAAATTACATATTATTTGATTCTGTTTATTTTGAATTTATAGTAAGGAAAATACTGAATTAAACTAGATTGAATTCAATTTTACCTTTCCACAATAAACATTTTGACAAATCAAGTCATTTATGTAAATGAAGCTACAGGAAGAGCTTGAACCATTTTAAGAAAGCAAACTATTTCTAGGAGATTTAATCAGCTTCCCAGATGCAATGGCCACGAGTGGTGAACTAAGACAGGGTCCCAGATTTGCCAAAGGACACCCCCGCCCCCGAATTGGTGAATTTTCATGAAAAAAAAAAACTGAAACTTATTACATTTGGTATTAATAGAAATAATTTAGTAAATTGCTTGGTATGAGAAGAACAAACTTTTAACAAAACAAATACTAATTTAGTATAAACGTTTCCTGATCTTTGTCAGCTGAGTACTTGAAATCAGTCCTTCATGTAATATTCTGTGACTTTTCGTGTCCATTATCCAGAGTATAATGTAAGCACCCAATGGACATACCCTGCATTTCCTTAGGGATTTAAACTAGGAAAGATCTATTCCCATGACCCATTGCCACAAAGCTTGTTTCTACATGCCATGAAAGCCCCTTATCTAATAGTGAAATGGTGAAGGATGCCCTGCACCTCAAGAAAGATCTCTTCAAGTCCTGATTCTGCCTGCAAAAAGGACCTTATTTGGAAATGGGGTCTTCGCAGACATTCTGAAGTTTCACCTTCTGAAGCAAGTACAATCCAATAGATCTTTATGAAAGAAACCAGGCCAACACAGGGAGGAGCCAGGGTTACCACACAGGCAAGACTGGATGGGTGCAGGAGCCCTGAGAAGCCTGAGGGAGAGGGCAGGCAATCTCCCTGAACCCTCCAGAGCAACCTTGGCTCTTGGTTTTGCACTTTATCTAGAACTATGAGGCTGTAAGTTGATGTTTTCTTAAACATTCAGCTTCTGATAAGTTGTTATAGCATCACTAGATAGCTAATACAAACAATACAATCCACCATTCTTTGTAATTTTTTTTTCCTTCAGAAATATCTTCTGTCATAAGTTGCAAGCTAAGGTTTGATGGGGGATGTCATTCTGTATATGTTTCTCATAATGGTTAATAAATAAAGCACTGTTGGCCAATAGGAAAGGAAGATAGGAGGGACTAGGAGACAAGGAGGAAAGAGGAAGTAGGAAGGGGAGTCAAGATGGAGAGTCTGGAGAGAGCTGGACGCCAGCTGCCTCCCTGGTAAGAGAAGGCCATGTGAAAATACATAGATCAGCACAAATGGGTTAATACTTAAGACAGAGCTAGCCGATAAGAAACTAGTAACTGGCCAACAGTATAATATCAAATACAGAGTCTCTATGCGTTATTTGGGGCTGGCGTGGTGGCAGGACAACACAAGACCAGGCGGCAGGCGGAAAAGCCATACTCGTTACAAAGGTTTTGTAGTCTGACATTCATGAGCTTAACTTGGGGTTTTTAAAGTCCAAGACTAAGCTTGGATCTCCCTACTACTGACCCTTCATTTCCTGTGGCTTGTCTGTAAAACTTTACTTACAAACAGGCTTTTAGCCACAGATTATTAATTGCTAATTGATTTACTAAATATTGAATTAAGATAGTGTTTATCTTGACTTCTGAATTTTTACTTTTGACATTTTTAAGTCTGTACCCAAGGCACATGACTCACTCACTGTCTCGACCATAGCCCCATCCCTGTTTCCCTAAGAGTTTCCTGCTGTACCTATTAGTCCTCATTTTGTCCACACTGAATGGTTCTCCCTTTGTCCAACTTCCCTCCCATGCTCTTGACATATGAGTTATAGTTCTTGGTCTCCAGCAAGTGACAACTGACTGCACCTGTGAACTTTAACAACAAAGCTGATATATCTGGTAGAGAATTGAGGAAAGCATCAATTAAAGCTGACCCTAACCAGATGCCCATGAGCCTCCCTAGACACTTCCCCTTGAGGGTGGCAGTAGTGCCATTGTTGGTATGGGCATCCTTTGACAGTTTCCTGCTGCACCTGTACAACCTAAGCCATGCTCACCCTTTCGCTATCATATTGGAGAACTGCAAAAGAGATGGTCACTAGATAAAGGACAAGCCATTGCACACTGGTCCCTTTCTCACTACTGCTCCAGTTCAAATCTGGGGTCTGTGTGTGTCTTGAGCAGGCCATTCCAACACACACACACACACACACACACACACACACACATACACACACACAGCTTTTTCTCTATTTTCTCCATCTGTAAATGGAGTAACAATCTCTGCCCTTCTTTCTCACAGTATTTATGAGTCAAGAGACTACTAAGTGCTCAAATACCTAGTTAATAAAGTGAGCTGTACCCCAAAGCTAGGAAATGCATTTGTGTAAGGGGGAATCACAGAACAATGTTTGTAACCACAAAAGACTCCTGGGGCTCAACAGGTGGTAGATTATGGCACACTCAAACAGTAAATAATTTTCTTTGCATTCAAACAATAATTAACTTGGAGAGGAAACAGAGGCAGAGATGTTTCTATTTTTAAAATAGCATATGTCCACAAATATATGTAATTTCAGGGATAGACTAGGAACTCTGAGGTTAAGGGAAGTAGCCACCTCCGCAGCATTAGAAGAGACAGCTAGGGAGGGGAACGGTACTTCACACTATATACTTTTTAACCGATAGGCTAAGATTAGTGTAACAATGATTTGGGATATTTTTAAATACCCCCCCCCCACAAAAAGCTACTGAAGTGCCAGCTATCTAACTGCAATCGTGTGTCAGATAATACATCATCCTCCTAAGGCAAGAATGTTTTAACAGCATTGAGGATTAACCCAGATGCCACGCAAACCCCACAAATACTCTACCATCCAAGCTATATCCCTGGTCTTCCTTTTACTTTTTATCATGAGAAAGGATTTCACTAGTTGTTATAATTTAAAAAGTGGTACTAGAGGGAACGATGCCATGTGATAGAACTTACATGTAAGGGTCATTTTTTGTTTTGTTTTGTTTAATTAGGGGCAAGGGAATGGGAAAAGTGAGGAGGAGAGAGAGGAGACTGACCTCGGGGCAGGAGCAGCAGAAGAGAAAAGGAGCAGGGGGGGGGGGGGTTGGGAGGCAGAGAGACAGGCCGCAAAGCAAAGAGAGGAAGAAAGAGAGAAAGATGGAAGGTAGGTGGGGTCCTTTAAAAGGGAACATAGTGAATGTTCATAGGAAATGCTGTTAGTGGCTGCAGCTGAGGGTGTATTCTGTCAGATGAGGGCAGGCTAGTACAGATGCCTGAATACTAACACTAACCTGTCTAGGTTGGTCTTGAACTCATTCTGTAGCCCACTTGGGCCTTAAATTTGTGGTCCTCTTCCTTGGCCTCTAGAATAGGAATCTGGACTTCCAGGTATGTACCACCAGAAGGGAAGCATTCTTATCCACTAAGTCTCTTCCTCCTCTACACACACACACACACACACACACACACACACACACACACACACTTTTAAACATCTGGAAGAACTAACCTGAAGTGGTTAAGGATTTATACTAGCAACTCAGAGAAATGACCCGTCACCCACTCCACTCTGGTGCTGAACCCTTTCTGTCATCCACACTACTCTGTTGCCATCAAAGTCAGTCGTCATTTATCTGCTGCTCATTCATCCATCTTACAAATACTTAAGGAATGGCCACCATATGTTTTGCATCATACTTGGTTCCTGAAAGACTAACAAAAAAAAAGATTACTATACTTAAGCAATCTGAAGTCTTCTGCAACACTAATAAGAGGAAAGATTTAGACATGTTGCCTCTCTGTCCTAAAGACCATTTAATTAGGTCTTCCCATCACAAGGTGTTGAATTCTTATTCAAATTATGTTGTCTGTTGTATTCTTGGCATGTGCTACAGTTTTAATTAAAAAACAACAACAAAAAAAAAACAGTGTATGTGAGTGACCAAAATTTCATACATGACCACTGTTAATTATAACCACTGGGAACAGATCAAGAAGGAAATGGAACATGACTCAGGATGTGTGAGATTTTAAAGGTACAAGGGGAAGGTCACTTCAGGCACAGCTATAGCCTGTGAGGAGGCATGGTTGGGAAAGGTGCATAGGTGGAGACAAGACTCACAAAGTTCTAGAACTGTTGGGAATCTTGGTGAGTATCTCAGACTCCCTATTCCATAGGTACACTGTGTTTGATCCGAGAAGAAACAGACCTACCGGGACCACACAGCTGAGCCAACCTGGTCATGCTGAAAATAGTACTGGACCACTAAAGACATACCCTGGCATGTGCTGTCCCCAAGAACAAATGCAAGTTCCAATATGGAAAGATGGGCATGGTCAAAAGAGCTTTGGAGAAAATGCATGGAGAGAAGTGAAGGGGTTGACATCAGAAAGATCAGCTGGGATTCAATTCTGAAAGTCTGGACATCAATCTGAGGAGCGTAAACCTTGTTTTCCATGTAAGTCACAGAGCACTCCATAGGTTTGACCAGAGCCCGACTGGAAACCTGCTGTGGTTGTGTTACTATTGATGATGTTGTTGCTGTTGTTTAGCTAGGAGTGGACTGATTTGTGGAAAGAATTCAGCTTTGAGCAAGGAAGATCTTTCGGAAGCTTTAACAAAGAAAAAGATCTCAGAATACAAACAAGGAAGAAAGGGTCCTAGGATTTTGTATATTCTCTCTAGAGAGAAAAAGAACACTTTCATCAGAACTCCTAGCTTCAAGAGGTATACAAGGTTATGTATTCCTTTTACTTCCTTTTCCCATATAAAAGTAACTTGTGCACATTTATGACAGTTTAATTATATAAAGAAACAAGGATACATCCCAAATCTTCATCATTAACTATAGTGGCTAATCTTGATAACCAACTTGACACACCTGGGAAGAAGGAACCTCAGTTAAGAAATGGCCTCCATCACATTGACCTATGGGCATGTCTGAGGAGCATTTTCTTGATTGCTAATTGATGCTGGGGAGCCCAGCACATTTTGAGCAGTGGGCCTCCAGAGCAGGTAGGCCTATGAGGTCTAAAAAACGGTAGCTGAACATGAGCCTGGAAACAAAGCCATGTTCCTCCCTGGCTTCTGTTTCAATGCCTTGAGCTCCTGCCCTGGATTCTTCCCTCAGTGATAGACTCTAACCAAATTGCCTTTGGTCATGGTGTTTTATTACAACAATAGGAAAGCAAAGTAGAATGCTTGGAGACATATATGCATTGATTTTGTAGTTTTTATATAACTTTGTAGTTTCTATTTTTATGTCATATAAAACTACAAAAAACTTCTTGTATTATCTCACACTCCAAGAGACTATCAGTGAAAGGTTTGTTTCTTTCTGTCTGTCTCTGTCTCTCTGACTCTCTGTCTCTCTCTCTCTCTCTCTCTCTCTCACACACACACACACACACACAAAACTGTAACCTCAAGTTGACAATTTATGTTATTTTTATACACACAATATCATCCTTTTTTTATACACACCAAATGTTATAATAAATGTCTATGTATAAAGCTTGCTCCTTTTAGAGTGTTTCCTTAGTGCTTTCATAAATCTAAACTTCTTTAACCAAACAGTATGGACACTTTTTAAAGTTGTTCATACATCTTGTCTGGTTAATTTCTACTTTTTATGATTTAACACATTAAAATACACAAATTCTATGATTGGAAAGAATTAGAGGTTTAGTGAATGAAAGTAGCTTCTCCTATTTTAGTAGTCTTTTATTTAATTAACAAGTATTCCCGATGTAAAGAAAAGAAAATCCTCATAAGTTCATAGTTGGGGAGGGGTGATTGCACTAGCTTTATCTCTCACTACTTAGCTATTCTTTGCATCCTTCTGTCTTCCCATACTCTTTCTGTTCTCAGAGGCCATCCCACCTCTAGGATTTATGGAGGGGAATTCCACTGCAAACTTCCTAGCACTGGGCCTAAGAGTTCATCCTGAGGCTTCTGTATCCTTGCCCTTGGATTTGAATAGTAAAATTTTGCAACAAAAAAGATTAATGGTGCTTTCCTGATCCTCATGGCCTGTGCATTTCCACATTATCTTCCCTTGGGTGCAACCACTGTCTCTTGTTCTGTAGCCACAGGAGGCTGGCCTTTGCCCATCCCAGAGCTAATACATCTGTAGTCACCATCCCCCAGTGTAGTCAAAGCCTCTTTCTCTCTCTTCTGCTTGGCACTGTTTGTCTGCAAGTCCCCTTACTTTCTCACTGGACACCATCCTAGCTGCTGTCCCTTCTGGTCTTTCTTACACATTACCGTGAAATCTAATCTTCCTACAGCAAAATTTACAACACGTCACAAATGTCAGTCAAGCAACTATTCCAATTCTTTGTCATCTATGTGGAAACAAAGATTTTGCAGTGGTTTTAAAAAACAAAACTCATGTGATTTTAAATGAGTAAGCCACAACATAAAAAGCTCTGGGATCTATATAGGGTGAGGTCTGGTAGACATAAGGGCTGTTAAATTCCTTAAGAAATTCCCTGAGGGCTCCCTGGAAGAGGTCAGGTAGTTTTCATCCATCCCTACACTCTCTCAGAATTGTCAAGACATGAGTCAGACTCTAGACCTGAGGATAAAAGAGGCTCTCAGCTAACATCTAATCTACCTTCTCAAAACCTTGTTTGGGTGGTAAGCTATGCAGACAGATGAAAAAGGAACTTAAAGTCCAAGGGCTACAGCAGATTGCTACAGATACCACACTGAACCTCCTGGGCTCCAGGTAAATCTGCCTTTGCCTACCTCCTTTGAAGTTTTGTTCTACAAGAAAAGCCAGGCTAGAACACTCAAGACTTGTAGATCAGAGCACAGTATCCACAGCCTCAAGTGACTCTGTGGAGTCCTCTGTTGTGTGATGTTTTACTCTTTGGGCCTTTGGCAGGGAGGGTTCTAGACAGGATTTCTCTGAATAGCCTTGGCTGTCCTAGAACTCACTCTGTAGACCAGGCTGTCCTCAAACTCACAGAGATCTGTCTGCCTCTACCTCCCAAGTGCTAGGATTACAGGCATGTGCCACCACCACCTGGTCCTCTTTTGGATTTTTGAGGGGTCTGCCACCAGCTCCCAAGTCTTATTATTATTTATGAATGACCAGCCTTAGCTTGGCTTGTTTCTTGCCAGCTTTTCTTAACTGAAATTATCCTGTCTAGCTTTGGCCTTGTGGCCTGTATACCTTTCCTTTCCTTCTTACTCCATTTCTGGCTGCATAGTTAGGAGACTGGGTAACTGTCCCCTGAAGTCCTCCTCTTTTCTCTCAGGCCCAGAACTCTCCTTTTCCCAGCTGTCTCCTCACATTTATCCTATCAACCTGCCAGCCCTGCCTATTCCTCTCTCCTGACTCACTATCAGCCATTCAGCTCTTTATTAGACCATCTGGTGTTTTAGGCAGGCACAGTAACACAGTTTACAGAGTTAAACAAATGCAACATAAACAAAAGTACACATACCTTAAAATAATATTCCTCAACAGCCCTCCCTCCTCCCACAACCTATGGACTCTGCCATGTTTGTGGAGCAGACGCCAGGTTCAAATTGCTCTGCTACTCCTTGACCTAAACCCTGTCTTCTGTCATTGTGTACAGTTTCATACAAGTAGCATATACAAGAAGCTAGCCTAAGAACTGTGGGGGGGCATCATCTCACAATTCAAAAAAAAAATCCTAAAGAAGACACAGGTGGTGGGATTTTCCTGGGAAATTAAAAGAAGGAAACCTCTGAATCTGGCTGCCCAGAGGCTAGACCAGAAGTGGGTTGAGACTAATACTGCATTTCCAATGGAAAACACAGGTGAACCAACACCTACAGGACTGTTTTTTTTTTTTTTTTTTCCTTTTTATTAGTGTGTGGCAAGGTGGTGGGTGTGGGTGTGTATGTGTGATACACATGCCTCCCAACATACATGGAAATCAAAGGGCAACTTCTGGGAGTCAGTTCTCTCCTTTCTCTGAGGTTCTGAGAATCAAACTGAGGCCATCAAACATGTGTGGCAAATGCTTTTACACACTGAACCCAAGCATACTTCTCACAGTTTCTTCTTGGCTCATCCCACCATCTATCCAAAAGAAGGAACCAGAAGACCTGTGCCCACGGAAGCAGGCACTTAGATTAGCTTCAGGCTTTGGGAGCCATTCAGTGACCACTGCCAGCATGAAACGCTTAACATTATTCCCCACAGCCCACAACTGAGGCTGAAATATTCAAGATGATATGCAAAAGTGTAAGACGTTGAGAGCTGAAACCATGAAAACAAGATGTGTTGCTAGCAGTCCACATTCTGCTCAGAGAGCAATACAGTTTATGGCTGATTCTTAAATAAAGATCAAATCAAGGCTAACGGATTGAAATCTTAGTATGCTATGTGTATGTAGTGTCAGGCCCCTAGTATTGCCTCTGAAAGTTTGTTTTTATGACATCTCAAACTTCATGCAGAACTACCTGCACTCAAGAAGATGAACATCAGGAATAAACATCTCCAGAAATAAAGTCACCTCTTACCCCTACCCCTGCCCCCCCCCACACACACATGCAGAGCAAGGGCAGTACAAGTGCTGAGTCCCCAAGATGGCATCCAGATGTCCTATCCCAGCCAGCAGTCAGGGCCCTGCTCCCTCTGGAAGCTGTTCTCCTTTGCAGCCGTACCCACCACTCCTCCGCCCACCCTCTGCTCCAAGTAGACTGCTATTTCCTCTCTCTTCTCCACCTCACGTGCCCAGCCAGGTCTCTCTGGGTCCTTGTGGCCTGTCAGCTCCAACAATAACAACTGACCATACTCTCCCTTCTACATGTTAAATTCCTTCCTAGCTCCAAGGTTTGGCTCAAGCTCCATGCCTTTCGAGTGCAGAGAATTTCTCCTGTAATCCTGTAGAAAGAAGTGCCACTGTTGCCTTCTTTTCATCGCCTCCATTCTCTCCTCCCTCCCTCCCTTCCTTTCTCCCACCTTCCCTTTCTTCTCCCTCCCTGCCTACCTGCCTCCCTCCCCCTCTCTCTCCCTCCCCTTCCTTCTCTCTCTCTCTCTCTCTCTCTCTCTCTCTCTCTCTCTCTCTCTCTCCTTTCTGCGCACGAATAGCATAGCTGGGATTGTCTCTTATTTACATATAGTTCAATGTCTTTCCCTTTTAACCACTTTCTCAATTCCTACAACATCACAGACCCTTAGTAAACGTTACTTCCATTTTACTAAGTAAAAATATCATCCCAAAGTTCTTGACTCTCAGCAACAGTGGAGCGTATTGACCTCCAGCTCCAGCCCCAGCCCTCCCAGTTCTTTGCTTATGTTGCTGACACCCATCTTGAGCTGATGCTTTTCCCAGCATTGCTGGAGCTCTGTGTAGCCAGAAATGTCTAAGTCAACCTGGGAGTCTTTTGCCTCCACTTCCCTCTGACAGATTTGCTTTCTTCCGTTTCTGGTGATTCCCTCCACTGTCTGGTGGCACATTTATGATAGCTGTGGATCCTCTAATTAGTTACTTCTCCCAATCCCACCTTTTCTAAAACAATCCTGACACAGATCTTCACCCACATAATCACAGTATTTCATTTATCTCAGCCACAATGTACTCAGCAGCCAGCAGATGGCTCTCATATTTGTTTCTATTGAACCTTCAGCCATTGCCACTTCCAACACCCCAGGTGTTGTTGTCTTCATGCCCTAGAACACATGTCCTCCAGGATATGTGGGACCATCAGAGATTAATGAATCGGAAACAGACCATACCTAGGTCTCTGTGATGGGAAAGAACTTCTATGTCATGAAGGAAAAATCAAGCTGCAGTTGAAAATTCAAGGAGAAATTCTTGTTGGCAGAGTTCTCAACTAGAGATGTTGCAACTGTTTTAGTCTGCTTAGGACTTTACAAGGATCAGTTCATTTCCTGTTTCCTGTTTGATGACCAAATAGTTGGCATCCATACTGAAACGTGCAGGAAAAAGAGTTGTCAATGGGTCATCCAAAGCTCAAGGATTTTTGACAGTGGGTTCTGACACAGAAAGTTAACTTTTGCCATGGGTGGTTAAACTCTGCTGGTTTCCATGGTTAAAGTATAGGTTTCACAGCACAGAGCTTGGTCCCTGGTGGGCATTAGAGCTCCCAGGGAGACACTGTCAATTGCTACAGAACCTGAGTGTTTGAGATGCATGTATAATGTAGGTATAATTGGAACTTGTCTCTCTCGCTCCTCTCTCTTCCTCTCCCCATGTCTTCCATCTTCTACTCTGTCCTTTCTTCTGATTCTAAATTTCCCATTGTCTCTCTCCACTATCTGCCCCACTCAATAGCTCTCCTGTTGTTTCTGGCAGCTCAGAAGTATTTGGATTGGTAACCAAAAGGGCTTGGATCTGAAGGAACCAATGTACTTCAGATAACTCCCAGGTGCAGCACTGTGAAAGTGATGGGGAGGGGCGACAATAGACCAAGCCTCCTGTCACAGGGCTATACTTAGCACATGATTTCCATATTGAAATAATGGCTTCTAGAAATAGTTATTTCAGATGGGTGGTGGAGGAAGAGAGACCACAATGATAGCCTCTGAAAGGTAGAGGAGAATGATTCATAGATAAATAATGCTTGCTTGAAAAATCTAATGGAACGGAGAAAACCTGCAATAACTCCTGATTAGTGGCTAGGCATAGCTATGAATTATTCATTCTGAAACATTCACTGTGAAGGCTCTCTGGCTAAGAGTTTGTCAAAGGAAGAAAGAAACGAAAGGAGAGTAAGATGGAGACTGATAAGGCAATCTGGGGAAAGAATTCAATAAACCATGACTTATCACGGCAAGGAGAATAAGGCATACTGAGGCGCTCCCTTGATCAGAAACAGAAAATTGTACACAGTCAAGAATCCCTGCAACAGAAGAAATCTCCTGAGAGGAAAATAACACTGAATTTTTCCCGTACCCAGGAATCATTTGCCTCACAGCCCCACATGATATTCTCAGCCATTCACATACTCAACAATGATCTTGAAACTATGGTATACAGGCAAGTTTAAGGCAAGTTGAGGATCTCCACTGAACAGCCTCCATGTGCCAGGTGAAGATACAGGCAACAAACAGATGGTTCGTTGTAGGTCAGTGAACTCCAGGATGTGAAGGTCTCAGAATCAGGACTGTCAAGGCAGTGAGTCTTCACTGCGCAGTCTCTGTGGGCCAGCCCCTGTGCAGAGTCCTACAGATACAGCTGCAGGCAGGAAAGGGACATGATTCTGGTACCACTGAACTCTGTGGTAGAATGGTCTCAGAACCATGAAGCTGACATAGTGCTAGGTTCGTTGGTGAGCTCTGACCTTCCCAAAGGGTGAGGTGAGAGGACTCACAGAGGCTACACATTACCTCTGCCAGACCTCCTTGGCATATAAGGAAACTCCTGGTAAAATCTCTACAGTGTAGCATGCTTCTCTTTTTCCTCAAGTCCTGGCTCAATGTAGGAATCTTCCCTGTCTCTGGGGTAGGTGTTACAGTTATCTATTCCTCTAGAACTATACTACATATTTCTGCTCTAGATGCCCAGTTTTGGCAGATCTAAGTATTGTTTTCCTGTAAGTCATTTCAAATTGCTGTTGAAAGCAACTTAGAAAAGATGATGAGATTGTAGTATTATAAAACACACCCAGGAATCTAACATTCCCATGAGTACTGGGATGGGCAAGTCCAGCATTAACCAAGATAGATTCGTTTCAACGCGAGCCACACCCCTTTGGCCAATACTTTCAATATCATGTGACAATACAGCTACAGTGACTGACTACTTACGTCAATTGGTGCAGAACATCCTCTGTAGGACAGAACCCTCCAAAACAGAAGGCCCCTGCTCCTCTTCAATTACTCCAGCTTCTTTAAAAGAACTCAAGCAACAAGCCTCAGAACTTTCTAGAACATCGAATGTCAGGCCACTTGTAGATGTCCCTTAAAAGAAAGGGGGTAAGGAAAAGCAATATTTTATTACAAAGTTTTAATTTGTTCACATTTTGTCCCTTCTTAGCATCCCCATCCATAGTACACAACAAAGCTTTCAAGCATCCAAGGCTTCCTGATGGAAAGACACCTCAAAGGAGTTTCATTTCTATCTCCTGATACTGACTAATTTATAAATTAAAACAGCATTTTAAATTTATTACATATTCCTTGATGACAATCCTGTTAACATAAATACTAATTTCTGTGAGAAAATAAATTTTTCCCAGAAAATTTTGTGGGAACGGCATCATTTTACATGTTTTCAGATCCCAAACATCTGGCTTCACCAAAAACAGCTGTATTATCATATCTGCCTTTGGATTCAATCTGTTGCAGTGTCACGTGTCAGTTGGCCTCTGGAAAGCTCCTCCATGTACTCACGGGAGAATGAAAAGGAGAAAACAAAAGATGCTTGGCGCTGTTGTGAAAATAACCGTCACGTGGATCAGCCAATGGGCCTCGAGGACTGGAAGGAATCCCATATGGCAGTCCATGTGATAAAAATAAATAAATAAATACCTCAGACTATTATCCCCTGCCTTAGATGCAACTGGTTATCTGTTCTGAATATTTGTCTAGGGATGCTCTACTTACATGTAGATGTCATATATATACATATACATATATGTATATATATGTATTTATGTGTATATATATATATATACATATATATATATATGTGCTTGCTATGCATGTATAGATTTAAGCTTATAAGCTTGAGTGGCAGCAAACTTCATTTCACTTGGTTCCTCTGTTTGCAAGTTGGGGGCAAGTTCTAATCAGCCTCCTTTGTAGTTTCCTCTCTTGTGTCTCTCTCTCTCACACACACACACACACACACTCTTACACATGCACATGTCTGTGTATATATATACATATATATATATACATGTGTATATATATACACATACATACATACATACATATATATGTATATATATATGAACCCTATGTAATGTCTATGGTTTGGGTAGGTTACAGAATGACTATGTAAGCATGTTTCCTGATAGACACAGAGTGAATACACCAAGTAAGAACAGGTATCATGCAGCTAAAGACAGTTTTCCTCCATCTTCTGGTTTCCTAACAAAGCACATAGTTGGAATCTTCCAACTCTGAGAAACAGCTAACTTTGCCTTAGATCTCTGTCATTCCACAGCAGGACTTTTTACTAGGGAAGCATGTTTCAGGATCAGGGACCAAGTGAACAGGGCTGTTTACTAACAGCAGCCTCTCTTGAGACCTCCTCTCCCACCAGCATCACCGCGACATGAGGAGAAAGCAAGGTCCTACATCTGAAAGCTCTTCCTCTGCAGTACTGACATGGCAAATGGGTATCCTCTTGGCTCACAACTCCCCTGGTACAGAAGCTAAGGAAGACTCCTACAGTCAACTGGGTGCACATTGAATCCCTTAGATGTTAAACTCTGCCCACATTGTCAGTGGCAGATATGGAGATACAGTACCATTCTGGGGAGGAAAGGGTTTATTGGCCTATACTTCCAGATCATCACTGGAGGAAGTCAGAACAGGAACTCAAGCAGGGCTGGAACCTGGAGGCAAGAGCTGATTTAAAGATCATGGAAGGTGCTTTCTTACAGAACCCATGACCACCAGCCCAGGGATGGCACCAGCCAACAACAGCTGGGCCTTCCCTATTGATCACTAACTGGCAAAATGCCTTACAACTGCATCTCATGGAGGCATTTCCTCATCTGAGGCTCCCTCCTCGATGAGAACTCTAGCTTGTGTCAAGTTGACACACAAACCAGGCAGGACAGACTCCACAAAGTAGTCCTGTGACCTCTACACATGCCAACAAGGCATAGTATGGGAGCACACACACACACACACACACACACACACACACACACACACACACACCAATAACAATAATAACAACAAATAATTGAAAAACCATCACAACACTAGCAACAGGGGTGGGGGAGGGAAGAAGTCTGAGAACCCTGAGCTCCTTGTCTTGTGCATCATCAGAAACACACCCCCCCACACACTGGGAAAACCAAAGGAAGGCTTTGTTTATAAAGAAAGACTGAACATAAAGACTTTGGATTCCTATGGAGAGAAAAAGATACATATTGCCTGTAGAGAGGCAGAAAAGTGGGCCTGGCATTCAGGTGAGTGTGGTGCTGTCCACCCTGGATTAACCAACCACCTAAGGCTGGCACAGACACTGATGTGGGTGAGAAGACTAAGGAGGAAACTGAAGACAGTCTTGGGGTCCACTTGTCCTAGGTAAGCAGGGGGAGAGTACCTGTGTGCTCCCTGACACAACCACCTTCCTTATTTTTGCAAATGAACCCCAAACCCAGAAGGCTAATTGATCCAACATCTCAGAATATCTGAGAGCATGAGTAACTGGGAATCAGAATTGTCTTAGCATCTAGGATATTGTGAGAGAAGCCTGAGAACAGCCTCGGACTCCCTTTGTCTCTGCAGTAAGTGCCAGCAGCATTGGGCCTGATGGTGTAATCAGCTCTGGAGCTCAAAGCACTTCTTAGTCACCACCATGTATCATTGTCCCCACTACCTCCCCTTTATGTCCATGCTACCAGTTATTAAAGAGCAGAAGAATCGCAGATCACTTCTCTCCTCTGCCCATACACATCATCTCAGATTTCTGGACTTGAAGAGACCTTAATAATTCATCTAATATTAAAGAAAAAACCTACAGAAACTGAGATTGGGAGGTTGATAGGAACCCAGTGACTTGCCCCAGACTGTCAGTTAGTAGATTCCAGACCCAAATCCCAGGCCGTGGTTTCTTCCCTTTACACTACAAACTCCTAGTATAAGCAGTTGTCTTAGGGTTTCTATTACTCTGAAGAGACACCATGAGCACAGAAACTTTTAACTTTTTTTAAATTTGGGTGGCTCACGGTTGTAGAGGCTTAGTCCATTATCATCATGGCGAGGCACAGTGGCTAGAGACAGAGCTGGGAGTCCTACATCTTGACTTACAGGCAACAGGAAATGGTCTGTCTCACTGGGTGCAGCTTGACCAAAGGAGACCTCTAAGCCTGCCTCCACAGTGACACATGTCTCCCTACAATACAAAGCCACACCTACTCCAACAAAGCCACTCCTCCTAATAGTGCTGCTCCTTTTGGGGGGCCATTTTCTTTCAAACCACTACAGACCCTTATATGGTAGACATACTCTCCAGTGCCTCATTTCTCCAAACATATGATGTGCATTGCATTCCTTTTCCCTTGAGGTGTTCCTTCCCAAAAGAGCTTGAGGTTCATTAACCTTGTGAACTGCTACAATCCACTGTCTCTGCAATGGTAACCCTCTGTGAGGGAGGGGTACAGGTACACCATAAGAGCTTCTTGGTGTGTGGATGTCCATGTGCACGTAGGTGCACGGAGAGGTTAGAGGACAGGGTCAGTTGTCTTCCTTAATCATTTCCCACCGTATTTTTGAGATCAGAGTCATTGATTCTGGAAGTCACTGATTTGGCTAGACTGGCTGACCAGTAAGCTCCAAGGAATCTGTCTCTGCCTCCCCAGTGCAGAGACTATAGGTATCGGCCACCATGCCTGCATTTTTATGTGGGCTTTGGGGATCCAAACTCAGGCCTTCATGCTTGCACATCTCCCCAGTCCCAAGGCAACACTTCTGTTACCATATGAAAAGAAAGAAACCTATCTAATTCTCTATGGTAGTTTCCAAATTCACGTGGCCACAGAACCCTCACCTTTACCACACCGCACCCTTATCTACTAACGTGGCTCAAGTTCCCAAAGGTTGTGCCTTGTAAAACATAATCTAAGTCTCATTCACAAGAACTCCTTTCTTTTTACACCCAAAGCAAAACATTCCCATGGAGTGGTCTTCTTGGTGGGGACCGAGGAGGGAAGCCAGGAGACACAAAGGAAGTAAAGAGAAACAATAGTTGTCATCTGTTTCAGAGCCATGTGCACTGCCAGCAGCAAAGGCTGAGATGGCCACACACACTGTCATCTGGAACTCTGGTCCTAAGCTAAAGACACTCAACTCCAACCACAGGTTCTCATATACTCAACATCAGCTAACGTGAGTTTCCTTCTACTTCTGTTCTCTGTTAGTAAAGACACTGCCGTGCCAGGTCCTTCCACATGGGCTGGAGCCTCTCACCGCCCTGATGTAAAACCTCTGGGCTTACAGTCATGCCTGGACCTCTGAAAGATGCTTTCTAATGAAAGTCCCCACCTGACTCTGTCTCCCTTTCAGTCCCCCTTACAAGATGTCATCCTGTTAACCTTTCTAAGACAGAATCACATTTGCTTTCGGAGAAATAAAATGTTAAAACTCTACAACAACCCAGATCCCTTGCTGATGTCCTAAGTCATAACTGTGCAACACAACACAATCCATGCTCCCCCAGCAAGTCCCCACCACCCCGGGCTCATCTTCCCTCATCACCCATGCAGTGTGACTGCTGAGTTTGCAATCAATATGTTAAGACATGGGGATAGATTTTAAACACACAAACAACAATCACCATTCCTTGTACTTGAGTCATCTGTGGTCAAATGAAGTTGTACTCACAGTGTGTGCCCGGCTAACAACAGATCCACCTGAGGGAAGCTACTATAACAAATACAGGTCCCCTGGACACTGTGTGGAAATTTCTTATCCATTACCTGGAACAAAGCCTGAGACACAGGATTTTTAAAAAGCATAATAGGTAATTCTGAAGCATAATGAAGTTTGAAAAAAGACTGGCCCAGTTTTTTTTTTTTTTTTTTTTTGGTTCTTATTTGTTTGATTTGGTTTTGGTTTTTTGTTTATTTGTTTTGTTTTTTAAGCATAGGTTAATCCTAAAGCAGTTGTGCTTGGGAATGGGTAGATGAATTGTCCAAAACCCTGTTTGCCACACAAGCAGGACCTGAGATCAATATCCAGGATCCACATGACAGGTCAGGTCCACTGGTGTGCACTTGCAATCCCAGTGCTGGGGTGAAGATCGGTGCAGTCAGGGGGCTCACTGGCCAGCCCACCTAATCTGCTGGGTAAGCTCCAGGCCAGAGAGAGACACTATCTCCAAAACCAAGGTTAAAAAAATATTAAGCCAGGCAGTGGCGGCACACTCCTTTAATCCCAACATTCAGGAGGCAGATGCAGGTAGATCTCTGTGAGTTTGAGGCCAGCCTAGTCCACAAAGCAAGTTCTAGGATAGTTAGAGCTGTTACACAGGGACACCCTGCCTAAAAACAAAACAAAACAAAGCAATTTAAAGGTAGCTGGCTCTTGAAGAAGGATACCTAATGTTACCCTCTGCCATCCACATGCAAGCACACATGAATAGGCATAGTCATTATGCTCACTTGCAATAAAAGCCTCACAATGGCAGGGCAGTGGTGGCACACACCTTTAATCCCAGCACTCAGGAGGCAAAGTCAGGAAGATTTCTGTGAGTTTGAGACCAGCCTGATCTACAGGCAGCCAGAACTACTTCACAGAGAAACACAGTCTCAAAAGAAAAAAAAAAAAAAAAGACCCAATGCATAATGGAGACATACAGAGAATGAGCCACTGGTAAAACTTGATAAAGGTACAGGTTCAAATTCAAGACCAGTCACTTTCATGCCATGAGCCTGGCATTTTCTTAGGATCCTGTGTCCCAGAGCAAAACAGGAAAAGTCCATACCTCACCATGCTGTAAGGTTTCAGTAGACTCTCTGAGAAATGATAAGCTTAACATCAGAGCACAATAGCACTCATCACTTACTAATTATTAGTAAAATTGAAAGCAGATTTTTAAAAAAAAAGGCATTCTGAAGAGAACCATGCCTGTCCCAGGTTGCTGTGATAAAGCATCGGCCAAAACAACTTGGTGAAGAAAAGCTTTGCTAGCTTATAGTCCATCTCTGAGGCACCAAACTCAAGGCATGAACACAGAGGCAGGAACTGATGCTGAGGCCATGGAGGAGTGCTTACTAACTTGTTCTCTATCCATGGCTTGTTCATCCTGCTTTCTTACACAGCACAGGACCACCCGCCCTGCAGTGGCACCACCCACAGTGTGCTGGGCCCGCCCACATCAATAATTAATCAAGAAGATGATGCACCAATGCTCTTATAAGACACTCTATATTAATAATAAACTAGTGGTTGGAGGCTAGGGCTTCTTATTGGCTAGCTCTGTCTTAATTACTAGCCCATTTCTATTAATCCAAGTATTTCCACATGGTCTTATCTCACTGGACTTCTAACTCCTTTGGTGGCTCACATGGTGACTCTTCTGGCAGATCCTCTCTGCCTATCTCTCCCAGAATTGTCCTTGTCTCCTAGCCCTGCCTATCTTCCTGTCTCATTGGCTGAAGAGTATTTTATTCATTAACCAATAAGAGAAACATATATACAGAAGAACATCCCCCATCAGTAACTGACTTGTGTCAGGTTGGTAAAGACTAGCTACCACAGAGCCCAACTGTGGTTTTATTATCATGTGTTTTTGCCAGTGCAGTCTTGAAGTCCACAAGACTACTAGAATCTTTAAAATTAATGTTGTGTCTTCAGTTCTCTAATCAGACATTTAGTACAAGAGGTAGCTAAGTGCCGTCACGCATTTAGTCTTGTGCCTACTTTTCATTTGTGTTTATAAAATTGTACAAACACCAAACAAAAGCCAGGTCAAAACAAGAACCAATCTGAAAATAGAAGAGTCGGTGGGAGAATTGAGTCATTGTTTGGCATGAGGCAGTTTAATCTACTCAGCCACAGCAGCCCTGCTGCAAGCAGATGCATTATTTGGACTCTGACATCTTACATCCCAGCAAGTACTGATGTAGAAGCAGAGAGCTGAGGCAAGAACACACAGAGCAGAGTGATTTCATGCCTTGTTCTATTAGCAATTGGGTTAAATGCCCATTTACTAGTAGTTTCAATATCACCACAATACTTTATCCTAATTGTTAACTTGTCTGGATTTGGAATCTCCTAAGAGTCACACCACTCAGAGAATTTCCAGGAAGGGTTAACTGAGGAGGAAAATCTCGCCCTGAACATGGGCATCACCATCCCATAGACTGTGACCCCAGACTGAATAAAGAGAGTAAAAAATGGCAGAGTACCAGCGTTCATTTCTCTGTTTCCTGACTGTGCACTCAGTGTAACCAGCTTCCTCATATCCATGCCCCCACAGTTAGAGCCACACTCCCCACCATGCACCATGCCTACTCTGCCCCTTGCCATGATGCACAGTATCCACAAAAGGTGAGCCAAACTGGCACTTACTTCTTTAAGATGCTTTTCTTGGGTCTTTGGTCACAGAAATGAGACCAGTAATTAATACAGCAATTTAATAAATGGTCAAATGATACCCTTTAAAACTCAAAGTTAATCATTAACTACTACTGCATTTTGGTTGAGATCCAAGTTATCTGAATTTATAAACCCTTGAGGCTAAGACAATTTGTTCAGTGTGCCTATACACCAGCAAGCCTTCTCTGCCTAAGCATTAATATCTTTAAATGATAAGCCTGAGTTACAAGGAAAAGGACACACTGTTAAACTCCATCTACTAATGAATTCAAATAGAACCACATCATTTCTCCCATTACAACAATGCTCCTAGCTGAAACTACCAGTTGTTTTGATTTCACTAATAAATTTAGTTTAGCTTTATGGTTACCTTTGAGCTTATAAGCATAAGAATTGTCTATAGTAGCTAGTTTCATATTTACACATTTCAAAAATATTTTGAAATTTTTATTGTATCTGTATGAGTGCTTCCCTACGTGTGTGTGTGTGTGTGTGTGTGTGTGTGTGTGTGTGTGTGTGTATACTGTGTGAGTCTCTGGTGCCCACAGAGCCCAGAATAGAGTGTTGGAAGCCCTGGAACTGGGGATACATATAGTTGTGGGCTGTCATATGTGTGCTAGTAACTGAATTAGTGTCCCCAGAGCCATTTGTCCAGCCCTAGATTTATACATCCATTAATAGCTTATTAACAATATCACCTGAGAAGCTGAATTTTTTTCTTATAAAATAGTATGCTGTATTTGTGTAATAATGGCAAGTTGGACAGTCCTGAAGAAATGTTTCCTGAGAATTGAGTCTACCCCTCTGTCACCAGTGAAAAAGCTGCATCCTCCTTCCTTTAAGTTTTATATTCAGGAAGACACCAGTATCTTTCTTCAATTTTTACAATTTGTAAGAAACAGCACACTCAATGTCAGGTCCATTTCCACATGATCTGACTCCAGGTTACCCTCATCTGGCAACAGAACCAGTTAACAGAAATGGAGTTCTTTTATGTGCTCAAAAACAGCATGTGAGTGATTCAATGCTCCCCTCTAAGAATTTTCCTAACAACAATCAGAGCCGTCATAAGCATATAAAAATTCCTTAGTCTATTTTAAGAAGCCAATAAAAACTCACTTATGGGCTATACTAGGAAGAAATTTATTGAGAACACCTAAGATATGTATGGTCCTTGTTCCACTGAATGATTCTGATCTCTTCCCCGCCAAAAATCCTTGGAATTCTAAGAAATGAGATGGAAGCCACATGGACAAACTGAAACTGGAGCTTGACTATTAAGAAGAGAGTTATTTAGCTTAAGTACAGGGAGAAAGGACACTATTCAGAGAGTATAGGGCTGGCGTGACCACGAGAGTGTAGCGCATGACTGGAGGCTTTACTATAAAGTGGCTCTGGGTGTAGGTGCTGGTTCCAGACAGTGATTAGCAGGACCAAACTGTAAGTTGTAGAAATTTTATAATGCTCTTTATAGATATGGACATTTATGTTTTTACATTTTTCTATTGTGTATACATGTGTGTCTATGTATGTGCACATATGTGGACCATAGCTCATATGTGGTAGTCAGAAGCAACTTGCAAGAGTTCTTTCCTCTCGTTATGGAGGGTTCAAAGGGAGCCAAACTCTAGTGGTCTGGCTTGGTGACAAGTGCCTTTACCTGCTGAGCTGTCTCACCAGTTCATATAAGAACTTTTTTTTTAGCACAAAGAAGTGAAAAATGATTGCATAAGGTCTCACTGTTGTAAGTTTGCAAAGTTAACAACAGAAGTGTACCCTACTAACCCTTGGCCTAGTGCACTTTCAACCATAAGATGATTTTAAGTGAGATTGTCTGTTTTGTAGCTGGAATAACTTAAATGGTTGCTGTTTAAGTAATAGTTGTCATGTGAAAAGATTTAATTTATCAAATATCCCCTGGAGTGCTCAACTGCCTGTCATGAGCCTTTATCAATAATCTTAAAGTTTCTGTTTCAGATAGCTTTAATTAGAAAAAGTTTCTAATACAACCAGAACAATGGTGCTACCTACCAGAAACACATAATCATTTTGAAACAAAAGCAACCCATGGCTATTATTAAAACTCTTTCCTTCAGATAAGAAAGAGGTAAACAGGACAGAATCGTGGTGCTAGGACTTAAAGACTTGGGGGAGACATTTATCCTTTATTGCGTGTTTTTTAGAACAGTTCTGGGTTAATGTTGTTCCCCGCCACTGTATGAGCACTATAGTCAACAAACCTACAGGGGCACCCCATTGATGCCCAATGTCATAGTTGGCCCTAGAGTTCACTTGTGGTACTGACAAATGGATAATGACATGCATCTGTGTATCACACAGAATGGTTTCAACACCCCAAAATCCTACCTATTCATCCCTCCCTCCCTAGTTCCTGGTAAAATCAAGTACTTTTTCTGTCTTTATGGTTTGTCTCCTCCGGAATATCATGCAGTCAGAATCATACAGACTGTATCCTGTGAAGACTGACTTCTTCCACTTAGTCATATGCATTTGAGTTTCCCCCCATGTTTTCTCATGGCTTTGTAGCATATTTATTGCTTAATATTGTTGGATAGAATTTAATTTATTAATAATCAATTATTAATGAATGATACATATTCATATTCAGCCAGTGACTGTGCACATATGTGTGCTTGTATGTGAAGGCTAGGGGTCAAGCTTGAGTAGTATTCTTTGGATGTCCTGTCTTGGTTTTTGAGACAGGGTCATACCTAGGAATCATCAATTCAGCTAGGCTAGCTGGCCAGTTAACCTCAGGGATTATCCCATCTCTAGCTTTTCAGTGCTGGGATTACAAGCATATACCACCACTCCTGGATTTTATAAATTATTTCAATAGTAAAGTATTTGTTAAATGGTTATTAAAACCATAATTAACTTAGTGCTACTGTCTTTAGCACTAGGCAGTGCTCTATGGTCCAGATGTTAATTCTTTTTCTACTGGAAGACATCTTGGTTACTTGAAGATTCGAACAATCATGAATAAAGCTGATATGAAAATTCACATGCAGACTTTGTGTGGCTACAACCTTCCAATTCATGCAAGCAAATACTAGAGTATGCACATGCTACAGCCTATAGGGAAAGTACATTTAGCTTTACAAGAGACTGCATGTGTGCATAGCATTAACCTAATTTGAAGTTCCTCAGTAGTCTGTGCAGTTGAACATCTTCTCACACACTCACCTGCCTTCTGTCTTGCTTGAAGTGTACTTCAAATAGTTCATTATTTTAACCAGCTGTCTGTTTTCTTTATCATTGAGTTCTTTGTGTTTCTTAGATAATGTCTTTTGCAAATATTTGCCCCTATTTTGTGGCTGGTATCCTCATTTATCTTGACATTGTCTTCAGCAGGAAGGAAGCTATTGATTTTAGTGATGTCTAGTTTACCAACCATCTCCTTCATGTAGTTTCAGCTATATCGTTGGGTCTGTGGTGCATTTTGTATTAACTTTCATGATTGTCTAGACTCACTGTGTCCACTAAAAGAAAAGACTTCATCTTTGCTCTTTTGCTCTTACTCCTTTGTCCTCTTTCAATGTGTTCATGAGGCTCCATTTAGGGCTCTCCATTCCGTTCCATGTGACCATTTATTTGTCTGTTTGTTTTGAGTGCTGCCATGCCTGGATGACAGAAGCTTTCTAGAGAATCCCAGAGTCAAGTGTTGCCAGCCTTCCAACTGTTTTCCTCCATCAATATTGAGTTAGCCATTCTGGCTATTTTGAGCCTCCATATAAAGTTTTTATTTTTTTAATTAGACAGGGCATCACCATATAGCTCAAATTGACCTTAATAGAATCCTCTTGTCTCAACCTCCCTAGTGCCAGGATACAGGTTTATATACTTTACCGTCTGTTTATCAGTGTCCACAAAATAACTTGATAAGGCTTGGGTTGGGGTTGAATTTTTTTAACTTGGAAAGGCAATTTGTTTCTGTACAAAAAGGTACATTATGACCCAACCACGGATAGCAAGCAGCAATCTGGATGGTTTTTTTTTTTTTAATTTCCTTTTATGTCATTTTTACTTCATTGTCACCATCTTAATTTTAAAGCTACATAATCCACATATTCTAAAATTAGAAAAGCATCCAAGCCAGGTGTGGTGATCCACATTTGGGAAGTCTGTCACTAGGGAAGATGAGGCAGAAATGTGTCCCTGAGTTCAAGTTCAGCCTGAGCTACACAGTTAAGTTCCAGGACAGCCTGGGCTACAAAGTGAAAGTCTGACTCAACAATAAGCAAACAAAGAGAGCTGCACCTAGTCACCTGGTAGTATTTAACACTTTTTTGGAGAACATAACTTCCACCCTCTCTTCTTTAGACTGCTTAGTTCCCCTGTTAGAGCCTTGTAGTGTTGACCTCTAAGTTTTACAAGCCTCTGTGAAGATACAGGATGGCAAGGCATTTAGGTGCAGCTCCCATGAGGACTGCCATGGTGTGAGTTTCTTTTATAAACCCAAATATTAATTCATTTTACTCCCAGAGAGCAAGTGGCATGTATTAGTGTGATGGTGCTTCAGGTATTCCAAAATCACTCTCTCTCTCTCTCTTTCCCTCTTCTTCTCCCTCCCTGTCTCTCTCTGTGTCTCTGTGTCTGTCTCTGTCTGTCTCTCTCTCTCCTCTGCCTTGGCATGAGGTGTTGGAGGTTGCTTTCAACCTTTGATTAGATGAGGAATGATAACCATGATTGTGATGAGAATGGAAACAGTAGCAACACAGACAATGGTTATGATAAGGAACACGGTCCCAGTCGAGGAGATGGGCCTGTTGGTAGGGGTTTGCTTGCCTATGCTGGTGCCATCTCCTCTACCCCAGATTAGGAACTGATTTGTGATGCTTTTGAGATTTTCCTCTGTTGCTGCTGTGTGTGCCTGTGTCTCCTATGTCCTAAAGACAAAGACTATGTTTGACTTCTAGATCCTTCATTTTCACCCGTTGATGTATTCATCAGGTATTAAGGGATGTCTATAATGTCTCAGTCCTAGCACTGTTGGGCGTGTACCAAGTTTACAGCAGCTGCATAAATAAATGATACTTTAAACTATGGACATGTAATATTATACATCGTTTGAAAAGAAGAAATGTAATATTTCTTTTATGCCTCCATAATAACTGAGAACTTGAAATGTTTAATAAGTACATACTGAATAGTTGATAAAAAGAAAAAATACCAATACCAAATGCTGACAGCAGAGCAACTGTGTGAAAGGTGGAGGGGCGTGAGAACTCAGCACCGTGTTTTCAGTTATCTGTAGGGATAAAGTTGCTATAAAATACAAAGCCAATTAATTTTCAAAAGGAAATTGTGAAAAATAAAACAAAAAATGTTCAGTCTTTTTTTTTTTAAGACACCTGGCTCTATCACTTGCAGGAACAATTTCTGAATTACTATGGCTGAATTATTTAATCATATTTCAGCAAATTTTAAAGCACAAAATCCTATTACCTAATCCTGAATCTCAGTTTTCCAAATTAAGTTTAGTCCAAATGCATAGTACCTATAGTAATAACTATCTAAGGACATGAAGGTGAAGGCAGCGATTATGGTGGCATTGTAAAAAGGTTGCTGCACAAGCGGAAGGTCCTAGGTTGGATGTCCCAGAATCTGTGTTTTAAAAAAGAGCCTGTCATGGTGGCACATGCTTGCAACTCTCAGTACTGGGGAGTTAGAGACTAGCATATCTCTAGGGTTCACTAGCTAGCCACCATAGCCTACTAGAAGAGAGAGATTTACATACACATGAATACAGACATGCACAAACAGAAAGAAATGAAAGATCACAAGTAATTATCATCACTGAAACTTAGAAGGTAGACACCAAATAAACATTTGCTTGGGAATTACTAAATCAATAGACAAAAACAAAATTATGGTAGATGCTGCCAGAATGCTATACAATTCACTATAGGTAGAAATATACTTTTTATATGCCAATTAAAATTTTAATGAAAATAAACTTGTGGGTTTAAAAAATAATGCCATTTGAGGAGAAAGGATTGATGAGAAACCTCTATCTCTTAGATAGGAGAATTCAGACATTACCTCTGTTTCATATTTTATGAGTTCTTAATATGCTAAATTTAAAAAGGAAAATTAAAAAGCACTAGATTACTCTAGTCCATCTCCCATCTCAATTTATTCTGGCTTCCTATGCCATTAAGACCCTAAGCACAGAGATTGCAGAGATTATTCAGTGGTTAAGAACACTTGCTGCTCTTGCAGAGGACCTGAGTTCTGTTTCTAGCACATACATCAGGCAGCTCACAACCACCTGAGACTTCAGCTCCGGAGGATGCAATGCACTCTTCTGACCTCAGTGTTCACATAGAGACATATGTACTCACACACACACACACACACACACACACACACACACACACACTAGGGTTGGTTTCTTTTTGGGGGGGGAGTCACCTCTACAAAAAATCCTAAACACAATCTTTAGCAAACATGACTGAACAAATTCCTATGAAAGATAACAAAAAGCATCCCTACCTACCATCTTTGTATGAACAATACTTTCCAGTTTCCAAATAATTACCTTATCTGAAACCCCCTCATGAGCAAGACAAATGAGATCGTAGCTCTATGAAGATAAGAGTCCTCAAGTAATACATGTGAAAAATAATAGTGCTGGGATCAAAACCTCCTAATACAACACTAGCCTGGCAAATTCTTCCCATCACATCCCTCCCCCATCTCTCACACTGCAGAGCAGCATTAACCTCTGAGCGAGTTCAAAGGGCTCCTCCAAGATTTAAGGTGGGCATAAAACATAGCAACAAGAATCTACTGTCAACAATGCTTAGTCTTTAGAAAAGTCATGGAAGTTCAGTATTGTAGCATCAATCTAAACTCAATTTTACAACATCTGTACTTGTACATTCATCTTCCAGGTCAGAGCAATACTGACAAAGATGACCTTCCCCTGTGTTTACATGCCAAAGTGAAAGTCCAGCTAAGCAAGTACACAATTTGTCAAATGAAGGATTCTGAATCACTTGAGAAACTACAGAAACTTGGAAATACTCAATGGTTCCATACAAAAATTAAGAACTGATACCAAAATTTACAATGGACATCAAAATAAGAGAATCCTTTATAAACAAATTATATGCAAATACAGTGAATAAAAAGAACAGCTTAAAGTCCCTCAGTTTCACCATCAGGTCATTGGAATTCCAGTAATATCAACGGACAGTTATCTAGACATCTTTGTTAAGCTGTGTTATTTTGGAAAAATATCTAACAGAATTGAATTGAAATTCTTTGGACTCCTGTCAATACAAATGCTTACCTCTGGTTCAAGTTCGAATGACCTGAATAATACCTCAAAATACCAATTCCCATTTGTGTATTTTTATTTAATTGTGGTCCCAAATTACAGCTGAACAAGTCTAGCAGAACATTATCTTACAAGTTGTAAGGACATACACTGAGGTTTTGAACCCAGTCAATGAGTTCAGAGCAACGCTGGGATGCCTGGGAATATTGGACACATCCTTGTCAGCAGAGACTCAACCAATTCATACACTGCACAGCTTTCAGCAGGCCAAACACATAAAGAATCTAGTGTGCTTATATTGCAGACAAGTCCACATTCATGTGAGCTAGCATACACTACTAACATGTTGTGACTGTCCACATTTAGTCAGGGCTTGCTAAATTCCCTCTAGGAGATACAGACCCAAATGGCTTCCATTTCCAGAAGTGACTGTATGAGAATGGAAGAAAGTGATATGGAAAGGCTAGGGATGAGAGAGAATGGGGAGACTTGTCTAGATGATGTCTCTGCTTTGCTCTTGGACAAGAAAAGTGTTGATTCTAAGATTCTGGAAAGACATTCTCAAGATCTCTTACTTTTGAGGTTTAAGAAAGCAACTGGAACTTAAGCAGAAACAGAGCTGGGGGTTCTACATGCTAGCCTTCCCCTCCCCCTTCAGAAACACTGTCACCTTTATGACTACAAGCACAGTACCAGAACAGGCAATGTGAAATAGAAGATGGCAGGAGATGCACCTGCTAGTGAGATGTTCCTGCGCCCAGACCCATCCTTAGCTAGCTCTGAAGCTCCTCCTAATTAAACCTTTCTCAGAGAGGCTCAAAGTAACCTACTGGCCTTCATTCCACTCCACTTTGGATGAGGAACCATGAACAAACCAGACCACAAAGGATATTTTTAGAGAGGAAATCTGGACTATTACTCCATGAGGCAGAATTGTTTCCATTAAAAGACAGGCATGAAGGGCTGGGGAGATAGCTTGGTAGGTAAAGTATTTACCACACAAGCATGAGAACCTGAGTTCAGTCACCTGAAATTGATGTAAAAATGCCAGCTAAAGGCACATACTTATAATACAATGCAGTGGCTGAGACAGGTTTCCTGGAACCCATGGGCCGGCCAGCCTACCCTACTCAGTGATCACTGAACCAGTAAAAGATCCCACCTCAAAAAACAAATGGAATGACACCTAAGGCTGACCTCTGATGTCCACATACATGTGCATACAATATATGCACACATGTGCATGTGTTCTCTCTCTCCCCCCTCTCACACACACATTCAAAGATGGGAATGAAGAAATAGCTCCCCCAATTCAGAACTTCATGCACAGTCCCATCCAAATGCCCTCGAACAAGTCTGCACAAACTGCCAGACTCAGCTTGACAAAAGCTGCTCCCCAACACATCCACTAATATTTTGTACAGTTGTAAGAGCTGATAAATGAAGCCCTCCATAGCCCTTAGAGTGATTTCAGGTGCATGTCTCTTATAACAGAGGAACTCAAGGATGCTCTTATTTCCATGCAGAGAACACAGAGGCTGCAGTGCAGACGGCAGTCAAAGTAAAGCCAGAACCTAACCTGACTCTACCAACTCAAAAAGTCAGGGACTGTCTGCACAACAAAGCTAAAAAGACATCCAGTACTTAGAGATCAACTGCATCTGACACCCTGTGTTTCTCTAAGGTCAGGTTCCAAACTATTCCCTTAGCCTAACATGAGCACCTCCTGATCACCCAGTGAAACGTGGAAATTTGACTCCAGAAGTAAGCAAGTCCACTGGTCTGTGTGTGTGTGTGTGTGTGTGTGTGTGTGTGTGTGTGTGTGTGTGTGTGTGTGTGTGTGTCTGTGTGTGTGGGGGGGGGCTGTAATGGGAGAATTGCCCAGCACTGATTTGGAACACAGGATCAAGAGCCGGATGCTAACAACTTTTAAGTGCTTTAGTTGGGTTTCCTTGAACAATTCATTTCACTTCCCCGTGTCTTAAAATCCTTTTCCATAAGACAGGAATCATGCCTTTCAGATTCGTGATGACTCGGTCAAATAACAGGTAAATCTGAGTGGAGGATGGTCAGAACAAGGACGCAAATGTTATATCTTTTGTTTCATTTTACACACACACACGCACACGCACACACATACCAAGGGCCACTAGCTGATAACCACTGCTACCATCTTCTCTATTGTTTCTTCCAAATCTTAAAAAATAATGCTGAGGGAGAGGTAGGGAGTACAACCGGCACTCTTGCCATCAACTGAGTGAGTTTTTCCACGCCACTTCTAATGTCCTGTGAAACCGGGAACGAGTCAGTTCTGTGCTATGGTTTTTGAAATGTGTTCAATGAGAGCATCAGAAGAGATGGCGATTGCAAAGACCCTTCTCCAGACACTCCAATCGCCACAAGGAAGGATGTGGAAATTCTGCTGAGTGGTTAAAATGGTGCTAAAGCCGCCACTGGCTTGAGCACTCCCAACTCTTCTCAAATGGCTGGTCTGAGTATGTCTGCCACTCGGAGAGAACTCTCTCCCTTAGATGGGCCTCTTGACCCCCATCCAGGACTCTGGGTCCCAACTGGAAACAGCCACAAGTCCTCTGATAACAAAAGGAAAAGCACCTAGCACTGGGGAGGATGAGAGTCAAGTCACCCATCGCTTACCCTCTGGGCAGCTCGCATTCCCGCCCAGCCACCCAAGCCCAAAGGTGAAGCCACCGCTCATCCAAAGCCCTCACCCACAGTTGCCCTTCCCACAATTAAATCCCAAAAGGTGCTAGGTCGTGTTCTTACCAAAACTCGGGCCCTTCAAACTCCACCACTCAACGCCTGGAAACAGCTCGTGGCCCTCCTCTCTCCGGCAGCCCAACTCTGCGATCGGCCTGTCTTGCCTGCCAACATTTCCAACTCTGCTAAAGCTGTTTATTGTACCTTGCAGCTGCTATGGAGTCATGTACTTCGCTTCAGCCTTCTTTGGTTATTGGCGCCCATTCTAACCTCCCCGACACAAATCCAGACCCCAAAACATTGAGATCTGCCTTGGTCCTGAGTCTGTAGAGCCCAGCTACCGACCTTCCTCCTCCCTAATTCAAACTGTCCGCTGCCGCTTTTAAAACTTTTCCTGACACACCAAGAGAAGTACACTCAGAGCTTTCGTTTTTGAACAAGAAAATGAAGAGACAAAAAGAAAAAAAAGAAAAAAGAAAAAGCCACATCACTTACTTCCATCCAGAGACGCCCAGTTTTGAAAAGGAGAAAACCGTTATAATCCAGCGTGTTCCCCAAACCCCAAAAGAAGAGTTTGTTGTAAACCACTTCTTCCACTTTGCCGGGGAAGGAGCCCCGTGGTAGGCATACATCCACAGGCTGATGCAAGATGCCTTTGAGAGAAACCTCACATTCTGAGGATTCCTGGGCCTGCGCCAAGGATCCCAGCATCCAATATATTACACATTTGCTTTCAATTAGGAAGGGGGTTGGGGAGGGAAGAAGGCAAGTCACCAATCAGAGCTGTTTTCTGTTTAGAGACCATTTCTTTTGACCCAAGGGACCACGAGCAAAGCTATAATTTACAGCAAAACCCATTCATAGAAGAAAAAAAATGTATAACCATAGGACAGACTTAAAGACACATCTCCCTTCAGCCAGCCGTCTCCCCACCCTCCCTTCCCTTCCCCTTCCCCTCCATCTAAGACTTGGTCCCCATCATGGGATGCTCCCACACACACCTCATTTGTCTTACTTGAGCTGAAGCTATAAGAACAACTTCAGGTTTGGAGTCTCTTCCAATTCACACTTCCTGGACCGTTGAGTCACACGCATGGAGCCCATCTTTCGTGTTTTGGCCATGAGAGCTCAGAGCTGAGTCCTTTTGGAAGAAAAGGCTCGATTTAATCCCCCCTCCCTGCCTCTTCCACCCCCCAAAAAAAAAGAAGAAGAAAGAACCAGGATTTCCTCCTTTTTTAAAAAAAAATCAATCCTCAATTGGCTGCTGCTGAGATTCCCGCTGTTAAATGAAAACACAAAGATTTATAAACCTTCTAAATATATATGTTTTTTTCTCTTCTCACCCCCCCCCACACCTCCTTTCTGTGGTCAGAGTGAAAGAGACATCATGGGAAAGTAATATGTAGGTGACAGAGGAGGGACCCTTGCTGGACTTTCCAAATGCTAACTAATAGTCTTGTCCATCCTCCCAGGTTCTGCCATTAACTCTTCAGAGCCTGGATCACTCTTGACAAAGCATAAGACCCCGGGGGTCCTGATTTGCTGTGTGTATCGTGACCACTGGGCAAACAGAGCCATGGAGGGAGGCAGATGGCCATAGGTAAGCTCAGGAGACTTAGCCTCCCTGGGGGAACTAGCCTCTTTACAGTGATACTTCTTCCTGCGGGTTTCTGGGAGATTGCCAGCTCTTCCCTCCCCTTATTAGACTAGACAATGGGAGGGGTGGAGCTCCTCAGAAAAGGGTATGGTGTACCTCGGTAAGTAGGGGGCTTGGCTGGTGACACACAGAAAGCCTCAGTAGAGTTGTATGAAATTAAAATTCATACTGTCAATAGTGAGTCACTCAAGGGCCGTAAACCCAGCGCGGGGGCCCAAGAGTCAGAAGGCAGCTGTGAGAGCCATGTCCCACAGTGGGAGAGGACACAGAGAACGAGCAGGCTGTGCCAAGGCCAACCGCCCAGACAACGGCAGACAGAAAACACAACTGGGGAGAAGAAGGCTAGAATTAAGGTTATTTTACAAAGATAAGGGCAGAATAAAGATGAATGTCACAAGAGGGCCCTTCAGACAATGTAGTGCATATGAATGACATCAGGTGTGAGGATGACTGAGGCAAAGATAGCTCAGTTGGATAAACACATAAAAAAAACAAAAACCTGCTGGTCAGACACTTCAGTGGGCGCTTGCCAGAGACATCCATGGACATCTGGCTGAAGACACACACTTAAAATCTGCCTCCCCGTGTCTATGAACCATGTTTGCTGAGATCACAAGTTAAAACTGAGAAGCAGTGGGGTAGCTGGGTTTCTCTGTGTAGCCCTGGCCGTCCTGAAACTCACTCTGTAGACCAGATTGGCCTCGAACTCACTGAGATCTGTCTGCCTAAGTGCTGGGATTAAAGGTGTGTGCCACCCTCCACCCCCCACCCCCGACAAAAGACAGGTATCTATGGATGTGTGTCCTCAGACATTAACATCTACATGAAGCCACTCCACAGGGCAGACTGTTACTTATGTGTGTATATAATTGTTATTTTTTAACATTTTTATTTATTTTATATAACCAAGTCCATTTAAATTAAAACAAACATTTATGGACAATATTTGGGAATTTGGGCGTTGTTCTTTCCAAACTACTTCCTGCTGGTAAGGGGCACTGTCACCGGGGATTTGAAGAAGATTCAGAAATCCTGGCTGTAGTCTGTCAGGCTACTTTGTCCAGCTGTTTTGAATGTAGGATCACCTGGTACTCTGTGTCAGGTGGTCTGGTATATAATTATTCTTAAGCCAGCATTGCTGACTTCAAAACCCGAATCCCTGCTTGTGGATGGCTGAACAGCCCCATCAGGAGTTATTTGTGTACAGACCAAGGAGACTGCACTAGGGGAAAGTGAAGAGAACAGAGAGAGCCAAGAGGCTTTGAAAGGTGAAAGTCCAGGAACTGGAGAAATGGGCCAGTAAACAGAGTGCTTGCCACACAAGGGTGAAGACCGAGTTTACATCCCCACATTCACATTTAAAAACAACAACAAAACCCTGAACCTGCCTATAATCATTGCAGCTTGCAGTGAGGCTGGTGGACGATGGATCCCTGGGACTTTGTGGCAAGCCAGTCTAGCCAAATCAGCAAATCATCTTTACTCCCCCCCCCCCATATCCCAGGGGTAAAAAAAGTGAAGAGTTACTGAGAAAGAAACTAGACAGCAACCTCTGGCCTCCATACCCACTAGCCTACACACACACACACACACACACACACACACACACACACACACACAGAGGCAGGCATTCACACACACCCATGCACAAATGTGAACACACACACAATGAGGAAATACAAGTCCAGCTAAGTTTTGCCAAAGGTAAGAAGAAAAAATGCTGCATTTGTTATTCAAACCATTACATCACCCCAAATTCCCTGTTGTTTAGGTTAATTTGAGCCACATCTCAGGTCTAATTGTGAACTCTAAGAAACACATACTACCAAAACAAGAACAACATCAACAAAAAAAAAGCTAAAAGCAATATTTCACTAAAATACTTAAGTGCCATTTTTAGCGTTAGGAAGAATTATTCTTGAGACTTTTTTAAATGAGTGTTTTGTCTGCGTGTATGCCTGTGAACCACATGTGTGCCTGGGACCCTGGGGTATCAGAAGATTATGCTTGATCCTGTGGAACTGTGAACTACCATTATGGGTGCTGGGAATTAATTAAACCTGAGTCCTTTTCAAGAACAAGTACTCTAAACCATCGGACCAGCTCTCCAGTCCAAGAATCATAACCTGAGCCTCAGTTTCCCAAGAGGTCTCTGGTGGAGCCCAGAGGCCTGGGCCTCTTTTTCATTTGGAGAGTCGTTGCTAGACTTCGGAGAAAGGAGGTAGCAAATGTCACTTAAAAGCTGAGAGCACCAACACATGAAATACAAAAGAAAAATTCCTGAGGACTTTAAAACTGTTTGGACAGTTTTGAGTAAGACTGGAATTCCTAGTGCTTCAGGAACAGATGTGGAGAAGCACTGTTTTATTAGTCTTCTGTGTGAAGATTTTACCCCCTGGTTTGTTTGGCTTGGGAAGCATGAGTCATAGCAATCAGAGTTATTTATATTCCATAGAAGGTAATACATCTTAGTTAGGACTACTTTTTTTTACACTGAAAATGAATTAACTGAGAAGCAATACACAATTCCATTAGTGGGGTCATACTAAAAATAGAATCTCCCTACGTGGGATGGTGAGGATGCAATGGTCCAGGTGGGGGTATAACTCAGTTTAGGACACTTGCCTAAATATGTGCAAGATCCTGGGTTCAAACCCCCCCCCACACACACACACACACGACCAAAAGAGCAGTGCCAATTAAGGAAACATGTAAATGATAAATGACTTTTCAAGAACTTGTCATCTTTGTACCCGAGATAACAAGTGAACACAAGTACCAAGACAGAAATCACTATCCTATCTCACCTGGAAATATGTAGGAACTGGATGTCCGTGTGCTGCACGGAAGTAAAGAATGGAAGTAAAAGAAATTTAACGTATCCTTAAAAGGATATGTGGATTTTCAAAGAAATTGTCTGCCAATGATCTAGTCCATGATTTCTCGCTGCCTTCTTGTTTCCCTTCTACTTTCCATGTGCATTCATTTCTGCACCTCCCCCACCATGCAGCAAACCAGGTTTGTGTGTGTGTGTGTGTGTGTGTGTTTCTTTTCATATATATATATATCTAAAGGTGGTAACACTAAAATAGTACCTTAGTTCTTAAATTTATACCTCTTCACTTCAAGTAAACATGATGACTAGAGTATTTGAAGCTCAATTCCAGAACCTAGGTGTGCAGAATTTGGTTTAGTCAGGAATGGTTCATGTGTTCATCTTCTACATTTGAAGAGCTGTCAGAGGTGACACATGATGTCCTAGGTCCTATGGCTACAAGGGTCCACATTCACAAGTAAGTCAATTATCAGAAAATACTAGGCAGAGTAAGAAGACCACCAAATTGTTTCTATACCAGTAATTACTAAAGACTGGCAAAGTCCATACTTAAAAATGTTATACCTCCCAACCGTGAAAACAGAACTTGGTATAGAGTAGAGTTGGGTGAGAGGGACCAAAGAAAATATTGCTTTTCTTAAAGGGCAGGATCTTTAAATACCTAAAACACCTGCATAAACTGTTTTTGGTTTCCTCCTGGAAGTTGGCTTATGATTATCAAATCTACACAGGCTTACAAATTATCTATAAACCTGTGGGCACCAAAGCATGGATAGCGTCTTTCTATATTAAAATCTTTCCAAGATTACTCTAGCTCCTAGATTGTCCCCTTTCTAGCCCAAGTTTTCACCCTTCATGCTAATAGACAATCTTCTTCATGGAAAATGACTGAAATTCAAACACCTGGAGCGCAGAATCACCTCGAGCAAATCCTTAACTGGTCATAAAATGAAGAGCAATATGAGCAGACATACTGTGAGGACCTGGTGAGATAATTAATTGAGTATTATATAATATACATAATGTATAATACATAAAATAAAATGTACTAAGTGTCCACAATGTGCCAGGCACCCTTGTAAGAACCTTAGATCTATCACTTCACTTGATGTACACAAGGATTTTGTTGGGAGGGTACCCTGACATCCCCTGCACCCACAGAAGGAATTGATGCACAGAGATACCAACTTGCCCAAGTCTATTGTGGAGCTTCAGAATGCATGTGTGCACACACATGCTTCACTAACAATAAAGTGTGTTTATGTGGTAAATGAAAAAGACTGAAGAACCCTTGGGAAATCATTTTTAGCTCTTCAGAGATTGAAGTCATGTTATCCATATGGGAATTCATTTCCTTTCCTATTCTTCTCCACTCCTGAAACCCATCATTGACTGTCTCTTTCCCAAAGCACTTCTCCCAGAGAATTAAATGAGAATTAAGAGAGAATTTCAAATGGAACTGACTGCTGACTGTTCTGTAGAGTTGAGGTCAATGGTGAAAATAAGACTCCTTTTGCTTTTGTTTTGAACAATGCCACATCTAGTATGTCACAGCTTAAAGAGTGTCATTGCAGACATGACTTCATCTGATCCTCTGACAGCCCTAGTATGTACTGAATGCAAATATTAATATCCTGTGTTACACATAAGGAAAGGGGGGGCCTGGGAAGGAGTGGCTCCCTTGGAGGTTTGGGCTGGCCCACAGCAATAGCATCTGAGTTTTGTCCAGTTCTTATGATGCTGAGTATTCCCTCTGCCCAGCAAACCTTTCCAGAGCCTCTAGACCAGATAGGTACCTGATTCTGGTGGACACACCAGCAGTTTTCTCTGCCTTCTGATCTTTCTTTCTTCTCCTAGTAGACCTCCTGAAAAGAAGCATGAAGAAGCAAGCCCAGGAAACTTGGAACCAAACTTGACTTTGTGTTCCTGAAGAAAACAGCGTCTACAACAAAGTGTTGAGACAGCTTGCTTCCCAGCATATTGTAGAGAATATGACCCTCCTCCCTCTATGAGGCTGGAGCACTGCAATATCCTTAGATAGGAAAGCAGCCTATTTTAAAATGTGTCTTGGGAACATCTCTCAACAGCTCGGTTGTTCATCAACACTCATGCTCTACTCTATGCACATCTTGATTCTTTCCCTACCTTATTCTGCAATCAAAAAACAATTACCTCCCAGCACCTCATACATTCATCTGTCCTAGCAAAACAGAGTTTGAGGAGCAGCAGCAGCATCCCTGCTCTGTCAGTTTAGAGCAATCATTGTATACACAACTATAACCCTCTTTGTGAAGTGTGAACAACATTAGCCGTCTCCCTTCCAGGTTAGGTTTTTTCCAATATGTGGGGGATGAACAGCAGTCTCCACGGGTCTACTTGGGATCCAAGTTTTTACAATCAAATTGTTCACCCCCCCCCCTTTTTTTTTAGACTTGCACGACTCTGTTCATCTATGTTCAAGGGGCACTGGGACATGCAGGGGTAATATCTGTGACTGTCACTTGGGTAGGGAGCTTCTAAATAAGCATTGAAAGTCATGTTGTCCTGTACAGCATCTCAGTTTAGAGACTACACCATGTAACTCTTTGTGTGTCACTCCATTCCATTGCCCCGAGTTATACTATAAACACCACCTCCTTGCTTTTTATATACAATGTACTTCACATCAGAAAAGAATTTATAGCATCAATGTTAATTTTCTGTGTACCAGACCCGTGTGTTCAGCAGCACTCAAATTCCCTTTCAGTTTCTGGTTCTGTACTTTTAGGAAGGCTCAGGTGTTAAACCTACAGCTGGAATCTGCATTGCCCAAGGCCTTTCATGTCCAAGACAGCGTTGTTGTACAGAATGCTTCCTTTTGAACAACTGAAGAGATTTGCTGCTGATGAACTATGAAAAAACAGCAAAGCATCTTGAACCTGTGAGGAATTATGGGAATGGCTTGAGGTGTATGATCTTGAGGCTAATCTTGGTTGTCAACTTGACTACATCTGGAATCAACTAAAACAGGAACAGCTGGGCATCCCTGTGCAGGATTTTTCCTGATAGTATTATTTGAGGTCAGAAGACCTACCCTAAATCTGGGCCACACCTTCTGGGGGCAAGCCACATAAGGACAGGGAACAAGGAAGCATTTTGCTTTTTGCCTGCTTGCCCTCATTTTCACTCCACCTATTCTGCTGTTGAGGCTTTTCCTTCATTGTTGTTAGAACACACTTCCTCAGGGTTCCAACACTGACTAGAGACCAACTGAGACATCTAGCCTCGTGGACTGAACAACTAATGGATTCTTAGCCTTTCCATGGAGAGACAGCCATTGTTGGACTAGCTGGACCACAGTTGGTAAGCCATTCTAACTAATCCTCTTTTAATACACATTAATGAAGAATGGAGTCAGGACAAAGTCATCCCACAGGGTCTCAGCAGCACTGGAGAGCTCTGACACATGAGTCAGTAGGCAGCCCTCGTCTCTTCAATGGGATGAAGACTAGAGGTAGAGTTAAACTTTCATGAGAAATCTGGGATATACTTGAGAGATCTAATAGAGATGAGTGGTAGTGTATGTCCTGAATCTTCAACCCCATACTCACTGAATCTGGGGCCCCTTGATCCTTAACTGGAAACCGGGTTCTCCCTCCTACATCTTTTTAGAATCAATCTGATCAAACTGATCTTGACTCAAACGCCAAGTTTCATCATTATTACTAAGACCAAGCCTGACAGACAGACACCTGAAGGCCCTCGTGGTCCACAGTGACCTTTCACTCATACTGGGTGGACTCCCTAGATTTGTGCTTGCATTCGGTAACCTCTGCTTCCATGGCCATAACTGAAGGGATTGTGAATAGAAATCTAAACTAAGCTGTTCTTTGGTTCCTGATTTATAAATTTAAAACGGAGCAGAGAAAATCCTACCCACAACTCATTTTGAAAGAGGCAATATCAAACCCTAAAGCCATAAGTAGAAATATTCTCTGAGTTTCCAGTGAGATCCCACTACCCTGCAAAACCTTCTCAAGTTCCAGCCCAGCCCTCGTCCTCTTCTGCCGGCTATTGGCCAGAGGTGAGTCTGGGCCCAATCGGGGCTGCCTGTCCCCTTCAACCTCTTTTCCCCCTCCCCCGCCTGAACTCCCTGGATTGGCCCCCTGATCCTGCTGCTCCTGTCTCCAGTCCCCTTTGAGAGCACCCTTGGAGCTCTGATACACCCCCACCCATCCCAACCTCCAGCCTACCCCCCCTACCCTGTGCCCTACCCCACCTACGGTCCTGCCGCTCTGGTTGAGCACTGGGACAGAGGGTGGAGCCAACAGTCCATCCTACTTCGGAGACCTCTCGGAGCAACTCCGAACAAAGGAGACCTGACTATCCACGTGGGACCACCTGTAATTTCCACCGGCTTGGTCCCTGACCCCGCCTCCAGTCCTCTGCTGGAGTCTCAGGCCCCTCCCAGAGATCCACCTATCTCTGCGGGTCCACTTGGAGTTCCTGCAGGCAAGATCCTTGACCCACAAATCCGGGCCCCTGCCAAAGAACGAGGTCTCAGCTGGAGAGCGCCAGTTTCCAGTGAGATCCCACTACCCTGCAAAACCTTCTCAAGTTCCAGTCCAGCCCTCGTCCTCTTCTGCCGGCTATTGGCCAGAGAGAAGCCTCCTAGAGAGCTTGGACCACACAGAGATACAGACATTGAATCTTTGATCCACATAAGCCCATCTGGGAAGGACCATAGAGAGAGGGAAGAGACACCACCAACACCTACAGGAAGAAACTATGGGAAGAAGGCAATACAAGAGAACACCTAACAACAGAAAGACAAACATGACACCACCAGAATCTAGGGAATCTACACCAACTAGAATGGAACACAACAACAAAGCAGAGGAAGCAGAAGGGTACGACTTAAAAATCACCATCATAAAAATGATAGAGGCCCTCAAAGAAGATATGAGAAAATCCCTTAAAGAAATAGAGGAAAAAACAAACAAAAAAGTGGAAGAAATGAACAAATTCCTTAAGGAAAGTACAGAAAGCCAAGAAAAAACAATTAACCAGGTGAAGGAAACGGTTCAAGATTTGAAAACCGAAATTGAGAAAATAAAGGCAACACAAATGGAAGGAAAGCTGGAAATTGAAAAGCTGGGCAAAAAATCAGAAACCACGGACACAAGCATAACCAATAGAATTCAAGAGATGGAAGAGAGAATCTCAGGCGCAGAAGATAAACTAGAAGAAATAGATTCATCGACCAAAGAAAACCATAAATCCAACAAATCCTTAACACACAATATCCAGGAAATGTGGGACACCATGAAAAGGCCAAACCTAAGAATAATAGGCATAGAGGAAGGTGAGGAAGCCCAGCTCAAAGGTGCTGAAAACATATTCAACAAAATCATCGAGGAAAACTTTCCAAATCTGAAGAAGGACATGCCCATGAAAGTACAAGAAGCATACCGAACCCCAAATAGGCTGGACCAAAGAAAAAAGACTCCTCGACATATAATAATCAAAACACCTAGCATACAGAATAAAGAAAAAATATTAAGAGCAGCGAAGGAAAAAGGACAGGTAACATATAAAGGCAGACCTATCAAAATTACACCTGACTTCTCCATGGAAACCCTCAAGGCCAGAAGGTCCTGGATAGATGTTCTAAAAGTATTAAGAGAACACGGATGCCAGCCTAGGCTACTATATCCAGCAAAACTCTCAGTCAATATAGATGGAGAGAACAAGATATTCAATGACAAAACCAGATTTTCCCAATATGTATCTACAAATCCAGCCCTACAGAAAGTATTGGAAGGAAAATTCCAACCCAAGGAAGGTAACTACGCCCACAAAAATGTAGGCAACAGATAATCCAACTACACCAGAAACCTAGGGTGAAGCAGAACAAATATATTCACAATACCACTGCCAACAACAAACCTAAATCAAACAACCATCAACAATCAATGGTCCTTACTCACCCTCAACATTAATGGTCTTAACTCACCTATAAAAAGACACAGATTAACAGAATGGATACGAAGACAGAATCCATCCTTCTGCTGCATACAAGAAACACATCTTAGCTCCAAAGATAGACATTACCTCAGGGTAAAGGGTTGGGAAAAGATTTTCCAATCAAATGGAAATAAGAAGCAAGCAGGCGTAGCTATCCTAATATCTAACAAGCTAGACTTCAAACCAAAACTAGTCAAAAGAGATGAAGACGGTCATTTCATATTCATCTCAGGAGAAATCCATCAACACAAAGTCTCAATTCTGAACATCTATGCCCCTAATACAAAGCCACCCACATTCGTAAAAGAAACACTACTAAAACTCAAAGCTCATATAAAACCTCACACACTTATAGTGGGAGACTTCAATACACCACTCTCAACACTAGACAGGACCACAAATCAGAAACTCAACAAAGAAACAAAAGAATTAACAGAAGTTATGTCTCAACTGGGGCTAACAGACATCTATAGAACATTCCATCCAAAGACAAAAGAATATACCTTCTTCTCTGCTCCACATGGAACCTTCTCTAAAATCGACCACATACTAGGAGACATAACAAACCTCAACAGATACAAGAGAATAGAAATAGTCCCCTGTATCTTATCGGACCACCATGCTTTAAAATTGGAATTCAACAACAATACAAATAGCAGAAAACCTGCAAACTCATGGAAACTTAACAATGTGCAATTGCACCACTCCTGGGTCAAAGAAGAAATAAAGAAAGAAATTAAAGACTTTCTAATATTCAACGAGAATGAGGATACAACATACCCGAACTTATGGGACACCTTGAAAGCAGTGCTACGAGGGAAGTTCATTGCACTAAGTGCCCATATGAAGAAAACAGAGGATAGTCACATAAATGAATTAACAGCGCAACTGAAAACCTTAGAACAGAGAGAAGCAAATTCACCCCGAAGGAGCAGACGCCAGGAAATAATCAACTTGAGGGCTGAAATCAACAAAATAGAAACCAGGAAAACAATACAAAAAATCAATGCAACAAAGAGTTGGTTTTTTGAGAAAATCAACAAGATTGATAAACCTTTATCCAAATTAACGAAAAAGCAGAGACAGAACATGCAAATTAACAAAATCAGAAACGAAATGGGGAACATAACAACAGACACAGAGGAAATCCAGACAATTTTCAGGTCATACTTTCGAAAATCTGTATTCCACAAAAATTGAAAATTCAAAGGAAATGGACAAGTTTCTGGATAACTATCACTTACCAAAATTAAATCAAGAACAGACAAACAACTTAAATAGACCTATAACCCGAAATGAAATAGAAGCAGTCATCGAAAGCCTTCCAACGAAAAAAAGTCCAGGGCCAGATGGATTCAGTGCAGAATTCTACCAGACATTCAAGGAAGAACTAATACCACTACTCCTCAAACTGTTCCACAAGATAGAAACAGAAGGTTTATTGCCAATCTCTTTTTATGAGGCCACAATAACTTTGGTACCCAAACCTCACAAAGACACAACTAAGAAAGAAAACTACAGACCAATATCCCTGATGAACATCGATGCAAAAATACTCAATAAAATAATGGCAAACCGAATTCAAAAATACATCAGAGAAATCATCCACCATGATCAAGTAGGCTTCATACCTGGATTGCAGGGATGGTTTAACATACGAAAATCTATCAACGTGATCCACCATATAAACAAACTGAAAAAGAAAAAACATATGATTATCTCCCTAGATGCAGAAAAAGCCTTCGATAAAATTCAACACCCTTTCATGATAAAGGTATTAGAGAGGTCAGGGATAACAGGAACGTACCTAAACATAATAAGAGCAATATACAGCAAACCAACTGCCAACATCAAACTGAATGGAGAGAAACTTAAGCCAATTCCTCTAAAATCAGGAACAAGACAAGGATGTCCTCTCTCTCCATATCTCTTCAATATCGTACTAGAAGTTCTAGCTAATGCTATAAGACAACAAAAGGAGATCAAGGGCATCCAAATTGGAAAGGAAGAAGTCAAACTGTCTCTATTTGCAGATGATATGATAGTTTACATAAGCGACCCAATAAACTCTACCAGGGAACTCCTACAGCTGATAAACACCTTCAGCAAACTAGCAGGATACAAGATAAACTCAAAAAAATCAGTAGCCCTATTTTTTTCAGACGACAAAGAGGCAGAGAAAGAAATCAGAGAAACATCACCCTTTACAATAGCCACAAGCAACATAAAGTATCTTGGTGTAACGCTTACCAAACAAGTTAAAGATCTATATAATAAGAACTTTGTGACTCTAAAGAAAGAAATTAAAGAAGATACCAGAAAATGGAAAGACCTCCCATGCTCTTGGATAGGTAGGATAAACATAGTAAAAATGGCAATCTTACCAAAAGCAATCTACAGATTCAATGCAATCCCCATTAAAATCCCACCACAATTCTTCACCGACCTTGAAAGGATAATAATCAACTTTATATGGAAAAACAAAAGACCCAGGATAGCCAAAACAACCCTATACAATAAAAGAACATCAGGAGGCATCACCATTCCTGACTTTAAGCTCTACTACAGAGCTATAGTTCTGAAAACAGCCTGGTATTGGCATAAAAATAGACAGGTAGACCAATGGAATCGAATTGAAAATCCTGATATTAATCCACGCACCTATGAACACCTGATTTTCGACAAAACAGCTAAAATTATACAATGGGGCAAAGACAGCATCTTCAACAAATGGTGCTGGCACAATTGGATGAGGGTGTGTAGAAGACTGCAGATAGACCCATGTCTGTCGCCATGCACAAAACTCAAGTCCAAATGGATCAAAGACCTCAACATCAATCCAGCCACATTGAACCTCTTAGAAGAGAAAGTAGGAGGTACCCTTGAACAAATTGGTATAGGAGACCGCTTCTTGAACATAACTCCAGGGGCACAGACACTGAAAGAAACAATTAATAAATGGGACCTCTTCAAACTTAGAAGCTTCTGTAAGGCAAAGGACACAGTTGACAAGACCAAACGGCAGCCCACTGACTGGGAAAAGATTTTCACTAATCCTATATCCGACAAAGGGCTGATCTCCAAAATATACAAAGAACTCAAGAAACTAGTCAACAAAACACCAAATAACCCTATTAAAAAATGGGGTACAGAACTGAAGAAAGAATTCTCAATGGAGGAAATCAAAAAGGCTGAAAGACACTTAAGAAAATGCTCTACATCCTTAGCTATCAGGGAAATGCAAATCAAAACAACTTTGAGATACCATCTTACCCCTGCCAGAATGGCTAAAATTAGAAACACCAGTGATGACTTATGTTGGAGAGGATGTGGAGAAAGTGGAACACTCCTCCACTGCTGGTGGGAGTGCAAACTCATACAGCCACTTTGGAGATCAGTATGGCGGTTCCTCAGGAAAATGGGAATTAGTTTACCACAGGACCCGGCAATCCCCCTCTTAGGCATATACCCAAAGGATTCACATCAATGCAACAAAGACATCTGTTCAACTATGTTCATAGCAGCACTATTTGTAATAGCAAGAACCTGGAAGCAACCTAGATGCCCTTCAATTGAAGAATGGTTAATGAAGATGTGGCACATCTACACAATGGAATACTACTCTGCAGAAAAAAATAATGGTATCTTGAAATTCGCAGGCAAGTGGATGGCACTTGAAGAAACCATCCTGAATGAGGTAACCCAGTCACAAAAAGAGGAACACAGTATGTACTCACTCATATATGGATTTTAGACCTAGATCAAATGATCACCAGCCTATAATTCACATCACCAGAGGAACTAGGATACAAGTTGTATTCTAAGAGATTCATATAAAGTCCCTCACAGAACTGGGAAGGGACAAGTCCCCCAGACCTCAGGTATAGTGGGGGAGGACAGCTAATGGAGAGAGAAGTAGGAGAAAATGAGAGGGAGGAGAGGAAGGCATGTGCGACCAGGAGGATTGAGCCTGCTTAGGAATGGAAAATAGGAAAGAGAGACAGAGACAGAGACAGAGAGAGAGAACATAAAAGAGGGAGCCAATATTGGTTTGAAGATAAAGTTGAACACAAAGAAAGGTCGAGGGAACTACAAGACTGCTCCCAACTAACAATCTCAGCTTCCGTGGAAAGGCTATCATAAATGCCCTTCCCGGAGAGTGAGATCAACAACTAACTTCTCCATGGAGTCCTCAACTAATGCCTGTTGAAAACAGGAGCAAACACCCATACATAAACACTGAGTCAAACTAGAACCCAGAAGCAGATGGAGAGGACAAGACCATGCGGTAGAAGTACATAGAGACAGCTTACCTGAACAAGGAGGAGCTAAGGGCCACTAGACTGATAGCTGGGAAGCCAACAGGGGTCTGACTCGGACCCCCCTGAATATGGGTCTCAGCCAGAAGGTCTGAGCAGTCTAAGAGACCTCAGACAGTGGAGCCAGGATGTATCCCTGGTGCACAAAAGGACTTTGCAAACATATCCCCCATGGAGGGATAACTGCCTTATTCTAGAGATAGGAGAGAAGCCCTAGTCCCTACTTCACAGGACCTGTCAGATCTACATGACCCCAACTGGATGGCATTCCCCTACATATTGTATTGTGGTGGGGGGTTGGGAGGGGAGGGTGTTTAGAGTGCATGGGAGAGGGTAGAGAGGGCAAAAGGGAGGGAAGGAGGGAGGGCTTGGGGGGAGGGAGGGAGGGAGGGAGGGAGAGGGAACTGGGATCGACATGTAAAATAATAATAAAAAAAAAAAAAAAAAACGCTTTGACTCCAAAATTTAAGTTGAAGAACAAGTTACTGGGGAAAAGTATTTCTATTTTTGTTTCCACAGAAAATGAAAAGATGTGGATTCCTTCCAGACTAATGTGGTTTGATCACACCAGACCGCCTGAAACAGAGTACAAGCTGATCCTACATTCCAAACAGCTGGACAAAACAGCCCTACAGACTACAGCTAGGATATCTGAATCTTCTTCGAATCCCCCAAGACAGCGTCCCTTACCAGCAGGAAGTAGTTTGGAAAGAACGACGCCCAAATTCCCAAATATTGTGTATAAATGTTTGTTTTCATTTAATTGGACTTTGTTATATAAAATTAAATAAAAAATACTCTATATGCATAAAAAAAAAGAAATATTCTCTGTATCATATAGATTGTGAAATCAGACAGAGGAAATAAGTCCTCAGGAGGGGGCATGGAGTAACCTGCAGGAAAACTATAGTAATGAGGATCCTGGAAGTTTTCCAGTTCCCAATCCTAAATCCCCCACCCCCACCAGATAGAGCTGCCATCCCAGCCCTAGGATCCGTATAGCACTCTGAGTCCTTATAACATCGATATGTTCCCATTTGCTGCTTAAACTGTGACAAGCAAATTTATGTGATTTGAAATCAGACAACTTCCAAGTCTCTGTACTGGTGTGTTTCCTAACATTCCAATAAGGATAGCAAGAAGACTCATGCCACTGTTCCCAGTAACTCTTCAGCTACCTGTTGACTGGCTACTCCCTTGTCTAGACTCCAGACTACTTCTCTTTTGAGTTCAGTAGCCAGAGCTCTCTCTACTTCTGGATTAGTAAGAATGTAAAAAGAGTTAAGAGTGCTTGTTATTCACTCAAAAGACCCAAGTTCATTCCCAGAACCCATGTTAGGTGGCTCAGAACCATTTATAATTCCTGCTCCAGGGCCTCCAATGCCCTCTTGTGGCCTCCAGTGGATCAGCACACAAATGGTTCAATGATACACACACACACACACACACACACACACACACACAGAGAGAGAGAGAGAGAGAGAGAGAGAGAGAGAGACAGAGAGACAGAGAGAGACAGAGAGAGACAGAGAGAGAGAGAGGTGGGGGGAAGAGAGAATAAAAAGTTAATATTTTAAAAAAAAACTTAGCCAGGAGCCAGAGAGATGGCTCAGTGGCTAAAAGCACTGGCTGCTCTTCCAGAGGACCCAGATTCAATTCCCAGCACCTACATGGCTGCTCACAACCATCTGTAACTCAAGTTTTAGGTTATCTAGTGTCCTCTTGTGACCTCTGTGGCCAACAGGCATGAAGTGCAGACAAAACACTCATACACTTTAAACGAAACAAAAACTTTGTCAGAATCCGAGGGGAGGCCTTACCCTCTCTGAGCAGCAGATAGGAGGTGGGTTCGGGTGGAGGGGGGTCTGGAACTGAATTGCAAAAAATAAATTTAAAAAGAACTTAATCAGGAAAAACAAACACCACCCTGAGTTTTTCAACTCAGTTGAAGTTGGAGAGAGTTATTATAAGGAATTGGTCGCACAGCTGCTGGAAGGCCAACCAGGAGAAATAATGACTTCAGACAGCAGCAACCACCCTAAATCTAGAGAAACAAAAGAGGACAGACTGGACTGAAGAGCTGGAAGGAGGGGACACCATGAAACTAGAGCTTGATACTGGAGGTGGTTCACACATGCTTTCTCCTGGCATCAGGAGTTGACACGTTGAGAGAGGCTGGTTCTGCAAATAGGAAACTGGCTAGAGCTGGAGCAGACTGCCCCAGCAGTGTGAAGTGCCACAACTACAGTGTGATGTGCCACAAGGGTGCACAGTGCCACATCGGGAGCAGTGACCTTAATATCACAGAAGCAGAAATTACTTCTTCCTTTTCTTCCCCCTTCTGGCTCTGCCTCCTGCCTCCTATGGCCACAACCCAAGAGGAGCACGTTAAAGAGGGAACCCCTGAGTCTGGTTTGCAAAATCCCAGCTGTGTCATCAAAGAACAGAACACAGAAGGACACGTTTAAAGCTGAGACAACAGGCAAATTGCCACCACTCCTTTGACCGCTTGGACATACCTTCTCCACCCTTTACAACCTCTTACCAGATTTCCACCCATATGGCCTCCTTCCTTGGAGGCCGTGGCTAGTCAAGCCTTCTGATGACTGTCCCTAATACAATGTTTCAGATACCAGGTCATCTCACAATATATGCATAAGCCATAACCCACCCCAGAGAGTTCCATCTTGCTCCAACTAATCAGATTATATCAAAGGCCAGTTAATATTTCTCAAGTGTTAACTTCCCCAATCCAGAAAGTACTAGCAGATATTTTCTTAAACAATTACAAGACTCAAGTGTCTGACAAAAATTGATCCAAAGACAGAAAAGGAGAATCCTTCCTATAGGTCAAGGGGTAGTAACTCCCCAGGATGCACAGGTCTCCCCTGACAGAGGCACATTTGCTCTGGTCCTTCTGTTTTCTATCAGTCATTGGCAAGTTTCATCTCCCCTCCCCGCCTCCACTCCATGTTGAATATTCAAATAAGCACTTCCTCTACTAGTCTCCCAGCTGCCCTTTCCCTAATTTTTTAATTAGTGAAGTAACTGAGTGTGTTTATGAGGTATGGTGTGATGTTCCAATATATGTATACACTGTGTCATCAAAGAAGAGCATTTGGTATAGCTGCCACCTCAAACGTTTATCATTCCTTTGTGCTGAGAACACTAACGTCCTCTTTTATGGTTATTTTTGAAATATACAGTGTGATATATGAGCTATAACTGGCCTGCCCACTGTACGACCAGAACTTGTTCCTTCTGTCTCACAATGATTTCCTAATTATCAGCAACCTCTTCCCATTGTCCCTCCCCACCTCCTCCAGACATCAGCAAGGACTATTCTTCTACTCTGTACTCTTAATACGGACATTGTTTTGTTTTATTTTATTAGTGCTTTGTGTGTATGCATGATGTGTGTGCATGGGAATGTGCATGTTATGTCTTTGGGGAGTCAGTCCTCTCCTCCAACCTTTACATGGGTTCCAGGAATTGAACTCCAGGTGGTCAGGCTTGTATAATAAGTGCCTGTACCCACTAAGCCATCTTACTGGCCTCACAAGTCTTAAAACTACAGTCAGAGAGAACTAAGCCAGCAATGACATCAAAGCCAGGAGAAGCAAACCACATCTTCAAAGCAAAACAAATGATGATAAGGTCCCAAAGACAAGGACCTGTGTGTGACAGAAACAGAGAAGAGATGAAGGTTGACAACAGCAAGTGAAAGAACAGCAACAGTGTCTACCTCTGGGCACAAGGGATGGCTAAGGATTTTGGAAGACAGAGTGACTTAACCAGGTGCTCTGGTCCTTAAAGAGTATGAGAACTGCAGTGGTGATATATGCCTTTAATCCCAGCACTCAGGAGGCAGAGGAAGGTGGACCACTGAGTTAGAGGTCGGTGTGATCTACACAGTGAGTTCCAGGACAGGCAAGACTACTTACACAAAGAAACCCCATCTTGAAAACTGAGAAAGAAAACGGGACCAAGAAGCTTCTTCACAGAGCTGAGAAATGAGTGTGGAGAGGAAAAGGCAACAGTGAATGAAGACTTATATTTTATTCAATGTTACAGGGAAGGGCAAAGAATAGAAAGCCAGTAGTGTGAATCTCTGGTAAGGAAACACATAAGGCTAACTCTTACGGGCACAGTGGTATGGTGCAGAATTCACCACCATAATTCCTAGTGAGTATGGATTTTAGTACGGCTTCGTGCTGTCAGCTTGATTGTGACTAGGACATTCAGTCTCTTTGTGCCCCATGTCCCTGATATATGCCCTAGATGGTTGCTATGAGAGTTAATTCGGCTCATCAATATTTGGTATCATACTGGTATGATAGATATTGGTATCATCCTGGCCGCTAAATGTTAACTAGCTAATCATTGAAAACAGAGGGCATATGTTATACACGTGTGTGTGCACCTGTACTTAATGCATACTAAATACCTATAGAAATGCATAGAATGAGCATGGTCAGGAAATTCAGAAGGGGTCAAACACTGGGTAACTTAGATTTCTATTGCATAATCTGAAAGATTTCTTCCCTGGGCTACAGAAAAACATAGCATGAAGAGGTTCTGAAGCTCATTGACTCTAACTACTACTTCATCCTCCCTCCCCCACTGTCTCTTCCATACTACAGAAAAGGAAACTGAGGTTTGAACCAACATGATGGCAAATCCCTGTAACCCCAGCACTTGGGAGCCTTGGGCAAGAGGATGGAGTGTTTGATACCAGGCTGGCTACATAGGGAAGCCTTACTTCCAAAAGGGTGGGGGGGGGTGAGGGATAATGGTTTTGGATTGCTGTAGTTAACAACAGTTAACCAAACCTAGGACCTTCTCCATGTCATGTATGTATGCATGTGTGTATGTGTATGTGTGTGTGTGTGTGTGTGTGTGTGTGTGTGTCTGTCTGTCTATCTATCTATCTATCTTGATTTCCAGTCTAGTGTACAGCAGCCATCTTAGAGAAAATTCCATAAATATGACGTGGTCAGTTGGTCTAAATCTAAAGAAACTTACCAAATCTGAAGTAATTTATAAGAGGTAATAAAGAAAAACTCAGGGAGACCTCTGGTGCTAAGGGTACATGGAAACACAGCTACACCACCCAGACGTCTGTCTCTCACCCCAGTTCTTCATCTAGTTTATTCCTGCTCTGGAATCAGCTTAAAAGACCATGCTGCTAGAAGCAACCCACAGAATATTTGATTCTGAAACACAAAATTGTATAATCAAAATGTTCTCCAGAATGTATATTCAAGGATAGTGAAAAAAACTGCACTTCAAAGAAAAAAAAGCAACCACACCCCTGCCCCAGGGTGGGGGGATCTGTGGAATGATAAAAATACAGGCTAAACTTTTAATTTTCCATTTCGGAACATTATCAAATGATATAATTTTGGTGTGTCCTATATTATACTAAATGGTTTCTGTGTCATATGGGAAGCCAGATGAGGTTTCCACACAGCTGGCTGTACTTGCTCTCAGATACACTAAACAAAAATTAGTTACCCAGTAGGTCGGATTGTGTTTCTGAATAAACAGCTTGCTGGTTAAATATAGTACTTGAAAGTGTCCAGATCACTGCTGGTTTGCTATTGTTTGGTTCTTCACAAAGGAGTGATTATTTGGGAGAGAGGGATGGAAGGAATAAAGGAAGCCTGTTTTTTGGAATAATATAAAAGGACTTAATTTGCACTTTTCAAGGGAAAGAAAGAATCAAATGGAAATAAAATTGGTGTTCTGGGTTTGGGGACCTGAACAGACCCAATACTGAGGAAATAAATTTTTATAGGGATGTGTTACTATCATAAAAACTTCAATTTCAAGTTTAACATTTGAAAAAGATTAAGAAGGAAAGTATCTAAAACAGAATTTTTTCTCCCTGCTGATTGAAAATTGAGGTTTTGTTCTGCTTGGCTTGTCGGTTCGGCAGTGTGGCAGACTTCTGCTCCAAAATGGAACGGCTTTCTCCCTGGAGAGTCTGTTGAATGTAATGTAACGAAGAACAGATCACACTAGGAGATTTTTTTGAAAGCAGCAGAAACTGGAGCCTCTAGAATTCATCCTCCATATTCTTACAAGGGTGTAGGGCAGCCCTGGCTCTCGTTTAACCACTCGTTACATCCCTTTTGGGTACACTCTGCAAGCCTCAAACAATCACATTTCTTAGGTAAGCATTGGTTATATGATTTTGGTCTAAACCATGAAATTCGATGCCTGAGTTTACCCACCAAAAAATACAAAAGGCCTGTGTGATTCTGCCTTGTGTATTTCTAAAGGGATCGTCAAGGGAAAGCAATGTTTGTACCCTTGAAATTGTTTAACCAATTAGTAGCTGAATGCATTGCTCTACAAGAACCAGCTCTGCCCCTCCTTAGTCAATTCACTGGATCAGCCACAAGATGTGCTCTGTTGTAGATAGATGCATGCTCGCACACTTTGAAGCATGTCTATAAAGTAACTTTTCTGTGTGCTGTGTTACAGCTAGCATTTCATATAGAAAAAAATGAAAAAGTGAAGACATTAATTTAAACATTTTCAAGTTAGCCAACATCTACGTGCTTGTGCCCCTATCACCCAAGACCACAGTGAAAAGCCAGGGAGTGGGAAGAATCTGTAGCAGGTCAGTAAGTCCTCTAAAAGCCTGCTCCACAAAACAAGAGCACTGCAGAAATCATTAAAATCAACTTTCCAGACACTTGTAATAATTAAAGGGATATTAACAAAAAGCCTTTAAAACTAGTAAACCAGCTGTGTGAGTTCTAACTTACCTCTGCTGCCCAGCTTGGCAGTAGGTTATAAAGCAGATACAGAAGTCCATGCCTATAATCTCAGCTCACAGGAGCATCAGAAAGTCAACATCATCCTTGGCTACATGGCATGTTCAAGGTCAGCCTGGGCTATATAAGACCTTGTATGAGAAAAGAAGTGGGGTCATATTGCTGAAGAGAGAGCTCAGTTGCTATGAAAGAACAAGGATCTGAGTTCAGATCCTCAGCATCTGTATAAAAGTGGAGGAATGGCAACATACACCTATAATCTAGAGGATTCTGACACCTGCTGACCAGCCAGTCTAGACAGCTGACTAGCTCTAGGCTCAATGAGAGACGCTGCCTCAAAACACAAGGTGGAGACCAATCAAAAAAGATACTCAGCATGAACCTCTGGCCTCAACACACAACTGCACATGTACACACACACTCACACACACACACACAAAGTATGCCTGGAAACACACACACACACAAACACAAAGTGTGCCTGGAAATGGTGTATCTTCTCAACTCTGGCTAACAATAAGATACTAGGCAAGCAAGATTTGAAGAGAAAAGGAGTTATACACAAATGGCCAGTGTATCAAAAGTGTACCCACTCACATAGAATCTACCAGCAGAAAGGAAAGAAACATTAGGTTCAAACTATCTAAAGAAATTTCTGCCACTAAGTTAACCTAACAGAAAATTAGTGGCCACACATGCAAAGAATGAAGGCTGCTTAATTAGTAACAATGGGGGAAAGGGAAACATGATTTTTCAGTGACTCTATGTTGCATTATATTAACTGTTCAGTATTTTTAAATGACTACACACAACCAAAAAATAAGTTCATGTAAACGAAAACAGGTACTTGATAAAAATAGTCCCTAAGGAAGCTAATTCCTAGTAAGTCAGACTTCCTAATAAAAGACCTTAAAGCAGTTATCATAAATCTTTTCTAAGAAAAAAGAAAACTCAGTCCAGATAATTAAAGGCAAGTCTGAGAACAGTGTCTTACCAAATAAACCACATAAAGAAGAAGCTATTTTTTTAAAGAATTAAATAAAGCTTTTAGAAATAAAAGGTACTACAAATAACCAAAATTAAAATTTCATAGGCAAGAGAACTTGGTTTACAAAAAGCATGAGGACCTGAATTCAATTCCCAGAGATCATCTGGAGAGAATCAGGGAGTATGTCCAGAGGGCATGACACTGTTACTGAAGAAACTACACAGTTTGGTTACAGGACATGGAGAAATCAAAGCAGAATTGACCAGGAAACTCCCTCCCTGATGGCTAGGTTTCAAAGTACCAAAAGAATCTATGCAGGCAGCTGGGGGAGAAAAGATATCGATGGTCTTCCTCAGCACTAGACCCGGCAGGCTACAACATTCACCTGCTTAGGAAAGATATGTACACTGATGCAACTGTGGCGTAACTGTTACAGAGCAACCAATCACTTTCTGACAGTGAGACCTGCTCTGCAGGAAAGGATTCAGCCCCAGGACTGTAACCTGGTCAAAAACTCATGGCCCTAAGTACGGGGTGTCTACTATTGTTGCTTTGCTAAATGATCATGATACCATATATATATATATGGCCTTCTAAATAATTTGTTTTCTATACTCACAGACCTGGGCTACTCTCAACCTTGGTTAGAGACGATTTTGGATTTTGTCTTAGTTAGGGTTTCTAATGCTGTGACAAAACACCATAACCAAAAAGTGAGTTGGGGAGGAAAGGGTTTATTTGGGTTACACTTCCATATCATAGTTCTTCATCAAAGGACGCCATGACAGGAACACAAACAGAGCAGGAACCTGGAAGCAGGAGCTGATACAGAGGCCATGAAGGGAAGCTGCTTACTGGTGTGTTCCCCTGGCCTGCTCAGCCTGCTTTCTTACAGAATTTAGGGCCACCAACCCAAGGATGGCACCACCCACAATAGGCTAGACCTCCCCCATTGATCACTAATCGAGAGAACGTCTTAATGGAGGCATTTCCTCAGCTGAACCTTCTTCCTTTCTGATGACTCTGTGTCAAAATGACACCCAAAACCAGCCAGCACAGGTTTTGTTGTTCATTTGTTGTAGCTTGCAGCAGTTGACACTGAGATTTCTAACTAGTCAAAATGCTAAGAATAAATGATTGTGTTTGTTTGGCTCTCAATGAAACATCTGGATCATGTCTGCACCCAAGGTTCAGGGAACATTGCTGAAGAAAGGGTGGAGAGAATGTAAAGAGAGGATATGAATGCTTTGAACTGTCATGATGTGACAGATGTACTCATAAACTCACACTAACTGTAGTTATCCACACAAGATCAAAACTGTCAAAACTCCAGCATGGATGGGGTAAAGACAAGGCCCAACCCCTAGCTGAGAAGCTGGTGACCACTGATAGCTGCTGGTGGAGAGAGAGTCATTTTCTTTGTGTTATGGCCGCTGGTAAGTTACTCCAGTAGATGGCCTGAATCTGTGCATTTGGACAGCACTAATTGTCCTCAGTGGAATATTTGGTTTTTTTTTTTTTTTTAATAAAAAGGTCATGAAAAGGCCATAAAGTTGGGAAGGGACCATCTTGAGGGGAAACCCACAAGGGACTGAAGGAAGCAAATAGTGTTGGAATGGTACTGTAGAACCTCCTTTAAATGGTTAGACCTCCCTGGAAGTGTCCCTTCTCATAAAGGTCTCTTGTCTCTTGGGTAATTCCAGTCACGTTGACAGTGAAGAGTAACCATCACAAAGCCTATATATTTCTAAGGCCAAGAGCCAACATACAGAGGTCTGGAGGTCTGTACAGATAGAAAGGAAGTGAGGTTGCTAGGCAGAAACTATATAAGTGGGAAGAAACAGGAACTCGCTCTCCTGTCTGCAGAGATGATAAGGAGGTAAGGTGTGTTGTGGTTTGCTCCTCTTCTCTGATCTCTCAGCATTTTCCTCACTACCTAGCTCCAGACTTTTATTACTTAGACCAATTAAGAACTCTATTTACACCCACCAATTTGTACAATCCTTGCTATTGCTATTTCTCTGTCATAAACGCTATCCTTTGTCTTCTCCTAAGGTCTCTACTAGTTAAACCACACTCAGAGCTGAATTGCTCCCAATGAACCATTGATGCCTAAGTCCTGGCCCAGGCTCAGATCTAACATCTTGTCTGAACTGTCACTAACTACAGGTGCATCCTTAAGGGAGTTCTTTTCTGCAAAAGTACTTACATGCAAAACAAAGCACTCAAACTAAGTTCTCTAGTCTCTCACAAGTCAGAGAAGTAACACAAAGACACACCTGTGGGATGGCAGAGGGGAAGGGGATGGGGGGTACCTCTGGGATGATACATGATGGCATTCATTGCTTCATTGTAGGTTCAACCAAGGCTGAGAGGCTATTCATCTGAGCATTTGTTCTTACTGCCCTCTACTGCTCAAACATAGCCCTTCCACGAAAGCCACAAACCATGCCTGCCAAGACAACCCCCCCCAGGGGGCGGGCAGCTGACTCACAGGAAATAGTCTATAACACAGTCAAAAGATGTGAAGAACCAAGCCTGCCAACTACATTCTGCTTCAGGACTTTGAATATTACCCTCATATTTTATTTTGTTCATGACAGGGTTTCATGTATTTCTGGCTCAATCCAAACCCACCTTGTATTTGAGATTTTTCTGCCCCCTTTCTCAGGGGCTGAAATAACAGGTGGGCACCACCACCACCATACTGGGTCTGATACTCTCGTATTATTAACCTTAAGTTTTCTTTACACTAGTCCTCCTGGCAGCTATGCATATTAAAAGTAGTTTAAGTCATGGGGAGGGGGTTTGAGACAACAGCTACATTGTAGAGGATTCCAGACAGTTCTAAAGGAGGAGGAGGAGGAGGAGGAGGAGGAGGAGGAGGAGGAGGAGGAGGAGGAGGAGGAGGAGGAGGAGGAAGAAGAAGAAGAAGAAGAAGAAGAAGAAGAAGAAGAAGAAGAAGAAGAAGAAGAAGAAGAAGAAGAAGAAGAAACACACATAGATGTGTTCAATCTTCTGGACATTATGAGACATTCTTGTCATCTACAAAGTTCATACTTAAGAATCAAACAAGTTACAAGAACCTCCCCAATAGTTTTTGATTAATAAATGCTAACTGAAGAGCACTCTTCACCTTTAATTGGACTTCATTTGAATATGTGTATCTTTGAGTTGAGAATGAACCAATAAGCAAGGCAGCTAGATTCCCAAGTTTTTTTCTTCAAGGGTAGTCTCAGTTTCCCCCTGCAACCCAAGATACAAATTGTAGCTTGTTTATTTTTCCAATCTCCCTATATTTCTATTGCATTTCCCAATTGCTCAATGAATGGGGTTGAGAAGGATCATGTGCTCTCAGGCCCTCCCTCCTACTGACAATATTATGACTTGTGTCAAATTCAGGCTACCAAGTGCACTACTCTTCAGTGTGTCTGCTGTGAGCAGATGGACATGTGTTGAGAATGTAGGAGCCTTTCCCTTGAAACAATTAGATTCACCTAAATATAGCACAATTCCCTCAAATGTTATTATTCCCAGAAGTGCGCTGCTGTTACACATTAACATGCACACACACACAGCTCTATGTTCCTGATAACATGGAAATGTTGCCCAGAGCCAGGAACAATGATTGGCCTTTGGCTGATGTTGCCTAACCTTGTCAAGATTCCCATTATTTCACAGTAGCCTAAGTATGGCTCTGGCACAGCCATCTGGCCACATTGTCTGGCCCTTTCTCTTCTTGGGCTATAATCCTTCCCAACTAAGATACCAAAAGCCAACACATGCCAGCTTTCCTTTTCCTTGAACTATTGATGAAGTTCACAAAAAACAATGGTCTCCCCTTCCTTCTTGGCTTTCTAATATCCTCTTCAGCACACAGAGTTTAACCCTCATAGAACACAACTGTTTGCTCCTGTTCCTTTGGAAGGCTTTAGATTGTACTCAACATTTTCAGAATGCTGTTTGAATTGGACTGTGTGGCAAGATTTTAGAGCCAGAAAACTTGGATATTAATCTCTACTCTTCCATATATTAGTAATGAAATTTTAAGCTATTTGACTCCATCTTCGACCAACGAATTATAATGCACCTTGAAAAAAAAATGCATGAAGGCTAAGATGTTTTCCATCTTAATTGGGGCATAGCTTCAAAGAATTAAAACAATTATTAACTGACTTTAGGATTTTTTTTTTCTGTGTATGTCTCTATGGTCACCTCCCAAGTACAGAGTATTTATAAACCCGGCAAGTTCCCTGTGCTCCTTGCTCAGTTGATATCCCTTTATAGGACTTGTCTATTCTACTTTTTCTATCATGAATTCACTTTTCCAATTCTTGATAAGTGTATATTTGGAATGCCATTGTTACCAGGTGAAGATTTCTCCTCAGTTGTCCTCTTAACAGAAAGAATTCAGCCAAAACTTGGAGACAATTTAAACATAAATTTAGCCAAGTAATGATCGTACATCCCAGAGACCAGGGCAGGCTGAGACAGAGACATTAGCATCCCACTAACCTGTGTTGTAAACCTTTAAAGTTTGCATATTTAAGTTGGGGGGTCATACATATATTTTCTTGTTAGAACTTAGTGAGCCCAATTTATTAAGCATCTATAGTCCCACAGTAGATGTTAATTTTATGTCAACTTCATCAATCTACAGAAAGCCTAGAGAACTGGTCAAACATTCTTCCCCAGTGTCACTAAAGATGCCTGGGGAGGTGAGGAAAGAAGACTCGTCCATCCATGTGGGAACTACAGAGGGCCTGACAGGACAAAAAGCCTGAGGAAGACAGGACAAAAAGGCTGAGGAAGCATGCATTTGCTGTTAGAGCTTGGGACAACCATCCTCTCTGACCCAGGACATTGGCATTCCCTGGTTCTTTGTGTGTGTGGGACTCACATCATTGGTTCTCCAGCTTGACTTTGGATTGGAATTGGACCACTGGCTTTCTCAGACTTCCAAGCTTATAGCCAGCAGGTCACAGATGTTAGCTTCTACAACCTCATGAGCTAATCTGCCAGGAGACATCGATAACTCTTAAAGCCCATCCACCTCCTACCTGTTAGTCTCCTATGAGTAGTTTCCCTGGAAAACCCTAACATGATATAGCATTCATAAAAACTCTTGCTGCCAAACTCCAGGTAATGATGATCAGTTACTTTGCTTTTGTTGAACTTGCTTCTTAGCACTGAGTTATCTTTCTATTGAATTTTCTCTTTCAATGAAAACTGGTATTTTATTATTGTTGTTTTTCGAGACAGGGTTTCTTTGTGTAGCCCTAGCTGTCCTGGGACTTGCTCTGTAGACCAGGCTGGCCTCTAACTCAGAGATCTGTTTGCCTCTGCTTCCAGCATGCTGGGATTAAAGGTATGCACCCCCCCCCCCAGGAAAATGAAAGCAGTTATGCCTTTATAGTGCTGGATGGTCACTTAGATCTCATTGGCTAAAAAGTGAGGCTGCAAGTCAGGCAGTGGCGGCACACACAGAGATCCACCTACCTGCCTCTGATGCTGCCAAGTGATTCTAATTCCTGTTTATAACTGGATGCAGTTCTGCGTTTTCTGAAGTTGAAGCAGGGTTTAACGAGAACTGCCTGTGGTAAGCAGCACTTTCCCTTGTCTCAGAGGCTCTCAGACATTTGCCTTGATATTCCCCTTTACCATTCCTCTCTAATAAAAATCGTCATCCCAGGTTCTAGGCCTCCTTTTCCCCTGGATGAGCAGTCAACTAAAGACACGGAAAGATAAATAACAAGTAAATGTCAGAAAAAGAGAATGTGTCCCACATTCAGATGCTAAAAATCTCAATCCATTTGGAGTTTGTTCCAAAGAAAAAAGTTCCATAAATCTCTTGAAACACTGAATAGATACTAGTAAAACTGGGCTGTTGTTGAAACAGAAAATATGCCTTAATTTAGGCCTTAAAAAACTCAATGCATGAGTTATGTAAAAAAAAAAAAAAAAAAAAAAAAAAAAAATGACATTTAATGCTGGGTGGTAGTGGCACAGCTTTTCACACCAACACTTGGGAGACAGAGGCAAGAGTAGCCAGTCGTCAGAGCTGTTACACAAAGAAACATTAAGGGTTCACACAGGTTCCATTCTATGGTAGCTTTTAATGGAAAATAAAATGTGCTGGTCTCTAGATACAATTTCTAGAGGTTAAGTTTTGGTTTTTTGAGAAAGGGTTTCTCTCTGTAACAGCCTTGTAGACCAGGCTGGCCTCAAACTCAGAGATCACCTGCCTCTGCCTCCCAAGTGCTGGGATTGAAGGTGTGTGCATCCAGGCCCAGATGATGCTCAGTATTTTCATGCACGGACAGAGAACCTTTCTCAACAACCATGACTTACTGAAGATTCACATTTGCCTTTATTTTTCAATCCACTAATCAAAAAATAATCAAATTGCAGTGATGAATTTGCTAAGTTTTAAGTGCTATAAAACACTGAATCTTGGCATGCTGGCTGTATAGGAGGCTACTCCATGCATTTAGCAATGGATCTGTTTGACGGTGTCAGTACTACCATCCATCCCACCTATCCAGCCAGGTACCAAAAAGTATCTCCAGACATGGGCAAGTGCTCTTTGCAGTGGACTGGGGAGTGGGGGGAAAACTGTGAAGTGTCAGAAGACAGAATCCAGAGGTAGCTGCCTGCTGAGTAGACTGTGACTCTGCATCAGTCTGTTCTTGTGCATTATCTCAAAAGCTCTCCTAAGTGTTTTTTTTTTTTTTTTTTTTTTTTTTTTTTTTTTGGCTAATACAATAACTCTTCAGAGACAAGATAATTTTATTTTGCTGTCCAGTTATTTTCTTAAAAAACTTTAATGCTTGATAAAATAAAACAAAATTTTAGTACCATAGAAACCTTTTGAAATGTACTTATTATCACTATGTACAACTTCAAAAACAAAAGCTTCCAGCTCCAAATGAAATCATGCTCAACATCCTAGATAGAGTCAAGCTGAGAAGTTTTGTGAACGGCCAATGTGAGCCTTGGCTTGGAAGACTTAAACAGTTAAAAAATATAAATAAGACCTTCAGTGAGTTGAGAATCATGACAATGCTATCTGAAGTCCACACATCTGGATCTGGGAAGTTTACATTGTTTATCAGATAACAGCAAGCAAAATGAAACTCTTTGAATGTCCAAACTTCAGCCTTCCAGGAGAGGGGTGGTCCTGCAGGTTCACAGTTGATCTATCAAACACAAGGCCCCCACATGACACAGCTCACTTAAGGATTCACAGGCCATTTTTCACCAGCTCATGGACTCCGTTCTCATCGATGATTAAAGGTGCATGGAACTCTTTATCTGCCACATAGCCTTCTAGCCCCTAAAAGGATTGCAATGAGCATAGTCAGAAACGTAGCAGGTGTTGTGAAAAATTACTTTAACTATGTTGCATTTGTTTAATGAAGTGCTGTTGGTTAATGAAGTGCTGCCTGACTAAGGCACCTTACTGGTCTAATGAAAAGCTGAAGGGCAATAATAGCTAGGCAGTAGTGGGACAGGCAGGGTTGGTGGGCTGACAGAATAAGTAGGAAGAGGAAACTAAAAGAAAGAGAACGAGGAAGAAACAGGAAGATACCCAGGCTAGCCAGGCAGCCACCAGCCAGACAGACTACAGAGGAACATAAATAAAAGAAAGGTAAAAGGCCTCAGACAAAATGTAGATGAAGATAAACAGGTTAAATCAAGTTATAAGAGTTAGCGGGACAAGGATAAGGCCAATCATTCATAACTAATAGTAAGTGTCCATTGTCGTGATTTGAGAGTTAACTGGTTGGTGGTCCAAAAGAAAGCCTGCTACAAGCAGGTGTTTGTCCCACAACACTGGCCTGGGGGTGCACTAAAGATTTAAAGTACGAATGCCAAAAGTTGGTTGGAGAGGAAAAATTTTAAAGTCTACTTCATATACTTTGTACACTAGACTTAATTACTGATTTATGGGAGCATAAGACAAATACCCCCCCCAAAAAATATTCAAATTTCTTTTTTGGTTTGTGTTATTTTAAGGTTTGTTTTGTTTTTGTTTTTTCCAGTAGTATGGATGAGACCTAGCACATACTAGCCAAATGATTATAATGTATTTTCTATGTTCAATAAGATGCTAATCATTCATCCCATGATCATCAATAAAAACAGTTAATTTTCTAAGCAAGATAGCTATCTCTGCTACTACAATAAACAGTAAGAAACTCCAGGAAAGCTTATGTAACCAGAACAACAGGGAACTTCAATTCCTCAGGTCTGTAAGGTATTAGTGCTAAGTGTATGGACAAAGCAGATAGATACCTGGAAAGAAAACTTACACTGCGTTACAAAAGCAGCCAGGTGATTAAACACACTTCATTTTTAAACGCCTACATCGGCATTAATGGGCAGGTAAAACATGCTATACACTACAGGCTTCTATTAATGGCAAGTAGTTCATTTATGGTATAGTTCAGTGGTTCTCGACCTTCCTAGTACTGCAACCCTTTAATACAGTTCCTCATGTTGTGGTGACCCCCAACCATAAAATTATTCCATTGCTACTTCATAACTGCAATTTCGCTACTGTTATGAATTGTAATATAAATAATCTGATATGCAACTCCCAAAGGAGTTGTGACCCACAGGTTGAAAACCACTGGTAGAGATATATTCACAGGGTACTAAGTGCTGTGATCCACATGAGCTGACTGACATATCCATCTCTTCAACAACTCTTTGCACTTCTTGCCGGGGCAAACATTTAGCTATAAGGAGATGAAGAGTACTTTGTAAAAGAACAGAGGGGAAAGTGAAGCAAACTTACTTCTCCAGCATAGGAGATGAGAGGAGAGATTTCACACTGGATTGGTACATCGTTGGCATCTTTCAAGCTAAAAAAAAAAAAAAAAAAATTATTCACGTTAAAAATTCTACTTCCCAATGTTACTTGCTAGTATGAAAATAAAGTCCATAGCTTTCCTCTGAGAAGCTTGCAGGTAAGAAAAATTCTAGTTAAAGAATGGAGCCCACCCTGGATCCTAGTCTCCACTAAATTCCCCAAAGGTTAACACATCCTCATGGTCAGAAACAAACTACTTGACCAAGTACCTATAATTACTTCCAGCTCTTTATATACTATCCTCTTACATAATCTCATTTCCAATTTCAGAAAGTTCACATATATGTGACAGTCCACTGCTAGGGCCCTTGAATCCTTCATTTACTTCAATTCTCACAAAGCACAAGCTTGCAAGTCAGATCTTAATGTTGACAAACACTCCAGAGCTGCACTGTCCACACAGTGGCCACAGTACTACTTAAAATGAAAATACTCAAATTAGTAGAATTTCAAACTTCAATTTCTCAGTCATAATAGTCACATTTCCAGTGTTCAGGAGCCACAAGAAATGACAACCAAACTAGACAGCAGATAGAAAACATTTTATTCCTTGTTCCATGATTTCCCAGAACAAGATTTTCTTATGAAACCTAAGTATCCTGAATTAGCTCAGTTAATTCATTAATATGTCTCAAAAAACTTGTGTTATCAAAAGCCCCTTTTAAAGTACTAAGACAGGAAGTGCCAAAGCAAAGTCAAGAACAAAGTCATCATTTGCCAATTCTAGGTCACAATCAGGACCTATGGACACTTGGAATCCTGAATTTCTAGAATAATCTAATCTAACATAACAGTCAATAAATAGTGTTTTCCTTATAGTCAGTCCTTGGAGAGCTGTGCTATTTGTTATCTCAAAAATCTTAAAAACAGTAGGTTCAGAACGTAGCTCAGCTAGAAGACTGCATGGTTAGCATGCATGAGGCTCTGGGTTCAATCCCCAGCATTGCACAAATCAAGCAAGGTGCTGCATGTCTGTAATCCCAGAACACAGGACATGGAGGCAGGAGACCAGCAGTCCAAGGCCATCCTTGCCTACACCACAAGTTCAAGGCCAGCCTGGACTCCATAAGGATGTGATAATGGTAACCGGTAGTTCTCTAGTTGGACTGACAGTCCACTTAACAAGGATAAATTATACCTGGTACTGGAAATTTAGCCAGTCAATTAGCCAGCTACTGAAGACATGTCCCTTAAAGGAAAACCAACTACCGCCATTTTACTAAACCACCATAATTCCTAACTATATTCTAAATATTCATCCTTGTACTCACCAAGTATATATAGCTCTCACTCCTCACCAAAGAAACCTCACCTAGAAATGACAGGGAAGCTTCGTGCATGATACCTCAATATATGGCTGCTTAAACAAGAAAGAGCTGAAGAGGTACAATAAAAGTAGACATGCTAACTTGAAAGGAAGAAATCTCTCCTGGTCCCAACCCTAGACCAAGAACTACAGGCAACAAAGGAGAGAATTGTCTTTTCCAGGGATGAGCCATCTAACTGGTTATCTAATACCAAGTGGTTGGCCCTGAAATCATACATACAAGTGATACTAAGATACTAAACATACTGGGGCAGACAGGTTGTATTTACATATTTAGATATGTACATACATATATTAATAAGAGGCCATGATTTTGAGAGAAACCAAAGGGAGATAGGGTATTGGGGGGGAGGGGTTGAAGGGAGAAAAGGAAAGAGGAAAATGATGCAAGTCTACTTTAATTTTAAAAAGATGAAAGAATTAAAAAAAAAAAAAAAAAAAAAAAAAAAAAAAAGGAAGCCAGCCATATGGCACATGCCTACAATCCCAGCACTTGAAGAAGCTGAGGAAAGTAGATCACTAGGAGACTGAGGCCAACAAGAGCCTCTCTCTTAAAAACAGAAAACAGTCAGCAACAATAGACAGTACAGACAAAACCCAGCCTCTCTGTAACCTCAAGCTCAAGATCTCTTCTAAGAATGCACTCTCAAACTGTGGTAACATCAATAAAATCTAGTTCCTAAGGCTAGTTGGAAGCCAGTCTTTCTCCAAGTAAGTCAGCTGAGTCTACCTGAGGCACTCTATGTCCTGTTCCAATGCCTTGTATCCTGCTACGTCCATACAGAATAAGGTGCTATAGAATAATGGAGAACTTTCTTTGGATTAATCTGTTATCACAACTATGGTCTGTCTGACTGTAAAAATCATACCCATTCTCCAAAGTTTAGCACAAGCCCCAATATTCCCTTGCCGCCTCTACTCATTTCAGAGTTACTGTTGCTGTTCACTGATAAATGTAAGGTCACTAGAATCCCTGTCTCCAAGACTAAGTATTACTTATGCTACACAGAACATAATATCTCTTAATTCCTATGGACATGTGCCTTGAACTCCAAAAGGCTGTCAGAAATGACTATTTCTCCTGTGTAAGATACTTTAGATCCTAGGAGACAAACAGCACTTGCAGCCTGTGAGCTTGCTGGATATATGACTAAACCAACTCCAACAGTAAATGACGGTCTAGAATCAAGAAAAAAGACATAGGTCTCTCCACATATGTGTCATATTCTTATGACAAGGGATCTAGCTCTGACCCTCTGGGGAAGCTCAGTCATACTAAACCTAGTGGGGAAATGCAGGCCTATCATGTTGATAAGATGCATAGAGGCCAGTTCCATTTCGTCCCTTGGAGTATTCAGTTATTATGAGAATGTGGTTTGAACCCAAGAAACAAATATATAACTGATCTGAATATTGTACATACATATATACAAATTATCTTCCATTCTAGACCTGTAGTGGTAGCCCTTGAATCCAAATGGGAAGAAACCAAGAAAATGGACTTCAATAACCAAGTTTAGAGGCCGGAAGGAGAGAAGACAGAAGTGGTCATCACCAAATGTAGACTCTCAGCTTATAGGTGAAACAGCCCAACAACAAACTGATCCATAATTCTCTCACCAAGAAACCTCTTAGTAGCTAACAGTAAGATAAGATGAAAAGTAAAATCATCATATCCTTGCTTCTATTCTTCAGAGTATCTCCAAACTGTCTCTCTCTCCCACATAAAGTAGTCTTACTTTCTTTACTTAATTTTTTATTTATTAGTGGTATATGTGTGTGCCTCTCTCTCTCTCTCTCTCTCTCTCTCTCTCTCTGTGTGTGTGTGTGTGTGTGTGTGTGTGTGTGCGCGCGCGCACTTCTCTGTTTCTGGATCTTAACAAAAAATAGATAATGTTGCTTCTCATTACATCATTTAAAAAAACTGTTTCATTTTAAAGGTAACACTGTGGTTCAATAAGGAAACGAAAGAGTCAAAGCTGTATTCCCTAAATTATAAAAGTAGTTTTCTACGTATTAAAAATAATAAATGCAACAGAAAATGATGAAGGACTCTGTGCCCCAGGTCCCATGGTGTAAGTCATCTATGACTCCTAGAAGAAACCAGACAGATCTACAAGATGAGATCCCTTTTCTGTCTACAGGGCCACAGAAACAATGCTCATAGGGCCTTGTCCCCCGGGCAGAAGAGCAGCACAAGAGGTACATGGAAGAAAGGTGTCAACAGTGGCTCCACTTCCGACACAATTTCCACCTCCAGATTCCTTGCCACAGACCTTGTTCCAAAATTACCTGAAATTCTTAAAATTCAAATCAAATCTAGTAACTTTTAAAGTTTTTATTTTTTAATTTGTATTTTCTGTGCACAGGTAGTTTGTCTGCATGTATGTCTGTACACCAAGTGTGTGCCCGGTGCCCGGTGCCCCAGGAGCCCAGAAGGAGGTGTAAGATCTTCTGGAGCTAGAGTTATAGATAGTTGTGTACTAGCAATGTGGGTGCTGAGAACTGACCCCGGGTTCTCTGACAGAACAACCAGTGCTCTTAACCACTGAGCCATTTCTCCAGCCTCTAAATCTAGTAACTTTAAAGGGCAGCAAAAATGTCAGCTGACCTTTTAGCTATAAAGAAAATGGCAAAAATAATACAAAAAAAAAAAAAAACAATAAAAAAAAATCTTTTTAGTAACCAGATGATAGAGGTTATACTATTTCTAGCTATAAAATTGACTGCTGATAAAGAAAATGGATACATGCTTTAGAATCAAAATAATTCACAATGATGAAAACACAGTGACCCCCGCCACGTGTGATAGCATGTGGCCATAATCCCAGCACTTGAAGGCAGTCAGGATAGAGTTCTAGGCCAGCCTTGGCTATAAACCAAGACCCTTTCTCAAAATAATTACAAAGCCAAAAAGTGTGCAAATAAAAGATGTCTCCCCATAGTAGAGGCTGTTGAATGTCAGGGGCAATCAACATCCATATTGAGAACTTATATATTCAGTCCAGTAAAATTCACTGCAGAATGTTATTTTCATTTAGCTTATCCTACAAGGGATACACTAGGATCCAACTTTGTTCTCCCTGCCTGTCACCTGCCCTGGTTCCCAACACCTGTAAACATGTCACTGTGGGCTCAAATACCCAAGCTCAGATTCTTTAGTAAAGCATGCTCCCCACTTCAGGCATGCACCGATTCTGCGTTAGTGTTATCCAGAGAGACACCTGCCACCAGGAAAGCAGAACACCCACACCAGAGCTTCAATCACCCTCCCTCCAGAGACCCAAAAGACAGAACACTAACTACAATGCCAGTTAGTATGGAGAAGCACAGCCCCATCACCATGCATGGCAGGCAGGCTGGTATATTTACTTGTGATTGACATCAGCTGTGATGGTCTCAGACTTCCCATTTGTAGCACTGCTATGTAGGAATAAATAAGCATTAATGGGAATGGAAACAAATAATAACAATGAAGTGGAGCTGCAAAATATACTTAACCAAATGGCATGCTCTATGGTAAATCATAAACTTGGCACGATAAACAATTAAAAAAATTAAATTAAGAAACCAAATTCAATAATCAAAGATGAGCATGAGGACAATGTAGCATGGCACAGAGAAGGCTTACTGACAAGGCCCAGCCTGCTGTAAGTGGCCTTGACTAAGAGACAAGGAGCACCATTCCTTTTAGAAGGATCTGTCATGGGACAGTGTGCTCCACTGCCCAGTGACCGAATGTTTGCAGCTTTCTAACACTTTGGTGCATGCAGGAGGAATTTTACCTTTTTAAGAACAGAAATTAAATGTCAAGATAATTCACCTAAAGACTTATAAAGGGACACTCTAGGTGCCAATGAGTTCTATTATTAAGATAAAGGTTTGAATTAAAAGTGCTTTATCTAAAAACAGGAATGGCTCCTTATCCTTTGAAACCTACAACACTTCTGAAGTTTGTCACTGAATGGAACCGGCATTCACTTCCCTTCATGACACCTCCTCTAGTGTCATGGTAAGAGAATGCAGAAGATGACCTGTAGGAGAGAAAGTTCTTGGTGGGTCCCAAAAACAGACAGGGCAGCAGACACAACTTCTGTGACTAAGTACCTTGCTTGTGGTATAGAGTGTTGCTAAAGTCATTAGCCACATGACATGCAAAAATAATGTCTGACCATTATAATGGAAATTATTTCACTGATACAGTGAGGATGCTTCAAAACAAATAAAAACCCAAGAGTTCTTCAACAGCTTTCTCTTTCTTAAGAAGCAAAGTTGACATTTCCTTCATAATGGGCACAGCTGTGGTCACTTTACATCACTAGTTACCCACACAATGACACTTTAAAAGTAAATAAATAGGAGAAGATCTAGGGATACATCAGACAGGAGAGGAAGAAGTTCAAAGTAGTACATACACAAAAAAGCAAAGACAGTGACTTACCGGGGAATTGCTGGGAGGCGAGAGCCATTTTCATCTATGAAGTGTCCCCCAGCATTGAGGACCCAGCAATGATGAAGGGACAGCAAAGCATGCCTAGCAGTGGTCGGGTTGTCTTTCCCATTCTGACTGTCTGCATTCTTGAGTGGGGAGAACTCGTCTTCCCGTAATACTTCATACACCACAAACTTCCTAGAGTGAGACCACAGAGACGTCATTGTAGGAAATAAACCTATCCATCCATAGAGCCTCTGAGAGGCCCCACCCAGCACCCCTAAGCCTTTGAGACTCTGACTAGGTTTCTTCAGCCAATTTCAAGTGTGCTCATCACTAATCCAAACAGAAATGGAACTTCCTTCTCCACTGCAAAACAAAAAACGCCTTTCCACGACATTCATCTTAGATGAGAAAGACAAAAAATTTCATGTACAAAGATCACATTAAGATCTATTTGGGTGTAGATAAAAAAGGCATTAGTAACCCAGCATTCAGGAAGAAGAGTCACAAAGATCAGGAGTTCAAACACACCCTGGCTAAATAGCCTGACCTACACGAGCCCTGTCTGAAAACGAATAAAAAGGGAAAGGAAAGGAAGATACACGGTTGTGTAAGGATGTTCTTATACAACTAACCTATGCTCTGCATGTTTATATTGGCCAAGTTCTGAAATATGTATCTCAGCATGCAATGTGATCTTTATATTATCTAGAGAGTTCACTGAACATGCACTTAGAGGTCAGTTAAGCTAAACAAAACTGGTCAACTATATTAATCTCTTCAGCCTCAGTTTAAAAAAAAATTTTTTTTAACAACTTTGCAACAGATCTAGATAGTGACAGCTGATTATTTTTAATATTGTACTTTCACTGCTGGAGTGGTGGCTTTAGATTGGAGAATGATAATGAACTTAATTAAACTATGCACTTGTATTGCGGTAAATAAGGATCAGGATAAACAAATAGGCCGAATAGATGTTTATTCAGGGAGAAATAACTTACAACCTAGACAGATGAACACCAGGAAATTCAACCCGATCCTCTCCTGTCCGAGTCACGCCAGCAAGAGAGCGCCTTCCTGGCCCCCTCGGACCTCCTTCCTCAGGTCCTCTCCGCCCATCGCTCCACCCCCCAATGGGCGTGGTCAGTGCTACAGAAGGACTACCTCACTACACACTTGTGGTCAAGATGTCCAGATGAAATAGACACAGCTTCTTGGCTAACAGTAAAAAAGCTGCATTTCAAGGCATATATTTGATCTTACTGGTGCTATTCAAAGCATACTTTGCAAACTGGAAGATGTCAAAGACAAATTTTTCCATCTTTATTCCATTTGGCTTGTCTGGCTTCATTAAGTGTCCCTGGGAATCCACATACGGGATCTTCTTCTGAGCCACGTGGTGTTGTAACTGAGGTTCATAAACACTAAGAAGTAAAGGGGGAAAGATAGAATCACTTTCCAATTCAAAACAAAAAAGGATCCAAAAACACTCGGGCACAAGTGTATCATCAAGTAACACTGAGGTTTTCTGAGTGAAGGGCATTCATTACGTTTCAGCTCATGTGTAAATAACATAACTAGATTCCTCCTGGGAAATTCAAATGATTTTTACATAGAAAAAAAAAGGCAAAGCTAGATGGTGGCAGTGCACATTCCAACATCCCCCCCCCCTCCTAGCACTTAGGGACAGGGAGTCTCTTTTGGAGGCAGGGGCATCACGTACTGCACGGGGAAAGCCTCCTGCCCAACCCAGCACCTGACAGGGCTCACAGAAAGCAGTCACAAGTGAGGTGCTTCCTCTCTGAGAACACTGACCCTCAAGGAAGGAAATGGGGTCTGTGGAGTGGACTTGGGGCTCCTGCCTACCTCCTCATAGGTTCACTTTCTAATTAACAACAATTCAAAAACAATTTTAAGGGTTCCTATTTTGTTCATACTTGACAACATCTTTCAGGAATGGTACAGTGAAGAAATGATTGGCAATGTTCCCTGCGTTGAACAGCAGCCGTCCATCTGAACTTCGTTTCTGAGCTGTCGACAGAGAAATCTCACTGTATTCTACCACCTGGTACACTCCATCCACTCGGCAAACCACTCCGACTGGCTCTGTGGGGTTTGTTTTCTCTACCACCTGCCCATCAGAAAAAGACAGCAGTCAAGGAAGAATTCAATGCAGGTTCTTTTGGAAACATGCCATATGAGAAGGCCACCTTTACATTCTGTTTATATCATCTTTAAGTCCAATACAAGATAAGGCTTTAGCCTTAAAAAAAATAATTAACTATCTATATTCTTCTTTGACAAAATTATTTCCAACAAGAAATCATGGACAAATCAAAATAGAGCAAAAACACCACTGCCTACCACCGACCCAGAGGAAGCCAGGACAGGGAATGCCACTTCTTACATCTGGCCCAGAGGAAACCAGAGGACAAGGGATAAGTAGATGAAGAGCTGATTTCCCCAAATACCCTGCATTTCTAACTTAACTTATCCTTATTCACACTTAAGTTCTTGCAAAATAAATTAGTTTATCTGGGAATCCTAACACAAAAAGATGAAGGGGAGGTATTTTCTCTTACTTTAAACTGCCCAAATCACTGCTTCACTTGAATTCTGACTCTTGGATTAAGAGTTAGCAATTAAGCGTTTTCCTTATCAAGGTTTGAGAAACCTTGATAGAAAATAGGAAGGTGAAAACTAGCAGTTCACCTGGCTCTCACTCCACTCCAATCAGAAGACTCCACCCATACTTATCACTTCATGCTGGATTTCATTTGAAATACAAGAGTCTAAGCCTTTAAATTTTATGAAAACCAGTGCTTTGCTCATTTAACAATGGGTCTAGGCTCTAAGTCTCAACATAACCAGAGACAAATACCTGGAAGAAAACTATGGTCTAATTCAACATTGTACTAACATAATAATCAAAATTTAAAATGAGCATGGTGGATTAGATTGCTGTAATAGGAGCATTCAAGAAGCTGAGGCAGGAGGACTATAGAGTGATACCTAATCAATTATAATTAAATGTTCAGATGAAGTGTTGAGTAGCACATACAAGAATCAAGTAAGAAAAATTATTATTTTATAATGCAGTATGTGGCAAAGTGTTTTTAAAAATCTGTCCTGATCTGAAAAGTATACCCTAAGTCTATATGAAATATTACCAATAAGCTTAAACCTCTGCTTCAGTGACTGACTTCTTAAAATACACAGGGCCAGTCCCAGTCTCACGAAGGGAACTAAAGCCACCCTTGAGGACTTCAATTACACAGTAATTAGAGGCACAGGCACAGAGCCTGGCTGTACTGAGAAGGGGTCCTGCACATGGAGGTGCCTGTGTAGTCAACTGTTTGTCGCCCTGTGAGGGCCACAGTACTAACTAGAAAGTTTTAACCAAGGAGGTAGATTAAAATGGAAGGAAAACATACAATCAAGGACCATTTGTACTTCCTGTTAATCAAGTTTTCTAGGACAATGGTGGTACAGAGCTTGTGGAAGTAACCAACCAGTAACTAATTGACTTAAGGACCATCCACAAGATGGAATCTATAACCAACACTGCTGAGGTAACCAAGAACCTGAGATTAGATAGCCCAGGGACCTAGGGTCACACCAAATAATACTAAAAAGAAAGGGGAAAAAATGTAGTGATAAAAAGACTCCAATGACATTCTGCTATAATCATAGATTAGTATATTGCTCAGCCATCATGGGAGAAGCTTCCTCCTACAGCAGATGGAAACAAATACAGAGACTCACAGCCAGACAGTATGCAGAATGAGACACCTTGGAACACTCAACTCTAAATGGGATGTCTCTATCAAATTCTTCTCCTCAGAGTTCAGGGAACCCCGTGGGAGAGGAGACAGAGGGGGTGGAGAACACCAAGAAAACAAGGCCCTCTAGATCAGCATTCTTGATTTGAGGGGTTTTGTTGTTGTATTGGGTTTTTGGGTTTTTTTTTTTTTTTTAAAAGAAAAAGCTTAGTTGTGTTAGAGGGGAGGAGAAGATTGAGGATCTGGAAGGACCTGGGGGAGGAGAGGAATATGATTAAAATATATTTAAACTTAAAAACTGCTTTAAATAATAAAAAACATAATAAAAAGAATGTGTCAAAATATATTTTAATACCTTAATTGTCTTATTTGAAAAGAAATGGTATATATATCCCACAATCCTAACACCTGGAATTCAGAGGTGAACTTACATCTCAAAAACAAAGATAGGGGAGAAATAGTATTGGTTCACACTTCTAAAAACTTTAAAGGTATGGTTCCCTCTGAATTCTTTTCCAGTCCCTGAATGACTATAATCTTAAATGACAGTCCTGAAACTAAGTGGTGAGTGTGTAGAAGACACAGTTGGACTTCGGCAGCAGCCATAGCTAATGGAAAAGTGTTCATGTCTCTGTGTGAACAGGGCACTCACAAAAGTCAGCCCACCAGTTTGCAGTCTCTGAGCTGCCAGGAAACACAGGCCTATTCTCCACATGGGTTGTAGAATGGGAGTGAGAGTAAGAGCTGGAAAATGTGAGTTCTAGTCCTGCTTCTGCAGACACCATTACAGACCCTTAATCTGGGACTCAGAGAGTGTCTGAAACGAGAGTGCCAGTATCTTGTATCAAATGGGCTAAGGATGTCATCTCTGATGCCCCTTCTATGTTGACTCTGGTCTCCTAGTCTTTCCATTGACTGAAGCTTATAGCAGTGAAGATTGAGTTTCTATTTCAGAAAGAAGGGTGACACCAAGCGGAAGGAAGGCAGAAATGCACTGTTTTGCTTTGATGACCTTCAAGCTTCGTAGCTACTTAATTCCAATAGGCTATGTTTCCATTACAATTCAGTAGTGTTGAAGCATGTGGCATGTGCTACTGAGTATCTGATTAGACAAATGCCACAAAAGATGAACTAAATCAATTATTTTCTTCAAAGCCTGTGGGTGCCCATAAAGATGGTCACACTCCATCTTGGCACAAGGACAGAGAGTTCAAAATTGTCCTCAGCAAGTCATAAGACCTAAAAAGGTCAAAGGTGTGGCTACAGTAGGATGTTTGGCTATCTTAGTCTAAATAACAATAGACCTGAGTCTGAGGTGTGGCTACTCCTGACTCTCAAGGCTAAGGAAGGAGAAGTTGAATCTGAGGTGTGGCTACTCCTGACCTCAAGGCTAGGGAACAAGAAGTTGGAGGTAAGGTGTGGTGACTGAACCCTTAGAATAAGTGAGGAAGAAAAGTCTGTTCCATGTACTTGATACTGTCTGTGTTACTCTTTTTGGTTAAGGTGAAAAATAAACTTGTGGTGTTTCGTTATTAATTAATCTGCCCTTCCTGACCTTTATTCTGTCTCTCTGTCTTGTCTTTATCATCTATAGCTATGGACTTGGGGCCGCTCAGCTGGCTCTGATTGCAGCCCCACAAAGACCACTCCCAACAAAAGCCAGAGCCTTGTGTGGTTCTTGGCCTATAATTCCAGGACCTCGGGAAGCTAAAACACACTGCCATGAGTTGCAAATCAGCTTCAGCTTATAGCAACACCCTGTCTTAAAAAAAAAAAAAAAAAAAAAAAAAAAAGACATTTTTTTTATATTTGTTTTTCCAGTGTCTCTGTATTGTTTTGGAGCCTGTCCTGGAACTAGCTCTACAGACCAGGCTGGCCTCAAACTCACAGAGATCCGCCTGCCTCTGCCTCCCGAGTACTGGGATTAAAGGCATATGCCACCTCTGTCTGGCAAAGGTGTTTTGCTAAATTGAGGACTTCAGCTTCCGATTATATTTTTAGACTATGGTGGCAAGAAATAACATTTTTTTTTTTTTAAATAGAGGATCTCTAACCAAGATTAATGTCTCTTGAGATCTCATTTTTAGCAGACATTTCAAGTTCATTATGTGATTCACTTTGTTTTTGTCAGAGCTTACATTTCTACTTTCATGTCAAAATCATAAACACATTCTACATTTCAACAGCTTTATGGTTTCACACTTACATTTAGTTGCGTGTGTGTCTGTTCGGGAGCAATTTTGGCAAGATTTTTGAAGGAGAGACGAATTTTATTTAGCCTGTTTCCTCATTCATCCTTACTATGATCTAAAATGCTCTATTTTTGCAATTTATTGTTTCATTTTAAAATTATGGTTGTATATGTTTCTATAATACATTTAATTCAATAAATAAATGTATATATAATGATCACCTCTGGCTCTGTAGGACATATGTTAAGTGAACGTATGTTGTATCTTGACCATCTTCCCATGTTTATTCTAAACCTTACAACCATTTCCTCAGGGATTTAACATGATTTGTGTTCAACTTTATCTGTTGAGAATAGAAGCTCTTAAAACCTTTCAGATAAAGCAGTGTTTATGTCAGTATTTAAAAATCTCCTGAAATGTTAAGGTCTCTTCTGACTGTCTTATTCCTAGCCTCATCGCCTCATCTATGTCACACACACACACACACACACACACACACACACACACACACACACACCTATTTAAAACTGATACTAGATACAGCACTACAAACCTCCCTACATGCTGTGTTTATGGTCATTCCAGCAGTAATTTACAACCTCTAAGTGTCTTTTATCTATAATCTCCACATTTCTATCTCATTCACAAAAAGACGGTGAGAGCCCTCATTAAATGCCTTACTCAAGTCTTCACCTAGTCTTTCTCCAATACTCCCTTTTACTGACTCCAGCAGGAGAAACAGGCTACTTGAACATGACTTTATATTAACAAGTCTACCACAGGTGCAATACTAACCATCATTCATAATCACCCTCACAGTTTAAATTCTTTCTTGTGACAAGCATGCATTACTTGAACCAAGTGCCATCAATTAAAGAAAAAAAGAAATGGACTGGTTCTGTACTCTAGAAGGATGAATGGTTCTAAATTGCTCAGATAGCTTCAAAACACTGACAGAGAAAGAGCATTCACATTACCTTTGCCCCACAATCTGCTCCTTTCTGAATGCAGAATCCAATGAACCGTGGGTCTGCCACTTTTACCAATATGTTGTCCACACAATAGACATGAATACTCCAGATGCCTCTTTGCTCCATGTCCTCCACAATGTTTTGGGCTGCAAGAGCCCGGTAGAGACCACCATTCCCATCTGAAAAATAAAACAACCCAATAGGAGCACATCATGAACCAATGTGAAGGGAACCAGATGGCTTTCATAACGAAGTAGGAAAAAAAAAAAAAAAAGAACCAGAAAAGCACTGAGTTCAGGTATCAAAAGTTATAGTACAAAGCTATGTTAAAGGTTCATTAGCATAAAAGTATAGAATATCATTAATGTAAATATAGGAAACCTCAAAACAATAATTTAGTATGTCATATAGTCTAATATAACACTTATCAAACAATGATTATTTCAGACATTTTAAGTTTTATTAACATTTATGACTCAAATCAGCCCTATATTTATATCCCAAACAAACTTAACTATCTCAAAATAAAGATATTTAAGCATTTTATACTAACTCACTGTTAAGAAGCCAGACTTATATGAAAACCTATTGACATTTAAACTAAATGTAAGTAAAAGCTTTTCTCTCTTTTGACTGCTGTTTTAATATATTTCTTCTAACAATCTTGCATTACTTAAACAATAATGAAAATCAGACAGCTTCCCAAAACATAGCTAAGAATAACAGTAAGCTCTTCTACTAAGACAGAGAGAGAGATAGGGGCTGAGAATGCAGTTCAGTGAGTAGAGTACATGCCTAGCATGCATGGTCTCTGGGTTTGATCTCCAGCACCTTCTAAACAGTGTGGTGGCACAAACCTCTAATTCCAGCACTTAAAAAGTGGGGACAGGAGGATCAGGAGTTTAAGGTCCTGTAAACTACATAATGAGTTGCAGACGAGCCTGGGCTACATGAATCCTTGCCTCAAAACAAACAAATGGACAAACAAACAATAATATTCTTTTGCAAATAGGAATCCAGATGAAATACAGGCCCACATATGGCAAAGGTCACTGATTTTGCTGTCCATTCCTTTCAAACTTTCCTCTAAGTACAGACTGACACAGATGCAGGTCTTATGGTTGAGCTTGCACTCCAGGTCATTGTGTGTGGCTATATAAGCAGGACACTGTCCAGTTCCAATAAATGCCATTAACAAGCTACAGTGTTCATATGTTAACTTCATATATACAACCTAGTGCCCCTACTCAAAGTGTATACAGTTCTGCATTGTACATTTCCTGATCAAGATTTCTCTTTGCCACTTAATGTCTCTAAGCAGTTATCTCCACACGATTTAAGAACTAAAGCCATTTGTAAGCTCTCATTTAGCCTCCTCTTATCATTTTGATGGTTTAATTTTCAATGTTGGCATGTGAACCCAGAACCTTGTACACACCAGGCAAGCAATCTCACACTGCTTACCTCATCAGTCAAACCTCTTACTTACTAAATAGTAATGCTACCCAGTTTTTCACTACAGTAAATAGTGTGCTGAGGACACTGGTGGGTGTGTGTGTGTGTGTGTGTGTGTGTGTGTGTGTGTGTGTGTGTGTGTGTGAAGACAATGAATGTCCAGAAAGCTGCTCAGGGGCAGACAGTAACAAGAAGTATAAAAATGGATCCATCCATTTTGCCCATGGACACTTTCAACTTTTTAAATCACTATCACTTTGAAGGGGAAGGACCTGATATTTTTAACATCCAAATCATGACATTTAAAAGAAAACCAAAGTTAATGATTTGTTCCAGTGCTATCAAATAAGTCACCGTTAAATACAGATGATTACAAACCTGGAGCCATAGAGACTTTGTTTTTCTCTTCCAAGATAATTTTCCCATCAAAACTCATAGCTGGCAGCATTCCCTGCTGAAAGAAGACCACATTCTCCTTTTGTAAACCAAAGTACTTGTGCTTCATGAAGAACTCCTTTGTAGACTCCATTGTCCTACCGCTGGTCATTATATACCTAACAAAAGAAAAGCCAACTTTTTAAGCAATGATATTGTATGACTTAGGACAAAAGAAAGTGAAATCTTCCTAAGCTACACAGAATCTATCCTTGAGAGTGCTAGCTTTTTTCTTATTTGACTCATTTCATCGTTTTTCTGGTTTAGACACACTAATTATTATATTTCTTCCATCAATTTTTATCAATTCTTATGCATAAAATCAGGCTGTAACAAATATACTTCCAGAAGCAGAGAACCTCTATCTAGCAGCATAAATAAGCATTTAGAACTCTGTGAAAGTGTACGCTAAAATTAAAAGTTTTTATTCTAAATAGAGGAAAAACAGATAACAGCAATTCTACAGGCTAATGGTCTCTTGCAGTTCTTATTAAAATCTAAAATAGACCCCCAGACTCTGATTACCATCCATTTATAATCACAGAAATAAAATTATATATGTTATTGCCACAAAACTTTAATTCGGGGTCTTGAGAAAAAGCTCAACAGTTAAGACCAGTGTCTGCTCTTCCAGGGGACATCGTTCCATTCTCAGCATCTACAGTGACTCACAACTGTCTCAAATTCCAGTTCTAGGAATCCAGCGCCTATTCCTGTCTTCAGGCATTGGGCACACATAAGGGTACTCAGACATATATGCAGGCAAAACACTTATACACATTTAAAAAAAATCAAAAAAATATTGTTTTTAACTGAATTTATGATACAATGGCAAAGGAGGGGGGAAAAGCCTATCTAAAAACTACAATTAGAAACTGAGTGGCTCAGGGCCTTATTAGAATATAAGCTGCATAAAAGTTAAGATTTTCGTTTCAGTTAGTGATTGATACTTAGCACTTAGAAACAGCAACTCAATAATCACTGAATAAATAAACTGATAGAGAACAGGGCTGGAGAGATGACTCATAGGTTAAGAGCTCTTGCTTGGTGGTTTACCACTGTAACTGCATTACCAGAGGACCTGAGGCCCTCTTCTGGCCTCTGCAGGTACTGCAAGCATGTAGAGCACAGATATACAGGAAGGTATAACATCCATACATAAAACATAATTTTAAATTGATTGAGAAAATGGCATGATTTCCTACCACAATAAGTATATCTGCTAAAAAAAATATTTCTGGGCATTTTGATATTTGTATAAGCTGGGCCACAACCACAATTCTTTGTTTTATACAAATATAAAAGGTGAGGAACTGCAATTCATATAAAAAAAAAAAAAAAAAAAAAAAAAAAAAAAACAGAAACGTAACACTGTAAAAAGCCAAGGGAAGACAGAAGGAAAAAAAAAAAATCAATCAATCCAACAGATTTAGAAACCAGGGTTGTAAATAACATGATGGCTGCATAGAACACAGATGCCCCTCAAATCAAGATGGAAAAACAGTTCACAGCGTCCCAGTGCTTTTACTGAGAAGAACTTGATTGAACATCTTGGAAATTATTCCAATGTCTTCGAAGGGTTCAGAGAACTGCAGAGCAGCGGGGATTTAGACTTAGGGCCCCCACGGGAGTGGGGAGGGGTATCTTCCAAAAGGGAATCAGGGTAAGTAGCTGCTTTGTCCTGACCACCTTTTCTCATGAAGGTACAGGCTAGGGAATCTGCACTAGGACCAGAGGTTGTTGCTCGGAAACAAAAACAAAACAAAACAAAACAAAAAAAAAAAACAAAAAAACAAAAAAACAAAAACAACCCAGCAGTTTGGTTGGTCATATGGGACTGAAGTCATGAGATGTAGGTCCTGAGGGATATCAACTGCACAGCTGCTTCCCCATCAAAAAATGCTACTCTCCAAAACTACTCTGGGAAAGTGATCAGAGAGATATAAGGGGAAGAAAAAGAGAGAGAGACAAAAACAGAGAGATAGAGAGAGAGAAAGGCAGCGCAGAATTGCCTGTCATGGCGCTTAAGTGACAGTGAGTAGAGGCTGAGAAAACAATATGACCCAGAGCAGAGAAATCCCAGTAGCCTTCAACCCTGTAAAGCAACAACAGTCCCAAATGCCTGAGAGAGGAAACAAAGGAACAATTAGGAATCAGAATGCCACTGGACACCAGAAACAATAAAGGAACACCTTCAGAGTTCAGGAAACTGGTTTTCAACCAGAAAGCCTCTTCTACACAACCTATCAATCAGTAAAACATTTCTGAATTGAGGGCTTAATCAGTACTGAGAGGAATTCCTAAAGTGCTCAGTTAGGACTGTAAAAGTTAAGAGCATACAGTTATCTATAATATCATATATTACTTTCAACATATACAGATAATTACACTTCCAAAGAACACCACTGGTAACAGGAAGCTGGTCTCCTTGTCAGTAAGTTTATACAGGCTTTGAATATTGCAGAACAGATATTTCAGCATGAGACCTGGCTTACCATGGGATGACACACTTGTTGCCATAGTGCTTTTCAGCTAACTGCTGTAGCTTCAGAATACGTTCTGCTTGGATCTGGAAAAGTGTCTTGTGGGATGGCAAGCCAACATCATACATGCCCTTGGGATATGCAACTCCAAGTCTTGTCCCCTGCCCTCCAGCCAGAAGGAGAACTGCTACTTTGTTCTGAGAAATCTGGGAAAGTCCTAAAAAGAAAACACTTGTATCACAAAACTTCCATAATCAACATGTAGAATTAAGCTTGAGAGGCTTCAATGAACACATTAAACTATTTTTCTAGGGCTGGAGAATTGGCTCAGCTATTCTTCTAGAAGACCCAAGTTCAATTCCCAGGTGGCTCACAACTGCCCTGTAACTCCAACTCCAAGGAGGTCCCAATACTTCTGGTCCCCATGGGGAAACACACACACACAATTTTAAAATAAATCTTTTTTAAATTAAAATTAAAAAAACTGTGTTTATACTAAGCACTATGTACTCTCTACACCCAGTACATATTTTTGGTTGCTTCACTGTTCATGTGTCTTTTTCCATTCTTCCTAATTTTTTCATTTTCACTTTTAGCCTGGAAGAACATTACTTCCCTCTGCTGTTCCACTCCAATGCCAGGTCCCTATAGTCAGCTACACTTTAACACCGGCTCACCATCAACACCAATTTAAAGCTTTCCCCAGCTGCAACCAGCTATCAAAGTATCCCTATGAAGTTCTTTCCCTGCTAAACTACTGCTTTGTTCCAATTTCCCAAGTGTTTTTAGCTTTAATGCTTTTATAACTAACAGCTCACTATAACTTCATCCTTTATGTTCCCTAGACCTGGTTTGTTACTCTTCCTCAGTTCTTTCCATCTGTGGGTGTGTACCCAGGCTGGTCATCACCAGAGACAACTGGAACTGTGCCCACCAGTTACACATTCCAGACATTGTTATGTGTATCTTGCCTCCATTTAACAACTACTATTCTAATATAATTATATATAGTCATAGTTATAACATAAGCCATATATATTGTAATTTAATAAAAAGGTGTTCTGTGGGCTAGGGAGATGATTCAGTGTAAGAGAACTTGCTCTGTATGCACATTAAAAGCTAGGTATGACTGTATGCCTGTAACCCCAGCACTGGAGGAGATGTGATATCAAGAGTTCACTGGCCAAGCAGCCTAGCCAGCCAGCCTAGCTAGCAGAAAAGGTGAACTTCATAAAGGGACCCTGCCTCAAGGCAATGAGGTGGAGAGCGGTAGCAGAAGATGCCTGGATGTCCTGGCCTCTGCATGTGCATGTGCATGGGTTCACACACTCCCATACTTATGTGCATATAGCATTCGCATAAAAATACAAACACACACAACACGTTCTTGTATTCTTCATGTTCTGGAATCTAGCCTTTGAGTAGACAGAGAAAAATGAAAGGAGAAAGAGCAGTCTATGGAGTTTCAAACCAGGACAGCTCACAATCAAATGCATTTCATGTGGTTGTTCACTGAAGCCACTAATGGGCACCCTGGCTGAAGGGATCAGCTACTCCAGCTGTGAAACTACAGTAATGCTTCAGTGTTATCACAAGTATACAATGCTAAAATGAGGATCACAGGATGACAGATACAATACCAATGGAAATTAAGTAGACAAAATTCCGTGACTTTTTCCAGGTATGAAGCAATGATACATATATTTAGACTTGGCTGAGTAACAGGAAACTATGAACTGTTCATATGCTAAAGCAGGCTGGGCATGGTGCTTCATACTTCTAATCCCAGCACTTATGGGCAGAAGCAGCAGTTCAAGGCCAGCTTAGTCTTCACAGCAAAACCTTGTTTCAAAAAAAAAAAAAAAATCTAAATATAGCTAGCAGTGGTGGCGAATGCCTTTTACTTCTAGCACTAGGCACTCGGGAGGCAGAAGCAGGCAGATCTTTGTGAGTTAGAGGTCAGCCTGGTCTACAGAGTGAGTTCCCGGACAGCTACGGCTACATAGAGAAACAAACATAACATACATACATACATACATACATACATACATACATACATACATACATATCCTCAGGATTCTTCAGAAATATTAAAAGTCTGAATAATCACATTCCTTTATCCTCTTTTTCATCTCTTCATAATAGGACCCAACAGTTAGACTTTCTTACAGGAAGAATTTTAACACAGATAGGGAAAAAAAAAAAAAAAACTAATTAAGCAAGAGTAAGACCACTCCAGGTCTAGAAAACATCTCTCTTTGGAGATCCATGCTGTGGAGGCCAGCAGGCTTGGACGGAACACGGCCTTTTAAAAGTCAAACATGTCCTGCATAACGTCCTGGTTGGACTAGTTCCTCATCAGTGCTTTAACTTGGACAGGTGCCTAAAACAAGGACAGTCTCACAGGTACTTCTGAAGCAGAGCACAAGAGAGCCTCCATGTCAAGTGTGAGCACTCCTGGACAAGTCAACAGGCACCCACAGACAACTCAACTAGTGGATATAAAGGAAAATTACCCAAGACAGCTAATCAGAATAATACTAAAACACAAGGGGTTTGGCTTGTTTGTTTGTTTGTTTTTGAGACAAGGTCTCACCCAGCTCATGCTGGCCTCAAACTCCCTTTATAGCCAAAAATGGACTTGAACCTACTGATCCTCCTGCCTCCACATCCATGCATTGGGGCTAAAGGCATGTACCACCACGCCCACCTTATGTCGTTACATTTTAATCATGTTAGCACAAAAAGTAGACTAACAAGGACATTTCTCTCTATATGAACTCATTTTATAAACTAAGACACTACTGTGAATTGCACTAGGCACTAAACAAAAACACACTGTAATCAGTGTGGGTTGGAGAGACCATATGTTTGGCAATAATACATATTTTAAACCATATATTGAACTATGATGTTACATGAAACAAAAAGAAATATTAAGCTGGACGTTGGTGGTGCACGCCTTTAATCCCAGCACTCAGGAGGCAGAGGCAGGTGGATCTCTGTGAGTTTGAGGCCAGCCTGGTCTACAGAGCCAGTTCCAAGACAGGCTCCAAAGCTTCACAGAGAAACCCTGTCTCGAAGAAAAAAAAAAGGGGGGGGATACTAATTTTTAGTCAAAGTAGCATATGTAGAAATGTATTAAACCATATTTGTCTCAAGATAAGTTTATATAATATATATATATTTCAACTATTTCATAAGTTCATATAAAGTTCTACACAACAATATCCTATATATGTATGTATGTAAAAGAAATACTATAAAAGATTACTAGTGGTTATTTTTCTCTGGAATATGGAATGGCAGAAATTGGTATTTTTTTCCCTTTGATATTTTTAGTTTTTTTTTTTTAATTTCTTTAAGGTAGATATGTATTTCTTTTAAAATAAAACAAATATATTAAAACTTTACTAACTTAAGAAAAATTAGGAGATAATGTTATGATTACATTTCTTCTCCACAAGACAGTTATAAAGTGAAAACACACCACTACAGGCCCTGGGAATGCAGCCAGGTTCTAGCATCCACTCGCAGGACCACTGTAATTCCTAGGAAAATGTCTCATAGCAAGAAAAGGGGTAACACTGAACAGTTATTAGTCTAACAGTATTAACTTGTATTTAATTTTTAAAAAAAAAGCTATCATATTTTCCTTTAGTAAAATGTCATTCTTCTCAAAGCTTCTAATTGCTTCTCTTTCACGATCTCAACAGTTCCCAGTTGCTCTTCTATGTTACACTATGTGTAGCCAGAAAACTTTTATATTTTTGGTTGTGGGCCAAGCCTTTAACGGCTGAGCCATCTTTCCAGCCCTAGCTGAAAACTTTAAAACTCAAATTAAAGTAAGATCTCTCTTCAACAAGGAGATTACATATTAACCCATAAGAGATAATTTTCTACCCTTGGCTTCAAACATTCTTTACCATTTTGTTAACAGACATTTTGAAACTACTATAAAATACTTCTTTCCACCATTATGGAGATGTTATGAGATTCTTCACAGCATAGAAAACACAATGTTATAGTCTTCACAATGGCAACCTCCTCCCTCTCTTTTGCTATGAATGTGTAAACACACAGCCATTTCTGGCTAGTGAGAAGGACACACAGTCAGTTATAAATCCCCACCCTACTGTTAAGCCACAAATAAATACTGCTCCCGGATACTGAGCCAAAAGGAAGTTTGCTTTGCTCCCTCTTGGTCCATACATGGTTCTAACAACTGTGGATTATTCTTTAGATGAAAAACCATAAATGAAAAGCTAAAGAAAACTCAAATGAAGGATGGCCTACATGTTGCTTGCAGCCATTATAGAAGATGTTAAGACTCCAACCTCCTCAAGTGCTAAGGAGAAATGTGAGCAACTTGGATATCGGAGGGAAGAAGCCCACGTGGCTTCTGGCTTGGCGGAGTAGCTTTTTTTTTTTTTTTTTTTTTTTTTTTTTGATGTAATTTTAAAAGCATGAGGTCTTTTATATTCCAAGTGCACTGGGGTCCATAGTCATGCGCCATGCAGGGGCAGAGGGCTAAGGTCCAGGAGTAGCCTTTTTTAAACCCAGGAGTAGAGCAAGGTTTATGATTCCAAAGTCAGTGTAAGTCATGGCTTCACCCAAACTCTCCTCTCCCTCCTTAGTGGCCCTGCCCCATTCTCAGTAAGAAGCTACAAGGTTAGGTATGGCTCTCTGTAAGGGGCTATGTTAGGCATGACTCTTGGTAAGAGGCTAGGTTAGGCAGCTCACAACTGTCTGTGAATCCAGTTCCAGAGGATCCTCACACAGACAGACATACACAGACATGCGTTAAGGCAGAAATACCAATGCATATAAAATAAAAATAAGTAAATTATTTTTAAAAAGTAAACATGTATACAACTAGGTAATACAAGAAAATAAAAATAAATCTGATGTAGTTAAGGCAATTTCTGGTATTTTGATATTCATTTATATAATGAAGTAAGTTAGTCTCATTTATTCAATTAGTTAAGAAAATGAGGCAGAGATTTAACAAGAAGTGTAGACAAACACTTTAAGGTTGTGTTGGTCTGTTGTGGAACAGATTATGTAAAAATGTGTTGCATTTGTTTGTGTTGCAGAATAATTGTTTAACTATGTAAAAGATGTGTTGCATTTGTTTAACTATATAAAGATGTGCTGCTGTTTCACTTTGCTTGCCTAAGGCACCTGACTGGCCTAATAAAAAGCTGAATGACCATTCGCTAAGCAGTAAAGGGACAGGCAGATCTGGTGGGCAGAGAGAATTAGGAGGAGGAGGAATCTAGGCTAAAGAGTGAGAAAGAGAGGGAGCAGCCAGGGGTCAGACAGACAGACACAGAAACAGAGGAAGGAGGAAAATAGGACATACAGAATGAAAGAAAGGTAAAAAGACCCAAGGCAAAACGTAGATGAAAACAAACAGGTTAATTTGAGTTTAAAAAAAAAAAAAAAAAAAAAAAAAAAAAAAGCTAGCCAGAAACAAGCCTAAACTGAGGCCAAGCATTCATAACTAACAATAAGTCTCCATGCCATAATTTGGGGGCTGGCAGTCCAAGAAAACCTACCATATTGGTCTGTCTTCACTGTCAACCTGACTGATCTAGACTCACCTAGAAGACTGGTCAGGCACATTTCTAGGTACATCTGGGAAGGCATTGCCAGAGAAGATTAAATAAAGGGAAAGGAAACCCACTGTACAGGAGGATGACACAACATCCCAAGGTGACCCACTAGGCAAAGCAAGGCGTGGGCCAGATCAAGCTAAAGACAAACACAGGAGGAAATGCATAACAGAATAGAGGGAAGGTAAATTATTTGCCTCAGCTAAAATATGTGCAGCAAGCAATAGGAACTGGGAGTATAAAGAGAAAAAACAAAACTGGAAATACAGGCATGAGCCAGTTTTTAAGGTGGGTTCAATTGAAAGTAGCTTAAATTACAACATTTAACTTGTACCACAACATTTCAGGGAAAAGTAGCCTAGCAAAGAAAGAAAGAGACCAAGGCCAAATAAAGACTAGCATGAAAAGAGCTTTGAAACCAGGCATCAATAATTCAAGTAAAACACAGTTCAACAGTGGAAGACACTGCAGCTACCTTGGCAAGGGTGTTGGTCACTTGCTAGTGGGTCACCTGGTTTCTAGTATGATAGGCAAGCAAGAGTGTTAGCTATAAGATACAGCAACTTGAGTAATTTCAGCATATCTCACAATGTGCTTTGTAAGACGTGAGCCAGTGCTCACTCAGTACCTTCGTTCTCCCAGGCCTGCAGCTGGTCTCCATCTCTGGTGGCACTGCCCAACACCTCTCGGGGCACAGGCTCCATTCGGGCATCCACCTTTTCTCGGTGAGAGGCATGACCAAATCCTCCAATGGCCTTCTGGAAAAATAAATTCAGCTCCTCAAAGTTCATGGCCTGGAGCTCAGTATAAAGTTCTGTCCGTTGGCTTTCTTCCAGCTCATTCCAAAACTGCAGCAGGTGCTCTTGCCCAGCTTTGGACAACCTGAGTTTGAGCTCATTAACATTCATCGTGCCCTGGTGGTGAAGCTTCGTAAGAACTGAGTTGTGTGAGCTGTGAACCAAAAAGAAAAAAAGAAATTAACAGGCAGAAGTCCAACTCCAAACTGGAGGGGACTTTCCTTACAAAAAGAAAAAAAAAAAAAAAATCATACATAGCATAGTGACATTTCGTTCAACAAAACCATTTATTTGACAGTGGTCCCATGAGATTGTATCACCCTGCCATCCTAGCTACCTTGGGTTATATTTGCAGTGATGTCTGCACAATAATGAAATAGCCTAATGACATATTTCTCAGAACATAACCTCATCATTAAGCTAGGTAATACAATGTTTTCAAGAGCTCAATGTTTAGAAATGAGCTTCTGCCTTTCTGACACTATCTGTGAAAGCTCACACTTAGAAGACAATAATTAGCACTATGCCAGCACTATATATGCCAACACTTTATCGTCTTAACTTTCTACCACTCTCAATCACCTGCAATTGTTATCACTCTTCGTATCGAGGAGTGGCACATGATCTCAGGCATCTCACTCCACTGTCACTCTTCACATCCTTCTTGCTGAGCTACTCAGAACACTAAGCGACCACTTCATATTTCAACTGTTCTCCTGTTGCCGCTAATGATGAAAATAACTACTGTTGTGTTCAGAGTACAGCAATCTTCAGTAGTACAGGACCACCTATAACCATGAAAACTGTATTTCAACAGCAACTTAGGAAAACAGAGATCGCGTGCATTATTTCTACTCACTAAAAACACAGACCCTAACTGGGAAGAAAAGCGATGCCCACTTATCAGGAAAGAAGACCTATTAGTCACAAACATGAGTATTCTATGATCACAAAGCAAAATCTTAAATTGCACAGTGATAAAAAGGGAAGAAAATGAAGAAATAGTTAATCTATCACACACCTAGTATTGTTAAATGCAAGATCTGAGATAGACACTGGCTGGAAAAAGTTCACAATCTAGCTGTATCTCCAGGGTCAAATAGACTGCATAGATAAGAGTAGGAAACAAGGAGACTTTGCTAGCTCTGGGCAAGGAGTGTGAAGAAAATAGGAAGCATTAGAAAGTGAGGGCTAACACACAATGACTAGATAAGGTGACAGCAGAGCTATCCCATGAAAACAAGGCAACAGATTGTAGATCAAAGAATAAGCAATAGAAAGCCAACAGTGGAACAATACACAGGGCATGGTTACCATGTGCTTTAATAGATGAGAAAGAGCTGGATGGTGGTGGTGCACACCTTTGATCCCAGCACTCTGGAGGCAGAGGCAGGCGGATCTCTGTGAGTTCTGGGCCATTCTGGTCTACAAAGTGTGTTCCAGGACAGCCAGGACCATTACACAGAGAAACCCTGTCTTGAAGAGAGAAAAAAGGAATAAGGAAAACAATTATGAACTACATATAATGATACATGTCTAAAAATGCCATAATGAAGTCCATTATTTTTGTATGTTAACTAAAAAAATAAAAAGAAAAAAAAATAGAGGAAAAACAAGAGTATGAACCTGACTAGTTGCAGGCAGGAATAATGAAAGGAATAAATTTGAGGCTCACTATAAGGAATCATTATTACATTTCAATTACTTAGATACAGGGGCTAAAGGGACCTATTCTCCTTTTTATAGGATGGTGAAAAGTGGCACAGAGCATTCAACAGTCCATCTGCATTACTGAACTTCCCCATGCCTCAGGTCCATTACCTATAAAATGAGATGATCAACAGTTTCTACCGCATCACAACCATTCAGCATCCAACACATTGTACAAACTAGGAAGACAACTTATACCTTGTGTCCACGAAGGCACTATGGCTTTTGCAACAAAAGGCAGTAGGCACAGGCTCACCCACTGCAACACCAGACACAAAAGTCAAAAGGACTTTTCCTATAGGAAGAAGGTGGCAGACACCTGGGAGACCCAGGTCACCTGTACCTCCTGCAACCATAATTAAGTCTTGCAACACAAAAATGGACCATGCTGTAACAACACCAGAGCCACCTCTTGTACTAGGCATAACTAGAGGAACTCCAAAAGTCCATCACATAGCTATCAGACTTGGGAGCAAAAGTTTAATTTTATTATCTACACCAAGTTTATATAAACACTTCCAACACTGGTGTCTATAAAATGAGAATAAAATTTTCATTCAATACTGAGGGTTACAAATAATCTTCACAATCAATGAGATTGTGAGGCTCAAAAAGGTTATATAATTTGCCTCAGGCTATATTACTAGTACCTAGAAAGATGGGATTATTGTTTTGTTTTTCGAGAGTGTCTTTGTGTTGCAGCCCTGGCTGTTCTGGAACTCGATTTATAGACCAGGCAGACCTTGAACTCACTGAGATCTGCCTATCTTGCTGGGATTAAAAGCATATGACACCACACCCCATAACTGAGATGTATGACTCCAAGTCTATCGTCTTTCCTTCTCACAAAAGCAGAGACAACATAAAGAATCCAAGGGGAGGTCTCACTTAAATAAAGGCAGTATAATTTGATGGCAATCATCACCAAACTTTAGAATCAGAGCGGGTAGGTTCCTACCTCAACTCTACCATGGTCCAAGTGTGTGATTTTGATCTAATTATTTAACCTTTCAATGCCCTAATTTTTCATGTCTACAAAATGGAGCAGAGACATTCTTAGCCAGGTATAGTGGATGCCATAGTCTTTGCATTTGTGAGGATGAGACAGGTGGAGAATCTGAGGACACAGGGAAACTGTGTCCAAGCTCCAGAGCATAAATAACATGTCTCAAAGGCATACAAACAAACAAAAACAAAATAGAGTGCTTACCTCTAAAATTAAGGGTATTCAAGACTTACTATAATGGAAAGCAGTTTGGAAAGTGTCTAGGACATCAAGGGACCCTATAAAATGGCCCTGGTTAAAGATGTGAAATCTGCACTCCACAGCACTAAGTCCCAACAGAGGTACTATATGCTGCAGAATATTATTTTAAAGTGTGCTACATTTGTTTATGCTCTTGAACATTTGTTTAGTGATGCAAAAAGATGTTTGCTTTTGTTTATGCTGCATTTGTTTAACTCTGTGAATTCTTTGCCTATCTAAAACACCTGATGGTCTAATAAAGAGCTAAACAGCCAACAGCAAGGCAAGAGAAGGGATAGGCAGGACTGGCAGGCAGAGAAATCTTGGAAAAGCAAGATAGAAAAGGAGAGGAGGACACTAGGAGCCAGCCAGCCAGCCACCCAGCCACAACTGACTAAGAGTGAAAGCAAGATGTACAGAAGTAAGATAAGGGAAAAGCCCAGAGGCAAAAGGTAGTTTGGATAATTTAATCTGGCAAGAAACAAGTCACGCTAAGGCCAGGCATTTATAATAAGCCTCCATTGTGTGATTTATTTGGGAGCTTGGTGGCAGGCCCTCCAAAGAGTAAGAGCAAAGAATAAAGAACAACTATGTACTCAATGGGAGTAATAAGAAAAATTGCCTCCCAGAATAATATATTCAGCGAAGATCAGGACATGGATGGCAGCAGTTATCTAAAGGTTGCTGCAGTCTTCTACAAGGGGACAGATCCTAAGGAAAATCCTTCAGTGATTTCACCATAAGGACAGCACACCACAGTGAGCACAAACATGCGTAGGTCAATCACTCAGCATGGCTTCTTGATGGAACCAAGACCCATTGGAAATGCAAGATGAGTGTGCTGTCGCTGGTATAACACCAATTGTTTCACAGTAAGCTCTTAAAAGTTTATTTGTAATCACCAAGTAGTAATGTGTCCTACATTACAAGGGCAAGGACATCATTAGAAACTTTTCACTTTGAGGGAATTGGGATTGATATATAAAATAAGATTGTTTCTAATTTAAATTAAAAAAAAAGAAAAAGCTGCCTTTCAGCTGGGCAGTGGTGGCACACACCTGTAATTCCAGCCAGAGGCAGGAGGGTCTCCAAGTTGGGGGCTAGCCTGGTCTACAGAATGAGTTCCAGGGCAGCCAAGGCTACACAGGGAAACCCTGTCTCCAAACAACAGCAACAAAGTATTCCAATTGATATCTAAGTTTCAAGGGTTATATCACTTTTTCCAGGCTTGTAATAAGATAGTTGGACATGTATAAATTCTCAAAGAATATTTTTTTTAAATAACTAAACACAAAATAAGACAGTTGAGAGAGGTAGATTTGTACTATTTTCCAAGGAATGGTTCCCAGGGTCTCATGTTCATTCAGCCCTGACACTTGAGGGAGCATGTTGTAGTGGGAAGATCAGCAGGGACACTGTAATCAAAGTGGCCCCAGTTTTGGATGCCTCCTCCAGTTCTCTCCCCACCCAGCATTTGACCCTGTGCAAATAATTTCACTTCCTGATGTATGTATTTCCTCATGAAGATAAGACAGCCCATATATATCATTATAGGTCAAAATCAAAGAGGTCACTGTCTACTAAAAGCACATACAAACATACTAAGACAAGTGATAATTGAAGCTGTTCCTTAAAATGTCATCAAAGCCAGGCCAGCCTTTAGTCTCAGCACTCGGGAGGCAGAGACAGGCTGATCTCTGTGAATTCAAGGCCATCCTGGTCTACAGAGCAAGTTCCAGTACAGCCAGATTGTTACACTGAGAAACCCTGTCTTGAAAACAATAACAACAAAGTCATTCAATACCCTTCCCCTTTACATGCTTGGAAAAAAAAGTATTTGTGCAAATAAGACAACTCATGGTAAAGTTTGATATCTGGTCCCAGAAAACCAGCAGTCTACAAAGGTTACCAAAATCATATATGCTTATTCACACATTATGTAACACTCATAATATACATGGTTTGTGTTATCTGACATAGCTATAATCATTAATATAGTACATTTGCAACAAATTCTGTTAAGGGGCTATGGTGTAAGTAAATGGTATATAGCAACAGAGAAAAGAATTAAAGACATGGGTTTTTATACTGACAGCAAAAATCTAAGAGCTAAAAATCTGCACTAGAAATTATGACTAAATTTGGTATATGCCTATAGCCTAACACATCTGAATCAATGCAAATGACAAACCATTAACAAACATGCCTTTATTAGAATATAAGTGCCATATTAAAGATGTCCAGTATTTCCTATTTCCTCCACTACTCCCCCACCTCTGCTGCCATATGTCCTCCAAAATAGGTTAGTAAACTTTTGAAAAAAGAGTACCAAGCCAGCTGTGGTGGCACACGCCTTTAATCCCAGCACTTAGGAGGCAAAGGGGGGTAGATCTCTGTGAGTTTGAAGCCAGCCTGGTCTACAAGGTGAGTGAGTTCCAGGACAGCCAGGGCTACACAGAGAAACCCTGTCTCAAAAAAAAAAAAAAAAAAAAAAGAAAGAAAGAAAGAAAGAAAGGAAGAAAGAAAGAAAGAGAAAAAAGAAAAATAAAAAGGAAAGAAAGGAAGAAAACCGATATGGAGACTGAGTCCTAACCACTAACAGCAAGGACTATGAAGTCTTTTTCCCCCAAGCCAAATGAGTCAACTAACAGTGAAGTAGACAAATGCCTTCATTTCCCTGAAAACCCTTGGGTCCAGGCCCAGTGAACTTCACCTCCAAGTCCCTAAACTTTTGCCTCACATAAATATTAGCAAAATCACTACCACCAATTTCAGATTTCATCAGGCCAAACTTTAAAAAATCTTCCCGTGCTCTTAGCCCTCCAGGCCAATAGAGAGGAAACCCTGAAATCTGAACCCTCTCCCACTATCAATATCAAGCTAGGTAGGGAAGTGGCAAGCCGGTCGGGTGCTAGCCACATCCCCCATTGGGATCCCCTGTCCTCGTGTGAGCTCTCAATTCTTACTCTGGTGTGTCCAAAACACTCTTTCCCATGACAGTTCCAGCGACCATTTATTCCCATCGGGGACCCCTAGATATGGCACAACTATTTGTGAGCCCTGGCCTGAGACCCTAGTGGTTCCTCTTCCCCATCCAGGTGAGGGTCCGCTCGCAACAGCGCTGACACGCGCCAGGGACTCCACCGCCGCCGCATCCTCCTCTCCCTGGTTTCCCCAAGTCCCACCCTGCCGCGACACAGCCCACGCCCCTCCGGAGCTCCAGGCAGCCGGCACGACGGACGGGTTTGGCGACGCGTGGCCCGCTCCGCGCGCTTGGCACGAGGGCGCGCGTTTGAGGGTGCCCCTACCTCCCTCGGCGCTCCCGCGGCTCCGCCTGGCTCCGGCTCCTTCGGCTTGACTACTCGCCGGCGTCCCGCGCGTGTCTGGAATATATACCGTCATCCGGAGGGCCGGGGCGGCGGGGCGGGCCGCTAGCTGCAGCCGAGAAGAGCGCGGCCCCGGCCACCCCGCCCCTGTCGCCGCGGTGAGTGGCTGCGCCGCTGGGCGGAGCGGAAGCCTGCCGACCGGACACGTCAACCACCAGAAGCGGCCAAAGGGGCGGGCACCTGCAGGGGAAGGCGGAGTCTTACGTCATTCGGGTTTCTGTCCAATGGGATGGCCCAAGGTCCTGTCAGTCTCCGGCACCGCCCCCTCACGCACTGCCGCGTGCGGCCCTGGAGAAGGTGAGGCCTGATGGAGGCGCCGCCTTGAGGAAAAGCTCCTAAGCCGGGCCTCGGGGTCATCTCCCGGGTGGGTCGTCGCGCCCTGTCTTCAGGTGACGGATTTCGGAACACCCACGGGTGTGATTGGGAAAGACCCGCCGTTTTCTGGGCAGAGCCCTCCGGGAAGGGCCTGTGACCTTAGGTTAGCTGGTTTCATCTCTGATTCTTTAGACACCTGCCTGCCAGTGCCTCAGGCTTCCTCTGTCAATTGTCTTCCAGTCTCAAGGGTGTGAAGCCAGCCAGGTTGCCTTTTGCACAGTCACAAGTTAAAGAAGAAATGCAAGCCAAAGGGGTTGGATAACCCGAGGTTGTGCTAAGTGTCAGTGAGAATGGGTTCAGGTAGCAGGATTTCGCTAACTATGTGGACTTTGCCTCACCTGGAGGGGAAGAGCCAATATGCAACTGACCTGTTACACCATGGGTATCGGGTATGCACATACAAGCTGTATTCTTAGTATTATGAAGTTGCATTTATGTTTAAAGTTATGTTGGGATTTGCAGTTTCTGAAAGGGAGTCCCATTAGTTGAGATGTCAAAAGCACCTAAATTTAACATATTTTGTAGAAAGACTTCCTAGGTAGACTTTCAAAGGTTTTCTTAGTCATTCTTGCATATTCATTTTTTCATTCAGACTTTACTATCAATTGGTGTCCTTTAGAAATTTTTATCATGTAACAAGGGGTGTTATTTTTAAATTAAAAGATAGGTTTCTATTTGATAAAGAACTTTTGTGGATTTAGGGTGTTTAGACGACTGCCCAGATAACTAAAGAAAATCTTTAACCTCCAGGGTTAAATGGAGAGATGAATGGGTGGTCAGAGAGCTAAACACAACTTGGGGAAAAGGATCTAGGACAGGGGTGTGACATGTTAGCAGTATTTGCTTGGCTTTAGTCTTGAATGCCCTCTAGTATCCTGCCATATGCCATGTCACCTGAGAAGCTGTAAATGCCACCCATAGTGCAGTTGATGGTGTGCCTTCTTGGAACAAAAATAACAATAGGGGAGTGTCTCTGGTTTTCATACTTCCAGTTTTGAAAACATTGAGTCCTAAATGAAGAATACAGAGCAGGTACACAGTGGAGATTGCCCAGAATCCCTTGATCTTTACATATGCATGTCCCTGGGGATGAACTGTTCTCTAAGAACAACCTGGCATTCAATAAAGAGCATATTGTTCAAACTTAATTTACTGAGTTATTCTATGCTAGACCTTACCATAAGTACCACATGGGGATCAAGAGTCTGTTTGTTGGAGGAATTCCTAGTCCAGTAAGAGGCAGGGGAGATAGATGCTCTGTTTTCAAAATGGAGGGCTATTTGTGTAGCAGCAAATGTTCAAATGAAGGCCCTCGGAGCTCAGAGAGAGCACAGAGATGCCATCTCCCTCCATATAGGCCCGTTAGTTTCATGAGGGACCACCTCAAGCTTCAGAAGATTGCCCTTTGGTACTCAGCCTCCATGATAGAGGCTTTTATGTATTTTCCCACTGACAACTTCAGTACCTTTGCTAACTCCTGTTACTTCCTTGATACCAAGAATTCTTTTAAAGAAATTTGGCCATAGATTTTTTTTTTAATTGGGAAGGGAAATGTCTACCTAAGATTTGTTGTTAAATATACACTGAAAATTGAAGTATCAAAAGGGAATACTTAAGGGGGTGATGGTGGATCCCATCTCTAATCCCAGCACCCAGAAGGCAGAAGAAGGAAGATCTCTGAGTTTAAGGCCAGCCTGGTCTACAGAGTGAGTTCCAGGACAGCCAGAACTGTTACTCAGAGAAACCCTGTCTAGAGCCCCTCCCCCCAGAGGAAAGAAAAATAAAACAAGGAATTCTTGCCTAAAGTTACTTATTTTAGAAATATGAGCTCAACCCAGTTAAAAATAATAATAAGTGGGTAATACTTTCATCTATTAGATGGATGGGTATTTAGATAAATGGGTGGATAGACAGATAGATATGAGATCTAGAAAGAAAAAGTCACCCTGAACTTGAATTCACACAAAATTGAGAAAATAGTGTAAAGCATTTTACAGAGTTGGAAAGGGAAAAGAGAAAATGCTAGCCTGCAGTAGTTAAATAATAAATGTTAACTAAGAAAAGGAAAAGAGAAGTAGAATAGTTATATGGTAAAACTACAGAACAGAATAAGGCTTGGATATAATAGCTCAATGATAAGAACATTTACCTAGGGTGTATAAGCTCAATCCCCAGAAACACACACATACAGACAAAAAGTAATGTTGGAACATAAGAGGATTAATATTTATAACTGTTAATGCATGTTACTTATACATACTAATTCTATACATAGCTTTTCATTTATATTTTCTATATATAGATGAAGATGTCTGTGTGTAGCCACCCTCCTTACTACCTTCTGAGAAAAGTGCTTTAAATGAACCATTATTGTGAAACAATTTAAAATTCAAAAATGTCATATAGTAATAATAGGTTTTATGGTTTTTTTCCCTATGAGGTCAATGAGATTATGGTAATTTTTTATATTATTTTAGGTAGGCATATTTTGCTAAATTCTAAATTATTTAAACTTTGTAGAATGTTACTTAACAACAAAAACAGCCACTTGGCTTGACTGATTTTCCCAAGATGTGTCAGATATGTGCCAGTCTGCTCACATTTTCTTGTTTCTCATACTCTGTTGTGACCCACCCGTTGTTTTTGTTTTGTTTTGTTTTTTAAGTGTGCCAGTACTTGAAGCTGCCTCAGCAGAGGAATCTTCCCTCCATTGTCCTGAACATGATGGCCTCAGCTGGTACTTGGAGCTTTTTTCCAGCAAGATTCACAAAACTCCTGGGAGTCTGGCTCACTCAGACTGGGTCAGGGCAAGGCCTGAACACATATGAATGACATCATTGTTTCAGGAGGGTGCAGACAACTAGGTGGGGAATTGATCAGCATTTTGACTTTCTTATGACAGTATCCTAGGATGCAAGGAATTTATTCTCTTGGGAGATGATACGGCTTTAGCTCACCACTCCTCCCACACTTAAAATTTTCTGTAGTTCAGGGTGTGTTTTGGGATATTGTGAAATGAAGAAAACACCCTGTTAAATGTCAATTTTTCACTCAGTGTTTTCTGTGCTTTCCTAACACATATACAGTCCTTAAGATTTTGAGCTAGACAGTTTATCTAGAATGTGTGGGATGTTGGGAGCGATGCACAAGAATGAGTAAATACAGTCCTTCACAACTGCTCTAACCTAAATGAAATAAACTAGTGTGTGATGTCTCCAGGGAGATGAAAACTGGAGGACTCACAGGGAGACAAGGCTTTGTATGGTGGCAGACTGCAGCATTCCATTCCAATGCTGTTGGCCAGAGGTGTCTGGACCCTTAATAAAGAAACAGCTTTGTCTAAAGTGAAGTGATTTAACAAGAACAAAACTAATACTAAGGCATAAAAGCAAGATTCACAGTCGAGCTATTAATATATAGTAGCATTTCTTGGCAAGTAATGAGTGTGAGAATAATCCAATAATTAAAAAGTTCAATTATGATAATAAATTACTGTTTTTTTTCTCCTAGAACTAAGTGGCTAATACTGTGATAGTTATTCTTCATTGTCCAATTGACAAGATTTAGAATCACCATGGAAACAAATCTCTGGGCATTTTTTGGGAGGGACTTTTTAGATTAAGTTGGAAGACTCACCCTAAATGTAGGCAGCACCATTCCACAGGCCAGGTGCCTCTTGAATAAAAGGGGACAAGGGAGCCAAAAAGCAGCATTTATCTCTCTCTGCTTCCTGACTATGGACATGCAACATGATCATCTGCCTGCAGCTCCTGCCTTCCACACCTTCCCTGCCCTTCTCCCCCGTCAAACTGTGAGCCAAGAAAGAGCCTTCCTTCTTTAAGCTACTTGTATCAAGTGTTTTGTCTTAACAATGAGACACAGTGGTGATGTCTTAGTTAGCTATGACTTTTAATTTTAACAATGTTATTGTTTACCAGATAAAAGACTCATGGCCAGAAAAAGATAAAGATTTACAGTAAAGAAAGATTCACATTAAGAAAAACCACAAAAGGTTGACAGTGTGTTTAAAAATATATGTAGGCTTGGGAGAGAAAAAGAATAAAATGGTTTTAAAAAGACAGAGAGGAGCTGGGTGTGGTGGCACACGCCTTCAATCACAGCACTCGGGAGACAGAGGCAAGCAGATCTCTTGTGATTTCAGAGTAAACCTGGTATGCAGAAATAAGAGTTACACAGTGAAACCCTGTCTACAGCTATGTGAATATATACCATGTATGTACTTGGTGCCCAGAGAGTTCAGAAGAGGGTATTTGAGCCTCAGGAACCAGTGTAAAATGAGGGTTGGGAATAGGACCCCAACACTCTGGAAGAGCAGCAAATGTTCATAACTACTGAACCAATCTTCCATCCCCATACCTGGCCTTTTGTCTGAGTTATGAGATTGAGGTAAAGATTCAGGCATTATGCTGGCCTGCCCCTGTCACCTGGCAGAATACACTCAGGCGGTTATACTGGTCAGCCCAGGGTTTCATGGATGCTTAGTCTACATACAGATGCAAAAAAAAAAACCCTTTAAAAGAAAGACCCCGCCTACTTATGCTCTCTTTATAGTCTCTTCTATTTCCTGCTCCTCTCTTTCCCACTGTTTCCCTGGGCCAGACAGGACTTTTCCAGTCTCCCTCTTCTCTTGTATCCTCTCTCTGTGTGTCTCTTTACCTATTTTCTCTTTCCTTCCCCCTCCTTTTCCTAATAAAACTTCTCACATAAGGTCTGTCTACCTGGCATGTTTGTCCCCTGCCAACCTCACCCGGTGTGCAATCCGCCAAGGTCCCCTATGCAAGGTCCACCACTCACTTCATCATAACAATTGAACTCAAGTCCCCATGCTTGCAAGGCAAGGATGTTATCATCTAAGCCATCGGTGAGGCCCTAGTAGCTTTTGGTGTTTTGTTTTGTTTCAGAATAAGTTTTACAACTGGGAAGGTTTGAGACGCATGTATGTAGTCATGGATGCTCTGGAACTTAGTTGGGGCCTAGCCCTTGAATTTGAGGCAATCCTCCTGCTTCTACCTCCCAAGTCCTGAGATTATAGGCATGTATCACCAAGTCAGGCCTTAGATATTTCTTAAACACAGAACTTTAAATATATAAAATAGAAAAAGAGGGAAGAAAGAAAATAAGGGAAACACTCTATGGGCCTACCTCAGATAAGAATTTGAGTGAACACTTCAGTTTCTTTCCTTACAGATTAGAAATTCGAAGTACTTTGAAAAAGAATATTTACAGATAATTTGCAATATCCTACCCCCTCCCTCTGTCTCCCTGGGGAATGAGAGGAACAATATGTTTTTGTGAAAACCAGACTTGGTGTTTACAAACCACACCCTGACCCAGCTGAGCTCAATTCCAGCCAACAAGCTTTAGAAAAGACCCAGACTGTTCCCAGCACCTCGAGAAGTCATTTCTGACAAGGTTTTCTCAGCCACAAGGCTGTCCAGACTCTTGCTTTGAAAGAGAAAGAATTTGTTACATTGTATTACCAGCAAGTAAAATAAATGGTTGACAAACTGCAAACAGAACAGATGAATCCAACAACAACAACAACAACAAAAAAGATTAAATCCTTTCATTGAAAGGGAGCTACAAGCCAGATACGATGTCACATGTCATGTACCTGTAATCATAACAGGTGGGAAGGCTGAGGCAGGACATGGAACCTTGAAGGATATCTGAGCTAGTTCCTGTCTGAAGACAGAAGGGAAGAAGGGTGGAGTGGGGTGGAGTGGAGTGGGCTGGGGTGGGGTGGAGTGAGGGAGTTAAGTATGAGTCTTCCCCTTAACCAGAATCCTCATTACAATGTGAAGAATTTCACTCTTAAATCTGTTCTTATAAATTCCAGTGTGTCTTTCAACATTTTTTGTTTGTTTTTTATTTTCTCACTAGAAATTACCCTATTAGTGTCAAGTTTTATTTGGTTCTACTGTAACCACTACAAATTTTGTGACATTTTGTTTATAGATTAATTTTCAAATCTGGGACAAATGGCTGAGGTGTGAAGGCAGACCTGGCTGCCAGGTTCTCCCAGCAGGCCTCAGTCCCTACTTGTTACAGGGTATGGCTGGCTTACCCCACCTCCTTCCCTGTCCAGAGGCCAGGCTGCACATCCCGGAGGCTCCTCCCATATAATAGCTGCCCCTTTTGCACCTCTGGCCTCCTGGCTGCTGCACCTGATTCCCCCCTCTCGTTTCCCCTTCCTCTTTCTCCACATGGCTCAGCTCAGCCTGGCCCTGTCCACTCTGGACTCTCCCAGATGTCCCTGCCTCTATGCTTTCCAACATTACCTACAATAAACTTTCTCCCCCACCATACCTAGGAGCAGTCTTTTTTATTTCTCTTTTTTTATTCATAGACGACCACTGTTATTTAAATAAGAAATACGTGTTTTTAAATTGTTATTGAAATTAAAAAGGTAATAGAAGCCACAATTTGACAGAAGTAGTAATTTCCTTATAAGTTATTAATAAATATAAAAATGCAACTTCTTATATGGTAGTAGTGGCTGGCACAACACGTACGAAGAAAGTGACCCTTGTGTCAGCCAGAGACAATAGAGAATATGCTCAAGCTTTTTTCCACCAAGTTGAAATAAAAATCAAAGGGGAAAAAAAGAAAATACCATTTTCTAGCAATTGAGTATTTCATCACTCAATCTCTGTAAAATTCATCTAGAAATTATCAGTAAGCTGTGTCCTAAATGTAATTTATTACTCTGAGGTGGGAAGAGTTCCAGAGTTTCATCATTAATTATATTGACTTGCCATTTGTTAAGCACAGAAAAATACCTTGGGGATTAAGAAAAAGGGGGGGGGGTGTTAAATTCCAGAATTGGCTTAAATGATATATATCTATTATTTCTTAGACACATGTTATGAGACTCTGATTCTAATTCATAACTTTGTTAACAAAGCTTAAGTGCCTTTTAGTGATTCCATGATGTTCCGACTTCAAGAAGCACCGGTGTGGGTGCTGGGGAGGTGGCTCAGGTGGTTAAAGTACTTGCTGTTCCAGCATAAGTACCTAAACTTGGTCCCAGGTAGCTGTAGTTAAAGATCAGGTGTGGTGATGCAGGCTTGTAATCCAGCCCTGAGGCAGTAGAGACATGCAGAACCTGGAGCTCAGTGGCCAACCAGCCTGGCCTAATCATCAAACCCCAGTCACAGTGAAAGAGCCTACCTCTAAATTCCAAGTGGATGGTGCCTGAGGAAGGACATCCAAGGATGACTTCTTACCTACACACAAACACACACGTTGGGGGACATGAGGGAGGGGGATGGAGGAGAAAGAAGAAGTAAGAGATGAGAAATAAATGTCATGATACTTACAGGAAAAGAAATAAGAGAATTCCAAAATCTACATCTGAAACAAACACCTGACACTTCAACATGCTATTGACAAGCAGTCAATAATCATTTAGTGAATATGGGGTTTGCCAAGACTTGGGCAAACCAGTTTTATGTAGAGTCTGAATTTGGAGGAAGAACATTCTATATATTTGAACCATTTCCTCTCCCTGAGCTTCAGAGAATCCTCTAACATAAACCCTAGCACTGCACAAACTGAATGTGGTGATGCTCACTGTATCCCAGCACCAGGCAGTACACCTAGGAGGATCTGGAAGCTCAAGGTCATCCATGGCTATGTAGTGAGTTTACAGTGAGCCTAAGATCCATACCATTGTGTCTCAAAAAATAAGTAAACAGACATAAAGCCATGAAAATGCATTTCTTGATCTTATTTATACACAGTTACCATTTCTGGGGCTCTAGGTTTTCTCCCTGTGGACTCAAAATGCCATCTGGGTCACTTCCTTCAGCCTAAAGCACTTCCCTCCATGTTTCCTGAAAGCAAGCTTGCAGCAAAGATTCTCTCCCACGTGTCTAAATACAGGAATATATTTAACTTGCCTTCATTATTTAAAGCATAGCTTTCTAGAATATAAAGGTCACTCGCTTCTTTCTGATAAACTTGTACATTTCTGCTGAAACATGGAAATAATCCAGCACCCTCCAGCAGGGAAGCCTGTGTTCTGCACTGAGTCCTGCAAGGGTAGGGGGTGGGGCACCTAGTCGGGGGATGGCAGGAACACCACAGGCTCCATGCTCAGCCTTTTTTCCCTCAGAGTAAATGCTCTTAAATTGGTTATTTGCTTTGGTCTTTGCCTCAAGCTTGTAAACAATTGCTTTTTCTTAAATGCATGCATGATTTTATAGTAGTCTGTGAGGAAGGACTTTCCTCCATTCACACTGCTCTGGTATGTACAGACTAAGCTAGAATCCTTCCAACAGCAGCTGCTGGCTTGAGAACACTTGCTTATATGAGTTGCTTGGGTCCATCACAGAGGCCTATTCCTCTGGAGGATGTCACTTCAGCTTTATTTTCTTCCTTCCTTCCTTTCTTTTCTGCTGGAAATTAGAGAATTATCTTTTTATCAGCGATCACAGGGCACTCAGAGTTCCTAAGCATCTGCTGGGTTTCTGGTGTGACATATTGTCCATGCACTATTGCTCTCAAAATCAGAACCTTGGAAGCCCAGAGTCATGGTTCATGTTTGTAATCTCAGCACCTAGTAGGCTGAAGGAGGAGACTAGCTAGGAGTTCCAGGCTAGTCCGGGCTATAGAGTGAGATCTGATCTCAAAAACACAGATAATGATGGTGATGAGAATAATAATGAAGTCCTGGGGCTTTGTTATTGTTGTAAGAATATTTGAAAAAGCATAGAAAAAAATTCACCTTCAGAAATATTTTAATTTGCTACCACCCCAGAGAAATGTTTACATGTTTAACATTTGTGTCTATTTTAGATTGCCACCACCAAGATAAAGACATTCAACACATCTAGCATATTGCCTGTTCCCTCTTTTCTCTCTATCCAGGTGTGTAGACATGGTCTGTTATGTAACTGAGGGTATTCTAGAATTTGTTGTGTGCCTCAAACTGACCTCAGACTTACAGTGTTCCTCCTGCCTCTGCCTTCCAGATGCTGAGGTTACAGGCATGCACCATCGTGTTCTGTTTAGAGATTATTTCTGCTAGTAGGATAGATTTCCATCAGAACAAACTTGGAACACAAAAGAAAAGAATTTTAATTGAGGTCACACTTCCCCTTCTTTATGGGAAGATCTAGGACATAACTTACAGACAATGAGGAAAGACCAAATGCTTCAATAACCAAGACACAAACTTTGCAAGGAGCAACCACACCAATAGTGATATTTAATGATTGTTTCTTTAACCTTAGTGCGGGGTTGGGTGGGGTAATTATTCTTGTTAGTCTGGGCCTGTCCTCATGTTTGGAGTGAAGTCAGTGAGAAATCATGATTGGCTAATCATCGTTGGGAGGGGTGCTGAACTGGGAATAAAGTACCCACCCTCATCCATCACTTTTACTCCAAGAAGAGAAGGATTCATCCCCCCAGGAGCTGACACAGATTGGGCAGAAGGGACCACCACTGCCAAAGCCTGAGTCATTTCCCTCAATGCTTAGACAAACCCTGAAAAGCATTTTCTTGACCAGCATTTGGGACTGGAATTTCACAGTGACTAAGGAATCTCTCAGATCTGGAAGTTTGGAGTCACAGAAGGAAAAGTACAGAGACTGAAGGCAGAAAAGCTGAGAGGGTAGAAATATTAGTTAGCTGGACAGCCTGGACTCTAAGCCCCATTTGGTTGCCTAGGGGATGATCTGATCTTGACTTGGTCCTAGGAGTTGCGTTCTCAAATGTACGTGAGTACCAGCCCTGAGCTCAAAACTATATAAACATGCAACAGGAACCCCTGCTATACCCAGGTGAGGTTTTGTTGTTCCTGAGAGATTCATAGTTTAGTTATCTAAATAAATAAAAATTTCTGTGTCATGGCTTTGGGGTCCCCACAAGGAGGATAATCGGAAAATCACTTAATATTCTCTGTTCAAAAGTAACAGAATCTTGTGTTCCTGATTGTATGTGTGCGTGTTTGTGAACATGAGTGTGTGTGTATATATATATGTGTGTGTGTGTACACATGCATGTGTGTGTGTGTGTGTGTGTATGTGTGTGTGAAGAGGCAACAGAACCCAAGTTTCATACATGTTAGGCAAGGGCCCTACTACTGAACTTCCACAGCTTCCAGAAGTAGTTTGGTCTTTGCCATATCTATACATTAGCCTATGTATGTCTTTCCATAATCCAAAAACCCATTGAATTGTTTCTCCTAAACAAAAGCTAACTAATTCTCTATAGAGCTATAAAATATAGTTTGCAAATTATAGTGGTTTTGCAATCTGTAGCTGCTATCCAAAACTTGTTTTAAAATAACTGAAAATTTCCTGGCTTCTTGTTCAAAGTTTATCTTTGGTCTCTAGGATCTTAATTATTCCAACGAGAATATTTTCTTCTTTCTTTTTATTTTTTACTTTTGAGATAGGTTCTCACCCAAGCTTAGGTTGGCAATGAACTCACTAAGTAGCCCATGCTGACCCTGGATTTGAATTCACAGCGCTCTTCCTGACTTTGCCTCCTGAGCACTAGGGTTATAAACATAACCACTGTGGCCATCTGAGAATATTTTCTTTAAAAATCGATACTCTTCTTATTGGGAACAACATTTTTGGATAGGAAAAACATTCATCCATCATGTGAACCACTAGGCAGGAGTCACATGACCAGGCTGTTTGAGGGTAGGCTTTCGGTTCTGCCCAGTGTGGTCAGGCACACCCAGCTTTTACCATTCAGGCTTTTTAATGTTTATCCCAATTGTTCTAATGAAGGTCACAATTGCCTTAGTTAATATTTGACTAAAACTATATTTTCTATAAAGAAGGTGCTGTTTCAAGCTAGTTTTAAAAAAAACTTTCAGAAAGGTTTAAGGTGGAGTGGTTCAAGAACAAGAAAGACTTATGAACTCAGACATCTAGAAAATAAAATATGCTCAAATCCAATTCAATTCATAACCTTTGCGGTTAGTTATTATTAGCCTTGAAGTGTGCCTTTTTTTCTCTTGTAACCAGAAAATTAATTCTTTGTTATTGTGTTAACCAATTTAAAATTGTTATGACCAAAATATTTGATAGGCTGGGCAGGGGTGCATGCATTTAATCCCAGCACTCAGGAGGCAGAGGCAGGCAGAGCTCTGTGAGTTTGAGGCCAGCCTGGTCTACAAAGTGAGTTCCAGGACAGCCAGGGCTACACTGAGAAACCCTGTCTTGAAAAACCAATGCATGGGGGCTGGAGAGATGGCTCATAGATTAAGAGTACCAATTGCTCTTCCAGAGACTGAGTTCAATTCCCAGCAATGATGTGGTGGCTCACAACCATCCATAATGAGATCTGGTGCCGGAGGCAGACATATAGGCAGAACACTGTAGACATAATAAATACATAAATCTTTTTTTAAAAGAAAGAAGAGAGAAAAACCAATACATAACAGAAATGAGAGAAGATTTCTTTAGTGTCATGGTTTCAGCAGGGCATAGTGGAAAGGACAGGATAGACAGGGTATAATGAACAGGGTAGGGTGGGGTAGACAGGACAGAGTGGACAGAGCAAGGTGGACAGGGCATGGCAGGCAGGACAGGGTGGGATGGATAGGACAGGGTGGACAGGGCAGGGTAGAGTGAACAGGGTAAAGTGGACAGGGCACAGTGGGCAGGGCACAGTACAGCAGCACAGCTCACATCCTGATAGGCCAGAAGGCAGAGAGGAAAGAAGATTTTTGATGTATGCAGCTGGCTTTCTCCTTTCCCTTTTCTAGGATATCTGGGCCCCCAGCCCATGAGACAAGGCTGCTCATGTAGAGGGGTGGGTTCTCCTTAGCAATTAATCCTCTCTGGAAATGCCCTTACAAATACACCTATCAATCTAGGTAAGTCTAAATCCAGTCAAGTTGTCACTGAAGATTAACCAGTTCATAATCATGTTCCTAGAGCATGAAACATGAGTAATGTGTCTGAATGTGAAATGTGTCCAATAAATAGAAATTATCTACATAAAGTATATGTATTCCAGGGGCACATATACGTCATGAAGCTAATTGTGAAATGCATAATTAAAGAGAGATTTAAGGCTTGAAATTCTGGCTACATAGGATAGACTCTGAATAACCTTTACAACTTTATTCCTGACATTAAACAAACACACTCACAAGTAATTGGCTCACACAAATCCACGCCTACATTTATTGTAAAATAGACCTTTGTGAATTAATAACCATCTATTACTGAGATTTTCATTCAAGTAGTGAGTTCCCCTTGGCCTATTCATACAGCTATTAGCTATAAAATATTGCTAAAATCCTCAACAAAACTCCTCACCCAGATATTTAGACCTGACTATGAAATTGAATTATTGAAGTTCACAGTGTAGTTTAAATAGGAATGGCACCCATAGGCTCATATATTTGGAATATGGGCCCATTAGGGAATGGCCCTACTTGACAGGGATTAAGAGGTGTGACCTTGTTGGGGGAAGTATATCCCTGGGTGTAGGTTTTTTGGGTTTCAGAAGCCCAGGCCAGGCCTAGTGCCTAGTGGTTCTCTCTCTCTCTCTCTCTCTCTCTCTCTCTCTCTCTCTCTCTCTCTCTCTCTCTCTCTCTCTCTCATGCACGCTCTCTCTGTGTCTGTCTCTCTTTCTCTCTCTCCTGCTTGTAGATCTTATATAGAATTGTCAGCTATTTCTCCAACATGTCTGACTATATGCCACCATGCTCCCTGCCATGACAGTGGACTAAGCCTCTGAAACTGTAAGCCAGCCTAATTAAATGTTTTCATTTATAAGAGTTGTCATGGTCATGGTGTCTCTTCATAGCAATACAACAATGACTAAAACAAACTGGTGCCAGGGACTGGGATATTGCTGTGATGTGCTTTATAATGCTTTTGTTTGGGGAGATATGGAATACTTTGCGACTTTGGACTAGAAAAAAATTATAGACATTTTAAGCAGGACTTAATGAGCCATCCTAGTAGGAGCATACAACACATGGGTGTTGAGGGTGATTTGAACTGTTAGGGCCTGGTTCAAGAGGTTTCAGAGAAGAATGTTAATATGTTGCCTAGAGATCATTCTCATGATGTTTTAGTGAAGAATGTGGCTGCTTTTTGCCCTTGCCTGAAAAGTCTACCTGAGGCTAGAGTGAAGAGATCTTGATTAATTCTGTTGGGAGGAAATCTCAAAACAACCTAGTATTGACTTTGTTGTGTGGTCATTATTGTTCACTCTTATACAGATCTATAATGCAAAGGAAAAAGCTGAACAAGGAAAACTATAATATGTACAGTTCAAGAGGAAAGGGGGCAGCAGGAAGTGGAATGGAGCTAAATTCTGTGTTCAAGCAGAGAAACGGACAGGAGAAGCCAGAATAAGGGAGAGGTGGTCTCAGGGCAAGATCCCATCCAGCTAAGCTTCCAACTTGTGAAAAGGAATTAAAGAAAAGTTTAGAGCTGGGTGTGGTGGTGCACATCTTTAATCCTAGCACTCCAGAGGCAGAGGCAGGCCGATAGCTGAGTCTGAGGCCAGCTTTGTCTATAGATCCAGTTGCAGGACAACCAAGCTTAGGCAAAGAAGGAAACCATGGAAAACAGAAAGCTGGTGAGGTAATTGAACTGTGTACCCAAGTTGTGAGGATCCCCAAATACCACCAGGGAGAGACAGACCCACTGATGCAAATGCATAAGGTTTATTGTTCATCCAACCATGACAGGGACCTTGTCTATCTGACTGATACAGCAGCTATCAGAGGAAGTGAGTTCCCTGGCTACTGTCAGGTTTTTAAAGGCAAAAATCACAGAATTACATCAGTTGATACAGGTTGGTTTCTGATTGGTTGACATTTGGGGAATAATCAGGGGAACTTCTCAAAGTCATATTTTGGCATGAAATACCTGTGTACCAATTATTCTCCTTGGTCAGTGCTGAGAGGGAACATTCTGTGGTTTTTACAGCTCTGTCTTGTTACTTGCAGGTGGCTTGTTATTCATAGCTAATAATAGAATTTAGAACTATATCCTGGAGACTACAGGGGAGGTTTTGGTCTCCCCTGGAGTTTCCTTTGTGGCCAAACAGTTCCCAGAAACTAAGTATCTAGGAAGCTTGGGGGGGGGAGAGGGGTGTCTGGAGTATCTTTGTGCTCAGTTTTGGCCTTAGGCTCCTGGAGGCCAGAGGATCTGAAGTTTCTTTGTGTCACGTGCTGAGTCAGAGACCTACATGTCTTTTCTTTAGCCTGTCATGGCTGCTAAAACAGGGGGCCAAGTGAGGGTCTGATCCCTTTATTAGTTTACCCCTTTCATGAACAAGGGGGTCATATTCCAACCCCAGCAAGCAGAAGAACTTGACAACTTCAGCCAAGCCATTCTAGCTTTAGAGTCAAGGATATAAGAAAGGGATCGTGGAATCTTCCTCTGAAACTAAGGAAAGCAGAGGCCAGGTGTGTTTCAGGGATGTCCCTGCTGGAGGCCAAGAAAGGTAATTGTGTGCAGCTATGAAGGTGAAGCCTGGATTGCCTTGAAGAACCCATGATGTTGGAGATGCCAGATACTGGCCAAGGAGAGATACTAAAATGGTGTGAAACCAACCCAAGAGAGTGGAGTGTGTTGTAGTTAACAAAGCTGAAAGGAGTTGGACATCTGAAGAGTTCTTTGACATCAGGCATGGAGATGTAGAGTTTGGAGTTTTCCTTATTTGTTTTTGGTCTTGTTTTGCTCCAGTATTTCCTCAGTATGTCCCTTCCCTCCCTTTCGGAATGGTAACATATATCATATATCATTATATATTGAAATATGTGATCTGCTTTTTGGTTTTTATTTTACAGGGATTACAGTAAGGAAATTGCCTTGAGTCTCAGAAGAGATTTTGAACTTTGACTTTTAAACAAGTTTGAGACTGTTGTAGACTGTGGGAACTTTAGAAGATGGACTGAATGCAATTTTTGCATTATAATATGGCTACAAGCCTATGGAGGCCATGGAGTAGAATGTGGTGGTTTGAATAGGAATGGCCCCATAGGCTCATATATTTGAATATTTGGTCATGAGGGAATGGGGCTACTTAACAGAGATTAGGAGTGTGGCATTGTTGGAGTAGGTATGGCCTTGTTGGAAGAAGTATGTCATTTGGGGTGTGCTTTGGGCATTTCAAATGCTCAAGCCAGGCCCAATGGCTCACTCTCTCTTCCTACTGCCTATAGTTCCAGATGTAGGACTCTCAGCTACTTCTCCAGCACCATGTCTGCCTGCATGCCACTATGCTTCCTGCCATGATGATAACAGACTAAACCTCTGAAACTGTAGCAAGCACCAATTAAATGTCTTCCTTTGCAAGAGTTGTGGTCATGGTGTCTCTCCATAGCCACAGAACAATAACTATCTTAGCTGCAGGGGATCTTCTGGCCTCTAAAGGTCCCAGGCTTACATTCAATTAACAGACATACATGTGGACAACACCATCCATACATACATAGGAGAAACAGACAGACAGACAGACAGACAGACAGACAGACAGTAGATAAATAAGAAAGAATGAAAGAAAAGCTCAGCCTGAAGCTTGACTGAGAAGAATAGTGAGTACAGTGACAGGAACAAAACATAAGAAAATACCTCTGGGACATTTTCTGTAAATTAGCTTGTGTTGTCTCCATGGTTTTATCTTGTACATTTTGTTATGTACATATTATCTATCATGGGTTCAGGGAGGAGGCTTACGGCAGATGGGTTAGGGGCTGCTAAAAAGTTATGATCTGAGGACCAAAAGGAAATAAACAGGCTCACACACGTGATCCTCTCAAGGGTCTTTATTCTTCAAGAAATGTTTTTTCCCCAAAAGGTCTCTAAGATTTCTCTCTAAAAGCTCTCTCCTCAAAAGCATCTTTCTCTGAAAGCTCTAAAAGTTCTCTTCAGATGTTCTCCTTAAAAAAATTCTAGAGTTCTTTCTAAAAAAAAAAAAAAAAAATCTCAAGTTCCTTTTTTAAAATTCTCTAAAAGTTTCTTCTAAGAATTCTCCATTAATTTCCTCCTATCCCACAAGGCTTCTAGTTTTTATTCCATATTTAACAATAGGGCGTGAATATCTCTGAGTCAGGAAGGCCAATAGGGTCTTGAGAAAAGCAGGTGCCTCAAATCTCCACCCTGGAAGTGACTTGCAAAACATCCTGGTAAACTTAAAGACTCAGTGGGGGCCATGACTTGCAACACATGCTGTTAACTCATTAAAGGGGACTTCTGAGCACTGTGTCAAAGGGAAATACTAAGGTTATGTAGTGTGAGAACTGGAAGCTGCAGTTCTTAACTGCTGATGGCCTGCCTGGTGGAATTTCCTTCGAATTTCTTTTCTCATGGGAGTATTTGAGAATACACACTGCTGTCAGAGAACTTGAATTCTGATGTCCAAGGGCTGGAGAAAGTTCTCGGAGCTCTAGAAGGGACAGCAAATTCAGCTTTCCTCTGCTTCGCTGTTCTACCCAGGTGCCTAGCTGGTTAAGAGTCCACCCACACTGAGGACAGGCTTTCCCCACTGAACCTGTTGACACGATGCCCATCTCTCCAAAAATGCCCTAACAGAAATCCCCAGAAATAACACTTTACTAGCTATCTGCATAGCTTTCATCCAGCCAAGGTGACATCTAAATATCTTCTTTCTTCTGGTTCTGCAGAAAGTGTTGCCTCACCAACAGTCAGCATGCATTGTCTGTGGCAGGCAGGCTCACCAATTTGATAATACTTAGGAAACGTGGAGTTACTGCACCTAAGCTGTGTTCTTTGGCTGTTCTAGCAGTAACAGAAGGCATTTGATTCCCCAGCTGGACCAGTCTCTCAGGAGGCTCAAGACTTGTTCAGAAGCAAAGGAGGACCTTTTCTTTATTGATTCATTCATTCATTCATTCATTCATTCATTCATTTATTTATTAGCATATAAAGTATTAGGTTCTATTACAGCACTTTTTCTAATAAATTCTTTTCTAATAAAATGGCCTCAAACTCAAAGAGATCCACCTGTACCGAGATTAAAGGCGGGCACCACCACTACCCAGCAATTTTAATTTGGGCTGTTGCTCTCTGACCCTTTCCCCTCCACTCACCCTGTACTCACCTTCCCCCAGTAGCCTACTCTTTGTTTTCATGTCACGTGTCCTTATGCTCCTCTCCCCTCTTCCTCAATACCACTTGCTCTCCTCTTGTGGTCTCCTGCCCATATTTATATGCATTCTTGCATCCCTCATTTACATATATGCAAACGTCAAAATATCTGCATATGACAGAGAACGTGTAACTTGTTTTTCTGAGTTTGGATCCTCTCACTTAATATAGTACTTTTCAGATCTGCTCAATTTCCTGCATATTTCATAACTTCATTTTTCTTTATATCTGGGTAAAATTCCATTTGCTTAAATGCCACATTTTCACTATACATTTATTTACTGATGGGCATCTAGGCTGGTTCCATTTCCTTGCCATCAATATACTGCAGCAATGAATACTGATGTGGAAGTTTCCCTGTGGTAGGATATATCGTTCATCTAATTTTGGGTCACCTTTTTTTTTTTTTTTTTTTTTTTTTTTTTTGAGACAGGGTTTCACTGTGTAACTGCCCTGGCTGTACTGGCATTTGCTCTGTAGATCAGACTAGCCTTGAACTGAGACATCCACCTGTCTCTGCCTCCTGAGTGCTGACATTAAAGGCATGCACCACTACCACCCAGCAATTTTAATTTTGTAGTAAATGCCACACTGATTCCAGTAATGTCTATGCTAGTTTACATTCCCCCACAAGCAGTGAATATGGGCTCCCTTTTCTCTACATTTCTTCAAGAAATCGCATTAGTATTCTGATTGTAAATGCTCCCCTTTAGCTGTAAAATAAACAAGATTACAATTACTGCTCTTAGAGATCTCATGGAAATGGAAATAAGCAGAGAAATGTTATCAAGTGTGAACATGAGACTTGTTGGGGCACCATGGAAGACTAATAACTGAGTCAGCCTAGGAACCACAGGTCTGCAAACACCTGGTTCATGGGCAGACTCTAAGAAATGAATATGGAGGAAATATTCTTAGCAGGTACTACCATACCCAGGGTGGGCAGAGCATATAAAAAGTTTGGTAAACACTGTAAGCAAATGAGACGTTAATTTAAAACACAAAGTAGGACTAGCAAGGTTCAGCAGGTCAAGATGTTTATTGCATCTTGTCTGCTGCCTGAGAACCTGTGCTCAATCCCCAGAATCCACATGATGAGAACAAATAAATGCCTGAAAGATGTTCTCTGATCTTCACAAGCATGCTGTAGCACACATGTGTACTCACTCACATTCCTCTCTCTCTCTCTCTCACACACACACACACACACACACACACACACACACACACACACACACTAAAGCAAAGGTAACACGGTTTTTAAAAAGCACAAATTAGCAGCTTTACTACAAGTTTGCTAATTAACATCTCCAGAACAATGGCCAGAGAATCTGTATTTTCAGTCAACATACCAAGTAATTGCTTTTCCTTTCTTCCATCTTCCCTCCCTCCTTCCTTCCTTCCTTCCTTCCTTCCTTCCTTCCTCCCTCCCTCCCTCCCTTCTTTTCTTTTTTTTCATACAGGGTCTTACAGTACTGCTAAAGCTAGCCTCGAATTTACAATCTTCCCATGTCTACCTCCTAAGAGCTGAGATTACAGGCATGTACAATCCATCATTCCTAGCTTCTGTAACTTTGGGCAACACTGCCTAACTGTGAAAAGCCACTGAAATGCTTCAAGGCCAGGGCAAACTAATCAGGAGAGAATTTTCGCTGTGTTGGTAGAGTGGAGCCTGAAGTCAGGGAAACCACCATCACATTAATAAGCAACACACTCTAACTGTGCACAATAAGTGGCAACAAAGCCACACTTCAGGAGCTACATTAAAATGCATTTAAGGGGCCAGAGAGAAGGCTCAGTGGTTAGGAGTGTGCGACTACTTTAGGCAGCTTACAACTGCCTTTAACTCCAGCTCTCCAGGGATTTTAGCCCTCTGTCTTCTATGAACACCTGCACATACCCATACATAGAGAAATAATTTTAAAAAATAAATCTTTAAAAGATATATTTAAGGAGATGGCTCCACAGGTAAAGACATTTGTTGCATAAATTTAATGACCTGAGTTCAATTCCCAGAACCCACATACAGGTGGATGTTGTCTTCTGAGATTCACCCCTGGCATTCACGAACCCCTCCTACATATACTTCACACACAATAATGATAGTAAATACAAATCAATAAAGTCTAAGACGAGGGTGACTTCTGTGCATGTTAACAACAACAAAGGGAAAGATGGCAGAGTGGGTGGTCCTATCCTACCTAGATGGGGAAGCAGATGGGAGGAGGGGGACACAGGAGCACAGCAGAGACTGACAGCTCAAGGTGGGAACACATAAGAAGTGACAGTGATCAAAGAGCCTAATTAAGAGAAGGATCATGGATGGTCCTTGCAGGCTGCCAGGAGCAGGTACTGGCCTGGGGTGAGACCTGGCTGCATTACAATTCTAACACCTCATAAACTCAAGGATCCTATGGCAAACTTTTGTTAACTGTTATTTCAGCTAGCATTGAGAGATGACAAATGGGGTTTAGGACATACAGAGACTGGAATAGCCATGAGGCACTGAGGTGAAAACATCCAGTCAGGCTTTGACCTGTGAGCACAGCACATGGAATGTGACAAGTAGTTGGGATTAAATAAATGTATGCCTGTGGGTTTGATAGAATCTGAATGGATATGATCACCCCAAAAGAACAGAAGAAAGCACATTAGAAAAATAAATGTCAAGGGAAAAGATTTAAAAAACACAAGTCACTTAGGACACTAAAATGATTAGGAAGTAAAGTTAAATACTTGCTATTTCCTGTAGTGTAGAAATGATTCCTTGGGTATCATGTTAAAAACAGAATTGCCCTTCTGATGATTATTAAATATGATTAAATCATATAATTACTTCAATTAATCTAATAAAACTAAAACAATGTATTAATGGAGAGAAAACCTCCTCATACCAACCAGACATGACTTCTACTCTAGATGTGTGGAGCATCACACTCAGTGTTTCCATTTCCTCTTAGAAAAAACTACTGATGAGCAATGTCATGACGTCATTGGCTCTGCTCAAGGCAGGGGGAGTAATTCCTCTGCTTAGCTCAAGTAGGGACCAGAGTACTTGAGTCACACTGTGCCACATGTCAGAAACCACAGTGGGTGAGACTCTGTCTGGGATCATTTCCAACATGTGCTAAGCATTATTTGCCTTGGAATTTTGTGTAATAAGAGTTTTTAATTTATTATTAAATGATCACTGAACTAGGACATTTGTCAAGTATGATAATTCTTTGAACCGTATTTGTTCTTTTTCCTCTTACACTCAAATATCCCCTTAAATACATATGTGTACATGAGGTTTAGTTTTTGAAACAGTATCTCACTAAGCAGTGTAGGCTGGCCTTGATCTCACCATGCTCCTACCTCAGCCTCCTGAGTGCTGTGATCACAGGCATACTTTACCTTATCCAACTAAAAAATATTTTTAAGGATAGCCTTTGAAATAAATGTCATTTTCAGCATGCCATTCCCCTGGCACACACTCAGACACACAAAATTTTGTATTGACCCACCTGCACACACATGTACACTCATAGAAACACATGCTCTTTCATCTGGCCACACACATATGCAATGTACATATGCACACACATACATAAAAGTGCAACACACTATCACATGTACAAGCACTATGCATAAATCCTCTAGTACACACATGCAAACACATTCACATATGTAGAAACCTGTGTATATACACTACAAGCAACAGAAGGTCATAAAGAACAATTAAAATTTAGACACGTACTGATTTGACTCTATACAATGAGCTCAAGATGGCTAACACTGGACATCTGGGTGGACAATGAGTCAGCTGATGATGGCTGACACTGGATAGCCAGAGAGCCTGTGGTAAGCAGTGACATATAACTACTTCTGGAAAAAAATGCCACTTTTATGTGATTTTGTTTAAATATGGCCTTGAGATCCAAAGCTTTGCCCTGTCTGCCTATAGGCCTACATTCTAATTCTGTGCAGTTTGTGTGTGCTGATGAGTTTTAGGTGCCTGCCAGCACCTACCTATGTTTCAGTGAGTAAAGTAGTTCATATTTGCCTGTGACTACTCATTTAATTTCCCAACCTCCTGTGATCTTTCTCCTTTTCTGGTGTTGGAGCTCAGACCTGACACATACACACATGCACAAGTGTATATACATATACATGCAAGCACACATGCACATTATAGCCATACATATGCACATGAGCACAGGCCACATACATAAGCATACCCACAAACATGTACATTCATACATGCAAACATACATAAAAACAATTATGCACCCAAATATGTGCATACACATGCTCCGTATACCATGCGTGCGCGCGCGCACTCACACATGCACACGCGCGCGCGCACACACACACACACACACACAATCAAGCTATTTTCTCATAATGTTCTAAGAACACTGCAAAGCTCATAGGTAATTTGAATGCAAAAGATCCAATAGCATGGTAGTGCACACCTGTAATCCTAGTGATTTTGCTCTGGAGGCAGCAGGATCTACAGTTCAAGGTCATCCTGGCTTTGTCATCGACTTGAGGCCAGTCTGGGGTACATAAAACCCTGCCTCAAAAAAACAAATAAATGAGATTCCATCATCCACAAAAGGTGAGGGGCAAGGAACTGAAAGGCATTTCCATGAGGAGCTAAACAGCAGGAATGAACTGAGAATTAGCAGAAATGTGAGTAGTTCCAAATTAGCTGAAGCATGAAGTATAAGCTGGGAAAGACACAGGCATTGAGGCTGTACTGGCAAGCAGGGGTAGATAGTGAAAACCTTACTAACAATTGCAGAGGATTAAATCCCTAATTAGAGGAAAAAACAATGTGTCCTCTGCCCCAAGAAAGGGTTCTCTGTGTAGTCTGGCTGTCCCAGAACTAAGTCTGTAAATCAGGCTGGCCTGAACACAGAGATCCACTTGCCTCTGCTGCTGCTCGAGTGCTGGGACTAAAGGCATGCATCACATTTTAAACATATTTTAGGGGTATCAGTCTGCAGTTCTCTTTCTTAGTTGTGTCTTTGTGTGGCTTGGGTACCAAGGTGATTGTGGCCTCTTAAAGAGTTTGGTAATGAGCCATCTGCTTCTATTGTGTGGAACAATTTGAGGAATATTGGTATTAGCTCTTCTTTGAATTTCTGGTAGAATTCTGCACTGAAGCTATCTGGCCCCGGGCTTTTTTTGGTTGGGAGGCTTTTGATGACTGCTTCTATTTCATTAGGGGTTATAGGTCTATTTAAGTTGCTTATCTGTTTTTAATTTTGGCAAGTGATAGTTATCCAGAAATTTGTTCATTTCCTTTGAATTTTCAAATTTTGTGGAATACAGGTTTTCAAAGTATGACCTGAAAATTGTCTGGATTTCTTCAATGTCTATTGTTATGTTCCCCCTTTCGTTTCTAATTTTTGTTAATTTGCATGTTCTCTTTGCTTTTGGTTAGTTTGGATAAAAGTTTGTCTAGTTGATTTTCTCAAAAAACCAACTCTTTGATGCATTGATTTTTTTTTTTTTTTGTATTGTTTTCCTGGTTTCTACTTTATTTATTTCAGCCCTCAAATTGATTATTTCCTGGCATCTATTCCTATGGTGTGAGTTTGCTTCTTTTTGTTCTAAGGTTTTCAGTTGTGCTGTTAATTCTCTAATGTGACTATTCTGTTTTCTTCATATGGGCACTTAGTGCAATGAACTCCCCTTGTAGCACTGCTTTCAAGGTGTCCCATAAGTTTGGGTACATTTTAAAGCAGGAAGTAGTGTGGTCAGGCTAAGTGTTAAGAAGTGCAAACAGGCTGCAGAGTTGGCTTGGTGATTAAGTGAACTTGCTGCTCTTGCAGAGGATCTAACTTCAGTTCCTGTACCTACAATAGCTCACAACAGCCTGTACTCCAACTCAAGGAGATTTGATGGGCTTCTATGGGCATGCATATACATGTACTCTGTGTGCGCACACACAAATACACGTTAAATCTTTTTCTTTTCTTTTCTTTTTTTTAAGAAGGCAAACAGCAGCGTGAAAAGGAGGGCACAGCATATAAAATTGGCAGCAGGAGCCTTGAAAGAGGCAGTAGAAAGGGGGTTCAAGGACAGAAGTGTTTGCATAGGAAATGGAGAGATTGGAGGTTCTATCTAGCAGTGGTGTGGAGAGCATAGCCTGAAGGCTGGGAAGATGGTTCAGTAGTTAAAAGCATTTATACTGTAGGCAAGAGGGCTGGACTGGGGATTCCCCAGAACCCACATAAATGATAGGTGGTTTGTGGCAGCTCACCTGTAATTCCAGCTATGGGAGAGACAAGCTGGCTAGCCAGGTCAGTCATTCCAAACGCTCTGGAATTGATCCTTCTCAAAGACTAAGGTGGAAGAGTGATTGAGAGGACAGAGCCCTGGGCTGGGCAATGGTAGCACACACCTTTAACCCCAGCACTCGGGAGGCAGAGGCAGACAGATCTCTTTGAGTTCAAGACCAGCCTGATCTACAGAGTTCCAGAACAGGCTCCAAAGCTAGACACACACCTCCTCTGCAGCCATGCCCCCCCCCAACATGCATACCACACATGTACAAGAAAGGAAAAGGGAACACATGTGAGAGGCTAGATATTCATTGCATAGACCCTAGGAAGTTCATGTGAATTCACTTCCACCATACAACGGAATGAGTTCTGCACTCAGAGTCAGAACATGCCTCAGAAGGTTAAACAGAACAGAGACACTGTATTTAAAACAAACAAAAGCCCTGTTGGAATGGTTGTTATTGCAGTCTCAAATGTCAGGGGTACCTGGGTAGCTTGTGAATTGGTATTGTTTCACAACCAGAGAAATAGACTGAGAATAAGAGTTCAACAATTCTAAGTGTGGTTCCAGGCAAGGACCAGCTGTACCTGTGAGCATGTTATAAATGCTGTCTCAGATCTCACACAGACCTAGTCAGTACCCCAAAGAAGGGCACTCTCTGAACTGATTCTATTGTGTGATCTGTTATGGGTATTGCTGATTTTGACACACATAATGATGGGGAATGTCCTTCTGTATGCTGTGAATATATGTTTTTCTTGTTAGTTGATGAATACAGCTGTTTTGTCCAATGGACAGGCAGAAGTTAGCCAGGTGGGAAATCCAAACAGGGATAGAGAAAGGTAGTAAGCATTCAGGAGGATGCCATGTAGCTACTGAGGAAGCAAGAGGCCTGGGCATCACCAGTAAGCCAAGACCATGTGGAGATACACAGATTAATAGAAATGGGTTAATAATTAAGAAATAGTTAACCTATAAGAAGCCTGAGCAATAGGCCAAACAGTTTATAAATAATCTAAGCCTCTGTGTGTTAATTTGGGACTAAAGGGCTGTGGAACACAGCAGAACAGAAACTTCCGTCCACACATAATTCTAGTCTGAGTTCTTGAAGTCCCTGGATTTTATCATTCTGATCACTGTTCTTTTTGTTTTCTTTTTCTTTTTCTTTTTTTTTTTTTGGTAAGGTACTGTTATCCATAACTATAGGAAACAGGCTCAGATTCATAAGACTTTGTATCTCAAAACATTAAATATATGATCTGAATTCTAGCAAATAGTGTCTGCCACCTAACTGATATGCTCTCACAAATTCATTATTACTATCATGCCATTTCATTCACTCCTCAAACATATTATTGTCAAAAGAACATCACTTGATTAAAGCAATCCCATCTGGTAAAACACATATTAGCATGCAAATCTCCCAGCTGTGGATTTCATTGAACCAGATTATTCATGAACATTTTTTCAAAATTAAAAAATAAAAATTACATTTTAATACTGTCGATTTGGTTCAGTACTTACCAAAATTAAATATAGTTTTTTTTTCTTTTGTGTATTTATTTAGTGACATGTGTGCACATGCCTGTGCACACACATGCATCGAAGAACAGCCTACGGGGAGTCAGCTCTCCCTCCATCATGTGACTTCTAGGAATAGTAGTCATTTACTCCATTTTTTTGTGTGTGTCTGAGTATGTGTGTGTGTGTACACTATATGTATATACATACACACCTGCACACAAATGTATGTGCACACCTATGTGTATGCACACACACATATGTACGCGTTTTTGCTGCCTACAGAGGCCAGGAGGGGACAGAGCACACCATAGAACTGAAGTTATAAACAATTATGAGCTGTTGTGAGGGTGCTGGGAACCACATCTGTCCTTGTGGGAGTAGCAAATACTAACCACTGAACCATTTGTCCAGACCCAGGAAATTTTTAATGGATTAAACCTCATGCATACTGGAAAAAAATTACTGTCAGAAACTTATGAAACAAGCTGGGCAGTGGTGGCGTATTCCTTTAATCCCAGAATGAGGGAGGTAGAGGCAGGCGGATCTCTTAAGTTTGAGGCCAGCTTGGTCTACAGAATGAGTTCCAGGACAGCCAGGGCATTTTTATACAGAGAAACTCTGTCTTGAAAGCTCAAGGGGGGGGGGGGAGGGGAGAAAGAAAGAAAAAGAAACCTATGAAATAGAATTAGGGCAGCGACATATATCTGTAATCCCAGGATTTGAGAGGTAGAAGCAGGAGGATCACAAGCTCCAGGCCAGCCTCAGCTGCATAGTGAATTGAAGGCTGGCTGGCTGACCTACATGAAATGCTATCTTACTAAAAAGAATAAGAAATAAAAGAGAATTTCTTTTCTTTGTAAGCTTTATTTTATCACTCTTATCCACCACATATCAGGAAGCTATCAACAGTGCATCGCATGGTGAGTCAGTTTACAACAAAACTGAACAAGGCAATTGTGTTTACAAGGAAGTTTTCAGCAAAAGCCTGCAAGGTAGCTCGCTGAACACAGTGCTCACGCTTATAGGGAGGTGGAGATAAAGTCTTCTACTATCAGCAATAAAACAGATTTGTGAAAGAGTGGTGTGGAAATCAGAGATTTAGGGATTTGGAAAAAGAACATCTTGGTACTAAAGCACATCTATCTACATTTATAGTCCCAATTAATTAAAACAAAACAACAACAATAACAAAAGCCCAACCACTCATAAGCAGTAAAACATCATGAAAAACAGAATCACAGCATCAAGAAATGCAAAGACCAATGCACTACCGAAATTCCGGGTAGAAAAGTCACAGAACTACTCACTGCGCACTGTAACATTCCTGTTGCTCTGAGAAGGTAAACCAACAGGAACGAACACTCCTTAGAACTGGCTTTGGTTTAAGTGATCTTTCACATATTTTTTTTTTTTTTTTTTTTTTTTAAACCAGACTTCCTATGCCCAAAGCATGTTTGCAAGGGAAAACAGTAGGTTTTCATATTCACAACCAATGAGTCCAGTGCTGACACGGTCTCGAGACCAGGAACTATTAAACTGTACTGATCATAAATGGATTTCTAAGAGTGACAAAAAAGATGGCAAAGGCAGGGGGTGAAAAACCTTCTACCCCTGATCTGAACTACTTAGAGATTTAAGGAATGTTAAATTATTTTAAGATTTTTCAAAAAAGAATTAAGAATGAGAAGTTAATTCTGATGGAAAAGATGTGACAGCTTTATATTCTGCTAATTACAGAAGTGCGATTAAAGGTTTTTAAAACTATAATAATAATAAACACTACTTACACTTCTTTTCACAAGGTGCTGTAACTCTGCAGTTAGTGCATACTAATGCCATCCACCCCATGTGCAAAAGGAAGAAGACAGAGATGGCTGGCCCCCACTTTTTTTCTGAGCCTCAATTTGCAAGAATAGTAGTAAACTCCAAAAGCACAAGGGCTGAAATTCAAATACTTTAAAAAATTAGGACAAACTGAATTTGGATATTTAATCTGGCCTCATAAACCCTGACAACTATCTCCTGGGGAAACAAGGGTGAGGAATGTGTAAGAAAGGCAAAATTTTTATGCTATGGGTTAACAAGTATAGATTTTTAGACCATGAAACGTATGTAGATTACTAATGATAGTAAGGGAGCCATTTTCTTCCTTTTCTCTATTCATGTTGATTGTTCTCTTCCTTACTCTGAACTCTTGACAGTCTCTGATGACTCACCCAATAAAAGAACACAGTAAGGTATTTCAAGTAACTGAAGAGATTCTGAGAGGAGCTGACAAAGAAAAAGGATGGAGGATTTTATGTATTTTTATTGTATGTGCACTGCTGTTTTTGCCTGTACATATGTCTGGGTGAGGGTGTTGGATCCCCTGGATCTGGAGCTGTGAGCTACCATGTGGATATTGGGAGCTGAACTCAGGTCCTCTGGAAGAACAGCCAGTACTCTTAACACCTGAGCCATCTCTTCAGCCCTCCAACGGAGGATTTTATAGAATGATTACAGATAGGCTCACTGATGATCAGTGGCTGAAGGTGGTAGTAGCCTGCTCTTTATGCAAGTTTCTCAGTAAGAAACAAACAAAAAAGCAAACAATTCCAGTTTTCTTCTCAGAATATAACTTGCTTTCATTATACAGAGAAGTAGAGATTAATGGCCACAAAAGGCAAATAAGAGCACATCATGCAGCTTTTTTATTAAAATACTAGGAACTCAGTTCACAAAACACACACCACCTTCAAAAGACCCACTAATTTTTCTTCACATTGTTGTGACAGCTACCCAGTTTAGAGAGGTTCCCAGGATGCCAGCATTTAGAATGGTGCCAAGAAACACAACTGCCATGATTATGACTCTCAGAAAGGCACAAATGCAGCAAATTTAAAGCAACCATTCCCATAAGCAGCACAAGAACAGGGAAAGTGATGAGCTAATAGAAAATCAATAGCTTTTTATCTGGACAACAAAATTCGTGTAAACTTTTGTTATTTGTTTTATATCCTGAAAAATTACCTTTATGACCATCTATAAAATATAGTTTCCTAAAAGAACTGGGCATGATGATGCACACCTATGATCATAAGCAGCCCTTGGTAGGCTGAGACAGAGATCCTGAGTGGAGGCCAGTCTAGACAACGTGGTGAAACCCTGTCTCCAAAAATCTCTTCACCCTACACGCCCCCTGGCTTATATGTATTTCTTTGACAGCTCATTTCTCCTATAAAGTCATAGCAAAAATAGTCTAAATTCTAGACTTCTTAAATATCTAGTACCTGACAACTACTTGTTATGGTCTGAAGCATTAGTCATCATACAACTTTAAACATAGGGGCACCATCTTGGGGAGGTGTCAAGGACAAAAACGGTGATTCACCCTATGGTGTCAGGTGAAGAAAGGAACAAAATCCATTGGGGGGTGGGGTGGGAGGAGCACTCTAAAAACTAAAATATCCAAGCTTCTCCATGATTAAGAATCTAAAAGCTAAACATACCCAGGCGAGTTCCTTATGACAGAGACTCAGGATCCGTGTATTCTTTGAGGAAGCTAGTAATACCAAGTGGAAAGAAATCCCTATTTAAAAGAAAGGCAATTGCTGAGCACCTCAAGAAACAGGAATTTTTGAGCTAGCAGTGACCAAGCACTGGTCCACACGTGACCAAAATGTACAACAAACAGATACAGAGTTGGAGCAATGGGACTTGAGGAAGGAACCTAACCAGTAGAGCGAGATCTCGGAATCAGATGTGCTGGAGAGCTGAGCTGGCCTTTCCATAACATGCAATACTGAGGTAAATCAAATAGGAATAGTTTTATACATATATATGTTTTAAGTAAGCCAAGGAAATTCCTGACTCACATGACTCAATCCAAGTCATTCCAAGAAAAAGGCGACTGTGCAGGCATCACCTGGAGCTTTTGCCCAAATGAGGTTTAGTATTCACCAGGAAACACAAGGCACTTGCTCATAACTTGAGCTAGCTACACATCCAACAGATGGAAAGTCATGATGTAATCCTATCTGCAGCCTAATCTGAATAGCCAGCCCATACCCTCTGAGTAAGAGTCTAGGTAAACCACACAGTTACAAGTGTCTTCCTGACAGATCCCCTCACCCACTATGCTGTTATAATTACCATCAGTTATAATGATGTTCATTTTCAGTAACTGCTGAAAAATAAAATGCTATATACAATAGACCTAATAAGCCAGAGTAAAAACTACCAAAAATGATCACAAATTGTCAGCCAGCTGCCTTTCATTAATAAGTTCAAAAGAGCCACGAAACAGCTTCTGATGAGTACTCTAATGAAATTCTTCTGTAACCAATGCCCTCACATGAGGGAAAGTCCAGTGTAATAAGACAGAAAGAAGCCTTATGCTCGCAATTCTTCCACATTTCTAAGAGGCTGCATGGTTGGTGGTAGGTTAACTATCTCAACATCTTTTAGCAGCTACAAATGAAAGAGAGGGCCACACTTCTCTCAATTAAAACAGAGACAGATGGGTAAAAATTATTTGATTCTCAAAGCAGCCATTATTTAGCTCAAGATAGCAGAAAGGGAGATTTCCCAAAGAGAGCCACTGGCCACAAAGGGAGGAGGGTATCCAGTGATAACAGACATATTACTAACGTACCCAACTCTATCCTCTTCTAAATACACTATTATAGTTTTGATCATGGCTACTAGCCGCCTACTCCAAATTTCCCAGGGAGCAATTGCTTCCGATGCCTTATCTAGGACAAAATGTGCCACAGCAGAGTAATACCATGGAAGAATAAAGAAGGAGGTGGGAAGGCAAAAGGGAAGGAAGCACAAATACTATAATATAGGGAAAGAAAAACTACCTGAGATAAAACTTGCCCCCCAGAGATAGGGGCTAAGTAACATGAACCTTCACCTCTACCTTGCCTGATAAGCGAATTCTAGGTTTTTAATAACTTCACAGAATTAAAATTCCTGTGCATATATTTATTGTGAAAATTGCATCTTTGATAATATTTGGTCCTAGTTTAAGAAAGGTATTAAAGTGAAAATCCTCATAGTATCAGAGGAGGGAGAATCTGCAACTGTCCTCTTTGGTAAATGGGCTAAGAGTTATCAAACAATGGTTTAAATCATAGTAGGTTATCTTTTGTTTTCAATTCTGTGGCTTCAATATAAAATATCTAATTCAATGCAATTATTTGGGCTCATCATTTACTTCCTTAGCTCCCTTAAAGTCACCTTCTGTAATAAGTCTACAATGTCAAACTCTACTCATATTTATGACTACATTTTTAATAATGAGGATCACAGACTACTGTAGGTGCAGAAATGTTAGCAGCACACTGCACAATGAAGCTTGGAAGCCTATCTGCAGTTTATTTGCAGGGATCTTTTATATGAGATGGGAAACATGTGCTGACCATACTTGCCCTTCAGAAGAATTCACTATACCCTGTGACCAAAGAAGCAGCTCCTGGTATACATATTTATGTTTTAGGAAAGCTTAGGGCTTCACAGTACTGATTCTATGCTCTTCAATTTTGACATGGAAACCAACCACCCAATCAACCCCTGAAAGATCCTTCTTTCTAAGGAACACATCAGGGACCATGACATAAGACCATTAGGTAATTAATTCATCAGTCCATCCCCTTATAAGAAATTTAACTTCAGAAGAGGGAGCTCTGAATAATTTGACTTTACTAACAAATGTCGGACAGTATATTTGAACAGGGTAAAATAATTCATCCTCTAAAATGCAAATTTTAATGGAGCTTTCAAGAGCTTGTATGGCATGGACATAAGGAAACTATATAAGCAGGCTTCCATGAGGGAAAGAAACAAACACTCTTTACTAAGGAAAAATAAATAAATAAAACTTTCATTCAGGTAAGGAAACAGGAGAAACTTAAAACTGGTATACACTTTGAGGGTTGTCTTGTACAATCAGTGCTTTACAAAAGTTTCCTAAGTTTACACCTCTCAAGGCAATTTACTACAGAAAGAAGAATCCATGCTCACAATCCTCAAGCCACAGTCAACCTGTGCCCACAAACTCTTGAGAGCAGGCACCCTCTGATCAAGGACACATTCGATTGCTGTGGAGCTTATAGGAACTGAGTTTCTCTTTCTTTCTACTTTCACCTAATACCCCAAGCTTCCTTTACTCCCTTACAGCCAGATGACTTGGGGCACTGGCCTCCAGCTACAGACAGAGGCCAAGGGGAAAGAAAGGAGGTGGAGGCGGCAGGGCAGCAGGGAGGACACAGGGAGGAGGAAAGGATCCGTGATCAGCTACCTTCTTTACATTTTTCTCTTTTCCCTTCACTGTCACTAACTTTTTTTTCTGATCCACTTCAATTTTCCATTTTAGCAGAAAAAAAAAATCATATCTGGAGTTATTTTACAATTATTACAAGAGGTTCAGTACAAAACAGATGAGTCAATCTTGGGTCTAGAGTAAACCAAAGAATGGGATAATTTACATGTACCAAAACCTTCTTTGTTCCAGTCACTTTGAAGAGTTTCAATGTAACCCTGGTCTAGACTCCAGTTTGTTCTGCACTTTACAGGAATGAACTGTTTTGTCATTTACATTCTATCAGTCAGACCAACTTTCAAGAAACCTATATTTCAAGTCTCACAAGTGTGAAACAGGTAGGAAGAAATGGTTATAGACTGTATTAGCTCACAAGACTCACACTATAAAGTACACTGACTCAAATTTTTCTATTCTTTCACACCCGTACACCCACTCAAGCATACATACTAGACGTAAAAATTGTGCAAGATCAAGCATCAGCTTTCTATTTTAAAAGCCTTAATAGTAATTTTAAAAATGTTGATAGGCTCACTGCAGTTTCTTCAGAGGAAAATTAAGTCCTACAGTACTCCCTTAGAAAAATTCACAACTCATTGTTAAGAACATGGTTGGTAAATGCTGCTTGACAATGACTTAACATTATTAGAGCATCCAGTGCCAGCTAGAATAACAATGAGATACACCTGACAATACAAACAAATAATCTGATGTCACCAACCCTAACAAACTTGTTAAGAATATTCACTATGACAAATTACTCATCTTTGCTTCATCATCACATAAAATGACATCTTTTTAGGTTACATACTAAAGAGCAGCACCTGTCCTACTGCACAAACAAAGGGTGCCCACATGGGTGCGCTAACCCCCTCAATGTATAGCTGAGAGGTCTTGTCCTACTCAGTGCCAATGTTTGCAATGCAGTCACTGTTTGGGCAATGGCTGCACATTAGTAGGATTAAATAAATGTACAAGGTACCCTTTAAAATGGGTAAAGGGGTGCTCCTGCATTCAGCTGTGGAATATAGTAATCCAAGAAATGGAAGAGGAGAAACAGGAAATAGTCCTTAGGTTACTAATTAAAGCAAGGTTTGATACAGGTATCCCCTCTTGTAGGCACTCAGTGGGTAGAATGTAGCCACAACAAACTTTCCGTCAAACATCCTCCCAGTCAGCAATTTCTGAGCAGCTTTGGAATCACCAGCGTTTGCGTACTCAACAAAGACCTGAAGGAGATTAGAGAAGACAACATCATTTTACCACAGTGATTTTAGATTTAGATCAATGCTTTACCAACTTTAATGTATACCCAGTCACGTGCCACATACCATCAATGAAAGACCATGTGAAACACAGGTCCCCTAAGACTATAACGAAGTTGAAAACTCATATTGCCTGGTATTTTACTGTACCTTTCTGGCATTTATACCAGTGTTTACCTATGTATCACAGCCGCCTACAACACTCATGACAGTGATATCCCAGGTTTGTAGCCCAGCAAAATAGTCTACGTCATGCGGTCTAGGTGTTTTGTTGGCTTTATCATGTGAGCAACCGTAAGTGTGCTGTGTATTAGTTTATACAACAGAATCACACTATTTCTTGTTAATAAATGACATGACTGTGTATCACTTGGGGGTTTTGTTACAATACAGATTTGCTTTCATCAGTCTAAATTAATTCTCTGTGTGTAAGTATGTGTGGTGTAAGTCAGAGGATAACTCTCAGGAAGGAGTCTGTTCTCTCCTGTCACCTTGTGGGATCCTGCAATTGATCTTAGGCCATCTAGCCTGCGCAAGTGCCTACCCACAAAAACTTCAACCCCATGTCATCCTACCTGCCTGTGTCCACTTCGTCACATTTCTTAAGTTCCAATAGCAATGCTGATAATCCACTGAACACACTTTACAGTAGTAGGATTAAAAACACTTCCTTAGAACTCAGCTCAATTCATCAAATTCTTAAGAGCTATCAAAGACAAATTAGGTGAAAAAGCATATACATTTGGTGAAATAGAGTGAGTGATGAGTAGTTATGAGTAGACACAGCCAGGTGAGGATGGAGAGCCCAGAGAGAAACGCTCACTATCACAAAGAAAGCTACACTTAGAGAAATATCTAAACAAAGCTACTAGGAACTATGCCTATTAAAACAGTTGTACAAACTAAGGACCAAAACGATAATAAACAAGTTCAAAACCAATAATTTCCTTTCCCAGAGCATCTGAATCCTTCTCAAAGGTAGAGATTGGGGAGATAGTCATGAAGTTCTCTTTGCTGTCCTAAAGCAAGAGGGCAGGGGAAGGGAATGACCTGGAATGACTTGTTCTCAGTTATCCTACATATCAAAAAATGAATTAGACTCAAGAACTGCCTCTCTATTCACTGTGTCCCTTATTCATTATATCAAGAAATCCCCTGAGCTCAGGTGTTCAGAGACTTTTGAAGGCAATGTGAAAATGGATCCTAGCAAAATCAACATTTAGATTCTCACCTTTCAGTTTGTTTCAGACAGAGTCCCAAATCATCCAAGCTGGCCTAAACGTGCTACGCGGCAAGAAGCCCTTCAACTCCTCATTTTCTGCTTCTGTCTCTGCCTCTCAAATGCTGGATGACAGGCATGTACTACCATGCCTAACTCTTCAACACACATTCTTTTGTATTTTCCTCAAATTAATCTACCTACAAATTCAGGCACTCTCCTTTCACTGGAATCCTGCTATCATTTGAAAAAAAAAAAAAAAAAAAAAGTCAAATTAATTTTACTGAATATAAGAGAAAATTCCTAACAGAATTCCATGTACATGGATACCTGCATGTGTGTTTCTGTGTGTGTGCGCACATACGTGCATGAGCAGGCAAGAGGTTAAAGAAGGTATCTCCCTCAATCATTTTTCCATCTTTTTTTAAAAAATGATTTTTTGTTGTTGTTGTTGTTGTATGCTGTCATTGTGTTTCTGTTAGAGTGTTGGTTCCCCTGGAACTGGAGTTGCAGACAGTCATGAGGTGCCAGGTGGGTCATGGGAACTGAACCTGGATCCTCTGGAAGAGAAGCCAGTGCTCTTAACCTCTGAGCCATCTCTCCAGCCCTTCCCCCAACTAATTTTTAAAGACAGAACTTCTCAATGAATCAGAGCTCACCAACTAGCTAGAACAGAGGACCAAAAGCCCCAGGGTTTTTCCTGGTTCCAGTTCAGTGCAGGGATTGCAGGTACGTGACAACGCACTTGGCTTTTTACATTGATACCAATGATTTAAATGGGTTTTCATGCTTGGACAGCAAGCCCTTTCCTATCTGTGCCATAAGCCCCTAGTACTCAATTTTTTATGGAATATTCCTTTATTAATATACAAAGCCCTATGTGACCTATGACTAGTCATTCTATCTCATGCAAGTATTCTGTTATGCATGATGTATAACATAAAACCTAAGGAATTTGGACCTCTGATGTTTTCTGAGTTTATATATACATATGGAAAAAGAAGAGGTTGTGCTAATTTTGATCCTTCCATATAACTATGTCTAAGCTATGCACTGCTACTAAAGACAAAGTAAAGATTACCAATGATAAAACATGCCTTATTTTTACATATGTGCATGCATGGAGAGATGTCACACTGGTTAAACTGCTTGCCCTACAATGGTAAGGACTGGAGTTTGGATCCCAAGAACCCATGAAAAAAGACAGATAGGCATGCTGGCTTGTCTGACTTCCAGCCTCAGAAGGCAGAGAGTCAAAGAATCCCCAGAATAAGCAATCCCAACAAGACCAGCCACACCCCCCCACACACACACAGGAAATTAGATAAAGTGACTTGTCATCTATTCTAAAACTAAAATGTCCCATTAAATGGAAATAAAAGCATTTCAAAATGGCCCATGAGCTAAGATAAGACAATATCTACAATCAGCAGGCATGGTAGCATGTATCTGCAATCCTAGCACTAAGGATGCTGGAACAGGAGGATTTGGTAAAGTACATAATGAAAACTGATTGTAGCACTCCTGATGAACATCTCCAGTGGGAGTCATTCAGGGTAAGAAGGGCAGCGAATGTGCAGAGGCAAGGGCTGCTGCTGCACAGCCTACACGCTACAGGGCAATTCCCTCAACAAAGTGGTATGGCTTGCATGAGTAAAACAGAAACTTGAAATGGAGTAAAATTTCTGTTTCACCAAAAGTAAAAATAATGTAGACAAAGCATTTGCACTTTCTTATCCTCTTTGCCATTTGATTTGATTAGATACAGTTTAGTAAATATTTTGTGATCGTAGTTTTTATGGAGAAGGCAGCATGAACCAATACAGGCTGGTATAACTAAGACAGAGCTCAAGCATGAGTCTCCACTCAGCATGTTTTTCTTCTCTAAATGATCTCTAATCATTTCTATTGCAATCAGAACCTAATCACACTGGGTTTCCAAGTGTGCTTAATTTGAACAAAATTGAACCAAATAGTTCTCTAATTGAACTGAATCAAAATTCACACACAATCCAGTTGGTGTCACTGTTTACATGGCTCAAAAGTACATTTTTTAAAAACAAAGTTTAAGTGATTACAACATCAAATATATTGTAGAACAGGTAAAAAGCATAAGAAATTAATGATAATCTATACTGAAAAAAATCTGTGTACACCTTCCCACAGAACCCATTTAATATAAAATTTTAATAATCTCCAAATATTTCTGCTTATAAACAGTTTGCTTACTTGTCCTCTGCCAGGATTTTCCTTTGGAACAAGCAAAGAAACCACTGGTCCATATTTCTGACACTCCTCTTTTACATCTTCTACAACATCTGCTTAGAAAACCATACAACAGCAGGTAATTACACAGTGACACGGCTTAAGAAAAAAGCTTAAGAATACAAATTCAACACATTAACCATTTCTTAATAGCCCACATCTAATGTTTTAAATACATAAAATAATCAAAAATTGAAAAAAAAATCCCACAGTCATCCTGTTTCTCCTCTTGAAATCAACCAGCACTACAGTTACTGCCGTAACCTGCCAGAGTGTTATCAGCACACACAAGCAAATACAATTTTATGTATTTTAAGCAAGAATTTCAACTTTAATATTTAAGTATATCTTTGTGGAGAAAATTAAATTTATTTTATGTTTATGTGTTTTGGCTGCATATGTACATGTGCAACATGTGAACACAGTGCCCAGAGGCCAGAAGAGGGCACTGTATCCTCCTGACCTGGAGTTACAGGGCCACTGTGAGCCACCATGTGACTGACAATTCATCTCTCTTCTCATTTGTTTTTATGGCTATATACTTCTGGACAGTTTACTATATTCAAAAATTACCCAATGTCTTCTAACTGACGACTACTGAACTATCTCAAAACTTTTTGGTATTATAAACATTACTACTTACAATTCATTTAACTTCATTATTTCTCACAGCTGATATTCTAGAAATAACATTGTTAGGTCAAAACTAACATAAACTTGCAATGTTGTTCAAATTATCAGGTTGTCTTTCCTAAAAGTCTAATATAAACTCTTTTAAGCAGTGTAATAAAAAATCTGATTTCCTATTTCCCATAGTTTTTGCTGTTTATGTGCCCAGCAACGAAGACATAGCAATCTGGCTTGAACTGATGTCATTAGCTCCTTTCTACCATAAATGTTTATTGGGTGCCTACTATGCATTCTTTCAAGGGTGCTACATTCCAGTGTTACTAGGTCATGAACAAGATCCAATTCTTAATCACAGTAATCAAGGCTGTTAGGTTATGTGCACACTGGCTACTGTTGCAACTTTAACTGTATTCCAACAAATAAGTTATGATACAATCATGCCAAGCTGCTGTTCTCTGAACCTGGCACATCTTTCTACTAGCTGTTACTTCTTCCTACCCACTCAGCTTTTAGATAATTAACACTGTAGTGAAAGCCCTCACTGATCACTCAAGCTAGGCTGAGCACCCTTTTTCTCTGTCGTCATTGTATATGTCTCTCTTGTATTAAAAACAAGAAATAATCCCATTTAACACAGTAAATGTGCCTGAATGAAAAGGCTTTTAAAAGTTAAAAAAAAAAAGAGGGAGAGAGACAGAGAGAGAGAAAGATAAAAAGCAGAAAGGACAGCACAAAGGAGGGACAGAAGAGACAGATCAGATCAGAGACAGAATCTAATGGGCAAATCTCTATTAATTTCCTAAAATGAAATGTCATAGTCTGAATGACTTTATGAATCAAAAAGCACAAATATTTTAGGCATCAAAGTTCAAGGGTCTTTTTAAATTTTGTGTTTAGAAAAAATAAAAGAATCTTATGAATAAAATGTATATTACACAGACATTGGTCAGGGTCTGTGCATAAGAAAGACACACTACAATATAAACTGGGAACCACTAACCTTCATATTCATCTTCATTTTCAAGGTAATCATCATCCAGTACATTGAGGAGTCTGAGCACTGGTGTTGGAAGCATCACCAGATCTTCAATATGAGGGGCTGTGAAAGTTCATGACAATACGGTTAAATGCAATAAACTGATGAGCTGACCAAATAAGGAGCCTGAAAATATACAGACACTTGCCAAATGCCCAGGGAGGGGAAATAATGACAGATATAACTAACTTACCAAAAGGAATGCTAAAGAATGGGCTGCACAATGCCATCTCAGCAGGGATCCTTCTGCTTGGGTCATCATGAAGCATGCTAAAACACAACAGCATCATTATGGTTACTACCAGATCTTCTGAAAGTGAAACTATCAGAAAAAAAAAGGTTCAGAGTTCATCTCAACACTACCTCTATTATCATGGATTACTGAATCATTCCCCAGTGCAGAAGAGAAAGGCCACCTGAGCATGAGGCATTTCTGACATAGCATCATGCTAGGACTTAATGTTTCTAACTAATAAATGAAACATAAGAAAGCGATGTCTATGCTATAGCACAATGGGAGCAGGGCTAGACAAATGTTTAAGGTAGCACAATTTAAAAAACAACAGACAAACAAAAAGCAAAAACAAAAACCAGAAGACAGTAGTGGGATAACTGAATCTTGTCAAATCCCCCTAATCTTAAAACAATTTTATGTAAAAATCTACAGGCAATACTGGAAACAGACTATCAATAGTAGTAATACTCTTATAGTATAAGTATTCATAAGAAAACAGAGAATAAACAAGTGTATAGATAATAAACAAAAGAAAATAAGGCAGAAAAACAAAACAAAAAGCCAAACAGATACTCAATGGGAAGTACAATAAGCCAATTTTAAAACAGCAGATGAAACTACAATGAACTGCTATACTTACACCAGCTAAATACAAGTGAGCCTGGGAAATCATAAGAACTAGAGTAAATCAGAATTAAGACTTCCTAGAATAACTAGCCAAGACACCTTCATGGAAAATCCCAGTGAGAAAAAAAATATTTGGAAAAGAATTCAAATGATCAAAATGGAGAAGACAGGATGACAGAGGGAAAGAGAGATTTATTGAAAAAAACAAACAAACAAACAACCAGATCAAAGGAAGGGAAAAACTCACACCTTTCCCCCTCTTTGTGCTTTAAGACAAAGTCTCATATGTAGCTCAAGATAGCCTCAAGCTACAGCTCTCTGGCCTCAGCCTCCCAAACACCAGGATTATAGGTATGCATCCTCAAGCCTGGCTCTCCTTTAACATTACATAAAGACAGCAGAAGAATGACACTTATATAACTAGCTTAACTGTTCTGTTTTGTCTGAGACAAGGTTTCACTATGTAGCTGTGACTAGCCTGCAACTTTCTTTACAGACCAGGTTGGCTTTGAACTCATAGAGAGCCTCCTACCACTGCCCTGAAGTGCTGGGATTAAAGGCATGTTGACACCTCACCTGAGTAAAATTCCTATGTCTAAGGGAGTTCTATCTACAAAATGAGGAAAATCAATAACAGTAGTATAAATTCAACAACAACAACAAAAAACTTTAGTTAGTTAAGATCTGAAAAGCAAGTTATACTATGTCTAACATACCTTTTGATAAGGTCTCTGAGGTGATAGGCTGGAATTGCGGAATTTACCACTGCTTTACTGGCAAATATATGATCAATAATAGCAGAACTGTTTGCCTAAAAGAGAGAGAGGTTATTCCTTAAGTTATTTAGCTCAGATTACTGAGCAGTAGCCATGTGGCACTATTCCATGAGTAACATGTGATACCTATTCCAAGAACTTATAATCTTTTTTTAAAAATTATTTAACTTTATTTTATGTGCATTGGTGTGAAAGTATCAGATCCCCTGGAAGTGGAGTTTCAGACAGTTGTGAGCTGCTATGTGGGTGATGGGAATTGAACCCAGGTCATCTAAAAGAGCAGTCAGTGTTTTTAACCACTGAGCCATCTCTCAGTGAGCCCAGAACTTATAATCTTAATGGAGGAGACTGCATTAAAGTGAATTTCTAGAGGCACCAATACAATACCAGGCACTATGAACAGCTCCAAAATGAATTCGTAAAACTCAAGAAATCATACTGAGAAACTATTTCATGAATGAATGTAATAGGTGGGTCACAGTGCCTATCGATGAGTCTGCTGTATTCAGGTGAAATAAACCATCAATGAGAAAAAGGAGGAAGTATGAGAATGCTGCCTTTGTTACATTATCCCCATTCCATTTGTAGATGATAGCACTTAGTCCTTGGGTACTGTGATGGTTAATCTTGACTATCAATTTAGAATCACTGAAGACACTGTTAAGGTACACACACCTGTTGGGTTAGCACACACAGCCTCTAGGTGGCACCACCTCACAGGCTTGGGAACAGAATAAAGGGAAGAGACAGCCAACCAAGCACTAGAATACCCCTCTCTGCTTCCTGGCCCCCAAGATGCAAACTGCTTTACCACTCTGACACACCCTTTCAGACACATGGACTAATACCTCTAAAACTGTTACCCAAAATAAATATTTCCCCTAGTTACAAAAATGTAACTAAAAATATGCAGCAAGTACTATACTAACTCAAAATGCAGAACTGCATAAATAACTAAAACATCAGACACCCACCATAACTAGAATCTACAGGTTACTTACCACAGACTACACACTATGCTGAAAAACTATGCAACACTTCTTTTTTAGCCTTAGTACTCTGATAAGACAATACATTATTACTCTTCTTATACTAAAGGAAAGTAAATTGTCTAATGAACCCAAATAACTTAGTAGGAGGTGAAAAAAAGACACAGATGAACCTCAGAATATGTGGTCACACCAGCTTTGCAATTTTGCCTCTATAGAAGTTGCTAAGACAAACTATGACTTTACCTAGATAGACATATTTGAGATTCCATTAGTATATGTCATGCCTCCATGTTTCACACAAATTAGAGTGTTATATTTCTGTTGTACTGTGGGCCAAGCAGATACAGTACAGAGGGTGTAAACACAGTCAAAGCTAATTTAGATGACTGATCCATATTCAGATAAACACTAAAGAACACTTAGCTTGTTATCTATTTGGAAATATCACAAGTAGGAAAAAAAATGATATGGTTCTATGCCCATAGCAGCATTTTTGGGGTCAAAAATAAACATAAGGCAATTTCACTAGAGACAGTATTCCTTCTAAGAATCACTAAACCAGAAACCAGTGACTAGGACTTAGCACAAATAAAACTATTAAAATGGTCACCTCCTATATGCTAATTTGTTTTTCTGTTTTGTTTTGTTTTGAACAAGACAGGGTTTCTTTATGTAGCCTTGGCTGTCCTGAAACTCTCTGTAAATCAGGCTGTCCTTGAACTCAAGAGATCTGCCTGCCTCTGCCTCCTGAGTGCTGGATCAAAGGCACATGCCAGTACCACCAAATAGATGTTTATTATTAAAATATTATTTCAAATACTTATTGCTTCAAATTATATTTAACGATAATTTAAAGTATTATATAGCAAACCTCAAGCCTAAAGGATACTGAGAATATCACAATAATAAAACATCACAATATATTTTAAAAACTAATTACAATTAATTCCTAACATAGAGACATATAAAAAGTTTATTTCAATATCTAAGGTTTAGAACTTAAAACCATGCTCCCTCATAAACACCAAAAGCAGTAGACACTATACCACAGCCACATAAGCTATCTAGCCAGTGCAAAATGTTTAACAGCCTATGAGATATTAATAAATACAAAATACTATGGAGCCATGGAAAACTTCCAATAGGAGAACTAGCTATATTATACAACTGCGCCTCTAGCAGCCAATACTCAACTCTACCCTCATAGGACTGCTCAAAAAATTCAACATGATTGTGCTATAAAGCACTTTTTAATTGTAGAGCATTGTTAAAAGATTATTATTAAACTTAATACCTATAATTCTGCTAGTAATATTTCTGTCACTAATATAACTAACTTAGTAAATAAAGGATTTTTTTGTGGGGGGTGGTGGTGTTCAAGACAGGGTTTAGAGCCCTGGCTGTCCTGGAACTCTCAGGCTGGCCACCAACTCACAGAGATACTCCTGCCTCTGCCTCCCTAGTGCTGGGATTAAAGGCGTGAGCCACTACGGCCAACTAAAGGGAATTTCTTCAGCCAGTTTGGGAAAATGCACTCGAACATTTCAGAAAATGCTTACTACACCTGAGGACCTAGATTAACAGCATTGAGGATGCAACATCATCAGTGCATTTGAGGCTTTAGGGATGAGTAGAGGCACTGAAGATACTATACATACAGAGAGCATGAAGGAGAGGAGGCAATTAAAAAAAAAGAAAGACCACTATAAAGCAAACTCCTAAACCGTTACAGGGATGAAGAGCCCCAAAGCTAAGCCCTTCTGCAATTTACCTTCCACTCCTGAGATCTGACTGTGTGTTTCAGTTTCATGCCTGAGAACATCTCCAGTAAAATGATTCCAAGGCTCCACAGGTCCACAGCTGAGGTACACTCTGTATCACTCTGCAGGCCAGCCTGGGCCAAACAGTTTTGCAGTTCAGCTTCTGGAGCTCGATACCCATCTGTCTGAATATACTTTACATCCTATGAAGACCAAGAAACAAGACAGCAGTTAGAAGGGTCTCACTTTCCAGTTTTCTCTACCATACACTTTTCAAAGCACAGTAGGCCACCCACAAAATGAATGCCAGAAACTTTAGTTCTTAGCTACCATAATTCTTCAGTTCCTTAACTGGGCAGTTGGCACAGAAATGCTGGACACATTCCATACATTTGCTCAAAAAAGACGTCTTTTTTTTTTTTTTTTAAAGATAGTTTCTTACCTATTATGCACTGATGATAAAAACCCTCTGCAAAAACCTGACAGACCAAGGCAAGTGAGGACTTGCCTGAATTGTCACATCTGCTATCAGCCATGAATACTCCAACACCAATAGAAACAGGAGCAACTCAGCAAATGCTGACAGACAGACAAGCTTTCCATGTAGGCTAAGTATGTTTATTCATTTCTGAGCTCTTATTAACTCCTTTTACCTGACCTAAATTTATGTCCCCGTTTCACAAAGCAGCACTGAAATTCTTTTCGTTTTTTTTTTCTCTTAGAAGCACTCTGGTATTTTGGAAGTGCCCCTATAGTCCCTAAACTAACATTGTTATTAAAAATCTTTGGCTTGGACCCTTACATTTTAAACCATAATGGAAAAGAAAAGACATTTCTTACCTGATTGCCTTCTTTGAAGCTAAGCCCAAAGTCAATAAGCTTAAAGCATTCATTCTCGGCACTCCACAGTATGTTTCGTGGTTTGAGGTCTGCATGGACATAGCCCTCATGGTGAAGAAAAGCAAGGGCCTCCAAAACATCTCTGGCACAATGCTGTATCATCCACATGGAGCAACCCTGGTGACTGGAATATAAGAGTAATTCCGAAACACTGACATCCAGGAGTTCAAGCAACAGACAGCGTGATGGCACATTTGGAGAGAAGTGTATGGTAAAGACTCCATATAAAGTCACTAGGAAAAAAAAAAAAAACAATATTTTAAAAATAAAGTTCACAGTAACTCACTACCAAAGCAGTTAACTCTTCCATATAAATATGGGATAGTCTAGACAAAGAAAACTTTTTCACGTGAGACTGTTGTGAGAATTACAGTTATAGTATTAAAAAACAAAACAAAAGAATTGCCCTCTAGGTAGATAATTGTTTCTTTTCCTCTCTAAAGGGTTAATCCAGTTGGTGGGTCTTAACCCTAGCTATGCTAAAGGGACAGGATTAGTATTAGTCCTTCCATGACATAAATTTTTTCCTCCAGAATTCCTGAGCCTGGCCCAGGCTCTTAAAAAACAAACCATGCTTTTCTCAAAACCACTCTTTCTCCAAAGCTACCCCCAAGCCTTGTGGTTATCTGAACACCTCCACGATGGCTTACAACAAGCAACATGGCTTCTTCTTTTATTTTATTTTCTCCTCAGAGCAGCTGCTGAGATTGACAGATTATGTGCTCTGGGGTTTTTCTTTTAAACTCCAACAAAATTGTCCTCAAGCATTTCCCTAGTGTCATTTGACTACTGAGGCAGTATGCCCCCAAATCTCTAGCAGCACTGGGAACGGAACTGAGGTCCTCTGCAGGGACAGCTGAGCTACTCTACCCCCTGCTCCCAGATAAGGATATTTTAAGTAGCAAGAAACTTCCACTGTTTTTCCAATGAGAAAGATATTTGAACATGAGAGTTATTTAAATAAAATAAAATACTGTATATGCAGTGGTGCCACTTAAGGTGTCAAGAAAAAATATTAAAAGTAAAAACTGTAATATTAAGTAATCCTTAAAAACAAATTGAAGGTTGGTTGATTCAAATCAATATTCCATGCTCTAAATAGTGTAAAAGAAAAAAAAAATCAAGACATTGCAGATAACATTTTAATGTAATCATGCAGAGATTCAACAAGTACTGAGGCTTGCAAAAAAATTCCGTCAAACGCCAAGGTTATAGTGATATTCCACTTAGTAAGTTTAACGAAAGAAAAACAATACTAATATCAGAAAATCCTGTCAACGAAGTATTAAAAGGTCTTTCTTCAGTTTACACATGGGTTCTATATATCAAGATATATGACCAACACAAGTTTACATTCTGAATATCTGAGTCATGAAAGTCTTACTGAAGCAAATGCAGTGATCCTAAATTTTACACTTTCATAACTTCTAGTCCCCTCTCCCAAATCCACACTATATATTTATGAGTTGCTAGTATGTCAGTAGATGTCACTGATATCAACGGATACCATAGCCATTGAATATTTTCCACTTCCTATTGGAAGGAAAAGATGCAAAAATTTCCACTCAAGACATGACAGCCTAGCAAAGGAATGTCTTTCGCTGCAGAAGGCATTTATCTATGCTGCTAAGTACCGGCTTAAAATCAAAGCAAACAGGACTTTCCTAAGCATTGCTATGTGATAAACACCTCCACCATACCTCAGAGAGCTGCAAAGGAAAGGCGAATAGAAAAGGGACCTGCACCGGGCGATAACTAGTGGGGCCCAATCCTCTCCTCCCACCTAAAGGACCAAAGGCCGGGAGGAAGAGAGGATCGCTGGGGACATGTATGCTTGGACAGGGACCTGGGCAAGAGATGGCATGCAGCCACAATTACCGATGTTCCTGTGACCCTGCAACTGCTCCAGCGCCGCCCTCTCTTTGCGGAAACCATATTCTGCAGCCGAGGCCGCAGCCCCGGTGGTTCCCGGGGGCAGAAACTGCTTGAGGGCTCCGGGGGGCGAGCCCGGGGTGCCGCAGCAGCGCACCCGATACACCGAGGCCGACGAGCCGCTCCCCAGGCGGCTCTGTACCTGCCACAGCCGCCCGAAGGCCTCCAGGAAGCGCGGCGGCTCGGCGCCCCACGCGCAGCCGGAACCCGCCATGGTGCGGGCTGGGGCGAGGACACGCGAGCCGACACGACGCGCCAGGCAGGCCCGTGGCGCCCGCCGTCACATCCCCACCCGGACCCGCCGCTCTGCAGGGAGGGGCCCGCAGAGCCCGCACCGACTCCCGGGACCTTAGGCCGCCATGACACCGGAAGCAGGAGTGCGCCTAAGCCCAGCAGTCGGAAGTGGGGGAAAGCCAATCGTAGAAGGAGGCGGGTCTAGGAGGGGCGGAGCCTCCAGGGGTGGGGGGGGAAACTAATTTGTTGAGAGTAATAACGTTATTAATGATTGTCGATGGAGAATCAAATACCTGGTAAGTCTTTGGTATGTTTACTACAGTGGATGTTCCCCATAAACACTAGCTGCTATGTTTTTTTGTTTTTTGGGAAAAAGAAATACAACTTTTTGTTTCTCAGAAAAATTCACTGTGAGATATTAAACTTAATTATTAATCCTGTGAGTGTAGCACAGTAGTAGAGTGCTTGCCTAGCATGTGCAAGGAAGGCCCTGGGTCCAGTACCCAGCAACACACACGTCAACTATTTATCTTTTGTTTTATTTCTTATTTTTAAAGATTTATTAGATTTGTATTTTTATGTTTGTGAGTTTATGCCACATGTGTGCGACAAGTCAGAAGATGTCATATCCCCTGGTACTGTAGTTTCAGGTGGTTGTAACCAGCCTGGTTTACGTGATAAGAACGGAACCCTGTCCTCGAGAAGAACAGTACATACTCTTAGCCACTGAACCGGCTCTTTTTTTCTTTTTTTTTTTTTTTTTTTTTCTTTCGAGACAAGGTTTCACTGTGTGGCTCTTGCTGTCTTAGATCTCACTCTATAGACCAGGCTGGCCTGGAACTCATAGAGGTCCACTTGCCTCTGCCTCCCAAATGGTAGGATTAAAGGCATGCAGCACCACACCCGGCTTGCTGTCTTGTTTTTTAATTGCCTGTTATTGCAAGCCCAATGCAACCTACCTGCTTGCTTGTCTGCCTGGTACCCATCATCACTGTCCCCCTTTCTAATGTAACCCTGATTGCATTTAGGACAGTCATGTGCACAAAAGAAATATGTGCCCTTAGGGCTGGAGAGATAGCTAGTGGTTAAGAGCACTGTCTGCTCTTCCAGAGAACCCAACCATGTATAACTAACTCTGTAACAGTTCCAGGGAATATCACACCTTCTGGGCTGCATGGGCACCGGACATGCATGTGATACATAGACCAGGCTGACCTGGAGCTCAGAGATCTGCCTGCCTCTGCCTCCCAAATGCTGGGATCAAAGGTGTGTGGTACAGTGGATAAACACTAGCTGCTATTTTTTTTTTTTTTTTTTTTTTTTTTTTTTGCTGGGTGGGGGAGGAGAAGGATCGATCTTCCTCAGAGTGGGTTTTGACCACGCCTAACAGGTCTGGTCAGTGAGACCTGAGACCTTCTTGCATGAATGCCAAGGATTTGTTGGAAAGTTTTGCTTGACTCACATGGACAGTGTGTTTTCTTTTCTGCCACATCTTTCTCCAAAAACAAACAAACAAAAACATAATGCTAAAGACAAGTTAGTTATCTGACTTTCATTCTTTCAGTTGGGACATGGACACAAGAAAACTAACATATTAATTACAATTAGATCTATACAATAGATCTATAGTAACAAAGAAAGCCAAAGTACAGTGTCTTAAATATGGCAAGATTTCTTTCTCTAAGCAGGGTTCTGCCATTCTCCATGGGGCTTCTATCTTTGGGACCTATGTGTTTATTTTGTTTCTCACCATTTCATGGTTTTGAGAATGGGGAAAGAGACCAGAGAAGCACAAATCTGATTATGATGAGGGTAAGCCCTAGAATGGTACTCATTATTTCTACTCTTTTTGTTTATTTGCTTGTTTCAAGACTGGGTTTCTCTGTAGCTTTGTAGCCTGTCCCAGAACTCGATCTGTACTCAATCAAACTCAGAAATCCACCTGCCTCTGCCTCCCAAGTGCTGGAATTAGAGGTGTGGGACATCACCGTCTGGCCCTCATTATTTCTATTTTTTTTAATATTTATTATTTTTTCTTATTTTACATATCGATCCCAGTTCCCTCCCTCCTTCTCTCCCATGGCCCCCCTTCCATTCCATCCCCCCCAACTCCATTCTTAACCCATTAGCTGGTGCTTAGCTGCTAGCCATATGACCTCAGCTAGCCAGCAGACAGGCTTGGAAAAAAAGCATCATCTAATTACTAATGGAAGAAGAGAAGAATGGATGCTTAGGGACAAAAGCAAGTCTATTTTACTCATGCCCCAGCAGAAACACAGGCTTCTGGGTTCTTGACAGCTTTTTAGAAATCCATTCTTTTTCCCATAGCCATCTTCCAGACATCCTCCTATGTGTTTGTGTGTGTGTGTGTGTGTGTGTGTGTGTGTGTGTGTGTGTGTGTGTTGGTGGGGGGGGTACTATTTGATTAAAGCCTCTTATTGTTTTAACAATATGACAGGATTTTTAAATGCAGGTAAATATGCATGGTATAGCATTTGCCATATTATTTTTAAATGTACAGGTGAGTAATATTAAGTACATTTACATTGTGTATACATTACCAACAACTATCTACAGTACTTGTTTAATCTTGCAGAAATTAAACTCTCTTCCCATTAAACAAGCTTCCAAACCCTCTTTTCTCCTGCCCCTGACATGCCACCATTTTATTCTGATTTTCATTCTCCTTTTAGTCAATATGTTAATTTGGTTCATACAAATCAGCATCAAGCATACCACTCGGACTAACATGGATAACCTCTTGATGACTCAATACAAATACCAGCCCACAACTCAAGAATCACTAACTGGTCAGGTATAATGGAACACACCTTTAATCCCAGCACTCAGGAGGCAGAGGTAGACAGATTTCTGTGAGTTTGAGGCTAGCCTGGTCTACAAAGCAAGTTCCAGGACAGCCAAGGCTATTACACAGAGAAACCCTGTCTCAAACAAACAAACGAAATCACTAACTCAGAGTTCAAGTCCCTGTGTTGGCTCAATCAATCAATAACTAAATATCACTAACTGATCAAATGGCATGAGAAAAGAGAGGGGAACTTGCCCTTGACCTCTACCAGGCTCCAATTTCAACAGGAAGTAGCCTGAAGTGAATATGACACCTATAAATCCCTGGGGCCCCATCTCGAGATACTCCCTCTTCCAGAAAGTCTTTCTTTTATATATGCAAAGCATAGGAATATCAGATTACAGAAGCTACCTGAGTAGAGGGATCATCCATGCCATATATTCTATCTAGTACCCCCACACACACACACCAAGCTGCTAAATTCTTAGTATGTGGCAACCCCAAGATATACTGGGAAAATAGAACTAACTTCCTAAATTATGGATTTGTATTCTTTACTAATGTGTTTAAACTCAGATACCCCCACCCTCTAAGCTCAGAGACACTTCCTTCTAAAGTCTATAAATATAAGATAATAAATTCCTTTATACTGTATGTTGCTATTAGATTTCCTATCCCATCTTCAACAGCTGTGAATAGCTGGCATTACTAAAGAATATTTTACCTCAAAGGAAAACAAACAAACAAACAAAAAATATGAAGAAACCTTAACTGGGCCTGGTGACACAGGCCTGTAATTCAGCTACTTGGGAGGCTAAGGCAGGAGAAACACAAATTCAAGATAGGCCTGGACTATTAGAGTAGGTGCAAGGCCAGACTGTGTAATTTATCAAGACCCCATTTCATAATATATATATTTTTTAGAAACCTTAAAAGTTCTCAAGATATATCATAACTCTGATTGTAGAATATGAGGGTACTCTAGATTAAATCTTCAGTACCCCCAACATCATATATCTAAAACTGTAAGTAGTTTTGAAATTAAAAAAGTAGATGCATAGTAATTTGTCTCACTTAACAGTGTCTATTTCAGAATCAGCAGTTTTTCTGATTTTGTTTACTCAGTGAAGTCATTTGACATTGCCTGATTTAAAATTTTGTCACTAGGTTTGAGCTGGAGAGATGGCTCAGCAGTTAAGAGATGGCTGTTCAAGGAGGTTTTGAGTTCAATTCCCAGCAACCACATGGTCTCCCAACTATTCTATAATGGGATCTGATGCCCTCATTTGGCATGCAGGCATACATGCAGACAGATCACTAATATACATAAAATAAACAAATAAGTAAATAAATAAATGTTTAAAAAAATGATGGAGCTAGGGTGATGGGTCATTGGGTAATAGCACTTGCTGCACTAATATGAGGACCTGAGTTCAAATCTAGAGTACCTATGTAAAAAAAAAAAAAAAAAAAAAAACAGCCATGGGAGTCATGTCTGAAACCTCAGTGCTAGGGACCCAAGGAGACAGGAGGACAGCTAGGACTTGCTAGAAGCCAACCTCATTTGGCTTCTGCAGGTACACCACACACTACAGAGTTTTGCTGAAAGTTGTAGTAGTAAGAGTTTTAAATTTTAAATTAAATTTGAGTAAAAAAAAAGATTTTCTTATCAGAAAAAAAACCTGGACAGAAGACAGCAGTGTTTGTTACAAATAGCCAGCGATTTCCTGGCCATTATGATCTGAATGAAACACTGAAGGATGTTTGGATGTTTCCAATGACAACAATCTCATAGGTTAAAAGCATAGCGGTGGCGTTAAAATCAAAATGAACTTGAGAGTAACACTTTAATTTCATTATCACTTGAAGGGAAGAAAATCAAATCTACCCCAATAAGTCATGCCAACTAGCTTGCAGAGGAGTCCAGGATAGGGCTCAGAAATATAAGAGAAAAAGGTTATCCTCGATTCTCCAGCTTACAACCTACCCCTCTGGTTCTAGTCCTTACTGACTGAGTCCTGCTCAGGGGTGCCTGGCACATGCTCAGTGTCTTCCTTCAAGGTGGGATAGAAGAGATGGTGCATCATCACAGGTCCTAACAAGGAAGGCAGGTTTGAGCTCCTCAACCTGATCTCCCTAGGCATTCAAGGGTGGACTGCCACCATCACAAATAATTCAAATTCCAGGAAGACGGTATTTCTTTCGGTCTCTATAACAACACAGTAGTATTTTATAGTAGGAGAAATGGGTACTGAGTTGGAAGTAATTTGTCTAAGATCATGTGCATCATGAAAAAAGTCACAAACTTAAGGTTAAAAGCTGGGTATTCCAACTCCAGGGCCTATGTTCTCACCTATGCTTTTGAATATAAAACATATTCTTTTCTATAGACTATACAGTAATTTATCACTTACCAATAAATGCTGTTTCCTGTCAGTTCTGCTGATGTCTGCTGATGGCTTGCAAGCAGTGCTTAGATTAATATTTTATAAACTAGAATGACCACCACATATGGCAGAGATATTTTTTTCTCCTTCAAACTATATTTGCTAATGTCCATGTTTTTCTCTAAGAATTCACTAGCTCCACCATCCCCTAACCTTCCATACACAACTAGGAGAGGCTAGTGATTTTACCTAAGGCTTTCTGGCTTCTTTGAGCAATGCTAAAACTACTGAAGACTTTTAACTGCTTATTAATGCTCCTACCAAAGGTGAAGAAGAAAGCAGGGAGACTGAGAAGTCATTTTTCTCACCACCATGTCAACAGAGGGTTGAAAGGTTTAAAAAGAGGGGAATAAGTTTCCTCATATGCTCCCACATTCTGCTTTGCAATATTTTAAAGGAGTGAAAAGTAAAGTCCTGCTCTACTTCATTGGTAATGATGTGTGGGGTGAGTGAAAAACAAATCTTTTATTTTTATTTTTTTTTTCATTGCACTTCAATTTACTGTCCTTAACAAAATTAGTCACTAATTTCTGTATTATGATACAGCCCTGGCATGGCCAGAAAAGGGAAAGACTGCCCACCCTCTCTCTGCACCTGCCTCTTCCCCACGGAATAAACACATCAGAAGGGAGGGTATTAAATATGCTCAGTACTGCAGGCCATGGCTGGGCATGGCTCTAATTTGTTAGCACTGGGCTTTTCCTGATCACCTTTCCACATGTTATTAACACTCCAGCCAGAAGGTGGAGACAAGAGCAGGGAGATTAAGAAGTTTCCATTGCTCAAATAGTACCCTGAAGAAAGCTGCTTTCCTAAATCCGAGGGTGAGACTGGAAGGAAAGAAAACTACATAATTGAATGGCCTGTTGTGCTTTCTAACCCCTTTCCTCTGCTTCTTCCTCTCCTTAACTTACCTTCTCCAAATCCTTCCCTGTTTCAAAATAAAAACCCTGTCTCAAAAATAAAAAAAATAGAAGTATACAGTACTAGAAAGAGTGTACAGAAATCATACTGATTAGAATAAATTTAAATTTTCATATATGACCTTGAAACAAAAGTTAACTATTTCTTGAGCCACATTTTAAAAAGAAATTAAAAATACAAAACCTCAACAATTTCTAGCACAGAAACACCTATGTCAAGTTACCTCATTTACAAGGTTAAAAACAGAAGAAAACAAAACAAAACTAAAACCTAGAATCAAAGAAAAGTCCCCAAACCCCCAGACACTTGAAATTCTGAATTTCTATGAATACCTTCAGTCAAATAAGAAGGTAAAATATCAATCCTATAAGACAGTCTGCAGCAATAACAACACAATGATAACATAACAGACTATGGCAAAACTTCACTGGAAAATAACTTACTGATTTCCTAAAAAGTTAAAAGCCAGAGGTTGGGTTAAGCAGTCAAATAATGCCTTTAGATGCAATTTTTTTTGTTTTTGTTATTTGGTTTGATTTGTTTGTATGTTTTGTGAACTGAATACCACAATATGGGTTACATCAGTTTCTCCCTTATTCTTTGTAAAGTTTTTTACAGTTGGTGACATTTCTGTTGTTTTGTGAAGAAAGAAACTGTAGCTCCTAATCCATTGGCCTGTTCAAGGTCCAACTGTTTACATATTATCATAGGCTCTGACTTTACCAGCGTTCCCAGGGCTACTGAAATATATGGAGCGGTCACTTAGGAACAATGTTAGGAAGAACTCAAGCAAGGAGCGTGTGAGCTGTGGTTGTAGCCTCTCATATGCAGAATCTTGCCATCATTATTGCCTGGAACAAACCCCATCTTTGTTGCACTAGAATAGTTAAACATTATCTTTGGAACTTTTTGCAGAGCCAATGGAGAATAGCATGAAGAGTTTGAAGGCAGAGAAGCTGCAGGACAAGTCAGCCTTAGAAGAAGACAGCCTGACCAGAGAGCAGACAGGAAACCATAGCGGATCTGGTAACACACTAGAGCTAGAAAAGCTCGCTGTGTGAAGTGTTATCTGTTTAGTGTGACTTCATGAGGACGAGGAAACTGAAACTGGGTCTGCCTTTGTAACCTATGGAGTCAAATGAGATATTAAGGGGTAGAAAGGATTGCTTGGTCCATGTGAAGGGAAAGAGGGGCACTTCCTGCAACCAAAAAGAGGCTAGAGATGAGAAAGGAGCCTTGGCCTTTTACCATCTGCACCGAGGGGATCAGGTAATTAAAGGGACAAGCGAGATAGGCCCTTGTGGTGACCTTCAACTTTCAGTTTATGGGGTCTTTGCAAAGTAGCTACAGATTAGAGAAGAAAACGTTTATGTGAGTTCATTGTAGAAAAACAAACATAATCCAAAGGCACAAGAAGAGAGCCAATACCTTTCAATCTTACCATTCAGAAATTATTATTAGTAGTATTTAGATGATTGTTTTCTAGAGTATGTGCATACATACACATACATGCACACATGCATACATGCACACATGCATACATGCATGCAAGCACTCACATGAGCACATATACATGCACACAGAAGGAACAATCTGGATTGCTGATCTTCAGCTCTAAATATACCATGGACATTCTTATATAATCATTGAAACAGATATTCCTAACCCTATAATTGCATAGCATTCAATTGATCAGTAGTGTGTAGCTATTCCCTCAAATAACACATTCATTCCTGAAGGGAAGTTAATGAGGACTCAGGAAGTAAATAAAAGTCACAAAGATAATGAAACCAGATCCACAAGGCTCCTCCCCAAAGCTGAGAGACAATAAATACATTATTTGAAACTCCAATTTCTGGTCCTTTGTGGTGGAGGTCCCAGGAAACTAATACAAAGAGAAAATAAGAGATTCATGTAGAAAGCATTCTAGATCTTCCAGTCATGACAGTCAGACAAAAGGACCTCCTTAAAGAAAAGCTATCCATTCCACAAGACCTCGAAGGAATATTCCTAACATGGCTACCAGTGAAATGCCTTACATCCAGATACAAAGAGAGGTATGGAAAATGTTCTGGAAGTCAATGACATGATCTGGGCTCTTTAACAAGGATTACAACATGGAGCTTCTGGGAAGGGGGATTAGAACTGGGGGAGGTCTGGAACTCTTCCACAGTCATTTGCTTTGGCTTTGCACTTCTGGATATAATGGGTCGAGAGATACAAAACCAAAAAATTAGGTGAGGCATGAGATTAACATTATTTTCTGTATAGACAGTGGAAAAAGAGCACCCATCTCCTTCACATTCTTGTCACCTTAAATTTAATATGAGAAATTGGATTTCCTATAGCCTAGAAGGAAATTTACAAGAGTATCTCTGTGGGATCCCCTAAGGCAGGAGGTCAGAGCACTGTCAGTAGTGAAGGGACAGTGACAGAGATTCACATTGTCTCCATCCTCAGCAATCTGAGGATTTCCCCCTATTCTTTTAGGGATCTCAGCTCAGGCCAAACCTGGATTCCTAGCATGCTTCAATGCTGAAAGAAATTTCTCAAACTAGCTGGTAGTGTGAAGCAGAGTTGAAAATGTTTTATCTATATCTATATATCTATATATGCATACACACACAGGTTTGGTTTTTAGAGAAAGGCTTAATTAAGCATGAGGGTTAGGAGAAAAAAAAGAGGGCCTTTGAAGAAAGTAGGATACACACACATCCAAGAGTATGAATGTGGGCTTCTCAAAGAAGAGTCAGAGAAAGTAAGATGTGCCCAAGTGTGTGTATCAGCTTCTCCAAGAGAAAACGAGCAATTCATTGCCCCAGCATTAGCCACGTATACCATTTTGGTGGCTCAGAAGCAGTGGTTCTCAACTTGTGGGTTTTGACCCCTGGGATTGCATATCAGATAATTACATTACATTTTTTTTAACATTACAATTCTTAGCAGTAGTAAAACTACAATTATGAAGTAGCAATGAAATAATGTTATGGTTAGGGTTCAGCATAACATGAGGAACCATATCAAAGGGTTTCAGAGTTAGGAAGATTGAGAACCACTGCAAGGTTACATCCAAAACCTTGCTGAGAGCCAGGTGGTGGTGGCACATGCCTTTAATCCCAGCACTTCGGAGGCAGAGGCAGGCAGCTCTCTATGAGTTCAAGTACCCTGTCTAAAGGGCAACCTCCAGGACAGCCAAGGCTACACATAGAAACCCTGTCTTGAAAAATGAATGAACAAAAATGTTGCTGAGAAGCCTTTTGTTCCTATCCTTTTCTAATAAGAAATAATGTGATATGGTTCCAGAAGCCTTATATGTAATTATAATATGATAAGTGAAATCAGGAACCACTAGGTTGCACAAGGAGTTTAGTACATTATAGTTCTCCTATAAATGGGGAGTCTGGTATGATTCCTAGGAAATAGTACATTTATGGCTGGGATGGGAGAAGACATTGAGCAGTTGTTTTTGTGTTGGATTGTTGCTTTTCTGCTGATGAGACAAACTATCTTTCTCCTTCTCTTGTCTCTCCACATGTTCTCTGCCCTTACACACTGCCTCATGACCCTCACAGTGCAGCCATCAAAAACGCTGAACATAAACAAGTATTTGTGCTTATGTTGTAATTGAGAGTAGCCAGTTAGTAACTCTCTGAAGGTCCCAGCTCCCAGAAAACATTTAAAAGTGGCAGAGCCAGGAGTGGAGCATGCCAGTAACCCCAGTATGTGGAGGCTGGAAGTTCAAAGTCATCTTTGGCAATACAGTGAGTTTGAAGCAAGCAGTTGCTCAAAACACAACTGTACAAAAACATGTCAGAGATAACATCTGGCATACATTTTAGGAAGTGGAGACATAATGTGGTTCCCTCATGCTGACCAGGTGGCCCTCTCTTTTTTTTCTAACATCTGACTACTAACCAGGCCCAGCCATGTTTAGCTTCTGAGATGAGATTAAGTGAGACTGGGCACACACAGGGTGCCATGGCCAAATATCCCTCTTATATCTCTTTCTACTTAACGTTGACATTTGCTTCTGTACCCTCTTTTGGTTGTTTCTTCCCTGCCAGGTACCAAGTATGGCTAAATAACTGTCCCCTACACTCTGAGCCCTTTGGGTATGTTCAGTTGCTTGACCAAAGAAGAGGATGGCTTGCACTGGGAAGGGAAGGGAACTATAACACAGAGCAAAGAGGTCTGGAGGAGGGTAAAAACTCATCTGATGTGGAAGCAGAAAGGAAATTGCTGGGGCAGGGTGTAAAGGGGACTGGAGGGATAGGAGAAAATCAAAACCAAATTTTCTTTGATAGTTCCATAAGTAAACCCAACACTGTGTAGTAATCTTAAAACTAGTTTTAAATCTAAAACTAAGATAAAATGTAAGAAAAAAAGACACTTTTCAGGTAGAATCGAGGTTTCTAATCAGCCTGTTTTAAAATAAGGAGATTATTCCAAATCATCTCATATATATCCAGGATGAAAGCAGGGATATTCTTCAAATTGGAAGAAGATAGCAGGCAGAGCAAGCACTTGAGTGAGGGCCAAAGAGTCAAAGACGCCAATCACTATAGTTTGCCCTGAAGATAGAAGAAGGTGATGAGACAGGGAGTGTTGGAAGTGTCAGGAATTTGATAATGGTTGTAACTGAGAGTTAACAATACAAAATCTGGCCATTAGATCCTTTTAGCTGCAGCTTTATGAAGCTAGAGTCCACCAATGACCCTGGTGCACAGAAGATGGATTTGTTTTTTGCATAGAACCTCAAAAAGGAATAGTTCTCTGTGAACATCACAATACTTTAAAGAATTATATAATTTTAATTATGTGCATGTATGGGAGGGCAATACATACACATGAATACATGTGCATGTTCATGAATGCATGTGCATAAAGAAGCCAAAGAGGTGTTATATCTCTTGGAGCTGGACTTGTAGGCATTTGTGAGCTATGTTTCAAACTATACTACAGAGCTATAATAACCAAAACAGTATTGTACTGGCATGAAAACAGACACATTGATCAATCACATAGGATCAAGAACCCACAAAGAAGCAAGCCCACACTCCCACAAGCCACCTGATTTTCTCACAGAGGCCAACAATGTACATTGGAAAAAATATGGGATTTTCAACAAATGTTGCTGATCAATATGTAGACAGCTATATGTAGAAGAAGAAAATTCAATCTTTACCTCTCATCTCTCATTCTTCATAAAGCTCAACTCCCAGTGGATCAAGGTCCTCAATATAAGACCTTATATCAGCCAGGTGGTGGTGGTGGATGCCTTTAATCCCAGCACTTTGGAAGGCAGAAGTAAGTAGATACCTGTGAGTTCAAGGCCAGCCTGGTCTATAAGCTCCAAAGCTTCAGAGAAACCCTGTCTCCAAAAATCAAACACCACCACCAACAACAACAAAATTCTGATATCTTGAATCTGATAGAGGAGAAAATTAGAAATGTACTTGATCTTATTGGCACAGTAAGGGACTTGTAAACAGGACTCAGAGTAGCCACCAAGAACAACTAATAAATGGGACCCAATTATATTAAAAAAAAAAACTTATGTATAACAAAGGACACTACAGAGGGACCAGCCTTCTGCAGGTCAGAGAGACTGGGAATGAGATGCAGAGTTGGCACGAAACTCACAGACTTCTGTGATGGATAAAAGTTCCTCTTCTTGAAAGAATTCTCAATGGAGGAAATCAAAAAGGCTGAAAGACACTTAAGAAAATGCTCCACATCCTTAGCTATCAGGGAAATGCAAATCAAAACAACTTTGAGATACCATCTTACCCCTGCCAGAATGGCTAAAATTAGAAACACCAGTGATGACTTATGTTGGAGAGGATGTGGAGAAAGTGGAACACTCCTCCACTGCTGGTGGGAGTGCAAACTCATACAGCCACTTTGGAGATCAGTATGGCGGTTCCTCAGGAAAATGGGAATTAGTTTACCACAGGACCCGGCAATCCCCCTCTTAGGCATATACCCAAAGGATTCACATCAATGCAACAAAGACATCTGTTCAACTATGTTCATAGCAGCACTATTTGTAATAGCAAGAACCTGGAAGCAACCTAGATGCCCTTCAATTGAAGAATGGTTAATGAAGATGTGGCACATCTACACAATGGAATACTACTCTGCAGAAAAAAATAATGGTATCTTGAAATTCGCAGGCAAGTGGATGGCACTTGAAGAAACCATCCTGAATGAGGTAACCCAGTCACAAAAAGAGGAACACAGTATGTACTCACTCATATATGGATTTTAGACCTAGATCAAATGATCACCAGCCTATAATTCACATCACCAGAGGAACTAGGATACAAGTTGTACTCTAAGAGATTCATATAAAGTCCCTCACAGAACTGGGAAGGGACAAGTCCCCCAGACCTCAGGTATAGTGGGGGAGGACAGCTAATGGAGAGAGAAGTAGGAGAAAATGAGAGGGAGGAGAGGAAGGCATGTGCGACTAGGAGGATTGAGCCTGGTTAGGAATGGAAAATAGGAAAGAGAGAGAGAGACAGAGACAGAGAGAGAGAACATAAAAGAGGGAGCCAATATTGGTTTGAAGATAAAGTTGAACACAAAGAAAGGTCGAGGGAACTACAAGACTGCTCCCAACTAACAATCTCAGCTTCCGTGGAAAGGCTATCATAAATGCCCTTCCCGGAGAGTGAGATCAACAACTAACTTCTCCATGGAGTCCTCAACTAATGCCTGTTGAAAACAGGAGCAAACACCCATACATAAACACTGAGTCAAACTAGAACCCAGAAGCAGATGGAGAGGACAAGACCATGCGGTAGAAGTACATAGAGACAGCTTACCTGAACAAGGAGGAGCTAAGGGCCACTAGACTGATAGCTGGGAAGCCAACAGGGGTCTGACTCGGACTCCCCTGAATATGGGTCTCAGCCAGAAGGTCTGAGCAGTCTAAGAGACCTCAGACAGTGGAGCCAGGATGTATCCCTGGTGCACAAAAGGACTTTGCAAACATATCCCCCCATGGAGGGATAACTGCCTTATTCTAGAGATAGGAGAGAAGCCCTAGTCCCTACTTCACAGGACCTGTCAGATCTACATGACCCCAACTGGATGGCATTCCCCTACATATTGTATTGTGGTGGGGGGTTGGGAGGGGAGGGTGTTTAGAGTGCATGGGAGAGGGTAGAGAGGGCAAAAGGGAGGGAAGGAGGGAGGGAGGGCTTGGGGGGAGGGAGGGAGGGAGGGAGAGGGAACTGGGATCGACATGTAAAATAATAATAAAAAAAAAAAAAAAAAAAAAAAAAAAACGCTTTGACTCCAAAATTTAAGTTGAAGAACAAGTTACTGGGGAAAAGTATTTCTATTTTTGTTTCCACAGAAAATGAAAAGATGTGGATTCCTTCCAGACTAATGTGGTTTGATCACACCAGACCGCCTGAAACAGAGTACAAGCTGATCCTACATTCCAAACAGCTGGACAAAACAGCCCTACAGACTACAGCTAGGATATCTGAATCTTCTTCGAATCCCCCAAGACAGCGCCCCTTACCAGCAGGAAGTAGTTTGGAAAGAACGACGCCCAAATTCCCAAATATTGTGTATAAATGTTTGTTTTCATTTAATTGGACTTTGTTATATAAAATTAAATAAAAAATACTCTATATGCAAAAAAAAAAAAAAAGTTCCTCTTCTTTTTTATTATTCCTTCTGTTGCTTGTTCTACTCTATTCTAGGTCTTTTAAATTTATCTGCTTCTATGTTCTGCTATGTGGCTCTGTTCTCTTTACTGTGTACTATATGTCTGAACTCTTCAAAGTCTCCTTGAGTCTCTGCCTCTCTCCCTCCCAGAGTCCTATTTCCACGGAAGTCCCACCTAGCCTTTCCTGCCTAGCTGTTGGCCACTCAGCTCTTCATTAAACCAATCAGAAGGAGCCTTGGCAAAGACACATCTTCATAGTGTACAAAAAGATTATTCCACATTTTCCTCTTTTTTGTATAAATAAAAAGGAAAGGAGAGGTTTTAATTCTAGCACAGTAAAACTATGTGTAGTAAGAACAAATAACAGGCAAGAATTATTCATAATGTCCAGTCCATTTGTATTTGGCATATTCAGAAAAATACTCTATTATCTATCCTATCTTGATGAATCCAAAGTTTATACCATACCAAAGTTTTTATCATAACTTGTATTACCAACCTAAAAATATCATTCTAGACCTTAAAACTTGTTTGTCATTTTTTAGATAAACAGCTTGAATATTTCGTCTCTCACCTTCTACACTTTACATCTCTTTTGTGAGTCTCTTTTTTTTTTGAATTTGGTAAAAAATGGTATAACTATTTAGTTTTCAACCCCCATCAGAGACCCAAGAAAGCTATAATATGACTTGGGTAAACAGGAAGTACAGAGCAAATAACTCCCAATATTATACAAATGACAAAGACAACTGGATGCCTAGATAGTCACCCAAATTTTCTCTGAAATGTTGGGGCATCCATATTCAGGATATAGGCCTACAATGTATGATAGACTTTTCTGTGAAGTAGGAATTTTGAAGAAATGTCCCATCTTGTCTTGGCAAAGTTTGGTAGTTTCCTTCTTTTGTGTCCTGCTTGCCCAATTTGGACAACATACTGTCAGTAGTCTAGGCAAGGGCAATTTCTTGCCCAGCAGCTAACTTTGTCATAATAAAAGATAACTTCATAATGAGGTTCTTTGATTCCAAACATCATGTTTTTTGAAGTATATTGGTGCTTCCAGGAGCAAATGTATCTCACTGTTATGAAAAAAAAGCCTTATGTTTCTAAGATATCTAAAGTGCCATATGCAGTAAGTCTCTGAAATACCATCTATCTATCTAAAATATATCTGTTTGACCTTGAAAACATACCTAGCATGGCTACAAATTTGATTATTAGATGACTAACTACTAATCTGTGTTTCCAAAGTATCCTAAATAGTTTGTAATAATAGTGTCCAAAGACTAGAAATTTACATTACATTGTTAAATGAGGTGCATAGGTACAATACCTTAAACAAGTATAGAAACATATATACAGTATAATAAAAATATCCTTAAATTGTAACAATACAAAAAAATCCATACCAATGTAATATTTGAGATTAATAACTGTTTTCTAGTGTAAATGTAGATTCAATAATCTACCCTTCTATCCTATCATTTATATACCCCCTTTTTATCTTTTTAGAAAAAGATCCCCACATCTAAACTCCTTTGTTTAGTTTTCTTCCTGACCGTGACCAATAACAAATTCCAACAAGTCCCCATAAACAATGACAAACATCCAATGAATGACCAGAAATCACACATCCCACCTCTTAGGAATGTGGTCACCATGTTTTCTAGACTGCTTCCTGTTATCTTGGGGTGATGGAATGTCTAGGGGACGTTGGGAAAATTGGGATGATGGTCAATTCTTGGGAGAGCTAGCTGTACCATTGTTTTGTTTAGTCTCTGTGGGATGGGAGAGGGCAGAACTTATCTGAAGTCCTGACCAAGAAGTCTGTGAGGCTGGACCATCTCAGCTAGCAGCTTTGAAGTTCTTCTGGACACAAAGTTTCGAGGAAACTGCAACAGAGACATTCAGAGAGGCTGAATCACCTGGGATTGTTGTCTTGTATCTGCATTAACACAAGTATGGATTTCAAATACCTATAAATGTAAGGAAAGTAGTAAAGGTCCACAGGGTGAAATTTCAAGAGAAAGGAAACGGGATGCAGTGATGTAAAGGGTTAAAAGGAAATAATGGTACAGGATGCGTTAAGTTAGGAGTTGGATAGGAGGGTAGACTAGAAAAGAGAATACTGGGAGAGGCAACTAACAATAAAGACATTTTGAAAAAATGTAGAAGCTTCATACATAATATGTATATGTATGTATGTATATATGTATATATAGATTACACACATGAAAAATTAAAATGGAGTTACCTGTGATGGTGAAACAATACCCTTATTAGATAACACAAGCTAACAACTAAAAATCCTAGTGCCAAGAATGGGTTACTCCTTTGGGAGTTGTTGTCCAGTGAGGGTCTGTCTTAATTAGGGTTTCTGTTGCTATGAAGAGACACCCTGACCATGGCAATTTTTATAAAGGAAAACATTTAATTGGGTGGTTTACAGTTTTTAGAGGTTCAGTCCATTATCAACATGGTGTGACTCAGTGGTGTGCAGGCAGACACGGTGCTGAAGTAGGAGCAGAGAGTCCTCACATCTTGAACAGAAAGCAACAGGAAGTGGTCTGAGACACTAAGTGGTATCTTGAACATAGAAGACTTCAAAGCCCACCCACACAGTGACACACTTTATCCAACAAGGCCATACCTACTCCAACAGTGCCATACCTCCTAATAGTGCCACTCTTTTGGGGGCTATTTTGTTTTCAAACCACCACAGGTCCCATAGATCTCAAATATTATAGGGTATTGTTCTTGGTTATTCTCCAGAACTCTATCTTAAGACCCTACAGTTGAAGACACCCTATATTCTTAAGTCATAAAGCATAGAGAAATTAAACTGCCTCTCACCTGGAAGCCTCCTTTTTCTTGGCTAGCTCTCATAGTACTGTGCCTGCTACTAGGGAAGAAAACTAATCATCATTCTTACCCAGTTGTGAACCCTATGAGCTAAAATAATGACCAACTGGCAAGATATACTCATTGGTGCAATAGCAGCATGAATGTCATAGGAGTAACCAACCCAGTTCCACTCCACGCTCCACTAATTGAAATTGTAGCAGGCACCCAGACCTTAGCACAACTGACATCTGATGAAAGTACCATTCTGGCCATAAAACTCAGCATATAGACACCATGATCTGCCAAAAGAGAGGCTCTCAACCTTTCTAATGCTGTGATTCTTTAATATCATTCCTTATGTTGTGGGGACCCCCAACCATAAAATTATTTTGGTGCTACTTCATAACTGTCATTTTGCTACTTTTATGAATCATAATGTAAATATATAATATCTGATATATGACCCCTGTGGGGGTTACATTGCACAGGTTGAGGACCACTGTACCCAAAATGAAAACAAAGAGATATCCATCAAAGTCCACAGATCTTGGAAAGTCTCTAAAGGTACTAAGCTTGCTGTTTGGCTTCTGTAGTCTTGCTTCATGTAACAGCTCTGGCTGTCTTGGAACTCACTTTGTAGACCAGTTGGCCTTGGACTCATGGAGATCCACCTGCCTCCTGAGTACTGGGATTAATAGAGTGTGCCATAATGCCTGCTTCAGCTAACTCTTCTTATTGAGGTGTATTAAGCCAGGATGTGGTTTTGTGCTTAAAAGTTTACCCCCACGAAAGGCTTAGGACTACACTAGGATTCTGAATAACAAGTGTAGCCACTGTCCAGCTAATAAAAACTTTCTATTGGTTTAAATCTTCTCTGATGGATGCCCCCAAACAGAAATATGTGCTTAACGCTGTTATTGAGGTCAAGAACCTGTGGCTATGCCAGGCAGTGGTAGTGCACACCTTTAGTCACAGCACTTGGGAGGCAGAGGCAGGCAGATCTCTGTAAGTTTGAAGCCAGCCTGGTCTACAGAGTTCCAGGACAGGCTCCAAAGCTACAGAGAAACCCTGTCTCAACCCCCACCCAAAAAACCCCAACAACCAACCAACCAAACAAACAAACAAAAAAAAAAAAAAAAAAAAAAAAAACTGAGGCTAGAGAGATCCTTGTACCTAGGGTACAACCTGCTACTATGACTTTGTTAAATGGACATGGTACTAAACCAACACTGAATGACTTACTATTGTATTCACAGATCAGTGCATTTCTCAACCTTCTTTGGAGAAGCTTACTTTAAACAGATGGTGATTAGTGCAGAGCAGTCAGTGAAAGCCCAAGAAGAGTATGGGTATCCAGTACAGCAGGGTCAGTCATGCTGCTTAACAGCCAGAGGGATGAAAACCGGTGGGAGACATGCTGTAATCTGGACACAGGGAGTCCAGTATTGCTGCTGCAGCTGCAAATAACATCGTCTGGAAGGCACTCCCCGACTTCTGTGAGTCAAATTAGCCACCCATCCCTAGGCTGAAATGTCTTGGTCACTTCATCACCCCTCCCTTCTCATTTCCTGAGTCTTGTAAAGCTGACTGAACCCACAGAGCAATCTCATCTTGTTTGGAAATACTTGAAGGGACGTTTCACTTCTGCTCTTTCCACTTCCCTTTCCAGAGCTACAGCTTGGCCTGGGACTGGGACTCAGGTGGCCAGGGCAGATAAAGAAACTTAGCCCTCCATGGATCTGCCTTACTACCATGGCCAGCTGACCAAGCAAGAGTGTGAAACCCTGCTCCTCAAGGCAGGGGTGGATGGCAACTATCTGATAAGAGACAGCGAGTCTATGCCAGGAGTCCTGTGCCTCTGCGTCTCGTGAGTAGCCTTATCTTCATGAGTTGAATCCTAATGGCAGCCATTTACTCAGGGAGTTGTATCTCATTCTTCTTTGCAATGCTAAATAAAGAGCTAGACATGTCCAGGAGAGGCTAGAAGGCTGTGTCTGCCCAGCTCTCCTGCCTGTCTTTCCCTCCACTTGTGGATGTCACATGAGCAGACTCTGAGACAGCAGAAGTGGGGATGGAAAATGGGAGAGTTATGGGGAGAAGGAAGAACTGTAAGAATGCAGTCTCCTCTCCATGTCTCTATTTGACGTGGAGAAAGCTAAGGGCCCTTCATAATAAATATTTCTGCCTGAAAGGCTCTTTGGCTGCATTCACAAGAAATATTTGAAGTGCTAATATGTCATGCCTTGTCAGGTTGGTTAAAGACTTTACAAGCAGCATTTCTTTGTTTCTTTTTATCCTTTTGGTGGCCTTTGGAGGCAAGTAGATGCTATCTGTCATTTTTATAGATGAAGGAATAAAGAAACACCGAATCCTTTATCGTGTCTCTTCCAGAAGACATCGAGGAAGCCTTTATTGAGAGTTCTCTTGACAAGCGTAGTGACGGATGTAGTGGGGAGAGACAGTGGGCTTAACTCTGAATCCAGTGTGAACAAGTCAGAATACATACAAGGAGCAGGGTGGAGGCAGTGCATGGAAAAGTACTCAGAGGCAACTTCAGAGAGAAGGGAAATGCTAGCTAACCAGACCCCGGGATTTTAGCTGAGTAAAGGCCACAGTGATGAGATGTCATCTGGGGGCTGGTGGCAGATAGAAGATGCTGATGAGATACTGAGGGTGCTCAGATAGTATAGGAGCAGGAGGCTTTGAGAAAGCTGACTTTTTAAAGGAAATGTGCAGATGGGCCTAAGAGATTTAGGAGCTTGAATGAAGTCCAGGCAAACAAAGAAATGTTGTCACTTAGTAGGGGAGCTGTTGTGTTTCTTAGAGCTTTGGAGAAAGTTAAGAAGGCGAAAGTGATAGTCATTACTAATTGTTACACAGGGACCTTTGCTTCTTTAAATAATGCCTAGAGAAATGGATGTGAGAAAGCCAGCATCTTAGCATCCATCTTAGCTTATCAAACTGAAAGTGATACTCAGGTTTTTGTGTGTGTCCATCTGTGGTTTCACATGTCAGAGGCATTGTCCCCACATAGTGATGGTACGAGATGGAACAAGGGGAAACCATAGGTATTACCCTTGAAAGGATCTTGGCGGATGCTGAGCTAGTTCTTCCTAAATGGGCAGTTATAAAAATAATAAGACGGGCCCTCCCCACCCATCTCCTGGTTTCCTGTGATCTCTCCCTCTGATGGTGTCATCTGCTGTTATGCAATACAGCCAAGTGGACCTTCACCAGAACTGGGGCTGCACTGAGCAGATGAGTGGCAAGTGCTGGGATTTGGAACTTCAAACTGTTAAGGAAAAAGTGCTAACCCTAATGTGGAGAATAAGATCGCTATCACAACTGGAGCCAAATTTAAAGCAAGCTTGATTTTTTTTTTTTTAATTGGGAGGCACTCGAGAGCTGGCTAACAACTGCTTCCTAAGTCAGGTTAAAGAGAGCCACCCTGAATCCATTTCTTGGGCTCCTTTTAAAGAGTAAAATTGTGAATAGTTTTACAGAAGAGAGACAATAAGTAAATACAAAAATAAATAAATAAATAAATAAATAAAAATCTCTGTCATGTGGTCACCATGATTAGGGAAGGTTCAAGGAGGTTCACAGAGGGTCACGGAGGGTGAGGGGTATTCTCAAAAACAACTCAGAGTCAAGGGTTGGGGAAGGTCAGGTACCAGAGAGCAACTCTGCTCTTACAGTAAATAGAAGCTTGTTCTTTTTTAACAATATAGCATAAATGACTCCTGCCTTCAAAATGGAGAATAAAACTAATGCTACCATGGTACCTCTGGATGGGAGATGCTAAGAACTGCTTATGGTGGAGTACATAGCAATAGAAAAAGATGCAAAGGACCTCCTTGAGTCTGGACAGATCTTGGCCAGGGCCCCAGGGTACACGGTCTACTTGTGATTCTCTTTAAATTTGATACTTATTCTCAGATTTCCTGAGGTGTGTCATCAGTCATCTATTCATCTAAAGCAAAAGTCACTCCCTCAGACTTGTTTTAAAAAAAAGTCAAATGAGAAAGGAATAAATGAATATTTGCTGAGCACCTTCAGGGGATAAAGCTTCACCCTCCTCTCTGCTCACATCATGGAAAGACATGTCATATCCTCACTCACATCATGGAAGAGCAGATGAAATGTCATGTGTGCTCAGACATAAGGTGTAGATCAAATGACCCTAGTGATCTCATCACAGAGTTGGTAGAAACTTATTGTCACCATTATTTCAGGTTTCTCATAGGCCAAGCACTATGCTAGGTCCTCAGCTGATGCCTTCAACACAGGCCAGAGCATAGATGGGGAAATTAAGAAACCAGTGGACCCTGTGGTGCATGCAATTGCTGCAATGATTAGAGCATCATTGTACGCTGTGGGAGCCAACAGCAAAGCATGACAATCCATCAAGGACCAGAAAGCCTTACGTTAGTGCTGAGACTTGGAGGATGAACAGAACCTTCTTTTATCCATTCAGCAAGCATATACTGATGGTCTTTAGGTTCCAGGCATGGTCCTAAAGCACTGGAACATGGTGACAAGTACTAGAGAAAATGTCCCTTGGCAGAGATCCTTGTAGTAACTAATGTTACTCCTATGTTATAAGGGGGAGAAAACCAACTGCTCTTGTTTATTGTGTGTGTGTGTGTGTGTGTGTGTGTGTGTGTGTGTGTGTGTGTGTGTGTTTTAGACGAGGTTCACAAAGTCCAAGTTGGCCTTGAATTCACTATGCAGCTCAGACTGATCTCAAAATCACAGACATCTACTTGTTTCCACCTCCTAAATGCTGTGGTTACAAGTATGCACTATCCAACTGTTTATATACTATCCTATATCTTGACATTACTAATGTCTCCAGGACCATTATCTCAGCACTATGTTATAAAGTGCCCACACAGGGAACCTGAGCCTTGGTTGTGCCCTCATATCTGGTAGCTTGTCATTCTGTTTGCCACAGACAGACCTGTTTTTGGTTGCACTATATGGACTTCTGAGCTGTCACAGAGCCAATTAAGGACAATATGAAAAGTTAGAGATAACGGAGGGAGGACAGCAGTGGTGGCTCATGCAATTTGGATTGCTAACCTGGTCTATGAAGTGAGGCCCTGCCTCAAAGTTCCAGAAAGAGGAAGGAAGGAAGGATAGAGGGAGGGAAAGAAGGATAAAAGGAAGAAAGGACCATTTAGGCAGACATGGTAATGAATACCTGGCCCGGGGTGGGGGGGGTATCTGGAGTTCAAGGGCAGATTTGACTACACAATAAGTTGAGGCTATTATGTGCTATATAATATCCTGTTAGAAAAATCAATGAAAGAAGGAAGAGGATGAGGAGGACAAGAAGAAGAACTGGTGAAAGGGTGGGACACCTCAGAGAACTTCTATCTGATAGCAGCTTGACCAGTGTGCTCCAGTCCACATGGCAGGAAACCATATCTGACTACCCAAACACACACAAGCTAGAAAACCTCAATGTGGGAAATGTCTGTGTAGAGTGACTTTGTGAAAGTGAGGAAATTGAAACTGGCCTGTCTTTGCAACCTGTAGAGTCCAGATAGGATAGATACTGGGGGTGAAAGGATTCATTCGTGGAGAGAATCCAGCAAGGAAGGGCAGGCTTTCTGTAGCACAGAGAGGCTGCAGTTGCTGCCTGAAATGAGTACCAAATATAATTACTACTACTACTACTACTACTAATATAATTCTCAAAATAAAATTTAAAACTGGACATGGTGATTCTTGCCTGTGTTCCCAGTATGTTGGAGGTTGGGGTAGGAAGATTGTCATGAATTTCAGAACAGCCTGAACTACACAGTGAGTTTCAGATCAGCCTGGAATATGGTTTGATAACCTGTCATAAGGACAATTAAAAAAAAGAAAGAAAAGAAAGAAAGAGAGAGAGGGAGAGAGAAGCAAAAAAAGAGAGAGGAAAAAGAACCACCAACCCAACACACATAAAAACAAAAACAGAAATTATTTCCTTCTACATTCAGAAGTCACTAACATTTTAGCTCATATCAGCAAACTTTTTGCCATGCATATATTGCAATTGTATGTGTAACAAATGGATCTTTATAATGATAGTTTTAACATGTTTTTCTCTGTACATGGTGTGTGTGTGTGTGTGTGTGTGTGTGTGTGTGTGTGTAGGGCAGAGGTCAATGTCAAGCATCTTCCTCAATTGTCGTCTACCTTATCTTTTGAGGCAGGATCTCTCATTGATTCTGGAGCTTACTAATTTGGCCAGACCAGCTTGCCAGCCATCCTCAGTGATCCTCTTGTCTCCTCTTCCTCAGGTACACAATGCCAAGCTCAGTTTCCACATGGGGCTGGGGATCTGAACTCACTTTGCCAGGCTCAGCAGCATTTTACTGACTGAGTCATCTCCCCAGCCCAAAAATGACTGAGTAGCATTTTGCTGATTGTAATTATTATAATTTACATATAGTCAAATATCTATGTTGCTTCCAATTTTTATTTTGCATTTTATTTGGTGGATTAAAAATGATTAAAATTGACATTTTTGTGCTTACCTCTTTGAAAATTTACCTTTTATAAAATTTGCCTTTCATAAAAGTCTAGGCATTTGAATTTTGTCATGCACATCAACAAATTAATACAGCACCAGCTTTCCGTGACATGCATTCTAATCAAGGGCAGGAAAATGATGGGGGGGTCAACAGTCTCTTATTACCTTGGGTTCTCTGGAGTTTCCAGACATGGCATGGAAAAATGTAGTTCACAATTGTTTGACATCATGGGGCCCAATAGGCTCCATTCCCTTCCACTGATATTTCAAAGTTTCATTAAAATAAAACTAAAAAGCTGACTACAAACATGATTTCCCATAATACTGGCCACAGCCTGGAACAAAATACAACTGAGATCTACACATAGTGCCTCATGCTTCTGCACCAAATGACCATTCCCATGGCTAGCCCTTGCTGCAGTGAAACAGTTCAAAATAAATGAAACTAAGAGGCTCTAGCCTCTCTAAATATTTTTTCCCTCTGATTTTTTTTGTACTAAAAATTCTCTTCTTCTGTGATATATTCTGCTGCTAAACCCATCTAGTATATTCTTCCTTCCAGACTCAGTACCCTTTCACTTAGGGAAGTTTTATCTTGCCTTTTTTTTTTTTTTTTTTTTTTGTATTACCATTATCCACACTTTAAATTCCCATTTTTCCTCCAGATTCTGAAACATCTGAAATCTGCTTCTCCTATTTATTATCTCTGTCATTCCTGAGTCTATTTCTATCGATTAACTTATTATTTGTTTACTTCTCATTGTTGATTTTTTTCTGTCTTTATTTGTGCCTGGCAAATTTTGATTAGGTGACAGACACAGTGACTTTTACCATTCTTGGTGTCAGAATTTAGTGTTCCCATGAATATTCTTGAACTTTGTACTAAGAGGCACTAAGTTACTTGGAAATGCTCTCATCTTTTAAGGGTTTACTAGAACCAAGAAAAGCTTTAGTTACAGAGTGACTTCTGTCCTGTTCTCCTACTGGATAGAGGTGGGCTATTTTTCTGCATAGCCCGTGGATGGATATAAAAGTTGCTCTCCTCTGTTCAATGAGAAACAGAACCCATAAACTCTGGGTGCCTTAAACTTTGCTTGGTTTCAGTTCCTCTCCACATTAGGGGAACTGTTAGATACCCACGCACTGAATCACCATGTTTTTGCCAGGTCACAGAAAAAAAAGGTCTTCCAGTCAAAACCAATGCAGTAAGCCTGAATTTTCCCCCTTCCCTCGGGGATCAGTGCCCTGAAATGCCCAATGTTCAAAGCTGCAATTTCACGTATCTTTTTTCATTTCCTTGGGGCTTTTTGAGGAGAAGGGATAATAAACAGGGTCCCATTATTTCATCATGTCTGGAAGCAGAAGTTATAATTGATGTACTTTTAGTACTTACCACAAATACCTATATTTATTTTAAAAATATTGCTTTAAAGTTACAAAATGTAGCCATCATGTATTGAGTATTTATTATGTACCAGGCAATAGGTTCACTATTTAGCACAACTATTTTAATCCCAAGCTCAATAATAAGACTTAGCTGAGAAAATGGGGAATTGAAGCCAGGGAGGTATGATGTCTTGATTTATAATAAAATAAAATACATTCATAATTATTTCTATACCTAAATATGTATATAATTAGTCTTTATCCTATTCTCTAGTATGGACTCCTGAAACTCATTGGGTCTCTGGGGTGATGACTAGCTTTTAGATGTTAACAAAATGACTCACTCCTAGATAGCCTGGGGATGGGGGTTGGTTGCCAGAAAGACCTAGGGTGGATAAGCCCAGGACAGAAGTACTGAGAGAAATAAAGGTTGAAGTTGCTGGCTGTGATGGTGTACACCTTTAATCCTGGGTCTTGGGAGATAGAGACAAGCAGATCTCTTTGAGTTTGAAGCCAACCTAGTATATATAGTAAGTTACGGGTCATCCAGAGCTCCATAGTAAGACACTGTCTCAAACAAACAAATAACTATTGTCCTAATGTATAAAATTGTTAAAAATGTACATGCAGTACAAGGGGAAGAAGGGAAGAGAACAGAGAGAGTGTGGAGAGCCACTGGTGGTTTGGGGACCTCTCCTGAGCATCTGAAATCTGACACTGGAATGGAGAAGGAAGTCAACCTTAAGTTTACAGAGTTTTGTTTGTTTGTTTGTTTGTTTTGTTCTGTTTTTCCAGACAGGGTTTCTTTCTCTGTGTAGCTCTGGCTGTCCCGGAACTCACTCTGTAGACCAGGATGGTCTGGAACTCACAGAGTTCACCTGCCTCTGTCTCCTGAGTGCTGGAATCAAAGTGTACACTCCATGCCTGGCCCTTTTAAGTATTTTAAATGAATTAAATATACAGGGTCACCAATCTTTACTCATTTGGTTTTGTTTTGTTTTTTCTTTTTCTTATTTTAAATATTGATCCCAGTTCTCCCTATCTCCCTCTCACCCTCCCATGTCCCCTGATCCCCCCGCCCGTCCCATTCCCCACCCACTCCACAGGGAGGGTGATGCCTTCCACGAGGAATCATCAAAATCTGTCATTTGGAATAAGGCCTAGGCCCTCCCTCCTGTCTCTAGGCTAACGGAGTATCCTTCCATGGGGAATGTGCTCCCAAAGTCCTTTCCTGCACCAGGGATACATCCTGGTTCCACTATCAGAGGTCCCTTAGACTGCCCAGGCCCTCCAACTGAGACCCACGTTCAGGTGGTCTGAGTCAGTCCAAAACTGGTTTCCCAGCTATCAGTCTGGGGGTCCATGAGCTCCCCCTTGTTCAGGTCAGCTGTCTCCGTGGGTTTCTGTAGCCTCGGCTTGACCCCTTTTCTTATCACTCCTCCCTCTCTGCAATTGGATTCCAGGAGTTCGGCTCAGTGTTTAGCTGTGAGTGTCTACTTCTGTTTCTAACAGCTACTACATGAAAGTTCTATGATGGCATATAAGTTAGTTATCAATGTCATTATCAGGGAAGAACATTTAAGGTAGCCTCTCCACTGTTGCCCAGATTGTTAGTTGGGGTCATCCCTGTAGGTCTTTGGACATTTCTCTAGAGTCAGTTTTCTCTTCAAACCTACAATGGCTCCCTCTATTATGGTATCTCTTTTTTTGCTCTCGTCTATAGTCCTCCAACTCAATCTTCCTGATTCCACATGTTCTTCTCTCCTCCCCTACTCTTTTTCCTAACTTCCTCTCCACTCACTGCCCCCTCCCAATATGCTCAGGAGCTCTTGTTCCTTTCCCCTTCTGTGAGGGACCTTGTATGAATCTCTTAGAATACACCTTGTATCCTAGTTCCTCTGGCAGGAACTAGGAACTATAGGTTGGTGATCATTTGTTCTATGTCTAAAATCCATATATGAGTGAGTACATACCATGTTCCTCTTTTTGTGACTGGGTTACCTCATCCAGGATGGTTTCTTCAAGTGCCATCCATTTGCCTGAAAATTTCAAGATTCCATTGTCGTCGTCCTCCCCCCTCCCCCCCCCCCCGTCGAAGAGTAGTATTCCTGTGTAGATATGCCACATCTTCTTTATCAATTCTTCAGTTGAGGGGCATCTAGGTTGCTTCCAGGTTCTTTGTATTACAAATAATGCTGCTATGAACATAGTTGAGCACATATCTTTGTTGCATAAATGTGGATCATCTGGGTATATGACTAAGAGGGGGATTGCTGGGTCCTGTGGTAGACTGATTCCCATTTTCCTGAGGAACTGCCATACTGATCTCCAAAATGGCTGTATGAGTTTGCATTCCCACCAGCTGTGGAGGAGTGTTCCCCTTTCTCCACATCCTCTCCAACATAAGTCATCACTGGTGTTTCTAATTTTAGCCATTCTGAAAGGAGTAAGATGGTATCTCAGAGTGGTTTTTCCAGACAGGATTTCTATAAATCTTTACTTTTTGATAAATGATAAAATGTTGGTATCATCTGCTTTGTTTCAATGTTGCTATCTCTTAAAATACACATTTTCTAATTTTACTAAATTTCATCAAATTATTCTCAAAAAAAGTTATTGTGGTATATTAAGATTTCTCTAGGGATTTTTCAGACACAATACTTTGCATTAGTAAATTCCTCCAGCTCTGGAGACTGGTGTGAGATGAGACATCAGTGTTGCTTAATCTGCATTTCTCTGGTCGGTAACAAAATGAAACACCTCTCATGTGTTTGCCACATTCCCTTTGTCTTTTTTTTTTTCATTTTTTAAATTTTATTTATTTTTTATTTTACATGTCGATCCCAGTTCCCTCTTCCTCCCTCCCCCTTCCCTCCCTCGCTCTTACCCTCTCTGTCCCCTCACATGGATCATGACGACCCTCCCCTCCCATCCCCTCACCCCAATTCCACATGTACTACAATGTCCTCCAGGTGAGGTCATGTAAATCTGTCAATTCATTTGAAGTAGGGACTAGGGCTTCTCTCCTGTCTCTAGGTTAAGGCAGAATCCCTCCATGGGGGATGTGTCCACAAGGTCCTTTTGTGCACCAGGAATACATCCTGGCTCCACTGTCTGAGGTCCCTTAGAAGACTGCTCAGTCCTTCTAGCTGAGACCCATATTCAGGGGGGCCTGAGTCAGTCCCATGCTGGCTTCCCAGCTATCAGTCTGGGGGCCCGCTAGCTCCTCCTTGTTCAGGTCAGCTATGTGTTTCTGCAATCTGGTCTTGTCCTTTCCCTCTGCATCTAGATTCTAGTTCGACTCAGTGTTTAGGTATGGGTGTTTGCTTCTGTTTCCAACAGGTACTAGATGAGGGCTCCATGATGGTGGATAAGTTAGTTGTTGATCTCACTATCCGGGAAGGGCATTTATGGTAGCCTTTCCACGGTTGCTCAAATTGTTAGTTGGCGGCAGTCTTGTAGGTCTCTAGACCTTTCTTTAGGTTCCGTTTTCTCTTCAAACCAATATTGGCTTCCTCTTTTATGTTCTCTCTCTCTCTCTCTCTCTCTCTCTCTCTCTCTCTCTCTCTCTCTCTCTCTCTCTCTCTCTCTCTCTCTCCTGTCTTCTGTTCCTAACCGGGCTCAATCTTCCTGGTCGCACGTGTTTTCCTTTCCTCCCCCTCCTTTTTCTCCACTTCTCTCTCCAATCACTGTCCTCCTCCCACTTCCTCTGTACTCTGGGGGACTTGTCCCTTCCGGGTTCTGTGAGGGACTTTATATGAATCTCTTAGAATACCCCGTGTATCCTAGTTCCTCTGGTGGTGTGAATTATAGGCTGGTGATCCTCTGATCTAGGTCTAAAATCCATATATGAGTGGGTACATACTATGTTCCTCTTTTTGTGACTGGGTTACCTCATTCAGGATGGTTTCTTCAAGTGCCATCCACTTGCCTGCGAATTTCAAGATACCATTATTTTTTTTTTTCTGCAGAGTAGTATTCCATTGTGTAGATGTGTCACATCTTCATTATCCATTTTTCAATTGAGGGACATCTAGGTTGCTTCCAGGTTCTTGCTATTACAAATAGTGCTGCTATGTACATAGTTGAACAGATGTCTTTGTTGCATGGATGTGGATCATTTGGGTATATGCCTAAGAGGGGGATTGCCGGGTCCTGTGGTAAACTAATTCCCATTTTCCTGAGGAACCACCATACGGATCTCCAAAATGGCTGAACGAGTTTGCACTCCCACCAGCAGTGGAGGAGTGTTCCCCTTTCTCCACATCCTCTACAGCATGAGTTGTCTTTGGTGTTTCTAATTTTAGCCATTCTGGCAGGAGTAAGATGGTATTTCAAAGTTGTTTTCATTTGCATTTCCCTGGTAGCTAAGGATGTTGAACACTTTCTTAAGTGTCTTTCAGCTTTTTTGATTTCCTCTATTGAGAATTCTTTCTTCAGTTCTGTACCCCATTTTTTAATAGGGTTATTTGGTGTTTTGTTGACTAGTTTCTTGAGTTCTTTGTATATTTTGGAGATCAGCCCTTTGTCAGATGTAGGATTGGTGAAAATCTTTTCCCAGTCTGTGGGCTGCCTTTTGATCTTGTCCACTGTGTCCTTTGCCTTACAGAAGCTTCTAAGTTTGAGGAGGTCCCATTTATTCATTGTTGATCTCAGTGTCTGTGCTTCTGGAGTTATGTTCAGGAAGTGATCTCCTATACCAATTTACTACAGGGTACCTCCTACTTTCTCTTCTAAGAGGTTCAGTGTGGCTGGATTTATGTTGAGGTCTTTGATCTATTTGGATTTAAGTTTTGTGCATGGTGACAAACATGGGTCTATCTGCAGTCTTCTACACACCCTCATCCAATTGTGCCAGCACCATTTGTTGAAGATGCTTTCCTCCCCCCATTGTATTCTTTTAGCTGTTTTGTTGAAAATCAGGTGTTCCTGTATATCAGGATTTTCGATTCGATTCCATTGGTGTACCTGTCTATTTTTGTGCCAATACCAGGCTGTTTTCAGAACTATAGCTCTGTAGTAGAGATTAAAGTCAAGGATGGTTATACCTCCTGACGTTCTTTTATTGTACAGGGTTGTTTTGTCTATCCTGGGTCTTTTGTTATCCTTTCAAGGTCAGTGAAGAATTGTGGTGGGATTTTAATGGGGATTGCATTTAATAGTAGATTGCTTTTGGCAAGATTGCCATTTTTATTATATTTATCCTACCTATCCAAGAGCATGGGAGATCTTTCCATTTTCTGGTATCTTCTTTAATTTCTTTCTTTAGTGCCACAAAGTTCTTATTATATAGGTCTTTCACTTGTTTGGTAAGTGTTACCCCAAGATACTTTATGTTGTTTGTGGCTATTGTAAAGGGTGATGTTTCTCTGATTACTTTCTCAGCCTTTTTGTCGTCTGAATAAAGTAGGGCTACTGATTCTTTTGAGTTTATCTTGTATCCTGCCAGTTTGCTGAAGGTGTTTATCAGCTGTAGGAGTTCCCTGGTAGAGTTTATTGGGTGGCTTATGTAAACTATCATATCATCTGCAAATAGAGACAGTTTGACTTCTTCCTTTCCAATTTGGATCCCCTTGATCTCCTTTTGTTGTCTTATAGCTTTAGCTAGAACTTCAAGTACAATATTGAAGACATATGGAGAGAGAGGGCAGCCTTGTCTTGTTCCTCATTTTACAGGAATCGCCTTAAGCTTCTCTCCATTCAGTTTGATGTTGGCTGTTGGTTTGCTGTATATTGCTCTTATTATGTTTATGTATGTTCCTGTTATCCCTGATCTCTCCAAGACCTTTAACATGAAAGGGTGTTGAATTTTGTCGAAGGCTTTTTCAGCATCTAGGGAGATAATCATATGGTTTTTCTTTTTCAGCTTGTTTATATGGTGGATCACGTTGATAGATTTTTGTATGTTAAACCATCCCTGCAACCCAGGGATGAAGCCTATTTGGATGAGTTCTTTGATGTATTCCTGGATTCGGTTTGCCAGTATTTTATTGAGTATTTTTGCATCGATGTTCATCAGGTCTATTGGTCTGTAGTTTTCTTTCTTAGTTGTGTCTTTGTGAGGCTTAGGTACCAAGGTTATTGTGGCCTCGTAGAAAGAGAGTTTGGCAATGAACATTCTGTTTCTATTGTGTAGAACAATTTGAGGAGTATTGGTATACGTTCTTCCTTGAATTTCTGGTAGAATTCTGCACTGGAGCCATCTCGACCTGGGATTTTTTTGGTTGGAAGGCTTTGGATGACTGCTTCTCTTTCATTGCGGGTTACAGATCTATTTAAGTTGTTTGCCTGTTCTTGATTTAATTTTGGTAAGTGATAGTTATCCAGAAATTTGTCCATTTCCTTTGAATTTTCAATTTTGTGGAATACATGTTTTCAAAGTATGACTTGAAAATTGTCTGGATTTCCTCTGTGACATTGTAATGTTCCCCTTTTCATTTCTGATTTTGTTAATTTGCATGTTCTCTCTCTGCTTTTTCATTAGTTTGGATAAAGGTTTGTCTATGTTGTTGTCTCAAAAAAACCAACTCTTTGTTGCATTGATTTTTTTGTATTATTTTCCTGGTTTCTATTTTGTTGATTTCAGCCCTCAAATTGGTTATTTCCTGGCATCTACTCCTCCGGGGTGAGTTTGCGTCTTTTTGTTCTAAGGCTTTCAGTTGTGCTGTTAATTCTCTAATGTGACTATTCTCTGTTTTCTTCATATGGGAACTTAGTGCAATAAACTTCCCTTGTAACACTGCTTTCAAGGTGTCCCATAAGTTCAGGTATGTTGTGTCCTCATTCTTGTTGAATTTTTGAAAGTCCTTAATTTCTTTATTTCTTCTTTGACCCAGGTGTGGTGCAATTGCACATTGTTTAGTTTCCATGAGTTCGTAGGTTTTCTGAGATTTGTGTTGTTGTTGAATTCCAATTTTAAAGCATGGTGGTCTGATAAGATACAGGGGACTATTCCATTTCTCTTGTATCTGTTGAGGTTTGTTATGCCACCTAGTATGTGGTTGATTTTAGAGAAGGTTCCATGTGGAGCAGAGAAGAATGTATATTCTTTTGTGTTTGGATGGAATGATCTATAGATGTCTGTTAAACCCAGTTGAGACATAACTTCTGTTAGTTCTTTTGTTTCTTTGTTGAGTTTCTGATTGGTGGTCCTGTCTAGTATTGAGGGTGGTGTGTTGAAGTCTCCCACTATAAGTGTGTGAGGTTTTATGTGAGGTTTCAGTTTTAGAAGTGTTTCTTTTACAAATGTGGGTGCCTTTGTATTAGGGGCATAGATGTTCAGAATTGAGACTTTGTGTTGATGGATTTCTCCTGTGATGAATACGAAATGACTGTCTTCATCTCTTTTGATTAATTTTGGTTTGAAATCTAACTTGTTAGATATTAGGATAGCCACACCTGCTTGCTTCTTGGGTCCATTAGATTGGAAGATCTTTTCCCAACCCTTCACCCTGAGGTAATGTCTATCTTTGAAGCTTAGATGTGTTTCTTGTATGCAGCAGAAGGATAGATTCTGTCTTCGTAACCATTCTGTTAGCCTGTGTCTTTTTATAGGTGAGTTAAGACCATTAATATTGAGGGTGAGTAAGGACCATTGATTGTTAATGCTTGTTTGTTTTAGATTTGTTGTTGGCAGTGGTATTGTGAATATATTTGTCCTGCTTTACCCTTGGTTTCTGGTGTAGTGAGACTATCTGTTGCCTATGGAGTTTGCTTTTATTGTGGTAAAGCTAGACAATTGGGCAGGAAACTGCTCTTGCTTTGACTCCTGACATTATGCTGTACATGCTGGACAAGCACGACACAAAGAAAAAAGATTGTTGAACTCTACCAAGATAAGGCCTGAAAGTCCTTCAAAATTCTTGCTTCATAGCAAAGTCTGCTGGACATTCTGCAGGACACACAGGAAAGTGATGGCTGAACTTTGCCAAGACTAGGCAGGACAGTCCTTCCAAATCCCTGCTTCTTAGAAGAGTTTGCCAGATATTCTAGGCCTGGAGGGCCAAAGATGAATGGCACAATGTTGCAGATGAAGCTTAGGTGACTGTCCAGGCAGCCAAATGTCTGTCATTTCTATAGTTCTGGAAGTGGCTTGCACTGCACTTCCTTTTTTACTTAGGTAATATTATATTCTTCTGGGGAGTCTTTGATGAAATTGAACACTAGATACTTATAGTTACAGTTTTTCCTTAGATATGATAGGAGGTAAATTAGGTACAAAATTTTGGGCTCACCAAGATGGGATAAATAATGGAGTATTTTCTTTGAATTTGCCAAATACAAATGAACTGGATATTGTAAATGTAATCCTTACTTGATAACTATTATTGTTGTATATAGCTTTACTATGTCAAAGTTAAAACTTTCCTTTTTATTTAGACAGAGGGGGAAATGTTGTAGAATATTATTTTAACTAAGCAAAGATGTGTTACATTCATTCATGCTGTGGAATATTACTTTAATTGTGTAAAGGTGTGTTACATTTATTCATGCTACATTTGTTTAATGATGTTAGGACAAGGATGGGATGTGTTGTTTTTGTTTTACCTTGCCTGCCTAAGGCATCTGATTGGTCTAATAGTGTCAAATGGCCAATAGCTAAGGAGAAAAGGGATAGGTGGGGCTGGTTGGCAGAGAAAATAAATGGAGGAGAAATCTAGGCTTAAGGAGAAGAGAGAAGAAGGAGACGAGAACAAGGGATAAGGAGAGGGACAAGCTCAAGGTTAGAAGCCAAGCAGCCACCAGCCAACCATACAGGAGAAGCAGTGAAAGATATACAGAAGGAAAGAAATGTAAAAATCCCTGAGGCAAAACATAGATGAAGAGTAACAGGTTGAGTTATAAGAACTAATGAAACAAGCATAAGATAAGACAGAGCATTCATAACCATGATTTGGGAGCTGGTTGGTGATTCAAAAGAAAAAGCCTGGTACAATATATAAATAGCGTATCGATTAAAATCTCAAGATCTTAAGTGTAATTTCTACTGACATGTTATTTTCATACATAAACCAAAGAAATCATAAAGTTGAAGTCTGTAAGTCAAACCATTGAATTAGGCTATACTTCCTTATAAATTCACATAAATAATTATATATATATATATATATGTATATATATATATAGTGACTATTAAAGGAAATGATAATGATGGGTAAGTAATCTAAGCAGGATAAATGTATTAGCTTGTTTTCTACTGCAGTAATAAATATCATGATGAAAAGCAATTTTGGGAGCAAATAGTTTATTTGGCTTACATGTCCAGATCTCAGTCCATCATTGAGGGAATTCAGGACCCAAACAGGAGCAGAAGCAGAAACCATGGAAGGATGCTTCCTACCGATTGGCTCTTTATGTTCTTATTCACCTACCTTCTTTTAAAAAAAAATCACATCTGGTATATTCATGTGTAAAACAGTGAATTCACATGGGATATGGAAAAACAATGGTTATTATTAAAGATGAGAGAGTGTATGTGCATGTGTATCGATGTGGGTGTGTGTTAGTTTGTGGCTAGGAGAAAGTTGCTTCAGACTATCAAGATTCAGAATATTTTACACCAACTTGATAATGTTTTATCATGACTCTAAAATAGCCTACCCCCCCCCACACACACACACCAGGGAATCACAGTGAAATGACCTTCTCCTACAGTGGTAAACACTAAAAGGAGTTGTTTTGTAATGCCATCTTAAACAATGAGGCAAAATCATTCTTTTTGTAATAAAAGAATATGCCCTTGAAAATTTAAAGAATTTTTATAAAAATATATATCAGCATTAAGTCAGGAAATAAAAGTTAATCTGGATTATAATTAATTCAACCGCTAGTAGAACAATGATCGCTGAATCAAACTTGAGATTGCCTTGAGGAGTGAGGGGAGCATGTTTAAAGGTGAAATCACAAGAAGACCTTGAGTATCTACATCAGCAAGTTATAGAAGCCAAAAAGGCAGTTAGTCACATCATAGCACTGATGGTCACTGATGATGTAGATTTTGAGGTGGAGGGGTCTGGGAGTAAGGGTTCCTGGGAATGTATCTTCCAGAGACTGGCATTAGAGACAAGCTAATAGTCAGTACCAAGATGGATGATATAAATGGAGTTTTTCTTGTCATCACAAAAGAAGTAATAATGTTTCTCCTTTGTGTTTTTAAACCAACTTCAGCTACCTTTTTTATGCTTAATAGAACCTGCCCCAGGGATAGCACAGCTCATAGTGGGTCTTGCCCTCCTACATTGATCATTAATCAAGAAAAGGCCCCACAGACTTTTATACAGGGCAGTATGATAAAACAAAAAACAAAAACCATTTTCTTAATTGTGGCTTCCTCTTTTCAGATGACCCTAGTTTGTGTCAAGGTGACAAAAGAATTAACCAGAACAATCAAGGAAGAAGTTGAAAGCATGTAGGTGAAAACAGTGAAGAGAGGGGAAATTGATGGATTCGAAAGTCCATGAGTCAAGGAATTATGGAATCATCCAGCTAGACAAAGAAATGATATAAGAACATGTTCTGTGAGATTCTGGCTATGAAATAGTTGTATTTCCTGACAAAGGTCAAGTTGTAAGCAAGGACCTTCAATTCTTTCTCCTCATCCTCTTTGCTAGAGTTCACACACCATCATCTCTAAGAGGCTCTGTGTTTAAAAAACCCTTCTTTCTTTTGAATTCAGATGAGACAGTCTGGGAATTGTCAGTTTCTTCTTGGGATGTAAGACTGAAAAACACATTGTCTAAACTATAAAGACGGCCATCATGAAGTTTGTATATAAGAACACTATAATTCATCTTTTCATAGGTTTAAGAAGTTTGTCTACACTTACCGAATCTTCAGAGAGAAACATGGATATTACAAGATACAGGTAAGACTACACAAGAACTGCCACAACAGTGTAGGGATTAGGGAAAAGCTGGGGTCATTGCCTGAATCTTTGATGGGACCACGTGGAGGCCTTTAAAATCAGGAGTACCACACCAAGTTTGATAAGCAGAGAGCTTTACCTTGCTCTAAAAGAAACAGGCTAGTGCTGGATTTGAGTTCCACGTTTTAGTAACCCTGGCTGTTGTTCCACATTGTAGAGGCAGCCAAGCCTACTCCCAAGGCCAACCACATGGACCTGGACGCCATTGAAAACTGCTGTAAAACTAAATCATATCCTAGGACAGGCATAGGAAGGGTGGGTAGGCAGAAGTTCAAATGTTCCAAAGCCAAGCATATCCACGGCTGCCTGAAAATAGAACAGGGGCCATTAAATAAGGGACTCCTTTACTTTTTCTGGTTTCTTTCTTTCTTTTTTTTTAAGTTTCTCTTTGCTTCTTTTGAATTTAGTTATCCACTTTAAGAAGTAAGTATAACAAATGTAATGGAATTCTTAATTACCAACATAAGATCCTAAAATATGTTCTGAGAAACATCTTGAATATGTTCACATAACTGAATATCCAAAAGAGATTAGAACATATAACGATCCTGAAAATACTTAAGCGTCTATTTTTTTTTTTTCTTTTGCTGTGGAGGATATCCTTGAGGCGATCGGTAAAATTTGAATTAGTTTCAAAATTCAAACAAGATTAGTAACTAGTACTTCATGAAAGTTAATTTTCCCATTTTAACCATTATAGTCTGGCTGTGCAATGTCTTAGAATTGGTTAAAGAAATAGCATACTTTCAACTTAACTCCTCAAATGTTTGTGAATATATTTTTGAGATTATAATTGTATCATGGTCCTGCCCTTTCCTCCCTCCGGACCCTCTTATATACCTTTCCCCTTGCTCTCTTTCAATTCATGGTCTCTGTTTACATTGTCTCTCTCTCTCTCTCTCTCTCTCTCTCTCACACACACACACACATACACACACACACATACACACACACACACACACACCTAAAGACATGAGTATAACCTACTCAGACTACATAATGTTACTTGTATCTATAAGGTTTCACTAACATGGCATCCGAAACATGACTTGAACATGGATGACACCAATAGACATGCTAATGTAGATGGAGGAAAACTCATGAGGACTCATCAACCATATATAAAGAGATACGGGCAACCAAAGGATGCTGAACGAGGGAGACAAGGTCTTCCACAGGGAAAAATCACACCAAACTGGTAATTGAATACCAAACGATCAGCCCTGAAAACAGATCTGTTAAAAAGAATATACATATAAACTGGCTGTGGTGGCTCATGCTTGTAATCTTAGCACTTAGGAGGTAGAAGCAGGAGGTTTGGAAGCTCCAGGTCATCCTCAGCTACATAGTACACTTGAGGCCAGCTTGGGCTACATGAAACCTTGTTTCAAAAGTAGAATAAAATTCATATCTATACATATGTGTATATACATATACACAAACTAATGTAATTTTAGAGAGGATAAAAGGCAAACAAATAAAATATTATTATAAAGAACATAAGTGGAGAATTTATGAGAATTTTACTTTTACTATTTTTCCAATGTGTCTGTGTCTGTCAAATGCCTCAGAATAAAATGCTTTCTATAGAGCAGTTCATTTGGTTATTCCCTCAGAACCAGTTTTGTCCCTTTTGTTCATTTTTCTGAACCAAATGGGTAGCCCTCCACATGGCACATACCTCAGACACAGAGAAGCATTTGGCTAAGAGAAGGCTTTTCACTCACAGGCCTGCAGCAGGTGACACTTGGAGCTGAAGTGACCCCGCTAAAGGAAGGCACACTGAAGCGCTCACATCTCTACTATGGAGGTTAAGCATGCACTTAAGAAAACCTCATTCCAACCATATCTGTTGGCCGACACTAGGGCCATAGGATCACCACAGTGATGATCAAGAATATAAAGAAGCAGGGGAAGACAACTCTGTATTTTTAGTCCCTTCTGTAGGCTCCTATCAGAAAAGAGGATTTTTCTTTCTTTTCTAGTTGTTAACATGCAAACAAGTCTGCGATTTCACTAAGTCATGTTGACATCCTACTCTCAGTATAAACTGGGGCTTGTTTCTTTCATCTGCACCCTGTGGAGAGTCCACAGGCCACTTATACATCAGTTATTTTGCATTTTCTCTCAGGAGTCCCCAACTCAGCATAGTCTGACAGGGAATTAGCCCAGGCAAATTGCCAAGCATGGGACTCATTTACCACAATGATTAGCAACTTTTAAGTAGAAGTGCACTTTATACAGAGTTGCTTGGGCATGAGGTTCCTCTTCAGAATGAGGCACCTCTATGAAATGCAGTTGGTGAGAGCCGCAGGTCTGAGCTGCTAGTCTCTTACTTGTCACTTGCCAACTGTCATAAGCAGCCCTCAAAACCACTGTTGCAAGAAGTGTCACATTTTACCCACAGATACACAGTGACCTTTGTTATGTCTTTGCAGACTGTGGAAGGTGCTCCAAAACAGATATTTCCAAACCTAGAAGAACTAGTCTCCAATTATGAAAAACCAGGTCAAGGCCTGGTGGTTCACCTTTCAAACCCAATAATGAGAAACAGCTTCTACCAAAGAGGGAGAAGAATGAAGTTAGAGCTGAATGTTTATGGTAAGAACCCTGACAAAGGGCCCAAAAGCCCACGTCCACTATGCTCTACTCTGCAGGGTGGATGGAAACTGATGATTTGGTCTAGGACATTAAAGGACTTTATCCTGCTAAGTGCAATATCTACTGTACTAAGAAACAGCATCTTCTAGCCCCTGCAAGTGGCCAAGACAGAGTTATCTGTGTTAGGACAACCAAGAAGGAGAGGCAAGATCCTGAGCAAAAAAAGCTGACTTGAAATTCATTGTATGGCCATGTGTGCAATTTACCATGGGAATAAATGCACATATGGACAGGTTTTCACTGAAAAAAGAATATCATGTCAAATCACCCACCAAGGCTCATCCCGTTACATATTGTTCAATCTTTGCTAAGCATTCATTTATAAAATGATCAGGGACAAATTATTTCATATATATCCCTAAAGGTATGAAGTCATCGAGACTCATGGGGGGGGGGTCAGTATGTGTGAGTAAAGTCTATTTATTCACAGCACTCTCAGATCATATTAAAAGCTTACCCTCACCTTCATCATCTGCCCATTGTGGTGAATTTTGAATTAAACACAGACATGCAGAGACGTTTCTGGTCCTACCTGATCTCTCATGAAGAAATGTGTGGTTTCATTCTGTGCGAAAGGGATTGCAGTTGTCTGTGGGTGGCAATGGTGATGACAGCAGATCTGCTAACTAGGGAGAAAGATGAGAGGGCATGAGTTCTCAGGGAGCCTGCCAGCATCCCCAGCTGTGCTATTCTGCTTGAGCAAAGTCCCTCTTTAGGCTGCCGTGGTAAGCTTCTCATTTCTCTAAAAAGATGACGTGTGAGATTTTAATGATTAAAATAAAACCAGCCTGCTACTATTACTTCCCTCCACTCATCGTCATCCATGGGATTGTGTGGACAGTACAATCTAATCATTTCCTATAGGTCCTGTCACACATATAGCCACACTTACAGAATTAGGAAGTATAAAAGGGCTCAAGAAATAGCCCAGTTGGTAAAGTGCTTGCCTTGCTTGTATGAGGCCCTGAGTTGGATCCCTAGAAATGATGGTTTTGAAAATCCACACATGGTGGCACATGCTTGTAGTCTCAATGCTGAAGAGGCAGATACAGGTAGATCCATAGGGCTCCCTGACCATCACACCTGGTGAGCTCCAACCCAGAGGAAGACCCTGTTTCAAAAAATAAAGTAGATTGATCCCGAAGAACAAAATGTAAAGTTAACCTCTAGTCACACACAGGTACCCTAGTACACATGTGCCTGCATACATACCTACATACATGCATACATACTTACACCCAAAAGTGTTAAGGGGAAGAAAGTATAAAGGTGTAAAAGCCAGATGCTTGTGAAAATCAAGATGAGTTGCTGAGGGTGGTACTACTGTTGTCTTAGGTGTAGTAAAAGGCTATCAAATCCCTGGAAGAGAACAGATTTGGGAGAGGTCTTTCCTAAGAACTGGACATGGGTCTGAGTCACACCAATTTTCCAAGCATGGTCAGACCTAGTAGAGTATGCTCCAGGTACTTAGCTACCAAAGGTAAAATGTCTTCTCATTGCCTGAATTCTCCCTTCCCTTCCTCTTGCCTCCTCAGAACAAGCTCCATGCCTAGCCACTCTGATGAAGGCATGGGATTTCCACTGGGAAAGGCAGACATCAAGTACTAGAAACCGAGCTCCACTTATTAAAACACAAAAACAAACAAATCCTATTTGGCCAAGCAAGTCCCTAGTGCCACTGCAGCCTTTGAAATGTCTCTTTGATGTGGCATTAGCACTGCTTTATGTCTGGTGTCCTTTTTGAGTTGGGCTGGCTGGTGGGACTTCTGGGTGTGGCCTCTCATGGCTGTCCTTTGCTTTTCCCCAGAGAACGCTAACGAGGACTATGTGAATGTCTTGCCTTGAAGATAAGGACAAAGGACAAAACAAGCTAAGGGAGGGCTGAGATGGCAGAGCTCTCAGCTGTCACCACCTCTGCAAGTGGTTATCAAAAATGCCAATTTCTAGAGAGCCTCCAAGACCCTCCTGATCTGGGTAGCAGGATTTCTCTACTGAAGCCTTGGAGAAGTCCCTTCCTGCCTCCTGGCACATGCACAAGAAGCTCCAAAGCCACCTTCACTTGTCACTCTCCTACCTTGGAATTGGACAGCGAGAATCCAGTCATTGCCACTGCATCCTGGCTGACAACATCTATCTAACAGGACAAAGGGAATGGTGGCTTCATGAAGAGGAAACAATACTCTGCAGTGACTTCAGAGTCCCTGACATGTGTTCTGTGACTTTGGACAAATCACCCTCTCTATGTGACTGAGTGGTTCATACACACTAACCTGGACCCTCTGTTGAGCCTGGTTGTCCCTGGTGGATCTGGCATCTGAGCAGAGGAATCTAGGTCTAAGGATACTGAAGAAGCAAGCATGTCCTCCATTTGTGCAGGTCTTGGTCCTGATGAGGGCTATGGCCCATCCATGTTCCCTCTTTCCCTTCAGTTTGAGCTAGTCCCATCTCGTCTTTCTAAGGTTGACTTCCTGCCAGATATTCCTCTGGCCACATTTTTTTTCCTGATTTTTCCCAAATCTATAACACTTTGTCAGCTCTGCCTTCTGATGAATGTGATAAAAATTATTTATTTTTTATTAATTTTTTGATTAGCATACATAGAAATGGGTTTTATTCTGACATTTTTATATCTATACATCATTATACTGTATTTTGTTTGTTATTGTTTCTCTCTCTTTTTTTGAGACAAAAATCTCAGTCTAGCCCAAGTTATTCTCAAGTTCAAACTTCATGCCTCAATCTCCTACATACTGGAATCACATGTGGCCAATATGTTCTTTTTCTTGGTTTTCCACTGTACTGCCCCTTCCTTTGCACCTTGCTGTGACCCTCCTGTCCCCAAAGAGAGACCCTTCTGCCTATATTCCATTGCCTTCCTTCCACTTTAGATCTCTTCCTCCCATCTCATCATTCAATTTCTGAATTTTCATGTCCTCCATATATATGTGTGTGTGTGTATGTGTGTGTGTATATATATAGTATTTATACATATAAACTTAAATCTAGATTTTACATATGAGAAAAATGTGGTTTGTCTTATGATCTGCTAAATTTCACTGAACATAATGATCTTCGGGTCTGTCCATTTTTTGTGTGTGAATGCTTTAAGTTCATTGTTCTAATTCCACTGTGCATGTGTATGAATGACTGGCTATTTTAAAGATGTTCTCCCATGGGTGATTCTATGCCTACCTGTGGTCTAAGTGCCATCAAAGCATGGGTGTGTCCCCTTATGGAAACATGATGCATAGAGATACGTCCTCCCTGCACACAGGAATCATGGACTGCAAGCATTTTTCTGAAGAGTTGGGTGAAACTGACTTTAAGGCCTCTTGAGTCTTTCTGCTAGTTCAAAATGTTAAACTAAAGCTGGACATGTATCTCAATGGTAAAGAACTTGCTTGGCATGTACAGACCTCAGGTCAATTACCAACACATAGAAAAGAAAGAGGAATGTAAGGAGGGAGGGAGGAAATGAATTAAGGCCTGGTTAGAAGCCAAGTATGACAGTATATATCTGAAACCCTAGTCATTTAGGGGTATTGAGAATTTGAGATCAGCCTGGGAAAATGAGGACATGGTTGCTCCAAGTTAATGGTTAAGGAGGAGGTTTTATTGTAGCTATGAAGGAGGGAACAGCCAGAGTCATCTGGAAGGGTCCAGGCTGAACCGGGCCAGCAGACTGAATGTGCCATGGAGGAGTGAGGAGCAAAAGGGGAAAAGAAGAGAGAGAAACAGAGAGAGCACACAAGAACCAAGAAACTAAGAGTCCAAATGAAGAATCAGGAGCCAAGAGAGCCCTTAGCCACATAGTTGATTTTACATAAGAAAGAGAAGTTGGGAAAAGTCTCACTCAGTAGTTTTGATGCTGCCCAGCACTTCTTACCCTAAACCTCTCCAGCTTCTCTTTCAATGAGTGAGCCAGTGTTTCTTTGGGACCTGACATACAGCAAGATCCCTTCTCAGAAATAGTAAATAAGCAACCCAGTTAATGCAGAGTGGACACGTTCTGTGCCTTTTATTTTCAAGCTGTAGTGGTCTATTTTGAAGAGAGGAACTCCAGACTTCCAGATAACACGACTGATTTTGTCACTAGAGTCCCCAAATGTATGTAACTGTGAATTGGGTCCCAGGAATCCCTTCACTACTATCAAGTAGAGGCAGCAAAACTGCAGCCATGTTCAGAGAGCTGAGGCAAGAAATCCTACGGGCATCTTTAGTAAAAGACACAAGAAGCAAGCCTGCCCCCTGAGATTCAGTTCCTGGCCTTTCATTCTATGGTACCAACTAGCATGCTTCAATCTCTAGAGCCTGCAATAATCCTTGGCTAGAAGATATATTCTATGAATATAAATAAATGAATATATAGTCTATGAATACACACACACATATATGAATGGATAGGGCTATAAAAATATGTTCACTCATTTTAGATAGTCAAGATTTGACAGAGCCTTATACATTACTCTGTAGCCCATTTGGAGCTTGAACTCTTGGAAATTCTCCTTAGCCTCACAAGTGCTAGGATTACAGGCACATGCCACCTTCTAGAAGCAATCACCTCTTCTTTCCCATGTTTGAGTGATGCTTGATGCCAGTGACTTTTGGTGTACTCTTTCCAGACAACTAAAGTCATGCTTCACCCCTGATGTTGACCTCATGCTGTAAATTCCTGATATTTTTGAAAGATGTTGAGTAAGTCATAGGATGAAAAAAAATGAAACCTTTGAGCATGTGTCACTGGAAGAGTAATGCCCATTATTAATTTAATTGTATTTAAATTATATAATTATGATTATAATACAAATATATATAATATTAATAGCGATCACATTTGTTTGAAGTGCTGTTCTATGAAGGGTATGGTTCTTTCAGTACAATGCCAAGTCGCAAAACTCAGACCAATGGCTGGGGGTTTAAGGAGAGCAGTTTTAGCCAAATATAAGAAAGAAGGCTGGATTTCTAAAGCTGTCCCATAACCTAACACTCTATCCTGCATGATGGTCCAAGTGGAAGATGATATGTTTTCCAACTGATCATTCCAATCTCTAGTGATCACAATTGGAAGCTTTCTCTCTTTTCTTTTTCTTCCTTCCTTCCTTCCTTCCTTTTCTTCTTTCTTTCCCTTCCTTTCCTCATTCCTTCCCTCCCTCCCTCCCTCCTTTCTTTTCTTTCTCTTTTTTTCCAAGACATGGTCTCCATGTGTAGCAGCTCTGGCTGTCCTGGAACTCACTCTGTAGCCCTGGCTGGCCTCGAATGCATAGAGATCCATCCACCTACCTCTGCCTCTTGAGTGCTGGGATTAAAGGCATGAACCATCACTGCATGGCTTTCTCTTTCTTTTTTGTATTTAGGTTTGGAAAGCTGGGTTTATCCATTCCTTAATTCTTAATTTACTACCAGCATTACTCTATTAAAAAAAACCTGTTACTTCATTTCATTTCTTTTTCTTCTTCCAATTCCTAATTTCTATCCTAACATTCACCTCCCTCCACAGGAGCTACTTCTATACTTTTGATAGAAGGCATTGGATGCGGGTGTAAAATAGATGCCATCAACTGTGGACAGGTGTCTTTGGCCTTTCTGTACACAATATGGTAGCATTCCTTCAATTCTGTTGTTCCTTTGGTACCTGAAATACTCTATGGTTCTATTCCACACCTGTGAGTGTACATCTTGGTCAGTGCCTCTATCTGACAGATCATGTTCCACAGTGTGTGTCTGTCACATTTTGCTCACCTGTTCCTCTAGAAGTAGGCATTAAAAGTTGGAATCAACTTCCTGCTCCCACAAACAACATGGTGATTGTAGTATTCCATGAGTGTCTTAGGGAATAGTGAGGTGTTCTCTAAACCAGATGGGTGGATCAAAAATGTGCTCACATTTAATTATCATGTCATGAAGCCTAACATGTTGTTTTCCATATACTTTGTGCTTTTCTGGTTCTTGTTGGAAGAAGTCCTTCCCCACTCCAAGATGAAGAAACATGATGCTACATTTTCTTCTATTTATTTATTTTTTAAACTTTTACCCTTTACATTAACAATACTGGTAGGATTTCCTTTTTCATTGACACACATCCAGTGTCCAAAAAAGTCTTCCACACATAGTACATACTCAATAAATTTCTGTTAGATTTCTTCAAATCTATTAAGCCAGTTTTCACATTTCACCAATAAGAGCTCCACTAACTAGTAATTTTCTTAGCAATGGATCTGCTTAACAATCCATCTCTCCTATATTCTGATTTATTTCTCCTTCATTACATAGTATCACAATAGTCTTGGTACTCGGCTTTGTGAAGTCTTACATCTTTGCTGTAATAGTATGTGGCATGTTGCCTACTTTCTAGGATAAGTGCCCACTCCTATTTTTTCAAAACTATCTTAGCTACTCATGAATCTTCCAGTATATTTTATATTATATGTTAAATTGCTCAAGATATCATGGTAGAATTTTGAAACTGCCATTGTCTTATAATTAGGAAAGAAATGGATATCCTTGAGATATTTTCCTATACATAAATATATTTCCTTGCACTTACCCAATTATTTTTGGTGATTTGTAAAGGAGTTCCTGTTGGGGGATATTTGCTCACACTTTGAACCCTGAGTTTGCATTAATTAATTATCTTCACTGCATTAAAAAGTTTAGCCACTAAAGTGAATGAAATAGCTACCATACCATCCTTGCATTGCTTAACTTGATATATTTTAAACAAACTATTACATTTAATGAGTTAATTTCTAAGGCCTTCACATTAAAATCCATAGAACTGTATTTGTTACCTTTCTTGTTGTTGGGAGCACAAAATATCTGACAGACGTAACCTAAAAGGGAAAAGGACTACTTTGGCTCATAACTCCCGAAGGTTAGTCTGTCACATTATGGAAGACATGGCAATAGGAGGGTGTCATGGTGACTCTTCACACTTGGCAGATCAGCACATAGAAAATGGGACCAGAAGCAAAGCTGTGCTGTAGAAAGATAGTCCTTCTGTGGCACTGACCACGCCCATTGGGGGGTGGAGCCATGGGCGGAAGTGACCTGTGGAAGGAGGTCTGAGGAAGGGGGTGGGGGGAAGCTCTCTTGCTGGCGGGACTCAGACGGGAGAGCATCTGGTGGAAATTGCTGGTGTTCATCTGTCTAGGCTGTAAGTTATTTCTCCCTGAATAAACATCTATTCGGCCATTTGTTTATCCTGATCCTTATTTAATCACAATATCTGGTGTCAGAAGTGGGATTAGGATTTTTAGGGGACCTGGGTTTCATCCAGGCGGCAGATGCCGCTCCCCTCCCCCACCTTCCCCAACAGGCAGGGTCCCTTGCCTAACCAGGTGGACTCACCACAGCTTTGGGACATTTGCCTCTTCCTTACAGCAAAGGAGATCTTTTCTGCTAAAGTGGGCCTGAGAAGGCACTCACCGCTTCTCATTTTTTGCCCATTTCTGCACTGCACTTTGCATTCGCTCAGAGCCACTTGGCACCTGCCCTGCTTGTGCGTTTTCCCGCGGTTAGTCCTGCGGTCCCAGCAATTCCACAAGTCTCCTTTTAAAAAATTTCGCTTGCCATAGTTTGTTAAGAGCTATTCTACAGGGACCGGGATCAGAAGGATGGTCTGCTGCTGGACGATATTTGGTGGTACACCTCCAGACGTAACTACCACAAGCTGAGATCTACAACTAAAAGCATCAAAGTTCCAGGACAGCAGAACTACACCTAACATAATTGTAACATCCTTTGCAATTTAAGCTGATATAATATCTGAGATCAATTGTTCCATAACTATGGCAGATAATTTTACAATGCAGGACTTTAGGAATTATTTTATTTCATATATAGAAGGGATTTTAGCAGAAGAAACTTATGACTGGACCAATATGTACTTTTATTTTGTAATAGCAAAGGGTTTCATCATTAACATGATATTCTTAAAGAAATGGTTTGAGATTACAGCAAACAATAAGGAACTTGTACAAACCATAGGAGACTTAGTAACAAGGATTCGAAACATTGAAAATGATAGAATTCAAAGCATAGAAAGTATAGAAAGAAAGGTTCAGAATATTGAAGATGGCGTTGGAGAGCTGACAGGTAGAATACAAACCGTGGAACATGAAAATGACCAAGTAAAAAACAGAATTTGTTTCATGTCAGATACCTCAATAACCAGAACAGAAACAATGCAATGCATTAACACGCTAGCAGAAACAGCTCATTCCTGGTCAGAGGAAGCTACTAATAAGTTTAAAAAATTGGAACATCAGATAGAAAGACTAGATGATAGAATCTCTTCCATGTCTGAGGATAATGGCAAGCTAGCAGATAGAGCATTGTTTCTGGAAGGCAGTTTACATGCCATTCAGATAATATCTAAGGATGAGAAGATTAAAAACATGGAATCATTTGTAGTTGGAGAAAGTAAGAAACTGACTGATGCAATGAAGTCTCTAGAAAGTTAATTTGATTCAAGAAGTTCAGACACTCAAAGAAACAATGGTGAACAGATTTCAGGCTTTAGAAGACCTTCAGTCTGATACACCAGAAGAAGAACTACAGGTAACAGGGCATGAAAAAGACTTAAAATTTTCCACACCATTTAGGGTCAGGGGAGATTTCCCTGTATCTATTAATGAAAAACCAGCAACGAAAAAACACCCAAAAGTTGTTGTTGCATATCAGTGGGAACCAATACGTATGAAAGATTTAAAAGGCATAAAGGAAGCAGTAGTCTCTTATGGCATGCACTCACCTTATGTGAAGGAATTAGTAGAATCATGGGCAAGGAATAACAAGGTAACCCCTAAGGATTGGGATCAATTAATATCAGCTGTCCTTGAAAACTCCTCTCAATTAGAATGGAGGGCTTTATGGAGATAGGAAGCAAAAGCTCTTGAATTTCAGGGCTTAAAGAAAGGCTATAAAGCTCCCCAAGATAAAATTCTTGGTGAGGGTCTTTATGCTGACCCAGAAACCCAAGCTGCCTATGATGAACATATCTTGTCTCCATGCAGTACAGCAGCTCTGAATGCTTGGGATAAGGTTCATAAATTAGGAGAGAGGATAGAACACTATACCAAGATAAGGCAAGGACCTAGAGAATGTTTTAGGTAAGGCAGGATATAAATCAGGAAAAATTAGCAAAATGGTTCCAAGCCCTTACAATTCTGTACAAAAGGCAGAATTGTATGCCATTCTCATGGTACTTATGGATTTTAAAGAACCCCTCAATATAGTTACTGACTCTCAATACGCAGAGAGGGTCGTTTTACACATTGAGACTACAGAATTTATTCCTAACGATACAGAATTAACTTCATTGTTTATGCAGTTACAAGATACTATCAGAAAGAGGACTCATCTCATATATATATAATACACATCCCATACGGGTCTGCCAGGTCCTCTAGCACAAGACAATGATGAAATTGATCGTTTATTGATAGGAAGTGTGCTAGAAGCCTCAGAGTTTCATAAGAAACACCTCGTGAACAGCAAAGGTTTAAAAAAGGATTTTTCTATCACTTGGGAACAAGCCAAGGAAATAGTAAGGAAATGTCCTACTTGCTCATTCTATAACCAAACTCCTTTACCACCAGGCAGTAACCCTAAAGGTATAAATAGGAATTAAATATGGCAAATGGATATGTTTCATTTTGCAGAATTTGGAAAATTAAAATATGTACATCACACTATAGATACATTTTCCTCATTTTCCTTGTGACCATCACCAAATCCACCTGGTTCTCTACTAATACCTAAAATGTAGCCCATTCATTTTGTATCCTTTATTACGTAAATGACAGTTACCATTTTTTTTTCTTATGACATCTCAAAGTACACAGTGTCCTCTTGACTTTAGTATTCTTGCTAATGTGTTTGCTTCAAAAGAATTCTTGCAACCTGGCAAATTTTCAGTGTTCTCATTAAAGCTGATCTTGGTCTTCAATGCTTTATAACGTCTTTTAGACTTTATACTTTTTTGACAACATAATAGTCGAACTACATAACAAATAGTAGATTAAAATCTCACAACGTAATAATGCTAAGCCATTTTCATTAGCCTCTTTAATTTTGTGCCATGGGCATCTTACTGAGAAAACATGTCAACTGGATTCTCCTTCACAGATGATTTTACCCTGGAAATTTAAAGGGTTGCTGGTCTTTATGATCTTAAATTTCTATGTAATATGTTCAATTGTAATGTGTTTTAAAAATATTCTTCCTTGCTCTGTGTTTTGTTTTGTTTTTGTTTCAAACTCTACATCATTTGATTCTCAGGATCTTAAACTTTTGGAGACCCTCAGTCTTGGAGGTTGCCCTGGAACTTGCTAGGTAGACCAAGCTGTCCTCAAATCCCAGATTGCCTCATGCAGGCATTTCAGGAGAGCATGACCATCCCAGGACTACACTTTCACTCAAAGATTTTCTTCCCTATTATTTTATCTCTCCATCAAGAATGTCTACTTAGGAAGTGTCATCACCTTTATTTTTCCTCCAAAAACTTCTTATCTTATGAGAAGGCAAACGAGCTTAGCATAAATACAAGCAACTCCAGGCAGAGGGCAGTATTTACTAATGCCATTTTTGTCATGGAAGAGATGAGATGCTGCATGCAATCCTAAATTGATCCACAAGGGGTCAGCCAGCCATCAAGAAAACCAAGGCCATGAGGATTTTTTGTTTTGTTTTGTTTTTGTTTTTACTTTGTGTGTGTGTGTGTGTGTGTGTGTGTGTGTGTGTGTGTGAAGCACTGTTGAGTAACCATGGTAGCTGCAAAACCTGAACGATTTCTTTGGCAGGTATTTGCCAAGCAGAACTCAGCGCTTAGTTAAATAACTCCAGGGTCAATAACCAGAGAAGTGCCTAAGCACCCCTGCCTTTTGATTCCCGCCACTCTTCTACAACTGGAAACACACTTGCATTTCAGAGTGGATTCTTACTAATGCTCTTAAGAATAGATGTTTTGGGGCTGGAGAGATGGCTCAGTGGTTGAGAGCACTGGCTGCTTTTCCAGAGGACCAGGTTCAATTCCCAACAACCACGTGGTGGCTCACAATTGTAACTCTGTTCCAGGGCATCCAACACCCTCACAGAGGCATACATGCAGGCAGAATAGCAATGCACGTAAAATACAAATATAACTTTTTTTTTTTTTTTTTTTAAAAGGAATGAATGATTTTTGGAGACTAACAACAGCTTTGTTACTGACAGACATGGACTTTGAGCTGAGATACCTAGAAAACAAGGATAAGGCCTCTTACTATGAAAGGTTACTGTGGGGATTGCATGAGACACCTTCCTAGCACTGTCTGCTGTTTCCTCTAGAAAATGAGAGGCAGAGGAGAGGGTCTCTAAATCCCATTCTGAATGAATATTCAGCATTCAGGGAAATTACATTTATCCCTGGAGAAGGTCAAACTTTATTTCTGGGCTATGACTAGTTCCTGAATTTGTTTATTAGCTGGTGTGATGGAAGCACACAGATCTGTGGGTAGCAGGAAAGGGGAGCCATTCCCAGTCTGAAAACCTTGGTCTTTGGGGCTCGTTTTATTTTGCATCAGTTGTAAGGTTCAGCCCCTCCTTTCACTGCTCCCTCGGTGATGTTGAAATATCCCCTTTCAAGACATGAGAATTAATGGGATTGTGTGTGAATTTTTCAGAACATAGTGAAAGATTATGTGTCTGAAAAACGGGCTTGCTAAGATTGCCTGTAGAGTGTTCCTGAGAAAAGCAAATGAGATGATGAGTGCAAATTGAGGCGGACAATTGCTGGGCTACACAGAAGCTTTGGCGAATACAATTATGATTCCATGAATGCCTAGAGAGGCAAAGGGGAGTGTGAGAGCTCAGGGGTGCAAGCATCCACCTGGCATCAGTGGGTGCCAAGTATTCTTGCATTAGACTGAGTATCAGCACATTGCTGGGCACCTTGTGGCCAGGTGGCACCTGTCCATGCAGGGAGCAGAGTTAATGAAGGCTCCAGACCACATAAATGAGCTGCTTCCTGGTCCATTAGTCAGTTTCCATTTTGAGCATGACCTCCCATAGTCCCCTATGCAGTGACTAAGCAGGTCCAGAAAGACTGCCCCAGACAGACACACGGAGGAAGACATACAGCCTGAAGCAGCAGCATGGGTCTACTCTAAACCTAGATAAGCTTGTCTATCTGCCCCACACAAATCAAATTACAAGTTTCTTGAGTTCAGTTCCCTTCAAGCACATCTTTCCCAAGTCTCTGCAACCTGCCAGGTGCTGTGTGGGAACCGAGGAGTTGCCCCCAAGTGCTTAGAGACTTGTGGGCAGACGCAGAAGTCTGCACTGCTCTTCAGACCACATGGGGGACACATGATCAAAAATGTGGGATGCTGTGGAAGAGTAGAGGGGGTGGACTGGGGTGCATCGTGGTTTGACGGTAAATATTCCCCAAGTTCAAATGTTTGAACACTTGGTCCTCGTCTGTTCACACTAATTGGGAAGGTAAAGCTCAGCCTGGCTTGGAATGCATGATTTCACATTCAAAGTGCAACAGGGTGGGGTCAGGGCAGGAAGCCTAGAGGAAGGGAAAGCACCAGTGGAGATGTGAAGGATGAGTGAATGGCCACAGCCTGACCAGATCAGAGGAGAGGAAGGTGTAAGGTTAGATGAGGCAGCTGTGGTGCCGAGCACAGTAACCCTTGGGAGGCCAGGGCAGGAGGATTCTAAGTTCAAGCCTGGCCTAGGCTATGTAGTGAAGCCCCCCTCTCAAAAAACAAAAACAAAACCCAAACAAACAAGCCCCCCCAAAAAACAAAAACTAAAACAAAAGCAGAGAAGCAACTGTGGGCAATAAGGGGTCCTGGGGTCCCAAGGCAGAGATGGAATGGTGGCATAGGAACCTGGAAAGGCAGGTAGGTTGGGGCTGGGTAAAGAATGATCTAGAGTACAGAGAACCATCTGACAGCCCACTCCTGGCCCCAGTGGTCACACTGTATACTACCCACAGTCACTGGCTGATAAGGGAGAGGCCCAGCCAAGGCCGCTGAGCTCACTCGTTCGGTTGATCTGTAATGCATGCAATCACCCCCCACAAATGTGGTTATTGACCTCATCTCTAAAAGGTACAGCTCCAGGAAGGCCTATCGGAACAGAGTTTACCGGGAACCAGGAGGTGCCTGGGAAGGGTGGTGCAAGACTGGGTGCCATTGCAGGCACAGCAAACTCACCAAAGTTGCTTGGGTCTCAAGCCCTTTACAGGGATTTACTTCCCTCTGCCACAGAAGTCCCTTCCCTGCCCATCAGTGGCTGGGACAATCCCAAACCTCCTGGGGAGTTGTGAGTTGGCCCACAGTGTGGGCTGAACACTTGGATGTGCCTGAACATCTGATTGAGCCAAGTGGAATTGCATAATGAGCACAAGCTTAGGACAGAAAAGGTGGCAAACAGAGGGATGTTAGAAGAAAGAAGGTAGCTAAGCAGATGGCTCTGAAAACAACTCACTGTTGAAACAGTAAAAGGAGAGGAGGGAAAGCTACATTTGTTGGTGGGTTTTATTTGTAGGCCTTTTTCTTTTCCTCTAGCAAAGGAAAACACAGGCCACGGTTCCTGCGCCATGTAACCAACATAAATCTCAAGCAACTCCCACGAGACAGAATGCAGTCTGCTGTATTGGAGTTGGTCCTTAAATATTTCTTCGGGACTGTTTCCCTGTCTATATTAATAACTAAGTTTCCTGGGGGGTAGAGCTTCCCCAGGCTCCCTTGGGCTGGGCTATTCATCATGGCAGCAGCTGGAGATAAGCTGGACACAAAGACTCGTGTCTCAAGTGGGTCGGTCCCTAGATACGGAAGGTGGAGGAATTTTCTCATTAGTAGGAAGTCTGTGGTGGGAAGTCTGGGCTTTCACCGCATGCCCCTGCTGCAGATGGCAGCAGGGAGGAAGGCGCACTGGAGGGACAAAGCCCTCCACAGGGCTTTCACTGGACAACTGGAAGTTTCCAAAGCCAGCTTTCTTGGGAGATGAAAAGCAGACGTGCCACTTGTACTTGGGGAGGTAGTAGATCTGCCATAGGAGTTGTCTGAACTTGTTCCTACTCCCAGGAGAGCCACAGTGGGAGAGCACTCCACATGAGGTACTCTATGCTTGGGAGGACCTTGTGGGGAGCACTGCTGACTGAAACCTAAGGGATCACCAAGGGCCAAAATCTTAGAGATACTCATTATGGCAAGGATGGACTGGAAATTCAGAGGTGTGGGATGGCAGGGACCACAAAGAGCCAATGATGCTTACAAAGTTCCCGAACGTCTTTGCATTCACATACCTTGAGGGATTCCAAAATTGGTGAGTGGACTGAACAAGAAGGGATTCTCTGAATTTGGCACAGCATCTGGGGCTGTTTAGAAGTGCTAATTCCGTTATATTTGAATATAAGCTGGGGTTCCCCACCAGCATTGCACAGACCCTGGGAACAAAGTAGTGTTCTCAATGGCCTACAGTAGGCTGTCAATGTCCCTCAGCAATTGCTGTAAACCCAGAGGAAATGGACATTCTTAGTAGAAACTAAGTGACCTGCTTGGGTGGTTCTGCCATGCTCTAAGACATCATGTTGGCATAACACCTACAGGGAAGGCATGCCATCCTCATCCTCTGTGAACAGAGAGGACCCTATATCACTCACTTCCAGAGTCTGAATAAAAATCCAATCTTTAATGTAGAAACCCCTAGTTTCTAGACCAGTGGTTCAGCTTAGAAGACAGCATTGATAAAGAGTCATGTACATACACACATCTACACTTAAAAATTTCCCGAAAAACTTTTTTTCCAGAACCATTTCTGCATAACTGGCTGTGGGCAAAACAAAACAAAACTAACCAAAACACCAAAACCAGAAACAGCTTTGCACAGTGGTGGGAAAGAAGTGCATATAACAGGCACATTTCACACCTGAATTGATGACAGAAGCAGACCCCAAAGCCATCCAATGGGAGAGGTCGCCTAAAGAATGGTCACTGGAGCACACACTTGAAGAAAAATGTTGCTATTGTAAGTATTTTCAATGCATCTTCCCATGCATGGGATACCGCTGGGTTGGTTTTTGTGTTACTCTGGCTTTCTTGGAATAACATAGCCGTGCCCCACAGCAGGACGAGCAAGCTAGCTTAGAAAGCCCAGTTTCTCTCTTCTTTGCCACCTCTGGGAAAACACAATGAGATGCAGAAAAGGTCAGAGCCTTCGACTCATGTAGAGATGCTTCTGACACAGAACCAGGGAGCCTCTGCATGCTGAACTGTAGACTCCAAACCCAGGTTTAGTCATGGCAGCAAATGAAAGGTCTAGACAGAAAGGCCCCCATTTCCCCCCTCTGGTGATGTGAATAGCTTGTGTGAACACAATGGAAGCCCCTTTCCCTTCCCTTCCTGTTTCCTTTCTACCTTCCTCCCTTTGAGGAAGTCAAAGGCTTGACTGACTCTTTAGAGTAATGGTTCCCAACCTTCCTAATGCTGCAACCTTTTAACAAAGTTCCTCATGTTGTGGTGACCCCAACCATAAAATTATTTTCATTGCTACTTAATAACTGTAATTTTCCACTGTTATGAATCATAATGTAAATATCTGTGTTTTCTGATGGTCTTAGGTGACCCCTAGTGAAATGGCCATTCAACCCCAAAGTGTCACGCCCCACAGGTTGAGAACTGCTGTTGTACAGCATGACTCCCCTAACCCTGAAATCCGACAGCAGTGACGGTAAAAGGACTCCACACCAGCTCTTGTTCATGGCATCAGCAAATGACATCAAGGGCTGTCCCAGTCCGGAGCAGCCATAGGAGAACAATTTCTTCAAAGTCAACAGCTTTGAGTATTTTTCTCATAGCTGCTGATGCTAACTCCCTGTGAGGGAGCTGTTCTGATCCCTGAGGGGCGAATGTACACATGATCATGCTCTTCCATCCCTTTGAGATGGAAGCAGGCTGTGGACACTAGGGTAAGATCTTCAAGAAGGATTCAATGGGCATTTGTATTTCCTTACAGCTTCCCCTCAAGGAGGGCTGGACATGTACACATCATGTTGATGGTCCAGAAACAGTCACAGATGAAGATCCTCACAGCAGTCCGCCAATCAGTGGCATAGCAGACGGTTCATCCTAACTCATCCTCATTAGTCTAACAGTCTCAAGTTGGAAGTTTGCTTGCGGTAGCTCTCTTCCTCATCCCCTCCAGCTCTCTCATTCCTCAGTCTTACAGGAATGCAAAGCAAAAATGTCATGGCTCTGCACCTACCCAGGGAGCCTCCAGGAGCCTAGGACTCCAGAATTTTCCACCAGTCAGGAGGAAAAAAGACAAGCCAGCAAAACACATTATCATTTTATTATGTAATTTCCTTCTACAAGAAAAATCTCTAAAAATATAAATATGAGCTCTCTAAAAAATACTCAGAATAGAACTATAATCTTGTTCTTCCAAACAGGGACAAAAGTTGTTCTGTAAAAGATGATGAGTTAAAAACACATGTCTTCATATCTTGCAGATACAGAACATTCACAGGTACATTTCTAGAGAGAAGTGTGGGCTGGGACAGGGGAGGAGGTACCCTCTTTCCAGGGCTTCTGGAAGCTTACATTGTGATCTATAAGGGTAAAGCTATGGGCTGGACAGGGGTATACAATGAAGCTGGAAAGAAGTGTGTGTGTGGGGGGGCTCCAAGGCCCCAGCTTCTTCATTAGATCCTTCATTCCTCCCCATTAAGCCTGCCCCCTATACATATAAAACTACCCAAGGACTAAGTCCCCAGAGGATCTTGGTTCATTGTGAAGGCTGCCATGCTACAGTCCAGACTGCTGAGATGGTCAGTGAGCCTGTTGGGGCACTAGATGGAAGAGCTGATGTGAGCCGAAGCTATCAAGAGGATTTGTTCCTGCTGGTTCCTGGGAAGTACTTAGCCCCTAGTACCAGGCAATATCTGCAGCATCTAAGACAAGGCTCAGTCTCAGAGGACCTCCTGAGGTAGCAGCATCACTTCTGTAGTAGGGAGATGGCCACGACCCTAGGAGTTGGTGTAGGCATCCGTGGCACCTAATTCAACATCAAGCCCAAGTCTAAAGTACTCCGAAGCTTCCTTCTCACGGGTCCTGAAGGCCAGGACTCTAGCAGTATCCTGGGTGCTTAAGCAAGCCAAATGTCATGCTGTTGGTTTTAGGTAACCATATCACTTAGGCACTTTTGGGAAGGAGCAGACCATGATTCTGGTATGGAGAGCTCAGATCACATTGGACATGTGCTCCAGTGCATGTCTAGACTTTCTACCCTGCAGCATAAATGCTCCGTTTTGGGTAATATCACAAATCCCTCTGGGGAAAATTCATAGATCCTCAAATGCTAGCCCTAAGGACTTCTCAGACTTCAGGGTCAGATGTCACATCCTTGGGATGTTCTTGGAGCAAGTCATGTGCGCTACATATGTGCTAACAGTCCTGTGTACTCTACCAGAGCCTTCAGATGTCTAGCTGCATGGATTCTCATCTGAGAGGAAGAGACCAGACTATGCAGGGAACATGGAATGAATCTCTGCATTCATTGCAATGGGAGATGGAGCAAGAGAAGAGGATTGGAAAGCAGAGATGGATGAAGCCATATAGCTGCTTAAGAAAGGCTATTGGAAGGAAACCACACCCCAGGGATGTGGCTGAGATCTATTCTGGTTCTGCAGGAGTTAGCTCAGATGTCTGCTGAACAGGAGAAGGGAAGCACGTTGGTGATGTTGAACTAGCAAGTGAGACATGTGTGCCCCAGTCTCACAGATGGGAAGCCAAGCAAGCAGAAAAGGGAAGACCACGGGAAGTAGAACAGATGACTGCTACATGGCCTGCCCTGACTGGATGCATCATCCCCAGTCTCCTTGTGGGGTTCTGACCACCTTGTTCGAGAACAGGGATGTCCTCTTCTGACTACAAAGACCCTTGTGGCTAGGATCACTACAGAGTCTCCTGGCCACAGGAAGACAGCATGATAGGGCCCCTGCAGGGAGAAAGAAACACAGAGCAAGTTAACCTGGAAGGCAGGAGCTGGTCAAGGGTTGATAAACCTTGTTGGTTCCTCACACAGATCCCGACGACAAAGGCAGAGGAGGTTTGCTGTTAGGTGGATAAAGCACAGAGGCTCGGGGTATCTCTGGGCAGACCTGGGGCTGCAGGGAATTCAGGCAACCTCAGCACAAACACAAAGAAGCACTCTCACTTAGTGACAACTGCTTTGCCTCCACAGTCCTTACCACATTCCAGTCTCTCACATGCTACACCCTGGCTCTCACACACACTGTTCCCAGGCCCCCGGCACTGCCTAATTCTTGGTGTGGAGTGGCCCGAGATGCTGCTCTGATTTGATGCTCTTCTCAGTCCCTGCTGTACTCTTCTCTATGATCTTGTAGATCCATTCCATGCTCCTAAAGCTCTTCTCTTGAACACCAGAACACTCTCCGCTGCTTTCTCAGGGGCCAGCCTACCCCCATCTTCACACACACAGCAAGGAACCCCAGCACAACTACCCACACCATTGTCCTAAGTGCCTATCCAGAGATGTAGGGAGCTTCTAACTGTATGGGGAAAACCTTGGGGACCCTGGTAACAAAGTTAAAACTTTGAGGAAGCCCTCAAGGTCCCAAGCCTTTGAAGCACCTCCACTGGCCCTAACCCAGAAATAGAGGAAAGGTGGTGGCTAGAGATCCATGTGGCCTAGAGGCTGAAGGAACTATGGTGAGGTGGTGTCAAGAGTGTAGCTATCTAGGCAAAGTCCCATCATCAAGCCAAACCTACCACTGTTCCCTAGCTGTATTTCCTTCAAGGCAGGGAGTCCTTGGGCCACTATGGAGGAAAGGGACAGAATCAGGGCTGGGTGAGGGGGTGGGTGGATGAAAGAACAGACAGCATATGCATCTGATCAGACAGGCAAAGAGTTCCTGCCAAAGCCATCCTCCTAGGCTGGTGGTCCTGTAATTCAGTAGGAAGTTGGGACAAGACTGATGGTGGATGAATTCCAGTAGCAGCCAGAAGATCTTACAGAGAAGTAGGATCAGAGATGCCACCCCCATCCTTTTGCCATTCTGCAGACTCCTTAAGTGGGACTACTTGTGGCCATCTGGTCCTGCAACACCTTAGGTAGAGAGTAGGCTGTGCCGTACCTTCCATGAAGGAAGATGAGGGCATGACAGAGTTGGGACAAAGAACCTGTGTGTAGTGGAGGACAAAGTGAAGAGTGTGTTCAGCAGGGAAGACAAGACACTACTCAAAGGACAGCAGGTCTGGGTGAAGGCCCTCATTGTCAAGGCTGGAGGTCCGTGCCAGTGGAGGTGGGCTGCTGTTCTCCCAGGACTCAGCTAGGCTGATGGGACTCAAGCTGAGTTTGAGGCCATTCCTCTCAATGGGGTCAGGGGAGGAGGCTCTTCTGCATTCAGTCACCTTTAGCTTGGATTCTTCCTGGCTGTTCTTGTGTATTAGGTCAGGTACCAACAGGGACACCTCACCATTGGGCAGAGCCTCTCCCTTGTCTCCCATTTCAATGATAGACTCTGGTCGTGAATTATCTGTAGAGACAGGCTGAGCAGTGAGTAGAGTGTCCTGGACCTGCCCAGGTGACAATTCTGTCCCATATTCTAGATTGCTTAGGACTGGCTGTGATGAAATCAGCATGTCCTGGGTGGTCTTCAGGGCCCGAGGGGTTCGCTTCCGGGTTATGGGAGGTGGAGGATCCAGCAGAGGGAAGGCTTCTTGGACTGACCTGCAAGACCATGACAGTAAATGTTCAGGCTTTATGACGGTGAGACATATTATTAATATTATTGATTCTCTACTCCAGCTGCTCCTTCAGCTTTCCCCCAAGAGAGTACTTCTTCTACTGAGTGTTCATTCTGAGTTAAGGGTGTAGATCTCAGCTACAGAGCTGTTCCCTCCTCATTCAGTGCTCAGAGTGGCACAAAGTGCTGCCTCTGTGAGGTTGGAGAAAGATCCTGGTCATCTCAGAACCCAAGTACTCGGCCCCATTAAAGGGCACATGAGCTCTTGGCAAAGGTGTTGGACTCAAGGCCTGGAAAGGAGCTGTTGGGTGGAAACAGAAGTAGCTGTAGTGGGTTTTTCCCTTCCCATCAGGCACTCAGTCTACAGTAGCAGTTCTCAGGACTGGCTGACATAAGAACCCATGAGAGGAGTTTGAGTGACACCAAGGTTCAAATTCAGTTCCAAATACTAACTGAGAGGCACAGCCACCTCTCTGAACTTGGATCATTTGCAAAGGAAACTATACCTAAACCAGGCATGGTGGCTCACACCTGTCATCCCAGGAAAGCCAAGACAGAATTGCCATGACTTTGAGGTCAGATTGCTTGGTCTGGAAAAGTGTGTTCTAGGCTAGCCTGAGTCACAGGATGAAACAGAGCTAAGCACGCAACACCCAGGCAGGAAGTGGTTCTCTGGCCACGAGAGCTGAAGCGGGCTCTGTGAACACAGGTGGATTTCAGCTTTTCTTGACTTGCTCATCCCTTCCTTGGGTCTGTTTTCTCCGGAATATGCTGTAGCTTGTCTGTGTTCCTACCTCTTCAAGTGGGATAGTGGTGAGGTGACAGAGGACTCACCTCTCATCCTCCAGCCAGGCTCCACAGGCTGCCTCTTCTCCACCAGCCAGCTGGGCTCCAGCAGTCTTGTTAATCTCCATCACACCCACACTGCCCAGGCTTGAGGACTCCTTTCTTCGCAGGAGGTCATTGACCTTGGCCCCCATGGCTTTGCCCAGGTTCTTAAGGTGCTGGCTGCTGCCCACCCTCAGTCCTGGTCCTCCTGACTCTGCAGAGCCAGGGGTGATGGTACTTGGGGCTGCAGATCTGGACAGGTGCGGGAAGGAACGGCTGGATTGGAGCTTTGGAGTGAGGGCTGTGTTCAAATTCTCAAACATGCTGTGGTCAACTATGAACAAAGAAGAGAGAGAAAGACATGTAAGTGGAGGGGAGTAGGACCCTGGGCTTCATTCTTCATCTTTCCTTGATTTATAACACACTTGGGGCTTTTCCCAGCAGAGTTTTGGAAGCTTCTAGTAAAGCTGCTTTTAAACTTTCCAGGATAGTCTTGTCTTTTCTTTTCTTCTTCTTGTTCTTTTTGTGTGTGTGTGTGTGTGATAGGACATGTGACCAAAAATTTCAGTTGTTCCCTATCCTGGTTAATCAGTGACTGAATCAGCCATAAAGAGTCAAGAGTATTCCTTTAAACCAGTCTCCTTGACATCTTTGGCCATGGGGCCATGAGACCTTTTGAAGCAGAGAGAAAATGAGGATGACAATGAAGTGTGACATGTTTACACTGCTGGGCACATATGCTGCACTTTCTTTCTCAGGCACTGGGAACCTGGCCTCCTCCAGGAATGGCAGGCAAGGGTTCTGTGCTGGTATCTCCCTACTGAAGACACAGTGTGACACATTCTCTCTATGGAACATGAGCCAGCAGCTCCTAAGCTCTTCTGGAATGGAACTTGGGGAAGCAGGTAAATTTGTAGACACAGAGGCCACAGAGGCAGTCAGACAAACAGATCCCATGTGTGCCACATGGACAGGACTTTGCTTCCAGGGAAGTACAAGTATCCTCCCAAACTCTGTCCACTCATTCCCATGGGAACCTACTAAAGGAGCTCATTAGACTAGGGAGAGGCTCAGAGTAGTAACTGTGGGCTAGAATCAGAACTCAGGCCTTCTAACCCAGAGTCTTGGGCTCTTCCCTCATGAAATGGCTATGGAAGATCCTCTGGGACTTTTGTATGGCTTGAACAGTTGGCTTGAGGGTTAGCTTACTGGGTGGTAAACATTCCCAAGGCTGAGGCCACAATCCATGTGTCTTTGTATATTCAACACCAAACATGGGCTTAATACATGGCAGGAACTCATGAGTATTTAAAATGAATGCCCAAAATCCATTTCGCCGATGGAAAATTATGAAGGATAAGATGGTAGCTCTGAATCTGTTGTTGGAAAGGCTGGAACTCCAGGCTCTGTGTTATGCTGCTCACACTGGGTGCAGCATTTTATGTCAATTTGATACAGGCTAGAATCACCAGAGAGGAGGGAGCCTCAATAACGAAAATGTCTCCATAAGACTGGCTATAAGCAAACATTTTTTCAAGTAGTGACTTATGGAGGAGGGCTCAGCCCATTGTGGGTGGTGCCATCCCTGAGCTAGTAGTCCTGGGTTCTGCAAAAAAGCAGGCTGAGCAAGACACAGGGAGCAAACCAGTAAGCAGCACTCTTCCATAGCCTCTGCATCATCTTCTGCCTCCTGGTTCTGACTTCCTTCAGTGGTGGTCTGTGGATGTGTAAAGCATGAGCTAAATAAACCTTTCCACCTCAACTCGCGTTTGGTCATAGTGTATCATCACAGTGATAGTAACCCTGACTAAGACATGCTGACACCTAGTCATCTATTTGCTCTCTGAAAATTCATCTAAGTCACCAAAGAAGCCAGACTTTGAGCCTTAGTTGTCCATGGCCATTTTTCTAGCTTTTTTGTCTATCTGGACAAAGAAAGGTTGTATGTGGTCCCTAGGTTCTCACTGTCAATATGTCTGCTAAGGGTCTATCTTTCCTAAGTTTGCCTGAGGATTCAGGTTCCATCTCATTTGTCCTGCATTGCTGAATTCCAAGCCAGACAGAATGTTTCACTTTCTGTGATTTGAGTTGAGAAATCCCAAATGGATCAGCCGCCTAGATAATTTGTATTTGAAGGGTCCCTGGGTGGCAGGAAGAAAGCCATGGAAAGAAGAGTGGAGTTAGCCATGGATGACTTCCATGGTCTTCACATGGGCACAGTTTTTCATGGGATATGGGCTGGCAGCTCCTCAGGTCTCTTGGGATGGAATTACTATGTGGTAGGAAGGACATGCTAGGGGATTTGGGACAAGTCCCAAGCTGTCTGAACTCTATGTGCATCTATCATACTAGCAGAGCACTCAGCCTACCCCACAGTTGCTCTTGACCGTTCTCTTACTAACATCTCTCACCATGCCATCCACTTCTGGCAGAATTTGCCTATCATGACCCAAATCCTTTCATTTTTATTTACTCAGGCACCCTGCAAGCTAGCAGAGGTTATTTGGGAATGAATTCCACTATCTTCCTCTGCCCCTGCCACCCAGAAAGGAACTGTATGCAATGTATTAGGAGGGCAAGTTCCCCACTATTTCCTGGACCTTATATTTCCTTGGTGGTTTCTTTACATGGTCAGACCAAGCACACTCATCTTTAAAAGTGGGAAACACCCATCAATGTGATTTGCAAATCATGAGCACACCTTTAACAAACAACCTAGATAATGCCTCACTTGGATTTTCTGTACGCCCCTACTTTTCATAATATAGTCTGTAAAAGATCAGAAATCCCTCAGCAATTTAAAGTGAGTCTGTTATATACTTTCTTTATCATTACCTGAATTTTCCTGGGAAATGAGCCTGGTTTATGTAATAGAAAGGGGAGACCTCGAAAGGGGCTATAGAATCTTAGAGTGCTTTTATTATCCACAAGTCTTTGCATAACAATAAGCATTTAATAAATTAGCTTAATTGAATTTCACTTTTATATGAATTCTTAAAAAAAAATCTCAATGATGGGCTGGTAGTACAAAGAAATCACTCTGGCTGTTTCAGACTTGTGACTGCAGTCTCAGAAACCACCCAACGGCTCTCTATGGCAGTGGTTCCAAGGGCCTGTGAGCTCAGGCTAGGAAATATTGCCTTCTCTATAAAGCTTGTCTCTGTCATCCATCCCCACAGAGAACCATTTTCTTGCTAGCGAGTCTGAGTCTCTCATACGCCACCCCAAGCCCCAGGACTAGACTTGGTGACTGAGAGAATGATGGCGATGGTGGGAAAGATGACTGGATCCCAGCAGTGAAGCCCTCCCAACAGCACCCCATATCATGCACAAACTCAAGCAAAGGGGGGAAGAGGGGATCTTACCTGTCCGAGAAAAGGGCTCGAAAGGCAGGTGGGGAACAAATGAGAGAAAGACACGTTTATGTAGTGACCAATCACTGTGAGGGAGGTAGCTCCTGTTTGAGCCATCAGCAACAACATGAAAAAGGCTGTGCCGTAAACGTTTTTAGCAAACCATGGAAAGACCAAGTTCCTACAAACTCTCCCATAGCTAAATCAAAACAGGGTCATGTTTTCAAAACAACAACAAGTCACTACTGCAGCCTGCCCAATTTCCCTCCCAACATTTTAGGCCCCCTTTACAAGAATTCTGCCTACCTAGTTGGTAATAAAAACGCATCTAAGTTCCTGGGACCCTGTGCATATAGCTCACATCTGTGTTCCTTTCACATGTAAATTGCTATATTGCATCCAGGAAGACATTCATTCATACACTCTCAGTCTAAAGGAATAGTATGGAAAAGCCAAGTGGCAGAGGCTGCCCACCACACAGGCAGCTGATGGAGGAGGGGATTTAAAATCATGTACCCAGACTCCAAGACCATGCATGAATTTTGCCTTACACCATGGTGACCCAAATGACATGGCCAACAACCTTAGAGCCACCAAAATATTAGAGTTCAACTTACATTGTAAACATTCTAGCAGTCTAAATCAACCATGGGAGAAATAGGAGGGAAATTAGGTTCCCTCATTTTTTCAAATGTTCAAGTAGCTGGGAATAAATGCTCAGACATTGTTCTACTGGATGGCCATAATTGAGAGTTTAGGATGAGACTGTCCTTTGCAGTCAGTGTAAATACATCACCGTTTACATCCAAGGCCTCTATGTTTCTAAGTTGACTGGCTTTGATGGTCCATATGGGGATGCCTGCATCTTCTCCTACAAGGCTCACAATCACCTTTCATTCTTATTCTACATCCTATTAAGGTGCCAGGTTGTTATATAGGAAAGGAAGGTAGAGAGACAAGGCAGTCCCAGAGTCCACAGTCTCATCAGTACACAACCTTCCAGTGAGCATGGTAGGATGCAATTAGAAACAATATCTGATCCCTAACGTTAGGAAATATAGGCTGAAGTGTTTAGACATAAAAGGATATAGAGTAACTTACCTCCAGGTAGTTTAGAAAACAAAACACATTAAGAAAACAAAACAAAACAAAACAAAAAAAAAAACCCTGCTCTAAACAATACAACCAGTAGAAAACAGCTAAAATGTTGAGAGGTAGAGGAAAACCAGGGAGATGAAAAGCATGATGGTCACTCCCAGAGGACAGAGGGAACACATAGGAATGTCAACACAGAAAAGGTGATGCTCATAAAGAAAATATGGGATGAGCAACCCCACTGTCATGGCTCTACAATATTCTTCCTTCTGGCTGGACAGTCTCAGTCAAGAAAAGAAAATTCAGCTATTACCCACTCCGCTCCCCCCCATGTGAAGTATAAATGGCAGAGACTTTTCTTCCATTCTGTGGGATACCCATTCACTCCACCAATAGCTTCTTTTGCTATACAGTGGCTTTTTAGCTTCATGCCGTTTCATCCTGGGGCTATTTCCTGAGCCACCGGAGTTCTGCTGAGAAAGTTCTTGACTATAGTGAGAATTTTGAAGTGCATTTCTTATGTTTTCTCTAGCAGTTGCAGCATTTCCGGTTGTAAATGGGTCCAACTGTATTCTTTTGCCGATGGACACACAGTTTTGCTAGAACTATTTATCTTTTCCTCGTCGCATGATTTTGACACCTCTTGTCAAAAGTTAGATGGCAGTTTGTTTCTAGGTCCCCCGTTTAACTAGCTTAACTGTGGAAGCTATAATATTAAACAAGGTGAGCCAACTCAAAAATATTCAAAAACTGGACATCTTTTTTCCATGTGCAGAGTCTAGATTGTGATATATATATATAGAAAAATGTATATATAGAAAAAGAGACCCAGGAATAATAAAAAGAGATGCTAAGGAAGGTAGGAAAGGACAAAAGGGCACATGTAAATGAAAGGCTGTGGGGGTTGGGAGGTTAGGGGGTGGGTAGAGAAGGGAGGAAAAAATCTCCTTAATCACACTTTGTTAAAAAATTTCACAATGATAGCTAATGCTTCGTATAACAATTAAAACTTTAAACTAAACAGAAAACAAAAAAAGTAGTTACAAAAGGCAGAATTCTTGCACACAAGACAACTGCATGCATCTTTTAAAGTCGTAACCTCATTGGTTAATGGAATCACGGGACCTTATGATGTCAGTTCCATTCAGAATGTTTACTGCCTAGACAATCTGGCCAGCCTCCCAGGAGCAGGTGTGTAACCTCCATACCTTGTGGTGGTCAGAACATGGAGAACTTCTCACTTCTCAGCGTCTCTAGACCTCGAATCTCTTCCTCTGCCCTGAGTGCTTTTCCTGATATTATATCCTCACTTGCCTCCAGCTTACCAGGTAAATGCTGAAGTCATTAGGACTAAAAAGATATGGGATTTTATTCATTAAACTTTTTTGAGTATTGTTTGAAAAACTATGATCCTGTCAGATCATCCTATAGGATCATGATTGGTTGAGAAAGCCAAATAACATAAGTTTTCAAAAGATTGCATTCCTGGTAAGTCTTGCTGATTCATAAACTCTGGCAAGGGACAGATGGCAGAAGCATTTGTTGTCACCTTTCTTTCTCCTAGAGCTAGCTTCTACATGAAATCTCAATTGTGGTGATCTGTCTACAGAGAGAACAGGCTCTCCTATTAACTTGGTCTTCAACTGGAGGAAAAAAAAACCCAAAATAAAACAAAACCAACAACAACAACAACAAAAAGCATTAGTTAGTGGCAGGAAGTAGGCTAATTGATGAGCACAGGGAGGAACAAAGGGAGACATGTGAGGACTTGTCAACTGAAGTATGACCCTGGCTCTTGAATGTGAGCATCACTTGGAGGCTGAGAAAGGCTGCTTCTCAAGCCTCCATCCCAGATCCAATGATTTAGAACAAGATCCTCTAGGATCTTGTTTAGTACTGAGCTGTACTGCTGTGAGATCTATCCTAAACATCCATTTGCCTCCACAGAGAACAGTTTAAAAGTTATCTCCTTAAAAAAGCTTAGCCATTGCTGTGGGTTCAAGGCAAATCTACTTTCTTACATACCTACCTTGTAGAGATCGAACACAGAGCCTCGTGCATTGTTCTCCCACTGAACTAATCCCCAACCCTGGATGGCCATAAACTCTTCTTAAGTGAATTTGTCACATGAGATTTAATAGCTGTTTGATGTACAACATTCAACAAGGAGCCACACACCTCACCTCTGACTGAGGGATGAGATGTTTCAACTGGAAAATGTGCCTTGCTTTTTCTTATTCTCAAAGGGACCATGCAACTTGCCTATGGGCTATGATCAGAGAGCCCATTTTGGAATGTGTATTCCAGAGTCCTGAGAAAGTGAAGTTATGTGTGATAAGCAGGAGCATCAGGTGAGGGGTGAGCCAAGGAAAAAAGTGTCATGAGACAAATCTTCAGTAATACGGAAACCAAAGCTTTAATCAAGTTAGATATGACCTTTACCGCCATGGCATGCTCCTGACCTGGCCAAATCTTAATACTTGGTTTCCAGAGGACATTTTTTTAGGTCTGAAGAAACTTCCCCATCTATGACTCCCTGGGATACCAGCTAGAACAGGCCTGCTTGTTTGCATTCAGCTTGAGTTAATTGTTTTGAATTAGTTTTGAGGAGGTGAACCTTCAAAGTATGTCTTGGCAGGTCCCCAGAAGAGGACTCCCAATCTTGCTCAGCTCAGCACTGTTTCTTCTATAACCCAGGCATCATAAAGACAGAGCCCAGCTCAGGCCCTGCCACCCCAGTATCAAAGCAATACTCTCTGGCACGGGCTACATAGCCAAGTGCCCTCACCAGGTGAGGCCTTCTTCTATTCTGGGCAGGGACATGTGAGAAGCTAAAGAGGGTCAGGGGCTGTACCCCTAAAGGGAAGGGGATCTGCACCACATGCTTTTCACCCATGCCTCCTTTAGTAGAGGCCCACAGGCCCACGGAGGCTTCTTGCCTCCTCACTCCTTTCTGCCAAGCTCATCTGGAGAGCCAGTTTCTGTCTGAGAGGTCTATGGAGGGATTAGAATAGGTACCAAGACTGGAAAAGTTGTCAAACCATCAGTGACAGAAAGATTATAAGAGGTCAGATGTCTACCTGTCCTTGCCTATCCTTAGAGGAGTCAGAAGTCAAGGTGTCTGTCTCTTGCCCAGACATCCCATGGTTCTTTTTCACGAGCAGGAAAAGAATGCAGCAGAAATGGATGTCTTGGGTTGTTTTTCCCATCCCCTCATCACCCGTGGTCTCCCAGCCACCACTAAGGTGGAGCACAAGTGTCCTGAGGTCATGGATGACTGTCTGTCACCATCCAGCCATTTCACTCTTCCATTCCCTCAGCCCCAAACTCAGACCCTGCCCTTTCCTTTGCAGACTTGGGGGACACCCAGAATGGGGAGCAGCTGAGGCGAAACTGCACCATCTACCGTCCCTGGTTTTCCCCTTACAGCTACTTCGTATGCACAGACAAAGAAAGCCACCTGGAGGCCTATGGATTCCCAGAGGTGGACTGGGAAGAGGGCAGAGGGGACAGTTGCCTTATTGAGGATGTGGCTGACAGTGTCTGCTCGTCTTCTTCCTCCCAAGACAATGCATACCCCAGGGAGGCCAACAAGAAATCCAAACATGGTTTGGAATCTATTACATCCCAGGACATCCTAATGGCTTCCAAGTGGCACCCAGCCCAACAGAATGGCTACAAATGTGCAGCCTGCTGCCGAATGTACCCCACTCTGCACTCCCTCAAGAGCCACATCAAGGGGGGCTTCAAGGAGGGTTTCAGCTGCAAGGTGTACTACCGAAAGCTCAAAACTCTCTGGGGCAAGGAACAGAAGGCCCGGCCAGGAGATAGGCTTTCCTTGGGCAGCTGCCAGGCCTTCAAGTAGTCTGCTAACACCTCAGGTAAATAGGGATGAAGCCCACTTTTGCCTCTGGAGGGGTGACAATAAATTGAAGTTAGTCATATTCTTCTTTTGTCAAGTCTGGTCACCCTCCATCATCTGCTCTTCTTGGTACCCAGTGAGTCTTCATCACCTTCAATTAGTGATGGCCTACCAATGCTAGACCCACTGCTTTGTCTCTCTGTCTCTTAAGATAAACATCATACTTTGAAGTTTGAGAATATCCTCAAAGTGTCCATTAAAGCAAGATGCCTAGACTAGCAGTGGTGGCTTCCTCTGGGAATCAATAAGAGACACAAATCCTGGAACACACTTGGACTTACTGGGTCAGAAACTCTGAGGTAAGAGCCTGACCAGCTGTGCCTGCCATAAACAGCCTCCAAGGTGACTCTGAGACAGTGCATATGTAAACACCACTGCTCCGGGGTGCTTGTCTACAGGATTGGTCCTTGCCCACACCAAGGACAAAGGGCAGAGGAAGAATTCCTGTAGTTTGAAAGGCACCTGAGATATTAACTGTTCAAGGGAGTTATACCTCTGGAGAGGATACCATGACTCCCAGCACAAGGAGGTTAGATTACTTCCACCACATGTACCATGACTATGACCCAGAGTGGGTACTTCTTGCTGAAGCAGACAGAATTTATACTTATATTTCCATGGCTGTTTTGGGTCATGTCAAAATAGGCAGGTAATCATGTAATAACACCATGTTCTGTCCTCAGACAACATACTAGTCAGACAGTCCTGACCCTGACTCCATTTCAGGGCAACCTTTCTGCCAATCTGATGCAGAAAGATGACCTGGCAGTTCCTCTCGGGGACTGGCTATCAACTGTCTCTTAGTCCTTGCCTCCCCACAAGACTGGGTCAATGTGTGCAGGTCCCTCTCCTTTGCTTTTCCCATGATACACAGTGACCCTTTCTGGAGCCTGACTTTATGGTTTAGCAGAGCTGCGTCTGTTTATTATTGTGTTGTCAAAATATCATGCATGGTTTTGATGTTTCTCCAGCACAAGAAATGCTGTGCTCAAATCCCTATCACTTAACCTACTATGAGAACAACCCTGACCCTTCATCAAGCCCTGCTTTCTATTGCTTTTTCTGTGCCCTCCCTTCTTAGCAAGAGTCCAGTGTCTGACTGTCAGTCTTAAGAGCTAGGATTTGCAGGTCACAACCTGGTTCCTCAGAAGCCAGGTAGTCTCTAGGCAACCCTGACATCATTCCCCTGGATACCATCCCCCAAGGGAGACATGTGACTGATGAGCCTTTCTAGCATGTACTTTGTGTTCTTAACTGGAAAAGCCACTGAGCTCTGGAACATGGCCTCTTAACATGTGTGGTTGGGCATATGTGTCATGTCCCTTAGATGGGGCTACTCAGACCCAGGAAAGGCCGCTCTTGGTTTCACCATTGCCTGGGGAACTGGCTCCTAATCCTCTCCCAACCCCATGCTCCCTGTTCCAGGGTCTCTGCATCACATGCCCCAAACAGCCAAAAGGAAAAGCAGCCATAGGAACTAGAGTAGGGACCACAGCATGTGACCACTACTACCTGGCAGACTGTATAGCATCTCCTAGAGACAGAAAGGTGCCTTCCTCACTTTGCATTTGATGCACCAAGTGTCACCATAACCCCATACCCTAGGAGAGTGCACCATGTGGTTTTAGAACATAGAATAAGGTGTCCAGCAACACCTGTACCCACCAGCACAGGAGTGGGGAGGAGGAAGCACACTAAAATGCAAACTGTACTGTACCCTGGGCGGTGCTAGATACTCTCTGCGGAGACTTTTACAACGTGAGCTCATATGCTTTCTTGAATGCTGCATGTGGCATATATCATCCCAGTGTACCGGGGAGAAAACAGCCCAGTTCGCTTCACTGTCACAGGAGAAGAGAGGGCACATAAACCTGGTTAGTGAACTTCCCAGTCTTGCCTCTGGCCTGGGCCTGACAAAGCACCAGACTTAACAAGCTTCCTGCCTTTAAATTAGCCAAAAGTCCTAGCTTTTGGAAGTCAGAAAATAAAGGCTGCTTCGTGAGGCCCATACCCCCATGTGCCAGGATTGATCTGTGAATCTTTGTTGCTGCAATACTTCTGGGGAGATATGAGGAGGGACCTGTTTTGTTCTCTGTATGGACTTGGCTGGAATGGACCATTTCAGGCAACTACCAAATAGAAATCCCAGAGTCAGTGAAATTATATAATCTTGACCTTATTTATGGTAGAAACAATGACATAGTGTTTTTTTTTTTTTTTTTTTTTTTTTTTGAGCCTGTCATGGAACTAGCTCTGAAGACCATGCTGGCCTTGAACTCACAGAGATCCATCTGCCTCTGCCTTCTGAGTGCTGGGATTAAAGGCATGCAACACCAATGCTCAGCTGACATAGTGTTCTTAATGCCCCAACTCATTGCTGTTACCCTTATACTCTAAAACTATCTGAAGTCTGAAAAGACCAGGGATAGAGGAATCTGAAAAACTGGGTATATGCTAGAGGATTGCAATCTCTGTTTTAACAGCCTTGGGTTGGATAATTCTTTGTTGAGGCTGTCCTATGTATGGTAGGGTCCCTGATTTCCACCCTCTATATGCCAAAAACATCCATCCCCTAGCCATGAGAAATGATGAAGTATCCAGATACTGTCAGCTGTCCCCCAGGGAAGCAAAATTATTTCCAGTTAATACCAGCAGTCTAACCCTGCAGGGCTGGTCCGTATGTCCTGCAACCAAGGATCCACTTTGCTCCTCTCCTCCAGGAAATATGAATTCTTTCTATACCATGTCCCAGAGCTGATGGTACCTGGCTTAAGAAGCAGGTGCAAGGGAAAGGGACAGAAGAGGCAGGTTAACTAAAAGAAGCAAGTAGAGACAATAGGAAAGCTTTTAGAAATAAGAAAGGTTTATTTAGCAAAAGCCACTAACTAGTGACAACATCCAGGGAGTAAGTGCACTTACATTAACAGATCGTTTCCCAGAGAGCTGATCCAACAGTTAATGACACAACCGTTTTAGGAAGCAGAGGGCTAGCGGGTGGGAGGGAGGGAGGAAGGGAGGGTGTGGGAAAGCAGTCAAGCAGAGTATAAAGGAATACAACTCATAAACAAGATAGGCTGAGAGGAGCGAGGCTCAGAAAGGTTTTTACAGATAGCATCAATATAAGCAGGAATATAAAGGAATATCATTTTCAGTTCCCATATGCAGTCCATCCTGTGCAGAGAAACTCTGTCCTGCCTCTGCAGCTGCAAAGCCTTGTACGCCCAAGAGCTTTCTGGCACCTGGGGCAGGTTTCAATAAGGAAGCCCCGGTGTCCAAGCGTCCTCCACATAGGGCAGAGCAGAAGGAAGGAGAAAGGCAGAGTTGAGTTAGCAGAGCAAGAATCAAGGAAGGTGGAGGAGGCTGCTGGGAGATCAGGTCTGCGATGTCCCTGTCCTGTCCATTGACCTAAATGGAGGGTTGGGGGCTGGTGGCCCCACAAGACCACCAGATCTGTTCTGTGTGTCCCAGTCCCACATACCAAGTGTGTCAGGTCTGGGTCTTACTAGGGAAGGTATTGGCACGTGAATGAACTCTCCAGTGAAGGCTGCAGTCAGGGAAAGGGGAGGGTCAAAGAAGGCAGGAATCAAGGGCAAAAGTCTCACATGACTTCCAAGTCAGCACTCATCCATTAACCAGTCTCTCCAATTCTCTACCTCACTTCCATCCTTTCCTTTAAGAAACACCATCTTTCCCACAACTTCTCTACTCCCTACAGCCCTTTCCACTTGCAGCCCATACACCTCCATTTGTCTCTGGTTTTAGCCTTACCTCCTGTTCACAGGAACAGACCACCCACTCTTTCAAACAGGCAAAAGCTTGTATCCAAAGGTCCTAGACTCAAGGAACCCTGGGCTGGGATTGAGTATGTTAGACAGACTCATCCAAACTTGATTCCTGCCAGCTGCTCCTGCAGTTGTGTGGACCTCGTGTCTCAACCTCTTCCTTCCTTGTAGATCTGGACCTCCCTCCGATGGCTAACAAGAAGATTAACAAACAGAATTCTACCTCTTCAACTAAATGCAGGCTGGGAAAAGGCTATATAGCACTATTGATTATCTGAACACCCTAGAGATCTTTCTAGTCACTTCTCACAAGTCCAAAAGTATGTCCTTGCCACACACACACACACACACACACACACCCACACCACCCTATTACTGTGGACACCCTGATGCACCAGGGAATAACAATGTAAAGCTATATTAATTTCCTTTAACTTGACTTTTTAGTTTAAAAGAAACCCCTGTGGCTATAAGAAAGGGCAATGCTTGCATTCAGATACATTTCAAGGCAAAGCTGGAGCTGAAGAACTCAATTGGGGCTACTCTGTCCTTATTAAGTGTCCCCCTGTCCCTCTGCTAATACTGCAGTTTGGCCTAAAGCTTATCCACTACCCTCAAGCCCACTCACCCTCCCCCAATCATATGACTTTGAACATATATCGGCTATCTGTTTGGGAGTTGGAAAATATATTAAACAGTTAAGTGTATGTGGGGGGGCTTTTCTTTTAAGCCTAGCCAGCCTATTACTGAGTGGAGATACCTAGGCAAGGTCTAGATGACAAGAGATTAAAGTTGCATTTTTAACACTTGTGCTCAAGGCACGCCCCCGCAGAGAGATGGCTGGGGTGGCAGGCATGGCTGTGGTCCCTGATCTAAGTGGCAGTGATTCTGAAGGATAGACAATCTCAGCCATCAGTTTGCATCTCTTTACTCTCTCTCTCTCTCTCTCTCTCTCTCTCTCTCTCTCTCTCTCTCCATTTTTTATTGCAGTTAATACTGACCACTACAGCCCAGTGGAGGGGACAGGTACAGAGGTAAGGCAAGGGGGCTCTGGGGCTCTGAGACTTGTGTAGAGGCATGGTACTGTTAAAAGGGGGGTATTAGGGTATTTCATGGCCTCATTTATATGAGCTGGGCTTCAGGCAGGATATAGGTTGGAGCAGGGTTTCCAAACTGAAGAATCAGATCTAAGTGAGCTGCAATGGCAATAACATCTTTCCCCTGGGCTCTCACAGCAGGGTCCTGAAAGGTCTTAACACTCCCAGCCTACTCAAAGCAACATCTAACACCCAGCTAGAGAAAATTCCTAGTTTATGCACTATGACTTGTGACTCCTCTAAATTCCATACTTAGGCATAGCCTCACTTTCCTAGAAGCCCAGAGCATCCAGCCTCTACAACCTCAGCCAGGGCCTGGGGAAGGAATTCTCTTATAGCTCAAGGGAAGGTTAGGCAACTTGTAGCATCCTGATATCCAAAAACAAAGTACCTGAGAAGGTACCAATGGCATCCCTTTATGGTCTGCACCACAGAGACAGGAGAGTGTGTGGGTCACTGAGGCATCACCGGATAGATTGATTAGAACCTGACTATAATAGTGGGAGCAACAGGCCTTCCAGAACTGTGGTTCTGAGGACAGACTCTCTCCCAAGGTCCTGGAAAGCCCTGTTCCAACCCCTTCAGTCATTAGCAGAATGCAGGTGCTGATTCCTGTCTCTGGGAATCCAATTTCTCCTCCACCCATTTATCTTCTAAAGCAAAACCCTGACCCTCCTCTGAAACCCTATACTCTGGGCCCTGGGTGTTATTCTCAGTGGCGCCTTCCCTGGGCATCCTCTGCCAAGGAACAGGCAGACTTGACCCCCTTGGCATCATGCTGCCACCTCCTCCAACTCCTTGCCCTGCACCTACACGGCGATCTCATCATCCAAACTGTCACCTAACTCCTGCCGCTGCAGGACATTAAGCAGGCGTGGCAGCTCTTCCTGGGACCATGAATCACGCTCCTCACTTTCGTCCGTGTTGGACTCATACTCAGAGGCAATGCCTGACTCCCGGAACTTGATGAGCTCCAGGCCACCCAGGAGTGGCTCTCCCTGAGCCATTGGCCGGGTATCCTCAGGTGGGAGGAAACGAAAGCACTCCAGTTTCACCAAGCAGTCACGCCTACCTAAGGGGCTGCCCGCTGGGTGGGCAAAGTCAGCCAAGCCGGCGCCCAGCAGCGGTGAGTGTAGGTCCTCTGGCTTAGGGGTGGTAGGTTCACAGAGCACAGGCAGGGCACCTGAACGGAAGGTGATCTCCAGCAAACTGTCCTGGGAGCCCACTGCAGGAAGACAATAGACAAGGAGAAGCAATGTTAGGCAAGGCTTCAGATGTGAGCCTTCATTTATCACTATTAACCCGCAGGATGGAAAGGCCTGGTTCTGACAATTCCAGTCCCTGGAAGGGCCCTTGCTTGAATGACTCTGCAGCATCCCTGAGAGGTTTTTCAACTTAACCCAACACTCCTTCCCTTCTGCCCTTGCTGCATCAGATGGGGAATAGCTTTCTGAGAGTTGGGAAGGTTACAGGAATGCTCTGTTAGTGGATTTGTGATGGGGGAAAAGGTGCCAACCCATCTACATTCCAAATACGGGGTAACAGCTAAACGTCGAAGAGAGGCATCTGCACAACCAGAGCATCTTACCCACAGTGGCTCCCAGCTATACCCTTTAGACACTCAGCCCTGCCTCTGATGACTGCTGAGAAATCTCCATGGGCTGCAGTGTGTGACAGCCGTGAGGGGTAGCTTTAGGGAACTAATGGGTTAGTTAGAATAAACATATTTGTGATGACGCCTAAGTGTGAGTCTCAGCTTCACTCACTGTTTGCTAACTGTGTGATTGTGAGCTACTTACTAAACCTTTCTGAGTGTGTTTCCTCAGTTGTGCAACAGTCATGACAGCAAAACTACTACAGAGAATAAGTGAGCTTACACGTTAAAAAACTCCATCACATTGTGTAAGAGCTGATCAGTAAGCATTTGTCAGCACAGTCAATACAGGCTTCGAGCATGCCCAGAACCTACCCACAGGAAGGCTATAATGAAGACCTGGAACTAGACTGCCTTTTGCTTCCCAGTTCAGCCTGGAGATGTCTGGTATACAGGTAGCAAAGAGTCTTTGACCAGGGGCCACCCAGTCTAGTTATGGTCACAGTTACTCAGCCACATTATCAATTAAATGGACCTATATCTCTCAATGCAACAGTGTAGTGAACTATGTAGTGTAGAGAACCAACTACTACAGAGTTTGTGGGACCCACAGAGTTCACAACATGATCCCATATGGGCTCAGTCTATCTTCATTGGGGCATCCCTCTGAGGAAGAAATGGGCTTTTGTGGAATGTAAAGTGACTGAGCTCCTTATAAGGAGAGAGTGGACAAATATGTAGCAATGTCTCCCGGGAACCTTCACGGTCAAGTCTAGGGAGTGGATAGAAGGCAGCCAAGCTGTACTCTGGCCCTGTAATTCTATAATTTATGAGATGTACAGACTAATAACAATGCTGCCTGTGTTCTGCTGAAACATAAGGACAGCATCAAGGCTCCGAAGCAAAGTATCCCTGGGTTCGTGGAAATAACTTATTTTACGAAGCTTGTACACAGATACCCCTACTGGATGGGATCCCGGCTTACTGGCATTCTGTCCTGACAGCTTCAGCTCCAGCTCCTGCACCTGCTTGACCAGCAGAGAGATGTGCTGGAGCATGTCTTTGTTCTGCAGTAGGAGCTGGTGCACGCGCGCCTGGGCCTCTAGCCGTGCAGCAGCCTCAGCAGCCAACTGATCCTTCAGCAAGTGAACCTGCAGAGGGTGAGGAGGAGAAGGCAGGAGGACAGAGAGAAGGGAGGGGCAGAGAAAAGAGAGGGGCATTACTACAAATGACAGATGCCAATGGATGGCCAGGATCAGAGATGCCCCTCTCCACATTAGATTTGAGATGAAGAAACCCTGCAAGGAAAATTGGGTGCCTAGAATCGTAAGTTTGGAAAAGTGGCCAAGAGAAGATAGGCCACCAGTCCCGTGGGCCTCTCTATATGCTTCAAGGGTACATGAAGTATGACTCAGGACTACCCTGGGCCTCATGTCAAGTGCAAAATGTTGGAGAGATGTTCTCACTACCTGCAATGCCTATGTAGATTAAACTGTCCTCCACTCCTGTTTTCTCTTTTCTAACTTCAATTTGCTTGTTTTGAGATAGGGTCTTCACATATAGCCCTACTTGACCTGGAACTGACTATAAAGACCAGGCTGACCTTGAACTTGCAGTCACTGCCCGCCTCCCCAGTGCTAGGATTACAGGCATGTGACATCACACCCTGCTTTACCCGTATCTTTTAAAAAGCAAACATAGCCAGGTATGATGGGGTACATGTAGTAATCCTAATACTTGGGAAACAAGCAGGAGAATTTTGAGGTCAGTCTAGTCTATATAGTAACTTGCAGGCCAGGCAGGGCTACCTAGCAAGACCCTGCCTCAAAATCAATTACAAAAATAATATGCAAAAGCTAACATCAGATGACTAGCCCATCACCACATGTTCCCCGACCCCAGTCCATAATCTTTCCTTATATTTTCCTGAGACACAGGAGGTAGAACTACAGTGCTGTTAGTGAGCTGGTTATAATGAAGCTTGGCTTCTCATACCTGGGTACCAGCTTTTCCATCTTTCTATTCTTTCCTTATTCTTAATGGATGCCCATAGAATCCCTGATTCAGTCTAGGAAGGTGTTAAATGTTTGTTGAGTGAGTAACTATCAGTAGAGATGTCTAACAGCCACATAAAGCTGAGGTTGGTGTTTACAGTGAGTACTTCATCTATTCACATGCTTCTTGTGGTACAGAGGTCAGCCATGGCACACTCAGTGGGCTCTATGCCAGTGCTGTTTACATGCCCATTCCTGGTGTATAACTCTTGAGGGGAGGTAAAACCAGTAGGGGGAGATGGGGCAATTATATCCAGGACTCTAACTTCAAGGAAATGGAAGGTAAGTCAGTGTTCTTGTTTGCACATATGTGTTTTCTAGTACTAGGAAATGAATTGGGAGGCTTTTAGAAGGCTCTTGGAAAAGGGAATGGATGAGTTTGGTCACTTGGAACCAAGCCAGCCTATAGGGAAGATGGCTTTCTTGGGACACAAAACATGGTTTTGACACAGAATCAGAGTGGGCAGGATGTTGGGTGGGAGAGCTGGATGAGGGGAAGCCTCTCCTGGTTCTTTCTCAGGAAAATGATCCCCAAGTTTAAAAAGCAGCAGCATTCCCTAGGAACTCGCATTTTGCTGAGGCTGACCAAGGTACCTGCAGGCCTCTACATCTGCCTTCTTGGGACACAGTACTAAGAAAATTGTGCTCAGGTAAAGTGGCTGCTTCCTTCTTTGCCCAGTTCTTAAGGCCTGGCCTTTAGTTGGCTCCGAACTGAGCAAGAGCGCTAATGAGATTTGCTGCCACTTTTCATTAGTGGACCATCAAGGTTGGGCTCATCCTTCCCCAGGGAGAAGAGGCCTAATGAATCTAAAGAACATCTCCAAAAAGGACTGCTAAGGACAGAACTCTTGTTTTGATCAGGATATCGATCTCCTTTGCTGTTTCATGTTCCAGGAGGAATCTGAAGAGGGGTGAGACCAGGAAAGGGAAGTGTCAGTAACACTGTAGCCAGGGGTTCTGATGGAGGGTGGCTAGGAAACCTGTAGCTTCCTGGGAAACAGAGGCATGGAAATTTTTTGCCCAGGGGTTCCCTAAATCCTACTGAATCTAAGAAACAGGGAAATGGCTGTGAGAGGTCCCCTACTTGTAACCCCACAGGATGGGCAAGCCCAAAACTCGACCTGCCAGTACTGTTACTTACATGAAATGAGAGTATTGGGGAAAGGACTCTACCATCCATATAATCTACTGATTAGATCTTTCATTTTCTACTTACTTTGGAAGCAAATAGAAATGTAAGATAGTGGATTTTCAGTGGATAACCAGAGACAGTACAGAGTACACCACCAATTAGCATCTGTTATGGGCTCCCTACACATTTGCTACACCCGCAGGTTCCAGCATCTCAACAGAATAGACCATTAGGAAGCAAGCATGGGACTAGCAGCTGGGGTACTGGAGTCTTTACTTACTTCTGAGACAACCAACTACAGGCAGTTTACTTTTCCCTAGGCTTCATCTGCCCCATCTGTCAATAGGGAAGGCTGGCTAGGGGCTGAGAGGGTGGATTCTGCATTCAGACAGATGGTTGTAAACATTGGGGGGCCACTTAAAAAAAGTCCTCAGTCCCCATGGTTACACCTGAGAATTAGGAAGGAGAACAACAACAAAAAAGTTCCTTCTTGCAGAAGTTAGGGAAGTGCTGGAAGCTTCTCTGGCAGTTATCCACCAGGCTCCAAAGGTGAGGCACCCTCACCACCTGAGAGACGATCCTTGAATTGTACGCTTCAGGTAAAACCCACTGACATTAAGTGCCATGAGCACTTAAGTGCCTTTTGTCCCAGACTACCTAAGAATTTCACCTCTGCAAGTGCAGAACTGTATCATTTCAGATGTTTCTAAGCTCCACGAGCACAGAAACAACGCACTGTCACTATTCAAGCCAGCACTAATGAGCCTCCTGCTTCTGCAGCCATCCCGAGTGGCAATCAGGCATGTGGCTCAGACCTCAGCCCTGCAGAACTATAAACAGGCCACGTGAGGACAACACGGCTTAGGAGTTCTTCAAACTCCAAAACCACGTTTACATGGGCTCCAAGTGTTAAAATGAGGTAGCTTCACCCTTGGCTTGGGCCCTGTTTCTCCACTAGGACAGGAGTAGAAGGCACCACCCCGCCCCCGACACACAAATCATGGACCTTTACCTTTAGCACACATTTCTTTCAGAGAATTGAATGTTTTCCACAAAACTGACCACAGTACTTTCTGAAAAGGTCACTGGGTCACTGGGAAACATCTCCTCTCCAGAGCCATGACACCTTGGGTACGGACAACACCACTCAGACTAAGCCAGCGGCACAAACACAGCAATGTGGCACTAAAGCCACACTTAGTGTTGGCATCCAGCTCTGCATCCCAACCCCAAAACAGCATGTGTAACACCAACCCTGTCCCCTCCAGCTCTGTGTCACTTCCCCAAATTCTGCCACTCACCCTTTACCCTCCCGACCACCTCAGACCATTGTCCCACTCACTCTCCGGCCTACTTGCCTGGACTCCAGCTCCTCCATCAGAAGTGGGGGCAGGGCCAGGCTGAAATTAGGGAGTGGCAGGCACATGGAAATGGCAGTGGAGATAACCAGAGCAGTTTGCCCTCACCCCTTCCCCATACCAGACAAAAGCAGAGGCGGGCAGCACTGTCTCAGCATGCATGTGCCAGGGACTTAGGCAAGGCTGGGGACTGGGAGAAGCCACAAGGACCGATGCTACGTGGAGGGCCAGGGTGGGGGGTGCAGAGCATTTTCATCACTGTTTGTCTAACCACAACACACTATCACAAAACATAAAAAACACATTACTTGTTCCTAAATAAGCAGAAGGGGCAACAGGCAGAGGAGGTCTTTAAGCAGCAACAATGAGCTTCACTATCATTTCCCCATGAGTTAGGCTAGGGCTTAGCAAACTGTAAAGCCCACTTAACTGTTGCCAGTCAGCCACAATCCTGGAGCCAGGCAGGCCCAGCATGCAGCTATGCAGGCACCAAATACATCCCAGGCACGATTCAAGGTGCGGCTGTGGTTTTCATCCACACCCTTGAACTTCTGGTCCATGTAAAAGCAGAAGCTAATGCAGCCAGGCGAGCCTCATGCTGGGCTGAGAGAGCCACAGAGGGACTGGGGTGATTCACTATTTCCCACTGCAGAATGACCTGGAACTCTTAGTTGGTTAACATCATCTTTGCCCCCTATATGTTTTAAGGCCAAGGAGGGCCTGTTCAAGATCAGCACTGAAAGAATTGAGGTCAGGCTGGAAGAGATCTTGGGGTCTTAGAAAAAGTCTCAACAACATCAAAAGGAACTAAACAGGGTCCTAAAGGCAACAGCCAAATCAGATTGGTGTACGGGGGCAACTGCGGTGGGGGACATGAAGAATGAGATAAGAGACTTCAATAGCACACATTATCTGCAAGACATTGGGGCTTTACCCTTAGATTTTAAACTGAGAAGTATTACAGGAGGGTTTGGGAGCTCAGAGAAAGGGAAACTGTTCTCATCCAAAACACTAAGTTGACAGTTTCAACTACTGAATTCTGGGGACCACTGGTAGTTAATGAAAGACTTTGCAGCGTGCTACCAGTAGTCCAACAGAACAAGGGGAAGTGGGCTTCCCCTGGGGAACTAATCAGTCCTGCAGAAGAATCAGGTCTGTTGTAGGCATGTGAAAGATGCCAGGATGACCTGTCATCAACCCACTTGCATGTCTTACATAACTGATTGTTCCCACAGGTGAGACAATGACAAAAAGTTCTTTGACCAAATCCTACAGTGTAAGAGAGCTTGAAGAGACTGAACCCACCTGCAGGACCAGGGGGCCAAGGACCAGCTGAGAGGTACAATTGTGTCCCTGGCAGTAAACAGAAGATAGAAGGAAAGTGGTCAGAGACCAACTAAGGAGAACAGCAGAGACAGGTAGAGGACTATGCGCTCAGAAAACCATCAGATGACCTGAAGTCTACTTTGATGGAAAGATCAGAAGTCTACCACTCTACTCAAAGGCATCACTGCCCCATGGCGGCCTTTCAGCATATTACTGCTTGAGCTGAGAGTCCAGCAGCTCACTGCCAGCTACATCCAATAGATTCTGAATAAACGAGAGGCTTGGGGCTGACCAACCTGGTGAAATGCCTAGAACCTAGAACACGACATTGTTCCCTTTCCTTAGACTCACTGTCTCCTAGGAGAGAGGCGATGAGAATAGGGCAGGGCATGGGTGTTTTGCTAATACAGATAATTGCTATACCAGAAAACAGCTCTTAGGTTTGGTTCTGACCGAGGTGAACCTGTGGTAAGTTGCGGATCTGAGTGCAGGTTGAATGCTTCCTTCCACTGCCACCATACTGTGTGCAGATTCCACACTTAAACTGGTTTTCTCTTTAATGCTTAGCTGAGACTTCAAAATCAGGTGTCCTCTGCTAATAAAACAGCATGAATATGCATCAGGCCTACTCTTGGATAAATAATAATTACTTGGGAATTGATATGCTGAGAGAGAATTGTTTGGAGAATGGATCTGTATTCAATGGAAAACTTGGGGGAAATGCTGAGTCTGGTGATGGGCTGGGCCTGAAATGCTCAGGCTTTGTGTTCCTGTCATCCCCCACACAGAGGAGGAGGAGAGTCTCAGACTGCCATGCTGTCATCAGGCAGAGATGGATTCTTTAACTTGACAAAGAATGATTTCTTTTCCCTCCAAATATAAGAAGCCATTACTGACATTTCTTTTTATCTGTTGCTGTTTTGGAAACACCTGCAGTTCCTCCCATCAGCATGGCAAATCCTTTGGTTTCACAGTCCAATCTCTGATTCCCACACCACCTCCAAGGTTCTGTCTACTACCTTGGAGCATCATCCCACTGACCCCACTGTCTTGAAAATGTGGAGTGAAAGTGATCCATAAGGCTGGTGCCTCAGGAACAGTCAGCGAAGGCTGGATGACTAGAGGGCTCTTTCGGGCCAAGCCTTAGCAGACTTTACTAAGGACAGGCTACTGGATGCTTCCTGAAGGTGTACTGAGGAAAGGATCACTCTGCCAGGGGGAGTCACTTCATCAAGGAGCCAGGGAGAGAGGAAGCAGAAGACACAGAAGGATCAGTAAGTTCTCCCTGGACGAGTCTGCTTCCTGTACAGAACATGGAAAAATCTCAGCACCCAGTCAAGCCAAGCCGATTCAGAAGGCTAGAACACACAATATCCTTCACAGACTACTCTCTACTATCCCATCCCATCCTCCTGACTACCTTCATCTACCCACATAAGGCCTGATCCTGCCTGGCTCTGGCTTTACACTTCAGCCTTCATATGGAAGGGATGCATGTGTCTTCACCATGTCCTGACTTGCCCATCAAGAGAAGGCTCACACTACAGAACTCCAAGTCAGCATGAATGACAGCGCCCTCCAGTGGAAATCAAACAGAAAGGATTCCCACTGAAAGTAGCAAGGACAATCAGCTCAGTCCTCTCCCACAAAGCAGCAACAGTCCAACCCGACTTCAGGGTATAAACTCCATCTGGATGCTAAGAGGTAGCCACTTCTCAAATGGCTCAGATCATCTACTTAAATTCCTCTAAGTTCATTCTATGATAATGAATTCCTAATCAAATACTGTCTGAAATAAGTAGGTCATTAATGTAGGCTTGAGTACCTGTTATGGTCAAGAGTGTTTGGGATGCCAGAGCAACAGTCTGTGCAAGGATGCTGGGCACACATACTTTGGGCTGTTTAAGAGGTGTCACACCTGTCCTAACTTCAGGCATCCCTTCCTACCCCAAACATGAAGAAACAAGGTAGGAAAGGGAGGGTAGACTGTGTACATCTTTTTCCTTGGTAAGTTCAAGTCACTATCCAATAACGTTCAGCCAAGCCAGCCAAGCCTAACTCAGAGCGAGGGATACATGGGGAACCAATGTGTTTTTTCACTTTAATGGTAGCCCCAATCTGTCCCCCTCCCCTTTCACCTCCTGGAACCCCATCAAGCAATCATCCAATAGCATGAGCAATTCCTTAGCGCTCCCTAGGTTTTAACCCTGCCCTGAGCCCCTTGCTAGGGAAGGTGCATCAAGCCCATGAGAGTGGGGCCTGCGAAGAAGGGAGGAGGCTGAGGAGGACCTGGGCCACAGCCACTTGCGTCTGCTGCTGCTGCTGCTGGAGGAGCTGCTGGAGGAGCTGCATCTGGTGGTGAGTGGACAGGGGCGTCCCTGTGCCCAAGCCTGGTGGCTTCAAGGAAGAGGAGGAAGAAGAAGGCAGCAGCATCCGAGGTGAGGCTGTCAGCATGGGCTCCTGAGGATGGGGCGAGACCTGAGGAGAGAAGACAGAACATGGCTCATAGGCAGAAGCCACCTCTGAGGTCCTCACTCTTACTGTAATATTCATGACAGATACACAGGCAGAGTGAAACCCATGTACTGGAGATGATGCATCTTAAATGACAGCAATAGCTCCAGGGAGGAAATGCTGGCACACCTGAGCTTGGACCAAAGAGCCAGAGATTCTATCTCCATCCCTTGGGAACATCATCTGCCAATAGGGTAGGAGACAGGCAGCTGGTAAAATATTGTTTTTTTTTTTAACCCCTCATTTCCAATTATACACCCTTCTGATGAACTGGGGTTCTGGCTTTAGAATCTATGTTTGTTTACACAGCTACCTATCATGTCACTATGACAACAAGAGGGAGATGGCCTCGGTTCTTGCCTGCACTGCCCTTCACTTCCTCTACCAGGGTCAGATGTTTCACCCTTGCCCATCTCTTCTCACATTTGGACATCATAACACATGATCTAGAGGGACCGCTCTTAGTTAGGCGGCCACAGCTGCTGCCTCTTTCTCCTGATGACACTTTCACTCAGATGGCTCCCACAAGTCAGAGTTCATTGCCAGGGAGGTAGTTTTTGTTTCTGGTGGCTCTGCTGACCCTCAGACACGCAGGAAGAAGGCACTCAGGGATGGAGCTATATTGCCCCTTGTAGAGAGAAGTAATGGGGCAGCAGAGGAAACAGGAGACACTGCCCACCAAACCACAGGTGCTTCCTCATGAACTGGCCTACTCTGAGATGGAGGATGCAATTTGCCAGTGAGCTTCCTGGGAACCCAAAGGTCAGGAACTTGCCTTTCGTTGTTGGTTTTTCTTAGTTTAGTTGTCTTCATGTTTTAATTTAGTCTTGGGGCTCTTGGGGCTTGTTCCTTTTTCTGGATCATATTAAAAGCTCCCCTATGCCTGAGTCATCCCACCTGTGGAATGCTAGGCTTGGGGGTGCCGATGCCTGCTTTAATGGGGGTAGGTGTCTCAGTTTCTAACATGCAGTGAGCCAGTTTCCAGACTCAACAGAGCTGTTATCCAGGAGTCTTAATGGCACACAACCACTGGACAAGGTAAGAGGGCTCAAACAGACTGGCTGCTTTAGCTAAGTCACATGATCACTGGTATCACATAGCATAGGTCTCTGGATGAGTCCTGCACAAATACCACAAGATACTATTGTGTAGGGAGAAAGGGCTAGAACATCGATGGGATCCCCAGGCTGGCAACATACTTCAGAAATGAGCTCCACAGCACCCTCTGGCATGTGGGTGCTGAATCTGCAGAAGTCAGACACACACACACACACACACACACACACACACACACACACACACACACAGGCTAGCACTGCCAGGGTGTGACAGGGCACAGCACTTGAAGCTGCAGCAGCGGGGGGCCAGCTGTGACACAGCTTGCTCTCAGAGGCACCAAGCCCACACACGAAGATAACCTACCGTAGAGTCTATGTGGGAGCCTCCTTCCTTTCCTACAGCATCCAGGTCTGTGACACCTCGGCTGAAGTTGAGAACATCATTCCCGGGGAGTGGGACCTCCACAGCATCAATGTCAGTCTCCTCTGCCGTGGCTGTGGAGGCCCTCTCGGCTCCAGTGAGCTGGCGGCCTGCAGGGACAACAGGGCAGGGAACCGTGACATAAGGAACACTATATGTGCTTTATTTTGTTAGTTCTCCCTTAGTCAAGCTCAGGCATGCCATGGGCTTTCTCTGACATTTCACACATCCTTTTGTTTGAGTACACCAATACACTTTTTCAACCCAGTATGATACGTCTAGTCTAGTCTGATATCATAAAGTTCAGAAACAAATGAACATTTCCTCAAGCTGTATGCAACAGCTCTGTCACCTGGTACATTTCTACCAGCAAGACTAGAGGCTCTGGAAGAAAGGGCGTTGCCAGCTTTAACTTCATCACAGTACAGGGCTGTTTCCCAGCTTGGCACTTACTCTCATAATTCCTCAGAGAATATTTTCATACTCTATATTTGAGATTAGGTTTGTCAATATGTTTTGTTTTGGTGTTTTGAGATGGGGGCTTCACTCTGTAGCCCAGGATAGCCCCAAACTCACTCTATGCCTACTTTCCTGTCTCTGCCTCCTGAGTGCCGGGATTACAGGAAATGAGCTACCATGAGCCTCTGGGTTCACTACTATTGTCTTCAAATACAATTTTTAATAGTTTTCAGAGACTGAGCAACAGTTGGAAAATAGGGCTGGGTGGTGATAGCAGGGTACACACAGTACTGATCCCTAATGTTGGAGCTAGCCCAGACAACCAGGTGCCAGGCATGTATCTGTACATGTACAGAACCAGTGACTCTAAGGCCCTCCTAAGTAGACGCACTTGGTCACATAGGTGAGCAAGCCCCATATTTAGAAGTCAAGAGTATGCTAGGTTTTCCTTCTCAGTGATCCTTGAGCTGGAGAGATGGTTCTGCTGAGGGACATAAAGGCAGTTAATGGGAAGGGTGGTCCCGATGACAGCCATTCTGGTCCTTGGGGAGCTAGCAGACAGAGAGCCCAGGCCTAAGCAGACTTAGCATATGGGTTCAGGGATCAATAAAGGTTCAGCCTGAAGACAGAAATTTACCATAAGTGCAAATCAGAAAAGAACCCAGGGACCACATCCAGGAGAAACTTCAACGCTTAAGAGGGAAGGAGGCAGGAGCGGGATCTTCGGGGGATGCTGAGAGCAGACAGTAGAGACAGGATGAAAGGATGGAACACTAGTCTAAAAACCAGGTTGGACAGACAGAAATAGAGGATACAATGGTGTTTCTCAGGGGTGAAGAAGGTAGAAGGTGGTGGAAGGTGAAAGGACACAAAGGTGCAGGAATACACTGTGACTAACCTAGAATGCAGGACACAGGACTCTGGCTACCAGTGTATATACTCTAGGTTGTTTTTTTGTTTGTTTGTTTGTTTTTTGGGTTGTTTTGTTTTTGTTTGTTTTTTCCTTTTAAGATTTATTTATTTATTTATTTATTTATTTATTATGTACAGTGTTCTGCTTGCATGTATCCCTGCATGCCAGAAGAGGGCACCAGATCTCATTACAGATGGCTGTGAGCCACCAAGTGGTTGCTGGGAATTGAACTCACGACCTCTGGAAGAGCAGCCAAGCCAGTGCTCTTAACCTCTGAGCCACCTCTCCAGCCCCATACTCCAGGCTTTTACTCAGAATGGACTTAAGGTATTCTTTCCAAACACACATAGGAATTGGGAATGTATACATATACGGATATATTTTTGGCTTTTTAAAGCTGGCCTGAAACTATTTGGCAATCTTCCTGTGTCAGCCTCCTGAATGCTAGGATTACCTGTGTGTGTCACCATGCCCAGCATTTATCAACGTATTTTTATTGCATTTATTTATTCATTGGTGTGTATGTGTATGGATGAGTATGTGTCATGGTACACCTGTGTAGGATAGAAGATAACTTATATGAATTGTTTCTGTCCTGCAATGTGGGTTCCAGAGATCAAACTCAGGTTGTCCGTCTTGGCAGCAAGTACCTTTACCTGCTGAGCTCTTTTGCTGGCCCCTAGCAGGTTTTATTTTGAATAAGTCCTTCCAAAGGCTTCTCAGTCTATGAATATGCTGGACAGTTGCTACATGGGAGAAGGCATACCTCCAAGGAAACAGGATCTCTCCCAGGAAACAGGCAATGAAAATTTGAGCAGTGGCCCCACCTTGCTCTGAGCCTTGGGGATGGCCAAGGGCAGCTGTTGCCAAAAGATACAAAAGATATACCTCCCCCACCGCACAGGGAACAGGAGAAGAATGATGGAGAGAAGAAAGGCACAGAGCAGGGAAGGAGAGAGGAGGTACAGGGAGGGGTGTGTCAATAACAACACTAAAAACCCCCCTGAATCCCAGGAGAGAAGTGCTGAGATCAAAGAAGGCAGGGCAGCTCCCAGCACTTGCCCTTTTCAATTTCCAAGGGTAAATAAGTTTCCTCTGGACAATAAAGGGCCTGCCATCCCATCACAGGCAGGCAGGGCTCTCCTGGAAAGATAAACACTGCATTCACTGAAAAGCTGCGAACACAGAAGCCAGATCCCCACAGGAAACCATCCGTCTTCCTCTGGACCTTCATAGGAAAATCCTTCTCGGGAGGGCAGATGAGAGAAGGAAAATATAGATTGTCAGCAGTTTATACACACCAAGAAGGTGAGTGGGAGGTAGTGTCCAGGAGAAGGCAGTGAGCAGCCTTCCTGAAGAAGAAAGGGTTCCAACCTGAGACCCAAATGACACTGGCTGCTGACATGCAGGTACGCTCAGCCTCAAGGCCACAGGAAAGCCAGATCAATCACTCAGCTTTTACCTGCTGTGAACTACAGACCTTCAGAGCATCCCCCACCCCATTTTCTTAGGCATGTGTTCCATATGCAGATCCCTAGCTACGTTGCTAGCTCTGAGAGCTTCCTATATAGCACACCCTGGGTTCATTCACCTGCATTCTCTCAGTGCCTCAGAGGAGAACCAGCATCCAACATGTCCTTTGCTGGAGATCACTGAGTGGGCAAGGGTTGAGTCAGGATGAAAGTCCAATTGCCCTGTGAAGCTAGCCTGCTGCTCTAGTGACCTCTCAACATCACCTCCTCACTTCCATAACAGCCAACAGTCTGTGCTAAAGGGTCAGCCACCACAGAACCCAGACATCCACCAACACTATTCCAGAGGTGGCTGTGGAATTACTTTTTAAATAGCAATGAATATTTAAAGTGGTAGACCTTGTGTCAAGTGGATGCCCGTCTGTGGGCAGACTCTTCCGATCAGACGGAGGTCCAAACTGAACAAAGCCTAATCTCCCACAAAGGAGAGGGAATTCTACCTGCAGATGGCCTTCAGACTCAAATCCACCCTTCCCCAGGTCTCCAACTGCAAATTATTGACTTACCAAGCTTCTAGTCGTGTGAAACAATTATTTACAATGAACCACCAATTAAACGTAGGCACAGATAGGGATGGGAAGGAGCAAAGAGATTTCTATGTGGCTATTTCTAGCAATTTTTAATTGCTTGGGAGAGAAGACTCCTCAGTGAAAGTGGGGTGATCTTCTTGATGATGTGGCTTCCTTGAAGTCACCCATGGGCCTGTGAGGAACCCCAATAAACTACTGGTCTACCAAGCCAGACTTGGGTGTAATCATTCTTTGTTGTCAGGACTATGCGGGCTGAATAAACATTTTTCCCATCTGTGCAGGAAAAGTCACACAAAATACACTCACACACACAGCAATACAAACACACAAATGATGTGTTGTGTATAATTTCTCCCTCACATTACTCCAAGGCCACATCCTCAACTATTTCAGTAGGTGCCACCCTCCTCCCCTAGAGATGCCAGTATGAGAGAGTGTGCCAACTCAAGCTTGGCTAATCCTGAAAAGATAGTTAATGTGTCTTTGACATCTTAAACTTTGAAGAAAGTCTGCTTGGCATAGTAGTTTGCTTCCTGTTGCTGTGACAAGCATCATGGGGAGGACAGGGTTTGTTTGGCTTATACATCTCAACCACAGTCCATCACTGAGGAAGTCAAGGCAGGAAGTCAAGCAGAAGCAGAGACGGGATCCATGGAGGAGTGCTGCTTACTGGCTTGCTCAGCCTGCTTTCTTATACAACCAAAGACCACTTGCTCAGGGTGGCTCTGCCACAGTCGGCTGGGCCTTCCCTCATCAATGATTAATTATGAACATGGCCCACAGGACAATCTGATATTGGTAATTCCTCAACTGAAGTTGCCTCTTCCCAGGTGACTCCAGTTTATGTCAAGATGAATGAATACAAGCTTACCAGCACATGGGGCCTGATGCTACCTGCGGAAGGGCCAATTATATAACTGTGCTCTCTTTAAGGTATATGGAGAATGTCAAGCATATATCTCACGTGTATTAATGTGAATTAAGAAAACTGTCTCGAAAGAGATAACAGAACAGGCCAGGTGTGTGGGTGCATGCCTCCAACGCTAGCACTCAGCAGGCAGAAGCAGGTAGATCTCTGTAACTTTGAAGCCAGCCTAGTCTACATAGCAAGCTCTAGACTAGTCAAGAGTTACGTAAAGGGACACTGTCTTAATAAAAACTTTTAAAGGTAACAGAACAGAGAGGTAGTGGTGCCCAACATGGCTGGAGGGGAGGTACTGACTTTTATATTACATCCAAAAGAGAGTGAGTATGCTGGCCTCCAGTATCCACCGTGTTCATCACTGTCCTCCCCACAATACACTGTTCAGCCTTCTGAGCTCACTGTGTTTACCCCCTCAATTTTATTAATTCTCCCGGCCTACATATCATCATTCCTCATCAAAAAGGTGGCTTAAAAGTCACTCCTGTTGGAATCTCTTCTCATTCTCCATGCTCAGCATAGAGTAAGAACGTTGTGGATGACAGTTGACAGTGACTAATATGGATGCTGTCCTTGGCAGCACTTATTGACTGTCAGTTTATCCAACAAGTATTTATTGTGCTAGGAGGTCCCTATGCTCCCAAGGCTCACAGCCCATTATTGATAGAGGGTATTCTCTGCCTGGTACACAGAGGGCTGGATGTTAATGTCAATGACATCAACCAGGAGTGATGAGAACACAGCAGAAAACAATGTATTTGAGTTTCTGAAAGGGGAAGGGAGGAGGATGGGAGAGCGGGAGCTAGAGAGCAGGCCTCCTAGAAGAGAAAAAAAAGAGTACAGAATGAGGAGGAAGTCTGCATGAAGGGGACACTTGGCCCCTTGGCAGAGGACACTGCATCAACAATGGCTGGAAGGTACATGAGCTACCCAGCACAGGAAAGGGGGGGAGTTTGGGGTACATGGTGGGAAATGAGACTAAAAGCAAAGAACAGGAAATGATCTTATTGGGAACTCCATGGATTCCCCAGAGTCCTCAGCATGATAGGAAATCACATCAGATGGCTGCAGGGGCTGGGGATGGAAGGACAGTGCTGTTCCTACTGCAGGAAAATAAGACCCATTTCTTAGTGTTGTCTGTAAGAAAGGCAGTTCTCATCGGTGGGCCATCCTGGGCCATCCTGACCTCTATGGCCAGTGGCTGAGAAACAGATCTGATTGATTAACTACTTGGATATTACAGCATCCCTCTCAGACAGGACTTCTATGATGACAATGATCTTCAAATGCTCAGCCTTTGGGTACTATTCTGTACCTAGCCCCTTCCACTCGAGGAGTAAGTGGCTTCACCAGAAACACTGCCCTCTACTTTCTAGTTAGAATTTCTCTCTCTCTCTCTCTCTCTCTCTCTCTCTCTCTCTCTCTCTCTCTCTCTCTCTCTGTGTGTGTGTGTGTGTGTGTGTGTGTGTGTACCAGCTGCCAGTGTGAGCATGAGTTTGAAAGCTCTTGAGATTCTGGTTGCCACTCTCCTCCAGGAAGGTATCAGGGCATTGGAAAAGAAGTTGTTAATGGAGGCTGGGGATATGGCTCAGTCTATACAGTGCTTTCAATATTAGTTAGGTCCCCAGAACCCATGAAAAAAGTCAGACCTGGTGGGTATACTCTTGTAATCCTAGTGTTGAGAAGGAGACAAGGTGATCCCTGGGGGTTGCTGGCCAGCTGCATGGCCTAGTTGGTGAGCTCTAGAATGGCACTGGAGGAATGATACCCAAGATTGTCGTCACCTCCATACATATATACAAAGCATGTAAACATACATGCACGCACATGTGCACTCAAATACACAAATATAGGCACATACACAAAAGGAGGGCCAGCAGGCAAGACATCCATCTCCTCAGCCAGCAGTCTACAGCATCTTACAGTGCAGAACCGAGCAAACAACTTCTGTTCTCTGAGCAAAGGAGTCAAGCATAGGTCTCACAGAGCATCCAGGAGAGACCAGAACTGTCCCCATGGTGCTCTCTGCTTATAGCTACACAGGCCTGTGAAGTGTTTGCCAAAGAAGACCCAGAACTCCGATCCCTAAGTCTCGAGGACAGTGGTGGAAAGATTTTAAGTTCATATGATTACCAAGCCCCACCCCCATACACCACGCGTGTCCACGGCACACAGGAAAACACATGGCGCTGTCTAGTGACGGTTAATATTAGGCAAGATCACTGTGACACATGCATTAGCCAGAGGGCACCGTCAGTTGGTACAAATGAGTGAGCCACAAAAGCATCTCCCTGTGGTCACACAGGGATGGAGAATAGATGAAATGTCAGCTTTTCCTAATTTATGACTAATATATGTCCAGGGTAGAAAAGCTGTGAGTAAGGCGGGAAGCAAATCTTCCTGCCTCCTAAGCCATCTGGCCCCTTTCTTACATGTTGCCACTTTCTTACATATTATGCTCCAAAGATTCTACACAAAGTAAACTTGTATGTGCCCACACATGTACACACATGTACACTCACATGGATGCACATAATTATTCCTATGTACTTATGATCAAATATCCACAGTTCTAAAACTTGATTTTTACAAAAATTGACTAAACATCTTAAGATGGATTTATATCAGTTCACAATAACTGATTATTCTTTGAAATCATGGTGCAATAGTCCTCTATTCATATTTAAAAGGGACTTCAAAGCCAGGCATGGTGGCACACACCTTTAATCATGAGGCAGAGGCAGAGGCAGAGGCAGGAGGATCTCTAAGTTTAAAGCCAGCCTGGTCTATGTGGTGAGTTCCAGGACAGTAGGACAGCCAGGGTTGCATAGTGAGGACATAGTAAGACTCTGTCTCATAAAACAAAAACACAACAGAAGGAAGGAAGGAGGGAAGGCAGGAAGGAAGGAAGAGAGGGAGGGAGGGAGGAAAGGAGGGAGAGAAGAAGGAAGTTAGGAAGGAAGAAAGGGAGGAAGGAAGGAAGAGAGAGAGGGAGAAAGGAAGGAAGAAAGGGAGGGAGGAAGTCAGGAGGGAGGGAGGGAGGAAGAAATGAAGGACGGGAAGAAGGATGGGAAGAAGGAAGGGAGGAAGGAAGTCGGGAGGGAGGGAGGAAGGGAGGGAGGAAGAAAGGGAGGGAGGGAAGAAGGGAGGAAGGGAGGGAGGAAGGAAGAAGCAACTGTGCCTTTTATAATCCTTTGGTTTTATAACTGATTCTTCACTATGTAACCATATAAAATGTTCATCATTTCATATGTACGGGTCTATCTTTAGAATACATTCTTAGAGGTACTATGGGTATAATTTAGAAGTCAAACATCATGTAAAACTTTGAGTTTCATAGGCATTTCCACGTTATTCTCCCCAGGGATCTGCAATAAATTAACACATGTGCCTGACTCTGGCTCTGGTCTCCTCCTTTGTGCTGTTCAGACACTTTACGGTTATACAGGTTATACCTGGTTGCATCTACATGAATATTTATTTAAATGTAGAGAGCTGGTTCTCTGTTACTCACTTTTCCTAGAAATATTCTGCCCTCATTTTAAAACTGCTCACACAATAATAGCTAGCATGCATATGTCCAGTATTTTCTGTGTACCAGACATCAGACTTGGCCTTTGAAAATATGTCAGCCTGTGGAATTACGATGTGACTCTGAGGCATATACTATAAGCTGTTTTTCCAGAAGTAGACACAGGTTTGAGGCTGCATGGAACTTATCCATGCCTAGAGACAGTGACTGTACAGTTACAATGCAAACCAAGAGACTGTCCACCCACATGCCAATCCTGGTGTTTAAGCATAAGATTTATTTTTGTGATTTTTAAAAAGGACTTTTTATTTTATATATTTTCTGTCTGTACATATCCGTGCAGGCCAGCAGAGGGCACCAGATCTCATTACAGATGGTTGTGAGTCACCATGTGGTTGCTGAAAACTGAACTCAGGACTTCTGAAAGCATAACTAGCATTCTTAACCTCTGAGCCATCTCGCCAGCCAAATTTTTTGATTTTTAAAAACCCCTTTTCATTTGTTTTTGAGACAAGGCATATGTAGACTAGGTTGGCATTGAACTCCTCATTATCCTCCTGCCTCTGCCTCCTCTGTTTTCTAAATCTTTGATTTGAATGATTAACTCATTTGACTTTCAGAATGTCTCATCTGCTAATGTAAATAACTGAACCTTTGTATTTCCCTTGAGTGCCATTTTAATTATACCCCATAAATTTTTTGAATAGTGTAGTATGTGAGTACCACTTTGCCAGTTAGAAATCTGTACCATGTAAGACATAGAATTCATGCTTATGACATTTAGGTTTTTCATTCAATGCTATGTCAGGTTCTTCCTCCCCGCCCCCAAGACAAGGCTTCTTTGTGTATCAGTCCTGGCTGAGACCAAGATGGCTTTGAACTCACTGAGATCCACCTGCCTCTGCCTCTGCCTCCCGAGTGCTGGAATTAAGGGCGGCAGCACCACCATTGGGCTTGTTCTATTTTTTAAACTAAATGTGCACATCTACTTCTAAATACTTCATCTTTGTTAAATTGTTATTTTAATGAACCTCTTTTGCTGTAGAAGAAATCATAGTAGATATGATTTCTGACTAGTTTTCATTGGAACATTAACAACATCTCTCAGGCAGGAAGCTGACATAGGAGTAGTCCAAGTTCAAGGTCAGTTTGAGCTACAAAACCAGAACTTGTCTCAAAGCTAAAACAAACAAAAAGAGAACAAAAGAAAAAAAAAAGCCCAGCATAACTGATGTAGTCATGGAATTATCAGAATTAGTTTTTAAGTAACTTAATACTCTGGCTCACACTGCATCCTCGCCATCTGCTGCACTGTGCCTACCTGGGTCTCCAGAGCCATCACTGTTCCTCTCACTCTCCCCGTCTTCCTGGCCATCTGCGTTCTGCTGGGTGTGCTGCAGACTCAGCTTGTGACAGACCTCGAAGGCCTGTCCTACTGTCCTCACGATTCTCATAGCTTGACTCTGGGAAGGAAGAAGAAAAAGAAAGAGTGAAGGATGCAGAGACTCCACAAGGGCAGCGCAAAGGTTGGTGCGGCTGAGGATGTACAAGGTGGTCAGAAACCTACACGGCCAGAGAAGGAAAGGCAGAAAAAAAGAAAAACCGAGGCTCCTCAGATGTACAGTACTCTAAAACTAGCACCCATGTCACCACAGTTCTGAAATGATCACCAACTGAAGACAGGTGCCAGAGGCAAGTGTTCCAATTCTGGACTTTGTCCCTTCCAGTATAAAAGTAGTTCTGATCCTTCAGAATCTGTCAACCAGCTACTACCAGATGTCCAATAAGCCCATCAACCTAGGAGGGACTCAGCCATCTTTTTACTTCAAATGATAGCTCCTACAAGTGGGCCTCTGTGGGGCTGAGAAGGCAAGGGTTAACTGCAGAATCAGCTGAAGACTGGCATCCACACACTCTCATGGTGCCCAGCAGAAAGTAGAGGCAAGTATTCCCAAGTCTTTCTTAAGACATTATACACCCAGATCTGCACACCAAGTGCACAGAATGGGGAGAATCTCTTCAATAAATGGTATTAGGAAAATTAAATATTCATATGCAGAAGAATGAAATTTGACTCCTGTCTATACCACATATAGTAATTAAATAAGAGTTGAAGCTGTAAAACTACTGGAAGAAAACAGGGATGAGGCTCCAGGGCACTGGTTCGAGCAATGACAGTTTGAGACATGGTACAGCTCCATCCTTGCTTTTATTCTGCTATTTAACTGCTTCCTTTAGGAGCCCAATGGGAAAGCTCATAGGCTTCCAGGATTCCACAACTTAATAAGGAAAGGAAGGGAGGGCAGAGAAACATTCCCAGACTGTGTTCAGCAACCCAGCAGGCTGCACAGGTAGGGTCCCTGGGCATGGTTGGTCTCAAAGGTGTTAACACTGGTTATAAAACCTGATGATTAGCTAACTCTCACCACTTTAAAATACACCACATACAATACCCAGTCACAGAGCCCACCATGAGGAAAGATAAACATCATAACATCATCAACTGTGGGCTATTTCACTCGACTTTACCTTATTCCCAAGTCAAGTACTAGCTATGTTTTGATGATCTGAGTTTGGGTGTGACTACTACCTAGTGAGACCACTGATAGTATTCAAAACCCGCCCCCCCCATGACATCAGAAGTCAGGTAGAGTTCATCAGCATGAGGTAGATGGCACTGTATCACTACTCTAGTATCCAGTGATTTGACAGGCCTAGGGGGTCCTGCCGAGGTTACACTTGGATCCATTTGTACTTCTCATGATGTTGAGGTTTGTCTGTGTCTCCCATATTACATCTGTGAACTCCTTCCCACTTCCAAAGCATGAGAACCTGTACTTTGGAAGGCATGGGACCTAACAAATCAATGACAAACATGCCCCAACTTTTTAATCTCTCTTTTCTAAAATAATAATAATACACCATTTGAGAATCTCATATATTTTGATCATATCTGCCCAAACTACTCCCTTTAACTCTTCCCAGATCCATCCCTTACTGCCTATTCCCCCCAAACTTCATGCCTACCTCCTCTTTTTTAATAGTCTACCAAACTAAAATGTGTGCTGTCCATATACTTCTATGTGGCCATCCAGTAGAGTGTAGGCAGCTTCACCAGGAGCTACACCTTTAAGGAAGCCCCTCCCCTAGAAACCATAAAGTGTCCCTAGTTCCTCAGTTAGGGGTGGGCTCACAAACCCCTCTCAGTCTACTCTAGAATATCATCTGCCTTAATCTTGTGCAGGCAACCACAGCTGCTGTGAGTTCATGAGTGCAACTATTTCACTTTTGACCATGAGGTGAGGATGCTCCCTGGTCAGGGCTGGACCAGGAAGCTCCACCCTCGGGTAAAATGAACCCTTGCTGCAGCATCAGTGATGACGCCCACACTCACCTTCTAAGTTTCCTCACCCTCTCTCATTTCTGATGAAAAGAGCAGGCAGCCTACAGCTTCTCAATCTTTTACAGCAAAGCTCATTCGCCAAGTCACTATATGTGTGGCTTTCTTCTGTCTGCCACTGCCCCTTACATGGAAGATTTTACTTCACTAACTTTTGCAGATTTTCCTCTCCTAGACATCTTTACATGATGCAGAAAAGCTAAATGCCTTAGGTTATCCAAATAAAAATGGGTAAGACTAAGTGTTTTGTTTTGTTTTAAGATAGGATTTCTTTGTGTAGCCCTGACTGTCCTCTGGAACTCGCTCTGTAGACCAGGATGGCCTCAAACTCACAGAGATCCACCTGCCTCTGCCTCTTTAGTGCTGGGATCAAAGGTGTGCACTACTACCACCACCACCCAGCTGAGCAATATACAAAGACCAAGAGTTTAGGTCTGTGACATTCTTATATAAATTAACCCAGAAATCTCACTCAGAGTAAATATTTTCAAGGAACAGGTCAGTTTTCCCCATTATCCCAAGACTAAAGACTCAGTTTCCCTCTTTAAAATACAGTCCTTCCCATCACCACTCTGGGGGTCAAACTCAGCGAGGTGGCACCTAACACTACGCATCAACAGCTAGGTTGAGTCCAGATGCCCTTTGACCTCTAAGACTTCCCTTTCATCAACACTGAAAAGTGCTTTTAGAGGACTTTATAAGACCTTGGATGTAGAGCAATTGCTGGAAGGCAGCCAGCAGGGGCAGATCCCCCTCACAGTTACTCTCTGCATGGTCCAATAGGTTCCTTTCTATAAGCTAACACCACTTGGTGATCCTAGGCAGCACGAAAACTGGTTCTGTTTGCTGTCCTGAAATGCAGGAGTCACACACACTGAGACTTCATAGAAGGCTGTGTCCCAACCTGCCAGGGAGAACTTGATTAAAGAGAGGCTTTAAAATGAAATCTCTCAGAGGTGTTTCCATGAAGACTTTAGGTTTCCTGGATCAAATGGAAGCAGCTGCCCAGATCACATGACATCTGGAAATCAATGGTTTAAAGAGGTTTAAAGATTACAGGCATTCATGCGCACAGCAGAGCCAGCAAGTGGACTATTAGGAAGACAGCCTTTTCCAGCTTTTAGAGATCTGGCCACTCTCTGCCTGGGATTTACTAGATTGGAAGGCAGGAGAAGCATCATTATACCGCATGATTTTTGCACAAATCCAGCTTAGTTTTACATAATCCCCTGAAAGTGCTGGGTGGCACATGGACCAGATCTTCCTGTCCAGAAGCCAATTCCCTTAGCAGCCTAAAGCTGTGTGGCCTCGTGGTTATCGAGACTGGCTTGGATATGGCTGCTCTGATGTTTTCAGAGCTGGAACGGAATACCCAACATCGGAGTGGCTCTCAGCAGCAGACGGAGAGCACCGACACTCCCTAGAAGTGCCAGTTACAGGCAGTTTTGTGGAAACAGGCCTGGGAAGGCAGCTACCTCAGAACCAAATGCCTCTTATCTCACCCATCTCTCTATCCTCTTGACAGAAGCCCTCTCCCAGCCTGCAGGACCTCTCACCCTAGTACAGAAACCAAGTCAAGATGGATGAATGGCTACTCGCCTCATGCCTAATGTGGGCTTCAGCATAGCAGGTGTCAGTGTTGGATAAACTGCCACAATGAAAATGACACCATTCTCTGTGAGTGTGGGCTATATGCTCAAAAGTAGACAAAGGCTGGTATATTAGCTTTAGGGAGACATAAATCAAAAGTTGATTCCTGTACTTGATTGGTCCACAGAAAAATCATGTATAACACCATTTCATCTTCTCAGTCTAATGAGCCTGCTGCTGGTAGGTTATATACACACAGGAGTCTTTTCAGTGCTGTATACATGTAAAACATGGTGTGATTAGTCCAATCCTAAAAGTGGTTTGATAGTTGCTGGCACTCTTCTGAATTTCACTGCCCTGGAAAAAGCTCTCTCTCCTTTACACCCTGTGGAGACGATTAAAGAGCCATCAGATGAGCAAGAAAAGCAGGGAACAAAAGCGCAAAGTGCAAGATGCCCAAGAGATGGAGGGAAGATGAAGCTGCTGGGGACGAGAAAAAGGAAGAAGAGTGAGGGCTCATTCTGTCAAGAAGCTCTGCTCCTGGTCTACCATCCCTCTCCTCTGCTCTGTGGCTACCCACCTCTCCATCTTCTGGACACTGAGGATTTGTCTTCCAAGTATTTCTGAGTTCTAGGGAATTGACTTCCACAAACTCAGTTGTGCAATGACTTTTGTAATCCTTACCTGCCACAGCAAAAAGTACAGTGCCTTTATGTTGAACTCAGCAACCTCAGAATCTCAACAAAAATAGAACTGAATGTCATGTTTCTTTAATGCGTCCCTTAAAGGTATCTCAGAAAGGAGATAGGGAGACAGCTCAACTGGGAACGTGTTTGCCACATAAGCATGAGGGTCAGAGTTTGATTTTCAGGAAATACAAACGCACGTGCGCGCGTGTGCACGCGCGCACACACACACACACACACACACACACACACACACACACACAGGGCAGGAGACTGAGAGAGACAAGAGAGTGTGAGCATGAGGCATGGTGGCTCAACATTATAATTAATGCCAGCATTAGGAAGATGGACACAGGTGTATCCCTTGGGCTTATTAGCTAGCCATCCTAGCCTAATGAACAAGTTCCAGGCCAATGAAGGGACTCTGTTTCAAAAAACAAGCTATACAGCACCTCAGGAATGACACCAAGGTTGACCCCTGGCCTCTGAATGCACATATGCACCCATCATTCATGCAAAATAAAATAAAGGTACCTTCAACTTGGCATTGTCAAGTGACTACAAGCTGAAGCATGAGTATATTTATATGTGAACATATATATGATATGTAAAGTACTAAGGGTATGAAATAAATGATAGCTGGGTCAGGATTTTGTCTACTTTGTTATTGATGGCTTGATTACATAATTTGATAAAGGGACTTTCTTAGACCATGAATCATTGCCCAGTATAGAAAGTTTACTTTCAAAGTGGGTCTGACTTTCAACCCTGACTGGAAATAATGGTCATAAGTTAACTCACCTTTCCAAGTGTTACTAGACACTTGCCACTTTTTTCGATAATTTATTTTTATTTTATTTTGTGTGCATTGGTATTTTGCCTGCATGTATATCCATGTGAGGTATTGGATCCCCTGGAACTAGAGTTGCAGACAGTTGCGAGCTGCCATGTGAGTACTGGGAATCAAACCCGGGTCCTTTGGAAGAGCAGACAGTGTTCTTAACCTCTGAGCCATCTCTCCAGCCTGACACTTGTCATTCTTTAGTACATGATTGTCATCATCTTTCCAAATCTATTGCAAACTCTAAAGGACAGTTCAGCTTTACAACTATGGACCTCAGTTTGCTGACAAGAAGCAACTTCTCCTTACCCAAGCCAAAGTAACTGCAATTGCAGGGGGAAAAAAACTGATGTCAAGGAGTTGATTTTGCAGCTGCTAGAACTCCCTGCAGCTCCTGCTAACTACTAACAATGCCTGAGGAAATGTGCTAATAAGCACAGCCTTGTACATCAGGCACCAAGTGCATCCTCCTGGAGCTGTGAAAAAAAAAAAAAAAAATGCCAGGAGGGTGATATCCACACCACAGGACAAGTGGAGAGGCCAGGCAAGAAGCTGCTCAAGAGGGGAACAGTCTTGCAAATGATACTATCATTATACTCCAGACGGAGGGAAGTGCAGGAAATGCTAAGTTACCAGGAGGTCTTCATCAAGAGCTTCCATCATTTCCTAGCCCCAGTGGAAAGGTGCTGGAATCTATTCACCCCAACCCTGGCATGCAGAATTTGCTCCTTAAGATCAGGAACCCCAGTCCACAGAACATACAACAACCTGCATTCCTAACATGACTTTCACCTTATTGGATGATTAGAGGACTCAAGCTCTGAGAGGTTCCTGGGGTTTCTCTTCATGCCACAAGGTTAACGGTCACAGCCTTGGACTGGGAAGTAGATATCCTAATTATATCCATCCTGGGCCCTTTCTTTTCTTTCTTTTTATTTATTTTATTATTTTACATGTCGATCCCAGTTCCCTCTCCCTTCCTCCTTCTTACCCTCTCTGCCCCCTCACATGCACTCTAACCACCCTCCCCTCCCATCCCCCCACCCCAATTCCACATGTAGGGCAATGCCATCCAGGTGGGGTCATGTAGATCTGTCAAGTTTGAAGTAGAGACTAGGCCTTCTCTCCTATCTCTGGGTTAAGTCAGTATCCCTCCATGGGGGATGTGTCCACAAGGTCCTTTTGTGCACCAGGAATACATCCTGGTTCCACTGTCTGAGGTCCCTTAGACTGCTCAGTCCTTCTGGCTGAGACCCAGTCCCATTTTGGATTCCCAGCTATCAGTCTGGAGGCCAGTTAGCTTCTCCTTGTTCAGGTCAGCTGTCTCTATGTGTTTCTGCAACTTGGTCTTGTCTTCTCCCTCTGCATCTGGATTCTAGTTTGACTCAGTGTTTAGGTATGGGTGTTTGCTTCTGTTTCCAACAGGTACTAGATGAGGGCTCCATGATGGTGGATAAGTTAGTTGTTGATCTCACTATCCGGGAAGGGCATTTATGGTAGCCTTTCCATAGTTGCTCAAATTGTTAGTTGGCTGCAGTCTTGTAGGTCTCTAGACCTTACTTTAGGTTCAGTTTTCTCTTCAAACCAATATTGGCTTCTTCTTTTATGTTCTCTCTCTCTCTCTTTCTCTCTCTCTCTTCTGTCTTCTATTCCTACCCTGACTCAATCTTCCTAGTTGCATGTGCTTTCCTCTCCTCCCCCTCTCTTTCTCCTAGTTCCCTCTCCACTCACTGCCCCCCCTTCCCCTGTGCTCTGGGGGACTTGTCCCTTCCTGCTTCTGTGAGGGACTTTATATGAATCTCTTAGAATACACTTTGTATCCCAGTTCCTGGGATGAATTATAGGTGGAGATCCTTTGCTCTAGGTCTAAAATCCATATATGAACGAGTACATACCATGTTCCTCTTTTTGGGACTGGGTTACCTCATTCAGGATGGTTTCTTCAAGTGCCATCCACTTGCCTGCGAATTTCAAGATTCCATTTTTTTTTTCTGCAGAGTAGTATTCCATTGTGTAGATATGCCACATCTTCATTATTCATTCTTCAGTTGAGGGACATCTAGGTTTCTTCCAGGTTCTTGCTATTACAAATAATGCTGCTATGAACATAGTTGAGCAGATGTCTTTGTTACATGGATGTGGATCATTTGGGTATATGCCTAAGAGGGGGATTGACGGGTCCATAGGCCCTTTCTTTTCTTACTTTTTTTTTTCTTCTGAGACAGGGTTTCTCTATAGCTTTGGAGGCCATCTTGGAATTTGTTCAGTAGACCAGGCTGACCTCAAACTCACAAAGATCTGCCTATCTCTGTCTCCCCTGTGCTGGAATTAAAGTCAATTATAAATTGGGGACAAACCACTGTTAACCATATAAAGACACTATGTGGGGAATATCTATGTCACAGTGAGGTGGGGCACTCTAAGGAGTTCATTATATCCTAGTAGTGACTACAGTAAAAGCCACCACAAACTGGTCTTGGGGACCAAGGTTAAACCTTAGGTATATAATTATTTTTTTGAGACAGGGATTCCCAGGCTGGCCTCAAACTCAGAGATCCACCTGCCTCTGCCTCTGCCTACTGGGTGCTAGGACTAAAAGCATATGCTGTCTAGCTTCCAGTGAGAGCCCAACAGCTGCAAATTAAAATCCCCAAGACGAGAAGCACAGTGTTCATTCATGTGAGTGACTAGAGGAAGAGCCAGAGGTGATTGTGTTGGAAGCAAGCAAGGGGTATGGATTCCTGGCCAGTATTCTCAATCAGCAGAAAAGATTCCCATTTTCTATAGTAAGTGTGACATTGCATTAGAAGCCCATCATAAGAAACACATCACCGGCACACAGAGAGACACAGTGATAACTAAATCTTAGGCACAGCAAGACACTTATTCAAGGCTTTTCTATGCTGTGATCAATCCAAGAACTTGGGACAGCCTCAGATCTGCTGGCTTCCCATCAACATGTCTCTAATGTGATTCTAATGGTCCAAACCATCTTTGCAAGACACATTTCCTCAGGGTGTACAGTCCTTTCTCCCTATCTCTTAAATATGCCCGTGATTTGCCAATTAAAACTCCTTCCCAAGCTATTATCTCCCGAAACCAGAAGGGCTTTGTAAGAAAGTTAAACACTTATTTGGAGGCCAACCAGGATGGCGTGCAAAACCTTCCAGACATACTCCCCAGCCCTCCCAAAGTGGGTTTCCTCTGCTGAACAATTCCTTGCTCTTTCCTGGCTTGGAAACTTGTCCTCCTGTCTAGAGTTCAGCAGCAACCGAGCTCACAGTCCAGGCCGTCTGGAAATAATTCTCCTAGCTGCATGGCTGCAGGCCAGCGCAGGGCCTGAGAACCAGTCCCAGGAAGAGCTACAGTCTTAGCAGGTAAAGGCAACAGGATTGGGGAAAACCTAAGAGCATGGGAGTAAGAAGTAGCTCTGACAGCTAGCAGTGGAAAAAGCAGGGTGACTGGAAGGAGAGTAAGTGTCCTTGGTCAGTAGGAATTTGATTTAGTACCTAACTAACTCCAAGACCTGGGTTCCCAGTAGAGGTCATTCTTACACTCTGGTTTGGAAGTAAGACATCCAGCTTGCCTGTGCCACCAGATTAGATCCCCCAAAGAGCCCAGGATCTCCTTTACCTATGTTTCTCGCTCAAAATCCTTTCATTCTGTATGTTTCTTTGGTTCTAGCCGCTGCCCTTCTAGAAGAACCTGGCTGTGTCTTCACTTACTAATCTAATAATCTATGAAAATGAAGATAAAGGGGGCTTCCTTGAATATACATTATAAATATAAAAAGATACAAATAATTGAAGTACTTGGTAAATGACTATGTATTATTTATAACTCAAATTTCCAAATAGTACACAGTATATGTACAAGACCATAACCACTGCATAGGTAAGAACTCAATACAAAGTGGGGGCTTCACCCTTGGATGGCATCACACACACACACACACACACACACACACACACACACACAGAGAGAGAGAGAGAGAGAGAGACAGACAGACACACAGACAGACAGACAGACACACAGACACTGTAGAAATTATACTCCACAATTTGAATTCTTTCCTAGATTAATGGTGTTCAGTAGGACACTGGACAGAGGCAGTCAGATACAGCTCCTAGAAATGAGCAGTCCACAGATACTGCATTGCTGAGCAATAATGTATGCTATACTGGTTATATTAAATGCACCTTTAATTTATAATATTTTCAAATTAAGATGGGCTAATCATGACATAACCTTCATCATGTCAAGAAACACCTATACTAGTAAACTTTGACCTTGTTGGGTTGTATTTGTATTACCCATTTGATCACATCAAGTACCTAAGAATCTATGAATGATGCCTTAAGGCATACGATGGGATGTGCAGGAAGGGGACTGGAAGTCTTAAGAGAAGCCAGACTCAATGGTTTCTCTCTGTAAGAGTAGAACTTTACTTTAGAAACTGTTGTAGTGCTTTTCAAACACACATACTGAATGGAAAAAAATAAGATTCTGTAGTCAAATCAGTTTTTGAAATGTTAGATTAAAAACGTTAAGAGGCTTCCTTAATTTCAGGGCCTCTCAGAAACTTAAACATGGTAGTTTTAACACGGAACACTTTGGATGATAAATGTTTAAAAATACATTTGTTTTTAGAAAATGCTGGCATCAGAGAAAGTAGGAAGGGAACAAGATGGGGTAACTGGAATGAATATAATTGAAATACATTATGTACATGCATGAAAATGTCATAATAAATCTCATTGCTATGTATAATTAATAATTACTATATGCTAATAAAACATTTTAAAAAGAAAATGCTAGTATTGTCTATCATCAATAAAGCTTCAAAGAAGCTGAGACTTAATGGGGTGGCAACTGACTCATTCTGAACTAGAGTAGGAGGGTGGGGTACACTCTAGGTTTTCTACTCTGCAGACAGGCATTCCAAACCCTAGTTTTGTGTGTCAGGCCCCTGGAGGGATGACACAGAGAGAGGGCACTTCTATAGAAGTGTAAAAATTACATTTACTCCGAGTCAAGGTTGCCGTATTAAAATAATTTCCCATGACAACCAATATCATACCCTAAGCTAAGCTAGATTCCCCATGCCATGATTTACTAATACAGCTGGCCCACTGATTTACATAAAGATTGGGGTGAAGGGTCACCTTAGTTGACGCTTCTTTCCTGTAAGCTAAAGTCAGCATCATTGCTGGTCCTGTCTGTCTGGTCCTCTCTACTGTACCAAACAGTAGACCCCTCTCTACTGCTATGTGTAACGAAGTGCAAAGTTCAGGCGACACTAAAATCAAAGAGGGTTCCATCATGTCAGAGCAATGACAGATGACTAGTGCCGTTACCAGTTCTGGTATTAAAATATCCACTTGCAAACTTTAAACAGGGAGGCAGGCCGATGCAGGTTATGTGCTGGAACCATCAGAGAGAAAACCAGTAGAGGACTGACGACAGCCCTTACCTTCTTCTTGGACTTAAAGACGTTACACCTGAAGATATTGCTGGCACCATCTCGAGCGATATAGCTGAAGATTTTCAAGTCTTGGGAATCATGAGAGACATAGAAGATCCTGAGGGGGAAATAAACAACAGAAAAACACACTAAATGTGGCATTCAGTCCAGAGTGTCAACAGGAAACCTCTGATCATGGAGAGGCAGAAGGCAGAGTCCACTGATGCCAAGCCATCAAAGAAAGTCCTTTTCCTGTGGGATCAAAAAGCCGCTATGCAGGAGGCACTTTCCACAGGCTCTACAAACATGGCTGCTCCTGGCAGGGACTTACAGATTTAGAAGAGCAGGCATGGTAGGGTGTGGAAACCAACATTAGTATTGACTACATCTTGAGGTGGTAAACCTGTTTTTGTAACTAGTCTGTTGGAAGTGGGGGGCAGGGTTTCCCCGTCTTTGTCTGAGCAATAAATCTATACTAAACCCAGGGAAATGTAGACAAGTTTTTAGAGACCTGCTTACGTTTATTCCTAAAGAAGGAGCCTCAGGAAATTAACAATCAGACCATGTTGGGAAATCTAAGACATTCACATTATTACAGGTCTCCCGGTGAAACTGACTCCATTTCCCCACCCTCTACATGAACCAGGCTTCTACATAATCATCATGAGTCTGGAAAACATGGGTAGCCAGCTGCCATTCCAGCAGCGGGGTGCTGAGGCACAGCAGTTCTGTGTAGATAACAATACTCAAGAAGACACACTGTGCTGAAAAATCCACCAGAATGAGGGGCAGAGTATGATGGAGGCTGCTGTTTTATGATGGCTGAACAGTGTCACAGCAATTCAGAGACCTGGATGACATATGCAATGCAATTGTGGAGGTTGCTGGGCAAATGCACTATGGGAAGAGGGAATAGAAAGATCATGAGCCCTACAGAGCACAGAAAGTTCTAGAAGGGCTGGCAAAAATGACCAGTGCGATTCAAGCAGGATCACAGAACAACCCAGGGTCAGAATGCAGATGATGTTCAGAGCCTGTATTCTAAGTTGAAGATGAGAGGCCACTGGGGTCTCCTGATCTGACCACTAACTTCTTCATGCTTAGAACCCTAAGTTCCCTCTGGCTGCTTGGGGCTTTACACAGGAAGGGACAAAGTAGAGGCAGAAGTAAAGGGGAGAGAGATTACAAAAGATGTCTTGGAGGCTGAGTCTTAACGAGGGCTGGTTCAGGGTGCTATCGAAGCAGGGAGGTCTGTGAGGTTAGCTTTGAGTGATTGGAATACAGCAGTTAATGAATTCTACTGGGGCCACAAGCTTTTCACAAAGCTCCTTTTCTTTTTCAATAATAACATTGACAACACAGGTAACTTTCTTCCTTCCCATCTATCTATTCCCACCAAAAGTGATGATGGAACCATTTAGAAGCTTAAGTGTGTTGTCTACAAAGTGGGGCCGTTCATAGAAAAATCTTGTGTGGTTATCAAGAAGACAAAATGTTTAGGAATATACCATTTCACTTCTCTTTATCAACTTTGCTTCTAAGTAGTTCAGAAACTGGGACTACTTATAGAAATCCTGGAGAAACACTAAAAGGAGAAGTGGGCTGAGACTAAGAACACTGCAGAGGGTCCCGGGAAGGAAACAATTCCTCCACTAAACTCTTTTCAAGGCATTTCAGTGCATCTCTTGTACCCACTACCTTAAAATCATCTTCAAATAGACAGCATGGCTACCTGGAGAGTTAATCTGATGTTGCTGGGCACACAGGACTTTCCTTAGCCTTCTAAATATGCCAAACTGTATTCATATCAAAGGACAAGCAAGCCAACAGCTGGGCTTCTCCTAATTGAACTCTAGGCTCCTGTAGCAATCCCCCTACACACCCTCCCTCCTGAAGACTCTCAAGTTTCTTAAACTCACCTGTCTTCTACCTGAATCCACCATCAGCCCCTCCCTGCCATTCTCCTCTGCACAGCCTGGATGAGGCAGAAATCCAGGGACTAGCTGTGAGCCCTTCTACTATTGCCCTGTTCTTCAAGATCAAGTTCCTCAGTACATCTTCCCATGGTGTCTTCCATTTGTTTTTCTCATCCCCATAGTCTGCGGTTGTCCTCATTTTTCATCTGGATTGTTGCAACATCTTCCCTGTGATGTGTCTCTATTTCCCACCTCATTGCCAACCCATTCTTTACATCACCAGCAGTGATCTTTTTAAAAACATGTTACACTCTACTATTTTTATCCTAAAACCATACAAAGGCTTCCTACTGTCTCAGGATAAAGCACCCCCCCCCCCCGGCATCCCTAGCATGGAGTTTCCATCTCATTCCAGAGCCCTGACCTACCCAGGTCTGCAGAGCTAGCTACATACATCCTCTTGAGTTTGCAATCTCTGGGGATGCCCTGCAGATCCTTTAAGTCTTGGATCAGAGAAACCTTCTTTCTCCTTAGCACTCTGAGCTCCTTAAACCCCTGGGGCTCACTTGTGTCATAGCACGCATCACACTATGACATTTGTACAGAAGCTCTTTGAAGAAGTAAGGACTCATCTCGGCATTCCCAGGGCCAGTACAGTGACTGGCATGTGGGAGACAGGCATTCCCACCATCATTAATGAGAACCTGTAATGTAGTCTGCCCGGCTACTCATTTTCCCTGCTGGAAGTCAGGACCAATTAGTTCAGATGCATCACACATAAAACTCCTTTGATCAAGTTTTTAATTTATTATGTAATACCCGTAAGGACTGAGAACGGGAATTAAAACTGATACAGCAGAGATGAATGTGAACCAGCAAGCCAACAAGCCAAAAGAGATATGGCAAGTATGCAGGGGCAGCAGTGAGCTAAGGTTAATGTAACCTTAATAGACAAAGCTCCTTTTCAGGCCATCTGGTGACAACCTCTGCACAGAAGCTGTCACTCTTTTTGCGCTGTAGCGCTCTGGATGGAAACCACCCTGCTTGCTGTATCTGAGTTCAAAAGTGACATGTGTTATCATTCAAGGTAGTCTCTATGTAGCCAAAAGTAATTATTTGGTGAATGCAGAAAACTTACTCTACCAGTAGGACCAAGAAGTAGGACTCTTTCCCACAGGACCTCGATCATCAGCAAATGTGTAAATCCAGAAGTTCAAGGCTCAGCTCTAGACTTCTAGATACAGAAACATACACCAAGAACCTTTATTCTCCATTACTTGGTTTACTTAAGAACTGTGAATGGGGTGATGGTCAAAACTGGGGAGGAAGGAGGAATGTATTTTAGGGATTTACCTCCTCTTTCCTCATCTTTATTCTTAAGACTAGGGCGATTTTGAACCAGCTTCCAAAAATGCCTTGGTCCATTTTCTTACCCTTTACCATAATTATCAAGGGTAGGGCACTGATGTAGATTATTAAAGTAATAATGGTCCTAAGGTTTTTTAGGGATTTCCTCTTCATATTCAAAGATATCTTGCTTTCATTTCACAATATGTGTAGAATTACAATTTTCCCTTATTTAATGAAACATAACAATGAACCTGTATAGAGTCTTATGTCCATGCACTTACCACAAAGACTGAGATCTTTACAGTATCTTGGATGAACTACACTTGGTGTTTATCATCATGTTGGAATTCAGTGGACAAAAGTGATAAAGACCCGTAAGATGTCCACTAATATTCCTTCCCCCCTTCCCAGACTAATAATTTACAGGTAAAATTGTGTTTCCATTGAGGGTTGTGGCCATAGAATAAAAATAGAATTTCATATTAAAACAAAACAAAACAACAACAATAAAACTCAACAACCATGAAGACATCAAGCTTGGAACCCAACTTCTCTGCCAGCCAGGATTTGTCAGTGATAGGCAATTCACTTCCCGAGAGAGTGTCCATTCCCTTTGGGAAGATCCTAATTACTTGGAAATGTTCCCTTACATTGATTGGAAATCTACCCACAGGAATTCAGTGTAGGAAAATGGTACGAAGGTGGCCCTAGGGTAGGGCAGACCTAGATTTCAGCAGAGGCTCTGCAGTTGACTAGCTGCAAGGGTTCTGTGCTTAGCCACATCTTCTCCCTGCTCTGGCTCCTATGAAATGGGGGTGGTCATACTGCTAACCCAAATTTATAGCACTAAAAGAAAGGGTACAAGGGATTGACTAAGAGTGAGTGGTTGGTAAGTGGCAGCTGCTCTGACTAGGTTCATATTTTCCACCTTTGTCCTCTACTCTGACACTTTAACTAAACCTTCTCTCCAATTGGCAATGATTTCAATATTTGCATCCAACTACTACATTTATATGTATTTTATTAATTCCTTCTTAGAGATAAACACTTCCTCTTTCTTCAGTAGTTCAACTAACACATCCACCAATCTCTTTGCTCTGGCAAGTTGGTACTGTGGAAAGAATATGAGTTTTGGGACAAGAAAGATCTGGGCTCAGCTGGGCAGTGGTGGCACATACCATTAATCCCAGTACCTGGGAGGCAGTGGCAGGCAGATCTCTTGTGAGTTCAAGGCCAGCCTGGTCTAGAGAGCAAGTTGCAGGACAGGCTCCAAAGCTAAACAGAGAAACCCTGCCTCGAAAAAGAAAGGAAGAAGGAAGGAAGGAAGGAAGGGAGGGAGGAAGGAAGGAAGGAAGGAAGGAAGGAAGGAAGGAAGGAAGGAAGGAAGAAAGGGAGATCCAGGTCTGCTCCTTCTTAGCTGTTGGGCTTAAGCAAGACACTCAATGATATAACGTTTTGTATCTGCATCCAAAACAACATAGTAATGACTTCTGTCTCACATTATCTTAAGTGTTAACATATGTATGGGATATGCCTAACACACATGGGCTGCTTGCTTAGTAACAGGAGCATCACTTTGCTTTTAACCTTTTATAGATATGTAACAATTTGCCATTGACTCCCTTGAAATGCAGTTCACAGAACCAAGGGCACGTCCATAAAGTGACCTAGCAATGCAGACAGTACCTTTTGATGAATATTTTCTATGCCCAAGAGCTGAATTTTCATCAGAGGATCTCTGGATTTTCTTTAGTTACAGTGTCTCACCACTGGCTTTAGTTACAGTGTCTCACTGCTGGCTCTGATTGCAGTCACAGCCTCAAAGCTTCCTTGCATGTTTTCTCTGAGGCAAATCTCCTCAGCACTTTTGCATACCTGGCTTCTAGGATTGGCTTGCAACCAGCACTGTTTTCTTTTCCAACCCCTCACAGAGCATCTGCTCATCTGTCTTCTAGATTCGATCTACAGGTATTGACAAATCCACTCAGGTATTGACAAATCCACTCTTCTACAATTCCTTGACCTAGATGTCCCTTTTTTAAAAAGCAGGATGTCTTCTTATACTCTAATACATGCACTTTACAATGTTACAAAGACAACCAGATGGTATTTTAGAATCACACTTTTGAGGACTGAGAAAGTCTAGGCACCCAGAAAGGAGATGCCTTATTTCCTAGCTTATATGTATGTCTGTATGTACACACACACACACACACACACACACACACACACACACACACACACACACTCTCTCTCTCTCTCTCTCTCTCTCTCTCTCTCTCTTTTGTTGTTGTAAATCACATATGCTCTAGTGTTTCTAACTTGAAGATTAGTTCTACTTGACTGCAGGGTGGAGAAAAGCAGAAGAGAGATGATTGGGTGGTGGGCAGACTTGAGAGTTTATCCCTGCACACTAACATCTTCTTCCCTTACCTTCTTTCCCTCATCTTCTGTCTTTCCCATGAGTTCAGCATCCAGGCTCTCAGCTCTCACTGAAGGTTTCTGTCTTGCACTTGTTTTTAACCCTTCTTCCTCCATATGTACTTCCCAATGAACACTCCATGAAAACCTAAAACTACATGATTTTCCTTGATAGTCTCATACTCTGGAATGTTTAATCAACAATGCTCTGCCTTCATCTTTAAATTCCCTCCTCTCTAGCCAGCGCACCACTTCTTACTGTCATTCTTCTCTCTGAGCTCTAGAGTGGCTTGGACCCTTTGAAGCCTAGATTTGTGTGCTAGTTTGTTTGGGACAAGGGTCCAGCACTACTCTGGGTATATCTGTGAGGATATTTCTGGATGGTAACATTTTAAACAATGGGCTTGGCCAAAGCGCATCATCCTCCACAGTGTGTGTGGGCCTCAAGTGAAGGCCTAAGTAGAACTCAGTGGCTGAGTTCCTCCTGCCTGGACACACTGCCAGTGTTGACTGGTTTTTTCCTAGTGTCTGGACTTGGACTGAAATGTCAGTTTGGGGGATTGCAGACCAACCAGTTTTTAGAGTTAAAGTTATACTATCAGCTTTCCTGGTTCTCAGACCTTCAGAGTCAGGCTGGAACCATATATTACCTTCCCTGGGTCTCCAGCTTCCCAAGTACAGATCTTAGGAATTCTCAAGTCTCCAGAGAAGCCTCTGCCTTCTTCCTAGTCAATCTCTGCTAGGTCTTACCCAGTCATCCTAACCCTGCCATTTCCACAAAACCTGAGGCCAGTGGTCTGGACCTGCTAAGGGCCTTAGAGTAAACCCTATTCCTTCTCTCAGTTTTCATTCTTAATCTTTGAAGTGGTAATAGTAAAAGTATAGTTTAGAGTGGCCATAAGAGTCATATTAGATGATGATGAACAATGGTAGGCAAAGTTGTACAAATAATTTAAAATTATGGAAATAAGCCTAGAAATACTAAAGTACAAAGAAACATACTCATACCTTTCCAAATATCTTTAGAGGTAGGATAAGGTAGTTCTCTAGCTTGAACATGGAACTATATTAGTCTGTTTTTCATTAATATAATGAAATGTCTCGGCAACATAATCTATAAGGAAAATGAGTTTATTTACACAGCTCACAGTCTAGAGTCTGGAAGTCTAAGCAACATAGCATATGATCTGGTAAGGTCCCCTCTGGCTGTGTAACCATGGTGGAAAGCATGTGTATATACCTCTACACATCTGGTCTCTCTCCTTCTTCCTTATGAAACACCTTCTTATGCTTAGGAGGTTCTACCCCAATGATCTGGTCTGACCTAATCTAATCTAATCTAATCTAATCTAATCTAATCTAATCTAATATATCACTTTCTAAAGCCCCACTTCTAAGAATCTTTTTCAGTTTTCAGTCAATACCATTAATACAGTATTTTAGGGATCAAACTTCTGCACGAGTTTGGGGTGGGGTGAGTCAATGACAAGTCACATTTAGATCACAGTAGGCACAGAGACCTTTTCTCTTGAGGCTTTGTAAGACACATGCATTCCTAGCTCTGAAAGGCATCCCACAGGGCAGAGGAGAATGAAAGCCAAGGGGGAAAGATAAGGGATGACGTAACCTACAGTCATCTTCTTAAGGGAAATCCCCAGGACAGTTAAGTATCATATGAAAAACTGGGTGATGCTTGACTATAGCATGATCCTCCCAGCCTGACTCTTACTCAGGAAAAATGACTCCCCAGACATCTCAAATGAGTTTGGTGACCCATCCCTGAGATGAATGTACTATCCCCAGGAGACCCTGGGAAGTGGTTACAACAGGTGCTGGGTCTGAGGAAGGACAATGTCCTCTCTGCTTTGCCAATAGGGCACATAGAATTTGCAGGAAGGAATGTAGCCCTCATCCCTACCCCAGTCTGATCGCTGGTGTGTCCTTTTCCATTCCCACACAGTGTCTGTCACACCATCAGTACAGTCTCACACGCCTGTCCCAGGATGCCATTCTCTTTCCTGCACCACTTATTTAATTGTAGTCTGTCCTTTAGATATTGACCTACCTTTGGGTTGATCATTTTTCTCTCATATTACTGGATCTTCTAAATGGACAGGGCTCATTATCATTTTGGCTGCTTTCCTTTTATTAGCAGTTACTTTAATTTCCATCTTTTTCATCCCTCAAGCTCAGATTTTACTTTCTCAAGGCTGCTATTTGACATGGTGTGTGTGTGTGTGTGTGTGTGTGTGTGTGTGTGTGTGTGTGTGTAAGATAAACCCTAGCAATGGTGCCCGATATCCCTTCATGCAATTTCTACATGATATGTAGGTAGGTATTGTGACACACTGTCCAGTATCAGCTTGTCACCATGAGTGGGATATATGTCACCTGCCACATATGCTGTAGAAGGCAGTCTGGGATCCTGGGGCCGGGAGAAACTTAGTCAGGCTCATTTCCTTAACTGCAGGGATAGAAATGCAAACACGGGAGCTGGTTTATAAGGTTCCCTCCAGGAACAAATGCATAAATGTCACCATTACTGTCACAAAATATCTACTGTGTTCCTAGAGAAAGAAATAAACACAACTGAGTTTTAAAATCTACCGAGAGCCAGACAAATGAACACTTATCTTTTGAAAGTCTACTTAAGGCACCCCTGTGGCCTATCTCAACTGCTAATTTATGTTTTAATTTCACAGTTGTTAACAAGTTCTTTCTTGTGTCCCACTAAAGTATCCCGTTTTGCTTGAATCAACCACAAAGCATCACATAGCCCTTCCTAAATGCCAAGTGTGCGATGAGTTAATTTCTTCTTGTTCTGTACTTGACAGGCAGGCAAAACAAGAAAAAGTAAGAAAGAAAGAAAAGAAAAGCCAGCATTCCTTAAAAAACACCACAAAAAAAAAATCCTTTTCATATACTTCAAGGGTTTCGCTTCTTTCCAACACTCAGAATATCTTTAAAATAACTTCACCTGCTGTTGGCTGTCAAGACCCAAATCCATTTTTATACAACCTGCCAATTTTCTCTCCTGTAAGGCAGAGTTAGAGTTTGGATATGAAGTATCTCCCAACAGCTCAGGTGTTAGAGGCCTGGCAAAGCAGGATTCAGAAGTGACCCTGATCATGAGGGTCTGAACCTGGGTAAGGATCAGTCCACTCATGGATTTGTAATTTGTTGACATTGTAGGGAGAGGACAGAAACTAAGAGGGCGAATGCACCTGGAAGAAACAGGTTACTGGGAACATGCCCTAGAAGGCTACTCTGTCCCTAAGTTTTCCTCCTTCTCTTCCTGTCACCCCTTTCTTTGCTTCCTGGATGCCAAAAACCGAGAAGCTTTCTACCATGCCCTTCTGCTATGATAAGTCTGCTTTGCTACAGGCCTAAAAGCAATGGAGCCACTTGATGTTGAACTGAAAGCTTGGTCATGGTTATTTTTCTCAGGTATTTTGTCACAGAGACAAAAACAAATGAACAAACAAAAAACAATGCAGTCTATACATCAAACTTGCTCATATTTGCCAAGGGTAATCCCTGATTTTTCTGTACTTCTCAGGACTCTCACTTCCAGAAGACTCATGTTCAGAGATAGAATTTCTGGCCAGAACCAGAAAGCAGAGAGAAAACCAGTAGTGTTACTCTGATTGGCATATGTTAGGGCCCTTGCCTAAAAATCTGCAGCCTTCTCTCCTTTCTTCATGGACAGCTTCTTTTGTTTGCAAGACAGTGAATGCAGTCCTTTAAGTATCCCATGGGGACAGGTATTAGTGATGGATGTTCCCAGTAAAAACCACACACAAAGGCATATACCTTTCACCCTTGGCTTCCCATATGCACACTGAGATCTCCATGTTGTAGATAAATAGCAGAACAGATAGGATAGATCCCTACTGCATGCCACAGCGCAGCTCTGCCACTTAATCAAAGCTACTGAAGATGCGGGGACGCAAAATGGGAAAAGAGGTTCATGGGATTATTCAGAGAATAAGAACATGTGGTGGAGACTGGGGGTGCTGGCATCTCAGTCCTAGTCCTGAAAACATCTGCATCCCTTGAGCACTCTGAGGAGAATTAACAGGGAACTATTGGTAAAGGACAGTGCAGGGGATAGGGACATCACTGAGGACAGAGCAGGTCCCTGGGCACCCTCAGCACTCTAGGGAGACAGCCCCCAGGGAGACAGGACAATGAGAACTTTCAGAATCCAGAGAAAGAACCATATGCCTCATTGCAGGAACTCTGTAACAAATCCACAAAGGCAGTCTGTAGGTGGGGACCACAGTAGGAAGAGCTGGAGGAAGGTCTGACAGGAACAATAGAAAGCTGTCAATCACAGAAGCAGAAGGGAGCAATCCTCATAGTAGACACTGAATGTGGAAAGACACAGTCATGAGATACAGTCCATTGGAGGGCAGGGAGCAGAGGGTATGCCAAGGACCAGTAGGAGCTGGGACAAGATGGTTGTCAGGATGGATAGTGATGATGCCAGCTGCATATGTCAGACCTCACCTCGTAAGTTGAAGGCACTGGTGTGGTTCTGAGCAGAGTAATATGGTAGCTGAAGGCAGCTGGATAAATGGATTGGAGCAGGTGAGTAATTAAACTATTGCCACATGGAATGTGAAGTGTCACAGAGAGAGTCTGGACCTGGGCTTGCCAGGTGGAATGGCTACACTGATCCCCTTCTCCCAACTGTGAGATACTGTGAGTATTTTAACTCTCAGGTCCCTCCCACCCCATCTATAAGCTCTGGGGCTGTCATGACAATTAGAGTTTGTCAAGTCAGATGCCAACTACAGGGCAGGGAGAATAGTGTGCCCTAGTAATATGCAGAACAAGTGTGCATGGCTAGACTTAGTAGCGTGGGATAAAGCAAAAGATGGCCAAAGTCCCAAGGCAAAGGCTGCCAGTCACTGACATGAGGAGGAAAGAGGAGTCTGACATAAGTGACTTAGAGAATGACAGGAGATGGACTCAAAGCAATCCTCAGTTGTGACAAAGAAGTTAACTCTGATGTGGGACATTTAGTACAAAGGGACAAAGCAGGCAAAGGAGTCTCGGAAGCCAGGGATAGAGTGTGGTTGGTGATGGACATGTCAAATTTGAGAGGCGAGGTTGTCAGGGACTTGTAGCTGGGGTTCCCCACATCACATGAAGCAGAGAGAGCTAGAACAGAACTAGGGTTGGGCTACACCTTCAAAAGCCTGCTCTTAGCAACACACCTCCTCTAGCTAGGCTCCACCTCCTAAAGACTCTATAACCTTGCAAAACAGAACCACCAGCTGGGACCAAGTGTTCAAACATGTGTGCCTGCAGGGAACCTTTCCTGTTCAAACCATAACAGATGACTGCGAGAATCCTGTTAATAGGCTTTATTTATGTGGAGGGTAGGAGAGGAGCCAGCAAAGCATGACTGAGTAGAGAAAGGCAAGGAAAGTGGAGAAGGAATGAGAGAAAGACCATCACAGGAGTGACAGATTCAGGAAGGGTTCAGGAGGACTGAAAGACCACATGGGTACTAGGACTTAGTGAGACATCACTGGTGACCTTGGCAAGGTCACAGGTGACCTTGGTGGGGTAACTTGGGAGGCCCAGTTAGAAAGGGCTGAAAAGCTCAAGGGAGTTTAGGAAAGATAGGCAGCAAATGCAATTAGTTAAAGAGCTCAGCAGCAACAGGGCAAGATGAACAGAGAGGCATTTTCCTTTAATCGGAATGTGTTAACAGAAAGAAAGGAGGGAGAGAGGAAGAGAGGGAAGCAGGAAGGGGGGAGGGAAGAAGGAAGGAAGCAGTGAGTTTGGACAATAGCTCAGTCAGTAAAGTGCTAGAACCTGGAGTTCAATCCCAGAAATGTACATGAAAGATACTGAGTGCATACAAAGACATACATACACACAGACAGACAGACAGACAGACAGACACACACACACACACACAGAGGCAGACAGAAACACAGACAGACAGACACAGACACACACACACACACACAGAGAGGGAGACCCAGAGACAGATAAACAGACATACAGACACATACAGAGAGCAGCACACACACACACACACACACACACACACACACACACACACACGAAGAGAGACAGACATTGACACATACACACAGACACAGACACACACACACAAAGAGGGAGACAGAGAGAATCACAGGGGGGGGATAGACACACACAGAGGGAGATACAGACAGAAACACACACACACACACACACACACACACAGAGAGAGAGAGAGAGAGAGAGAGAGAGAGAGAGTCAGAGAAAGAGACAGAGGCACAATGAGAAACAACAGTCTCAGGACTTAGGGGAATTACACAGCATATGATGGCTTAAGATTTAGATGCAGCAGAAGACAGGGTCCAGGTAGAAGATTCACCTTGAATTCAAGAGGACAACCTGTCACTAGGGTGGGCACTGGGCCCACCCTTGCCTTGACTCCCTCTCCTCTCTCAGATAGCTAGCCCTTGGGCAGCCTTTTGAAGCAGTCCAGCTTTTCTCTGACAGGAAGCTGGAGCTGTTTGATGTGGATATTGGAGTGGCTGGTGGAAGAAGGGGGTCAGCATGGGTTTGAGGACAGTGCCCTGATCAAAGCCAGGAATGACTTAATTGCCCAGGCCTGCTTTTCACCTGTCCATTACTTAGTTGCCTCTGCTGAGGGTGGGGACAGCTACCAGAAATGTGACCTGGGTCTGAAGGAAAGCATGCAGAATCAGAAACATTTTGCTGTGGTCTTCTGAGAGAGGAGATGCACATTGGTTTATCCTGCCACTGAACTCCCAAGGGACAGGACTTGTGTGAACATGGGGGCTGGGTCCACCAGGAGGCCAGGCGCCAGACAAGGCTCTCTAGGGACTTGGCTTCGGAGCACTTGGAGTTCCTCTTTTACATTTAGCTTGTCAAATTCTTCTTCATCAACTGAGGTGTCTGACAGGCTTAATTAATTCCCCAGGGCTTTGTCTTTCCTTCAGTGAACAAAGGCAATTGGGGAGATTTAGGTTTAGCTCTTCTCCTACCAGAATTTTTACACATGCACATGTTGACACACTGGCACACACTAATGTTTGGGCATGACAGCAGACTGACCAGAGCACTGTCCTACTGTTTGGATAGGAGCCCCACGAATAGGAGGAAATGTACCCGTAGCATCTCCCATCTTCAAAGAGTAATTATGTGCTAAAAGTAGACAACGATCCTATGCACACATCATAACTGTTGGGATCTGTCATACTGGGGGTTCTTCCTACTTATCTCCTCCAAAAGAAAATATTTTATTAGGGCTGTTAACAAGTGCAAGATGAGCCCACTTACTGGTTTTTATGATTTCATTCTCTCACCTGCTCTCTGAATGTCATGAATTATCAGTGAAATTGTAACAAACAGAACAGGAGGTGAGGTCAGAGCCTAACACACAATTAGGCAAAGAGATAAATGTGCAGCCAGAGAGCCAGGCATCTCCACCAGCTGCAGGAAGAAAGGTGGACATTTTCAAAGGTCACCTGTGTGGCTGTGAATCCCACAGAAATAACAGTGAACACGATCATTTGACTTTTGTTTCTCTCTGTTCCCAACTTCAATGTTCTTTGAAATAGTAATTAGTCAGCTGCTTGTTTTCTGTTAGGACACACATTTTCTTGGTCTAACATTAGTATTTGTTTTATTCTCCAAATACTTGCATACAGGGACAGTCAGTATTCAATGAATGGTTTTATAGGTTGATCGGTCAATTCATCTATTTATTCAATCTTAGACCAAGGTTTGAAGAAGGATCATCTGTACTTTGGGGGATTTTTGTAAAGATTCAAGAAGAAATCAATTAAATTGAACAAATATGCATTGAACGCTACTATGTGTAAGATGGAGGGCAAGAAGCAGGCCTGGTGATCATTAAGTTATAGTACCATTCCCCTACAATTTTATTTTATTTATCATTGGGGCTGTGGGGAAGGGGTTGTGAGGGAAGGAGGGAAGAAGAGAAAGAGAGAGAGAAAGAGAGAGAGGAGAGAGAGGTATGTGTGGTGTGGGGGTATGAGCATGTCACAGTGCATGTGTGGAGGTCAGATGACAACATTTTTTTTAGTTAGTTCTTTCCTGCCACTTTTACATGGGTTCTGGGGATTGAACTCAGTTCTTAGGCTTACACATCAAGTGTTCTTACTCACTGAGCTATCTTGTTGGCCCTCAAATGTAGTCCCTAATAAAATACATTGAACAGAAAAATAACTATTACCAAAGAGATTATCTTAAGGGCACTTAGAAGGCTGAGGCAGGAGGATTGGTGCTGACTCTGATGCCAACCTGAGCTACATAGCAAGTGCCAGGCCAACCCAGGCTATATAGCAAGACCCTGTCTCGAAAAACAAAAAATAAAACAAAAAAAATCCAAAAGCAAAACAACAAAAAAACAAAAACTAAACAAACGAACAGAAAACAAAAACAAAAAACCCAACAAAAATCAAAAAACATAGTAATGGAAAAAATACCAAGTCCCCATTGTTAAGGTACAGATGACATCAGGAATTCCCGTTGGGTATGATATTTAAAATAAACCTTGAAAGATGACATGACTGAGAATCTGATAGTCAGAAATGTTAAGCCAAACACAGAGAACACTTAATTAATCATAGTTTGATCTTGACTGCTGCCAGCAACTGGGAAAATTTGTGGTTCTTTAGGAGCCTGCATCTCAAAGTCTCTCAATAAAGGACATAGGCCTCGCAGATAGACTGGCACTTATCCATCCTATCTCATCGTCCATCCCATCCCACTCCCTGTTCATTCCATCCTTCATCCCATGCAACTATTCTATCCCATTCCATCTCGTCATCCTTCATCATTCCCATTTCTTTCCATCTCTCCGTTTCTCCATTCCATCCTTTTATCCTTGAATTCTGTGTATAATTCAAGTTTAAGGGACTTCCAGAAAGAAAACCCAGGGTCACAATCCAGTGATGCTCCCAACAGTGCTAAGACACAAGAAAGAGCCCACAGAAAGTTTACCAGCCAGGCAAGAAAACAGACTGCAATAGACTGTTTTCAACACAAGCTGTCTTAATTGGCCACCGTGGGTTAAGCAGTGACACTGTCTATTGGCACCCTAGAAGTTGTCTATTAATATTAAAGATCTGTCTGCCAGGGACTGTATCACCAAGTCAAGGGCAATCTTCATTTGCTCTTAAGGTTGGTCACACAATAGCCCTTCCCATGAGTTATTATTTCTTGCCTCTAGAGGGTGGTTAGCCTTACCACTCACTATACCACCAAGATATTATCTGCTTTTTATATTGGTGTAAAACCCAGACTTTATACTAACTTCCTTATAATCCAGAGGGTTCCAAGGATACTGGGGATGCCATAAAATCTACCCCTGATGCAAATCCACTCCTTTAAAGCTATTTGAAACTCATCAACACAAGATGGGTTTGTTCTTAACAGTGAAACTAAATGGCTCCTGCATTGGTGAAGGAGCCAATCATCATTTAAACATTAAATTGTTAAGAAAACTAGATAGCTTTGATTTTTGTTTTTGTTTACCATCTCTTACTTAGCCTGATGAGTCAGAGAGCTCATGGCAAATCTTCTTGGCTTTAAAAGTAAAAATGTGAAGATGGTGCTGAACTTTTAATGTCAAGAAAGCATGTATGTATGTATGTATGTATGTATGCATATATGTATGCATGCATGTTTTGGAGTTAATGGGTTTGCAGGACAATAGGTCCACATGTTTCCCTAAAATGGAAAATTCTGATCTGGGTGTAGTAGCTCACAACTGTAATCCTAGCTTTTGGAAGGCTGAGGTGAGAGAATGGCTAGGAGTGTACAAGAGTCCTCTTCCCCCAGCTCCAATCAGATTTTCAAAGAATCTTCTATCCTAGGGAGCGTCAAGACCACCCAATGGATGCCTAGGCCCATGCCTGCCTGGCGGCAGGGAGGGTGGGGTTTTACTTTGTACACACTTTCCTATCTAAGATTCTTCAGTGCCTCACACAAGCTCTAAATCAATTCTCTTTGCATATTTAAGAAGGAGAAAATGAATCATTAAGTAATGAAAATCATTTCATAGCATTACTGGACCCAGCCTGGCTCCTCAGTTCCTTACTTCTTCCTCCATAGAGTAATCCTCTCCCTGGAAGACAATGTTTAATTATGTGATGTTTTCTAAAGTTGGCCTAATTGGATTTTTCATCATTAGTGTAAAAGATGCCCTATAAGGCCAGGCCCAGAGAGGCTGCTGAATCTACTTCAGCCATCCCTGTGCTCACCTACTTACTCTTCAGTGGGCTTTGGACCACTTTTGGGCTGCTCCTTGGGCAACCAAAACGAATAAAGGATAAGGTCACTGTGGAGCTTTGAATGAGAATGGCCCTCACAGGCTCAAATATTTAAATGATAGTCCCCAGTTGGTGAAAATTTAGGAAGGATTAGGAGGCACCACTTGTTGGAGGAAGTGCTTCACTGGGGTTGGGCTTTGAGGTTTCAAAATCCCACAGGGATCCCAGTCTCACACTCTCTCTGATGCCTGCAGATCAGGATATATAAATTCTTCTCTACTGCTCCAGAGCCTGAGCCAGGCTCCCAGTCATGATGGTCATGAACTAACCTTCTGGAACTAAGCAAGCCTCCAATTAAATGCTTCCTTTCATAAGTTGCCTTGGTCATGGCCTCTCTTCACAGCAATAGAATACTAAGACAGTCATCAAAAGGATAAGGAAGCTTAGTGGCCTTTCTGAAATGAGCACTTTAGAGATTATATTTATTAATTCGATTATTCTGATGGTGCTGGGGATCCAATACAGGATCTTTGTGTGTGTGTGTGTGTGTGTGTGTGTGTGTGTGTGTGTGTGTGTGTGTGTGTGTGTGTATATATATATATATATACATATATATATATATATATATTTCATTTGTGTTTTGCTTGCATGTCTGTCTGTCTGTGTACCACATGTATGCCTGGTGCCTGCAGAGGTCAGAAGAGGGCATTGGATTTCCTAGAACTGGACTTGTGGATGGTTGAGCCATCATGTGGATACCAGGAAATGAACTCAGGCCTGCTGCAAGAACAAGCAGCACCCTTACCCACTGAATGATATAGGATCTTGCACATGCAATCCAAGCACTCTATTTCTGAGCTAGGACCTCAGTTCTGAAATTAATGTTTTAGCACAGCAAAGGAGCAGATCTAGCCTACACCCCCCTCTGTCATGCAGTGACACTGAATACCCATTACATACTAAGGGTCTTTCCAGGTATAGAGACATAACAGTAGACAAAACAGGCATGGTCTCTGCCTCCACAGTGCTTATGATAAAAGCCTGACACAAAGTTCTATCTTTTGATCAGGACTGAGTTTCCAACCAAGTGGAATGCCACAAGAGACAGAAAGGACAGCTATAAAAGTATTGAAGTTCCAAGTCGAGGTGACTGGACCCTTCTTTCCATCCTTTATTTATTCTCTCTATTCAGACATCACTGATCTGGTCGGTGCCTAGAACTGCTCACATGCTGGTGTATTTCTGCTGCTTTCACCTGTTTTGGCCAGACACTGGTATTTCCTATTCAGATTATGAGGCAATCTTTCCTATGTTTATCTGGTTGATGTGAGTGCCCCCCTATTTACAGTACATTGCACTCTAAGGCAGGTTAGATGGTCTGCAATGCTACTTTAACTTTGGCATTTTCAGAGCCAAAGCCATCATGGGGAAACTGCATAGAATTATACTGAGCTTTGAAAAAAAAAAAAAAAAAACAGAGTATCCATGTATTTGCAAATATGGAGCCCTAAACAGGGAGGTAAGATGGATATACCATAACTTATTGATGACACTGGGAGTATTGATAGTTTCCCCTTTAGGAAACTATTATTTTACTTTATATAACAAATATACATTATTTGGTCATCTAAAAAAATTATTTAAGGGGTGGACAGATGGCTCAGCAGGTGTCTTAGCTTGCTTCCTATTGCTGTGACAAAACGTCATGATCAAAACTAACTTGGGGGAAGAGGGGTTTATTTCAGTTCATAAGCTAAGCTAGGGTCTGTCAGGGTGGGAAGTCATGGCAAGAGCTTGGGGAAGGAACTGAAGCAGAGGCCATGGAGGATGCTGCTGATGGCCTCAATGGTTTGCTCAGCTTGCTTTTTTATACAACCCAGAACCAACCGCCCCAGGGTGGTACTGCCCATAGAATCTTGGCCTGACACATCAACCATTAGTCAAGAAAATGCCCCACAGGCTTGTCTAAAGGCCAAGCTAATGAGGACAACTTCTCAGTTGTAATTCCCTCTCCCCAGATATGTCCAGGTTTGTGCCAAGTTGACAAAAGCAACCAGCACAGCAGGTAAATGCACTTGCTGTGCAAGCCAAGTAACCTAAGTCTGATCCCAGGGTCTGAACCTACATGAAAGTGGAGAGAGCCAACTCTACAAAGTTGTCTCTTGATTTCCATTTGTGTTATACACACACACACACACACACACACACACACACACACTGTAAAACAAATCTGACATCTGAATCACATTTCCCTAAACATCTGTCTGAAGCCTGCCATAGGGCATAGAAGCCAGAGTGAAAGCCTGTAGGATAAGGACTAAGTCCTTTAGAATTCCCACCCCACCCCCCATTGCTTTCTGCAGAGTAGCACATACTGACCAGAACAGAATTGTTGAAAGCAAAGGAAGGAAGACAGAGGAAAGGTCAGATGCCTGTTTAATAGAGTACAAGGTCGCAACAAATGACTTAGAAGTCATCAATCCTTGCTGGAAACTTGGTGTCCATTCTATGTGTTTACTGAGATGCACCAAGCACCAATGGAATACTGGGGACCTTTTCTATCCTATTTTGGTAATATATTATTTATGATTTAATAAAGTTTGCCTGAAGTATCAAAAGCAAAACAGCCAAGTGACTAGTATTACCTCTACCAAGCTGAAATGGCAACCCTGTCTCCCCAAATCCTCAGAGGCAAAAGCTCTGAATCGCTGTCTCGTCTTCTTTAAATTCCTTTCTCTGCCCAGCCATATTGTCCTGTCTCCACCTCTCTGGTACTGGGATTAAAGGCATGTGATCTCAAGTGCTGGGATCAAAGGCATGAGCTCTGTTACTCTTTACTCTTCTATAGGCCAGGGTGGCCTTGAACTCAGAGAGATCGACATGCCTGTCTCTTGAGTCTTAGGATTAACAGTGTGTACGACCAGCCTGACCTCTATAGTTTGTGGCTGGCTTTGCATCCTGAACCCTCAAGCAAGCTATATTAAATAATAAATAACATATCACCACACCCTATGAAGAGGGATAAAGACTAAATGTAGAACTAGCTCATAGAGGAAGATAGACTGCCCATAACTATGTAGGAATGAGAACAAAAGAGGGAAAGACAAAATAAATAGAAATGAAAGATTGGCAAGAGTAGCATGTGTGTTGGGGAAACATGTCGGGGAGAACCTAGGAGAAATGTCTGTGTTTGGACATATGGGGAATATACACAGTGAACATACAGAGAGTTGTTTCTGTGAAGGATATCAAAGCCAAACATGAGGAACTACCTGTTAGACAGTAGGCTCTGATGAAGACAGGACCATGACTTTGAGAAAGAAGGAGAGTTGACAGAGGACATACCCTTGCATGTTGTGTGACATTCTGATTGTATTCTGACAATAAAGTTTGTTTTGAATCAGAGGGCAGAGCTAGCCACAAGCTGAGCAAAATTAACCATAGAGGCTTTGGAGAACTAAGGACAGATAGACAGGAAGTAGTAAGGCAGGACTTAGAGAAGCTCTCTATCCTTTTTTAGAGAGGAATGGAAGAGGTAGGAAGCCACTGCAGCTTCCATGATCATTCAAGTTTTTATCCCAACATCTGACTCCTGATTTTTTATTGATAAAGAATAATTAGGTAAGCACTTCACACTTGCATGAGATTGCCAAGACCAAAGGGTGGTTATTTCAGGGCAGGGGTCAGTTGAACATAAGTGAAGAGAGGCGGAGAGCCCATCAAGATTGAGGAAAAGAGAAGAAAAGGAGCTGAAGCTGACCACGAGTGAAGGTGGGTCCAGAATAGACTCGGTTGGCAGTGGTATGAGAGGGAGGGGTCTCCCCCAGGCACTGAGGATGTAGAGTTGACAAGGAAAAAAAAGAAGGTGAAAGGGTTGGGACATTAGTGAGGGGGGATTTCTACCAGAGTGAACAAGGGATCACAAGGCAGCTGTGGGAGGTAACTGAAGCCAGACAAAATGAATGCTCTCCTCCCCACCCCGCTTCTCAGTTCTTTTCATAATGTTCTCCATGCAGAAAATTGGGTGAGTTATTATTACTCATGAATATGTATGAGACACTGTCATGGAAAGGTCTCAAAGCTGGGAGAAATAAAAACATCAACTCTTCATGAAGCATTACTCATGGTTAGAGTGATAGAACAATTATATCTGTCCAATGAGCTGTCTAGAAATGACATAGGAGAGTTAGGGAGAGATTGCTAGGCTGGGCAGGCTTCACGCTCCTGATGGCAGTTTTTCCAGTTTAGCAGAGGTCCTGTAAGAACCTAGATAAAGGGAAGTAAGAGCCGGAGGAGGGAAGGGTGCTCATCATTAGAAACAGGCTAGGAAACTGCAGATAGCCACACTGTCATTTAGGAGATGTCAGAGCAAGAGCTGGTTAAAGCTCCAGTCTATACCTCTGTCCCCTGCCTTTTAGGACTCTCTGTAGCCTTTCAGAGTGCAGTGGAGAGATTGGGGCTGCATGCCAGGGTCTGAGTTGGGGGCTTGTGGTGGTTTGGAAGAAGGTGCTATGGTTTAACTGTGTCTTCAACAGTTCATTTGTAAAGGCATGGTCCTTAGTGTGATGCTGCTGGTTGGTGATAGAATTGTTGGGAAATGGGGTCTTTTAGAATGTCCCCTAAGTCTTTGGAGATGTCCCCCAAAAGGAGACTATGGAATCTACACCCATGTTCTTTCTCTGCTCTCTGGTTCAAGATGTGACCACTGACTCCAGTATGTTCCTCAGTCACAAGCAACCTTCATTAGAGGCTCAAACCAACAAAAACTCCTGTGCTGGGAGCTGAAATAAAACCTCATCTTACAAGTAACCTGGCTTGAATGTTTTGCTATTGTGGCCAAAAGCTGATTAATAGACAGGATGCTCTGGAGTGAAATCATCCCTGGTTCTAGAGGGACAATATGGATTCTGGAGAGTTTTAAGGGTACTGAGAATGTTTTTTCTTTGTCTCCATAATACAACAGAGAGACTGACAATTAGTGCATCGACTGTCTTTCAAAATTACATGATCCTACCTAGATATCTGAGGTCAGAGCTGTGTGTAATTACATGCCTAAAAATAGTAACACTGCAAAGTTGTATTATTATACAGACTGCCAGTCTGTCCCTGGGAACCGATCCTCTCCCCTCTGCGAGGACATTACTACTTATTCTTCTTAAAATAGACATCTGCTTCACCTCATCATTAAGTTACAGTTCATCACATCACAGTTCTTTCTTCCCCTGCCAAGTGACTGGAAGGTTCTGTCTACACCCCCCCCCCCACTGAAAGAGCTCCTTCCACCATCCACCAGATGCCCTCACATTTTCTCTTCCTTCTTCTGTCTTAACTCTTCACTCCAAACTCATCCCTCTTTCAGGATGGTTGCTATTTTCACTTATTCCTAAGCTTCTCCACAAAGGTTATCTAGGATTTTTTTTGTCTGCTTGATTTTCATAATTGAAATGTTTTAAGGAGTTCTTTCTAGGCTTCAGTACTTGACAGGCACTTAGCATAGTCTTAACAATAATTCACTGTTTTCTGTCTTCTATTCTACTAGAAAGTATGTTTCTTTGCAGGTTTTCTTGTTTCTTTTCTGTCCCTGAAATAAAATATCCTGAGCAAGAGCAACTGAGGTGAGAAGGGGTGTGTTTGGCTATAACCCCACATTATGACCATGACTTTAGGAAGTCACTTAGTGGCAGGAGTTTGAAACATCTGGTCACATTACAACCAGTCAAGAGCAAAGACAAATACACCCATGCTGCGTGCTGCTTATTTGCTATCCATCTCTCTTTTTCTACTCTTACACAGATTTAGGAAGACTCCATGCCTAGGGAATGGATGGTGCTCCCCACAGTGGGCTGGAATTAACAATCAAAACCATTCCCCACTGACACAACCACAAGGCAACCTGTTCTAGACAAATCTTCAGTTAAGACTTTCTTCTCCTGTGGTGGAGTTGCGGAATTGACAGTTAAAACTAGTCAGCATAGCAGACAATATTTTTTTCCCCAAGGCATGCATAAAAGTCTGTGTCCTTTAAATTCTAGAGGTTTGTTACTATGAACTCATACTTTAAGATTAACTTTCTCTGCTTGCAATTTGATGTCTTTTCTGAATGTGAGGAAACATACCATGCTGGTTAACTTTATGTCAATTCAACATAAGATATAGATGTTTTAGAAGAGGGAACTTCACAAAATTGGCCTGATTGGGGATTGATGTGGGACAGCCCAGTTTACTACGGGCAGTGACACTCTTGGGCTGGTGGTCCTCAGTGCTTAAGGCAGGCTGAGCAAGGCGTGAGGAACAAGCCAGGGTCTTCAGTAATAGGGTCTTATCAACCAGTTCTGGTGGGTACCAAAAGCAGTGAAAATTGTCTGTATTATTTTGGGGCCTTCAGTTCTGTTCCTAGGACGTTGACTAATATAATTAACATATTAATTAGACATAATTGTGAGTTTTATTAATTATGGCATTTAAATATACAGACATGATGAATTCTGATTATGTTCACACATATTTCCACTATTTTTTTTTGTTCTTTGCCTATTCCCCCAATCTACTTTTTCTTAATGAACCCCATTCTTCTACTTGCATGTCATTTATTTATTTGTTTACTTTTGTGAACCAAAGACTTTCTTTAGGATTGTTACAGATACAAGAGTGAGAGTTTATTTACAGAAGCATATATACCTTTAGTGGCTTCAACACACAGAAGAAAGGGTCCCTCTTTCTGATCAACCACTATCTATATACAAATCTTCAGGGTTGGGTACTGTCATGACTGATTTCAAAAAACCAAACAACCCCCCCCCAAAAAAAAACAAAAAGAAAGGAAGGAAGGAAGGAAGGAAGGAAGGAAGGAAGAAACAGTTTCTCTTGGTATCCCTGGCTCTCGTGGAACTCACCCTATAGACCAGGCTGTCCTCAAACTCACAGAGATCTGCCTGCTTCTGCCTCCTGAGTGCTGGATTAAAGGCCTGTGCCACCACTGCCCAGGTTTCAATTGTCAATTTGGTTAGATCGAGAACCCCTAAGCATGCCAGTGGAGGATTGTTCTGATTCATTTACTTGAGGTGGGCAGATTTGACTACTGTGGGTGACACAGTTCCCTGGCTTGGAGCCCTAGATACGGCATAAAAAGAAGTTGAGTTGGCCAAAGCATTCAGCATCCTCTGGCTTTGACTGTGCTTAGATGTGACGAGCTGCCTCAAGCTTCTGCTGCAGTCACTTGTCTGCCCTGATGGGCTGCACCCTTAAACTGTGACCCCAAATAAGCCCATTCTCCCTCCAGTTGCTTTTGTCAGGGTGTTTTATAATAGCAAGGCAACTAAGCCGGTCCCCATAGGCCTCCTCTTCTACAACAGGGTGTTGACAGGCCCCTAGTCTTTTAGAGATTCTGTGTAGGTAACCAGAGATGCTGTGAGTTCAAGGATGCAACAGTCAGGTCGAGTCCAGAAGCCAGAGCTCCACACTACTACCCCTCTTTCTCTGGCTCTAACATTCTACCACTCCTTCTACGATGTTCCCTGAGGGATGCCCCACTTGTGTCTAGGCTTCCACAGTGGCTTGTTCTCTGAACTTAGATCAGTGTGGTTCTCTGAAGTCACAACTGATAAAGAAGCTTCTCCGACCAAAGCTGACCATTCTGTGAGCACAGATGTTAACTAGAAGCCAACTGAGCAGGCACACCATGTTCATTTAGCAAAGTTAACAGCTGCAGACGCTTCCCCACTAATGCCTATCACCTCCTTAGCCATGGGCTTCAACCATGATTACAGTACCCCATGTAAATTCCCTCCTGTGGAATGGGCATCAGAAAAATGTTGGTTACTCCTTGTTCTAGTTTGTTGCTATGATAAATACCAAGACCAAAAGCAGCTTAGGGGAGGAACGCATTTATTGGGCTTACACTTCCAGGTCACAGTTCACCACCGAGGGACATCAGGGCAGGATCCATGGAGGAACACTGCTTGCTAGCTCATACTGCTTGCTCACTTTCGTACATAATCCAGGACCACCTTCCCAAGGATGCTGCTGCCCGCAGTGGGCGGGTTCTCCCATATCAACAACCAATCAAGACAATTCTCCACAGACATGCCCACAAACCAATCAGATTTGAGCAATCCCTCAAAATGAGAATCCCTTCTCAGATGTCAAATGGACAAAGCTAAGGAGGACACTCCCAAAATAGACTTGCCACTATTGGACCAGTGAACTCATCTTGTTTGTTTGTCAGCATTGTATAGCAGGTCCACAGCTAATTAAGGCTGCTGCTGATTCTCCTTAGTATCCTGCATAACACCTTCTGGCACTATGGGTCCTACACAGCAGAGAGGAAGCTTCCATCCCTGTCCCAACTTTATTTCTTTATGTCCTTTGACCAAGGTATGAAGTATCTTCAGTAATAAGGTCTTATCAACCAGTTCTTCTGGGTAACCAATAACAGTAGAAATTGCTTGTATTGTTTTGGGAACCTTAGGGGGCATCCCTAGTCAACAATTCTTAGGAAAGTAGTCCTTGACAATGGGATTTCCATTTAATAACCAATTGCTTATGCAAGCAGCTTTATATCTTAATAATTATTAGAAGGCTCTGTTTAAGTCACTACGCTTTCTGTCTCCTGATTGGCCTCAGAATGAAATGCCACTGTTTGCCCCAGTGCCCAGTAGTTTTCCATGTGCTCCTTCCCTCTGCAGTTAGCCCTGAGTAACTGATCTCCATTTACTCAAATATCAAAGCATGGATGGAGACAGAAGATCAACACTGGAATACACCTGCTCTGGCTCCAAATTACCACAGCAGCAGTTTGGATATTAATGCTATTTCTGAGAACTGTCTGGAAACCTGCTGGGGACAAATCTACATGGTTTGGTCATTTAAAGAACTGGAGAATTACTCCAGTCTGCTTCACAAAGGCTTTGAGTCACATCAATTTATTTCCTCTAGCATTATGGGGGAAAAGGGAGGGGTGTTTGTAGTTCAGTCTCTAGTAGGAAGAAATATAAACACCACAGGGACTGATGTGGCCAAATATGTTAATTTTGCCTGTGCTCAATAAGAGTAGAAAAGATGAATTCCAGGTGGCTGCACTAAAATTCAAAGGCAATGGCTTCCACAATGTGAAATAAGTAAGTATACTATTGAACCTATTTTTATCCTAGGAACTGTCATGAAATAAATAAATAAATAAATAAATAAATAAATAAATAAATAAATGGTAAAATAAGCATCCCCATGAAGGAAATGAAGTCCAAAGTTAGTAAAGTGTTAAAACAAATCACCACCAACAAAATCCTCACACTCTTCATTTTCTGGTCCCATCTCTGCTTTATTTCATAGCCTATGTGTGACTTGGAAGAAGATGTTCTCATTACAGCAGCACTTAACAGAAAAATAGGAGGGAGAGCCAGCCTGCTGCTAGGATCTTAAGATTCTTTCCGACTGAACTCAGTCAAACTAAACCTATATGTGCCAGGATCTTCTCCCCCTATGCCCCCTTTTTGGAGGTTGCCCATTAGACAAACAGGTGAGAAATTTGGGTGGTGGATGGGAAACATCAGCTGTTACCTGGCGATCATTAGTGGTCAGAGGTAGGACTCTCCTGAATTACTTTTTGGAGTTTGTCCTCACTTTTGTATGCCCTGTATCCAGCTCTCCTTCACAGCTGTCAGCCCCGCTGAACAGCAGTGGGCCCAGTTCTGACATCCGAAGCTTCATTGCAGACTCACAAGCATTGCCATGAAGAGCCAGCAGCCTCCCATGGGCTCCACACTGGGCCCCTTCGCAGGGGAAATCCAGCAGACTCTAGCTCAGGCTCATGCCTGTTTACAGATGCTCTGAATCATAACCCACAGCAGGCAAGGTTGGTGAAAGATTTTTGATCTGACCATTTCTGGACTTTCTATTTGCAACTCCCACCCAACTGTGCATGTCTAAATTCCATAGTAAAGTCCTTACCACATACACCAATAGTCCTCACTGAACTGCAATTCTCAAAAGTTCAAAACCCAAACAGGCTCAAATGAATTACAGTTAACGTTGATATGTAGACATAGCATCTTCATATCTGTACTTAGGCTAAGAAAACTATAACACTAAAGAACACAGAAATAGAAATCAAAGCGATTACTGTAAATATTCCTAAAAGTATAGAAAACACCTCAAGCTAAGTCCTGACATAGTTAGTTACATAAATAAACGATAATGAGATGCAATTTTTAAGAACCATTATATTCCACATTGTGGAAGTAAATATAGCATCTAGAATAGCCTATAAAATTCTAGCATTTTAAAAAATCTCTTCTCTCTCTGTGTATGTGTATGCATCTGAGAATGTGTGCATGAGTTCTAACACAAAGAAAAAATAATTTAAAAATTTATTGATGTTCCCCTCTTCAAAGTATATATTTTTTTCTTTCTAAAAGTGAATAGATGGGAAAAGGTAAACTACATAAATTGGAAGAATCTCTGAAATAGAAGAAAGTTGGAGGGTCATTACTATGTAATTTCAAAAATCAATATAATTAGATGACTATAATAGAAATTGACCATGGAGACATGGCTAACTGATTTTTACCAAAGATGCAAAGCCAGTGAAGAAAGGATAACCTTCAGCCAGTGAGGCCAGGACAACTGGTTATCCATGGGTGGTAATATAAGCAGCAGTGGACAGAGGAAAGTGGTTGGGGTCTATCCCTCCCTCATACAGAACCAAACTGAATCATCTACATGATCATAAAACCTAAAACTAACACACCTCCAGATGAAAACACAATGTATTTGAGTCAGGAAAAGATTTTATGGTAAATTTGACTTCCATCAAAACTTGAAACTTTAATAAGACATAGTAGTGTCTTATTAATCCCAGTGCTTGACAGTCCAAGGCAGGAGGATTAGCAAATTGGAGACCAGCTTGATCTACATAATGAGACCCTGTCAAATAAATAAGTAAAAAATAAAAGACAACAACAACAACAACAAACCAACATATTTTTGAGACAGGGTTTCTCTGTGTATCCCTGGCTGTCCTAGAACCTACTCTATAGACCAGGCTGGCTTCAAACTCAGACATCTACCTATTATAAACATGAAAAGGACCTCTATACAGAAGTCTCTCAAAATTCAATAGTGTAGTGTGGGGGTTGGCACATAATGGAGTGGGATGAGGAAGGACTAGAGAAGGGCACAGGTTACTCTGGGGAATGACAACACTGTCTACTGTCTTGGCTAATGTCATTTTACCTCAATAAAACTGTTTAAAAACTGTTTAAAAGTAAACAGCTTGTTTGGAGTATATGAAATGGGAAAGTCCTTCCAACCAAAAATAGACAAAACTAAAATTCACAAACAAGCCAGACATGTTTGTGCATGCCTTCCTTTAATCTAAGTACTTGGGAGGCAGAGGCAGGTGGACCTCTGTGAGTTCTCAAGGCCAGCCTGGTTTAGATGGTGAGTTTCAGGACAGTCAGGGCTGTAAAGAACAGAGATACTGTCTAAAAAAAAAAAACAAAAAAAAAAAAAACAAAAAAACAAAAACAAAAACAAAAAACAAAAAACCACCACCACCACCAACAACAACAACAAAAAACAAAAACAAAAACAAAAAACAAAACAAAACAAAACAAAAAAAAAAAAACCACGAACAGCATCTGCAAAAGGTCACTTTATTTTATGTATATGGTGCAAAAACAAACAAACAAATAAAACACACAAAAACCCTTTTCCTGAGGGCTGAAAAGATGACTCAAGTTTAAAGTACTTGCTGTTCTTCTGCAGGACTGAGGACCCAAGATTGCAGCATCTATATCAGACAATGTTACTTTAGCTTCCAGTGATCTGGTGCCCTCTTCTGGCCTCTACAGGCACCCACACTCATGTGGCAAGTACACACAGACAGAGATGCCACACATTCACATATTTTTTTTTTCCTTTTATAAAATGCACACTGTAACAGTGGTTTGTCTATTTTTGGTCTTGAAGCCCAATGCGATCTATTTCTTAAAACCTTTTCTCATAAATCAAGTAGAAAGTAATTGTTCCCTCTTGTGAATTACCATAACTTATGCTAATTTTCATAGAGTAATTTAATGCACTTATCCAACTACCTATTTACTAAGTGCCTCATATGGGCCAGGCATAGGCTTGACACAACATATATAAAGGTGAACTGGGCATAGCTCCTCCCTTAAATAGTCTTACAGTCTAATAGTAGGGTGATGAATTAATCAATTAGTTAACAAGCTAACAAACAAGTCGCAATAGCACACTAAAACAACTATTTCAAGAACCCTTATCCACTTCATCACCAAATGCATGGAATAATTTGAGAGCTGGAAAAGGTTAAAAAGTCTAACTCTAGGTCTCCAAACTCCCTGAAGGATGACTCCTTTCCCAGTGGAGAAACAGGAAGAAGGGATGAGGTAGATCTGCAGAATTCAGGACAGCAGAATGATGCCTACAAGGCAAGGTCACACCATGGTTTCAGGGACAGCCCTGGTTTTGTGTGTTATTGCTACTGGTTTTCTTTTCCCTAGAGAAAACAGATGGGTGGCAGCCAGTGGACTTCTATGGGAGTTATACAAATCTAATTGTGAAAGCAACTTCTAAGTGTGTCAAGTCACTTTGCTACCATAAGCCAGATGGCATGTGGCATTAACATTTTCCTTCTCACAGTTGCAGAGGTGGGGTAGGGTAGTTCAAGATCAAGGGACTGGCAGGCTCAGTATCTGATGAAGATCTACTTTCTGGTCCAGAGATGGTACCTAAGATCCCTGTTCTTGTGTGGTGATAGGAGGAAGTTAATAGCTCTCTGAGACCTCTCTCAACAGAGTACTGACCCCAAACATCTACCTTCATAATTACTTCCAAATATGCCCCCCCATCCTCATGCTATCACTTAGGGCAACATATCCCTAGATAAATTTTGGAGGATCCTAAGCATTCGCATTACACATTGCACTGGAGGTTTCCTGGGGACATTTTACTTCTTCATATGATCAAACCTCTTCTCTATGTTCAAACTCTGAGGAGGAAGAAAAGTGGAAGAGACAACAATGGGGCAATTGGAAATATGGGGGATCAGATAACTCAGTTATCTCACTTCCCATGATCAATATCTATGTAATTATGGAATTCCAAGTAGCACAAAAATCAGCACAAATTGACAAGGTCTCCAATTACAATGTGGCCATTTAAATTGAATAGCAAGGAGAAAGCCTTCAAACCTCCCCCAGGGCAATTCATTACCAGAAAAACTTTTAATCTTAAAGATATTTACATCTACAGAAGTATCAGGTCTCTGAGGGGAAAGGCATTAGTGCTTTGTTTAAATTGGTCTGCACCCACCAGCATGAGATGGCTCCAGGAGATGGCAAGGGTCCCTGGGGCTCAGCATCCTCCTGAGTGCTGGGCTGGGCTCTTACCTGTAGATAGGGTCCTGCATCACCAGCATCTTGCTCTCATCCCACGTCCACTCCTTTTTCTGCAATAAAAGAAGCTGTAAATGAATAAGTTAGGCTTGTCCTCGGGACAGAACCAGGGCACACATTGTGCTACTAATGCATATGCAAATACATGCATTTTGCTCCTGGCCTTTTCCCTCTAAGAGGCTCAGATTTGATTGCTTCAAATGGACAAGTGGAAAATGTCATATGTCTGGTCTGATCAGTTTTCTCTAAGCACTTTAGGAAAGTGTCTCTCTAGGCACAAAGGATGGGAAGGAGCCAAGATGGCCTCCTGGGAGCACAGGCACACTCTAAATTTCCTTAGTGAAAGTAAGGGCGGATGGGGGATGGGGGAGTTATATATCAATCAATCCAGGGGAGTGGAAAGGAGGGATAAAAAATAGAGAAGGGGGCAAAGATAAACCTTCAAAATATGTGGAAGATGCTGTCCAGCCCAAGTGAAATACAGTTCCAGGCTCCTCTGGGAGGGGATGAGGACTGCATCTATAAGTTGACTAGTGCAATTGCAGTTACTCATAAAAGAATATTCATTCTGGCTGTGATCAGTTTACTATGACCACAGAAGAGACTGCAGAAGCAGCTACAGATGAGGATCATAATAGGGACGAAGAAGTGCCTGAAGAGGTGAGCAGCACCTGGATGTGAGGAGGGAAAGCACCCGAGGTCAGCAACCAACCACTGCCCCTCAGCCTGACTCTCCCTGTGCAGGGATGGAGAGAATCCTGCACCACCTCTCCTGGGCTTTGTGACAGATACATAGTGTTGTCAAGGGAAACTGGGGGAGATTGCATTCATCTGTGAAAAAAAAAAAAAGACTCAAGAGAGCAGGGAAACATTTCGTTAATGAATGAGGTCTTTTAGTGGGGTGGGGTTTTAAATAGAAGGCACAGGATGGCTGGCCACTCTCAAAACATGGAGGTTTGGAAGCACTCCAAGAGATTACAGAAGACCATGTTCAGGCCTATTCAAGCCTAGAGAGTAACATCAGAGGAAGCAAGCAGCTTTACTCAGAGAAACACACACATACACACACACACACACATATAGGCATGCACGTGCGCGCGCGCACACACACACACACACACACCATCACCACCACCACCACCACCACCACCACCACCACCACCACCACCACCACCACCACCACCACCACCCCTTTTTCCTTTAAATATTTTGCTTGAGAATTTCATACATGCATGCAATGAATTTTGATCAAGTCTACCCCCTTCCATCCTTTCGCTTCCTTCCCTTATCTACCACTTCTCTATCCCAACATCATGTGCTCTTTTATTTATATCCATGGTGTCCATTCAGTGCTGTGCACAGGCATAAGACCATCCATGGGAGCATGAAACTAACTGACTTTCCCCTTTCCTGGAAGCCATCATCTGCCAACAGCTCCTCAGCCAAGGCTGGAACTTCATGAGTCCCTACCCCATCCCTGTTGGAACTTGGCTGGCTTGATCTTGTACAAATAGTGCCAGATATTGACATACACGCTCCTAATCCTTGATGATGTAACATCAATCCAACACTGGAAGTACATTCAGATTGATTTACAAGCATTCAATGTCAATCAATGTAAACAACTTTACAGATGACAAAATTTCAGTTATCACTAAACTGTAACTATTATTTAAAGAGTCTTTTTCATAATGGCTATTCACCTCCCTCCAATGTCCTAAATGGCCTATTTAGAATCACACAGAATGGGGAGACAAATTAATTCTCCAAGAACCCCTTCAGAAAGATAAACAGAGAAGGTTTGGAACTTCTTTACTAAATAGTCTTGGGGTTTAAAACAGCCCTTACTGGACACATTCCCCAAACTTTTGGTACCATAGTTGACACCTGTTCATGAAGCCCTGACTCTGCGTCACCTGTGGTCTGATCAGCATGGTAGAAAAACATTCCTTTCTGTGTTTTGGTAAGGACATTACCCTGAACCCATCGGGCTCACCACATTTATTAGTTACCTCATAACTCCAATAATTCCAATGGCATTCATTGGAGCTATTTTCACCTGACAAACATATTTTCAAGCTCTAAAGTCCAAATACTTGGATGCCAATTTCCAACATACAAATGTTTACTATAAGCACTGTTTAAATATCCATATATATGTAAAGTGTGGTTTGATTTGGGTGTGATTTTTTTTTAATAATATGAACATTAAATTAAGCCACATCTGTAGTCACAATCTATTCTGGCTACATTTTCAACTCAGTCAGTAATATTTATAAAGCCCCTCTGGTGAGCTCGTCTCAACTGTCATTTTTTTTTTCTTGTTCTAAGATTTCTATTTGGTTCATACTCATTTCTGTTTCTACTCTCTGATTTTTGTATTTGTTCAAAGACAGGAGCTAGACTTGGTGACACTTAAAGAAAGTGAGGCCAGAGATCATTGGCCCCGGCAGGCAGTTAAAGACCAGCCTGGGTAATATACTAAGGCATGCTCTCAAACGAAAATAAAAACAAGGGTATGTCTGGCTGCTCTAAAAGCATTTTATGACAACCTCCTTCAAGTCTTTGCCAGTTGCCTTTATCAGGTATGGCATCCTGAGGGAGCACCCTGGGGGAGCATCCTGGGTAGGGGAGACATACTACCTTTTGTCTTCCTCTCAAAGTGAGGTTTTACTCTGTCTCATTTTTACAACAGCCATTTTAACTGTGTGGTCCACTGAGAATTACAGCCTTCTGGTCTGGTTAATTTCATTGTATGACTTTTTTTATTGGCAGGGTTTTTATAATAAAGTTTATTTATCTCTGAAGTGAGTTTTTTTTTTTTTTCTTATTCCTTCTCTGGCAAATTACTTTCACTTGAAACCCAGGACATTGAGACTATCAGATCTGAGATTTTCATCTAAATCTTAATATCATCCCACAACAATGCCCTAACAGGGGAAAGAGAAAGACACCACCTTGTCCATGTTGGCTTTCTCACTGGCCTCTGCAAACCCAGGTCCCCACCTGGCTGACATGGGCAAGAATGCCTTGTGCCTGCTTTCCAAGTGTCCCCCACCCATTCTTGCATGCAGCCTATTACTGCTGGGCAGTGGTGGGAGTCCTGGCCTCCACAGGCCTCCATCGATATCACACAGGGAATACGGTGAGGAAACACTCATTACCAGATGGCTGGGATGGAAGGCTTTCCGCCTTTTCTTATGGGGCAGGGTACCTGATTCTAACCCAGCAGTAGGGGAAGTCAGGATTCTACTTAACCAAGTCAGCCTCAGTGATAGGGGTTTAGAGAACAGTTCTATTTGCTAAACATTTGCCTGGGAGAGTAGTTATGGCCAAGGTGACCTCTTCCTTCTCTTTTGGCTGGAGAGCAGGCTCCCATGTGCTCCCATGGGATTCTTCAACTTTGAGTCTTGGATAGATAAGGCATAAGGAAGCCTCAGTCCACAATCATTTAGTTTCTGGTACCCAGGGTCTGAGCCCCAGTAATGGCAGATGGTTTCTATGACCCACGGCATATATCTCTACTCAAAGTGGCTGTGATGCTGAGACTGAATCAGGGGCTAGATTAGGTTTCTTTCCTGCCCAGCAATGCTCCTCTAATGTCAAGGTTAACCTGGGAGGACTCATCTTTGCAACTCTAAAGAATCCAGCTGAGTTCATAAAAAAGGAAGGAATAGAGAGGCAAAACAATGCCAAGCAACTATTTTCCTTTTTTGGCATTCCTGGACAGGAAGATGGCAAGGCCGAGCTCCAGGCATCTTGTGTGAATTTCACGGGAGTCAACCAACACTGGCAGACTTTATTGAAGTCAGAAATTAATTTTAGGAGCTATCCCTGTAACCTCAGAGCATATCCTTAGAAGGAAGGAAAACCCTCAACAATATGCCCACCAAATTATTGTATTTTTCTGAAAAATCCCATTTAAATCCTCTCTTCATTAAAAACCTTGCAGTAAGCCTTGGGTTAATCCAATAAGTCTATGAAGAGAGCAAGAAATGATCAAGGTTTTTTGCTGGTTTGTTTGTTTTGTTTTCTAGCATCACAGGCATGGGACCCAGTTGTAGACCCCAGCTTAACTGAAGAACTGTTAGATTCTTCTTAGTCCGAAATGACTTCTCATCTCTTATTTCAAAACTGTTTTAAAGATAACACAAACAAGCCATTCCCTTCTCAATTTTCCAGATGGAAACACCTTTTTCATTGAAAAATAGCAAAGTAATAATAAGAATAAAAATAAGAAGGAAGACTAATAACTGAGCTTTACAAGATTATAAATTAAGGTTAGTTTCAAGCTTAGGCTAGGAGGTATAACTCTGAACAGTCACTATAGCCAAACTGGTCCAACCATCTTCAGTAAGCCCACATAACACCAAACTGTACCCAAAGCCAGCCTCTCCCTCCTCCCTCCCTTTCTCCTTACATAAATGCTTGAAAATAGGCCTCCAATTCTTGGTAGCTGTGAGGACATTTTTAGTTTGGCTACTCTCCATCCGCTCAGCTGTAGTCTCTGAGACAGGCAGGAAACGAAGACATTCCCAGTCTAGAAGGAGTGGAAGAGTAGAGGAGGGGCACAGGCCTCTAACCCTCCAGCAGTACCCTTCTGGGTGCCATCTGGGGACAGGGAGTCCTTCACAGTAAGGGAAGAGCAGCCTCCTTCCACCCCAGACATGTCTCACATGGCCCCTCTGGGAGTGCAAGCATTGATAGCAGAAAAGGTTGGTGGGCAAGGCTGATTAGCAAAGTCCCTAGCAAGGTAACACTCAGCTCTGCAAATATGATGGGATGGAGGCAAGCAAGGAGTGTGGAGCTGGGAGCTGATGGAGCATACACATACTTAGCCTCCAGCCACACCCCACTCTGTGGTCCTAGTTATAAGACTCCTGCACCTTTGATTTCTTGTCCCCTGCTTGCCTCCAGGGCCCTACTGAGTCTTTTATGGATGCCCTGAGCCCAAGTTTATTAGCCTGACCACCTCTTTAACCATCTCACCCCATTTTATTTTATAAATCCCTCATTATAGAGTATTTTTTTAAATGCTTACTCTATTTATTTAATTATTTTGACTCAGGGCCTTACTAATGGAGCCAAGGCTGGCCTGGGACTCACTATGTAGCTCAAGTTGGCCCTTAAACTCAGTGATCTACCTGCCTTCTTGGTGGTAGGATCAAAGGCAAATGCCACTATTACTTGACTTCCACAGGAGTTTTAGAAGTAATTTAGCTCCAAGGCATGCTCTGTTTGATATACTGGACGGTGTGGGCACAAAATCATAGTGTAATAAGATCCAGGGTGAGGGTCACTGACTTAGAGCCTGGCTGCTGCATCCTGCAGTCCATCATTACAATCAAGCAGGGATCATGCATGATTGGGATGCTTTCAACCCACGACTGAGGAGGGAAAGGATTCCTCCCAGGAACAGTAGGCAGTTTCTGAGGGATGACCTGCCACTCCTAAGGCTGCCTGGCAGTCCCAGTAGCTCTAACCAAGCAGCCCCACAGTCTGGCAGCCATCAGGCTTGTCCAAATGCCACCCCGTTTTACCTTGTAGGCCTTTGCCTGGCACTTGGGTCTTCTCAGACTATTAGGGCAGGTCAGGAAGAACAAGGAGAGGAAACTCATCTTTACCCCTATTTTTTCTCAGATGTTTCCTAGTTGTTATGGGAGGAAAATCCATTGTGCCTTTTTTTCATTATTAAAAGTGTTTTAGATTTATTTATTTTGTATGTATAAGTGTTTTGCCTACAGGTATGTATGTATGTATGTATGTATGTATGTATGTATGTATGTGTACCATGTACATGCCTAGTGACTATGGAAGCCAGAAAAGGGCATCATATTTCCTGGAATTGGGAGTTACAGATTGTTGTGAGCTACCATGTAAGTGCTGGGAATAGAACCTGGGTCCTTTGCAAGAGCCACAAGTGCTCTTAACTGCTGAGCCATCTCTCCAATCTCCACCCCAACTGGTTTTTGTTGTTTTGTTTTGAGACAATATCTCTTGTAGCCAGGGCTAGCCTTGAACTTATACAGAGCTAAGGATGACCACTTTAATTCTCCTTCCTCTGACTCCAAAATATTAAGCTTATAGGTCTGTAGGAGTACAACTGATTTGTGTGGTGCTCCATGCATGCTAGGCAAATACTCTACTGACACTGACTGAGCTACAGCTGCATAACGTTTCCATTTATATATTAAAATCAGCCTCCTGCTTTAAAGAGGAACACAGAAGCTCTGGGAGCAAATGACTTCCGCCAAGGCCCTTTCATCCTGTTGTAAATTGCCCACCTTCTCTTCTGCTTCTAAAGGCTATTGTCTTTGTTAAGGTGATGAAATGAAAATCCTTTCCTCTCTACTGCCAGAGAGATCTCTGCTTCCAACAGAGAGGGTGGGGTGAAGGGCCTGTGTGTGCTTCTCTGAGACCCATGAAGGGATAAGTGCATCCGAGACACAGAGCCTTCATTCCTTTATGGACTGAATTCATGCCAAATCCTCCGTGGAAAGTCATGGGCCTATTTGTCATTCCAAAAGCTTGCACCAAGAAATATTTTGTGAGATGTGGTTTGGGGTTAGGACTGGTTAGAAAAGTGGAGGGAGAGAAAATAGAGTGAAGAATAATTAGCACAGTGGCCCTCGCTCCTTTTGAATGTTAGAAATGTATACAGCATTGTCAAAGCCCTCTCCTAAGAAACCAGAAGTGAGAAGGAATGAATGTTCATTGAAATTTATTTGCTTCCACTACTTGAGATCATAGGCAAGCACATTCTAGTCTGGAGTTTGGTATTATTCACTCACCAGACAGCAATGACAGCTTATTTTAGAATGTAAACAAAAGGCCTAGCAAGGCTGTATAAACTATAGGCTATATAAACTCTACTTGACATATTCTCCATGCTTTTGGGTGAACAGTTACTAGCTGGAAAATAAGCTGTCTCCTACACACAGGGCAATCAATGGCTATAGGATAGTTCATTTCAACACGGAAGTGCTAATGAACCCCACACAGTGGTCTGATTTCTAATGGGATTATTTTAAAATGAGAAGGACATAAAGTCTCACATAATCCAATGGTTTATGTACTAGGTTTGGGCTGTGGATTCACACTCTCGCTCTGTCACTAACAATATGGTGACCTCACTAGTGTCCTCTCATCCTGTCGTCATAGCTAATCAACTTGGGGCAGTGGTGGTAATAAACCATTTCTGAAGTCTTTCTAAATTCTGATTCTGTAATCCTGAGTGCCTCCTTTTCTTACCCAGTTAGAAGAAGGAACTCTTTGTTTCCACAGTAACACCATCCCTTGGACAGTAAGATAATTTCTTTGTGAGGTGACAGCCTTGTAATAGAAGTTAAAGATTGGATTTTGTTGGGGATGTAGCTTAGTGGCAGAATTCTTGCCTGGCATGTATAAGGTCCTGAGTTCAATCCTCAGGTCTGGAACAATAATAAACAAGGGATGGGGGTGGGACAGAGCATCAGAATGGTCTTCACCTTGTGGGATATGTGAGGATGTAGGTAGTATGAGTGCATCAAACACCACTAGAAAAGCGTAGGTGTGTGCTATTATTAGCAGCTGGTCCCATTATCATGTTAGTGTGTAATTACTGCTATCACTTTGCTCTCTCTTTTTACTTTCTAAAGCAGACGAAATAACATGTTAGATAAGACATGTTCTGTTCCCATGAGAGACTCACACAGGTGGGAAAAGAGACAAATTACTCTAATGTGGAGATAGAAAGATAGCTCAGTGGTACAGTACACACTTAACATGAACAAGTCCCTGGGGTCACCCTCCAGAACCCCAAAATACAATAAAACATCTTTAATGCAGCTTTATTTGCTTTTCGAGACAGGGCTTCTCTGTATCTCTGGCTGTCCTGGAACTCATTCTGTATACCAGGATGGCTTTGACCCCACAAAGATTCACCTGCCTCTGCCTCCCTCTGTGCTAGGATTAAAGGTATGTACCATCCCACCCAACTAATGCAATTTTCATTTTTTAAAAATATTTATTTTTTTATATACCAATCCCAGTTCCCCCTCCTTCCCCTCTTCCTGTCCCTCCCACCTTCTCTCCCCCATCTACTCCCCAGAGAGAGTAAGGGCTCCCATGGGGGAGGCAAAACCAAGGCCCTCCTTTCTGTGTCAAGGCTGAGCAAGGTATCTCTTCATAGGAAATGGGCTCCAAAAGGCCAGTTCATGCGCTAGGGATAGATCATGGTCCCACTGCCCAATGCAATTTTCTAAGGGCTGCAATAGACCTTATATGAAAACACAGTGCCATTAGAAATAGTTGATATGGGGAGGGCAACATAGTTCAGTGCTAAAGATATTTGCCATGAAGCCACACACACACACACACACACACACACACACACACACACACACACTCACTTGGGTACACACACATACACATGTAATAAAAAATGATTTTAAGAAAGAGTTAATTTTGAGCCAAGAAATGGTGGAAGCATAAGGAACTGAATTTGGATTCCTAGACAAGTGACAGACAGACAGAAAGACAGACAGACAGAAAGACAGACTTCTAACACATACGCATATATACACACAGCTGTAATTATTTTTTTAAAAAATGAAATAGCTATGTTAAGGTTATATGTTGTAATTTAAAAAGCAGGGCATAAGAGAGACACCATTCAACAGAGCTTGAGTGGAGGGGTTTTTTATTGGGGGAAAGTGAATGGGAAAAGAGGGGAGGGGAGAGAGGAGACTGGCCTCTAGGGACAGGAGCAACAGAAGAGAAGAGGGGGAGAGAGGGACAGAAAGACAGACACAGAAGCAATGAGGGAGGGAGGTGGGCAGGGCCCTTTTTAAAAGGGACCATAGTGAATATGCACAAGTGGTGCTCTTAGTGGCTGCAGCTGAAGCTGTGTCCTGTCAGAACCCCAAGGGCAGGCCAGTACACTAACACTGTGGAGGAGGCTCAGTCAGGACAATCCTGCTACATAAGCATTAAGGCCCTGAACTTGGGTGCTCAGCACCCACATAAAAGACACAGAAAGCACCTGCCTATACAGTTAGTACTGGGAGGGCAGAGGCAGGGGATCAGCCTAGCAGAACCTGTGAGCTCTGGGACTGGTGAGAAACCATACTGCAAAAATAGAGAATGATAGAAGACACCCAACATTGACCTCTGCCCTCCATGTGCATATACCTACAAAGCATATACATGTTCTCCCTCCCTCCCCCTCCCTCTCTCCCTCCCTCCCTCCCCTTTGTCCCACCCATATGTGAGTCTTTAGTGGGAAGGGACCACGTCTTTTCTGAAACATTATTTCATCTGCTTTGGAATAGGGAGAGCAAAACCAAAACAAAACCAAAAAAACAAACATGCCGTGCGCATGCACACATGTGAGCACACACACACACACACACACACACACACACATACACACACACACACACACACACACACACACACCTCTAATTCCTCTATGCATCCAGCCTATAGCTCTCAGAGCATGGTGGATCTATGGTATTTGTTCATTAGAATGTTGAAGCCATTCTAATCTGTCATCTTAGGGGATTCCAACAAAGCTAGTGGTTTTCAGAAGAAATCTGAAAACATGAAGCTGAGCTCTTTAATAGAAAAATCCCTTGGATGAAGTTCAAGGTTAATCTTAGTCAGGATTCTACTCCACAGCAAATGGTGCCACAGTGTGGTTCTGGGATTATAATAAATAAGCATGATTAGATACACAGAAAAGATAACTACTTGGGTCTCCCTGAACATTGAAAATGATGTTCTGATTGGAACACATCAAAGCAAAGCCAATTATCTTAGCAACTGAGCTTCTGAAATGAATTCAACTTAAGATTCATTATCTGCTTGCACCAGTTCAGGAAGAGCGCATTCCTAGATGCTTGTTAGCAACTCAAAAAATGGTCTTTATAGGCAATGGGATGGCCATAACTTGTCTGGCTATTGCCCACACTGGTGGAATATGCATGGCAATTTGAGCCACCTGAACAAATCCTACTACTAAACACTGATTCTTTTTTGATTGGTGTGTGTGTGTGTGTGTGTGTGTGTGTGTGAGAGAGAGAGAGAGAGAGAGAGAGAGAGAGAGAGAGAGAGAGAGAGAGAGGAGAGATGCTTTGTACATGTCAGTCCCAGGTATGTAATTCCTCAGGAGCCATCCAACTTAGTTTTTAAGACAGGATTTCTCCCTGGCCTGGAGCTCAACAAAGAGGCTACACTAGCTGCTGGGAAATCCCAGAGATGCACCTGTCTCCACCTCCCCATTGCTGGGATGTAACATGTTCACCTTTATATGTGGTGGGGCATGCGTATATGGCATGTGTGCATGTATGTTTTACATGTGTATGGGGGGATAAATATGCATTTGCATTCGAGTACATGTAAAAGCCCAAAGTTTATCTCTGCTGTTGTCTTCTATTTATTGAGGCAGAGTCTCACTAAAACTATCGCTTGTGCATTCCAGCTTGTCTAACTAGCCAGGATCCCTGTTTCCATGTCCTGAGTGTTGGATTACAGACAGCCCTGTCTGGATTGTACCCCATGCTGGGGGGATCTTGAACAATAGTTCTTATACTTCCATAGCAAGTTCTCTGTCCACTGAGCCATGTCTCAAGCCTCCATGCTCAGTAACTGAGCTTAGTAACCTCCCCAACTCCCTGCACAGACTCTTAAATCTATATAGTGACAGCAGAGGAGAAGCAACAGTTAATACTTCACTGCTGATTTCTTCTGGATTTAATGACACTACCACACAAATAACATTCATTTATCCAGCTAGCCCACAGCCACAGTTAATGAACACAGTCTAAAAGTGACAGGCCATCCAGGAAAATGTTGAGCTCACCAAGATAGTCCCACCCTTATAAAGCTCACTAGGTGATTTATAGGAGTCCCTTTAAATCATGTCTCTTCTGGTGGGAAGAACTCCATCACTGACCAGTTATGGGTAGTTTGAAGACAAAGAGGAGGCCTGATGGCTGTTCGGGGTGTGTGGCCTCAGAATGTTCCCAGAAGACTGAAACAGTACCACCAACCCATTAGCTTTTGAGGTCTGCTTTCTCTGCAGACAAATAAGTTGTCAGGGCCTTGACTACATACCGGTGACCTGGATCTATATACAAGCATTAAAAAGTATGGCCCCATGGCTTGTGCCGAGATCTGAACTGAAAAATTTACCATGATCCCTGCCAAGCCATCTCTTCACTTCATAGTTAAAAGCTCAAAGTGAATTGCTCAGAACATATGCTAGGAAGGGTGGAGCCAGCACCAGAACCCAGGTCTTCTTGCCTCTGCCAAGGGCTCCTTTCAACATGTCACACTGACCCAGTGAGAATCAACATACTTCCTACAGTAGAGGGGACCAGGCAACATCATACAAGCTAGTCACTGAGTATTGGGCAGGAATGTCAGGCTGAACATAGCTGTGCTGCTGCTTTGCCTATGGTAGCTGCAAGAGGGCCAGGCCCTGACCATGGTGGCTTTAACTCCTGGCACTTGCTGATTGTCCCATTTCCTTGTAGAAAACTGAACATTTACATTGTTGCCCTTCTCAACTCAATATGAGAGGGAAAGAGAGTGTGTGTGCCGGAGCTCGGTGGCAGCACTCACGGCTACCAGGACTGTCACGTGAGAAGCAGATGACAAAAAGGCTGATTGCTGCTAATGCACATTCATTTGCCAGAGGCGGTAAATATGCACATGGTGATTAAAGGCATTATCCACATCACAGCTCAGGCCCTGAAATGGACACCGGGCGTGGGTGGAGGAAATAAGATAGGAGGCTCCTCTTTCCCAAGCTGGCACGGGAAGAATCAGATCTAGGGCTGACCTGCTACACTGCCTCCTTCCTGGGCCAGGAGGGCAAATGCTAGAGATTACCAAGCATGCAGTTTCAAGTGAGTCACAAGTCCCCAGGACTCCCTTAGGGACATGCTGCCATAGCTTAACTTTCATGTACTTAGGGAAAGAGGGGGTGGCTTCTCTCCCAGGTAACACCCCAGCATTCTGCTGCCCTTGTCAGAGTGTGATCTAGCCACCTGCCTTCCAAGACAGATGGAGATGGCACTATCCATGGTTCCTGACACAAGGGGAAGCCCTGAGAGACTATCCTTTGAGGAGTATACTCAGTTATCTAAAGGGGACATAATAGTTCCCAGGGTCCTAAATAGGGTGGTGTGGAGATTTGGGGAGTGTTAGCTGTAGATGAACAGAAGTCAGACAGTCACACAGGGAAGCTTTGGCCAGGACTGCCAAATAGGCTTGAGGAATTGTATCCCCCAACATGGTCATTATGACCATCCAGTGGACTCAATATTCCTAATGTCAACAGGCAGAGCTGGCCCACCTCTGTGTCCACCCAGCAACCCTGTACTAATTTGCCTTCTCATGTGGTTTTTCTCCAGTTGGCAGGAAATATGTGCTTGTCAGGCCAATCTCTGGTCCAGGAGACCATTCTATTTCAGAGTGGATTAAGAAATTATTAGTCCAGTTTATGCATCTTCTGCCTTGAGTTGATCAATGTGATTTAGCATCCTGAGGCTCATATCTTCAAAACTCTAAGTCTGGATAATTTTTTAGGTCAGAGGAATAAGTTTGTTATGTGTGTTTTTTCTCCTTTTAAAATTTTTGACAATTTTGAACACAGGTTGTGATCATATCTGAAGCCATTGCCCTGCCTTGCTTCCTTTCCGTTCCAGCTGACCCTTCCTCCTCTCTCACTAGTCTCCCTGCTTGTGACCACTTCCTCCTCCCTAACTTGTCTTCCTCTTACTGCCACATCCGGCTGCTTCTTTGTTTAGGCCTTGTGCAGGCAGCCACACCTGTAGTGTGTTCATGATCTCCATGCCCACGGCATATCCAGAAGACAGATTTTGGAGCACTCTATCCCATCTTGGCTTCCTACAAATTCCCTGCTCCTCTACAATGATCCTTCAATGTTGTAGCTCAAAAGACTCAGCCTCTGGCAAGGGGCGGGAAAAGTCTGTGAGGAAATCACCAGCCAATGAAATGGCCACAGTGACTGATGAAGGGCTGTGTAAGAGTGGGTGTGAAGGCATCCTGTCACCTGGAGAATGTTCACCAATGATTTTATCAGTGGAGGGTGCTAAGCCACCAATTCCCCTCATGTGAAGGCCGGAGGAAAGCAATCAGACACATGACAGAAACCAGACTCCCTGAACCAGGGATGTGGGTTCTACTGGTTCCCCAATCTTACTCAAGTTAGCATCATCTCACTTCTAATTTCAATCCCAGACACTTAATAGGCATCCACTTGCTTCATCAACTCTCCCACTCAAGAATTTCAAGAAGATACTCTAGGACTCCCTCACAGCTGTGTACAGTGTGCAGACATGTGGCGCTAGGGAAAAGGCACAACCCAGTGGCAGCAGCTATGAAAGGTCACAAGTCACATAAAAGGGGGGTTGTGGTGCGTGTGGGATGGGGCTGAGTGTTCCAGATGGCTGTTTCCTCTCAAGTGCACCCACTCTGAAGCTTGTTACTAATTGCAGGTTGACGCTCTCCATCCAAAACATTTAACTCTAGTAAGTTTCATACTTCAGAGGCCTAGCAGAGGGGATGGCCATCAGAGAATATTTGTATGGACTTGGCCCAACATCAGAAACTTTTGCAGTACTGACATGACACCCCAATAATTCCAAATTCTGAAGCATTTTGGATTTCAGTTAAGGGATGCTGAATGTGTATCACTTAATGTGGAAGTACTTTCCTTTAGGAGACTCACATAAACCAAGTGTGAGAATAGGCCTGTCATCTCAGTGCTTAGGAGGCTGGAGCAGGAGGACCACAAAGTCAAGTTCAATTTAGGTGGCATCATAATGAGATCCTGCGCGCGCGTACACACACACACACACACACACACACACACACACACACACACACACACGCGTGCGCGCGCACACACACACACACACACACACACACACACACACACACACAACATGAGGAAACTGGGAAGTGACCCAAAGGCTATGAATGACTGAGACTTACTCTTGAGCAATAGTCCCACCAGGCCACTGGCCTCTGCCTCACTCCTTGCTCTAGCTGTGGCTTAGCAATATTACTGATAGCCAATGCAGAGGCCACTGGATAGATAATGTTCTGGAAAGAAATGGTATCCCATGCCTAGCTTGCCAGTTCCTGGTTCAGAGTCATTTACCTTTTTCTTCTTCTTCAGGATCACTTTCACACCATCCACAGACACCATGATGCTCACCTTCTTCTTCTTGATGTTCTTGGCTTTAAACTCATACTGTAAAGAGAACAGAGGAGTGGATTCCAATTAGACTAGCCATCCTGCATCAAGGGCTGCAGAGTTGTGCAGTCCATAATAACAAGCACCTCTGGGGATGTAGGAGCATGCAGCATGCAGACAACTTCAGGGAAGAATCTCAGGGAACCTCCTGGTTAGAACAGGAACCCCAGTAATCATCCGTTTTCCTTTGGCCATCACCTAGGGCCATGTTAAAAACTAAACATGCTAAGATGGACCTAAGCCATTCCAATGAGATGCAAATACAGCCTGCTTTGAAAGTCTCCTCTATATACCAAAACCTTCTCTCAATAATTCATACTGCCATTTAATGACTCACTGTCAGACAAGTACTCCTTGTGTCTAACCAAATGCTGCAGGCACACTAACACCACTCTACCCCCAGTGAAGATTAAGGGCTGGAGCCAGCCTTTACACCAAGGCTTTTTATTTTCTACGAGTTTCACCTCCAAAGTCCTTTACCTATGGGTCAGTCAACAAGCCTACCCACAGTTTAATCAGTCTGAAGATTTCCAGGCTGGAAGGTAGTGGGGGAGGAGCTAGACCATGTTTCAGCTCACATTCGAAGTCCTGCACAGTCTGTTCAACCACCAGTCTGCATTCACTGCACAATACCCGCTCAGGCTACACCCCAAGTCTTTGCATTACATTTCCCCAATCATCGCCATTTTTTTACGCCTGTGCAGATGTTTATTTCGGGCGGTCTAATTCATCATTTTCCTCAATGAACTTCATTCTGAGTACTCCTCCCATTTAGGAAAACCACTTTCAAGAGGCTTGATGAGCCATGCCTGTAATTCTAGTGCTCGAGAGGCTGATGAGGGAGGGTTGCAGGAGTTTAAGGGCAGTGTGGTTTGTATAGAGAGCCCCAGGCTCACCTGGAGTATAGAATGAGAGCTTGTCTCAAAAATACAAACCAACAAGAACACATAAAAGCACTTGCATTTGCTCTCAATTCTAGTATCACCACATTAATACCTAGACATCTCTCAATCACACATGTATGACACAGACTAAAACAATCAGTTGCTTCAGAGCTGAGGCTTCCTCCAGTGGTGCCACCATCCAGTCCTGGCTGAAGGCAGCCAGCTCCTCACTCTGTCCCAATAAAAGGAAACACACACACACACACACACACACACACACACACACACACACACACAGAAAGCATTACCAGAATCTAGAGCCTGACTTCCCTGGCCACACCCTTTAACAATCAGATCTCAAGAGAGTCCAAGCTTGGGACATAGCTCAGTTAGCACTTGGGAGCTGGAGACAGGGGGAGACAGATAGCAAGCTGAAGCTAGATGTGCAAAGGCACTTGCCAAGTAAACCTGATGACCCGAGTCCCATCCCCGGAGCCCACATAAAGGCCGAAGGAGAAAACCAACTCCATGAAGATGCCCTCTAACATCCACATACATATAAACACACAAATAATAAAACAGTAAGTATGAGTAAGCAATCAAGGAAATAGTTCCCTGTTGCCCACAGACTATCCCTTCCACCAAGAATTTGCTAATTGTTATGTTGCTTTGCTTCCAATGCTTGGCTATCTGATTCTTAGAGACAAGAACACAAATGTGGTGATATCTTGTTTGTACAAATAAAATGTGTCTGAAAATGAGAGGGTGGAGCTTGCCACTAGCTAACCATAGAGGCCAGGTAATGGCGACACATGCCTTTAATCCAAGCACTAGGGAGGTGGAGGCAGGAAGTGAGATGGCTGGGAGGAGAGAGGAATGTAGGTGAGAGGAAACAGGAACTTGCTCCCTGTTGGGCTGGAAGTTAGCTAGGTAAGGTGTAGCTGTAGCTTGCTCCTTCATCTCTCTGATCTTCCAGCTTTTACCCTGATATCTGACTCAGGACTTTCATTATTAAGACCAATTAGAACTCATGTTACACACAGCCTTACTACCGAAGGTTGTATATCATTCTTTCTATTATCAGCACATGCTGTGGATCGCAGATGAATAATCTCTAGGTGTCAACACCATATATCTCTCAGGCTGATGGCCATATACCTCCTGCCCCAATCATTCTACCATGCCAAGCTACTTCTTATCATGGGGGCCTGGAAGAAGGGCAAAGGAGGCAGCAAAAGTCTGCTTCAGCCAGAATCCAAAGCTAATGAAGGACAAAAGGAAAGAGGAGGGTGCTGTGTATGGAGAGGCGGGGATAAGTCTGGCTCAGCTTCATAGCACAGTGCCCTCAAGCTCTGCAGCATGAGCACCAGTGGTGGATAGGACTGGATCTGCTTAGCAGGCACCTGGGGAAAGACTCCAACTCAGTCTGTCCCGAGACTGCAGCATTCTGTTCAGCTGCAGCCCAGAGGAACTAAAATGACCTTGGGTGAGAAAGCAGCCACAGCAATCCCCAATACAGCTGACTTTGGCCTTATGCCGACTAGGAGAGGTGAGCCAGCCCTAGTTCCTGACCACACCTGCATTTACCTCCGCTTACTTGAACTTGAATAAACACACCTTCTTCTGAACAAGTCTTGAAAGTTCAGGCTGCTCCTGCAGCCACACACACGCTAAAGAGGCAAGCCAATAAGCCCTGGCAGAAGTCTTGGGCACAAGAATCTGGAAAGACCCAGCGAAGAGCAAAACGTGCCCCACACAGGTTAGTTTCACTGTTTTTCTGCTTTGGTTTCTTCAAGGATGTCACTTTCACATTTTCTTACATACTTCCTTTTTACCCTTTTATCACAACAAAATTAAAGCAGAAATATCAGTACCCACTTCTGCTAGGTACTATGTTATCTCTTCTGCCCTCAATATTACAATATTTGGGTGTGTATGTAAGGATGTGGGTGCCCATATGTATGCATGTAAAGACCAGCAGTCAACCTCAGGTATCACCCCTTGGAAGATAGCTGCCTTGTTTTTTGAGACAAGATCTCCCAGTTAGCCTGGAACTTGCTGATTAGGCTAGACTGGCTGGCCAGTGAACCCCAGAGGTCTGCCGGGCTCCATCTCCGGGCACTGCAAGCCAGCTTGACTCTTTCACATGGGTTTTGAGGCCCAAACTCTGGTCCTTATGCTTTCAAGGTCAAACATTTTACCGGTTGAGCATCTCCCCATCCACAACCCCAATTTTAGATAACTGCCTGCTGAGACAAACAGTGCCTCCTATTTCAAGAAGAAGAAGAATCTTGTAATTGACTACAGCTCTTTCTTATCTGGTCTACTACTCTGCTGGATTCACTCTCTGGGATCAAGTATCACAGGTCATCACCTAAGCCTAGAAAGAGGTCCTCAGCTAGCTCCTTGAAGTGTTTCTGAATCATACCTGTATTTTTACAGTTTGTGTAAAATGTGCTGGGTATGGTGGTGCACACCTCTAATCTCAGCACTCAGGAGGCAAGGGCAGGATGATCTCTAGGAGTTCTAAGTCATCCTGGTTTGTTATGAGCACTTTCCCACCAGCCTGGTCTCACAGCTGCGTCAGCCCCAAAATAACACACAGAGACTCTATTAGTTATAAAGCTGTTGGCCAATGGCTAGAAGCTTCTTATTGGCTAGCTCTGTCTTAGCTAACTCATTTCTATCTATTTAAGTATTTCCATGTGGTCTTACCAGAGAGAGGGGGGAGCGAGGGAGGGAGGAAGGAGAGAGAGAGAGAGAGAGAGAGTCCGGACCTCTTATTCCTCTCACTGCCTACATCTTGACCCCTTCTTTACTATCTCTCCCAGAATCCTCCTTTCCTCCTAGTCCTGCCTATCTTACCTTCCTATTTGCCAACAGTGCTTTATTCATTAACCAATAAGAGAAACATATTTACAGAATGGCATCTCCCATCACTGGTCTACATAAAGAATTCCAGGCCAGCCAAGGTTACATAATGAGACCCGATTTCAAACAAACAAACACACAAACATACATACAACAACTACAACAAAACCAGAACAACAACAAAAGAAAGAAAAAGTAAACAACAAAACAAAACAAAAAACCCCAGAAAATTTGGAGCTACTGAGATGACTCATCAGATAGGGTGCTTGCCACCAAGCCTGGTGACAAGAATTCAATTTCTAGAACCCACACGGTGAAAGGACAGAATAGACTACTTCATGTAGTACATCCTCACCTCCTCATATGCTCTGTGACACACACACACACACACACACACACACACACACACGACGACAACAATAACAACAACAAAAACAAAACCACACAATGGAACTAAACGTTCTTACAACTGGAAAGCACTCTCTGCCTCTGTCACCATGCACACACTCCCCTGCACCACAGGGCTCTTGTAGGTCTGTAGGCATATTGACTGCCCCCAAAAAGTGAGACCTTGCTTTCTCCCAGAACTCAATGACATTGTCAGCACAGGTGCTTCTTCGAATGGCTGGCAAAACGCTCTGGACAGCCTCAAAATGAAAAGGGATGAGAGAGGCAGGAAGCAGGTCTCGAGGTCCCATCACAGCTGCCAGCACTCACTACCTGCATGCTGCCTGCACAGTCTCTGAGCTTTGCCACACTGCATCATCTCACCCACCTCCTGATGTCCCAACCACTTTCCACCTGCAGAATTAGAATGAAGCTGCAATACTTCTGGGAACTCAGGCCATGAAATATTTGTCATTAAGCCATTTCTTTACAGGGCAATTGCACTTAGACAACCATGCTTTGTGCTCATTATGGGGAGAACGAATGGATTTGGAGAGGAGAGGAGGCTAATGGAGTGACCAGGGGAAGAGGGAAGAGAGGGACTCTCAGAAACCAGCCTGCCTCTTCCCCCCAGGCGATGCTGCTCTGAGGTAGAGTGCTGCTGGGCAGGCTGGCACGGGAGCAAGCATCTGTGTTCCTTGGGACAGGAATCCAATCTGCTCAGGAGTTGCCAGGGGCAGAAGAACAAACAAAAATGCTGGTGTCACCAATGTGGCTCAGGCCAGCACCAGAGTATATGCCAAGAGGCCTGACCCTCCACCCACTGTGGCCAGGCGGTTCTGATACATTCACTTTGCTGGTCACATTAAACTCTGAGGACCCAATATTTGACGGAACAAAACAACACAAAGTCCAAGAACACCAAATCCTTGGAACGTTCAAGGGAAAGCATCCGAGGTTCATAAACAGCCTTGGGACCTTGTATTGGAACAAAGGCCCTGGAACTAGTGGGTATCAAAGGAGTCAGGAGGAAGCTCTCAAGAAGTGACCTGAACAAGAACACTGGCTAGAAGCCAGAGCTGCTTCCAGACCAGCAGCCTGGGTTCTGAGCATCTACTGATTCCCAGACCTGCCTCCTGAGAAATACAGGTAGTCCAAGGAGCAGAAGGTCCACAGCAGCAGGACAACTGAACCAGCTGAGATCGACAGCCACTGAAAAAAAACGATCCAACACTGGAAAGAAAGAGGGGTCACCGAATGACTTCAGAGCCAGAGACAGGGTCAGGACTATGATACTCCACACACACTCAGCAGTCAACTTTCACAGCAGTGTGCTGCCTCCCTGAAGAACCCCTGGATAGAAATAATGATTTTTTTTTTTTTACAGATTATATTTTTTTCACTTAGTTCCTCTGTCACCCCGATGACAGATATTTTGGTCCTTCTCCTTCCTATACAAACATGAGGACATCTCTATCACAAACTGTAAGCACCTCTGCAGAGATGGCTATAACATAAAGGGTTTTCATGAAGGCCATTTGCAATTATTGAGAGCTTAATAACGTACACAGTGATATAAAAAAATCTAGGTGCAACATATGTTCATAACACCATCATTCATGACAGTCAAAGATGGAAGCAATCCATGTTCATGAGCAGAATGACACAGCGAATGCCATCCATATATACAGTGAGTTCTATCCAGTCTTAAAGCCAAGGCAGTTGTGCTAAGTGAAGTAAATCAGTCACAAAAGCACAAGCATTTTGTGATTAAACTCTTATGAGGTATCCAGGATTGTTAAATTTCTAGAAACAGATGGTAGTGGGGTTGGGATGGTGGATAGCTAGTATTTTATGGGTTCAGTTTCAGGGATTTTTGTTAATTTGGAGTCTTTTTGAAAGGGAGTCTTGTCTCCATATATGTTCCAAGCCCACCTCAAGTTCAAAGTCTTCCTGCTTCAGCTTTCTGAACACTACAATTACATTAAAAAGACCTGGAACTGGATGGTGGCAATGGCCATGACTATCAGTACGTACACAATTTCAAATTTAAAAATAGTTAGATGATAACTTGTTTTTCTTACACATCCTTTACCACAATTGAAAGGCACAAAGGTAGATGTGAGCGTGATATAGCTACTGCATCTGTCATGGATCCCCAAGATTTGGCTAATCTGGCTGGCTAGGCAGTGTCCCCTTCCGCCCTTCACCACTCCATGTATGTCCCTCCTGTGACTGTACTCTCAGCGGAAAAGGATGAGGTCCTTCCCCAAGTACAGAAGGACTGGTCTTCGGTCAGGGTATACAAGTAGCTGTGCTCCCTTGCTAGAACCTCCAGACAAGCTCTCAAAGACACAAAACGAAAAGCCTCACACAGCACATAGAATTCGGCTGCCAGAAAGTCCACCTTAACTCCACTCACAGAAGTTGTCTGCATCCAGCATACAAGGTAAATATGCCACCCACTTACACACGTCCATGTGATTACACCTGTTAATTACCAAGCCTAGAATGCTCTCCCCACACCATCTGCTAACCAAGTCCTCCTTATTCCTGAACTATCAGCTCAGGACAGTGCCCTTTATCACATCCTCCAGAGTTCCACCCACTCAGTTATTATAGCTAAAGCAAGCCTCTATTCACCACCCAGTGTGGGCTATTTGCTTACTTATTTCCACCAAAGGTCATACCTTCCTTGAGATGGAGAAATATGACTTGCATATATTTGTATGCAGAACACAGCACTAAGCCCCAGGAGGGTATTAAACAAAGGTCAAATAAGTGAGCAGACACAGTTAACAGTGGTTATTCAAAAAATTTGAGAAAAGAGGACATGGTATACAAGAGTAAAATAGGTTCTCTGGAAGCTAACAGACAACATGGATGCCAAACCATGCAATGATGAATTTAATAAGAGTCAACCTAGCTGGGTTGTAATTTCAACACCTGGAGGTTGTGGTAGCTCCGCAGTGAGTTTGAAATCAGCCTGGATCATAAAGGGAGTGCCAGCCCAGCTAGGAATACACAGTATGACACTGTCTGAGAAAGCACCCTACCAACCAACGAAACAAACAGGACATCATCATCTTAAATTGCCTGACCTACACTGCATCACTGAATGACTATCTTTGGCTCTTCTGCCAATAAAAAACTTCAGAGCTGCCATGAATGGCCAAGTAGGATCACAAGTTCAAGGCTACCATGGGGAGTACACCAAGTTTGATAACCTCAAACTTCATATGGTGTTGTTAGTTGTTTCATTTATCTTTAGTCTTTGGGGAGGGGTACCACCCAGCTTATTCTTTTTTATAATTGCCTGATATTAGCTTGGCTTGTTTCTAGTCAGCTTTTCTTAACTTAAATTATCCTGTCTATCTTTTGCCTCTGGACTTTTATCTTTCTCTATTTCTGTACACCGTTCTTCTGACTCCGTTGCTGGTTGTGTAGCTGGGTGGCTGGCCCCTGATGTTCTCCTGACCTTTCCTCCTTTCCTCATTCCCTGACCTCTTCCTCTCCTATTTATTCTCTCTGCCTGCCAGCCCCGCCAATTCTTTCTCCTGTCTTGCTATTGGCCGTTCAGTTCTTCCTTATACCCACCAGGAACAGTGACACAGCTTCACAGGGTTAAGCAAATGCAACACAAAAGAGTGCAACGCACCTCTGCATCATTAAACTAATATCCCACCACATAAAGAAATGAAACCCATCTTAAAAATAATATTCCACAACAATACGGTTCAGTCAAAGCCAATGAGAAGGGCCATGGGCTTGCAGATGAACTTCTGTTGTCTAGCTTCCTTCAGCTCCAGCTCCTGTACATATGAAATGAGAACTCGAGGGACAAAGGCCCTAGAGCCACAGTCCTGACACTGCTGTACAGCTTGGAAGCCTGTAGGGTTCAGTTATAAGAAATCTCACAACCACCACTGAGACTGAAACCAGAGCAGATGCCAGATCTTATCTATGAGGATTCCTGGGGAAGCTGGACAGAAGAATTGATTTTTTTCCTCTATCGGCTTCAATACTCCAGCCACAGGCAGATAAAGACAGCTATTCTTTGGGCCAGCACTTTGGGCTCAGTAACTACAAGGCCTTGATTCTACATTTGAACGACTATGTGGTTTTGATGTAGCAGAGTTTTTAATGGTCTAATGAAAAGTTACAACTTTTCATTATTCTAAGAACCAGATATAAATAATAATTTTTATAATCTGCAGAAACCTTAAAAGGGTGTTATCAGAGAGGTTACCTTCAAAAGGATAATTATTGGCTCAGCATGGTAGCGCATGCCTTTAATCCCAGCACTGGTGAGGGAGAGGCAGGTGGATCTCTATGAGTTTGAGGCTGGCCTGGTCTACAGAACTAGTTCGAGAACAGCCAGACAAAGACTGTCTCAAAAAACAAACAAACAAACAAAACAAGACTAAAAACAAAAACAACAACAACAACAAAACCAAGAGATACATATTGTTCTCATGGTATATGGAATTGCAGTACTGTTCAGCTCTGTAAACCAAGGAAATCTGGAGTCAAGTTCTAAACTGCACATTGCAAATAAACCAAACCTCCAATAACAACAAACAGCATGAAAGATGCCAAACCTAACCTCAGAGCTGCTCAACCAGGGATCTTGGCAGAGAGGCCAAGGTTGCTCCTCTTCTTGTTTCAAACGTGAGTGATCATGAGACAGGAAGACCCAGCCACGTTAGAGGACACATCTTCTAAGCATATTTGATGGGGTTATATATGGGACAGATATAAATAAAGTTAAACTCATGTTAGAATTCAAGTGATGGAAACCGCCGGGTGCAGACTGATTTAGCGTTGTTGCACTGTCCCTCTACATCCAGCCAGGTGCCAGCAGAACCAGGTAACTGCCTCAGACAGGAAGAGATGGTGAACAGATCTGAAACTTTGCTGTCATCATCTCACTTCCCAAGTCCAAGACTGTGAAAGAGACTTTTGTCATTTCTGAAGGCCCCGGGCCTGTACCAACCACAACTTCAGCCCCACCATTTTCACAGAACCCATGATCTAGGCTGATTACAAAACTTTCTGATTGCCAGGGACAGTGGCACATAACTATAATCCTAGCACTTGGTGGGCTGAGGGAGGAGGGTCACAAGTTCAAGGTCACCTTGGGTAACATGGCCTGTTTAAGCAGGCTTGAGTGTCGTAGTAAGACCTGGTCTCAAAAACACAAGGATTAAGAAGCTGGGTGTGGTGGCAAACAGCTACTGTCCCAGCATTTGGGAAGCAGAGGAAGGAGAATTGCTTCAAGTTGGAGTCCAGCCTGCACAGACTTAGTCTCAAAAACAAGACAAACAATGACCAAAGGCTGGAGGTATAGTTCTGTGGTAGAACATTATGTTCAAGCTCTTGGGTCCAATCCTTAGAAGAAGGAGTAGAAAGTGAAAGAAAGGAAAGGAGGGAGGGAGGGAGACTTCATGTCAGCCACAGCAGGTTGAGGTGCCTTTTAGATGATCCTTCTTGTAGCTATCTCAGATGAACACTCCAGACCCACAGCTGTCTTCAGTTGTCCAGAAGGATCACCTCCCTTCACCTGTGACATCCAGTGTGCTTGTATGACTATATCTATAAGCAGAACTCTTACTCTCATCACTACAAGGTGAGCAGCATACTCCCTGCTATGATGGCCAGCTTGGCCTCATCACCATCGTAAGGGACCCAGCTGGCCATGGACTGAGATCTCTAAGACTCTGGGCCCAAATGAGCCTTTCTTTCTTTAAGGTGTCCCTATCAAACTCAGATACATGCATAAAAACAATAAAAAGTCACCTTAGAATAAAGCAATGCGTCTGGATCACATGTACACTAATCTCTCTCTCTCTCTCTCTCTCTCTCTCTCTCTCTCTCTCTCAGATTTATTTATTTATTTTGTATATTATGTTCTGCCTGCATGTATGCCCACATGCCAGAAGAGGGCAAGAGATCTCATTACAGATGGTTGTGAGCTATCATGTGGTTACTGGGATTGAGCCATTTTTCTGGCCCTACTTTTTAATTTTCTATTATTGCAACAGTTAAAACACAGATTCTTAAGAAAGGACCACTGTGATTCACCATCATCCATTTTCTAAATTGAAGGCTGCTAAAACCATGACTACTATGCTGGAAGCAAATCCTGCTGGATGGTAGGTGTCAGGTCCTGCACATACATGCAACCATTCCCATACCCAAGACTCATACCCTTTGTATACCTGTATGTTTGACCTCATTAAAAAAGGTTTTAGAGGAAAGCCATGTTTGAAGCATTTGGATTCACAAATGTTGATCAAGGTTTTTATCACACAGATGAAGAAGCTGATGTCGAGGGCTGATAGAAGACTTCCCTCCAGGTCCCTCTGCAGAAAACCCAGGCTTGGAACTCTTGATTCTTAGCTTTGTGCTATTTATGTTGGCTAACATCTGTACTTTTCACTGGCTCCATATCATTGCTTCAGGAAATGAAATTATTCATTAACATCTCCATTCACTCAGTGTATGTTTAATGAGTTTTTTGATGTGTATGCAACTCTATTGTAAAACAGGAAGCCAGAGGAGGAAGAGAAACTCATTGGAAGATATAGTGCCAGGGACATTTCCAGGGTCTGAGGTGGGAAGCTGCAATAGCCTTCCTGCTAGTTCTTCCCAGCCTAACAACACAGCCTTCCCTCGTTTCTTTTGCTGCTTCCTAACCTCTTCAACACCCAGGAACATATGCCAATAATGCGGAGAAAGTACAGAATACCAACAAGGTCAGAAAAACATTGTCAAAGGACCTTCTGAGCATAGATGGCTTCTAGGCAGGAAGAAGACAAGTTCATTGCTGTCTGAAAGACAGAGCAGGTGGGGGAGAAGTTTGTTCAAACACAGATGTTTTGTGGGTAGGAGGCATTTTCACAGAATCAAGGGACAAGGATGATGGACGAGGGCAAATTAAGAAGGCCCTCAGAGGAAAGGCAGTGCTAGCCTGGAGCATAGGCAATTTTGGGCTGTGTACTCAGGGGAGCTGCAGAGTGGCAGCTGCTCCCTGTAGAGAAGAGACAAGACATGCCCTGGAAGACAGCCACTGCTTTTTTTTCTTCCTGGCTAGGAGCATGTTGACAGGTCATGGGGAGCCGAACAACCATCCCAAATGATTGAGGGCCTGACGGACTGATTTATGCAGCAAGAGAAGTACCAGTGCTAAAAATAGCCCATTGCTTCCAGGTGGCTTTTCCTTCTAGCAACACCCACAGCCCATTAGAAACAGGGACAAGCATCCCTCACTCTGTAAGGTTGGCCCCCATGATCCACTGCAGATACCCTAAAACCACAAGGCTGAAGTCCCTTATATAAAACAGTGTAACATACATAACATTTGCACATCCTCTTGTATACTTTAAATCATCTTTGGGTGACTTACAATCCATTATTTGGTGTAAATGCTATGTGAAACAGTTGCTTTACTCCTTTTTTTAGGGACTAATGAGGGGGGAAAGTGTGTGAGTGTTCCTGATAGATGTTTAGTTTCCTTTCCCATGGTTGTATGGCTCAGCAGTAGGGAAATTCCACTACATTAAAGCCCCTTTCTTTAAGTAAAGTCAGAGACAGAGATGGAGGACAATCTAAAAACAGTACACAACTCAACTCCAGCCAATTCTACCATTTTTTCTCTGACTTTCCTTTAACTGGTTCATATGATGCAGCACACAGGAGGAAGTGAGACTTCAAACTTGTCATTCAGAAGTGGGGAAGACACAACTTCTCACAGGCATGACTCAGAGCTACATGCTCACACAGTTGAAAGGAAGAAATAAACTTAGTTAGTAGAGATACAATTTAAGGGTTTTTTTCCTTAAGGAAAAAGTGGTTATGAGACAAATGATGGATCCCTTTGTCTCTAAGGTTGGGCTTCCCTCTCCCTATGAAAGGCATGTTTTATGGCCTCCAGCACTTCCCAGCGTCCACCACACACATCCCACACTTACCTTATGAAGTTAAATGGGAAAACTCTCATGAAGTTCTTTGACAAAGCCACACTGAATCCTAATGTGAGCTTCATAACAAGCATTGGTATTGTTTTGTGCAACCCTGATAAGCCCTCCTACCTCTCTGGGCAGCATTTTCCCATTTGCCACAGTGATTGTATCTGAGAAACTTCCTGGAGAATATAAACTTCAGAACCCTTGTAGGAAGGGTAGAATGGGCACACTTAAGGAAATGATGGTAAATGGACAGAAACAAAGAAATGAAGTTTAGTGACATCGGGTGAACCTTAAAAGCAAGGGACAAAGACAGAAAAGAAAAAAGGGTGTAGATATAGAGGAGAATGTGGAATGGGGATTTGTGCTGTAAGTAGGAGGCAGTCTCATGCTTAAGGGTATTTTTTTAAGAGTGAAAAATAGAGAGGCAGATGTTGAACATGATCTTGGCACTAGCACTAAGAATCAGAAGGAAAGACACTTTAAGTAAGAAATCCAGGAAAGAGCAGGACCATGTATCAAATGTTGGGTTACATGACTTTCTTACTTCTGGATGAGATCACGCTATAGACTGAGAAGCAGGATGAGGAGATGCTCTTTAAATTCCATGCCTGGACAAAGTAGCAGTGCATTCTATGAAGACAGCACATTAGAACACAAAAGATGAGAACCAGGAAACAAGAGTCAGGGGAAATTTCCAGAGGCCAGGCAGTCATTCACTGGGACCCTTTTAAAGCCCTTTTCAAGTCCTTGAAACACTGACCCACCTCTACATCTGAAGGTAAGAGAGAGGTTAGAGAGTAGGTTGTGTTCATCTCTTAGGACCTAGAGAGTTGCAGACATGAGGCAGGTGCAGAAACCACCGGAGAAAAAAAATGGAGGCCTCAGTGAACAATGTAGAGAGGAAGATAGCATGAAGAACACGAAGGAAGGATTCTAAGGAGATCCTGAAGAAGATACAGGAGGACAATAACAAAATCAGAAGTGACCTAGCACATCTTTAATTCCAGCACTCAGAAGGCAGAGACAGGCAAATCTCTGTGAGTTCAAGGCCAGCCTGGTCTATAAAGTGAGTTCCAGGACAGCCAGGGCTACACAAAGAAACCCTGTCGAGAAGTAAATATAATAAACAAACAAACAACAAACAAATAAGCAAAATCAGAACTGGGAAGGATATTAGAAGTAAAAGAGCTGTCAGTCATTCAGCCTCAAACAGATCAATGGAATCTCTAAAAAAGTTTTTTCTAATGCAACTGAAATCCACCCCCATCACCAAGCATCCACTTCCTCGGTTCTTAAAGTTGTTTTCACAACTGTTGGGGTCCTCATGACTCTCTGAGAGTTCTTGTAAAATTATAAGCTCTGTAGGTTTAAGGGAGATCCCTCAATTTCTAACAAGGTCTTAAAGACATTGACACTACAAGAACCAGCCTCAAGCAGTAGCAAGGCTCTGGAGCTGTTGGTTGCTACCATTCTGTGATTCCAGGCATTAGAGTAAGTCAATATTCCAACTGCTCTAAAAATATAACACAAACTATTTCTCAGAAACAGTCACAGATCAAACTCTGACACACTCATGAGAAAACACATACAGCTCTGATACACACACGATGGGGACAGAGCACACAAATCACAAGTTCTCAGAGCAGAGGCTTCGTCCAAAGCCTAAAATCCACCTACTGTTCTGGGGGGGGGGGGGTCAAAGGGACACGAGTTCTCAAGGTAGGCTGAGCACTGGAACCACCTGAGAAACATACAATGCTGGCATCCAGAATCACTCCCAAACATTCTGATTGAACTGGTTTACACAACATGGCTCAGGTGCTGACATAGATATTTAACTTCCAAGGTGATCTTTATATACAGCTAAGTCTGAGGATCCTTAGAGATGAAAATTACAACAGACCATAGAAACCAAGAAGTAAGATGTCATCCAGTCATTCTGTAGTCCTTGCCTCTCCCCATCCTCACAGCTGATGCAATACGCCATAGATAGCCTCCATTCCATCTTTCCCTTCAGCCCTCAGCCAGGCTGCTCCAAGCTTAGATCAGATTCCTGTTTTTTTTTTTTTTTTTTTTTTTTTTTTTTACATCTTCTACATTCCTATGACAACCTGTGGTCCTGGGTAAAAAGATGCCTGGATGTTTGGATAGGGAAAATAGCAGTATCCTGTGTTTTCTATGAGGGTACAGAGGAGGTTAGCATACATGTCCCTGTGGGTGTGTGCACAGAAGTATACAAGTGTGTCCTTGTATGTGTCTGTGTATGTGGAGGCCAGAGGCTGACATCAGGTATCTTCCTTCATCCCTCCACCTTATTTTCTTTAAAATAGATCTTTTACTGAACCTGCATCTCACTGCATCTACTAGGCTGCCTGGCCTATGAGATCTGATGATCCATCCACCTATTTGCCCGCCCTGTTGCCCCCAGCTATTCATGTGGGTTCTGGGATCCAGAATGACATCCTCATTCTTATGCAGCAGACACTTCACAAGTAAACTATCTCCTTAGTTCCAAGACTGAGTTCTAACCACGGCAAAGCATCTATTCCAACTCATGCCCAGACCAGCCACAACTATAAGTCAGTATGTTTTTTTTTTTTTTCTAATGAAGATGTTATTTTCTGCTTTGAGGGCCACATTTTTTTTCTCTTATGGCTCTGTAAATCTGGCATGTAAGTAAACATGTAAGTAAAAACAAACAATTACAGGTAAATACACATGGCCATATACCAATAAAACTTTATTTATAAAAATGGTCAGTAAGTCAGGTTTGACCCATGAGCCATTCTTTTTGCCCACCTGTGATTCCAGCATTCAGGAAGTTGAGGCAGAGGAATCACAAGTTTGAGGTCAGACTGGGCAATATAATAAGACTCTGTCTTAATTAATTTTTAAATGTTTATCATGGAATGAAATGGAAATCATGTAATTCATGCATGACACAATATAACTAAAGAAAATTACAGGTGAATTAGTTAACATGTAAAAATTTTAATGAAAGGACAGAGCTATTACTGTAAGTATTAAAAAACATAACTACACCTCAAAGACATTATACTGCTTGATAGAAGTCAATCTAAACAGATTACATGCTGAATGATTCTAGCTGTCTGGCATTCTCCAAAGGACAAAACTGTGGTGAAAGACAGGCCAGCATGGGGCTGGAGAGATAACTCAGTGGTTAAAAGCACTTGCTGCTCTTGCAGAGGACCAGAGTTTGGCTCACAGTCACCCATAACCCTAGTTCCCAGGGATCCAATGCCTTCTTCTGACCCCCATGGACTTCCAGTAATACATGCTGCACACGAATACTTGGAGGTAAAATACTCTGACACACAAAAATAAATATATAAATCTTTAAACTTGAGACTTGAAGACTTAAGAAAAACAAAACTAAACAAATATCACCAGTTGCTGAGGATTGGGGAAAAGAAAAAGATATGACTACCAAGTGGCAACACAGAGACATTTTAAGGATGATGGGATATTCTTTAGTGTGACAGTGGGGGGTGGTTACACAACTCAAAGATGAAAACTTACAAAACTACAGAAAAAAAAATCAATTTTAATCTGTTTAGAAAGTGAAAACTAGGCTAGGCCACATTAGGATAGGGGTTAGGATTATTCTTCAGGATTGCCAATCCTAGCATAGGTTGAAGAGCTCCCTTCCCTCCACAGCAGAAACTAGAGTGACAATTCTGCACTTGCTGCCTCCGAGGTCAAGGTCAGGGTCTGTAGAGTCCCCCTAAAAAAAAAAACATAACAGTGACTGAAGAAGATGGGGGGGGGTTCTCCCTCCAGCACAGATGCAGCGAGTCCAAGTAATGACAAGATCACTGAGGAGGGGACATAGCATATGGAGAGTCATCAAACACTCTGCTACCAAAGCTATGATTACTGCATTCCCTGCAGGAAGCCATTGAGCCATTATGGAGATACACTATTATCTCAAGGAGTTGCAATCAAGTCTGGACAGGTCTCTACAGGCCCCAAGGCTCTGTATAAAGAAGTCTCCCATCTCCATGTATGGCAAGTAATTGTCTAATCTCGTTTTCCTGTGTGGTTCCTCACCCACCTCAGTTCAGTTCACAAGAGCACTAGACAGACAACCTAGTTAGCTTCCGAACATCTCTGCTTCCTCATTGAGTGTACATCAAACAATGGCTTACAGAGTTACCAATGGCTCAGACACCAGGGCACACTATATAATAAATGTGCATCTTGGCAGATAGTGAAAGGTAGGTCCTCCAGGTTATAGCTGATGAAATTATCAGGCAATCATGGGTTAGAGAAGAAGGGGACAATCTGGTGTGTTCAGTCCCTCCTCACACTATTTCTCCCATTAGCTGTCTCTGCATATGTTTCTCCTACGTAGACATCATATATCTGTACTTTGTTCTGTAGAGCTCAGAAGACAAGGGAATCATGGGCTGGAGAGTGTCCCAAACTTCGGCCAGTATTCTGGAACACACAATACAGAACCAACTGTCTTCCTGTTCTCCACACCCTAGAAAGGGAAAGCAGCCTATCAGGGCACAAGGTTTTTATGTTCCTGCAAATTCCTGTTTGTGTCCTAGATTCAAGGAGGTGGAAAATTTGGAAGAATAGGTGTGGGGAGAGGGGTCTCCTAAGGATGGGACTGGTGTCCTCTGAAGAGCTTGACACATGTTCATGATCCTTCTCTATCACTTGGGAGGCCGGGGCAGGAGGGTTAAAAGTTTAGGGACAACAGCTTTGATGTCAGTGAAGAGGGAAAAGGGTAGGAGGGGAAGACTAGGCTGAGGGAAAGCTATGTGAGGAAACTCTGCAAGAGGGTGGCCACCTGCAAAAGGGCCCTCACCAGAATCAACTATACTGGCTCCCAAAAGACTTCTTGTCCCCAGGCTATAAATGCCTGCTATTTGGGTAACCCTGCTTATCGTGTTCTTTTATCGAGTCCAAGCTGATTAAGACAGAATTGGTGGAGGAAATCATAAAAGTTACCAGTTTGAGAGGTAAGAAAGATGGCTGCTCATGATAACTGATGGAGAGCTGAGGTCATGCCCTGGGAACCAGCACAAACCGGTCTGAATTGGTCTTTCCCATTCAAAGGCCACCTATTCTCCCTCAATCTACCACAATAACTCTCACAGAATTTAATCATTGAACTCAGTGATCTTTTATAAATATCTAGGCACTAGCATAACTATTATCCTATTTAACATCATCTACTACTCACCAACTTGGCCCTTAGTTTCTCCCCGTAAATTATTCCAGGCATGAGTAGTTGCTTCTCAGTATAAACAAGTAGCCACTCTCACATTACAGTACCTCTGGGGATATCCCAGGGGTCATGCTGAGAATCAGAAGAGAGGGTACCTCCCCCCATCTTCACCTTCCTTCCTGAAACACTACATCTTAGGACCTGACTGAAAATGTTTCTCGGCACCCCACTGCCTAAACAAGGTGATCAGAACTTATACTGAACACCACCACCAGACTCAAAGTGCTTGTGCGTTTCTCTTTCTCACCAAGCAGTTCTCTACAATGTGTGGCTTCTACGCTGTGTCCTGTGTGTGATAAGAGGACCTCAGAGACCCCACTGGGGCTGAAACCCTGGCACAGATATCTAGCTCTGCATCCTACTCCTCAACCAAGGCTGCAGCCCTAGCATTTATACGTAGTAATCCCACGTAATACCTTGTTGAACAAAACCTTTCACTTTAAAAATAAAAACATGAAAACCACCAATTTACTAATGCACTAAATGCCTCAGGGTATTTAGCTTTTCTATGTCTATACTTGGACTTAGCAATTACTATCCTCAAATTCCTACTCAGTCCCCAGTCCATCCAAAATATCCTACAGTTGTTTCAAGTAAGACTTCCTCTTACTATCACAGCCTGAAAGATAGTCACAATTAGTACTTGGGGGGGCTAGCTTTACAAGAATTACATATAATATATATTGTATTTTTACATAATTTTTATGTAAATAAAATATAAAATTATATATGTATGCACTTCCTGCTCTTAACACGGTCCTTTCTCTTCCTTGCAACCAGAATAGTAGTTCTTTAAAAGTAGACGTATAAGTTCTTTGAAGGCAGACGTTATGTAAGGTCAGCCTCTTGTCCTCTCTAGTGCCTATTCATAGAACTTTCAGCCAAGTACAAGGCCTTCCCCTGACAATGTACATGGCTGGCTGGGGCTGCTGGGTTAAGAATGTGAAGAAGCAAAGATGATGGAGCAGGGAAGCATTTCAGAGTGCAACTGTTGCCAGTGGAGCAGGAAAGGCACACAGGAACTACAAACCCAGGCTTGCCAGCATTGCCCATACCTAAAGAAAGAAAGACCCCAGGCAGGAGGGTCTGCTCTTGGCAGCCTGCCATTTAATGTGAAGAGAGCTAGTTTTCCAAAAGCAGTCCGGTGTTCCCTTCTGTTTATTTAACGTATCTGACTACTCTAAAGAACATGAAATCTCAGCACTGATGGATCTAAGCGTTTGAACAGTGGTGGTTGCTTGGTGGCCCCCCAGACTCCATGGCCCATTAATGCCATGTTTTTCCATCTACAGGCCACAGACTCAGCCTGTGTAGCTGACTTCTCTTCCTAATGACCTTTAGGTAATGAGGCTACTGTGTGGCTGGCTCACAGGTAAATGTTTCTTTTTTCCTGCTTTTTCAAAAGAAAATTGAAATAGGAAAAAGAATCATAGTGACAGTTCTTTGAAAATTACCTCTAATGGGCAACTTGTTTTGTAGCAATCAGAACACTCCGGCCCAAATCAGAGATCTTCTATGACTAAGTTCCATAATAATATGCCATTTAACAATTTATTGGCATGGAATAATTATGCCAAAAAGAAAACACTTTTCCTCCAGGCTAAAAGGAGCTCAATTTTAACTACCCCCCCAGCCTTTTAAAAATGTATAATTAGAAAGATACTCAGTTGCAACCAATTACATTTAGATCACAGCTTAAAAATAAGCACCTTAAAAAAAAGCCTCATTATGTTTGTCCATTTCTTAAAATATTGAAAAATTACTTCTCCAAAAGGTCCCTCATTTCACTTCTCCTTATCTCTGAACTGCCTCTCCAGTCACCACAGAGAATGAAGGCAAACCCAATTTAAATGGAGGGACCTTTATCTGATAATGAACAGTGCATTCAAGGATCTGTAAGGGGCATTGCCCTTGAGAAACTGGCTACAAGGTGATTTGGTGAGCTTAACTGACAGGGCACCCCTAACCTACCCTGCTTCTCTGGATACACTGAAGCCTCTTCTAAGCCAGAAAGGGGAACAGCCAACAAGAGATGCTCTAGCACACCAGTGTAGAAAAGAAACTCGCACCTGGAGTACACACTGAGTCCTTTCCATTTGGAAGTAGAAATCTGGAAACAGGAAACATTCTCCCTGTGATCCCCCATGCCAGCCCCCACGCCAGCTCCTACACATACCCTTTCCCTTGTTCTGCTTTGGCATTCAGTTAGTTAGACACTGGGCTTCTCAGACGGACCCAAAATGGCTCCTGATTAGAAAGTGTATTGTACTCTTTGGCTGATTTCTTCTTTTAAAATATTAGCCATTCTACTGATTTCAATTTTAGTTTGGCTCCTATGGTTGCCATCCATTTCTGAGTATTCTCAGATATATTTTTTCAGGGTCCTTTTCTTGTTTTAGGATGCAGTATCTTCTTAATACTTACTGTGTTGTTAGCACCTTCCTGGTTTCTTTTGTGATTTCTGCTATCTGCTTTCTTTTCTTTAGCATATGTATGTATGTATGTATGTATGTATGTTTGTACACACATGCATATATATATAATCTGTATATATAGATATATGCAGATACTATATATACATGTGTATAGTTAATATCTGTATATACATATAGATTACACACACAAAATGTGTGTGTGTGTGTGTGTGTGTGTGTCTGTGCATCTTTGAATAACTTACTTCATAGAGTTTGGCTACTGATCCAATTTTACAAAGAAGAGCAGTAAAAGTGGAATGGCTATGGAAAGTTACTTGTGCTCGGAAGATTTCACTGATACCAGAAGACAAACTAGGCTTTCATTTGCAGAAAGCTCCATAGATAAATATCTGGAGGTCCTTCCTCTGGGACCATGTAGTTACTCCAGGTGTAGGGTAGAGGGACCTTCCCTGTCATTGTTCTAGAAACACAAGAGAGGGTGAGGATGTGCCTGTTCAGTGAGACACTCTTCCCTCGGGTACCTCAGCCCTGCTGTCTACATTAACGGTATGGTACCTCCACACCTTGAGCCTCACCAAACCGCCTAGCACCACTCACTTTTCCTGCAATCAACACCTCTTCCTGAAGACCGTGGATCTCTGTTCCAGTGAGGCCATCAGCATCATCTGCCCCTGTACTCTGTCCTTCAAACAGTCATGAACATTTCTTAATTGACCATTTCTCCTCCCGTTTTTTGTTGTTGTTATTTGTTTGTTTGTTTGTTGTTTTGTGAGTGTGTCCCACTAGTTATTTCAGTGGTGTTGTAGAGACAGAGAAGATAAATACACACAGCCCACCCACCATGTTACTTAATATTCCGGAACAACTGGTGAGGCCCGCTGGGGAAATGCTAGCATAATTACCTATACCAGACTTAGAGATGCTAAGATTCCAACACAGGCAGTCTCTTCTCACCACAGTCATTAAGGGGCAGGGCTGGTAGTGATATAGGGAAACCAGGCAGATGCTACTTCTGAAGTCCAGTGAACCAAAACACCTAGGTGTGATGGGAGATGTCATTCTGTAAAGATGTTTCTTGTATTGGTTGATGAATAAAGGCAAAATTGGCCAATAGGGAAGCAAGATAGGCAGGACTAGGAGAGGTGGAGGATTCTGGGAAATGTAGGACAGAGTCTCAATGTGATCTTGGGAAGAGAGGATGTGAGTCTGGAATTCTGGGTAAGATAGACCATGTAGAAATACATTTATTAGTAATTATGGGTTAATAATTTAGACAGAGCTAGCCAATAAGACATGCTAGTAACCAGCCAACAGTTTCATAATTAATATAGTGCCTCTGTGTGTTATTTGGTGCTAACACAGCTGTGGGATCAGGCTGGTGGGAAAGGGCTCATAACATAGGTGGGTGGAGAGTGGCAGAAACATATGAATTTAAGAACTGGCCCAGAAGTAAGGACCAACAGTACCTGTGCTGGATTAGATATTCATAGGAATAAGATGGTGGAGCAAAAAGGAAGGTCTTGGGGTGTGAGCAACTGTCATGAGTGGTACGAGGCACTGGATCAGCATGACTGGAATAGCTAGACTTACCAAGAAGACAAAGAGCTTTATTAGGATCAAGCCTAGTGGTGCTTCCTTCATAATGCCAACACTTGAGAGACTGATGAAGAAGACCTCAAGTACAAGGCCAGTCACAGCTACACAGTGAGACACTATCTCAAAAAATAAATAAATACATAAACAAACAAACACAAGTTTGATTTTGGCACAATTTTGAGATGCCTTTGAGAAATCTAAGAGATGTTACACAGGAAGTGGGTTATATAAAGTTTGGAGCCAGAAAGAGAGCTAAGCCAAAAATAACAATTTCTGGAAGTCTGTGGAAAGTTGGAAATTATCTGAGATTGGGCAGAGTGATTTTTAAAGGTGAGAACATGATATAAATAATGTATAGATACCAACAGGCTGACATGGTCCTCCATGAAACAACAGGGAAATGGTATTTTGTAGATGTGCATGGTTGGTTAGTAACCTCCAGAACTGTGAGGAATACATTTCGATATCAAATTGTCTGTGGCAATGTGTTTCAGCAGCACAACACATCCCAGGGCAAACCAGAATTTCATTACAGTTCAAACTCATGGGAGGGATGGCCAAAGGAGGTAAAAGCAGGATGGTGTGATGGACAGGGAAAGTTTAAAAAAAAAAAATACAGGAGGCAATCAAAATCCATGCTAACAATCTAATCCTGAGAAGCCAAAAAAAAAAAAAAAAACCCAAAAAACCAAACCAAACAAAAAACAGATAACAGGCAAACACCCTACGGGTGTGGAGAGAGTACAGCAGGACTTTATTAAGATTCATTGTAGCTAAAGGATTTGCCTAAAGGTTCATTTAAGGTGAGAAAGGCAAGAAATGAAATGTGAACACCTAGAAAAAGCAAACAAGAAGCTTAGTGGTGATGTGTTTATTTAAAGATCTCAATAAATGGTTTAAATGGTTACATTCCATATTTTATGTTGTATTTAAGATTCCTGGTATCTTTGGGTCTTAGGGCACTTCCAATGCTTTGCGATAATTGGTACCCAGTAAATTATTTTGGATAGGATAGTAACTGTTAAGTAGGAACAAAAGCATTCTAAACCATTGTACATAATTTGTAATTAAAAGGAGCTATTCATTCCTGGAGAATCAGATGGCCTATTTTCCCTCCATAAAAATGTAAGTTAATCTAAATATGATTCTGTGTTCCTCTTTCTCTCATTCTGTAAATTAGAAGAAACTCTCTCATCATGGACTATTACCATGATAAAGTTCCTCTCCTCAAAAAAAAAAAAAAAAAATTGAAAAGCCCATTAAAAGACATGTTGGTCTGTGAAACAATCCACTAGAAAACAATTTAAGAGGAGAGCTATGAAGGCCTCCAGCATCTGGGAATGGAGCTGATTTCAGGGCTACCCCTTCTCCCGAATAAAATGGAAAAAGGTTTAATCCTCTTGTGGTTTATATTTTTCATGCTTCTCTTCCCCACAAGGGACATTTTAATTTGAAGGACAAAAAGGAAGAGCTCAGGAACCAACACAGGTGTCACAGTCCCCAAAGGGAAGGAAGGAAAGGAATGCTTTACTGATATGTCCTTTTCCACCTTTCCCATTTAGACAAGCAAGTCTCTCTTGAGCCCATGGCCACTGAGACTACTTTCTACCCCCCACCTCTCTCTCTCATCCTGTCAGATACATATCAACATGACCCCACCCACAAGACAGTCAGTGTAACCTTGCTATGGATTGCTTCTAGTGTTCATAATTCAGCTTCAACCCCCAAAGCTCTGGGTTGCAATGGTCAGTTTGCTGTCTTTCCTCAGCACCGTCTTACAACTGGGCTATTTCTATCATAAAGCAAGATCTGAGGACATAATATTTACTTTTTTCTATTCAGGACACCTGCCATATAACTGATAACAAGTTTTGTTGAACAGGTGGTATATTTCTAACAAATTGAATTGTATCTTCTACTGTAGAAAGTCAGAAGAAGGGCAATGTATTATAGTCTCACTGCTGCTATAAAATACCACCACAAAGTTACTGGCTCAAAACAATGCAAGTGTATTCTCTTTCAATTCTGAAGGCCAGAGTATAAAGTAGTCATTATATGGGGAGATATCCCTTCTGGGGAGAATCCCGGGGAGAATTAACTCATCTGCTTGACTCGTTCAGCTCCTAGGAGATGCCTGCATTCTCTGGCTCCCTTCATCACAAAAGCTGGCAGTAGTTTCTAGATTTACATCTGTCGTGCCAGCACCGTATGTCTCTCTGACCTCATCAATGTAAAGACCTTTCTGATTAATTTGGACCCACCTGGATAATCAAGACCCCATCATAAGATTCTTAATCCCACCTTCAAAGTCCTTGTTGCCATGTCAACACATATTTGGTTTAGGGAGAGCATGACTGATAACAAAATATTTCAATAAAACAAGTATTGATTTTGAAAACTAGGACTGATGCCTAAAGGGCAACATTTTATTTCTTGGAAATTGTGGCTATATAGAAAGCCACATTATCTGATGCCAATCAAATATGATATTTATCCTGTTTATTTGGGATTTATTTAAATCAAGGGCTTTTTTGTTTGTTGGCTTTTTTTTGTTTTGTTTTTTGTTGTTGGTTTTTTTTTTTTTTTTTGAGACAGGGTTTTTCTGTGTTGCTTTGTAGCCTGTCCTGGAACTAGCTCTGTAGAGTAGGCTGACCTTGAACTCACCGAAATCTGCCTGCTTCTGCCTCCCAAGTGCTGGGGCTAAAGGTGTGTGCCACCAATGCCCACCTCAATCAAGTATTCTTTGATGGAAACCAAATACATGCTAATCCTCAAAGTAGTCACTTTAGAAATGCAATAAATTCTAATAATTATTGATTAATACTTGGAAGAAATATCCCCTTAAGAAGGTATTTTAAAATGAATATATAAGCAATTGATATCAGCGTCATTGCTTTGTAACCACACCTCTGTTTTTTTTTTTTTTTTTTTAACTAGAATAGCAATAAAGCAAATGGATCAAGACAGGTAATCATTTGATTGGTTCAAAATCAACTTTTACCCATTCCCAAGAAAAATATAAATATTATCAGCCCCAATTATAATCCAAAGAATGAGCTACCAGATCTAGATCTAGATGCTAAGGACAGGCGGACCCCTAGTTCTTAAAGAAAAATGTCAAAAGAAGGGACACCATTGCTACAGTTTCTGTGAAAATACCACACTCCTTAGAAAGCAGCAAGGGATGCCATTCAATATGACTCTGCCTTTGTTCGAATGGCCTCCATTTATATATATCATTCACCAAATTTCATTCAAATTCGGGCAAGTTAAATTAGATTATATCTACTTGTATTAATACCTACAGATGCCCTGTCTTTACAAAGCTCCCATGGGTATTGATGCTGATGTCATATACCAGGTGTTTCTGAATACCATGAAAAACAAACATAAACTTGTCCCCCATTCCTCCCATAAATATTAGGGAGATGACTTCACAGGTTTCACATTTCTACGCTGCAGATCTTGGAATCCAGATGATCTACTGGGATGTAGAATGCATTTCTCAATCACATGCACATGGCTTCACAAATACACATTCCACATGAGTTGCCCAGAATCACTTTATAAATCTGCTAGTTGTACATATTTCAAGTTTCTGACAGCAGACCACCATTTGCAACTTCATAGGTAAAGCCGGGCTCTATCACTGGCTTGATATATGGCACTCATGGTGGTCACTAAAGCCCCATTCATAGCCGTGACATCATTGTTTCCATAGAAACAACATCACCACATTTTCAAAGGAGAAGAGACTAGAAGGGATTCTCAGAGAAGACAAAACCAGAACAATTGAACTGGAATAAGTAAGCTATTGCTAACATGCTCTTTTGAGGGCATCTTAGTTTCTTGGGAGAAAAACTATAGATTTTAAAGCATTATAAAAAACCTAGAAATTGGAACTGCTAAATTTCTTTCTTCAAAAAAAAATTATTGTACTGAGTAAGTCAGATTTATATTAAAAATTTACTCTTCTTAAAATAACACTCATAATTCTCCAATGCCCATGAATGCTTGAATACTTTTTTAAAAACATTGTTTTAATGTCCCCTTTGACTTTGTATCTATGCTGCAATTTGAATATAATTGGAGGTATATTTTAGTGAATTTTTGGCCATTCAACTAAGAACTAATTTTACATATAGTCAAGTTCTATGATACCAGGTAAAAAACTATGTTTATGAAGTTTCACACATAGGTTGGCAACATTAAAGTATCATGTAAACTTGGAACAAAACATTTTCTAAAATAATTACGATGACTGATAAATCCATGGAATCAGGGCGAGTCAGACACCAGCAGCATCCTAAGATTGTCTATTCAAACGTAAGAGAGTCTGCCCATGTTGTTAGAAATAGACTGCTGAGCTTATAGAGAGAAAGCAGCTCATCCTTTCAAGTGTTTATAATTAACAGTCTGATTTACAACTCCAGAAGCATCTTAGGAATGCCTTTCTAAACGTGGGATAGTCTTTCAACAGTGTGGAAATATTGCTCAAACCAGTCACCCAAAAGCAATTTAACTCAGAAAAGACAAGAGTGCAGTTGGGGTGTGGCCATCGGGAAAATGCCTGTCCAGATGGTAAAATCATGACTAGACACCTATCAACCTATCAGAGATCTCCTTTCCTTGTTGGTATCAATGGTGAAGCTAAACTTCACCACAAAGTTTACAGGGAAAGGGTTCTGTATTTTGCAGAACTGTCAAGTGTACGCATAAAACTACCCGCCACAGTTCATAACAGAAACAGAAAGATACCATCCCACATTCCAAGAACTTTCATTACACCCCCTGTCAAGGCCAACATTATGCCTACATACTTACATCCAGTATTTAATGATAAATCCTCAAAAAAAATATGATGTGTAACAGTTTCCTCCAAGATTAAAACATTCCATCCTGCTGTAAGATCCTTAAGCATCAAGGTAAACAACTCAGAATAGCTTCAGGAAGTATCTGAAACTGACCAGATTCACAGGCCCATCCTTGCCAGAGTAAGCAATAAAGGCTGAGAGTCCTTCTTAGAGGATGCAAAGCTGGGCTAACAAAGAAGACTCTCAGAGCAGAAAGGGTGCAAAGAAGACTTGGAGACAAGACCAGCTGCCTGGAAGAAGCAAAAACCAGCCAAGCTACCTGGAAGAGGTTTAGACCAACTGGGACACCTGGAAAGGACACCCTCCAGCCTGTTGAGCTGTCTGTAGGCTGTGCAGCATCTTCCAGGTTTCTGCTTTGTGAGCTGCCACCCATGCTGGGGTGCTCTTTGGTGATTCAACTGTCATTGAGTCATTTCTGCTAATATAAGTAACCCTTCACCCATATTCCTGTAAGTAACTCCAATAAAACTCATTGGTTCACCAAATTGGACTTTGGTGATATCTGTACTTTGCTCTATCTTGGAATCCCTATCTGGAGTGAGTAGATGTGTGTGTTGCATCTCCCTAGGAAAAGTTTTGTTACACAACAGTCCCATTTACTTATCTCAGTGTTAAGATTGTTTTGTGTATGTAGTAGGGAAACAGTGACAGACAGCAAGGAATAAACAGGTCATATAAAAATGGTACTATGATAGATGCACATGACAAGTGCTTGACTGTGAGAATACACTGACACCTGCAGCTTGAAGCTGGGCTAGTGAGATTAAGATACACAGGACTATAAGATAGCACTGTGTCACCACTGTAAAAAGAAAAGATACAAGAAGAGAACAGAGAGTAGTAGTGATGGATTCCCTAGATGTCAAAGACAATAAATAAGAATGGTGACTGGAGCCATATATCCCATTCATATTTGTAGTGTGGGACCCCTGGGTAAGGAGGCTACCTATAAAAAATACATAAAATTATGAAGCCATGGTTCCTGTTATCACAATGATCAGAGATTATTATAAATACTGTATGATGACATATGCTGACTATCTGTTTGCCAGAAACAGAAGAAGAATTTGAAGGCTGGAGAAAACTGGGAAGTGACAATATGCATAGAAAGCTCTAGATATCCACACAATAGTATGGAAATGCTAATAGCAATATTCCAGAGGAAATCACAGGGAGTTGCTTGCTCAAAATTTAGCTATGGAACAGTTCATATAGACAATTGGAGAAAACAAGACAGGATAATAAATCTGACATGCTTGATTAAAAGGCAAGAAATACAGACTCAGAGATTTGGATTAAAAAGAGAAATGGCTCTGGCAATGAAGAAAATCTGGAAAGATGAAGACTAAGCTAAGTCCAGCAACCTCTGTCGCTAGGATGGCCAGCCCAGCATCAAGATGCTAACTGTGCTACTCATGGCCACCACCCTGAAGGAGGCACTGTCTTTTGTCTCTTCCTGAAGTACTTTGAGCAGCACTCAGAAAAATGACATACAGGCAGCATCAGAGAAGCCCACTGCCCTCCACTATACTCCCAACATGTCAAAACCTTGGCCTTAGGCAAGCTCACTTTCTAAGACACCCTTCCAGTCAGGTGTGCAGGGGAAAATACCTGCAATCTTCTTTGCATTCGAAAGGCTGAGGTAGGAGGATCCAAATTCAAGGCCAGCCTGGGCTACACAGTTAGTTCCAGGCTAGTCTGGGCCACACAGACACCTGGTCCCTAATTAATTGATAAATTACTTAATTAATAATCGATCACTTCTCCAAAAGCAGCTTATGATCCACTTACCACAAATTTAAGAGTGACTGGCTGTGTATTAGGCTAAATTTTTAATGATCTCCAGGGTCATCTATCCTTCTGTACTTTCATTTTCCCTTCATTGAGCCCTTTTACCTGTAACAGCTTTATCCTTTGATTTATTCTTTGGAAAAGGCTGAACAAACGCTAATTTCATCCAGAAATTTGTAGGAAGAAGAAAAGGCCTCTAGAACCCAGGAGACAGAGCTAGGAAGACCACAATTTCAAGACTAGACTGGGCTGCCTAAAGGGGCTGGCTCCAAAAGGAAGGGGTAGAGAATCCTTCCAATGTAATAGAAGCTTTAGATCTGTTAAGTGACTGAAGGATTTCAGTTCATCTAAAATAAATTATTAATTAAGGAGAGACACATTCATAAGCAACTCTGGATGTCTCGTTCAAGGTGACAGGTTCAGAAGCCAGTGAGATGGCTCAGTGGGTACAGGCACTTGCTATCAACCCTGATGATATGAGTTTAATATCTGGAATTCGCATGGTGGGAAGTAATTGGCTCCTATAAGTTGTCATAATTTCCACATGTGTATTGTGCAGGCATGCGTGCACATACACACACCAAATGTAAAAGAAAAAAAATTTTTAAAGAAGATATAGGGAAAAAAATCAGCTAAGTCCTTGGCATTTCAACTTTAAGAGACTCTAAGAATTCATGAAAAATGAGTTTAGTATCATCAACCATTCCATTTATTTTATTTTATGTGCATCTTTGAGTGCATATATGTGCACCACATGTGTGCAGGATCTCACAGAGGTCAAAAGAGGCATTGGATCCAACTCCTGGAGCTGGAATTACAGACAGTTGTTAGCCACAGGGGTGCTGGGAACCAAACCATCTTTCTGATCCTAGCCCTCCATTCTTGAGGGGCAAGAGGCCCTGCTATTCCATCAAGCCATACATTTGTGTGTGCATATACACATTGTGGTTGTATGTATAAGAAGCAGAGTGACAGTGTGTGTCTAAAACAGGAAGAAGGCAAGTGAATGGGCAGGAGGAAGAGCTGATGTGTCCATGAAAGGTGAGTCATTCTGGAGCTCAAGGACAGTTTATTTATAGAGGAAATAGTACATTAAATAAGGTTCACAACCAATGTAGTTTTGGCCAACAAGTGGAAATCTCAAAGACTCGTGAGCAGTTAGGACTTACAAAGCCCTTGGAAGGGGAGATCAATCCATTAGAAGATTAAATTCAATTCAGACACCAAAAAGTACAGAAAACAGCTGCAATACAGCTTAGTAGGTTTACTACATGGCAGAATAACAGACTTCTCCCGGAGATGCACTGCCATGTGCCGGTGTGTCTTCGTGGACTAGACTGGGTAGATGATGTTTTGTCTGTCTTGTTACCGCTCCTCTCATTTACTCAATTTCTTTGTATCTTATTCCTTTCAGAGCATCTGGGTCTGTTTGCTCACAGAGAAAATAATCACAGGCATAGCTGTTTGGTTCTTCTACCCCCACTGAAGCATATCTCATGTGTGCAATGAGTTTACAATGCTACAGAGATCATTCTCCAAAGAATTCACTTGACCTTGCTTTTTCCAGGCCACTGAATATAGTGCTAACCTTAGCTGAGACACCTCCCCCAATCAGTACCTTATACACAGCCATAGAAATTTGGAAGAGAGGAAATCAGAGAAAGTGGCTATTGAACATGGAGCAATTCTTTACCTGTTCTGCGAGAGAAAAATAAAAAATACTGGCCATCAGCAAATAGCCCACATCTGAACCATGTTTCCCATGCTCCACTCTCAACCCCACAGGTCTCTTGACATAAAATAGTTGGAAGAAGCCGTTACAGAAAAGAAAACTGCCTGGAAAAGAGCCCGGGAAGCTGCCTGTTTGGTCAGACCCACATGGATCAGGAGAGTGGAGACATCTGCAGTCCCTAGCTTCCTGTGAAAAAGCCATTGTCATCAAAGAAAGTTTTCAGAGGGGTTGGAGAGATAGTTTGATGGGCAAAGTGCTTGACCACAAAAGCATGAGGATGAGGACCTGTGTTCAACCCCAAGCACTCATGTAAAACACTGGGTGTGACAGTATGCATCTGTAATCCCTACACCGAGGGTAGGGGCAGAGATAGGAGGACAGCTCCTGTATCGGCAAGCCTCAGGTCACAGTGAGCAATCATGCCTTCAAAAAATCAAGCCAGATGGCTCCTGAGGAACAACACCGGAGATTGATTTCTGGCCTTCATATACATATACCCACAAGAAAGGGAAGGGAGGAGGAAGAGGAGAGGAAGAGAGAAGAAACAGAAAGTTCCCAGAACTGGTGTGGTGGGACACATGTATGACCTCAGCACTATGGAGGCTGGGGCAAGAGGATTACAAGTTCTAGGCCAGCCTGTGTTATATAGAAAGACCCTGTCTCAAAGGAAGAAACAAACAAACTCAGAGGGCAACCACTCTCTACTATATAAACCCTGTGTCCTAGTTTCATTTCTATTGGTATAATAAGATACTCTGACCAAAAAGTAACTTGGGAGGGAAGTTTTGTTTTAGCTTACATCTTCAGGTCATCATCCACTTCTGAGAGAAGTCAAGACAGGAACCTGAACTGATTGCTAGTTCACACAGCATTATCTCTGACCAAGGAACTCACTCCACACCCAAAGAAGTGCATCAGGAACCATGGGGTAAGGAGGGTACTGCTTGCTCACTGGTTCAGCTAGCTTTCTTACAGTACTCAAAACCACCTGCCTAGGAAGTGGCCCTCCTACACCAATAAGTAACTCAGACAATACACCACAGTCATGCCCACAGATCAATCTGATTTAAGCATCTCCTCAATTAAGGATTTCCTCTCAGATGACTCTAGGCTGTGTCAAATCAACAGTTAAAGCTAACTAGCAGATTTGGAATCCATCTCAAAATAAGATGTCCCTCAAGGTCATCTCTGAGGCCTTGGACTTTAGATCTGCCTGACAAACACCAATTAACCATCCTGATCCCACGGCCCCAAGGCAGATGCAAATGTGTTAACAGATAAGCAATGTCTGCAGTATTCCTTGAGCTCCAACAGTTTTTTAAAGGGCCCTTTGAGGGACAGCATTTGACAGTATAACAGAATGCTCACACGGAAAAGGACCAGCAAAAGCCTAATCAGTCATCTACTATCTGTGAGAGCTCTGGGAAGTTGGTTATAACCACTAAGCCTCAGCCTGTTTATCTGCAAAAATCCACACACACCACAAAGTACAGTGGTAAAATGGCATATTCTTTCCAGTTTATAGTGACCTATTTTTATAGCAAAACTGTCAATAAATTACAGCATGTTATAAAGTACAACAGTTTGTAACAAACTCCTTTCTTTATATGCACTCACTAGTCCAGTCCTCATGTAATATGAAACACTTCCATGTGCACACAAGATCTCATATTTCCCATCGTGCCCAGCAGGTTGGCAGCAGAGTCCACTTGGCAGCTCCTCCTCAGGAGCCCAAGTTTTTCAAGATCTCGATCAACCTCTAACAGCCCTATGCTTTTCCTTTGACACATGCTCATCCCTGCTCCTCTCTAATTGCCTTCTTGCAGCCCAATTCACACCCATGAGCCTCCAATGAGGATAGGGTATGGTTATATCTCCCCATTTACATATACAAGCAGCATATCGTCCCAAGCTACTTGTGGGAAATTCCAGTCCTCTGGACTGCTGTTACAGAAACAAACTAGCTCCCAATTACTGAGAGCACATTCAATGGAGACTCAATCTACAGACACTTACAAGGACCTACTATGACTAAATTTTAGACATAATGATACTGCTCTCTCTCTCTCTCCCTCTTTCTCTCTCTCTCTCACGCACACACGCACGCACACCAGATCATTAAGAAGACAATGCTCATTGTTCTCTGGACAGGTAGGAAGACCAAACTGTCTCAGTTGCTCAGAGTTCAGCAATTCTGATTTTTTTTTCTCTTCAACTATTTTGCAGCCTCTATTGGAGCTGACATTGTCCCTCCAAGATGGTAACCATTGTTTCTTTGATTTGGGATATGACTGATTATTTTTCAGACTGTCTCTAGGTCATCCATGCTATGAGAACCAACATGAGGTAACAGAGCTTTGACTGCAAGAGTCCTGGGGTCACATCCCATCAACAGTGTGTGTAAACTATGAGGAAATGTTCAAGTACAAAGCCTTTGCTTCATATATAAAAGGCTTTGGTGACTACTACTCATCTTTTACTCCAAGGAAGATATCCCATGAGGCGAAGTGACCTATCACACATAGAACACTCTTCTGCTGGAGAAGAGCAAATGCAGGTCAAACGGTCATGATCATCTGCAATCATCTGATTATCGCTCACTTTCCTTACCCCCACCTTCAGTAGCACAGAAAACAGGCCCATTTCTGCTCTCAAAACTGAACCCCAAATTCTAAGGGAGGACTGTGGCTTCAAATGAAAATGTGTTGAACAGTTTAGCAGATGAGCTCATGCTTGTGAAAATGATCTGTAAAACATAGAGCACAGTGGAAATGCTGATGGTTCCTATTTGGTGTGGATGGTGAGAAGTAATCCTCTTAACTGCTGGAAGCCATTCTGCTTCCATTCAAGTAACAAACTGTTCCATTTGAAGGACTCTATAAGGAAAGGGACTCTGACAAGCTGCCCCACAGTGCCCTGTTTCAGGATTCTCTCATGACCACGCCAAAGCTCCCAGCTCATCTGTGTTCAGACAGAATATTTTCTATTCTGATCCATAGATGGTCACTGTGGGAGGCTGGGTTGAGTCCCATGAACATCCAAAAGAGTTGAGATGTCTATTGGCTAAGTCGGCAGGGAATCTGGTGCTGGACCAGGGAAAGTGCATTAAAACCATGAGCCAGTTCAAGAAAAGCACTCTGGGTCCCTCCATCCCCCCTCTGTGGTTAAATCTGACTCCTGAGCACATGAGGAGCCAAAGGAAACTGTAGTGGCCAAAGCCTGGGAGAGCTTGCTCCCCCATGCTGTTCCATTCAAGGAAACAAAGCCCTTCCAAGATGCACTGAGCTGGTCTGAAGATGGAAGGCCTTTATGCAGGTTTCCAAGGAGATGAGTCAGATGTTGTTACCATAGAAACTATTGCTGCCATTTATTGTCTATTGCCTCCTGACAGTAAGGGAAAGGAGGGCACTGTGTTTTGTTGGAGAAGGAAACAAGAAGAGTTGGATTTAAGTCAAGATGAAGAAGCATATTGAGATAGGTCCTTGAAGACTTCAATGGCATCAATAACAAAATGTCTAATTTCCAAAGCAAATGAATTGGAGACGTGAGTGTTGACAGTTTGTTGTTATTTGTGTTGGTGGAGTTGGGGTGAATAAAGTGGCACATGAGAATGACCTCTGTCCATCTGTCAACAGTCCCTGTAGCAAAAGAACTAGGGTGTGAGACTCTTAAACATGGCAGTACCACAATCCATGAAAGCTTCAGGGTAATAGGAAACTGAGGTCAGCTGTCTGCCTAATCCTTTCCTTGTTGGAAACTTGTTTCTAGTAAAAGAGGAACATTTTTTTTTTAAAGAAGTCCCTTTGATTTTTGCTACAACCAGAATTTAGAGATAATATTATGAGGTAGTAGCAAAAATCAAAGAGATTTCCAGGGCTGGGGAGACAGATCAGTGGGTAAAAGTGCTTGCTGTATAAGAAAGAAGATCCAAGTTTGAATCACCAGCCCCAACATAAAAAAGCAGACACTCCTACACATGCTCATAATCCCAGCTTTAAGGGGCAGAGACAGGTGGATCTCAAGAGCTTGATGGTCAGAGAGCCAACCCAAAACAGCAAGCTTTTGGCTCAGTGAAAGACCTTGTCTCAAGCCATGGAGGTGGACAGAAATAAAGAAACATATCCAGCATTCTACTCTGGCTTCTGCATGATCATACAGTGCACTCACACCCACATACTCAGTGTACACAGTATGAACACAATCAACACACATGCTCCCTCCACACACACACCAAAGCAAACTTTCTTTCAGATTTTTTTTTCTCAACTTTCAAAAAGACAACCTTAACCTTGAAATCCATCTTATAGCACCTGCACTCAAAAAGCAGCCTGGAGGGACCTGCGGTACTCATGATTTGTTCCAGGAATGGTTACTCAACCCTGGGTACTCCAGGAGCCAGACAAAGCGAGCATTCAGGTGCCCCTGGATAGGGCAAGGAAAAGAAAACACATTTTAGTCCTTCTGGTTCCTTATTTATGTTTTTCTTTCAAGTAACACTGCTGGGCATTGTTGGGATCCTCACAGACCAGGAGAGTCTGTCTCAGGGGTGTAGACTGTAGGGATAATGGAAGAAAGAGGCAGGGAGAGCCAGTGCCTTCCCAAACATGGGATTGATGACACTGACTAATTCTAGATGCCAGGAGGGCAGGAATTAGGACAATTCAAAACACCAGGAGTTGTAGCCCTTATGTACATGTCCCTTCTGATAATCACCAGCCAGCCAGTAGGAACACCACCCACACAATTAAAGGGGGCTACTGAAGGACGATAGCAGAAGGAGCTAATTTACTGTCCTTGCACCCAGAGAGCTAATACTCATACTGATTCAACTTTAAGTAGGCTTCCCACAAGAGGACATTTAGAGACTGACAAGCCCTCACTCCCGCAATTTTACCTAACCTAAAGATGGATATCATTTCTGTACTTCATGAAGACAGATCTCCCTCTCCAGTAAGGACAAACTAACCATGCTCCTTCCTGTCCAGACGTCCCCTGACACAGTGCAGAAAGGGAGAGAATGGATATACAGACCAGGCTTCTCATGAGAGTTTCAAAATCTAAGTTGAAGAGATCCAGTAGTGATTTGCCCAGTCACAGAGGCAAGTAGCACGAGAGTCCAGACCAATTAAAACTGCCACGAGGGGCTGGAGAGATGGCTCAGCCAGTTAAGAGCACTAGTTGCTCTTCCAGAGGACCCAGGTTCAATTCCCAGTACACACATGGCAGCTCACAACTGTCTATTACTCAAGTTCCAAAGGATCTGACACCTTCACATCAATGCACATAAAATAAAGTTAAATAAATTATTTAAAAAACTGCCATGAATACTCATATATGGGCTTTGGCATAAATACATGCTTCAATTATTCTTAGTAAATACCTAGGAGGAAAGATCTTATCATATAAGATGTTTAACATCGTAAGGAACTGCCAAATGGCTATCCTGTTTTGCATTACTATCAGTGAGTACATGAGTGTGGTGGTTTGAAAGAAAATGGTCCCCAGAGAGAGTGGCACTATTAGAAGGTATGGCCTTGTTGGAGCAAGTGTGTCACTGTGGAGGCGGGCTTTAAGGTCTTATATGCCCAAGCCATTCCCAGTGACTCGGTTCACTTCCTGTTGCCTTTGGATCAAGATGTAGAATTCTCCATCATGTATGCCTGCACACCTCCACACTCCCAGCCACCATGCTCCCTGCCATAATGAAAATAGATTAAACTTCGGAAACTGGGAAGTGCCACCTCAATTAAGATGTATTCCTTTAAAAGAGATGTCATGGTCATGGTGTCTCCTCCCAGCAATAGAAACCCTAAGTAAGACAGAGAGCACTCCAGTTTCCTGGTATCTTCACTGACCCTCACTGCAGAATTATTATACTTAGACCACAGTACACTATAACCAACATACAACTGTATACTAATCTCATCTCTCTTTAATTGTACCACAAAGGCTGAGGCAGGGAGAGTGATAGTTTTCCTAGTAGTTCTAGACAAAAACCATGCTAAGACATGTAGAAAAAAAAAATGCTAAAACATTTCCTGACCAAATCCCACCCGTTCTCTGTTAAGGATTCGGCCAGTCACTGTCTTCACTATGGTCTTCTTCATTCTGTATTGTCTTATCCAGTCATTCTCTTGCTGGACTGTAAAGGTTTCTGAAGACAACACTACATCACGTTTGATTTCCTGTATCTCCATACACTGGGAACTAAATGCCTAGTTACATCACAGGTGGGAGACAGTCACGCCCAACCTCCCCTGCACCCTGCTTGTCTCTTAAGAAAGAATTCTAGCCACATGCCTTCAGGGGAGATCAATAATGACCAATGTTACCTTAACTTCTCTAATGTTATTTGTAATACTGTTGTAAATAAAATGAACCATTTACATGTGTTCTTTTAAAACTTCCCTTTTTTTAAAGGAAAAACAAACCTTGGCCCAGTATTGTCTATCACCAGTAAATATCCCAACAGGGAGACTCAGAGAAAGGACTGCCAATTCTGCTGCCAAAGAAAACATTATTTTAATGGCATTCTGACACACCTCCAAATCAAGCTGGTATTTTGGCCCAAACAGATGTTCCCAGTCTGACCCATTTCTCTACCAAAACCTGACTCATTGGTGGGATGTCAAGGTAATGTCACAAAGGCAGCTGCTAATGAGTACCTGGGACACTTCCTACCTTGTCCTTTGTTGTTAAAACTCCCATGAACCTCCATGTGTGAATCTCTGCATGGACATACACTTTTATTTATCTCAGGTAGTGGCTGGATCTTACGGTAAGTGAATATTTAACATTTAAGCGATGGTTAAATTGTTTGTCCAAGTTGCCATTCCACTGTGTATTTCCACCAGCAGGATATGAAAGCCCCCACCCCAAAATACTCACCTATACCTGATGCAGTCAGGGTTTTGATCATTAGCCATCTTATAATTACATTTAGTATCCCCACTGATTTTCATTTTTCTTATGACTAATGACACTGAGCACCATGGTAAGTATTGACTGGTCATCTCTGCAACTTCTCTGGTGAGGTATCTTTTCAAAACATTTGTCTGCCTTAAAAACTGTTTTCTTTGTGCATGTGTGTGTGTGCAGGTGTGTGCATATTTTGTGAGGAGTTCATGCATATGGGGAAACACACTCGTGTTTCAGGTACTGTTCACTTTGGTTTTGAGATACCATCCATCCCTGGTGCTCACGATGTTGGCTAAGCTGGCTGGCCAGTGAACCCCAGGGATCCTCCTGTCTTCATCACCCCAGCACTGGGATTACGAGCATAAGCGACCACATCCAGTTTTTCAGCTGGGTGTTGAGGTTCAAGTTCAAGTCTTCCTGTTTGTACAACAGGCACTTTATGGACCGAGGCACCTCCCCAGTCCTTTGTCCAGTTTTAAAATCATGTTCTTATTGATTTTTACGTATCATATGCATTTAAGACAAATATCTACAGCAATCACCTACCTCACATGAAAACTTTAGCATCCTACTGGTCTCCTCTCTTCCCTCACCCCACCTTTATCTTCTGCTCCACAGAAGAAGAACCACAATCTTGGTGCTAAAATAAGTAAAGCAACAGGCACATATAGTCTTCCCATGTCCCCTGTCACCCTGCAATCAACAGCATCCAATTCTTCCTCTGCAGACCACAGGGAGCTAACAAGTTTTCTGTAAATTCTCCAATAGCAGACACACTATTCAAAACTTTATTCAAAACGACACAAGGCTCTCAGAGCAGTCAAGAGGGGGGGGGGGTCCTTCGGTTGCATGCTTAGGAGCTTCACACAATGTTCAACCGAACAGCTCTGAGAAGGTCAGCAAAGTAGATGGCTCCAAGCACCCATCGGGCAGGCAGTCTTAGAATCCCACCAACCAGGCTTCTCCCCACCCTCCATTCTATGTGCACAAACATGAACTCGGAACCAAAAGTAACTGTCGGAGCCTCACAGAGCTGGTTTCTGACTTGAAAGTGAAAGCACCACAAGGGTATAGAGTCTGAAAAGCCAGGCAGAGTTCTCAGAGGGAGAAGCTGTCCCCATGGCGGGACCCTGAGACAGTCCTCAGTCAAAGGACAGGCTTCACTATCGACCAGTCAACGGGAACCTTGGATCCGAATCAAATGTCTGCCACTTGCACCCGCTTTGAGAGGAAGGAGGGCCTTCAGCAACACTTGTAACAGCTGTTACATAGGTTTAATGAGGTGGAGAATCGTTCCTGTGGGTCCCTGCAAGGAGGAACAGATAGCTGCCAACTTAGACACTCCAAGAATAAGGTTCTTTCATTTCAAAAGTAACTGAAAATTAAAAAAAGTCACCAGGAATGCCTGCCTCTTGGAAGCGATCCTCCCAGCTGCCCAAGGATGGCTATTCCTGCAGAAAGCCTCATGACTTCTGCCTGTTAATGCAGCAAGAGAGGGAGATGGGCAGCCCTGGCGAGGATGAAGGGATTTTGCTCCTCAGGGCAGACTGTTTTCCTGCCTCTTCCCAACAAGGTGAGGATCCATCACTCAGTAGCTACTCTCTTTTCTGCTTCTCTCCTGTGCAGGAGGAAGAGGAAGGTACCATCTGCGTGTTTCCGGGAAGTCGAGGCAAAGTCAACAGGCTCTGGAAGCAGCTGCTGCAGTCTTTGGGCAGAAGTGTTCTTCCTGAGTGGGCCCATTCCCCTGCCCTCTCACACCCAGTTGCTTCTCAGAGGAAGGGGCTTTTCTCCTCCAACAATGGGCTGTTCACCCTTCTTACCCACCTAGCCCTTTGCTTGCCAGTCTCCTGCGCGGGACCCTCTTGAAGAAGTTCTGCAGACTTCTGAAAAAGTTTAACCCCCTGAGATATGAGGTCAAAATCAAGAACAGGATTCATTACCGGCTTCCAGACTGAGCATAGCAGGCACCATTAAAACTTCCTGTTTAATCAGATTTCTGTTTTGCCCGATGCATGTGTGGGTGGGTGTGCAGGAGGGTCAGAGTGTCCAGTCTAGAACAGCACCAGAAATCAATTCCTCTCCCTTAGAGAATTCTCCTTTCACTTTTCTCTTGCTGCCTTTTCCAGTCGCCTCCTTCACAAAGACCAATCAAAAGAGAAGAGGAGAGGTATGCTCAGAGCTCAGAACTACAGTGCAGACTCAAGCAATTCTCAAAATTTGAGTCATTTCTCTACTGAGTCCCATAAGCTGCTGGCCCCTTCAAATTGTGAAGCTGTGTGTGTGTGTGTGTGTGCGCGCGCGCACACACGTGTGCCTGTGTACATACATGTATGTGTTACTGAGGATAGCCCCTAAGGCCTCGTGCTAGGCTAAGCAAGTGCTCTACCACTGAGCTCTACCCACCGCTGTTCTTTCCACTTCTTCTGAGACCTCAGCTTTCTAACTATAATTTCCATATAACTCATGGCATCTAGAATCTAAGCTCCATTTTATTTTGTTCACACTTGTGGGCTGGAAACACTTGGCTGGACATTTCACGCTTGGGGTCATCACATAGCCACAGTATGCTGCTGGCTAGGGTTGCACCATTTGGAGGCTCCACTCAGCTGGGTGTCCAGAATAGCTCACTCACAAGCTCACGGATGATGCTGGCTGTCAATAGTAAGCCCAGCTGGAGTTGCCAACCAGCATGCTGGCACATGGCCTCCCCAGCATGTCTGGATCTGGCCAATCAATTTCTTAGCAGCTAGTAACCTTCAGAGTGAGCAGTGGCAGCCTGGCTATGAGAGCTAGCCTCAGAAACCACATATTTGAATTTTGTTGAATGTAAGCAAGTCACTAAAGCCAGCCCAGATTTAGGGGGAGCAGTCAGAAACATCACCTTCAATGAGATGGGTATCAAAAAAATTTACACATTTAAAAATTTTCACATTAGCCTGTTTTCAACAATTCAAAAGTTCTCACCCACCTGAGGTTAAGAAATCTGTTCATTATTATGACACTGAAGTCTAGTAGTGTTTCATACATACTACTAGACACACAGCAAATACATTTTGTTATTTTTGAAACAGGATCTCATGAAGTCCAGGCTTGTCTTAGATTCACTATGTAGCCAGGGTCACTTTGAATTCCTGATACCCCTGCCTCTCTCTACTTCCTAAGTACTCCTAGGCATAGGATTAAAAGATAGGAATCCCCAGCCTTTCAATCAGGTAAACACTGTCTCAATCATTCTTGAATCTATATATATATATAGATTCAAGAATGATACCTGACCAACACCAAGTCAGCGTGGCCCTATGTTTGGGAAGTGGAAAGTAGATGTAGCTTATTAAGGAGTGACAATAAAGCCAACAGAAGACTCACCTGTATTGCTAAAGGCATGGGTTCAGTGTGTCTGGGGTGAGGCAGACAAGTGGACATGGTAGCAAGATATAACACTGGCTGGAGAGGCACCAGAATATGGGCTTTGCCACTAAATGATGTGCCCTTGTCTCTACATACATGTCCTCAAGTGTTAACTAATTCCTGGACTTATTTTGAGAAGACAACCAGACAGAATGTGAAAGCAAATCACTCCAGGTGTTAACCCCTCCTCTGGGTCTGCATTTTCTACTAGGATCCCGCTGCCCTCTCCCTTCACAATGACCCATTCCCATTCCCATTTCTCTCAGCTAGGGGTATGTGACTCCACCAGGTCCATTCCAAGCTCACCTGGGGCCAACAAATACATCATGAATTTTCTTGGGTCCTTAGGACTTCACACAGCCCTTGGCACACTGCAGACTTGGTGAAGACTTGCTTCCTTGAGTATAACTTGTGTTGGTGTATGTTCATACACATAACATGTTCATCCTCACTGTCTTTATGGGATCAGACCAATTGAAAAACAAACAAATTCCTTTGGTGAACAGTGTCCAAAGGGTGGGGTTATTATGTGTAAACTTTTTCATTATGCTCAAAATAGGACTTCAAACCATTGGCTGGTATAGTCCATTGAATTCTAATAGTTGACATGTTAAAATCTAATTCAACCCAGTAACTGGAAAAAAAAATGGAGACTTGTACTAAGATAGTGTGATCTGTCAATCAGATGGTTACTTCATAGACACTTGCCCCAGATGAGCCTCCACAGATCATTCTAGAGGCACCAGCCCACATCAAGGGGCCACTCATGCCTGACTTGGCTTCTGTGATTTTTCTTATAGTGAAAGACTTTATCAACACAATCATGACCAATAAAAGCTGGCACATTAATCAAAACATGTTAAAGCAAGGAGCCACTGAAAATATGTGCACATCTTAAACATTACTAGAAAGCATGAAAACATACACTTATTCATTGCAATGCTGATTTAGGTTGGGTGTCTTCCCTGTAGGTGGAGGTCCACAGAATGACTTCCCACCCACAATATTCCGTGCACAAATAGCAGTGTTGGCTCTGGCTCTGAGCTTTGCATCCTTCCAAATGAATGAAGAGCTAAAAGGCATTTGCTAATAAGTAATCTGAGTGCAGAACCACTCGTGGTTCTTAGCTTTTATGGTTGTTTTCTTCTTCCTAATTCATGAACATAAGCAATTTCTTGAGCAGCACCTCACTTTTACCAAATGTGCTCCTAACCCTCAACTTCATTTTGTAAACGCAGCAGCAAGCTGAGGTGAGTACACATGAAGCTTCTAGAAGAGTGTTTAGTACATGGAGAGTGATCAGTGAAAGGTTAGGGGCCATGCTTACTCACATGCCATTCATACATAATAATCACTCAGTTACAATGTCAAATTTAATGGATACAAACAGATTTAGGCACTCATGACTCGCTCTTGGTGTGCACTAAGCCCAAAAGGGAAGCAGGAAGTTTCTGGTGGAGCATTATGAACGTTAGCACCAGCGTACAATTGCGTTAAATATTATGTGGGTTCACACAGGGAATGGAGACAACAAAGTCAGATGGAGGTCACTTTAGAAGAATGTCCTCTCTGCCTCCCTAAGTCCCCCAGTCCACCCCTACCTCCATGCCTATCCCCTACTGTGGACTCCATTCCCACCAGGGCTGATGAATAAGCTAGCATAGCTTATAGCCTGCCCAAAGGCACTTGAGAAGAGGGTAAGTCAGTCAGGAGTGAGATCTATCCTACGTTCCTCTTCTTATCACACATTCTGGCATGGGGCTACCTCCACAAAAGAGGACACACCCTTCCCTAGCCCCCACAGCTATCCTCCCTCCTCTTCTCTCTGTGCTTATTCAAGCCCACACGCTAAACCAGTGGTTCTCAACCTGTGGGTCTTGACCTTTGGAGTGGTGTAGAATTACAGACCCTTTCATAGGTGTCACATAAGGCCATCAGAAAACATAGATATTTACATTATGATTCATAACAGTGGCAAAATTACAGTTATAAAGAAACTATGAAAATAATGTTAGGGTTGGGGGTTATCACAACATGGGGAATTGTATTAAAGGGTCACAATGTTAGGAAGGTTGAGAACCGTTGCTCTAAACAGAGCATAGCTAAGCAGAGCTATTAAACTGAACGATGCAGTATGCTGTAGGTGACACCTTTGCTAAAAACAATAGTCAAAAAAAGCATTTTCATTGAAAACAATCACTTGCATAGGGAGATGTGATCTTCTTTCAGGCCTGGCCCACTATACCCATGGTTCTACCATCATGCCACCCTACCCTAAGCTCATATATGTGTCTGGCTACAACCACACCATGATCCTCTCATTGCATCCCCCACAGACAGACAAGGAGACTGTGAAGGACCCTCATCTCTGTGTCCTCTACAAAGGACTTCTATTTCTAATAAAGACCACAAGTAACAGCAACAGGAGAGGCTGTATTTGCCAAGTGCAGTTGCCAGTCTGTGTCCACTCAAGACTCCTTTTAGGAATACAAGACTGGTGCATGTATGCTTTAAATCTTTAGACATCATTTTCAGTCTTATCAGCTGATTGGCAATCTTCCATGTTAACTTCAGGCACTGGTAAGAAAGTTGGTCCCAAGTCACAGGAGTGTTAAAATCTAGAAGGAACAATGCTGTAGTCTGAGTTTGTTTGGAGCCTGCAAGGCACATGTATTAGAGGCTCAGAACCCACATTGGCATGAGTAGCATGTGACAGAACCTTTAAAAGGTGAGGCTGAATGGAAGGTCACTGAATCACTGGGGCCCCGGTAAGAGCTATAGAGCGACCCTTTGGTAGTTCTTGCAAAAGGGTTGTCAAAAGGTCTAGACCAGTCTCCATTTAGTTGCTCTGGCTTCCTGATTGGCAGTGTGGTTGCTTGCTACCTACTTACTATACAAGCTCTCGCCACTGCTGTATGCCATGATGTGGTACAGCAGAGAGCCTCCACCAGAGCTGAATCAATGCAGGTACCTTTGAGCCTCCAGAACTATGCGCTAAACAAATCTTGCTTTGCAATGTTAGCCTGTCTCAGGTATTTCATTACAGTAATGGTAAAACTAATACTATCAGCACACTCAAGAAACCATTGTCTTAGCTAAAATCAGGACCTAACAGTCCTTAGCGCATCAACCTCAATGCACAATGGGAGAACAGAGACAGAAAGTGGCTGACCAAAGGCCTAACAGTGAGGAACTAAGTGACTTGAAGAAGACTGGAGAACAAACCTAAATCTTCTAACCTCTAACCCCAGCAGCTGCACTACCTTTCCAAACTCCAATTTTACAGCCAAGTGGGTTAGCAAGAGTGATGTTATTGGAAGGCAATGTTACAAGACATCACATGCCCCCAGTGCAATTTCCAGCCTTAAACACTAATGAGAATTTACCCAATTAAAATACCAACATCAATCTAACCTAAGGGGATGTTGGCGTTCAGCCCGAAGCTCTTGAAAACTCTTGACTCAGGAGTCCCCACCACAAGGAAGGACTTGAGAGTCCTCTAAGGCAAAGGTGAGTTGGCCTCAGTAGTGAGTGGGGAGTGAAGAGGTTTAAACCACCACGCTCACCAGACTCCAAGACGAACTTCTGTGAGGACTGGAATTGCCCAGGACTGATGGACAAGCTACCACCATGATGAAAACATCTTGACTCTTGGGAAAGAAGCAACTCACTGTGATGAAGTTCTTCTGACCAGGAAAAGTGAGAACAAGCCAGTGAGACAGCAAGACCTGGGTGCAGTTGACATGAGACTTTTCTGAGGAAGTCAATGACTTGTCAGTTATGGGTCTCATTTTACATAGATTGTCCTTCTAGACAATGGAAGCAAGGACAGAGGAACAACACCCTCCCCCACCAGAAAGCAAAGAAGCAAATATGGCAGCCTGTTATTCCAGCACTTGAAAAGCTGAGTCAAGGATTGCAATTCAAGGCCAGCTTGGGCCAGAGAGAAAGAGAAAGACCCGTGTGTGTGTGTGTGTGTGTGTGTGTGTGTGTGTGTGTCTGTGTGGGTCTGTGTGTGTCTGTGTGTCTGTGTGTCTGTGTGTGTGCTGAGTGTGGAGAAGCTGGAAAATGGTTCAGCAGCCAAGTGAGCTGAGTTCCATCCCTGGGACCCATATGTACAGATGGAAGGTGTCCCCTGACCTATATGTGCTCCATGGCATGTATGCTCCCCCAATCCTCCCCCCCCCCACACATAAATTTCTAAAAAGAAAGGGGTAACTCTATAACAAGAAGCAATATTAGAAGACGGAGTGAAAAGATGAGAGATAATCAAAGGGCAACTAGCCCTATCCCTCTAACTAGAGATTAATGAGGGAGCAAACAGGTATTTGCCATTGTACTGGACACACTGGAATGGAAAGCTGTCCACTATAATTCCCTGAATATTCTTGGGCATTTTCTCAAGCTGCATTTTTTTGACTTTAAAAACATAATTGGTGGGGCTGGAGAAATGGCTCAGTGATTAAGAATACTAGCTGGTCTTCCAAAGATCCTGAGTTCAATTCCCAGCAACCACATGGTAGCTCACAACCACCTGTAATGAGACCTGGTGCCCTCTTCTGGCCTTCAGGGACACATGCAAACAGAACACTGTATACATAATAAATATATAAATCTAAAAATGATAAATAAAGGACTTAGTGATATTAGTTATAAGAAACTTTTCTCCAGAAGTTAAAAACTTCTGGAGTGGCAAGTTGTGAGGGATAAGCCAGCTAACGTCCTTTGGGATTAAATGATAAGATTTCCGTAAGACACCTAATATTGACACAAACACTTATAAGGGGTCAATATTAAACTGGCAACTGAGGAAAATATTCACATGGCGCCTCGAACATAGCAGGCATCAGGTATTCAGAATGGAATTAGGTTGGTCTAATGCTGAGTTTCAAGGCACCAAGGAATCCAGTAGAGGGGAAATCAGCAACAGAAGCAAAGACTTTCTTTGACAGTGACTGATTAATGAACACCTGTGGAGTGGATGGATGCGCATCTAAATAATCAACCTGTATTTAACATTCTAAACCTGACTGCACAGGAACAGAAATGACAAGAAAACTCTCAAGGGCATCTGTGGCCTTAGTTTCTAAGGGGTTGGAGGATGACCCCTAAGTTCCTGCTCTCAGGTTCTGTATTTCTCTGACTCACTCAGCAAACAAAACAAGTATAACAATGTATCCAACAGGTATAACAATGTATCCGACCATACACAGATTCCTAAGTGTCTGCAGGGGGCGTGCACTAATATGCTCACATCTTGAGTGGGTGAGACAGACAAGGGCTCCCTGCATACCAGCTGCCTGTGGACCAAAGGACAGAATGCCAAGGATTACTCACCATTACCTTTGTGTGTGTGGATAACTACCCCCTTGCCTCTAATCACACTGGCAGGCACATAAGCCTGATTTTAATTAAGCAAAGCAATGACCGCATCTGTCTGCCATCAACGCTTTGATCTCCCTATGGGGCATGTTTCTGCACTGTTGCCCATACTCCAAAGGGCCTGAAATGAAAACCAGAGCCTTTGACAGTTCAGCCTTGACGAAACTCCCAGTGGCCCATCTACAGGTATATGCAACAGTGGGGGGACTATGAAGGTACAGAAGCCACCGAGACTATGGTAGAAAGGACAGTGAGGACTTGAGCTGCAAATCTCTGAGCCCAGAGCCCAGGGAGAATCTGCTCCAGAGGAAGCCTTAAGCACCTTCCCAGCAAGTTATGTTAATTACCACATAGTATGATGAAATCTTGACAGAGAGGCTGCTATGGGGAAATGACTAAATTCAAATTCAGGATTACAGAGTCAACCCTTCTATAAGGTCAAAGTCTCCAAAGTGGGTCATCAAGAACTAAACATCACAATAGCTGACACAAACAAACAAATAAATAAATAAAGCCAAAGTTTAATAATAATAATAAAGCCCTTCCTCTCTACATCATATCTCTTCTTCCACATAGTATGGGCTCCCAGAAGGAACCCTTAGGTTAAATAAAAAGTGCCACCTGTATCTAAATGAACAGGTTGACAATGTTATAAAGACACCCTGGGCCCCATGAGGACTGCACACAAGCAAGACAAAGATGGGCTGGAATCAGAATGGAGTTCTGTCTCATTCACTATTGGCAAAATGCAGCTTGTGGAACCCCCAAAGTAACATGGCCACAAATCTAATATGAGCTGTGGTTAAGAACTGAAGCCAGGGCTGAAGCTGTTGTAGACAGGCGATCCTTCTGTGGAGCTCTGAAACATGCCCTAACATCCCTGGATTGGAACTGTGTGGGAGCAGCATCTATCTGTTCTTCCCACTATGGGAGGGGGTTTTCACGACTCTACTAGAAGCATGCTGGAGAGCAGGGCAGTGCTAATAGAGAACGCAGAGTTAGGAAGGACAGAGACATAAAATGATACAAAATTCAGAGAGAGGAACAGACAGGCTTCATTGGGAAGGGATCTAGGAAATGGAGGCCCTGGGCCACTTAGAGGAGATGCCAGAATGACCTTGCTAACTTCACAGGGCAACAGTTCTATTAAAAAGACCTCTTGGAAATGACAAGATGTGGATTCCTTTCAGACTAATGTGGTTTGATCACGCCAGACTGCCTGAAACAGAGTACGAGGTGATCCTACATTCAAAACAGCTGGACAAAGCAGCCTTACAGACTACAGCCAGGATTTCTGAATCTTCTTCGAATCCCCCATGACAGCGCCCCTTACCAGCAGGAAGTAGTTTGGAAAGAACAACACCCAAATTCCCAAATATTGTGTATAAATGTTAGTTTTCATTTAATTGGACTTTGTTATATAAAATAAATAAAAAATAAAAATAAAAATAAAAAGACCTCTTGGAACACAGCTTTCTCAGATCCAAAAAAATGTTGGATTTGAGCCTGATATGGAGTCAAATGCCTGTAATCCGAGGACTTGATTATCTGAGGCAAGAGGATTACAAGTCTGAGGACAGCCTGGGCTATACAGTGAGACTCTGTCAAATACAAACTGACTTTTCCTACTGCCTCAACACAGACATTTAGCATCTGCTTCCTACCATGTAAGTGCATCATAGCTTCCTACTCATGTTCCTCTAACTCCATCTTGTTTCCAAGGACAACACATGCTGGGACACTGAACCCAGCATCTCCCAGTTCTGAATGTTGTTCCCTCAGCTTATAGCTTTTCCTCACTTCATCAACTGAAAAACACTTGTTTTTCAAGGTCTGCTTCCCATGCCTCCTAATATATGAGCAAAGTAGGCTTCTCAGGCACTGTGTAGCTCTGTCACACTCTGCCTTGGGTTCTGGCCCTCTGCACTTAGTGCTTCCAATAGACTTTACATGCACTGAAGGTAGAAACCACCTGTTGGGAAGCTTCCTAGCCTTCCAACAGCAGACAGGAAGCCTCTCTCAATGAAGGTGTTTAATACATGATAAACAACTTAGTTCTTCAGGGCACAGACTCTGGAGACAGACTGAACACTGGAATCACGTGTCACCCTCCTACAGGCTGTGTTATCTTTAACAAGGTATCAAACACATATGTTAATAAGGGAAAGCCACTGTATATGATGGGTTATTATGACGCTCACAGGATTTAATCCATGACAAACACTTAGAACAATGTCTACAGAAGAATGCTTTCTACAAAGTATACCCAGATTCACTATTGGCTTCATTTTTCTTTCAGCCTTTCTGGGACAAACAAGCAAGATGATGAGGTACAAAATCAAAGCACAGAGAAAATGCCACCAAATGAGCAAGCTCTCTTGCAGGCGTGCACAGATCTTCCCACCAACCCACACCCCACCAAAGATCACAGCATTCCCATCTTCAGCTTCCCCGAGGAAAACACAAAGGCATCTTTACTTTTTATAAAAGAGAGGATAAAATGCTCTATAAAAAAGAGGTGAAATAAATCAGTTCTAATAACAGCCTTTTAATCCCCTGATCCCCAAGGAAGAAAGGAAGTGAACAATGCCAAGCATTCCGAGCCTAGCCATCACCAAGCAACTTTCAGCAGGGGCTGAATAGGCCACCATCTTTTACCCATAAACCCAGAGATGCGGCTTCCTCCTACTTCAAGTGTCCTACTCATGACTTCAAGCTCAGAACAGCAAACCTTCCCTCACAAAGCTTTTCTCTCAAAACACTGGAGGTCCAAGGACCTGGATCCTCAAAGAAGCTCGCCTGACTAGAGCCATAAATAACAGCTCTGAGCCAGGAGAAGGGAATTATGTGAATTTAACTGTGGTCTCATCAGAGAAATTTCAAAATAGATAAGCCCAGTGAAGGGCACCCTGTTGATGTGCTCATGCATTCCCGTTCTATCTTTTCACAACACCAAAATGTCTGTTTGGAGTTTTATGTTATTACAATATTGACAATCTACTATTTTCAAGTCTGTATTCTGGAATTTAACCTAAGCCTCTGTGCACATGTGTGTCATACATATGTGTGAGCATTCCTATAGAGGTCAGAACACAGCTTCAGACACTATCCATTTTTGTTTATAGTACCTCTCCATCGATCTGATCTTGGCTAGGGATGCTTGCCAGTGAACTCAGGGATGCATCCACCCATCTCTGCTTCCCCAGTGCTAGGATTACAAGGGTACTTCACCACACCCAGCTTTACTTTTCCTTCCTTCCTTTCTCTTTTTTCTTTCTTTCCTTTTGTCTTCCTCTCTCTCTGTGTCTCTGTCTCTGTCCCTCTCATATAGATACTAGGGCTCAAACTCAGGTCCTCACCAACAGACCTATCTCTACAGGTCCTCACCAACAGACCTATCTTTACAACCCAACATAAGCCTTTAATAGAAATTCTTGCAGCTTTTTAGAACATCATTTTGAAATGTGCATCCTATTCTATCACATAGCCATAGCATTGCTAATTCTGTGCTGGTTTTTGATCCATTTCCTTTCCACTTCACATCCATGCTTTGCCATGCTTTCTAATTCTGGGGCTAGCCTCTGTAAACTGCCCTTAGACACATGCATTACTGGAAAGCTGAAAAGTAATATGTATAAAGCAAGTAAGGTGTTCTGTAAGTACAAAATGCATACCAGATTCTCAGGACTTAGTTATCAATGCAAATAATTAGTATTATTTTATTTTAAAATATATTGGGTTAAATATATTCTTGAGATTAAAGCAACAACAAAATAAAAACAAATAGGAATACATCAGAATTTAAAACTTCTATGCAAATAGCACAGCAGGAGTGCAAGTCTCAAACACACACACACACACACACACAAGCGCAATTTGAAAATTAAATTAATCAATAGGGAAGTGAAAATCAAAACTACAATAGCATGTTACCTGTTATGCTGCTATGTTAGGGTGGCTGCTATCAAAATTAAATAAAAATAACAAATATCACTGAGCTTGTGGAGAAACTGGGAGCCTTGAGCACTATTGATGGGATGGAGGAATGGTATGTGTGCTATAGAAAACAGCATGATGGCCTCTCAAGATTAGTGCTAGGGTTATCATCTGATTCAGCAACCCCACTTCAGATTACACGCACAGAAGAGCTAGAAAGAAGGTCTTAAAGACACATTTGTACACCCATACTCAACATAGCATTATTCACAACAGGCAAATGTGGAAGCAACTAACAAACATAAACACAAAATGTGTTATACACTTAAAAGGGTGACACTCAGCCTTTAAAAGAAGAAACTTTGGGCACATGCCACACAGGATGAACTAGGGACAACACACTAAGAAACAAAAAGATGTCACTGTATGACTGTCTTGTATGAGGCTCTTAGAAAATTCAGATTCAGAGAAACGATGGATGGTTCTTGCTAGTGATGGATGCTGATTAATGGTTATAGCTTTAAAACTATAAGATGGGAATATTCTAGAGACGGTTGCATATGAGCTACTGAACTACACACTTAAAAGTGTTAAGAAAGAATTGCATGCATGCTTGCATGGTATTTCCAATGGATGCGTTGCTCTAGACATCCCTGCATTAGTGGTTGGCAGCACCCCAGGTCTTGTCAGCAGAGGGTGCTGGAAAGACAGAGGGAAGAAGAGCTTCTCTTCCTGGTCCTCGTGCTTCTGTCTCCCTTCTGTGGCACAGGAGGCAACTTCCTGTTGACACAGGGAAGACCCACTCCATCTAAGTCTGTTGGCTTAGGGACAGCTTCCTGCTTCCCAGCCCTGTCCTATGGTACCCCAGTGACTTCTGGTCTTCAAGGAGTCCTGCATCTCAGTTTTGGAAGGCCTTCCTCTTCCATTTCTCCTCAGGCACACTTCTTCAGCACAAGAGACAGAGACTGTTAATCTTCTGTGTTAGTCAGCTTTCCAGCACTATCACAAAAGACCTGGCCCAGTCAGCATATTAAGTAAAAAGCTGTCTTTGACTCATAACTTTAGTAAGTCCACGGTCTCTTGGTTCTGTCGCTCTGTGTTCCTGGAGGCACAGTAAATCACAGTGGTACCACACAGTGGAAGAGATCTGTTTGTGGCATGGTGGCTAGATATGAAGATATGGAAGAAGGGGCCAGGTCACAACATCCTCTTCAAGGACAGGCTACTGTGAACTTCATTCTACTAGGACTCAACTTCTAAAAGTTCCAACACATCCCCAAAGTGCCACAGCCTGGTGACCTATATGAGCCTTTTGGGAATACTACTAGACTCTAACCATTCTTGGGGATTTGTTATCATTTACTGTTATATTAAAATTTCCTTCAACACAACCATGTGAACATGTGTAACCCAACATTCATGAGGCTGAGGCAGGAGTATTACAAGACCCAGGTTAGCCTGGACTATCTAATGAGTACTGAGCTTCCTGAGCTATATAACTAGACCCCATTAAGAGAAAACTATGGTTATAGTCTGAACTCCACCAGATACAGCTGGTAAGAAGGGAAAAAACTTGCTAAGGGAGCAAGAAACATGTTTGCAATGTGGTCTTTCTTTTCTCTCAGTGATTCTCACCTCCTCCTCCCTAATTTTTATGTCCCCACAGTAATTGTGTTTTCCACAGCATACCTACCACCCTGGGATTAGTGAATATTCAGAAATTCTTTATGGAGTCAAGTAATGAGCCAAATGACAGCTATATTCCTGTCATCCCTTCCATGGACATTTACTTTCACTCTTAGGATGGGGGAGGAGGGTAATGTTCTAGGCGAGAGGCAGTGGTAGATGAAGGAAGGGAAGAAACTTAACCAGCAGAAATGCAGCAAAAGAGGTAAAACAGAAACCCAGGACAACACACAACAACAACCTAACAAACAAACAATGCTGCAAATCATATTCAAAAGAAAATAAAATACAAAATGGTAAACAATCAATCAAAAATGAAACAAACCTGACACAGCAACCTGATTAAAAACACAAGACATACTATAGGTGCATTTCCCTAACTAACATAGGTGTGAAAATTCCCCATAAAATAAAAACAATTCAACATATGAAAAACACCATTCGCTGTGATCAAAGGTTTCATCCTGTGATACAAGGATAGTTTGATATAAGAAAATTCATATATGTTAATACTGAACATTAAGAAGTAGACTAGAAGATATGAATCATGCAGCCATCTCACCAACCCTTCACAGTAAAAGACCTGAAGAAACTTGGCCACATCTCAACACAACAAAGGCGCAACATGACAAACTTATACCCAACATTATACTCTACAGAGGGAATCTGGAAGCATTTCTCCAAAGTCAGAAATGAGAGAGTGCTGTCCATGCTCTCCTTCATTACTCAGTATAGTGTTGACGTCTTAGCTAGAACAACGAGGCAAGAGAAAAAGAGTAAAGTGATGAAAATAGACAAAGAAGTCAAATCATTGCTATTCTCATATAGTGTAATCCTAACAAAAGATTCTTGAAGACTTTACCAGAAAACTCACAGACCTGGCAGATATTTTCAGTAAAGTAGCAGAGCACAAACTAAGTATAAACAAATCAACAGTTTAACTGCATACCAACAATAGCTTTCTTACAAAGAAATCAAGGAGAAAAAAGGTCACTTCACATTTTAAAAAGAGGTGGAAGGCTCCCTGTAATGACAACTTGAAATCACTTAAAACCTAGAAGAAGCCTCTAGAATATGGAAAGGCCTCCATATTCTAGGAGGCTGAGATGGAAAATATAGCATTATGAAATGATATTCCTGAAAGCCATCTATAGATTCAATGCAATTCCCATTACAATTCCAACACCATTCTTCACAGAAACAGACAAGCAATCCTGAAACTCACATGGAAACACAAGGACTCCAAACGATCAAAGCAATCAGAAGCAGAAAGAACAATGCTGAAGGCATCACAATTTCTGCTCTTCAATTACACCACAGAAAACGAAGTGCTGGCCCCACAGACAGGCACACCAGTGGAGAAAAAAGGCCCCAGCAGCTACCCCACACTGCAGCCATCATCATCTGATATTTACATAGGTGCCAAAAACATACACTGGAGCAAAGCCTGTTCAACACACAGTGGTGAGAAAATTAGAGACCGACACGCAGAAGAGGGAAACCAGCAACATCTCCCACTCTGTAAAAACATCAATTAAAAAATGGATCAAAGACCTGAAATTTTGAAACAGCTAAAAGAAAACATAAGGGAAATCCTTCAAGCCCACAGGCAAAGGCAAGGGCATTCTAAAATGGACAAGTGGAATTTCATGAGACTAAAAAGCTTCTGCACAGTGAAGGACTACCACACAGAATGGGAGAGAATCGTAGGCAACCAGAAATCAGATGGTAAGTTGATGTCCAGGATGTATAACTCCAAAGGATAAATCTAAAAGAGGAAATAACCCAACCAGCAAGCAGGCAAGTGAACCAAATAGATAGTTCTCAAAAGAAGGCAATAAATACATAGCAGAAATGGTGTGGTGATGTACTAACCCTTTACTCTCAGTCCTTGGGAGAACAGAGGCAGGGGATTTCCATGAGTTCTAGGCCAGGCTGGTCTGCATAGTAAGATCTTGTCTCAAAGTTTAAAAACAAAAAGGCCAACACAATTAAAACTACACAGAATATTCCATCTCACCCCAGTCAGAACGATGATGGTGGGGATCCAGGGGGATCGGTCATGGAATTGCAAACCAGTACAGCCATTGTGGGAATCATAAGGGAGAATCTTCAAAAATCTAAAACCAGAACGACCACAGTACCCTGCTACGGTGCTCCTGGGTGTGTACCTGAGGGATTCTGAGTGAGGGCATGGCAGAGACATTCTATCTACAACCTGACAGAAACATCTACAACACCATCCACACTGCCAAGAGACAGAGCCAGCCTGATGTCCACCAACTATATACAGACATAGTGCGAGTCTTGTTTGGCCGTAAAGAATAGTGAAATGATGTCACATCCCAGAAAATGGATGGAACTAGAAAGCACTGTATGAAGTGAAGCAAGACTTAGATGGTGTTTTCTCCACAGTGAAGAAATCTAGAATTTAATATTTGACTTTTAGGGGAAAGAAGCAGTCTGTGATGGAGGAACAGGAGAAAATAATGAGGCAAGAGAAATATATGTGTTTTCCCCTCTCGTATATTGACAGGAAAGCAGAAAGGGCGCTATTTGCAGGGGGACCGGGCCCAGCAGAGGGTAGTAGAGGCAACTAGAAAAAGTAATGGGGGAGGTAAGTACAATACTACACACTTACAAAAGTAACACTTTCTAGAGTAAAGTAACTTGAAGCAGGAAATACACTCCTACTCTTGGTTCCCCAATTAACTACAGGAAAATTTATGAAGAAAACATTTTTTTAATGTAACATTTAAATTTTAATGTTTAAAACAAATGTTGTATTTAAAATAAATGTTCCATTTAAGATTCAAATGAAACCTCCAGGACCCCCTCCCTCCACTCCAGGCACATGACAGATGACTTACTAAGCAACGTTTCCCTGGAATCTCACTCAGCAAATCCCAGATGCAGAATATGCACACAACCTGTAGAGGCACAGGTTCCCTGCTCCCAGGCCCACCTCTGCTTCCTTCCTGACTCACCAGCCAGCTGCATGTGGCCATTCTGAACAAACAAGTGGCACAGTTTCACCAGCCAGGAACCGAGTCCAGACCCCCACTCCCACCTTCAGTGAAGGAAGGGTTAAAATGTTGACTTTTCTGGAAAATGTGTGTTACAATTTCCATGCTGTTTCTTTTGGGAGATTCCAGGTCCTTGCCCGGAGTCCTGTCCTGTCCTGTCCTGTCCTTAAACTTCTTGGTCACAATTATGTTTAAAATCCATGTGGAAGGAAGAGCTGAAGTTGATGGGGTTCACCCAAAGGTCTGTCTCATTTGGTTCCTTTTCCTCAGTTTCCAGTTGTTTGGTTTTGCCCTCTCAAACACCCACTGGTGTTTGATACCTAATAAGCATTGCAAATGACAACCAGTATCATCACTGTGAGGCCCTGAGTGGTGCCATCCTTCCTCCAGAAGACTTGTGTTTGCTGTAGGCAGGCAGGCAGGATCAGGAAACAACCTCCATCTTTAGCTTGACCGGAAGTGTACTTGATCTTGCTGAGGGAGGGCACCTTTATTTCCGGGTTGTCCTTATTCCCAAGAAAGATATAATTGTATTAGGTAATAGGCATCAGCAGGAAGAGTAGAAGTTTTCTCTATGTATTAAACACATCCACTCTGTGATGTTAAGTGATAATTCTGAATGTTAAAGCTGTGGGTGATACATCATAACATATATGTGTGCTATGTATTTATCTACATGTATGGATATGTATGTGTTCTTCTTAAATATCTTAAACATATATTAATTATTATCATCCAGGATGCTTTCCTTCTTGAGCCTGCAACCAAAAAGGAAGGGAACAACTATGATTTTAGGCAGCACGGGAGTCTAGATATTCTCTCCTGCACCTCTTGTCAGACAAATTGCTCTTTGGGAATTAAAAAGAAAGAACAAAAGCAGAGGCATATAAGGTGGAGAACCTATACACACAGTCTGTCATCAAAGATGATTCAAGAGGGGGGAAGTTAAGAGCTCCCTGAGGGCAGCACTAGTTTAGCAAGACAGAGAGTGCTAATGGCGGTATTTATCACTTGTTCCCTAACTAGAGGCTGAGCTTAGAAAGAAATACAGCCAAGATTCAGGAAAGTGATTGAACCAGCTCAAAGGGAAAGTAAACACAAGCCAAAGGATCCAGTGCTCATTTAGAACCAGAAGTGTTTCAGATTTCAGATTAGCAAGTGTTTTGAATTTGGAGTCGTTTGCACAAACATCACCAGTTAAACACCCCAAATCCACACATCTTAAATCTAAAAGTGTTCTGACACTGGAAACTTTTCTTGGTATTATGTTTCAGATTTGGGAGCATTTCAGAGCACTATGGATTAGGGATAAACAATCTATAGTTTGAAACACTGGTATCTAATAGTTAGTTATAGCTTTGCAGGGTCTCCCTGGTATGTGTCATCTCAATCAGGCAACCATCGGTCGCCTATTGCATGCTTTACTGCATATACCTTCACTGCACTTCTGACCATTGGCAATGTCACACTTTCTGAAGGAATGCTTGGTTTAGTGCTTAGATCCCCAGGACCCAGGGCCTATCATTAGAACATGTACCAGAAACAGAGTTTTTCTTTTCTTGTTTTTTCCTTTCCTTTTTCTTTCTTTCTTTCTTTCTTCCTTCCTTTTTTTCTTTTTCTTTTTAGGATTTATTTATTGATTGATTGATTTATTTTGTATACAGTGTTCTGCCTGCTGCACACCAGAAGAGAGTACCAGGTCTCATTACAGATGGTTGTTAGCCACTATGTGGCTGCTGGGAATTGAATTCAGTACCTCTGTAATAGCAGCCAGTGCTCTTAACCACTGAGCCATCTCTCTAGCCCCAGGAAACAGTTTTTAACTGAATGTCTAATATGAGCAAAAAAAAATTTTTTTATTTGGGTTTACCTACCCACTTCATGGCCAGAGCTACTGCCACTTCATGGCCAGAGCAGAAGGGTCTCCTGGGCCTGTCCTATCTTGGAAAGTACCGTTAGCAACAACCCCAGGATGGAAAAGAAGGAGGACATGGAGGTCTTTGCAAGACCTAGTTCCTAAACAACCATCCTTTAAGTGAATAAAACCTCAGAAGCTTGCAAACTCCCACCTGTAACTTGGATTCTCCAGACAGAGGAAACAGAACAGGGGATAACGGTGGCTGCTTATGAAACAGCTGGTGTCACTTTGTTGGCCTCTGGGGGAAAAAAAAAAAAAACACTACCTTCTTTAACATGTGGTAGACAAAAACCCCACTCCCAGGACAGCAGCTCTCTTAAGGAGGAGGCACTGTGGGCACTGTTCTGTGTAGTTCACAGGCAGGTGACTGAGGTTGTGGGGAGTAAATGCAACCCTTAGGAGTATGGAGGGCTGGTGGACCTGCTTTAGTAGAGAAAGCCAGGGCAGGGAGCAGGAGCCCTGAGGAAAGGGGGAGAGGGGTAGAGACAGGACAGGACAGGAAGTACTCTCCCATGAGTGCTCGTGGTTTATATAGATGACAGTACTCTGGGCCTTTGGGGGAACCAAGACTCCTGGAAAAGAAACGAGGGGGGTGATTTCACAGGGAGGCCCCTGGAGAGAGAGGACTGATATGTTTGCAGACATTTATAACATGGCAGGCTCAGGACTGGCCTTAAACTAGAGTGCTGGTGGGGCAAGGGGACTAGTACATCACTGGGAAGACAATCATTTCCAAGAGGAAAACTAACTAGAACCTTCTATTTTTTGAGGTGTGTGTGTGCATGCGTGTGTGTGCACACACACACATGGATGTCCCATCTTTCCTATTTAAGGCTTCTCAGAGCTAGGTATGGTGGAACATGCCTGCAATCCCAATACTCAGGAGCTGAGGCAGGAAGATCACAAGTTTGAGGCCAGCCTGGGCTACACAATGAAACCCTGACTCAAACAAACTCTCCAGGGCCCTGCTTGTATCACTAGAATCAATCTGTGATAAAGGGGAGATGCTGGACTTCAGAAACATCAGCCTCGGCAAAAATGGCATTCTGTCACCCTGGCAACAAGGCAGCCAACTTCCTAATGTCTCCCCAATGTTCCTCTTGCTCTCTACCAAAGTTGCTCTAGATTAAATCAAGTCTTACAACCCAAAGACCATAGAGGGCCCATAGCATTTCCTATCTTCCTGATCAGAAATTTTATTTCATTTTTTATTGGTCAAAACCAAGGTTTCTATCAGCAGGGTTACCCCATCTCCACATTGAAGCTGCCAGTTTGCAATGTGGTGCTTATTTTTCTATATGCTGTTTCCCCCAATTTCTGTGGTCTCAGGTTTAAAATAGAATCTCTTCAAGCTCAGTGACCATGGAAACTAAACAGTACCCTAAATTTTCACTAACAATTCTTGACCCCCTCTACAAAAAAACTTTCTTATTCTCTGCAAAGTAATGACGTCATGAATGGTTATTATCAAACTAAGGAAGATTGTGTGGCTGGCTGCCAGAAGCAGCAAGAACCTACTAAAATCAATTCTTCTAGCTGTGGTGGAATGTACAGAAACATGGCTTGGGTGACTCGGGAGACCGAGATAAGAGGGCCCATAAGACAGGAGAGGAAGGAAAGGAGAGAGGGAAGAGGGAAAGAGAAGGGAGACAAATAGATGGAGGAATGGAGGAAGAAAAAAGAGGGAGGGAGGAGGGAAGGATGGAGGAAGGTGTCTTTCTCTTGTCTTCAAGATTCCTACCTATAAATTACCCCAGTGTCACCAGCTGTGTCTTGTGAACAGTAGAAGTTCTATTTTTTTTTCCTTCAAACACTCTTGTGCTCTTGAACAAAGTGTGAGGAAGACAAACTTAATTACAAGTTAATGACTCTACAGTCTTTAAACCTGTGAATAAAAACTGCCATCTACCACAAATTAAACCCATTATTTACATACACTTCCTAAAAGTGAACTAGACATGGCCCTTAGCGAATGAGTCTGGCAGAAAATACATTACTCCCCGGGCACACAGGGACTTCTTTGGATTCCAGACAGATCTCACATGTTCTGCACCGTCATGCAGTACTGAAATACTCATTCTGATTTGTCATCCCAAGCATCTTCACCTGTTGTCTTCCAACCATCTACACCTCAAGCAGCGTAACAGGTGTGTAGAACCACACAATATGTGGTTTGGCATTATACTAGTGTTCTATCTTTCATCTACAAATTTGATACTATTAAATTGGATAATGAACACTATTGAATTTAACAACAGATTACAAATAACAACAAACAATGACAAAATTAGGAATTACTCCTCCCAAGTTACCGAATCACTGTTTAACCGAGCTCAGGGTTTAACCTTCAACTTCTTGAAGTCTTCTCTGTGCCGTATCCCTGACACCCCATCCCCTAGACCTTCCAAACATCCAGCTCTGCAAGGCCCCCATGCCCTCCTGGATGCTTTTCCTTAAATACTGTAGCCTCAAGTCCCATTCCCTGCTCTCACTGTTCAGTGTAAAGTCTACATGGAAAGGTTAGGTTGTCAATATTTTTCTATCCTCAACTGGGTTCCTCTGGTTTCTTTTCAATACAAGACCTGCTAAAACTGTTGGGGAGAGGGAGGTATGACATTGGGGTTAGGACACAGGTCTTCCAACTCAACCTTAAAGTCAAAAGCTTAATAACTCTTAGTAGAGTCTGTCTATTCTAAACAAAGTGTTGGGCTGTCTGTTTACAGTCCAACATGTATGGAGGAAAACATAACCAAGCATACAGGATATACCTTTCTTTCTGTTGCTTGTTTTCGTTTTTTGAGACATGGTCTTTGCTATCCCAAGCTTGATTTCAACTCACTATGAAACAAAGTCTTAACCCTGATCCTCTTGCCTCTACTTCTAACGTGCTAGGGGATAGTTTGAACTACCATGCTGGCTTTTAGATCAATTTTCTTCAATATTCTACCTACCATACACTTAATATTCTGAATAAAATGTTAAAATGTCTTTGACATGTATATTGTCCACCAGGATATTATATACTGCCATGTAATGACTAAGAGGAGCATTAGAACACTTCAAAGTCATGTGTTACAGGAGAAGCTCAAAATTCCATGCAACTTTTTAAAAAAATAATTAGATAATACCTAATAAAATTGCTATAACCAGGCTGGGGAGCCAGCTCAGAGAGTAATGCCCTTGTTGTTCAAGCATGGGGACCTGAAATGGATCCCCATAGTAAAAAACAAACAAAAAACACACAAAAAAACACAAACAAACAAAAAAAACAGCCTGACACAGTGACATGTATCTGTAAATCCCAGGCTAGGAAGGTAGAGACAGGTGATGGATCTCTTGGGGAGACAAGGGAGCCAGTCTAGCCTAACAGGCAAACTCCATGCCAATGAGAGGCCCAAAAAATAAGGCGATCACTCCTAAGGAATACCACCACACATGTACTCCCCATACACACACACACACACACACACACACACACACACACACACACTGACAGTCTTTAATTCCACTATTCCACTTCCCAGGATAAGGCTGTAAAAATAGAGAGTATGGTGACAGACAAGAACATTCAATGTGATGTTTTTACAATCGCAAAGAGTTTTAATACAAATATCCAGTGTGAGAATGCTTAAATATGTTATAATTTTACTTATACATCAGAACACTATGAAATCACTAGAAAAGGATGGAGTGACTGTATGTATCAATACAGGAGGGTACCTGTGATTTCTAAGAAAAACAAAGCTATAAATATGTATATAGTATGATTCTGTTGTGCTAAAAGAAAAATAAGAAGATGGCATTCATTAAATCTTCATGTTCCGAACACTATGTTAAAACATCAACTGAGTTTGAAACTTAATGATTGCTAATGATGTTATTTAATGTTTTCCATTTGAAAATTTAAGAAAGTGAGGCTTGGAGAGGATTAGCAATTTGTTACTAGGTCAAGAAAACAATGGGATGTGAAGCCAGGCTTTGAAAGGGACACATACACATGCACATACAAACACACAATCACCATACACACACCATCACATACACCACACATACCACACGACACACACACACACACACACACACACACAGAGAAAGAGAGGGAGGGGGAGAGAGAGAGAGAAAGAGAGAGAGAGAGAGAAACACAAACCAGTAAGTTTTCATTATAAATTCCTGAATAGGTTAATACCATGCAATTAACTTAACCACCACCTCCAAAATGTAAGAACAGTATTTAAAGGGGTTTTGTTCAGAATAGAGCCCTGATCATTAGTCTAAGCTATTCTGGATAATAAGACTATTATCTGATACACATATTCAAATAAAGGATCACACCAGCATGTCCTCCCAGTAGCCCAAACATTCTAAAAGCACATGTTAAAGAAAACCAATATACATGTGAGAGTAGCATGGCATTCTTGGGATGGGGACCTCAGGGAAGAAGCAAGTTTGCTTGAAGGAAGCCAAGTGTGGACATTTATAGCTAAATGAAAAGTCACAGCCAGGGCAACACCATAGGACCTGGAAAGGACCCATCTGATGGACCATGGAGAACCATGGGCTTCACACCCACTCTGGTTAACTAGACTTCCTGGTCACCTCTATCCCATATTACACTGTTGATCATAGAGGCCGGCCCTTCATCTGTGCATGGCACCTGGCGACTGCCTCTGACTCTAGCCTATAGAATGGAAGGAAGACAGTGATGAAGGAAGAGCCATACCACATCCCTCACTCACATCCACAGGATGAAAACAAGCTCTTTACTTCATGTGTCAATATTTACTCTTCCCCAGGGGCATAAGCAGATTAAAGCTGCTTCCTGAAAGTGAAGTTACAAGCAACATTTTTCCAAGCCATCAGTCTTTCCCTCCAGCAACAGAACTATCCGTGCAAGTCAGGAGAATCACAGAGTAAAGCTTAATTCATGATGAGTCCTAGTGGACCTGCATCCTGGCTGACTGGCTGGGGATGTGCAGGAATGCTCCCTCAGCACTCACTGCTTCCCACGGGTGACAGGCCACTCTGCAAATTAACTGCCCAGCAGTTGTGTGAATGAATAATGACTGTACCCCATCAACTTCCTGATAATGGCCACAGTAGTACCCCTTTAAAGGAAAAGGGGGCCTGAGAGACGGCTGATGCCTGAGAGGGTAAGGGTGATTGCTGACAAGGCTGAGGACCTGAGGTCATCCCCAGGAGCTACCTCTATAAGAAGAACCACTTCCTGCAAGCTATATGCTCTTACCTTCCTCTATATACAGGTCATAGCACATGTATATATATTCTCTCTCTCTCTCTCTCTCTCTCTCTCTCTCTCTCTCTCTCTCTCTCTCTCACACACACACACACACACACACACACACACACACACAGATGGATGGAGCAGAGGAAAAACAAGTACCCTGGATCCATGGCTCCTAAGTAAAGCAAAGCAACAAAATAAAGGATGACCAGTTTTTATTTTCTAAACAGAAACTTCTAGGATGGAAGAGATAAATGACCGAGAGACAATCCAAGGCCTAAAAAGTCATCAGAGATCTAAGTCTGAGTCTTATATTCTGTAATGGCCAGTTTTGCCATGTACCTATAGAGTAGCCAAGAGTACCAGCCTCTGTCCAGCACTTCGATGTTCTTCATGTCATGAAAAACCACAAACCAGTGAGGTAGGGGAGTTACTCTCATTTCCACTCTACAAGAAGAGCTTGCTCAGGACGGGGCAGCTGATAAATAACAGACGTAGGATCCAACTGTCATTTAGCGCCCACATTGTCACCTACTCCCTGATGATTCCTCACTGATGCCAGCCACACCTGAGGCTTTCCACTGGGTGTGGTGGTGAATGCCCTGAGACAGCTCAAAACCTGTAGCAGAAAGGCTATTCTAGTCCCAGACATCAACAAATACTCTGGTGATATCAAGTCAGACACAGGAGGAAAAGAGATATTCCAAAATAGCTAGAGAAGCAAGGTGGAAGACATATCACGTGGATCCACACCTGTCTTCTGGGAGAGGACACGTCTGGCAGCAGCCCCAGATGCCAGTGGATGGGGCTGGAGGATTTGGTGCTCTCTATATAGTTCTGACAATCTCTTCTACTCCCTTCAAGGCTGCATTCCTGGAAGAGCAACAGGCCACTCAGCAAGAGAGACTGACCGTAGACCAGTTCTACAGCTGGCATGAAATAAATCTGTGATCATCTCCCCAAGACCAAGAAGCCTGTAATCAGTCCTGAAGATACTGCCACAAGATCTGCAAATGATAACTGCAGGGCCTGGCACTGGAAGATGGTAGAGTCAGAGTGACAGTAGTTATCACCATTCAAAATCCTTACTAAGGCTGCCTGAAGACATAACCAATGGGTTTGGCCAAACCGCAGCCATCATAGTAGCATACTCATGAGCTTGAGACCTATAGTGTAAAGCAGAAACTGAGGCTTAGTGAGGTCCAGTCACTTTGCATCACCCCAGAGGAAGATCTTAAGTTGTCAATCATTTCCTTTACTACAGCACTTTTCAATCTGTGAAGTCCTGATGTTGTCTCAAATATAATCTTTTCTAGAACTTTTTTTTTTGGGGGGGGGAGGTGAGACAGGGTTTCTCTGTGTAGCCTTTGGCTGTCCTGGAACTCATTCTGTAGCTCAACTTCTAAGTCTGCTCAAAGGCGAACTGTTCTGATAGAGTCAGTGTGGAATTTCCAGAGTGGGGCAGACCACAATTAAACCCTGCTCAGCCACTCACCAGTTTTGAAAGCTTGAAGTTAGTCCATCTCATGGAGGTTCAGTTTCTTCACATGGGCTGTGGTTTGGACACTGATCTACCCCCTCCCTGCATAGATAGGCTCATGTGTTTGAAAACACAGTGATGCTGGTTTGGAAAATTGTAGGACCATTCAGAGGCACAGTCTTGTTGCCAGAAATGAGTCACTGCGATTTCACAGGTATGCCCCATTTCCTATCTGTCCTCTTCCTGAGTGTGTGACCAGCTGGATCATGCTTCTGTCACCATGCTTATCCACCCTTCTAGAGTGTACAACTAACTCTTCTTAAGATGTGAGCCAAAATAACCCCTTTTTCTCTTGGGTTGATTTTGTCAATTATCATAACACAGTAATAAGAAAAGTAGAAACACGGTCTTTAGCGAGGAAAACGGTGCTCTTCTCATATCTAGCTATAAGCAATAAAAAGTGCATGGAAAGTCCCCAGGAACTTGACACACAGAACTAACTATTATTATTACTCCTACCACCCTACCTGCAGGTTAAAAGGAAGCTGACAGCATTTAGCAAATTGGGTAGCAGAGTGGCCAAAGGCTCATTATATAAACCAACCAGATGTAAGGGGGGCAAGGATGCAGGGAAAGGTGTACAGGGGACCTGTTATAACCACGAGGTGTAAGTACGGGCTATGCCCTTCATTCTAGCATCACTGAGTCAGCACCATAGGCTCATGTTGCCTCATGGGCACAGATGGTAATCAGGGTACCTGTGCTCATGAGATCACACCAGTGACTGAGCCGGAAGTTGACATCACAGGTTTGGGGACCCAAATGGAAAGTGGCACAGTACAATTAAACAACACCAATTTGGAGTAAGGGAAATTTAAGTCTTGCTAAGCATACCTTAGATTTTCAGCTTTTTTAGCTCAAGGAGATAAAACACAGACACTATCAAGGTGTGCCATCACACAGCTAGACAGCAACTCCCTTCATTTTTCTGGGTGAGTCACTTGGGACTTTTCCACAAACAGCTGACAAAGATTGTTGACAAAGGGCCTTTAGAGACAATAACAGCAATAATACTTACAGATGTGCCAAGCACTGTTACCCCACCTTGCCCATCTGAAAGGGGAGGAATTCCAGGCAAGAGCAATAATGGAACACACTCAAGATGAGCTAGGAGTAGCAGAGCCAAGATGTGAACTAAGGCTGCTGGGCTCCACAGTCGATGTCCCAAAATTCTATTCTAACACTTACACTTACTTTTAGTATAATTATTTTTCTCTTATATTCCATGGCATTCCCAGAATGGCAAGAGACTCTGAATGCTGCCTGCAGTCAAATGTATAGGTTTAGATTCCCATCCGACAAATGAAGGAGCTAAAGCACAGAGGTTAAGCAACTCAACTAGAGTATCTAACAGGGCTAAGTGACACAGAGAAGACCATTAAAATGCAAGTTGCCAAGATTCCAGCCACAAGATACCAGATCCACCCTAAAGGGAAAGAGTTCAGTGATCATTGAGGCACAGATAAAATCAACGTTAGCCAAACTTGATAGCACACACCTATAATCCCTAGCTACGCAGGAGGCTGAGGCAGGATGATCTTGAGTTCAAAGCTAGCCTAGGCAACATAAGTCCCTGTCTCTTATTTAAAAAAAAAAAAAAAAAAAAAAAAAAAAAAGACAGAAGAAAAATTAAAAAATCAATTTTATTGGCGCTTCTCCCATCCGCAGTACTAATTCCCCTGCAGCTTTTAGCTGGACAGAGTTTAGCTTGCATAGACCTTGAGGCAAGCCCCAGCCCTATCCCGGCCTCCTTCGTCCTGCCATTTTAGGTTTTTCCCTTGACTTGTAGGCCCAGTGTACAACAGTTAGAGGAAGTACCCAGCAGGGGTTAAAACAAAGAAGGAATGGGAGACTGGTGGCTCAGGATAGGGAGCCACCAATGACTAAGCAACCTGGAAAGGCATTTGGGGAATGAGCACTGGGCAGAGGTGAAGGAATGTAAACAACTGTCACTGGACCCAAGAGTGATGATGCACAGAGGTGCACATGGGGGCTCTGCCCTAGTTCTACTTTGCCACACCACACACTGGCAAACACACCAGAAGCTGGACGGATGGACGGACGGACGGACACACACACACACACACACACACACACACACAGAGAGAGAGAGAGAGAGAGAGCATGGTTATAGAATGAATACTTGCATAAGAAGGCTGATGGAAATGCAAACAAAATAAAGATAGTGAGTTGTCATTCCCCCTCTCCTCTGTTTTCCAAATGGTCTTGAAGAAGGTTACAGTGACTATTGCAACTGTCCTTGTTTGAGCCTAGCATTCACCAGGAGAATCAGGCTGATCTGAGAGCAAGTGAAGGGTCCATGAGGCCATTCTGTCGGGAACCATCTAGGTGATGGACAGGAGGAGCTGTTGGAAGAATCTATTCTTCTGAGGAAAGAAAGGTTGGGTGCTCAAAATTGGGCTACACAGGGCAGTTCCAACCATAGCACATCACCTGCCACTCAGACTGCCATATGGTCGGCATCCTGGCTCTCACATTTGCTTGAGGGAAGATCAAAGAGAAGTATGTCTAAGAACCACAGACAACAATGGTCCTGGGCTCAAGCAATGAATTCACCCAGTTGCTGCAGGCTAAGGTGACACCATTTCAAGAGAGGGCACTACAGGGTCACTAACATCCTAACAATGCAGTTCCAAACAGTGCAGTATCAGGACCACAGCAGAGTACTAGGCCCAACTCTGCAAGTGTCAGAGACAGCAACTCCAGGGCCTCAGGGAGGTACATCCTGGGACTTACAGTCTCTGTGGCTCAGAGTTCATGCAGGCATCATAGCTGAAGGCATCCTAGACATCCCTTGGTCTTGAGAACACATGAGAAATCTACCAGGGATACTCAAGAATTCTTGGGAAAACTCTTAAGGCAACATAAATATCATGGCAGACAGTGACAAAACCAGAATAATATTTCCTATTATTAAATTTTTTTCTGTTCTTAGTGTTCCTCACTGATATGCCCTAGAAATTGGGGTGGGGTTGGGGAGGGGAGTGACAAACTAAAATAATGTTAAGAATTAATAACAATGGTGTATTAGTAACTCAAGGCAAGCTACCACAACAGGCAAGAGAAAACATAGAGACAGAGATCTCATGAGCTGTCAGCCATTCCTTACATAAGAAAATAGGCAATTCAGTTATAGAAATTAAGCAAAATGATAGCTCTGTAAGGCAATTCATAAGCACAGGTAAATATCAGATATAAGATGAGAGCTAAAGGAATATGCAGTGGACTAATGTACAAGAGGATTTCATAAAATGAACAAGACCAGCAGGTCAGCAAAAAAAAAATGGAGGCTGTCCCACCATTTGAATAGTGGGCCGATAAGAACTATTTCGAACAGAAGACTTATCGAGTCAAATAGAACCTAGAAGCAAAGCAGCTCTTCCATCCTCTTGTTTACGTGATTCTTTATTCCTGCTCCAGTACAGCAATGACTGCTCTGGTATGCCCTTGCCTCTTTCCAACTAGGTTGTGGGCTTGGAGACGGCCAGGCTACATAGTCACCTCTCCAGCAACTAGCACAGAGCTTGGCAAAAACAAACAAACAAACAAACAAACAAACAAAGCACATGCTATATTGACAATGACTGACTGACTGAATGAATGAATGAATGCTTAAGAAGCATGCTTAAGTATATTAGAAAGCCTGAACAAAAAGTCTTTCTGTGAAAGCTATGGGAAAGAGAAACTAAGGCCATGTCACACACACATGCACACAAAAGGACAACATGTTCACTTGGTATTGAATTCAATTTTATACATCCTTTGATGGTTTCATGTGCATATACTACATCTCCACCAAGAAGTCTTAGAAGGCAGGAACTACAAACTTCTACTCCCCCGCCCCCCATTGTAGTGCCTGGCACAGCAGTAGATCTATGGGCTTAAATAAATATTCATTAAGAAGGCTTAAAGAAAGAATATGAGAGGAGGCAAGTCAAGTTACTTCTAGCAGGCGAGGCTGTTCCATGTCACTTTACAGGAGAAATGAGCTGGCTATTTATCAGGCCCCACTGAGACAGGCATTCCTCAGGACAAAGGCAGCCTTTGAGGACAACACGAGTGGCAGCGCCTTCTCCAGAGATCCACGCTTGGTATTTCCAAGGGAGCGCTAGGGGTCAATAGTAAAATCCGCTGGCATGGGCCCATGCCAGGAAGGTTGGCACAGCACCTGCCCAAGCTGGGACTGACTCCAGCATCCTGACCAAAGTCAAGAAAGCTCATAATTCACCCAGTGAAGAACTTAAAGACTACCCAGTTCTCTGGATAGGATGGCAGACTGGACAACCAGATGCCATCAAGGGCTGGCACATCCTCTTTCACTAAAGCACACAGTCCAGGCGAAGGTGGAAGGTTTCTGCTTCCTGCTTCTGGCAACTCCAGCTGTGTAATCTGTCAGCAAACATGCCTGCATAGGGCCAATGGGAGACTCCTAAGACGCAAAATTCCATGAGCGGGCAGCACGTGGTATATCCACCACTGAACCAAAAGGGCAAAACAAAGGAGCTAATTAATAGAGAGGGAAATGATCTGCACAGGAAATGAAGATGGTTATTATGGCTGGCGCTGTGGATGAGTGTTGCCAATCTACTTAAATACTATTTAAATACATACGGAACTAATCAAGGGGTCATGATCACAAGTTCCTTTCTTTTCTAAGGAAATAGGCTAGTGTTTCAGGCTAGCCTGTACTCCCTAACTGAACATAGATTCCTGGAAACTAGGGTGAGCAGCCAACCCTGCCAAGATGCCTAGGGATGCCAGCCACCCACTTTGCCTAAACAAAATGCCCGACATTGCCACCATATTACTCAGGATAGTCAGAAACAGTTACACTGGGCAAGTATTTGTAGCGTGTGGTTTAAGCTCAGAGTTGCCATAAACAAGCTTTCAGAGGACAGTCTCCAAACTCCCATAACCGGCATTGTCCATGAACTACACACCGTGTGTGTGCATGATTAAGTGTTCACTAGTTATACAGTGACAGCCAAAGTCCAGGGAGGGGCTGGGGTGGAAAAATAAAACCTGAGCAGGAGCAAAAAGGAGACAGGGACAACCTTCACAGCCATGCCATAGAGCATCCTCACTCTTACCCTGCTGCTCCTTTCCCAGATCCCCACCCATGCTTAGGTCTCCTAAGCTGCTCTGTCTTACAAAAACTCAAGCTTTCACAGTCACCATCTGGTGTAGTCCTGTTTTGCTACCACTTCCAAATGCACATCTGTTGCCAGGTTGGGGGGAAGTAGGGGACTCAGAGACTACACCCCCATCCCAAATTTCAGCTGTTCAGAGGGTCCCAATCTTTATGTGTCAACGAGGATGTGGGTAAGGAGGGTATGGATGCACAGAAGTAGGCTATATATCCTTGCCCCCCCTTGCTATTCTTTTTAATTTGGGGGATTATTATATAATTATAACATTTCTCCCTCTGAACCCTCCCATATACCTCCTTCCACCAATCTCCTTCAAATTCATTGATCTTTTTTCATTAATTGTTATTGCATGAACACACAGACACACAGACACACACACACACACACACACACACACACACACACACACACTTCTAAATATTACATTCCTAAAAGAACCTGCTTAGTGTGTATGTTATATGTATTTTTTAGACAGCGCTTGACCATTTGGCACTGAACAATCAATTGGTGTGCTCTTCCCTGGGGAAGACCATCCCTGGCAATCCCAGCTTTGCTCAGTTGCCTATAGTTCTTTGTGTAGGGTTGAGGCCTTGTGGGCCTCACCATCTTCTTTGGTATGCCCATTGTTGTCATCTTGGTTCAGCTTACATTTGCACGGATGTGTTGGTAGATTTTATGGGTATAGCTTCTGACATTCCTAGGAGACACAGTCTCACAGAAAACTCCCTGATCCTCTGGCTCTTACAATCTTCCCTTGACCCCTCCTCAATTTTCATAAGCCTTGGGTGCAGGAATATTTTGTAGGTGTATTCATTGGAACTGTTGTTGTACTTTAAGAAAAGCAGCACTTGAGAGAAAGGTGCCAAGCAGAGTTTTTTGTTTGTTTGTTTGTTTGTGGAAAGGGATCATAAAAAGAGGTAAAGGGAACTGGGGAGACCAACCTCCAGAGACAGGAGCAGCAGGAGAGAGGAGAGAGGAAAGTGGGGGAGAAAGAGGAAGAGAGTGGGGAACAGACAGACAGAGGGAGGGAAAGAGACAGGAGGTTGGGAGGTGGGCAGAACCCTTTTAAAAGGGAACATATTGAATGTGCACAGGTGGTGTTCTTAGTGGCTACAGCTGAGGGCATATCCTGTCAGAATCCCAAGGGCGGGCCAGAAAGATGCCTGAATACTAACACCAGGCTTCACAACTCTGAATTTTCATTAGTTATTGTTTTCTGTAGTGGTCTCTGTCTGCTTTAAAAAAGAAATTTCCTTGATGAGGGGTGAAGACTATACCAACCTGGGGTAGAAGGACAAATGTTCATAGACTGCCGTGAGGAATCGTGCTGGTTTGGTAAATTAGTGGTGGTAGATTCTCCTCTAAAACCACCACTTCAGTAGCACTGAGTCATTAGCTAGCTTGCCAGCACCAGGCATGCTTTCCCTGTTATTGAGCAGGTCTTAATGGACTATGCTTCTTGCAGATGGGGCAAGCTGACTTTGCTCACCACCACTTCCTACCAGGACAGATGCAAAATGTGTAGTGTCACCTGAATTAAAAGTAAAGTTAACTGCCCATCTAGTGTAACAGACACAACCTTTAAGAGACCTTCTGAGACCTAGCAGTCATGTAGTCCTTGGTTCTTAATGTGGCTAGGAATAATGACAGTGCTAACTGACAACAATCTAGCACCACCTGGGAGGTGGGCCTCTGGGTATATCTGTGGGACACTGTATTGATTACATTAATGGAGGAGAGAAGCACCATTTCCTAGGCAGGGCCTATGAGAGAGCCAGCTAAGCATCAGCATCCAAACTACTCATTTCTCTCTTCTGACTGTGGACTTCAAGGAACCAGCTGTTTCAAGTTCGTGTCTCTGTGACTTGACACTGTGATGGGCTGTGTAACTGGAACTGAGAATCAAACAAACCCTTCCTTTTGTCATGATATTTTATAATTTGCAAAGACCAACAGGTGAGCTGACTCACCTCTCACTGTCCCTGCAAACAAAAGTAGAGCAAGGAAGGGTGAATTGACAATCCATGCAAGACATTTCTTTCCACAATTTCCCTAGAAGTTCACGGCTATACCATCAACCAGAGACGAGGAGCTAGGCTAAGTATTGTTTGGATCTCTTTACAACCATTTCATCTTTTAGAAAACTTGCTTGATTTTTTTTTTTTTAATTATGTATAGTGTTCAGCATGCATATATGCCAGCACACCAGAAGAGGGCACCAGATCTCAATATAGATGGTTGTGAGCCACCAGGTGGTTGCTGGGAGTTGAACTCAGGGCCTCTGGAAGAGCAGCCAGTGCTCTTAACTTCTGAGCCATCTCTCTAGCCTCTGGGGGGGAGGGGAGTCTTTTTATTTTTTTGGTTTTTGTTTTTCAAGACAGGGTTTCTCTGTTTTGTTTTGGAGCCTGTCCTGGAACTAGCTCTGCAGACCAGGCTGACCTCAAACTCACAGAGATCTGCCTGCTTCCGCCTCCCTAATGCTGGGACTAAAGGCATCAACACCCAGATGAAAAAAAAAATCTTTTAAGGGGAGGGAAGTTATAAAGACTGACTTAAAAAACAAAATCCACCCCCAGGGGTCAAGGATGACTCAAGACTGGACACTCTCAATTTAGCTGCCCCCTTAAAGGCAGGACATGTAGAAAACCTATACCCTTATCTGCTTTCTTTAACCAGGAAATGATCAGCTATTTTTTTTTTTAAACAACAGAATCACATGAGGAGGAAGGAGAATATCTCATCAAATAGTTAGAAAAATGCCAGGGGTAAAGAGAACCAGGATGTTAACAGGGAGAACCTCATTAAATTGGTTAGTTGATTGGTTGGTTTTAAGCTCCCAAAAGTTTATTAGTGCTTTGGAAGGTGAGAAAAAAAAACCAACAAATTATATGGACTAAACTATGAATGTTCCTTGTGTAGTTCTGCATGTTAAAGCATTCACCCTCAATGTTAGCATAAGTTCTTAGGAGACAATGACTAAATCAGGTGGGGAAGGTCTTAATCCAATAAGGTTGCAGCTTTATCATAATAGGAGGAAAATGCTGACAAGATGGCTCCACAGGTAAAGTACTTGCCACATAAGCCTGATGGCCTGAGTCTGATAACAAGAACCCACATAAAAGTGAAAGGAGAGAACTCACTGCACAAAGTTGTCCTGTGACTTCAACATACATGCCATGCCATGCATACCTCCCCCATACACACACACACACACACACACACACACACACACACGTATGTTTGTATATATATATATATATATATATATATATATATATATATATTACTTTAAGGAACAAGATGACATATTTATCTCTCCCTCACCCACATTTCCCATGTGTATATGCTTAGGAAAGACCAAATGAGGACATAGCAAGAAGGCAGTCATGTACAACTCAAAGAGATCATCCTTGCCGGATATCAACTCTACCCAATGCCTTGATCTTACCAGCCTCCCCAACCAGGAGTAAATAAATACTTACTATTCATGACACTGGTCTACGGCAGCCCAAGCTAAGACAAGAAACCCAAGTAGCCACTAGCTCTTTCAGGTCTCCAACGCCACTCACCCTCAATTTCAAAGCTAGATGGGCCTACCTCGGGTTCAACACTTCCACATAAAAATATGTGCTTAATGAAGATGAAGCATAGAAACAGCAAGACGCAATGGGAATAAAATAGGAGACGGCCAGAGGAAAGAGGAAAAAGCTCTTTCAAACTTCCTAGGTTTGAGGGCAGCAGTGAAAACTGGCATTGTGACAGGTTGGGACCCAACCAAGAGGGCTGGTGACAGTCAGTTCAGATGCTGTGCCACAGTTGTTGTCTACAATAACAGAGATGAAATAAAGGAAGTGGGTAGATTGAGTTGATGCAGTGTCACACAACCATCTGGACATGTCACCTTCTCACAAGATTTGAATGAAACTTGATCTCCTCTTCCACATTCAGGGAAGCATTATTTTGAACGCATGTGCAACATACTCACAAGTAGCCCGTGCTGTGGCCTGACAGATGGCAGTTACCTAGAGGTAATTACAAGTAGCAAAACCATGTCTAGTCAACTACAGAGTGGAACAGGTAATCTATGGAGTCCTAAAGAAATACGTACATGAAAACCAAGGACATCACAGAAGAGGGCTGGCCTTCTAACAGCTCAGAGCTGAGACAATCATAGGTCCAAAAGAAAGAATGTCCACAGAAAATACATTAATTTTTATTTCCAATCCCAGCCACCTCCCGTGACAGCTGATTTAGCGCTACAAGGAGACAGGCAGTAGATATCAGGGAAAACAAGTTTGCTTGCTACACAGGGAGTCAAGTCAGCTCACAGTCAATGAGGCAGATAGAGCTGTGGGTTGAGGAGGGGGGCAGTCACTGTGCAAATGAAGTTATCAGACCAGAGTTTACTCGAAGTTCCCTTGAGCCCCTCTACTTCAGGTTACCCCCTGCCACTCTTTTTTAAAGCCACTCTTACAGGTAAAACAGAGTTCCCATGACTCTTAGGCTCCATAAAAGTGCACATCCCTAGAGTAGTAAGGCAAGGATCCCCATACCTGTAGTCATGGTTGCTTTCCCTCAGAACTTGAACATTAACAATTATCCATACAGATGATTCATCTAACAGGAAGGAACCTCCATCTCCCAAGAATTAAGACACAAACTAAATATATATTTTAACATAAAATATTTAAAAATCTCAAAGACCAGAAAGGGTTTAAAGTCAGATAGTCTCATTGCTCCATTATTCACAAGTCTTTATGAGCCTCTACTACAGTATTCCTAGTGATGGGAAGTGCCCCAACAGCTATTACAGCATCCCAAGTGATGGGAAGTATCCCAACAGTTACTACAGTACAACGAGTGATGAAAAGAGTCCCAACAGTTAGTTACTACAGCCTCCCAAGTGATGGGAAGTGCCCCAACAATTCTGATGGCTAGAAAATTCTCTTTACATCAATCTAGAAGCTGGCTTCTGTTCACCTGGTTCTGCTCTCAGGGAACAGAAGCACCTCAGGCTCCTTGCTATATGACAGTCCATCTAGGTCTGGAAAACAATTAGCAAAAGGCTGAACCTCACAGTATTAGGGAGACCCTGGTCCACCTCTGCTATCATCTTCTCTTCCAGAAATAAATATAAAAGAAACAGTCTTTAGAATGAATTCTCACTTCACTGAACTTCACGGGATCACTGCATTTATCCCTCTTCTTTCAGAGGTGAGATCCAGCCTCTGAGAGAAAAATCAGCTTAGCCCAAGTCCTCATGGACTTTCCAAGAAGCTTAACCTCTGTATTCATTCTTTTAAGAGGAAATCTGAACAAGGTACGTGAGACTGCCCATTTCTTTGCAGAATTGACATTCTGAATGTAAGGGACTTAGTCTATAAGGAAAGCAAAATGACAACCAGGGAATTCCAAGTCAGTGGTTCTCAACCTTCCTAATGCTGCGACCCTTTAAAACAGTTTTTCAGGTTGTGGTAATCTTCAACTATGAAATTATTTTGTTGCTACTTCATAACTGTGATTTTGCTACTGTTATGAATCTCGATGCAAGTATCTGATATATAGGATATCTATAACGTGACCCCTTTGAAAAAGTCATTTGACCCCAAAGGGGTTGTGACCCACAGGTTGAGAACTACTGTTCTAAGGAAATGTGTGCTAAGTATGGATAATAAAGATGGCTTCAAATAGTCTGTACTACCTGCCTTGGGTGAAGGTAGTTCAACCAGGAATGGGAGTTGAGCATATCCTGTCATCACACATTCATTAGACATGGACTCCGTGGTTGAGAGGTGTGGAAGCGGAAACCCTCCCCAGGCATTTATAACATAGCTGAGAATGCAGCACATTTAGTATCCAACATAGAGCGAATTGATGCTTCTCAGCCAGTGGTGGCAGTGCTAGGAGACATTTGCTGCTGGTCACAACCAGAGGGTACTATTAGCAGTCAGAAGGCAGAGGTTGGGAGTCGGGATACTACTGAACTTCCTACAAGATGGCCCTCACATGAAAGAACTATTTGGTCCAAAATGCAGGATGCCGACCAAGAAAGCCTAAAGAGAAATGTTTAAGGAATGGTGGCTAAGCTCAGTCAGAACAGATCCATTCCAGTGTTAACTCAGGGTATATCTGTGTGCTTGAGAATTTCTCAAAGTTGAAGGAAACCATTGTAAAAATACAAGATGTGGGGCTGAGAGCATGGCTTGGTTAGTAGAGTGTTTGCTCAGCATGCCAGCGTTCAGGAAGTGGATCGGAAAGAACACAATTCCAAGGTCATCCTCACCCTCGGTTACATAACAGAGGAGTTCAAGGCCGCCCTGGGATATATGGCACCCAATCTCCCTGGCCCCACCCACCCCAAATAAGATATGATCCAAAGTTAAATTGCACTTTAGGGTTTGAAAAATGCCCGACAACTTACAGCCAACATTAAGCAGGAAGAAGGGACCATGCTTGATCTTGGAATATAGATAACAGTTGAATAGGAAGTCTGGGAAGTAAATAGTCTGAGCTATGTGACATTCACACCTTACTAGGAGAATCCATGGAACATACTGTGGTGTGGTCCTCCCACACCACAGCCGCTGGCAGAAGCCAAGGCTGGCCAGAATTAGTACACAGTTTCCTCCCACCTTTGCCCCCATGCCTGCAACAAAAGAGATGTTGCCAGATTGTTGCTTAACAGTTTTTCTATAGTATCTAAGTCAATCCTTGACCACAACACTGTAGAGCACCTAGAATATGAATGAACTAATGAATTAATGAATGAATGAATGAACGAACCCATTAGTCAACAAAGAACTAGCCTAAACAGATGAACTTGAGGTCTTGTGTAACGTGAGGTTCCCGCAGCCACTTCCACAGTCGCCTTGCCCCAAATGAACACTCAGACACTATATTAATTAAAATACTGTTGGTCATTGGCTTGGGCTTCTTATTTAGCTAGCTCTGTCTTAATTATTAACCCATAATTATTAATCCATGTATTTCCATGTGGTCTTGGCTTATTGGGGAATGCCGGATCTGCAACTCCTTTGCCTGCTACATGATGAGTGCTCAACATCTCTGCAGAGAAGAGAATGATTTCCTGTTATTGCCCAGCTTCGTCACTTCCTGCCTGTCTGTACAGACCTCCAGACCTCTATGGTTAGCTAGTGGCAAGCTCTGACCCCTAGACATGCTCTATTTGTGCTAGAAAGACATCACCACAGTCTTGCCAGTTCCTGCTGTGCTTGGTACCCTGTTCTGTCTTGTACATCAACTTGTGCAGTGTCTGTCCAGTACCCAGCTGTCCACTGCAGATGTGTCTAAAACAGTGATGTAAAGGCATCACAAAGACCATTTCAGGTCTAGTACTACACAATAGCCAGAACTTCCCAGGGTTTCTGTTGGCCAGAACTGGTACAGCAAAAGAAACCAGAGCAATGGCAGTATTCTAGGGCATCCTTGGGGATTAAGTCCAAAGCCTGGCCTGTCAAATCCTGGCCTGTGTTAAAGCCAGGCAGTGGACTGCATGCAACTTCCTTTCATTCGCACATTTCGCATACTCTCTAATTATGTGATAAAAATCCCACTGGCAACTCTTTTCCCAAAGCAGTACATAACCACCATCCAAATATTTCTCAGTCTCTAAATAATAGGGTAGTTTTATAAGACATGTATTGGCAGCAGCTGCAACAGCACAAATGGGTGCTGGTTAATTCCTTCTGCTTATACAGCTCTCCTGCCATTTATAGGAGGCCCTCATGGTCTAACTTCACTAGATCTAAGCAATCATGCTATAAGGCCCATCACCTTATCGTCATTTTACAGATAAAGAAATTGAGGCTTGGACCCGAAGAGACGGTGCAACAATTAAGAGCACATCCCGTGTTCGCAGAGGACCTGAATTCAGTTGTCAGCACCAACATCAGGTGGCTCACAACAAAACTATAATTCCAGCTTCTGGGGATGCCACACTCTGACTGATGAGGGCATGAGCACTCAACTATAACTATACCCTCACATACACATAATAAAAAATGGAAATTGCAATCTTTTAAAAAGGATTTCTGAAGTTTATATGTACATGTATGAGACTGTGTTCATGTGCGTGTACCCCATATGTGCCTGGTAAAGGACAAAAGAAGGCCCTGGATCCCCGAGAGCTGGAGTTTCTGAAGAGATCGAGGCTCAAAGAGGCAAGGTGCATTGTTCAAGAGCACATAGCACAATCTTCTGACCACAGTGGCCTTGCCCTGGTAGTGATGTCATGAACTCTGCATGGCCTCTGTGTGTAGTTTTCACCCCAGTTTCCTTTCCTGTTTTATTTGCTACTGATAACAAATAATGTGTACTTTGATGTCAATAAAGATTGCCATGATACACCTGGCTGCCCCCTCCCCTCCTCCTATTGTAACAAGGCTTAGCCAATTTCTGAGATAGGCAAAGCAGAAAGCAACTTGATTTGGAGGACAGCCTGGAGATATCACAACCACCCACCCTTGTGGTGTCCCCTTGTGGTGCAAAGGAGTAGCAGGCAGGTGTGGATTTGGTTCAAATAAAAATTCACAAATGAGATAGGGGTCGGCCTATCATCTGGCAAATTGAACTGACTTCCAGAAGTCAATCTACAAAACAGGAATCTAGAGAATAGGAAACACTGCCCACCTCATCACACCCCATCCCCCAAACGCTTTTAATGGAAGCTGAGGCCCAGGTTGTAGCTGAGTGGTATGACAGTTGCCCAAGAGAAGCAAGTTTAAAATACCCAGGCCATGTCCCTCTCCAGAGCTGCCTGAACTAAACGTTTCTTTAGCCACCCAGCCAATGGCCAAATCCTCCTCTGGATATGTGTTCCTCTCTGTGTTTGTCTGTCTCTCTCCCTCTGTCTCTCTCTATCCCTTCTCCCTTCTCTCTTTTTCACTCTTTCTGACACACAAACCATTTCCCTTTCCCCTGTTCTGTCCAATTTTCTCATTTATGGTATAACATCCTCTAGGAGGTTTTCTGGCCCTGCTTGGCCTTTCTAAGTGGGAACAGATGGTTCCCAGGTCCTTCCCAGAGGGGTCTTCACTGTACAAACAGGAGCAGTGACTCTGCCAATAGATACAACACAGCCAAATAAAAACCTTTATTACTCCTGACACCAGCAAAGAGCGATGAAAGACCAGCAAGGCCCCGGCTGGCCCACAGAGCAAGGTCTACTTTGCAAGTTGGCTCACACACATGCTAGCAGTTATAACAGGGCTGACCTGGCACATGACATCTACAGTTTGCAGACTGATCTGTGTGTCTGTCACCCATCAACATACCTCTCGGCCCCCCTCAATAAAGATGCAACAGGGATGAGATAAAAGATTTCTTGAAAAACCCAGCTATTATTCTGCATGAAAACACAAACGGGAGGGTGAACGCAGCAGGCCTAGAGTGTAGCTTACACGGATGGAAACCCCTTTAACGTAACCATGCTTCCTCTGGTCCCCATTCACTTGACAGGCATAGTCCACCAATGAAAAGAACAGCAGTGTGGTGCCAGGCAAAGAGGGCCACGCTTGTTTGCAATATTTTGCCCTGTAAGCCAGTGACACAAGTAAGCCCCACTCCTATTAACCAAACATGCAAGCATCTAAAACCAAGTCAATGCTAATTTTTAAACACTCCTAAAATAGAGCAAGAATCATCTAGCACCTGGGAAAATGAGGCTATGTGTATTCAGGTTCAGGCATGCCTGACACACCGTAATCAATAAATGTTTGCTCAACTAATGGATGAATAACCAACAGGAACCAACATCCTGTCTGGGACTCCATAATCTTCTTTTCATATCCGAATTCATTACAAGGCTTTGACAACCAGGACCAGCATATTAGCAATGTGACTTTTAGCCATAGGCCTGTGCTAAATCAAGCACTGCGAGGCAATTCTGTTATTTAGTTTCTAGTTGGAGTGTGGCATGACAGCATATGCTTGTGATCCTCACACTGGAGGCGGAGACAGGAAAAGTGCTGGAAATTCAAGGCCAGGCTAGGCTATATAGTGAGTTCCAGGCCAGCCTGGGCTACAGTGCAAGCCCTTCTCTGAAAGAAAAAAAAAAAGATTTAAAATTAAATAAAATAAACAATAAACATTTGGTTTTATAAACAATAACAACAAAATCCCATTAAAACTGGGTCCTTCTTTAACAACAACAACAAAAAAAATCTGGGATAAATGTGAATTGCTTTTTCTTACCCATCCAACCATAAACAAATCACAATCCATTCATGTCCCATACATGCATCCAAGTGCACGCACATCTAAAGACAACTGCAACATCAGTGACTCACATTCATAACTGTTCCTAGGACATCGGAAACCTGCGCTTGACATGCCCACTCCCCCCACCTGAGAAAGCTGCTCAGATGAAGAGTAGCTGCAAGGATCAAAAGGCTAGGACCTCACCCACAACAGGCCAAGAGGTTCTAACAGCCTGTGCCCAAGACAGAAAGGCAAAGTGGTCAGGAGGACACTGACCATCTCCATCCCACCTCCTCCTGTGACCTGTGCACAGAGCAACTACACCACCCTGACATCTACTAGCCAGTTGCTGTGTCCGCATGCAGACATAGCAGCAACAGAATGCCAAGTCTCTCCACCAGTGACCGGCTATACACAGATAAGAAGTGGAAGACACCATCTTCAAACAGAAAACTGACAGGTGACCTAAAGCTTCAGGGTTGTGGGGGGCTGAGGAAAAGTGGGCAACATACAGGAAGGCCTGAGGCAGGTGAGTTCATAATGTCAAGAGAGAACAGTAGAGAAGGAAGGGGAAAAACAGGCCAGGTCACTCCCAAGTGCCCTTGGAGGATGCAAGAGGAAGTCTGCAGCCCTAAGAACAATGGTTGGCCATTGTATAGATGGAACAGGGCAAGAGGAACAGATATTTTAGAAAGAGTGCTTGGATTATCTGGGGAGGAAGCTGAAGAAGTCTAGGCCAACCATAATTCTACCACTTGGAAACTGGAAGCAGAAGGACCAGGAGTTTAAGGTCAACCTTAGATATTTAGCAAGTCTGAGGCTAGGATGCACTACAGGAGACCCTGTCTCAATCAAAATAAACAAAAAATAAAAATAAGACCCAAACTCCAGGACCTGAGTTTGATCCTGAAGACCCCTATAGTGGTGGAAGGTGGAAGGAGAAAACCACCTCACAACTTGTCCTCTGACCTCCACACAGGTGGTGTATACACACACACACACACACACACACACACACACACACACACACACACCTCAAATAAAAAGTAATTCAAAATGCTTTCATTTTATTTATTTACATATTTATTTGTTTACTTCATACAGGTGTATTGTCTACATATATGTTTGTGTACCATTTGCACACCTGGTATTCCCAGAGGCCAGAAGAGGGGGTTGGATCCCCTGTAGATGGCTACAGGCTACGATGTGGGTGCTGGGAATCAAACTCAGGCTCTCTGAAAGACCAACTAGTGTTCTCAATCACTAAGGCATTTCTCTAGCCCAATTTAAATTTTTTGATGGAAAAACTGAAAAAGGGAAAAAGAGGGAGGAACGAAGGGAGAATAAATGGATCTAACTCAGGCTCCAGGGACTTGGGGTGACAAAGAGTACAAAAAAATTCTGTTTTTGTGGCATGCTTTTATTTTTGTCTTTTGAGACCAGGTCTCACTTGGCAGCTCAGGCCAGCTTCAAACATACCATTCTCCTGCCTCAGTTTTCTAAGTGTTGGGATCACAGGTACACACCCCTCCTGGGCTGTGGCATGTATTTCCTGGGCCCCACTATCTTCATATACTGATCCTTAGTGCTACTAAAAGTCCTCTTGTGCTTCATGACCAAGGAAAAAGACCGGCTGTCCTGGGGCCCTGTTGAACAGGTAGGAATTTCCCTTCAGAAGCAAGATAGAACTGTGTCTTACAGTTTCTATGGCTCTGAAGAGACACCATGACCACAGCAACTCTTACAAAGGAACACATTTAATTGGGTGGCTTACAGGTCAGAGGTTCAGTCCACTATTATCATGGTGGGAAATGATGGTGTACAGGCATACATGGTGCTGGAGAGGTAGCTAAGAGTTCTGCATCTTGAACAGGCAACAGGAAGTGGTCTGAGATACTGAGCATAGCTTGAGCATATATATGAGACCTCAAAGTCTGCTTTCACAGTGACACTCCCTCCAACAAGGCCACACCTCCCAAAACTGATACTCCCTATGAGCTTATGGGATCTAATTACATTCAAACTACCACAAACTGGATAATCTTCAAGGAAAACCTCAAGTCACACACATGGCTATCTGTCACTTGATCTCCTAAGACTGGCAGAAGTGGCATCAGCCCTCTTTAAATAATAGGGAAATATTCATAAAACACACAAAGAGAGTAGTTAAAGTCATAGTGATTGAACTTGAGGAAAATGTCACAGAGTCAATTCAACAACAGCAACAACACACACACACACACACACACACACACACCTGAACCTTCGATGATCTGCCACAGACAAACCTGACACTTTTTCTCTACTGTTGTTTTTATCACAATGCTATCATCTCACATTGTAAAAACTACTCAAAGGAGACACTTCTTTGAGTAGCATACATTGGTAATTCCAGTAGGTGGTTAGAAAGGGAGGGATCTGTAGTTCAAGATCTTCATCTTTGATTACTCAGAAAGCCCAAGGCCAATGTAGGGTCCATGAGACTATCTTAGAGGGAGGAAAAAGAAAGGGACAGTAGAAAGGAGATAGGAAGGGAAGGAGGGAAAAGAAGGAAAGACAGGGAAGGAAGAGGGGAGGGAGAGACAGGTGGATGGAGGGAGGGACAGGTGGATGGATGGATGGATGGAGGGAGGGAGGGAGGGAGGGAGGGAGGGAAGAACATTTTGGAGAACATACCCCAGGAAGAAAACTGTTCCTCTCTATGCTTTGGCCAATGTAATTAAGGCATGGAACAGTGTATGGGACCTGAATCAAAATCCATGTCTATAATTCCTGGTCCAGGGTTCCCTCAAGTCCTTCCTCATGGCTGGAGGATGAACAGATAAGTAAACAAGCATGGAATGAATGCCCAACAAACAACATTATAAGGACCAGTGATGCACCTCATTTATCTCATAGAACTTTGTTCATATCAATAAAGCTGACTTATCAGAAGCAAAGGAATGAGCATTTCCTCTCACAGATTCAGACTTCTGACTCAGTTCATCTACAACTACCCTGCACAAGGCCACTGCAAACATGTCATTCCCAATAAGTCCTTTTTGCATAGGGAAGCACAGAGCAGAGCAGAATTCTGTAAACTTTGTTTGAGCCCTTTTATCCAACTACATGAGATGTCTACACTAGCATTACATCTGCTAATATAGATAATATACTCCTGAATTTTTGTTGGGGTTTAAGTTTATTTGTTTAATATTTGAGATATGGTCTCACTATGTAGTCCAAGCTAGCATGAAACCTATGATCCTCTTGCCTAGACTTCCCAAATATTGTGATTACAGGGTGCAGGGATTAGAGGTGTGTGGTGCTCTTTGTATTCAAACCAGCTAAAGTTAAATCTCCTAATTATTTGGATAGAAGCTATTTTTAAAGATTTGTTTATTTTTATTTTACATGTATGAGTGTTTTGGCCGCATGTATGTTATGTATACCATGTGTGTACCTGGTGCCTGCAGAGGCCAGAAGAGGGCATCAGATCCCCTGGGTGCTAGGAATAAACCCAGGTCCTCTAGAAGAGCATCCATTGCTCTTAATATCTGAACCATCTCTCCAAACTCTGGAGGGAAGCATCTAATTAATACAAAATAAAAAGTAGGTATTTCTGTGAAACCACATAAATATGTATATCAAGAGTTTTAAATTGTTCCTATACTTTGACCTGTCAACAAATTAGATTTGCTGTTGACATTTCTGGGCATTACATTCTAGGACTCTAACTCAAGGAAATAATCTGAAATGTATGCAAAAATTTATGCATGATAATGTTTACTATAAAAGGACAAACTTAGACAAACTCAATGGCCCACATTGGGAGAAATCATTAGATAAAATCACCCCACAGCTTTAGGATAAACTACTAATGAAGTTTTTAATGAAACCATTAAAATGTAGGTTTTCCATAATTAGTAAATGTAATGTTAAATATTTGCCTATGATCATGCACAAAAGAATTCAAGGTGCCTATATTCTGATTTTAACTTTGTATAGAAAAGCAAAACACATAAAATACACAGAAAAGCATATCAAATGCAAGTGGAGACTGCTTCTATATAGGATATTACAGGTGTTCTGCTTTTTCATTATTACTTTTACTCATCAAATACTTTGCCATGAGTATATAATACTTTGATTATGAAGAAAAAAAATCAAGTAATCCACCATCTTTTATTAAAAAGACTCCTCCCTCCCTCCCTCCCTAAAGCATTCAAGTCAAAGTCTCATGACTCCACTTTAAGCATCGTTGGTACATTTCAGGCATGGATGTACCAATGACCTTAACCTGACATTAGAATTATTCCCCTACCTCTCCCATGTCTGCAGACCAGAATGGGCTCTTCAATTTCTCTGAACATGTCCTAATATATTGCTACTCTCTAAAATATGCTGTTCTGCCTCATTAAAATACTCTAAATGTATAATGTAAATTGTATCCAGAAACAGATTTTCATCTCTCTTGTTCTAGATAAGCATCTAGACTAATATAGCCTAAACTCCCATTTCTTCTTCTCAGGAGGGGAAGAGCACTCATCAGGATCTGAGACATCACCATAGATACTTTCCTTCTTTTTGTTTTTCTTCACAAGTCATCTTCCCCAATGGAGCCAATGGTTCTTTTGGAACCATTCCAAAAGAACACTTTTGGACTCTCAGGGCAGCAGAAGCCCCATCTTCATAGCTCTGTGGAGATATCCTCTCTGTTCCCTGGGGCAGAGGTCCAGAGTCTCACAAACATAGGAGTCCTTGGAACAGATTTTCTTTAACTTGCATTCCTGGGCCCAGTAAGGGTGTGGTGGTTCGAGTAGGAATGGCCCCCGTAGACTCATGTGTTTGAATATTTGGCCAACAGGGAGTGGCACTGTTATGAGATGTGGCCTTGTTAGAGGAATTGTGTCACTTTGGGAGTGGGCTTTGAGGTTTCATATGCTCAAGCTTCACCCAGTGTGGTACAAAGTCTTTCCTTCTGCTGCCTACAGATCAAGATATAGAATTCTCAGTTCCTTCCCCAGAACCATGTCTGCCTATATGCTCTCATGTCCTGCCATGATGATAATGGACCAAACATCTAAAACTGTAAGCCACCCCAATTAAATGTTTTCCTTCCTAAGAGTTGCTATGGTCATGGTGTCCCTTCACTGCAATAGAAACTTTAACTAAGACAAAGGGTGAGTGGCCTGTGGCCCCGGAGTCACAGAGAGTGCCCCTGCTGTCTCTGAACAGTCTTGTAGGACATGAGGCTCTAAGATATGGCAGGGCAATCCTGTGTCCTCATCAGATCCTGAGGGGGCTCAGGGCATGGCTGTGTGCCACACTCTGGATCTAGTGACAAACACATGACAGAGACAGAGAGGGGGAGAGGGAGAGAGAAAGGAAGAAGGAGAGAGAGAGAGAGAGAGAGACAGACAGACAGGCAGACACTACTCTTTGGAAACACTTCAGCTTGCTAAAGTAGCCCTGAGATGGGGGGACGGGGGGGGGGGGCAACAGGTATATTATTTTTTCTCACAGTGCACAAATGGAAAAACTGCACAAGTGAGTTGAGTTCCCAGGACCTCACCCTGGAAGCCACTCCAATAAAAAGCAGTGTCCATATCTGGACACACACTCTGTTTCCACCAGCACCTGCTGCTGCCTTGGGTATCAACTGCTTTCTGGACATTAGGATCAACGCATTAATTGCATTTCACTTACTCTGCATTTGCATACAAAATTAATAGTCCCTGATTTCAAGTGGTAAATTGAATAATTAGGTCAAGTCCACTGCAGTTGTCTTGAAATCCAGAATAATGTGTTTTAACCACAAAATATTAAATTCTAAACTGAGTTTGTTCAATTATGTTCCCAGGAAATCAGGAATCCCTGGGGATTGGCTCTCAAGATAGAGAGTGTCTCTGCAATCACATCAGGGTGAGTTTACTAGAGAATTTACAAAGACGAACACACATATACACAGATGCATGCACATACACACACCCATAGAGAAGCATACATGCACACACATACCCACCCACACACACACACAGAGAGAGAGAGAGAGAGAGAGAGAGGTGCATGCATGCACACAGAGAGAGACATATGCTTGCACGCATGCACACACACGCACACATACACATATCCAGGATCAACTGAAGAATCTCCAGGAGCTTACTCCCTGAGCAGTCCTTATAAAAACCCCAGGAACTTGTGATTTCGCCTCCCTGTCCACTTGTTGTTAGGCTGCCAATTGGCCTAACAGAAGCTTCAGCCAGCTCTGCTTGTTAGCTGTTCCCAATTCTCAGCAAAGTGGGGATGACACTGACTATAGAGCCTTACAGAGGTTTAAAGGAGTAAATTAAACCATTGTGGGCAATAACTGGTGCAGAGCAGCTCAGCTTAGCAGGGTCTACCATGGGCATGGACCCTTCTCCCATCCCTTCTTTAATAACAGCTTTACAGGTTTCTGTTGAAAGAGTAAAGTCACCCTGTCTCCTGCTTTGAGACCCACACAATTCTAGAAACAGGAACTTTGATGGTCAAATGTCAGCTGAAACTGCTTTTGGTGAACTAGGGGAAATTTCTAAGTTGTAGTTGCTCAAGGCAGGAAGCTAGAAGCCTCTCTAAATGATTTTAGAAGGGATATCTGCCATATTTAATTGATGAGTCATTCCTTGTGTGGCTATTCTCTGTGGGGCATGAGGCTAATTCTGCCTTCCAACTGCTTACCTGCTGGCTTAGAAAACATGGCCCCAAATCATGGCCTCTTTAAGGAAGCCATCTTCCTTTCTGTTCTCAGAGGCCACATCTAAACAGAGTGGTACTGGCCAGACAGCATCCTGCAGGTCCCATGTAAGCTCAGCATCCTGCAGGTCCCATGTGAGCTCAGCATCCTGCAGGTCCCATGTGAGCTCTGAAGGCAGGCAAAGGGTAAGTCAAGTCTGCCACAGCCCTCTCGGGGCCCAAGGGTGACATAGGGAAGGGACTCGGTGAGCATCAGTTTAATAAGAGAATCAATGGAAAAAATAAATTCAATCTGAGCAGGGGAAATGCAATCTAGCATGTGCATTCCTAACATCTACAAAGAAATAAAGTGCCCCAGGCCCCTGGAACCCATCTTCCCAGAAGAAGTCAGGGAGCAAGAATAACCCAGAAGGCCTTCGTTGCTTTCAGATGTCTCTTGGGGGTTTTACTTTGGGTTGATGTTCTTTAAAGCCACCTAGAAATGCCTGAATTAACGCCCTTAGTTACTATACCCACTCCTTTTGCTCAGATCAGGATAACAGAGGGTAGACTGGAGGCAGCTTCACAAGGATCAGGCAGTTTAAGCCTTAGCACCTAGCCTCTGATTCATCTGCAGATGCTTCTGATGACTGGAAAATAAGAAGGACTATCAGGAAAGATTATAGGCCTGACAGTTCATAGTGTAATTAAAATGTCATTCTCACTCTGGCTTGCCTCGGTCCCTCCCCTATATGAGTATCACTCTCTCCCACACCCTTGGCTCATCCTTTTCTCATAGTTTCTCAAAATGCCTCCTAGGTCAAACCTGGAGGAGGTGACCACAGAACCCAGCCACCAGGCAGACTCAAGACACCTCCCCCAGCCATACTGCAGCAGCAGCAGCAGAACTGAGAAACCCTAAAGGCATCCTGGTGGAGAATCTCCAGGCACAGCCCTGAAGAGTAGTCACCTGGGAACACAAGCTAACCTGCAGACACTGGCAGACACTGGCAGGTGAGTGCAGTTGGGGCGGGGCAAGAGCCAAGAAGGCAAAGTCTGGGGCACACCAGAGCCCCAGCATCTTCGCTCACTCAGGCACTGCTGACAGAGCCTGGTCGTGGACTTCACAGGACTTCAGCAACCCCAGCCTACGGGCCTGTTGCGAGATATTTGATCACACTGTGTGAAGATGTGTCTCTATTTTACCTCACTTGCCTAAAGCACCTTCTGATTGGTTTAAATAAAAAGCTGAACAGCCAATAGCTAAGCAGGAGAGGATAGGCAAGACTTCCGGGCAGAAATAAGAACTCTGGGAAGAAGCTGAGGCACTTCGGATTCACCATCCAAATGTGGAGGAAGTCGGACATGTGGTACTGAGCAGAGGTAATGAGCCACGTGGCAGAATATAGATTAATGTGAATGGGTTAATTTAAGTTTTAAGAGCTAGCCGGGAACAAGTCTGAGCTAAGGCCAGGCTTTTATACTTAATAAGAAATCTCCATATCAGTATTCAGAAGCTGGTGGTCCTGACTACAGACTACATAGGCCTGATCCTAAGTGAGCAAAAAGAAGCATTTCTTCTCTCCTGGGCCTTAAAACAGCTGGGTAAGAGGAACCCTCAGTACCCTTGCAACTCATCTGTGTCCCAGACACTTTTCCATAGTCTTTTCAAGCAAAAAACACTTCACTTGGGTCTTATCTTACTTCTTAAACTATAGTAGACTCAAGTCACTTGGTCATTGCATAGACTCGGATCTGAAAATTCCCAATTGAGATCACCCACAATAGGAAATCAGGGCCTATGTGGCCACTGTCAAGAACCTCAGCTCCATACCCCTATGTGTGCCCTCCACCCTGCCCGTGCACAGGAAACCATGAAAGGATATGGCTACACGAAACCAGGAGGCTTTCCCATCGTTTCATCAAATTTGGCCTGAACACCATCATTCAAGTTTGTCTGATGTGGCTCTTGCCTTGGCCTGAAGACTCTCACTCCCCCAAGGCAGTGCCCCCTGCAGTTAATTATTACTTAAACACATGGACTCTGCCCCTGACACGTTTATTTCTACTTGTCAGTAAATATCTACATACTAGAGGCTCTCGAACAGAAGAGAAGAGAAGGAGAACAGCCTGGCAAGTTCCCTGATCACAGTCCGAACATGAAAAGTTACTGCCTGAACCAGGAGCTAGAGTAGCTACAAGAAAGAAAAGGGCCAAAACACAGTGGGGCCCCCAACACTGTGCTCCAGATTTGTTCACACAACAAATGTCTCCTTGCCACCTGCTGAGGGCTAGGGAGTCTGTTCCCCCCAAACCACTGCTAGTCTACAAAGTTTGTGATTATTTAAATGTTTTATAATAGAATCTGATGCTGCATTTTCCCATTTTTTTCATCTCTATTACAATTGACCTTCAATAGTTGTCACAGTCATGGGAAGTTCACATAGCATCTCTCCTGTCCCTGTTTTCTGCTGGCATCCTCTCCTGTCTGGACATATCCCAACACGCCCCCCCCCCCACACACACACACACACAGCCACTGAAGACCAGGCCGTTCATTCCTGAGAGCAGACATGGACCCAAACACTAGCAAAGTACTTACTATGTGACACACACCATAGTTCCCTGTTTTATTTAATTTTTTGAAACAGGGTCTCACTCTGGAACCTAGGCTGACTTTGAAGTCACATCAGTCCTCCTGTCTCACTTCCCAAGTGCATGAGTCACCACACCCACCAAGAAGATCATACCTGAAATTCCCTCAGTAGACAGAGTTCTCTGCTGCACATCTGGTCTCAATAAAGGTCAAGTGAACCAATTAATAAGCTCTAGCTCCATTGAGAAACAGCTTAGTGCCAGCAACCCTAATAAAGAAGGAAGGCGTCATGGGTCTTCAGGTGTAAGCTGTAAGCAGGGGCCAGCTTCATTGTGCCATTAGTCACACCTACTTCCTTTGTGAGTATGGGGCATGTCACTCTTTCCCCCAGAGCCAAAGGTTTTCATTTCTCTATACTTTCCTTCCAACCTTTAGACAGGTGTGAACTGTTCAAATAGTGAGAAAAATCATCAGGAAAAAATGAAATACTCCGGTGTCAAGGAGGATGAGGGTCCCTTCCATATTCTAATCCCATGGCCCCTGAAGCCAGGCCTATCTCCCAAGCATGAGAGAATGCTTGGAAGAGACACCTCCTCCCTCCTCAGCAAAGAACTGAGGTCTGAATGTGACAGCAGAGAATGAACTGTAATCAAACTGAACCAAACAAAGCACTTAGGCATTGACCCTGTCTTCATATGACACCAAAGACTGCTCCATCTCAGACATTTCCATCCTCTTTACCCGCTTAGTCTGAGAGTCGGATTATTTGACAATGGCATAGCCATGGTGGAGTTTGATGGTTAACATGGAGTCACCAGGACTTTCAAGGGTCTGAGAGAATGGGGAGAGAGAGAGAGAGAGAGAGAGAGAGAGAGAGAGCCTCCTGGTAACTGAAGGGCAGTAACAGGAAGGAACAAGCTCAAGGACTCATGGGAGAGTAAACCCAGTCAGGACCACTCTCGCACCATCAGGGAAAGAGAACTGGGCATGTTGGTACAAGCCTGTAACCCTGGCACTTGTGTGAAGATGTCTTCCTCAATGCTGTCCACTTTATTTTGAACGGAGTCTCTCACTGCACTTGTCTTCTCTAGATCTAGACTGTTCAGCCAGCTAGCTTCAAGGGCCCTCCTATCTCCGACTTCCTAGTCTTGGGTTTACAGGAGCCTACCACAGCATCCAGCAGGCACCACACCAAACACCTTAGGTGTTACCTCAGTGAATACCTAGAGAAACATCCTACACCAATGCACTAGACAGGAAGCAACATTTACCAAAAAAAAAAAAAAAAAAAGTCACACAACTGCCCAGCTCAGGGACAGCCTAGGAACTCGGGAAGCACCACCATATCTGGCATTTCCTCCACCAGTTGCATGGAGCACAGAAATCCCAATCCAAACAGTAGGCTAGCCTGACACCATACACCTGAGCAATCCTCCAGGACATGCTCATTAGCCAACACCTGCTGAAGGCTTGCCTTCCCACCCCCCCCCCAGGACACAGTATGCCAACCCAGTTTTAAATACCTCAAGGATAAAAACACAGCTCTCAGCCAGGCATTTGTGGAGCATGCCTTTAATCCCAGCACTCAGAAGGCAGAGGCAGGCGGATCTCTGAGAGTATGAAGACAGCCTGGTCTACAGACCTAGTTCCAGGACAGCCTCCAAAGCAATACAGAGAAACCCTGTCTCGGAAAACACACACACACACACACACACACACACACACACACACACACACACAGCTCTCCTTTCTCAAGGAGTTCCAATCCCCTGCCCCCCCTTTCCATCCTTGTCCCAGAGGACAGTCAAGGGCTGTTGGCAAGACACCATCTCAGCCCCACAATCCCAAACCAGAGGTAAAGGGAACATGGGCAACCTTGCCAAGCCCCGGGAGCAGTTTTTATGTGATTCTTTTGATGATCTATGAGATCATTTAAGAAAAAAGGGAGCGTTTCCATTCCCAAGCACCCCTTTGGAACACAGCACAAATCTCAAAAGGTTGAGAGGAAGCTTTTCCACAGCCACAAAACCAGTAGGCAAGAAGAAACAGAGTCATGGTGGACCACACTTATAAAAACATAACTTGAGAGGCTGAGGCAGGAGGATGGCTGCAAGCTCAAGGCCAGAGCTACACAGTGGACTGTACGTCAATTTAGGCTGCAGAGTGACAAGTTGTAAAAGGAGTGTGCTGGGAAGGTGGCTCGAGTAGGCGGGAGGGCTTGCTGCACAAGCCTGACAACCCAAGTTCAAATTACCAGTAGCCACATAAAAAGCCAGGCAAACCAGCAGGTTCATGCCTGTCACCCGAGTACCATGGGATGGCTACAGGTAGCGCACTGAGGCTTGTGGCTGCCAGCTTAGCTCCAGGTTCAGTGAGAGTAAGGGAATAGGGGCTGGGAGCGACACTGGATGTCCTCCATGTCACACAGACAGCCACACTGAAGGAAGGAAGAATAATGCAGACGGGAGAAGTGAAGCAGAACAATGTCTGGGTGCTAGCAGGGAACTCGGCAAGCACCGTGTTACATGACACTAGCTGAAGTGTCAGCCCTGGATCTCTGCAGAGCTTGTGAGACAGGCAGCCTCAGCAGCTATGCCACATCCCAGTAAGCTGCCAGCTTTGCCTCAGCTCTCCAGGCAAACCCTTGCCAAAAGCTCAGAGAGAAAAGTTATGTCTTAATCAGGGAGGGAGGGAGGGAGGGAGGGAGGAGGGAGGGAAGAAGAGAGGGAAGACAGAAGGAAGGAAGGAAGGAAGGAAGGAAGGAAGGAAGGAGTGAGTTTCTAACAGGCTGCAGAGGGTGAGTGAAGGATGGCCCCAGGCTGTGGAACAAGGGTCTCATTTCTAAGATGCATTCCTTTCCTCCATTTCCCCTTCTAAAAGCAGGTGAGATTCCTTGGGGAGTTATCTGGGAAAGAAACAGACAACCCAAACAGATACAGATGAAAGCTGTGGGAATTCACAGTCTTGGCTGCTAGTCAGCAAGACAGACAAACATTTATGAAATGATAAAAAAGGAAACAAATTAATATCATCCACAAGCACAGATTCTCCAACACTCTCCTCCCGCCACTCCGACTTGATTGCTTATCTAGCTCCTTCCCAGCCTTCATCCATTCCTCTTCCATCTCTTTTAGAGCTATTTCAACAGCCCCATGTCCAAAAGCTATGAATGCTAGGATGTGTGCACCCACACACCATGGCACAGAATCCTATTTCCCATCCACTTGTCAGCCACTTCTTCAGCCTGGAAGAGTCCTCAAATCCATCTGAAGGCCATGCACAATAGATAACCTGTTGTTAAAATTAACCTAAAGCAGGACATCTAAGCCAGATGTTCCAGCACCTAGGAGTGGAGGCAGGAGCATCAAGAGTTCAAAGCCAGTTTCAGCTTCCTCTATAAGGGAAGAATATAAAATGGGGGATCTGAACTCCTGTTACTACAGAACAAGCCAGAGGATCCTGGCTGTACTCTGTCCTGGCCACTTCAGTGTTGTTCCTTAATTTAATTTCCCTGTAGTCCTAGGGTCATCTTTTTGGTTACAATGAAACATTTCCTCGGATAGAATGATCCTAATAAGACCCTGAGTACTCTCAAAAGGTCAAATTAAACTCTCAACATAGCAGTATCATCACCTGTGACTAGCTGATTCCACATGCATCGAAACTTCCCTGATGTTCATAAGTGGGAGTTAGAAGGATGTAAAGGCACTTGCCCCAAAGTCTGACAATCTAAGTTTAGTCCTTGAGTTTTATGAGAAATTTCCTTGAGAAAGAATGAATGCCTACAAGTTATCTTCTGACTTCCACATATGCACTAGAGCATGTGCCACACACACAATCAACAAATAGCTTTTCAAAGAGTAACACATTTCATGCCAGCATCACACAGATCCCAAAACCCCTGTGGATTTAGAAGGATGGAATAGGAGGATCACAAGGTTAGGGCTAGCCTGAGCTATAAAGGGAGGATCCTGTCTCAAAAACAAACAAAAATTTGTAAAGAAAACCAATGTGATGAGTTAGATGATATAACAAGCAAATGTCAGAACCCCTTGAAGGACCTGTTATAACACATCTTGTTAAGTCCCAGCTCCAGGGTCCAGGGGATGACTGGAGACTACATATCTAGCAAACTCTCAGGTGAGCTTGATAATTCTAACCTTATCACACTTAAAACCACTTTGTGTGTGTGTGTGTGTGTGTGTGTGTGTGTGTGTGTGTGTGTGTGTGTGTACCTTGCATATGGAAAGCACACACTCTACCACTGAGCTACATTCTCAGTCCAAAGACACAGCCATTGTCTGAATATCCCTAACTATTCCTTTCAAGAGGACAATCACCTCCTCCCTGACTATGAGAAGCTGTAACACAAAATCTATTAGCTGAGCAAAAATCATAGGTCAGAATCTACGCAAACACTATAGCTGACATTATCTAATTCTAAATGAAAAGGATGCCAAGGCTAAATGAATGGTGCAATTGCAATGACAATAATTATTATTAACACCATTATTAAAGTTAATTGGCCAATAAATCTTGATCAGAAGGATCAAGAGCAGATGCCAAACACAGAGAGGTCAATTTCGGGGTCAATCTGAGCTCAGCTGTCTCTTGCCCCCAGGCCTCTTTAAGGGGGCAAGAAGCGGAGGGGAATGTAGCCAGCTATCTGGAAAAGGGCAGCAAGAATTTCTGGAATCCCTTATCTTCTCTGCCAGGCCAAACACAGATTCCTCAAGCAACTCAGTAAATCAAAGACTACAAACTAACAGTCCTGAGAGGACACAGGACTCTCCCACTATGCCTCCTAGCTGGTGTCTCTCATCTCAGCTCTACCGTGATAGAGAAGAAACAGAAATGAAACAAGCTAAGCGGTTCCCTTCACAAATCTCTACAAGGCAGAGATGCTTTCAAGCAAGAAAAACACTTCCTCCCCAGATCAGAGAAGATCTAGGAAGACCCAGTACCCCGGGGAAAAGGAGAGCTAGCCCTAATGAAGCAGAGAGGTTGCACAGAAAGAGACCCAGAGCAGTTTTCATATTATTATTATTATTATTATTATTATTATTATTGGATGCATGTTCATTTATGTGCATGCGTGTATGCGTGCATACGTGTGTGTGTGTGTGTGTGTGTGTGTGTGTGTGTGTGTGTGTAAATCAGAAGTCAACCTTAGGTGTCATTGGGTTTTTTTGTTTGTTTTATTTTTTGAGGCAGGGTCTCTCAGTGGGATTTGGGGTTTTACCTATTAGGCCAAACTGACTACTAAGGGAGCTCTAGGGAACCTGTTTCCACCTCCCAAGATTTGAAATCATGAACAATTTCCACCAAGCCAAACCTAGCATCCTGAGTTCAATCCCTAGAACCCACATGGCAGAAGGAGCAAGCCACTCCCACAAGATGTCCCCTGACCTCCCTGCTTGCTGTGGCACATGTGTGCACTCACACACATACATTCATATAAATGTTTTTTTTTTTTTTTTAATGACTTGGTAGACCAAAGGCAGGCATAGCAGCACATGCCTTTAATCCTGGTATTTGAAGGCAAAAGAACTGAAAGTTCAAGGACATTTTGGCTACATAGTGTCTGAGGCTAGCCTGGGCTATGCGAAAACCCTGTCTTGGGAAAAGGAGAAGAATTAACAGAGAGATGACAAAAATGATGCCATTTCTTCTAAAAATAACCCATCAGTAAATAAAAACTTTAAATGTCTTCCTGTTTCCAGTGAAACTGGCTTAGATAAGCACATTATTTTGGTTTTGCATAATGCTGGTTCCAAGTGATAATTACTGGGTAGTTATTAATAGCTGAAATGTTCAGCATGAAAAAGACTGTCCTCTAGGTGTTAGGTTTGTTTTAAACTTTTGTTTTTCTGACTCTTGGGTGTTTAGCTTACCACTTAACTCTTTGCCTGACTGAAGAAGACCACCCTTAACCCTTCTAGCATAAGACCAAGGGGCAGGATGCAAGCATCTTGATTCATATACACTATGATGCAAATGTAAGCTCTATATATATTCAAAAATGCTAATTTTAATATCAACCAACTAATAAAGTGAAAACTGTAACCAAGGCATGGTGGCTTAAACTCATAATCTCATCATTTGGAAAGCTAAGGATAGCCTGGACTATATAGTGACTTCTAGGATAGCCTGAGCTACAGAGTAAGAATTTGTCTCAAAAACAAACAAACACACAAAACTCAAAAGAAAAGGGAAATGTTTATCATACTGGGATTATTCAGCAAAATTTACTGTGCTTCCAAGCTGGCATAAAATACCACCACACATGCAGCCTATATTCACACTTCCTCTGTTCACTTTTCCAAAAGATTGAACAGCCAGCCAAAGTGCTCTTACACTGTAAGGCTTGAACACCAGAGCCCATAAACATGATTGCTGGCCTTGTACTCATAAGAAAAAAAAAAAGTCAGTAAAGCCAGTGATCTGGGTCTTATATGGGACATTAGCAACAGAGCATTAATCAAGCATTATAAAAATGGCCTATAAAGAGACAGCAGGTGAGACTGTCTATAGCCACAGAAATCCGAGGAAGAATTACCTCATTAAGCAGAGTTTGTGGAGGAGCCCACTGAGCAGTCTCCCAGCAGGCCACAGACAATTTACAAAATGATTACAAAAGGGTTATTTGCTTATGCAAAATAGTACCTTCTATGTGACAACTACAGTACACCACTTGACCAGAGACTGTTTCTATGGATGTCCTAAATGTGAGTGAAAATTGATACCAATTTAAGAGATCAGCCCCTTTCAATGGGAGATTAAATTGGTTGTGAATTTGACCACTGCTGATTTCTCTTTGTGAGGAAAAGGCCTCATCACAGAGAGAAGGACGGCAAGGCAGGGACAAAGACAAGAGATATTTTCCCACTATATTTATGCAGCCCTCAGAACTCCCCAAAGTGCCTTATTCCTGATCTCACATGATTGAGAAAGTATCCCTGCATTAGGCAAAGTCCACAGGATAATTCTCAAGCAATACAACAAGAAAGTAGCCATGCCTGAAAGGGACACAGCTCTGGATGTGACTGCAACCACAGGACCACTGTGGCTCAGATTCCAGTTCAGGAAGAATCTGTCTTAATCCCTTTAATCAGTGGTCTATATTTCCACAAATCACTACCATCCTCAGCCAGAATCAGGTGTCTCTTCACATCCCTTCATGGCAGAGCAAGAAGCAGGGACACAAGAGAATATGATACAGACACAATGGTAACACGTGTATCAAAAGGTCTACAATTCTACAACCCCTCCAACACAAGTCCATTTAGAAATGTATTCTAAAGAAATAATTGTGAATGTGGTCAGCGTTAAACCAGAATGAAGATGGTCTAGGATATGCTAGAAACAAGCCAAACAAGCCAAATGGCAAACAACGGGGCTTGGTTAAGGAAATTACACTATGATTTGTGTTCAATCCTCAACCCATATAAAATTGAAAAGAACCAACTCTGCAAAGTTGTTTTTTGACCTGCACACACACACACACACACACACACACACACACACACACACACTCACACACACATTCACACTCACACACAAACACACACTCACACATACAAACAGACACACACACATACACTCACACACACGTTATGGCATGCATATGTGTATGTACATGTATATGCATATACATGTACAGATGTACATACACAATAATACATATTTTAATATGTTAATAAAGTATGTGCATCCATTTTAAATGTTGCACAAATAAAAACAATATGCTAGAAATAATTATCTGAAGACATAAAATTACTTTGTAAAATATTAAGTGAATGAAGGTTATAAAAGATTCTGCATGGAAACATCTCATTTTTATTAAAAATACTCCATGTTTGCAAAATCTATCCTATTTTATTTTTGGATTTTGAGACAGTCTTGTGTAGTATAAGCTAGCCTCTGACTCCATTATGTACCTTAGTTACTCTTGAACTCCTAACCCTCACAGTGCTGGGATGCTGGGATTACAGGCATGTACCACTATACCCAGCTTTGTCTGCAAAAATTGTAAGCTGAAAATATCTGCTCTTACTATAACAGAAATGCCATAGACTACTGGTTTAAACAACAAACACTTCTGAAATTCTGAAGGCTAGAAAAGCCAACATCAAGATGCTGACAGGTCCAACGTCTGTTGAGGGCCTGTTTCCAAGTCTCTAGATAGCCATCTTCAAACTGAATCTTCATACAACCAGGAGTTAGCTCTGATCTCTTTCAATTTTATAAGGCTACCAAGCCCCTCATAAAACCCTGATGACACTATCTTGACCGGAGTATTACCTCCTGATACTATTTCACTGGGGACTGAGGTTTCACTACCTGAATTTGAGGGAAGGGGGATACAAACATGCAGTCCACAGTAAGAAAATGTAAAATGCAGTGACTATGCTAGGTCAATGGAGACCTGCTTTTCTTCTTCCCCATTCCTCCCAATTAAAAAAATAAAATAAAATAAACTTTTTATAACAAACATGATTCAGACTTTGCATCAAGTAAATAGAAATTGCTGTTTGAAGATAATTGAACATACCATGGAACATCTCATAGGCTTTAAACATCCGTGCGTGGGAGACTGTCACAACATCTCAGAAGCAAGTGCACCAGTATTAAGATTTCTGCCCAGCAACAGGCATTAGAACATAGTGCTAACCACATTGTGGCTTTGCTGGTTGCTTCCACAGAGCTTAAACAAATGCTGCTGGATATAGACCCATCTTGGTGCCATAATTACCAGTGTTATCTTAACATTCACAAAAACTATGTCAACACAAAGTTAAGAAAAGCAACTAGGAAAAAAGGAGAAAGATTTGCCCTGGATCCCAGGCACAGCTTATCAGATTTACTCCCTTCCTAGGACCTGGCACTGGGGAAGCCTGAAGGAACTGCTAAAGCTCAGCATGTCATCAAAGAAGGGCTGGCTGTGTCAGCCAAAGGGTCAGAATTGGAACCTGGTTTCAGGAGGAGACGCACATGTACATTCTTCTTAGAATGTGTGTGCATTTGGGTGCATATCTCCTCCATCACTAAGCCCTTGATATTCCTCCATATTATATTTGCTTTTATACTGTGTGCACATGTGTGAAAATGCTCCTTTAGAACATGCATTATAATCTAGAGATTCTAGCAGCTCTGGAGGTGGGTGGGAATGCTCACTCCCACAGAAAATTAGAAGTACAAGCCAATGCAATCTGTCTCACTGCACACAGCAAGTTAACATGACAGCCCAAGTTTAAGGACACAGCTCCGACTCAGCTACCTCCTTACTTGCCTGCCCTTTACCCAACGGACTGTCCAGAGGACCCTGATCAAGACTTTAGAGTCTTTGAGGCACTAGAGTATTGACCAAAGGCTAAAGTACTCTGGGAAGTAGAGTAGAATTAGTTTAGCACAGAATAAACACGAGCTGCCAACAGATGCCACCAAACAGAGATGGGGATATCTGCATGTGGACATCCCTCCCAAAGATACCCATGCTGATTCCCAGAGCAGCAAACATGTCACCTAACACTGTAAAGGGAACTTGATAGGCTATCACTGAGTTAAGCACCTGGAGCCAAGCAACTCTGGATCATCCAGTGCCAATGCAAACAACAAGAAGTCTTAGATGTAGAAAAGGGGGCAGGAGAGGAGCAGGGGAAACCTATCTGTATTAGGATGATACTACAGTCCAGGATCTGAAGATGCAGGATGGGGCCATAAGCTAGGAATGCTGGCAACCCCTTCAAGCTTGAAAACCCCAGGCAAAAAAGAAGTCATAGAAAGAAATACATCCTTGCTGACACTTTTATTTTAGTCCAGTGAGACTGTTAGACCTCTGACATACATGACCTTGCAATAAGCTTATTGAGTTGCAAAGTTTGTGGTAATATGTTACAGCAGCAATATAAAAGAATATAGATCCTAACTTTTGTTTCTTCTGTTTTGTATAAAGCAGGGTTTCACCATGTAGCCCAGGAAGGCCTGGCCCTGGATCCTCCTGCAATAGCTTCTGGAGTACTGTGATTACAGGCATGTACTACCACATATTACTGAACAATAATCATACTATCATGATTATTCAGTAGGTAGAACCTGGTCCCCACTGTGGCACAAGGAACAAGGCTTCTTAATTCAATCCCAGCGCTCTCAGTCAGTCTCAGGAGTAAATCAAAACTGCTGGCTCTGTACAGGCATCCTCTGGGGACCTTTCCGACTGGGCTGGACACTACTGATCAGCAGAAATGACTGCTGAAATAGCATGTAATGTGGGAGAAAGAATAAGGGGCTGGAGTCAGGTAAAGCAGGGTTTAAATGTTGCTTGCCCCTCAGTGACACACCTAAGTCTACTTTTACTTTTTCACCTCTAACAAGGTAAAAACACCGACTTGACAGTATTGTGACCAACTATAAAGATGCATGTGACAGCCCCCTGCACAGTGCCTGTCAGGGAGTAGACACTATAAATGGTAGCTGCCATAATAATGGTAATTATTATGCTTTCTTTCTCTCCCCCTTTTACCCCCAGTCATGGTAAGGAGCCATGTGACCTTGACTGTCATATTCCTAGACCTTAGCTTTCTCCTATGGTAGGTAAAGAATGCAGACAGTCCCCTAACCACCTTGCTCTGCCAATCAAAACAGCAATGGTTGTGGAAGCAACATGAACAACACAAACACAAAGCAGGAGGGACTTCATTTCTATACACGAACTTTCCAGAGTCTTTTAAAAGAGCTGGCCTTCTCAGGTCACGGCGAGAAAATAAGCTGCACAGATGCACCACCTGGCCTCTCTCAGCCCATCATGGGACATCCACCAACCTTCCTGCCTGCTATGGGGAGCACATCTAATAGAGCTTGTACATCGCCTGAGGTATTATTGCTCCTAGAGGCCAAGGACGAAATAGGCTGGGCACTCTAAACTCTGAGCCCCCTCCCCAGTCCATTCTCTGATTCCAGCATTCACACTGGAAAGGGTTCAGGTCCACTCTGCTTACCTATTCAGAGGTCCTTGAAAACTATTATCCAGAAGCAGCAGGCACCAGAGATGCCTGCAAACACATGAATCGCCTCACAGTAAATAATGTAATAACTAGAAGAGCTGACAGGCAGGCTTAATCTTTTCAAATGAGTTATGCAAATAAGCTATTTTAAATGGAATCATTACTTAAAATATGGGACATAGAGATTATATTGAATTTTGCCTAAATTTGTAGACTGGGCTGAGTTAATTAGTTATTGATTTATTGTAACTTTTCTGACATAACATAGCATGACATCCTTTATTTCTCCTCTGACTATGACAACACTCCTACACAGGGGATAATCCTCACAAAAATTATGTAAGGGCTCCCACTTTATCAAAGGTGTGCCTTAATATTCAAAAATATTCAAATCTTCCTCTTTTGAAGCTGGCTTCTTGTCAGTGTGCTGAATGTTTTTCTCACCAATTATGTGTGGGTCTTACCCTGCCTAGTTCTCATTTGTCTGTGAACAGGTTTGAGCAGTGCCCTGAAATCCTTTTATTGACTACCTATAAGCCTATGATTTCCACAAGACTTGTAATTTTACTTTGAAATGTATTTTGATGGCCAGATACGCAAGCTCAGTCTCGGTTAACAGAAGAAAGCAGTTGAGAGAAGAATGCACAAAATAGACACTGGTGCTGGGGGAGGGGAGGAATCACAGAACAGGGACCCGTTTAGTTTCCCACTGTTTAATAGCCAATGGCCACACAACAACACACATTTATTACCTGTCAGGCTGCCTGAGTCAACCCTCTTGATACTGCTTTCCTGGGTCCTTTACCAAGGATTTCACAAGTCTTCTATCGCAGTGTCCACAAGCTCATGAGCCTGTCATTTTCCAAGCTCAAGACTGTGCTCCACTGATGAGCCAGGCATCTTCCAAGCTCAAGGCTGTGCTCCACTGATGAGCTCGGCATCTTCCAGGCTCAAGGCTGTGCTCCACTGATGAGCCAGGCATCTTCCAAGCTCAAGGCTGTGCTCCACTGATGAGCCAGGCATCTTCCAAGCTCAAGGCTGTGCTCCACTGATGAGCCAGGCATCTTCCAAGCTCAAGGCTGTGCTCCACTGATGAGCCTGGCATCTCCTAAGCTCCCATTGCTGTCAGTAGAACTTACTTCCCTATACCTACAAAACCATTCTTGTTTGAAGCCCCTACTGGCTCATATTTTCAACACTTGTTCCCAGCGACTGGGGCGATTTTGAGAAGCTGTGGAGCATTAAAAAGGTAGGGCCTAACTGATCAAAGTAGGGAACTCGGTACAGAGTTGTGTGTGTGTGTGTGTGTGTGTGTGTGTGTGTGTATATATATATATATATATATATATATATATATATATATATCCCAGGCCTTGGTTCTGTCTCTGCTCTCTGCTTCCTAATCTGCCACAATATGCTCCCACCACCCCAAGCTCCACCAAGCTTTCTATGCAATAATGAATCTAGAACCACCCAACTGTCAGTCAAAATAAACCTTTCCCCCCATTAGTTGATTCTGGTATTTTGTCACACCAGCACAAAGGAATACAGGGAAAGAGAGGCCTTATTTCTTACTGTATGTCTACAGAGGCCACTCTCTGCTCCCAGAGGCTCCTGCATTTCCTCCTACCCATCCCTTTCACAACATGGTTCCACAACAAGGGATATTTGTACACTGTGTGAAGGTGTATTTTCTGTGACTGGTGTAATAAAAAGCTGAATGGCCAATAGCTAGTCCAGAGTTATGGGGGGATTTCCTGAGAAACAAAACAAGAGGAGAACTTAGGCTCACAGGAGACATCAGGAGACACAGAGAGGAAACAGGAGGTGCAAGATGGAAGGGAGGTCATGTCACATGGTGGAATGCAGGCTAATATAAGTGGGTTAATTTAAGGTATAAGAGCTATTTATGAACAAACCTAAGCTATGGGTAGGCCAAGTTTTCATAATTAATAAGTCTCCATGTCATTATTTGGGAGCTGGTTGATGGGTCAGGAAAGACTCCTTACAGTCTCACTGCCTGCAGGAAAAGCTATCACTCCAGTCTACTGAAATGGAGCTTTACACTACACAACTGAGAGCTTGATGTGCCTGGGGTCACTGGCTACTTCTATAAGTGAGTGACTCAGAAGCTGACTGTGCTGTTGTTGGGACTACTGCTGCTTTCCAAAACATGGCAATTCAGAAATCCAAACACAGAAGACCTTCACCTCATCATCTCCATCTTACTCGGGAACTCCAGTTTGAGCCCTGACAGTCTCTTTCCTCATCTGTTCCCAACACTGTCCAAGAGCCTATGTCTCCAACCATGTTTCTTCTCTGACAGAAATATCTCAGTAGCCCGTGCCATGAGCAGTAGACAAGTAGGTACCTCTGTGACCTCACTGTCTAAAAAGTCAAATGCCAAGTGCATCCTTGCCCAGTGTCCCTGTGCTCTCTTCTGTGGGACCAGGATGTGCCCTCTACCTGGACTCTCCTCTTTGTCACCTGTCACTAGCTGGAGAATCACAGCCTCTGTGAGGTCTGCCTTGACCTCCTCAGGAGCCTGTATGTAGTTCTTCTCCCGTACTCCCACTGAACTCCCTGTGTCCTACACGATAGTGACTGGTTTCCAGGGACTTGTCACCAGACCAGGAACATCTGAAGGGAAACAGCATTTTCAATAGTACTAAGGAATAAACAGTAGCAATGGCTACTGAATTTATCATGTTTCCAGCCCAGCATAAAGAGTGAGATACAGACTGAGAGAACCCCACAGCCTGTGTTTGGAGACCAGCTGGATCCCCAATAGCTGTATTCTATGGCTTAGATAGATTTTGGGTTCCACTCATAGCTTCATGAAATTTAATTCCTACTGTGCTGAATTAAGAGATGAAACTTCATCTGACTATGGTATTGAGAGGTAGGGCTAAGGTGGGGCCTACAGGAGGTCATCGGGATTGGACATAGAGTCCCCATGACTTTGGCTACACATACACACACACACACACACACACACACACACACACACACACACACACACCATTTATTACCATATGATGCCCTGCAGCACCTCAGGACTCTGCCACGGAAGGCTGTATGTGATCCCTCCAACTTTGATCTTCTTTATCATTTATTCGGTGTATAGGACTATGTTATTGGCAACAACAACAACAAAAGATTAATACACCATGACTCAGGTCAAATTACTCACTTTCTTTGTGCCTTGGTTTCATCACCTCTAAAATATGAATAGTCTAAAACTAAACACATTCTTCCCCTAAGACCATAAGCCTTACTATTAATCCAAATAAAATTAAAGTGTATGCCCACACAGTAACCCTAATACAGATGTTTGCAATAGCTTTATTCATAATTGCCAAACCTTGGAAGCAGCCGACATGTGCTTCAGCAAGTGAATGCATAAACAAACTGTGGTACATCAAACAATGAAGCAGTAATCACAGCCTAAGAGGCATGAGTTAGAAAGTTTTGAAGGGATATGGAGGAACCTTAAGTATGCCTCACTCTGAGAGAAGCCAGTCTGAAAGACTACATTCTGTATGATTCCAGAGACATGACTTTCTGGAAATGTCAAAGATTATGGAGGCAGTAAAAAGATCAGGAGTTGCCACGGGGCAGGGAGGGGAGTGAAGGAAAAGCAGGCAGAGAATAGAGAGGTTTTAGGGCAGTGAAAGTCCTCTGCCCAGACCTCTGACCCTGAACATTCGCCATCATCTATTTGTTCAAAGCAAGTACAACAGCAAGTGTGAACCTGACATGACATACGGACTTTGGGTGATAACAATGTGTCACTGTAGGGTCATCGATTGTAACCACTGTGTCACTTGAGTAAGGGATGGCAGTAGCCATGGAGATTGGATATGGAGTAGTACGAGGGGTTCCTCTGTACTTCCAATGTAATGTTTCTAAAATTGATCTCAAAAGCTGGTTACTAATCTTTATCAAGTAGGAAAAAAATCCATCTTTTTGCAATTAAAATGTATATAAATTAAAAGTTTCATGAACACACCAAAATAAATAAAGAGTAGGCAAACTCTGGATGTCAACATCTCAAACTACAGGGCAGCAACCTGCCGGGAAATGGAAATGTGAGCAAGACAGAATCCAGGATGAACTGTAGTGATTTGGCCCCATGGTCAGTGCCTTTATGCCAACTGCTCAAATGGCAGGATCCTTTCCAACCTACCTGGAAGGCCTGCCATCCCAGCCTGCCCCAGAGACCTGGAAGGGTCACGTGTGGGCCAGTTCCTCTCCTGAGTCATACAAGGTGAGTCACTATTGGCACAGGCTCCCCAGGATCACTGGCCCTTAAGACCACACCAAAGCAAAGAGAATACAGCTTGCAGGACTGAACTGTTTAACCACAGAGTGGTTCATGGAGTGGTTCTCCTCCACATCAGTTCCTGGATTTAAAAAGAAGGTTCTCTAGGCCAGCAAAATGGCTGTTGGTAATGGTGCTTGCTGCCAAGACTGACAGCCTGAGTTTGATCCCAAGGAACTACATGGTAGACTCAAAGAATTATTTCCTACAAGTTACTCTCTGATCTCCACACGTGCAATGTGGCACATACATGTCCACATACAACCACACACAAATAACTCTTAAATATGGTTTAAAGTTTCCTGGCATGATGACACTTGCCACTTACAGATGTAGAAGAAAAATAGGTCAATAGATCCAGTATATAGACAGGCCAATGGCAAAATCGCCAGTTTCCAGAATATGCTGGTACTGCCCTGATAGAATTAAGGGAAAGCAGCTGTTAAAAGGGTATTCAAATGAGGAAAGTTCCTCAGTATGTTTATACCAATTGATTTGAAAACTTTTATCTCTATAAAACCTTCGTATGAGTGTTTTTATCAACTGCATTCATAATCACCAAATTCTAGTGGGTGACTATATAAACTGTGGTAGATCTGGAATATTACATGGTAACCAAAACAGTGAGCCACCATAACCACAAAAGAGAGCTAAAATCTCAACTACATATTGCTAAATAAAAGAAGCAAGTGGCTCTACAAAAGCTACACACTCTGTGGTTCCAATTACATGACATCCTAGAAAGACAAAACTATGAGGACAGTGAAGAGATCAGTGTCCCAGAAATCTGTAAAGGCAAAAGGAAGAATCACAGAGCCAACCCAAAGCAGTAAAATGAATAGGAGCCAGCAGTGTGCCCTATGGAGGGATCCCCAGCAAGCCACAATCTCTCAACTTCCTCCTTGACAGAAAGGGACTTGTTGAATTTGGTCTCTGCATCTCCCCACTCAAGCATCACATTTGGAATTATCTGGAGTGACCATACTTACTTACTAAGTGTTCCAGAGCCAGGTATAGTATCTGACACTTCCTGTGTCCCACCAGCACCAGTAGGTTGATCATCCCAATACCTCAGACATCCCTACCTCACTTCAAAGCCTTAGTTAAATCCCAGTTTTCCCACAGGATTAGCTCTATCCTTTTTAGCAGCCTGCCTCTGGGGTCCATGATGCTCCTACCTGATGACTCTCACTTTTCTTCTCCTCTCTCTCCCTTTTCTTGCTTCTATTCCTGCTCATCTTCATGTCTTGTCATCAGTACAACTTTTCTTTATGAGCAGGAGCAGAGCAAGTTCCTACAATGAAGGACATTACACAGCACAGAGATTGAGAGAACAGAGTCAAAGACCACGTAGTTCTGGAGGAACCCCCAGCTCTGCCACTTCAACACACACACACCCACCCACCCACCCACACACACACACACACACACACACACATACCCTGTGGCCTTCAGCAAGCTATTCATTCTTTGTTCTAGTTTCTTTATCAGTCAAACAGAACTAATCAGAGTGCCTCCCATAGGAGCTTTTGTAAAGACTTACCAAGGAAAGCACGGTGGAGTCCTGAGAATAGAACACAATCTTAATTACTGCTTCCTGAGCCCTGGGCCATCAGATGACACACATGAACACAGTATCACCACTGTCAGTTAGCTCCATATAAGAATAAATAACAATCAGGGCTGGGGATGTAGTTCTATTGATGGAGTGCTTGCCTAGGATGCACGAAGGCATGGGTTCAATCTTTAGTGCCATATAAACTAGGCATGGTGACATGTACCTGTAATCCCAGCAATCTGAGCAAGGCAATCAGAAATTCAAGGTCATCTTGGTCTACAGAGCAAGGGTCAGCCTAGGCTAAAAAAGGACCTAAAAATTAAATCATGATACAAAGCAGACTAAAATATCTACAGAGAAGGAGAGGGTCCTGTGGTGGTTTGAAAGAAAACAGACCCCAAAGGAGTGGCACTATTAGGAGGTGTGATCTTGTTGAAAGAAGTATGTCACTCTGGAAGCAGGTTTTAAGGTCTCATACATGCTCAAGCCACACCAGTGAGATGTGTCACCTCCAGATCAAGGTGTAGCTCCTTCACGCTCAGCTCTGTTTCCAGCACCATGCCTGCCTGCACATCATCATGTCACACCACGATGATGATGGACTAAGCCTCTGAAAATTTAAGCCAGCCCAATTAAATGTTTTTCCTTTATACGAGTTGCCAGGGTTATGGTGTCTCTTCACAACAACAGAAACCCTAAGACAGCAGCAATCTGTCGGGTAGCTCTAGCTGAGAAATCCAGAGAGACTTGAGAGCGAAGGTTTTCACTGTGAGATGGTGGGCTTTGGAGAAAACAGACCAGCAGGCAACAAAGAGAGAGAGAATTCCAGAGAAAAGTAAAACCACAAAGGTCAAAGAAGGTCAAAGCAAGCAGGTCACCCTGAGGGTTAGTAAGAAATTCATTCTGGCCAGAGATCTGAGTAGCCATGTGACCATAATTAAAAATGAATTTGGACAGACACAGCAGCACGTGAGCAGGGGGACTGCTTACTGCATAAACCCTGAGTTCTCCGCAGTTCACTAACAAGACATAGGGAACCCCGGAAGGATTTTGAGATGAGGCATGACAGAACGAAGGCTTTAGTGGGTGATCCAAAGTGGTGTCCTCTGTGGATAGGATGAGCCCCCAGCTTCCCACTGCCTGGCTGCTCTCTTTGGGGACATCGAGATACATGGCCCAAGCACAGAGGTCCATCTTGTACACTGTGAAGAGGTCCTCTCTCTGGAAATGGGAAGTAGATCCTGTAAGGAGCTATTGGGATGCCCAGCCATTCAATTAAATGCAGAGAATCTGGGATAGATTTCTTAAGTGAAAATCATAAATCAATATGATCTCTTTCAATAAACAACCCAGCTACTGAGTCCCCATCAGCCTCTCAGCAGGATTCGGTTGTTTAGTTTAGAAGCAGCCAAACTCTTACTTAAATTAAGTGTCATCCCTGCTAAATGAAGACCAGATGTGGAAGCCAACAGAGACATCTAATCAAGTTTGAAGAAAGGATTGCTGTGAATGAGAAAACCCAGGGAGGCTGGAATCCAAGCGAGGAGGCCAGGTGCTGAGGGGACAGTCGGACCAGAGAAGGTCACTTGGCAAGGGAAGGCCCGAGTTGGGAAGCCACCTCTGGTTTTTCTCTAGGCAGTCAGAATCCCAACACACTTGGAAATACCAGCCAGGGGGTTAGTCTTTTATTTTCACCTCCAAGTCCAATGAGAGCACTCCCCTAGCCAAGTCCCCAAAGCAGGCAAATTATTTTTGCTATAATCCTCATGCTAGCCAGGGCTAACCCATTCCAGAGAAGGCCTGAACCAAGTCTGACGTCTCTTCAGTCCTTTGCTGCCTCAGCCCCTAAAACCTCCGGCTCAGCAGCATGCAGCAACTTAGTCTACCTCAGAAACAAATGGAGTTTTGGAGGGTCAGAGACTGCTCGATATATCATCTTCACTGGGACCTTAGCTTAGTGTTTCTTTTCTTTCTTTTTGGGACAGGCTTTTACAGCGTAGCACAGGCTCATTTTAAACCCATGATCATCCTGCCCCTGCCTCCAGAGTGCTGGAGTAACAGGCTTGAACCACCATACCTAGTTCCCTTTGTTTTAAGGAAGGAACATGTGTACATCTCTATACAGACATCTGAGGGTCCATGCTCATAGTGTGCATACATATGGAGGCCAGAAGTGGTTATCTACTTCTATTATCCTCCACCTTACTTGTTTTGTGCTGGTTTAGTGTTTTTATTTGCTTTAATTTTGTTTCAGACAAGGCCTCCTCTATCCAGGCTGGCTTTGAACTCAGTACATAGCCAAGGATATCTCTGAACAGCTGACTTTTCTGCTTTTATTTTCTAAGTGCTAGGATTACAGGTGTGTGACATAAGGCCTAGTTTGTGCAGTACTGAGAATCAAATCTGGAGCCTCATGCCTGAGACGTAAGAACTCTACCAAGTGAGCTGTACCCTCAGGGCCCCCCCCTTATTTTTGAGAAAGGGTCTTTTCACTGACTCTGAGTCTTGTTCATAGACTGGCTCGCCAGAAAGCTTGAGTGACCCACCTGTCCATCACCCTGGCTCCTCCCTAGCACTGGAGTGACAGATGTATGTCAGCCACACTCAGACCCGACTTCAGATCCTCATGCTTGCACAGTAATCATTTACCCACTAAGCCATGTCCCCAGCCCCTCCTTTTGGTTTTTTCAGTGGATGAAGGAAGGAGAAAGGAGAGGGTAGAGAAGGCATGTGTGCTCAGGATCCAAGCCCCTACCAGCCTCTGTGCCCCAGCAAGAGGTCCAGCACATGGATTTCTAACCTGACTGTTTATTGGCTGTTTCCACAGCTGTACCAGCTGATGTCACAGAGCTTGGCTGTGGCCCAAGAGGAACAGGCTGGTGTGCAACTTCACATACCTGAGAAGGCCAGCTCAACAAGCAGACCAGAGAAGAATGGAGGGCTGGGACTAGTTTCAACAGGATAGACTAAATGTAGATTGGTGTTGACTCTATGCATGGCCAGGCCTAGGGAGAGGTCACAGTCACACTTGGCAAGAAGCATGCACTGTCCAAGTAGCAGAAACATCCAATGAGGTGATGCAGCAGCTGTTTCTCTCTGCCTTAGAGAGGCAGCACTGTGGTCAGGAAGCCGAGTTCTAGACCCCAGATCCTGGGCAATCACCAACAGGGCAATGTTAAACAAAATGCTGAACCATCTCTTCCAAAGCAACTGCAGGAAAAACACACAGAACAGCACCTCTCTTACAACACCTACCATCAGAGACATGTGTGATACTCATGTGTTTTAACTAGACACTGGCTCAGCAGGTCACCTGAAAGAAAGAAAACCATGCCAGGAGTCATGCATGGCTCATGCCTGTAATTTTACTACACAAGAGGATGAGGCAAGAGGGTTGCTAAGAGTGCTGGGCCAGCCTACTCTACAAAGCAAGATTCTGATTCAGATAGATACATACATAGATGATAGATGCATACATACATACATACATACATAGAATGATAGGACATAGATTAGATAGATAGATAGGTAGATAGATAGATAGATAGGTAGGTAGGTAGGTAGGTAGGTAGGTAGGTAGGTAGACCTGTAAAAGAAATCCACCCCATACTCCTGTAGTTTCCTGATTTTTCTGTGAAATGGCTTTCAGGACACACACACACACACACACACACACACACACACACACACACACACACACCCCTTGTATATACCCAGCACTAGTCAACTGCCTTTCCTCACAGTTACTCCTGGGACAGAATGAACAAAGACCCACTTGGCTCCACAAGTGACAGAACAAGGCAGAAGAGGGCAAGGTGACAATTGACAAGGACACATGCCAGCTGTCTGTATCTGAGTTACTGGGGGAGTTTCTTGGAGAGTCTGAGGCAGTGGAGGATATATGAAATGGAAGACAGGAAAGGATGGCAGCCTGGGGAGCCTACCTTTATAAAGTAAAGGAAAACGAGAAACAACAGACCTTCCTCAGCCCACAGCCACCCTGCATTAACCTACTCAGGACATGTGTCTTTGATAAGCCAGGACCCAAACCACTGACTCCCTAGTCTATGGCCAGCTCTCCCTGTGATCCAGGCCCGGGGCTCAGCAAGGCAGCTAAGGGGGCAAGACCTGAGGCCAAGCTCCATCAATGATTGTTTTCGGGAGGCCAAAGGCAGGTGGGGGCTCACCTATTTAGTCGGCCCTGGGGAGACAAGATGAAGGAGAACAAAGCAGGTGCCAGGTCTTCTTGTCAGGAGAGTGAGAAGGTAAGGAGAGCCAGGGCACACTGCTAACAGGGCGCCACATCACATTAACAAGGTAACTGCCATAGCAGACATCCAGGTTGAGAGGGATGTGGAGAAGCCATTTGTCATTCCCACCACCAACCACGGAGTGGTTAAAAGGCCTCTCCAGGGAAGCAGCTCTCATGCAGCCCAGAGAGCTTGGGGCACAGCAGCTACTCAGTATTGTTGACACTGATTAAATACTAAGGGGCTGGGTGCTGCACAACGTATACTGGGACAGCAGGTCTCTGCTCTGCAAGCTTTCAATCTAGACCTGATGGGACAACCGGGACAAGCAGGGGAAACACCACCAGACAGGGAATGTCTTCCTAGCCAGGGCCCTGAACAAATGGCTTGCACTGCCAACTCCAGATGCACTCTGTATCCAGAGCCACCACCTGTCAGCACACACCCCTGATGATTTACAAAGCCCTCTGTGAGGTCTCTCACTGAACTCCTATCAACCATTCACAGAAAACATTTCAATGTTTGAGAAAGCTGGGCAAAGTCACAAGTCTCTACAGAGTGTGGTGGCTGACATAAAAGACAGGAAGGCTACTCTGAGGAATCAAGAGAAACTTATAGGGAAAGAAAAAAGGACACCAGAACTGGGCTCATGGAGAAGGGAGGAAGCTTCAGCCACCCAGTGGAGGGAGTGCCTCCTGGGCAGAAAGAAGGAGGTAGGGAAAATATAACGATGCACCCCACCTTTCCTGGGGCCTGAGTTACCAGCAGAAGCCTATGCTCCTTGCTCAGAGCCCAATCAGGAAATGGTGAAGTATTACAAGTAGCTGTTAAACAGGATAATGTCAATAGAACTACCCCCAGGCAGACAAAAGCATGGGCAGAGAGAGAGAGAGAAGCTAGCCATGAGGCATACAGACACAGAGGGCCTCTGCAACTCACACAGTCGACCAATGATCTATGCCCCAACCACTGCAGCCATCTGTGCAAAAATAAATAAATAAATATAGAAAATAAAAATAGCAGGGCTTCCCTCTACTCACACAGGGGGAGAGATTTTTGGGACATATTTGTTTAGGAGACAGTTTGACAGAGTGGCTCGTGTTAGGACTAGAGAAAGGAGTTGAAGGTGGCCCTGAGGGTGGAAGCTTACACTCTGGGTGAGCAAGATGACTTTCACTGGCATAAGCTGGCATACGCAAGAATTCATGGGAGAGAGTTCAAAGAGAAGAACTTCTGCAGAAGAGAAAGACAAAGATAAATCCAGCTTTGGACGTACTGAGTTCAAGGTGGATTTGGAACACAAAGGGGGGAGGTGGCGCCACACAGGATATATGACTTTCAAGCTCTTAAAAGAAGTTTACAGAAATCAAACAAAATGGCCTTATTTACATCTAGTGCTATGCACTGCCTGGCAGTGCTCGCAAATGGAAGACAGACACAATCAGGGACACAGATGGCACTGCCTACCCAGACACGTGGAAATGAGGACAGTCAGTCTGCTCTTGTAGGACCCCTGGGCCAGACTCAAGTCCTGGTTCCCCGCACAGCAGCACCATGCTCAATCTCTGTAGTGAATCTCCATGCACCAGCTCTGAGGTGGAGCAAGCTGTTTAACCACTCTTTGCCTCAGCTTACTCATCTATAAAGTGGGTGATGGTCACACTCACTCTCATCAACACTTTCACGCTGTTCTATGCCTGTGTCCAGACATAGCAATATGGCTCAGTGCAATCTAGACCCCAGTCTGCTTAGGCTACACAAGGATAGGAGGATGTCACTGAGCAGTGACATCACCCCTACGACCCTTCTCTGTAGAACAAAACAACACAGTAATACCTACTCCTTGCAGGGTTATTGGAAGCTAAGATCAAAATCACAGTAGCTAAGGCACTGTGAAGAAGATGGAAGCCACAAATGGGCTCTCCACACAGGTCAAAGAAGTATGCTTCTCGGAAGCTAAATCTACATGGTGGTACCAAAGCTATTTCATTAGGAGCACCCTGGCTATGTATCAAAACCTGTGTCATATGCAAAAGTAACCAAAGACCAGTCTGGGCTCTTAGAACCTGACTCACAGAAGTCACAAGAGAAAATACCTTTCAACCATGCACAGGAGTGAATTTGATAACACATGCCATGACATAGATGGATCCTGAAAACATCCTGTGCAGTGACATAAGCAGAAATAGGAGACAAATATGGCATAAGATTTCACTTGTTCGGGGCTTCTAGAATAGATAAATTCAAGAAACAAGACACAAGACAGACTTTCAGGGCTGGGGATGGAGTTACTGATTAATGAGCACAGTTTATGATAGCAATAATGACAGGCTTGGGATGTTGACAGTGGTGAAGGACACTGAGTACTGTGGTGTATTCAAACCCACTGAGTTGTACTCTTACAAATGTTTAAAATGATAAAAATCCATTAAAACATGAATGTGTATTTAAAGCAAAGATGTCACCAAAGTAAGAATGCCCTGTGTCACCTGCTGCCAATGCCAGAAAGGTGAGCAAAAGGCCTTCAAAGGCTGCTTAGTGTAGCAGCAACAACCCAGCATTCAGCACTCACTCCCTCTTCCTACAGTAGACAAACTTTGCCAAAAGCCTGGCTAAAGCCAGAGGATCATGTGAGCCTACAAGGTCAGACCCAAAGTGAGATTGTGTATCAAGAAAAAAACTCCCCACCCCAAATTAAGCAGCTTGGTCCAAGAACGTGGACTGAGCAGGATGCATTCAGGCATTCCTGTGGAAACTCAAAAATATCACTGCTAGATTTGCATGGCCGTAATAGACCCAGCCTCTTACTTAAAAGCAACTGTACATCTTATGTTGACAACTCTGAGCTCTAATAAGGCATCTCTGTCCCAGCTTTAAAAAAAAAAAAAATTAAAGATGGCTCACACCTTTAATCCTAGCATCCAGGACGCAGAGGCAGGCAGATCTCTATGAATTCAAGGCCAGCCAGGTCTAGAGTAAGTTCCAGGATGGCCAGAGCTACACAGTGAGATTCTGTCTTGAAAAAATAAAAACAACAAAACAAACAAACGAATAAAATGGGAAAAAAGAATTCCTGAATCTCTCACCTTAGGAGCAGAACTAAATTAAGTGGCTTTTCATTCTGGCTCAGATTTAAGGAAAGATAAATGTGTTACTCATGTGTAATCCAGGTACTTGGTAGGCTCTAGTTTAATTAGATTCTCTTGAGATGTGACTTATGGAAAACTTCCTGCAAATAACCTACCATTCCACCTCAGGTTTCTAGTCATCATTTACACTTTCCCAAAGGCTGCTCCTTAAGCCTGGACAGCCTGTCCCTTGCCCAGGGTTTTGTATTTACTGTTCCCTCTGTGTGAAAGGATCTTCCTGCAGAGAACTGTATGGCTCACTTCCTCTCTACTTACTCACAAAACCAAGACATCTTTCCCAGAAATCTATACAAAAAAGGCACTCAGTCTACCTCCTGGCACTACCTAGCCCCCCGTCCTAATGAGCATTCTGTAGAGAATTTACATGTGACTCTGTATTCCCAGGGTCTCCTCTTCTCTCTCAGCCACCAGAATGTAAGCTTCATCCAGGTAAGTGATGTGGGATTATGCTCCTATACACTGTAAAGATTTGTTACTTGTATTGGTTTAATAAAATACTGATTGGCCAGTAGCCAGGCAGAAAATTTAGGCAGGGCAAGTAGACTAGGAGAATTCTGGGAAGAGGAAATTCAGAAAAGTAGTCACCAGCCAGAGGAAGCAAGATGAGAATGCCTTACTGAGAAAAGGTGCCAAGCCATGAGGTTAAAAATAGATAAGAATTATAGGTTAAGTTGTAAGAGCTAGACAGTAATAAGCCTGAGCAATAGGTCAAACAGTTTATAATTCATATAAGCCTCTGTGTGTTTATTTGGGACTAAACCGCTGCAGACTGGACAAGACAGAAACTTCTGTCTATAGATATGGACTTTATTTCTTAGACTCCAGAACCTAAAATAATGTTGGCTTAGAGGGAAAGTCAATATCCCTCTCCTAATGAGTAAGGGGAATGAGTTAAGTTCGGCTATCTGTACACCAGTGCTTGTTGATGAGAATGCCTGCCTCAGCATCCCTAAGGATTTGTGTCCTTTGGTGGAAATGAAGACAGCTGTAAACATGCTGCTGACTCCGTATCAAGTGTTTTCTTAAGTGTAAACAAAGCCAAATCCAAGAGGACAAACAGCCAGTGTTTGACTGGCTCATGTCTAGTATATCAAAAGCATAGCATGGAATATTAGCCAGTAATAAAAAGAAATGAAGAGGTGATGATGCACAAAGAGCCACAGGTGTACTTTGAGAACACTACAAGAAGTCAGACATGAAATGAAGGTTCACATATTCTATGAGGCCATTAACAGTAAATGTCCAAACTAGGCAAATCCATTCTGGTAGGAAATGAATTAGTGGTCCCATGGGGCTGAGAGTTTGAGGAGACTGGGAGATGAGAGATTAGAGGTACAGAGTTGGCTAAAACCACAATTGTCCTGTGGTAGAGCACTCATCTAGAATGCAGGGGTTCCTAAATTTGATCCCCAATGTGATGAAATTTTTAAAAATTCAATAGAGATTCAGAGTTTCCTTTGGGGAGGAAATAAATTCTATAATAACAGTTGTACAACGCTGTATATGAATATATACTAGATCCCACTGCTAAAATTGTATAGTATGTGATGTATAAATTATATAGTACATGAAATATATCTCAATAAAGGCATTACCCAAAAATGTATTGGCAAGTTATAATATCATTTAATTATGTAAAACATACATCTAGATATAAACTACTTATGCATATAGGCCTTATATAGATTTATAACTTAAACACAAGTTGTATTATATAACCAAAGAATTCAAATAAGTCAGAGAAGACTTTGCATTGAAATCACATCACTGCTCTCACAGGAATCCCCTTATCTGGAGTGCAGCATAAGCAGATCAGGCAGTGTTACACAGAATGTCCACCCCCAAGACCACACAGGTACCAATGAGTCAGAAAAGATACTACAAGCAGCAAAAACAAACACTTTGCAAGCAACCCAAATGGCCAAGCTGGGCAAGGGCTGCTGCCAGACCTGCATACAGCCTGTGTACCAGGCTCTATCTCAACTCTACAATGTCTTAATTCCTAGGTCCTACCCCTGCAAACAAGCCACGGACCTATTTACCTTAGGAAATTCATCGCATACATATGAAGCAAAAACAATGACAAAAGAGCCAGTCAGTGCCCACACTAGAAGACATAAGCAGACAAACTCAGCAGGGAAGGCTAAAAGCAAATGGCCTGTTCAAGGACGAAAGGCCCCTTCAAAGGTATAGAACAAGCTTCTTCCACTTTGTTGACATTAGGATCAAATGAAAACACAATTTTTTTAAGTGTTATGAGAACTCTCAGACTCCTAAGACTCCAATCCTAAATTTTAAGAGAACCTATTTTGAGGAACATTAATCAACAAACTGGTTAAAGAAAATAACTAATGGGTCTCAAAGCAAATGAATTTGTGTCTTTGAGAAAAGCTAATGTTTATTGGGCACATCTGTGCACCTGGCAGCCTACTGGCAAGGTCTGCTAACCCTATCATCATTGTTCTCAATGGACGGTAATTAGAAAGGAACCTTCTGGGAGTTTGGGGGTTTGGGGAAGGGGGTGAAATTTTAAATTTGCTTTGCTTTTTTTGTTGTTTGTTGTGACACAGTACCACCATGTAGCCCACGATAGCCTGCAACTCAGCATGTAGACCAGATCAGCCTCAAACTTAGTGATGCCCCTGCCTGTGCCTTTTAAGCAATGGAATTGCAGATATGCAAATGACAAAGCATTCTGCTGTTGCTTTGTTTTTGTGGTGCAGGGCTCCTATCTTTGTGCATATTAGGCAAGTCTTCTGCCACTGAGTTGTAGCTTCCACCTAGTACTATCATTTAAGGCAGACAAGTCCACATGTCAGTCACATCTCCTTGTAGTGTGCATGCATGCATGTATCGAGTTATATCTATCTACTGAAAAGACATCATGTAAATTTTATTGATGACTAAACAAAGAATGATGGGTTGAAACTGTCCAAAGTCCCCTGATCACAAGCAAAAGAAATGGGATCCGATTTCCATTCTGCTTCATCTTCCCAATCCTAGGAGGAGCCCAGAGCTCTAACCCACTGTGATAGGTAGGTGCTAACCCTATAACCCACTGTGATAGGTAGGTGCTAACCCTATAAAGGTGCTACATTATTAGATAGAATCACTTGGCAGGTGTGATGACATAGTGAACCTGGCAGGGGTATAATCTGGGATTCTTGAAGAAAAACAGAAGAGATAACTGAGCACAAAAGTCCCTATCAGTGAAGTTACAGAATGTGAGGTACAGGGATGGGACGCAGAGGTCAGTCACAGTGGCAGGATTACTGGCTGTGAAGACAGACAGGTGGCACTTGATAAAACCATGGGCAGCCTTTGGGCATATCCAACCTTTTGACCTGTGACACCATGTTGTCATCTGAAAAGTTCACATTTGAAAACCATGCAATTTAACAACAACAATAAAAATCTCATCGTGTTGTAAGTTTATAATTGCCTGTTGGGTCCCCTTCATACATATCTTCAGCTGAATGTGCTCAATGGGCCCCAAGTTGGATCCACTTCCCAGGATGCTGAAGCAGCAAGAACAGACTGTTCTTTAGGGCCTCCAACAGAAAAGTAGCACTACAAATGCCTTGGCAGTTCCCCATTTCATGTTTCTGACCCCCAGGACTACAAGATGGGAAGCTGGAGTCATTTTAAGCCATTATGTATAGAGTGATTAGTTACTGTGTCCTGTGAAGTGACAGGACCAAGCTAACAGGGGTGGTACTTGCAGCGCTTAATAACAAATGAGCCCAGTGCTGACTGAGGTCACTGCCATGGCAAAAGGGGACATTCAGACAGGACCCATAGCTAGTTACAATCCTCCACAAAGCTACCAGTCCCTGATGAGATACTAAGAATACATCCAATGCAAGCCTTCCTAAACACCCAGGGTCTTTGTTTTTCCATCCCTTTGTTTTCCTTGAGAAAAGTTCTGGGACATTAGTAAAAGTGGCAGCTACAGGAAGAGGAGGTGGACATGGCCAATTCCTGGTTACCAAGCTACTGACCATATACCCTACCGTTACAGGTGTAGTAGAGAAATCAAGGCATAGTAAGTAGGAAACATTGATTTCATGTCACATTTCAGAAACCATTTACAGTGTGGACAAGAACGCACACAACTCCTAGTCAAAGAAACCAATGGGAGTCCATGGTCATGTGCTAGACTCTAGGAACATAGTCATTCTTATGCTACCAATGGACAAGGTATGTTGTGGCAAGAACATGAGAAGACAAAATGAACCACTCAAGATGGCTTCCCCAAGGAAGGAATGCTTGCACAGAAGAGGCTAGCTGTCAAAAGCAGCAAGATGAGGCAGCTCAAAGTCTCAGGGTATTTATCTGCATGTATGAAATGCTCTGAAACCCAAAGGAAAGGAATAAAAATGATAGCGATGAATATAAATAGCCCTTTATGGTTTAAAAAGCATTTTCTCATGCACTATCCCAGATCCAACAATAGCACCAGAGGGACAGGATGAGAAGTAGCATGCTGTCTTTTATAAACGAGGAAACAGAGATTAACAGCAGTCAGCTGCCTTGCCAAGGTCACACATTAAGTCAAGGGGAAAACTCAAGCCCAACTCTCATTACTCTTTGTTGAGAGCCCTCTTGACTATACTGAGTACCCTTCCCAAGGAGACTGAAGTGAAGTGGTAGTGACTGGTGTTGACATCTGAGAACAAAGGACACAGGGTAGTTAGGCATCATGTTAGACATCAGAGAATCAAAAGATAGTTGTGATGGGATGTGGTCCCTTCTTCCAGGACAAGACCTCGCAGAGCTGTGATAGACTCATTTCAGAAGCCATTTGGTAACCACACTTATCATCACTGGCTCATTTCTCTGTACTGCCACAAAGGCTTTCCTGTCTCCCCCAGTCTTCCCATTGCACACACACATTCTTAGCTTCTTTTCCCTTTACTACTAACGCATAGAATACATTGCTCTGCATCACTGGTGGGAAGGCAAAATGAAACCATTATGAAAAGTGCATTGAAAGATCTCAAAACAGAGCTACTACTGCCACCATAGTGGCATGCCTATGGGCCCAGCTACTCAAGAGGCAAGGACAAGAGGATCACTTACAGCCACAAGTTCAAGACCAGCCTAGATACCATAAAGAGATGCCAGCTCAAATATTTAATCTAGCACATTCAGAAATTCCTTTTCTGAGTATATAGACCAAAAACAAAAGTAGGTTCTCAAAGAGGCATTTGCACACCCATGTTCACACAGTACTATTCACAATAGCTAAGAGAAAAAGGCAAATGACCATTAGTAGATGGACACATAAGGAAAATGTGCTCTAACCACACCAAAGACTACAAGGAGGTTTCGGGAAGGGAGGAAACCCTGACCCTATACAATATGGATGGACCATGAAAATATGCCAACATAAGGGGACAAATACTGCATGCATGGTTCCTTTCTCATGACATCTTTAAAATAGTCAAATTTGTAGAAACATTAGGTAGGAAGATTGCTACTTATGGCTGGAGGGAGAAGGGATAGTATTTAATGGGTATAGAGTTTCAGTTTTACAAGAGGAAAATAAGGCTGGAGATCCTAGGTGCAAAAGTCTGAATATACTTTTAACTACTGAGCTGTCCACCTTTAAAAAGCAAAATTTAGTGCTATGCACTTTTACCATCCATTTCTTAGAAGCCTATTAAAGGGTGGAGGATAAAAATCTCTAAGACACATGTCATAAATTCACAAAGAACATGGAGAAGGTGAAGAAACAAATGAAAAATGAATAGAGGGCAGAGGAAGCATGGCAGTCAATGGTGAAATATGTATGTATTTAACCGAGTCCACACTGGGGTGTGGGATTGGAGATGAGCAGGGATGCGTCCACCTACCAGACCCCAACTCCTAAGAGGAATGGGGACATTGTCAGACAGACCTTGTCCCTCCCTGAATGCATCTTTGGTAGATGTAAGAGTCCTCACTGCTGCTTTACAACACAGCTCTCCAGACAGGACCAGGAGTTGAGATCTGCAGAGTTTAGCAATGACAGGCATGGTGACCCACACCTGTACCCCAGCACTCAGGAGACAGAGGCAAGGAGATCTCAAATTCAAGGTCAGACTGGGCTATATCGTGAGACTGTATAGTGTCTCCAAAAGACAAAACAAAGTAAAGGGCTTGGCAAGTCCCTGGCTTCTCACCTGTCCTTATCAATAGTGGTTCTCAGGACTACTGACTGCTCTTTGGCCAAGCCCTGAGACCTGGGCCCTCTAAGCACAGTAGAATACCCAGCAACCAAAGCCTGCAGTGCCCTATCCAGCATTAGCCCAGCACTACTCAACATAAAAGGACAGAGTGAGCTATAGTCCTTTACACAGAAATCCCATGCCCTAGTTCTTGACAGCTATAATTACAGCCCAAACAGCTTTTGAAAGGCAAAGAGAAAGAAGAAAATAGCAGCCTGGACCTAGCAGTGAATTGTGGGGCTTGGCGGGGAAGACACACCATCACAGTACTTGCTACTGATAGCAGCCAGTCCCCACAAGCAACTGGACAGCCAGCCCAAACATCTTTCTGACCAATTAATTTCTCCTTCTAATGTAATGAGCTCTCATTAAGCACTGGAAGTGGTTCCCACAGAGGGAGCTGTAGGGAGAGGCATGCGGCTGCCAGAGATAGCAGGTAATGAGACAAAACTGACACATTCCAGTCCCAGATGCCTGCAGATCCCGTGACCAGCTAGTGCTACACCATGTCTGGCCCAGCCCTGCTTCCAGGTAACCTTTTTTCTATGCCTCTGTCCATTGTAGGTTGTGTTTCTGCCATGGGCTCCCTTTCTGGTTTTATCTAACTAGGGTCAAGACTCATAATCAGCATTCCAAGGAGCCCTCAGCGGGAACTAGGGGCCACAATGCAGTCTTATGTATGGACCCCCAAGTATGGAATATTCCTTTTCACAGTGTGAATATGTCAGATTGGTTTATAATTAATATTAAGTCTATGTGTAGGTTATTTGGGAACTGGCAGGCAGGAAAGAAAAGTCCACCTACACCCAAGCTGCCTGTGAACAGCAACCTGATCTGAGGACTTAACCTGCCCAAGGTTCCATGTCCTCATCCATGAGATGTACTAAGAACATCCTCACCTCGTCTGAAGTAGCTATAAATAAGAAAACGACACAAAGTGCTCCTCTAATGCTGTGACCACTTGGTGGAGTTACTCTCATCATAGTACTTCAAGTGTTCTAATTGCCAAGTCCATGAAGACAGCACCGTTTTATGCAACAGTAGTCTCAATCAGTCCAACTGGGTAAAGATGAAAAGGCTGAATGACTGGAAGTACCATCAAGCCATGCAGAAAGCATGTTACACTCTGCCCAGCACTGATGTCACTGAATCGAGGTTTCTGTTGATAGGGTAAAGAACCAGCTGGGAGAAAAACCAACAAAAGCAAAATGAAGCTCCAGCCCCTGTTACGTGCTTTCCCTTTTAGGTGAACAGATCACTCCAAAGAACGATGACCCAAACCAAGCTGCACCTAGAGATGGCCAAGCCAGTCACCCTCACAGCAGTTCCCTCCACAACCCGGTCACAATACATCAGAGCAATCTCAAACCCACCTCTAAAGTACAGTCCTCTCATTCTGGTGCCTTGCCCTATGGACCAGAGTCAGAAGGCAGTGGGTTGCCATGTATAGCAAACCCTTTCAGGAGATGCACAGAAAAGTGGGGTGGGGTGGGGTGGGGTGGTGTGGTATGGGGAGCGTGTGAGCGTGTGTGTGTGTGTGTGTGTGTGTGTGTGTGTGCACATGCACGTGCACAGTGGATGACATCCAAAAGGCTCACACATCCCCGATGTGTCAAGCAGCTAACCAAGGAAGTTTTGTTGAAATTTCATATCCAGCATTAAAATTTCAATTTTAAAATTTCTATTCTGTACCAGATTAATTTATCTTTTTAAAAATGTTCTGAGCAATTACTAGATGATGACAAAAGTTTTGCTCTACCTTCTATATTCTCCCTTACTGCCTAGCCAACCACCACACAGGCATCTCAATTGAAGAGCTGCAGGACATGAGACAGCAAGGATGACATGGCTCAGCCATCACATCCATTTCAACCTTTGGCTCTTATTGCACAATTCACAAACGGTCTCCAGTGAGGTAGGAATATGAACTCTGGGGCATGGAAGGGTGCAGCTGTATATTCTGTCTCTCAGCTCTGACTGAAAGGGCCAGGAGCAAGGAAGCTTGAATTCCAGATTCACACACAGCCCCACCTGTGACCACTCACCCGGATTCTGCGCATGGCAGCCACGATCTCCACCCTGCTGTTGGGTCTCGGCACATCCAGGCTTCCCACGTACTGTGGAGAAGAAGCAAAGAGAGATTGAGAGGAGGAAAGGCAGGGAGGGCAATGTCCCTAGTCACAGAAGGTTAGAAATGCAAAGGCTCTGAGGCCACACGGTTAATCTCCCCATTTTACACATGAGGAAATTAAAAGCCCAGGCAGGTATCATCTGGTCTTGAAATAGTTTCTAACTTTTAATAAATAAGCAACTTAACCAGAAATTACTGGGTCCATTTTCAACTTTCTAGTGACAGAGTAAAGCCCTGTGTGTACTAAGCAGGCATCAGAATGAGAAAATATCCTTCTACAGATACTTGCCACCATCTATATGGCATGGTAAATGTCTTTTTCCTTTTTCTCCTTTCAATTTCTTCACCAGTAAGATAAAATAAAACACACACACACACACACACACACACACACCTCTTACATAAAGATTCTTGCCAAAAATAAGTGCACCAAGAAAAAATACATACTTTGGGAGTTGTTTGTTGGGGTATTTCTTTTGCTTTGTTTTGGTTTTGTTTGTATTTTTTACAGAACCTCACTCTTAAACCTAGGCTGGCCTGGAGCTCATTATGCAACCAAGGTTGGTACTGAACTCATGGTACCACTCCTGCTTCAGCCTCCCAAGAGCTATGATTGCAGCCTAAACCCCTACATCTGGCTTTTTTATCCAATTGTACTTTTTTTCTTTTTTTCCCAAAACAGGGTTTCTCTGTGTAGCTTTGGAGCCTGTCCTGGAACTCACTCTGTAGACCAGGCTGGCCTCAAACTCACAGAAGTCCACCTGCCTCTGCCTCCAAGTGTTGGGATTAAAGGTGTGCACCACCACACCCAATTGTACTTTTTATTTATCTTTGGTTTTGGAGAAAGACTCACCATCTAACTCAGGCTGACCTCAGAATCACCTGTTCTCCTGTCGCAGCCTCCAGAGTGCCAGGGTTACACACATGCAACCCCACACCTGCCCCTGATTATACTTTAAAGTTATCCACCAAACCAGATTGCATTCAGGTTAATGGTTAACATGTATTTCCTTGCTTAAAAACGTATCAACTGATGTGAAATTAAGCAAAACAAAAGAATTAATTCCCCATTCTCAACAGGTTAGTACCAATCTTTTTTTTTTTTTCCTGGCAGACGGACATGAACTCAATTAGTTCCACGGGAAAAAAGGGTTGGATTAATCATAATCATAATGTTAAACACAGCCTAGGTACCTGTGCCAGTGCACAGAGGTGGATCATATCAGATGTAGTGCCCCCCTTCCTGGCAGATCCTTCACTTCCCTGAACCACCTCATCTACATGTCCAAGAGTTGGTCAACAAGTTAACCTTGGATAGCTTTACCTGTACCTAAGCAAAGATTGCATTAACAGAAATAGAAATAGTCATGTTTGAAAGATAATTCCTGTAGTTACAAGCAAAGTAAATTTTTTCCCAAAACTTGGAGCTAAGGACTGATTCCAGTCAAAAGAGTTTCACAAATGACACTGGGAACAAACGGATTTCCCCTAGTATTGACTAACAGCCTGTGTTGACACACTGAAGAATGAAGCTCCCAGCAGCAGATGAGTTGACTGGTTAACCTTGGGCACTCTATACTCTGGCCCCTGGGGGAGCCCACCAAAGTACATGGGTTTACTGGCAAAGGACCTGACACCTTGCTGAGGCAACAAAACCTCTAGATTGAATATGCAGTCACAGCTTCTTTGTGGTTAGCAAATTCTCCCCATCAAGTGCTGCTGGAGCTTCAAGGTCAGCGGTATGTCAGTGACCCATGCAGCCAGAGATGGTATGATACCATTCCTGATTACCCAATTACAAAGGCCCTCCAGGCCAGGGGGAGTTTCCATGATCCCTCTCCTAAGAGTCCCACGCTGCTCTGCCTTGAACCCATTGCAGTCAGAAACATAAACCCTCTGCGGGCTCAATTCTTCCTACAGTCATGTGAAGGCCAAGGCCACAGGATCAAGCAAGGCCACCCATTGTTGAGAAGCCTAAGGGGGAAGGGGAAGTACTTATCCTTGAATCACTGCCAGTCCAGAAGGGAAGCTGCTAACCATAGAGCCAGAACTCAAGTACCAAAAGGGAACCTATCCACTGGCTACTCTACCCCAGCCCACCTCTCCTTCCTGGGGAGGGTTGCTGTTGGATTGATAACACTGGAACAGTGAGGAAATGTGGGTGGGGTGGTAGGAGATGAGAGGTAGACCCCCAGCTTCTAACAAAGGGGAAAAATTCTTCATACCCATCTTCACAGTGCAAGGGCTCGCCTCACTTCACCAGCCTCCCACCCAAGCTGGTATATGCACACAACACACACACTTGCTCTGGGGGGGGGGGTGCACGCGCTCGTGCGTGTGTGCTAACATACCTCTAACACACACCCACTCATACTGCACACCCACTAGCTTATCATACTCACACCACACGCCCACCCTCCCTTCTTCCCCCACTCCCTTCCTTGTAAAGAAAAATCACAGATCTGCTTTCCTGAAAATGTGTCTGCAGGAGCTATAGCCCAGCTCCATCAAGCTGCACCTTAGGGTCAACTGAAGAGATTAGAAGGATGTAACACTTAAATCAGACTCAAGTTTACATCTCTCAGACGGAAAGTTAAATATCCACACGAACAACATAAATCAAAACCAGAGCCATGATGTCAGGGAAGCAGAGAGGTCAGAAAGCCAGCTCTTGGGGAGGGAGGAGCCAGAGGGCGTGACCCTTGAAACCGTCTTCCTTTCTGCCACAGCCTAATGAGCAGCTCTGTGCTTGACCTAACCACCCCCACAGCTAATAGTCTCGAGACAGTCTACATCAGTCCCACTTGCCAGAGAGTCAGGTCACCTTACTGATTGCTCGTTTTTGGTGCTGAAACTGAACTAGACTGGGAACCTCCCACTCCAGATGAGAACGGTGGTTCCCAGGTTGAGCTAACAAACTACAGAAATTATGGCAGCTGCTCTCACTTCCTATGGGACCAGGCAGGGCCAGCTCCCTTTCTTCAATTAAAGGCTGAGAGGGAGGGAAGGGCTTATCATCCAGAAGTGCCCTTCCCTTTATCTGCATCCTCTGGGATGCAGATACTGGGTTCCAAAGTATCCTAGGACAATGAAAAGGGCACATTCAATACCTGGAAATTAAAATCATTTCCAAAATGGCAACTTGCTTTCTTTCCCTCCACTCCACATGTCACATCCCTACCTTCCTTACCCCCCTTACCCTCCTGATCCTGGTATGAACCCCCAATCATTCAAGCCTGGAACTCAGGCTTCATCCTTGAAGGGTTTCTCCCCTAACTGTTACAGTTTGTGAGTCACCAACACTTCTTCATTCTTGTCACTTCGAGGATGGAGAGGTGGCTCAGCAATGACCATTTCTTCAAAGGTCCCAGGCTTGATTTCCATCACCCATGTGATGACTCACAACCATCTATAACTCTGGTTCTAGATGATCTGGTGCCCTGTTCTGACTTCTGTGAGCACTAGGCAGGCTTTCTTGATTAAGAGCCTTCCATGATTGCTTGTATTGGCTCTGAAGATGACAAATAGCAGCATCAACATGGCCTTATGGGCTATGAGGTTCATCTTCACCTTAAACCAGTGGACTCTTCAATTAGAATTCCTCACATATACCTTAGTTCCTCTGCACATGCTTCTCCCCATACACAAAACATTCCTACCTCTCTCTGCCTGATTCGACTGGATCCCAACCTCTCCATCCCAGACTTTTAAGGAAGGTGAACTACCCTGAAGACTCCATAAACCCTTACAACTCTCCACTGAGGCATCCGCACAGGACTAAATATCATATTCACAGGCTGACTGTGCCCATGACATGTACCACAGGTCAAGGCATAAAGATGTTCAAAACTCATTTGACTGACTGCAATCTCATGAGAATGAATGCATACTTGCCCCAGATGCTCTCCGCTTGAGGGAGAAATCAAAAGAACGGCCTAAGCCCTGGCTTCTGCCTGGAATTTCAACACTGACTTCACTGTTCTGCTCCTCAGTGTCAGCCATCCCCTTCCATCCTATTGTGGCTTCACAATACACCTGGCTGCCATCTAGATGCTTGAGCTGGACCGAAGCCAGATACTCCTAAGCACCACATGCAATTCCCAGGTTACCAAAGGACAGTGGTATATTGAACCTTGCTGCTGGTGGATTTTTAATCGCCTGGCCTTTTGTCTGCACATCTCCAGCATCCCTGTGTCCTCCTTCCAGGAATCCCTGCTGTGAAGCATCACACGGGACTCTATTCAGAACAGCTACTACAGAGCAGAGGGAGGACTCAAATAAGGGAGTTTAAAAATATCACAGCTTTACAACGTTCTCATTAATATCTAAAACGAAAGAAAAATTCCATAAACTCCAAAAGAAAGACAAAAAAAAAATCAAGTGTGGTTACTCATATTTGTCATCTCAGCACTCAGGAAACTGAGGTGGGAGAGTCACCATGAGTGTGAGGCCAGCCTGGTCTACAGAGCTGAGGTGGGAGGGTCACCAGGAGTGTGAGGCCAGCCTGGTCTACAGAGCTGAGGTGGGAGGGTCACCATGAGTGTGAGGCCAGCCTGGTCTACAGAGCTGAGATAGATAGGAAGATCACCAGGAGTGTGAGGCCAGCCTGGTCTACAGAGCTGAGGTGGGAGGGTCACCAGGAGTGTGAGGCCAGCCTGGTCTACAGAGCTGAGGTAGGAAGATCACCAGGAGTGTGAGGCCAGCCTGGTCTACAGAATGAGATTCTATTTCAAAGAAACTGAAGGAGAAAAGAGAGCAATTTAAGGAAGATGCAAACTGTATAAGTAACCAAGATATGAGAGACAGACAGATGCTTATCTGTGGCTTCATGTTTCAGACAAGCAGGAATTAACTGTGTATAAGATATCGCCAAAAACTTCAAACACTTTTCTGTAAATTTCTGAACAACTTCAGCCTAGGTAATACATGGCTTGTGAAGTATTTCCATTGTCTTTCCTCCACCTTATTTTCCAAAGAGTTAAGTCCTGCAAACTGTGACAAACTGAACGGCCGTGTCTCCTAGCATGTGACTGATAATGCAAACAACAGAAAGACAGAAGAGCTTGTCATCCCCACCCATATAACACCCACTGCCCACAGATGCTTGTGATGTCTGCCATCACCCTCCCCGAGGATCCCTCTGTTTACAGTGCACATACCAGGTGTCTCCAGGGACAAGGCAGAAATTCAGAGCACAAAGATGAACCCTGCATATGACTGGACTTCTGGTAAGATTGGACCAGCAGGTACCAGACCAAGTCTCCCATACAACAAACATAAACTCCCCAGTCAACAAGTAAAAAAAAAAAAAAAAAAAAAAAAAACTGTATAGAATGTGCAGCATAGAGAGTAAAGGATAAGACAAGCTAAGGCTGCTAGTGACAGGCACCTGCACTGGTCAACTGTGTGTTAATATGGTTGTTAATAAGAGGGTGTATGGGAACTCAGCTCCAGCCCATGTATTTTCTGGTATGTGAACCTAAAACTGATTTTTAAAACTAAAGACTATTCATAAAAAATAGTAATAATTGGATTGTTGTGGATAAGCCAAAACCGGCTGAGACTGGCAGGTCTCCAACTCTAGAGAGGAAGTATGCTCAGGGACCCATGGGTCCTGGCCTGACTTCACCATCCAAAAAGGGCAGTGATTTGGCTGGGTAGCTGCCCTCAGGGGAGACAGAGTTCGGATTAAAAAGCAACCAAGTCAACTCTTTTGAAGAACAAGAAAGTGTTCAAAAAGACAGCAGAATCTTCCAGCATGGAAAGCCCAGTGATTAACCAGCACAAACAGGAGGACACAGCTACATGGCAGGAACATAAGGGTTCCTGGTGCTGATGTATTCCCAGCTCTCTTCTCTCTGAAATGGCTCCCTTCTAGAGTCTCAACCCCAGCCTCTGCCACTAAATGCCACAATATCCTCCTCCCTTTACAGAGAACCTGGCTCTAACAGAGTAAACCAGTAATGGAAGGCAGAAGGTGCTGATGTCTCCTCCCAAGCGCCCAGTTTCTGGTGCAGGGCCCACCCTACTGTATTCTTCAAAATTCTTTCCTGGAGGACCTCAAACCAAGTCTGCTTCCTATCCTGTGCACTGTCCATCCCTTTTCATCCCTCTGGTCTCTGAGCCACACCCTGTCTTCTCTAACACACACAAGCATAAAGCCACACGCCAGCCTGTGTGTGGCTAGAACTCAGCAGCCCATGATGTCCTGATACCCTACAGAGAAGCAGAAGTGCAGGCAGTTGTAGGATTTACACCATGGTTATCAATGAGAGAACGTGTTGAGAACTCCTAAGTGTTCAGCTCAGTAGGGTCATCCTGCCTGAGTGAATGAATGACCTCAGCTAAGGCCCCCTCTTTCTGTTCCCTGTTCCTAAACTTCTCCTGAGTTGACATGGTCTGCAAAAAGAGTTCGCGCTGGTTCACATGGTTACTGACTTCCCCAATATAATGTGAGACCCTATCGGGACCTTACTCTTATTCTATATTCCAGCTCTTAGAACAGGGTCTGGAAAAGGAAGACTCATCTATCCCCTGGGCTGGGCATGGTGGCATACACACTTGTTAATCCCAACACTTAAGAGGCTGAGACAGGCATATTATTGTGACTTCAGCCAGGCTTTGGTACAGAGTGGATTAAGCCAGCCTAAGTTACAGTGAGACTCTTGCCCTAACCCCTGCCCCACAGCCAAAAAATAAAATAAAATAAAATCCAATAACAATAAGAAAAGCTCCACTGGACCAGTGAAGAACTGGAGGCCACAGGAGTCAAGCACCCAGCCCGAGGACACATTCCTGCAGGCCAGTGGCTCTGCGCCAAAGGGAAAGCCCTTCCTGGCCTTCAGATATGCTCTATGCACAGCTGAGTGTCCTGCTGAGCTGGACTACCAATGTGACCTGGGCCACCACTCTCGCCTCATTTAGCATAGAACAATGCAGCATTAACTGCAGTGGCCAGAGCAGCCCAGATTCCAGAGCACACTCAGAGAACAACCTTCTAGTAACTGCTCTGGGGGAGGGGAGGAAAGAGGAAAACGTGCAGCACTCAGTGTCCCACTCCTACTTCTGAGGCCTCAGTGCTGGTCCTCTGGTGCTGAGGTGCAGGGGACCTGGGGAGATAGGACACACACCATAGTCCTTTCAGCTGCAGTCAGGACAAAGCCCCAGTCAGTACCCAACCCTCCCTTGCACATGGGTGTGTATGTACAAGTGCACAAGCACACATACACACACACACACACACACACACACACACACACACACACACACCAGAAACGCTTCAAATGTAGCTGTACACCACATCTTTATTTCTCTTCAGAGAAACTGAAGCACTTACCTTGCTCCCTCTCTCTTTTAGCCACCCAAATAGCAAGTATTATTTGAAACCTGTCTGATGTGACTGCCACTTTTGATCACAGCAGCACGGTGGAAACAATGAGTGTCTCAGAGATCACAGCATATTCCTTCTTATTCCTCAATTTGGGGGCTGGGTGTAAATTAACTGTGCTGACCTGTCTTTAGGCTAATGCTATGCAATTCTCTAAAAGGGACAGAGGCAGGACAGAGCTATCAAGGGACTGTCTCTTAGTCACCATTACGAAAGGCTTAGGTATGCTGGCCTGATTATTCTTTATGAGGACCTGACAGGTAAAGGCTGTAAGACAGAAACCACTCTGGATTTTCAGCTATTGAATGGAAGCCTCCTCGGTGCTACAATTAACATCCCTGGATCTCCTCATAGATGCTGGGGTGGGGCAAAGGCCAGGGCAGCACCCTGGGCAGGCAGCACTTTCCATGTACCCAAAGAGTTCCTGCCCACGGAGGATTCTTACCTGATCAGCAGGGAAGAGGAGAAAGTTCAAAGCATGGGGAAGAGAAACCCTGACAAAAGTTGCACAAAAAACAAATTATCTGTGAGACAACCAGTAGACCAGGAGTGCAGACAGACATGAACCAGGAACACTACGAAAGTGACAGGGAGCCAGGTCAACGGCAGAGCTTAAGTAGCAGCCTGAAATGGTATTTGGTCCAACCCTTTCTTTTCAGACAGGGGATAATTGTGACTCAGAGCAAGAACAGAAACATAGCTTTTGAGTGGAAGAATCAGAAAGCAGTGTGGGTCCCTTCCTCTACCACACACTCCAAAAGGAAATAAAAGCAATCAGGAATGGCCCAGTGCCCCATTAAGGCCTGAGTAACTGCATTAGACACAAATTAAGCTGGATACGAACATGTGTGCACAGATATTCATATACTAGTGAGGTCAAAAATGGAAAAACTGCCAAGCGCTGAGGTGTACGGGGAAAGGACAAAAGTTCCTTATTTGGCTGCATCAAAATATGTTAGGGGTGGAATGAATATTCTCAGTTGACTGTGAGGCCATGTTACCTAAGGAGGGGAGAGAGTCCCACTATTACAGAGGAACATGGAACCAAAGGAGGTAAGAAATGAGGAGACCTCAATGCAGCACTAAAAACAATCTCCTTTTCTTCAAGTAAAAATCAAGATACTTAGCTTTGGGGAGTGTCAACATCCCAGTCAACTCAAGTCTAAGCTTTCAAGTTTCCAGGCTTCTGTTTTATCCATGGACCGTGTCTAGTGTGTGCACTGCCTACATGCCAGACCTGTCCTAGGAACAAATTAGACAATACCTACTGGAGAGAGAAGTCAGTGGTACAATGCTTACTTGGTTTATACAAGGCTCTCTCTCTCTCTCTCTCTCCCTCTCTCTCTCTCTGTGTGTGTGTGTGTCAGAGACAGAGAATTAATAAGAATTAACTAACACAATCAAAATTGCATCATTTATAAAATACACTTTATATTTATACACTTTTATATTTATAAAAGAGATTTTAAATTTTTGATCATATTCATCCCATAACTCTTTACAAATCTACCCTCCTACCCTCCCCTTCCCTAACTACCCAGCTTTGTGTTATTTTAGAGTTTTGGGATTTGGGGGGAAGGGGTTATTCATTTGTTTTTGGTATGAATAGGGAGCTGTTTTTGTTTTTCCCTTTAAGACCAATTTTTTTTTTTTTTTTTTTTTTTTTTTTTTGGATGTCTTCCACTGGAGCATGGTCAGCTTCCTACCAGGAGCTACACTCTTAGAGAACTGACCACTTTTGTTTTAGCAGCTAACCATTGCCAATGGCTCCATGACTGACTGGGGTGTAATTGCATGTCTAACTTCCTTCTGTATGCGGATATGTGGTCTGGCTTAGAGACAATGTTTTCACATTACTATGTTCTTGCTCTGTGCATAAGTGAGACCGTGAGGATACATAATTTGTGGCTTTGCAAGAGCCCTCTTTGAATCAGCAAAGACTAATTAGAGTACAGAGCAAAGTGATCCAAAGTGTGCCAGAGAAGTGAGCGAAGGGTGAAGCTGAGACATTAGACTTCAGAACAACAGATCACTGACAGGGAATGGGGTGAAGGATACAAGCAGATAGCATCCTCAGTGACCAGGCCACACAGACAACTGACAAATGCCCTGACTCACTAGCCCTCCTCCTCACAGGATGTGCTCAGCCTGAGGCAAGCACATTGCCTCCTTTCTGAGCTGTGACAGGAAAAGCTTTCCTAAGGTTGGGGATATGGGGAAAACAGTACTTCAGAGATCAGTCATCAACCTTGATGCTAAATGAACTCCTACATGTGCACAACATCCCCCAGACAACCAGCAGGTAAAGCTGCAGAAACATCAAAGTTTTGTCTATTTTAAGCTCTCTTGATTAGAAGTCTCCCTGAAGTCTATCATGCACTGCCCTGAGTTAGGAATTCAATGCACTTCCTTGGGATCAGAGAAATCACTAATTATGCCCCTCCATGTCATAAGCTAAAAATGCAGTGATAACCCTGTGAGAAATGGCCCTGCGCCACTGCTATATCTTGATGAATCTCTGAAGTTGACTTTCTCGGGATTTTTCTGGTACTGCTGTCCCCCCATCAGAATGACACTTCTACTTTTAGCAGTAACTATCCCAAATCATCAAGAAAGTACCACCTGAACTAATCCAGCAACATATAAATGGAATTATTTGCAATTTCTAAGAGGTGTTTATCCCAAGAAGGAAAGCTTCCATTGACACAAGAAAAGCTTCATGGAATAAAGGAGAAAAGATCATATGCTACTCTCACCACACAAAACAAATTTGACAAAATCCAATATCCAGTCATGATTTTTAAAATAAAATGCAATATACTGGAATTAGAAAGGAAATTCCTCAACCTTAATAACGGGCATCATGAAAACTCTATGACATATCTAATGTGAAAGACTGACCATCTTTCCATTAAGAAGAAAAGTGGGGAGGGAAAAGGTGGGAAAATAGTCAGATGAGATGATGCACACCTGTATCCTGGGCTCTCAGAGGCACAGGCAGGAGGATCATGGGTTGAAATCAGCCTGGGCTACAGAGTGATTACAGAACAAGGATAGGATGCCCATGCTCATCACTTCTTTCAGTACAGGACTGGAGAGATGACTCAAGTAAATACAAAAGAAAAGAAATTAAAAACACCCAGACAGGGAAATAAAGAGCAAATAATCTGCATTCACAGCTAATAATTTCATATGCAGAAAACTCTTAAGAATCCACCAAGAGTAAAGTGTTAAACAATGAGTAGATACAAAAGAATATTAAGGATATGATCCCATTTGCTACTTTATCAAAAATGACAAAATATTCAGGACCAACTCTATCAAGATATATATACTGAAAATTACTAAGTTTAATTGAAAGTATAATTGAAGACATAAATCAATAGGAAGACATCCCACTCTCGTGAGTTAGATTTAAACCAGTAAGATGAGATGCTTCCCAAAGGGGTCTACTGAGTCAGTGTGATCCCTATTAAAACTTCACTTGTCTTTCCTGCGACATTACGCAATCAATCCCAAAATTCATGTGGAAATGCAAGGAACCTAGAACAAAGAAAAAAAATCTTGAACAGGGGATTCAAAATCTAATTCGACTGGCAATCAACAACACAGTGTGATTTTTGTATGCAACTATATACACAGATCGATAGAATAAAACAGACTAGAAACAAGTCAGCTAGGTATGTGTGCGTTTGTCTTCTCACAATGGAGCCCAGGCTGGCTTTAAATTCTTGATTTCTTGTCCTTGTGCTGACAGTTTTATGTCAACTTGATACAAGCTAGTCATTGGTTAGTTAGGATGGAGCCTCAACTGAGAAAACATCTCTATAAGTTTAGCTGTAGGCAAACACATAAGGCATTTTCTTAGTGATTGTTGTGGGAGGGTCCAGCCCATTGTGGGTGGGGCCACCCCTGGAATGGTGGTTCTGGGTTCTATAAGAAAGCAGGTTGAGCAAGCCATTAAGATCAAGCCAGTAAGCAGCACTCCTCCATGGCACCTTCCTCCAGGTTTCTTCCCTGTTTGAGTTCCTGTCCTGACTTCCTTCAATGATAATTAAGAATGGGAAGTGTAAACTATGTTTCCTACCCAAGTTGGTTTTGGTCATAGTGTTTTGTCACAGCAACAGTAACCCTAACTAGAACACTCCTGTCTTCCAGATCCTACAATTGCAGGTCTGTGTCACCACACCCAGATCATCAATTGGCGTTTGACAGGAGAGCCAAGACAAGTCATGGGAGAGAATGAAGTTGGACATCTCCTTCAAACCATATACAAAAACCAACTCAGAATGCATCATGCATTTAATATAAAATTCTTAGAAGAACACAGAATCTGAGTGAATGGCTGCCTAAATGCAACAATGAACAAAGCAAAAAGAATACTTAGCTGAAATGAAAAACACTGGTTCAATGCCAAGAAGATATGGGCCATTGAGATAGCTCAGTAGGTATACACAGCTGCTGCCAAATGTGATGATCTGAGTTGTATTACCAGAACACACATGGTAAAATGAAAGAATCCACTCTTTCACGATGACTTCCACCATGTGCTGTGGCATGCTTTTATACACACACACACACACACACACACACACACACACACACACACACACCTTTTAAAAGAAAGTGGGAAAAACAATAGACTAGGGCAAAAGTTTTAAGTTCTTATTTTATTCACATATTTTCTGGTGTATGTGTGAGGGAGATGTATTTACTTATTCTTGAAGGCCAGAAAAGGGTGTCAGATCCCCTGGAGATGGGGAACCCAAACTCAGATCCTGTGCCATCTCTCAACTGAGCATCTCTCCAGCCTCAGTATCCATGGCAGGACATGGAGGCATGCAGATAGGCATGTGCTATAGAGTTCTATATCTTTCAGGCAAGAGGAAGTGAACCGAGTGTCATAATGAGTGAAACTTAAGCAAAAGAGACCTCAAAGCCTACCCCTCAGTGACACCCTTCCTCCAACAAGGCCATAACTACTTCAACAAGGCCACACCTCCTAATAGTGCCACTCCCTTTGAGGGCCATTTTCCTTCAAATCATCCAAGGGGGATACATATCCAAAATACAATCTTTAAAAAGCAACAATAAAAAAATAAGGAACTACAAAAGGGGGGGGGGAGAATAAGAATTAAGGAAAAAAGGATACGAGCAAACACTTCTCCAATGAGATAGACAAACAATAAGTGAGGTCATGCAATCAATCATTTGGGAATCTCAAATCAAAATCACAGGGAGGCCAGGCTCCATGTACTACTCATGAAGCCGGGACAGGACCACAAGCTCAAAGGCAAACGGTCCACAGTGAGTAAAAGACCAGTGTAAGCTACATAGTGAGACCTTTTTCAAGGCAGCACCAGAACTATGATGCACTTCACAAACCCAGTAGAATAACAGCTTCAAATAATAATAGACCAATTTAGATAAACGCTTCATCTAGGTCAGTCATCTCCCTCCCTTCCCCCCTCTCCCTTCCCCCCTCTCCCTTCCCCCCTCTCCCTTCCCCTTCTTCCACACACCCTCTCTAGGACATATACTACTGTCCCTCTATAACATCTCTCATCCCCCTTCTCCTAATGTCTGTACTTGAGTCTATATTAAAATCTCTTCTGAATAAACTCCAACATTTTAAGAGAGAGAGAGAAAAAAAGAATTCACAAGGCTGTGGCACTAGAATCCTCATCTACAGCTATAAAAAACAAATGATCTTGTTGCCCTTATTCAAAACAGCCAACCCACAGAGATAATCCAAACATCAATAAAATAAAAAAAAGGATGGCATAGCAGGACACATCTCCATGCCCACAGTGAAACATTAGAGAAACCAGGACGGTTAAGCATGTAGTCTTGTCTTTTCAACAGAAGGGATGTGTACCCATTTTCCACCAGGAAGGCTGGGAGCAGATGTGGTGAATAGCCTGGTCATCTGTGCTGTCTGTAGGGCCAGGTCACACCTGAATCCCCCAGACTATTATACTTATCCCAGACTCTTCCTCCCTAGACCTTTATCTTAAGCATTGCTTCTCAGTCAAGAGAACCCATCCTTAGGGGAGATGTCACACGTACTTAATAGCCTGGTGACCTCTATCTATGCTATGTCTGTTCAGAGACCACACCAATTCCTAGGCCCTTAAGCTATAGGACCCATCTTCATGGTAGAGGTCACAGGTACTTTGCAGAAGAGTTTCAGTGTAGTCACTCCGTAAGCTTCATTGTGAACAAGGGATCGAGATCACTGTTACCAGGAACCTTTTTTTCCCAAAATTGTATTGCATTTAAACATGTCTAAAATAAACTGCCTGGTGTCTGACTCTAGAAGTCTGAACCAGTCCAGCTAAGTTGGGCTGAACCAGATCTCCTTTCTTGACTTTCATGGTTCATTTCCCTGCTGGCCTTAGATTTTCAGGGACTGCCCTCCTTCCCCTCCCCCCCTCCCACACAAGACTATACAGGAATGATGGCTGCATAATTAGGTGACACCACTAAAACCTTGGAACTGTACTCACTTGAAAGGGTAAATGTAATTGCTAGTATTCAGGCATCTGTTCTGTCCTGCCCTTGATCCTTCTCTCTTTCTCTCCCCCTTCTCTTTCTCTCCCACCTCTCTTGTTCCCAGGCACTGGTCTCTGCCCCCTCTCTGCCTCTTTTTACTGCCCTTTCTTTTTCCTCTACCAATAAACCTCCTGTTGTATGATGTGACTGCTCTTTGCTGTGTTTTTTATTATTATTATTATAACAGTAATAAGTGAATTATATCTCTACAAAGCTATAACACACCCGTGTACAAAAGCATGCATGCATGCACAAACATATCCATATAGATGCACATGTGTCCACACACACACACTAGCCTCCCTATTTGGTTTTCTGTGAACTAGTAAATACAACTACAACCATGCTGGGCTTTTCATGAGCTCTTGAAGAGCACCTTTTCAAGTAAAGGCTATGAGCCTCCATCCATTTTGGCTGCTAACTTTCTGTGTTGTTAGCTGTCATCAGGATGCTTGAGTTCACTGGATAAATAATTCATGGGAAACTGAGCTATAACTACACCAAATGTTGGCTCTTCCAGACGACATATTTTCCTCTCCCAAAGATTATGAGGTTTTTTTCTTACACTGTAAAAGTATAGTGATTCCATTTCATATGCCTACTCCCTGAGGCAGTAAATGGGACACAAGCTCACAAATGAGACTCTTTCTACACCACACCGAAACTTCTAGAACAAACTCTCCAGCCACTGTGCCTTTTCTGGGACTGCCCTGCCTTAGATGACCCCAAAGTGGTTTCATTTCCTGGTCTACTTCTTACAGCACCAATCTTCAGGGCAAGAATCTGTTTTTAAAGATACACTGAGAGATAATTAAAAACATATTACACATCTTCCAACTTATAAATCTTAAAATACCCAAAGGTAGTGACTGAAGTGGGGGTGGTTCACACTGTGGTAAGAATTCAAAAAGGGAAGTACAGTCTCAGGGTTAGAAGGGCCCTTAAACAAATATGTTGCCAGGCATTGTGACACACACATATACTCCACTTTAGAGGTGGAGGTGGGACGGTCACAAGTTCCAAGTCATCATGGGCTACAACACCTTGCCTCAAAAATAAAAATAAATAAATGAAAATATAGGCTAAGACAAAGCAGAAAGACTACTAAAAGTCTCAGGCTAGCTCGGGCTACAAATTCCTCATATGCAAGCTGAACAAGGTCTCTGTGGATGCAATCTTCTCTCTCAGCCTTGTAACAGTGTCTCTTTATCATGGTGCCCATAGGTTCCTTCCTATGCAGTGCAGCCTTCTCATCTCAGGAACACATTGTGGACAAGGCTTCCCTCTTCTCAAAGGTTACCTGCCCCACCGAACATGACCACTGTCATCATCACTTGTGGAAGGCTGAGGGCAACTATGTTTGGAAGCAGGAAATTGAGGGGAAGCGATGCAAATGGGTAGAGAAAGAAAGCAGAGAGGGGAATTAAAGAGGGGGAAAGTGTCCTAGTTTCTTCTTTGTGGCTGGGATAAAACAACCTGACTAAAAGAAGCTTATGCTGTCTCATGACTCCTGGAGAGCAGGACTTAAAGTCTCAAGCAATAGCCAATTTTATTCAGAGCATCACACAATTTATACTCTGAGGGTTAAGAAGAATCGCCTGAATAATGTATACTATCACAAGGACAAGTCTTCAGTGGCAAAAACATGTTTTTCCATAGAGGTCTATGAATAACAACCGCTGAAGTAAGCTCACTATCCAATATACCTGGGAGGAACACAAAAGCACATCCCAAGGACAATTCTGTGTTCTGAAGAAAAATAAAACAAAACAAAAAAACTAAAGTCACAAGACTCATGTCTTGTTTCCTACAAGTTCTCACAAGCACTCAGAAATCTCCTCACATAGCTTCATTCATGTGACATTTTCTGACAGGAAAGAATGAGTTGATTGGGTTTAGAACTCTAAGTTGCAGTTCACCACTTGAGGAAGCCAAGGCAGCGACTCAAGCACTTAGTAACATCATAACCACAGTCAAGAGCAATGAGAGAATAGGAGAAAATAAGCAATGAGCTACTCCATCCAGAGTCCACCCATGAAAAAGGACTACACACAAGGGGCTCCCTACATCAACTATCAATCAAAACAATCCCACAAACCTGCCCACGGGCCACCCTGACCTAATAACACCCCCATGAAGACTCTTTCCTCAGGTGATTCTAGGTTATATCAAGATGATAGTTAAAACTAACCAGCACAGGTCCCAGGAAGGCACCCTGGATAGAAAACCAGCCCTGACTCTACCCAATGCCATCCAATTCCAGAGTATGCAAAAAACTATGTACTCCTGGAGAAGGGGAAAGGGACAAGATCTCCCAAGCAAATTGGGAGCATGAGTCGAGGGAAGAGGAAGTTAGGGGAAAGAGAAGGGGAGAAGAGGAGCGGAGAGGAGGGCATGAGGGAGCAGGAAGATTGAGTCAGGGGAAGAATAGAGGAGAACAAGAAAAGAGATACCATATTAGAAGGAGCCATGATAGGTTTAAAGAGAAATCTGGCACTAGAGAAACATCCAGAGATCTACAAGGATGACCCTAACTGACAATCTAAGCAATAGCGGAGAGGCTACCTTAAATGCCCTTCCCTGATAATGAGATTGATGACTACCTTATATGCCATCCTAGAGCCTTCATCCAGTAGCTCATGGAAGCAGATACCCACAGCTAAACACTAGCCAAATTCCTGGAATTCAGCTGCAGAGAGGGAAGAGTGATGAGCAAAAGCGTCAAGACCAGGCTGGAGAAACCCACAGAAAAGCTGACCTGAACAAGGGGGAGCTCATAGGCCCCAGTCTGATAGTTGGGAAACCAGCATAGGACTGACCCAGACCCCCTGAAGGTGGGTGTTATTTAGGAGGACTGGGCAGTCTATGGGGTCTCTGGTAGTGGATCAGTATTTATCCCTAGTATACGAATGGATTTTGGGAGCCCATTCCACATAGAGGGATACTCACTCAGCCTAGACACATGGGGGAGGGCCTGAGCCCTGCTCCAAATGATATGACAGACTTTGAAGACTCCCCATGGAAGGCCTCACCCTCCCTGGGGAGCAGAAAGGGGGTGAGATGGGGGCTGTGGGGGGATGGGGAGGAAAGGAAGGGAAGAGAACTGGGACTGACATGTAAAATAAGCTTGTTTCAAATTTAAATAAAAATGTTATAAAAAAAAAAGAATCAATGTACTCTAGGCTCAGCCTGTCCCTGCTATATTTCCCTATTTGTTTTGCTTTGTAAACAGGGTCTCACTCTATTGCCTAGGTTAACTTGAAGCTCCTCAGTTTGGTTCAAACTCTCCCTTCTACCTCAGGCTATTGAATTCTGGGAAGTACAGACAGCAACCACCACACCCAGTTGGTTGACTTGCACTTCACATAAACCAAGTATCCTCAGAGGCTATGCACTGGTTATCAGGGTTCCAGCAGTGAGTAGCATGTCAGGAGAGTGTAGGTAGAGACAGAGAAGCCAGAAATCACAGAGCAGAGTCATCATCTGCTCTGACTAAATGAGTCTTGCACAAAGAACTACGGGGGCTGAGATTAAAGCCTTCTAGGAAGTTAACAGAGGGATGGTCCCAAAGGCCTGGACTTAAGAATTGGATCTGGACTCATTTTGAGCCTTAGTGCCTTCTGTATGACGGGAAGAGCATCAGAGCCACCCTGGAGTCAAACAGTGCCAAGTACATGGCAGCACTTGCCCTTCACAATTTCTCTTGGCTCCCTGTCTGGGTTAGCATCTACTTGATTCTTCAATTAAATGTCTTCCCCCCCCCCCCCCGCCCCAACAGACTCTGCTGGCTGCTAAGGTGTCACTGTGTGCAACTGTACCCTGAGCGTCTGATCCAAAGCCTGGTCCGTCCTCCAAAGGAAAGGTAGCAATCACTTTTCCTGTTTTTAAGCAAGAACTTTTAAGATGTTATCACATTCTTTTACCTGCCTTCAGGCAGTCCCACACCTCCCACACTGTAAAGACTCTCTATTACCCAACTTCCTACAGTGACCCACCCAGGAGTCCTCATAGCAGAGGACTTAATCATTCCCATTAACATAATCATCATCACAAAATAGCACATACTTTTGCAAGGACTTTTCCAATGGGGCAATCCAAGTAACCTACAGGAAGGAGGACAGAGGGCTATTCCTCCCTCCAAAAGATGGAAAGAGTTAGTAAAAGGATAATGAAGTCCAACCAAAGGTGAAAAAGCAGCCAGCAAAGGTGAGGGGCCCGTGTACTGTAGAGACAGATGTCCCTGGCAGGAAAGGAAGGCACCCAGGAAGGTATGTGCTAGGCCTGATCTATCCACCTTACCTCTTGCTTTACTCCAAAAAGGCCTAATACTGATGTCTAAAGAGCAAGTGTTTCAGTCAAGGTAGCCCAGCTACAGTCTATGAGACTGCAATCCAGGGACCCTGCCTCAAAGCCAACGCTTTACAATATCACACTAGACCGATTCCCAAGAGTGCATCAGTCAGGTCCAAAGAAAACTCCAGTTCCCCAAATTCTATAAGGCAGAAGGGACAAATGGCTGTCTGTGGCACCTATTAGCATACCTAAGAGCAAGCTGGCCTCCAGGCTCCCCCAGTATCACAAGTACCTAGGACACATTTCACAGTCCATCTTAGCATCCTACCTTGTCACCTCCTCCCCTATCCTAACTGCCCTCCAGCTCACAGGTTACCTTCTCCCCAGCTACTCATTTCCATATAACCTGGCAATTTTCAATACTCTCCTCCCCCTCCTCCCCTCCTTTGCTCTCCCATGCTCTCCCTCTAGGTCAACCTCTCTCTGAGTCTTCCTGTCTCCGTTCTCCCCCCACACACACACACACACTTCGCTCTCCCATGCTCTCTCTCTTTCCATGTAACCCCCCTCCCCCGCCAGCTCTTTCACTCTGCTCTGCTCCTGCTTCTCCCATGATCAGGTCCAGTCTGCTAGTCATGTCCAGTCTACTCTCTGTGCTCTGGACTCTTCCAGATGCCTCTGGCTATCCTCTCATATCTGCAATAAGAACCTTCCCCTTGCCCAAACCATGCAGCAGACATGTCATCAGTTTATACACTTCCATTTCTAGCTCAACTACCATCAGCTGCTCTGTGAACTTGAGACAGCTGCTACTTCAGTTTCTCATCTGTAAAATGGAATGTAAGGGTTCAGGCATTATGCTGGCCTGCCCCTGTCACATGGCACAATGCATTCAGGCGGTACCCTGGTCAGCCCAGGGTTCCATGATTGCTAGTCTGCATGCAGGTGCAAAGGACCTCTTTAAAAGAAAGACCCCGCCCACTTATGCTCTCTTTCCTGATCTCTTTCCTGCTATTCCCCTGGGGCAGACCGGACTTTTCCTGCCTCCCTCTTCTCTTCCGACCTCTCTCTCTGTCTCTGTGTATCTCTTTACTTCTTTCCTCTTCCCTTATTTTTCACCCCCTTATTTTTCTAATAAAATGTCTCACTAGCTCTGCCTGCATGGCGTGTTTGTACCCAGCTCTGATCAACCTCGCCTGCCATGGAATCCGCCAAGGTTCCCCCTCCGTGTTTTATCATAACATGGAATGCTGTGGTTTAGAGGCTGGATAGTAAGATGGGGAGATTTTAGGGAACACTGGAAGGGAAAGTGGTATTTTCACCCTAAGGATCTGGCTGAGAGTTAAGAACTTTGACACAGCTGTGGACGTGGTGGTGAATGCCCTTAATCCCAGCATACAGGAGGCAGAGGCAGGTGAATGGATCTCTGTGAGTTTGAGCTAAGTCTGGTCTACATACAGAGTTCCTGGCTGGCCTGGCTTACAGCAGTTAGACGCTGTCACAAAATTTTTAAAATTATAATAATCATCTTGACAGCACTGGCCGAAGTCCCTTAATTGGTTACAGTACCTCTGATCATCACACCACTACTTTCTTGTGAAAAATATTTCAAGCAGAAAGGCTCAACCATGCTTAAGGCCAGTATGTGCGTGACCTTTCATTTTTACCTCATCAACATTCCTTCCTCATCTTTCAATCTCTACTTTTCTGAGCAAATATCATAAACAAGATTATGAGCCATATTTACAGTCAAAACATATCTTGACTTCTTTTGGACTTTTTCACCTTTTTTGTTTTTAATCAGCAAACTTACCTGTAAACCTTTCTGGTCTGAAATTGGTACAAAGCACTTTATAAACCTTTTTTTTTTTTTTTTTTTTTTTTTGTAATACCATGAACCACAGAAAATTCATTTGATAAAAGTAAATGTCCTACTAGTTTTATGTCAACTTAACACAAGCTAGAGTCATCAGAGGTCAAGCTGTAGGAAGGCCTATGGGCATTTTCTTAATTAGTAACTGATGTGGAGGGCTCAACCTATTGTGGGTGGGGCCACCCCTAGGCTGGTAGTCCTGAGTTCTATAAGAAAGCAGACTGGGGCTGGAGAGATGGCTCAGAGGTTTAAGAGCACTGGCTGCTCTTCCACAGGTCCTGAGTTCAATTCCCAGCAATCACGTGGTGCCTCACAACCATCTATAATGAGACCTGGTGCCCTCTTCTGGCATGTAGGCAGAACCCTGCATACAGAATAAACAAGTCTCAAAACCAAACAAAATCAAGGTATCCAAGAAAGCAGACTGACAAAGTCATGGGAGCAAGCCAGTAAGCAGCACCCCTCCTTTACCTCTGAATCAGTCCCTGACTCCAGGCTCCTGCCATTTTGAGTTCCTGTTCTGACAAGTCAAACAAACCCTTTCTTCCCCAACTTGTTTTTGGTCATGTTGTTTTATCACAGCAATAGTAATCCTAACTAAGACAGCAAATGCACCAAAGGGTTCTGCTTAATCTTTTCAATCCTTTGGACACTATAACTTCAAAAGCTGCCACAATCCAAGATAAGGGCAAGAGAGATGGTTCAGCATCCATGTAAATGCCCAGTAGGTATGGCACCTTGCCTATAATCCAAGCACTTACTATGTGGAGACAGAGGATTTCCTAGGGCAAGCTGGCAAGCTAGACTAACCAATTCAGCAAGCAAGTCCAGTGTCCAGAATGAATGGCCTTGTCTCAAAATGTAAGTGAACAACAATTAAGGAAGACATCTGAGGTCACCCTCTAGTCTCCAATTATACTTACATACACAAACACACACAATTTTAAAAGCCCCAAATATGGCATGTTACTGCAATTCTCTCCTTTTGAGAAGCTGGTACCCACCTACCATGTCAGGTACTACTATCCTTTCTTAAGAGTAAGGATACGTCTTGATGCGCACGCTCAAAAGCATAGTGTAAGTTCTTTTTTTTATTAAACTGTGTACTTTTCTTTACCTAATGAATCTCCAGTTTGCTCCCCCTGACTCATCCTCAAATTCTTTCTGTAGCATTAATCAAAATTCAAGCCTCACCTAATTAGAGGTCTTGGAAATTAATTTCTCAGGATGCTAGAGCCCACATGTGAAGTTGTATCCCCTACTATTCCCGGCAGTGTTTACCTCTGAAATGTCCCCTGAAGCCTTCAGTATTGGAGGCTCAGTTGGCAGATGATGGACTTTTGGGAAGTCACTGGACCATGAAGGTTCTGGCTTCATTAATGAATTAATTTAATGGAATGATTAGGAGGTGGCAGAGACTTATGAGGTCCTGCCAAGATGGAAGAAATGGGTCACTGGGAGCCTGTCCCTCTCTGCTTCCTGGCTGCCAGGAAGTGAACAGCCATCCTGTGCTATACCCTGTCATCATGACACACAGACACACCACAGGCCTAGAAACAAGCAATAGACCCAAGTGACTATGAACTGAAACTCTGAGCCAAAAATATGTCTTTCCTCCTCTCTATCTTAGTTATTTTTCAAAGCAAAAGAAAACAAGCACAGGAATTAAACAGCATGCTGGAAAAGCGTGTGTCACAGCACAGAACTCTGCTTCTCTATCAGAAAGTCACAGAGCACTTTGTTATTTGTTGAAGAAAACACAAACACACACATGCACTCTCGTACACATGCGCGCACGTGTGCACACACACACACAGAGGGAAGGGGAGAGAGAGAGCACTAGACGGTGGCTTGAAAATGGCAGGAGGACCTTGCATGAGTTCAGTAAGAACTGAGCAAAGAAGGGTGCCATCCCAGACAGAGCAGGTTGCAGGCAAGAATCTTCTTTGAAACATAGAGAAATGATTTTGGAAACCTAAGCAGGCCTGTGCCAGACCTGGCTTAGAGATGGCCTCAATGCACACTGCTTGCCTCACACTGCAAGACACCAAGAATCAATAGCAAGGGTTCACACTTGCATTATGGGTTCAAAAAGGAAGGCAGTCTTTAGGAGAAACTAATATTTTAACAAGAATTTTTATGGAGAGGTGCAGAAGACTCACACTACTTATGACAGCCCCAAACACCATCTCCATTCTCTCCATTCAACACTCTCACTCATGTACCCCACCAGAAGCCACATCTCATCTTCTCCCCTCCACAAGAAGTCCCCTCAACAGTCACTCCACCTACCCCATTCAAGCAAAACCTCAGAAGGGAGCAAACCTGAGCAAACATTCATGACTCCTTACACAGACCACCTGTCAGTCACTCACAGGCCCTGAGATAGGTGAAAAGGACAGGGAAAAATTTGCCCTCAGAAACAAACAGGAAGCAAGCCATAAAGCTTAGGTTGGCATCCGGCCCCCGCACCACACGAAACCATGGTACCTCGGGGGTTAGAACTTGTGGTGTTCAACTACCTCATCCCTGCAGCCACAGAAGGTTCAGAGAGCAATACTAACAAGGAAGAGATGAGGCCAAAACTCAGGACAGACACAGGCAGCTACTAGGTCAGAGGAAATGCTGCAACATCCCCAAGCAGGGCTCTAGGCCACAGGAAGACTCAACTACATGCTTGCCTCTCCTAAGCTGGGAAGTTCCTGGGGGCAGGAAACAGGGGCAAGGACGGTTAGGCACAGGGCTGCAACAGGAAGCAACATTAGGCACAATTAGATAGAGAAAACCGTCCTGGTTTTAGCCTTGAAAGCACCACATGCCACTAATCCCAAGTCCTAGATAATAGTGGGATAAGGTACCCCTTCTCCTCTCCACCCTGAGTGCGTCTAGTAGCAAAGGAATGAAACACCCCAGTCTTGGATATTTGCTTATAACAACAGACAATGAAATACATTGCCTGACCTGGCCAGGGTACCCTCCAAAAATTGGCACTCAGCCACACCAACTTCTTCTTCACTCCTCGCCAAGATTGGATCTGATATATGGGTAACAAATGAACAAAGGGAAGGAGCTAGCGCCATAATTATTAGTAATTATATTGATATCAATGCTTATATTTTTATACAAATTCCAAGAACTTTACCCACCCCATCTCTACAAAGCCTTATCCTTTTGGGTCACTACACCCACATTTACAAAACCTAACCAAAGGAAAACCACATATCCCATCATCACCCTGCCCCATGGCACAATAGAGGGACAGACTAAATATAATTTCCTAAGACCTCAAGGAAGAACCACAAAATGACTTTCCTCCTGTAAAACCAACCCATAGAAACTATGAGCATAAATGGATCAGAGTAACTTTCAATTAATAAGGTCATGCACACTGCCACAACACAAGTGTAGAAGGGTCTGAGGACAACTTCTAGGAATCAGGTTCTCTCCTATCATGTGGGTCCCAGGAATCAGACTCAGTCATCAAGCAGATGATTTGCCTGTTAAGCCATCTTGTTGGCTCTCAACTGATGAGTTTTGAGGCAACTGGCTATTAACCCAGAGTGTATACTTGTTATATCAACTGCAGTTATTTATCAAATCAACATATTGCATAGCTAAGAGGAAAACAAAGAAGCTGCCTAATGCAGTCTGTTCCCTGGGTTTACTCTTTAACATTGACTATAAGGAATGGATAGTGGCTTCAAAGACCATTCCAGCATCCCCCTTACATACTTAGTCTCTCTCACAGATCAACATGTGCTTACATACATACTCCAAGTCAAGAAAAACTGTTGCTTCTTGCTTTTGGTTAAAGAGGGCATTCTGTCTGTGGATTTACAAATTAATATGCAAGATAGACATATATAAGCAACCATAACATTCTACATATATGGCAAGAGAGCAACACTCAACTGCATGTGCAACTGTACACAAGTGTAGACTTAGAGACCTAAGTGACCACAATAGAAGGAGGCAGAAGATTTTCATCAGCTGGACAGCAGAATGCAGAGCAAGCAAAGGGATGCTGGGGAACATGGGCTTAGAAGTGGATGGGATGAAAAGTGAGGGATGGTGGGAGAAAATAGAGCTCTATAGCTTACTTCTTGGGGTCTTGGAGTTTCTAGACCACCTCAGCTTCAAAGCAAAGAACATAGTAGCAAAAACACATTGTGCCAATCTTACACAGCACTCCTAGAAACCATGGAGATAGGCATTAACTCAGACTAGTTGATAGAAGGGCTTCCAGAGGCACAGGCCAACCCAATAAACTGCAAGAGAATGGCAAATCAATAGTGTTAGAGAAGTGCAGAGGACAAAGAAACAGCTCTGAGGGTGGCAAGAGTGGTCCAGAATTCAAATGTGCTCATCAGTGTGGCTAAGAGAATGACACTGACCAAGAGGAGATAGATGGATGGAAAATGTAGGGAACTAGCCTTGCTGCAGAAGGTTGTAGGAAACTGAATCGTGCTTTGCCTTATAATTTTCTCTGTTAGGAGCATGTACCAATCGCAAAAGTACAAAGCCCAGGGACACAGGCTCCCAATTTCAACTCTCATCTTCATTACTAAACCCAGACTCTGAGAGGCCTAGAGGTTGCTAGCATGAAGGTTCAAGATCAAATATCGGGTTGAGCAGAACCTCAGAGAGACCAGGAACAATCACTGGTGCTTTCTTTCACTAGTCACTCATCCTTCACAGTGGGCCTGGAGCTGCTCCACTCAAGCCCAACTCAGGTTGGCCTGATAATCCACATCTCTCAGCATAGCCAGGCATGGTTGGAGGGTCAGTCTTCACCCAAGAAGGGCTAAAAGGGACTTCTCAGTAACTGGACATAATAAAAGGTAGAGAGATTTATACACATCTGCAGTTGAGAAGGTGTTCACACATGTACGTGTGCATTCCCACAGCATTCACACACACACACACACACACCTAACTGAAAACAGTGGGGAAATGAGCAAGAAAGCCCAGGGACCAGATCACTGAACAGAATCTCAAACTTCAACTTTACATTCTCATTTCTAAATCCTGCAGCCGGTTTTCTGCTTTTCTATACAATGTAGTAATCGATGAAGTTTAAGCTCTATGAGGAAATGTCTTGCATTTCATTTCTAGCCAGGCCTGGTGAGTCTACAAAGGGCAATGAGGCATGAGTAAGGGGATGGGAAGATTGGTAGCCTAGGTTCATATAATGCAATCCTTGGTTGGGCATGCTGATTCATGTTTCTAATCCTAGAACTCACGAGGCTGAGGCAGAAGGATCTTGAGTTTGAGACAAGCCAGAACTACACAGGAAAACCAAAAGAGGTGGTCTATTTATAATATATCATTTCCTACACAAATTTAGGAAATTTGAACAGATCAAAGAAAATGTGGTCCACTAAGTTCATTTTCTATGACACCTGCAGTGTTCTCAAAAATAGGTCTGCCTGCTTGCCACTGGTCTTGGAATCAGATACTGTCATTGAGGGTCCAAAAGTCTGAAGTGCCCAAGACATCATCATGCTCAGAGGCAGAGCCCCAGATGGCCACAGTAATTGTACTACAAAGTAAACCTGGGGCAGCCATCTCTCTGCACAGACCCTGTTGTACCCTTAGGAGACTTGAAGGCTTCTGCTTCCCAGGGTCCAAAGAAAATGCCAGCTTTGTACCCAGAGCAGGTGTCCCCATATCAAGATGACATCCACAAATTCAGGACATTTGTACCAACTGTTCCTGTCTTCCAGTACTGGAAATCTTCCAGAATGAGAGAGAAATACATCCTCTCATAATTCCAAGTGCTGATCTTTTCTCCTTGCTGTATATTAAAGTTGAAAATCTTTGCAGATTCTCAATACAAATTGTGTCCTTAAGGATCTGGAAACATGACATGACCCAGTCCTTTTTGGAGCCAGCAATGATTGCCACAAAGCATGGGGGGAAAAGATACTAGTCTTTTAAGTCCTAATAGTACATAAAAAACAGACATGAGATTCAGCAGTGACAGCATGCTAGGGTCACAACTGTGATAAGATGGTATCTACAAAGTCCGGCACAAGTTCAAAAGGACATGCACCTAATTCACTTGGGCACTGGTCAGAAGTACTCGGAGAGCTGGTTTTTGAACTTGAAGGATGAGTAGTGGCTATTGGGTAGAAACAGAGGAAGGAGCCCATTCTAAGCAGGTGCACAGCATGCACAGAAACAAAAGTTAGTCCAGCTTGATTCACTAATGTGTTTGGATGCTACCAGCCTTTGACCCACCAGTGAAATGTTGCAGAACAAGTGGGTTGAACAAGGTAGGAGGGTCTAATATCCTTACCAAAATATGGACAACCTTTTAGGGTTTTGTGCAATAAACTTTGTGGGAGTTGGGTCTTACCAACTCAACCCAGGTTGGCAAGTCATCTTTACCCACTGAGACATTTCTCCAGTCCTGAGCAATACACTTAGATCGAATGTATCTGGCTGATTCCTGTATGATGGATCAGAGAGGACAAAATGGGAGTGATACTAGAGAAATAAAGAGGATCTAAACCAGGACAAGAAAGTCAGGAACGGAGAGGATAAGGGGATGTCTAGAAAGTCAGCGAGTCCAATGATGTAGCCACTAGATAGGTTGAAGAATCCAACATTCCAGGACGTTTTACCCCTATAGTGAAGACACACCCACTGTCTCCTCAACTCTCTTCACCTCCCCCACCCACATCTCTACAGTTTGGCTTTGGGATAAGTTGCCAGCCAAACCAGTATTTGCTATGCCTCACAGCTCAGATCTGTGTCATTTACCACAAATGCTGGCTTGATGACTGTCACCTGAGTCTTACACTCTGTAGTTGAATTCCTCTGCCCTTTTGAACTAAAGCTCATTATCTCCTTGTTAGTAAAAAATGTGGTGTGGTAACAATGCATCCTCTCCTGCCTTCTGCCCCACTCACCTCATCTCAAGTCAAGTTCACAGAGCAAGAACTCGACCTGCTTCTATGTTCCATTTCATGCCAGGCATGTTCTTGGCACCCAGTGAATGCTGATTACTTCTACCAACCACAAAAATAATAATCTATAAATACCTTGGCTTCCTGCAGTTGAGAGGAATTAACCACACTGCAATTAAGGAAAAGCTGTAGAAAACATTTAGTTAGCAACTTCTCGATGTAGACAACAAGATTAAGTCAATAAATACCAGCTCCAACATATTTCTTTGGTAGCATTTTACAAAATAGTCCATAAAATACTAAAGACCACCCAATGCCACAGCAGAGGGCTTACAATGTATGAATCACCCACAAGCTAACACTGAACATATTAACCCATCATGTAAAAGATAGAAAAATAATAAGCATCAGCAATTTTTACTAATGCCAGAGAAGAGAGATTCTGCCCTCTAAAGTCTAATTGATATAAAATAGCATCATTTAGACCAGCAAGATGCCTTTGGGTACATGTACTTGCCACAAAGCCTGGTGGCCTGAATTTAATTTCCATAGCCCACATGGTATAAGGACAGGACTGAACTCCTGTAGGCTGTCCTCTGATTGCCACATGTAAACCACATCAGGCAGGCAGGCACATACACACACACACACACAGACATACATACACACACACACACACACACACACACACACACACAGACACACACACTAAAGCAATGTAATAAAAATTTAAAACCATACTTTAGAACATCAGTTCTTAACTCTTTTGGCAAACATATAACTTCAAAAATAGTTGGGGGTCACCACAACATGTGGTATTAAAGGGTCACAGCATCAGGAAGGTTGAGAACCACTGGTTTAGAGCAATAAAACAGTACTATGGCATGATCTTATTTATATACTTCAAGAGAAAACTACAAATGGGTCTCTGGATTCAGGCACAATAACCCAAAAAGGATACCAGACTTGGTTCTGACCAAGAATAGATAAGATAATAAGACATACTGAGTAGGCCCATGGCTGTTACAGACTGAGTTCAAAGGACCTTAAGCTGTGGGCCAGGCATCTAAGGAAGCGGGTAATAATGCTATGTTACATCAATGACTATCACACTAAACCTCACTGACACAAAAGTTCCAAGGACAATCAAAAGCTATCACAAAGAAAAGAGAAAAACCATAAAGCTCAAAGAGACTGGCCAGAGCAAACGGGAACTGAGAATTCAAGGAAGGTAGGGAGTCCCAACAAAAATGGAGTATCAGTTCTAGAAATGGACCTTAGGCCATAACAGTCCCCAGCACCTTAGTAACCAAGGTACACTGAAAGGGTGCAAAGACCACCCCAGGGTCATAGGGCTTCAGGGCTCAATGTAGGGAATGTGGCCTAGGAAGCTCTGCTCTCCATTTCTGCTTCTAGTTCAAGGTTAGAAGCTTAAGGAGTGCAGAAACTCAAACTCTTCCCCAGACTCTCCAAGGAAGTACCAGGGAGGAAATTGGTTTTCCTTTTCTATTCTTAGTCACATCCCAAAGATGCCAATGAACAACACTGGAGCCCACAGAATGGTCTAAGAGGCCCACAAAAGGGATGATATTTGCTGTGTAATGCTGCAAAGAAGACTCTGAGATCAGACCAAGCTGCCTGGAAGAGCTTTAGACCAACTGAGGCACCTGGAAAGGACACCCTTCAACCTACTCAGCTGCCTGCAGGCTGTGTGGTGTGCTCCAGGTTCCCAGCTTTGTGAGCTGTCGCCCATGCTGAGATGGGCTTTGGTGATAAAGCTGTCTTTGAGTCATTCTGCTCCTATAACTAACCCCTCCCCCATATTCCTATATGTAACCCCAATAAAACTCATTGGCTCACCAAACTGAACTTTGGTGGAATTCCTACTTTGGTCTATCATTGGCCCCCTATCTGGGGTGAGTAGTCGTATGTGTTGCATCTCCCTAGAAAAAGTTCTATCACACAACATGCTGCAGAGTGTGAACAGTAGATAAATTGAATCACCTCTGAAAACTTTCCAGTGGTACAGGTAAGTATCCCTGCAAGGACTCTGCTCTTGGATCAGGCTGTTTATAACTACACCCAAATGCAGCTCTCAGTGGGAAGTCACAGTTCTAACCCCCACCTACCTCTACAGCTAATACAGTGAAGACCCTGCTATCCCTACTGAGACCACTTCATGCCTTATTGGGCCCTGTCAGTTACTGCAGAAACATCTGCCCTCTAAGGAGGTCATGTGCTTATGTCTATTCCCAATTGCACTGTGAAGCCCCAAGATTAAAGAGATACTGTAGGTTCCTATACTTGACAGCAGGGACAGAACATAAGCAGCTGCTCAATTGTTCAATGAAGTATAAAATATATACAATTTCTGAATGCTCATGTGTCCCACTGTGTCCCACTGTATTCACTGACCTCCACCCTGGAAGTCTGAAGAGGAAACCCCTCCAGTTATAAAATTGTAAGAAAATTGGAAAGCATTTTTGCTTCTCAAATGCTTTTATCCACATCCCTAAATCTTACACAATTTTTTCCAGTTACAAAAAGATGGAGGGGAACTAAAATTCTGGTCTACTTGGCTTGACTTAGAAATTATTAATCTGTTAGATCTAGAGAGAAGCCTAAGGACTGGTATCATCTTTGTTCAGCCCTCAGGTGACTCTGAGATTAGCAGCTCATTCACCCACTAAATGCCATGGGACACACTGGGCAAGGTTTCACTCTAATATAACCACTGTAGCACCTGCCTAGGGAGGCTGAAGGGTGCCTCTCAGAGTTCTCATTCTGCCCCGTGTAAAGGAAGCTCCTAGAAAGACTCTTCCCTGCCTTGGCCAATGACTTGCCCTAATGAAAACCATGGCAGAGACATTCTAATATCCTTGTCTATTCCCCCTGTTCTTGGAAAGTGGCAGAGAGTTCCAGAATGGTCGTGTAGTTGCTTCCTGAGATATGGAGCAGGGACCTGAAGACTCAACACCTGTGGTACCAAAGTGGAGATGAGATGCTGCAAGACTCTTCCAGATACAAAGCACTGGAGGCAAACAAAACCCACTCCTATACTTGCTAAAGAGAACTACATACAGACCCTAGAATATATTCAATTATACTGTTGCCCCTTAAGAGTCTTGAGACTTGGGGCTAATCTCTTAGCCTCTTCATGCCTTTGTATCCTCATCTGCACAATGGAGAAAATGCCCCCTTCCCTACAAGCCTGTTTTAATTAGAGCCATGGTCAGAACTCAGTGAATAGTAGCCATTGCTACACTACAATAAATTTGACACTAAAAAGGTAGACTTGCAGATGCAGGTGGCTAAGGAGGAAGAAGCCAGAATACCAAGTGTAACATAGCAGTTCTCTACAGAAAGCCATATATTCTACAACTAAGTCAACAAGTGCGTGTTAGTCTCGAGCAATTTATTAATCCCATTCATGACTGTGGGAGTTAGAAGGGTCCTGGCTTTAAGTGATATACAATTTAGATGGAAAGAATTAATATTATAAATCCAATCACAGATACTATCAGCACAGTATCTGTGTTCTGCAGAGTCACAAGCTCTCAAACACTGCTTGGGTTTTCAAAGGGAAGAACCTGTACCTGTACATTTGGATTCATTCATTTTTCAGCACACAAGAGTGGCTAAGGAACCAACAGCAGGTATACCAAAAGGGAGGGAAGCTTAGTAAAAGAGAATTTCCAACCTCAAGGAGCTAGAGGCCCCTCAAGGACTAGCTAGCATCAGCATACTGAAGCCTCAGAAGGGATGGCATATCTTTATAAGGACACTGAGGTCAGAAACAATGTCAGAGATGGAGTATTTATCTGAGGCAATCAGAGGATACCTGTGTTGGGAAAACATGACAGGCATAAATGTAGGAAAGCATGCTATGAGCTCTTGGATGTGACAAGACTGACCTGAGCAGCATATGAAGCTTCAGCTGTAGGGTAGTGGGCTATGATGGGGGAAGGCTGTTAAAAAGTCAAGTTGGATGGCATAGAGGCTAGCTTTACTTATTGAAGGAAGAGTCATTTAGAGATAACAGCAAGATAATGACATAAGGCATGTGTGCCCATAGGCCAAATGAGTAGACAGATAATTCCAAGAAGGGCAGACATAGAGGGCTAGAACTGTCAGACGAGGTCTTTAGTGGCATCACAGAGAAGGCAAGAACACAAGAAATGAAGACAATGCAGAAGAGAAAGCTTAGCCAGGAGTGCAAAGTAATTGGCATAAGGATGTTCACTAGGACTGGGCTGCATAGTCTGCTCCAGGCTAGCTTTCAGTAAGACACTGTTTCAGAAAGCACTCAGATGGTTGGGCATGTGGCTTAGTTGGCAGAGTGCTTGCCAAGCATGGACACCCTGGATGAGATCCCCAGCACTGTATAAAACCAGCCATGATGGTACACACCTGTAATTCTAACACTTGAGAGGTGTGAACAGGAGAATCATCCTTAGCTACACAGCAAGTTTGAGGCTAGCCTTGGATATGTTGAGACCCTGTCTAAAGAAAGGAAGGAAGGGAGGAAGGAAGGAAGGAAGGAAGGAAGGAAGGAAGGAAGGAAGGAAGAAAAGAAATGAATAAATAAAAGAGCCAGAGTGGTGGCTCTATGGTTAAAACTACTTGTTCTTGCAGAGAACTGGAATTCACTTCCCTGTGCCCACATAGCAGCTAAAACCTCCTGGAACTCCAGTTACCGGGACTCCAATGCCATTTTCTACCTCTGCAAGCCATCGGGCACACAAGCCATACCAATACCTATGTGTGGACAAAACACCCATACATAAAAGAAATACATCTAAAAATGAATTTTAAAATTTCCAAAAATTTGGTAAATTCAGCTCACAAAAACATAACTCATTTAAGTCCTCATGAATCTCTGGGTGCAGGGAAAAAGGGGAGAAATCAAAGGAAAATGAGACTCTCTAGAGACTGAAAGAATCAAAGATCCCCCTGGACTGACTCAGCCACCACCAAACTGACCCACCAGAGAAGTCCCAGGCTGTGCTCTGGCTTGCAGCTGCTCCCAGGAGGCTCAGAGCATTTCTCCAAGCAACAAGACGAGACAGGGGTCAACAGTGCAGCAAGATCTTCCCCCACTTATACAATCCCTGCGCTGTCATTTGCTGACAAATTACCTTGCAAACAGCAGACATTTAAATATCTGCACTCACAGGACAAGAGGGGGGAGGGGACACAGATGATAATGAAAAGGAAGGAAAGCTAACTCATATTAAAGCAAGATCACAAAGGGACAGGTCTGGAATATGGACTTTCATATGAGGAATTTTCATTAAGAGTTGTTGAATAATTATGGAGAAAAATTATCAATGTTTAATACAGTGTTGAATATTTCATTATAGGTATGATGACATTTTTGTAAGCGCGTACGAGGACTTTCGTACTCTGTGATCAGAGTTAAACAATGGGAGGCCAGAGATAGCACTTTCAATTCAATTTAACGAGTATGTCCCCAAGGACAACATAACATAACAGAATAAAAACCAAGGTTCATATAAAAATGTAGTGTATAATAAAGTCAGTATTTCTAACAAGTGGGAAAAATTAATGTAGCAAATACTATCGGGAAAACTGAATTGCAATGTAGAGAAATATAATTTAGACCGGGCAGGGGGGTCTGGAGAGATGGCCAATGGTTAAGAACAGGTACTGCAAAGGGCCTAAGTTCAGTCCTTAGCACCCGTATTAGGCAGCACACAGCCACCTGTAACTTCCCTGCCATGATACTGTAAGCCAGAATAAACTTTTCCTTTCTTAAGGTTCTTTTGTCAGATACTGTTTAATTTTTTTAAATCCATTTCTTTATTTGAGGGAGGGTTACACATATCTGGAGGTCAGAAGACAGCTTACAGTTCTCCTACTATGTGGGTCCTCAGAACCAAACTGTGGTCTTCAGGCTTGGCAGCAAGCACCTTTACCCCTAAGCCATCTCACTAGCCCCTGTTAAAGCAATCAGAAACAGAATTAGTAGGTACTGCCACGTCTCCAGCCTGCCATGTGTCTCTTTTCAGATCTGTCTTAGTTAGGGTTTCTGTTGCTGTGAATAAGCTCCATGTCCAAAGCATCTGAGAGGGAAGAGTTTCATCTTACACTTCCAGGTCACGGTCCATCATTGAGGGCAGTCAGGGCAGGGCCCTGGAGGCAGGAGCTGATACAGAGGCCATGGAGGGCTATTACTTACTGGCTTGTTCTTCGTGGCTTGCTCAGCCTGCTTTCTTACAGCACCCAGAACCACCAGCCCAGTGGTGCCACTGCCCACAGTTAAGCTGGGCCCTCTCACAGCAATCATCAATCAAGAAAATACCCAACCGCCTTGCACACAGACCAATTTGATGGGAGCATTTTCTCAATTGAGACTCCCTCTTCTAAATTGACTCTATCTAGCCTGTGTCAAGGTGACATAAAACTAGCCCGCACAGTGTCCATATCCGTGAGAAACAAACTCCAGGGTAGCAGCAGACTGCTGAGGGCTGCAGTCAGGAGTGGGGAGACTGTACACAGTGAATATAGAGAACATGTTTAAAAGTGAAGGAGACAATCTAGAACAATCTTCTAGTTCCTGGGGCAGATTGCCAGTTTTGTCCTTGTTTCCTACCTGCCAATCAACTAAATGCACAGATTTCTATCAGCCAAATGACTTCACTTGCAGAAAAATCCCTCAGTTGTGAACATTCGAGCTAGATTTCCACTTTCCATTTCCACACTGATAAAACCACAGGAATGTAAATATACGATGCACAAGGCAATTGGCCATATTTAGGCAATCTTTAGGGGAGGTTCTCAGATAACAACATGATTTAATGGAAGTATGATTGAAGGAAGCACCTTGATTCACGTACCTATGTGCATGTACCAACACACACAGCCCATCCCTATGAATATGCAGCCATATAAAAACTTAACAGCTTTCCTAAGAGGTTAAAGGAAATTTCACTGCCACCAACAGCATGAAGACATCCCACCACTCACATCAGATCGTATTTTTCCACTCGGGCTGCGTACAGACTGTTACCACCCATGCCGCCTCCTCCTCACCATCCGTTTCCGTCTCAGTGAGCCAATGATCCCTAATATGCCTCACACTTCAAGTCCCCAGAGGGCAATTCCAGGCAACTCCAAGTGTCCCTGTAAGTCCCCTTATCATTAAGAATCCCTGTTTGGTACCTTAAGAAACAAGACTGAGGTCCCAGCCCTAGAAGCCAAGTGAGCTAGGATTCAAGAGAAAGCTATAACTGTATAGGAAACTGGGAAGACAATCACAACCCTTTACATAGAGAAAGAAGCCCAAGTTGGTCTCTACTACTTTTAGACTGAGACCTCTTCATGTTAGCAATGTCTAAAAGAACTTTAAAAACACAAACAGCAGCAAAAAGAACAGTAGCAACAACACAAGGTCTTTGCTTACATTTTGCCATTTGTTGTTTTTGTTGTGCTTTGTTTGGGGCTTTTGTAGGATGTGGGGAAGCCAGTAGAGATTTCACTTTTAAATAGAAGCTGGAAGCAGAGATATCCCTGTCCTCAGGGAAACGCAAGTACCCAGGCTCCACACTGGCATAGTTACCTCCAGTAAATCCTTCCAGGTTAATCAGGTTTCACTTTGGCTTGTGCCTGTAAACCCAAAGAGTAAAACCCTTTTTGGAATGCATCCACAGACTCTCCAGACCTGCTTTGCTGCCCCACAAACTACTGTAGTAGTCCCTGCCAGAAGTATCTGAGTAGCCAGCCCCTCTTTGTTTGTTATGGCAATAGGGTGCTTTAGTTTCAGATCTTTCTTTAAAAAAGCAAATACCTGGACCAGGTGAGATGGCTCAGTAGGTAAGGGCTCTTGGTGCTAGACCTGAAGACCTGAGTTTGATCTCTGGACTCCACATGATAGGGGGAGAGAACCACCTCCCTCAAATTGTCCTTTGATACACACACACACACACACACACACACACACACACACACACACACTAGATAAATAAATGTGATTTCTGTTTTTTTTTTTTTTTTTTTTTTTTGTCAAAGAAAAAAACTGGTATCTATATCTCCCTCTAAATGCCGCAACTGATGACAAATTATAACTCTTCCATTATAATCAAGATGAGTGACCCTCATCCCAGGGTTCTAGAAATCCCAGTGAATTTTCCTATAGGAGCCACAGGCTCCCTGAAATGAAATTATGTTTAGGGGTAATTTTCAGAGAGAAAGGCTGTGCTGGCTAGTTTTATGTCAACTTGATGCAAGCTATAGACATCTAAGAGGAAGGAACCTCAATTAAGAAAAACGCCTCTAGCTGGTAGTGATGGTGTATGCCTTTAATCCAAGTACTAGGGAGGCAGAAGCAGATTGATTTCTAGGCCAGTCTGGTCTAGAGAGTAAGTTCCAAAATAGCCAAAGCTGTTACACAGAGAAACCTTGTCTCCAAAAACCAAAACAGTAAAGAAGGGAAGAAGGAAGGGAGGAAAGGAGGGAGGGAAGGAGGGAGGGAGGGGGAGAAGGGAAGGAGGGAGGGAGAAAGGAGCAATCTGAAGAAGCCATGCTGAACAAGCCAGAAGCAGCATCCTTCTGTGGCCTCTGCATCAGCTCTTGCCCCAATGTTCCTACTCTGCTTGAGTTACTGCCCCAACTTCTCAACTTCCTTCGGTGATAGATTACAAAGTAAACCAGTTCCTGCCCAACTTGCTTTTGATCATGGTATTTCATCATAGCAATAGTAACCCTGACTAAAACAGAAGCCAAAGCTGCCAAGACTCAGAGGGACTCAGGACCCTCCCAGAGGACATGTGAAACCTCCATCTCTACCACAATCTCTGCACAGCCCCAGCCACCTACAGGGCCCATATGCAAGCAGATTTTAAAACATGAATGATTACTAGATTGGTTCAGAGAACAGTGGATATGTAAAAACTCTCACAAACAGGTTAATTGTACAGAAAAACTATGACAGAGTGTTTTTGTTTTTAGTCAAGACTGGACTGTGCTATTGGCAAGACAATACACTTTGCAAGCATTTGGGATCGAGGAAACATCTTACAATCTTGTCTGCATCTTCTCATTCCATTGTGAAGGACCAAATAATATGCACAGAGAAGCTACAGGACATTGTCTTGTCTTGACTGGCACATAGTAAGAAAGCAGAAACAAAGGACAGGTATGTGGGCCTGTCCATCAGACAGACCGCCAGCAGCCACAAAGGTCTTTGAGGCTCCCAGGAGATAGAAGAACCCTATGACCTGATGCTTTCTCTCTCTCTCTCTCTCTCTCACACACACACACACACACACACACACACACACACACACACACACACACACACACACATTTTTCTGCTCAGAGCCTTCCTGGAAAAGCAAGAAGGAGAGCTGGGTCCTTCACAGGAAGAACTAAGGGCATTGTAGCTGCAGCCTGGCAGGGCACCAGACCTTTTAATTCTGGGGCACACAATGACACATTCCTTCACCACTGAGCTCAGCAGTATGTCTAAAATGTGAAGAGGAAGGAAGCCAGTCATCCAGGCTGAGGGATAGCTGAGGGGATCCCAGGGCATATTATTTGACCCCTGGTTTCTTATGTCCCTCTGCTTTCTGCTCAACAGGATAATAGCTAGAGTGGTTCAGTTCATGCTTCCTGTCCAGAGAAAGGAGAAAAAAAAAAAAAGCATGATGGTAAATTCTCTACTCAAGGAGGGGGGAGGAGGGAGGAAGAGGGGGGAGCACTAAAGTGTCAGGCACAGGCTATAATCCATTAAGCAGCATCAAGTAAATCCACACACAAATCTAGTTTCAACTGGCCAGCATTAATCTGCTGTCGACAGGACCCATGGAAGGAAACCACGCTATCTGGAGAGACAGCCACGGTGAACAGAACACGGTGCATGAAATAGCTCCTGTCCCCAGGAAACTAAAGCCAGCATTTTCTGATTATTAGATTAAGCCCAAGAAAGTGTCTTAATGCTATCCATGGGGGCACTTCCAGCTCGCTTCTTATTCCCTGGTGCTTTGAGAGATACATCTATGGGTAAGAAGCATCAGGAGAGCTCAAGTAACTTAAAGGAAATGGGTTTAACTCAGATTCAGGCAACAGAACAAAGACTGCCTCCTTCCCAAAGCTGATGAAATATATGCTTCCCTGCCCCCTGGAAGAGCACAAATCTATACAGGGACATAAAAAAGAACTGAACTGAAAGCTCTCTGGGAAGACTACACCTAAAAGAGATTCTGGGGAGAAAGACAGCCAAGGGACAGAACCTCCAAGTCACAACCCACCCAGACTCTGCACCAAAGCTGTAGCTTTACCCATCTTCTGCACTGGCTATGAGACACAAAACTATTTCAGGAGAGAGAGCTCTCATATCCACAGATGTCCCTAGCCAGGAAGGACTGATCCCAATGCCACACACTATGATTCTAACACACTAAGCTAAGCTCATGTAAGATCTTTCTGATTAGGAGTAAATACAGTGGGGCAGAGCAATGCTAAGCAAAAAAGTAGTACTGAACGAAGTAAGCATCTTGAGTAGAACAAGTCTCAGAAGGGCAAGAGAAGAACCTGAAGGAGGACAGGACCACCCTCTGCAAAAGGAGGCACACAAGAATCTCCACCCCATAGATGCAATTAGCTGTCCCAGAAATGTGCTGGAAGCATCCTGTTCGGGATGCACTTGGCTGAGGCGATGATCAGATCTGCTATTACAGGACAGTCAATGTAAGACACACCCAAGAGGACCAGTCCCCAGAGTGGCATTTGCAAAAGGAAGACAGGCAGATCATGGTCTGCCAATTCCCAGCTTCTGCAGAAGGCAACACAGGTGCTAGAGCAGAACCCAATCTTCCAAGGCTCAGCATCCAGAAAGCCTGACCCCAGACCTTAAAGGAGATGTCTCCTGACATGGGATGAGTTACCTAGCAACAGCAGGTGGAAAGGCCTCTGGTTGAGACCAATTCCAATTTATTGTTCCTTTCGATCAGTATTCTGCTTTTCCTGTCTGGTACATGTAGATGACTCCAAGAGAAATACCCTATGCAGATACTAGGACAAGTCTCAGACTTTAAAAACTGCATACTTGCCATCGTGCTTTGATGAACCTGAAATCTTGAAAACAAGTTGATTTTGTTGTTAGAGTTTTGTTGTTGTTGTTGTTTTATGTGTATGAATATTTTGTTTGCATGTATGTCAGAGTACCACATGTATGACTGATGCCAGCAGAGGGCAAAAAGAGGATTCAGATCCCCTGGAACTGGAGTTATAGATGGTTTTGAGCCATCATGTGGTTGCTAGGAAGCCAACCTGGGTCCTCTGAAAGTGTTCTTAATGGCTGAGTCATACCTTCAGTCCCACATTGCCCACATTCTTGGGGGAGGGGGGAGAGGGGTAGAAGGGAGATGGGGGGGGAGAGAACAGTACCTTTAGAACTCTCTGTTGTGGAATATTAGTTGAAGATGTGTTGCATTTGTTTATGCTGTGGAACATTTGTTTAATGGTGCAAAGATGTGTTGCATTCTTTTATGTTGCACCTGTTTAACTCTGTGAGGCTGTGTTACTTTGCCTGTCTAAAACACATGATTAGTCTAATAAAGAGTTGAACATCCAATAGCTAGGCAAGAGAAAGGATAGGCAGGGCTGGAAGGCAGACAGAATAAATAGGAAGAGGAGTAGAAAGAGAGGAGCAAGAAAAGGAGGAGTGGAGGATGCTAGGGGCCAGCCACCCAGCCAGACACAGAATAAGGAGCAAAGAAAATATATACAGAAATAAAGAAAGGCAAAAGCCCAGAGGCAAAAGGTAGATGGGATAATTTAAGTTAAGGAAAACTGGCTAGAAATAAGCCAAGCTAAGGCCAGGCATTCATAAGAAAGAATAAATCTCTGTGTGATTATTTGGGAGCTGGGTGGTAGGTCCCACAAAGAGCAAAGTATAAAACAATAACTCACTCTCTTCTTATTCCCAGCACTTCCCTGCCAAGTGCAATGTTCTAGGCCTAAGTCACTCTATCAGCTCCCACACAGCCTCTTACTGAAGTGCTTCTCAATTTCAGTATCAGGCTCACTTGGGGGATCTCGTAAAACACACATTTGACTCAATGGGTCAGTGTTTCTGACAAATACTTGATGACATTTCATGCTGGTCTATAAGCTACACTCTAAGTGAAAGCTTCAACTACCTCAAATGACATTTCCAGACAATTCATCTTCCTAGGATCCCTTTCATAAATACATGCAATGGTTCTCACAGTGGCTATCCCAAAATCCAAATCTCTCATCCATTCATGCCCTTTTTCATTAATATTGCAACTGAGGTTCTGAAGGCTGAAGCCATTTTTTCCCCACATCATGAAGCCAGCAAAGCATTTATACTCAGAAAGTGCTTACCAAATTTAGAGTCACATTGAACTGCTTTGATATCTTCAATGCACTTGACTCTACCTGAAATTACCTTACTTGCTCTATTTATATTATTATAATTTGACTCCTTCCTCCCTTTCTACCCATATGCTAACACTGAGACTAGCTTGTAATTCTCAGAACTAACATGGGTTACTTCTGTCTTCTTCACTGTTACATCCCCAGATGTAACTCAGAACGATGTTCAGCTCATAGGAGGCACTGTTGAATGAAAAAGTAAATGCTAACAAATGAAATATACTGTTGTTTCTTCTATGAAGAGATAGACCAAGAATTGGACCATTCTGGAAGCTGAGGTTAAATCATACATATGAACTAGTGCTTTCTGAGAAGCAGCTCAGAACACTACAGCACAGACACAGATTAGCAGGGGACAATGTGCAGAAGATGCCAGCGCATCTATTACAGTTTAGATACAAAATGTCTTCACAGGTTTGTGCATTTGAATAGCTGGACTCTGCTGGGGTGCAGTTTGGGAGTAGTGGTATCTTTAGATGGGGCAAAGCTGGAAGATATGAGTTCATTATGGGGAGAGCCCTGAGGTTTACAGCCAGGTCTCTGCTTTCTGACACACTGAAATATTAGTAGATAAGGAGTTGCAGCCATACTCTCCTACTGCTGTGAAACCACCTGTAGCCATGCCTTCCCCACCATGACAGACTACATCTCCTCAAACTGTGACTAAAATACATTCTCCCTTTCCTAATTTGCTTCTTGTAAGATGTTGAGTCACAGCAACAAGAAAATTAACTAATATAGACAAGACCTTCCACCCATTCTAGGGAAGAGGTCTCAGATACACAAGGCAATTAAAGCAAACTTAAAAGAGAGAACTACAAATAAATAGGATGAATTAAAGTTGCAAAAAAACCAAACAAACAAACAAAAGCCCTGGGTGGGTGGAGCCAGATGAGATGGGGTCTTAGCAGGAGAGCTATTGGAGGGATTGAGGGACTACTTCAATGCATCCAACTACCAAGATTAACACAGAGTATAAGGATGTCTTTACGTCAAGCTGGTGAGTGTAAAGTCCCCTGACAATCAGCCAAATGGTAAACAGTCTAGGTGTTGCTGTGAGTGAAGATATTTATGAATGTTATTAGAAGCCCTGGTCAATGGACATGGAGGGGGAGTCTTCTGGGTGATCTGAATGGGAGTGAAGATATTTATGAATGTTATTAGAAGCCCTGGTCAATGGACATGGAGGGGGAGTCTTCTGGGTGATCTGAATGGGACTGATTCGGTCAGGAAACCTGCAGAGCAGAAGGGGAACCCCTGAATAACTCCACCTATGGAGAGCAGTTTGCCTTCCTCATTGTTTCCATGTGACACACTGTCCTATGACTTGTCTAACAACTCCCACAATCACAAAAGCCAGCTCCCTTCTATAGGTCGCTCCACAGACATTGCCTAGTGGTGCATTTCTCTAGCTACACCCTGACTGATGTGCCAGCTAAGCAGGATGATCTTGCCCTGCTGAAGGTACAGATAGCCTCTTCTATTACCTGCATCCATAATGAAAGCCACCACCACGGTCCTTCCCATTCAAACTGTCTGTATGTGTAAACACCATACTAGGACTATGGACTAGTAAACAAAGCCACATTTACTATCCCATCACTTGCAACTAGGGGCAAGTGTTCTATTGTGGCCGCCGCCCTGTCTCCTAAGAGAAGGATGCATAGGTAGGTGACCCTCCCAGACAGCCTAAGCCCCATATTATACCACATGCCACCTTCAGGACTCCACTGAGCACCCAGACTCATTTCTGCACTTGATACGTGGATGTCCTGCCAACTGAGTCATGCTTGGCCACCCGCCAGTCCCTCTCCTTCAGAAGCAACTGTGCTCAGTACAGGAACCAAGATCACCCACCATAGGCCTGCTGCCAGTCCCAAATGTCACCTCCCCCAAGGCCTACAAAAGGAAATGGGTATGTGCATTCTCATCCTTGTCTCTGGGTGCCAGGATTCGCCTACTTTCTTCTTTGGGTGACTTCTGTGTCACCATCCTCTTCTTGACAAACTTTGGACCCAACATACCCATGCAACAATGGAGCGTGGAACAGCTACCAAAGCACCAGGCTCCAAGGACAACATGGTAGAACCTTTGGGATGCTTCACACCCCATCCCCACCCCAGGAATCCTGTATCGTTTCAATGGAGTGTAGCAACTCACTCCATAGTTTTATTAAACACACAAACCACACAGGCAGAAGATAGAGTGAGAGCTAATCTTTACTGTCAACTTGAATAAATTTAGAATCACCTGGGAGAGACACCTCTGGGCTTATCTATGGTATATTTCCATGAAGGTTTTACATACAGAATTTAACTTACTTGATGAATGCCAAGCAGTAGGGTGCATGGCAGTGAACTGACCCAGGATTAAATCCCAGCTCTAGAGAAATCACAGCCCCTTAAGAAACCTGTGGAACAAGGGTATGAGAAAACAACCCAGAGACACTGCAGTCTGTAGTTGGCTAGAAGGGAGTGATATAGGTCCTCTAATGAAAAGCCTCCAAGGATGTACTTCTTAGAGCTGCCTCCTTAAGGACCCCGCCTGCCTTGGTGGTGGTTGGGAACCAGTGGTAGTCTCTGAAGATGTGTCCTACTTCAGAACTTTTTCTTGGTGTGGCCAGCACAGGCACTGTGCAGTGCCTGGGGGGCAGCAAACCCCTCAGAAGGGAAGGCTTGAGCTGTCATTTCAGGAGCTTCTGGTGAAGTGAAAGGTACCTGAGAATGTGTAACTGTGTTTGATGGCATAGTCCAGGCTACTTCTTTCAGTCCTCTTCCTCTCCAGTTGATATACATCTAAACATGTTGGGGTGTTTAGAACAGTGGCTCCAAAAGGGGCTGTCCCTACCTCAAGATGGTCTGTTTTCTTTCCTTAGAACTTGAGACATAACACATCCTGACACAGATACACATTTAAAAGATAGACATCCTAAAAACTATTGAGTAGTCTTGTCAGTCTTGTGCTAAAGCTGTTGTGTATGAGAAAGAAACGTTAAGTTTCACCTATTACTTCTGCTATTTAGGTCAAATCACTTGTCCTAAGTAGTCCCTTAAGTACAGGTGTTCTTACACCATAGACTGCATGATTTAGTGTTATAAATGAGTCGGGGGTAGACCAGTAGCCCTCTGTGTCAGTTACCTTTCCAACTGATGTGACAAAACACCTCACAAAAATAAACTTAAGGATTTATATTGGCTTGTGTTTGAGGGTACATCCCTCATGGTGATGAGACGGATGGTCACTTTGTGTCTCTAGTTATAAAGCAGGGAGAGTTGAATGCTGCTGCTCAGCTTATTTTCTTCTTCCCCCCATTTTACTCAGTCTAGGATCCCAATCTGAGGGACACCACCACCTACATTCAGGCAGTGAGAAGAGTCAAGGCATAAGGAGATACCACCATGAATTACCAGACCAAAAGGGTCATGGTTGGGGATCTTCCATGAGTCTTTACTACCACCCATGTCTACTGCCAATGGGCTGATGTCTTGGGTAATGAGCTCCCAGGCCTACAAGATGGAAGACTTCAGAGATCAGCTGATCCAAGTTCTCCTCCAACTCCAGTCAGGCTTGACTCATCCTGACCAGGAAGAGGGCAACTTCTCAACAACCATGAGGGAATGTAGCAGCATCCAAAAACACCATGTCCATTTTTGTACAGAAACATCATCCTCCTACTTGGCAGGCATCAGCCTCTCTGTACCTCATGCATCAGGAAAGCCTCTGATTACAATTTTCTGGCAATCACGTCACTCTGTTGACATTGCTTTCACTTCACGTCATTTAAGACCTTAAAACAGTTTTCACACTTGCAAGTAAAGCCAGATCTCCACTGTTTGTAAAATGAAAAATAAAAGACCCAGAGACTGATATTGCAGCTCAAGCTTCAAGCTGAAGATCAGAAAAGCAAAGCAGCCAGCTACTAGCTCATATCTCTACCTCAGCTCTCAGACCAAAGGGGGAGATCCTCAGACTACTCCTGATTTCACTGCTCCTCAGATTCACTCACACTGCTATGTTCTCCTTGACATGGCTAAAAATTATATGCCTTCCTATCATTAATGTGACTGGAGAATGAATGCCAGTTCTGAGACCCTGTTCCTGTCTTAAATACCTTTCATGAGTCCTGGGATTAAATGCATGTGATTCCAAGTGCTGAGACCATCTTTGTGTGAGCTGTTTCTCTTTTGAACTGTATATATTTCATGTAGCTCAGTGTGGCCTTGAACTAACAGAGATCCATCTACCTCTACTTCCCAAGTGGAGAGATTAAAAGTGTATATGACCACCACTATAGCTAACTAGTGTGGCTGGCTTTGCTTTCTGAACCCTTAGGCAAGCTGTAATAAATCATAAATAATATATCACCACAACTGTTCATACCATCTTATTAATTTTGAGACTAGAGACCCAGAAGTCCTAAAATAAAAAAAAAAAGAAGACTTTAAAGACATTCTTATGGATGGAGTGTGCTTCTCAGATGAGTCCCATCATAGGTCATTGGGCTCTCCTCCATTGCCAAGTGTGGTGCTCCTCACCACAGCCATGGCTGATCACAGGGACCCCATGCAGATCAGCCCTCAGCACTAAACAGAAAACTCTGACCACAACAGCTTCACCTCCCCCCGTACTCACTTCCCCAAAAATACCATCACAGCTCCCACTGCAGGGCCTCTTCCCACTTGGTCTCTCTGTCTAGAATATTCAAGTCCTGTCTAATTTAAAGGAGCTTCAGCCAGCCAGCCAGAAGGAGAGCTCCAGTCACATACCTTGAATACTTCGTGTTACATGGTTCAGATTGATTTTCTTTAAACCACTTATCCATGCTTTAAAATACATCATTTCCTATCAGCTTCTAAACTTGGTTTAGGACAAAAGACTGTTTTGTTCACAACTGTATCCCTGGTGCCTGGCATGCAGGAGACAAATGTTCAATATATGTTATTTGAATTAATAGCTGTAACAAGTTTGTGGCTATAGCTCAGACCTTGGCATCAGATATCTCTGGGTTCAAATCCTGGCTCCAATGTTCATTAGTAGTATGAGTCCGGCAAGTATCCCATCTAAGCCAAAGTCACAATTTGATGTTTATTTTTGTTTTGTTTTGAGATTTCTATACAGCCCAGGCTAATCTTGTTTTTTAAATTTAATTTTATTTTTAATTTTACATATCAATCCCAGTTTCTCCTCCCCCCATCCCACTCCCCACACCTTCCCTTCACCCCACCCCACCCCCACCTAATCTTAATCTTAATAATCTTCCTGAGTGCTAGGATTACAGATGCATGTACCACATCCAGTTACTTAATGTAAATTTAATATGTATATCACAGAATTTAAAAGAGAACTAAATCCTATTATCTGTAAATATTAATGCTATGGTTAAGGACTCAAGTTTCCAATATGCCTGGAGCAGTTATAATCTGAGTTGATAATAGTAGCATTTGTCAGTTTGCACTACAGGAACAAGGATTTGACCATTTGACCATGGCAATCACTGCAGTGGCCTGTGTCACACACATGATCAGTCACTGGTATCGCCTAGGATATTGCAACTTCTGCTAAAGGAAGGAGGTAATGTGACAGATCAGAGACAGCAAGGAGTTTGTTGTCAGAAGACGATGACTGGAGTCTCGGGCATGACTAATTAGCCACCCTGTCATTGCACGTGGGTGTGTGGAGGAGGAATGCATGAAATGGTACATTTGTGTGAAAATCTTCCTAAACTCCAGAGAACTGACTTTAAGGGTACTATCAATATGAAAACTCCCCTCATCTGTAGTTAATATTCTTTGGGTCCCATGGGGTCAGTTCACTTCCTTGGACATGTTCAAATCTCTCTGGCTGCCACACCTAGAAGGACAAGCCTATAATCCCAGCTATTCAAGAGGCTGAGCTAGAAGGATCACAATTTCAAGGCCCACTCAGGGATATACAGTGAATTCAAGGATAGCCTTGGCAACTTAGAAAGAACTTGCCTTAAAATAAAACCATAAAATGGGTCTGAGGTACAACTCAGTCTTGGAATGTGGGAGGCTCTGAGTTCAATTGTCCATACTGAAAACGAGAGAGGTGGGGAGGGTCTAGTGAATGTGTGTCCAGATAGATGGTGGTCCACAGATGACCCAATGTAAACCTCTAAATAGCATGCCAGAGGCTCAACAACAACAACAAAAATTCAGGCACCTCCCTACATGGGACAACATACAGACTTTAGCCTGATAAATGCAAAGCAGTAGGGTGCAGGTCAGTAGACTAACTCAGGATTAAATCCCACCTCCAGAGAAGTCACAGCCCCTCAAGTGGCCTGTGAAACTTGGGGATGAGAAACCAAAACAGAGACACTGTGATCTGTAGTGGGCTGGAGGGGACAACAGAAGACAAAACAGAGTGAAGGAAATAAAAATCCACAGTGAAAGGTCCTCTAAGGAAAAGGCCTTCCCAGGATGCAAGCTTGGGTTGCCTCCCTCAGCATGAGCTGACAGCCTGGTGAGCACTAAACCAATGAACACAAAAGGGAACAAATTCAAGCAACCTGTGTATGCTCCATTCCCTCCTAGAACTTGTCTCTAATGTACAGGGACAACACAAAAAGGAAGGTCCATACCATTTACATAGAACTGTTCAGAGATTCCCTGTTCATGCTGGATTTTCATTTCATGTTTCATCATGGATAACTTTAAGCATGCACAAAAGTAGAGAAAATACAGTGAATGATCCCCAGTGGTGACCCAGGTTTGGTCACCACCAAAACAGAGACAACTTATTTTAGTTCTTTCCATACCTCTCCCCAACACATTAGCCCTTTGTCTTACATGAAAATCCCAGATATCAAATTATTTCCAAAGAAAGTAATTCAAGATATGCAAGATAAAGATCATGAGTGTATGTATACACATGCACATGGGAATGCAGACACCTGGACAGGTGTGCATGCGTGTGGAGGCCAGAGTGCAACATTCCTCAGGTGTTGTCTACCCATTAGGCTAGACTGACTGGCCAGCAAGCCCAAGGTATCCACTTGTCTCCACCTCTCCAATGCAGAGATTACACGTGTAACTCACCACACCCAGCTTTTTATATGGATTTTAGAAATCAAACTCAAGTCCTCATGCTTACACAGCAAAAGCTTTGCCAACCAGACTATCTCTCAGCCCATGATCTTTCCTTTACTGTCTCATTACCAGCTGGGAGGTGGTGGCTCTTGCCTTTAAACCCAACACTCGGGAGGTAGAGGCAGGCAGATTTCTATGAGTTCAAGGCCAGCTACAGATTAAGTTCCAGGACAGCCAGATCGACACACAGAGAAACCCTGTCATGAAAAACAGATAGATTAGATAGATAGATAGATAGATAGATAGATAGATAGATGATAGATAGATAGATATGTCTCACTACCACTTTCTTGATTTTTACTATCAATCAGTACCCAAGTTGCCCCTTACCAACTCAAAAACATTGTTATATATTTCATAATAATTAATATTCAAACAAAGTCCAAACTTACAACTGATTAATTCATCTATTTTTAATTCTTGGGCTCATCTTGAATTTTTCTTCTCCATAATTTACTTTAGGCGGTTATCAGAAAACCCAGATCATTTTTCCTGTGGGTTTTCTATAACCTGAGTTTTGCTAACTGCATTCCCTTCATAGTATTGAGCATGTCCTCTATTCCTTGTAGGTCTTTTACACAGTGTGGTGGATCACACCTGCAACCCCAGCACTTGAACTACAGGTTGAAGTCTCCAGAGTCTAAGCAGCCTGGGCTACACAGCAAGTACAAGGATAGCCTGAGTTAAATGAGATGATCTCAAAATAAACAATTTTAGACTTTTTTAACTGAAGTATGGAGATTTGGTTAGGTTAAGGCATCTTGGGGGACAAGATAAATCCAGAGACATAGGACTGGGAAAATGACTCAGTGGGTAAAGCTACTTGCTGCCAAGCCTGATAAGCTGAGACCTGAGTTTGATTCCAGGGATTCATTTAATGCAAGAAGAGAACAGACTCCCACAAGTTGCCCTCTGACCTCTACACACACACACACACACACACACACACACACACACACACACACACACACAAATTTTTTTTTAATCCAGAGACACACAAAGTCTGGTTAGCTTTCCTTTGGGTTGTCAGTGTCCTAGAACCATTTCATAGATCTGTAAATTTATGGGATGATAAAGAATCACTGTAAGCCTGTCGTTTCCCCTTCTCCTCCTAGGTGCCCTCCTCCTCCCAGGACACTTAGAGGAGTTCATTTTTTCCAGTAGTTGAAGTAATGAGCTCATGTTCAAGCATCAAAAACACAAACTTTTTTTTTTCACTTGGGTATCATTCAATTCATTGCCATGCTAATTTTTAATGATGTCCCCATTTGGCCAATAGAAACTCCTCCAGTTGGTTTTAAGGCCTTCTTCAACATGACCTTGGAAATCCTTGATGGGTTCCCTGCTTGCTAGTGTGACAAGAAGCTCCAGGCATCTCCTACTGCTTGCCCCAGACTGGAAAGCCACCACTTCTCCAAAAAGTCCTGGCTGCTTTTCTTTGGAAATGATCCTTGTCAATCACAAAGGAAGGCTTCCTGCCAGTGGGTCAGCCATCTGGAGCCTTGCCAGTAGTCAGAACTCAAACATGTTATAAAATGCTTCGTGAGTTCCAACCATGAACCATCATCCTCAGGACTGTGGGATTTCCGTCACCTCATTGTCCTGTGTCAGCATTTCCTTCCTCCTGCCAACATAATTAGCTGTTTACCCCACAGTACATGTAGGAATCTCAGAATAACACCAGCAATACTACCACCAACAATGACAACTGTAAACAGCCTAGAATGTCTTCAGAAGCATCCTGACAAGCCCCTTGGGGATGCAGATCATTGCATTGCAGTGGGTGTGAAGCCAGGCAGCTGGGCTCTTCTGCTCTAGTGGGTCATACCAAATACCTCAAAACAGTTACATTCATTTGGCTTTCTCAGAGACCACTTTTTGTTTTTACAATTATGTATAATTTTACATTTTTCCAAGGCTACATCAGCAAGACAAGGTGTGTTAATTAAAGAAAGACTGCACTATTCCCTCCATCCAGGCTATTAGCTCTTTTCTCCTAAGGGCAGCCTTTCATTGTTATTTTGATTATATTATGTGAGTCACTCTTCCATTTGTCAAAAACAAGTAAGAAGTAAACAAAAACACACAGTCTCTTCTTTCTGAAATAAATTGTATCTTATGCTTTCACCTAACATATCCTAGAGATGACTCTATTACAGATATAGTGCCTCCCTCCAACTCTCTCTCTCTCTCTCTCTCTCTCTCTCTCTCTCTCTATCACACACACACACACACTCCTAGAAACTGAACTCAAGGCCTTAAAGCATGCTTGCTTGTTAAGAACTCCAGCCCCCAACTAGTTCTGAAAAATGCCATCTTGTATAACATCAATCACTCTGGGTCAAGTTGAGCATCTTTTCATATGGTCATGATTCATTCATGCTAGTAATAATCCCTGTTTCTAGCCTTCCATATCTTTATTCTCACTGTGTGTGTGTGTGTGTGTGTGTGTGTGTGTGTGTGTGTGTGTATCTGCACACACAACGACGCCAAGGAACACCTGTGGAGATCAGACCACAACTTGTGGGTGTTTTTTCTCTCCTTCCATGTGGAACCTAGGGATGGAACACAGATAGTCAGGCTTGGGATCAAGTGCCTTTACCCACTGAGCCACCAGGCTGGTCCTAATGTTTCTAGTTTTAACTTCAAGGATCTGTAGTTTAACAGTCCAAGCATGTGGAACATAAAAAAATGAGAAGCATTCCAGGAGGTTTCATGGTGAAGTCACAAAATACCAGCAAAGAGTGGCCCCAACAGTAAGAAGAAAATCTAAATTATTCAAAGATTATAGCAACCAAAACTATAAGGCACCTAAGAAACAATCCAACTAAAAGCTTATAAAAATACAAACAAGAAGCCTAGTGGTACCCACCTCTATTGCCAAGCATTCAAAAGGAAGAAGCAGGTGGGTACCTATAGTTTAAGAACAGCCTGATCTACATACCAAAATCTGGACCAGCCAGCACTACATACTGAGTCCCTGCCTTTTAAAAAATGCAACTAAGAAATGATACAGGCCAAGAATAGACAGAGGGCTCAACTGAGAGAAAGGCAGACATTGGGAACAATTTACGTTAAAATAAAAATAAAATAATGACCAATAAACATAAAAACAAATGCTTCCGGTAATTGACAATCAGGAAATTGTCTTTAGGTATTTCACATCAAGCACACTGCCCCCCTCCCCCCCCCAAAAAAAGTGTTAGGGATAACAAAACCTAGTGATAGCATGGGTTTGTCACAAAGCAGCAGAGATACATACCCCATCAAGCTGTATTCACAATAATCACACAAGTGGTAGGAGTGGAGGATTCCCCTCCCAATTCTCTGCCTGACAACTTACAGTGATGATGAAGAAGATGCAGAGATTTAAATAGGAATGTTTTCTGTGGCATTCTATACATTGAAAACCTGAAAACAACCTACATCTATCAAAGGAAAATGCATAAATCATGGTATGCCCATACAATGGAATACCTCTTAGCCACAAAAACGAATGAAGACACAAAGCTAGACCTCAAAAACACACTGTTGAGTACTGGGGAGATAGTCAGCACAGCACCTGCTATATAAAAACTAGGTGTGGTGATGTGTATCTCTAACCCTACTGCTGGGACTAGCATAGAGACAGGCAGAGCCCCAGACCTCATGAACAGTCGGACTAGGAGAAGCATGGAGGTCCTGGTTGGGTAAGAGACCCTGAAATAGAGAAAAATGTACAATAGAGGAAGATAGACAATGTTGATCTCTGGCCTACACGCACACACACATATGTTCATATATGTGCACACCCACATACAAACATATATATATACACCACACAAGTACCAAAAAACACAGTAAGAAAATGTGGAAGAGTCAGTATGGTATTAAATAAGGAAAGAGGCAAGCAAGCTTCTTGACTCAGGGTCTTGCCAGATAGTATAGGCTAGCCTCAAATTCACATATCTTCCCATCTCAGAGTGAAGGGATTAAAGGAACATGTCATCACACCAAATTCACATACATGTTTTTCAAAATGTTAAATATAAGAGAATAAACAACAACTTACAGATGGTGGTTATTTCCAAGGAAGTATTTCATTCTCGAATGAAAATAAATTGAATAGACAGGGACTTAAATTATGTGTATTCTCTTCTCAGTGTTTGGTTTTATTTGTTGAGACAGGGTCTATTATGTGGCCCTCCCTGTCTAGCCTATAATTCACTATTTCAATGAGGCTGGCCTCAAACTTGTAGAGATTCACTTGCCTCAGCTTCCCAAGTGCTGAGATTAAAGGTTTGCATAACCATGCCCACATGTTTGTAGTTTTACCTATAACATATGCCTAAAATATTCCCTAATATGAAAAAGTTAAATTCATGTCAAGAGTCCTGATTGTGTTTCTAACTGTGAAAGCCATCTCTCCATAAAATGCCCTGTCATGGAAAATGGGGATTCTGCCATCCTTGGAGTTACACAGACAGAAGCAAGATGCTGAAGAAGGAAGGCCCATTAATGTCTCCATTGACAATTCTATCTCCTTACTAGATACAGTGGTGCACACCTGGAGCCCTACCATTCAGCAGAAAGTTGAGGCTTGGGATGCAAAATAAGACCTTCTCCCAAAAAAGTCAGCTCTCTGCAAAATATAAATTACATCTCTAATATGTGAACTCCTTTTAAAAGCCCTTGATAACACTGCTAATAAAAAGTTTAAATTAATTGTCTCCTTAAAGGCCAAGAAAAGAAAACTTAAATGAATGAAAAGATGAGTGAAAGATAACCCTAAAATTTACTAACAATTAAGAATATTAATTGACATTCACTAAAAAAATAAAGAGGATGTATAGGAGGACAAGGCAAATAGAAAGAAAAGGAAGGAAGGAAGGAAGCAAGCAAGCAACATTAGCCACAATGAAGAGAAACCATTCACACTGTACTCCAAGACTATTCCAATAAATCCCATAAAACGATTAGGCATTAAGAGGGCCTTTTAAACTAGATGTAGCAGTCCACATCTGTAACTCCCATACTTGGAAGATGGAGGCAGAAGTGTCAGGAGTTAAAGGTTGTCCTTAGTGATAAAGCAAGTTTAAGGCCAACAGGCACTACCTCCTTTAAAAAGAGGAGATGGGTAGGAAGAGGAGGAGGGGGCAGTGTTTTAGTTAACAGATTATTTAACCATCATAAAAATCTTGTGAGTATGATTTTATTACTCTGCTCTATCAATGAAGAAGCTGAAGCTCAGGGTCAATAGTAGAGTATGTGCCTACCATGAATGAGGTACTGGGTTCAACTCAAAATAAATAAAAGGAAGGAAGGCAGGAAGGCAGGAAGGCAGGAAGGAAGGAAGGAAGGAAAGAAGGAAGGAAGGAAGGAAGGAAGGAAGGAAGGAAGGAAGGAAGGAAGGAAGAAACTAAAAATGAAAAGGTGGCTTGCCTGGATCCTGAACACAGGTCTCCACATGCTAAAATCCTCCATCTCCCAAAGTGACTCCATGCACAGGATATGAGAAATCCCATTCACAGATGTGTTAACAGTCTAAAATGGTCTCTGCAGGACTTGACAAGGATAGGAAAAAGACAATTTAATGGTCTAAATTAACCATCCATTATTACATCCTTGCCCCATCTCCCAACTTTCTCTTCCAATGCCAGTTAATATCTGTACACTCCACATACATCTTAGCTTCAAATGTTCTAACCATGGACTTTGTGTTCTGACAGACATTTGTTCCTCATTTCTGAAGGCCAGAAAGTGCAGACAAAGGTGCCTGCAGACTCAGTCTCTGGCAAAGGCTCTTCCTACCTGTAAACACACACCCGTTCACTGTATGCTACAGCTCCACTCTAGGACCTGATCACCTGTCTAAAGTCCTACTTTAATGCCATACCATCAAACTAGAGATCAGTGCTTCAATACACAGAATCTGTAGTACAAAAGTGTTCAGTCCATAGCACCTTGTATTTGCCATTGTCTGCTTGAAGAAGTTGCACACCCCAACTCTGGGGTTATTAGCAAGTGCTTGCACTAGAATATGGAAAACATAAAGTTACATCACACTCACATTCATGATACAAGACACTTAGAGAAATTCCACAGGGAACATGAATGGAATGGACTAAATTTAGAACTAGAATAGATGAAATACTTGGTCCCCACTTTTGACACCTAAACCTCAGTTTGGAAAAGACCATCAACAAGACAAGACACCAGTATGCATCTTTTCTGCTCAACCTAAGGCAACTGTGATCTTGGATAAACTCATTTTCACAATTTGAAGCTGGAGTTTCAAACAGTACAAAACAAAAGAAAGGAAATGGACTCTAAATGTCCAAGAATCTACTATGTATCCACCTCCCAGCCAGGTCAAGGCCAGATACCTGTAGACCCAGCTCAGTGAAACTCTTTATGAATGCCTTATCAAGCATGGTTAGAGGATGGCTCTCTGTTTTATGGGTTTTGTGGGCTCCAGAGGAAGAATAAACTAAGCAAGAGTTTGCCAAGTCTGACTAGGCACATGCCAGCAACATTTAAATAAGATCTCAATCTGTAGAACAAGCATGCCATTCCCTCTACCAATCCATCTGTTGCCTTGATGCAAGACTAAAGAGTAGATGGACTTGGGAGCATGGGGCAGAAGGATCAGAGAACCAACCCATTTATGGTGCCATGAAGACCCTCCATCAGATAGGATTGGTTGCTTCCAAGATGAGTCAAGAGAATGTTAAGTCTCCCTCTCTCAGTCTCACTCATCAGCTCAGAGTCCAGTTGTTTATCTGCCATCAGTGGAGTATCTCATATGATATGAACTCTGATTTAATAGGCCACAAGGGAATCCAGGAAGTTACAGAAGAGCACTTTACACACCCAAAGTTCTTAACAAGTCAGAGTAATGGGACTTCCTGAAGGAATCTTAAAATCCATCTTCTTGGTCACCATCATCAGAAACACAAAATTATACTATGATCTCTATCAATGTTGATTTATTGATTCCTTTTTATTGCTTCTTAATATTTTCAACCGTGGTATCTCCTCCACCACTCTGTATATAGCCCAAAGGAGATATGAATGTAGCTAAGCAGAAGAAAAAGTTTTCTTTTCCCACCTACTGAATGGAGAATTCAGAATGGTCCACAGGACATCCCAACACTGCCTGACACCAGATCTGCATCCTATGGTCCTTGAAGATAACCCTATCTTATTCATAGCATCCAGAGTGGGACCTGATTTACCACTTCTCAGGAAGCTTTGGTTGCATGAGTTAAATTCTCTTCCAACTGAACACCCCTATACACACTTATTCTCTGCTCAGACATGAGGGTTAATTTTACCAAGGTCATCTCTGCACAGCAACATGCGCTCTATTGAAAGCTCTGGCGTCCAGGTTCCATTAGCTAAGGGATACTATAATATTTAGCAGATAAATCTTAGTTCTAGTCACTGGTGAAAAATGGACATCGTTTCAAATAAAGGAACTGTCTTAGTTCCTTTTCTATTGCTATGATAAAAACACCATAACCAAGGCAGCTTATAAAAGAAAGCTTATGGTTTCAGAGAGTCAGAGTCCATGATGGTGGAGTAAAGGTATGGCAGCAGAATCAGCTGAAGTGGGGGGCAGAGTAAGAGAAACACTGAGAATGGTGCAAGTCTTCGGAAACCTCAAAGGCCGTCCTCAGTGACACACATCCTCCATCAAGGCCACACCTCTTATCCTTTCCAAACACTTCTACCAAGTGGAGACAAAGTATTCAAATATATAAGCCTATGGGGCCATTTGCATTCAAAACCACCATACGAACTGGGGATCAAACACAGTCCAAGTGTCTGAAAACTTGCAAAAGAAAAGACACTAGGATAGGGGGAGGGGCAAAAGAGGAGAAAAAAAAGCAACAGAACACATGCCCCTTAGTGAGGTCATTCTCTCTAATGGTAAATGCATTGCTCTTATGGTCTTCCCCTCATTTGGTGTCTCTACTATGATGAAGCTGGATAAGGATGTACTGGAGAGTGAAGAAGAGGGACTAATACCCAAATCCTTCTTATCATGATATGCAAAAAGTGCCCCCCACCACTTTCTTCTCGGGCTTTATATCGTATCATTTAATACTTAATAATGCACGCATGGTCAGTGACTTTGTTCTCCTTTTCCTTTTCCAAGACAAATTCACTCACTGCATATATATTGAACACAAAGCATGTATTAGGCATTGATCCACAAATATGAATTATTGTCTTCTTGGCCATCTTTCTTTACTATCCTCTTGACCAAGGAAATAAGACCACTAGGATAGAATGGGTGTTGACAGTCATAAGGCCAACTCATTAAGTCAGCCGTCATGATCATTCACTGAGAGGAATCCCCTTCTTGGAAATGTCACGAATCTCACGTTTGCCACCTGGTGAGGTGAAGTCCTCTGGGACTCCCTCAGCCAGACCTTTCTTCCTGCTCTTGTTTCTGCCATGAACAAGTTGTGAGAGTGCTTCAGAAATTCACCATTCTACTCCATAATTACTCCACACAAACACCAAATTATGTTGCCTCTATTTTAAGTAAACCCACTATTTGAAACACTGAACTTCTTAAAACAAAAAAACTAAATACTCTCCAATTTTTTCTGCACAAGCCCTCTTCTCTCTACAATGGTCTACTTAGCAACTACTCAACAGGAAGCCTGGGGTCTGAGAGTCTCTCATGGGTGGAGGAGGCTAGACTGGCTAAAGAGCCCATCCCACTGCCTGGTGCATCAGCAGCCTTGGACAGACCCTTTCACCTCTCTCTACCTCCCCACTTGAACAGACTCTTTCACCTCCCCTCATCTATAAATAATGCAGTTCACTCAGAATCCAGACCTTAGAATAAGGCTCTGAGGTTGTTCCCTTGCCCTGCCAATTCTATTCTATCTCTCTGGGGTTCTAATTCTTCTCATGTTCTCTGTAAACCCATGTCCCTTTGCCCCAGTGAAGCCAACCCCCATCATCAGGCCCACATACTGGATCAATCAGAGCAAACAGTCAGGGCTCAGCAAGACTGCTGAACTCCATGCGTTCTCAGCTGTGTAAAGTGCCCTCTGTGAGCCATGGAAGGGGACACCTGTGATCTTCCTTCCAGGAGCTCCTCATCAGTCCATGGGCCAAACGGAGAATGGAACTATATACAAATAAAAATAGATTTACAAGCTGTCTTGTGTAAATATTTACATCTTTTGCCACTTCAACAGAGGAAGAAAGACTTTAAAATCTCAAGCAATGATTTGTCGTGGTATGGTGAGCTTTTTTTTTTTTTAATGAAATGCCATTGTACTTTTAGGGTCTTCTGCATCCCTACAATGAGCAAACCAGCTGACAGTGGTAAAGGAGTACACAGATACAGATAAAAGTAGGAGATAAACTATGGAAGCAAGGTCACTATTTTGTTTCCCAAGCTCTAGGTGCTGAGCCTACGGCCTTATGCTTGCCCAGCAACTGAGCTATAGCCCCAGCCTACCAGATTTTTAATCCACATGAAAACGGAGGAGCTTTGTTAAATTAGAAAAATCACCAAGCCAAGAGTTCTTTCTACGTGTATGATTGGTTTGCCTGCATGTGTGGCCACGCACTGTGTGCATGCAGGGCTCATGAATGTCAGAAGAGGGCATCAGAAACCATGGGGCTGGGGTTAAAGGTGGCCCATGAGTCAGCAAGTGGTTGGTGGGAACCAAATCAGGGTCCATATGCAAGAGCAACAACTTAACCACTGAGTTATTTCTCCAAAGTTCAAGACACCTTTTTAAAGTTCATGAAAACTAGTTACATAAAATATTAGCAGAAAAGCAATACATCCATAAGCATTTCTATAAGGAAAAGCAAGACTAAGGGACAAGATGACATCTCTAGCAATACGTGGCAATGAAAGCATGCCAAGAAGGCATTTTAAAAAACACATGAAATATAGCATAGTTCAAAATAGCCTATAAATATTTTAAACTATGCAAGCCTTGGAAGAAAGAAAACCATAAATTAGAATCAGGAAAATTCACAAGTGAAATGACAGATTTCAAAAAATAAATGGAAGTTGGAAAAGTTAGTTTATAAATAAAAACTAAGACCTAAAGTATGAACCCCTGAGTTTGATTCCCAGCAGTGGGGGATGTGGGGTAGGGGGAGAGCGGTGAAGATTAATACAGGAGAAATCTAAGAAAAATCAAAGGTAAATTGCTATTGAGAGATGTAGGAAGAGGTTCTAAACTGGCAAATGTTGAAGATAAGCAAAGAAGAGACATACAGACACGAGAAGTCCCTAAGAACGAAACTAAAGCACAGGGCAAAAAAATCCACAAACCATGTTTTGAGAAAGCTTTCCCATAAATAAATAAATAAAATAAACGGATTTAAACTTCATACCAAGAAGAACAGATTGTGGCTGCATTCACAGCTCAGTAGTACAGCCTTACCTAACCTGCAGCAGGGTCTAAATCTGATCTCCAGCATGGGAAAGGGAAACTCACTGAACACCTGGGGTACCAGCTAGACAACTACAGCAAGGTGTTCTCTAGTACCGAGTGTGATGGGTGCATACCTGCAGTTCCAAGACTTGAGAAGATCAGAAGTTCAAGGCCAACCTTGGCTACATAGCAAGCTGAGGCCAGCCTGGGCTGTATGTGTTTAAAAACAAAATAGGCACATCATTTTATTTTCAAAGTGCATGAATTATAAGGAAAAATTAGGTCAAGTTACAACAAGCTTTTATACCAGAAGAGAGAGAAACATTAAAGAATATGTAAACTGAAGATTTTATATCCAGTAGCTTTGACCTTTCACAGATAAAAGCTTAATAATATGCAGAAAAGTAAAAAGATTATTATCCCCATGAGCCCTTTTTGTGGACACCAGAGAAGAACTTTACATGAGCAAAATGACTAAACACAGACCCAAGTTTTAGTGGTATTAAGTATGTTGTTATTGAAGAATTAAATGAAGGTTAAAAAGGAGATTTTTTTAAAAAAATATATCCTGGGGAATGCTGGGCAAGAGATGTACCACCACAATTGATCACAAAGTCAGTGGTTTGATGCATTAGAAATTTATTCTTTCTCCATTCCAGAGGTCAGAAATCCAAAAGCAATTTTACCTGACCAATCACAAGGTGTCAGCAGGCTGTGCTACCTGAGGATGCTCTGGGGAAGGTCCATTTCTTTCTTCTCCTCCATCTCAGTCTCCATGGTTACACCTCTTCCTTCTGTGTATAATCTCCTTCTGCCTTCTTTGTGAGGACAACTATGATTTATTTAAGGCCCACTCAGATAATCGGGATCCTCAACACAATCATGGGTGCAAAGTTTGCTGAGCACAGTGACAGTCACAGGTTTCAGGGGTTAAAGAGTGGAGGGCTTTTTAAAGGGTCGCTACCCAGCCCTTCATGATGGCAGGACTTGTTAATGTTCCATTACTGTAACACATGTCTGAGACTAACCTTTTCTCTTTATAAACAGTATACAGCTCAGTCTCAGATGTTTCTCCTTCACCATAACTTGGCCTTGCTGGGGCCCGGAACAAAGATGAGTATCACAGCAAAAGCCAAGAGTGAGTAAAGCTGAGTGTTCATATCACTTTCAGAATAAGAAAACAAGACAGAAGAACTCGGAGTTCCATAGGCACCCTCAAGGGCACTTCTTCAATGACTGAACGCCTTCCACTAGGCCCCACTTTGTTTATTTACTTACTTATTTATTTTTAGATTGATTCTGTTTATTTATGTGCATGTATGTGTCTGTATGAATGTGTGCCATATGTGTGCAATGCCCTCAGAGGTCAGCAGAGGGAGTCAGATCTCTGGAGCTGGAGTTACAGGCAGTTGTGAGCTACCCAAAGCAGGTGCTGGAAACTGAACTCTGGGTCCTCTGCAAGAACAATGTGTGCTCTTGTCTAAACATCTCTCTACTATCAAGTAACCCAAGATGGCTTGATTAAGTAGTCTAGGATGACCTTGAACTTTTGATCCTCCTGCCTTCACTTCCCAAGGGTTAGAATTAGTTGTGCAACACCACTCCAAGTGAGTTCCCATTTCTTAAAGGCTTCACAACCTCCTATTAAGGCCACTCTTCGAGTGGAGAGCAGAGGTTCACGTTGCTGTCTTCCTCAGTCAACTGCCACTTTACTTTTTGAAACAGGCTCTCTCTCTACACCTGGAACTCACAATTTTATCCAGATCACCTGGCCAGCAAGCTCCAAGGATTCTCTGCCTCCCCAGTATCTGGCTTCTACATAGATCAAACTCAGGCTTTCATACTTGTATGGCAAGGGCTTTGCCAACTGAACCATTTCCCCAGCCTAACTGTTGGAACAGTGGGTTTGGGGAGCAATTCCTCATCTAAACTATAGCAGATCCCAAAAATCATCTTTTTAAGTATTTTTTGGTTACATTTTAATTATGTGTATGTGTCGGGTGGGGTGATATGCATATTAGTGTGGGTGTCCACAGAATCAAGAGTGTCAGGATCCCCCAGAGCTTGAGTTACCGAAAGTTGTGAGCTGCCCAATGAGGATGCCCGGGTACTAAACTTAGGTCCTCTACAAGAACAGTGCCCACTCTTAACCACTGAGCCATCGTCTATTGTTACTAGAATTTTTGGTGTGGAGAAAGGAACGAGTACAGAAGAATATCTAATTTCTAGACTCAAATTCTATCCAGAAACATCAGTGTCCACTCACTACTGCCTTTCTTAACACATGCATCTCTACCCTTTTTCTATGTAACTTCCCAGCTCTGTCTCTGAAACCCGACTCTCCAGACAATGGCTATCCAGTAAAAGTGAGCATTCCTGGGGCCCAAGACTCTGTTTCTGCACCATTGTTGTACAAGAGACCAGGTCTCCCTGGAGAAATGGGTGGTTCCAGGTTTGACACAAAAGCATATACAAAGTCTAAGGGAGAGTAAAAGCGAGGAGAGCAAGGAGAGAAAACAGGTGACGAGAGAGGGAGAGGGGAAGAATTCCCTGCCCAGATGATAAATCAGTCCCTAGGCTGTGTGTTTACAAATGCAAGACATGAGAAAGGGTCTAGACTGGATCCCAAGCATTAAAAAAGTAAGTCAGGCTTTACCCAAGAGGAAGGGAGCACCACTCAGCCCTGAACACAACAGGCACAGACTCAGGACTAAAAAATCAGGTTTGACAACCTGAATAACCCTAAGCCAGGTCTGCCCAGTAAATGTCCCTATTCTGCATGCATGCCCACCAGCAGCTCTCTGAATGCATGTTGCAATCACCTTGGAACTTTTTAAAATGTATAATGTGGGTGGCACCCCCACCCCAAGTTAAGCAGGAAATAAGAAGCCCTGACTGCAAGGGCACCCATATTTTGTAAGTTTCCTACATGATCATAAGGTTCAGCTAGATTGCAAACACTGTCATACAAAACTCCATTTTCTGGAGCAACAAGGTTAAGGGCAAGACTTTTGAACTATGGGTTACAAATGCCACCATTTAAGGCCAGGACCTTAGCCTCTGGGGCAGCTCCTCGGGGTGGAAATTACACAGAAGCCTCCTTTTGCTTGACCTTGTCAAAATTCAAGATCCTACCTCCAACTTTCTTTTTCATTTTTCCTTTCTGTGGAACTGGACCCTATGAAGTTCTGCCACTTTTCAAAATGCTCCTTTTGGCTCTGACAGGGCTAAACTAAAGACTAAGATTCGCCCTGCCTTGAAGCAGTCAAAGGTATAAATTTGAGAACTTAAGCTACACAGAGAATCCATTCTGCCTTCATGGACTTCCATTCGGCCCACGCGGTGACCAAGGGCTAGAGGAAGGAATACCACACATCTCTCCTCTACATCTCGATCGCCAAGGGCACCTTACACAGCCCAGGAACCCACAGCACTGTGCAGCCTGGCCAGGCTCTAATTCATCTGTCACTCATATGTGGGCTTGAAGTGATGTGGGGTTGGGAAGGACATCAGAGTCCCACTCTAAATTTCATGTGCTGACTCAACTCCATTACTTACAGTGAGGGGACTGTGGTACAAAGAGGTGGAATGGGTTCTGCAGATGTTCAGGATACTTCCCTGTCTCCACTCTAGACCTCAGGGCCAGTTTCCTGCTTACAGTTCTTACCAAGGAAGGAAAATATAAACTGCAATGGAGACTTGGGAACACTACAGCCCTCCCAGCTGCCACATCCAAGACACCAAGGTTCCTCCCTTAGAAGAGGTGAGTCAGTATCCTCAAGTGTGTGCTTCAGGCATATTTTTCATGAAAAGCAATTTCCAGCTACTGCTGGAGAAGGGAAATAAAGAATCAGTGTGTGGTATCACTGTCACAAGATTCCTGGCACCTCTGGCTTCACTCTAAAAAAGCAAGCGCCTCACTGAGCCCCAGCCACCTCTATGTATCATTGCAACTGCTACATGCCCATGCTACAGGAAGTATAAAAGGAGAACCATGTCCATAGGCCTGTGCCACACAAGTACACAAGGAAATCTAAGAGCATAAACCAAATGCTACAATAGCAATTCAAGGAGGAACACTCGTACAGATGGAGGAAAGGGAGAGACCTGTATTTGATGGGCTAAGCCTTGCCAGCATGGAGTTGGGATGGATACTCATCATCTTAGGCCTCCGACAACAGAGCTGGTTTCAAATCACAAAGTAGCTCACCTTTAGGAGAAAAGTGAGAGCCACACTGTAAAAGTCCTTACCAACCTGCCAAACGGAAAGCCTGGGAGAGAGAGTCAAAGGTCACATCCTCTGCAGAAACCAAAACCAATCCATCTTAGATGACAACTGGGCTGGGCACAGGAGACAGAATAGTACACTGCAAAAGAGCATGCTGGGTAGCAGTAAAGATGGCTCAGTGGTTAGAACACTAACTCAGATGGGTGTGGTGACGTACATATTTTTTAAACTTTTTTTGTTTATTCTTTGTGTCTTTCACATCATGCATCTTGATCCCATTCATTTCCCATCCCTGTGTATCCACCCTCTGCCCTTGACTCCCCTCCCCGCCACAAATGAAATAAAATTTAAGAGAATAAAAGGGAAAAAAAAATCTTTTCATGGAAGCTGTAGTTTGACATAGTGAGTTATACAGTAAACCCTTTTATCCATACATGTTTATGTACAAATGTTCATTGCAAGGAATCACTGGTCTAGTTTGAGGCCTCTGGTTTCTGCACCTATCAATGCTGGGCCCTCGCTGGAACTCTTCTCGGATATCCTGTTATTGCTCTTTGCCGTGAAGATCCTGCAGATTTGGTCTAGAGGACTGGTTCCTTCACGTGCTCCAGCAGATCACAGATGGAGTGGATCTTGAGGTGGGCCAACTCATAACCCTGATCCTGAGCCTGGGTAGTTGCAGGGTTGGTCAGCCCACCAGCTCTCCCCATCTTCACCACCAGGGTGAGCTCTCCTGCATTGCCCTAGCTAGCTCACCCCTTGCAGCAATGATTAAGGGGCAAAGTCACTTCTGCTTTCACATCCTCACTTTCTGGGCTAGATCAGCTGCCTAGTCGAGGTCTTGGGATCACTCTCCCAAGTGCTGTAGCTGGTGTTGAGCAGGGCCAGCTCTCCCACTCTTATGACCTCAAGGTCAGATCTCCCACCTGCTTCAGGCAGGGGTAGGGCATCTTTCTCCTCCCCATTATGACAGATGAGGGGCGGAGCCAGACCTCCCATGCTCACATTCTTGGCACGGTTCACCCGCACTCTTGTCAACAGGGTCATCTCTACTGTGCTGCCCAGGCAGGTGCCACACATCTTTAGCCCCAGCACTCAGAAGGCAGAGTTCTCTGAGTTTGAGGCCAGCATGATCTACAGAGAGACAACCAGACAAGGGCTACACAGAGAAACCCTTTCTTAAAACAGGAAGGGAGGGAGGGAGGGAGGAAGGCTTTCTTTTGGCTCTCAGTTTCAGTGGTTTTGATAGAGAGGAAATGGAGACGCATTCCATATTGCAGAAAGGAAATCTGCATACATGTGCTGTTGTTTGTTTAGCACATACTCACTGCCAATAACTTCTGTGTTCTGACTCTCCAGGTCAGAGGGCACCTGAGATACCCACAGGCACTCACCAGCTCCGTGATCCAACAGCACCTGAGCCCAGGTGTGCAGAAAGTTAGAACAAGATACCAAGAATGATGCAGGAGGCAAAGACATCCCAAGTCTTCAAAACATTGCTGACCACCAATCAGAAGAGTGAGAGGAGCTCTGGACTGTCCGACCTTGGCCCTGCCAGCTGAAAGCAGCCAGCCAGCTGAAGGCAGGAGGTGAAGGCAGTGTCTCTGAGGGTGTTAACCTGCCGCCTTCACACACTGCCGGTCCCTGAATAAAGCACAACCTAAGATGTGTTCCTGCCTCTGCCTGCTGCTGTTTGCAGGACAGCATCCAACGCTCTTCATTCCGGTCACAGCTTCAGTCCACAGTCAACTGGCCTGCACAGTGCTGGCACAGTGCAGCATGGTGGAACCATGTGGTCTTTTCACCTCATCCAGGCAGGAAGCAGAGAGAGGAAAGGGGAAAGGGCCACGGTTTCAGGATCGTCACTAAGGAACCTCTGGTAATCATTCTACTAGATCCCACCTCCATGAGGTCCCACCACCTCTTCAGGGTGCCATGAGTCAAGACCATGCCTTTAACACAGGGACCTTCTGAAGACCCAAAGCCCAAACTGTAGCACCAGCCACAAGTAGTTTTTCTTCTTGTTTTATTTAACTCACCCAGATGGTCCCATTCGCACAATGTCTGAGAAATGACGCTCTAATGCCATGGCTTAGACACTCATTCCAAGGAACCTGGAGAACTTTCCACAGTCATCCATGCTATTTCAGCAAGCCTGGGTCTGGAGGCTTTAGTCTTTACTTTGTAACTTCAGATCATTCAGATAAAAACCAGCGATTGAGAACAGCTGCTCCATTGATCAAAGGCAAAATTCCCTTCATTTGTGTAAACTGCAAAACTGGCCCAAGGAGAGAGCTCCAGTCAATTGACCTCGAAGGAGGAGGTGACGTTTCCACCAAACACTGGCTATGGGTGCCCAGTATGTGTTTAACCTGAACTGCCAAATTAAGAAGAGAAAATTCAAACACATGCAAGAGCCAGTTTGAAAATGTAGTTCCAGGACAGGTTACGTGTGCTTATGGGGAAGAGCCGGGGTGGGGGGTGAGCTAATGTGTTATCTGTCACTTGGCTCATGAGAGACATTAATATTCCTCTTTGTAAAAAATAAAGAAAATGCTTGCATGTGAGTCATGATTCTTCTATCCAGAGACCAAAGCAGAAGAGTTTACAATAACAAAGGCAAAAAGGCACAACTGGGTACCCACAAGGCATTGTCTGCCAGTAGAAGTATTTCTGCATGGACACTGTCTCTGTAGTGTGTTCATCCTTCATCTCCTTTCTTTCCACACATACCACACACACACACACACACACACACACACACATGCACGTATGTACACATGCACACACGTGCGTACACGCACACCAACAGAATTCAGCATGTTCTGTAAAATAATAAATTTAAAAAAAAAAAAAACGCTTTGACTCAAAATTTAAGTTGAAGAACAAGTTACTGGGGAAAAGGATTTCTATTTTTGTTTCCACAGAAAATGAAAAGATGTGGATTCCTTCCAGACTAATGTGGTTTGATCACGCCAGACCGCCTGAAACAGAGTACAAGCTGATCCTACATTCCAAACAGCTGGACAAAACAGCCCTACAGACTACAGCTAGGATATCTGAATCTTCTTCGAATCCCCCAAGACAGCGCCCCTTACCAGCAGGAAGTAGTTTGGAAAGAACGACGCCCAAATTCCCAAATATTGTGTATAAATGTTTGTTTTCATTTAATTGGACTTTGTTATATAAAATTAAATAAAAAAATTATATTAAAAACAAAAAAAAAAAAAAAAGAATTCAGCATGTTCTCAATTCAGGGTGCAATGGTGAGAAGTGCCCTCTTCTTGGTCACTTCCTTAGGGATTCTCTGTCTCCTTCAACTCTCAAGGCATTCATTTAAACAAGTTCTCCCCCTCCAAGGGGTGTAGCTTCAGGAACAAGTGGGGGTAGGGGCCAGGAAGATGGCTTAGCAGGTAAATGTGACTGCAGTACAAGCCTGCAGACATGAATATGACTGACAAAAATAAAATAAAACTGCCAGGCATGGCGGCACACATCTATAATCCCAGCACTCCTACAAAGAGATGGGAGACGGGGACAATGAGAATCAGCTGTGCTAACCAGCATGCTACCAAGGCAGGAACAAGACCAACCTTGCCTTAACAGGGTGGAAGGCAAGAACCAACTCCCAAAAGTTGTTATCTGATGCACTAATACAGAATCTGCACATAGGTTCTCAAGCACGAGCACACACACACAAAATTAATTCCTTTTAAAAGTAAGACTAAGTGGGGCATGGCCACCACCCTCGGTTCTCAAAGGACACTCAAATCCTGCCACAGAAAAGCAACCAGTGACATGAGGGGTATGTGGGGATTCGGCTTTCTGTGGGCACGGAACTTGCTAGAAGTGCCCCTTTTCAACAACTTTAAAGCCAGCTGCTCTGATGTTCAAAAGTAAACATGGTGCTGAGCATAAAAACTGAAAAGGGAAATGTAAGCATCGCAAGGTATTAATTAATCCCATGCTGCAAGATTCCTTCTGCTTAGATTAGCCCTGCTTAAAGAAATATTTACCCAAGAAACTTAAAGACAAGTGAAGACAGACAACATGCCATACTTAAGATGCTGTGATTTTTAATCATAACAGGGATTTAAAAGCTGGAACAAATGTGACTGGGGCTTACACCAGAACCTAGTTAACCCTTCCCCGCCCCCTTTCAAGAAAGCTGACAGCTATTTTAAGCCCACACAGCAGTCTCGCTGTCTGATTTGCAACTTGAGGAATCAGAGTAATTCTGCAGCTAGATTTCTTGTTTTTTCAAAGCAGGCATGTATAATGAAGTTAATGCGTTACCAAACCTCAGAATTAGAAAAGACAACCATTAGGAAAGACAAAAGGCTAGTCTGTGGATTAAACCAGGCACGGACCAAACAAATGAAACAAATTGCAAGTTGTAGAATTTAATTTAATGAAAACAGCAACCCATTCTGTGCTGAGCACTATGCTAGGCATTTACATGGACAGTTCCCATCACACCCACCCACCCACCCTCTGGAGCATATGATACGATGAACCTCTCTTCCAGATGAGATATGCCAAGGAATTCATACAAGGTCATATAACAAGTAAGGGACAGAGCTAGGTTTTAAAGCCAAACACAGCATGAGCTCCTGAATCTAAGCTAGGCACACTTGCCAACCAGATTTATATGACATAAAATAACAAAGTGAAGAAAATAAACAGTGAATTGTGCATGTGTGGGGGGAGGAGTATCCACTCATTAATGAAAACATACATAAAGGACAATTAGTAAATGATAATTATCTGTTCCTGAAATTGAACATATGTTCTAATTCAGACTCTAATTCGGCTGCACATCAATCATTGGGGCTTCATTCCTTTCGGGAACTAAGAAAGGCTTACTGGGAAGCAGCTCATTGTAAAGCAGAGGTGGGAGAAACTTAAGAGAGACACCACGGAGGGGGAATGCCTCAAGTTACAAGGGTCCAAGACCTGTGGGACTAAAGCAAGAGGAGCAGTCAGGATGAGGCTGGCACCAACACAGCACCTCCCACTGAGGGGCGGCCAGGGAACAGGTAAGGAATTACACTTACCACTCATTCACATGCTACACACAATTCATATACATTGCGCTCATCGCTGTGGGGGACACAGCGGGCAGAGGGATGCAGACACAGACAGAGACCTTGTGAAAACTGAAACAGGCAGGACAAGCAGCCCTGGCACTAGGCTTGGGTCCTGAACTCATAGGATAAAGTGAGTGGATCAGGGCGTACTCACTGCTTCTTGCTCCCTGCCTTTGGGCATAGTATGACAAGTGTGACAAGTCCCCATCAAGTTCCTGCCACTGTGACTCCCCCACCACGATGGATCATCACCTGAACCATGAGCCAGAATAGGCCCTTTCTCCCTTAAGTTGATGTTGTCAAAATGTTTTATCACAGCAACGGTAAGAGAAACTAAGACAAGGTCAGAACCAAAAGATCGTATGCATTATATGTTTAAATTCATGAAATGTCCAGAATAGGAAATCTAGAAACAGAACATGGAATAGACACCACTTAGGATGGGAGTACTGGGGTCCCTTCCAGATGATGGAAACGTTCTAAAACGGACTACAGCAATGATATGTTTGTGAATATACTAAAAATCTAAAAATCACTGAATCAAACATTTTTAACTGGTGTTGGATCACATTGTGCATGAATATCTCAGTGAAGCTACTAGAAAGAAGGAAGGGGGTTGGGAGGATGGCTTGGTCAGTAAAGTGCTAGCTATCAAGGCACTGAGGACCTAAATCTGGATCACCAAGGTCTATGCTAAAAAGTCAGGGACAGCAGCTCATATCTAATCCTAGCCCTGGAGGACAGACACAGGCAGATCCCTGGAGCTCACTGCCCAGCCATTCTCTCTAAATCTCCAAATTCAGCAGGAGACCGACCCTGCCTCAAACAATAAAGTGGAGAGCTACAAAGATAGCTCCACAGTTAAGAGCACCTACTACTCTTTCACAGGACCCAAGTTCAGTTTCCAGTGCCCACACCAGGCACCTCACAACTGCCTGTAACTCTGGCTCCAGGAGATCATCTTCTCTGGCTTCTACAGATACCGGTACTCACCATACATATATATACACATACACATACACATACACATACACATACATATACATGCATCAACCCCTGGTTTCCAAAAGCACACAAAGATATATATCACACCCTCCCCCCCCCCAAAAAAAAAAGAAGAAAAGAAAAAATTAAGAAAAGGGAGGTAGGAGCACAAAGAGGAAGTTCTTCCAAAAAATGAAGAGGAGGAGGAAGAAGGAGGAGGGGGAAGGGATGAGGAAGAAGAGAAGAAAACTATCAGGAATCAAATTTCAGTATAGGGCAGGAAAAAAATGAAGCATGCTTCTCGGGCATCAAGGGTAAGGACAGCTAAAAGGTCCCCAAAAAGCTACAGGCAGCATCCAGGTGACAAGAGTGACCAGGGTAATTATAGCCAGCAACGACACTTACTATTCCAGTTCTTTGAAGCACCATTATGAGTAAGCAATAATAAACAGTAAGTTGAGCCTAATTAGGGCCCTATACAGAGGTAGTTGGCTAGCATTACACTTACACGTGGACCATGATTTTGACCATTAAAAAGGACTAAGATATTGTAGGCAAATGCACAATGACCAGATGCCATAAAATTATGAAATTTATAGTTAAGGTAGAAATAGATTTAACCATCAAATCACAGGACACTTTAACCTATCTACTTTTATAAGAATTACGAAACTCTACTCATCAGTAGTATCTCTCACCCCATGTGCAATTTTGCAACTTGACTTTGACACTCTTTCATTAAGAAATGGGGTTTAGGAAACTGGGGAGATAGCTCATTTGATAAAGTACTTGCCACATATGCATAAAGACCTGAGTTTGATCCCTGAGTCCCAGGGATGGTGACACATGCTTGAAATCCAGTGCTGCAAAGGCAGAGACAGGAGGATTGCTGAGGCGTGCCAGTAAATCAGCCTGGAAAACTGGGCAAGCTTCAGGTCCCAGTAAGAGGCTCTGTCTCCAAAATACAAGGCCTGGAGAGATGGCTCAACTGTTAGGAGTAGAGCTACTCTGCAGCAAACTCAGATTCAGTTCCCAGCACCCACATGGTGATTGTTTATAACTCCAGAGGATGCAATGCTCTCTTCTGGCCTCTACTGGTATTGCATATATATGGTACATAGACACAAACACACACTCTCACTCTCTCTAAAAATAAATCTTTTTTTTTTTTTTTTAACGGTGATCAGGGCAGTGGTGGCACATGCCTTTAATCCCAGCACTCAAGAGGCAGAGGCAGGTGGATTTCTGTGAGTTCGAGGGCAGCCTGGTTTACAGAGCTAGTTCCAGGACAAGCTCCAAAGCAATACAGAGAAACCCTGTCTTGAAAAGCCAAGGGGAAAAAAAGAATATTGTAGGTTGCCCTGGCCTCCATATGCATGTATACACACATACATATGGGCTCACACATCTAGAAGTAGAATCTGTATCTATTCCCCTGCAGTCAGTTACGATTAACAGAACATAGCAGAAATGACCTGTAAAACTCAGAAGGCCAAGCCTTAACAGTGTCTTCCTCCTTACAACATGTCCTCTGGAAAGCCAACTACCATACAAAAGACCCACTGTGCTATGAAGAAATATAAGCCAACCAATAGATTCAACAGCCACAAGGACGACTACTAAAGCCCCAGCCATGTAAGTAAAGCCTTCTAGTACTTTCTAGTCTGGTCATCAAAAAACAAAAAGTGAACCCAATAGAATGTGCACCATGTGTACCAGAAGAACAGTCCAGCCAGGCCCTACCTGAGTTCCCAGGCCATGGATGAGCAAATTACACAGTAGTTCCCAGCCTGTCTTAAGGTAGTTTGTTAGACAGTAACATGGAGCTATATGCAGAGATTACTGGTGATTCTGTACCTTGGGTCAAGACTTCCCCTCTGGACCTCAATTTCCTTATCCATAACACAAGTTGTAGTGAGATATCCACCCCAACCGCACCTCTTGCACTGACCATGCCCATTGGAGGTCATGGGGACAGATGCAGGCAGGCATGACCAGGGGGGGGACTAGGTCTGGGGTCCTGGACCCCAGCTAACTCTCTTACTTCCTGGATGGAGAAAGAGAGCATCCTTGGGATGGGAAACTGCGGCAGTCATCTGTTTCTGGTGTAAGTGATTTCTCCCCAAATAAACATCCAGCAGCCTATCGTTTCTCAGATTCTTATTTACCGTGCTATAGCAAGTCTACACCAGATACCTAAGGTGCTTTTCAGTTCTGATGATCAGAACCATAATCCAGACAGTGTGTGCTAGGAATACAGAAGGAACAACTATTTCAGGAGTAAGTAAGGAGTCAAATGCCTTGGAGGGTGCAGATCAAAGGAGGCAGTGGCTAGAACAATGTGGGGCACAAAAGTGTTCACTGAACACATTATGGTTTAGAAGTAAAATGTTTCCCATAAGCTTGTATATTGAAATCTTCATCCACAGCTGGTGGCGCTATGTTAAGGGGTAGTAGAAATTTCAGGAAGTGGGGCCCTAGCTGGAGAAAGGAAGTAATGAGGACAATGCCTTTGAGAGTTAGACCTGGTCCCTCCCTAGTCTCCATACCACCAACTCTCTCTGCTTCCTTTATGCCATAAGGTGAGTCGCTTCTGCCACATGCTCCCACCATCACGGTGGGCAATAAGGAGCACTCCACCCCCTGGGCAGGCAAGAACACACACCTGAGTGCTACCTTCCTGCTGGCTGCATGCCAGGCATGTGAGCAATGCTGGAAAGCTAGGGTTCCCCTCTGCCACCTCAACCAACATCTAGAACCATGGACTGAAACCTCTGAATCCATGAACTACAATGAACCCATCCTGCTTTAAGTTGTATGAGTCAGGGATTCCATCACAGGGGCCAAAGTCTGACTGGTACAAAACAGTTTTCATAGCCTGATGCTTACAGAGCTCTGAGTTTCGTCTCTAAGTTTTGCACCTAAAAACAGACAACACTAATGTTTCCGTTTCTACACAAAGTCTTTGTGAAAGTCCCACACAAAGCAAGAATCCCCAGCATGCAATAAATATGTAAGCATCAGGAGGATGTAAGAGTCTAAAGTCAAAGCACTAGTCTTAAATGATAACTTCGTCTACTGAGCTGTGAGGCCCCTGACAAAGCAGCAGCCTTCTTGAGGCTAGTTCATACAAAAAGACCTCTGGAGACAAGTCTGGTAGGAAAGTGTTAAGATGTAAACAGAGGCCTTGCAGGTGAAAACACATAGACTGGACTTCATTATATGTACTTGGGGTGGGGTGCATGCAGGATGACAGGATCTTGGGTATTCAGATCCTCTTCCCTCTACTTCCTGGGTGCTGGTGTTGCAGTACCACACCTGGAGCAGTGGTACTGAGGATGTAACCCAGGGAGGGCTCCATGCAAGCTAGGCTAGGCAAGCACTCTACCAACTGAGACACCAGCAAGCATGTGTGTTTCCTAAGTACACAGAGGTTCAGCCAGGGACACACCATCCCACCTCACCCTACATCTTTGTGTCTCTGTGAAACTCTGAAAAAACGAGAGGCATACATCCAGAGAATCACTCCATCCAATGTTGATTCTGAAAAATTGCCAACCTTTGGAAGAGGAAGTCTTGGGCACATTTTCCAAGGTACCTAACAAGGCAACAATGCATTTGCATTTTACAGTCTGTGCTTTTCCAAAACAAGGAGCAAGTGCCCTGTGGTGTTAACCCTGAAATCCCCATGATAACACATTTATAGGGGCAGGCACTGCTCAATACAGAGGTGGGAGCTAGGGGCTGGAGGCACTTACTTGGGTGCACAGGGGAACAGAGAGATGGTCTTCTGTGTCCACCCATGCACAGGCTTGGCTGACACGGTACTTGAATATGCCACAGTCCAGCATCAACAAAGAGCTAGGCGGCTGGACCCAGGCCATAAAGCCAGTGTTTGCCTATGGAAGTTCCACCTGCCAGTGTCCTCTCTCCTCTACTTCACCCTTCTCAATGCTGAACCCCTGGCCCCCTGTGTTACCTGCACTGGGAAAACAACTTAAACCAGCCATGACTCCTCCTCTCATTGACCACCACTATCTGTGAATCCAGAGTTACTATAGAAACCACACTATGCAGCCCCCAGACATTTGCTCAGAAAAGAAACTACATGTTTAGTACTGTTGGGGGGGGGGGAGAGTGGGAATCAGAAAGTTGAAGGGAAGCCTAAAGCCCAATATTTCTTAAGGTCTGGTTGCAGTCATTCATTAGGACACCCAGATACTTGGTTGGTTGAATGGCTGGTCGTTTGGTTGGTTTTCTCTGATAGGACTATAGACCTAAGCAAGTGACTAACTCATGGTAATCCCCCTGTCTCAGTATTCCAACTGCAGGAGATTATACTAAGAATTGGACTTTTCTTGAAATTCATATTACACACATTAGATTATGACACCTAGTTGTGACCAAAGGCAGAGGACTGTGAGAAAAGAATGATGATAATAATAATAATTATAATAATAAACCTTTAAATCTGACTAGTCTTTTTACCCTGGTTCTTTAAAAGACAGCACCCATGGGACTGGAGAGCCCCACCACACTGCTCTTGCTGAGGACCATAGTTCAACTCCCGGAACCTACATCAAGCAGCTCAGAATGTCTGTAGCTCCGGCTCTAGGGAGATCCAGTGTCTCTGGACTCTGGGGAAGGCCTTTGTTCATATGCACAGAACTACACACAGACACATAATTAAAAATAATGAAAATATTTTTTTAAATATTTTCTGAACCAAACAAAACAAAGGCCGATTTCTCAGTGTATGTGTATGCCAGGAAATTCAATCATATCCATAATGAAGCAGCTTACCAAATCCACAGGCCCAGACACACATGAGCCCAAACAGGGAATATCCTGGGCCAACCAGATCTATTCTGAGATAGAGAAGTGAGATAAGATCTTGGCTGACAGCTCCCCTCTGGTCCCAGTCACACTCAGCAACCCAGCTCTGCATTCCAAGGTAGGGTTTGATAACAGCGGGGTGAAGGCCTCTAGTTCTAGCAAATATGGCTGGGAAAAGTTGTTTGGGTGGCCTATGATTCACCAATTCATACATCTACGTGAGAAGAGGGATGCAATTCTAAAGACAGGTGACCTCTGGGCACCTAACCAACACTCCAAGGATGTTCTACAAATTGAAGGAAATTGACACCTGATGGCAGTTCTTGCACAATCTACTAACCTGCGGTCACTGAAGAAGACAGAGTGAAGCAAGTTTGCCTCCCAGTCAAAAGTTCTGTTCTCAAAACCATCCAAACCCAGTCTATAACAGAGTTCACTTAAATTTCACTTGGTACAAGCACACTGTAAATGCTGAGTATCTATCCCCACCACATCTTTCTTTAGGTTATGAGTGGAGGAGTAGGACAGGGGCATCAATGAAAAGGCTGGACCCTTTCCACCGAAAAGCACAGTTCCGGGACCAGCAGTGGCAAACTCGACTGCAGTCCCAGAAGCCAGAACTCCTCACACAGCAAGGTACTCCAGGACCATGGCAATGTTGCCAGCCTCATACACAACCCCTGGTCCAGTGTGTGCGCAAGGTTTCCACCCCACTCCTCCCCTCCCCCAAGGGTGGCTTTGGCCTTGGCCCTGCAAATTCCAGTCGTCTGAACTAAATTCTTCATCAGTAACTGCTGAGATGTAACAGCGCACCACAAAACTGAAAACGGGTTTCACCTGACCACTACGCCGCTGGCACATGCAAGAGTCGTGCGAAAGCAAACATTGGGGAGTGACTTAAGCAACTAGACCCAGTCACTCGGAATAATTTGTTTGTTTTTTATTTATTTATTTATTTATTTATTTATTTATTTATTTATTGTTTTTAACTGGATAGGAAACAGGCGTTCTCCTTTTAAAAGACCTCCCGAAAGCACCTCTTGTGAAAACCCAGCAGGTAAATAATCCCAGCGCTTCCTTAAAAGCTTTCAAAAGAACCAGGCGTCTTGGCTGCGCTGGTCGGGCTTCTCCGGGAAGTAACTCAATCCAGCCTTGGCGGGCAAGGATGAGGTGTCTGCAGGTGGGAGAAGGGGGTGAAGCAGTACACCTCAAACTTTGCAGGTGCTCTTTAGCTGAGAAAGGCCTAACCCACCTGCTCTACGTTCAGGACAACTGGCATCCCATCCACCCAGACCTGCCCCCTCGGGATACTGCCCTCCCGGGGCCCCTCACCTTGGCCTCAAAAGAGATGCCATGCTGGAAGGCGTCCTCGTTGTGCAAAGGGATCCGCAGGTCGTGCCCGTCGTCCACAAGGTTGTACTTGGTTTTGCTGGGCATGGTGACCCGCGGTGGACCCGCGGCTCCAGGAGCGGCTGTGGAGGTGGCGGCGGCAAGAAAGAGCTGGCGAGACCCCGGGGAGAGAACAGTGGGGCCGGGCGAGGCGGCGGCGAGGACCCGGGTCGTGTGGTGGGCAGCCTGGGTGCCAGAAGGTGGCGGGGGGTGGGGGGAAACCCGGAGCGGAGCGAAGGGCCGAGCGGCAAGGGCGGCGCGGATGCGGCTGGTGTGAGCAGCTCGGTGGCCGAGCTCTGGCTACCGGGAGGCGGCCGAGCGGCCGGGAGGCGGGAGAGGGTGGCGCGCAGCTCCAGACCGGGACGCCGAGCGAAGGGCGCACGGCCCGAAGCGAGGTTTAGACCCGGAGCCCGGTCCTGAGCTCGGCGCACACAGCCCGGGACGAGGAAGAAAGGCGGCGGCGGCGACGGTGGTGGTGGAGCAGGGTGCCTGTCACGGAGACGCCGGATCGGCTGCCAGCCCGCGGCTCCTCCTGCGGGGCGGGCCCGAGCCGACTCCTCCCGCGCGCCAGAGCCCCGCCCGCTGCCCGCCGCCGCCGGGTCCGCCCCGCGCCCCGCGCGCGCCCAGCAGGTGAAAGTCCCGCAGAGCCTAGCAGGCACCTGGGAACTTCGCCCCGACCTCACCGAAGGACCGTGGCGACCCAGGCTCAGTCTGCTCAGCTGGTAGCAGAGAAACAGCATCATCTTGCGTTTGTTTGTTCGGTTTGGTTTGGAGAACGGAAGAGAGGCGATGTTTATTGGGGGGTTTTTTTGTTTGTTTTGTTTTCCCAAGGAGGCCCAAGATCTGTCCTAGATACCCTCGGTCTGGGCTGCATTAATTCTGAGATCCCTGCTTCTCATTGGAACCAAAGCGATACTCAAATGGGGGACTGCAAGAAAGGACTGCCTGCAGGGCTTTTTTGTCCCTTTGGGTGTGTGGCTTGCTTTTGGGGTCACAGCAGGGTGTCTTTGGGACGAATTTAAATATTTAAGAGTCCTCGAGCCTTGTAGAACTGAAGTAGGCTGACAAGGAAGCATTGGGAACAAGAGATTTCAGAGTTTCCTTATGCCCTTAATTAAACTTCTGTAACTGAGTGTTGATTAAAAAAAAAAGTTGCCAAAATTCTATGAGATTTCTTAATAATGAATAGTGAAGCAGCCACACTGTGTATCAAAACGTCATAGATAGGGTTGTGTAACAGTTTCCTCTAAGATTGAAATATTCCATCCTACAGGGAGGCTCCCTACACAGGAAGGTAAACAAGTCAAAGTGGCTTCAGGAAGTCCCTGAAACTGACCAGATCCACTACCCCCCACCTCATTCCCATCAACCCCATCCCCCAGTGCCAGAGTAAACAGTAAAAACTGAGCTGCAAAGATGACTCTGAGAGCAGACCAGCTGAGTGGAAGAGGCTTAGAGCAGAGTCTCTTGGGAAGGACACCCTCTAACCTGTTGTTCTGCCTGCAGGCTGTGCTGTGTGCTCTGGGTTCCTAGCTTGGTGAGCTGTCACCCGTGCTGGGCTGGAACGTGGTGAGACAGCTAGCTGTCTTTGAGTCATTTCTCCTCCTGTAAGTAACCTCACCCATATTCCTGTAAGTAACCCTAGTAAAAAGTCATTGGTTCAACCAAGTTGAACTTTGATGGTATCCACACTTTGGTCTGTAGTGAGTTTCCTCTCTGGGGTGAATAGATGTGCTTGTTGTGTCTCCCCAGGAGAAGTGTGTCACACAACATACAGGTACATAGCAGCTGCAATTAACCTCTTCACAGCACCAGACTCCCCAATAGTAACCAGCCCAGCTAGTGTCAAAGCTAAGATCGTTTTTTTCTTGTGCAAACCTGTTGTGATTGCTAACATCGTCAGTGTTAGACTATCCTGATCATGTCTGTGAGGGAGACTCAGGAATGGATAACTGGGATGGGAAGACCCACACTAGAGGTAGGTGGTACTGTTCCAAGGGCTGGGATCCAGAGCTGGATAAAAAGGAGGAAGGGAGCTGAGCGCCAGCACCCATCTCTCTCTGCTTCCTAACTGAGGAGGATGCAGCATGGCCAGCTGCCTCACGCTCCTATTTCCATGCCTTCCCCGCCATGACAGACTATGCCAGAATACTGAAGCAAAGTAAACCCCCTTCCTTAAGTAATGCTTTGTCAGATCACAGCAACAAGTCTGTCTCTTTTGTTTGGTCTTGTCTTAGTTTAGGTTTGGGTTTTATTCTCCCAGTACTAGGGATTAAATCTACCATTGAGTCCACTCTTTACCTTTTGTTTTAAAACAGTCTCACTAAATTGCCCAAGCTTGCCTTGAACCTGCAACCCTCCTGCCTCATCTTCCCCAGTGGCTGGGATTACAGTCCAGCATCACCAGCCCCAGAATAATCATGCCTTTAATTCTCTGTGGTCACATCCACCCAAATCATTCTTCGATTGTTGCTTGTTGCATAAGCTACCTTTGACATCTCCATGAAATACCCCAAAGAAACTGCTCTGTGTCGTCTCCGTGATAAATTTATGCAAGCGAATACATTACTGCCCTGATGATATTTCTTATCTTGTCTCCTAGGGTGAAAAGTACAGCTGCCCTTTGCTATACCCTGCTGTTCCCTGTCTGTACAAATCCCTGTGGTGAGATACTATCTCTCTGGTCTCTCTCCCTAATAAAAAAGCAAGCTACTGACTAGGACAAAGTAATCACATACATTACGCTACACAGACTTTATTATATTCGTAAATATTAGTAAGAGCCAAAAATAATTTGCTGGACTGATGAATTTGCCAGCATTTCATAACTGAGACTGTAACACACACAACACACAAAAGGCAAGAAAGAGGCATCAAAGATCTGTCAGGGTCCAACATAGAGAATACTGCATAGAAGACATCCAGTAATTATTTATGAGGCTGGTGTGTGGCACACTGTTCTTTGCATGTCTTCACATTGCCTCATATGACATGCACTGCAGCCCTAAGGTAGCAGATTGCTTGAAAAAGCTGAAGCAAGGAGAGGCTTCACAACTTGCCAAGGTCACACATACAGAAGAGAGGAGGCAGAACCCCATCTGGGTCAAACCTAATTCAAAAGGTGGACACGTGTGAAATCCAAGGTTTATGTCTTATTTTGATGTTCATTGTGGCTAGCCTATATTCATTCTGTTTCATTGAGATGGAGTGCTCCCAAAAGGAGAGCCTGTTCTGATGTGGCCTCTGCCTTCTATCATGTCAGCGCCAGACTGGCGTGCAGACAGCCTTCTCTCAGAAGACACTAGGCATAAACAGTAATTTCCTGTTTTAATGTTTTTAAAGTAATATCAATCTGTTTTTTAACACCTTTAAATACTACTGAATAATACCACAGAATTTCCAAGTCCATTTATGAAAAAAAAAAAAAAGCTTGATTTCTCTTGTTCTACATGTATGTTTTTTGTTTCAGTTTTTGTTTTTATTTTGAGATGGGCTGTCACTCAGTAGCCCAGATAAGGCGAGCATTCCATACCCCTGCTTCAGTATCCCGAATTGCCGAAATTTCAGACCTATGCCACCAGGCCCATCTTGTTTTAGTTCTTGAAGCAAGTACTTGCCGTGTAACCAAAACTGGCCTCAAACTCATGATTCTCCCACCTCAAGTCTCACCAAATTCTGGGGTTGCAAGTTCCATGTGGATGGCCACGCAGAACTCCCTCGTATTAGTAGCATCTATGTATTTTTCGTGTGAGGTAACTGAATCCAAGTACACGTAAGGCAAGTGCTGCACCCCTGAGCTGCACCTCCAATCAGTGTTCCGTCCCCTAATCATTGCATAGTAAAACTTAACCTGAATTACATTCCATTTAAATAGAAATTGCTTACTCATAAAATACTTCCTATGTTTGGTTATTTTTTAAAGATTTATTCACTTTTACTTTGTGTATGTGAATGTCTTGCCTGAAGGTATGTATGTGTACCACACTGTCCTGGAGCTGGAATTACAGACAGTTGTGAACCGCAATGTGGGTGCTGGGAACCAAACCTGGGTCCTCCAGAAGAGTGGCCATTGTTTTGAACTGTTCGTGTCCCCATTTGACAGATGAGGAAACTGAGGCCAAGAGAAGGAAAAGCAGTAGATCCTGGGAATCCTTGGATGAACAGTAGTTAACAAAAGTGAAAACTGTGTTAGCTTGCTAAATACTAATCTTGGCGGTCAACTTGATAGTATATGGATTCAACCAAACCCTGAACTTCTCTGTACTATTCAATGAGGGATCCTCTGGACCAGATGATTTGAAGCAAGAAGACCCACTTTAAAACTGGGCTGCACCTTCTGACAGCAGCCCAGATAAAAGGACACAGAAGAATGACGCTTTCTGCCTTCTTACCCTCACTCGTGGAGGCCAAGTTCATCTATCCTATTGCCACAGCCTTCTTTCATTGATATTAGAACCAACATCTTCAGAATTCCAACACAAGTTGAAGGCTGGCAACTCTCTAGACCTTCAGCATCAGACTGGGACCAAGTCTTGTAGACTGAACAACTACCAATGCTCATCCTCTAGAGTGTGAGGCAGCCGTTGAGGGACCACTCAGACCACATCTTGAAATCAGAAAATAACTTACTCCAAGCTAAATAAGAGTGATGAAGGCTAGGGAGTGTGAACTGAAGTCACCCCCCAAATGGCACATTGTGCCATGGAAGAGGTGACATGAATTCATAGCCACAGGACAAAAGATCCCATGTCAAAACATACATCAGTCACACCAGTGGAGCTGAATTGTATCTCATGACTCTCCTGGAGATGTGAAAGATATGCCTAGTCACCAAAAAATAGGGAATAGGGAGAAGCTCACAGGTTAAAAGAAAAATTCCTCAGATTCTGTTACGAGTTGTTTTCCTGCCCTCCTGGTCCCAGAGCTGCGCCAGCCCCAAATAACACACAGAGACGCTGTATTAGGTATAAAGCTGTTGGCCTGTTACTAGCATGTCTTATTGGCTATCTCTGTTTTAATATTAACCCATTTCTATTAATCTAAGTATTTCCATATGGTCTTATCTTACCAGAGAGAGGGTATGGAGTTCTTTTCTCTCAGTCCTACATTTTGAATCTCCTCCTACCTCTCTCTGAAATCTCCTTGTCTCCTCGTCCTGCCTGTCTTGCTTTCCTATTGGCCAATAGCGCTTTATCCATTAACCAATAAGAGAAACATATTTACAGAATGACATCTCCCATCAAGATTCAGTTCATTAGAATCTGCCTCAGTCAGTTTCCTACTCCTTAAACACAATAGCATTTCTAGGTTCCATGTACTGGAGTAGTAGACAGTGGTAGTTACAACATCAAAAAAAAAAAAAAAAAAAAAAAAAAAAAAAGGTCCTAGGGGAGATCTGTGGCTCTCCCTCCCCTTATTCAAGAGGAAACATTGACATCCTCATTTCTCTGCTGTTTGTTTCTATTCTGTTCCCTGGCACAGCCCCTGTAGGTTACCATAGCTGCTCTGTCTTATGATGACCGTGGGTGAATCAAGCTCAGAGAAAACATCTGCAAATTCTAGATTATATTTTTTTAAACCAAAGAATACTTAATTTTAAGATTTACCAAACATAGCAAAAGCTTAAAATAATCTAGTCAGCTGCTAGGTGTGGGGGGTCAAGGCTGTAATCCCAGCGCTTGGAATGTAAAGGCAGGAGGGTTGCCATGAGTTCTAGCTCATCCTAGACTAGAGAGTGAGACCCTATGTGGTAGTCTGAATGAGAAGTGTCACCTGCATAGGCTCACATATTCGAGCATGGTGTCCCCTGTTTGGGGGGGTTATGGAATCTTTAGAAGGTGGAGGCTTTCTGGAACAAGTACTGTCTGGGGTGGACTCAGAGGGTTCAACAGCTGTGTGCCATGGGCAGCCCACTTTCTTTGCTGTGTGTTAGTGGCTGAAGATGTGTTCTCTCAGTGACTTGCTCCTGCGGCTTGCTGTCATGCCTCCACCATAACGGACTCTTACTCCTCTGGAACCATAAGCCCAAATAAACTCTTCCATGAGTTGCTTGCAGTCATGATGTTCAATTATAGCAGCAGAGAATTAACTGGTACACACAGCAATTGATAGAACCAAAAAACTCATTATATAAATAAAATACCAACCATTAAGAACACATTGTTTTCCACCACTGGGTAATACTTTGCCTCCAAAAGCTCAAATTGCTTTTTCATAGTGTCACTTCCTATTGAAACAGATATCACTCTATTGCTCTAGTTTACCTTGAACTCCTGGACTCAAGTATCTCCCCTGTTTTAGCCTCCTGAGTGACTTCACAGGTATATATCATTGTATACACATCCACAGTACCAGTTTTCCTGACAGTGTTTGTGGGGAATCATTAACTCATCTTAGAGGATAGCAATAAAGATATTAAGTTATTGGGGCTGGAGAGATGGCATAATGGTTAGGAGTGTTTATTGCTCTTGCACAGAACCTATGGTGGCTCACAACTGCCTATAACTCCAGTTCCAGGGAATCTGACACCCTTCCTGACCTTCAAGAGCACCAGGCATACTACATGATGCTATTATAAAATTATATAAATAAATGTGTAAAGATACATCTTTATTTAAAAAGATACTAAGTCATTTCCCTTTGTGGAAGAAAAAATAGCATACTCAGCCAGGTTTGGTGGCACATGCCTTTAATCCCAGCACTTGGGAGACAGAAGCAAGCAGATCTCTATGAGTTCAAGGCTAACATGGTCTACATGGTGAGTCCCAGGCCAGCCAGGACTATATAATAGGACTCTGTCTTACCAACCCTTTTTAATCCAAGTTTGGTCTATGACAATCTTTGCTATGTGAGATGCTTTCACAGTAAGAAAGATTATCCTGTTGGGTGTGGTGGAGCACATGATTACTGAAAATGCAAAGCCATCCTGGGCTATATAGCAAGGCCCTGTCTCAAAAGCGTACAAAACAAATGACCAGGTATGATGACCCATGCCTGTAACCTCAGCACCAGAGAGACTAAGTCAGCAAGGTTAGTACAAGTGCAAGACAGCTGGGGCGACTTGGATGAGACCCTGTCTCAAAAAAAAAGAAAGAAAAAAAGAAAGGAAGGAAAGAAGAAGGAAGGAAGGAAGGAGAAGAAAGGAAAACAAGAAAAAAAGGAAGAAAATAAAAGGAAAAAAAAAGGAAGGGAAGAAAGAAAAAGACAATTTATCCTAGATGGTATCACATATTGTGTTAGAAACCTATATATCCTACCGGCAACACCACCAGTAGTTTTAAAGTAAGTCTCTTTTCTAAAAGTATATACATATTCTGTTTTTTTATAAACAAAATATCCTGTCAAATCCACTTCCTGATGAGAATGCTTTTGAGACACTAAACTTTTCCCAACAGCCAACAAAGAAGAGAGAAGGCAAGCTGAGTGGAAACGTGGGGAATATGGTTGGCTGGAGCATCTTCCTTCTGGAGTGCCTTCCCACACACATCCCTGGACCAGAAAGGCATGACACAAGTGCTGTGTGCCAAAGGTTATGGCCCTTGGGCCCCATGGTGCACATCTGTGGTCCCAGCGACACAGGAGGCTCCAGGAAGAGGTCTTAGCATGTTTAGAATTCCCTTTTTGTGTGTAGATTTGTTCGAATCTCTCTTAGACAGTATAACCATCCCATGCTTTTCTAACTCACAAGTTTAATTTTCACATTAAACTTAATAATTGTGTTTCTTGGCCCTACTCAGTATTTCAGGCCAGAAATATTTATTGATTCACCAGTTTGTAATCAATAACAGTAACGTCACTTTGACCAAGTGTCCCTGCTATAAGAGTTTTCCAGCAGCGGAGGATGTGAGATTGTGTTGCACCTTTGATGAAAGAGACTTTGAAGTGCAGAAGATAGCACATCGTCCAAGCTTAAAAGTGAAAGGCAACTTGTCTACATAGCATGGAGAGGAGAAAATCATTGGGGCCCCATGATCAAGCAAAGTTCAAAGAACAGGTCTGGCTTGAGTCGAGTTTAAAATGGGGAAAGAGTTTGATAACACAGCAGACGAGCAGACATGAAGACAGGGTCTTTGGAGACATTTAATCTGCAAAATGTCCTTAAGGGATGGTGGGAAGATAAACTCACAGGAAGGAGTTTCTCCTGGGAGCAAGTGGTGATAAAGCTGGTTAGCCGCTGGAGACAGTGAGGGGGAAGAGGACCACAGTACTTGGTTTGATGACTATACTTTATAAGAAGTGTCTGAACTGAGCTGTGACCCAGGATGCTGATTCTCTCTCTCTCTCTCTCTCTCTCTCTCTCTCTCTCACACACACACACACACACACACACACACACACACACACACACACCCCACAACCATTTTCATGGAGGGAAGGAAGGAAAGAGAGGAGGGAAGGAAAGAATAAGGGAGGATAAGTAGGAGACAGGGAAGAAAGGAGGGGGGAAAGAAAAGAGAAAAACAATATATCTCCACTAGCCTTTTTATTTTGAGGAGCAACTAGAAGTTATCTTCTAGAGGCAGCTCAAGGACACATTTGACAAACATGCACCAGGCCCTGGGTGCAATTCCCATGGCTGCCACCATTGCCAGTGACAAAAGGTTTGACACTAGAGGAAATGAGTGGATTTTTTAGTACTATAAAGTTATAGAGTAGGCCAGACAATCCTCGCTCGACTTTAGTGTCTACAGATGAAAGGTGATGAAAAGAACATTTCAATCAATTCAGCTCAGTATTTCAGACCACAAAGTTGTCGTCTGGGTTGCTCGCTTCCAGATAGTTCTTATTTTTGCTTCTATTTCATCTTAGCTTTGGCCTTTTTCACTGAGTGACAAACTGAGCACTATTTCTGTGGCCACTTGTTTTGGTGTACTTTTTAAGTTGTCCAAACAGGCTTGAACTCCTGGACTAAGTTTAGAGGTACATTTCTGTGCCTGTCCCTAGCCCCCCCCCCTCTCTCTCTCTCACACACACACACACACACACAGAGAGAGAGAGAGAGAGAGAGAGAGAGAGAGAGAGAGATTTCTTGTTTATTTCCTCTACTAAACATCAGTATTAAGGCCTCCTCTACCTTTAGCCCTCTAAACTTCACAAGCTCTGTTCCTAAATCTGGGACTGTTTTCATTAACCTATTTAAAACACAAAAAGAGCCAGCTGTTACATTTAGAATATTGTGGCTTGTCTGTTTGACTAAATCTATCCTATATGGCATTGTAATAGATCTTGGTTCCTCTTTATAAATCCCACATTCTTAAGATGATACAAGAGTTGTAAAAAGATCATAGAGACGATTGGGAATGTGATATTAATATAGCACATGACATTTTATTTGAAGGCCTGTCTTTGGGAATATAAAGCTTTTAGACAGTTGAAAGCTATTTTTGTTGTTGCTGCTCTTTTAACAAATAAGTAAGGCCAGTGAGGAAACCCAGCAGGTAAAAGCACTTGCTATTCAAGCCTAATGACTGGAGCTTGATCTCCAGAGTCTCTGTAAAGGTAGAAGGAGAGAACCAACCCTACAAAGTTGTCTTGCTTTCAACCTCCCCCTACCTGTCCCCTCCACCTGTCATAATAATAAAGCTTTAAATAGATGAATATGTAAAGGAGTTGGATGGTATAGTACTTGCTTAGCATGTGCAAGACCCTGAATTTGATTCTGGGCACCACAAAAACTAACTAAGGAAACTAGCAGCTTCCTTCCTCAAACACACACATGAGAATGCTATCAGCAATGGCTCAGTTCGGTGGTGGACAACTTGAGTGGCATAAGCAAGTTCCTGGATTCCATTACTGGCAAGGTAAGTAATAGTAAAACTTAAAAGCAAACAAGAAAGGAAGGGACAGATGTGCAGTACAACCAGGTGTGTTCCCACTTGTAGGACCAGGGCTATATTTTTGGCTCTGTGTGTTCTGAGAGCCCCAAGTGGTTACTCAGAAACGGGTTCTGCTCTCCAAACTCAGCTGCTGTCTGTTGAGCTTCACACAAAGGTGATGGCATGATGTGGTTTTTTCACAGTTACAGGCACCTTGGCCAACGAGGCAGGCATTCAGATTCAGCTTAGCAGGTTTCCATCATTAGCAGCTGCCTCGTTCCCTTAAAAGGCCCTGTAATCTCTTTTATAAATCCCTTGACATCACCAGCTGGCCCCTCTCCACACCACTCCGAGCATTTTTCTTGCAATCCTGCTGGAGGGGCCTCAGAATTTTCCACCTCTCTGAGCAACTTCCCTGTGCTATTCACTGGCTGAAGGCAACCTCTGTAATTTGAGCTTCATGTACGTGATAACACTTTAACTGCAGCCAAGTTTAATTCAGAACAAATGTTCCTTGCGTTCATACCTTTTTGGAAAAGCATCCCAGCCTAACGGCTAGAATAGTGAAGGGGCCAGGGTGGGGTGGGGGTGGGACCTCCAAACAAAACCTGGTTGTCCACATGAACACATTGGACTACTGCAATCCACACACAGTGGCCCCATCACCTTTCCTGAGATGACAACTGAACTCCTATTACATTCTATGTTGTGCATCTGCCACATACAGCAACCCAGGAAAAGTTGCTGAGTTAGTAAAAGTTGTCATGGGTACAGGACTTGCCAAGAAGCACACAAATAAGGCGACCATAGCACACTCCATTCTGAACAGGTAGGTATCCTAAGTCCATAGCACCATTATCCACCAAAACTTAAAAGCAACTCAGCTTGTCAATTGAAAGATGAGTGGATAGACAGAAGCAGCAACAACAAATGATGTCTACATGTAACAGAGTTGCAGGCTTAAAAAGGAGGAGATCTTGGCAGCTGCTTCAACACGATGAACTTTGAGGACTTAAGCTAAGTGAAACGAGCCAGTGGCAAAGACAGACACTCTTACTATTCGCCTTAAATGAGGTAGTTTAATGGATACAAAGTTTCTGTTCAGGAGGATGTTCTTCAAGAGATGGATAGGGATAGGCCTGCAAGATGGTTCAGTGGTTACAGGCACTGGTTGCTAAGCCGGACAACCTGAATTCAGTCCTCAAGACACATGGTAGAAGGGGAGGACCAACTCCACAGAGTTGTCCCTTGACAACTCAGTCTCAGGCTAAGGATGTAGTTCAGTTCATAGTGTATTTGCATTGCATGCAGAAAACCCTGGGTTTGATCCCTAGCAACACATAACCCCTGTGATGCCAGCACATGAAAGGCAGAGCAAGATGCCCAGAAGCTAAAGGTCACCTTCAGGTACATAGTGAATTTGAGGTCACCTTGGGCTACATGAGACCCTGTTTCAAAAATAAAAGATAAAAAATCAGGCTGGCAAGATGGCTCAGCAGATAAAAGCACTTGCCACCAGAGACCAGCAGATGACCAGAGTCTGATGCCTGGGACACTCATGGGAGAAGGGGAAAACCATCCCCTGCAAGCTGTTCTCTGACCTGCACATAGTACCATGGTGTACACAACCACAATCAATCAATCGATGTAAAATCAATACTCACTCTGCAGATGAGAAGAAAATTTCTGGCTAATCCTGTCTTCTAATTGAGACAACCTGAAGTCAACAAACATGTACTATTTTGGGACATTCAAGTTCTTCTGGAGACCAATTGAAACAGCAAACAAACAGGCACAAATATTACACTTGGGCATTTTAGATCCAACTGTGACTCTATTTGTGGCTCAGGCAGAAGCTATCCAAGGCACTTTTATCGTTATTTCCTTGGAAGTTTTGACATATTTCATTGCTTGAAGGGTTACATGAAGCTGGTTTCAGGCTGAATTCCCGGGACAGGGCAATTTTTTTTCTTGTATTTTCCCGATGCCTGGAGGTTGATATTACCTCATTCTTAATGCATTTAGTGAGCACCTACCAGCTGCCTTGGTTATGTAAGACATCTGGCCACATGGCCAATAGATATTTGTTAGTTGCTGAATATGCTCTGAACAAGAGAAAGAAATACATGAAATAATATGTCACATAATTCCTCTTGACCTAAACAAGAAGTTAAGACTGATGTCATGCCCAGAGTAGTAGTGCATGCCTAGGATCCCAACATCCAGGAATCTGACTAAGGATGATTGTTGTGAGTCCAAGGCCAGCCAGGGCTACATAGCAAATCTCTATCTAAATGACCAGAGAAGATTAGTATCCAAGTACCCACATGGTACAGATATAAAACAGAAAAGAGTCAAAGTGATGCCGTGTGGAAGGAGAGTAGGAGAGTTGGTGTGGCTGCCAGGGTGAGGGTAGGGGGGATGGAGAACCAGGGGAAGTGCTGTGGGGGAGCAGTACTTGAGTCATAGTGCTTCCATAGGCAGAGTGGAGATCATTCTGGGCAAGGACAAGAAGAGCCAATCAGACTGTGCTGCCGGTCTGTGCTTGAGGCCAGAGCACCCCAGCTGCCTGCCTCTAAGATGCATTGTGACTTTGCTCTCCCAGCTGAATCCTGTTCAGTTGGTCAGTGAGTGAGCTCTTGGGCCTTTCCCAAGTTAGCTCTAGGACCCTGGCCTTACAACTCACCTGAACTCAGACCTCTGTCCTGTGACCAGGTACCCCTGGCCAGAAAAGGAAGATCCACAGAGGACCTCCCTCTCATTTTAACCAATGAGGGAAAGAGATAGGAAAAAAGCAGTTGCTCATTTTGAGATCATAATTCTTTTCAGGAAAAGAAAATGACAATGTGGTATTAGGGACAGAGAGTGAGTATAACTTGTTCGTGGGGTTGTTTCTGCATTTGTACATGTAGAGGCACATGTACACTGTGTAGATAAGAATTATGGATTAGTTTAAGTTGTAAGAGTTTGTTAGTAATAAGCTTGAGCTATAGGTCAAACAGTTTATAATTAATATAAGCCTCCGTGTGTTTATTTGGGACCAAAGGGCTGTGGGACCAGGTGGAACAGAAACTTCCATCCACAGGTATAAACACACACGTGTAGACACACTCTATACACACATGCTGTAGACACCCACACTAGATGGAATAGACACACAATGGACACACACACAATCCCAGCAGCAAAAACTAATTACATCACCTATGCTCTATACTCACTACACTTAAGACAAAAGGATCAATCCTGCATTTCAGTGCACAAGCCCCTTTTTGAGCTCTGAGGGGTACACTCTGCTCGTTCGGGTGATTAATATCTGTGGAGGAAAGAAGTGACTGCCCCACAAGGAAGGGAGGGAGAAGGCATGTGCTGATGTACCCCATGTTTGGAGGGGTCGCAGTACTTCCACTGAGCCAGGAAGCAGAAAGACCATTTTCTCATTTAGGCTCACAACTAGGACACAGGACTTCAGACTCAACTCATCCCCATCACTTCCAAAGTCCACATGACAGCTGTTGTCCAGCTGTTACCTAGTTTACAGTGTTACATGGTGGGAAACCTGAAAAATCTTGGTGATGAGTTACAGTTGTAGGTACGGTCTCATCTGTTCACTTAAGTTTAGGAGTTGTTTAGAGGGTGGCTTTTTGTTTGTTTGATTTTTATTCCTTTTGTTGTCTATGTTTTCATATGTTCAGACATTTCCATTTTTAAAATGTTTTAAGACAGCTGGGAAGTGGTGGCACACACCTTTGATCCCAGCACTTAGGAGGTGAATCAGTTCGAGGTCAGCCTGGTCAACAGAGTTCCAATACCGACAGGGCTACACAGAGAGAAACCCTGGCTCAAAAAAATGAGAAAGCAAATAGTTTTAAGGTGGGACTGGCTCAACAGGTACTTGTCTCCAAGCCTGAAAACCTGAGTTTGGTCCCTGAAACCCACATGGTAGAAAGACTCCCACAAGTTCTCTTCTGACCTCCAAACATCCTGTCCCTACTATAATATATATATTTAAGTTTTAGAACGTGTATTCAATTCAATCAATTCATAATAACAAAAAAGTACAAATAATTAAAATAGGATGAGAGGATAAATATAATATGTTGTACATACACTATGAAATAAGGAATATTAGTTAACCCTACGATGAATAGAACTCCTGGGGCTGGATGTGGCTCCAAAAGCACCAATTTCTCTTCCAGGGGAACCAAGTTCAATTCCCAGCACCTACATGGTGGCTCACAGCCATCTGTAACTCTAGTTCCAGTAGATTTGATATCCTCTAATGGCTTCTATGAGCACCAGGCATGAGTGTGGTACACAAAAACACACACAGGCAAAAACAATCATACATATAAAAATAACAGAAGAGAAAAAAGAAAAGGAAGAGAATTCTTCACTGAGAGTGGTGGTACAAGCCTAACATTCCAACACTTGAGAGTCATGACCAGCCTGCTCTACATAGCAACTTTAGCTAGTTATAAACCAGCTCTTGCTACATGGTAAGACCCTGTGTCGTAGTGACGGTTTCTATTGCTGTGACCACGTCATGACCATGACAACTCTTATAAAGGAAAACATATAATTAGGTAGCTTAGAGTTTCAGAGGATTGGTCCATTATCATCATGGTGGGACATGGCAGCATGCAAGCTGGAGAAGGAGCTGAACTAGACATAGCTTAAGTATATGCAAGACCTCAAGACCAAGTCCACATGACACACTTCCTCCAAGGCCACACTTACTTCAACAAGGCCACACCTCCTAATAATGCCACTCCCTGTGAGCTTATCGGGGCCAGTTACATTCAGACTACCACACTCTGTCGCAAAAACCTAAAAAATATAAAAATCTTGACACCTGGATAAACGTTGGGAGTATTTATGCTAGGTATTAAAGCAATCCAGGTACTTTATAATGACAAGCAAGCAGCCAGCTTGTGCAGGAGCCTGGCCATGCAGTCTGCGACCTCTGGCTGTATCACAGCATGACACAGGCACCCCTTTAAGTGTCTCTCTGTGGTCTGGGAAGAACCCATGTTTCAGATAACCCTGTCCTGTGGTAAAGAGGCTGAACCTGGGCCAGGAACCCATTGACAGCTGAGCTTGCAGAGCTCAGAGCTGGACTGTGGGCTGAGTCTGGGGCCTGGAATGGGGAGGAGTATGTCTTTCACCTCCTTCTCACCTTGCTGGCACCATGGCCTAGCATTCAATGGCCCTGTCCCCATTACACAACTGGAGGTCAGATACTGGGGAATTTTGTGCTACGTTGAAAGAACTTTAACAAAGTGGATTTCTTTCTTTCCTTTCTCCCTCCTGATAAACATGGATCTGATCTTCCAAAGAAGGTAAGGGGTAAGATAAATTTTGTCAAAATTATATTTTTTACCAAAATAGATATTTAAAAACAGTGACACCATGCGCTACTTTTAAGTTCATAGCATATTTCCCATCATGTTGTGAGGCTCCTATCTGATACTGGTTGTTAAAGGCAAGTCCTCACAGCATTAGTGCTGCACTCAGATGAGAGGACCCACCCAGGACCTGGAGACGGAGCCCACCAACAGAAAGTTCACCTCGGGTGTGCAAGAAGGACACACCCAGCCTTTCAGGGTTGTATTTTAGGGATATGGATATAGCTCAGTTGACAAAGAACTTACCTAGCATGTGTAAAACCTAAGACCTGGCATGATGGCACATGACTGTAATCCAGGTTTTGGGAGATAAAAACAAAGGAATCATGAGTAAGATCATCTTCAGCTACACAAGTTCAAGACCATCCTGGGACTCATAAGACCTTTTCTCAGCACACACATACCCCAAAAAGCAGATGTAGCAATTTAGTAATACAGCCTCCAGGATATCTCCTCCTCAGCTCTATGACTCGGCTTGCTTATGAGTGTCTGTATTGCCTGGCTCTTCAACCACAGTATATAGGTGGGATTACGTGGTACTCAAGGGCGGTATTCATGACCTACTGGTTTCCTGGTCACTGCTGTTGGCCGGTTATCATATAAATGGCACAAGGTTCTCCTGTACAAAGCATAAAACTACAGACAATATGTGTGGGTTTCCTTCAGTATCCCCCCCTCTCCACCCCCAGCCTATGACAAAAATGATTTCTGACAGCTAGAATGCCATACCAGATAGAAGACCAGGGCAAGGATTCAAGCCTCACACAGAGTTTTCTTGAACCTGCTCTTGAACTCAGTTACAAACCAAGTGCTTCTGCTCAACCTCAGGGGAGGAATAATAACTCTGGTACTCTGAGCCGTACCCACTGCTCTGTCTTTCATGGTGACTTATTTTCAACCACTCCTTACAGCTTACAAAGCTCCAACTATCTATCACCTCATCTTGTTCTCATGAGAACCTTCCGGGGCAGAGGTGATCATTGTTCCCCCTGTGAGACTGAGGCAGATTGTGAGATTTCCAGAATCAGGTAGATGTAACTGTGGGGTCAAGTTTGGGGGCCAGCCTTGCATGTAGGTAAATGTAGCAGGCTCCCTCAGACCACCAGCCCCCACATCACGACACGGAGACTTGCTATTAATTGTAAATGCTGGCATAGTCTAGGCTTGCCCCACTGGCTCTTATAACTTAAACAAACCTGTTTCTCTTCATCTACGTTTTGCCTGGGGACTTCTTACTTTTCCCTCACTCTATGTCCTACTCCCCATATGGCTGGCCAGCCCTAAGCATCTCCCTCTTTCTTCCTCATTCTCTCCTTGAGCCTAGATTCCTCATACTACTTATCCTCTCCACCCACCAGCCCTGCCTATCCCTCTACTGCCTAGCCATTGGCCATTCAGCTTTTTATTAGACCAATCAGATGCCTTAGCCAGACAAGGTAAAACAGCATCACGTCCTTTACATGATTAAACAAATGCAACACACCTTTACATAGTTAAAATAATATCCTGCAACATAAACAAATGTAACATACCCTTACATAGTTAAATAAATGCAACATAAACAAATGCAACACACCTTTACATGGTTAAAGTAATATCCTGCAACATAAACAAACAAAACAACTTTCCATAGTTAAAGATATATTCTACAACAGGCATCAAGGTTAAAGGCCAGCTCTGCATGCCCAGAACGGCATTTCCAGAGCATTCCTTCTCTTTCGTCCTTAGGTTCCCTCACCTCTGTAAACCTATTTGCCCTTCCCTTTATGAGAGTAGCTTTCTGGAAAGAGGAACAGCTGTGAAGGCAAGACCAAAGGAAACATAAGTTGCCCCATATAGCTCCCGAGGGAGAGTGGTGAATAAGCTAGGTTGGCAATGCCTCAGAGGATGGCTCTCTGAGAAACTTTCTTCCCCTGACATCAATCCAGTTTATTGGCCTGTGTTCCACCTGACATCCCTACAAGGCAAGAAGCCCAATTTTTATGTTGTCCCCAGCACAATGACAACAAAATGTAGAATCTCACCTCTCCTCCCTGTCTGTCCACAGCACACTTCCTCACTTTCCCGGCATGCTCTCTTGAGTCCTGTGCAAAGCCCTGGATTCCAGGCCTTACCTATGCACAAGCTCAGTCGGGGACAATGACCCAGGCCCCCTGCTTGCGGATACATTGCCTTTGCACACAAGAGTTCCCCTCCTAAAGTCTCTGCCCACATGTTCCTTCCCCCCACCTCAGCCAGGGCCAGCCCTTGAGTGCTTGCTTGCTTGCTTTCACTTGGTTAACTCATTCTCACTCAGGGGCAATGCTACTACGTACATGTGTTCTCTCTTCTCCCACCAATGAGTCACTGTGAGGCAGAGCAGCCTGTAGGACTCAGGTGTGAAGAGAAAGCTCATCTGAGACAAATGCGGGTTTGTCAAGGGAGCTGTGGGTGAGGCGAAGCCCTGGGCAGCATCTGTTTGTACTGTGTTCTATTGAGAGCAACTGCGATTTCCAGCCTTAATCCATCTCCTAAGTCTCATTTCCCACTATTGTCACTTACAGCTGTTACACTCACCAGCAGCCATCCTGCCATAACCGGTTGCTAGTGATGGTGAGATGGTGCCTGCCCAGGCCAGGTTCACTTTCAAAGGCTTCAGGAAGTAAGAATCCATGCTGTTTATCATTTGCAGGTATTCCTTGCTATTATTATCTTTAAAAAACAAAACAAAACAACAACAACAACAAAAACCATATTGGTTCTGGGGCCTTGAGCCCAGGACCTTTTACTCCCCACCTAAATAATCACTGTATCACTGAGTGATGTCTCCAGACCTCCTTTCTACTTTTTATTTTGAGATCGGGTCTTACCAATTTGCCGGAGTTGGCTTGCAAGCCCTCCTGCCCCCCTCTCCCGCCGCCCCCCCCCCGAGTAGCTGGAATTACAGGCGGGTGCCAAGAAGCTTGGCTTTCCTCTATTTAGGAATTTGGGGAGTGTTCCCACCACGTTCTTGCATAGGAAGAAGCTTAAGCCCAGACTGCTGGGATGGGACCCAGAACCACACAGCCAACTGACTAAACGAAAGCTGGAACTCAGGTTTCTTGGGTTCTGTCACTGTTGACTTTTTCAGAGCCCTGCTCTGGCTGGGGTGCTGACAGCGCATTGACTACCCAGGTGCCCAGCTCGCTGCTGCCGGGTCTCCTCAAGCGCTAATGTCTGTAGAGCTGGGTGGTCTTTGGCGCCCTCAAGGGGCAAAACTGAGAAGTGAAAAACCTCATACAAGAGCTGTATGGAGCAGTTGTTCTCAACCTTCCTAACTCCCAATTACACCATTATTTCCATTGCTATTTCAAAACTGTACTTTTGCTACTGTTATGAGACGTAATGTAAACTTTATCTGTGTTTTCCAATGGTTTAGTCGACCCCTGTGAAAAGGTCCTTCGACCCCCTCAAGGGGGTACACACCCCACGTGGTTGAGAACCACTCATTTAGGAGCTCACTGAGATGTATAGGCTTTGGGTCTGGTTATTATCAGTGTGTGGCATTTTTCATTTGCAAGTTCTTTTAAATACTAAAGTTTATTTTAAAAAACTAAAGAAACAAAATGATGTCTCAGGAATCTGCTCCACATTTCTGCCATGTGTGATCAGTCAAGTAATTATTAAAGGAGGAGAGAACTTAGTCCCCTAAGGCCAGCAGCATGCTTGGCCTTTGCTCGGACTTCTCAAGTGAGGATTAGTCACCTGAACCTGACACCTCTGACCAGCACTGACCACTCAAACTGGGCTCTCTGGCTGGACAGCTATTTGCCATGGGGGGAGGAGTCATGTTTGGATCATAATTGCCAGCGCCAAAGCAGTATAAGTAGACACTGAAGTTTTTATGACAGAAGTGGATTTGAACACTTTTGTCATATAACTACTATACTTTGTGTCTGGGAGATAGCTCAATGGAAGGACTAGGTTAGGAAGTCCTGGGTTCTATTGCTAATACCACATAAACTGGGTGTGGTGGCTCAGGCCTAACTTCCCAGCACCGGGGAGACAGGAACAGGAGAATCAGAAATGAAGATCACACTTAGCTAATAATGAGTTCAAGATCCCACCCTGGGATACATAAGGCTCCATCTCAAGGTAGATAAATGTGTTAAGTAGGCATGTGGGTAGGTAAGTAGGCAGACAAACAGATGATACAGAAGGCGGCCCAGGACTGGGCAGGTTTATAAGCCACCTTTTCTACTGCACCATAAAGGTAGTCACCGAGTTGGAGCTGGCACTGAAGTTACAAGTATTAGGACAAGAAGTAGACCAAATTGCCCTTCAAGGCTTCCTGGACAGAAAGGGGAGGGCAAAGAAAGCTTCTGTGGCAGTCTGGAAGGTAGACTGACATTTTCCTGGTGAAGGTTCTGTTTCTTTACAGTTTTACACAGCAAGGATTGTGGCACACCTCAGTTGGTCACCTCCCTAGGCTGGGGTCCCTGATCAACTGGATTAATTAGATGGGACTTTTGCTACTAGAGGAAGAAGCAGTGTGAGGAGTCACCTTGGGAGGAAAAGAAAACCACTAGCCCCCAAAAGAACTGCTTTTGAAGCTACTGGTGTCTAGCCCTTCCCTTAAAATATGAGACCCAATAGGCAATTTGGAAAGTTCACTAGTGTGAAATGCAATTTTCCATAACCTCTCTAAAGGTGATAATTTGCAAATGATGTATTTTGTTTTTATTTACTTACTTATTTTTAAAATAGTTCATGATGCCTGCTTAGCCTCCAACTCATTCTGTATTAGGGGATGAACTTAAACTTCTGATGTACCTGCCTCTAACATTCTGAGTGCTGGAATGGCAGGTACGTGCCCCGTCCCAGTTTTATATGGTGCTGGAGAGAGAGTCTAAAGCTTCATGCTTTCTAGGCAAGCATACTATTAACTGGGCTATATCCCCAACACAACTGCATTGGACTTGATTGAAATTAAGATGATTTCTATCCGAATCTAAACAAAGAAAAATTTTGGCTTTTGGTCACTATTGGAGGTCACTATTGGTCACACCTCAAGAATTTATTGGCCTCCTTTATACAGGATTGACAATTTAAGCAGATCTGGTGAATATCCACGGAGTGCTTTGGTAGGAAAGACTTCTTTATATTCAGGAGCAAGGTTTCCTTTTTTGCTGCAGTGGATTCTAGATGAGAGTCAAGGCTCCTCATACACCTTGCAAATAACTCAGCTCTTACAGAAGAAAGACTGCAATTCGTTACTGAAAAGTATAGAAAAGCAGTATAACTGATTTATGCCATTTTTAACATCAATGGTTTTTATATAGTAGAAGTTCCTGTGACTGAAATTGGAAACAGTGATATACTTGCTTGAACATATCCTGTCCCATGTGTCCTAGGGTGGATTTTTATGGCACTATCTACTTTTATCCTAACTTGTGCAAAAATCTGAGAAACCAAAGTTTGAATATATAATTAATTAGATTTTCTGTCTCTCATTTTCTCTCATATATGGACTCTAAGGGTGTGTGTGTCTGTGTCTTAAAAAATAGAAAGGGGAACTAAAGAGATGGATAAGTGATTAAAGCAATTATAGCAAAGTATGGGGACTAGAGTTTGGATCCCTAGAGCCCATAATGCCAGGCAAGCATGGTGGCTTACCTGTAATCCCAGTCCCACAAGGCAAAAAGGGATCCCCAGGGCACGCTGCCTAGGGAGGATAGGCACATAGGTGAGCTCTGAGTTTGACTGGAAGACCTTGCTTCAGCCTTAGGTCCCCACATGCATGAACATCCACATATACACACACACACATGTACACACACACACACACACACACACACACACAAGCATGCCTATAAACACACACTTGCCCACCACACACATACGAAAATGGAAAAAGAAAAAATAGAACGGGGACTGTGAGAGGCTAGGAAGGGAACTTAAGGTACAGGGAAAAAAGAAGACCATTATAGAATACATGTGACTTGACCCTAAAGTAGAAACAGAGACTACTTAGCAGGGACATCAGTGAGAGAGGCAGGAGAAATGAGAGAGAGAAGAAGATAAATAAATACATACAAAATATAATGATAAATGCATGAAAATGCCATGATGAAACCTGTTACTTTGTATAAATTAAAAACAAAACTATATTTGTATGAATTTTTTATTTTTATGCAAGGATTTTTTTCTGGATGTATATCTGTTTGCCACTTGCATGATGGAGGCCAGAAAAGGGCATCCAATCTCCTGGGATTAGCGTTAACAAACAGTTGTGAGCCACCATGCAGGTGCTGGGAGTCAAACCCAGGTCCTCTGGAAGAGTAGCCAGTGCTCTTAACTGCTGATTCACCTCTCCAAGTTATGACTTCTAACACACTGTTAACTGCACATTGGGGCTCTGGGGCATCATAAGCCCAAATGCATCCCTTCTGGTCACAGTTCCACAGTACCTATCTGACCTTGAAAAACTTCTTAACATTCCCAAGCTTCCACTTCAGTTTTAAAAGTAAACAACACAATAAAAAGCATATTTGGCATCATCTGGAATGTCAACATATAATCAAACTGCCATAAATGTCAAGACTTGCTACAGTACACAGATATAATCCAACTATATACAGGAGTAAACCCTGATCATTCAAATAGAGGAAAATGGGGGAGAACAGAGTTATCCCCAGGTATGCTGAACTCGAAATAATCTTCATGTTTACATCAATACTATTTTTAGAAAATTCATTAAAAAATAAATGGTGCATTCACACTAAAGAAAATATAATTGAGTTTATGGCCTAAGTTGTCATTGAGGAAGGAACCTTAGTCCTTGAACCATTCAAATAAGTCACCATGATTACAACAGCTGTGAGTCAATGCCATTTTGATATTAGGACATATCTGACTTTATTACCAACACAAAGAATCAAGTTTTACACCAGATGTGGTAGTGAGTACCTGTAATCTAAGGTTAGGTTGAGGCAGATGGGTTGCTATATTCTGAGGCCAACCAGAGCAAAACTCTGTTCCAAATAAATAGACAAATAAGCAGATAAACTACAAATAAATAAAAGATAGCACACAATCAAGCACTACTATGTATCCTATCATCAGGAATCTCACAATCATAAATGCAAATGTGAACATGAACCTTAAAATCATGGCAGTCTTCCACACATTAGAATATCTCACACATGGCCTTTAAAATAGTTTCAAAGTGAAACAATTACAATTAAAAATTCTGCCGGGCAGTGGTGTGCATGTCTTTAATTCCAGCACCTGGGGAGGCAGAAGCAGGTGGATCTCTGTGAGTTTGAGGCCAGCCTGGTCTACAAAGTGAGTCCAGGAGAGCCAGAGCTGTTACACAGAGAAACCTTGTTTTGAAAAACAAAACAAAGCAACAAAATCTGATGAGATTTAAATGCCAGCAAACTTTTCTCTTGGTTTGGTTCTTGGGATTTATTTTTGTTGGAGGCAGGTTCCCGGTACGTAAATAAGCCAGGCTAACATCAAGAGCACAGCAACCCTTACAAGTGTGAGGTACCACGAGCAGCAGCTCAAGCCTTTGAGGTCATCAGGACTATCATAATGCAAATCTTATATTCATCTTACCTTCTGTGTATACATGTATCATAGGTCACGTGATCACCTATGTGTAGGATGCTTTCGTAAGACATTATTTATAAGTGGATATATAATTGACACAGTCATGAGTATAGATAAAGAACAGGCAAACCCAGAGGCCAAGAGAAAGAAAATTAACATAGAAAATTATAGCTAGAGGGTATTTAGGTAGTGTGGTGAAAAAAGGTGCTTGCTGACAAGCCTGAGGACCTGAGTTCAGTCCCTAGAACTAACATGATGGGGGGAGCTTCCAAGAGTTGTCCTCTGACCTTCAGGCCATGGCTTTTGTGCATGTGTATTCATTAACTCCAACACACCACACACATACACATACACACACTCACACACACACTTTGAGCTTTTTTTTTTTTTTCTTTCTCCAGGTCTCTTCCCACTATGCTCCATTGGTCAGATGTGTATAACCTACTCATATAAGTGACTGGCAAGGAAAATGAGCCAACAACAGTGGCCGGAACCTTTCAAGACAAACCTGAGAAGCTGACGGAGTAACCACGAGACAATCCACTTGAATAAGATTCAGAAAATGAGTATTAGGTATGCAACAGTCACTGTTAATTTCTCAGGAAAATGCCTAAACCCAGCCAGCTCCACTCTATGGCATATAGCTCTGTTGTTCTTCACACCCAAAGAGGGTTCTGGTTTCTAATAACTGGCAACTTCATTGAGGTTTCTATAATTTACTTTCATTTCCACTTTTGTTGTATCAGACATATGAGGCTGATATAATACACAAACATTTACGCCCAGCAGAAACTCAGAATGTGACCTTATTTGGAAATATGGCCCTTGCCAATATAGTTAAAATGATGCTACTATAGCACCCTCCTGTGAGAGAAGACTGCAGGAGAATGTCAGGTGATGGCTGTAGTGACACCGTTTCCATTCTCGAAAAACCGAGGCGTGCCACAGATTGCTGGCTTCCTTTGGAAGCAAGATAGAGGCAAGGAAGCCACCGAACAATTTAGTCATTGTTCTCTCTTTGTCCTGTCTGTCTTTATCTCTGTGTCTGTCTCTGTCTCCCCCCCATCTTTCTCACTCTTGATCTTGCCAGGTAAAATTTTAGATTGGAATAGGGGTTTTATACTTTAAAGCATGCCTCACATCATCCCCTGGCTTGCATTGTTTATTCTAAGAAGTTGAACTCAACCTGGGAGAGAGGCTGAGGATGTAGTTCAGTGAGTAGAGTACTTGCCTAGCATGCCCAAAGCCCTGGGTTTGGTCCCCAGGATTACCTTAAACCAGGTATGGTGATGCATGCTCGTGATCTTAGCAGTGGATCAGAAGTGCAAGATCACCTTCAGCTACATAGGAGGTTCAAGGACAACCTAGGATACATAAGGGACTACCTAAAAAAAATAGTTTGTATCATTGCATAGATTGTGTCCTTTTTTTTTTTTTTTTTTTCCTGATTGTTTCCAAGATTTTCTCTTTCCTGTTGGTCTTCATTGGTGCAATTATCACATTCTTTTTTTTGGTAATGCATGTGTATGTTTTTTCCATTGTGAGTTCATTTAGCACCTTAGATCATTAGTGTTGTGGTTTGCACGCACATGGAGAATTTTCAGCTCCTGTAGTTGGGAGATCTTTCTTCCTCAGCATGCGGCCCTAGCTATAGGAGTTCTTGGCTCTGTGCTATCTATGATCCTGCAGCTTGCTGTCCTCAGGGAAATTTCTCTGGTTATTTTGTCATCCTCCCCCAACCCTGAGTTTTTCTTTCTCTCACACTCAACTTAGATCGTCTTTATTACTGCATTTTCAAGTTTATCTGTTATTTTCCTATAGTACCTAGTATGCTGGCTAGAAGGGTTTTGGGGTTTTCCCTTTTGCTTTCTTTTGGTTTTTTGAGGCAGGATTCTTTTGTGTGTGTGTGTATCTTTGGTTGTCCTGGAACTCACTCTGTAGATCAGGCTGGCCTGGCACTCACAGAGCTCACAGAGAACCACCTCCTGAGTGCTAGAATTAAAGGCATGCATCACCATATCCAGATTATCATCATCATCATTATTATTATTCAAGTTTTAAGTGTTGTATTTTAAGGTCTAGTGATTCTGGTTTTTTCTTATCTTCATGTTTTTCATTTGTCAAAAAAAAACTATATATATTTAAAGATTTTATTTTATTTTACTCTAGAGCCAGATAACTTTCATTCTCTAAAGCAGTATAAGTATATTAATGGGAACAGAGAGAGAGAGACAGGGAGAAAGACTGAACACACACACACACACACACACACACAGGCGGTGGTGAGGGTTTAAAAATAACTGAAAATAACTGCCTGGTTAGGTCAGGGCTACTTCAGAAACACTTCCTTATCATGCCAACTGAAACTGCCATGCTTGAGAAATTGAGCTGTTATCGCTCTACCCATGACTTCTTGCTCTGGTCAGATACACAACCTAGTACGACAAGAGCTATTTCATCTTCACTTTTACCCTCATCTGTTGGAGCCACACATAGATGTTCAGACCAAACAATAGCCTTTCTGATACATCCCCCCCACACACACACACACACTCCCTGCCTCAGTACTGGGGCATTGAACCTAGAGCCTTGAGCTCCACAGGCAAGGATTTTGCCAATTTAGCCATGTCTCAGAGCCTACATTAACATTCTTAAGGTTTTCTTTAAGTATTACACTATCTGCTCTTTTCCATTGCTTGGGTCTATTTCTATTGGCTGGGTTTGTTTTGTTTTGGTGGCATTTTTTGTTGTTGTTGTTTGTTTGTTTGTTGAAACAGGGTTTAGAGACAGGCTTTGGAACTAGCTCTGTAGACCAGCCTGGCCTCGAACTCACAACTCATAGACATCTGCCTGCCTCTACCTCCTGAGTACTGGGATTAAAGCATGCGCCACCAATGCCCTGCCTGTTTTGTTTTGTTTGCTTGCTTTTGAGACAAGGTCTTATTCTGTAGCTCAGGCTGGCCTCAAACTCATGATTCTTCTACTTCAACATTCCAAGTGCTGGGATTAGAGATTTGGCCACCATATCGGGCTGATGTTCCTTTTGACGACGAACCATATTTTCCTAGGGTGTGTGTGTGTGTGTGTGTGTTTGTGTGTGTGTGTTTATTAGGTGCTGGACATTCAGGATACTACACTGTGAGAGTATGTCAATATCTTCTTTTAGCAATAGTGTAAACTTTTGTTTTGTTTTACAGACAAAGTCTTACTATGTAGCCATGGCTAGCCTGAAACTCACTATGTAGACCAGGCTAGCCTCAAACTTACAGAGATCTGCTTGCCTCTGCCTCCCAAGTGCTGCCATTAAAGGTGTGTACAATAGTTTACTTCTCTTTTAATGGGTAGCTAAATTCTTTGTATATCAGCTTGATCTTCTTGAGGCTTATTCTATTTAAAATTTTTATGGTGAACATTAAGATAGTTTCCCTTAGTGGTACTGGTGGGATTTCTTTTCTCTCTCACCATCAAACAATTCTGACATCAACCAGCGTCCTGTAATTTAACTCTTAACGACTCAGGGTTTGCATCAGACTCTATAGTTCATGGCCTTTAGTCCACAGCATTGTACTTGCTTTATGTGCCTGTCTTGATCATCAGGTGTTCACAGTTCATCACTCAGCTACCAAACTGTGTGTGCGTGGGGGGGGGTCCCCAGCCATCTACTTTCCTGATTATGACTTGCCAAAGTGACCTGAGAAACACACAGAAGTGCCTTGTTGACCTCATGAGTAAAGGAGTGCCTTATGGGAGCAACACACAGGCCAAGGCATGTGGGGTGCCATGCTTTTGTATGTGGGGTGTCATGCTTTCCTACCCTCTCCAGGCATGTTCCCTGCAGCATATCAACAACCTAGAAGCAAGATGGCTAGGGACCACCACAAAGGGAAGATAAGACTGCAAAACCCATTAAAAGTGTGATTTCACCAGCATTGTCTTAAGACACAGATTAGGCCACAAGGCCAGAATGTTTACAGACCAGGAATGCCTATTACACTGCGCAGGCACCATGACTATACAAGTAACAAACAGGCACGGAGACTCATTACCAAGGAAAAACGGCATCCTGTAAAATGTCATTGGTAAGCCCCACAATCGGCTCAGATGACAGATGACCTGTCAGAACAAAATCACAGCATCCATTCAGTCATGCTTTGTTTTGTTTTTGAGACAAGGTCTCATTACATAGCACTAGCTGGCTGGGAACTTGTGTCAATCCTCTGCCTCCGCGAGTTGGGATCTCAAGTGTGAGCCATCATGCTCAGCTGGATTTGCTCTTAGTTGACTTACAAATCACTAATTTTGGAGGTTGCACAGCCGAGCAATCCATTATTAACTTCCCACCAACTTTCTGGTGTTAACACCTGTGATGTGTGGTTGTAACAACTGCTACAATATTTAGCAAAACATAAAGGCTGCCTTTGCTAAAAGCACTGGCTCTTCCTGACAGTTTGAAGATATCTGATGAATAACTAAAATGGTATAAAAGGTGTGACATCTCTATCTTCATATTGTGTCTGTTTCCTTCCTATCTTGACCTTTAGGTTCTAGTCAGGTCAGGTAGACAGACATTGACCATTCCAAAATTAACACACAAAAGTCAGTATCTTCCTGTATACAAATTACAGACATACTAAGAGAGAAATCAGGAAATAGTATCTTTCATAATAGCCTTGAAAAAAAAATCTTGGGATGGCTCTAACCAAGCAAATGAAAGACTTGTATGTATAATAAAACTTTAAGACACCTAGGAAAGAAGTTGAAGAAGACGGCAGAAGATGGAAAGATCTCCCATGATTATGGATCATTAGGATTAATATTGTGAAAATGGCCATCTTGCCAAAAGCAATATACAAATTCAGTGTAATCACCATCAAAATTCAAACACAATTCTTCACAAAAACTGAAAACTAAAAACTCCAACTTCACATGGAAACACACACACATACACACAGGAAACAAAACAAACAAACAAAAAACCCAGGATAACTAAAACACTCCTAAATAACCAGGGGTACCGTCATCCAGATTTCAAGTTATATTACAGATGTATTATAATAGGAACAGCATAGTACTGGCATAAAAACGGGTGTGCTGATCAATAGAATTGAATTGAAGACTCAGACATAAATCCATTCATCTATGGACATCTGAGTTTTTACAAAGAAGCTAAAAAATACACACTGGACACACTGAATGTCTGCATGTAGGAGAATGCGAATTGGTTTACACTTATCACCCTACACAAAACCCAGCTCCAAACAGGCACGTCATCCCTGACTTACATACAGTCCCTGAAAACAAAGCCTTGATTCATAGATTGAGATGGGATCCACTGGACCTGGGATTAATCATAACATCTAGAGAGGTTGTATCAGGGGTGTGAGGATTAGTTGAACGTAACAACCATACCAATATATGAAAATAAGAAGTGATTTGTTATTTTGTATATATTATATATTTCATTAAAATGTGTTATATATTTTTGTATAAAATAGCAAAGGCTAATACTAGATTTATTTTTAGGGCTTGGCATATCCCAGGCAAGCACTCTACCACTGAGTTACCTTCCTAGTCTTCATGACTTTTCGTGAAGGAAATGAGGGAAAATCTTTAACAAAGTGTTCCTAAACACTGATGTCTGTCCTCACACATTAGGATTTCCCCAGTCTCAGTGTCTCATGCCATTCTTGACCCCCAAGCCTGTTCTGAGATGGAGTCAGGTCTGTATGAGAACCTTTTCAGAAGTCACATTTGTGTGTGCATGTGTGTGTGTGTGTGTGTGTGTGTGTGTGTGTGTGTGTGTGTGTACATGTGCATGTGGAGGTCAGAGGACAACTTGCAGGAGTCTGCTCTCTCCTTTATCATGTAGATCCCTGAGAGGCAGGTGCCCGCCAGTGTCTTTCTTACACACTGAACAGCTCACCTGAAATTCATTTTATATTTCAGTTGTCAGGAGGATTACCCTCATAGCCATGAAGAGCATAAAGCGTTATTTGTGGTATTCTGTGATGACGTCTCCAGAACACATTGGCATTTGGAACAACAACTGAAGAAGTAAGACCAACCCTCGGCCTGGATAAAGTAAACAGGGAAAGGGAGAAATTCTGATCTCTTCTAGAGCTGGGGTATCCATATTCTTTCTCTCTGGATACCAGAACCCCAGGCTCTCAGAACTTTGAATTCAGACTGAAAGTCATTGTTGGCTCCTATGGCTCTCAAGACTTTGGACTTGAACTGAGCCATGGTATGGATTTTATAGGTTCTTCAGATTACAGATGGCCTCCATAAAACGTGTTCATTCCCTAATAAACCCCTCTCATCCATCTAGCCTATTGATTCTGCTTCTTAGGAGAATCCCAGTTGGTACAGATTTTATATCAGCAGAGTTTTGGAGACTAGAACTATTAGTATGCATTTCTTGAGTTGATTTTGGGAGTTAGTTTTGGGAACTTATTTTCTAATCTCACTTGACTTTAAAATGCTAAGGACACCACTCCCATTTGAACAGGCAAGTTCTGACACCCCACGGCCTGGGTTGCTTATAGAAAAACACAAAATATCTGTATAGAATACTGCCTTGGTCAATTTTTCATTCTTATACAGAATGTCACAGATTGGATCAGTTACAAATAATAGAAGTTGGCCATGGTGGTCCATGTCTGCAGTCTTGGACCTGGGAGGCTGAGGTGGGGCCACAAGTTCAGAGCCATTCTAGGCTACCTAACAAGACCCCGTGTCAAATACAACAACAACAATAATATTTTTTAAATTGAAGTTTATTTGTCTGATGGTTCTGGAAGTTATCAAGTTCAAAATCAAGAAGCCACACCTGATGAGAGGCTTTTGGCTATGCATAACAATGACAGGGTGGAGGGGTGCTTTTGTAACAAATGAACCCATTCTCACAATAACAGGGCTCATTCATTCATGAGCACAGAATCCTAAGGATCTAATTGCCTTTTAAAAATCTCATTACTCAACACTGTTGTGTTTGGGATTTAGTTTCTATTTGTAGACTTTAGAAGACACATTAGAACTACAGCAAATATTCCTAAGCCACCATTCAGAACAGGCAAGGAAGTCAAGCCTGGTGGTACATACCTATAGTCTCAAGTGCTTGAGAAACTGAGACAGGAGGATGGAAATTTTAAGGGCAGCCTGGGCTATGTAGTAAGGTTCTGTCACTATGAGGCTTAGTGGCTAATTGTGTTTACTCAACAAGCATGAGGACATGAGTTCAAATCCCCAGCACCCATGTAAAAAAACTGGGCATAGCCCCATGTACTTGTAACTCCAGCTCTGTGAGTGACAGAGACAAGAGATCATTGGGTTTGCTGGCTACCATTCTAGCTCCAGGTTCAATGGGAGACCCTGTCTTCAGTAAATGAGGCAGAAAGAGACAGAGAGAGATATCTGCTCCTCTGGCCTGTATGTGCAAACATAGGCTCATGTGTCTGCACACACGCATGCACACACACACACACACACACACACACACGAGAGAGAGAGAGAGAGATACAGATAGACACAGAGACATAGAGATGGAGACAGAGAGAGACATTGAGGCTGAGAAAGGCAAGAAACTTGGTGACTTGTACATTAGATTTCTAAACATTTAGAAAATAAGGACCCCAAACATATCAAATCTAATCAGAGAACTAACTGATAAAATAACATTGCTGGGGATCTGAGTTACTGGTTCAGACAACGCATCCATAAGAGAACTCCAGATGAGCTAGGAGGGAGATTTATGTCAAAGCACAAATGCTTCTCATGTGATTGGCTGAATTACAATTAAAATTGAACTCCCACCTTTCCAGGTGTCAACTATTAAATTGAGGCCATTTTTTGTTTGTGTGTTTGTTTGTTTGAGTCAAGGTCTTATTATGTAGCCCAGGCTGACCTCAAATTTGCTATGTAGCAGCTGAAAGTGGTAACACACACACAATACCAGCACCCAGGTGAATGAGGTTGGAACTTCATGATTTTGAGGCCAGTCTAGACTACACAGATACACTGTCTCAAACAACAACAACAACAACAAAACAAAACCTCACTAGCAACAATAAAACGAATCAGTACAAACAAGATCACTATGTGTCCCAGGGTGATCTAAAATTTGCCATCCTCTTGCTTTAGCCTCTGGTGTCTGGGGATCACAGGCATGCACCACCATACCAAATTCTGAGACCCCACATATAAGAATCAACTAATCAAATGAAGGAAAAGGCTGACAAAACAGATACCATGGAAGCATATATGGAAATGTGTATTCCAAATGCAAGGTAACAGTAGAAGGAACATACAGTTGAGACAATCGAAATATATCAATGTGGGCTGTAGTAGTTTGAATGTAGTTGGCTAGCACAGGTGCATAGGAAGTGACACTATTAGGAGGTATGGCTTTGTTGGAATAAGTGTGGTCTTGCTGGAGGAAGTATGTTACTGTGGAGACGGGCTTTGAGGCTTCATATCTGTTCAAGCCATGCCCAGTGGCACAGTTCACCTCCTACTGCCTGTGGATCAAGATGTAGAACTTTCAGCTCCCTCTCCAGTACCATGTCTGCCTGCATGCTGCCTTGCTTCCCACATTGATGACAATGGACTAAACCTCTGAACAGGAAGCCAATCCCCAATTAAATGTTGCCCTTTACAAGATTTGCTGTGGTCATGGTGTCTCTTTACAGCAATAGAAATCCTAACTAAGACAGAGATCATGGAGTTACTGAAGGTGAAACAGATACCAAGGCTACTACATTTTTCCTTGACTTAGAAGAAATCCTTTGGGTTAATCAATCAAAGGTTTAAATGAACACAAAGTGGAATCATGGCCCTTGAACGAATTCTCAAACTTGGTTCAGTGTACAGATCCAGAGTCCTTTGAATGAAGGGTGCACAGTCCCTTAAGGAAGATCTCCCTTACTCCCAAGGATATATCCAGTTCATTCTCCCATCCTTTCCCAGAGGGTCCCATGGTCTTTTACAAAGGCAGCTGTGTATTGGGCCTGGGCACTGCCTCTGAATGGACATTGATTCTAGAAAACTCATGATGTCACTGTAGCCCTCCAGCCAGTGTTAAGAGGTTGTGGAGGTTATGTGACCAAGGGAGTTTTACCTTAGGTCTGACTCATAGTTGATCCAGTGGATCCTGGCAACTACCCTGTAGGGGTTTCTCTAGGTGTTAGTATGTGGCTAGGCTAGATATACCTAGTATCTAGCAGAATCTGCACATTGGTTTCCTTACCTATGGGGGAAGGGCAATTATAGTGGGAAAGATTAATTAGAAGCCACCAGAGATGCCTCTGTCTGGGAAAATTCTTAGGGGAGTTGTAGAATGTGTGCAACAGTCAAGCCTTAAAGACACAATGGAAGTACTATGGTTTAGATTTGAAATGTGCCCCATAGACTCACATGCCTGACTATTTGGTCCCCAGCCAGTATCGATTTCAGGCCGAGTTTGCCAAGGACATTTAAATCACAGCAATGTTTTAGAAAATCATACAATGAAAGAGGAACTTGCAAGCCCCTAAAAGGCAGTAGCAAGAAACAGCAAGCTGATAAAATAGCTCAATCACACTGGTAGCCCTGAGCAGGAGACAGATTTCATAGTATGTGTGAGGTTTCCTGCCTTGCAGCTGCCTCTACCCAGAGGTGTGAGAGGAAAAGGGGAGAAAACTGGCTCGGGGCTGGAGAAGATAGACTTAGATAGCAATTGATGGCCTTGGTAAATGACACCAGTCACCAGGTGTCACTATACTCCAAGTCTGAAAACTGCCAAGCAGCCACGGAGCTGCCAAAGGATCTTCCAAAGTTATTCGAGCGCCATCTGCTGGCTGGGCTCCATCCTGCCATGCTTTCTCCTGCAGAGCTGGAATCTCTACTTAAACTAGAGATTCAAAGGCATGCTGGACATAGCATGGCTTCTTGGGTATGCCACCAAGTTCTATGAGTGAAGAACCAGCCCTTTGAGCCATTGGCGGAGGGGAAGGGTAAGCTCTTAAGCCAAGGTTTGTAAACTTGCACTACTGTAGTTACCAATTTTGATCTTCTAAGGGAAAGAAAGGAGCGAGGCAAACTAGAGTATACACCCAGTGTTAATTTGAATGAGAATGGGTCCCATAGGACCATATATTTGAATGGTTGTTTTCCTAGTTGCTGGACTGTTTAGGAAGGATTGGGGTGTGGCCCTGTTGGAGGAGATGTGGCTTTATTGGAGGTGTGGGCTGTCTGACATGGTGCTGGAACCCAAACTCAGGTCCTCTGTAATAGCTGTATGTGCTCTTAACCACAGAGTCATCTCTCTAGCTCCAATGTGTTTTTCTAACACATTTCAAAATGAAAAGCAAAACAAAGTCAGCAAGCTACTAAAACTGAAAGTGGATATATAGCATCTGAAATATTCTCACGTACTTCCAGAAGCATGAATGCCATGCACTAGGGAGCCCAGGTGTGAGTGAGTGAGGATTGATGTGTGAATAAATAAGCCCTGGTTCTAAGGTAGACTCTGGACTTTGGTCTATTTACTCATAATCCAAGAGTTTTTGTTTTCTCTCCTATGACATGGAGGAAAACATACCTGTCTTCCAGCAGGGCTTAGAGAAATGATGAGAGGTCATAAAACATTCAAGAAGTAACACCATCATGCATGCTGCTGTCAACACTTAGCTTGTCTCCAGCTACAGTTCAACAAGCAAGATCACCTGAGAGAGGAGATGTCCACCAAGGGTGACCAGCAAATTCTGTCATTTCAGCCCGCCTTGGAGTAGCCCTGCTATTCCCCACCTTCCACCTACCCGACACACAATGGTTATGCCATCATCAGATTAGAATATAAGAAAGCAGAGGATGCAGGGTTGTTGAGGAGTGTACCATGAAGACACAGAGTGTCTATGCCTTTCCTACCTCAGGTATTCAGCATTTTCAGCAGGAATTGATGTCTTTACAGGCATATGGATACAAAGCATCAGTTTCCTGTGGAAAACTGCATTTAAGGCCACCATGTTTGAGAACATACACACGGTCAATAAATCAAGCTGTTGGTTCAAGAATCCAGCATCTTGCAGTACAGTGGTGGCTCACGCCTTTAATCCCAGTACCTGGGAGGTGGAGGCAGATGGATCTCTGTGAGTTCGAGGCCAGCCTGGTCCACAAAGTAAGTTCCAGCCAGGGCTGCACTGAGAAACTCTATTTTGAAAAACCAAAACAAACAAACAAACAAATAGGCATCTTAGGTTTAAAAGAAGCCACTTGGAAATCATTTGGTCAAGCCACCTTCTTAGCAAGTATGCAAAGCCAAGGTCTGGGACTTCCAAGAGAGGCCAGTGGCTTCCCAAGTATATGTAGCTAGAGTGGCAATGCTGGGACCAGATGCCAGCTCTCCTGGGCTGAGAGATCTCAGTACCCACAAACTACAGTCAGCTATTTTTGTGTAGGCCTGCTGTTTTGCATGTAGTGGTTAGAGTACCTTTAAGTCTGGAATTGTAGAAAAAGAGAAAGTATGTAGGTGATGTGCTAAGGCCAGGCTTTTAAAAACCAAGCAATTCAGGATAGGGCATGAACTGGTGTCAAAGCTAGCCTTAGACATGGGCCACACAGAGATGTAAAATGGTACATCAAAATGAGGGGTGGAGTGGAATGCAAGTGTGGTATTTTATTAATGTATTTCCTCTCTCGTTCTTCTCTCTCTCTTGTTTTTCTTCAAGATCATATCGTGTTCCTCTCCTTTCAAGAGAGCTTGTTAGAATCAAAAGGTATTTTCTGTAAGCCTCCTGGCATCTACAGAACAAAAATGTATAATAGACACACCAAAATGAATCAGCAAGGAGTCAAAACGTACCAGTAGAATAAATCACTTAACCACAAAACCAGAATGCAAGAACAGGGAAAAGAAACAGCAAAACTAGGAGAAAAAAAAAAAAAAAGTTACGCAATGGTACTGCTTACTATGAGAGAAATTCATTCATTGCTGTAAGCTTCGTTTTCTTTCTTTTTCTTTTTTCCTTTTGGAAAATGGGGATAATGACAAAACTACATTTGACGAGTGCTCATTAATGCAAATTTGTCAACAAATTCATGATAGTGCAGTCTCTCCCTTTCCCTTCCCCTCCCTCCCTCTGATAAAATACCAGCTAGAGGCGGGCTCCTCCAACCGGAACTTTCATCATTACTGCAGCCCAGTAAGGGGCCACCTCATGATTAAAGTATGTGCTAAAGCTGGGTGGTAAGTACATATGCACTTGAGGGTTGCAATGGATTTTAACAAGAGACGAAATAAATATTGGATCACTGAGTCTGTGAAAACCTTGATCGTTAAGACAAACATCCAGTCTCATCCCTTTACAGAGTCTTCTTTGAATTCATAGCTTTAGGGGCTCTGGTCCATGTTGAGGGGCTCTATGCTTTTAGAGCTAGTTCTATTGTGGGGGTGGGGAATCATGATCAGAGTGGGAAAAAGTTGATTACATCATGGCTAGAAGGGAAGGAAAAGGGGGAGAGTCTGGGGGCTCTACGTTCCTCTTGAAGGTTCACCCCACTCACCTGAAGACCTCTCGGTAGGCCCATCTCTTAAAGGCTGTGCTTCTCCCCAGCAGTGCCGCAGGCTGGGACAAACCCTTCACCTCCTTAAGGGGAGAAGTCTTATTTTGGCTCCTGGTTGAAGGTGACAGTCCACCACAGCGGAGAAGATATGGCAGCAGGGGCTCAGGGCAACTGGTCACATTGTGCCCACAGCCGGGGTCTGGGGAGTGATGAATGAGGCCTCAGCTTGCTTTCTTCTCTTTATTCAGCTCAGGACCCTGGTCCATGAATGGTGCTGCCCACAGTTAAGAGGTTTTTTTCCTTCCAGTCCAGACAATGCCTCAGAGACATGCCTAGAAGCGCATCTGTTAGCTGTAGCTCCTGCCAGGTTGATGTGGACATTAAACACACCTACAGCAATCTGGAGCAGGATCCGGAGTTAGATGTAGAGATTTCCCTCTGAGGTCCAAGGATTCTTTCCAGTATTGCTCTGTGGAGATGCTGTCACCTCACATGGTAGTTCCTCTCAGTTTCCACCGTTTTTTCGGAACACAGTTCTGTTGAATACTGGCCACCCCTCAGATGCAACTGCAGGCTAAGACAGAAGGCACTCTCCCAGCCCCCAAGCGTGTGACCTTGTAGGATCCCCCTGCAGGTACTCAGAGGCAGTGTGTTTCTAGATGCCAGGTCCCGGAAGCAGAGGTGCTAGGCATGGAGGTGCTCTGGAGGAAGGAACAGGGCATTTGAAGAGCACAGTTGCCCAGGAGCCACACGCACCCACTTTCAGGTAACAAAACTCTAATAGTTTTTCTTTCCTGGCCAGAAGTGAGTGAGGAAGGGAGAAAAATGGGTGTGTTGAGCGAAATCAAAGAGATGGAGGAAGGTAAGGAATAGGGGTGGGGATCCCTATTTAAAACAACTTGAGTTGTTTTAAAAGAAACTCCAGAGGTCTTTGCAGTCTTGTCTTGTGGGTTTTAGTTCAGGTGTCTCCTGGATGGGAACTTTGGCTCTCAGAGCACATAGCTGGGTTTCTTTCTGTCTGGAGTGAGGTGACTTTTCACTGAGGGTCCAGCATTAGGTGGAGGTGCTGGTGGCACTTTCACTCAGCCCCTTCCTTGCTCCGCCCTGCAGCTCCCTGGGCATTGACATCTGGCTGCCTTGTCAGCAAAGGCCAGGCATTGCTGTAGCTTTAGGGAATTATCAGTTAGGCTTGGGGTTAGGGGTGGCTAACTCCTATAATCCCAGCACAGAGGAAGAAGAGGAGAAACTGCAAATTCCAGGCCATCTTAGTCTACTTAGTAAATTCTAGGGCACAGATTAAGACCCTATCTCAAAACAACAGAAAGAAGGGAGAGAAGGATGGGTGGAGAAGGAAGGGGGGGGGGTTGAGGAGGCGGAGCTTCTTTTGAAAGGATATAGAAAGGTACATGGGTGATCATGACACAGAGGAAGCAGAGGAGAATATTATTTTGGTTTTGTTGTTGATTTTTGAGATAACTTTTCACTATGTAGCCCAGGCTACCCTTCCTGAGTGTCTCAACCTTCTAACACAAGAGGAGTATGATCCCACATTAGGCTGGAAGCTGAGACCCACATACAAGCACAAACCACTGGAAACAAACATGAATTCATGCTAGACAGCACAGTTCATAGAGCATGTTCCAGAAACGTCAACTAAGTCTGGATTGCCTGTGATAGTTAGTGTTAATTGTTAGCTTGCTAGAAGACAGACCCCTAAGCATGCCTGTGGTAATCTTGATCACACTATCAGTGTGGGGAGACCCTCTATATCTCTAAAGCAGGCAGGACCAATTCCTGGCCTGGAGACCCTGGACTGCAGGAGAAGGTAAGTTGACACTCATTCTCTGATCTGTGTCCTGAATGTGGATGGGATGTGAGTAGGTCCGTCAAACCCTGCCACTGCGACTTCTTGGCCACAACGGACAATAATCTGGAACTGTGAGCCAAGTTCACTTTCTCCCTTCAATTGCTTCTCATTGGACTCTTTTCATCACAGCGATGGATAAAGAAACTAAGGCCCCGTTTGGCCGGTTCACTTCTTTTTCTCTTCCCATTTTTCTTATTTTCTTTTTGTTTTATGAGACATAGTGTCATGTAGCTCAGGCTGGCCTTAAATTTGTTAGGTAGCCAATGCTGGCCTTGGACTCCTGCTACTCCTGTCTCTACCTCCTTATTGCTAGGAATATAGGTGTGACCTACCATGTCTAACCTCTATTTAGTTGTCCCCCTCTCTCACTCGCTCGCTTGCTCTCTCTCTCCAGATAGGAAATTGGCTTCCTTTCTGCTCCAAACAAAGGAACCAGTATAGTTGTATTTTTGGTTTTGTTTTTTTTTTTAACTCTTTGCTCTTTGGGGGCCCACTACCCAACTCCCAAATAAATACATGGAGATTTACTCTTATTTTTGAATGTTTGGCCTTAGCTTGGCTTGTTTCTAGCCAGCTTTTCTTACATTGTCCCATCTACCTTCTGCCTCTGAGCTTTTTACCTTTATCTATTTTATATATCTTTCTTCCCTTTTTATTCTGTAGCTGACTGAGTAGCTGGCCTCCGGTGTCCTTCTCCCCTTTTCCTTTTCTCTCTCTTCCTTCTTCTTGGTTTCTATTTATTCTCTCTACCTGCCAGCCCCGCCTATCCCTCTCCTACCTAGCTATTGGAGGTTCACCTCTTCATTAGACCAATCAGGTGTTTTAGGCAGGCAAAGTAACACAACTTCACAGTGTTAAACAAATACAACATAAAGAATGCAAGAATGCAACACATCTTTACATTATTAAATATTCTACAGCATGAACAAAGGTAGCACACTTTTTTGTTTGTTTGTTTATACATGATTCCCTATTTATTTCACAGAAACATGCCAGGCTAGGCTGAAACATGGACCCTCGTTACTGTTCTGATTTTTATTACTTTGACACATTTTTCCATTTGCAGTTGAGCATTTTTGTTTATATTTGTCAGCATTTATCTTTTACCACTTTCCTTAGTATTCTAACATAGTCACTAGACATATGGGGAAAAGTTGTAAAGATATAGTTCATGGCTTGTGAGTGTCCCTTCTCTTCCCTCCGCCCCCCTGTGTGTGTGTGCGTATATGTGTGTGTGTGTGTGTGTGTGTTTCTTATTGTACATATCGATCCCAGTTCCCTCTCAGTCCCTCCCTTCGTCCCTCTCTTCCACCCTCCCATGACCCCCATCACCCTCCCATCTCACCCACCCCCCACTCCACATGTAGGGTGATGCCTTCCTGGAGGAGTCATCTAAATCTGTCAAGTCATTTGGAGTAGGGACTAGGCCTTCTCTCTTGTCTCTAGGTTAAGGGAGTATCTCTCTATGGGGAACATACTCCCAAAGTCCTTTTGTACACCAGGGATACATCCTGGTCCCACTGTCTGAAGTTCCTAAGACTGCCAAGGCCTTCTAACTGACACCCATGTTCAGGGGGTCTGAGTCAGTCCCATGCTGGATTCCCAGCTATCAGTCTGAGGGCCCATTAGTTCCTCCTTGTTCAGGTCAGCTGTCTCTATGGGTTCCTGTAGCCTGGTCTTGTCCTCTCTCTCTGCATCTGGATTCCAGTTCAGCTCAGTGTTTATCTGTGGGTGTCTGCTTCTGTTTCCATCAGCTACTAGATGAGAGCTCTATGATGGTGGGTAAGTTAGTTATCAATCTCACTATCAGGGAAAGGCATTTATGGTAGCCTTTCCACTGTTGCTCAAATTGTTAGTTGGAGTCAGTCTTGTAGGTCTCTGGACATTTCTCTAGAGTCAGTTTTCTCTTCAAACCTATAATGGCTCCCTCTTTTATGGTCTCTCTCTCTTCTCTCATCTATTCCTCTCCTGACTCAATCTTCCTAGTCCCACGTGCTTTCCTCTCCTCCCCTTCTCTTTCTCCTAGTTCTCTCTCCACTCACTGCCCCCCCACTCCCAATATGCTCAGGAGATCTTGTTCCTTTTCCCTTCTGTGAGGGACCTTGTATGAATCTCTTAGGTTCCTCCTTGTATCCTAGTTTCTCTGGCGGTGTGAATTATAGGCTATTTATCCTTTGCTCTAGGTCTAAAATCCATATATGAGTGAGTGCATACCATGTTCCTCTTTTTGTGACTGGGTTACCTCATTCAGGATGGTTTCTTCAAGTTCCATCTATTTGCCTGCGAATTTCAAGATTCCGTTGTTTTAGATGTAGCACACCTTAAACTAATCATCCACAACAAACAGTGCCTCACACCTTCTGCCCTGGTGCTGTTGAGGAAGTCAGATTATAAAACCACTGACCAACACGCTGGCTTTCACAGCTCTACCCCAGACCCTGGTGTGAAGGTATTGGAGTTTATCTCTGAGTTGAGTTCCCCAAGATCACCAACAAAGCAGAACCTGGCTCTAGAGTCTCTCTGAAAGCAGAGCTGCCCAGAACTGTGGGAGATAACAGCCTGAGAACCGATTCACCAAGGCGGGAGGGAGTGGCTGTCTGTCAAGGATAATATATATCTGGGCATGCTAACCAAGTCTCAGAGGAGAGGGACGAACAATGCCCTTTTGTGGAGTACATAGAAAAATGTGAGAAAATAGAAATACAGGCAACATATTTTGGCTCAGCATCAAGAACTGCAACAGCATATCTATTGAAAACATAATTTGTGCTTGATAAGCACATGCTGATTTTACTGCGATTGACTTAAAAATCAACATTTTACTGCATAAACCTTGAATTAATAAAAAGAGAAATTTCCATGGTTGGCATAGTAAAGATATGTAAATGTCTTTAAAAAAAAAAAACTGGAGAAATGCAGAGAAGAAACTCATAGTTTTACTTGACCAAAAAAAAAAAAAAAAAAAAAAAAAAACCTACAGTGGAAAAGAATTGTCTTTAGTACCCATTCCTAGGATGCCACAGGAATAATCTTTGTGTGCCCGTGAGTGCATATACAGGGGCAAGGCACTGTCTTGGCTGTCTTCCTCTATTACATACTTTATCTCCACTTTATATTTTGAGACAGGGCCCTCACTGGACCTGGAGCTCACTAATTTGCTAGACTGACTGACCAGCAAGCCCCCAGGATCCTTTTGTTTCTGCCACCAGGTGTTGGGATTATCAGCACACACCACTATGCCAGCTTTCCCTGTGAGTGATAGGATCCAACTCTGGTTCTCTGGCTTGCACAGGAAGTTCTTTACCTACTGTGCTTCCCAGCCCCTACAATCATAATCTATGAGCGTGAGCTCCTGAAGTCGGGGCCACAGGTACATGCTGTACCTAGCATGGCATGCCCAGTGAGTCAGAGTGCCTGGCTGGTCTTATGTGTTCAGGAACTGAGTTAAGCTGAGCTGAGGAAGAGGGAACACTGAATACCAAGGGTGAAGTAAGATGAGAAAGCAGCAAAGCAGAGAGAACAGGGAAGAAAGACCTCATTTTCAGCTGAGATTTCCTGCCTCTGTCACATTTACTGCAGCTCCCTGGCCTGGCTCTGACTCTTAGCCAGCCAGGGAAGGGAGATGGCAGAATGATGTTGCTCAAGGGACTTCACTACACTCTTTGATTTTGCTGCTGTGGGGCAGGTGCTTTTTCTAAATTACACACAGAGGTGGCAGGTCACTCCTAGCCACCAGCCCCACCTGGCAAATGAAGGCTTGGTTGGCAACAGACTGACATTTCAAAGGAAAGCCAGGGGGCTTCTGGGTAAACTGGAAAACAGATGCTTCTGCCAAAAGCAAACTTGGCTGGAGAGGGGGTGATGGATGAGGGAGCTAGGCAACCCCCAGCAAAATGGGAAGGGCCCATTTCTCTGAGAGCTGAAGTGGCACACTTGGGACTTCTGAGACCCTTTTGAACATTTTCACAGTTTGTCCCACTCCAAATCTATTTCCACATTTGTAAGAAGAAATGATGCCACCAACTTGGGGATTGAATATCACTTGATACATGGCATAGGCTTAGCTCTCAGTGCAGAGTTGCCATCATGTAGACTCTTGTCTTGGTGCCTTGGTCGGAAGACTGTATTTACTTTATACTGACATGCTGAGGGTCAAAGGACAAGAATCAACAGGCTCTTAGTGGGGGATTTGTGGAGTCTATAGTAGTAGGTAATTCTGCTGTTTGAAAGTCAAACCAAGCCCAACTCATCCTCTTCAGATCAGAGTACCACATTAGCAGGTAGAAGGATGCTGGAGGATAGAGGTTTCTGAAAGATACATCATAAAGGATTCCTGGGAAATGCTTGTAAATGTACTAAAGACATGTGACCTTAACATCCGCATCTCTGACTGGCTACTCAAACCCCAGTAAGGAAAGGGGTTGGTAGCTTAGTGTTAGAGTAGAAGCTTAGCCAAAGAGAAGTGTGTGATTCAACAATGGGAGGCAGGGAGGAAGGAAGGAAGGGAAGGAGGGAGGCAGGGAGGGAGGGAGGGAGGGAAGAAGGGAGGGAGGGAGGGAGTGAGTGAGTCAGGGAAGGGAACACTGAGGACAGGCTTTTGTATGGTGGGTATAAGGCACTAACCCCATCATCAGAATGAACTCTTTTTTCTTTTTTCTTTCTTTCTTTTTTTTTTTTTTTTTTTTTTTTTTTTTTTTTTTTCTTTAATGATTTGAATGAAGACAGAAGTTGTGCTTATTGAATTTGGAACTCACCCAAAGTTAGAACAAAGGTTTTCAAAAACCCATGCTTCCAATAGGATGAAAACAATGAGCCAAACCCACCATAATTTTCAGTGGCTAAAAATGTAAAGGCCCATAGTTGAATTAAACAAAAGTCACTGGAATGCAGAATAGAGGAAACCAACATAAAACTCACATGTGAGAAGCGAAAACTACCTTTAAAAAAAAAAATAATCTGTGTGAATCGCTTGTGAAATGTGACTGCCAAAAAGGCTGAGGGGGCTGTGTGCTGCATTAATGACAGGGCAGCCCAGGAAACAAGTATGGTGGCTCACACTAGCAATGGCAGTACTGCAGAGGCTGATGCAAAAGGAGGGCCATGAGTTCGAGGCCAGCATGGTCTATACAGTGAGTGCTGGGCCTACAGAGAGAGACCCTGTCTCAGAAAACCAAAACCCAAATAACGAGAGCAGAGATAGGACAAGAAAAGCTGGTTTCTGTGTGCTCTAACCTTTCTTCAAGCTGGGGGGAGGGGAGGGGAGGGGAGGGAAGGGCTAGAGCGATGGAGGACCTGGAAAGCCACATGGTCTGAGAAAGATACACAAAAATGGGGGAAGGGCACAGAGAGCAGGGTTCTATGCTGAGAATGAGGCAGTTCAGCAGGTGTGTACTTTGTGTCACTACATGAAAGAAAAACCCTCAGCAGAGCCCTCTTAGTCACTAGTCACATCCTATGGGACCATAGGGTTGAACGTTTAAAAGACTAAAAGTGAGGCTTAGAAAGGAGCGATACTCCAGACACAAGACAGTTGTGGTCTCAAGAACAGCTGCTGCAGCTCAGAGCACCATGGCCACATTCAAAGTGAATGCCCCACTTTCCCGTTGGTCTCGCATCGGGAATTGAATTCATCCTCCAGAAACCCCTGGCAGGTTTATTCTATTTGTTGGACCAGAACAGACTCCTATAGCCTGCAAACCAGGATGTAAGCTCTTGTCTACTATTCCAGCACCATGCCTGCCTGCCTGTCACCATGTTCCCTTCCACGATGGTCATGAATTCTACTACCCTCTGAAACCATGAGTCCAGTTAGAAGCTTTCTTTTTTTAATCTGCCTTCATCATTGTGCTTTCTCATGACAACAGAAATGTAGCTAAGGCAGCGCTCCAGGCACTGTCGGAGGCACTCTGAGGATATAACAGTGAGCAAAGTCAGCTACAGTCCCTGCAGTGTTACAGTGAGTTCTGGGGGAGCACATCGCAGAGGAACCACCCTGGATCAGGGAGGGCTTTCCTGACCCGTGACTGCCATCTGAAAAAGGACTGTGATGATTAAGGCTGCCTTCTGCCCAGAAATGCATCCAGAACGCATTTGATCTAGCCACTCCTGTTGAAACGTCCTCACTGTGATGGTCATCCTCCTGAGTCTTACTCTTCCACGAAATCCTTGCTGGCCTTTTCAGTAGTGTGAACGGCTCCTTCTTTAAGCTATGCAGGATATGGTTATATTCTGCCTTACGGTCCGTCCCCATTGCTCCTTGCATCTCCCCAGTCGACCCAGGAAACAACTAGCTGACTATCGCCTTGGACTTAGCTATTTATTTATTTATTTATTCGTTTATTTATTTATTTTAATTGGACTTGAAAACAACATTTGTAATGTCGAATCCCATCTAGTTTCAGACAAGATTTGACAGTGTTCATAAAAAGGCATGTATGTAGCATTCCTGGAAAAGTAGGCATCTAGCAGCTTAGATTTTTCTCCATAAACTTTTTTTCTTTTTAAGAAAATACTAATGCTTGATATTATTCGGGTCAAGGGTGTGTGGCTTGGTGTCAGAAAGCTTGTCTAGGATCCAGCAGACCTTGAGTTGGGTCTGTAGCACTGAAATAATGATAATAGAGATTAATAAATGGTAATATTACACTCTGTCAACTAGCATCATATCTAAGCTGGTGTCTACTTGATTTAGTATTTAAATCACTGCAGCATTGTTGCTTAGCATTAGGAACAAGATGTTTGGATTTCTCAAGGAGGTCGAATCCTTGAATTGACCTGGCTCCACTGATCACCCTCAGAGAGACAGTTGTCCTGGAAGACACAATGCTCTTCCTGAACGTGACACATTGTTAATCTTCATAGTAGCATATACAGGGAACACTAATGAGCACAGTGGCATACTATCACGCCCTTGCAAATATATACCCTTTAAAGATTGAGAGAGAGGCCTGGCGATTCTCCCCAAACCATGGAGAATGTAAGAGATGTGCCCTGTGGCAGTCGTTTAGTTCTGGGAAGTCACCAGGGCAAGCAGAGCACCAGAAACCTGCAGCCAGTATCCTTATTTTTGTAAGAGATGTGCCCTGTGGCAGTCGTTTAGTTCTGGGAAGTCACCAGGGCAAGCAGAGCACCAGAAACCTGCAGCCAGTATCCTTATTTTTGTAAGAGATGTGCCCTGTGGCAGTCGTTTAGTTCTGGGAAGTCACCAGGGCAAGCAGAGCACCAGAAACCTGTAGCCAGTATCCTTATTTTAAGTATTTATCGAACTCTGCCACACTCTGGCAGAGATTCAAGAGACGTCCTCTGAGTGGAGGTGTTAAGGTTCTAAAGACGCGGCAGGCACGCGGGCTACCATTGGCCTTAAGTTCAAAGCTGCCTGCACTCCCGATGGAGTCCAGTCCGGTCAGCATTTTTTCTCTGCCCAGGTTGTAGTTCAGGGACAGGCTCCTCAGAGACTTGGGTGTGAAGAAAACTCGAGAAAAAGCACACGAAGTCCCGCTAGGGTCGGCAAGGCCAGCCGCGCCCTTCCCACACCGGCCAGCACCCACTACAGCAGCGGCTGATCCGGGAGGAGGCGGGGTCCCCAGGCGCTGAGCCCAAGTTTGTGCGCTTCCCGGTCCTCCTCCTCCGCGCCGTCACTGGCTGCATCTTTCTGCCCCGGCACAATAGAGGCTCCGCCCTCCCTCCGCGCCAGCCCCGCGGCGCCCTGGGCCAGCAGCCCTCCCTCGCCACCCGCGCCGTGGCCACTGTCTGTCCTGCACCGGTCCTCGTGTGCTTCCAGCTTCTCGGGGCCAGCCTTCCACCTGAGCCCACCCTGCGGTGACGCTCTTCGCGAGTCGGCGCCCGCCTCCGCCCCCTCGGTCACCTCTTTCTCGTGACCTCTCTGCATATCTCTAGGCTGCTGGGGTCAGGGAAGAGATGCTCAGGGTCTCTGGGGAGCTCAGTCCTGCTCCACTCAGCCACACCCAGCTTTAGACAGCTCTCCGAGCCGCTACTCTTCGGGACTCCAGTGAAGACGCCTTCCAGCTTGTCTTTGCTGAGACCCACCCCTATCCAAGGTGGTCTCTGTAGGGACTAAGGTTCCTGTTATCGCATCACTCATGGCTAATTCTCTGCCATTAGTTCTCTGCTTTGCTCTGTTGGTGGCAGCGGTCTGGGGGACCAGTACCCCTCCCACAGGGACAAGCGAGCCCCCTGATGTGCAAACAGTGGCACCCACGGAGGAGGATGACACTCTGCAAAACGAGGCTGACAACCAGGAGAACGTTTTATCTCAGGTAGGATGAGGATTCTCATGCCCTCCCGTTTTCTTGCCTTGGTGGATGGCGAGGACCCGAGGCTGGTCCTGGATGAAGAGTTTGTGAGCACCTGTTTTTCTCTTTACTTTTTGTGAGATGGGTATTTATTTTTCGTTCATCACAGTATATTGTTTGTTTGGTTTTGGACAGGCTTTCTTGTAGACCACCAGCTCACTGTGTAGCTGAGGCTAGCCTAGAACTTCTGCCTTACTATCTCAACTTCTCAAGTATGGAGATTCCACCACTGGGGCCTTTTGTTTTGTTATCTTCTTAAAAGTTAGGGTGTGGGTCCTCCCCTCACAACCGTGGAGTGTTTCAGCTTTCCAAGTGAGAAGAAAGGTGTGTGTGTCTTGTGTAAAGATTGTGAAAAGTACCTCTTGCCTGTGAGACTTGTCAGAACTGGAATGTGTAAACAGAAGGGCATGCTGGACAGGAGGCAGATGGCATGAGCCATGGGAGATGTTTTACGATCTCAGATGAGACACTTGGGCAGAAGCATGGGGTGAAGACATACGAGGGGAACCCCGGGACAGAGAGATTTATGTTAAGACCTGGTTCACTGGGAACAGAGTGGACTCACAGATTCACACAGTTCTGGCTGATTCTCAGTGGGGGCTAAGCGACCCATGATAGTGATGAACATTGTAGCATATCCATTTATGAATCTAACTCAGTTCTCAAAACACCCTGATAATCCTCCCAGAGATGAGGAGCAGAAGCTAAAAGTGAAAGGGTGAGCCTGGCTTCTGGCAGTCTCCAGCTTAGTTCTCAGGACTGTAAGGGACACTTCTCTCATTTATGTGGTATTTGTGACCTCCAAAGCTGGCACACTAGTGTGCAATGGACGTCACCATGGTCCTCAGCATGAGTAATGTCAGAGGAAGGATGTTAAGAACATTGCCTGTACCTCCGCTGGGCCCTCAGTCTGGGTCTTTTCTCTCAGTAGAGAGAGCACTGTCAGCCCTACTTTTGGGGTTAATCGGATGCTTGCTTCTTCTTTTAATAATTATGCTAACATATGCCCTATGCCCACCCATAACTTCACACTGACCCTTAAATTGAAAAGACTTAAAATCCCTCCCGCTGGGGCTCTGGAAAACCATAAACAAATGCTTGCCTGAAACCGGAGCCCCCTGAAGGGAAGGAACCCATCCAGGGTTCTCTGAGCAGGGTTGCATAGGAATCTAGGCAGTTTCCAAAAGGAGACAGGAAAAATTTACTATCAGTGTGGGGGAGACTGGCTGCTTAAGTCACCCTGAGCTCCATCCACCTCCCTATTCCACTTGGTCCAGTCTGTATTTGACAACAATCCTAAAGCAAACATTAGCTTTAGAAGAAACCCAACCGTTGCAAGGAAAACATTACATGCCTTCTTCCCGCAGACAGCATCCCAAGGAACATTTGCAGGCTCCAAGCCTGCCTGCTGCCTGATTAGGATAGGAGCCTTGGCTTTGGGGATATAAGGCCTATTAGAGATGAGTCGATGGGATTTATGTGGGTTTTCCTTCCAGGGTAGGGACAGCAGAAAGCCTAAGCCTGCATGGGCAGTCTGGGAGGGGCACGTATCTAGAAGGAAATGTTTAACATTGTAGATGCAGTAAGCACAGCTAGTTTTATTCTTCTGCTTTGGGGCTGAAGTTTTGGGTCAGTATCTAAAGGAACTCTTAGGCTATGTAAACCCTACAGACTTCTGGATCTGGTTTTGTTTTGTTTTTATTTTTTTGTTTTTGTTTTCTGTCTCTACCAGATCTCTTTTGTCAATCTAATCAGTCTTTGAAAGCTCACATCAAATACCAATATCTCAGCTCCCTGCACAAGTTTATCCCTGCTCTTCAGGGGCACTTAGCACTCACTCGCTAGTCAGTATAGCTTATTTACAGTGGGCTATTCGGGAACAGAATCTCTGTCTGCTCCATCACTACCTTTCAGCATACTTTGCACAGACCTGAGGAAATGCTTAGAAAGTGTTGATTGAATAAATAAATGAGACACCTGTAGTTCTCACCATCAAAGACCAGCTTTCTGATTCCCCCCTCCAACTCTGTCTCCACTTCTAATGTAAACCTGGATTTGAGTAAAGGGCTATTGAAAGAACAATGAGGAATGGTTTTGGTTTTGTTTTCTTTAAATGATAAAAGGCTAAGGCCTTCTTGAGAAATATACAACTTTGTGAGGCCAATGTGCGAGCAGGGTTGAGTGCATTCAGGGAAGTGTCTGTGTCAGCCCATTATGAGCTATGACTTGTTCACTCCATGGCTTAGGGCTAAAGTCTTTGGCTAGGACAGGGCATTTGACAAAGTGAAATGAATGCCTCGGAAAGGAGCATGTTTTTGCATACCTCCAACTCAGTCTTTGTGTGTGTGTGTCCAGTTGCTGGGAGACTACGACAAAGTTAAGGCTGTGTCTGAGGGCTCTGACTGCCAGTGCAAGTGTGTGGTGAGACCACTGGGCCGAGATGCCTGCCAAAGGATCAACTCAGGGGCTTCCAGAAAGGAAGATGTCTACACGGTGGAAACCATCACCTCGGGCTCCTCCTGTAAATGTGCTTGTGTTGCTCCCCCATCTGCTGTCAATCCTTGTGAGGGAGACTTCAGGCTCCAGAAGCTCCGGGAGGCTGACAGCCGGGATCTGAAGGTAGGAGCTGGCAAGGCCAAGTGCCTTGTTGAGAGGGTAGCTTGGGGATCCAAGAGACTACAGTCTGAAGGCATGGAAGGCCTTCAAAGAAGGCCAGGCCTTGCTGCTGGAGTCCTCAGTGTGGATTTGAGGCTGAACTAACAAGTTGAACATTTTTAGCTCTGGAGCCAGAGAGAGATGGGGGCAGGGGAACAAATCATGCCCTAAGCCCACCCCTCCTATGGAACTAGCGAGACCAGTCCTAGGAGGAGCTGCCAGGCTCATCTGGCCAGAAGAACTCATGGTTCTCCAGGAAAATCAGTTACAACTTACTGTCAGCCTACCAAGTACACAACGGATGTTTGCGGCTGAAAGAGGGGTGAGCCCTTTGGTCCCGGCACCACTGTTAGAGTGGCCCGCTCTGGTCAGGCTTCGGCTGCCCTGTTCTTGGTCTTTCACTTGCAGTGTGAGGTGGTCAGACTGTCTTGTGTTCCAGTCACTGCTGCACAGACCTCCTTCACGTCTGTGAGCTCAGCCTCTGTGAACACAATGTGGAGGGCCTTGGGGGATCTGGGAGCACTGAATGAAACACCTAGTGAGTAGTTGGCACGATGCCCATGAAGCCGTGTAAATGAGCAGATGAGGGGATCTACTAGGTCTGGGATCTGACACCTACTTGCTGACATGGTAGCCACTGATTGATCTTCAGGCAGAGACGGTTTAACAGGACAAGGAATGTCTCAGGTTTGATCATGTGGCTCAGGGCTACTTTCTGAAGTCAGCGCCACACTATTCAGTACTAGGACTGGACTCTGAGGGATTTCTGGAACCACACCAGAAAAATCAGCCAAGTCCATACCACCCAGTTGTGTGGGATCCCCTGGGATGGGAAGAGATCTTCTAAATGTTGAACATTTCAGTGTGGAGTTCTTCACTTGGAAGCAAAGCGAGGAGATGCATGGGGAGCAGAGATTATAAAAGCGTAGTCAGCCCTCTCCCACACACACATGTCCTTGGTGGGAAGGAAGGCTCTTTTCCATGTGTCACCTGCGCTTTTGCCTGAGCCCTGCAGGCCCTGGATGCTGCTGGAGCCCATGTTATCAGGGGAGACATTTGGAAAAGACAAGAAAGCTCTATTCTGTGCCCTGAGGTAGTATGCCATCTCAAACATGGGCCACTGTGTTGTTCATAATCCAGGATCAGTTTATGTTTGGTTTTTTGTTTTGTTTTGTTTTTGTACTGAGAAAACAGGGGGTGACTTCCAGGGCCTTCAGTCCAGGATGAAGTTAAGGGTTTCAGAAGCATGTCCTCTAGGTGTTGACATTTGCAGCCGCTATGCTGAATATGTATGGGTTACCTGCTGTTCTGAAACAGACATAAACAACTTGTGAAAGCATCGAGGCTAGACTTCAGATTTATGTTTGTGTAAAGTCATCTAATTGTCTTTTTGCAGGCAGGATACGTATCACAGCTGGGGCTCATCTGTGTCCTTCCCTACACAAATGTGCTTCTGAGGGTACCCTCTCAATTCCTGGATCCTGGCTTCCCTATGATAGGAGCCCCCAACACAGAGATCTAAAAGGGAACTTCTTTCCTGGGGTTCTGTTCGCCCCAGCCCCAAACCTGAACTAACTAAACCTCTGTTCTTGCTTCTTAGCTTTCCACAATTATAGACATGCTGGAAGGCGCCTTCTATGGCCTGGATCTCCTAAAGCTGCATTCAGTCACCACTAAACTGGTGGGGCGAGTGGATAAACTGGAGGAGGTGAGAAAGAGTCTAGTCTTGCTGTCGCTTGTTTGTTTGTTTGTTTGTTTCTTAAAATCCACTCCCAAAGGATATAACCCTTTAGTTCTCCTCGCTTGCTCAGCCCTGCTGGAAGAAACTCTTGGACAGGTGCTGTGGATTGGTGTCTAGTTCTTTTGCCCAAAGAGTTACTGCTTCAAGCACAAATCTATTACGTTAGTTTCAGAGGGTTAACTCCAGAGCAGTCGTTCTCAACCTTCCTAATGCTGCCACCCTCTCATACAATTAATTCCTCGTGTTGTGATGACCCCCCCATTATAAAATTGTTTTGTTGCTACTTCATAACTGTAGTTTTGCTACTGTTTAATTGTAATGTAAGTATCTGATATGTGACCCCTGTGAAAGGGTTGTGAGACCCCATAGGTTGAGAACTGCTGCTCTAAGTGCTGGATTTAATAATGCAATGACCACAGACATGTATCTTATTCCTCATGGAGTAGATAGGCTTTGGGGGTTCTATCATGGAGAATCTGAGATTCCCTGCTGAGTGATCAGTGGATGTGAGAGATGGGAGGGGATCTCTAGTTTATGCAGAAAGAGCAGAGTCAGCAGAGTGAGTTACTCTGTCTGTGGCCACTAAGCAGCCATGCCCCCACCCCACCCATGATGCCCTGCCCACTTTGTATGATTATTCAAGGGACAAAAGGTACACTAATCACAATGGAACTACTTCAAAATCAGTAAATTAAACACAGCATCTGAGTTAAGACCAAAGAGAGATGAGAGTAAACATTCCCACAATGCAATGTTGGGGCAAGGGAGACGAATCACTGCAATCATGATTAGATAGCTCAGCACCTCCCCTCCCCTCCTAAAAGATATTCCCAGAGGGGCCTGTGAGACTCTGAGACAAATCAGTCAGTAGACATGCTTGTTGCCTGCATCTTTACCTGAGTTTAATCCCTGCCACCCACATAGTGGAATGGGAGTATGGACTTCCCCAAGGGGGCTCTGACCTCCACACAAGTGCTGTGGCGCACACACACACACACACACACACACACACACACACACAGAGAGAGAGACAGAGACAGAGACAGAGAGAGGCAGAGAGACAGAGAGAGAGAGAGAGAGAGAGAGAGAGAGAGAGAGAGAGAGAAGCAGAGAGAGAGAGAAGCAGAGAGAGATTTTTAACTGTCCTCTCAAAAGCCAGTTGCAGAGGCAGGAGGATCATGGGTTCAAAGCCAGCTTAAACTACACAACAAAGCTTGTCTCAAAAACACTAAGAAAGTGTTCCCTCCCACCCCAGTTCCCCTTCCACCACCCTTAGAATTAGACCTTCCACACTGTGAAGAGTTTTCAGAATACAAACATTGTTCTGGGTACATCAGTGGGTCTAAAGTCTCTTCAGTGTGACAAGAAGGGTCCAGCCTCTGCAGCTTGAGTCTGCAGACAGAGTGAGGCAGCCACATGGACCACATCAGCCCTCTCTACTCTGACCACTGTTACCAGAGGGACTTTCTGGAGAGGTAGGCCCAATGTTGATGGCTAGCATGATGGGACAGAATGCTCATTGCCATCTCATTCTAAACAGAATCCATGCATAGACAGCACCCCCTCTAGATGGGTTGGTTCTGAAGGGTCAAACCAGAGCTGGAAAATGCCTCTGTTCCTGAGTCCCTCAGAACTATCCACATGTGTGATATCCCTTTAAGAAAATGATTAACAGCCACCTTTTATACTTCATTTGTCCTTGACAGCTACATAGTTTCCATTCTTTCCAGCAAGCACAGCTTGGGGAAGATAGCTCTGTGGGAGGGTACTGGAGGCGCATGTCAGGTACCCATCCTCAGAGGAGGCCAGTGGAATGGACTCTGAAGACCAGCCACGCCTACTCTCAGCCCCCATGGCACAAATGGCCTCTGGCTGAGGATGGAAGTGGGAGGAATCCTGTGCAGTGCAGCAGCCCAGCAGGATGACACTTAGTCACTGAGGCTTTGTCTCAATTGTCATAGTGACAAGAGTATCTCTTTTCAAAACTCACATTTGGTAGCCAGCACTAGACTTTTATAATAATAATTCTTGTATTTACACAGCATTTTACAGTTTTTTTTTAACATTCCATATACATTTCATTTGGTGATTTGTTTCTGTGAGCCGGACAGGATGTGAGACCTCAGGAAATTCCATGGCTTTCCTGAAATCAAGATTTAGGGCTGGGTTCTGGTTCAGGCCTCCTGGTTCAGGTCCAGGGCTCTTTCGAATCAATCTCAGAATTTCCTTCCAGTCCTTGTTGTCTGCCATGTAGGCATCAGCTTTTCCTAACCAGAGTTTAAAAACCATACTTCTTCCAAGGGAGTTTCTAGCAGAACTCTGGCTGTGTCCCATATGTATGCCGGTCCTACTCCATGGAGGTTTCCCTAAGCCAGACAGCCCTAGGCGAAAAGGTGCTGGGCTGACACGAGTATTTTGACCCATGCAGTGAAGCACTGTATCTTAGACTGAGGTGGAGTCAAGACCTAGCAGGCTGTCTGTCTGGGGTGTGCAGTAATTGAAAAGGCAGAATGCTGGGTAAATGGGAAAAACACTCCCTCTCTCCAGCACTGCTCTGTAGGAGGAATTGAAGTGAAATTCTGTTCCCACTCCTTGCACATTCTTGAATCCCAAGGGGAGTCTCTGGAGGTCAGACAAGACCAAAGGAGGTCAGAATGGAGGGGCTGTTCTCTCTCTCAGAGTAGGCCTGTTGCTTGGCAGAGCAAGTGGGCACACATGTGCACATCTGTCTCGGGCATAGAGGAGAATGTATGCATGGAAACCTCATTTGCAGATGAAAGAGGAGGAAAGAAGAGAGAGATGGAACCTGGCTCAGAGCCTCCTCACTCTCAGTAAAATCCTGTCTGACAGCTCTGCCTGTGGGTCAAGCTTAGTTAAGCTTTTATTTTAAATGATGGAAAAGATACATGCTTAGGAAAATACATAGTGAACATATAGCTTGATAACTCATTATAAAACAAATCCCTGAGAAACCAGCATCCAACAGAAGACACAATGATGTTAGCACACCCACAACCCCCATGTCTTCCCAGGCTCACCCCCAGGGAAGCTTAATCATCTTCCTTGTTTTCTTTCTGGTTTTTTTTTTTTAATGTATTTCATGTTTTATGTGTTTGAGCATTTACCACGAGTGTCCCTGGTGCCCATGGAAGTCAGAAGAGGGCACCAGATCCCCTTGAACTAGAGTTACAGATGGTTGTAAGCCACCATGTGGGTGCTCAGAACTGAAACCCTATTCTCTGCAAGACCAGCTAGTGCTCTTAAGCACTGATCCATCTTCCAGCCCCCTTCTTGCTTGGCTGTGCAAGTTTGTTCTCTGAGGATGAGTCTATTTTTGAACTTCGATTATATAGAGTTCTACAGAGCACATGTGTGTGCTTGAGAATATATATATATATATATATATATATATATATATATACATATATATATATATATGCTATCACTCAACTTCACATTTTTAACTCTGTTGTTTTGTGTCTTATGATTCACCCATTTTTTTATTCCTGTGTACTATTCTATTATATGGATATAGTGCAATTTATCTATATATTTGGTGATGATAGATATGTAAATTATTTCCAAACTCATCATTTAGAATACCCCAGAGATACCCCTGTGTAGGAACAGCCCTGAACATGTATTCTGCCACATGCTGACTTTCATTCTCTATGGAATAGGACAAAGAATGGAGTGAGTGGGTTATTAATTATCTTAGACCAGTGATTCTCAACTTTCCTAATGCAGTGATTCTTTAATACAGCTCCTTGTGTTGTGGTGCCCCCAACCATAAAATACCTTGTTGCTACTTCATAACTGTAATTTTTCTTCTGTTATGAATAGTAATGCAATTATTTGATATGCAGGATATCTGATATGTGATCCCCAAAGGGTCACGATCCACAGGTTGAGAACTGCTATCTAAAACTTTAAGGGGATATTGCCAAACTGTCTTCTCAAGTGAATACAAATTTATACTCCCTCTAAGCAGATATGAACCATTCACCAGCAATTGATAACTTCAGGCTTTCTATCCTGGGAAGGGGGGGTATATTGTAATGAAACTATTTTATTGACTTCCAAAATCTGCACCCCAAAACACCTTTCTCATTCACTTTGGGGAGGCCTGAAACATATGTACCTTGCTTTTAAAACTGGTTCAGTAAGAAGAAGCAGCCAATGACCTTCAACATGGTAGACTCATGCTGACCCCCTCCTGCCTGGGGAGGGGAAGATAATTCAGAGAATGTGATGGGCGAGTTGGAGTTGAAAGGTGGGAAGACACAAAGCATAAGCGCTTGGAGAGTTGTGGAGTGGAAGTTTAGTTGGGAAACCTACAGCTTCCAAAGGCAACAACAAACTGTTAATTGCATACAGACCTAGGTAGCACTGGTTCAACATAGGCAAATATTTTCATCCTTAACTCAAAAAAGTCTCTCATGGGTTTTGCAGGCTCAGAACTAGCCCTCTCCCTAGAATACACTGGCCCAGGCATTGATGAGGTTCGCCCCGAAATCTGAAGATGTATTGCTTTCTGTGTTTCTGGCTCAGAAGGCAGGAGCAGAGGGACATTCCTTATTCAGGGGGATATTTGCATTCACTAATAAGTAATGTCATTTTTTCATTCACCTGTGCAATACTGGCAGTGAGTTAGGGAAACTGTTGCTTTCCAAGCTTCCCTCCCACCCTACCTCCCAGTCCATCAAAACACCCCAAGTGCTCTCTCTCTCCTGATCAAAGCGGCCTCTTCAGAAGGGCTCTCCATAATCATCTCACCCTTGTGGCTTCCTCAAGCGCAAGGTTCAGCCTGTCTCCTGCAGTGCACACTGGAAGGCAGAGGGTCGGCGATAATGTTTCCAATATACATTTCAGCTTTACTTAATTCAATTTACATCTTAATATGAGTTCAAGCCATTTCACCTCTCCTGGGGTTATCTATGCTTCAAATCTAATTTGCTGCTGTGGAATTCGAGCTTTACATCTTGGCTAAAGATATGGAGTCAGCCTTCTGTCCATTAGCTTAGGGACAGCTCATCACTGCCAGGATATGAAGGAGCATGTGGCTTTGGTTTTGGTGTGTGTGGAGGAGGGATGTCTGAGGGTTCATCTAACACAGAGACTAATCCCCAGGAACCTGGAACTTATCTGAGTCCCCTTCCGAGCTTGGGACCTCCGAAGGGCAGTTGGCTAGGGAGCTCTTGAGTGCAGCTTGGAAGTAGTGCCCTTTGTTCCCCAGTCCTGGCTCAGCAGTGCCTGACAGACACGCACAAGATGCTCAGCAGCTGTTTAGTTGGGGAGGGATTTAGAGCAGCAGCTGGTGGCTCCCTCCCCCCAGGTCCACCTGCTCCATCAGCTGTAGGCAGAGGGACCGGGCCACAGCCATTAGGAGCACCGGCTGTTCACAGCTGCTCTTCCCAGTCTAGCTCTCTTACCAGGAGCTGGGGGACAGCTGTCAGTTTGGGTGGTTGTCCCTAGCCATCTGATCCGAGTTGTGTCCCTGGAGGGCGCAGAGGGGGAGGGGACAGCCAGGGCAAACCCACAGGAACCACTAGCTCTCCCACTGTTGATGCCTTCCTCCCAACACATGTGCACGATACTGCTGCAAGACCACTTCCAGCTTGTTCTCAGCACCCGAGCCTGGTGCATGCCATGCCATGTTCTCCAGGTAGCCTGCTGCATGGGTTGGGAGCAAGGTTTGACCTACATGCAGTCCATCTTCCTCCTACGGGTTTCTAATGTATCTCAGCTGTGACAGAAAGGGACATTCTACTGTAGCATTACCCACACATCTCCAGCCCTGTTTGCCCCCAGGCATTCTGCCTCATACAACTGGTCTGTTCTCTGTAACAAACCTGGGTGTGGCAGATGCCTTCATTCTTTCTCCAAGGGGCCTGGAGAGGTTTCATCCATGGCATGGTTATAAAACCAGGCTGTGACCTCCAGAGCCTTTTGTCCCTGCCTACCATGTCCACTTTGTCTAATTGCTATGAAAGTTCAGGGTTGTGTCTGCACCCAGAGGACACCCTTTCCCATGCCCACTCCACCAGTGTGCATACTTGGGTGTATTGACTTCCATACCATGCCAAAGTGTCTGCTGAGCAGTGTGTTGTTGAATGTCCCATACTGAACCCAGTCCCACCTATGTGTTCTTTCTACGATGCCCAGGGACTTGGCCCGGCTCATGTGCTCTCCACCCCGGTCTGGTTTCTGTCCCTCCAGATCCAGTTAGCATGGGCTTGCTCTCAGCTGATAGCCTGATATGCCCAACTGCATGTCTCTCTAGCACATGGTACTTCAGTCAGCGCTCTCTAGCTCTGCCTAGTTTAGGGACTCATAGCCAAGCTTCCAGATCTTTAATCGTGTCCAGCCTTCTGTTCCAGCCCTCTGGGATGCCTGCTCTTTCACTTTCCCTCCCCACCCTCTACTTCATGGCGTCAGCATCCTTGGCAAGGACCATGTAGTATGCTCGCTTAAGCCGGGTAGGCACCCTTCTTGAGGTCCTCAGTGTATTCTCCATGAGCCAAGTTGTATACATCAGAAATGTCATGGTTGCAGCTGTCCCAGAGAGGAAGAGTTCGAGGAATGAGGTCGTGGAGTTTGCCCCTTTGACAGCATAGGATCCTAAGAGGCTGAGTGGGTGAATGCCATGCCCTACACCTCCAAGAAGTGCCCCCACAAAGGCCCTTGGTGTGAAGTAGGCAGAGCCTCAGGGAGGGTCAGCAGCACGCATGGGAGGTGGCTGAGTGGAGGTAGACACAAAGGGGAGCTGCTGTTGCTGCCACCCTGGGGAAATCAGCTGGCTCAGCCCAACAGGCTGATGGGGTGATGCCACCTCCAGCCTAGTGTTTATTCAGGCAGCCAACATGCTTTGCTGTTCCCATGAGGGTAATAAACTATATAGCCCCTCTGGGTTTTCAGAGCTGGCCTGCCTCAAACCCTCCTCTGTGGAAATCCAAACTAACAGCCCTGCTGAAATCAGAAAGGGAATTGGAGACTATAAATCAATCAATGGGCAGGGAACCTCTGGGGCCCAGTGAGCGGGAAGCAGGAGTTGCACCTGTGGGCTGCTGTGACCTCCCAGAGGGTGCTGCACAGAAGCTCATGCTTAGGGTGCTCAAGAACCAGAGGGCAGCCTTTCAGACAGCAGAGACGCTCAAGCCCACATACCCCATCATCCTGAGCATTCCAAGATATCATCAGCACTTTGGGTGGAGTCCTGGGGCCCTTGCTGGGCAGTGGGTCTAAATACAACTCACCCCCCTGGTGTGCTGCCCCTGCCCTTGGGGTCAGTACTGGCTTTGGCTGTGTCACACTGATTTGGTTTCCCACATTCTCTGGTTGGTGTTTTCTCATTTCTTGGTCTGTTGCTTACTTCCCCATACAAGGTGGCCTTCCTCATTGTCTTGCTCACCAAGCAGCCCCCATGGTTCTCAGCATCCATGCACTAACGGAGAAGTTACACAGCTGACCTCTGCACTGCCAGGCTTTGTTCTCTGTCTTAGAATAAGAAGCTATGGACAGGACCACTGCTCTATGCTGACTCGAAGGGATGCCACAGACCAGGGCCCTTTCCGTTCTCACCCCGGAAGACCTTGGCTGTCACAAACAGCTCCTTTCATACTTTTGTTTACTGGCTATCTCAAGCTCCTGTGTGGATTCAGTACACCTAGAGATTTGGGGAAATGCAGGTTCTGGTCCAGCAGGTCTGGGAAAGGCCTAGAAATTGGCATTCCTGACAAGTTCCTGCCTGGTGCTGATGGTGCTGGCTTCTTGCCCATACTTTAAGTAGTGAGGGTCTGTGGAAGTCTGGCATCCTGACTTGCTCTGCAGATACATGACCTTTTACACATCTAAAAGTAAACTACAAGGATGCTCTGGCATCTTTAAAGTGTTTGGTACTGCTGAGGGCTGGCTGGGCTGGCTCGGCACCCTTAGTGGTCCAGGAAGTGAACTTTAGGAGAAAAGGCCAGGGGGCTGGCTGATGAGTCAGCTCTGCCACTTTTAATTTTATTTATTATGTACTGTGTATGAGAGTGATATGTGTATGTGTGCTACAGCACACATGTAAAGGTCACCTTTGTGGAGTCGGTTCTCTCCTTCCAACTTTATGTGGGCTCTGGGAACTGAATTTAGGTTTTTAAGCTTTTGAAGAAAACACCTTTCTCTTGAGAGCCATTTTACTAGCCCTCTATCAGTTTTTTTTTTTAATGACATTTAGCAAATTACACCCATACTGTAGGCCTCAGCACCTTCTCCCCAATGTGAAAGGTTAGGCCTGAGTGTTGGGGTCCGTGCCAATGATGACTATGAATGACAACTGCCTAGTATATCCCCTTCGCAGTCAGATGCATCAATTCATTCAATACACATAACCATGCATAGGGGACATGCTAGTGCTGCCCACAGTTCACTAATGGGAAATGGGCACAGAGGGAGTTCACATAATTTGCCTGAGATCACAGAGCTAGTAACAGCAGCAGTGAGGTGTAAGCTGGACACCATCCTGCATAATCTATGACTTTAACCATTACACCCCTGAAACCCTGTCAGGAAAAGCCACACACCCTCATTCTTGGTGAGTTCTCCAAACAAGACCCATTTCTCATGGACTGTAGCTCTCAGAGCTAATTCTGTGCAATTTAGAGAGTCTGGCTTGGGCTAAGTTGTAGGGAACACAGTGAGCTCTTCTAGAGCTGGAGATGAAATATTTAAGTGCTGTGCTGACCATTCTGGAGTCTGGAGAGTTTAACAAGAATCTCCTGGGCTCCCCTGGGCCACCCTCATATGAGCCCCTGGGCTCTCCTGGGCCACGCTCATAGGAGCTGTGGAGCCACAGTGTCTGGGTGTCACCATCTTCTTGGATATATGAACATCACCTTGGCTCTGAGCCACCCAGACTCCCTCTGGGACATTAATAGCAGCAGTACTGGGTTTCAGGGCTGTGCTTTTGGAAACTGTTGCTGGAGTTTCTGTCCCACTTGGTCCTGCAGCCATTTAGCCCCAAATGAACACACAGAGACTTATATAATTATAAAATGTTTGGCTGATGGCTCAAGCTTCTTATTGACTAGCTCTCTCTTAATTATTAACTCATTTCTATTAATCTATGTATTGCTGCAAGGTTGTGTCTTATTGGTAATCCGGCATGTTACTCCTTCAGCAGCTACATGGCTTCTCTCTGGAGGCCTCTCTCTGCCTCCTCCCCCAGTACTCCCCTTGGCCTGGTAGCCCTGCCTATACTTCCTGCCTGGCTACTGGCCAATCAGTGTTTTTCTCATCAACCAATAAGAGAAACATATGTATAGAAGGACATCCCCCATCAGGGAACCTCTAAGCTTTTGTGCTTTTTACACTTGTCTGGTAAAATGTGGAGAGCAAATACACCTTCTCTTTTACTAGGTTGCTTCCTCTACCAACCTCACCAACTTAAAAACCAGGTCCCAAAGGTGAACATATCTAATTTTAATAGATTTTGTATGCATGTGGTACTGGAAATTGAACCACGGACTACACGTGCTATGCAAGTGTTCTGCTATGGTGTACATCCTCAGCTCTTTTCCTGTCTTTTATTTTGACAGTAAGTTGCCAAGGATGATCTTGAGCTTCCTCTGGATCCGATCCCTGGCTGCTCTTGAGTTTGCTCTGGGTCCCTGGCTGCCCTTGAGCCTGCTCTGGATCCCAGGTTGGCCTGGGCTTGCAGTCTTTTGTTTCAGCCTTCTGTGTAACTGGGTCTACCAGCCCTGGTCACACAGATTATTTTATTTTATTTATTTTCAGAGCTGAGGATGGAACCTGGGGCCTTCTACTACTGAGTTACAACCCCAACCCTGCCTGTAAAGAACCTTCTATTTATTTATTTGTGTATGGTGGGGGACATGCACAGGTACATACATTCACACGCATGTACATATATCACAGCATGTATGTGACAGTTGGAAGACAACTTGCAGTGGTTTCTTCTCTCCTTCCACTGTGTCTAGGAGTTGCACTCGTCATCACCCTTGGCGGCAAGCACCCTTTCCTGCTGAGCTATGTTGCTAGCTCCACGCATAAAACATTTTAAAGGGTTTCCTTTTTACTGTTTTTAATTATCCGCATGTCTGTGTACCTAAGAGGGCAGGTATCTACAGAGGCTGGAGCTGTCAGATCTCTGTGGAGTTATGCACTTCCGATGTGGGTGTTGGGAACTGAGCTCGGGTCCTCTGCAAAAGCCCACCTAGAACATTTAGAGACCCAAGGAAGCCTTCGCATGGACCATAGTTGGACCGTGTTGGATCTTTATGAAGTCACTTTCTCTAAAATTAACTACTGGGCTGAGGGGACCACTAAGCTCTGTGATCCACCCCACCGCACCCACCCTCAGCAGGTAGCCCCTCCACCCCACCCTCCTGCTGCTTGAATATCCTGACCGTCATGTCTGTCATGTGACAGTGTTTCTCTGTCATGTGACAGCAGCTACCTCCCTGAGACAAGAACTCCAGGGGCATTTGGAGCACGTCTCAGACACTCAGAGACAGTAATGCCAGCTGACTGAGATTCAGCTTTGGCTTTTCCTGGTGTGAACCAGGGTTAGAGCCTGGCAACTGCCAACTTGGGGTCATTTCAGGCAGCTGTTCTCATGCATGGGTAGGAAAGATTGAAGTCAGCCTATCCACTTTCTATGTGAGTGATCCAAAAGTGTGGAGATGAATGGTTTGCACTCAGAGGAAAGCAGTTAGTGCACTGGTTCCTCACCAACTTTTCTAAAATCACCTCAATACACTTCCTTCATGTATTGAGTGACTCATTCACTTGTGCAAGTGGATGGAATCATTGGCACCATTCTTCATCACTTGGTAAAAGCACTGTATACTAATAATCAAAAAAGAGCCAGCTGGGTGCCCTGAGCTATTAGTATTGGTATTTCTAGCAGTTGGATGTCTCAGAGCTGGAAACATTGTATCGGTGCCTGTCACAGTCAGCCACACTCCAAGCAATCCCATGGGATCTCCATGCTTTGAACTATCTCCATGCTCCATACCATCCCCACATCTAGCACATCTCACAGTTGCTAGTTGCCGGTTGTCTTTCTTTAAACGATTTTCATTCAAAACTCCTTCTTCTCAGGAAGTTTCTAAGAACCTCACCAAGGAAAATGAGCAAATCAAAGAGGATGTGGAAGAAATTCGAACTGAGATGAATAAGCGAAACAAAGAGAACTGCTCTGATAACATCCTAGACAGCATGCCCGACATCCGCTCCGCCCTGCAGAGGGATGCAGCAGCAGCCTACGCCCACCCAGAGGTACAGGCCACATTCCCAGGGCACCTCCTCAGCTTTGGGAAGAGCTCCTTGGGGGGGGGGTCTCTCTTCTGTGTATTAGTTCCATAGGTGTGATGAGCAGGGCTTGACCGGGCTTCACTCAACACTGTCAGCAGGGAAGTTCAGCGAGTAAGGGTGGAAGTTGGTCTTCAAATCTGGGTCTTCTAAGCCTGGGCATCATTCTTACAATGTCCCATCCTGCTTTTGTGAGCATCCCCTGCAGGACATGTATGCTGTCTGCACCATCCAGGTTTGCACCTATCCTGGCATCACTACTGGTACTATATGTTTTCCTCTTGGAAATGTCTCAGCTTGGAGACAATAAATGATATGGTCCTCCTGCTTATAAGGGAGTTGTTTAGTCACTATACACTATCATCACTGTGTGGTCATCACTGAAGTCTTGGAAAGCTGGCCAGACACAGGTCAGTACTCCATCTTACAGATCAACCAAGATCCTGGACCAGTTGGAAAGTAATGTTAGGGTGTTTGGAACTCTGTCCTTTCCACCCAGTTGTAAAGAGCTGCCAGTCACCTCAGGGAAAGGGGCCAAAGCCTCCATGACCTAACTTCTTCCACTAGGCCCCATGTCGTAAAACCTGTGCCACCTCACAACACCATGGGCTGAGACCAAGCCTTCAATGCATGGACCTTTCGGGGGACTTAAGATCCAAACCATAGCAGGCCTGTTGCCTGGGTCATTGTGAATTTGGATAAAAAGGAAGGAAAGTTGTATATATGGGCTCAGACTGGTTTCGTTTGATTGGTTGTTGGTTGTTGTGTCTCCTGGGCAAGCCTCAAACTCGCTGTGTAAGCAAAGATGGCCTTGAATTCCTGATTCTCCTGCCTCTACCTCCCAGATGATTGGGTTATAGACCTGATCTATGAGGTGCTAAGGATTCAACTCAGGACTTTGTGCAAGATAAGCACTCTTCAAAGCAAACTACATTCCCAGCTCACAGGGGGCTTAGGACTCTTGGGTAAAGAAACTCATTGTGGTGGGTCTGGGCACTTTGGGGCACATGTGCTCTAAAGGCAAAATGGGAGATGAGGAATTTGAGGCTATAAGCACTGGAAAAGTTTGGTGTGTGGACTTCCCCAATCTGTCGAAAGCAATTCTATGCTATAAAATAAGGAAGGGTACTAATTATCTGGCTTTTGGTGGTTTTGGAACATTATATTTCTTCAGAAATAATTTTTTTTCTCATTTTTGAGTGTCCTTTACATGTTGGCCACTAAACATGTGTTTTGCCTGCCTGGTGGGTCACCCCTGAGGGAACCCGAAGATCGTAACTTCAAGGCCAGAAGATTTGGGGACCAGAAAGAGACTCGAAGACACCTGCTCCCCACACTTGGGTCCCGTGCCCCTCATCTTAGCCCCTTCCCCACAGCCAGCGCTCTTTGCATTCTGCTCCGAGCTTCCCAGTCAGCCAGCTAAGTTGGAGAATTTTGTCTGTTGTCTTGATGACACATTCTGTGGTATGTTCAAGGACCCAGCTCAGATTTCCTGAGGGCAAACTGCAAACCAAATCAAACACAGCAAACTCTTTTTCTCCTAGCTCAGCAAAGTCCCCATCCTTCCCTGAGTCCCCATGGTGCACAGTGTGCTGAAATTAGCACAGCCCACCTAGCCAGGCTGGTAGTGCAGAGGGATGTGTAGGAGGCCCAAGAGTAGGCTCATTGACTCCCTGTGTATGCAGCCCTGTGTCTTTGGTAAGCACCATGATGCAGCAGGGGAGATGGTTTGGCTGTTTATTTTTGTTTTTTGCAGATGATGTCAGACAGTTCTTGGAATGGCGAGTGATTATTTGTATGGTGGTCTTCCAACATGGCCCTTGTCCGAAAGGTTGGCAGAGGAGCTTGGAGACTAGGTTGAATGGCAGAGTGGGAGTGGGGACACTGGGTGCCAGGAGGTGAAGTCATTTGGCAGACTCCTGGATGAACAGAGAGAGGCAATCTATGCATGGTTGGGGCAGCTGCCACCCAGTTCAACTCGTCGCCAGTGAATCCAAGGAAATTATATGTTGTCTGGCAAAGGCTATCCACCGTCTTACCCCATATCCTTGGCTGGGACAAAGAACTGCAGTCCCTGCCCTTTCCTGAGAGCCTGGAACTAAAGACAGTTTCTGGGGTTTGCCACAAAGAAATGACAACAGGCTTCTGTAACACAGAGGGAAACCATGGTCAGCAATTAGATGCCCCTGGGCATTTGAGGTAGGGGCTGCGGCAGGGGCCTCTGGTCAGCCTCACGGGCAGCTCTTTCCACTGGGAAATGAAACATCTTCCACGTCTGCTGGGCAGTTGCCAGACCACAGCCCTGAGGACATGGGGATGTGGGACACTTTTTAGATGGCAAACAAGTAGTCTTGAGGTTACAACCAATGTGGCTTAATGTAAGGAAGAATGCAGGCCGGGGAAATAACAGCAGGGCTTACTTGACCATGTGACTTCATTTGTGTCCTTCTCAGCCACTTCACTGAGTGATTTTTCAACTTCGTTACCAAATGTCTGTTTCCTCCTCCGTGAAATATTAGTATATTACCTTACTCCATGCGTGTGAGGAGTAATATATAGTGGATTGGCCATAGTAGGCACTCACTAAAGTGGCATGAACGATGAGCAGCATCTTTATACCTCTGGTAGAAGTTGCCTCGCCAGAGCAGAGGCTTGAGGGCGGCCCAGGAGCTGGCGTGGAGGATGGAAAGTGCCCAGGCATGGCTGGCATGCTAGTGTGCTTTGTGTTGTCCTGGACAGTTATTTGACCCCAGTGAAGGGAGACTGGTAAAGATGTATATACATCCTTCCAGCTGCCCATCACCAATGTGCCAGGGAGACATATTTAGGGACTGCCATATCTGTTACACCATCTGAGAAAACTCATCACGGGAAAACAGGCATAGATGGGAAATGTAGTAGGAAGGGTGTGTGCCACATTTTCTCCAAGCTGGATTTTAAAGGTCAGAACAGAAGCCTGGTTTGCCTGCTCTGTGCACAGTGATGAGGTGTACCATGATATCTGGACTCTATAACCAAGATGGTGGGGATTAAGCCATACTACTCAGGACATGGCCCTGGCCTGGGTCTTGTTTCTGTTAGGGTCTTCCTCCCAAGTAGATCTTTCCAAGGCCTGGAAGTTCAGGGCTTAAGGAACCATACTCCTCTGGAGAGAGACGGCATAGGTGACCATAAGAAGCCACTTCTTTACTTAGTCGCTGGAGTTCTTGTGAGAGCAGGGCTGGCTACGTGTTCCCACAGTCAGGGCTGGAGTGACCTGTAAGATGGCCCTCACTTTGAGTACAGCCAGCACAGATCTTGCACCCATAGTCTTTGCTTGCCAAGTGGGTGATTTTTCTGCACAGGGAGGCTATCGCGACCTTGTCACTCAGGGAACCCAGGAGGCCAGCGTGTGGCAATAGCTATCTGAAGGGCAAGTGCCATCCAGATGACAACATTCTCAGTGTCCTTGGGATCACCCAGACTCCAGGCTGCCTACCTTGAGGCTTCATGTGACTTGATAAAATCAAATGCCAGTCATAAATGTAGGTGGTTCCTTGGGATTTGTTATGATTCAGAACATCTGTCTGGGGGGAGTGAGACCACGAGATGGCTTCTACTCTTTCAGATTCTCACAGTCTATAGAACCAACAGCTTCCTTAAGTGGGTGCCCATTGGAAAGCATCTGAGGGAAGCCCTGTCATGTGAGTGCAACCTGATATCCCTTGGGTTTCTCTGTAGCCCTGGCTGTCTTGGAACTTGCTCTGTAGACCAGGCTGGTCTTGAACTCACAGAGATCAGCCTGCTTCTGCCTCCTGAGTGTTCCATTGCTGCTTGGCAGGCCTGATTCTTAAGGTCTGATGCAGGGATCAGTTGGCTGCCATATTTAAACACTCACCAAGTCTCTTAGGAAGGGCTGCTGTATTTGATGTGGTCTCTGCTCTAGCGTTATCCATCCTGCTTCATCTCTCTGACCAGAGAGTGACTTGGCCTTCCATTTTGTCCCCTCTGAGGAACAGTATGAAGAGCGGTTTTTGCAGGAGGAAACCGTGTCACAGCAGATCAACTCCATCGAACTCCTGAGGACACAACCACTGGTCCCCCCTGCAGCAACGAAGCCACAACAGCCCTTGCAGAGACGGGTGTACCTGAGAGGTCGAGTGGCCTCCAAACCCACTGTCATCAGGGGGATTACCTACTATAAAGCCAAGATCTCTGAGGAGGAAAATGACATTGAAGAGCAGCGTGAGTCTGGGTCAGAGGGGCAGCCCCAGAGGCAGGGCAAGGAGGAAATGGCCATTTGGATCTTGTAGAGATGAGGTTCCACACCCCATCCATAGTGCAGTGTTGTAGCTATCTAAGTGTTTGCGGAGAAGCTTTGGGTGGGTCACTTAAGCTCTCTGGGTTTTAGAAGAAACCATGCAAAGGACAGATGAGCTGGAGGGACTTCTGCATCTTCTTGTCCAGTCTTCCTGTTTGCAGATGGATAAACCCAGACCTGGGCAGAATGCCTTCCTTGAAGACACTTGGTAGGCTCTACCATCTGCTCTTCTCCAGGGTCCTCGGCTTGCTGAGTCTCCAGTACCTTTCCCCATGGACATTTAACCTTCCTGCCTTTTCACAAAGCATGGATGAGCCAATTTCTGTGTCCCTCTATGTTTCCCTCGCCCTGGGCTCCCAGGAAGCCACTATACCCCCCTCCCTGAGCCAGCGCTTTCCCGTGACTGTGACTGGTATGAGGAAACAGCCTTCCCAGTTGCCTCCCACCAGCTTGTTCTGCTGTCTGATGCTTTATTTTGAGCCTGGAGCTGCAGTCCTTTCACTCGCTGTAACTGTGTCTTCCGTTACTGACTGTGGAGCTCTCTCTCTATCCCACTTCCAGCCCAGCCGTAGGATGTTTTCTCCCTGCCTGTCTCCCTGCCCGTTGCTTACATTTTCCCTTGCCTCCTGGTGTTCTTGATGAACATCTGAACTCTAACTTTCTGGCTATTTCTTTTGCACTTAGAACACTTGTCGGCTCTAGTGAACCTTTCTCTGCTCAGGATCCTTCCGCTTCATCCATTTCACTCAGAATAAAACTGAATTCTATACAGAGACCCCAAGCTGCCAATGACCCAAACCCCTGGTTTCCTCCGACCTTACCTCCCACCCACACCCTCTGCTGTGTCCACACTGGTTATCTCAATGCTCCTCAACCTCCGCAGGCTTGTTCAAGCCTCGGGGCTTCTCATTACTGTCTTTTCTGTCTGGAATCTTCCCATCACCCATCGCCATGTTGCTTGGCTTACTATGTTACCTTCTCTAGGATCGCTGCCTACACTGGCCACTCTATTCCTGCAGAGTTTTATTCTTTGTATTTTCTTTCTTCCTTTAAAATTATTTTTAGATATTCTTTTCCAGGCTGGCCTCCAACCCAGGCTATCCTTGAACTCAGTCCTCCTGACACACTTTCCCAAGTGCTAGCATTGCAGGTGCGAGCTGCCCAGGCTCATAGTCCATGACTGCCTCCCCCACCCCCAGTGGCTGGGGTAAGGATAGCAGCAATTTGTTCAGAGACTCCCAAGGAAAGAACTGTTCTTCTACCCATGCTCCTGGCCATCTTCTAAGTCCCCAGCTAGAAGGGCTTGAGATGGACCTCAGCTAGAGGGCATGTATAGCACACACAAGGCCTGGGTTCAGCCTCCAAAAAGAAAATAAAAGTGATAAGGTAAAATCCAAGCTCACTGCCATGTTGCAGCAAGGAGCCTCATTGCCCTGCCAGTTGCCACCCATTCTTGGCCAGATTTTTCCTTGACCCATTGCCACAAATGAACCTTGTGTTTGATCCACAGGTGATGAGCTCTTCAGTGGTGACAACGGAGTGGACTTGTTGATTGAAGATCAGCTCCTTAGACATGAAGACCTATTGACAAGTGCCACCCGGAGACCAGCAATCACCCGTCATGGTACTGCTGTCACAACTGATGCAAGTGTCCAGGCCTCTGCCTCAGCAACCAGCCTTGTTGACCCTGACCCCCAGGCCTCAACTGGACAGCTCTCGGCAACTACGAAGAGTACCACAGTGTTTCCAGAACCTACAGGGGCAATGCCTTCTGCTCAAGTCCCACCCACCACAGTGGCCCACACAGCCATCCAACCACCTCCGGTCTCCATTGCTCCAGCAATAGTTTCTGAGGACACATTTGTGGAAGCTCCACACTTGGTCCCAGTGTTGCCTGACATGGTTGGAACAGACATGCCAGAGGAAGAGGGGACTGCAGGGCAGGAAGCAACCTCTGCTGGCCCCATCATGAGCCCTGAAGAAGAAGATGACATCCGGAATGTCATAGGTGAGTTCTTTTTTCCTGGGCTGGAGCTCCTCTTGTCAGTTTGATAGAAGGCAGAGAGCTTTGTAGAGGAAGGGACTGGGAAGCTAGGCCTCTAGCTGGGTTGGAGGGCTGGGCTTTCATGAACAGCTCTGGGTCTTACTCTCAGCTCTGACAAAGCAACATGAGAAAGGCTAGTGGGGGTATGCCTCTGACCAGAAGTTAGTTTTCACATCTAGCAGCATGGCCAACCTTTTGATGTAACATGAGATTATCATCTATAGAATTAAAATTGGAGAATTATACTACAGAGTTACAAAGAAACAAAACCTACAAAAATTCGTACAATTTTGTATTGGACTGCAATTGTGACCATCTTCATCCATGGGCTGATGTTTGGACATTTCCAAAGTGTTTATGTGTCTAAATGTGTCAACAACAAAAGTAGCAATCTCTTCCCTAAAATATATATGAATGTATAAAATGAAGATCTCACTGCCATGGATGAGTTTTCCAAACACCAATTGATCCAATAAGTTTTGATGGAGACTGAAGTGTCCACCAGCACTCAAAGTTTACCACAGTGAGGTTACCAAGCCATGAACCAGCAGAGGATCCTTGCTGGGGGAAGCAGAGTCATAGCAAGGTAGGAACAGGTATTTTGGTTAGCTTATGTCAATTTGATATAAGCTAGAGTCATTTGGGAAGAACTGAGAAAATGCCTCCATATTGGCTTGTAGGTAAGTTTCTCAAGCATTTTCTTGATTAATGATTGATACAGGAGAGCCCAGATCACTGTGCATGGTGCCACCCCTGAGCAGGTGATCCTGGGTTATGTAAAAAAGCAGGCTGAGCAAGGCATCATCAGCAGGTCAGTAAGCAGCATCCTCCATGGACTCTGCATCGGCTCCTGCCTGTACATTCTTGCCTTGAGTTCCTGCCTTTGCTTCCTTAATGATGAACCAAATAAACCTTTTTCTACTTGGGTTGCTTTTGGTCATAATATTTTATCCCAGTGATAGGACCCTTAGCTAAGACACCAGTGAATAAGTAGTACCATAGATTATAATGTAGAATGTACTGAGCCTAGCACTGAGACACAGGGATGCTAGGGCATCATTGACAAACACTCTGACAGAACCAGAAGCAGGGTGCTGTGCTGGATGCTGGGAAGGCTGGCAAGAATCTTTAAAGGGAGTTGTCCTTTGAGTTGACTTTTAAAGGATGAATAGGAATGTTCTTTGAAAACAGGAAAAGAAAGCCTTCTGACTGGCTGGTCCGTGGTGAAAGGTACATTCTAGAAGCATGGCAAGGACAGGCCTTCAGTCTCAGCTCCAAGGCCACAAGATGACTCTATGAATAAGGAAACAGGGGAGCAGGGGGCTGGGGGTGTCAAATCAAAGTTGTTACAGGAAGTAGCTGACTGCCTGGATGTGGTGGCATGAATGTGAAATTCCAGGACTCAGCAGGCCAGGAGAGGAGGGGCTCCAGTTTGAAGCCAGCTTGGGCTATATATATGACAGGACCTGTGTTTAAAATTGAATTTAAAGGTTTTTATTTTGTTTTTCAGAAGAAAAAAATAAACTGTTTATGAAGTCAGCATTCATTAAGCATGACTAAAAGATGATGCTGTTGAGTAGAGGTCTATCAAATATTTGGGAAATCATTTGCTTTGGCAATGAGGTCTGTCTCGTTTCCGTCACTCCCTTCTCAGTTCCCATCCCTGTGGTTACCTACTTCCTAGTCCCGGTTCAGCATACAGTGCTAGCTAGCTCCAGGGGCAAGGTAGTACAGGGAGCACCCACTGAAGAACACACTCTTTCCTGTCCCTGTCACTGGCAGCAGAGTGACCCTGGCAAAGCTCCACCTTTCTTTGAGTCTCAAATGAAGTTAGCAATTTGCTGAGTGTCTTTTCTTCCACTATCTGCGGCTTTTATGCAGGAAATTTGTAAGGCTGTGCAATAGTAAGGCATGCTAATTGTGTGTGGGGGTGGGAAGGTGTCTCAGAAAAATGGCAGAGTAGGAGCAGGAGACAGGTAGTATCTTAGTTACTTTTCTTTTGCTGTGACAAAACACCATGACCAAGGCACTTTGTAAAAGAAAGCATTTAATTGGGTGTATGGTTTCAAAGGGTTAGAGTCCATGAAGGTGAAGTGAAGGCTTGGTGCCAAGAACAAATGGGGCCTCTCATCTTGATGTTCAAACAGGAGGCAGAGGGAGGAGGAACAATGGAAATGGCAGAAGGTTTTTGAAATCTCAACGCCTGCTCTAGTGACACACCTCTTCCAACAAGACCACACCTCCTGATCCTTCCCAAACAGTTCTACCAACTGGGGATTAAGTATTCAAATGTAATAACCTATGAGGGCATTCTTATTCAAACCACCACAGACAGTAAGATTCCCCAGCTTAGGATCTCAGGGCAGAATCTCAGGCAGGTTCACCTAGAGGAAACCCAGGGAGAAGGCAGCTCTTGGGTGGTAGAGGCAGGTGCTAGAGAAGGAGAAAGTGTTTTTGCTCTCCCCCCCCCCAGCTCTTTCTCTAGTGTGTGTGTGTGTGTGTGTGTGTGTGTGTGTGTGTGTCCCTTTCTGTGTGGGGTGTGTGTGCTTTCATATGAATATGGGTGTGTATACACCTGTATGTGGCAGTCCTAAGCTGACACCAGATATCTTCCTTGATAGCACGCTACTTTATTTATTGAGGCAGGGTCTCTTGTTGAACCTAGATCTTGCTGAGTCTGGCTAGCCTAGCTAGCCCACTTGCTCCTGGAATCCCCTGTCTCTGCCCCCATCCCGAGTGCTGGGACTGCAGGCACTCACCATACTACCCTGACTTTAAGTGGATTCTAGGGACCTGACCTCCATACTTGGCTCAAGTGTTTTGTCTCCTAACCACCTCTTCAACCTTTCCTTTCCCATCCTCTTCTTTCCATTCCTCCCCTCCTTACTCTTCCCTCCCTTCCTTTCCTCTTTCTCCCCCTCTGCCCTTCCCCTCTCTCTTGTTCTTTCATGGAGTACAAGAGCCAAAGGCTAGTTCTGCACTGTATGGATAACCACTATCTGAGGGCCACCCTGAAACTACAGCCCTAAGACCCAGCACCTGTCCAGCTCCCTTGGCTCCGAACTCTACCCTCTACCCTGACGTGGGTGGGAGGGGAAGTTCCTTTAGCTGTTTCACTGTCTGTCCTCACTGCCCTGTGCCAGTGAAAAACTCACAGTAAAGATAGCCTGCAGATAAGATCCACATACCTTTGGTCCTAAGGCCACTGGGTTTGAGCCTGGGGCCTCTGCTTTCATAGACAAGCTAGCTAAAAGTGGAGTCCCCCATTGTCTCCAGCCTGGGTCCCACCCCCAGTCTCTCCTACCTGCCTTCCCAGGTTTTTCCACCAATGGACCTTTAACTGCCAATAGGTATCTGTCTGGAGTTCTCAGCTCTTGGCCCTCTTAGTAGCCCAGCTGGTGTGCTGAGAATGGATATTGGGGACACATTCTCCTGTTGCTCAATATTCTGTTTGCCTGGACCGAGTCTTGCAGAATTGGCAGGGGGTATTGTTTCAAAAGCACTGGGGTTCCTGTTTCAGAAATATGAATTGTGATTATATTCACCCTCCCTTATTACCACCGGCCCTCCCCCCTCCCTGCTTATCCCCTCTTTCAAGCCCTTCTTCCTGACTAGTCCCTCTCCCCCAACCATTAGCAGACAACAGCTCTTCAGGGAAAGGTGGGCACCTCCTCTATGCATGGTGGAATGATGAAGGGCTGCACCCACAGAGGCTGTGTGTTCATGGTTGCACAGGCCCTGTCCTCTCTGGATGGCCTGTTTTGTGCCAGTCACCCCCATTCTCGGGCTCTTAAACTCCTTCTGCTCTTTGGGTAATCATTTCTAACCATCCCTTGCTGTCAGGTGCCTCCCCCTGGCTGCTGTAGTGTGGGTAACTCTGCAGATGCCGCTTGATTTTCTGTGCCTGGCTAAGCAGGAACACGATGTGCTGACATCTCCCAGTCATCAGCTAAATACAAGTCATTTGGCCAAAGCTGGACCAGGCCACTGCTTGCTGCTGGCAAGGGTGGTTTGCTGTTTTGTTTTGTTATTTGTTTAGAGTTTTGTTGGGGGGGCGGTTGTCAGTTTTGATATTTTTTTTGCACAGTTTTAGATGAGTGATTTCCCCCTGTTTCTTCCCCCCCCCCAAAACAAAACAAAGCACAAAAACATTTTGACCTCCAATTCACAATCGTTTCGCCTCGGCTTCTCAACTGCTAAGATCATAGGCATGAACTACCATGTGCCTTTTGTTTAGACTTGTTTTGTTTTTGAGACAGGGTTTCTCTACATAGCCCTGGCTGTCCTGAAATTCAATATATTGCCCAGGCTGGACTTGAACTCACAGAGATCTTCCAGCCTCTGCCTCCCAAGTTCTGGGAATAAAGGTGTGTACCACCACACTTGACCTTACCACATGGTTTTAAAGGCAGTGCAGCCAATTGGCTTCAACCTTCACCTTCTGGTCCACCTGACCCTTTGGAATTATAGGAGTTCATCACTACCCCCAGGGTTTATGCAGTGCCCAGGATAGACCCTAGGACTTCATGCATGGGAGCTACACTCCCAGCCTCTAAAAGAAATAGCTTACCCCAGGTTTCTAAACCTGATTTTGTGATGGCCTAAGACAGCAAGCACGGTCCTCAAGGAAGCTTTAAATACTCAGGAAAATTTCTAACACAGGTAAATGGGGATTGTTTTTCTACTGGACACTGTAGCATAGCTCTAAGACAGGGAGAGAGAAGTTCCTGATAACATCAAGTGGCAGCCTGGGCTCAAGAGAGTCTGAAGAGACAGAAGTCCAATGCCTCTGCTCAGCAGCCCTAGTTGCCATGGAGAAATAGAGTGCTTGTGTTAAATGGCCACAGCTCTGCAGATTCCTAGATGTTATCAGTGCCAAGTCCTGATGTGATTTTTAGAAGGGGCCAGTTAGGGGCAGCGGCGGGGGAGGGAAAGACACAAAGGACAGTAAGCTTATGACAACACCAGCATGTGTGTGTCTCATATTTGAATCTATCATAGTCTGTAAAGAATGTCTCCCCTACTGAGCCCACAGCCTGAGAAACCAGGGCTTGGCCAACCATTCTGGCAGTGGTATGAGGGGCCAGGCCTGCCTGCCTCAGGTCAGGAAGAAGGATGCTGACGTGTGCTTGGGCTGTTCTTTCCAGCACCTCCGTGGCCCTACAGGCAAAAGTTAGCAGGATAAGTCTTTAGGCCATGGTGCCAGGCCACGAGGATCCAGACTGAGTGAGGCATGACCACTCCCTCAGAGGGGCTGACCAAGGGAGGAGGACAGCAGCCAAGATGACACTTGTCTATAGGGACAGTAAGTATCAGATGCACGTACCCACAGCTGTGGGGGCTCACTATCCAAAGGCGGTTATGGATTGCAGGTTCACAGGACAAATAAGAACCCACAAAAGAAGACAGTCAGAGTCAGGCTTGTCAGGGGAGAGAAAGGCAGCCTGGGGTGTTCCGGCACAGACTGGTCAAAGATGAATTGTTATACATCCGTATTATCTTTCTGTTGCTGTGATAAGACACTGCAACATGAAGAAGAAAGAGTGTGTTTTGGCTTACGGTTCCAGAAGCAGAAGGTTAGAGTCCATAATGATCAGGCAGACATTGGAGCAGGCAGCAGGAGCAGGGAGCTTCCTGGTCACATTTTCTATCCATACATGGAGAACAGAGAGACTTAGCAGAAAGTGAGGCAATTCTCAAAGCCTGCTGCCAGTAGCATGTTTCTTCCAGAAACTCTGAACCTCCTAAAGGTTCCATAACTTCCATGAACAATACATGTGCTCTGGGGGATATTTTCACTCAAATCACCACACCTTAAGGATTTCAAAAATTGCAGCTTCAGAACATTAACATGAAAAAAACCCTCTGAGCAGGGCCTTGTGATACTGTACAGGCCAAATATTCCTCAGGCCATCCCTGGGTATCACTCCCATGAAGCTACCTGGTCCAGACAGCTAGAAAAGGGTCAGAGGCCTCAGGCTGGCAATCTTAGGGCTGAGTTCAATCTGAGGTGTTTTTCTATGTGTGTTCTTGTTCAGTTCCCTAATCTCTGTGGCAGACTGTCACATACTCAGCCTGGTGGGCTCTTCTTACTATCTGCTTGCCTCCCAAAAGCAGTTGAGTCAAGACTTCCAAATAGAGAGAGATGGTAAGAAGTAAGCATGGTTCCTAGTATTGATGGCACACAACTTTAATCCCAGCAAGATTAAAGGCAGGCAGATCCATGTGAGTTAAAGGCCTGCCTGGTCTACAGAGTGTGTTCCAGGACAGCCAGAGCTACAGAGAAACCCTGTCTTGAAGAAAAAAAAAAAGAAAAAGCAGAAGAAGAAGAAGAAGAAGAAGAAGAAGAAGAAGAAGAAGAAGAAGAAGAAGAAGAAGAAGAAGAAGTAGTAGTAGTAATAGGAATGGCAATGTTGGGAGACTGAGATGCTAGGATGGGGATTTGGGGCTTATTATGGTAGTTAGAGATGGCTTAAGTTACTAAGGACTTAAGTGGATGTATGTCATGGAAAAGCAGCTCTTGTGGTCCTGGGTAGGCAGGCTAGAAGGAGGCAGAGGTGAATCAGCAAGAGAACCAGTATCACTTGTATGAGCCAGGCCAGTGGCCTTGAGAGTTAAACTCAGTGTGTGGTGGAGGGGGAGGGCTTTGGGGAGAGGAGGAGAGAGAAGGGATGCAACTCAGACCTCTCGAAGAAGCACGGGAGGAGGAGGAGATGTCAGGGTTACCCAGGCTTCTGGCGTGGTTAATGGGTATCATCTGTGTCAGGAAGTACAGGTAGAGTAGGACGTGCGCTTGTTAATAACCAGGTTCAAGGAGACAGAAGGACACCCGGGGACAAAAGTCAAGCAGGCCATTGGATGCATGTTGGAGAACCAGACTGGGCTGCAAGCCTTTGGTGAGAGCCGGGAGCAAATGGAACACCTGGGAGGGGAGTGAGGTCTGAGAAGTCCCATGTGGGGATGGAGTGCGAACTGAGACACAGCAGCCTGTACCACCTGCTGAGATGGGTGGGGGCGCTGCAGATGCCCTCAGTGTCTGACCCAAAGAGAGGCTTGGCTACAACAGGAGGATGACAACATCCCTGAGGAGTAAAGGCAAGCATTGTAAGGCAGTAGGTAGTGAGAAGTCAAAGTAAAGAGAACACCCTGTGGGGTGCAGCAACCTCACACAAGGGCCAGTTATAGAGTTGATAATGGGGCAGGAGACATAAGTTTGCTGCTCTGATCATCTAAGATAGGACTTGCAAGCAAGTACACATACTGGAGGGGGAAGGGTCCTTCCGTTCAAACCCTGATATGTTTTGTAGTGAGGGCTGCCTGCCTTGGAGTGGTTTAGAACAGAAAGTGGTCAGTGAATGTTAGTGTCTGCCACCATCATCCATGGTAACCCTGCTCTGAGATAAGAGTGGCATTAGAAAGAGCTCGCCTCCCTGAGGGTCCATGAACCACCTGCTATGTCTTGCCTTCTTGCTAAGGCTGATGGTCTGTGCCGGAGGGTGGGAGCTTTCAAACTATATTAGTGACCTGCTTCATTGCTGTCACAAGATATCTGATGAGAAGCAGACTTAAGGAAGGAAGGGTTTATTTTGGCTCACCACATTTGAGGGAGCTGTCCATCATGAGGAGGCGGGGAGAAGTGGTGGCCGGATCTTGGGGCAGCTGGTTACATTGTATCTACAGTCAGGAAGCAGAGGATGATAGATACTGATGTTCAGCTCACCTCCTCCTTTTTATTTGGCCCAGCCCATGGAATGATGCTGCTCACAGTGAAGGTGATCATCCCATAATCCCTCATGGGCTTGCCCAAGCCTTGTTCCTTCCCATGATTATAGATCTCTCCAAATTGGCCATATTAACCATCACAAGAATCGTCTCAGACTCTGAGTATAGTTATATGTCTGGACCTTGTGGTCTCCTAACTGCTCTGGATCCTCTCTTCAAATGTTCTGAAACCATACATATAAGCCCCACCTTCCTGCATGAACTCATCCATTTTGTAGGGTCTTCTGCACTTCAGTGACACAGGGAAATTTGTTCCTGGGATCCAGGTATCAGCACTGTACCACTGCAGACTGGGACTCCCTTCTTCCTGTAGAAACAGGGACACCTTCCTTGCTCCAGAAACTGACTTCATCTATATCCATTCCCACTCTGCCAAACTGCAATAAGCCTACTGGCTAAAAACAATAGACACACTTTCTCTAGCAGCTCTGTACACTAGAAGTCTCAAATTAGTTTTATAGGACTAAGTCCTTGGTGTCAGAAGTCTTGTTCCTTCCAGAGACTTCAGGGGAGAGCCCATGCCTTGTTTTTCCAGAGTCCAGTTGCTGCCAGCATTCCATGGCCTGTGGCCACATCAGTCTAGTCCACTTCTCCTGTAGCCCATCTCCCCACCCCACTGGTATGTGGACAGTTGTGATGAAATCTAGAATCCACTTAGATAATCCCTGTTAATTTCAGGGTTTTTGATTCAGTCACACAAAAGCCCTTTTTTGCCATAGAAGGTCACTTTTATGAGTCCAAAGGGCCTGAGAATCTGTTTAGATTTTTTTTTGTTGTTGTTTTCTTTTCCTGTTGCTGTGATAAATTAACAAAAGTAATTTAATAGAAGGGGTTTATTTCAGCTTATAGTTCAAGGTACCTTTTCCATAAGGGAAATAAAGGCAGCAAGAACCCAAAGCAGCTGCCCATGACACATTCACAATCAGGAACCAGAGCGTAATGTCTGTGTGGTGTTGCACTACCCCTCCCCCCCGGGGAGGGGAGGTGGGGGGGCAAGTCACCCCACTTCAACACAAATCACAATCCCCCTTCCCACATGCCACAAGGCTTGTCTCCCAAATGATTCCCTACTCTGCCAAGGTGCCGGTTAACACAGTCACAGGGAAATCACTCGGCCTACATTCTCTTGTCAGGGTGGAATCTCCAGGTGTGTAGCTGTGCACTGTGAAGAAGTTAAGGCTTTATGCCATTATGGGCAACACAGACACTGGAGTGAGTTGCAGGGCCAAATGGAGGCCAGGCCATTGGCTCCAAGCCCAGTCATATTGATAGTTCTCCATTAAGGCCCTGCCACTGAGCACCTCAGGGCTGAGATGGGGCCCTGTGTTTGGTTATCCCCAGAATATAAACAATCCATCTTGGCTTCTAGAGCCATTGGCAACTTAATGTATAGTGAGAAATGGGCACGGCTGGGTCAACTGTGGCAGTAACATCTTCCCTCACATGGCATTTGTGGGGCTTCAGGGCATGGCTGGCAGAGAATTGGTGTCCTTGTGGGACTTCTTCAAGGAAAGAGGTACAAGAAAGTAGGCTGCCCGGGGATGGCACGAGAGGGCTCACCTCAGTGAGGGGGAGTGTGGCTTCTCCACTAGAAGTCATGGTCCTGCTTAGCGCCAGGAAATGAGATATTTTCCATCCGACAGCTGCCAGGCTCGGCTGGAGACTTCTGTTTTATTGTCTTGAACAAATGAGCTCAGACCAGAGGGAATGAGGCTGGTGGGTGGTTTCTGTTGTTTGTCAAATGGAGACAGCATCTCTCCCCACTCGGTCAGAGTGGAACCCGATGAACCCCACTCAGAGCTGCCTAAAGCCAGCCATCTGCACCTAACTGTGAGGGCCTGCCTGGAAAACACTGCTCAACCCAGTTCTACCCCAGAGCTAGAGCCAAGGCATGGCTGCCCTTTCCTGCCCTGCTAGCTAGCTATAGGCCTTGTGTTCCTCCTGCCGCAGATCACTGGAACAAAGATTTCAGACAACAGCCTAAAATGGTTTGGACAGCCGGTTACCTGGAATGTAGAGAACCCTGAATCCAAGCTATAGGCCTATCTTATTTTTGTCCCGACTGTAAAGAAACAATCATTTTTCTCACTATTGCTCACCAAGGCCCCTGGCCTTGATGACAGGTAGGGTAGTGTCTGCTGACACCCGTGGTTAGGGGGCCCTGAAGAATCTGTGATGCCTCCTTCACCACAGCCCACTAGTTCAGGAGTGGAAGAGTGCATGCCCTGGTAGTTGCATGCCACTTCGGTATCACTGAAGCTCATGTTCAGTAATGTCACATATCAAGCACTTCGTGTTTTCAATTTAGAGCCCTAAATAGTTCTAGTGCCCTGTGAAGGCCTTTCATGGGTACTGGGCCATTGCAAAGAGCCACTTGGAGGAGTACTGCTAGACTCCTGCTCTGCCGAGGAAGACTGGAACTTGGAACTTTAAAGGAGGGTCCTACAATTAAAGCTGGTGGGTGCCCTGTCCCTCCAGCTCCCCAGCAGAATTCCAGACAGCCCGTCCCTGGTGGGGACATAGATCATGGACTTGACAACAGTCCCCTAGGAACATGAATACCCACCATGCAGTTGGTGCTGCCCCAGGATGATGAGATGCAGCTCTGTGTTCTTGGCTATGCCCATCAGAGTTCTTTCTGCTCACACTTCCCTCTGTTTGCAATCCCCACGCCCAAGTATCAGACTATCTGCTGGTGCCTGTGGTGTGCCAGATACTTTGTGTTCTGAGTTCTAAGAACACAGGAAAAGCCACACCCCTTGCTCCCTTGGTGCCTATGCTCTTGTTGGGTGGATGCGGAGAGAGGAGAGACATATGGGCATGGTAGAGAAGGCACTTACTGGCCTGGTGACTAGCCCAGAGATGGATTGCTTGCCCAGCATTCATGAAGCTATGCATCCAGTCCCTGCTAACTAAAACATACACACACTCACACAGGCATGCCCTGTAATCAAGGTGTGTTTGTGGTAGGATCAGGGCTCAACAGAACAGGGCAGAATGGCTTTCTGGGAGACGGTATAGTACTCAAAGATGACTTTGGGTCTTTGCCTGTTAAAGAATAGGATCAAAGAGACAGAGACAGGGTGGCATCACAGTGGCCCACCATGGTGACTGTGGGTAGCTTTGTAGAAGTAGTTTATAGACCATACACAATGGGAGTAGCATTAGATGATGCTGGGTTGCCTGGTTACACAGGACTGCTAAAGTAAAGGCTGCCAAGAGTTTACCCAAAGGGGCCCACAGAACCTAAGGACTAGGATATCATTAGATCACTTCAATCCTTCTATGCATCTCTTCTCCATTAGGAAGGTGCAAGGACACCCTCTCCACAATCACAGGGCCCACCACCCAGAACACATACGGACGGAATGAAGGGGCCTGGATGAAGGACCCCTTAGCCAAGGATGATCGGATTTATGTAACCAACTATTACTACGGCAACACACTGGTAGAGTTCCGAAATCTGGAGAACTTCAAACAAGGTTTGTGGCTCAGCTCTGCCATGGGGGTACCCTCCCAGCTTCATTGCCCCTCTTCTGATTATGGCATAGTGAGGGTAAACGAGAAGCAGGACATCCTCTATGGACAAGGGGACATTTCCTGGAAGGGTGGTCTCCTCTTTGACTAGCTCTCCCTCTCTCTGCCCTCTTGGCTCTGTCTGAGCTTGTTGTCTCAGCTCCTGGGATATGGATGACCTTGAGCCAGGCTAGAAAATATCCTCTCTTCACCTTGACCCTCAGCAGTTTACAAATCTCAGTCAGATAGTTGAGTGTGGGGCCCTTGGAACACTCAGCAAGGCAGGTGGGATTGCTGTCGCCTAGGATGCTGCGTGCATGAGAACAGTAAGAGATAGGCCGTTAGGCACCAGAAAGTGGTAGTACCAAGATACTAACCCAGGTCTTCAGACCCTAGTCCATAGCTAGTTCCATCCCAGGCTTGTCCTGAAGTTTCCCACCTTCTTGCCACCACAGGTCGCTGGAGCAATTCCTACAAGCTTCCATACAGCTGGATCGGCACAGGTCACGTGGTATACAATGGAGCCTTCTACTACAACCGAGCCTTCACCCGAAACATCATCAAGTACGACCTGAAGCAGCGCTATGTAGCTGCCTGGGCCATGCTCCATGACGTGGCCTATGAGGAGGCCACACCCTGGCGGTGGCAGGGCCACTCGGACGTGGACTTTGCTGTGGATGAGAATGGCCTGTGGCTCATCTACCCAGCTCTGGATGATGAGGGCTTCAGCCAGGAGGTCATTGTCCTGAGCAAGCTCAATGCTGTGGACCTGAGCACGCAGAAGGAGACCACATGGCGCACTGGGCTCAGGAGGAATTTCTATGGCAACTGCTTCGTCATCTGCGGGGTGCTTTATGCTGTGGACAGCTATAACCAGAGGAACGCCAACATCTCCTATGCCTTCGACACCCACACCAACACGCAGATTGTCCCCAGGCTTCTGTTCGAGAATGAGTATTCCTACACCACCCAGATAGACTACAACCCGAAGGACCGCCTCCTCTACGCCTGGGACAATGGCCACCAGGTCACCTACCACGTCATCTTCGCCTACTGACACGCTTGACCCCGCCAAGAGAAGCGCAGAGGGGCTGCTAGCACCTTGTGTGTGTCTGTGTGCATGTCTGTGTGTGAGAGTGGTGCAGATGGGTGTGTGTTGTTTTAAAATATATATTATTTTGTATAATATTACAAATGGTAAATGACAGTTTGGGTCTATTTTTTTTATATGGATTGTAGATCAATCCATACATGTATTACACGTATGTGCTGGTCTCATCCTCCACAATTTATATTTTTGTGCAAACGAACTTCTCCTTTTGACCAGTAACCTACCTTCCTTCGTTCGTGCTTTGTTCCAGCTCCTGAGCACAAGATTGAAGGGTTTCTTCCTCTGGGTCTTGCACTCAGACTGTGCCAGGAACTGGAGTGAAGGGTTCAAGAAAGAAGTGTTAAGTGGCAGCAGATTTTGATGTATTAGAGAAGTTCTTAAAACTCAGAAAAAAAATGCTTTTTTTTTTTTTTAAATAAAGAAGAAGTTTTAAAACCCTTTCCTAGGTAATTTTTGTTTAGCAGGGATGCATTTAACTAGGTGTTAGCCTCTTGCTCCTGAAGGAGTCTGGGTTTGGTGTTCCATGGAAACATTCGTCTAGCCTGGCCTGTTGATACACACCTGAAATCCCAGGAAGACTGCAAGTTCAAGGCCACCTGGGCTATAGCAGAGTGAATTCCAGACCAGCAAGGCTCTGTCTGGAAAAAAAAAAAAGGAGGAGGAGGAGGAGGAGGATGAGGAGGAGGAGGAGGAGGAGGAGGAGGAGGAGGAGGAGGAAGAAGAAGAAGAAGAAGAAGAAGAAGAAGAAGAAGAAGAAGAAGAAGAAGAAGAAGAAGAAGAAGAAGAAGGAGTGTTCTGCTGCCAAACTGGCCTAGTTGAGGTATAAAACACTCCCTGTCCGGTCCTTGGCATGGTGGTAGCAGCGTGTGCTCCGCTCTCTTCTCCCCTGCCTTTTTCTTTTCCTTGCCTACCGCCCACTTTCTACCATCCCATAGCCTTATCTTTACAGTCCTCCTATCTCCTCCTCCCAGCTACACTGATCACAAGCACAAGCCCACACACACAGTGCCAGTAACCCAGCCTGTGGCTTGTGTTAGTTACTGTTGAAAATACAAAGCTGAGTGTGACTGTCCACAGCCTTCCTTAAGAAGTTTTCCCCCAGTCAGTCAGTCAATCCACCAGACACCCTGGCTCCTCTAGTCTCCATAATCTTTTTTTTTTTTTTAATTAAAAGCAATCTTGTTTTACATACCAATTCCAGATCCCTCTCCCTTCTGTCCTCCAATGGCCTCTACCAACTCTCCATCCCCCCCCCAACTCCCCAGGGAGGGTGAGGCCTCCCATGGGTGATCATCAAAGTCTGTCACATCATTTGGGGTAGGGGTTAGGCCCTCCTGCATGTATCTAGGCTTAGAAAGCATCTCTTCCTAGGGAATAGGCTCCCAAAGTCCTTAGCCATCAGGGAAATGCAAATCAAAACAACTCTGATGTACCATCTTACACCTGTCAGAATGGCTAAAATCAAAAACCCCAACAACAGTTTATGCTGGAGAGGATGTGGAGAAAAGGGAACACTCCTCCATTGCTGGTGGAAGTGCAAACCTGTATTTTTGGTTGTGAGCCTAGCCTTTAATGGCTGAGCCATCTTTCCAGCCCAGGGGAGTACAAACTTATATAGCCACTTTGGAAATCAGTATGGTGGTTCCTCAGGAAAATAGGAGTCAGTCTATCCCAAGATCCAGCGGTTCTACTCTTAGGCATATACTCCCCATAATCTTGTCCACTGTTTCATGTCAAACATGTCCCCAGATAGGACTTTTCTTTATAGAAACAGAATTCCCTAAGGCGCAAGGAGAATTGCAGCATCCCTTAGTCTAGACTGAGCCCACATGAGACCTACAGTCCACAGTGTAGCTCTCTTCCCAAGGCACAGGCAGGAGCCAGAATGGAGAATGAAGGCAGAGGTGAGAAGGTGGAGAGAGAATGGCATCATGTCACCACACAAGACCCACTGTCTATCCCACTCTGGGGAGAGCCACAACTGTCCCTATGTGGGCCTCAGCCTCCTATCGGTGGCCACCCATCCTTGAAGCTCAAGTCTTCTTGTGTAGTTTCCCAGACCCCACCCCCACCAACCCTGCCATTCTCTGCGTTCACTCCCTTATTAGAAAAGCATTCCTGGTGCAGGGTGAGGTAGGGAGGCTGGAGAGATGGTTCAGCTGTTAAAAGTACTGGTTTCTCTTCCAGAAGACCTGAGTTCAATTAATTCCCAGCACCTCATGGCAGCTCCCAAATGTCTGTAACTCTAGTTAGAGGGGATCTGACACCACACACAGACACACAAACAGGCAAAACATAAAATGAAAATAAATCATTTTAATAACGGAAAAAGAAAGAAAGAGAAAGCAACCCTGGAATCCCTGTGGAGAAGGCTGAGCAACTAAGACAAAGCCACTCAGGTGCATGTATCCTAGAGCCTAGTTTCTTAGCTTATGGGGTCACATAACTGAATGTGAGGGTTACAAACAATCTGGCAACATGGTGAACACACAGTAGCCAACAAGTAATTCAGAATCAAGCACACTATGGTTCTAAGGTTCTCCTGGCCAGTACTAGCCTTTTTGGTTTCATGACTCTACTGTAACCTTGCTATCAAACATGCAACATGCACACAATGGCTTTGCATCATATGTGCTGTAAGGCCATGCAGTACACCAGAAGTACCTCAGCTCCCCCTTGGGACTTGTATGTTATGGGCTGCATTCTTTTTACAAATACACAGTTTTCTGCTCTTTTAGAAGCATGGTGGTGGTTTATAGAAAAAACAAACAAAAAACCAACTCGCTATTTTCCTACTATTATTCCCTAGTATATAAGTATCAAATCAGTATATTTTTGAATGATTAGATTGTATTAGAATGTTTGATTTCAAAATTGTTGCTTGAGTTACTGACTTGAGTTGCATTAAAAAAAAAATAACTAAATAAATTTTGGCTTGGGATTAGGTTAGAATTTCCAACTATTTCTAAAATGACCCTAAAATATTCTTCTGCCATTTTGGGCTATGTAACTATATTAAAAACAGCACTCTCAGCAAATAATGATAATCAGCAAATAATAAAATCAAAAATGTGAATCAACTTTGAATATACTTTACCTTCTGAAATATCAAGGATTTATTAATGTTTTATTTTCTGTGTTGCTTTGATAAAATATACTGAAAAAAGCAACTTGGGGGAGAAAGGGTTTATTATGGTTCATAGTTCTAGTTGCAGTCAGTCGTTTCAGGGAAGCCATAGCAGCTGGGGTCAGCCAGTCACATTGTGCTCATAGTCAAGGAGCAGTAAAGGAATTAATGCATGCAGGCTGGAGCTCGGCTGATTTCGTCTATTCTGGATCAGTCCAGAATCACATACCTAAGGAACGGCACCACCCATGATGGACAAGTTTTCCCATTCTTTAACATTATCCTTGTCTGGCTCAAAGTCCTATTTCTAGGCCTTCGATGATTCTAGATTCTGTCAAGTGGAAAATGAATACTCACCAGCTTAAATAGTAAAGTATAAACAAGTACACCAAAAGTTGTTTTAAAGACAAGTTTATGACTAATTATCAATACTTTTTATTTGTACAGTTATTTTATATACCTGTGTACCCAGGGATGTGTACAGGTTTCTCAGGTGGAGAAGGGTCTGAAATGGAGAAAGTGTAAGCAACCCTGCTATGATGAATGCAAATGAGTAAAGCAGAGAAGAGAGAGGAAGAAGGAAAGGGAGGAGCTGCTGTCATAGGTCATTTCAAGCCTGAGTTCAGTGGGCATTTGGGAAGGATCACAAGACATGTATGTGCATGTCTCAGCATGCATATATAGAGGTCATCTGCAGCAGAGCAACAAGGAGCAGAGGCATAGACTACCTTTGAGCCTGGGTGATCCTGGAGATTCCCAAGTCACTTGGTGAGGCTGGTGGCATTCTGCTGCCACTGCTTGGCCTACGCATGGGAATGCCATCAGGTGACTGCATATGCCACCTTCCAATCTACTCCTAACTTGTAAGGAGGGATGTTGGGTGCAGGGAACTTTCTTCTAGGGCTGTGTCTAAGTCCTGGCTCTCTGCTTGGCTCTTGTGTAAGCTTGTGTAAATCCCTTAGCTACTCTGAGTCTAGTTGTCTTTAAAACTTGGGCCTGAGTTTGTTTGCAAGGAGGGTAGACTGTGTAATGTTCAAGGAAAGCAAAACATGTGTGTGGAAAAACATCAGCCATGAGGCTGGGAATGGGGCTCAGTGGGGAGCATGCTTGCCTGGAACACATGAAGTGCTGGGTTCCATCCCCAACATAATGCAAACAAGTGCATCCTTGCAATCCCAGCCCTAAGCAGGGGAAGGCAGAAGGGTCAAGAATTCAAGGTCATCCTCAACTCCATAAGTCATTCAAAACCAGCTTGGGATAAGAGTCCCTGCCTCAAAAACAGCAGCAACAAATACTGGCCATTATTGCCATTTAAAGATAAATTCCTTATCTTGACTTCCCAAGCCAGTTCCCCCTTTGAATTTTCTTGATGATCTCCTGGTCCCCAGGGATACAAGCAAAAGGTCCTATTTTTCTCCTATGTCCTATGTCTCCACAATGGCGCTCTAGAGGACAGTTAGCTCTGCCAGACAGACCCTAGCTCCCACTGTGTGCTGGTTGTGTGATCTTAAACAAGATATTGGGATTCTCTGAGTCCCATTTTTCTCCTCCTAAAAATGTCAGTAATGGATCTCTTAGAGGGCTGTTTGGAGACATAATAAAACAGCTAAAGCATAAGAAAAATAAATAAGCACTTAGTAGCTTTAGCTTTTATTATGCAAATAATTCCATAAAAGTAGAAACCAGGGTGCTGAGGAGATGGCTTGTACAGCAGAAGGGTCTGGATCTGTGTCCACACATCCACATTAAAAAGAGAACATGGTGGTACATGCCTGAAATCCTAATGCTGGGGAGTGGAAACAGACACCCCAGGGACCATTGGCCAGCTAGTCTAGCAAAAGTGACTGGCTCTAGGTTCAGTGACAGACCTTGTCTCAGAAAGTAAGGTAGAGATCAAATGAAGAAGACACCTGACATCAATCTCAGCCCCCCACCACACACAGACACACACTCACAGACACATACACACACACACACACACACACACACACACACACACAGGCATACCCACATACAGAAACACAGACATACACACACAGATACACATACACAGAGATACAGACATTCACACATACAGAAACATACACACAAACACACAGACATACACACACACAGACACACACACACACTCACAAACACAGATAAATACATAGACACACAAGCACACAGACACATATACACATACATATACACATACACACACAAGTCACCACAAAGTAGAAAGTATAAGAATCCCCTATATTCATATGTTCAAGTTGTAATAATCATCAGCATCTTGCTGTATTCGTCTTGAATTTCCCCTTGTGCTCATACACTCTAAACTGGTCAGCTCCCCATTTTATGCCAGCATTCTGTAAGCATCTCTGACAGGAAAAGATGCTTTTCTGCATGACTTCCACTCAATAAGCAGAAGGCAGTTCTTTGAACTCTTTACCACTGATCCACATTAATTTCCCAGTGGTCTGAGACATCTTGTACAGTTGGGCTGTTTGGACAATTTGTGTTCACACATTGAACTTAGGGTTTCATAGCATAAGTCTTTCCTCTCTTACAAGTTTTTTTATTTGAGGTTAATTTTAGATTTCCAGAAAAGTGAAAAAAAAAATCAGTAGAGATTTCCTGCATAGTGTTTACCCAATTTCCCCACAACATCAAACCTTACCCAATCCTGGCCCCTGGCAAAATTAAGTATCAGGCTGCAAGGTCCTTGTGCTTATCTTGGTCAAGTATTTTTCATGTGGATGGTTCCCTTCCTGCCTTGGCATGCAATGCCTTGCTAGATAGACTGGGGTTTTCTGTGGGAATGCCTTTCTGCCCATTCTCCCACCAGTCAGCTTAGTTCTCTCACCTCTACTTTCCTGTTAAAGATGAAGTTGGGCTGCAGAGATGGCTCAGCTGTTAAGAGCAGAGGACCCATGATCAATTCCCAGCACCCACAAGGTTGCTCACAACCATCCATGACACTGGTCCATAGGCACATAGGGGCAAAATATATACATAAAACACAGTAAATACATCTAAAAGATATATATATATATATATATATATATATATATATATATATATATATGATGTTAAGCCTAAAAATTCACTTTGGGCAGAGCACTTCCCAGTGGCACTATGAAGTCGGTGTTCAGCCACGCCCACTCCTACTGTTTCCAAGCTCCCCTTGCTCAACCAGCAGGCAGGGATGGTATCTGCAGACACACCCTCCCAGGGCCACCTATCTCTTGTGGGCCTTCCTTGACCTGCTACTCGACAAATGGGCCTGGATCTGATTGTGTGGATGGCCATCAATATCCCACAATTTATTTGATGGGTTTATTTATTTATTGCTCCTGTAGAAGAGCTTGGATAAGTTCAGTGACCTCTTTGAAAAATCTCAGGTCATAACAAGTTCAAAGGCCACTCAACTACAGCAACATACAGATTTATATGAGTAATTAATTTGGCACACACTTTGCGTGTGTGTGTGTGTGTGTGTGTGTGTGTGTGTGTGTGTGTGTGTGTGTGCAAGTGTGTATTTATATGTATATGTGGGAAAGGGGGTGTCTCACTGTGTACTCCAGGCTGGCCTAATCCTTACTTGTGATCTTCCCTCAGCCTCCCAAGTGCTGAGAGTTCTTGCTGTACACTACAATGCCTCACTGGCCAATCAGTTTTTCTAATCAAAATATCAAGTGACTTGAGAGAAAGTTCAGCAGTTAAGAACACTGAGTGCCCTCACAAAGACCCAGGTTTAGTTCTTACCCCCAGGTGGTGGCTTACAACAATCTGTAACTCCAGTTCCAGGGATCTGATGTCCTTTTCTAGGCTGCAAGCAACAGGCTCGCATGTAGTACACAGAAACACATACATGTGCATACATGTATGCAAAACACTCATACACATAAAAATAAAATTTGAAAAAAAATTTAAGAAGGAAAAAATGCAAAACAGAACATTGAACTTGATTTTGGTTTGCTGCCCCAGCTACTACTCCACTTGGGCCTGTGAGCAGGAGTCCTGGAGTTGGTGAGGAGGTCATGGTCCGGGGAGAGGAAGGGGGAGGAAGTGAGAGAGATGGAATGAGGAAGCAGGAGGGAGGAGGAGGCCAAGTGCAGGAGTGGGAGAGCCTTGCCTGTCTGTCAGGCTCTGGAGCGTTAGGTCTCTGAGACATTTCAGAAGCTTGCCTGAGCATTTCCGTGGTCCTTGAAAGAATTCCCTACAATTTAGTAGGGATGTTCTGCCATCTTCTTTTCATGTGATTAACCTCTATTCCACCCAGACGTCCTCCTTTCCCGAACCCAGAGAAATCTAGTGCTGTCTCCTCTGCCCTTCCGAATGGTCCACTTGGACAGGACCCAAGATGACCTCATATGTGGCCACATCCGGCCCACAGAAATTTCTCACACATTATTTATCCTGACAAAGTCTGGGAGTACAGGCTCATCTCAGCTAACTAATTATTATTGAGAAGTAGTCTGTTGGTCCATCTTCCCATCTTAGGCTGTCCAAATGGGTGTCTGTTGCTGGCCCATTGTGCCCCCTCCAAACAATAAGAACATGGATTAAGTGTCACCAGATGTGTGTTAAAAACCATCCTCCCACAGCCTTGCATAAAGAGGAGGCATACCCCACCCAGAAAGAGAGCAGGATCCAACACAGCTATTTCCAAAGGAATCCTTCAAACATTCTCTTAAAACTCCCCCCACCAACTCCAAATGCCTTTATGATTTTAATGTCAGTATAGAGTTTTAAAGTTTCTGGGCCATTCCCTGCTGAGTCCTGGCTGTGGATTGCCTCAAACTTGGGAATCCATCCTTTGGAATGTGAGGCAGGCTTGGTTGAAACTAATTTTCATATCCTATAGATCCCTATAGTCTCGGGACACTTCCCAGCCACTGTGTCCTGTCTTTCTCGACACTTGGGATGTCTGCAAGGCCTTATCCAAGTGAAGTCATGTCCACTCACTCCCCCAGCACAACAAAGGTAGCTCTAAATATGAACTCAGTAATGGGCTGTGCTTGCCTTCTGTCATGTCTGTGAACAGATGGTCCCTGCAGGGATGGTCTCTCACCCAGATGAAGTGGCCCATTCTTTTACCCGGGACCCTTCTGAGCACTAACTTATAATGCCAGAACATTAGGGATCTGTGAGGAGCTGATTTAGACCACACAATGTGCAAAGGCAAATTAGAGTTGGCACAAAATGCAATCTGACTAAAGTCATGGAGCTTCCTGCAGGAGTGTTCAGGTACTCTCAACTCCTGTTTTCTTCAGAGCCTTCCTGCCCACAGGCTTCTCATCAGTGCTCATAGGCCAGCCGGTGACAGTGTGGTCATGATGAAACTCAGGGAAACTGAGGCTCAAAGAGGGCAGACTCTGGACACACAGAGATGGGCTTCCTATAGGAGTCCACAGTCTCTGCCCCAGGACCTATTGCACTGCCAAGGACTGAGGGTGACCAGCTGCCTCTTTAGCAAATCCAGAGAAATAGCTCTATGCCTCATAGTAGTTTAACTAGTAAAACAGCCTGCAGGAAGTGAGGTCACTCAGGGCTTCACTGAGCACAGTATTAATATTAGAAGAGCGGTATTAGTCAATCTGATTTTCTGAAAACTGGGTCCTGGATAACTTAAAGATGAACATAGCTCTCCTGACCACAGAGTTTTCTCTGGCTTCCCATGAGCACCCCAGAACTGGAGCCTTTTTCCTATATGCTTCATTAGCTGCTTCCCAACTCTTGTGAAATCACCAATAAAGGTCTGGCGTTGTCACTTTCTAAGAAGCCAACACAGAATGAAATATTTGCTTTTTGAGGGCATTCTCATATTCTATACAAGCTTTTATTAACCCCATATCTTTGGAAGTCCTTGGTTACAAGCCACAAAAATAGTTTCTTGCTCTCTTAAGCCAAAAGGAATTTATTGGGAAAACAGAGAAGTTCACAGTCTCAGAAGCAAATGTGGGAAATCAGATCATGGGAAGGACAGAACAGGCCAGTCATGGACAGCAGGACTCTGTGACTTGTCTCCTGAAGATGGTGCCTCCACAGGAGCCTCTGGTTTAGACACCTACAGCTCCCCACGGACTCCAACAAAGATTCAGATTTCCACAAGAGTGTTTGATTATGAGTTTGGATGCCAGCACTACCTCATACCCAGGGTGGGTTCTGACTGACAACCCCACCTTCATTATACCAAGTTAGGAAGGGCCAGTTCCTCTAAGAAGGGCTGCTGAGCAGAAAAAAAATAAACAAAACAAAACAAAACCAGATGTTCACTATAAACATTATATTTAATAGCAACCTCCACTAACACATTCAAAATCCGCCTCAGTTTTCCAAAGTTCATCTCATACAAAGTTCGCTTTTCATATTAGCTGCTGGAAAGCTTAAGGCTCATCAGAAACATGTGGGATTTTTATGGTGTTCATGCTGGCCTTGCCTCTCTACCAGATTTATTTTATGTTTTCAATGATCCCTTTTCTTTCTAAGTTGCCATGCTGGAGTGTGTGTGTGTGTGTGTGTGTGTGTGTATGGTGTGTGTGCATGTGCGTGTGTGTTCGTGTACATTGGTGTGTGCATGTGTTTCTGGAGTAAGTCAGAACATAGATGAGCAGATTTCCCATGACTCTTCAGGAATGTGTGACGCTGTAGGATGAAGCTCATCTCTCATGAGGGTTTTCCCATTGGAAGTCTGGAAACCAATGGTTACAAAGATGTCACGCACAGTGTCCCCAGGGTGCTCAATTTTTAATGCTTTTCCCTGAGTCACTGGATGTAAACAACTCATATTAAACTTTTGCTGCATAGTACTCCTGTTTGGGGACCACAGTGTGACCGATTGTAACATGGGCAGGCAACGAGAGAGAATGAGTCAGAAAGAACACAAGAACAAAGGCTAGTTGGCTGAGGCAATGTGGGGCAGAGCCCCATTTCAGATTACTTTCCAAGTGACCTCAGCTGAGTTCTCTTTTTGGAGGAGATGGTCTGGCCCGGGAGTACCAAGGAAAATCTGGCAGTGCCTGAGGGAGTCAGAGAGCAGCCAACAGCCACAAGAGCCAAGAATGGGCCAGAGAACTCTGGTGAACTTCCCAGAGTCCCGTAGCAACCAGCTCTTCACTGAAGCAAGGCTGAGGTTGGAGAGAAAGACGCTTGGTCTGCCTGCTACCCTCTAAAGAACCCCGGGCTCCTCCCTCTGACCTCTGATAAGCTGGCATTTGGTCTGGGAGCCTGTGGCTGGGAGAGACCTGGGGGAGTGCTCTTCACAGGGATCCAAGCAGAGCACAGTCCCCTCCCACTCTGCCCCACTCAAACAGAGGGCAGCTGTCAGGAGGACACAACAGGCAGCCCACCAATTTCCGGTGAGGAATGGCTGTGCTCTTAGAGACCGGGACAGGAAATGCAGGATCTGTGTTGATCTTCTGCATCCCTGAGGGCTCTCAAGGGCATCCTTTTCATCCTTCTCCCTGCCCATCCCTCTTGCATGTAGTTCCACATGACAGAACAAGGAGCCTCTTCCAGCTCTCTCACCATGAGTGTCCACAGTTGTATCCTGTCCCTGTTTCTAGCTCAAACTCCCTGATTGGCCCAACACCTCTGTTGCTGAGCACACGGACTGACCATGTTCACCCTTTGTCTAGTGAGCCATGGCTAAGAGACATCCTTTGTGTGTTCCTCTAGGATCATGAAGGGAGGGCTCAATAAATATTAACTCTGTTGTCAGTACTGAAGGAGTCACTGAAAAAGCCCCCAAAGCCTTCTTGGGTCCAGATGGAAAGGGATTCCTGTACCCCAGGGCCATAGAGCTCAATATTTCAAGGAGAAGAGGTGCATTTGGACCACTGGTGAAAAGCACTTGTATTTGTTGGGATCCCTAGAGAAACATCCTGTAGGATGGTGATTTGTTAAATGGTTTACAGGCTGTGGTCCAGCCAGTCCAACAATGTCTGTTTACCAACGAAAGGGCCAAGAACCCAGCAGTTGTTCAGTTCCTGAGGCTGAGTGTCTTAGCTGGTCTTCAGTATACACTGGAATCCCAAAGAAGTGGGTTCTAATGCCAGTGAAGGAGCGAACTGCTGTTGTTAAGGATGAGAGCAAGCAGGCAAAAGAGCGAGCTAGCTTCCTTCTTCTGTGTCCTCATACAGGCTGCCAGCAGAAGGGCTGGCCCAGAGTAGAGGTGGGTCCCCCCACCTCAAAAGATTTCAAATGATTTAATTAATAAAAAACTCCTCTCAGGTGTGCCCATCTGTTACGAGTAAGGTTTTCCCGCCGCTGGTCCCACAGCCACAGCGCCAGCCCCAAATATCACACAGAGACTCTGTATTTGATACAACGCTGTTGGCCATGTACTAGCTTCTTATCGGCTATCTCTGTCTTAAGTATTAACCCATTTCTATTCATCTAAGTATTTCCACGTGGTCTCATCTTACCGGAGAGTGGGCCGGGACCTCTGTTCTCCAGTCTCTACCTCCTGACTCTTCCCTACTACTTCCTCGAATCCTCCTTGTCTCCTAGTCCCGCCTATCTTGCTTTCCTATTGGCCAACAGTGCTTTATTCATTAACCAGTATGAGAAACATATTTACAGCATGACATCTCCCATCACCCATCCATTTGGTATTTAGTTAAGTTCAGATGCTGTCAAGTTGACAACCAAGAAAAGCCACCATAGCAATGCTCTGTGCCTTTCAAAGAACTTACTTTTGCAAGCCCAATCCTACGCAGTCCTCCCTAGGGCCCCCGAGCATGACTCTTGAAACAGATCTAATTTCAGAGAGCCACCTGAACACTTTATGATTGCTCAAGACCAGTTTTAGCACTGAGGCAACACACTGAGGTATAAGGCCTTATCTGTTAGCCATTTTGCTTCTTCCCTGAGCACTACAGGCCTTTGCCACTGAGGCCACCCAGCCTCTGAGAGATCTTATTTGCCTTTGATCAACTGTCTTTCCCAGTCAACATGGCTGGCATTCTCCCCTTTTCTCAATGCCTCATGCACACACAGGAAGACCCCTATTTTCCCCTGGGCCCCCCCAACCTATTCACTTGTGTGTTAACATATGCTATATCAGGCCGCTTCAGAGCCTCTCATTCCCACGTTTTCCTCCTTAGCCTAGTTGTCTCTGAAAAACATTTTTTTGGCCCTGTCAGAGCTCAGCAAGGACAGCAGTGGATGGATGTCCTGTTGCCAACAGAAAGTTCTGGTTCTGTGTCAGACAATAGGACCTTTACATTTTAAAAAATAAACTTATTTATTTGTGGGCTCGCGGGCTACACTATGTGTGTGCTATGATATACACATATGGAGGTCAAAGGGCAATTTTTGGGAGTCACTTCTCTCCTTCTACCATAAGGGTCCCAGGGACTGAATTCAGACCCTTAGGCTGGTGGCCACACCATTACCCTTTGAGTCACTTCACCCCCTCAATAGCCCCCGATACCCACCAGGCTCCAGTGGCCTCTGGGTTACTCTGCCCTTCTAGCCCTCATCACTGGCTGGGGAATTCTTCTCTGCTCCCACACACTCTAGTCCCATGCTGATTCCTTCACCTCACAATGGCCACTTCTGTTGTGGAGGGGCTGTTTTCTTCCATGATGCATTTTCAGAACAGAAAGAGCCTTCACAGGGATGCCCTTTTGGTCACAGCATTCCTGCAGGACAGACCATCTCACCCTCTGTGACTGCAGGAGACATGCTCCTGACTTGGAGGGGCCATGGCCCCTGCCCTTTGAGAGCAAGAGTCACTTGCTCTTAAAATCTCAGAGCAAGTGACTGATTGTAGCTTCCAGGCCTTGCTGCCTTTTGACCTCTGAGGAAGCCCATTTACCTTTTGTTTCTCCATGGTGACACCCAGGCCAGTGGTCAAGATGGAGAGGGGGCTGCATGGAAAGCTTGGGGGCCTGCCAGGAACTGAACCTCTCACCCATAGGACACTGTTGGCTGGAAAGGCAGGGGTGCCCGAGGCAGCTCCTAGATGCAGGGCTCAATGACTTGGGTGTGTATGTGCTATGTCTGCATCTTCCCAGCTAGTCTCACTATCGAAGGTGGGACCTCCCTGCCTATGAAAGGCATGTTGGAAGTCAAAACCTCCTTCCAACCCCCATGTGACACAGTTGGCCTTTCTGTTTTGTAGTGGCTTGTCATAGCAGGTGGGCTATAAGCACATTCCATGATGAGAAAGTCTCTTGATGTCGCTGTCGTTATAAAGTCTTTCTTCCAAAACTTTAAGAGCTTGTGTAACTTTCCTTGATTTTAAGTTTCTTCTTTTCTTCCCCCCCACACCCCCGACTTGGTTTTTGGATGGTTCTCCCAAGAGAAGTCACTAGGATCTGATATAAGAACCAGAGTGGTGCCAAGCTTGGGTTTGAGCTGTTTTTCTGCACCCCAATAAACATATATGGGATCCTAGGCTGAAGCCAGCCAGCCTGCCTGTCCCTCAAGCACCGCTCTTATGTTCTCACACTACTCTCTCTCCCCAGGAGAGTTCAAAGAGGGAGGGTTTGGCCTCCCAACTCCAGGCATGGAATCTTCTCTCAGGGATAGGAGGAGGAGGGAAAGGAAGGAAGGCATTGCTGGCTCCTTCTTTTTCCCTGGAGAACCAATCTGACCAGGAGCTGCATGCTAAGCCTCCTCCCAGGAAGCCTCCTAACCCTCAGGAGCCCAAGGCTGGGAGGGTTTGGCCACCTACCATGCTTGATGCTTCTGTGTTCAGTTTTGAGCAGGACTCCTCAGTAGCCCGAAGTCCATGTAGTAGAGCAAGTAGTCAGCGCGCCTCCTCCCTGGATTCAGACCCCAGGCCCTGGGTGCATGCTGACTTGGCTGAGCATATGCACCGGGTCAAGGACTGGTCACTTCAGCTGAGAACGCAGCCACCTCGGGCAGAGGGCGGGCGGCGTTGGGATCCAACAAAAGAAGAGGAATCACTCTTCTTCCTCTTAGTTTATCTGTCCTCATGTTGCTCCAGGCTTCTCCTGGGTCAGCTGCTGTCCTCTCTCACCTAACCCTCACACCCAAACCTCTTCTCTTTTCCTTTGTTCATTTCATTTCTAGTCAGTTCCTCTGAGGCCAGAGGCCTAGGAGCAGACTCTCTCCTTCCTTCCTTCCTTCCTTCCTTCCTCCCTCCCTCCCTCCCTCCCTCCCTTCCTTCCTTCCTCCCTCCCTCCTTCTCTCTCTCCTGGCCTCCCTGCCCCCACTCTGCCCTCTTTCTTTTCTCCTCCTGGTCGTTTCCTCTCCTTCCAAGAACATAACATGCCATTTCACAGAAAGTTCCATTTGCAGCCATGGCTATTTTCACGTTTCCCATTCTAACATCACAGAGGAATGTCTGACGTCATCTCCATGAGAGAATCCAATAGCTACCCGCCCACTTACTCTCTCCTTTCCTTTCTTTACTAGATATTGGTTCAGTCTTGACTCTGATTATTTAAACACAGCTTTCTCTGTGTGTCCCTGGAACCCTGCTCTACCCTCAGTGTCTTGCATTGTGTTGTTTCATAAACATCAGATGTAGGTCTCAGAAGACATTGCCCCAAACTCTTCTATACATTAGAATCATCTGGGGGAAATGTAACATTCCTATGCTCATACCTTAGGGCAATTAAGTTGGAATGTCTGGGGGTGGAGCCAACCTCCAGTAGACTCTCAATGACTCCAATCGGTCACAGAGACTGGGAGCCACCAGTATGTAGAGAACTGTGCTAAAGGCAATGAGAGCCCGTAGTCAACTGGATATACTCTACGGAGCTCGGCGAACTGTGAAGAGAGGGAGGAGGGCCCAGGACCCCTTCCAGGTACACCTGAGCTTTCCCAGCCTGTATCTCAGGAAGGGTTAATCAACAGCCTAAGAGATATCCTCCTTCTTCAGCAAACAGTGTGATTTCAAGCAAGATTCCTCAGAAACCCAATGTCCAGAAGCCTTGAACCTGGAGGAAAGCAAGTAGTCAGCACGCCTCCTCCCCAGATTCAAACCCCAGGCCCTGGGCATGTGCTGAGCATATGCACCTGGTCAAGGACTGGTCCTGATTCCTGCCACTTCAGCTGGGAATGCAGCCACCTGGGGCAGCAGGAGGCCATGAGATTCAACAAAGGACCAAAGGACAGGAAACTGAATGCTCACGATTGACCCCTGTGGATTTTCAAAATGGCAGTCACCAAAAGAAAAGACAGAAGCTGGTGGCAGAGCCTGGATGTCCTTAGCTTCAGACCTTAGACAGGCATCTCCCCTGAGGCCTCTCAGACACCTAAGAGGATCCTTCTAGGGGCCTGTTTAAATAGATTAGTGTGCTTAGGCAGCCTCAGGGTCTGTCTTGGTTACTTTCCTATTGCTGTGATAAGATACTGTGACAAAGGCAAAGGCAGTGTTTAATTTGGTGTTTACAATTTCACAGAGTTAGAGTCTATGGCCATCATGGAGGGGAGTGTTACAGCAGGAAGGCAGACAAGACGATAGAGCAGTATCTAAGAGCTCACATCTCAGAAACACAATCACTAGGCAAAGAGAACTACCTGGGATTGGTGTGGGCTTTTGAAACCTCAAAGCCCACCCGCTGTGACACACTTTCTCCAACAAGGCCACACCTCCTAACCCTTCCCCAGAAGTTCCACCATCTGAGGATCAAGGATTCAAATATATGAGCTTATGGCGACTGTTAGGAACTAGCAGCCTGCTGACCCCCGCCCCCAACGATGGGAGGGACGCTCCTGGTCATGTCATCGCTAAGCCAGGCTTTATCTGGCTGCCAGAGGACTCAGTTACGCATGCGCAAGACCCCCTTCTCTCTGCCTCCCCCTCTTACTCTCTCTTGCTCTCTCTCTCTCTCTCTCTCTCTCTCTCTCTCTCTCTCTCTCTCTCTCTCTCTCTCTCCCCTGCTTTTGGTTGGCCACCAGTTACCCCCCTTCTCTCCCCTTTCTCAATAAACTCCACATGGGCACTGAGTCTCATGTTTGTGTTTCTTAGGCAATAGTTGTAGCAAAAGAACAACAGCGACCATCTCATTCAGATCACCACAGGGTCTGACTCAGTAGAAGTTGCCTTTCTTGAAAGTTCTCAGGGGCTGCAGCAATCTAGGGGCTGTAGCTGCCGACCTGCTTCTAACTTGGCAGACTGAGGCCGAGGGGGGAAAAGGCAGTGGGAGGAAACGAGAAGAGGAAGGGGAAGCTAACGATGGCCCGTCTGTTGAGGGAAGGCTGGGTTCTTTCTCTGGCAGTCCTGTGCCAGTGCTGGCCCCCATGCATTCTGCACTGTTAGTGTACTGTGCCTATTGGCATGTGGCCACATGTAAACACACATGACAAATGACAGTTTATCGAATACTCTTCTGGAAAGACAATGTATGTTTTGGCTTTGTAAAGACACCGACAACACAACTCAAAATACTAGTTTAACATGCCCAAACCCTATGTCCAGAGCACATTGCCCACACAGCACTCTTGGACCTAACACGACGGCTGAGACTGTGAGACAGTTCCTGCCTGTCTGAACATCACTGTCTTATAGGAATGGCAGGTATTTAACAAACATCTACTTCAGAGGTGATGAGAAGGACAAAATATCTAAATTCTGTGAGTTCAGTTCTCCTTCTGCCTAGCTCCTGTTCTGCTTGCCTGAACCAGATTACAGCTCCTGAAGAGAGGAATTAGCCCCACGTGTGCTGCCAGTTGCCATGTGCCTCTAGAAGAACTCACCAGGATGGTAGGCCACAAAGCCATTTGCAACAGAGGTCTCGAGGCTTCAGCCCCTTTCTTGCCCAGGCTGTTCAAATTAAGATGGATTTCCAGCTCCTCCCAGCTGGTGGTTTGATGGAAAGGGCCTGGCTGGTTGTATAGGGGCTGTTGGATTTTTGTCTTCTAAGAGGCTGCCAGACTCAATGGGGCAATGTGCTGGTCGGATGTGAAAAGTGCTGCTTACCAGAGGGGAATTCCAGCAACTTGAAACCAGAGGCAATGTGGTAAACACACCATTTATATCCTGGGACCAGTAGTCAAATGAGGGCGTGAACTCTGTGGCTATGCTGAGACCCTGGACAGTGAAGCTCCCACTCCCAGACCTCCCCTGGGACCAACCAACTTGGGTCTAACTTTATTCTTTTTAGGCTGGCCAGCAACTTTTGGAAGTTGTCTTTTCTTCTGTGGGAACTAAGGGTGACCATGGAACCAGGGAAGAGGTCCTGTTTAAATATCATCTCCAGAAAGAGTATTGTCTGGTCTCTCTGCAGTTTCCCACAGCCCAATGCTAGAGGCTGGAGCTGAGTCTGTGGTTAAAGATTCACATTCCATGGTCATTTCTTCTATCCCACCGTCTGTGGGGAAACAGTCCAAGAATCCCACCAGGCAATGGGGATGGCCACAGAGAGTTGAGAAGTCAGGCTGGACACCTAGGAAATGGGAGTCAGAGATGGTGTCCAAGGCTCTGAGTTCTTCCTGGTTACCAAGTTCACTCTTTACAGTGTTATAGGTTCTGCCTGTAAACATCTGGAGACAGCACTTTTTAAAATTAGTCTTACCAGGTTCTTCATCTAAGGAAGCATGGATTTCAGGAAAGTCTTGCAAGCAGTTAATGTCATAAAATGGCCCATTTATTACTACAGTGTGTTTCACTTACTGTAAGATGTATCCTTCAGTGCTGGACCAATGTACTGGCTGATTAGTAATCTCTCACCATCTCATGGTCCAATACCCTCACTAGGAGTTAATTCTGTGAGGAAAACTCTTCAGGCAAAGAAAAGTTGTGAACAGAAGAGGAGGCAATGGGTGCAACTATATAACTCATACAGATGGAGACTACAAAAGCCAACCCCAAGGGATGCAGAGCAGCAGCTGCTCTCCATGCAGTCAGCATTGTGTTTGTGTCTTCTAAGGAAATGAATCACCCATGGCAACCTCCTCAGCACTGTTGGGTCCTTGCCTCTTAGTGATGGTCTCCTCTCCTGAACATGCCTCAACACCCTGCTGCACATGTTGTGTGGCTTGGTTTCTTTCTCTCTGCCTTGTTGACTGTTGTCATCCTTTATGGACAGTCTCAAAGGGTGCACGGCAGTGTAGAACATTGTGACTTTATAATCAGACTTAATGTCAATGTCCAGCTTCACTATATGTATTAATTGTGTGATCTTGGGTAAGATAATCCCTCTATTTCTTCATCTGTGACGTGTGGATAATGATGTCTATGGCTGATATCTTTTTTAAATACTTTAATGTTTTCTTTTAGTATATGTATGTGTTATGTATGTGCTTTGGATCCCCTGGAACTGAAATTAGAAACAGTTGTGATTTGCCATGTGGGTGCTGTAAATAGAACCATTGTCCTCTGGAAGACGAGACAATGCACTTAACTACTGAGCTATCTCTCCAATGTGACTAAGACTGCTTTAAAACTTAAATGAGTGATGCTTGTAATGCCTATCACAATGTCTGGTGGAAAGTTACATCTTCAATAACCAACAGCTATTAACATTAACTGAACTAAGGAAGGATTCTCTTCAGTGACTGTATAGATCATATCACATGAACTTAATGCAGAGAAACATGCTATAGATTTTGTGGTAAGCAAAACACTAGATCTGAATCTCTAGCCAAAGAGAAATCACAGGGTTACAACAGAAGAGTCCCCTATTTAAGACACCATGTATTGGGCAACCAAGTGTCATTTGCAGGTTTCCTTTGAGATTCAAAAACTGGTTTGACCTACAATCCCCTAAGAATTTGGTAGTGACAGTGGGTTGAATGGAGGGAAGTATTTTTTGTTGTTGTTTCTACTGCTTGCCTTGCTGAACTGTCAGCATGCTTTCTTCTTCATCATTTGTATCACACAGAACCTGTCCTTACTCCCTCTCTCACAGAACAGAGCTAGAAAACCACACACTGCTTTGATTGAAGGGTTTGGAAAAGGAAGAGGATCAAGGTCTCATCACCACGGCTTATCAAAGTCCTATGTCTTTTCTGCCACCAGAGCTCCTCCTTGTGAGACTAATTCTTGGGGGTGGGGGACACGTCTCCAGCCATGTTGCCTGGTCTTGACTTTTCTCTGCTATTCATTTCTTTCCTAATTTTTGCTAACCTCCACAGAAGGGATCTGAGATGTCAACATTCCAGATGTTCTTCAAAGGTCATATGTTGAAGGTGTAGATACCAGCCTGTGGTGCTACTGGGAGTTGACAGAATCTTCAGGAGGTGGAGTCTAGTGGGAGAGAGTTAGGTCACCTGAAGGGGATACTGGGGCTCAGTTTCTCATTGCTTCCTGGCTGCCATGAGATAAACAGCCTCTTCCGTTATGGGCTCCTACCACAGACCCAACAAGAAAAGGGCTAACTATGCACTGTATTCATACATCCTTCCTGCTGAGTTATCTCAGGCATTTTATTACAGAAACATAAAGTTGACTAATCTAGCCTTTCAGAGAATCCTGATGTTATTCTAACTTTATATATTTGTGTATCTGGCTCCAGACTGACCTTACATGGGTTCTTTAAGGGCAAGAACCTATGCCAGCTCTATGCCTCAGAAGGTAAAAGTAGTTAATAATTTGTATCGGAGCTAAATGGCGTAGGTCCAAATAGTGGCTTATATAGTTACATAGTTAGCTATATAACTCTCTTAGGAAACATGCTGCAGAGGGCTGGAATAAGATAATGGACCTGAAGTCATTCAGGGCCCAGTAAATGTCTGTGTTAGGTTGCTGTCAGTCCACAGTTACTAGCTTTGTTCACGGTGGCACTGCCATCCCAAGCTAAGGAAGGGCTTTGGGTAAAGGACCTTTGACAAAGGACATGTAATCCAGTAATCCAGTTTCCTGATGATGTCGGAGGTTACAGTACAGGTTTTAGATGATTCTATCCCTTGATGTGATTGTGGTTCAAATGTCTGGGCACAGTAAAGGAAAATTTTACTTGGCTTATCCTGGGAAGACTGTAGAAAGGAGCTTGGTGTTACACACACACACACACACACACACACACACACACACACACACACACACACCCCAAAACCTTTTTAGGCTTCTGTTCCTGTTACTAACCACTTAATATTGAAATTCATTTGTTTTGTCTTTCTGAAGACAGACGAACCAAGTTTTAAAATTCTTTATTTGGGTTTTAGAGAAAGAACAGGTATTGCATTATAAAGACTTATTTGAGAGTATGAAATAGTCCATGGCCATTATTTATTGTAAACTGACATAATCATTAAAGGAGAGAACAATACATCTTTCTTGCATTTCTTAAACACATGGTAAGACAGGTTCTCATGTAGCCCAGGTTGACCCTGAACTCCTGATCCTCCAACCTCTACCTCCCAAGTGCTAGGATTCAAGGCATACTCCACCATTCCTGGAATATGTGGTGCTGGTGAAGGAACTCATGGTGGCAGACATTCTAAGCAAGCCCTCTTCCATCGGAGCTGCTTACCCATCTCCCACACACTTAGATGATCATGGATACTGTGCTACTGGCCTTGGTAGAACTTTATTACCATGACGAGGGAAAAAAAAAAAAGTCTAGAATCTCAAAGTAGAGTGCTTCATAGCTTTCATCGTCTCCTGAAACCTGACATCTACTCAGAGGCTAGAGCTGATAATTAAGATAGTTCAATCCATGCATACTTGCTGTGAAGTTAATCTGCTAGTTCAATCAGGATTAGCATACTGGGGAATATGCCACACTTCCTGGTTTATTTAACTACAGTCACCAAGTCGACTAAGGACAGAAAAAAGTGCATCAGTGTGGTATTTGTTGACCTTGACAAAGGACTCATTTACTCTTTTGCTCTTGAACCCAATAGAAGCAGGTCTCTTCATGCACTAAATCTGCAATGCTTACAGTTAGTGGAACACAGGGTCATTCTGTGACACCAGCTAGCCATGACAGTACTCAGTAAATTTCCTAATCACACAGGTTTATCAATCTTTTTTTTTTCATAGATTCTATGTATACCTGACAGATATAGTTGCTGAAAGTTCTAGTAATATCCAAAATAAACTATGTTTTAAGCTTAATTATTAAAAATATAAGCTAATAGAGTACTAATAGAATTTTCTTAAGCAGGAGAAAACTGTATTTCTTCTATGTGCATAGTTCCTTTTGGACTCTGGTGATATCTTCATAGGTAGTGCAGTAGTTACTTAAAAATTACCCATAATTCCTGTAATGGGGACCGGGGAGGAATACCCCCCTTGGAGTGCTATTAGGGAATGACAACATCTTCATTTCATTATCTTCCTTCTAGGCTTTACTTTTTTGGCTAAAATGATGACATATTGTGTTCATATTATCAGGAAAAAGTCATTACTTATGTAAGTTAAAATGGCCTACAAGTGATGAAAAGACCACATGGGTAAAGAATATGGGTCTGTAGATGGCAATAAGCTTCTATCAATTGTGGAAATAAGCAGAGTGCTTGGGAGGTTGATTCCTGTGATGGAGGGAGCTATAGTATGAAATTGTCTCACTTGGATGTTCAGGCCTGTGCACCTACTGAGGGGAAGCAGTGGGCCACTTGGGCTAAGGTGGGAAGAATGCTTTCCTAGGTGGGCACTTCTATGAGCTCAGGCTAAGGGGGCCATGGGATCAGACCCTGGCTGCTTCTAATATGCTACTGAAGCCGAGGCTGGACCTGAAAGTTTTCAATGTGGGAGGAAGTGAACACAAGTCCCAGTTTGGTTCCGTAGTATATTTCTGTCACATTTCAGAGTAAAATGGTGAGACTAAAATACAGTCTTGGAGTTGTGAAATTGTGGGAGTTCTCTCATGTCAAATGTTCTAGTCACAGCAGCCATGTCTAAAAGCATCTTGCTACTGTGATTACTGAATATTTGTCTAGGACAGAGATTTGGGCTGATAGGATTGAACCAGGTCAGTGTCTCTTTAGATACGAGAGAAAAATCAGTTTGAATCCCAAGCTCCTTCTCTGTTTTTAAGTAACAGTTTTTGGGAAAATTTTATGAGTGACTCACATGGTGCTGTCACTTGTAAGTACATCTTTGACTCCTTCTTTGTTTTGTGTGTGTGTGTGTGTGTGTGTGTGTGTGTGTGTGAGTCTGTGAGTGGATGTCATGTGTATACAGATGCCTATGGAGGCCAGAATCGGGAACTGAACCTCCTGGAGTTGGAGTTACAGGCAGTTGTGAGCCATGAGCTATGATGTGGGTGCTGGGGATGGAACTTGGGTACTCTTCAAAAGCAGCAAGAACTCTCAACAGCTGAGCCATCTCGCCAGCCCAACATCTACTTCTTGCTAACATGAAAGGCGAAGAGGTGCCAGCTTTGTGTTGCAGCTTCATCAAGAAGAAGTTAGAAGATGTAATATCCTGTAACCACAGGACTCTGAACTTTAAAAACCACAGACTCTAGCCAGTAGGCTATGGTGAAGATGCTATACTAAAAGCAGGGTAAGAGTGACACAGGCATGTTTCTCTGAGCTCCTAACTGAAAGCCTGCTGACATTCCATTCTAAGGGAGCTGTTTTCTGAGCTAACCCCAGAGAGAAGCAGGTTTGACTCAGTAGTTATCAGGAGGAAACATCCACTTACTTCCACTGAATTTAAAAATTGAGAACTTGCAAACGTAAATGACCACCCCATCAGCCTCCATCATTTCCCAACATTACAGTTCCAACAGCCCAGGGCACAAAATTATCTAGTAATGGTGGAGTGACTTCCTCTGGGAATGTGTCTAAAGCCAGATTTACTTATTTCTGTTTTATATGTGTTGCAGTGTTTTGCCTGCACATATGTGTGGGCACCATGTGTGTGTGGTACCTGCAGAGGACAGTAAAAGGCAAGGATCCTTCTGGAACTGGAGTTACCAATGGCTGTGACCTGGGAACTGAACCTGGGTCCTCTGAAAGAGCAGTAAGTGCTGTTAACCACTGAGCCATTTCTCTAGCTCAAATTTATTTAATTTTTTCACAATCTTGCAAAGTCACATTTCAAAACTTAATAAGTTAAAAATATATATTATATATACATATAGCTCCTAGATTTTCAGGCTATAAACCCCAAAAAGGCAATCTCACCAAAATTAAAAAAAAAAAAAAAAAAAAAAGAAAAAGAAAAAAGAAACCTGAATCTCTGCTTAATTTCCCTTTCCAATAGGCCCAGTGCTAGCACGCAAACATCAAGATAAAAACTACCGCACTCACAGATAGTAGCTCTTTCAGCAACTTAAATAGCAGGGTATGTCTGTGTATCTGTCCTGTGCCTTCCCCTTGTTTCCTGAAACTATCCAAGGAGGGTCCCATTCCTTATGCCACAGATGGATTTAGGAATGGGGAGGATGAGACCTGGAAAGCTAATGAGGGCAGATAGTAGGGCTCCAAGGCTCCAGACTATTTTTGAACAGCCCTTACCAGTTCCTTGGTTCCCTGACCTGTGCTATGGGCATCTTAACATCTTCCTGCTAATGGCTGTGCCTTCCTCCCAACCATCATCTCTAATGACACCTGCAAGAGAGGGATTAGCCTTGGCAAATGTGACAGGCCTTTGGTCTGAGGAATTGGTAGAATGAACACAACAGAGCAAAGATGCAAAGGACAGAAGGCCCTGGATAGCTTCTCCTTGTGTGGTGACGTGACAGGGAGACACTGTTTGTGTCTTCCAGCAGATCAGCAGCAGGAATGACCATGCTGCCACTGCCTAGAGCCATGGCCACACCCTCTCGTTGGGCTACTTCACAGACAGGGAGGACCAGGGTCACAGGGTATCCCACCTCCCTCATAAATGGCTACCCCTAAAAGTATTCCATGCATCTACTATCTGTTCCTTGGCACCCATTAGAAGACCAGTTCCCAGGGAAAACAGGTCATCTGAAAATCACTCAAGAGCTCCTCAGGATGGACTGTGGCATTGGATCCCAACAGTCTGCACTGTGGAAAAAGAAGAGGCTGCAGTACTGGAACTCCAGATTCCCAGGTAATACAGCAAATGTGGCCCTGGCCCAGGAGCAACAATGTCCAGAGAACAGTTGTTGGTGAGGAGCCAGGCATAATGGGGTCACAGGCAGAAAATGACCTGATTGCAGTTGAGGGCTGTGTGGACCGGACTGGGAACACCCGACAAAGGCTTGCAAGCCAATGGGGGAGATTGATTGAAAAGCTCTGAGGAGTTCTCTCTTTAGAAGGAAGGCAGTACACAAGGAACAGCAGGAGTCCCAACATGCACTTCTGTGTACAGGATAATATGAATTTAGCTACTTGCTATGGTAAAGGAAGCAGGCAAAATATAATTAAAATGTATGCAAACATAATTTTTGCTTTCTCATTTATTTATTTAGAGATGGTTTCTCTAAATAGTTTTGTCTGCCCTGGAACTTGGTATGTGGGCCAAGCTGATCTCAAAGCCTGTCCTGACTTCTAAGTGGTGCTAGGATTAAAGGTGTGTACCCAGCCATAGCTTTTCTCTCTTTTTCCTTTCTCTATCTCTTCTTCCTCCCTCCCTTCCTTTTCCCCCCTCATCTTTCCACTGGAGAAAGTGCAATATTTTGCCACAATATGGTACAGCCCTTCAGTAGGAATCCATGCTTGCCGTGGGCATTGTCAGTCTGTAAGGGAAAAAAAATGCTCTAGTCTTGCTTAAATCTGAAGTTGCCTCCAAATTGAGTCTGGTTTCACAGCCATGTCCTGGGCTGAGTGAGGATTTGCCATGAGAAGGAAGCATTTGCCCTGAGGTCCTTAAAGATCTGTGCTGATTAGTAAGGAGTTCCGAGAGTGAAAGGTAGTTGTGGCTCTCAGCATACACTGGCGCCATCTCAGCCCCCAATGTTTAAACACATATGTAAATGTAGCTACCACCTCTTCCTATACCCCACAACTGGCCTTCCCTTTCCTCCTCTCCAGTGTGTGGCTCACACTCTGAACCCACAACAGTATTTGTTCAGGGATGAACCACAAATCACAAGTAAAAATAAACTATCAACTAGGGATAATCCCATTACCCCAAACTCCAAACTGTTTTGACTCTTTGTGGGATGTTTTTGGCTGTTTGGATTTTTGAAATGTGTTTTCTCAAGTAAAACATTCAGAGTGGATTTGAAGTAGAGGGAAAGTCAATGGTTGGAAACCCTATGAGCATGTGTTCTAAAGCTTTAAATAAAAATCACTTTACTGTGCCAGGAAGTGAGGTGGACAAACCATCTGGAAGAAGATGACTGAGAACAAAACACAGCCAATAGGAAAGAACTGCTCTCCAGCACGTTCTGCACAGGTGGGTAGATGGTGAAAATCGGAGTGGTTTCTCGTTCTTTCTCTTTCCCTGAGTCTCAGTATGAGGCAGTTCTCCACTTGCCAGGGAGACAGAGCAGCACTCCTCACCAGCTCTTCGGGTTGGCCAGGCTCACCCTCTGCTTCCCAGCACAGGTGGGTACTACTGTAAGGACTCAGGAATGGTGCTGACAACATGGGTCGTCTCTGTGGCTGCTGGAGGGGAACCAAAGAAGGTGTTGGTTTGGTTCCTCTGATGATCTCGGAGATAAGGAGGAACGGAGGAGCTTTTGATGTGGAGGATCCTGGTGTCCATCACCTGGCAGTCAATCTGCATCATCACTTCATAGTCCTGCCCATTGATAACGTTATCTGCAGAGCAGACACAGGGTTAGACACAGTCAACGGGAAGTGAGCCGTCACTACACTTCAAGGGTGGCAGGAGCTTTATCAGTCTCTATGCAGAGCTATAGCTGGCCTAGCTGCCAGTATGCTCTTTCCTTTCCTAAGTCCCAGTTCTCCAAGGGTCTTCATTGATTCAGGAAGGGCGTGCCCTTCCCTCCTGTGGAGACCAGTACACAAGACAGCTAGCGAGGATGGAGAAAACACATCATCCTAACAAGGAAGACACAGGAAGGCCCTTATATCTTTCATTTCATGGCACTCCTTATTTTAAGAATTATTTACTTTTTGTCCTTTAGTTGTTCACTTGTACCTCCCCTGGAAAGGCTGCTGGACTACTCACAATATTTTCTCTACTATGCCTCAACCCTCAAATCACATTGTTTCTCATTCTTACTTTACTGGCCCTGTCCCCTCCCCATTTCACTATTTACATACTCATACCTTCAAGTCCAAAAAACAATAAACTACATATTCCCCAACAAGTACCCTAGCACCACTGTTGCTAAACCTAACTAGGAACACCAGTGATATTTACAGTGAGCATGACCCAAACTCCCAAGAATGCTGGGATGTCTTCAGAAGACCAAAACTAGGAACTAGAAATCCATGGGCAGAAGGAGGCAGTTAAAGCCTAAGGGCAGAGACTATTTACTCAATAAAATTATAGCAGAAAATATCCAAGCCCACAGAAGGAAATGAACATCCAAATACACAAGTATTTAGATTGCATCCATAGGCAACAATCAGGTAGATGAACACATGCTGCTGCTCAGCTCCTAATTTCCATTTTCCCAGTATAGAAGCCCATCCACGGAACAGCCCCATCCATTTAGTAAGTGTATCATCTACCTCTATTAAAGCCATCAAGAAACCTTCCACAGCCATGTGCAAAGGCCCATCTCCCAGGTAATTCTAGATTCTGTCAAGTTGACAACACTAACTGTTACAGATGTCTAAAGTGCAAAGTGAAGAAATATTAAAAGGTATGAGGGGAAAATGTTGATTCATACACAAATGAGACATTTCAGAATAACATCAGATTTCTTGTTGGCAACCATAAAAGCCAAGAATGCATGGAATGGTATACTTCAAACTCTAATCATAAATAACTGTCAAACAAGAACATTATACCAACAAGTTATTTCTTTACAGTTCCAGATAATCACAAACTAAGGCAATCAATGACAACCAAGCCAGCATTGCAGAAAACACTTACAGGGATACTACACAGAAAAAGGAGAAAGAGTCTTGTCCACGAAGGCAAAGGAGAGCTGAGAAGGAATTCATTATGAACAGCACAGGAAAACAGCAAATCCCTAATACTAACAGGAGGAAGAAGATAACTATCAGTAATTCAAAAAACCAGAAAAAAAAAAAAAAAAAAAAACAAAAAAAACAGCGTTTGTTGGTTGGTGCCAGAACAATCACCAAAACAACCAATGAAAATTGCAAGTCCTGGACCTGGAGAGTTGGCTCAGTGTTAAGAAAATGGCAAGTCCCTCTCTATAATAACCTTAAAAGCAATGACTTCAACAAACCATTGAAATAAAAAGATTGACTGGATGAAAAAACAAACTTCATTATTTCTTGTCTCTAAGAAACATAACTAGGAGGGCCCAGCACAATGATGAGCAGTACATGCTGGAAAGATAGGAGAGGAGAGAAGCTAGGTGGCTGGTACGCTACAAAGAGAGGTAGAACTGGAGGTGTGATGGTGGTGAGAAAGAGCCTGATGGGAGAGGCCTATGCTGCCACCTGAGGAGCCAGCAGTGGTGTGGGCAAGGGTTGACTACTGACGGTGTAGCAGAAACCAGAGGCCTTGGACCAGACCAATGACTCACTGCAATAAACATATGCAAGTAAAGCTGTTTGGGCAAAAGGATCTACTTTGTGACACACCGCAGCTTCAAATGCCACTATGATGAATGACAAAGTATGTGATGACAAAGTGGCACATGCACAGCGGAGATGCAATAGCTGTGACAGGTATGAGAGAAGTCTGTGGTTGACAGAGGAACAGGCCATTGCCTAGAGGGGCTGGCAAGATGTTTTTCTTGTTGTTTTGTTTCTTCAATTTTAATTTTTTATTTTCTTTTGGCAGGAAGGTTACAAAGGTGAATGGTGGCTATGGAAGGACTGGGAATTGAGTAGGATTAGGGTGCATGATGTGAAATTCACATAGAATCCATAAAAAAAAATGTTGTTTAAAAAAAAGAGATGGAAAACACCAAAGGAAGGAAGGAAGGAAGGAAGGAAGGAAGGAAGGAAGGAAGATAACTCACTGGCAAAATTATCCCAAACTAAGAGTCAAAGCATGGAATCAACCTTTCCAGCAAGTATCAACAGGCTGGCACAGCTGATAAAGTAGACGTCAAACAAAACCTAATCAGAAGAACAAGGCTAGGACATATGAACAAAGGGAACACATTTGAAGGTCATACACTAGGATAAAGATGATTTTATTTTAGGAATGCAAAGTTGGGCCAACATATGCAAATCAATAAATGTAACAGAACATGTAAATAGACTTAAAGACAGAAATGAATTAACCATTTCAATACACACAGAAAAGGCACCTCACAAAAGTTTTATATGTCTTCATGACAGAAGGAACATATAATATAAAGGCAATATAGAGCAACCCTACAGCCAGCTTTACATTAAACAAAGGAAGCATCATTTCCTCTAAAATCTGGAATGATACATGGGTGCTGTCTTTCTCCATTCATTCAATAGAATGCTCAAAGTCTTAGCAAGCGCACTAAGAAAAGAAATGAAAGGGACATAAACAGCAAAGTGAGAGCTCATATGACCCTATTTCAGGTGACCATTCTGTACATAAAAGATACTCAAGGTACAGTGAGGACTGACAAGACTCTGAGATCTGTGTTTTCAGCAAAGTAGTAGGATGCACAATCAATATGCCAAAACCACTAGTTTCCCTATATTCCAACAAATTAAGAATAATTATTCAATTCAAAATGGACTTAATTACAATAAGAAAATCCCTAGTAATAGGTCTAACCAAAAAGGTAAAAGGTCTTTACAATGAAAATTTTAAGGCACAAAAGAAACTAAAGAATATACTAGACAATAGACTTTCCATGTTCACTGATTAGCAGAATTTTATGAAAATGGCTATATTACCAAATATGGTCTACAGGTATACTATGATTAAAAAATTCAAACAACATTCTTTAAAGAACTAGAAAAAAATAAATTCATATGAAAACCACAAAGTAGCCTGAATAATTAAAATATTTCTAAGCAGAAGATAATGTTTGATATCATAGTATTTGACCTCATAGCATATACTGTCACAGACAAAAGTGGACCAGGACCACAGACCAATGGAACAGGATAGAGGACCCAGAAGTCAGCTCATGTAGCTACAGTCATCCTATTTTGACAAAGGTATTAAAAACACGCATTGGAAACAGGACAACCTTTTTGAAACCTTCTTCCGCATACAGAAAAATGAAATTTTATCCCCATATCTTAAGCAAACAAAAGGGTCAATTTAAAATGTAGCAAAGACCTTAATATAAAATATGACAAGTTGAAACTGCAAGAGGCAAAACACTTTAGGACAAGGACATAGGCAAGAACTTTCTGAAAGTATTCCAGCAGCATAAACATAATCCTAAGAATTGACAAACAGGATTATTTAAAATTGAAAAGCTCCCCCCACCCACCTTAGGGAGCCTGCAATGGTCATTATCACTTTCTGAGCTTCATCATGCTGCCCAAGGATAACAAGAAGAGGACTATTAGCTGACCAAAATTAGCCATAGAGGTTTTGCAGGACCAAGGACATTTAGAGAGACACAGGAAGCTGTAAGGAGGAGCTTAGAAAGATTCTTGGTCCTTTTGGATGGAGGAAGGAAAGAGAGAGGAAGTCACTATTCATTCTCCAATCATTCAGGTTCTTACCCCTTATCTGATTCCCAAGTCTTTACTAATAAAGAATAATTAGATAAATGCTTCACCTAATGTGGCTGCTGGAAACCAAACTCCAGTCCTCTGGAAAAGCAGCATGTGCTCTTAGCCACTGAGTCATCTCTGCAGCCTCTACTACCTTGAGTTTGAAATACTCAGATACGTACTATACTCCCTCCTTGCTTCCTAAAAGGATGAAAGTCTTATACTTCAGGGTCAGGGCGAAATTACTCCCTCATTTGTAATCCTGGGTGGTCATTTTCCAATGTGTAGTAAATGAAATGATGAGAGAATTATAAACAGATAATATTTCTCAATCCCAGCTGAAAAATCATGGCACTCCACCAGAAGTTCTGAGAACTTGGAAGATTGTTCAGGAGTCAACGTGGCATCTGATTTTGCATGTTCATCTGTGAATCTGGAGCTGTGTTTCTGGTATAGCCTAGCTCATACAATCTTTCTATTACAATCATACAAAGCCAAACTGCAATTTTTAAATGTGAATACTTTTTTTAAGTGGCAAAGAGCTCAGATTAAAAGCAAAATTCTTGTCCTGTCCCATTATCCTTTCTTTGAACTTTTACACTAAGGATGGCAAACATTTCAGAAGAAAGCCCAATGTTTGACATTTGATCTCCAGTCTCCACTGTTATGTTTGGGGAAAGTGAGCCATAAAGCTAGCCACACGGGAAGGTGGGACAGCTCAAGAATCTAGTCTGGGTGTTTTCAAAGGGGGCCTAATATGCACACTTCAGAGAGTCTCTATGTTCTCTAAAATTATACAAAAAGTTATGTTTATATGTTTTAGAAAATAGAGCCTTTTAGTTTCTTAAGGGGGTAAAATATTTAAAGACACAACCAGATAAATTCACTAACCTATTCAGTTTATAGCATATGATACATTCCTTATATTTTCAGTCCAAGAAAAACTATCCCTGTACCATAACAGGTTAAGTCATTGCCTAAAACATTCTCATTGTTTCCCCTGACAGCTCTTGTAAGTCTTTTGAGTTACAACCGAAGCCACTCTCCTCCTTTGCAGCCTAACCAGAGATGAAGAGCAGCTGGCTGCTGCTGTGAACTAACTCACCTCTTCTTTGAGGTCACTGTTATAGCACCTTAAAATCAATTTTCCAAGTCACGACTCCATGCAATGGCTTTCAAATTATTTCTTTATACAACTAAATTTTAATGTCTAGAAGTTAGCTAGTGTTTCACACTGAACTATTTTCCAGAAACCAGAAGATGGAAGAAAGACATTCTGTTAATGTATTTGGAATCATTTCATGTAGAACATGTGACCAAGTTCGGATTTCAAGGCGGCACACCAGCCATTTCCTTTTGGAAGCACAGTCACTGTGTGTGTGTCTGTGTATGAATGCACGCGCACACACACACACACACACACACACACACATACACACACACACACACACACTGCAGCACAGAACACATGTCAGAGACATGTAATATATATTACTAATTTTACTTTTTTTAAAAATTAATTCAGAATCCAGATGACAGTTTAAGATCAGGACTGGGATCTCTAATATAGTTTAAACCACCTGCAGAAGACATTACATTCATATACCTCCTGCAGTTTAAACTTGTAACTAGAGTTCTTTAATGCCTTAAGTATCAAAAGAAGATGAAAGACCTAGAAATACAAGCTCCGATGAAAAACTAACGCTGCAATTGGATTCCAAACCTAGCAGTCCCTAGCTATGGCTGCAATGGCATTGTTATCTTCAACCCATCTAGGAGGCTCACAGTGGGTCTGGTCTAGGTGGCTTTAAAATATATTCTGTTCTTCCCTTCTTCCTTCTGATGGGGACAAGTGCTAGGCCATGGTAACTAAGAGCAATGCTGGAAGACCATACCAGATCTAGACAGTAAGCAAAGGCAGTAGAATTGAGGAGACCCTTCTGCAAGACATGCCAGATACATTCTTGCAATGCTGGGACTGAATGCAGGGTTCTACCACTGAGCTATGCTGCCAGTCCTGGATACTCTGTGATATGTACTTAGGAATCTCAAAGTTCCCAACATCTTTAAACATCTTTAAAGACTAGAGACTACAGTAGCACTGGTCTGTTCTGGGAGATCTTATAAAATAATTGCTTGGGGTTTCACATAGCCTAATCAGACAGTAAACAAGGCAGTCTCACCATTACTGATGTTTAAACTGCTGCAACTAAAGGACAGCAGACACAGAGAGAGGCTCGTGGCGACTCTGTAAAACAAACAATCATCCTGCAGCCAGGCTGGCCTTAAACTCCAGGCAATTCTCTTGCCTCACCCATCCCAATGCTGAGATTGAAGTGAAGGTACTCTGGATTTATGCTTCTACTGATACATACATGGAAACCGCAACATTTTCAGAAATATCCACCTTGTGTGCTGGGACTTTTGAAGCATATAGAATGTGACAGAACACCAATCCAAGTCTGGTAGAACACATTAACCAAATATCTTACACTTAAAATCCATCAGGCAAATACAAGGAAAGGAGAAGAACGGCAGCAAGCATGAGCCCTGGAATGTGTTTCTGAATGTTCAGAGGGTCAGGCAGCCAGGAAAGGTGTCTCAACACTGAAGGTGGAAAATTCCAGGCAGCTTGTAAACACACAATAACTGTGAATTAAGCACAGTCTGCAAAGAGCTATTTGTTGAGAGACGACTAACACAAAAACCAGAATTCTGACCGTAAACAAAAATTTACATAGCTTAAATTTTGAAAGTGACAAGATCTGACTAGTGCTTTGTAAAGAAGTATATATAAAATAGGTTTATTTACTTGTTATTTATGTGTTTGAGTGTTTTCCCATGTGTCTGTGCACCATGTGTTGTACCTGGTGACTGCAGAACTGGAAGAAGGGTCTGGGATTTGTAGTTACAGATGGTTTGGAGCTGCCAATGCAGGCGCTAAGAACTGAACCTATGTCTTATGAAAGGGCAGCCAGTGCCCAAAATGGCTAAGACACCTCTCCATTGTCAAAGACAGATTTTCAACTAGAATTAGACACAAATCCCAATGAAGCAGTTTGTTCTGTGTGAATTTGTCTGATGCCAGGCTATGCTGCTGATAATCTGTACCTGAACCTGGAGACACAATAGATAACTTCAATGAAAACAAACTGGAAAACACAAGGGCCGAAGCACACTGAATAAAGACTAAAGACATGCTATAACGTCATCTGTCTGTGGTGGCTTCTCATTTCCATAAACTAATTGTACTATGCCAGTATCTCTCTTAATTGTGACACATGTCTGGTTTTGGGCACTTCAACATACCATACATTGCTGTATTCTTACTTCTGCTTAGGGGGAAACCCTTTTCTGCTATTTTGACCCACTCAGAGTCTCTACCTAGTCCAACTCTAATAATCCTTTAAGTCCCACTTTGAGTATCAACTTCTAAGAAACCTTCCATGAGAACTCCAATGCTGGTATTTATGTTAAGTAGAGAAAAGGAAGTTAGGCTTCTTTAAGGAATGGCTGACAAAAACTGGGAGTAAGGTAAAATGAAAGGGGATAAGGGTAGTAAGACCAGAAGCTCTCTCTCATCGAGTGGTAAGAATACTGATTGAGTAACTGTCACACTGCAGATGGTGACACAGACAGCGCTTCCAACATGACGTACCTGGAGATGTAAGAATACATGTAGGGACAGAGAGTCCCCAGAAACTGTCACAAATGCCCTTATCCAAAGAAAATTGAAAAGTTTCTCTGATGGGAATATTTTAGGATTGAAAGTGATCAAAGGCAGAGAAAAAGTTGAGGTGGGGTATTACATATTCATTTGTAACAAAACTAGGATTTATTAAATAGTGTGGGTTTTATGGACACTGGACAATGGGGATTTGGATAGGAGAGTTTTGTCCTGTTAGATTAAAAATGGCATCATAAGACATATGTGTGGGCCTAAAATATTGATCATATAAAATTCATTGGATCCTTGATACATTTAGTGGTCATGATAATTGAATGGTATTACTATGTGCAAGAATATCAAACAAACAAACAAAGCCTGATTGTTACTATATTAGTATAGGCTTCATTATTACATTTTAATATACAGCACTTTCATATGGGCTTAATATACATTAAATTTCTACATAAATTTAATATACATTAAATTTTATAACTGTGGGTGATTTGCTTAATAAATACTTAAATGTATAAAATATTGATCATCTAATTCCTATACAAACTTTTAAACCAGGTATAATTATGATTATTGCTGTTATTGTTCCAATTTATAAGATAAAGCAACTAAAACACAGATATCAAGTGCCCTACTACTCAGCTGGAAAATGACAAAATAGATCTTGACATAGACAGTGAGGCTACAGAAGCCATTCTTAAAGCTACTTATCAGGTTAGGAATACTTTTCTCCTGGAATTAGAAAAATCAAGAATTATTTATCATTAAAAAATTAGATCATTTTCAGTATTACTATCACCATCAGAGGACATCCTGATTAAACTGTATGGTGGGCACCCAGAACCAAAAACAGACAGCTCCAACATGCTTCGTTCAGGTGGTTCTTCTGATTATGTCAATCCACCCAGCCCCCTTAAAAAACTGTTGTTGTTTTTAAAGGTGAGTCTAATGTGTGAATAATGTGCCAATTCCTTCTCATACATTAACAGCTATACTAATGTTCAGAAGACCTTCACTGTAAAACCTAGACCCATAGATGAACTACCCAAAGGCAGATTACAGGTTAATCCCATGTGATCACAATGATGGGAAGAATGAAACTATAGCTCTTCCCTTTTTTGAATCTGTCTGAAAGTTTTGAGACAGGGTCTTTACAATGTAGCCTGGAACTCACTACATAGATGAGGCTACCCTGAAATTCTTAGAGATCTGCTTGTCTTGGCCTCCTAAATACTGGGATTAAAGCCATATTCCGCCATGCCTAGCCTCCTTTACTTGCATTAAAAAATAAATAAATAAAATAAAAAATCAAGTGGGAATTACATATTCTTTCCAGAATGTCTGTCCACTGTGTTGGGCAGGCTCAGCTTCACAAGATTACTGATAAAGAATTCCAACCATAGTATAGTCTTAAAAGATAATGAGGCCTAGTAAGATCAATTATTCTCAGCTTAACAAAAGCCCTGGCACATTTTTTAACCATGAAGTGGAACCACAACATGTTTTGGGCTCCTTTTCTCCTTGACACTTGAGGATCTGCCATTATCATGAAATGACACAGTTAAACAGCCTCCTTCAGAGGAGACAGCTGTCACTAGTGGGCTCCTTCATCATGGAAGGCAGCAATACTTGAGTCAGAAATTCAGGAAATACTTGCAAAAAAAAAAAAAAAAGGCAAAAGACACTAGATACTGTCTTTACATTTAGATATGAGTCCGTTTCAGTAGTGGTAAGACAATTAGTTTTGCTGTGGTTATGTGAAGAGAAATTAACCCAAACACAGCCCTACAAGTCATGGCCTGTACAAAAAGAAAGTAAGGAAAACAGTGAAAGGAACTCCGAGCAGGATTTAGAAGGCCAAAACTATCCTGGAAAAATGTTAGCTGGAGACTGGGTGACTGCAGGGGTAAAGACTACGCAGTGATTTGGTCAGCCGTGAAGGAGTAAAATTCTGAGAGGACTAAGAAACTTTAAAAATTATATATATATATATATATGTGTGTGTGTGTGTGTGTGTGTGTGTGTGTGTGTGTGTGTATACACATATATGTACACACACATATATGTACATATATGTGTGTATGTATGTGTGTGTATGTGTGTGTATGTATAATTACATATATATGAGTGTTTGCACAATATGGTTCAGAAAAAAAATCTTCCAAAAGTAGAAACACCTGTGAAACAGCTATTAAAAATTAATGGAACTGATGTGATAGTACAATTTTAGATAATCTAAAAAATTTAATTTTCTTACAAACAGAAATATACAGAAAGCAAAGGTTTTATTGTTTTCCATGAAAAATGGCATGTCTCTTTGCCTTCCACACCTGGCTAGGTACATAGCATCTTGGAACATACAATTTTGGGAGATGGAAGTTAGCAAGCTCCTGAAGTTTCTCAGAAACATCTTGGTGGGCTTAATTTCACAGAGACAATGTCCTAGGAGGAATAAGTCAGGTCCCTGGGGACAGGTATTTCTGTCACTGCTGAATCATTACTGTACACAGAAGAGATTTACTTAGGACCATTTGTTGGAATAGATGGATGTGTAGAAATAACCCCAAAGGAAGCTGACTTAAAGAGGGTGCAGGTTGAAATGAATATTTAGAGAAGTGTGCTAAGTAAAAATGAAGGCCACTTCATACATATATATATATATATATATATATATATATATATATATATGAGATTCAGTTTTTGTATATGTATACATGTGCATATCATGTACGTTTGTGTATGTGTATACATGTGTGTGAACAGTTGTACATGCTTGCATATGCTCATGCATATGGGGGACAGAGGACAAACTCAGGTACTGTTCCTCAGGAACTGTCTACCTTTGTTTTTGAGACAGGATCTCTCACTGGCCAAGCTTGCCAAGCAGGCTAGATTAGCTGTTCAAGGAGCCTTAGGCATCCTTCCTGTATCCACTCACCTACATGTGCATGCACCATCATCCTCAACTTTTTAAGATGTGTGTTCTGAGGATATGACATAGGTCTTCATATTGAATGGCAAGCATTTTTTGAGTGGACTATTTTTTAACTCCAGTTTTTAATTGGACGATTCCTCTCTTGAGCAGAAGTATGGTTAAGAATGGGGAGAGGCCAGTTTTACAAATCAATCTCTGTAATATTATTTGTATTCTGAATCTTTTTTTTTTTTTTTTCCTATTGGCATGTCAAAAGTCCCCAACCTGAATTAAGTGTGAACATGCTTTAAAAGTTCAGGACCTCTGAGTACCCAAATGTGTTTACTTCCCTCAGCTCTTTACAACAAATGGACAACTTTACAAGAACCAAGCTAATGGGTCTTCAGAAAGATGTCTGGGTTTCTATGTTGTGGAATACTTGATCACACTGTAACACTCAGAGACTGTGTTAACAAAGTTAACTTTGAGTCAGGGGACAGAGGCAGAGGCTAGCTGACCGGAATTAGCCACAGTGAAGCCACGAGTAGGGATGGAAAGATGCACAGGAAGGAGTAGGGAGGGACTTAGAGATTTCTAGGTCTCTTGGATCTAGGAAGTGTGGAGAGAAGGACAATGGTCGCTCCTCCGAAGTTTCTTTTTTACCCCAATATCTGACTCCTGAGTCTTTACTGATAACAGAACAATTTAGATAAATTCTTCACTATGTCCATTATTGTTTTGCAGCATGTTTCTCTTCTTGCAAGCAAGTCTTACTAACAAAAGGCAAGGCAAGCTGGATATGTGCCTGTAATTCTAGCACCTCAGAGGTTGAGACTAGACAGTCAAGAGTTTCAGGCCAGTGTGAACTGCATATTGAGTCCTTATTTTAAAAAAAACAATCAAAGCAACAATAATCAGTAAATCCAAATAACATGCCCAGATCTGAGATGACTAATCAAGTCACCCAATCCCATTCTTAGTTAAAATATAGATAAGTACTAAGTCACTCAAGACTGATGGGAGATGTCATTCTGTAAATATGTTTCTCATATTGGCTAACGAATAAAGCACTGTTGGCCAATAGGAAAGCAAGATAGGTGAGACTAGGAGACAAGGAGGAAGGAAGAAGTAGAAAGGAGGAGTCAAGATGGAGAGGCTGGGGAGACGAGACACCTGCCCCATTCCCCGATTCCCCGGTAAGATGAGACCACATGGAAATACATAGATCAACAGAAATGGGCTAATACTTAAGACAGAGCTAGCCGATAAGAAACTAGTACCTGGCCAACAACATTTTATCAAATACAGTGTCTCTGTATGTTAATTGGGGCTGGTGCAGTGGGGCCAGACAGGCAGTGGGAGGAAAAACATACTCCTTACACAAGACTGTTCTTTAAGCATTTTAAAAACACTGTATATATCTTGTATAACATGCAGGGTTTTGTTTGGCTGTTTGCTTAATCTTCAAACTTATCAGCTAATATAGGTAACCCTTTCGGGCAAAGAAATAGCTGGTGAATATTTTAGTCTGACCACTGGCTGAAGCACACTCTGGCATTTCCAACATTCACTCCTGCAGATAAAATAATCAGAAAACACTCATCCTAGAAAAGAATGGAAAAAGGAAGTTCCCCTTTTCTGTTACTGGAAACCAGCCTAACAAAGCACTAAGGAAGCAGTCCCCAAGGTACTCAGGTAAGTCCTGGAGGCCACTGACAGAAGCTAGAAAAGGTCACTATTTTGATACCCCATACCAAAAAATAAGGAACACTCTGGCTACTAACCTTCTCTTAGACTCTCAAATAAATGATTTTGGATTATATTTTTGATCTCCATAAAATAAAATAAATTAGAAAATACTATCCCATTTCTATGAATCTTGATACACACTGTGTAAATTATAAAAAGCCTTATAACAATGTTGCTTCCTTAAGATAATTTGTTTCTGAGTTATTACAAATTGGCATATGGCCACATCTCTTGATGTGGAACTGGTTTCATTCTTAGAGTCCCCAAGAACTCTTTTTCTTAGCAGGTTGGGCAGCCTCTCTCCTTTCTGTAATTGGGGGTTCCTTTGAGCCTCTTCTTTTCAGCTTTTGTAGAATTCAACTTGGGCAAGTAACTTGCTAGTGTACAATGTGGTACTTGCTCATTCACAATATCTACCCAACCCTGGCTGGCCTTCAGTAAGAATTCTGCTGAGTCTGTCTAGCAAGAATCCCTCTTAGATCTCATATTTCTTCTTGAGAATTTTCCACTTACTGATGCATCCTGGATATTCTTCTCCTAGGCTCTGAGTTCCTAATCCCCTTTCCCCTGCAAGACCTTCTTATTATGGTCCCTAGACCTATTGCCACCACCATCATTGAATAAAGTCTGCCTTACAGGGTGGCAGGAATGACATTTTCTTTAACAATATTAGTTGCTGCTATCTGTCCTATTTCTTAAAAAAAAAAAAAAAAAAAAAAAAAAAAAAAAAAAAAAGGAAACAGTAATGCTCATGAGACTAAATCTAAATCTTGGTTTGTATCACTGTTGGCAAGAATCCAGGCAGCATTTTAGAAAATTAAAAGGAAGTTATAAAATACTCTGATTGGTAGATGGCATGTCTGATCTCCTGAGGAAAAGTAAGAAAGAGGGGGAGATGATAAAGTCCAATGTAGAGAAATCTCCTGCTCTTACCTGTTTTATAAATGTCATGAACAGGAATCAAAGAATTTTGATTGGATTTTTAGAACAAGAGCAGCTATATAGTAAGTTATATATGGAATAAAAAATGGGCATAATTAAGAAAATGTAACATTCAGCCATGACAAACATGGCTGAAAAACAGAAACTGGGTCTGCTCCATCCACCTAGGTCCTTGTAGAATGTATTCCAAACACAGTCTGAGAAGAGCTGCAAGGCCAGATTCCCAGAGATTCCTGGCGGTAACTATGGGGCTCACACCATTAAGATTTCTTTTTTAAAATCAAGAGTGTCGTTTGAATTTCTGAACCCCATAAAGGTTCCTTGTGCCTGCTGACAGGACACCTCCTAATTGAGCTCATTAATTCAACAAAAACCTGTCCTTCCTAGAAGCCAGACAGCTGTCTCCCAAGAGTATTAACATCAAGTTTAAAATAAATGCAGATCCTCCTCATGCTGCACATTTACTCTAACCTGTTAGCAGCTGCACGTGTTAGATCAGGGAACTTGTGGCACCTTACATAAAAATATACAGTGGCATAGCTGGAGAGATGGCTTAGGGATCAAGTGCATTGGCTGCTCTTATAGAAGTCCCGGGTTTGATTCCCAGAATCCATACAACAGCTAACAATAGTCTGTAACTCCAGTTTCAGGAGATCCAATACCCTCTTCTAACTTCCTTGGATACCAGGCACACATGTGGTACACATACATATACTAAGGCAAAATACTTTACGAATAAATCTTTAAAAAACCCCAAAAAACTAAAAACTAAAAAAACAGGTAATGTGCTCATAAAGGCAGGATGTTGGACTCAGCATATCAGAATAGAATTAGAGTAAACTGTTTTCAGCTAAAATACCTAGTCAATGTATCAATTATCAATCCACATTTATGCATGTAACAAAGATTTGCTCTAAATATTATATAACAGTTACTATCTTCATGTAATGGTTTTAGGAAGAATGGGATATGAAAAACTGCAGAAGACTATAACAGCATGCTTATATCTAACAGAAATTTTTAAACTTATTTTTAGGATTCTATTTATTGCTATTTTATGGGATAATTACACATATTATAATGAAAAGTCTATCTAGAATAAACAGAGAAAGAATGGGGTGGCATTTTGGAAAAAGTAAGGTTTACTAGGTTCAAACATATTCTCTAGTACAGTGACAAGAATAATGGCTACAATAAATTAAAGACATTTCTGTCCAAACAAATTCACGGAGCTGCCTTGAACCCATGTGCACATATATAAAAGTGTTTAAAAGATTAATTCCTTCTGGATCTAATGGAAATAGAGTAAGACAAGGGTGACCAAAAGTATTGGCATTTTATTTTCTACTTTCTCAGACTTGTTCTACATTGTCTCAGCTGCAGGCTCACTATGTCTTAAGACACTGTAAAGTAGTTCAAAAAGAAAGAGAATTGCAATCTTTATTCAAGCTATGGACATAGCAGCACATATTCAGAAACAAGCTTTTAAAGCTGCCTCTTTCTCAGAAGGATAACAATCTCTAAGGAACTGCATTTTATTCTCTCTCAAAGAGAATTCTGACAAAGAAATTAACCAGACTGAGACAACGTCAAACATTGCATTTAACCTTATTTGCCAAAATTTGTGCAGAGTTGGACAGCCAATGGCCTGGCTTAAAGGTGTATGTTCTTAATTGGAAGTGGCAAGGGGTGCAGGGCCATGCTGTAGACATACTTCCTTTCCTGATCCAGGCAGGCCAGTTACTGCCTGAGTTTCCTGGCTTGCTTTGTGGCTTGTCTAGCCTGCGGGTAACCCAGAGGAAGCAGCACCTGGAGTTTCCTCTTGGCAGAGCTTGATGCATGAAGCTCAGACACCTTCAGTATAAAACAACAGAGGGATTAAAAAGAAAAGAAAAAAAAAAAAAAGCCTACATTTTGTACAATTAGAATGAAGGGAAGAATCAAACACATGGCAATTAAGTGAAGTTATAGAAATATCCATATCCAGCTACAGACTAGCTTATACACACAGAATTAAGTAAATTATAAAGATTATTTTGTGCACTTTTGTGATGATTAAATTCAAGTTAGAGTTGTGCCAGTCTTAGAGATGACATTCTTTCCCATTTTAGAGCTTAGGAATCTGAGGCCTAGAGATTCTTAGGTAAAGTTCTATAATTTATTCTCATTATTACTGATTCTTGGAGACAGTCCAAAGGAGGGCTGGCCTCCATCCTCCATAGGATAGTAACTGAGGAACAATTGCTTAAGGTGCAAATTACTTAAAAAGTATTCACAATTAACTGGGTTTTATTTATATCACCACTTAGAACTTATTCTGGATCATAGCTTACTAAGACTCCAAACTGAAGAAATATGTAGACCAGAGGACTAAGGGTACTGAACTCAAAACACTTTCAGGACACAGCATTTTAAGGAAAAGCCTCTTTGATCTTCAACTTTCTAGTCTATTTTCATTCAGAAAATATTTTCTGAGTCACTATTGGGCCAAATCTGGTCTAGCTGTTTGAACTGAAAGGGAAAAAAAAACCCTGCAAAGGTTTCCTCGCACAGACTTTACATTCTAACTGTGAGGCACAAGTAGACAAAAAATAAGAGAAGTAAATAGTATTTTGAAAATGATGGAAGACTAGGAAGGCATGAAATGGAAACGAAACTGTACAGGCTACCACGGAAGCACAGAAAGTCATCTGGGGTAGGCCACTGAGAGGAGTTTCTTGATTCAGGGTCTACAGAACTGAGAAAGGCAACCAAGAAAGTCTGGGGAAAGATCATTGCAGGAGGTGAGAAATGCCAACACAAAGGCTCTGAGGATCTGAGTAATAAGGAGACCAGCACAGCTAGGGCAAGGTATAAGGAGACAAGGCCACAGGGGACCCGCTTCCTTCTTGATCACCCAGATTGAGTTCTTTACTTAGATGAGATGAGATGCAAAGGGAAGGTTATGAGCATGGGATCAGGCTATAGCCTATGATGTCACTCTGACTAACAGCTTATTTATTTCAAGGCACAGGAGAGCAAGTTACATTTGCACAGTTCTTATTAAGGACTAACTATGATGCTATTTGTGGAATGTTTTCAGATTGTGGAAAGATATAAAATGTGAGGACTTTTACCATGTAGAGTTGAATTGGCAGAGTGGAAATGTCAGGCTTTACAACAGTCATAGACCTGAAGGCCAGCTCTTCTAATTATTAGCTAGCAAGTTTCTGTAACATTATCTGTAACCAAGAAAGTAATACCTAACCATATTTCAAGAATTAATTATGACAAGCACCTATCACAGGAAGCAACACACTTTTCAATACAGCAAGGAATGAAAGGCACCTCTGCATTCCAGAACACAGGCAATGTCTCAGAGCACCAGTAATCCTGGGGTCTTGCCTGCCCTTCTACTATCTACATCATGGTCTTACAGAGAGGAAGTTGATGCACTGTCCACTGGGGGCAATCTGAGGGTTGAGGAGTGAATACTTGCAATATCACTGTACAAAAAGAAAGACTGCAGTGTTCCTACTGTTCATACAAGTGTGACTGCAGGGTTCCTACTGATCACACAAGTGTGACTGCAGGGTTCCTAACGTTCATGCAAATGTGACTGAAACTGATGTTAAGACAATTAAAAAAAAAAAAAATTCAGGGGAGTGGCTGCATTGGAAGCCAGCAGACTTACCTATTTATTCAGAAAACAGTATCCAGAAGTCTCCCCCCCCCCAACTCCCCTTGTTCAATCACAGATAAGGGAGGAGGAGATGAGGAGAAGAGGACGCAGTGGCTGAGGCGGAGGGCAAACAGGAGGTAGGAAAGAGCAGGGAGGAGGAAGCTCCTTGTAACAGCAGATTTCTATCACACAGTAGAAACATTTTCAGAGAAGAAACAATGACAAGCTTTAAAATTCTTAATGATGACTTTAAAAGTCATCATTAAGTGTTACAAAAACACTAAAAATGTGGGCAAGTTTCCTATCTCTCTTCATTTTTAAGGCAAATTTGCCCAATCAGCTTCTTGTAACTTGGTCTTTTGTTTTGACCTGAATCCTTGACATGGTTTTCTGGGCTTCTTCAGTGAAAACCTTGGCGCCCTTCCTGTTAAGCAACTGGATCCACAGAGTGGTTTATATGGGTTATGGTTAGTCTCACACAAGTTAAGCTTACTTTCTTAAGCCTAAAAACTGGATTGGTTTATGACTTAGAAAGTGTAGACCATAAATTTCTTCAGAGGGCCTCCTTTTCTTGAGATTAAAACAAACAAACAAACAAACAAACAAAACAATGACAAAAAAGAAAAAAAAAAAAAAACATCCAAAACTTTAAAGCAGAGAAGAACTAAGGAAACCTAACTTCTTCCCCAGATCAGCAGTGATATTTTTACTTTCATACTATTTGCTCATCCCATCAAAACCCCTCTAAACACACAAAGCTACCTTAGCCTGCAGCTGGGCATCACCAACCCTAAACAACCAAAGTACAGTCACCACTAGGGAGTTGCACTAATAGATATTACACAATCTTTAAAAAGCTAAAAATATGCTTAATTTACCTTAATTTTAAAAGCAGAGACTGAAATTTCCAATTTAATATAACTCAGCATATTCATTTAATAGGGTCTTATAAATGAGTTCCCCCCCCCCAGATTTTTAAGGCAACAGGTATGTTCTTCCAATGAAAGTTTGTTCCTATGATCAATATGATTCAATTACATAAATATTTATACAGCAGCTGTTATGTGCTAGGGAGTGTGCTGGGTGTTGGAGAAACAGAGATGAGTAAGACCTGGCCCCCAATCAAAGCATTTGACATCTAGTAAAAACAGCAGCTATGTAAACATATATAACAGGGTCTCAGTGTGAGATGGGTAGGTATATGGTGCAGTGAGAACAAGGAGGCAGGGTGCCTACCCAGACAGGAGTGGGTAGAAAGCTGACAAGAAAGGCTTCCTGAGGAGATACATTTGAGTTAGACTTTGAAGGATTCTTTTGAGCTAGGGAAATTCTGGAGTAGGAAGCATGAGGAAATACATCAAGTCTGGGATGACACTGTGCAAGGTGCTGCTGAAGGAAAGTGTGAGGTGGGACAGGAGCAGATGAGGCAAGGAAGGGAGAAGAGGTGTCCCAGAGCTTGGGATGAATCCTAGGGGACGTGGGGACCCACTGAAGAGCCCCAAAGCAGTGGGACACGGGATTAGAAGTGGAATTTATTGGAACAGGATGTTCTGGTGGTAATGTGGGGATGGTAGCAACAATGAAGAGAAGACTCAGTCCTACACTTTCCATGTTCTATGTCGTTTCCTCAGGAGCTAAGGGTTCTGCTGACTCATATCTACCAGTTAAGATAGAAAAGAATAATTCTTTCTCAGAAGTCCAGTGTATAAAGTATACCCCACTTGATGTGTGCGGCACACTGTTAGCAGCTTCAGTTCATCTCTGAAAAATGCCTAATGTAAAAGCAGAATATTTCAATCAGACTCTTAGGCCAATAGTGATTTTGGGGGCAACACAATGATACAGCCTACTGCAGAAATTTTCAGAAATAGGCTATTCAGAAGGGTTCTGGAGAAATAAAGGATTAGGAAGGGATTACTGAAGAATTTGCTACATTTCCTACATTGCTTCCAATTTGTATGCTACTTTTTATTGGGACTAACTTTGGTTACACTGCTGAAAAACAGACATACATACTTCTGTGGTTATGTATGCTCAGAAATTAGCACAACTAAACATACAAAAGCAATAAAATATGAAAAAGAAACATGATGGTTTAGAGTAATAATGGGTGGTAAAGGTTATAAAATCAGGAAAGGAAGCAACACACACTATTCATTTAATCCTTAAATCAGCCTTTATAACTGTGGATGATGATGGTGCACAGTTTTAATCACAGCACTTGTGAGGCTGAGAGCCATGGATCTCTGAGTTCAAGGCTACCCTGGTCTACATAGTGAATCCAGGTCAGCCAGGGCTACACAGCAAGATCCTGTCTCAACAACAACAAAATAAAGTTGGACATTATCAAAAAAACAACAACAAGCAAACCGGAGCAAATCCTTATGAGCCCCCTTATTACTATATCGCAAATCTAAGTATTAGGTGTTTATATTAATTTCCTCAAACACACAGCTATGAAGTGGCACAGTCAAATTTGAACTCAGGTCAGAGCTTGTCATGAGAAAATATCAGATTTGTGATATAATAATGAGGGGACTACAGTATCACACAAGGAGCTATAAACCATTATGCTTCTTTCTCATAACAAATATGCTATTTGGGTGAGGAATCTTCCTGGGAGTGGTTAGTGCAGAGTGCTGCTCCACTCAGATTATGTGGGAGCTGGCTATGACTCTTTCTTAGGAAAACTTGGGTTACTGTAGGAACCAGGCTTAGGGTCCCCAGTGGTAGAATGACTTCACTCCTTAGATTACAACACAACAAAACATGATGTCATGAAATATGTGTTCTTTACATAAGCTTGTAGAACATATGCAGGGAGAGGGATGCTGAACTTAAGAACAAACAGATGAGCAATGAACAGACAGATTAGAAACAGAGACACCCAATTCTTACTATAGGAGAAACTAACGCTTGACTCTTGTGCTTGCAAGCATCGCAGGACATTATGGTGGGCGTTAGTCATGTATTTTCTTTAAAGGGACTTTGGGAAAGTATGTGTTGCAGTCAATATAAGCTTTGCTAGAAAAGGGAAAGTCTATGAGCCATAGGAACCACAGGACTCAAAAACAACAGCACACAGATCTATGCTGCTTTTGAGTCCCCACATCAGTGGCTTTGTTCCTGGTAAAGAACTTCCTGCTCCCTCCTTGACCAGCTGCCACTTGCCTTCCATCCCCACTCCTGTCTCCAGCACTGATGACAGATCCCAGAACTCATGTACAGTAGGACTCCTTGCCTCCTGTTTTAAATTTTAAGACAGGGTCTTGTTTTGTTGCTTAGACCTTGAATTTGTAATCTTCCTATATTAGCCTTCCATGTAACAGGAATGCAGGTGCATACTACTGGCTAGCACTTCTTGTTCCTATCAAAGTTTCCATTAGGCTCTGTGAAGAGGATCTATGTAAGGAACATGGAGGAAGGTAGGAACACTTATTGCAGTTATAAACCTGGGGCAAGGCCCCGCTGGTGATGGGCAGGGGGTATTATGCTGTTTCCTCTGGCCAGCATTCATGCTGGGTTTAAAGGCCCAGGTAGCTAGCCTACTAGAGTTGATGCAGCTTCCAGGGAGACCTCATGTAAAAGAAAAGCACCTGCTTGGATGAGTTTTGCTCACATTAAAAGAACATGTAGGTGGCTTCAAACATTGTTGACCATTTTTCCAGAGCAAAGTGTTGTATTTACAATAGCTGAAGATTACAGGGCCACCAGCAGGTACCTGCCAGACTATCTCTGCTTCATTTCTAACTATTGCCTTGTACATGGTTTCACTGTTTAATATGGCTCTTTACCAGTTATACTGACATTAGGAGTCATGCTACTCCTAAACAAAGTGGACTCCTCCTCCTCCATAACAACCTCACAAATTTTACAAAGACCACAGAGGGCCTGTCAGGAAGTCTCTGAATAAAAATGGGTCCAAATCAAATTTTTTACCAAGTTTCTTTTTTTAAAAACTGCACTTGTTAATTTTCTCTTTATCTGGCATTTACTTTCACAGTAGGACTAACTAAATCAAACTGGAGAAAAACAAATTCATTAGTTTAGTAGATTGAAAGACTGTGTTCCAGGTTGACTTACCCACAGTATCTTTTTGGTTCCTGAGACATTCTCAGCATAAACACGTGAATACAACATACATGTGAGGGAAAGTCTCATATATATTCCAGAAAACATGAACTCAGAACGCAATACCAATGCCTAAGCACAGAGTAGGCTACAGGGACAAGCAGGGGAGCAAGGCAACATCAGAGTAGCAGTGTGTGCTGACATGAACCCCGAAAGACCCATGAAATTTCTCTACCTAAAGATAGAAGCAGGGGGAAAATGGGGAAGGTTATAAATCTCACTGAAAATGCAATGACGGACAGTTAGGTAAACAGACTAATAGCAGATGTTTTCCAGTTTAGTTCTTAGAGAAGTATCTCTCCTCTCCTAAATAAGGAGGATTCCAAAGAGGTACTACTCTCCTTCATCAGCAAAGACGTGTTGAGGTACATTCATGACAGAAACATTTCTCATGAGCAAGTCTCCAAGGCACAATAAAATGGATAAGACAATATGCAAATAGTTGAACAGGTCCTTTAAAATGAGATTAATTGGATACATGAACATTATACATGAGTTTATGTAGATATTGGGGTTTATATATTTTTTCATCCTGGTATCTCTCAGCTATTAACACAATAATAAGAACTTTAGGATTGTGACTTGAATTAACTCTCTACAAAGCTATTTACTGATTAACTATATACAGGATGGGACTCCCTGGAGTAAATGGAGAAGGTAGCACTAACAAGCTTAGCCCAACTGTTAGGAGGCTTAAAAATAAAAAAAATTAACCATCCTTAGAAAGGGTGGACAGGGGATTTATTATGTTAATGTAGACAAAAAATGTGAGGAGACAGACTCTTTCTCTCTACTACTAAATGTCATGTTATATTTGAATACAGAACTGGTTTATGGAAATGACTAATGGCTACTTTTGGAAAATGTTTTCTAAAAGGGAGCTTTGTATGTTTAAATGCCAAGGAAAAGTAAACAAACTCTGAAACTGATGTCTCCTAAATTCAGATGGAATGAATTTATACAAAGGTCTTTAATTAGATAAACTTAAAATCCCAAAAAAGCTGTACTTTATGGTCTTCCTATTTCTTCATACTTTAACACAGCCGTGAAAACAGCTCTTCTGGTTTATCATAAAAGATGCAAGAAACTAGTCTGTGAGCAAGTCTTATTATGACCTGAAATGCTTCCTCTTTGTTGCCCATCATGGATGATGAGATCACAACACAGCACCTGCTGCTCTGCAATTATAGTAACAAATTGGCATTTAGTTTTACTGTCTTCACTCACTTACACTGATTGGTCTACAGAACACTGGTTGCAATGGACCATTAAGTCCAATTATGATCATTTGAAACTTCTCAGTTACCTTAATAGTTAAGTATGGCTAATGCCTATTTTGTATAGTCTCTGTGAGAACCAAATACAAACTATATGCCAACCAACATAGAAAAATATATAACGTACATAGTGGGTGCTCAAAAATGGTGATTTGAACCTAAGCTTAAAATTCTAAACTATTAAAGCTCTATGAAAACATCAACACTGGTCCTTGCTGTGGCTTAGGTATCCAAGTAACTGGGCCTTCAGTAAAGAATTGCTATCAATAATACCCTATATCTTACCATTTTGCCTGTCACCTCAAGGTGCAGTCCAGCTGTAATGACTTTGCAGATAATGGTAAAAAAATCATGGCTGATGATTACATTTGTCACTTAGCTACAGTGCTTTATCCTGGGATCTAGAAGGATGTGTTCTAGTCTCTGCTATGTAAGTATTTGGGTTGGATCAGCTATTTATCTCCTACCATCTTTTTATTTTTTCCTTATCTATATCAAGAAGCTGTTTGTTTTAGACTATGTTTCCCAACTCTAAGACTCTATGATGGCTGTGTGTCCTGTTTCCCAGTGAAGTTACTAACTCTGAAGCATGAACCATGCTGAACTGCAATCACTTTACACTAAAAACACATATAGAGAAAAATTATTCTATTTTATGGCACCAAACTAAGCAATAGTTGCAAAGGAACTTAACAATTACACTGAGGTCTTCACTATCTTAATTCTTAGTCAAGTAAATGTTTTATTTATTTATTCTAGGTAAGAGGAAACTGGAAGAAATGAGTAATAGAATAGTTTCCTATGTGAATTATTCTGTCCTTTTATCTCCATAAAACATCAAAATATCTCAGACTTAAGAAGTGTGGTTGGTCTAGGTAACCAAAAGCATACAGGACAAATGACATTATGTGACTTTGGAGGCTAAATTTGTAAGGCGGTGGTTTCCATTCTGGGAGACTTCACTTGCTTACTTTCTCATTCTCATGGATCAGTTGCTCTGAGGGAAACAATGTAATAAGCAGCCCCAGGGAGAGAAAACAGCCTTGTAGGTGCACTTAGAAGCACACCATTTAGATCCCACATGTCTTTAGGCACAGATAATATCTGAACTGCAAGCTCAAAAGACACCCGGAGCTAGAACCATCCTAAGCTCCCTGACCCTCAGAAACAGTGTGAGGTAAGGTTTCCTCTTTTAAACTGCTAGGTTTAGGGGCAACTTGTTATTTAGGAAATAGATAACTAATATGCATAAATAATGTTTTTATTGAAATGACATATTCATCCTTTTTTTTTGTTTTATTTTTTTTTGTTTGTTTGCTTTGTTTTTGCCTGGATAATAACTTCTCAATTGTGGCATATGTGTATATGTATATGTATATGTATAAATACATACATACATATATATTTTTTTTATTAAAAAACCACCATCCTTTATAAACTTTTACCCTACTGTCAGGGAGTTGTTGTTGTTGTTGTTTTTTTTTAAGTATTATTAAAGTTTGTTCTTTGTCAGTCTCAAACATGTATAGAATGCCTTATGATTATTCTCTTCCCTCATCCTCCCATTCCTAGCAATATCCCCAACAGTTCTTTTCCTAGATTCAAGATTTTCAGTTTTAGTTTTGACCCATTTAGTTTAATCAAGGACATCTGTGTGACCACTGGATTAGAACTATCCATTAGGTCATCAGTGGGCATCCATCTAAAGGTAATGCCCTCCGCTCCCTGAATCTACCAGTGGTAAATAGCTCAGTAGTGAGGTATGGGGCTCTGAGCCTCTCCCCCAACCCATTCTTGTATAGACATGGTGCAGGCATCCACAGCTGCTGTGAGTTCATGGCTGCAAAGGCTGCATCCCACCCACCCAGAAATCAGCATTTTGCAGCCTTCTCCCCATCTGTCAGCCTTTGCATCCTTCCCAGCCCCTCTTCTATGTTTTCTGTATACCCTCCTGTGCATCCACGAGCTTTACAGAAATCTGAACCACACTGGTTTAGCCTCTTCCCTGTTCAAAATATTTAGTATCTTCTCATATTCACGGGATTAATCAAAACCCATATATCTCATAGACAAGGACTTGATGAACTGGCTTCTACTAGTCTGCTTGGTTTACATTAAGCTTATTTTAATTTTCCAAAAAGGCAAAAGCCTTTTCTTTCTCTGATATCCCTACCTATTCTGTTCTTATGCCTAGAATGCCTCATTCACGATTCAGTAGAAGGATCATTGTGTTTGTATATTTAATTAATTATATATTTTTCTTAGAAAACAAGAGCAGTGCCTGGTTTACATAGATGGCATTTACATTCGTTATGACTTGCATATGAATATTGTCTATAGGATCATGTGTTTAAACACTTAGTTTCCAGGTCAGGGTGCTGATTGGAGAAGTTGTAGAACCTTTAAGAGATGGGCCTAGCAGGAGGAAGTGTGTTGTTGAGGGAGAGGGAGGGGTGGGAGCCTTCACAGTCATAACCTGGGCCAGTCCTTACCTAAGATTTTTTTTCTGCTTCCTGAATCTCCAAGATGTAAAGAAGCAGTAACTGCAAGCTGCTGTCAACTCAAACCAAACTACTGTACCTTCCCCAGCAAGATGGCTAGCACTCTCTCTGTTCTGTGAGTCAAAAATAAATCTCTCTCCCCTTAAGCAGCTCTGTTAACTATTTGGTGTCAGAAATAAGAAAAGTAATATGACAATTAATTCACTTCAACAATACCTTTAGCCCATATTTATTATGTAATGGGCATTTATTTTTATAAGGGACTAGGAATAACAAAGAAAAATAACTAAGGTTCTTTATAAAACATTTTTAACATTTATTTATTTTGTATACCTGTGTGTGCATGAGCCACAGTGCACATGTGAGGGTTGGAGGACAACTTGTGGGAGCTAGTTCTCCCCTTCCAGCAATGTGAGTTTTGGGGATTAAACATATGCTGTCAGCCTTGGTGGCAATATCTTTACCTACTGAGCCATCTTGCTGGTCCCAAATAAGATTCTCAACCTACAATTTATCAGAGAAGTCAGACAAATGAATTACTGATTACATGTGAGATTAATTTTAAAAACTGAAAGAGTTCAGGATTCTGGGCATATCAAGCTTGGTACAGGCTATGGACCCATGGCAGCCTTTCATGAGTAGTTGTTAAGTAGGGATTTGTGGGAAAAAATGTATCAGGGTTAAAAAAAAATTCTTAATTTCAGCCCTAAGTCACCGTAGTCATTATCACCAATGTCATTGTCATCATCATCAATTAAAAACAGCAATAAAGAGGAAGAGGAGATAGAGATGGCTTGGCACACATGAACTTAATAGATTATATTTGACAGAGAACACAATCATAATTAAAATGAAAAATTACATTATTTTCACCAATAGAAATAGACCACAAGGAATCTGAAGGTATTCCATTAGCCTCATCTTTCAATAGTTTTCCCAAGAGATGGGACAAGACTGGATCCATTCTAAAGAGAATGACCAGAACCAGGGTACTAAGAAAACAAATCCAAAGAAAAGTGGCTTCTAGCCAGGTGTGATGGCTCATGCCTTTGGTCCCTGTACTTTGGAGGCATAAGCAAGCAGATCTGATTTCAAGGTCAGTCTGGTTTACATACCAAATCCCAGGACCAGGGCTACACAGAGAGACACTATCTCCAAAAAAAAAAAAAAAAAAAAAAAAAAAAGAAAGAAAGAAAGGGAAAAAGAAAAAGAAAAAAGGAAAAGGAAAGGAAAATGGTTTAGGCAGGCTTGGTGACATGACAGAAAGAAAGAAAGAAAGAAAGAAAGAAAGAAAGAAAGAAAGAAAGAAAGGAAGAAAGGAAGAAAGAAAGGACAGACTTCTAAAAGCTAGGTCTTGGAATGTAGAGATTCAGAGAGGATGCAATATGTAGACAGCTGAAGGTTATCATGCGGAAGAAAGATTAATTCATCTATAACACTGTGGATTAGGGAAGAGACAGAAAAGAACAATTTACAATTGCCAGAGCTATTTAAAGCAGGCAGACTATCCCTGGAAATAATTACATCTTAACTGGTTGGCCACTGAACAAAATGTCTCAGAGGGGATCCAAACTCTGAAAGGGAATTAGCAGATGACTTTGCACTAAAGCCTTGTCAATCCTAATGTCCTGTGGTTTGAATACCTGAACATTAATTTTTCTTTGCCCTAATTTATACTCCCATAATGACAAGCGGATCAGATTTCTAATATCGTCCTGTCCTATACAATAGCTACAGTGGATGAACAAAGTGGGTTTTAGGTATCTTTAAAGGGATTTCTTTCATGGCCTCCCTACTGCTTCCTTCCTTAGCAACAAACTACTTTATAGTTTGTATTTGTGTCATTATTTAGTCTAAATCTGGTATTTAAGGGATGTTTGCTTCTGTAACATCATAGTCTGTAAAATCATAATAGCTGTAGAGACAGTATCCTTTTGGGTATTTGATGGAGTCCAAAGACAACCATTCCCAATAAGTCACATTTCCAAAGTCCACACACACACACACATCTGTAGCTATATATATGTTCAGTTAAGATTTTATAGAAAAACTCTAAAAAAAAACCAAATCTTTGGAGCCTCTGTGATTCTTACTATAAAAGGTCAAGTGGAAAACTATGTCCTAATGTGGGCAAAAATTATTATATATTTGACATGTACATGTATGAAATGATGCTGGTCTATCATATCCTCGGCTTCCAGATATCTTAAATAATGAAGTTAGCCTGTAAGTGCTGATAGTACTGTGCAATGTTCCACAGAAAGTTCTGATCCCTAGTTTCCAGCTGGTACTGCAAAAGAGCATCCACAGAGGAATTACACCTATGCTTACTGAACAGTTCTGAGGAACAGAAACTGAGGTTGTGTGAAATGGTTCAATATTCTGACAAAGTGCAAGGATCTCAACTTTCCAGTATAATGATAGGTCCACTCTGATGCCTGTAAAAATGAAGAATTCAAATAATTTAGAGCTAGCAGGAAGTATAAAACAGTTGGCTTAAGAAGATGCTGACCTCTAGTTTTTATTTTACTTAAAGCTAAACCATCTGTTTGAGTAGGAACAGATTTTTGCCACACGGCAGGAAGATCTTCCTGAAAGGGAAGGAGCCTTTAGAGGTCAATTGGGTACAATGGGCTCTGCAACTAGCTCCTTATGACATGGAAAGATCAAAACCCTACAAGGCCCATGCAGGCCACTCTAATCTAAACTCCAGAGCTCCGTGAAGGTTCCTATAGACTAAATACTCAGGAAATAAGACAAACTATCCATAGAAGACATTTTTCCTGTGGAAATGACAAAGTGTCATCAAAGCAAAGAATGATATCAAGTGCGTAGAACAGCTCTCTCACAGATGCTGCTTTGTCCACTTAAAAACCCAGGTTTATTTTCAGAGTTTCTTTGTAGAAGAGACTCCAGAAAGGCTGTGCTAACCAGAAGAAGCCATGGTATGAGAATTCAAAAAGAGTATACTGATTTTGTAAAAACAAAGAGGGAAAGAAGGACAGCTAGAGGAAAAGAAAGGCAGGGTGTGGCTACAGGAGAGATGCTGTATGTAAACACAACATGAAAGAACCCCAACTTGAAAAGCAGCATCTCTGAAAATTAAGTAACGTGGTATTCTTCAGGGAAGGGAAGGGGAGAAGGAGACCAGTCAATATGAATGACACTGACACAGCACACTCAAGACAAACATCTTTGAATAGTGTAGGATAATACTACAAATGAGTGGCATGCTAGTGTGTAGTAGGAGGAAAGGTAACACCAGGCCTAGAAATTGTGGTGGCCCCATGGGAACGAGGAAAATTGTTTAGCAGTGGTAGGGCTTCAGCAGTGTCGTCAAGGGTTAATAGGAACAAGACAGTACAGCTGGCAAGGAGGCAGGAAAACTGGAACAATGCCACATATGCACAGGGGGCCAGAGTAACTTCTCTACCTAAAACTCCTTAGCTCTCATTTTCTTATTATACTGTATACCTGAACTCCTTCTGTCTCCTCAGTTCCCATCTAATCTGGTTTCTGCCTATATCCCAACCTTCTCTTCCTTCCTTCCTTCCTTCCTTCCTTCCTTCCTTCCTTCCTTCCTTTCTTTGAGACAGGGTCTCTATTATTCTAGACTGGTCTCTAACTCACTATATAGCTGATGGTGGCCTTCAACTCCAAATCTTTCTGCCTCTGTGTCCCAAGTGCTCGGATTACAGGCATACAAAACCATGCTTGGCTCTCAAACTGAATGAGGAAAAAAAAAAAAAATAAGAGCTGGGTATGTAGATTACTTGGTGGCAGTATGCTTTGCCTGGTAAACTCAAGGTTCAAGGTTCAATCCCTCAGCAGAGCAATCATTCTACCCATAAATAATCATAAAGACAAACAAACAGGATGGAAACAATGTAAATATCCATCAACGAATGGAAAGGTAAGCTATGGTACATTCACACAAAATACACTAAAAAAGTTACAACTATGATGTACCTGAAACTTGACAGATCTTAAAAGACAGTTGGCTTCAGTAGTGGAAAAACAGACCTATCTGAGAGTTTATATACCTTATGATTCCAATGATTCCACTTCAACAATCCATACACACACACACACACACACACACACACACACACACACACACACAGTTGTTGTTGTTGGTTTTTTTGTTTGTTTGTTTGTTTGTTACAGGTCCAGGGTATGTATGCATGCCTGCCTCCCAAGAGAACCACTTGCAGGAGTCAGCTCTCTCTTACTACCATGTGGGTCATGGGAATCAAATTCACATTATTAGGTTCATCAGCAAGTACCTTTACTCACTGAGCCATTTCACTGGTCCTGACAGCACTCATGAAACACCAACATTAGGGTGTTGATGAAATAGTTAACATGGATTTGCCTTAGGGAATCTGTTCTTCATAAACCAACAGCTTCCAAGACTTACTGATTTTTCTCTTTGGAATTACTTTTAAAAATTTTCCTCTTTTCTATTCCAGGTCTTTAATAATCTCAATTGCTGCAATGTCTACAAGCTCAATTCTCTGCAAATTCAATTCACCTTACCCTTCCTCCAGGCTCATCTTCTCTATTTCTGTTTGTTACATGCCTTTCAAGAATTAATAGTTTCTTATTTTTGCGTTGCTTGATATAGAACCCAGAGCCTTCCACATGCTAGGCCCACATTCTGTGACTGACCCATACCCCACCCCCAATTGTCTCTGACAGTTTTCATCATGTTATGTTTCATACTTAAAGTAATTTCTTGCATTCATTGATAAGCTAAGTCATATGAATGCATTCCTTACAGTAAACATTTATTGCTCTTCTCTTGTCAATATGAGTCCTTTCTTAAACTGTGTCTTCTCAACAACTAACTTATTATCCACCATCATGGAGCCCTCATCTAGTACCTATTGGAAACAAAAGCAAACACCCATACCTAAACACTGAGTCGAACTAGAATCCAGATGCAGAGGGAGAGGACAAGAAGACTGGGTTGCAGAAACACATAGAGATAGCTGACCTGAACAAGGAGGAACTAAAGGGCCTCCAGACTGATAGCTGGGAAGCCAGCATGGGACTGACTCAGGCCCCCTGAACATGGGTCTCAGCCAGAAGGACTGAGCAGTCTAAGGGACCTCAGACAGTGGAACCAGGATGTATTCCTGGTGCACAAAAGGACCTTGCGGACACATCCCCCATGGAGGGATACTGACTTAACCCAGAGACAGGAGAGAAGTCCTAGTCCCTACTTCAAATGACTTGACAGATGCCTGGATGGCATTGCCCTACATGTGGAATTGGGGTGGGGGGATGGGAGGGGAGGATGGTCAGGTTGCATGTGAGGGGGGAGAGAGGGTAAGAGGGAGGGAGGGAGGAAGGGAGGGAGGGAGGGAGAGGGAACTCGGATCATCATGTAAAATAAAAAACTGTGTCTTCTCCCGGGCTACTTGTTCAGTCCAACTCAGTATGTGATGCAGCATGGCAGCAAAGAGCAGCTTCTCATTTGACTATCTAATCCAACCCCCCCCCAACCCCTAGAAAACTCAAAGAACTGGTTCTTTCCTTTTTACAGATCTCCATGCACCTCATTAAAGTATATTTCTGAGCCTAAAATGGAGCTAGGTCTAAATGTTTGTCACAGTTCATGTACAATGAGGCACAGGAATTTACTAGAAGTTTCTGAAAGATGTTCATTTTCAGAAACACTGATCTGTCCTCTTCCTGCCTGGAATATAGATCTGATGACTTTATTATCTGAGAAGGGACAAGTAAATTCAGCCTTCTTGGTCTTGGTATCCTTAAGCTATTAAATCAAAATTACCAAACAAGTCTTTTCCCTATAGCCCTTGTTGTTTATTTCTCAGCGAACCTTCTATGCCTGATTTAAGTTCAAGCTTACTCAGTTTTTTTTTTTTTTCAGCTGCAGCTGGATATAATCCTCACATAAGTATATTCCTTATATTCTCCTTATCCTTTATAGTCCAGCTGAAGTTTCACCTCTCAAAGTACCAAATGATATCAGTCATCAAAATTGTACCATCTATTAGAATAGTCTTCACCTTTTTATTCTGTACCAAAAACATGGAGTACATGACTGGTACTTGATGGATCTCTCTTTAAAAAGTGATTCCCTATGCTGTTTCTGATGTGGGACTAATCTCAGTCATCACTACTGGCCTGGGCTCAGGAGGCATCTTAGATTCATTGGGGGTGGGATGAACTATAAAAAAGATACAACAAATTGAGTCAAATTGTACTCCTATCTTGAGTTTGACTCTGGGTCACTTAGGTGACAGCCTTCTCAGTACAAAACAGGAGTATCTGTCCAAAACTAGAAGTTCAACTTTAGTCTTTACAAAGATGTTACCAACTATAGTGGCATTTTATCATCTTATCTTCTAGCTATGCCTAATTGGTGATCCATGTCTGCACTTGGAGAGAGAATTTTTTCCCCCCAGATGGCTAGTGTGGTTTTTCCCTCTGTTCTCAGTAGAAATTCTCAGTGTGCAGACAGTACTAGTCAGCAGTCAAAAAGTCAAGAACTATGTTCATACATTGTTCTAACAGCACCAATCACTTAACTTTCTGGATGCAACTATGAAATGGAATGAATTATGATGATTACAATGGAAATGCAGGGTTGCAAATACCACCCTCCACCCCAGCACACATGCAGGCAGGCAACCTGCACACCGCTAAGGACAAATACATTTGTAAGAGTATACGGCACAATTCAGCCTACTAGGCAGCCAACTTTCAAATAATTTTCAAATAATTTGCTTTGGGAGAGCTGCTTCCATACAAGAACACTGTATCAACATTCTCCTATTATAAAGACTAACACATGCATCTGGCTGAGTTGCTTCCTAACCTTCTGCTATGCTTTCTCCAGCTAAAACTGTGTCTCAGGAGCTGGCACTGGCAACTGCATACCACTGCTAGTAAGCTCTAGATTTCCATTACATGGAAACCACTCTGAGACTAAATATAATTACCCTTTAGCCTGGTAGTCATTTGTTGCTCTACTCTGGAAGAATTAGGGCAACAGTGTTGCTCTTTTTCATTACTGTATGTGCTCTAAAAGTTCCATGGCACAGAGGGAGAAGATGATGAAAACAAGTCATTGAAAACACTGGCCAATGATGGGATGCTTCTGCTGATAGCAGCTTCATCTCTCTAGGAAAGACATTTATAAAGTAGCTCCCATTTAAAAAAAAAAAAAATCTCCACATTCTGTTGTGTTGAATCATTTATCTAGAATGAAGGAAACATGCAGTTTAACCATAACATACATGAAAACAATTTAAGAGCAGGAACTGCTGACTTACAGTACTAAAAGCAGGACTTCTACAGTCCCTTTCCTTTAAAGCAACAATAGCTTTTCATTTCCAATCCATTTCTCTGCCAATTATGCAATCAGTTCTTAAAACCCTTTGGAGTAGCTATGTAACATTTACTTTGTTTCAATTTGTTTTCAATAGGAAGACCTCTTCCTCAGGCAAAGAAAGTCTTACAAATTACTAACCTATTTTCAACTCTCTAAGAGACAAAGAAATTTAAATAATAAAGAGAATCCAAAATGAAGAACAATGAATGATATTGCCAGTGATTTCTTTAGGGTTTTTATCGTGTGTGTGTGTGTGTGTGTGTGTGTGTGTGTGTGTGTGTGTGCATGTATGTATGTGCACGTATGTGTGCATAAGTACACAACATGGCACACATGTGGTGGTCAGGTCAAAAGACAGCCTGCAGGATTGCCTTCCATCATGAAGGGTCTGAGGATTAAGCTCAGTTTGTCAGACTTGGCAGCAAGTATCTTCAACCACTGAATCATCTTATTGGCCCGTGACCAGTAATTTCTAAATGACATAAATTTTATGCTCCCATCCTTCTTAGACCTTTTTCCCCCCACAGATCAAATGACAAAGTATAACCATCATTCATAATAATTTAAGATCAAACACTGATGTGGAAAAGTATTTACTTTATTCAAGTTGGAAAATCAAATTCTTTTCCCCAAATATCACCATCTAATAAACTATAGAAACCAGTTAATAACCTTTGTCACTACTTTCTGTCCTTTACCACCCTCTTCAAAATTCTATAGGTACCATTAAGTGAGAGAGAGATCAACCACACTCACTTTTATTTCTAAGGTTCATGAAACTTCTGAATTCAGAAATGATAGAACATACATTTTATTAAACAATTGGAGAAAGCCAAAGGACAGAGAAGTTAATTTTCTTCCTCAACAACACATATCTGGTATGTAGGAAAGCAGATTTGGAACCCAAGAGGAAGGGCAGAGGCTGTGGGTGGAACTGCAGCTGGGCTGGTGGTAGTAGACATGTGACACAGCTCTTGTATGATTTTTTTCAGTGTAGCACTTGGTGAGTTTACAAGCTGAGGGGTTGGGAAATAGATATAGTGGTGATTTGAGAAATGAAAATAAGAAGAATTCTTGTTTCTGGGAGAAGAAAGTGAATTCATTAGCAAGGCCTGGGAACAGTTAATGCCCCAATGAACTCATTGATCATCATCTTGAAGTCAGTCAATTTGACTTGATTGGATATTTTCTTGTTAGTTTCAAATGCCTGACATCAGGCATAAAAAGAAGAGTTAACTAGGGTGGGTTTTTGGTCAGGTAGGAGTTATGAAGAAAGAAAGGAGGCTAGGGATCCAGTAGTGTTTGTAAGAGTGGTGATAGTAAGGAACCAGGGAATCGAGGCTGGGTCAGGAAGAAGTACGTCCAGTAAGGATGAGATAGATTTAGGGAAGGTGATGGGGTCAAAGGGTTACAGATCTGTCAGGAAAGCAGCTGGAGTATAGACACTAAAGGAAGGGACTAAATAATGGTCAGAGCAGGGTGTCTGAGGAGGAGGTGTCAAGGAATGTGCTACTTGTGACAAGATCTGCCTATAGTTATGCAGATGTCGGGGGCTGAGTTGGCATGAAAGAGATAACTGCACCAAGAAGGGCCCCAGCCCTGGATGAATCAGAGGAAGGGCAGGCAGAGATGAGAGAGACTGTGCTGTAGTCGATGGTGGCGCAGAGGATGGCCACAGAGGAAAGTTAGAGGAGTAAAGTCTGCTATCGTGTGACAGATGTGGGGTGAATGCAGGAGAGGGGTGTGAGCTGTGAGTTGTGATGGTGAACAAGGGTACCACCCACTCCCTGCAGGCACTGAGGCTGGTGAACAGCAAAATAAAATCAAGCTCTAAACTGAGAGAGCCTCACAGTAAATGGGTAAAGGCACTGTTCTGAGAAAAGGCTGTGCTGCAAACTTAACATAAAGTATGTTCTCCATCAGTAGTTCTTGAATTTTAATCTACATTTTTCTAAGTTCATGATATCTTAAAAGAAAAAATACTCAGAATTTATTTGCAAAAATCTGGAACAGATTAAAAAGGAAATGATCTTCTAACAATTTTATTTCCCAAATCTAGGAAAGATTTATCTTTAAAAATTAGTTCCCTGACCAAGATAAACAGAGTCAAACAGCATCTTATTGTTTCTGGCTTGATATAAATGGACAGCTCACTGCTATAAAACAAAATCAGGCACTGTATTGCATAAGAGTACAATCTCAGAAGAACAGAATCAAGTCAGTTCTACATGGGTGATATTTAGAAAATAGCTTCTCTGAACATAAACTGACCAAAGTCATAGAGTTCAAGCTCAAGCAAAGAAATCCAAGTAGCTATTGGATAAGAACAAATGAGATTTCACAAATACCATAATACATTTGGAGTAAATTATCCTCCACTGAGTAGTAGTGTGATTATCTCATGAATATCTGTAGAGGCATGCATGTAGAAGCAAGATGACAATTTGGATAAGTAAGTTCTCTCCCTTCACTATATGGGTTGCAGGGAGCAAACTTGAATTATCAGGTTTGGCCCAGTGAGCCATCTTGCTGGCCCATGTTCTGAATGTCTTTGTGAGACTAAAGATATATCCTAATGTTTCTATTTTATGCCCAGAGTCTGTCTCTAGGCATTTCAACTAAATTGTCTATATGCAGCTCATGAGATTCTATAGTCCTTTATCACCTTATATATGTAATAAAAATGCCTGACTTTTACTGGCATTTTACTAGGCTCTATCCCAAGCTCAGTGTTTTACTGTATAGTGGTATTTGATAATTTGATTATGGCTATTAATAAGAATGTAGTCTGGTTCACTTATAGGTTAGGTCAAAGGGCTTTTTAATTACATTTTCCTCATATACATTGAGGTTCTGGTCACTAGACAGAACATTTATCAGAAGTTCTATTATGCTGTTTTGCTAGATAAACTCTATTTCAATGAGTTGAATATTCCTGTATTACTTATGGGAATCTCTCTAGAGTATAGTGATTTCTGTGCTTGTCTTAGCTATTCCTCTACACCAGTGGTTCTCAACATGTGGGTCACAGCTGGAGAGCTAAGCAACCCTTTCACAGGGTTGCCTAAGACTATCTGCATATCAGATATTTACATCAACTCATAATTGTAGCAAAATTATAGTTATGAAGTAGCAATGAAAATAGTTTTATGGTTGGAGGTCTCTACAACAGGAGGAATGGTATTTAGGGGTCACAATATTAGGTTGAGAACCACTGCTCTAGACTATAAACAGAATCACCAGGCTTCCTCATCTTTGGCTACCCCCTGAGTATCTATCAATATTAAATTTAGTCTAACACCTAGTACTAGTAGGTAGAACAAGTACAACAGTGATCTTATAATATCAAGCTCATCAAGATTATACATAAACAGGCTTCAGTGACTTGAAGTGACTAGAATTATCAGTATTAAGCTAAAACATGAAACTGCTTTAAGTTCCAAAGCTATAATTGAAAAGGTCACCACTAGCATATATCAAGGATTTTATATATTGTACATATGACTAGAGAGACGTTCATCAGCAAGTCTGTAGAACAGCATGCTAGCTTTTCCAATTTTATAAATGTAAATAAAAGAGAACTATTCTTTATTTTTAAAAACATAGTAATTTGAGGGGCTGGAGGAGAGATGGCTCAGAAGTTAAGAGCATGTACTGTTCTTACAGAGGACCTGAGTTTGGTTCCTAACACCCATGTCAGGTAGCTCACTACTGTGAGGTCCAAAGTGGCCCCCAAATGGCAATGCTGATGACAATGTCTAGACAGAAGGATTCTGACCCAGTAAACGGAAGGGTTGTTACTGGGTAAACAGAAACCTAGACTCATCAATCCTTATGAATCTTATAAGACAGATTTCTATTTACCAGCAAAGTTGCAACTTCCCTTGTCTGCCCCTGTGGTCATCTACCACAGGCAAGGGCATCTAGTTCCCAAATAGCCTGCTACAGGTCAAAGCCCCCAAGCTAAATCCCAGGCGGTTGGTTCTGGGCTACACCTCTCCTCCCAGGGCTACCTGTCCCCTTCAAACTGAAAGGTTTTTCTACCACCTGCTGCCCCCCACCCCCCACCCGCAGACAGCCAACAGTCTGATGCCCCATAGAAAGTTTTCTTCTACCCACAGAGTGGTCTAGTTCAGTGGTTTCATTGTACAACCACCTCCTTTAACTCTGGCTCCAGGGGACCCAATACGCTCCTTCTGGCCTCTGTGGGCACCTGCACATACTTCCCCTAAGCATATAATTTTAAAGAAATAATGAAAATAAATCTTAAGAAATATAGTGATTTAAAATTAAGAGTAATGAAATTAAAATTAATGTTTTGTAAAAATAAACGGTGGGGAGACTTTTCCAAAATAATATATGTATAAATTTGTCTGAGTAACTATCTTGAATATCCTTTCATTAATCCAAAAAATATTGGTTAAGTAACAGACTCTCGTGTTAACAAATCAAAATTTCAACTTACCGTTTATGTTTATTGCTGGTAAGACAATTGACATTTTTGGTCTTGTGGTCTTGTTATGGGTAGTAGCTGGCAATAGCAGGTGATCCTAAAATTAAAAAAGGACAGCCTTTTATATATAATTGGTTTAGTCCAGGAATATTTCAAATTTATAATTTTAGGAAGCCAAAATTTCACTTGGGTAATGAAAAAATTAATTAAGTAAAAAAGTAAGAACTTGGCTTAGAAATAATCAACTACACATGATCTTAATGCAGTACACATTTACTGGGGGTAGGGATTATCATTACCAGACACACTGTGGCAGGTTTTGAATACTCCTAGATTCTGATAACAATGTGTGATTAGGACACTAAAAAGTGTATTGGTTAAGTTATCAAGACAGCAGGTCTTAATTCTATCTGTGCCACTAAAGAGCTGTATGATCTGGACAAGACTGCATCCTCTGTCCAGGTTTCAGTGTCCAGTCCTACAGAAAGACAGGACTGAAGTAGGTTGATAGTATAAGTTCCAATTAAAACATTCATTCTCTCTCTTTCTTTTCTTCCAACATAATATTTTTATTGATTATTTGGGAATTTCACATAATACACCCTAATTATTCTTGCTTCCATTCTTCCCAGACCTACCCACACCCCTGTCATGATCCCCGCCTCCCCAAGAAAAAGAAATAAGAAAAGGAGAAATAATCCAATTTGTGTTGCTCATATATTCACTGGAGCATGTTCAAACTCCCATGGCCAGCACCTTAGAGATAACTGAGTCCGTCCTCACCTTCCCCCTGCTAGAAGCTATCAACTGTGAAGTTAGTTACACTTTAGCAGCCTTATCACAATTTTTAAGAGCCCTCTTCAATGGCTCCCTGTCATTTTCATGCCATTTGTAAAGGAGAGAAACTCTGTCCTCCAAAATTCTCCTAAATTACCAATATGTAAAATAGGTTCAGGGCCAAGGGCCCTCCCTGCCTACTTTGTGTCTTCCTTTAAGGTAAAAATGCCATAGTGTTAGATATTTATCTGTGACAAGAGCACACTAAAATGTCTGTGTGCTGGGGAAGCAGCTCAGGCTGAGTACATGTACACAAGTTAGGTATAGGGGATGTTTGGTAATCCCAGCACCAGGGAAGCAGACACAGATTCAACAGCTTGTTACCCTAGCCTACTTGAAGAGCTCCAGGCCAGTGAAAAACCTTGTCCTAAGGAACAATACCTGAGACCAGCATCTGATCTTTGCACACATGCCCACACCCACACACACACCTGCACATACACATACCCACAAAAAAGCATGTAGTTAAAGTGGAGGGTTGAAAGAACTGTTTGTCTACCACAATTACACAGCTCTAAAAAAATAACACAGCTAACGTTTGATGACCCATAAGTGATTCAGAGTATCTGGGGTGCCAGGACCCCAGCCACATAACCATTCACAGTAATAGTAAGCCAAGGGGAGGCTGCCTGCAGAACGGTGGGGAGGTTGAGTATTTGGAAAATGTAGTTCCATCTGTAGATATTCTAAAGCAGATTATAAATGTCTTATGATTTTAATATTAACTAGTATTACCAACAACTCTTTCCTAGCAAAAACATGAAATTACCATAGGGCTAAAAGCTCTGAGAATATTTCTACTTAAGGAAGCATGCTAGACTAAGCTAAGACAAAACCTAAGCCAAACCTACTTGGTATTGCTTTTTGTTTTTGTTTCTATAGTCCGTGTTCTATCATCCACTCAACAAACTTGTTATATAGATGAAGGCCTCAAAATGTTGGATTTGATATGGTTGAGAGTGAGAAACAAAGTTATCTGCAAAGCAAAGGAGAAACCTAGACTGTGAAAGACCAGTTAAAATAGACAGCATGGGCAGAGCTATGTAGAGACACATGGTAACTGTTGTGCTTCATGGGATTCAAAGCCATAGCTCCAGAACATACTTTTCAAGTGTGGAGAGAAGAGTGAGGGTCTATAGAATCCAGCACTGGAGCAAGGATGGGTGTTTTTTTTCTTTCCCTGCTTTGTTTTGTTAAGTGCATTGTTAGACACAAAGATCACACATTACTGAGAGCAAGATAATAAATTACAACCTAGAAGAAATACAATTTGCTCATCTTCCTGTTATGAAAATTATAAATAGCTTAATCCCTATAATTAAAATATTGTTTCATGGTCTAAATTGAATAAGAAAACAACCCTCAAATTGCAAGGCCTAAATTAAGGTTACTGTAAAAACAAAAACACTTGGATTGTATTGGTGAAGGTTAAAATAAAACTCAGACTTAATTATGAGTTTGTTGTGAAGATCTGGATGTTTGTAAACATGATTTTTTTTAAAGTAATGTCTCCTATATTTTGTAGTAGGAAGTAAAAAGTTATGCTATTGTTTATGAAAAAGAAGAATCACACAGCACATTTATACACATTATTAAAGCTAACCTGTCTTGTTTCTCATCATTAAAAGTATGCAAAAACTGTAGGGTAGCCTTTCTTTGTTTGAGGGTCTCACTATGTAGCTAAAGTTGGCCTAGAACTTGCTATGTAGTGTAGCTCCAAACCCTCCTGCCTCTGCCCTCTGAGTGCTGGGATTATAGATGGGAACCTGAGCTTTTTGTTTCGTTTTTTTCTCAGTGCTAGGGATAGAACCCAGGACATCAAATATGAATCAGTCTAGAACTTAAGGTGCTTGTTTTACTGATCAAAACTGAAGGGAACCAACGTTGATTCTAAGAGTAGTTTATATACAAATATATTTTACACACCCATAAAATTAGGATAACACAGTTGCTTTGTTAAACAGGTACCTTTGTTTCCTTAAAAAAAAAAAAAAAAATGGTCCTTAAACCAAAAATGAATTATTTTCTGTGCTCATCTCACTCTGAGATCATTAATCCCATTAGCTGTAACTGTAGAAACTAGGAACTTTAGTTAGTCAACAAACATTTACTGACTACTAGTACTTATCACAGAAAACATTTACTGAGCACACTTATCTACTGCATACTCAGCACTGTGCTACACAGGATATTTTAAAGAACAGAAATGGGTTTTGGTTTTCTTTCAGGAAACAACTATGCTCTGAGAAAGAAACTGTGATTTTTTTTCCAATATATGCTCTCCTGCTACTATAATTTTGGAATAGAAACAGAACCTGTGATACTTAATTGGGTAGAAAGCAGACTCTTTTGCAGCCAGGCGAGGCAACTTAGTCTAGTTGAAAGAACTTCTTTGAGATGGTAAGTTGGAAGGCCACCCATATTCTCTCTCCTACCACCTAGAAAGCAGACATGGAAGCTATAGCTGGAGAAGCCACACTGGTATATGAGATGGAGGCTGTAACCAGAGGATTACAGAGCAAAAACCAGGAGATGGGGAGCCTGGTGACCAAGGAGCCATAATAAGATCTAAAAGTTATAGACGAGACAGAGATAGAAATAGATTTTCTGCATTAGATTTTCTGTCAGTCTAAAGCTAGGTCTAGTAACTAGTTACTGTATCTGTTTGTGAGTCAGTACTAAAGATACTTTGTCAACAGAAATTCAATAAAAATTAAGGGAATCAGGGATAGCTTTATTGACTTTGTTTTGAGACTGTTATCACTATGTAGCCAGCCTGGAATTCACTATGTAGACCAGCATGGCCTTGAACTCACAGACTTACTTGTCTATTTCCCAAATGCTGAGATAAAAGGTGTACACCACTACATATGACATTATTAATTTTTAACAGCACAGAAAAGCAACATTTATTATTAAGATAAGCCCCTTCCTCTTATCTAAATGTGTATTAACGAACTAATGAAAATTAGGAAATTCAGTCCTGAAGAAGTAGAGGTGTAATTTGATGAATCTGAGCACAATTGTTTCATTCTCATTATATCAGTTAAAATAACCCAAGTGCAACAAAAGTTAAACTATTTAGAAGTAAAAAAAAAAAAATGCAAAAAGGATATTGCTCTAGAAATAAATATATCTCAACACTGTGATTCAAAACCTTGTTGCTTATTTCAAATGGGTTTTTGAAAATCCTGTACAGGGTTGATAAACTACAGAATATGTATCTTCAGGGATAAAACTTGATGGGAGATGTCCTTCTATATATATGTTTTTCTTATTGGTTGATGAATAGTAACACTATTTGGCTGATTGTTAAGGCAGGAAGTATAGGCAGGGCTAGGAGATGAGAAGAATTCTGGGAAACATAGGCAGATGGAATCATCATGTAAGCCAAGACCACGTGGAAGTATACAGATTAATAGAAATGGGATAATAATTAAGACAGAGATAGCCAATAAGAAGTTTAAGCCACCTGCCAACAGTTTTATAACTATTATAGCATCCATGTGTTCATCTGGGCCTGAAGGGTGACAAACCAGTTGGAACGAAGAACAAAAATTACTGCCAATGCTTTGTTTTTCATACTCCTATAGATTGTTAAACAAACATCAAAGCACTGCACTGTGAGAAAAACATCAGCTTTGCAATGTTGCGCAGCAACACATGATCCAAGATGCCTTTTTTTATACAGTCTTCCAATTCCCTTCCTGTGCACCTTGTTAGAGATAGTCAAAGTGTGAAGACACAGCAAAATATTAAATGGCATTTCATTGTTTTGATGAAGCAAAAGCATCAGAGACAGACTGAGCAAAAGTATATAAGGCATGTTGCTTAGCTGGAATTTATGACGATAATTCAATAAAATTAAGACCCAACTAAGAGTTAACAAATGTTGGTTCTACATATCTACAGAGTCCAAACTGACTTACTAAACCAACTGCTAATTGATTTTTCTAATTGCTGGCTTGCTAATGTGACTGTGTTTTCAATATTATAAAAACTGATAAACTAAATAAAAATAGAGATGACACAGTTTGATAAAAGTAAATAGGTCAACTCTATTTTTCTCATTGAAAAACTATAAAAGACACAGAAAACATAAGTTTCCACCATATTGTTTAACAATCTGTAAGTTTTTATTATAATTGAAAGTAATTATAAATGATACCTGGAAATTAATGGCAGACAGGTTTGTAAGCATAGTTTATGGAAGAAGGAAAATCCAGTGATCTGAACAGCAGGCTTAGAGTTAAAAAGAAAGTATTATCTTACACCAAAAGCTGACAATGAAGAAATTATTTATATAATTGAATAAAACCCATTTTTAATATAAATCTCCACTTTAGCCAGTTCATGTCATACTAGATGAGACAGTGTCTCTTATATGCGGAAACTCTTGCTCAGTGTGGAAGTTGCTACCTTTGATAGGAAGGAATGGCTAGAATATCTAATGCTGCTCCCTAAGAGTAAGAAGCCTAAGCCTGCAAAGGCTGCAAGTGTGACATCAAGCAGCTCTCATTGGGTCGAGACATTCTGTGTATCAGGCCAACACTAACAACAATGCACTCTTAACATTTAATATTTGGCTTATACCCACTGGATTTATGAGATGGGCTCATTTTTCAAATATAACAACCACCAAAACCAGATTTTAAAAAGTAATAAAATAACATCCATCCTTATCCCAAAACCAGCTTTGCATTTTCTGTAACTTTCTACCTCGGGAAGCTTCCATTTTCTACTGCCACTATACGTCATCCTCTTACCAACTATCTTTCAAGCTTCCAAACCTCAAAACTAAAAGTGCTAGAGCAGCAATGAGAAGTGGCCTCTCAAGATTACTATTTAAATCCATAACATTTGGAACCGAAACTGTTTTCCTATAGTTACACAAGCTGTTGATTAGAAACCAAAAGTGTCTACTCACTAAAGAAATGTCAATTAGGAAATTTGAAATCATCACAGCATACAGACACACATAGTAAAATACCATAAAAACAAGAAGAAATTAGAGGTAGTAAAATTAAGTGGAATGTCATCATTTAAAGTCTACTAAACTGCCTATGATGTAGAGCCTCTTACCACATTAAAAACATAAGCAAAGTAGATTACTCACCCCCAAACGAGAAACAGTTAGAAGAAATAACCAAAATGAATGTGCTATTTGTGCCACTAATGTATGCAATAAAACTACAGACCAATAAAAGGAAATATAAAGTATCCATCTGCACCACTAATATATGCCGGAGAAAGGAAGAATAAATCAAAACCATTAGCGTACAACAGATGTCCCAAGGAGGAGACAACATTTCTATTCTGACAAAAGGAAATAATTTGACATGTGACACAATCCTGATAATGCTGGCAAAGTAAACAGGAAAACTGAGCTGGAAATTCTAATAAAGTCAAACAGTTTGCTTGTCCTGAGATATGGTTCCATATCAGACTCTGCAGGAAGCTCCCCAAATGCCATGTGGCTGTGTGGGCAACATGGCAGGATGGGAGTAGAGCACAGAAAAAAAAATGAGTCTAGCTAGCTAGCTTTCTCTCCTTCCCTCTCTTATTCCCATCTTTTGTTGGTTCTGGGAATCAAACCCATGGCTTTATAAATGTTAAACAGGTGGTCTATTAATGTTTTATACCTCCAGTTCTGACTCTTACAGGTAAGTGTTTAGAAGGGGAAAGAGACACTGTGATGACTTGTGTTAACAAAAACTAAAATCACCTAGGAAACGGGGTCTCTGAGTACATCTGTGGGGATTTCCTGATTACATTTTTTGAAGTGAGCAGATAGCCCATTGCGGGTAGAATCATTCCCTAGGCAGAGGATCCTGATATACAAGAGATGCATGCTTGTATTCATTGTTCTCCCTGACTGTGGACATAATATGACCAGCTGTTTCAAATTCCTGCTGCTATGACATCCCTGCCATGATGGACTGTCACTTGGAACAGTGACCTAAAATGAACCTCATTTTTTAAAAGTTGCTTTGTCATAGTAACTTATCACAACAACAGAAAAGAAACTAAACCAATACCATTTATTTTTAGGCCGATACTTATTTCTCCTTGCATGATCTTAGGGTCTGGCTATTCCTCTAACCTTGTCTGTAGAAAGGGGGTATTTTCTTTCAAGATAATCACTTCCACTGCTTCTGCTACTACCCCCTGCCACAATATTTCCAAGGTAGTTTTCAATTTTGACATTTCCCTAGAGCAGCACATTTTAAGAAACATGAGTCCTGACAAGTCATACTACAAAATAAGAAAAACAACTAAGCAAACAAACAAAAAACCTCCACAAAAAATGATATTTTTTTAAAATTTAAATCACAAATCCCAATAAATCTTGACATCTATTTTGGTGAACAAATTTTCTGTCAGGATTGTAGGTTACCAAAATAGCCAAGCTAAATATCTACTCACCCTAGAAGCTGAGCACAATGTCAAGAAAATCCACTTTTATTTGAATTACACAGATAAGGACTCCCTCCCTTAGATGAAGAGCTACAGGCACTTAATGGCTGCTGAGAGCAGAAAAAAAAAATCAGTTTTTCCTAGGGACAAGCTTTTACACAGGTAGTTCAATGCCAAGCCCTTAATGCATGTACAGACCAGCAATACTAAATGGACTCAGTAGGCCATGTGATTGAGAGAGAGAGAGAGAAAGAGAGAAAGAGAGAGAGAGAGAATAATAATGAAGACAAAGAGGTCATGAATTGGGGAGAGAGTAGGGGACACAGGAGGAGTTGAAGGAAGAGCCTGAGTGTTGTAAATGGAGTACTTGTGGATGAAGTTGGCCTATAGTTCAACCTAATCTAAAGAATCTCTCATTAATTTTTTTTGGGTGACTCTAGGCAGTGTCAAAAACAGTCTCAAAGTCTGCCCAGCTTTAATCTTCCTTTCTACATCTAGAACAATTCTATTAAAATATAAATCAAAATACTCAATGACTTCCGATCTCTGAGTAAAGTTAATTGACCTCAATGGCCCTCATGAGGCTTACCTGCTTCTCTGACACCACCCTGCATGGTCTCTGTACTCTGGCGGTAGCAGAGCCTTCTCTGTTCTTCACTGTGTGGACTCTTCCTTTTGGGACCCCAATTTTCTATATATCCTTCCTAAAATTGTATGCATTGAACATGCTCTCACCTTCATCACACAAATGTCACTCTTCCTTTCAGCCCTTTCTCAGCCAAGGTAGTGAAACACACATCCCCATCAATCACACTTATGGATTTCCCTGCTTTGCTTTTCCCTTGAACACAAGTCTATTTCTACCCTTCATAATATTATTCTCCATAGTAATCGACTGCAGTTTCCATACAGTAGATTTCCAAGGTCCCTCAGACCTTTCAATGAGAGTTCAAAGTCAAACTATGACAATAGTAGTGTTAAGACAATATGCTCACTGACAGGGGTAAAGTAAGGTAAACTGTTAGGTTTTAGCCTGAATCTAGGTAGCAGCACTGACAATATTCTTCACTGTTACACACTTGCAGTAATCAATCATAACTAAAAAATGAAAATACAATGCAATTAAGAATATACATTTTAGCTGGACCATGGTGGCACACACCTTTAATCCTAGCACTTGGGAGGCAGGCGGATCTCAGTGAGTTTGAGGCCAGCCTGGTCTACAGAGAGAGTTCCAGGACAGCCAGGGCTATAAGAGAAACTCCAAAACCCTGTCTTGAACCCCCCCAAACCCTAATGAAACTCATATTCTCTCTCTCTCTCTCTCACACACACACGCACACACACACAAACACACACACACACACACACACTCACACAGAAGGAAGGCTAGTTGAAAAAGAGGGGATTAGCATGAGTGGGAAGGGAACAAGAAGAGTACTGACAGGTGAATACAATACAAATATATTGTGCACATGTACAAAAGTCATAATAAATCCATTACTATATATAATTAATATATGCTAGTAAAATTAAGACACTCAAAATAAGCTGTAGCATCCATCTATAATGAGATGGGAAGTCCCTGGAAGCTCACTGGTCAGCTAGTCTGACAGTAGAAATAATGAAACCATGCTTCAACAAGATGGAAGGCAAGAATGGGCTCCTCAAAGTGAACTTCTGACCTTCATATGTGCAGTGGCAAAGGTACACATACATGTACACTTACACGTACACACACACACACACAGCCTACATATACATACAAATAAATAAATAAATACCATTTGTTTCTTTATGTAAGCAAATCTGATGGTTCATTTTCAGAAGTGTAGGTCCAAATACAGACGATCCCTGCTGGAGCTCTGGCTATCAACCACCATACAAACTCTGCTAATAGGCTGGGTTGCAGCTTGGTGGTAAAGCACTTGCCTCATAAACTTTGCTAATGTTACCCACTCGAACTAAAATTCAGAGGGAAAATTACTAACAACCAAGCTTTCTCAAAGACATGAGCCTGAAATAGGATGTAGAATGCAGAGATGAACCCACATGGTTTTTGTTGAGAAAAAGACAAACACTGGGGACAAAGAAAGATGAGACCCAGATGACATGGGCCACCTTTTCCCCACCCCCAACCCCGATCACTCGGATTATGAGAGAGCAAGGAAGGATCATGAACTTGGGGTTATAAAGATTGTTCTCTGCCCCAAACAGCTTAGTGCCATTTGGGCCTGACTTTGCAAAATCACAAAATAAACTGCCCCCTTTTCACTACTGAGTCTACAGTGCTCTTATATGAAGTGAGGATCTTTGTTCTCACACTTTATATGTTCTAACCATTTTCCTGGCAGGATGATAGTCTATTGTGTATATATGCCATGTTTTCTTCATCCATTCATCTACTGACAGGCACCTATGCCCATTTAATATTTTTCTTGCCCATTTTTAATTAGGTTGCCTTTTTATTATTGAGTTATAAGATTTCTTTGCACACTCTGGATGCAAGCCTCTTACTTTGTATTTGGTATACAAGTGGTCTCTATCATTCTGGAAACTGCTTTTTATCTTTCTTAGTAGTATCCTTTTTGTCAAAACAGTTTTTATTATTGATGGAGTTCCAATTCATGTTTCCACCCTCTTGTTTGTAGGCTTTTTGCTTGTCAAGGTATGATTGCTTCATTAGCTTTTAGACTGAATTTATCATTCTACATTCTCATCAGCATCTCAGGAGTAATGTAGCTCCTCTGCATCCCTGAAATTTTGTTTTGCCATTCATTTTAATTTTTAATGAATGTTGTTGAAAGTGTCAACTCTTATTTTTAAACTTCTAGGACCAATTCCTAACTACTTCTCTTGCTTCCCTCTACCACCTACACCTAGGTAAAATGAACTGGTCTGCTTTTATGTCCCCACAATCTCTTATATCTATCACTGTTAAATCAATTAACACTATATATGTTGTGCTTATATGTCCATTTCCCCTTTATTTACTTTTAAGAAAAAGATTCAGTTACAACTATAATGTGAGTGGTCATTTTTAATCAACAGTAAAAATATTTTTGGCACACAACTGTATAATAAACAGCTGAACTCTCCCAATTTCATTTTATATTACTTTCCCACATTCTAGACATGATTTAATAAAAATGACTAATAATTGCCCTGGTCAACTTGTGGCTATCCGATCATTACAGTTATTACTCACTCACATCCTTAGAAAAGGTTTTCTTCAGTCTTGCTTACAATTAAATGTGTATTTCCTACAAGACCCCAACTCCACCAAAGCCAGTATTGTTGATCAATATTTACAGCCTGAAGCAATTCACTAGGAACTAAAGGAATTTAAGACTGATCTACAAAGATGACTTCTAGGTGAAAAGATGTTTGAATTTGTTTTTGTATTCAGAACCCTGAAATATAGGTAAATAAAAAAATAAAAACTCATTACTATTTATTTATGTGTTTGTTTGAGACAAAGTCCCAATATGTAGCCTTGCCTGGTCTAAATTTCACTATATAGACCAGATTGTCCTCAAAATCATAGAGATCTACCTGCTTCTGCCTACCAAGTACTGCCAAGCCACAACTTTTTTAAATGAATAAATGGTTCTTTTTTCCCTTGTTAAAGGAAGTCTTAAGAGAACATGAAGTAGTCACATTTCAAGAGGCTTAAGTTGTTATATCTAGCAAAACTCGGTTTTCAAAAATTATCTCAAATTATGGCAAATTTATTTCAACATTATCGGAAATTATGGGAAAACCAAAACAGGAATACATAAGGTAGGCTAAAGGAGAAAGTTCCAAGTGTCCTATTAGGAAGTATGTTCTTCATTAGAAATGGTAACATGAAGAGGGCAACTAACTTTAGTGACAATCAGACTAGTTAAAAATCATTCACCTTCCTCATCAGAGCCCAGCTGTTAGACAGCTATCTCTAAAGAACAGATACAATATCTTAACATAGTATCACACACACACACACACACACACACACACACACACACACACACACACACACACACACTGAAGCTTTCAAGACAATGTAGCGAGTATCTGAGCGGAGTCCACTCTCTTCTGCAAGCCCTCCACTGGGCTGCTGTGACAAATGGAGTAACGCTGAAGCACCAGAAGAAATGCACACTGAGTCCTGCACTGAGTGCAAGTTTACACACAGTGCCACTCATCAGCAAAAACTGAATAGATGGGAACCTCTCAGAAAGATATTAAACAAAGGTAGTACTATTCTAGAGAGTTTTAGTGGGGTGGGGGGGTGAAGAGAGCTAACTGTGATCCAAGTTTTGGATCATTACTCTTAAAACAAGTTACATCTTTTAGTGAAAATATAATTGTTAGTTCACTTTTTAGACATATCAAATGCCTGTAAGCTCTAGCATTCACAGAAGTCATAAAAAAACTTCATCAACCAACAGAGAACTAAAAATATATAAAGAGATGATGTGTAATAATAAACAATGAATATATACGAAAGTAAAAAGGAATTTACAGCACAGGGGAAACAAAGAAAACAAACCAGCATTCCAGGCATAGGGAACTTTTTGCAAAGTTAAATAAATATGAAAGCATGTGACATTTGGGGAAGAAAATAATTTGTTTCTCAAAATTTATAAACACACACACACACACACACACACACACACACATATATATGTAGAGAGAGAGAGAGAAAGAGAGGAGAAGAGACACAAGAAAGAGGAGGAGGGAGAAGAAGAAGAGGAAGAAGAAGAGGAGGAGGAGGAGGAGGAAAGACACCATGGCACAGAGCTCTTAAAGTATCCATGATTTCCTGAGATGTAGCCTAGGGATGTCTATCTGTATCCTTTAAAGTAAGTAGGTAAGCACAGAATTCTCTGGTAAACCACTCTACATCAAGAATCTCTTTCCACACCTCAAAGTTCATATCTCAAAGTCATGTAGAGGATTTCCTTAAAGGTCTGCTATTACATTTTTAAAAAATCAAACAAATACTATGGAAATTACATTACAGTCACTGGGCCTTAAGAGACCTAAGAGATCATGTAGCCCCTACACCCATTAGGTATAGAAACCCAGCTGAGATTTAGATCCAACTGTGTTGAGCATGGTTTTATTCCATCATACCTACCCCCTGACCCAAAGCAATGCTTCAAAAATAACTAAGGAAAATGACATCTAGACCCTAAAGCTAGTAAGTACTCTCCACTCATGTAAGGTGTTTGATCTAATTACTAGCAGTGGACTCTGCCCACTACTTAGATAGATCTTTGGAATTTCCCTTAATAAAAGAAAATCAAGATCTAACAACAATAATAAGGAAATATAACTATCTAGCAAATTTATTTATTATTTAACACAAATTTTCTGCTTCCTTTTTTGTGTACTTTTGTTCAGAAAGATACACCAATTCTTTACAGAACTCTAAATCATATAATATTTAGATGCTAAATATAATGGGAAAACAAAACTTTATAAATGATCTCTATAGCATCTAAATGGATAATGTTTTTTCCTCTCACTAAAGCAGGATCTCTCAATCAAACCTAGGGCTCACCAATATAGCTAGTCTCCCTAGTCAGCTTGCTCTGCTGACTAGTCCCATGTCTGCCTTCCAAGGCTGGAGTTTCAGGTGGGCCATCATGCCTACCTGGTACTTACATGGTTATGGAGATCTGAACTCAAGTCCTCATGGTGCTTTAACCACCGAGCAACCTTACTAATCCCAAACAGGAAAGATTTAAGAAAATAAGAAGTAAGAATGATTACAAATAAAGATAAGGATACAATTTCATATCAATAAAAAGAATAATTTCAGTATTATCAAAGGGGCCCTAATAAGAATTTCCCTGAATAACCCTAACATGTTAAAATAAAAATAGGTATAGTCAATAGATACATATTCTTCTATGATAAGTAATTATTCTTTCAGGTTTCAAGTCAGGAATAGTGAAAACTGCCATGTGAATGAAGCTTTAATTTATCCTACTACTATGATTAGAAGATGGAAAATGACTAAAAACTTTACAAAGTTGAAAACTTTACAAATTCTACACAAAATTTTTAACAGTGAGTATAGCTCAGCCAACATATAAACTAATGTACCTATGTGCTTCCAAAGCAAACAGCATATAGTACATATAGTACATTAGGGATTTTTTTAAAGTTTCTCTCTATGATGCTCAGGGTGTCTTGATGTAGTTGGGCAGGGTCTAGGCTCTCAATCTTCCTGCCTTGGCTTACCCAGTAGTGTGAGTACAGGCCATGTCCAGCCAAAGAGCTATTTTTTAATAAGCTATAATAATCTACTATATTAGTCAAAATATCTGGCTTCATTTCCCTCTAGTACTCTTAATCTTAGTTCTAAAATTGTAAACAGAAATTACATTAATAAGCAACCATTTTATTCTTCATAATACATAAACTGTAATGTAAACTTAAGAAACAACTTAAATGTGAAAGATTGTGCTTCACTTATTTGCTTCTTATTAAAAATATTAACTGACAGCTCAACAAGCTGGCAAGAATGGCTAAGGGGTCTCTTCCCATATTACCTAGTAATTATTGTTAGAGAGGTAACAGCACTCATACAGAGCAATCTTAGAGTCTGTGAGTTTCGTCACTTCCAGATGGGTACCCTTAAAAGAGGTACTGGAGGAAGCTGTGTGATACACACACCCAGTACTCTGTGACTGCCCAGATGTGGAGTGGTATAGGAAAGTAGCAGAGAAAAATTAACCTGCTATGTAAGTAGAGAAATGAGACAGCAGGTGTCAAGTTCACTTTACTCTATTTAATTGTTTAAAACTTATGAAATATTTTTCACCAGAACCCTTTATCTTTACACTCATTAGCAAATTAGACTTTATTTTTAATTTTCATATATATGTATATATAAATATATATATTTTAAGATTCATACACACGTGCGTACGCACACACATGGAACAAACTACCTTTTCATGTTTAAGAAACTAACTTTTTACACACAGAAAACAGGAAGGACAAATAAAGGACATGACCATAGACAAGCAGCCCCAGGGCTCCTTATGCCTAGATATATTGCACTCATTCTTCCCTAACTCTCAGTTAGAAAAACAGTGGAGACTGATGGAGGCTGTTAATGGGGTGAGAGCATTGTTTTCAATGGCCTTGGAGAACATTAGCACTAGCTGCAGATGTTGGGAATAACTTGCAGCTGTTGCAGAGTGAGCCACTTACTGAAATCACAGGAAAGTGAAGGAGGACTGCCTGGCACTTTAGAGCATTTACAGCATATTGATATGAGAAATGCTCATTCGGGAGACAGAAAATACTACAAACCTTAATTGACCTTTAATTTTGAGTCTTTCAGCACAATTACATATCCCTTTAGTACACTCATCCAATATATGGATGTGCTTAATTGTAACAGTTGTCATAAATATTACAGAAAATGAGAGAAACAGCTGTCTTGGCTTTGAATCATGTTTGCTCTAGTTCAATTTAATTAAAAACACTTCAGTGTTTCTTAGCTTTCTGACTAAGATCAAGTGTGGTATCAGAACACTTTACACATTTAGTATACGCAAAACACCAGAATGGATAAAAAAAAGGTAAATAAAAAACTCTCACATTTCTATAACAGTATATAAAAGTGATACAGAAAAGAGAGCAGAGTATGACATTACAATATGAAAGGGACTCAATGAAACCATAGTGATGTCACTGAGTATTCAAATGCTGTTCCTTGGGCTGAGCCCCACTTGCCTATAAGCACACTTAACAACAGAGGTGCATAATTTTTTTGTCTAACTAAAATCAGAGAGTAATTCAATTTTCATGACAAGAATCACAACCCACCAATCTATCTTATTTCTAAACTATTTGGCACATCCCTAAACTAATTGTACAGAATACTAATACTATAGGTTCCTGGCCAAAGCGCAAAGATACCGACTTTAAAAGTTGGCATTCCTTTAGGCATTATTCTTAGTCCCAAAACTAAGCTGGTGTTTGAGGAGACCTGGTCACAAAGTTCAGTCTTTCTCTGAATGGCTTTCTTCGAATTATACATTATGACCTAGATTATAAGTCAATAAAAATCTTTACCGAACAAAAACTTACATGTAACAGAATACCTTATATCCATGATATTCTACTACAGGAAATTTGGGTTTAACTGCAAGGATCATCTCAGTTATTTTAGAAATCTTCATTCTAGATCTATAATTTTTAAAAACATATTGTGCCAGTAACTAACCAATGACTGATTTGACCTAAAGCCCACTCCATGAGACAGAACTCATACCCAACACTGCTCAGATGACCAAGAACCAGAGACTACATAGCCCAGAGACAGGATAGAACCAAACACTACTGGTATAAAAGAAAGGGGGGCATCAATAAAATGACTCCTAATATACGCAAAGATCAGTGTTATCCAGTCATCATCAGAGAGGCTTCCTTCTGAAGCAGATGGGAACAGATGTAGAGACCCACAGCCAGACATTACACAGAGAGAAAAATTTCTGAACACACAGCTCTAAATGGAATGTTCCCATCAAATCCTTTCCCACAGAGCTCAGGGAACCCCACAGAAGAGGAGGCAGAAAGAGTTTAAGAGCAGGACGGGGGGCAGGGCAAAAATAAGGTCCTCTAAATCAACTAAGCAAAGCTCACATGAACTCACAGACACTGAAGCAGTAAGCACAGGGCCTATGCAAGTCTGCACCAGGTCCTCTGTGTATATATGACAGCTTTCAGCTTAGTATTTTTATGGGACTCCTGTGTGTGTGAATAAGTGTGTCTCTGATTCTTGTGCCTGCTCTTGGTGCTCTTTTCCTTCTGCTGGGTTGCCTTGTCCAGCCTCAATGTGATGGCTTTTGCTTCATCTTATTATATTTAATTTTGTCATGTTTGGTTGTTATCTCTTAGAACACTGTTCTTTTCTAATGAGAGACAGAAAGGAGTGAATCTGGAGGGGAAGGGAGATGGGAAAGAACTGAGAGGAGTAGAGGGAGAAATTTTAATCAAGATATATTGCATGATAATAGAATCTATTTTCAATAAAAGGGAAAATTGTGATAGCAAATGTGATCTACAAGATCAATGCAATCTCCATTAAAATTCCAATGACAATTCTTCACAGAAGAATCCTGAAATTCACATGAAAGCACAAAGACCCCAGACAGCCAAGGAACCCTGAACAGATGGAACAACACTGGAGGCACTGTTTTGCTGAAGAGCCACAGCTACCAAACCATCATGGAACCATGACCTGGGGTTTTGGGAAAGAACTGCACCAACACTGGGAAAGTAGACAAAGGCTGAAGGACAGAACTAGTACTTCAGTGACTGCAGACAGGCTGAAATGTTGCAGGCACACAGCAAGCATATTGGGCTTTTCTAGCACCTTATATGGTTATTTACTGCCCAGCTCTGTATATGACCTCATATCCTTGTGACTACATTGGCAAATCCTTTTGTAATATATGAACAGACCTGTGATGGCTATTTTTGGTTGTCAACTTGACTACATCTGGAACTAATTAAAACCCCCAAATGGAGGGGCACATGTGAGGGATTTCTGCTTAATTTGAAGTGAGATGATCCACTTCCTCTCTGTATCATTGAGATTGGAAGACACACCTTTAATCCAGATCTTTTGAGGTGGGAAGATCAACTTGTAATCTGGGCCATGCCCTGTGCTGGAAGCTTATATAGGGCAGGGAAGAAGGAAGCTTTTGCTCTTTGCCTGCTTGTTCTTGCCTCACTAGCAAGTCTATTTCTTTACTGCTATTAGAGTCTACTTCTTCAGGATCCCAGTGTTCACTGATGACCAGCTGAGACATCCAGCCTTATGGACCAAACAACTACAGGATTCTTAGACCTTCAGTTCATAGGCAGTCATTGTTGGATTAGCTGGACCATAGCCTGTGAATCATTCTAATCCCCTTGTTATATACAGAAAGGGGGAAAACCCAAATAATCATTTGATGTAGAATACCTTATGTGGACTAAAATACAATATTGAAATCTCTATATATTCTGCTTCCCATGAGTAATTTCAATTCAGGACAGGAAGTTATTTGTGCAAGTTACAGGAACAGTTCTGTAATGCAGAGCACAGGGTTGTGTATCCCTTTAACTGGGCTAGGTCATTTTTTAAAGAGATCAGTACAGTTCTTTTATGCCCATATGTAAATGCACAACAGTACTCCGGAAAATGTTTACACACTGACAGGAGTGGGGTTCCTTCCTCACATCAAATCACATAACCAGACACAGTTCATCTGGTCAGTAAAAGACAATGTGGTTGCTTTTTTGAACATATAGTCATAATTAAAGGCTTTGGGAGTAAAGGAAGACAAACAGTAAGTAACAAAATGATTGCAGAGAGATGCCAAGGCTGTTACAGAGCCTGAATATGGATGTCCCAACATTTCCAGTCATTTAGGCATACTTCCTCTAGGTTACCCGAGCTTCATTTTCTTCTAAAAGAAAATCTTTCCTTAGACAAATATCCTCATAGCTAGGAAGAAAACTCTATGGATCTTTGGAAAACAGGGTGAATGAGACTTGTCTATTGTTATGTGAATCTGAAAGCAAATGAAATGAAAGTATTAAAACAGGTACAAATATAAATAAATGTTTATCCTCTACCAAGGTATGCATGCTATGTTACTATGACATAAAAACATATGTACCTTCAAAACAACTGAAAGAGTCTAAAATAAATGAAACATTTACTTTGTTAAGACCATTGAGCTTTGGCTTATTATTTCTGAACAGTGAGAGTCCTTTTGAAACTTGAAAACAAATTCCACTAAACTTATCTAGTTACCTTTGATTCAGACCATTTAGTAATAATTCTATATGCAACTCTTGTAAGCCTTCTAGAAAACATTTCTGATGACAAAAGAAGACATTGTAGATAAATGAGGAGGGAAAAAAACCCATAACAACTTAAAAAAAATCTAATAACTTCAAAATTATGGCTCTTCTACCCTACTTACACAGTTTTGAAGATCTATTGCATCATTTCTTGGTCTTCTGGCTAAAACAAGCATAGAACGATATTTCATGGCATTCTAAAGTCAGATCTATCCACTGTGGAGTTTGGAATCACATTTTAGAAGCTTTTCTACAAACAGGCCAGTGATATGCTTGTGCACATGCGTGCATGTTCAATTTTTTCTCCGCCCAGCACATACACATTTTTAACAAAGCAATTTCAACCATCTTCATTCTCGTTCTGTCTCCCAGTTCTCTTTTTAAAAAGCTGGGGTGTGGTGGTGCAGCCTTTAATCCCAGCATTCAGGAAGTAGAAACAAATGGATCTCTAAGAGTTTGAGGCCAGTCTCATCTACACAGTAAGTTCCAGGCCAACCAAGACGACACAGTGAGACCCTGTCTCAATAATTGGGGGGAGGACTTTATGAGTCAGTACTAATAATAGGCAAATGAATGATTCATGCTTGGGCATCATGTTTTAACACTAGTTCCTGGAGTAGACTTATTGCTATAACAGCTTTTCCAACCACTTGCAAGAAAGGGAAAAAACAATCACAGAGATTAACTGTTGTAGTAGAGCTTTATAAAAGCATTCCACCACCAATTCAGCATGATATAGTGTTAGGACAGGGAGCAAAATGCAAATACCAGAAATCTTCAACTACAAAGCACTTGCATATTTTCTTAGTGAAAGGCATGCCTAGGATTAGAATAATTTATTTCAATCTGGCATACAGTTTGACAGTTTAAGTGTAAAAGGAACAAGTGAAAGATGATGGCTATATTATATAAAGAACAGATCTTTTAAAACTTAAGATTATTACCATTGGTTGAAAAATTAAACAGCATTCGGACTTCCCTTACACTGCCCATTATACACTTGTACAATTAGATGCCTGTCAAACGTTAGGAACAGATGCACAGTCCCTGGAGCTTTTCTGAAGCAGATGTGGCACCTTACAAGGAAAATAAGAGAACGGAGAGCAGACATCTTTCTGTCAGGCCATGAGCTCTGCTGTTGCTGCTTTTTAGTAACATATTTGAGACTGAATATTAAAAAAAAAAAAAAAAAGATAAACTTGTTTTATCTTGTTACAGTTCAGAATTTTACTATGAAAGCAGAATCTCCCCTAAAACAGCTTATAAATCTAATCTCAATGAGTTAGAAGAGCCAAGCATTCATATCCATTTTAAGGACAGGTCCAACTTCTAAAGTACATTTTTCCAGATACAAGTTCAGGGAAGAAAATTTAAACAATGATTAAAACACAATTTTATGTCTCAAATTGCTTCATCTTATTCATGGAGAAATATATCCTTTCCATTTGTTCAAGTGAAACAAACAAGGTAAAAGAAAAGCAAACAAACACTAGAAGTTGGGCACTTTCTCAGCAGGCATTAATACACCTCAGGAAATGTAACAGGTCTCATTATCTTAGAAAAACAAAGTTCAAAGTCAGATTTAAAAGGCATAGGTTTAACAGTTTAAGAATAAAAGGAACAAACAGAAATGGTGGCTGTATTGTGCAAAGGCAGACATTTTTAACTTAGGATGCTGGTATGGAATAAACCAGGTGGCTCAGCAGGAAAGATCCAAGCCTGAAAACCCGAGCCCATCTCCTGGACCCACATAGTGCTAGTTGCCCTCTGATACCCACATGCACCAAAGCTCAGTGCCCCACCCCCAAGATTAAAACAAAAAAGTAAAACTGTAATTTAAAAATTTTTACAGGAACATGTTTTAAAATATCTCAGCATTGCATTTAAATTGTTTTGTTTAGGAAATAACTTCGGCAGCAATTTAGGAGTCAAGTGTGTATAATCAACCAAGCCTCATGCTGGTTTCATCCTTGGCAAATACACTGTTGAGGAAACTCCTGAAGACAAATCCCATTCAGAAAAAGTGATTGGCCAGAGAGAAATGGATTTGGGTTATGATAATCCTTTTCCCACTTCCTTTAAACAGCTGTCAAACAGACAGAACAACCTTTTTTGTTTTGTTTTGTTTTGTTTTGATCATCAAGGGGGAAGGTAAAGAGCAGGATCAATAGTGGGGAGGGGAGGAAATGGGGAGTTAAGTTAGCATAGAGAACTCAACAGTATGGGAATGTTCATATACTATTAGCAAGACAGTGTCATACTCACTTATATGACTAAGTCCCCAAAACATGGATTGTTACATACATTCACACAGATTCTCTCTCTCTCTCTCTCTCTCTCTCTCTCTCTCTCTCTCTCTGTCTCTTTCTCTCTCTATCTCTCTCTCTCTGTCTCTTTCTCTCTCTCTCTGTTTTCCACTACAGGGTTTCTCTATGTAGCTTTGAAGCCTGTCCTAGAACTTACTCTGTAAACCAAGCTGGCCTTGAACTCACAGAAATCTACCTGCCTCTGCCTCCTGTAATTTTATGTTTCCATGTATAAATTTAGCGTATGGAAGTCAAGCTGGAGAAGAAATTCCTTCCTTGAGAAGTAAAACTCCCTTCTAAATGCCTATGCAAACAATTACACAGTTTATTCATGAAATTCAAGTCTGCTTCTGTCTTCTACCTAAGAACCAAATTCTTTAAGGATTGCCCACAAGTTCTTTCATGATTCTGCCATGTTTGATTTCCTAGAACCCACTTTACATTCCATATTCCTTCTCACATTCCTCATCCTTCTCTAATCAACTTGAGAAGTGCTTTCTACACTTCTGATCCTTTCTCTTTCCTTGAAGTTAGTGCACCTGACACGGCTACGGAGTGTATGAATTGCTACCTCCTGAGGCTGGTAGCAGGATTAGATGACTGTGTTACACACAATGGTCAGGACAACAACTGCATCATAAACACTGAATTCATGTATAAACGCAGGGCATTCTGTGCTGTATTTTTTTTCTTATAGTTCCTGTCACACTGCTGTAATTTTGGATTGATAAGTCACTTCCCCCCACTATTGCAAATTCCTTGAAAACCAATAGTTTGACTTACTTGTTTTTATATAAGATACATAGCACAGTGATACATGTTTGGTGAAAATGTACTAAATGAATAAACAATGAAACAAAATAGGATAAAATTTTATTAGAAAGGATCTGACTAACAGGTTATGGCTTTTAAGCAATTTATGTTACTCTTCATTTTCCCCTGGAAAACTGCTGAGCTATGCTATACCATGTAGTGTTTCCTTTGGAAATCTGGCAGATGCCTTCTAGACTGAACTTTTAAGGTTTTCTATAGAAAAAGTAGGGAATATGTTTTTTTTTTTTTTTCTCCCACTGAAAGCACAAAGGTTCACATTTGGTTTGACTCTAGGAACATGCCAGAGCACTACTAATTACATGATTACTACAGTTGGTCTGCAGAACAGGAGTTATACAGCACTGCTCGTTTGGGCAAAATGAATCTAGTGGGAGTGCCGGGAGGTGCACACAGGGAAGAAAGCTGACGCTGGCTCTGACTCATGCTCCTACTGTTTACTTACAGCTTATTAGTTTGAGATTTGTTTTTCTTGGCAGAAACACAAGATTCTGAATGACTAAGCCAGGAAGATGTAAGAGAATGCCTACCCATTAAAGCTCTGGAGCCGAATAACAACCTGTAACTCGGTGCTACATCAACAGGTTCCCCAAGGTTCCCTGGGGACTAACACCCATTGAGACCACTGCAGAACTGCCACGTTCCTGAGCTGCAGACTTTACTACTAGTAGTAAAACAGTGATTAGCCAAAGAAATGATTTCTCTGTAGATACCTCCATTTACAAATGCTAAATGCACAAGTTGGAGCTAGACTTTCAGATTTCTCTGTGAAACAATTCTTAATTTTTTTTTAAACATCACTAGCAAAGCCAGTCAAAAGCAATTTAAAAGACAAGCCAAAAATTATGAGGAGCAATCTGAATAAGAAGTAATTTTTCAATGATCACTTGGAATGACTTATTTTCCTTTTTAGCATTTAGCACAAACTAATATTTTATTGCATATTCACTTATATATTTGTTTAGTATCTTGTCTTTAGAACATAAACTCTAAAAATGTAAGCTCCTTTTTTCCCCATCACTGTATATTTTGTTACAAGAACAGCCAAGAACATAATGGCTATTCAGTAAATACTTTGTTGAAAGAATGACAGGAAAACTGATTACAGCGCCTCATTAAATAACAACTCTGAGGACAGAGGCACTTAGAGAGCTTTTAAAAAATATATACATAAATTGCAATTACTTGAAAAAGACAGTTACAACTTAGACAAAAGTGTTTGAAAACTAAGGCCAACTCTTCAAAAGATGTGAGGAAATACACCTTTTTTTTGGGGGGGATCTATTATGCAATGAGAATTTCTCATATATTTTACCTCTTAAAGATAACAAAAAAAAAAAAAAAAGATCAATAGTCAGAAATGGGGTGGAGACATTTCCCGCTATGATTCAGCTTCTTGGAAATGCTTATTCCACAGTAAAATTGTATTTATGATGTAGTGGTTTACACTTTAAAATTAGGTATACAGCACATAAACTGAAGTAAAAGAAATTTAAATGTTATTAAAACTAGGCACACTGTGCCACATTTTTATCCATTCTTCAGTTGAGGGGCATCTAGATTGCTTCCAGCTTCTTGCTATGACAAATAGTGCTGCTATGAACATAGTTGAAGAGATGTCCTTGTTGCATGGATATGGATCATCTGGGTATATGCCTAAGAATGGAATTGCCGGGTCCTGTGGTAGACTGATTCCCATTTTCCTGAGGAACCGTCATACTGATCCAGACGTGGCACATTTACACAATGGAATACTACTCAGTGGAAAAAAAACAATGGAATCTTGAAATGCGCAGGCAAATGGATGGACCTTGAAGAAACCTTCCTGAGTGAGGTAACCCTGTCACAAAAAGAGGAACATGGCATGTACTCACTCATATATGGATTTTAGACATAGAGCAAAGGATCATCAGCCTATAATTCACACCGCCAGAGAAACTAGATACAAGGAGGAACCTAAGAGAGTCATACAAGGTCCCTCACAGAAGGGGAAAGGAACAAGATCTCCTGAACATACTGGGAGTGCGGGGGGGGGGGGGGGACAGTGAGTAGAGAGGGAGTTAGAAGAAAAAGGAGGGGAGGAGAGGAGAACATGTGGAACTAGGAAGATTGAGTTAGGGGAGGAATAGACAAGAGCAGAGAGAGAGAGAGAGAGAGAGAGAGAGAGAGAGAGAGAGAGAGAGACCATAATAGAGGGAGCCATTATAGGTTTGAAGAGAAAACTGACTCTAGAGAAATGTCCAGAGACCTACAAGGATGACCCCAACTAACAATCTTAAATGCCCTTCCCTGAAAATAAGATTGATAACTAACTTATCTGCCATCGTAGAGCCCTCATCTAGTAGCTGATGGAAATAGAAGCAGACACCCACAGCTAAACACTGAGCAGAGAACTCCTAGAATCCAGTTGCAGAGAGGGAGGAGTGAAAAGAAAATGGGGGAAAGACCAGGCTACAGAAACCCACAGAGACAGCTGACCTGAACAAGGAGGAGCTAATGGTCCCCCAGACTGATAGCTGGGAAACCAGCATTGGACTGACTCAGGCCCCTTCAACATGGGTCTCAGTTAGAAGGCCTGGGCAGTCTAAGGGACCTCTGACAGTGGAACCAGGATGTATCCCTGCTGCAGGAAAGGACTTTGGGAGCCCATTCCCCATGGAGGGGTAGATACTCCCTTAGCCTAGAGGCAGGAGGGAGGGCCTAGTCCCTGCTCCAAATGACTTGACAGATTTTGTTGATCCCTCCTGTAAGGCATCACCTCCCTGTGGAGTGGGGGAAGAATGAGATAGAAGGGAGGTCCAGGAGGCACAGGAAGGAAGAAGGGGGAACTGGGATCGATATGTAAAATAAGAAAAAAAAAAAAAAAAAAAAAAACCCTAGGCACATCGAACATAATAAAATGGAAGCAAATTTTTAAATGTTATTTTGGACTTCTTTGTTTAATAAACATTAATAGCAAATACCATATGCTTTTAGTCTAAGATGAATGCAAACTTAGTAAAAATAATTGTAAAATAATAGTGGCTTTCATATGACAAGGAACCATAAACATATAGGAACTTGGTTAACCATAAAAAACTAGGTATTAGTCTCATATTTTTTGTGTGCATGTATGTACATGTATGCACGTTCATGTGTGTAGTGATCACGTGTGCATATGTATGTGGAGGTCAGAGGTCACTCTTGGGTGTCAATCCTCAGGTGCCATCCACTTTGTTTTTAAGACAATTTCTCATTGCCAGTTAGGCTAGACTGGCTGGCCAATGAGCTCCTGGACCCACCATATTCTGCCTCCTTGGTGCTGGGATTAGCACATGTGGCATTTTTTACATCTTTAAACACAGGAACTTAAGCTTAAAGAGCAAGCATTTAAAAACTCAACTATCTCCCCATCCCTATACTTTGCTAAAAAATAAACTTTAAAACTAAAAAGCATTGCCCTAAAGTCTTAGCATAAGTGATGCTGCTTCTTCAGAACAGATGAACAACTTTATAATATGAAGCCAATTATCTTAATAACCTTTTAAACCTATGTACTTATCTGGATGAGTTCTTGTCACATTAGTCATACGATCTCCCCCGCCCCATCTAATATCAGCATAAAAAGGCCAGATGAAGGACTATATAGTTTAGTCAATCTGAAAAGTCCTGGGAAGAATTAGAACACATGTCCATTGTCACTTGGCTGTCTGTAATCTAGTTCTGTAACTTCTGCAGACAAGTGAAATGAACACTGAATTAGAATCAGTACAAGAAATATTTAAAATAATTCTAAAATTGGACTAGCAAGATGGTTCAGTGGGCATGTGATACTTGCCAGGAAGCCTGACCATCTGAGTTCAATCTCCAGAACCCACAGGAAGAAGAACACCAACTCCCTCAAGCAGTTTGGAAACAGGTGTTCCTTATTAAGTTCTGCATCCCACTCCCCCAAATCCTAAAAAGGGGTAATATCTAAATTTTTCAATCAAATGTTTATAAATCCAATTACGTAATAGAGTAACCTTGAACACAACTACCATGTGAATTATCAGACTGTTGAGAAGAATATAATAAAAATGAATTTTTCTGGGGAGTTATGGGAGAGGAGAAACCATAGATGATTTCTGCCAAATCTAAAGGAAACAAACACTTCTGCCTTATTTTTTTCACTTACAGGTTCTTTGTATAGTAGCCCTGCTTTGAAGGTCACCCCTCAAAACAGAGAAATAAACATGTATTGAGTTCAAAACAGTGTCAGTGTTAGATGTAGTGTTTAATTAAATTTCCTAACAACCCAGAAGAGGTAACTACTATTATTACTGCATTAGTTTTGGACAATATCTTCCCAGAGAGCTGCAGCTTGCAAGTACAACTATGCTGGCTAAAACCCAGATTTTCCTGACTTCATGCTACATGACTGTAGCATGATAAAATAAAAGACCCAGAGATAGATATTGGGTTTGAAGCTTCAAGCTGAAGATCAGAAAAGCAAATCGGCTGGTCACTAGCTCTTACTCTACCTCAGAATGAGAGGTGATTCTGGCTCCACCAAACCGCAGACTGTAACCTCTTCTGAGTGTGGCTGGAGAATCCTGAGACTTCAATGTCTTCCTATCCTCAATGTGCTTGGAGAATGAATGCCTGATCCTGACTACTGAAGATCGTGCTCCTGTCTTTTATACACCTCTAGTGCTGGGATTAAAGGTGTGATCTCAGGTACTGAGATCATCTTTGTGTGAGCTGTTTTTCTTTAGGACTGGCTCACTCGTGAGTAGATCTGGGTGGTCTTGAACTCACAGAGATCCAGTCTACCTCTTAATCCTGAGTCCTAGGATTAAAGGTGTGTATCACCACCTCCTAGCTTCTGGCTGCTGGGATCACCACCACTGCCTGATCTCTATAGCTTGAGTCTGACTTTGCTTTCTGAATCCTCAGGCAAGCTCCAATAAATCATAAATAATATATCACCACACATGATTACTACAAAAATATGCTGCATCAGCCCCTGCCAACAATCATGTTTTTCCACTAAACTGAAAAGTACCAAACTTTTTCCTTATTTCAAAACAAGACTGCACAATGTTACACATTAAACTATACTCTGCTATTTTCTTATTCTTTAAGTCACTATTCAGAGGAAATACATACTAAAATATTTTTAAAGATTCATTCTAAAGTTTTATTATAAAGTTCTTTTTTAACTAAGTTAATAATAAATATTTATAATAATAAAGCACTAATAGATTAGAGAGGAGCAGACAGCTCCCACAAGAACCTTATTCTTAGTTTCTCTTACTTTATGAGCATTTCTTAGCCCATATGTATTTGTCTAGTCTGGTTTCTAAAATTTTGGTTTGGCAGTATCTTTGGCCCATTACATGGTTGCTATAATTATCTATAGTATACCTTCTATTTCCAAAGAATATGTAAATAACACTTTATTGGTCGAGTCAAAGCTGGACACTTGAGGTTGAAGGAGTTCAACCACAAGACATCCTTTTATGAAGCTCCAGGAAATAGTACAAACTTAACAAGCCAAAGACAACTGGCAGTCTGGTGTAACCTTTTAAAATTGCCTTTGCTGTAGTTCTTAAAAAAAAAAAAAAAAAAAAAAAAAAAAAAAAAAAAAAAACACCAGTGAACGAAAGCACAGTGTTGTATGTCATATAATACTGGATTTCTACATGCAAAAAGTAAACTCTGAGACACAAGCTGCACATATGTAAAAACTGACTCAAAGGCCAATAAGATGTCTCAGCAGAAACAGTACTTGCTACCACGCTCCATGATCTGAGTTTGATCCCCAGGATTCAAATAAAGAAAAAAGAGAACCAACTCCTGCAAGTTGTCTCTCCTGATCTCCATACATGTACCACAGTATGTAGATGCTCTCTCCCCCCCCTCTCTCTCTCACACACACACACACTTTAAAATACAAAGATTAACTCAAAATGGACCTAAATGAAAAACTGCAAGCTTTTTAGAAGAAAAGCTATATGACACCATCTTTGTGAGCTGGAGTTGGCAATACTTCATGAAGCAGCAAGAGCACAGCTCATAAAATAAAAAGATGACAAACTGGATTTCATTAAAATTGTGAATTTCTGCTCCTAAAAATATTGAAAAGATTATAGATGAGAGTGCATGCATGTGTGTGTGCATGTATGCATGAATGTGTTCATGCATGTGTGGTGCAAAAGTACAGGATGTACACTTTAGTTTATCATTTACCACCTCTACCTTAAAAAGGCTTTTAAATATAAAACTAAAGTTTACCTTAAAAATGCAAAACATTGCATAGCTATAAAACTTTACTATCAATTCTAATTATGAATGATGTTAAATAATAGATCTTTGCTTTACCTTGTAACAGATACTTAAATTCAAACCACAGTTTTTATTTTTAAAGAAAATTACAATTTTCCAAGTGGTATAGATCCCTGGAATGCTACAAAGGTTAATGAAGCAAAAAGTGATGGAACAAAAATTAAAGATGGATACCAAATATTCAAATGTTATAAACCCCATAAAGTTAAATTTTTATTTACTTTGAAAAGGATACTATCCATGTCAAATGGAATTCAAAAATCCTATTTATAAGTAATAATTTATTCTGTACGTGCTTATGAAGTTTCTATTTCTAACAACTGGAACTTGGGAAAGATGAAGAAGATGAGGGAGAAAAAAAAAAAAAAAAAGGAAATACCACTTTTCCAAGACGTAACAGGAATAGAAGGAAAACAACCTGCAATATTAAGATGTGTTAATGCAGGTATGCTATCATGCCTCGTAGAATATTCCTGTCCCCTATGAATTATGCTATCATAGCTTTTGGTAAAATGTTTAACAGAAATCAGGAATAGTCTAGCCATTAAGGCCCCAGGAAGATTCCCCTGTACAGGACAGTCCCTTCTTAAGACTAATTAGTGTGTGTTGTCACAGCACCTCATATTTCCCTTGTATGTCACAACTATCATATTGCATTGTACTTATTTACATGTATTTCATTCTCTAGATTACAAACACCTTGAATACAGAACTATGTAGTCTTTCATTTGTCATTGTGCTGTCAATATTCCCATACAGCAAACTGGCACTCTACTAAGGCTCAACAACCTATTATTCTCCTATGCTTATCATCCTACTGGCTTAAACAACCACTTCAGACTCACTCTGTTGCTCTTCAGAACTCACTGATCTCCTCCAACATCTACACACTCAGTTGATAACATCACATTGTATTTCACTGGGATAACAGAAAAGCTTCAGAGAGGCTTTCTCTTGTCTTCCTAGAATGCAGCATCCCATACTCTCCTAGGCTCTATCACCAGAGAAGACAGGCAAGACTGAGAGTGTAGTTCAGTAGCAGCTCACTTGCCTAGCACATGAAAATACCTGGGCTGGAAGGGGTAGTGAAGAGGAACCAATGGAGATGAACTGTTAGAAAGGATAATTCTTCTACTTGTCTTTAACATTGTTCTTTCCTACTGATTCATTCTTCAGACATACACAGCTAGTACTACAGTTGAAAAAAACAAACATACTTTTTCTGTTCCCTTTTACCCTTTGACAGACAAATTCTTAGCAGTTGTGCTGTTCTCACTACCTAATCCATCCTTAGCCTTTACCTCTCACTTCCACCACTGAAGACTCTTGTGAAAGATAGTGATGACTTGCCCATTAATATATCCAGGACACATTTACTTTCATCTCTGTGACATCTCTGTCCCAGTATCTGAGCATCCACTGCTTCCCCTTAAAAAGTCTCCCCCTCTTGGCTTTCTAAGCTTGCAGCCTACTGCCTTTGGGTCTCCTTGCTGGCTCCTCCTCTAACAGTCCAAACTCCAATTCTATCCCACTCCTGTACTCCTTCTTCAAAGAGTCCACACCCCCCGTTGATTTTAATGAGGTAAGATAATAATTCCTAAAATGCTTCTTTTTTAAAGCTCAGTTAATCACTGTGAGGCTTAGCGTCAGAGCCAATGGTCTTTTGTACTGGACATACTTCCTTAAATGAGTCACCATTTATACCAAACATATAATGCTGCCCACCCCAAATCTTTCAACTTCACTATATGGTAGTCCCTGGTGTACAACAACACTTTTTGAAGCTCAAGGAAATTTTTATTAAAATTTAAAGAAAAAAATCCAGGACAAGCAAGTTGTAAATCTTGGCAGCTACCTGAAAGAAGAAGATAAAGAGAAAAGACCATGTCATTTGAGTTAAACTGGCTTAGAGGTCACCAGCATTGTCAACAAGCAGGCACATGGTGAGGAGGGGATTGTTGGAGAAAGAATGAAGCCCAGACTGTTGGGACAGCATGCTTGAAAAGGGACAGGATGAAGAAAGGCAGTTACACTTTTCTGAGTAATTCAGACTTGCAAAGCTTGATGAGTGCAGCTCAATGAACCTAGCCGCAAAATCAACCTAGCATAAAACTCCACTGTTGTCAAATCACCTGAAGAGCCTTCCACTGGTTCTCTCTACTCAGCTTGTGCCATCTTTCTTTCAAAGGCATTCTACAGGCAATGAAAGTCATTCTACAGAGATTTATTTCAAGGTACTGTGTAATCGGACACAGATGACTCTAGATGAATCATCCAAAAAATAGTCTACAATTTAAGTTGACAAATTTTTCTTAATTTTTAACATAATAAGTGTTACACAGGGAATAAAGTGTTAACTTGGTCCTGTTCTTTTAGGACATCACAGACACATATTATGGGCAGGCATCTGGAACTAATTAGTGTGGCTTAGCCATTCTGTGGGTTAAAATGATACAAATGTCTTTGGAAAATAATTGCCTCTGTCCACATATCGATAAGGTTAGTCTCTCAAACATGAATCATGGGGATCTTACCGGAACCTCCCAAGGGCAGAGAGGCACTCAGCATTGTGAAAAAACATTGAACTCATTGATTTCGAAAGACTGTTTTCTACAGTCAACAAGGCAGAGACAGCCCTGGTGAAAACATTTCAGAACTGGGCAGACAGCTCAGTCACTGAAGAATTTGCTATGTGAGCATGAAGACCAGAGTCAGTGAGTCAGTGGGGAAGGGTCTGGGAAGAGTTGGGGAAGAGAAAGAGTATGATCAGTATGATCAGAATATGTTATATGAAAAAGCTTTCTTTTTTTTTTCAATAATAAAAAAAAAATGTTAGGCACTGTGATATGTGCTTGTAATTTCAGCATGGGGTGGGGAGGTGAAGCAGACAGGAGATCTCTGGTGTTCAGTTTGCTGGCCAGCAAGTTTAGCCTAATCAGTGAGTTCCAGGCCAAGTGAGAGAGCCTGTTTCAAAAGAAAGAAAAAAAAAAATACAATGCCAGATTTCTTTTTACACCTATTATGGCTCCCTCTATTATGATATTTCTTTCCTTACTCTCCTCTATTCTTCCCTGACTCAATCTTCCTGCTCCCTCATGTCCTCCTCTTTCTAACTCCCTCTCCTCTCCCCCCTCCCAATTTGCTCAGGAGATCTTGTCCCTTTCCCTTCTATGGTGGAACATGTATGTCTCTCTTAGAGTCCTCCTTGCTTCCTCGTTTCTCTGGCAGTGTGGATTGTAGGCTGGTGATCCTTTGCTTTATGTCTAAAAACCCATGTATGAGTGAGTACATACCATGTTCGTCTTTTTTGTGACTGGGTTACCTCACTCAGGAAGGTTTCCCAGTTCCATCCATTGGCCTGCGAATTTCAAGATTCCATCTTTTTTTTTTTTTCCACTGAGTAGTACTCCACTGTGTAAATGTACCACATCTTCTTTATCCATTCTTCAGTTGAGGGGCATCTAGGTTGCTTCCAGACTCTTTCTATTACAAATAATGCTGCTATGAACATACTTGAACAGATGTCTTTGTTGTATGAATGTGTATCTTTTGGGTATATGTCTAACAGTGGATTCCCATTTTCCCGTGGAACTGCCATATTGAGTTCCAAAGGTTTAAAGAGAAATCTGGCACTAGGAAAATGTCCAGAGGCCTACCTACAAGGATGACCCCAACTAACAATGTAAACAATAGTGGAGAGGCTACCTAAAATGCCCTTCCTTGATAATGAGATTTATGACTACCTTATAGCCTTATAGGCCATCCTAGAGCCTTCATCCATTAGCTAACAGAAGCAGAGGCAGACACCCACAGCTAAACACTGAGCCGGACTCCTGGAATCCAGTTGTAGAGAGGGAGAAGTGATGAGCAAAGGGGTCAAGAACAGGCTGGAGAAACCCACAGAAACAGCTGACCTGAACAAGGAGCTGATGGAACCCAGACTGATAGCTGGGAAGACTGACCCAGACCCCCTGAACGTGAGTCTCAGTTAGAAGGCCTGGGCAGTGTACTCCTGGCAGTGTAACCAGGATAAATCCCTAGTGCACAAAAGGACTTCAGGAACCCATTCCCCATGGAGGGATACTCCCTTAGCCTAGAGACACTGGGGAGGGCCTAGGCCTTACTCCAAATAACTTGACAGATTTTGATGATACCTCATGGATGGCCTCACCCTCCCTGGGGGAGTGGATGGGTGATGGAATGGGGGGGGGTCGGTGGGGACATGGGATGATGGGAGGGAGAGGGAGCTAGGATCGATATGTAAAATAAGAAAAAAATTAAATCATAATAATATAATAATAATAAAACAAAAAGAAAAGCTGGCTAGAAACAAGATAAGCTAAGGCCAGGCATTCATAAATAATATAAATAAATAAACAAACTTGTGCTCCAAATGTGTATACTTCCAAAAAAAAAAAAAAAAAAACATATACAGTGGACGACACCTGAGAAACAACACCCACAGCTGACCTCTCGCCTCTATACTCAGGTACCTCCTACATACATGAATATATACTAACTCATATACAAAAAAGGGTCAAGAAGCTGCTCTATATCACACATTTTCTATCACATTATGGTGATGGTAAAAATTAAAGACAGTATTAAATTGGTGGATTTGGCATCCAGTTCATTCACTTACCTCTTGTTGAATATGTGCTACACACCTGGCATTGTACTATGTAGTGGGGATAGAAAGGAGACAAAGGCAGAGAGGTTTCTTGCCCTCAGAATATTTATACACTAGTAACGACAACAGACATGAAGCCAACACTCAAGTAATTAAAAGTTAGGCTCCAACTTATAGTTAATTATCTATCCTGCTGGATTCTCGTGGGGTACACATATTATAGATGCTACAGTTCTTCAAACAGGTCCTTTAAAGTACATTAGCAGCAATGTGTGGAAATAAATCACACAATTAATAGACAAGATTTTTCAGGAAAAAATAATGAAAAGTCAAAGTGTAATATTACTGAAGGTGTCAAAAGTTAAACAACCAAGAGTCCAAAATGAATTAGTCACTACAAGTGGAGGTAGGAGATGGAAATGACCTGAGTATTTAGACCTTAACCATAAATTACTGACATCACCTATAACATAGTGATTGCTTCCTCCATAATTAAGTTTTTAGACATCACCAAAAGGCTTGTACCAAGTTCTATTGAGAAAGAAAAAAAATTCACAAGCTACTCTGCTAGTTTTCTAGCTTTTATATGAGGGAAAACTCAAAACTATATATAAATTTAATTAGAAACAGTTCTATTGACTTTTATATTTTAAAAACTTTTTCCCATTATTAATAACCATCTCATTCATGACTTAGAAGACTTTCAATATCTCAGGAACACTTTAAACATTATTTTATTTTTTAATCTTGTTTTAATATATATACACTCTTTTCCTTTGTAATTTTACTGCAAGTAAACAAAAACTCAACTTTCTTCACAGTTTGCTTTAAACACAAAAACATTAATATAGATAAGGAACAAGCATTGTGTTAACTTGTTTAATTTCCTCTAGAACATCAAGCACAAAACATAACTCTGTTCTTACATTTATATGCATATAAACCAATCACAATGGTCTCTGTCTATAGGGAGAAAATGCTTACCTAGCACAGACAAATCCCAGAGGAGTTGCCACGCATGCATGGGGGTGGCTTTTTGTTTATGCTCAGGCATCATCACTTCTACTCAATGCCATATTTACCAAACACTCCATTTGATTTCTTTCATATTCTCTCTCATTTCTAGTGTAGATTCTGTTCTGATTACCATGAACAGTAATCACGGCCACCAGTGATTTCTGTTTATAAAGCTAAATGGGATTTTCACTTTCACTCTCAGGGAGACCTATAACACCTGATGCTGTTGACTGCCTCTTTCTTGAACACTTCTACCTTCACCTCCATAAACAAGTTGATGTTTTTTTTTCCCCCTTATCTATACTCTACTCTTCCATTTTTCCTCCTGTGCTTACAGTGATCCTTGTGTTTTCCTGCTTGTACTTATTCTTCCTACACAATAATAGATCATAGCGAGTGGCTTGGTTTTCCAAAAAGGCTTTGCTTTGCCTCAGTCTTGTTCTCCTTGGAAATAAATCAAAGCAACTCAAATGTGTTTTGGACATAGAGAGTAATAGAATGAAAGTCCAAGTTGATTGTTTTTAAAGATATGGAAATAAAAGCTTCAAAAAAAGCAATGTAGGAACATGATTACAAACACAGACTCTGGGATCAAACTTCTAAGTTAAGTTCTGGCTCTGCCACATTCAAATTACATTACAGTAACCCTCTGTGCTTCAGTTCCCTGACCTGTAAAATGGGACAATAATTTCATTAAAGAAATAAGAACTAAAGGTTGATATATTGTGCACTGTATGGGTATTAAGTAAATCACAAAACAGGCAACCATCACAAAATCAGATCTTTTTAATACACCGACTACCTTTTAACTTGATATTTTGTTGTTTTTCCAAACTCTTAAAATGTATTAACTCCACTAGACCTAACATGTAAGAGTCTAAAGCAGTGGCACAGCCTTCTAATTGGACAGTGTTCATTGCATACAAACAGGAAAGTAGAAAAATAAACACCACATTTCTAGAGCTAAACTGAAAATGTCAACTTTCTCACTTTACAGATAAAAAAGCTGAAGATATGAGGGATATGTGATTTGTCCAACATCACACAGTAAATATCACAGTAAGAGGCATATTGGAAGCTAAACTGCAGGCTTCATATATTCATATGAAAAAGTATTCATTAGATTATATCTCTGGAGGAAAATTTTCCTATCATTATAAAAACCCTGAAATTTAATGCAAGGGAAACTATCAAAATGTAGTCTATCAACTATTAAACTCATGCAAATTAATTAATTAATTAATTAATGCATTTGTTCACTTTTTAGATAGGGTCTAACTATGCTGCCAAGCCTAGCCTCAAGCTCACGATTCTCTTGCCTCATCTACTGAATGCCTCAATTGTAAGTGTGAGCTTACTTGCCTTTGTGTATCTATTTACTTACTTACTGTTGATTGGTTTGGGAGTGTTGTTTTAAGATACAGAGTGTACACCAGGCTGTCCTCTACCTCCTGAGGGCTGGAATTAAAGGCATGTGCCACCACACCCTGTTACTGTTATTTTGAGGCAGGGTTTTACCCAGTAGCCCAGACTGGTCTAAAACTCAGGTTGGCCTTGAACTCACTGCAATCCTCCTGCCTCAGCTTCCCAAGTAATGAGATTAAAGATATGAGGGAATATCCACAGCCTTTGTTCTAATGCTTAATGCTTTTTTGTATCTTAAAGCTATCTATCCTCCTTCTGCCTCAACTTTATCATACATAAAACAGGATTAGAAATACTTGTATGATTATATAAAGAGCTAATGAGATTATATATTATATATATTATATTGAAACAACTTTGTAAAGTGTGAATAAAGATGTCAGTTTTTTTTGTTTTTTTTTTTTTTTTTTGTCCAGCTGTTTTGAATGTAGGATCGCCTGGAAGATGTCAGTTTATATATAATGAAATAAGAAAGGTTTATAAAAAGAACATTGCTGATATAATCATTAAGTAAACCTAACAAGTGGATACTTAAATAATTCTGCTCTATTGTTTTATAATGTACTTCAAGACCTGAATGAAGGTATATTTTAATGAGAAAAGCATTCTAGACAAGGGATTTTTAAAAAGAATTCCCTATTCTAGGATTTTTTTTTAAGATGCAATTACTATTCCAATCTATTCAATAAAATTCCAATCTATTCACATTGTTCCAGCTAGAATTTTTCTTGGAAGGTCATGGAAGTAGAAACAGGAAATGGCTGATCTCCCATGTGTATATTCAGGTTGTAAAATATCAGAAACAAAAGAGCAGTATCTTTTTTTTCTTCCAAGACAGTGTTTCCCTGTATTGGTTTGGAGCCTGTCCTGGAACCAGCTCTGTAGACCAAGTGGCCTCGAACTCAGAGATCTGCCTGCCTCTGCCTCCTGAGTGTTGGGACTAAAGGTGTGCACCACCAATGCCCGGCTAAGAGCAGTATCTTTTTAAAGCAAAGTTTATACAGTTATTTTGTAAGTACTAAGGAAATTCCTCTTACCTCTAAACAAACATATACTAACACACACATATATAACATATACACATAATTGTTTTGTTACAAGCACATAATTATAATCAATTAATGTTTTGTACATTAAATTTAAACTTTCTTTACATATTAGAAAACTAATATAGGAATTGCTTTTGTGGTCACCCAATGGAATAAATTTTTGGTTAAGTATTTTGCATAAATAACACCACCAAGCAAACTTTGCAATCATCAGAACATTTCCTAAAGTTTGTCTAAAGTGTTTAAGTTTCTGACTCATTTACTCAAATATGTTGCTTTAATCTATGCTAGTATGAAACAATAACCCTTCTTCAAAACCCAGAACAAAAAAAGAGCAGAGAGAATTCTACAACAATCCATCTGCTCCAAAATGCTTTCACAAAGTAACTTAAGGCTCTACTTGATGACACTGAATAGGATTAGCAATTCATCAAGGAAGGTTCTTTACTTCTAAGACTTAGATTAGAGAGAAGACATAAAGTTGCTGTAACTCTGGCTGAAGCACCCAGAAATTACAAGAGAAGCCAATGCTACCTAAACTCTGCTGAACTTAGTACCACTTGCATTAGTTAAGTTAGATCAGTAAAACAGTCACATTCTTTATGCCAAACTGTAACACAAGAAACAGGATAAATAAATGACCCAGAGACAGATATTAGGCTTCAACCTGAAGATCAGGAAAACAAAGCAGCCAAAATACCAGGGAGTTAGTACCACTACCTCGGGCTGAATGGGCTGACCCTGCTATGTCTCCTCAGCATGGCAGGAGAATCCTCAATGTGGCTGGAGAACGAATGCCTGACACTGACTAATGAATACCCTGCTCCTGTCTTTTATACCCCTCTAGTGCTGGGATTAAAGGCAAATGATCCCAGGTGTTGAGGTTGTCTTTGTGTGAGCTGTTTCTCTTTACAGCTGGGTCAATCTTGTATAGATCTGGGTGGCTTTGAACTCACAGAGATCTGTCTATCTCTTAATTCTAAATTCTAGGATTAAAGGTGTGTACCACCACATCCTAGCCTCTGGCTGCTGGGATTAAAGGTATGTATTTGGTTTCTATGGCTTGTGCTGACTCTGCTTTCTGAATCCTTAGGCAAGCTTTAATAAATCATAAACCATACACCACCACACCAAACAATGGAAAAAACACTGGGCTTCTCTCAGTGAAGCATACCTACAATATCTAGACTCAATAAGCACTGGCAGGTAGGCACTGTGCTGCACATCAGGGCAGTGATCAAAAAAAGTCATACTGCTTCCTGCCTTTAATAGGCCAGAGGTCTATATCAGGTGTCTTTTATAGTAACTCTCCACCTTATTTTTGAAACAAGGTCTTTCACTGGACACATTGCCTCCTAAATTGGCTATAGACCAATAAGCTCAAGGGATCATCCTGTGGAGTGGGATCTTCCCACTCCAGCACTGAAGTAACAGACACATGTAACCATGTCCAGTTTTTAAATGAATGCAGTGGACCTAGAATCAGGATCCCTGAGCTATGTATGCATCAAGCATTTTTACTAACCTCTCTAGCCAGGAAACCAGCTCTTAAAGAGAAACTGCCCCAAGATTTGATATCCTTTCTCCAGATATAACTGATTTGGAAAGAAACATCAATGGATGGCATTTCAAAGCTCCCTGGAGTGACAGCTATGACCACAGCATTCCTTACCCTTCTCAGGTTCATTTCCACCTCATTGGTATCACTTTCCTACTTAAATTTACTCTTCCAAGTATCTGCTTCTGGCCATGCACTGAGTTCATTTTCTTACTCTCCCTACACAGTCTATTATACAAACACATTGAGAAAAAGAAACATTGTATTTCTTTTTTTCTTATTTATGAATAGTTCATTGACTATTGACAAAAGCTATTCTCCACCTCCTACCCCTCTAAATTATACCAAAACAAGTTTAAAAGAAGGAAAAAGAAAAAAAGACTAACAGAAAACCAAGGTATGAATGACTAGAAGTCAACAAGGAGACAAGAGCTTACTGTGCTGGAGGTAAAACCAGGCAGAAGAAAAAGTCAAAGCAACAGAAAACGTTTTCCTGTCAGAATTTCTCTCTTGCTCACATACAGCAAGAACTCAGTAGTTACCCAAAAGCATGCCTTCTTTAGAGAAGATGATGTCACCAGCACAACAGTAAGGAGATTAACAGCTACAAGAGTGTGGGGTTTGAAGAGGAAACAAGAGTTTGCGAGGCCCACATATACTTCTGTAGCTACTAAGACATTTGGTTAAATACAGTAAAAGAAAGCAACCTGGCTGTGCTAGTGGCCTGACAGTAAGTGTGCATGCAGCTCTAGCTATGCATAGCCATGGGCTTCATACCTTATTCCTGAATGGATGTCCAATGCCATCTTTTCAGCCAGTGGGATTAAGAACCCAACAAGAGCAAAGTCAACCTCCTCCTACTCATGCCACATGATTTTCAACAAAACTTTTAAGGAAAATGTTTCACACCAAAAAGTGCAAGAAAATGCCAACCATGAGGTAATCCATCACTTCTTGCATTTTCATCTTAGCAAGAGAAAAATGAGCAATCCAGGTATTTAAGAACTGGATTCCTGTCTCATGACACAGTTTATAGTCACTGCAATAAAATTAACTCCTTTCCCCAACTGTTAGAGAGAGAGAGAGAGAGAGAGAGAGAGAGAGAGAGAGAGAGAGAGAGAGAGAGAAAGGAATGAAGAAACAATGTTGCAGGTTTATATCTGTATCTTCCTAAATATAGATGATAAATTATAATTAGAAGATGAAAAAAACAGAATGTGTGACCTACCCTTAATTAAACTACCTGAACATTACAAAGGATGGAAGGAGAAATCAATAATTTTCCATCAGTACTTTCCCCCCACAAAAAAATGAGAAAGAGCTTTTTACACATGCAGTGAAAAGGTAATTCTTGTATTTTTTTTAACAAAAGCATCTTATCATATATATATACACACACACACACACACACACACACACACATCTCCTTTAATAAAGTCTTTTTTCCACCCGTGTGTGTGTGTGTGTGTGTGTGTTGTGTGTGTCTCCCTAGAAAGACATTAACAATAATTCCAACCCATGGTTGACAGCTATAGATTCTACTATTTGTTATACTCTTTTGATCAAATGAAGGCATATCCTGGGCCTTTTTAAAATTTAAAAAGCTATTTGGCATTGAAACATGCTTCTGCTGTTAGTTCAGTAACATAGTTTTGTATGCCAGCACCCATCAGGTTCTTATAAAGTACAAGATCCATTCATAAGGTTTACTTTTCCTTTAATCTTAAACACAATTGTATCAACAGAAGAGCAAATCCTTAGTTCTCATAAGCAAAGACAGTTAGAGCCTTAATGAAATTCTGTTCTCAGTTTCTCATTTGTCACTCAAAAGGCTGGTAAAGGAATAGACTAATTGGGAGAAAGAGCATAGATTTTTTGAAAAGGCTATGATCATCAGATGCCACCGCTGAAGTATTCCAAATCACCTGGTATATCTGATAATAACTAGAAATACATATATGCATGCATGCATACACATGTGTGTGTGTGTATCACATCTAATCTAATCTTCAAGAGCTCATTTTCTCTATTCCTGAAACCCTGAGCCACTAATTTCTAATTTAGAAAAACACTATTTCATTGACATTCTGTGACAGTGATTGGCAACAGCAACTAAGAGACAAAAAGTCATTCTACTGTTCGTGAATACTTATTTCTGACCATATACCCCCTATAGTTTGTTCTTTAAAAATGAATGGTTTGGGCAGCTACAGAAATGGCTCAGTGATAAGTGCTTATTGTTCTTGCAGAGGACCTGAATTCAGTTCCCAACACCCCCATCAGGTGGCTTATAACTGCCTGTAAGGCCAGCTCCGCAAGATCTGACACCCAATTCTGGGCAATGCACTTGTCAGAGTTTTAATGACATGTCCCCCACAGTCTCAAGTATTTGAATGCTTGACCCTAGTTCGTGTCACTGTTTGCAGAGGTTTAGGAGGTGTGGCCTTGTTGGAGGAAGTATGTCTCTGTCAGTGGATCTTGGGAGTCTGAAGACTCATGCCATTTCCAGTTCTCTCTCTCTCTCTCTCTCTCTCTCTCTCTCTCTCTCTCTGTTTTGTGCTTGTGTGAGCCACCAGCTCCTGCTGCAGCCACCATGACTGCGGCTTGCTGCTTTCACTCCATCATCATGAACTCTCATCCTTTAAATATAAACAACATCTTCCATAAGTTATAAGTTGTCTTGGTTGTGGTGTTTTATCAAAGCAACAGAATGCAACTAATACAGCACTCACATGCACATACTAATATATACAAGTAATTAATTAAAAACAACATAGATTTAAGGGCTGGGCGTTGGTGGCACATGCCTTTAATCCCAGCATTCGGGCAGAGAGGCAGTCAGATCTCTGTGAGTTGAGTCCAGCTTGGTCTACAAGACCTAGTTCTAGGACAGCCTCCAAACCAATGCAGAGAACCCCTGTCTCGAAAAACCAAAACCAAAACAAACAAACAAAAAAAAATAGATTAAAAGAAAGAAATGGCTTAGGATGCAAACCGCTGAGTAGCTCAGATCATTTCTGTTTTCCTGGTTAATGAATAGCACACAAAGAGGCTGTGGGATGGAAACTCTATGAAGAATATACTGCTATTTGATAGGAAAAGCAGGTGGGCTATAAGTGTATATGCTTTTTCATGTGGTCTAACATTTTTAACATTCAAAAATGCTAGTATAAACATTTGTGCTTATATAACCTGACATTATTTAACATATTCTTCACCAATAAAAGTAAATATTCAATGAAGAAATAAAAAAGAAACAAAGACACTTGGGAACATAGATTTAAACACTCCACAATTGACAAATAGAAGTCTGTTCCTTAATTACCAATTGGCTTAAAATGAATAATAAGAAATGGTATTTTTACTTTTCCTTTGGTTAGAAACAAACAGTATAGCTACAGGGGTGATAAGGAATAAAAATCAAGGTGTAGTTTGTGTTTTCTAGTGCACAATATGTAGCCTGGCATCAGTGCCATGTCCACCTTCTTCAAACGCTGCCCAGCTTGTCAAGTCTGCACCCATCACAGCACTCACTCACACTGTTGTACTCGCACCACTGACTTCATCCTGCCTTCTACCTACCTCTGTACCTTCTATAAGACTCAGTCTGAGACCTTTGCACACAGCAGGTATTCAAAAACGCTTGCTTTATTCTTTGAAAATCAACTTACCCTTCGAAACGATACGACGTAAAATGTGTCCCCTCGCCTGCGGATGGCTTCAAAGAAGCCTTGGTAACTTCCTGGTGAAGCATAATAAACTTGCAGCTCATTCCCAGAATTCCTACTAACATGAGAAGACAGAAAATATCATTAATATTCAAACATGTTGAATCTTTCCAATTCCTTCCATTCTAAGATCACATCTGAATCTAAGAGTGTCTTTCAGCCAAAACTGCGGCATTTTAACAACAATTTTACTTTTTAATCTTTTTTTCTCAATCAGCATAATTTATAAGGTGCCATATGATGTTCTGCCACATTTGACTTATGTAAATGATATGGTTTTATTGCTATTGTTGCTTGGGGTACTAGAAGATCAAACATAAAGTCTCATCCTTGCTATATTAATCTGCTTGGTTCACAGAGCAAGTTAGGAAGATCTATGACTACAGTTCTGCCTCACTACAGATGGTCCCTTCATCATGACTGTACTACTTTCCACACTGCTTTCCTTCTAAGTTACATTTGCCTGGATGATAACAGTTGAAATGCTGGATACTGAACTCTCTTTGGAATCTTTCAAAATCTCCTGTAGAGTCTAGTTCTACCACTTAGTTCATGACTTTGAAAATTATTTAAAACAAACAAACAAAAACCCTGGACTCTCTACCCTTTTCATATATAAAATATACTTTTGAATCATTATATAAATTTAAAGAAGATGTATGTAAAGCACTCAGCCAAGGTAGACGGGATGGCTCAGTGGGTAAAAGCACCTGTCACACAACCCTAATGACTGAGTTCAATCTACAGGATCCACATAAAAAAAGCTGGATCAAGCCAGGCGGTGGTGGTACACCCAAGAGGCACAAGCCAGTGACTCTCACAGCCAGAGCTACACAGTGAAACTCAGTCTCAAAAAACAAAAAGCTAACCAAAGGCCACACTGTAATGTGAGCACTATTATTGAGATAGGAGGGGTCAAGACAGAAGAATCACTGGGAAGCCTGTGGGCCAGCTAGCTTGAAGTTCGCAGTACAACAGAAACAAGAGTGAGCCTGCATTAACAAGGTGGAAGGAGAGAACTAACTCCCCAGAGTTTTTCTCTGACTTTACTTTTCCTCTGCCTTCATTACACAAACACACATGCACACACAAATTAATAATTTTTTAAAATGTGATCACTCAACAAGATACCTACAAAAGAGAAAAAAAGGCAATACCTCTCTCCCTGAGGCTTACAAATCAGATAAAAATCAAAAACAAGAAAGCACCATGTACTTAGGATTTTCAGCCAAATTTTACTGAAAAACATTCTGACTAAATCTGTATTTAAGAGGCTTGGGAGAAGTGATCTTTTTATTGGGATTGCTAATTAGTAGTATATGTTAATCTGAACTGATATAAAAGCTATAGAGGAACACAAAGAGGAGGCATGAATTTAAACTTCACTAAAAGACAATACAGGTCAAGCTCTCTGGCCAGGAGCTCCCACACCTTCTTACCTGATGCTAGTGGTTTCTGTGTACTGGACAGCCATCAGCTGAGAATTTGAGCCCTGCTCCAGAGCACCCTGGAAGAGAGAAGATGATTTAGGAAATAGCACGAAAAACTTCCCTTACTAATTCATACTTGGATTTGTTTCAGGTCACACTGTAAACTGAGAATATTTTTATACAGTCTTATTAAGACATTGCAAGCATTTCCCACAAAGTTTACAGAAAAAATGAGAAAATTTAGTTCAACCACTGGGAGTTTATGACCAAGCTGTACAAGTATTACTGGGCATGTAACAACTTTCATTTGTCAAAAATTATGTTACAGACAAATCCCTAAGAAATAGGAAAGGTGGGGCCTGGAGAGATGGCTCAGAGGCTAAGAGCACTGGCTGTTCTAGGGATCCTGAGTTCAATTCCCAGCAAGTACATGGTGGCTCACAACCATCTATAATGAGATCTGGTGCCCTCTTCTGGCATGCAGGTATATATGCAGGCAGAACACTGTATACGTAATAAAAATTAATTAATCTAAAATAAAGAAATAGGAAAGGCTCAAAATGAAACAAGATTTCCACTGTTCACCAAGTTAAATACAAATTCCTCACACCTAACAGGGGTTGTATTTCATGAAAGGCATCTATCTAATCCACGACTCTCTTGGCCAGAGAACAGTTCAGTATGGAACCATCAGTGGCCAACATGTTGCACTAGAAACTTCTATTCCACATGGCATTTGTTCTGTCTTCTGTCCTCTTAAACTTTCTGGAAGTTTTGTAAGCTAATCTTTAGGACAATCTTGAAAGGGTATCAGAATTCAAAGGTATATTACTATTATTACATTAAAGTGACCTTATAGCTACTTCACAAGAATAAGTATTCTTGATATGTGATAGTTTAATCATAAATCTCCTGAAATTTATTACTATTGTGTTCATACACCCATCTTTACAAGAAGTAGGGCTCCAAATTAGGTATCTGATTTCCTTTAAGAGGCTCAGGGTATGACTTGGGGTAAAAGTTCTACAGACAATAAAATGTTTATGGGAGGAATAAGGAGAACAAGTTTCTTTGGTAAATGGAACCAATGTGCAAGAATGACTTTGAGGGTTCCACTTTCAGGATCCACACCAAGGGCCTTATTTGATAATTGTCAATGATTAGCATATATACCCATGCATAAGTGCATGTTAGTCAGTTTAGTAGGCATCTCAGTCCTCAGATCAACTGCCATGGTATAGCAGTACTTGTATAAAGATAACCTTACTTCACTGAATAATGGCCTCAAGCTCAAGAGTAATGGTGCTGGAGATTTTACTACAGGATATTGTTATAAATGCTCTATTATTGCTATTAGTCTTTTACTGTACTTAACTCAGAAATTAACCTTTATCACAGCTATGCATGGATAGGGAAAAACAATATATACAGGGTCCACTGTTATCCATGTTACATCATCACAGTCTACTTTGGAATAATATTTGGATAGTATAAAAACATTGCTATAATCTCAGCATTCAGAAGGCAGAGGCAGGTGAATCTCTGTAAGCCAAGACCAGTATTGTCCATATAGTAAGTGCCAGGCCAGCCAGGGATACCTGGTAAGACCCTGTCTCAAACAAACAACTTAGCTATATAATTTTACTTGACCCTCCCTTTGTATTTTTATAAATTGTTTTTATTCCTGCTTTAAAAATATAAGTTACTGAGAGATGTGTGTGTTGGGGGGTATGGGTGTGTGTGGGGGGATATGGGGTACACAGACATTATTTTTTTATGGTCCTAAGTCAGCACTACCATTAACCTGTAGTGGAACATGTCTAAGTTCAAAAGAACATAGTGTGTTCTTCCCTACAATGTGTCATGTGCTTTCAACATCCTCTTTGAAAAGCTCTAAGAAGCAGTGGGGAGGGGTAAGGGAGAATAAACATTATTATTTATTGTACTACCTGTGTTGAGAGGGAGGCTAGGAGGAAGAGAAGAGGGGGGGAGGGAGAAAGGCAGGGAGGGAGGGAGAGAGGGGAGGAGGGAGGGAGGGAGGGAAGGAGGGAAGAAGGGAAGAAGGGAAGGAGGGAGAGCAGGAAATAACACCATGCCTGACCAGGAACTTTTGTGCTCTAAGACCTGAACTAAGGGCTACAAACGCTGGAGAGCTGTTTCAGTGGAGATGGCTGCCACATCAGAAGCAGCCACCATGAGAAAGAAAAGCAGCCTAGATTCCCAGTTCTCCCTGGGAAGAAAGCAACTCCACTGGGAGAAGGTTCCCAGCAACTGTGCTGTCATTTCTTCACACACAAGCAGAAACAAACCTGAAGAATGCGGGTCTTCTGTTGGTTATTTATCATTCTTCTTGATTTGGTCCTTTCCACTTCATGTCTATGAACCCAGCCTCGAAGTTCATGGTTCAACCTGTAAGACAGATTAATCAAATTTATTTAATATAAGTTAACTGTCTTACTCTTTTGTTGGAAATTAATTTAATCATTCTACAGGACCCAAAGAGCAGCCAACATACCTGACTACTCAACAACGCTTTTTGATTTGAAAAAAAAAGAAAAGCTAAGATAAGGGAAAGTATGTCCAGAACAACATAGTCAAATATTACCTTCCTAATTTGGAAAAAAAAAAAAAAAAAAAAAAAGCATGCTGTGTGCTGAGAGTATTACGTCCACAAGTTTAGCCTTGCCCTGACTTTAACATTCACTTCATCCTTTAGTTTTCAAATGAGACACACAAAGACAGGCAATCAGCACCATCTCAGCCAAGCTGGTAGAGAAACCAGACAACTGACAGGCCTACAGTGATCCAAAAAGTAATTTAGATTCTCTTGGCCTCTTAGTAACCCAAAGAAATGCTATGCTTTTCTAAGTTCTAAAGCTACCATGGGAAGCCATGCAGGTGTCTCTGCAACAACCCACAGACTCACCTGAGAGATTCTGTTGTATTAATCAGGGGCTGACATGGAGGTGGGGGAATATAAAGTAGTGGTTCTTCAGTTAGCACCATTAAGGCCTTGTCATTTGAAACAGAATGATCATATCTGAAACAAACAAACAAAATTGAACATGGTAAGATTTTCATTTATTTACTCAATATTTACTAGATGCTGCCAAGAGAGAGCAAGAGAAGTCTCTATACTCAAAGACCTAACAGGGAAGACAGATAAAACACAAGAAACCAAATACATAAAACTCAGCAAAACTGTGCTAAGTATTACAAAAAGAAACATAGGACTCACATAGCAAATCTCAGCAATATCTACTTCAGATAAATATCTACTTCAGACACTTCAGCAAGTGTCTAAGAAGTCTGACCTGGAAACAGGTATGTGAGAGTCAATCATGCATATAGACATGGAGTTTATAGTACAAATGAGTCATTTTAGCAAAAAGAAAACAAAGTTCAAACTCTAAAGCTTGGGATTTGCACAAAGGAGAAGCCTACGAAGAAAATCAGAAAGGAAGCAAGGAAGACTGAGGGAGTAAGCATGATACTTACTGGCAGGAGGCTCAGAAATTCAAAGCCAGCCTGTGCTACAAAGAATTTGTCTTAACTAACCAGGGGCTGGGGAAAGCTCAGTGATAGAGTACTTACCTATACAAGGCCCCTGCACTGAATCCCTAACAACACAAAAGACTATAAAGCAGTAGCCAGTAAAAAAAACAAACAAACAAACAAAAAGACTAAAATAATGTAACAATGCAAAAGGAAAGCTCTTTGACGAGTGATTAATTTAGCCAAATATTGAAGAAAGTTCAAGATAAGCACATGGATGACCATAAAATTTGGACACAATGAAAACACATGACACCCCCCCCCCCAACACACACACCTAGCAAGTGGAAAACTAATTTCAGAAAAAAGCAATGATATCTGAGTATGGCACACATGGAAGGAAAAGAAGAGAAAGCTGAAGTTACATGAAACATCCCCCCTCTACTCATTGCACTTAGAAGCCTCTTCATGTCCTCTCTTCCAGCAATTAAGATTTAAAGAAGTGAAATATCTGGAAAAGACAAATACACAGACCTTCTCTAACCCAAAGACAGTCAAAGTTCTAGGCTGTCTGCAATCCATTCCATACAAAAAGAAGAAATTTCAGCAAATAAATCACTAAAAGAAAGTGAAATGCTAGGGAGCTAGAGTTAATGAGAATCCTTGGACTAAAGACACATTGTGGCTGATGCTTTAAGTGGAATCCATCCTTTCCTGTTTACTAGAAGACAACTGCCACTTAAACCTGATGTTCTACATCCTGAGATAAATAATTATTACTAACTTCCTCCTTTATTATCAATATTCCTTCTTAAAAATATCTGTATTACCAATATTCTTTCTTAAAAGTATCCCACCCAGTTTAGCTGGTAACTTACACTGTTACAAACACAGATATGTGTGTGTGTGTGTGTGTGTGTGTGTGTGTGTGTGTATATGTATATATATATATATATACTTTGAACATTGAAAAAAGAATCTATGCAACTACAGTTTGCTAATGGTGATGTGCTAAAGACAAACAGAACACTTAAACAATAGGATTACCTACCCCTCACTAGAGCCATAAATCTCCTATACAGAAACAAAAATGAGGCATTTAAAAATATAGATTATAATATAGAAAACTTGAAAAAGCCAATAATAAGTAAGAAGACTGAATCTGTAATACAAAGTCTTTGGTCCCACCCCAAAAGAACAAAATCCCAGGGCTAGATGGTTTCAGCAAACTGTGAAAGAAGAGCGAATGCTTTTGGATAGCCAGCATGCTAGGTGTGTGCCACTTCTGGCTCACATTAGCTCTTCTCAAATTTGTCTCAAAATAGTCCAAAACACTGAAAGAAAGGAAAACCTTCCAAAGTTGTTCTATGCTGACATCTATCCCCACAAAACACAGTCAAAAAAGGAATGCACAGACCAAATTCCTGATGATCATAGCTATTAAAATTCTCAATAAAGTACCAGCAACTCAAATCCAACATATCAAAAAAGTTATACATCACAATTTATTAAATAAATGCAAGGATGGCTCAACATACACAAATAAAAAACGTAACACTCTATCAACAGAATGGAAAACAAAATTTTATGATTGTCTGTAAAGATGAAGAAAAGGCATTTAGTAAAACTCAGCATCCTATCATGAAGAAAAGAAAATTAGGTATAAAAGAACTTAACACAGTAAAGCCCATGTATGACAGACCATTGCCAATATCATAACAATGAGAAACATCTGAAATAATTTATTCTAAACTCAGGAGCAAAATGATATCTATCCGCATTCACATGTTACTGCAGTACTAGTCACAATAGCCAAGATATGGAAATTAAACTAAGTGTCCACTGATGTATAAATAAATAAAATACAGATACTAAAATAATACTCATTCATAAAAATGACAGAAATTTTGCCATTTTGACCCACATGGATAGAATTACAAGACAGTGCATTAAGGGAAATAAGGCACAATATATATATATATATATATATATATATATATATATATATATTCCTCACTTATATGTGCTGTAGAATAATCCTTCTGTACACTGTGAATATGTAGTACTCTCATTGGTTAATAAAGAACTGACTGGCTGGTAGCCAGGCAGGGCGTACAGGCATAAAAGCCAAACTGAGAATGCTGGAAAGAAGAAGGGAGGAATTAGAAGAGTCTCCAGAAGAAACAGAGGGAGCAAGACATGTTGGAGAACAGGTAAAGCCACAAGCCATGTGGCAATACATAGATTAATAAAAATGAGTTAATTTAAGTTGTAAGAGCTAGTTAGTAATAAGCCTGAGCCATTGACCTGAGCATCTGTAATTAATATAAACCTCAGAGTGTTTATTTGGTAGCTGCTAGAAGGACATAAACTTCTACCAACACAGATAAAAATTATTGAAATTTTGCCATTTTCACCAACATGGCTAGAATTACAGGACAATGCATTTAGGAAAATAAGGCACTCACTTATATCATATCATAGAAGTATAAAATACATTCATATATATCGGAGTCTATGAAGGTAAGGGGGAGAGAGGGACATGGAAGTAGAGTCATTAACGGGTTCCAGAGTGTGACTAGATAAGAGGGATCATTTTAAATGTTCTGCAGCAGAGAAGGCTACGGTTGACCACAATGCCTCAAATATTTCAACATACTTAATACAGAAGAGTTTGAATGCTCTCAACACAAAGAAAAAATCAGTATCTGTCTCAGATGATGTTTTACGCTAATTATTCTGGTCCAATCACTACACATAAATACCAAAATGACAAAGTGCAGTCATAAATCACTACATGTCAATTAAAAATTTTAAATACTTTTAACAGATAGGAAACTAGTAAAATAGTAGCAGTTTAAAATTTAATTTAATTTTTTTCCAAAGGAAAATACATACAGGTGTCCTGACAGCACATATAAACATCTAAAATTCAACTCAGAACAAATTCATATTTGGAATTTTCAAATGTTTCACAAATAACTTTTAGAACTTTATGTTTAATATTGCTACTACTACCAATGATAATGATAATAATTAATAGAAAGACTGGCGAGAACTTCAAAGTAATGGACTAACATTTGCTTAAGTTTTCTACGCTAAGCTTCAGACCCGCAGTAGCTCAGATACAGCCACTGGTGACTCTGGGTGTGGGAAACAGAGATGGTTTACATATTTAAGTACTTGAGTTATAATATAAATGTCTTCAGGGTGATAGATTTCCCCCTAAAAGTCACCCAGACCTCTACAGTGAATGTGTATGTGTTCCAGGAGTCAACATTTATCTCATGCTAATGTGAGCAAATACATGAAAGCTCCTATTTATTATGGTTATTTTAGAATAAATAATATTGCCATAAAGGTTACTAAAAAAGTATGGCTTCAAGTACTAAATCAATAATTAGTTCTTATTTTTAACAATTAACCATAGTTGATCAAACATTCTAAGTCCAAAGACTATCAAAATTATAGAACACGGAGAGTAAACCAGGGCAAATTTTTGGAAAAACAAAAAAAAATAATAAACTCTACCAATTTAAGGGACACATTATCACCAGTGTCACCATTTCAGAAATATGACAAATTCTAACATGTAAAAAACAAATTAGCAGAAAATATTCAATGCTTTCTAATGCCATGACATCTCCCACCAGCTAGGCTGCACTGTCATAGGATCACTGGCTCCTTACTCAACCTCAAGAGTAAAAGGCAAGGAAGAGTGGCTCCTCTGTGCCCTTGCCTTGTAACGCTGCAGACAGTTCAGGGCAACCAGGTCTTTAATAACTTTCAAGCACTTCATTACCGATTCTGCTTTTATTTGCCTCTGATAAGAATCCCAAAACACATAGGACAATGTTTCCCTGTAGCATGTGTTCTAATTGGTCTTACTAATAAAAACCTGGAGTCAGATCCAGGGGGTGAAAGCTGAAAGATCAGAGAAGTAGAGCAGCCAGCTACTAGAGTTCTTACCTCACAAAATCTTCAGACCAAAAAGACGCCAAGCTCCTGTCCCTTCCTGCTTTGTACTTTTCTTTCCGCCCAGCCATATCACTTCCTGTCTGTCTGTACAGCCCTCCAGACCTCTACAGTTAACTAGTGGCTAGCTCTGCCCTCTGATCTTCAGGCAAGCTTTATTTGTTAAGAGTACAAACAAGATATCACCACATTTACAAAAAAAGGATATAGCTCTAAAAACATTCATTGTACCTTCTTTTAATTAACTGACTAGGGGAATTATGTTCTCATGTATATCTTTTGCTTTATCACTAAGCAAAATGGAAATTTACCAAAGTATCTGTTAAATTATAAAAACACTACAAACACAAATAATTTTACTTAATGACCACAACTAGGTTCAACCATATCATTCTGCCATTATCTATCCATAGACATAAATATTAGATAAATGTACTAAACAATAATACAGTGAAAAAACTGAAGATAGTATTTCATACATGTATGTCAATACAAACAAACCAATTATATGATCACATCTCAACAAATATCCTAACCTGGGAAATGTTTCAAAGTAAACTTATTCTTAAAATTAATCTTAAAAATAAAACAAATTAAATTTTTTTTAAAAAAATTAATGGCATCATAGTTCACTTGCTCAACTAGTCAAAGCCAACATGGACAATGTACGTGTAAAGTGACACTAGGTAAGGCTTCTCCAATTCATGAAATCAATGAGGCCAACAGGCCACCCCACCTGTAGCTGTTTTTCTGGTTGATATCATCTGATGTGTCTTGAACTTCTTTAGCGGAAAATTCTAAAAGATGCCTCCTTTGATTTGCAGGGTTCACACTCGGCTTCACTCTCCTGGAATCCTGTTCCAGCATGCTAAAAACAAAACAAAATAGAGAAATAAAGCAACAACAAAAGATGAAGTGGTGGAAATTACAATGGCACACATGCGTGCTACGTGTAGCTAGAAATAAGCAAGATTTGTCTTGTGGTTCCATACATACAGCAAAAAAATCATGGTCCAGAAACAAGTCACAACACTGACATACTTAAGTACTCTAGGCCTGGTATACTGTACATAGCCAACAATTTAAAAATAATTTTTATAAGTATTAAAGCCCATATTTATAAACTGATTAAACAAAAGCAATGGTTTACTTGCTTTGAAAAATCCTATAATTACATTACATAAATTGCTGTAGCTGATATTCAAGTGTTTCCCAAAGACCTATATGCTGCAGCCTTGGCCCCATCAGGAGGTGGTAGAACCATCAGGAGGTAGGGTCTAGTGGATGAAGTCAGAACACTGAGTCAGTTTTTGAGGGGAGACTGGGAACCTCGCCCCTCCTATGCCCATCTTCCACTTCCCAGCAGATATGGGAGAAGCACACCTCTTCCACTACGTGTCCCTGATAACGCACTGTGCCACCATAAACCCAAAGCAACTGCGCCAAGTGACCATGGACTACAATCTCTGAAATCAACAGCCACATAAACCTTTCTGCTTTTAAACTTGATTCATCTCTAGTATTTATTACGGTAACAGAAAGCTAACAGATATGAAAGAAACTCACATAAATACAAATCAATAAATTTTAAACTCAGATTACTGAAGTAGAAAATCTAACCCATTCAGCAAACTGATGTTTTCAATGGGCAAGTACTTCCAGTGATATAAGAACTGCTGTTATCTTTCAGTACTCAAGCATGTTATTTACCTTGCCACAATGCCAGAAGGCAGGTGTGGTGGTTTGAAAGAAAATGGCTCCCAAAGGGAGTGGCACTATTAGGGGGTGTGGCCTGGTTAGAAGTGTGTCACTGTGGAGGTAGGCTTTGAGGTCTCATATATGCTCAAGCCACACCCACTTCCTGTTGCCTGCTTAAAGATGTAGGACTCTCAGCTACTTCCCCAGCACCATGTCTGCCTGCAGGCTGCCTTGTTTTCCTCCTTGGCAATAATGGACTGTAAGTGAGCCACCCCAATTAGATGTTTCTTTGGTCATGGTTGTCTCTGCACAGCAATAGAAATCTGAACCAAGACAGTAGGATATTAAATATAGTTAACTGAAACTATTTATAAATAGTTTATTTTCATTTATATGTAAAAGTTTTTATTTACTTCCTACTTTCAACTCTCCCTCATACTTTCACTCATCAGTGCAATAGGCATAAGTGTTTGGGAGAAAAATAACATAGATTATACAGATACATACATACATAGAGATAGGCAAGCAGGCAGGCAAACATACAGACAATATTGTGATAAGTATAATACTTTAAACTCATTAATCATGTGCTTAAGAAATCTGGCACATTCATTTTGAATGTGTTTTATTTTTATAAAGCTATACACATAATTTACCCTAGTCATGATCCTGATTCAACACAAAGGAAATTTCTCTGGGGAAGCATAAAAGACTATATTTTGAAAGGCAGTTAAGGCCCCAGAGTCTAAAAGTAAAAGTCTATGGGGGCCGCAGTAGTTGTCTCCAAATATGGACAAAAACAAGAGGCATGTATATTTCTCTAGAATCTTTTTCTGATTTCTTATTCTTTCAGTTTCTCAATTCTTCACCAACAGAAATCACATGGCATGCTATCATTTTGACACACTATAAATTCTTCAAAGGTACACTGCCAAATTATGACTACTGCATAAAATTTAATTTTACCAAAATTAATACTAAATTGTCATTACAATTGTATATTTCAGGCTGAATGCTTACTTGAGCAGGCATGAAACACTGCAAGCCTTGCTGCACGTGAAGAGGCCTTGCAGACTTTCTAACTGAACCTGGAGAAGAGGCCTAGTACGATACCTAACTGAGCCTGGGGAACAGACAAGTGAGAAAGCAGGGAAGAAGGGTTAAACATTAAGAGTTTTAGAAGGAGGACAAATAAAGACTGTTTTCTTTTTAAGACTTAAACACAGAAAACAAACAAAAACCTTTGCTTTTTAATTCTTTCATATGTGGTATCAAAAATTCTATTTATAAACATATGCTAAGAAAGGAACGTTAACAACTTTCCTTTAAGTTGACTGAGGCAGCTGGCCCAGCAGTGTTGACATCACCAGGTAACTGATTAGAAATGCAAATTCTTAAAATCATCCTGAGTGAGGTAGCCCAGACCCAGGAAGACAAATACCACTGTCCTCACTCATAAGTGGATATCAGACATAAAGCGAAGGACAACCAGCCTACAGCCCACAACCCCAGAGCACCTAGGTAACAAAGAGAACCCTAAGAGACATTCATGGATCCACCTAGGAAGGGGAAAAAGACAAGCTCTCCTGAGTAAAATGTGAGTGCGGGGGGGGGGGTACGGAGGAAGGTGGAAGGAAAGAGGGGAGGGAAGTAGGGGGAAAATAGGTCAATAAAACAAATTCAAAAAAGAAAAGAAGAAGAAATGAAAATTCTTGTATGAAGAAACGGGGTGGTTGGTAAAAGTCAGTGCTTTAACAAGCTGTCCCCATGACTGTCAGTGACTGAGAAATTTTACCCATGCTTTTCACAGCATCTTCCCTAAAAGATTCGCTTCTTCACAATGGACCCATCTGAAGTAGACAGTCAGAGAAAGACTGGGACAGTTAAACAGGAGGACACAAAAGAACATGGCCAAAGTGACAAAATCTGGGGTTTACTGATTTTTTCGTAAACTAGCCCAGTATTGTTAATACTTTGGAGAGTTAAAGATTCTACTGATCATTCTTCGATCATCTTACTCCCACTGTGAGACCTGGCATTTCTCACCACTAATAATGCCTATCTCCAATAAATACCTTGAGCTTATTTAAGCAGTTTGGTCTATTTTGTATACAATAAACTGTAGAACAAATACTTAGATACATTTATTAGAAAACAAGTGTGCTATTGATGCAAAAGTGACCCCTGTTTTCTGCATTACCTATGCTGGTAATAATTTTGATACTGTAATAACAATCACCCACAGACACTTTGGGAATGTCTGCATTTATTTCTTAACCAAAAAGCTCAAATCTCACTCAGTGCATTTCACCACACTTCATCATCAGAGGCAACACAATACTTTGAGCAAGGGAATCACTTATGAGGCAAAAATTAGGATTTAAATAAGCTAAGCTTTGAGTTTATTGTCCATCTATTGGCCTGGATTAGGAAATCCATTGTCTTCCTTTCCCTTGTTTTCCTTTTTTGCCATGAGGGGTTGCTATTTGGTCTCCATACATATTTTAATGTTTAATGTGAAATTTCTTTTAAAAAAAAATGCTTGAACTCTGAAATAACTGGAAGAAACAAGTTTAGCTACGAGAATACTTCATATTTATAGTTTCCTTGTATCTATTGGTATTTAAAAGAATTTCATTCCACTGCCAGGTTTCAGGATTGTCTAAGAATAATTGTCACATTACAAATATTGAGAGGAATTTGGCAGCTCTGGAAGTAGCCAAATATACAAAAGGGTATGAGAATATAATTGTTGATATGAACTTTTAGATTCTTGGTTAGAGTATTTTTGTTATATTGAAAAAAATATTTCTAAGAGCAGAGAAGGATGAGTCTGGCACAGCAAGAATATACAACTAGGTTAGTGACTTTATAACCCATAATAATGATAAAATAATTAACTAACCCTTAGAATTTTATTTATTTTTATTTTACTTGTTTGGAAGTTTTGCTTCACACTGCATACACATGGTCTGCAGTGCCCTTGGAAGCAGAAGAGGGGGCTGGATTCCCTGGAACTGGAGTTAAAGACAGCTGCTGGCAGCCATTGGGTGCTGGGAAGTGAATCAGGTCCTCTGCAAGAGCAGAACATTAACTGCTGGGCCAACTCTCTAGCCCCAACTCGACTTTTCATAATTAACTTAAACCAGGTTTTGTCCAGTAGTTTAAAACAACAGTCTTTGTGAACTATGATTCTACAATCAGAAACATGTTACCCACTAAGAATCATAACAGTTATAATCCACAGAATAATCATCACACAAAAAAACCTTGCTCATGCTTATGGGTCAATGATTCTGAAAAGCATAGCTTAATAAAACAAGGATGATTTCAATTTCTTCCAAAGTTTGAAAGAAACATTACAAGAACTGTTACTCTTTCGTCTATGAAATTCTAAATGTCAACAACTGTTTTAGATTATTCATGAGGCCACTTAATCCTTAAGACTTCAGATAGCCAATCTTCATACCAAGTGGCTGAACATAAAATGGCACATGTCCAAGTACACCCTTGGCAAGCATGGATTTATTTCATGGTACAAGTAGATCAATTTTAAATTGAAGCCACCTCTACAGGTAATAATAATAATGTTTCTCCTAATACACACACACACACACACACACACACACACACACACTACCACCACCACCACCACACAAACCATATGCTGCTGTTCTTCTGAGACCCACACATGAAAAGCTGAATTACTTTCAGCTGAGAAAGATTATGGAGACCTTTGGGGTCTAATGTGGAAACGTGGAAAGAGCACAAAAATTGAAAGCAGAGATCTGGATTCAAGATGCGACTCAAATGCCTGCCCTGGGAAAGTTGCTTAGGTTCTTCATGCTTCTAGTTCCTCACAGTAAAATATGAAAAATAGCAAATATGTCACAGGGCTCTTCTGAGAGTCACATGAGATGGCAGATGTGAACATATTTTATAAAGCCTGCAGATGCCACAGCTGTCTTCCTGCTTGTCCAGTTCAAGTGTTCGCAACATAGCAACTACAGCGATCTTTTAAAAATCTAGGTCAGTCTGTCTACAGCTCAAATCCTTTAGATGGCTCCTTTTGCTAGCATGATAAAAAGCCCAAATATTTAAACTGACCAAGGGCTTATTTTATCTGACCCTTCCCTTCCAGTTTGCCTCTGTGACATTACCTTCTAGTTCTCCTGTCCTGTTCACTTAAGCTTAGCCACCTTACTTAAGTTTATCTCCTTACTCACCCTTGAAAATGAAAGGCACACTTCCCCACGCAAGGGCTTTTGTGATGATTATTGCCTTTGCAATGTTCTTCCCCAGACATCTAGACAGCTAGCTTTATCTCCTTCAAATCTTAGCTCCAACATCTGCTAAACAGTGATCACTATTTAAAACTACATCTCAACAAACCCACACACACTTGTAAAACCATTTACCCTATCATATTTTATTCTGTTCAAAGAATTTACAGCCTGACTATTTACTTGTTAAATGTATTGTCTCAATATAACATAAGCTGAAAGTTGTAAAAATCTCTGTGTTGTTCTAGGCCAGTGCCTGGCATATAGGAAACACTTCTGGATTTTGTTTTATTTTAAATAAAAAGTAAGATAAATTTGTGGATACTTCACATCTTCATTTTGCTGTTAAACTTACATCAAACTAATCAGTTCCTAAGACAAACACTTTCTGCTTTGCAGCCAATTCTAAGCGTCTGGAGCATAGGCAGAACTCCTCAATAGAGAATTTATTGCTCCATCTGTAAGGGCTTTCCTGCCTGAGCGGCCATTGCTCTGTTAGTGCTGAAGACCAAGTGCCAGCTCAGGCACCCAACTGTGTTTTCAGTTTCCTCATCTGTAAAATAGTCATAATAACACTGCCTTATGGTAGTAGGAGAAAAAATGAATTAATTCATGGCATTGGGTTTGATAACTGATAGCATTAATAAAACAACAACAAAACTAGCTACTTTTACTAACCAAGCACTAATGATATCATACAGTCAACCTAGACTGTTCTATGATCATCGTCTTTACCTTCACATATTTTTTCTTCTTTTTGTCTTATTTCTAATTTTCTAATTCAGAAAAAAAGGGGAGAAGTGGGGGTAGAGGAAAAGAGGGAGGACTGTTTTAATGAGAATTCTGATAAAAGGACTGATATAGGAAACCACATAAACTATGTAGAGTATGTACACATTCCCTAACTATAGCTCATTTAGAGGTCACATTGTGATAAATTGACTATGGAAATAAAATAAACACTAGTTATACTGGGGAAAATGAATATCAAAAAGCCTATGTAGCACATGTCCATAATTCATGCAAACATTAGCAATTAAGAATAGTCTGTAGAATGACCCCTAAAATGCTTATTGAAAAGACAAAATGACTCAAATCCAGATAATTTGATCCAGAAAATGATAAATTTCCTAGAAGCCTACGTGATTAAATACTATTACAATTACATTTGTATGTTCACAGATTAAGTTTTGCATTATTCTGTAATTCCACACATACAAAGCTGAGCCACTTATTCCTTTACTATGTATGATCTGCAGCTGACAAAGCATGAGCTCACCTGCATGTGCTAAGTACTGCAACCTTGATTAAAGCTCTTTCACACAAACCATTCACTGGTCTTTATTCTACATTTATTAAGAATACAAGTAGTGAGGAGAAAATAGCAACATAATCAATGTACACACTGACAGGAGTGTTCTCACCTGACCTAGCTTCTCACTGATGCCCTCTCAGAAGGGACGTTATTAACTCTGGGCTTAATAAGGGATGCCAGGGATCTACCTACTCCGGAAAAGAAGGAAGTTAGCAGGGATAAAGTGTGTGACCTCAGATACCCTTTGTTTCACTCTAACTGAGGTCTAGAGAAGAAGGTAGCTGGGTCATGTGATAAAGCCATTGTATGCTTCTTAGGAGCATCTACACAGCTCCTGGGAAAGCCCAGACCATAAAAGTCAGCAGCAGGGTTTCCCATGCCTTCAAAATCCATCACTGCACTTGATAGCCACCCTCTAAACCAAAGACTGACATCTACCCAGGCTGAAAGAAAACAGTTTAAATGTCTATCTAGAAAAGGGTCCAGTGCTGGCTCTACAATCCTGACTCAGTAACACCTGGTACTTAGATGTATTTTTATATGTACTTGAGATGCTTATGTGTCATTTTGATAAATGTGGAACATACTTTTAGCCAAGAGCTTGAATTAGATTACATTTAAGAATCTGGCTGAACAAAACCATCTATACTTGGTGGTTTGAATTCTGACATGGAAGTTACACAGTGTCTTTTAACATTCAGCCAAATGGTGACATCATACAGCAAAATGTGCTCAACAATCCAACACGGGGGGGGGGTGGGGGGGGATTGGAACCAGATTTGGGGACAAGCTCATCTGGGGATAAGAAGCTAGAATTCTTCCTGCAAAACAATGAAAAGTTGACTACTTAGAGAATTCTGGAATAAAGACATTTTGCCTCCAACTAGTTCCTGAGTCACAGGTCATCTATACCGTCTCTGTTCCCCTCTTTCTTAACCTGCCACCCCATGCAGAACCGCAGAGCAGCCAGCTGATCCTTCATGGCATGATTTATTCTCCCTCCTCCACATCTGATGTCTAAAACTCTAGATTCCAGATAGAGTAAGGGCACATCACCTAACCCAGAACAAGAGAGCAAAAAGAGCCCTTTTCCCAACACTTGTTAATTCTTTTAAATGATGTAACATAATGTCCTTAAGATACTAATTCACCACTTGCAGAAGGTGACTGTACTAGCCTTTAAGATGAAACAAGGAAACAATACAGAGACCCATAGCTGCTGCCCAACCTGCCAGGAAGAAGCTACTTTCCCAGGGATATGCTGTGATTTTGCACAGAACAGGGGCTTATGAATTTCCTGAGTACATAAGATGAGCTTATAAACAGGCAGATGTCTAGAGATTTTCTACATATAATAATGCTTTGGAACTTGAAGTTTCTCTGATATTAATAAAGAAATGTTTGGGCTTTTTTAGCTTTTTCTCCCCTGTAACTGTGATCTTTTCTGTAGCCCAGTTTCTTTATTTCTCCTTTAAACAGCATAATGTTGAATTTTGCTTTTTTTCTTCACTCTAGTCAACAAATTTGCCTTCTAAAGATAAAAGTCCGGTCAGGAGCAAGGAAGATGACTTAGTGGATAAAGTGCTTCCTATACAATTGCAAGGACATGAGTTCAAATCCCCCAAATCCATGTAAAGCCAGGCATGTTGGCATGTATCTGCAATGCCAGTACTCCTAATGCAAGATGAAAGAGACAGGAGACTCCTAAGCTCGTGAGTTGCCTTGCCTGGTGCACTCAACAGTCAACAACAAAGAAACGCTGCCTCAAACAAGGAAAAAGGTAAGCACCACAGCCAAGGTTGTCTTCTGGCCACTATACATGTGCTATGGCACAGAAATGCCTACACTCACACACACATCAAATACACACAGTATGTACTTCTGTAGTCTAGTTTAGTTTCCTTCCCTTTAATGCCTTTTGAAATGAGATAGTCAAATTGTATTTGTTATTACTTCGTCCAAAACTTGAAAAGTTCAACTTACTAAGTCTGAACATGGTATCTCTATCTCCCCCAAACCAAAATAAACTCTGAGTACTTCCACTTTGATCCCATCACTCCCAATTTATCTGTAATTATTTCCATCTTGATTTGCTTTAATATAATAAACTGGGGCACTGCTACTATTTCATATCACCAGCTATTTAAAAACTTTCAATCACAATTTGTATTTTGGGTTGTTAGCTAACCATTTCTGAGTCTAAAGCTCGTTGAGGCCATTTTCTTTCTTCTGGAAATATATCCTTCAGCAACCTCAAATGAGGTCTGCTAACAGTAAGCCCCTCCAGATGTGTGTCTTCAGACAGCCCTGTATTACTCTTACACTTGAGAAAGATGTTTTTTGTCAGGCAGAGACACTAGGGTGAATTCTTCTCTCCATACATTGAGGAACCATCCTACTGATTTCTAGGACCTTGATACTGTCAAGAGGTCAGCTACCAGCCCAAAAATGATCTTGTGAGAAACCTATCTTGTCTCTTGGGTGTTCAGAAGATCTTCTGTTTGCTTCTGGTGTTCTACAGTCTCGCTGGGAGGTATCTATGTGTGAATATCTATTTTATCTGCTTCATTCTCTTATTCCCAGAACTTATTTATCCTAAGACTGTTAAGCCTGAGTATTGCTGTCTTCCATAAAGTCTGGGATGTTCCTAGTTTATTATATCTCCCATTTTTCCTTAGTCCTTTGGGTTCCACTTTGATGGGTACTGGAGCCTCTCTTTTTATGCTATCCTTTTCTCTGTTGGCATCTCTCCTTAATTATAGCTCAGCTTTTTATTTGTTTGGGGGCTTTCACTTTGCTTTGTTTTTAATTAAAAGCTCAACTATGCATACAATGAAAGGGATGCAAGGGGAAGGGAGAAGACTAATGGGAGTTGGGATAGAGGGGAGTACATGGTTGAAGTACATGGTATACTTCAAATTTTAAACTTCCTTTTTGAAGTAATTTCAGACTCAAAAAGAGTTGCACAAGTAGTACTGTAGATCATATACATTTTCTCCAGCTACCTTAAATGCCAGGGTTCTAGCAATGGTAGTACAACAAGCAAACATAAGACTCTGACTTGGAGCAACAGATCTTACTCTACTGCCGTCTCTGCAATCCTCGTAATCACACTGCCCTGTTAATTCCATTTTGTGCTCCAGCTCCATGTACTGCATTACTTGCCCATATCTTCCCATTCTCCATTCTCAGGATGATCCTGTCTACCTTTCCTTGACTTCCACAACCTTGATGCTTTTGAAAATTCAGGTCATTTACACTGTGTCCTTTATTTGGGGCTTTTCTGATTTTATTTTTTAATGATTAAATTTGGGGACATACATTTGGGGACAAGTATTTCACAAATGTAGTAATTATGTTCTTTTTGTGTGTTCATTCCATCAGATGCCAGATGTCATATTACTGGTAATGTCACTCTGATCACTTGGTTATGATGGTATAACCTCCTGTGTTTTAATATCTCTCATGATTTCTACCTCTTGACCTATGACAATCTGCCTATTTTTCTTTATGTTTGTGGTCTATGCATGTGTATGAATGTGTTTGCATCTGTATGTAGATTCACCCTTGCATGGGTGTATGAAAATCAGAGGCCAACCTAAGTGTCTTCCTCTACTGAATCACCACCTTATTTTTTTAGACAGGATGTCTCAGTAAATTTAGACTGGCTAGCCAGCCAGCCCCTGGGGTCCACTGAGATCTGCCTGTCTCTGGCCACTTCCTTCCCTGGCTGTTAAACGGTGTTGAGGACCCAAACTCAGGTCCAAATATAGTTGCTGTGAAATCTACCCATGAGCCATCTTTCCAGCCAATTTAGTTGGTCTATGTTAGTTGGTGTTTTGTTTATTTTACCTTACTAATTAATGTATGTCTAGTTTTCTCCAAAATGTTCTGATCAACTATATGTTCCACTTTACTATATTTAAATTTATTCTTTTATTTAATACATTTTATCTTTTGTAGGTGACAATTCAAATATCCACAGTATCATAGTCTGATTTTGTAGATTATTTTGAGATAGGGTCTCATGTAGTCCAGGCTGCCCTCTTAAATTGCTATGTAGTCAACAATGACCTTGAACTTCTAATCCTCCTGCCTCTACCTCCCAAATGCTAGGGTTATAGGAGTGTGACAGCATGCCTGGTTTTTGTGGCATGGCCTTGGGCATGCTAGGCCTGCTAGGGAAACCCCCAACCAACTGAGCTACATGCCTAGCCCTTTTTTTTTTTTTTTTTTTTTTTTTTTTTGAAACACACACAGTCTTGCTAAGATGTCAGGATTGCCCTTGAACTCACTCTGTAGCCCAAACAGGCCTGGGACTTGTGATCTTCCTGCCTTGCCCTCCTGAGTAGATAATATTACAGATTTCCACCACCAGGACTGATTCATACAGGTTAGCCATTTCCTGCTGCCCAGAGTTTGTATTTTTATAGACCACCCAGAGTGGACCAACTCCTTGAACCCCAGGCCAAAAATAGCTAGATCCCTCCTTCATCATCCATAAAACATCAATAAGGTTAGAAAAATTAATTCAGTTAAATTTGTTTAATTTATTTTCTTTTTCTATGTGATGACTATATAGTAACCTAAAACTCTTCAACAAAGTCCATTTTGTTATACATTACCTTTCACAAATTCTTTTACTTTAGATATAAGGTATTTTTATATTAAATCACCAATACTTTCAGGAAGTTGTTGGGGTTTTTTTGTTTGTTTGTTTTTTATTTTTGATTTTTTTGAAACCAGTTTCTGTCTTGGAATTCACTTGTAGAAGAGGTTGGCCTCAAACTCTGAGAGATCTGACTAGTTCTGCCTCCCAAGTGCAGAGATTAAAGATGTACACCACCACTGCCAAATCAGAGGGTATTTTTTAAGGTATACGTGGCAAATTGTTATATTATGCTCACAGGGGCCCACAACAATGAGGCACAAAAGGACTCATCCATCTACACTGTACATCTGAAACACTATAATTAATTTCAATATCAAAAAGAGTTTAAGTTCTTAAATTTAAAATTTTTAGAAATAGCTAGTTAAACTATTCATTTGTTTGGCCAAATTTAATTCAGTGGTATTCAAGACAATTTAGATAGAGCTCATAATCTGCACCAATTAAAATATAATAGAAATTACTTAAAGTTTCTTGTTATTGCTATTTTAAAGGGGAATTTTTATAGCTTTTTAAATATTTATTTTATATGTATAAATTTTAATTCCCATGTGTAACTGTACATTGTGTGTGTAGTCTCATGCCTGAGTAAGAGCCTCTGGAACTGGAATTATAGACATCTGTGAGCCATCATGTAAGTGCTGGGACTCCAACCCAGGTCCTCTATAAGAACAATTGCTCTTAATTACTGAGCCATCTTTCCAGCTCTGTTGCTTTTGTGTTTGATTGTTTTATAGGGTATGAAAGTTTGAGTGCATGTGTGCATGTGTGTTACTGGATTGTTCTAGAACTATCTTCTAGAACAAAGTTCCCAGATGATAAGGGACATCTGGAAACTTTCTTCACCTCTGGCAGACTCCATCCAGCAGGTGAAGAGACTGCAGACAATGGGGCCAATCAAAAGATGTTCTTGAATAATGCAAACCTTAATTCTCGACATCTGGTTATGCAACAGATTTCAGTTTTGGAATCCCTGTTTTTCTCCAGGCTTTGATGTTTCCTGCTCATGCCAATCTTGTCTAGAAAAAATAGTTCTCTGCTTTTATGAGTTTTGCATCCAGTTTTGTCTGTTTCCTTGGAGACATACCAACGTGTTCAGAAACTTCTATTTCCTCAAATCTTTCAGCTCTTCTTTTACTTTTCTTCAATTTAAGCTTTTAAACATATTTTAAAGTTTGAACTTTTTAATATTACCATAGCCTGGCATTCTGTTCCCTAAGCCTCACAGGAAAAGATCTCAGCTGGTTGCACTTCAAGATTTTCAAGCACCTTAACACTCTCCCATTCTTAAATTGCCCTTTTTGTGCTAGCCTAGCCATTTAATTCTTTTCTGAAATCAAATCTTCTTGCTAAAAAGGGGCCACTGTCTGTCTCTTCATTTCATAATGGAACCATCTACTGTGGAAATGAGATTCACTTGATGGCTGTGAAGATCATTAACTCATTTAAAACTCTTGTTCCAGTCTTTTTGTTCCAAATTTCTGTTGACTCAAAAGTACATTCACAAAATGTTTCCTCCAACCCCATCCTACCCTCCCTCCTACAGCATAATCTAATCTTCACTTATTCACTGAATGTCATGTGCAGAGTCTCCCAGGATTGATTCTTTGCTTCTGTTTGTTCAGTAATATGAATATGATTTTATAAGAAGAAATACATTTAGTGTCTTCCTGAGTTTCTGGTACAAAAGTCATAAAACTCTTGGGATTTCCTCAGTGATGAGGAAATACCTTTAGAAAAAACAAACAAAAAACTCTTCCAGCCATATCTGAGCCTATGAAAGTGGGAGGTAAATCATGAAGGAAGGAAGCTAGTTTGCCAGGATTTCTAACCATTGATTAGTGAGTTGGAATTTTCGGTCTTATTCCCTATCTGCCAAGAATAGGAAAGAGCCTGAAATTGAGTTAAATCACCAAAGACCAATAGTTTAATCATCACACCAATATAATAACACAAGCTCTATCTAACCAGGAGATCTGGAGAATGTCCAGGCTGGCAAGCACAAGAAGATGCTTGGAGGAGAATCAACCTACAGATGGCACACCAGTTTCTCACACCTCTACTATATCTTAGTTTATGCATTTCTTGTATTTGGCTTACCTTGTGGAATGCACGAGAGTTGTTTAAAATGAACCAATAATAATTAGGAAAACATTTCTCTGAGTTTTGTAAGTATCTTTAACAATTATTAGAGAATGTGTAATGTATAGCTAGTGTGCATAAGTTTTAAGTCACAGCCCAAGACTGTGGCTGATGACTGAAGAAAGCCTGTGTAAATGTTTAGTAGCCTGAGGACTGAGTTCAACTATCGGCATGCCAACTGATAGCCAAAGAACTAAGGAATGACATGTATGGAAAACCCATACCTGTTGTTGAGAGAAGTGAGTGTAGAGAAAAGCAGGTGTTTATTTTCTTTTCTAAATGCCTTTATCATACATGGCATTTTCATAGTTCTTCCCCATGCTAGTTGTTTACATATATGCTTCTCTTACTAGACTGTATTTTCATTCAGGCTTGCATCCCTCATTCTCTACTCAGTACCTAAAAATAGTTAAGTGCCCTATAAATATTTGTTTATGTTCAACCTAACAGATGAACATGTACTGCACACAGACTCACAAGATGTGAGGGGCTGAAAGCAACATATACAGTTTCCTAGAAACAGTGAATGAGCATGTATAACTGTGTCTGTGCTCTGGGATGAACACTGCATTATCTCTACAAAAGAAAAGTAGTGAATTATGTAGGAGCTGAGACCTTAAAGAAAATGTAATAACAGCATAAAGTAAAAACTTTCGCAAGTAGAAGAAAATGCCTACAATAAATTGTGTAACTGGTGAAAAGTGACTGAACAATGTTAGGAATGTCAGTGGGGACAGCATCCAAGATTCATAGCTAAACTAACAGAGTAAGCTGAACGACAAAAGGAAGATATTCAGTTTAGGACTGGTATACATATGGGCATAAAATAGCAATAAGTAAATGTATGAAAGATATGTCAAGCAGGCTATGAATCAGTACTAGATGTGTATCTTGATACATGCAAGTGGTTCACAGCAATTCATACATGAAGAGAGATTCTTTTAATCAAGACTGCAAATAAGTTTTAAAAGGGGACTATAACAACTAGCTAAAGCATTTTGGTTCTGTTTGTTTGTTACTACCAAGAATTGTGCTGGGGACCTCATCCACACGAGTCAAGCACTCTACTACCAAGCTACCTCTTTCAACAATTTTGAAGAACGTATTTCTAGTTGAGAAGAGGGCACTTGCTCATTAGTACTATAGTGTCTATCTATTGAGAGATAACTACATGCCAGGCATCAACAAGACACCAGAAAACAGATAAAATTCTTTCAGGGAGCCGGATGTGTTGGCACACACCTTTACACCCAGCACTCAGGAGGCAGAAGCAGGTGGATCTCCAAGTTCAGGGCTAGCCTCTACAGACTGGGTTCCAGGACAGCCAGAGCTACACAGAGAAAACTTGGCTTGAAAAACAAAAACACAGAACAAAATTCTTGCAGGGAAAGAAGGAAAGTAAAGCTAATAGAAGTCAGAGTGTTTAAGAGGAAAGGAACTGACTAGAAAACTGAAGGAAGAAAGAGAGTGAGGGGGATGACAGGATAGTAAGCACAGCCAGGAAAGAAAGATGTCCAGAAAAATCCTAAGGGCGGGAAGGAGAATAGGGTAGGAGTGGGGGAGGGGAGGGGACAGCACTTGGGCTGAAACTAACAAAAAAGTCTCTGAAGACAGAGCATTGAAGGCCTCAGTAATGACACACAGGAAGACCTGACGTGATAGCCCACTTATGTATCTCAGGCTGGGCAAGGAAACCAGTGGAAATAAATTGACCATTTTTTTCCCAGAAGATGGACACACAAACAAAAAACATTCCTAATATCCAGAATTTAAAAACGGGTAACAGAATGAACACTTCTGTAAGCTGGTGCCTTCTTTATGATATGGTATGATTTTATACACACACACAACATGCAGACTTACATGTGCACACCTATAAATAACTGGAAAGATGTAAATGCCTATTCACAGGAGAAGGGTTAAATATAACACACACTTTAAAGGCGCAGCTTAAGAGGTACCCTAGGGATCCCCAAACTCTGCAGCCTCAGTGAGATTCTCTCACCAGAATCTGATTTTTCTTCATCAGTTTCAAGCCTAGCAATACATCACAATAGACAGAAAAAAAGAGACATGAGATCCTGGTAGTTTGTAGTCAGTCAGATACCAAATATTTATATGAAAAACTATGAAACAATACTAGTTATGCTCTTCTGTGCCAATAAATATTTGAAAATTTAGACATGTAATTATATTAACAATGTAATAACTTATGATTAAGTGAACAAATATTTAAAATCCATTTTATTTAGTCTATAACATAATAAATATCAATGAATATAAGTCATTGGTAAGTTATTCTCAATAATTTCTAACTTTAATAGCATAAACTGGTTCCTAAGTCATAAAATTTCTGAAATATGTCAAGTAATACTGTATCTATACTTAAAAAAAATGAAGTTACTAAAAGAAAATTATGTACTAACATAATTAAAAATAAGAAAGCACTTTGAATAATACATATGTTGTCCCTTTTTATAAACATAATTTACTAAATTATATATGTATAAACACAAAAACAAAATCAAATATATATATGTGTGTGTGTATATATATATATATATATATGTGTGTATATATAACACACTCACACACACAAAAACTGAACTTTTCATTTTTTAAAACCATGTCATATATTTTATCATGCTTTTAGCATGCTCTTTCCTCTGCTTGGCATGTTGTTTCCATACTTCCCACATGATAAACCAGTATCTGGAATGCTGATCTTTACTCAAAACAAAGGAGTTTTCCTCTTGCTTATGAGTAAATCTAAACAGTAACAAACAACTAGCATTTAAATTTTAGTTTTCATATCTAAAACACTTGAATACTCACCTCATGGGCCCATAGTTCAGCATTATAAATGCCAACACAATCATCACACAGATAGCCCTTCGTTTTGGATTCGGGACTTTAAGCCTCTGGTTCTAAAGGAAATGAAATAGGATGAAACTACGTGTCAACATTCCAAAGAGCAGTAACTAAGAGTCCTCCTTTGTACAAGGTATATGAATACCTTTTCTCATTAAAAAAAAAAAAAAACAATAAAATTAAAATAAAACACCTCAAGGTAAAGAAAGAGTACTCTGCAGAAGACCAAAGCCTTCCACATTTTCTTTTCCAACAGTGGAAAGAATTAAAAAAAAAAAAAAAACAAGCACAGCACAACTTTTATCTTTATATTTCTGTGGGTACCCAAGAATTCCGAGACACTTCTGTCACTTGTCTCTCTTCTCTCAAGGTGCTGTCTTCAGATCACACTAGAGCATTCTCACATACTCAAGGGCAAGATAGAAGGGACAGAGTAAGAGTCAACAGGCATCCTTTGCTTCACCCTCATGGCACAGAAAGCCAAGGAGCATGATAGGGGTCAAATGAACAGGCAGATTTAAACCACATTTTATTTTGTATTATTTCCTTTTTTAAAGAAGAAAATAAAAAGAGTTACAGTGGAGTTACCCTACAATGAAGCAACAATACACTTTCTAGACACCAGACTAACAAAAAAATCCCAGTGTTAGAAATGGGTTACTTTTGGAGTTACTGACCAGTGAGACCCCATAGATCCCCAAACATTACAGGCTATTGTGTTTATTCTCCAGACTTTTATAGTAAGACCCTGTTGATGAAGACACCACATACTTGTGTAAGGTGTATGGTGTTTCCGTCCGCCACCGCTGGTCTTGTCCTGCTGCTGCGCCAGCCCCAAATAACACAGAGAGACTCTGTATTTGATACAATGTTGTTGGCCCGGTTACTTGTTTTTTATCGGCTAGCTCTGCCTTAATTATTAACCCATTTCTGCTGATCTATGTATTTTTCTTACCGGGGAGCTGGAGGAATACTGCTTTCTTCAGACTCTCCATCTTGACCCCTCCTCACTACTTCCTATTTCCTTTTTGTCTCCTAGTCCCTCCTATCTTCCTTTCCTATTGGCCAACAGTGCTTTATTATTAACCAGTATGAGAAACATATACAGAATGACATCTCCCATCATCTCTTCTTTTTTGTTTAAATAAAAAGAAGGGTTTTAACCTTAATATAGTAAAATATATTATACAATAGTTATCTAATAAGAATTATAGTTAATAATATTTAGTCTATTAACATTTAGTAAGATTTAAGAAAATATTTTATCATTTATTTTATCTTTGTGAGTCTAAAGTTTTATATGTAATTTATTTTTAAGCTTAACTAAGGAATATTATAATCATAATTATTTGTCTTTAATTTTATTAAAGACCATAGAAGGATAGTATATAAATTTTAGAAATGACAGAAACAACTTATTGTTTGGTTATTTAAAGTTTTTTTGTAATTTTTTATTTTTAGTCCATAGGCCATAGTGTGTTTGGCAGACTCTTTAGTAATGTAGGAAACTTTAAACTGTTTTTTTGTATTTGTAGTTTGTTAGTTATTTTTTTTTGTGTTTTGTATATTGTCTCGCAGACTCTTTTATGAAGTAGGAACTCTGTAGTAATGTCTATCTTGAATCAGTAGTTATTTTTTTGTGGGTCCAGTATATACAGTATAAATTTAAACAGTTTAGACAAGAGTTGTATCTTGTTTAAATGGCTAGTCTTGTTATATTGGAAGTAAATTTTATAATGTATTTTTTTGATGTTTATTTTTTTTTTTGGTGTAGGTGGTATTGCCAAGAGCAATTATGTCTCATTGTTATAAAAACCCTAAACCATTTTAAATGCCATATTTTGTAGGTCTTTGAAAGGTTTGAAGAATTTCTATCTATCTCAAATACATCTTTGTGTATCTTGAAAAACCTAACTAACTTAACTCTAAGCTTTGACTATCATAGGTAATTATCTATAATCTGTACTACATTATATTTTTATATAAACACAATACCTAAACAAGAGGAGAAATATACATATCAAATTGACTTTAAATTTGTATCAATAAATGAAAATCCATTCCAAAACAAACTATGCATATCTATATCATACTTGAGACATACAACATTTGAGAAATCAAGTTGGTGCTGACCTGCAAGTACCATCCCAACTTGCAGACTTTCACAGTGTTGGAGAAAAGGCAAGCATCAATCTTACCCAGTTGTGAACCTTGGGAGCTACAATGATGACTGGCCTAGAAAAACATGCCCACTGTTTACAATAGTGGCACAATCATCATCGAAGTCATCAACCACTTTCTGATTGGATTTTAGTACTGCTTCATAAGGGAAACCCTTACCCAGCACCATTATTGGGCCAAGAACCTGTGGCTACATAAGTTATAGCGTCTGGGAGAAAACCTATTCCTCTTAGACTGCTAAATGGACATAGTATTTAAGCCAACTCCTGATGACTTATCATCATACCATAGATTAACGCATCCCTTAACCATCATCAGAGAAGCTTCTAATTATGGCAGATGGTGGTTAACACAGAGACCTACAACTAGCCAATGTGGAAAGAATATGAGACTTCAGAATGTTGAACCCTAAAGGGAACATACATATGACACCTCCTCTTCCCAGGGCTCAGGAGTCATTGTAGAATATGGAGAAAAAAGATTATAAGGACTAAATGTGGTAGCTGACTAGAGGTCCTCAAAATTACAAAATAAAATTTAAATTTAAAAAAATTTGTAAGAATAACAAGAAGAAAGAGTTGACAGGATTGTTCAGGAGCCTCAATGTGATTCACCTGGTCCAAAAAGATAAAAAGCTGGCATTGTGGTTCAAATTCCAGCACTCAGGAGGCAAAGGCAAGTAAATCTCAGTGAGTTCAAGGCCAGCCTGGTCTACAAAGTGAGTTCCAGGACAGCCATGGCTATATAGTGGGGTCTTGTTTAAAAAACTAAGAAGTGAAAAAGAAAGAAAAATTACTGAAGTAACTGGTTGGACGAAACCTAAGAAAAGCAAATAGTGTTTGTATGTGGATGGAGAGGGATAATTCAAAAGATCACCTTTCAGGCTGGCGATGTGGCTCTGTGCTGGAAGACTTGCTTAGCTTGTTGTAGGCTCTGGACTCAGAGCTCAGCCATGGGTCCCCCCTTTCCCCATATATCTTCAAAAGGTCACTGTTGTAATTTTTTTTCCTATAATAAATGTTTTTGTGCTTACCACACACACACACCCATTTTCTTAGCACTACTATTTTATATGATTTAAAAAGTAATTATCAATTTACTTACCAAAAAAAAAAAAAAAAAAAAAAAAAGGAAATCAGTTGACACCCACCTCAGCCAGCTGCCTCACTAGCACTCACCTCTGACACTACCTCGTCCAGCTGTCGCTTCAGGGACCCATTCTCCTTCTTCAGCTGCTCGTTCTCAGAGAGGGCAGCCTTCAACCTGGCCTCCAGTCCTAGCATATACTCCTTCTTCTTCTTGCGTGACTGACAAGCAGATTCGCGGTTTTTTATCATCCGCTGCTGTCTCCTTAGCACAGCAATCTAGGAAAAGTTACAAGTCACAATGAATCTTCCAGCTGGTTTTGTGACCACCTCAAAATATCAAAACATGCTGATTACTTCTAAACAACTTTGGTCAAATATACATTAGTGGTTATTTTCAAACACATTTTAATTATACTGATCAAATAAAGTAAGCTCAATTAAATGAGTAAAGGCTCTCTCAATCCTAGCTGCTGGTGCATTCTGAAGCACAGTGCTGAGCATCTAACCTGCTCTTCAGAAACTCCCCCAGAATGTGCCTCAAAGAAGCCATTTAAGTGGCTCACACTGAAAATCCCAGGACTCCGGGAGGTTATGGCAGGAGGACTGCTGCAAGTTTGAAGCCAGTCTGACCGTATTTTTAAAAAGAAAAAGAAAAATGTCTGGACCAGTGGTTTGGCTCACTTGCTGAACAAGCCTGGGGCCCAAGTCCGGTGTCTGATCCCAGTACTTGTGAGAGTGGAGGAGTGAATCAGCTCTGCAGAGCTGTCCACTGACCCCCACGTGCATGCCATTAAGTACATGTATATGCAATTTTCTCTCAGTTTTCATCATGAAGAACTGGGTCTAGAATTCCAGATACAAAAGCCTGCAAATGCTCATCTCTTATACAAAATGGCTTTATATTTGAATACAGCCTACTTATACCAACATTCATACTATAAACCAGTGGTTCCCAAAGTGTGGGTCATGGCCCCTTTGGCAAACTTTTACCTCCAAAACAGAAATATTGACATTATGATTCAGACAAAAGCAAAATTAGAATTATGAAATGCCAACAAAAATAATTTTATGGTCGGGGTCACAACAACATGAGGAAGAAACTATATGAAAGGGTTGCAGCATTAGGAAGGTAGAAAACCACCGCAAAACTATTTCTGGATTACTTAATCTAATACAATGTAAGCAGTTGTTATGCCATAGCAAAGTTTATAGTATGGGTGCAACTTTCTTTTTCATTTCCTACCTCAGAAAGTTGAATCCATAAATGTTAAAATCCATGGATATGAAGGGCCAAATACACATACTGCCTTAATCACCATTGCTGGTCTTAATTTAATTAAGTTCCCAAACCCTAGATCCAATTACTCAGAAGATTACATCTCATGCGGAGTTGTTTTCAATACCTTTTCTCAGTACTACATACCTCTCAAAATATACAAGAGGCTAGGCTTAGAGGGACACACCTGTAACCTAGCATCCTAGACTACAAACAGGAGGATTGCTAACCCAAAGCCAGTCCATATGAGAGATTGTCTCAAACAAACACACAAATAAAGAACAACAAGAGTAAACCTACAAAGACAGGAAGAAATAATCATTATCTTTTATTCTCTATATTTACTGCCTCTCTCAATCTTTCACACAATATACACAATATACACTAAAAGTGTATAGAGTATATGCTAATGACCAAGTTTATTTCAATGCAAATATTCTGTTATTCTCTATTTCTAGTGTCACCTTCCTAAACAGGCACTAGTGAATGCATCCACAGACTACTGCAACAGACAGCCAAGTGGATTATCTTCTATCTCATCCTGCTACTGACTGTAAACACACTCCTGTAAGAACAAGCTAGTCAATCAACCATCCTGACTACCCATTTTCACTTTTGCCTTCTTTGATGTGAGCACTCACTACCTAACCATGTGTTCTCCTTAACTCCAATCTTCTCTACTGCATAATCTCCACAGTATATTCTCAATGTTATGCATGCTGTTTATTCCCACTTAATGCTGTCTCCTCCCCTAAGGCCCCCTTCAGTTGTGCTCATCTAATTTGAATATCTTATATTCTTATAATTTGGAAGATATACCAAATGGCTTCAGTGGTTTCAGCAATGCTAACTAGCTTTCACTTAAATTTTACACCTTGAAACCTAAAGTCATAGCTGATACTATTTTTGCTTAATAACAAAAAATATCTACCATTGTCACACTTAACAATTTTTTGTTACTTTTTTTATTAATATAGATTCTACTGTTACATCATTTGTCTAATTTCTTTGGGTACAAAGTAGCAAAGCAGTCTCAAAAAAAAAAAAAGCCACCATTACATACACCACTATGTACATAACCTAAGACTTCATTAGGTTATGTAGATAGATGGTTGAGTTACTGATGTCTATCTGTTTTCAATGGACTTTTTAAAACATTCTACTCCGAGTGTATCATAACTCCATCAGTAAAAGCAGTTACACATTTTCAGATCAGTCTCTTTTAAGAAAACAGTCGTGGTTAGGATTTCTACTGCTATGATAAACATCATGACCAAAATCCACTTGGAGAGGACAGGATTTATTTCATCTTATAGTTTGTGGTCTATCATCCAGGGAATTCAGGGAAGAACTCAAAGCGGGCTCACAGAGACTGAAGCAGCAATCACAGAGACTGCATGGGTCTATACTAGGTCCTCTGCATATATGTTATGGTTGTGATGGGACTCCTAACAGTTCGAGCAGAAGCAAGGTGTCTCTGACTCTTCTGTCAGTTTTCGGGACCCTTTTCCTTCTACTGAGTTGCCTTGACCAGCCCTGATTTGAAGGTTTGTACCTAGTCTTATTGTAGCTTCTTGCACCTGTTTGGTTAATGTCCCTAGGAGGCCTGCTCTTTTCTGGGGGGAAAAAAATGGAAAAAGTGTATCTGCCAGGGTGGGGTGTACTGGGAGGGGTAGAGGAGGAGGAAGCTGTGGTTGGGATATATTGTACAAGAGAATAATAATAAAACTTTTTTTTAATTTTTGTAATCATACATTTATCTTGAAAATTATTGTGTACAGGTATATATAGAAGATGGGAATTTAGGGGTCAAAAAAAAAAAAATTCAAGGCAGGAACCTAGAGGCAGGAACTGATACAGAAACCATGGCGGTTGCTCGGTCTGCTTTTTTATAGCACCCGGGACCATCAGCACAGAGCTGGCACCACCCACAATGGGCTGTGTCCTTCCACATCAATCACTAAGAAAATATGTCTTGTCTTGCACACAGGCCAATCTGCTGGGGGCACTTTCTCAACTGAGGTTCCCTTTTCCAAAATGAACCTAACCTGTGTCATGAGGACATAAAAACTATCTAGCACACTATAAGACCAAACTTATAGCTACCCAAATACTGTATTTCCTAGCAATAGAGTTAACTATAACCAAATGATCTCCCAACATCAAATACCGTCGATCATCTTCCAGTCACAGCACACAAAGAAATGTATTACATGAGCTGTCAAAAAAGAGTGGTTTCTTTTCACTTCTAACTGAAACTCCACAAGAAGATGATCTGACATACCTATCATTGCAATAGTTCCCAGATCTATAAACATCTAAAATTGTTTTTGTTATTATTCCCGAGCAGCATAAAAACTGCTTTCAATACAATGACTATCAAAGTAATACCAGATATACACAGACAGAGAGAGGAAGGGGAAGGGGAAGGGGAGGAGTAAAGGGAGGGAGCAAACCCATGTCAAATTTATTATTCATCAATCTCAAAACATTCTCAGGACAATACCACTTTGTTCCACTGAATGTTAGTTTTAGTCAGTGTCATTGTTCCTGGGAAAGCCAGCGTTCATAATTAATACTTAATCCTAGAGTGCTAAAGTATATGGAACACTGAGCAAACACATAAAAGAGATGGTTCCCAGATGGAAGAATTTATACTAAAAGTTAGATAAAAGGCAACCTTAAAGGCTAATTAATCTATGGAATTTAGGGAAGCTTACAGATGGTACACCATTTAATAAATTTCAAACAAGGATTAGGCATTTCTATAAACAAAAAAGAGCACCTGCACATTATATACAGCATGAAGATTTCAAAGGCTGTCAAACCACATGCCTCAGACCAAAAAAAGAAAGGAAGAAAAAGAAAGAAAAAATAAAAAATGAAAACCACCTGTGGCCAAATAGTCTGTTTTTCTAATAGAAAAAGACCCACTGTAACAGTTCTGAAAATATCCAGCCTTACCAATAAAAGCAGAGTAAAAACTGTGTAAATAAATGAAATGCTCTGGAGTTAAAAAGTACAGAGCTACCACTCTAATTCTTAGCAAGCTGTCTTTAGCTATCTGAATACATATATTGAATTATGCTTCTTAAACCAAAAAGAGCATATAAATGACTTTCAGACTAAGCACACACACACACACACACACACACACACACACACACACACACACACACACACACACTGTTTGGTATTCTTGAAGAGTTATTGCTTTCATTTTGTTTAAATTCTGTTAGGTACACAAACTTTTTGCATATACAATGTATCAGAATTGTTTCCAGACAGGAAGAATGGCAGAATCTTTATTTGTTGAAATTACTATAGCTTCCAAGATTCCTTTAAGGTAAGCAGAATCAAGCCAGGTATTATGACATACGTCTGAAATCTCAGCACTTGAGAAGCAGAAGCAGGAGAACTGTTCTGGGTTCAGGGCCAGACTGGTCTACAAAGCAGGTGCCAAGCCAGTCAGGGCCACACTATGAGACTCTCTCAAAAACAAAATTAAATAAAAAAAAGTTAATAAAATAAGCCTCATTTGAATCACTGTTAGAGAATAGACCAATCAAGGCATGAACTGAGGTCAGCTGACTTCAAACCTCCTGGAACCTACTCAGTACCTCCACCAGGCTTTTATGGACCACAGACCACATGAAGGGTCTGACATCACAGCATGGATGATGTGCTGTTTGGCTACTCTAATTATGTGCTGTCTAGAAACAGAAACTTATGGAACTGCCTATGTCTGGAAGCTAGCTCACCACTGTCAGCCTCATGCACGAAATCAAAATCGAAAGCCTGGCCCACTAGTTCACTGATGCACCCCCATCTAGGCACATCCGATGGTTTAACAGACCAAAATGGACCAACGGCTAGCCTGCTCCTGCTTCTGATCATCCTGCCTTCAGAGATCTCTCCCACCAAGCACCACACTTTGGAAAAAGAATAAAGAACTGATGGAAAATGCCCACAGCTGCAAAGGATTCACCCATTAGTGCCACTATGCTAGGAAGTGTGGTGTTTTCTTTATAAAACAAACACTTATTTGCATATAAGAGAGACTTATGTAAAAGAAAAACTTTCACAAATGCCTAAACTCCTTTTGAGGCTTGAGTCAGTTTAAATGGCAAAGCTTCAAAACTGCCCACATTTTCTTTTTAATTTTAAAAGTTTTACCAACTGACAAAAAAAAAAAAAAAAAAAAAAACCCTTACAAACAAAATAATGTTTAGAGCCTTGAGTCTCAGATGCTGCTAAAAAATGGGCTGCAAACACTATAAACTAAAGCAGGATGAATGTGGGATGTGCTTCTATGCTTGCAAACACATTCCAACATCCCAGGCAAGCTCAGTTCAGGGCAAAAACAGCACCTCTGTGGAGTGGGTTCTCTCCTCTAACCTTTGTGGGTTCCGAAGATCAGACTCAGGACTCCAGTCACCAGGCTTATGCAACTGGCCCAGACTGGTTGTTGGAATTGGATTAATGATTCTACAGCTCTGTAAACAAATGTGAACTACTAAACTACTACTAATGTATACTTCAAAACAAACAAACAAAAACAAGAGTAGAGATCCAAGGTAGAAGAGCACTTCACTAGTATATATAAGGCTCTGTGTTGGATCTCTCTAATACAGAGAAAAAAAGTCTTATGTATATGCATTATGTCAATGGAGTTGTGTAAAAAATAACACATGAACTCATTAATCAAACAAACACATCAACAAGGGACTACAAAGAATTATCTGAGGAAATCCTAGCACTCAAGAGATGAAGACAGGATTCAGGCATTCAAAGCCAACTTTGGCTATATAGTAAGTTCTCGGCCAGCCTGGAGAAAGGGAGGGAGGGAAGGAGGGAATGGAGGGAAGGCAAGCATGCAAATGAAACAGAGAAGTAAAAAGAATTGAAGCAATCCATTGAAATACCATTTGGTAAACTCTATCAAAACTGAGACAGTAACTATCTTCTAACCCTGCAATCCCAACTTCAAGGATTCCTCATATACACTTCCATAGAAACAAAATAATGTATCAAGATATTCAAAGGAAGACTGTCCACAAAGAAAACACTACAAAAATGTGAATTATGGAACCTCTATGAAATAAGACTCTTTCTTAATAAGACTCTTTCTTAAAGTGCATTTCTTTTTTTTTTTTTTTTTTTTTTTTTTTAAGATTTACTTATTTTTACTTCCTGTGTGGCTATTTTGCCTTCATGATTATTTGTGCACTGTGTGCATGCAGTGCCCATGGAAGCTAGAATAGGGCACTGATCCCCTGAAACTAATTACAAGCAGCCACCATGTTGGCAATGAGAGTAGAATCAAGGTCTTCTGGAAGAGCAGCCAATGTTCTTAACTACTGAGCCCTCTCCATCCCCTACCTTTCAGCTTTAAGTACTTGGAAATCTCCAAGATATATTTTTGGTTGTGAACCTAGCCTTTAACAGCTGAGCCATCTCTCCAGCCCTCTCCAAGGAAGAAAAGCAAGTGTGTGTGTGTGTGTATGCTACTATTTCCATGGAAGAGGTCAGTCAGTAAAAGCTGTGTGTCTGTATTGTATTAAAGAACCACCTCAGGACAGATGGACACAAAACTAGGGAGGTTGTTGCTTTTGAACAGGGAGCTGATTGGCAAAGCACTGTTTTCCTAGAGTAAGCCCCAAGGTAAGACTGTAGGAATCAGAGAAAAGAGGGGAAATATTCAATTATTTAGGAAACAAGCCAGCATCCTTTAAAATAATTACTTATTAGCTTTATCAAGATGGCAAACTGAAAGACATAAAGTTAGCCAGGCATGGTAGTGCACTCCTTTAGTCCCAGCCTAGGGAAACAGAAGCAGGCTGATCTGTGAGTTCAAGACCAAATATGTCTACATAGCAAGTTCCAGGCCAGGCAGGGACACACAATGAGACCCTGTCTCCAAAAGACAAGACTAGACCACTAAAGTTGACACAACATGAATCCATCACAATGTAGTACGTGGGTATGTTGGTGGTGGGTGGGCGGGGACTGTGTTTTGCCCTTCCCGAATCCACTGCAAACATAAATTTCATTTCCAAACTCTTTATCAGAGATACATTTTTAGAAATCCCAAAACTCCATTTAAGAGAAACTGTAAATACTTTAACAAAGCATAATTCTCTTTTATTTGCAGTAACCATTAGTAGCAAAGCCAAAAACTAGTCAGCACAAAGTGACTTTTTCCTTCTAAAATCTGGATAGCTTCTGGGAGCACCAAATCTTTCCTACTGAAATTGTTCTGACAGATTCCTCGACTTTGGAGCCTAAAGAAACTCCATGATCTTGGTGCTCTTTCTGTTAAAAGCATTTAGTCACTAAAAACTGTCTAGTTGTTGCTTGTCTCCTTCCATCTAAGACAGCCATAGGATCAGAGGAGATTCAACTCACATTTAGTCCTAAAAGAGGACATGTCAGGAGTTTGCTTTTTTTCTGACAAAGAACACAGGTAGAGTGCCCATTACTTTACACTACAGGCAGATTATTATAGCATCATATTCTTTTGAAAAACAGGCTGCTAAGGGGTCTCTCCTGAGTTTTATTCCTTTATGTTTTACTGAACATGATAAGTATGCAAAGTTATAACCACCCTGGGGGAGGTATCAAGGCCATTTCCCAACAAGCAACTTTGAAGGAAGAAGTAAAGAGTCCCTCTGGAAAAAAGAGAAGGGTTGCTTCCTGCTAACTGTAAAAAATGGAGAGTCCCCAAGTTCACATTTGTTCACTGGATCAAAAGGAACAGTGTGTACAAGAGCATCCACCTAGAATCACACCACATCACTTCCATGCTAACAGTCCAACACCCAAAATCTCTAACATTTTAACACCATATCTAGAAAAAAGAATGCAAAATCCAGTTTGGAATGCCAGGAGAATGCCCTTCTCAACATTCCTAATACCTAATACGCCCCCTCCCCAGTGTCCTTTTTAATGATGGCTCTATATGTCGAGGTCTCTAGTCAGAAAAGATCGGAAACATGTACAAGGTGATACATAAAGGGTTTAAGAGATATTCCACAGAGTGGATAGGAAGGCAGAAAAAAATAGCTGGGGTCCCCTGGCAACAGAGTTAATACTCCTCAATCAACCTCGCCTTAGGTTCTTTCCAGTTCTGTACTAATTCATGATCATTTCCCTTCCATCGTTTCAGACTACAAATTTCATTAGAAGTGGGTCATTACCTCTTCTTGGCCCACTATAGAATATATAGAATATAGGCCGGGTGTTGGTGGTGCATACCTTTATTCCTAGCACTCAGGAGGCCCAGGCAGATGGATCTTTGTGAGTTCGAGGCCAGCCTGGTCTACAGAGCAAGTTCCAGAACTGGCTCCAAAGCAATACAGAGAACCAGTTTCAAAAAACCAAATAAATAAATAAATAAATAAATAAATTGAACCAAAGACTATATATAATATATTCACCCCATTTTTCATGATCCTTTATCCCAATAACTCAAATAATTTAATTTTAAAATCTTAAACCAGGGTGGTTACAGTTCACAAACTGTTGAGATGGTGATGAAAAGAGATGGAAATAATAAGTGTAACACAGACTTAAAGAGAATGTTTTCAAGCTCATAACTTGACACCTGGCAATGTTCAACTGCCCTTCAAAGAAAGATAAGCATGCTCTCTATCAAGCCAATTTTATAATTCCATGATTGCATTTATTAACAAACTACATAGAGAATATCTATACTAAAATGAAATGTCTATTTTTTTTCCATCAGGATCAAAGCCAAAACCAAATATTGTACTTCTTGAAAATGTGGCAAAGTTTCCAAGAGTTAACCATAACAGATTTACCAGCAAAAAGCAGGAAGACTGAAATTATAATTTGAACCAGGCAAACTGTTTCATAACAGAAAATGTGGCACTTAATGCTGTCTGCAGAATATGGTATGCTAGAAATACTACTTATGGCAGTAGCAGGCCCCTAGAGAAAGAAGCTTGCCAAACAAAAGAATTCAAAACAGGTAGGGGGAAAGTAGCCATGTCAGCATTACAAAGCCACAAAAGATTATACATTTTTTTTTCTGAATTATAACTTCTTCACCATTTGGTCTAAAAGCACAAAAATTACATGATATAAAACTGGAAGGGGGTACATTTTAAATCAAGGCTGTATCTACACTAATTAAAATTTAATGAGATTTTAAAAAGGCTCCTTCTAGAACAGATTTACTTTGGGTTCCTTGGGAGGGTTAGGCAGTTGATAGGACATACTAATGCTTTTCTATTTTACATAAACATGAAAACTCATACTGAAAGTTTTGACTCAGTTCCTGTGCAGCAGTTTAGGTAAGAACGGCCCTCATAGGTCCATATATTTGAATGCTTAGTCACTATTTGAGAAAGATTAGGAGGTGTGGCCTTATTGCAGGGAGTGAGCTTCCAGGTTTCAAAAGCCCTTGCTAAACCCAGCTCCCTCTTTCTCCCTTTGGATCAGGACACAGCTCTCAGCTACTTCTTCAGAATCATACCTGCATGCTACCAAGCTCCCCATCATGATGATAATAGAGTAAACCTCTGAAACTGTAAGCAAGCCCCCAATTAAATGCTTTCTCTTATAAGAGCTGCCTTAGTGTCTTTTTGAAGCAATAGAACAGTGCCTACGACATCCTGATATGCTAACTAGGTGAAAATAGCACAAAAAACCTGAATGCAGGTTGACTGGAAAATCATTCTAATAGTCTTTAGGTTTCTTACATTACACACAGACTACATTAATCTCTTTTGTAATTCTTATCAGTTCTAAATTCTGAAAGCTGACCAGCCAATAAATACTGCTAACAATAAAAAAAATAACACTCATCAGTACAATATATTCTCATCTCAAACTTCCTCCAGTTCCTGAGTGTTAACTGAGACTTTGTCGGCAAGTTACTCAAAACTTCCCAGAGTTCTCTACAAAAGCCAAACATGTGTGTTCTTTCACATCAAATAATGAATGAAAGATGTCTGACTAACAGATCAACACATAACTGACTAAATATATTTGGACATCACAAATGGGTCATTGAATCCATGATGATTGTCAAAATTCAAATGCCTGTTAATCACACACAGTCTAAAAAGAAAGCAATGGCCTCCAGTTTCTAAACACAATGGCTGTATACAGAAATTGGGATTAGAAGAGGCCTTTCCATCACTTACCTCTATACCTGTTCCAGATAACCCACTGGAGTAACTCAATAATTCTGTTGTCCACATGACATCCCACCTTTCCTAAAAGATGGTTCCTATGTCTACTTTCAGTCTTCTCTTTTAGTGTACTGAATCACTACAAGCCTTAAACACTCTTCTAGAACATGGTTTCTTGCAGTGGGGCAGAGGCAGTGGGAGGGCATGTAGAGTGGGTACTAAGGATTGGATCTAGGGCCCTTTGTAAACAGAGCAAACACTATGTCACAAGTCACATCTCCAGCTCTCACTTTTGAGCCACCTTTCCCATCTTTTGTTCCTCTGGAATTCATAACACTTGGGATTTTATAACTGTAAAAAATTATTTAAATTGTTAATATTTTAATAAGCATGGCACACTATCAATTGTTCTAAGGTAATGTCAAATGTTTTCTAGTGTTAGTTTCATTTGGGAATATGACACAAGAAATGTCAAGCTCCTAATTTCAAAAGCATTCTAAGAAAATTTCAAGGGATCTTTGAACTTTTGAAAAACATCCTCCATTGACTCTGGAGAAGCAAAGCCCACATCTGGAAGCCTGGGCCAAAGAACCCGTTACAGGAGTAAGCCCCGTTTCCCAGAGTCAGGTTTTAGGTCTAGGATAACTTAAACCCTGTGTGCCCTCCCTGTTCACCACCCTTCCTTTCTTAGGCCCTAAACCCAGGCCTTCTGTACACAGCAGCCACCCACGCCCCTTCCTTGGGACTCCAGAAAGAGTCAGAGAGTTAAAGCTCTACTTTACAAGGGAGCAGATCCCAGAGCCCTTGTCCCTGTTCACCCCACAGTCACACACCCTACCCCTTCAGCTCTGGCCAAGATGGTTCTTCCACATCTCCTAAGGAACCTTCCCAGGAGGGGTGGAATTGAAAAGTTTTGTTGTAAAAAACAGCTGTTCTCCCCTGTCCCATGTGGCAAGACTGGCCTGGTATAAATTTAACCACATCTCCCAAGGCTGGAGACCCTAAGCAATTTAGGGGATACTCAGACATGTCCTGGGGGGGGGGGTCGCATCATATATATATACATATGTATATATATACATATGTGTATATATATATATATATATATATTTTTTTTTTTTCTTGTTAGTCTCAATGATAATAAAATATATCCATGTCTAAGAGAAAAAAGTCTATAATAAAACTTTTGGTCTTCTTGAAAAGTGTATTCTTTACTTGTTAAACTTTTTAAATGAAAAAATAATCACTATGATATTGGCCTGTAGTTTTTTGTTGCTGTATCTTCTTCTGTTTTTATACTATGGTAATTAAAGGAGTTTGAACATGAAAAAGAAAAAAGAATCACAGAACTTTTTAAACTTTTGCCATTGTCATTCTTTTTCTTATTGTAGAAAGTTTCCCATATACTAAAAGGAAAAAAATCAGCTTCCATAGTTATCTTTCCAATATTGTTTCCTATATTCTGTAGTCACCAGGTGCCTTTTTACTTTACTCAAGGTCTGGTCACTTATTTGTTATTCTTAAAGATTAATTTTTGACTGGACTCAGACTTAGAAGTAAACTTTGTCAGTGAGAAGTGCCTATGTCTCTTAGCAATCTGTTCCTGGAGCTTTCCTTCGGCTTCCTGCATTTTTTTTTTGGGGGGGGGCAAAAGTTTCACATTGTCTGTGGCCTCCTCCTTGTTTTTCTTACTGAATTGTTTCTTTAGAGCAACACATCAGTGTTTGTGTTGGTGCTCTGGTCCTGTCATTCTTATCTTCCTTGTTCAGGGGCTTTCTGACAACATATTGGCAAACATCATCTCTTCCTTAGAGAGATGAAAATGTTTACAGATCCTGCTAACTCTCTTGGGCCCCAACCACCAAAGCACAGTTTTGTATGTCAGTCCAAGAATATCCTTCTCTCCTTTTTTACAATAACCAAGTTGAGAACACTCAGATTGGCATCCACCGTGCATCTGTGAACAGACTTGCACTTCCTCTCTCCATTTCTTCTTGGTCTTTGATAAGATGCCCCTTACTCAACAGCAATGCACTCTGCTGTGTCAAAACATCCACATAACCCTTCCATACTTTACCATGAACATCAGCAGCTACTTCTGTGGCCATTCATTTCTCAAGGAAAGTGACAAGTTTGTGTTACCATCTACTTCAATGAGTTTCTAACAGCTGGTAGCTGGGAAGGACATAGTCAGCTTTACCGTGACACAGTCAACCACCAAGCAGATACCTGAAAAAGAACTGCTCTCTCTCTCTCTCTCTCTCTCTCTCTCTCTCTCTCTCTCTCTCTCTCTCTCTATTTATCTATCTCTTTCTTTATCTATCTCTTTCTCTCTCTCTCCCCTTCTCTCTCCATATAAAACTAATTTTCCTGTTCCATATCTTGATATGCACTTTTCTTCATAACAGTATGAACCAAGGGACTCTTATTCTAAACTAGCTATATTTTGCTACAAATATTCACAGTATTGTCAGCTGAGATTATACCTATTCTTACACATGGTAGCATGTGCCTTTAATCTCAGCACTCAGGAAGGAGGCAGAGGCACATGGCTCTCTGTGGGTTAAAGGCCAACCTAGTCTACATACTGAGTTACAGGACAACCAGAGTTATAAAGACAGACCCAAAATAAAAAAACAAAAAACAAACAAACAAAAAAACCTTTGATAATCAATTCCTTTGAATACACAGCAAGAGATATTTTTTGTGACACTGAAAGAGAGCAATAGTTAGCTGGCAGGTGCTATAACTAGCTTTAGGAAGTGACATCATAGGAAAGTGTCACTTAGAATAAGTTCCTACAATATCAGAAACTTTTTAAGGTTTACAAAGATGGTAAAGTTTCAAATAACCACAAAGAGACAGAATTCTTAAGAGTCATGAAATGCTAAAAACGCTTCAGAAAATCTAGAGAAGGATGGACAAGATGGCACCTTCCCTTGGTTAAGGTTCTTCCCACCAAGCATAGAAACATGGGTTCAATTCCTGGGAATCTTATAGTAGAAGGGGGAACTTACTCCAGCCAAGCTGGCCTCTGACTTTCACATACATGCCATCACACACATACAAACAAAATAAAAATAAATGTAAAAAACAAGTCAAGAAAGAGCTAAATATAAAACCTGCCTAAAAAGAAGTCTATAGACTCTCATCACAGGAATTGCTAAACATAATTTCAAGTAGCAATTATGAAAGAACCCGAAAAATATTACTGGGTGATTCGGTTGGGACTTGAGGAGCAGGATGAAAAGGTCCTAAAGACAAAGAATACAGAGGTATGCATACTTCACTCTTCATCAAAATCTTTCCCACCAAATACCAAAAGTGCAATTTTGGCACTCTGTTTTCTTTCATTCAATAAAACAAACTTCAAAACATCAAAAGCAAAGGGTACTGTCTGTTTGTCTTTAAAATCAGGCATTTAGAAAGTACTTACATCTGAACCCACACTTCTTGTGGTACTTTGTAGGGCTGGTTTAGTCATGGAAAGTTTGCCATTCACTGGACTATTCACCACAGGGGCTGGCACCACATTTACCACATGATTAGGTAGCTGTGTGGCCCCTCCAGCGACAGCAAGAACTGGCTGAGCAGAAGGCAGCACTCCAGGGGCCTGAAGCTGAACCACAGTAGGCTGAGAGAACAGAACAGTCTGACCTGGGTTAAGGAAAAGAAAGGGAATCAAGTTGGGCATAGTATTGCATCAGGGAGCAGTCTAACATTCAGGTCTCTTATACAAACAGACAGATTAATCCTGAAGAACTTCACACTATTAAATAAGATGTTACCAATAGCAACACACACTAAGGGGGACTCTGATGCTGCCTTTTTTAATGGGGCCAATTAAGTTCATCCTCTTTGAGTTATCATGAATAATCTATTTTCAAGTCAGATATGGTGGTACATACCTATAGTACAAGTAGCTGAAAGGTTGAGGCAGAGGAAGCACTCAGCCCAGAAATCTGTGGATACTTTGGGCAGCACAGCAAGACTCAATTGATAAAAGTAAAAAGTCCAGGAGAGATGGCTGAGTGGTTAAGAGTTCTCACTGTTCTTCAAGAGATTTGATTCCCAGTATCCATGTTGAGTAGCTTACAAATTCAACTCACAACTCCAACGCCAAGAGTTTTGACACCATCTTCTGACCTCTTCAAGTACACACACACACACACACACACACACACACACACACACACACACACACACACGCACTTAAATTTAAAAATTTTTTAGCTGGACAGTGGTGGCACACACCTTTAATCCCAGCACTTGGGAGGCAGAAGCAGGCAGATATGAGTTAGAGGCCAGCCTGGTCCACAGAGTGAGTTCCAGGACAGGCTCAAAGCTACAAAGAAACTTTTTAAATCCAGGCCTGATGATGCAGATCTGTAATTACAGCCACTGTGCAGACTAAAGCAGGAGAATCAGAGATTCATTCAAGCAAACAAAGAGCACTAGGAATGTAGCTCAATGGCAGAGGGCATGCCAATTCCCAGTACTGGGGGAGGAGGCAAAAAGTACTCACTAGAGACATGAACCAACCAGGCAGTAGTTCATTTTTATCTTTTTCAATATAATAACAAATTCACTGTTTTATCTACATTTTCCAACTATTAGCCTCTGAAGTGTATTAGTTCTATATGAATTTTTCTTATTTAAAAAAATAAATCCTTTAAAATTTACAAACATAGACACATACAAATATGTAAGAGTCAAATGACTACAAATGCTGAGAAAATAGAAAACAACATGAGATGAAATTTTAGTTAACAGCACAATGACTGTCTATAAATAATACCAACCTTTCTGATCCCTGCCAAATCTTTTCCTAGTCTTTGTTGTTGCCATCCTCTTAAACCTGCACCCGTTGAGGAGAACTCATCCCACTATCCTCAGGAAAACACGTGCAACTCATAAAACTGATCTATGAAAACTGCTTCCTTCCCTTTACAATTTTATAAAGTTTTGAAAGCCTTGTCCAATATCCCTGTAGTTTGGCTTTATCTAGCTAAGTAAAGGTACTACTATAACCAGAAACTGTAATTCAATATAAATTTATAATTTTTCTTCAGGGCAAAACAAGACATTTTATGTTCAGGCAATTAGAGATGACTTATAAAACTCAGCTTCATATTTCAAAGGGTTGGGAAAAACTGAAAATCAAAATACTTTCAGAACACCTGTTTGTTGAGAACATCTGTCGTGGCTAAAAAAAGATCTCATTTATAAAATAAAATTCTTTGTTTCAGGAACCTCAAAAAGCAGACCAGAAGTAGAATTCAAATGTTACCATTTTTTCCCAATTCAGTTATTAGAATTTATAAGTGGTAAGTTTATAAGAAAAATTAAAATTAAACTCATAAATTTGAAATACATACAATTTACTGGGGAATAACATTGTCAAATATATTTATCTTCTCATTCTCTCCTAAACTGACTTCTGTTACAAAATAAATTCACATAACTGGAGGAATAGGTTAAAGGCAGTTATATAAGTATATGCTTAGGCCAGAAATACAAATAAAAGTAATATATAAATAATAAAAGAACAAAGATTGTGTTCTTAACAACACTGAATAAGACAGTAAGTCAACTTGGCATTAAAAAGATATACTTACTGTAATGTAAAATGGAAGCCAAGGATTTCTAACTGGAATATTCTTACTTCTTGGGGCACTAGAGTTTGAACCCAGGGTCTTGCACAAACAAAGGTAGGCCTTCTACCACTAAGCCTTGTAGTTTTTGAGACAGGATCTCACTATGTAGCTCAAAGCCAGCCTGCAATGTAGCCCAGGCTAACCTTACTTCACAATCCTCTAGCTTCTGTTTGAATTACAGGTCCACACCACCATGTCCAAAAATGCCTTCTTTAACAACAAAGAGACAGCTCAGCCATACAAGATAATCATGGTGTCTGTCAGTTCCTATGGACTGTGAAAATACATAATGAGAAAAGGCTATTAAGAATTTAGCTATGAGTTTGTATTAGCCATAATAGTATATAGCTATAAACCCAAGACAGAGATAGGAAGATTTTGGTTCAAGGCCAATTTTGAACTATGTATTTTTTTCTCTTTTTTATTTTTTTTTTATTAAATTTTTTCATTTATGTTACAAGCCAACCACACAGTTTTCCCTCCCTCCTCTCTTCCTGTTCCCTCTCCCCACCTCCTATCTATCCCCACCCACCCACCCACTTCTCCTCCATTCAGAAATGGGCAAGCCTCCCATGGGAATCACCAAAGCATGACATATCACATTAAGGCAGGACCAAGCCCCTACCCCTGCATCAAGGCTGGGCAAGGCATCCCTACATGGAGAATAGGTTCCAAAAAGCCAGCTCATGCATCAAGGACTGGACCTAAACTATGTATTAAGGCACCATCTCAAAAACAAAATAATAATAATAATAATAATAATAATAATAATAATAATAAACAAATATAATGAATTTGTAGTTTATTAACAAAAAATACAGCCATAATTTTTTTAAATAATTGTACAAAAATAAGTGAAACAAATTATTTGATCTACAGTGACAGTCTGCAACAATTAGAGATTTGAGGATACCTTGCAATTACCATAAGGCCACTGTTCTCCTATCAAATCCCATCACCCTACCACACAGACTCCAGGGTCCATGGTCTACAGAACCACTGACATAAGCCAATAATTAGAGAAGAGAGCAATAGTCTCAGAAACAATGTTCCATACCTTCTAAGCTTAAAATTATGATTATAAAAAAAATAAACCTCCAACTAAGCATTGTGTAAAACTTGGAGTCTATTCCAAAGAATAGGGGAGATAATAAACACATAGAATTACTTCAAAGAAAAGATCAGACCTGTAGAACTAAGGCAGATTTAAAGCATTGGTAAATAACACTTGTGGATGTCTGTAATACTCCTCAAAACTAATTTTAAAAAATAATCCCAAACTGCCTGATGATAGAGGCCTATAATCCCAATTACTAAAAAAGCCGGGAGGGGGGGTGAGGGATCACAAATTCAAGGCCAGCTAGGGCTACAGAAGAAATTCAAGGCTAGCCTAAGCAACTTAATGTGACTCTATCTCAAAACAGTTAAAAGAAGGCTGGGAATGTATGAAATTCAGTGGTAGAGCACTTGCCAAGTATGAATAGAGCCCTAGGTTCAGTTCTCATAATTGGAAAATGAAGGAAGGAGGGAGGGAGGGAAGTACAGGAGGGAGGGAGGGAAGTACAAGAGGGAGGGAAGGAGGGAGGGAGGAAAGGAAGGAGGGAGGGAGGGAGAGAAATATAGGAGGGAAGGAAGGAGGGAGGGAGGGAGAGAAATATAGGAGGGAGGGAAGGAGGGAGGGAGGAAGGGAGGGAAGGAGGGAGGGAAGGATGGAGGGAGGGAGAGAGGGAGGACAATCCAATCTCATGGTCCTGTTCCTATTTCCCAACCAAGAGAATTACATCTTGGGGAGATGGAGAATTACCAAGGCAGTCTGTACACCAAATATGGTTTACATCCTACCAGGCCACTAATGCCTCCCTTATTCCATGATGTATTTTAAGCTCTTATACCCTAAAGTTCCCAACTATCTTCACCATATCTAAATCAAGGATCCTCTAAATATTTTAGGCATGTTCAAAATTGTAGAAATACTAAATTTCTATTACAGTATGTTCAAAAACAAAAGACTCTCATAGTTACTTGCTAAGTGCTGACCAGGTCACTGAGGACAATGCAAATAACTGTTTGGGGCCTTCAGTAGTTAGCAGAGTACATAGTGACTAAGGTTCCATGTGTGGATACACACAAAACAAAACCAAAAAAAAAAAAAAAAAAAAAAAGGGTTGTTTATCCATTTTGCAATGCTCAAAATCCTCTTTAGCATTATTTTCAAATCCCCTTAGTGGGAGACAGCTGGATTCAATTCTAATAGTTCTTTCTTTTTAACTTTCTTCAAAGATTTCAAACTATGTATCAAACATTTATGGAATACCTACTTTGTTTTAAACAACATACTATGTCAACTTGGTCAAGTATTTCTTTGCACCAAGTTTTCTCAACTATAAAATGAAAATATTGATACTTATCCTGAGAGACATGTAACTATTAAATAAGATAATATATTTAAACACGTAGAAGAATGTCTGGCATATAAGAACAGCTTAGCATACATTCATTATTGACAAATTTTCTGTTTAATAGTACCTGCTATGTATTATCAACTCATTAATTTTGATATTTGTTATATAACTATACAAATTTAAATCTCAAATTAAAGGTAGAATTCTGAGAAAAAAAAACTGACTACATTTCATCATTTTTTAGAAGGAATATTATAACTAATTACTAAGACTTGGCCAGCCAGACAACTTGGCTTAACTCTGGCATTCCCTCTTATTAGATGTTACTCTCTTTGTATTCCCTAATTTCAGTGACTGGTATCATCAAAAAAGTCTAAGACAGAACATAGAAGTTACCCAAGAGAGTTTCCTCTCTATCCTTCCTGACCTTCCTCCCACATACACCCCCACCATCAATCACTAACCCTTACAATGCTAGGCTTTGTAACGATTCTACTTCCCATCCTGGTTCTCCATTTTCAGATATTCTAAACTTTAATCATCTTTCAATTGCACTACGTATAACATTGTTACAGGGCACTGAAGACTTAGAAGCAAAAATATGTAGAAAATAATTCAGGTGGCAGAATGCAATAGACAATGCCAGGTTAGTTAGACTAGCTCAGAGTTCTGTAGAAAATAATACAGTTATATTGCAAAGTTAGAAAACTAAATCGGAACTAAATGTGGGGTACATTAGGGAATTTGAACTTACACCGGTAAGTATTACCATCTTCGTCATTTTTCTTTTTTGCCTTTGTGGTGTATACATGTATGTTTGCATGTGTGCACATGTGTTGAGGCCAGAGGCTGATGCTAAATGTCTTCTTCAGTATCTCTCCGCCTTACTTTCAGAGACAGTTCTCTCCCTGAAGCTGGAGCTTATCCAATATATAGACAGGCTGTTCAGTGACCTCTAAGGGACGTGCCTATCCCCATATAAGCTGTAAGAGTACCTGGCTTTTTATGTGGATGCTAGACATCTGAACTCAGGTCCTGGTGTTTATGTGGAAAGCATTTTACTATCTAAGCAATCACCTCAGCCCTTTCTTCCTCTCATTCCACTCTCAAATTAAAATAATAATAATAATAATAATAATAATAATGTATGAAAGACACATTTAATCTGCAGTTATAATATTAATACTAATATCCACAGATTATATTATAAAAACAATTTATTGGTACATGCTCATCAAAATATAGGCTTCATATCAGGTGAAATCATTGATGTTCAGAATGTTTGATTTTAATCTCTGAAACTAATAAAATGCTTGGGAAAGAATAATCTATCTTTTGCTATGAGTAAAGATCTCAGCCAGTGGTGGAGGTACCTGCCTTTAATCCTCGCTCGTGGGAAGCAGAGGCAGCGGGATCTCTGGGTTTAAGGCCAGCCTGGTCTACATTGGGAGTTCCAGGACAGCCAGGGCTACACAGAGAAACCCTGTCTTAAGAAACAAACAAACAAAAAGAGCTCTCCTACCACTTAAACACAGCCAACAGTTTAAAGAAAACTCTTGAGGATATTCCCTCCTTCACACACTGCCATGTTAATGTCATGTGTTTTAATAGCTGTGGGCACTATAATGAGATTCTTCATGATCTTAAATTCTTAGCCTTTGGAAAGACACAAATCATTTTGAGATCCTGGTAAAAGTTTTAAGTACTATTCCAAAACCCCATGTATGAATATACACTAAATCTTGTGCCTTATTTCAAAGAGTTTATGAACCCTTAACATCCACTTATAAATTACAAGAACACTTATCCCAATTTTGCTATTTTTCCTATTAAAAAGAAAAAAGAAAGAGGAGTGTTGATCCTAAATGGAGGAAGGCATTTCAAACTATTTTGTCTATTAGTTGTGTTCTTTTATTGGGGATTCTTATTGTTTAGTTCTTTTTATTAATGTCCTATTGCCCATGGTCATTTCATAGACAAGGTTAATATATATAAGAGCAAATTTATGAAGCCTCCCCCATTGAAATCATGCTCCAAATACAGCCAGAAAAATAAATGCAACAGTGATGTTTACTTATACATGCCCTATTAACTCATAGTGCTAACTGGTGCCAATAAATTCAATCCTTGGAAGTAAATACTTCATAAATTTTCTCACAGCCATGTGTACAGAGATCAATGTCAGAACAGTGACAGCTAAGCTTCCTAAGAGATGTCCCATACTTGAATATTACCAAACCCTCAAACCTGCACTTCTTTCAATAGTGAACTCTCTTGTAGACTCATAGCACATGAGGCCATCTGGTGGGGAAGATGCAGAAAAACACCAGTTCTGAGATAGTTGGCAGTAGTCAGGCCTTCTAAAACCTACTTCAATGCCTTGCAGACCAAACCAGTCTCCTCAGAAATTAAGAGTCAGATTTATTGCTCAACACATACTTGACTTGAAATTGTTCTTATTAAATCCTAACCACACCTTAAAAACAAAACAATACAAAAAGATCCATAGCCACAGTAATCTCAGAACAAAATAGCAACACAAAAAGTCTCCCCAGTTTTCTTCTTCATTATAAGTGGTTTCATAATATCAAAAGCCTCAGTCAAGTGTGGCGCACACTTTTGGTTCCAGTACTCAGGAGGCTGAAGCAGGTAGGGCTTTGTTGATTTGAGGGCAGCCTGGTCTACTTATAGAGTTCCAGGCCAGTTAAGTATAACTCTGTCTCAAAAAAATGAGAGGAAAAAAAGAAATCTACAAAAAAAAAAAAAAAAAAAAAAAATGGTGCCTTAAAGACAGGTATTATCACAATAAAAGCTGTAAGAAAACAACAGGCAATGGATATCATCAATCTGTAGAACTCTGTCTCTACAAGGACAGGAACTTCATTAGTCATCTCTGCAAAATCCTCAGAACAAAGAAATTTCCTAACATAATGGTGCAAGTCCAAAAACTATAACCCAAATTAAAATAAATCATGTGATATGAGCCTTCTATTGCTGTCCATCATATTCTACACAGGTACCTTTAGTGGGTGCAGGCTGTATACTGATAATCGATTGCTGCTTCGCTAGTGGCATAAGGGCTGGTAGTGCCTGAATAATGATTGTTTTTGCTGGAACACCGGCATTTGTTTGAGTCTTGGGAGCTGCTGGAAGTAATAAAGGCTTGGGCTGAACTGAAGGTTTTGAACTCATCTGATTTTTTTTCTTTGGAGTCAGCACATGTTCTGGAGGGGGAAAAAAAAACTTTAAATCAATCTGAAGAAAATTAAGAAAACATATAATATTACATACTTTCCTCTATGTATTATCTTGACTTCTAGTAACAGCCATCAGTGAGTGTAAACCCAGCTACTCTTTAAATGAATGGACTGATGTAAAGTCCATTCAGTCTGGGATTGTCCTCTCTGCAGTTTTGGGAAGAGGGACCAATTCTTGGTCAGGATCATGCTAAAATTACTGAATAAAGTCTAGAGGTAAGGGTCATCACTTTGCACATTTGATGTCTTTACCTGGACCTTTACAACCTTTCCTGAAGAAGACAGAATCAATGTCAATTTTTAGTATTTTTCACCTATGAAGACAAGAACCATCACAAAAAGACTCCCCCCCCCCTTGTCCTCTTCACAGTAATCATTCACCACAACAACAAAATACAAAATAACATATACTAATTTAGGGGCTAGAGAGATGGCTCAGCACTTAAAAGTACTGGTTGCTCTTCAAGAAGACCTGAATTCTGGAACAGCTTACAACTAACTATAAATTCCAGTCCCAGGGTATTTGAAGCCCTCTTTTTGCCTCTGAAGTCAGGAGGCACACGGTTGGTTCACAGACATAAATGCAGATAAAACACCCATATCACATAAAATAAAATGATACATTAATTTAAAAATATATTCATAATCCAATATTTGTCTTTAAAAAATCGAACCTAAGTTATCTAAAATAGAAATAATAGAAATAGGGAGACAGATACCAGTTTTGTTTCCAGGACCAATGACAGGCTTGTCTTCCTTCAGTGGCTCTACTGAGGAGGGGCTACTACAGCTTTCACCATATAAGGAAAGGGGAGATTGGGAGCTGGAAGACAAATCCAACTCCTCCTGCAGCAAAACACAAACAAATTAATGTCCAAGAGTACAATCTTTGAGCAACAAAGTCTTAGAAAGAGAACAAGATTATATGTAAACAGAAAAGTGCTGCAAAGATAAAGTCTAGTGACTACTGATAAATCGACACTCATCAACCTCAAGGGTGTAACTCAAAATGCAGCATCTGAATGCTGCACTCATGCAGTAAACAGAAATCATTTGTCTGTTTCTTCACTTCTTCCCACAGACTTTGGATCATACCAACATTTACTTACCATCATAAGACTAGAGCTATGATTAATATACCTTCCCATTTCTTTTATTCATGTGTTATTCTTACAGAGAAGCCACGTTCAGTTCCCAGCATCCACAGAGTGACTCACAACCACCTGAAACTCCAGTTCTAGGGTATCTGACACCCTCTTCTGATCTCTGCAGACACGAGGAGTGCTGCATTTTATGATTTAACAAATAAAGCTTGCCTAAGAATAAGTGTGCAAAGCTAGCCACACTAGTTAGCCACTGAGGCCAGGCACACATCTTTAATCCCAGCGCTGGGAAGACATGGCAGACAGATCTCTGTTAATTCAAGGCCACCCTGAGCTATATGAAATTGATCCAGTCTAAAAGAGAAACAGAGCTCACACAAAGGTGATCTCAGCACTTGGAATCCCACCCCTTTAATTCCAGCACTGGAGAGGAATACAAGGGGGAGGAGACAGGAGCATTGCAGTCTGAGGTTTGGTGGAGACAGATACAGTCTGAAGACACTATCACCCCTTCAGTCTAAGCACTGGTAAGGGGTAAGAACTCTCTAGTCGCTGGCCGCTTTGCTTCTCTGACCTTCAGCTTTAACCCCAATATCTGTCTCTGGGATTTTATTATTAATACCAATTAGAATTCGTGTTATACTAGGCATATACATGGCATACACACAAACACACACACATATGTGTGTGTGTGTGTGTGTGTGTGTGTGTGTGTGTGTGTGTAGGCAAAATACTTTATACACATATAAAATAAAATATCTAAAACAAAATCTTTTTTAAAAAAACTTAAAAATTAAACCAAGAAGGAAATGGGGGGAGGGGGGAATTGAAAATTAATAATTTCTACTTAATAAAGGCTACAAAGTAGGTAGTTAATAAGAAATGAGATCAGCAATGCCCAAACTCAGCAGGAGTTTGAAACCTCAGAGCTGGGGAGATGGCTCACTAAAGTGCTTGCCCTCTCACACCTCTAATCCTAGTGCTAGGAAGGTGCAGACAGGAGAATCCCTGGGGCTCTCTAGCCAGCAGCTTGATCAGTTAGGTCCTAAGATGACTGTGGCTGTCTCACATAGGTGAGGTATTCCTGAGGAACCAGCCTCCTTATACACTAACACACATGCAGGAACCACAGAACAGAGCATTTAATATCTTAACCATGTATCTGATTCTTGAAAATAACACAAAAATGACAGCAAATCCATAGAAAAACTATCAAAAGACAAGAATAAACCATTTATAGAAGATCAAAACTACATAATTAAAATGTAGAGACCATTTGAAAGCAACTAGTAATCAAAGAAATGAAAATTAAACACTAACAAAAAGATCTGCCATCTGGCAAAAGCCAGAAAACCAGATAATGTCAATCATTAGCAGAAAAGCTCTAAGGCCCCCAAACACATTAGGTGAACCTGCAGAGTACCTAGAGAAACTCCAGAAGAGCTGAAAAAACATGTCAAATTGCGAGTCTGTTGCCAAGCACCTACTTTTTCTACTCTTGGACATACCTCCCAAAGAATCCACAAGAGATTATTTCTACAATATTCTTCACGATGTGGGCAAAATACAGTAAATATTTATCAAAATGTGCAGTTAGATGCAACAGATTTATGAATTAACCTTTAAAAATAAATGGAAGCTAGAATTGTGGTATACCCTTATAACCTCACCGCTCAAATGGCTAAAGTGGAGGAACGTTGAGCTCAAGGCTAGCCTGAACTGCAAAGCAAGACTCTGTCTCAAAAATATAAACCAACAATAATAAATATTTAAATAGGAAATCTAATATAATACCACTTATATAAATTTTAAAAGTATGCCTGTAACTTAAATCAGTAAGGGGAAAACAAACTTTTAATACATGATACTAAATTAAGCCTTTTGACAATAATTTGGAGAAACATAAAATTGAGACTGTATCTTACAGCACATACTAAGGCAATTTCAAATTAATCTGAGATCTATATATTAAAAATAAAACCTTATGATAAATTTGTATTAACATAAAGAAAATATTCCTTCCTGAATAATGTAACCACTTGCCACTAGATGGGGCTGCAAGACCACCATCCATACTTGGGGGACTTGTCAGAGTACCAGAAGGGTAGGGAAACATTCACAAGGGTTAGGGCAAGGGTGAGGCAATGGCACAAGAGAGAGTCTTGACACAGAAAGTCTGAGCCCAGTGGAAATAGAAAATTCTACAGGAGCAACAGGAACAATAGGAAGAGTCCACACTAATATTAACAGACAAATGAGTAATATAAAGTAAGGGCACTGAGTTCAATTCCCAGAACCCACATGGCAGAGTCTGACTTCCACACATTTCCAGTGACTCATCCATGGATATATACATCACACACACACACACACACACACACACACACAAATGAAAATGTAAATGATGTTCATTTTTTAAGAACAGTACTTTTTTGTGTTTATAAAACACCTTTTTCATAAAATACTTGCAACTAGTAAAGGGAAAAAGGCTAACTTCATAGATGTGAGTCTAGCAGGTGCTGTCAGCTGACTGAGGTAAACATCACCAATAACAGAACCAGCTGAAATGGTATAACCAAACTGAAGTTTTATCATCAAAAATAAAAGAGAAGGTAGACTGAGGGTGGCTTGTCCCTATAACCTCAGTTCTTGGAATCAGGAGTGGAAGGTCATCTTCTATTACATAGCAACTTTAAAGCCAGCTTGAACTAGGTAAGATCCTATATCAAAAGACAAAACAAAAGCAAACAAAAGGCAGACACAGAATCACTTCTGTGACATCCCTGCCATAGACAAGATCTGAATCCAATCCTAAGGGAATATCTGGCAATCCGAGTGACGGGCCATTAAAGCACAAAGGTCAAAAAGAAAGAACTGTTCCTGAATAAAGAAAAGTGAAATATTAAGACAACCACATACACTGTAAGTAGATGCTTTTGCTGATATAAAGGAAAGTACTGGGGCATCTGACACAAGCTAAAAGGGGGCTACATATGAAATTATTAGTATGTATCAATGTTTAGTTCCTTCTTTTGATGGCTGCACTGTTAAATAAAAAATATTCTTGTTCATAGGAGGTAGACATTATAGTATTTGGAGTTCAGTCCACCAGAGGGCAACTGCCTCTCAAATGGCTCAGACACTATACTTTCAATTTTAAGGTTACTCCAAATGAAAAGACAATGTAAGCAAGAGAAAAAGAATGAAAACAGCCAGGAGGTGGTGGCACACATCTTTAATACCAGTAGGGAGGCAAAGGCAGGTAGATATGTGAGTTCCAGGCCAGCCTGGTACAGAATGAGTATACACAGACCAGTATTGCAAAGTGCCTAGCACAGGGCTGCATGTACTGAGTGCAGTTCTCTGAAAAACTCACTGTGTTCAAGCTAAGTGGAGTATGAAGATGAGAGGTACAATACAAAGCAAGATTGAAACAGCTAGAAAGGTAAAACATGGGCAGGACTCAGCACACAGAGAATTTGAATTTCATACTTTACATATTCTGGAAGTTATTAAAAAGTTCTAAAGGAAGAAAACATAGTCAATTTTGTAATTTTAAAAGATTCATCTTTGAAGATGATTTTACTGGGAAAGGTTTGGAGAGTTGGTAGGCAGACTGCCAGTTAAAATCCTAGTGGTTTTCATCCTAAGGTCAGATGACGATGGCCTAGAAAAGGTTAAAAAAAAATACTAATCTTAAAAATATTAAGTCAAAAGAGGGCAGGAGAGAGATGATTCAGCAGGTAAAAATGTTTGCCATGCAGGCCCAAAATATTCAGTCTGATCCCCAACATGGGAGAAGGAAAGAACCAGTTCCTGAAGGTTGTCGTCTACCTACGTACACTGAACAGAGTTGCCAAGATTTAGTAGTTGGCTAAATATAGAACCTGACAGAATGAAGATGCCTCAATTTAAAACAGATAAAACATATGAAATACTAACTTTTGGCTTTTGGCCTTGTGTTTTACCTTCCCCATTATTTAATCAGGTACTTCATTTTCTTGACCTCAAAGCTGAGACAGACACACTCAAAGGAGCTACCAGACTTTTGTAAAAATCTTAACTCATTTGAAAGACAATGATAGGAGTTCCTAAACTAAACAGATCATATCCCAGATTCTCTGAGCCATGAATTATAGATCTTACATTCTTCCACACCCTTGAAGAATGTATTCTCTAATAGAGAGGAAAGTAAAGTGCAGGAAGAAAAGAAAAAAAAAACCAGTAAGCAAAGATTATTAGACATTAAGGAAGCAAGAACGGGGGGGGGGGGAGGTGAGCCAAACCTCTGAAGCTAACAGCCTTCTCACTCCCACAAGTCCCATTTTCCTCAGAAGAATAAGGTTCCTCAAAATAATTCATGAATGTCAAATGCCTCCTGAACACACATTTTCCAGATAGCATTATAACCCAATTCATTACAAAAGACTAGCCACTTACAGGAACGTGCTGAGTTGAAGAACAAGAGTCTACGGACCGAGGAGATGATACTGAACAACTTGAGGAAGCTGGAGAAAGAGGCTGGGGTTCTGCCTTAATATCTTTAACTGAAAGACATGGAGAAAACACTTTACACACAAACCCAACAAATTCAGAATAATGAGTAAAAAAGAAGGTAGAATTTAATCAGTAGTGAGGAGACAGTTAGAAGGATGTGTCACTTGAATGAAAACCTCTGGGTCAGAAAGCAGTATACACTTCTACTCCTGTAGGAAGCTGTATCTGCACTAACTCTCAGGAGAGCCAAAAAGAAGAAACCGGTTACAAAGCTGTTACTTCCTTCCTTGGCTGAGGAACAAGAATAGGCGAAATATTCTTCTACTCTATAAACTTTTCTGTTTTCAATATCATACCATATACAAAAAGCCAATTACCCTGAAAGAGAAAAGAAACATGAATAACCAGCATTCTCCCATCTAAATTCTACCTATCTATTCCCCTTCATTTTATGTACTTACTGATTTTGCTTAATTCCTGCCTCCTATCAGAATATGAAAAATACAAGGTCAATATTATCCCCAGAGTTTTGGTTTTTGTTACATTTTTGGCTTTTGTTTGTCTGGTTGGCTGGTTGGTTAGTTTTTGATGTTGCTGTTGTTTTGGAGTGCTGAATGTCAAACTCCAGGCACTGTGCTCTGTGCATGCTAGGCAAACACTTTACCATTAAGCTACATCCCAACCCAGTTTTCTAATTACTCCTGTGTAAGTAATCTTATTAGGTCCCCAGAATCTATGGATCAGGAATCTGGACTGGAGAACATCCCTACAGCCCATATTCTATGAGAGAAGACAGGAATTGACCAAAATAAGAATATAAAATGAAGGAGAATATGAAGGGTAAAGATAGGAAGGGACTTAACAATGAAAATATTCTAGTTATATATACACTCTATCTCAATTCCTATAATCTGTAGGGCTAATTACTAATATATTTCTAAGCCAGCTTCCTTTTTAGACAGTATAGATGGGGCACATAACAGGGAAAAACATTTTTCAATTTCTCTTATCAGCGCTTTCCTATCAGTAACAACCTGTTTCAGGTTCTTTCAGCAGACTCAAACCCAACCTTATCAAGCTCTCTTAAAAATATCAGTGTGCATGCCTTTAATTCCAATGCTTGAAAGCATAGGCAGATGTCTGTGAGTTCAAGACCAGTCTGGTCTACAGAGCAAGTTCCAGAACAGCCAGGCCTGTTACACAGAGAAACCCTGTCTTAAAAACAAAAAATAAAAACAAACAACAAAAAAGAACACTTTCTTGCCCAAAAAAAAAAAAAAAAACATGAGCTCTGGGTTCAGGGAGAGTCCCTGTCTCGACAAAATAACTCAGAAACTAACAGGGAACTAGCGAGATGACAGTTATGAACACTTGCTGTTCTAACAGACGACCTGGGTTTGATTCCCATCACCTACAGGGCAACTCACAATTGTCCATAACTCCAGTTCCAGGGGAGCTGATGTCCACTTCTAACCTCCAAAGGCACCAGGCATTCACAGTGCACAAACATTCACATAAACAAAACATTCATACACAAAATTAAAAAATAAAATAAATAAAACAAAAAAAAGTTTCTAAGTGAAAGGAGGGAACACAATTCCTCTAGTCTCTACACACATGTATATACTACACACGTACGCCACACTCACACACACCAGGAAAAATTTAATAGAGATTCAAAGGAATAACATATTACAAAGAAGGTAATATGTATTAGTAAGAAAAACCTATAAATTGGGAGAATGTTATTTTCTTTCAAAGAAAAATAAGTCAAATATTTTTTACCTTAGTAGGGTGGTACATGGGCCTTAAATAACAAAACTGTAGAACAAAACCTGAGTGGCTAAGAAGCTACATGAAGTCATGGAAAATAAAACCTTGGAAAGGGCTGTCACGTGTAATCATGCTATCTAAGGCTAAAGGGAATTCTAAGTTTCATTCAAAGGGAAAAAAAAAAAAAACTAAGCATTAGGGCTAGAGACATGGAGTAGCAATTTAGAATTGACTAATCAAAACAAAACCAAAAACTGGTTCTGGTTCTCTAAAAGGCCCTGGTTCAATTCCCAGCACCCACATATCCCCAGTCCCAGGTGATTAGACACCTTCTTCTGCTCTCTTTGGGCACCAGGCACATAAGCATTGCACAAACACATATGAAGGCAAAACACACACAGAAAAGGTTTATTATTACACACTAGGTAACCAATATAACAATATAAGAGACAAATACAATGTTTTAGCCAATTTCCTGTTCTCATTACAATATTTGATCACCTAAAAATACAGCATTAGCCAAGTTGTGCCCCCTCCTCAGAAGGACGTACACCAAATACAGATGACCCCACTATCAAGCTCCTAACTGTTGGCAACCCTAGCCTCATCCTTTTCATTTCATAAACCCTGTTGGCCAGGATTTTCTGACCCATTTAATTCAGAGTATTACCAAACTATACTAAGAGTCTGGCTAGGCATTTAAGTATAGAACATGGTTACCTGAGCAGAAGTGGTTGTTAGAGCTCCAAATGTCTGACTCCCAAGGCATCAAATCCAAATCAAAGTTAAGATGATCAAAATTATTTTCCTGTAAGTGTCAAATCAGAAATGATTAGAATGAAATACACACACCTTGGAATAAAACTGCCAGGCACAGTTTACCATAGGTGATATAATTGCTACTACCCAACCTAATAAAAAGAATTTAAGCCAACCACTTCATACTGCAAATATGTTTTAGAGAACCCAGAGATATAACAAATCTGGCTCACTGAAGGACAATAATAGCTAGAAGTGAAAACAGACTTAATAACTAAAAGATTAGTGACATTTATTCTTTTCTGTAGAAACAGACCATTCAAAATTTGCAAAATTAGTCTTTTGCCATAGAAAGCTCCAGATCCAACAAGAGAGATGTTTTTTTCCCCTTTGCTATTCAGAAAAAGAAGTCCAAACAAACAGCTATTCATATTATCTTCCTGAAAAATAAAGAATACAGACATAACCAAAACCAGGGCAGGCGTCATAAAAGGAGTAAGTACTATAAGATAATGTTCTTTTTCTCCCTGCCACTCTGTGGTTCTCAAACTTCTAAAATCTTCAGTAATTCAACAAAAAATCCCAAAAGCCATTTTTAAGGCCAATAAGACAGCTCAGCAAGTACAGCATGTAAAGGCATTAAAGAATGTGGCTAAATTCAGATTTCTATATGCAACCAAAAAAGCCATTGTGATGACTCAAAGTATTACAATAAGTTTTTTAATTTATGTAGATGTGTTATGCCTGCATGTATGTCTATGCAGCATGCTTGTGCAGTGTCTGCGGAGTTACAGGCAGTTGTTAGCAGCCATGTGGGTGCTTGGAATTGAACCAGGGTCCTCTGAAAGAACCTATAATAACAGTTTCTATATAGTCCTCTGACCAATCAAAAACAAAGGTAGGGATATGACTAATTTTCAGAGCTTTTAAAAGGGAAGTTGGTAAGCTTGGCTGGAACCATGACTCACACAAGCCTCTTAATACTGCTATCCCCACAAGCCACAAAGCATCTGTAAAAATCAAGAAACAGAACTCGGAGTAGTGGTGCTGGCCTAGAGTCCTAGCACTCAGAAGGCTGAGGCAAGAGGACTGCTAGGAACTACAGGCCACCTGAACTACATAGTAATTTCCAGACCAGCCAAGACTACACAGTTGATGGGGGAGCTCCTTCTGTATGCTGTGACTATATGTTTCTCTTATTGGTTGGTGAATAAACTCAGATTGGCCAGGAGCCAGGCAGGGAGTATAGGTGGGGCTACAAATTAGGAGAATTCTGGGAAGAGGAATAGAGAGGAACTGCCAGAGAGATGCCATGTAGCTGCCAGGGAAATAGGAAATTGGGCATTCTCCCATAAGCCAAGACCACATGGAAATACTTAGATTTATAGAAATGGGTTAATGATTAAGAGAGAGCTAGCCAAAGAGAAGTCTGAGCTATCAGCCAGTTTATAATTAATATAAGTCTGTGTGTTTATTTGGGACTTAAACAGCTGCAGGACCAGGCTGAACAGAAATTCCGTCTTCACAGAGTGAAGCCTTTCTTCAAAAAAAAGGAAAAAATGACATTCCTAAGGTCACCCACCCATAAGACCAAACATATGCTAAGGAAACAAGTCTTCTCAAATCAACACCCAGGCAAACTTTATGCTCTGTATTTACTGACTACAAAAGAGCTACTAACATTCTTGATTAATGATGTCACTTAGCTACTAGCCTAAACCTACTGTCCTGAAAGCCTCATGCATTAATAACAGTCCAGATGAAACATCAAGTTATTCACTATTTCTCCTCTAATAAGTACTTACGTAAGTTTCATTTGCTGCATCAAACTGTACCTCATCCGTATCTGTGAAATAGCCAAGCTCAGCAAACAACGTAGACTCTTGAATAAAGAAGGAAGTAGAAAAGCAACTGTCACTCAGGACACTGACAGTGAAGCAAGCTCTGCACCCGTGGCAGACCTGTTAGCTTTCCATTAGTCAAGGACAAGCTCAAACAATGTGTACCTCATGAGGACATGGGCTTGGCTGCCCATAACATATGCAAAAAGCTGGGTACACCTGTACATATCTAAGATCCCAGCACTGGGGGGGGGGCAGACAAAGGTGGATCCCTAGAGCTTGCCAGCCAAATCAGTGAACTACAGTCTTAATAAGAGACTCTGTCTCAAAAACAAAAGGCAAAAAGTGGAAGCATGACAAGATGGCTCAGCAGTAAAGGCATTTGCTATATAAGCCTGATGACCTGCATTCTATCCCCATAAGCCATGTAAGGGTAAAACTAACTCCACAGGGTTGTCCTCTGACCTCTGCACATACACTGTGGTATGTCACCCTCACCCCAACACACACACAATAAAATTTAATTGAAAAAAAATAAGGTGGAAATGACCAAGGAAGACACCCAAAACACACACACACACACACACACACACACACACACACACACACGTTGATGCACATACACAGGAGTACGTACACAGAAAAATGTCTATGTAGATAATAAAGACTTGCCTAAATTTTAGTAAATTAAAGTATATTCTAATTTCTAGTGAGGTTTCTTTATAAACCAAGAAAAATATGAAGAAAAGACTCTTCAATTACCTACATTAAAAAAAAAAAAAAAAAAAAAAAAACTTAGAAAAACGGTCAGGATGCTGACAAGGCCCGATACTTCCATACAATCTGTAAAGTTTTCCTTCCCTAACACTTCAGAACTCTTAAAGAGTTTCCCAGCTCCAGGTTCTCCTTTGTACTAAACTCCACTGCCAGTCCACTTACCTGTTTTTGATGATCTGAATTAGAATGGCACCCATAGGCTCAAACATTTGAATGCTTAGTCCCCAACTGGTGAACTGTTTAGGAAGGATTAAGAGATGTGGCCTTGTTGGGAGTGTGTCACTGGGGTCGGGTTTGAGGTTTCAAAAGCCCATGCCAGACCAGTCCCTCTCTCTCTCTGCTGCCTGCAGATCAGGACATAAGCTCTTAACCACTGCTCCAGTGCCAAGCCTGAGCCACACTCCCAGTCATGACAGTCATGGACTAACCCTCTGAAATTGTAAGCAAGCTCCCCCAACCCCCAGCTAAATGCTTCCTTTTAGAAGCTGTCTTGGTCATGGTGTAACAACACAACAGTAACAAAGACACTGATCAATGACAAAAACCTCTCACCAACTAAACAGAGCAAGCAATAATGTATAGATAGATAGTAATAATGCCAGGCTATCCACACAGATGTCAGAAAAGGCTACTTTAAACTCAGCTCCAGTGCTCAAAATCATGTACACAGAAGGCTGTGAGGATGTGTCTTAAGCTAAAACTCCTCCAAGTTTTCTGCATTTTCTGTCTCATGTCTTCCCATTCCTTCTTAAACCTAATCCAGTCAAGTACCCCACTCCATACACAACAGCTATCAATGTCACCAGTGACCTCCATACTACTAAATTCAATGGTAAATTCCCAGTCCTTGCCTCTCCTGACCAACCAAGAGGCATCTGACAGTTTAATCCTTTCCCATTAATTGAAACATTTTCTTCACTTAGCTTCCAAAGCACTGCATTCCCCTGCTCTTCCTCCCACCTCACTGATTGACCCTAACTTAATGGTTTTCCCCATCTCTCTAACTAAAAACTGCCCTTAGGATCAGCATAAATTTTTCTATCAAACGTTCTCTCTTTGAAACTCCAAAGAACTCATAGCTTTAAATAGCATCTCTATGCCTAGGCATTGCCAAATATACATCTCCAGCTGATAATGTCAGGAAGCATGGATAACACACTGTGCTTACATTTCCTTGTGATCGTTTAAAAGATACCTCCAACTTAGCACACTCCAAAATGAGCTCTCATTATTTCTATCAAACCTTCTATTGTTTCTAATTGTCACTTAATGGCATTCAGTTCTCCTAGTGGCTCAAGCCAAAAACCCTAGAATCACTGTTTACTCCTTTCCCATGCTTTCTGTATTAGATCTACTTCCAAAGCCTATGAGCTTCCTATTCAAAACACACACATCCATAATCTGGCCCTTACCTTTCAACCCAATCTTCCTTTCTTCCCTAGCCTCCCCCATACAAAGAAGCCAGCTTCTAAGACAGCCAAGCAAAGAGGCTGCTGGGGTTTATGCATAGTCATCTACAGCAAAGTGCTTGGTATCCAAAGAAATGGTATGGTGGGGAAGAGCAGATTGCCTGATGTAGGTGGTAATATTCCCTAGTCACCAATGAAAGGGAACTGATGGGAGGGAGAACAGCACGACAGATGGAAGAGACAGCCTGAGTAGTTAGGAGTGATTACAGTTAACAATCTGCTGATGATGTAGATGGATAAACATATCTAAAAGAACCTGAACAAGATCTCTCATTGACTAAGAGAGGATTTTGAAACATGGAAAGGTGAAAGCTACAAGAACTATAAGGTGTTGAATTGAAATAATTAGTAAGTGACCTAATTTTAAAAACATTCATATACAGAAAGGAATGGTGGCACATAACTGTAATTTCAGCCCTTGTGAGGCAGTGGTAAGAGAATCTGCAAGTTCCTGACCATCCTGTGCTACATTCCTAGTTCCAGGCAAGCCTGGGCTACAGAATGACAATTGTCCCAAAATAAATATGAAGCAGAGAGAAAGAGATCATTAAAGATGTTTGTGTGTATGTATGCACAGAGACATGCATTCATTTCCTAGTTCAGTCTGCTGACAGAACAGGACAATGACACCCCAACAGAATGAAAATAATGTGCTCAGATACTGGATATTAAATACCATCCTCCACAAGATGGAAATCACTAAGGGGCTCTTTGTAGAAATGGCCTATTCGGAGCACAGAACATACAAAATAAGCCTGGGAAATCTTGATGTGTTAAAAAAAAAAAAAAGGGGGGGGGGGGAAGGAAGGAAAGAAGAAAGGAAGGAAAAGAAAGGAAACTCTCAGCAAAAGACAAAATATATCAAAAGAACAGTGGCCCAGGGATCCTGTTTGAAAGAACCTAAAAAATAAAAATAAACAACAAAGAAAGAAGACCTTGCTGAGCCTGTTGAAGGGTTAGAGATGCAGCTCCATCAGTAGAGTGAAACATGCACAAGTCCTATAATCCAGCACCTGGGAGGTAGAGGTAAGACGATATAAGTTCAAGGTCATCCTCCATCCTTAGCTATATAGACTTTAAGATTCTGTTTTAAAAAAACTTTTAAAAGGGATGTTGAAAACAAATATGGTCAGCAATATATAAAGGCAGTTCAAAAAAAAAAAAAAACTAACAGAATTGAAAACTCCCTGTCACCTAGAATCAGGGCTGTAACAGTGTCTTATAATGACGCATGCTCAAGTATTTGTGGTAGTGATGTGTAAACAAGCATTGTGATGCTCATAAAAGTATACAATTATGCATAGTATACACATAATTCTTAATAATGATGACCAAAACTTTGTTATTAATTTAGAATTTGCTACAGTATAGTTCTTATCCTTACTTTAATAGTATGTTCCCTCTACTTTTTAAGAAAAAAAGTTTTACAGTAAAATGGTGGGCCATGTTATACTCACAGACATATCAACATCTTACATCTACTGTGCCTTAATTGTATCATTTTCTCTTGTATTTTATTTAATCTCAGACTGTTTTGTTCACTGTGGCCATAAGAGCTTTAGCATTTATGTGTATAATATATATTATACACGAATTATATAAGTACATATCATACAATCTAAGTGTAAAGTGACATTACAATCCAGGCTTCATAAGTATATGCCACTCTATGATGGTCACACACCACTCTTAAAATGTGTTCCTCTTGTAAATGATAGATGACCTGAGTTGATGCAAGGTAAGAAGGAACCTTGTGGTGTGGCTTAGAACTATAAATATTGTTATGCATTCATGTTTTGTTTTGTTTTGTCTTGTTTTTCAAATAAACATCCCTCGTTCTTAAGAAATATCCAGTAAAGTATTTAGGAGTTCCATTCTACATGTTTGTGTTTCAGGTGGTGAAAGAGAGGAAGTGTGGGCACTAATGAGACACAAATAACTGAGGCCAGATTTTAACAGTTGGTGCATAAGAGAAATACAGATATCAGTGTACCCATCTTTCAACTTCTGTGGTTTAAAAAAAACTGAAGGTAGACTAATACACATCTATACTTTATAGACAATTTCAGAAGAATCCATGAGAAACTAAAGGCACAACTCACTCTAGAGTATGAAAATCTACTGCCTATTCCTCTGTCCTTTTCACCAACTTCACACTACCAATATTGAGACTCCCCTCAACAACTGTGATTTTTTACCCTTCTTAACAAGATTTTCCATCTCACTTCCCTCTACCTTGACCACATATTTGCTTACTCCTCCACAATGATCTTGCTTTTTACTTTATCTCAGCCTGATCAGAGTCTTATTATTTTCAATAAGATGGAAAATGGGGCCACAAGACAACTCAGTAAGTAAAGGTGCTTACTGCCAAGCCTGATATTCTGAGTTTGGTCCCCAGGACCCACATGACAGAAGTAAAGAACCAACCCCCAAAGGTAATATTCTGACCTCCACACGTGTGCCTTGGCATGCAGGCCACCACTACCCTTCATACACGCACAAATAAATAAATAAATAAATAAATAAATAAATATTTATGTGAGCTAAAAAAGAAAAAACTGAGTCACTACTGAACATGGACTTTTAAGAAATTTATTTATAAAAAAAAATGGAGATGGGGAAGAGGAGGAGGAAAAATGTGGTAATAGCAGAAAGGAAGTAACATCTAAGGAGAGTCTGGAATTTCTTTTTTTCCCCCCTCTAAATAGAAGAAGTTAACTACCTACATGTTTGTTTTCTAACAGAGATGGAAGAAATGCTATAAGCACCAGGAAAAATACCTTGAGCAACAACTTTTAATAAAGCATGAGAGACCTGAAACCCACACAGAAGGAACAAGAGGCCACCTTCAGCATCTGCATGGAGGGAAGGCAAGTGTGCTGTGGGGGAAAGGAGGCAGAGAGGGACTGGAAGTTCTGATTCAGAGCAAGAAAGAGGAGGTGTCCGAGGCTGCAGAGAGAAGCTTTAGGGAATGATCATCAGTGACAAGATAGAGGACACACTGGCTGAGCCTACTGAAATGTCCAAGAATATGGTAATGTGGAGAAAGCAACAGTAAGCTAGTAGCCACACTTTCCAAGAAGTAAGCGAAAGTGATGCAAGAACCAGCAGATCTCTGCAACAGAAAGAGGTGGAAGACTGTATACTGTGACAGGGTAAGAGTGACTATGGAGGAAAGGAGTAAAAGACCAAAAAGTGAAGTTAAATAAAGGATGGTCTGACCTGGAAAGCTAACCAATATCTGTTCCTTGGAATTTGCTAGCTTCCTCTCACCAGGCCCTGAGATGACAAGAATTCACACTGCCCCTCCTTTCTGCCCCTCCTTTCCTGTGAGTCAACAGGTGGTAAATAGGGTCCTTAGGAAACAAAGAGATAGCTGTAACTCTGGTTTGCCCAGACAAGATTAATCAGCACACCTGAGGCCCTAAGGTCTGCTGACCCTAATAGCAGACCATCTGGCCTCCAAGGGTCACGGCCTCCAAGGGTCACGTACTCAATGGATAGAGGGTCCCACCCCCTCCCTAAGCTTGTGGGGTTGCCTTTAAAAACACCTGTGCCCGGGGGAGGGGGCTTCTCTCTAGCCTGCGTGCTGGAAGAGCCTGTTTGCGCAAACGTTTCCTGTTCATTAAAGCCTCTTGCGTTTTGCAGCAACTGGACTGGACATTGAGTTCTTGGGGTATCGACTGAACCTGGAAGACTCCTCATTCTGAGGGTCTTACAGGAGCATGTTCTGGAAATGGCAGAGTAGGACAAGAAAGACCCCCACACTGTATTCTGAGATGCAGGGTGCAGAAGGCTTTCATCAGGACTTTGGGGAAAGCTGTGTCATCGGGGAAGTGTCACACTTTGGACAGTACAAGAAAAGAAAACAAAGCTTCAAAGAAGACACTAAAGACATGAGAGAAACCACAGCAGCAGGAAGCTTCTTATCTTGACATACATTTCTTAAGTGGCTTTAAAAGAAAGAAAGAAAGAAAGAAAGAAAGAAAGAAAGAAAGAAAGAAAGAAAGAAAGAAAGTGTCTTTTGCACAGTTCAAGCAAGAGAGACAGAAGAAGAGGAGGGCAAGTTTAAGACTGCAAACTAGCCATGGAAAGAGGTTTACCACCATGTAACATTAGAAAATTGCAAACTAAAACAAGGCACCACCACACACCTGTTAAAATGACTAAACTCCAAAGTACTGGCAACAGTAAATGCCAGTAAACAGGAACATCCACTCACTGCTGGTGGAGACACAAAATGATACAAGCTTGGCAGTTTCTTATAAACCAAATTACAATATGCTCCAGTAATTGAGCTCCTTGTTATCCAAATGATACAAAACTTACATCAACACAAAACCTTGCACACAGATGTTTAGAGCAGCTTCATGTCTAACTGCCAAAAATTGGAAGCAACTAATATATCAACACGTAAATAGATATACAACCATGTGTTCTAAACTGAATTACGTCCTCCAAAAATTTATATTGAAGCACTAATCCCCAAGATGGCTACATCCAACACAGGGTCTTGAGATTACTAAGGCTAAATGATGCTGTAAGAAGAGGATAGCTCTCTTTCCTTCTACACCATGTGAGGACACAGCAAGAAGGCAGTCATCTACAAGCCAAGAAGAGGGCGAGCATGAAAACCTGAGCATACTAGTTAGCATCCTCCACACAGTGTAGGACACGGTCATGAAACATTTGTCAAAACCCTTATGTTTAGCATTATTTGATGTTAGAAAGAAATATACCACCACACCACAAAAAAGACACAGAGGAACTTCAAATGCATGCTACTAAGTAAAGAAGCCAATTTGAAAAGGTTACATACTGTGTGGTTCCAACTTTACAACAAAAGCAAAACTGTGGAGACAGTGAGAAGATGTATTAAGGGGTATGGGACTTTCAGGTGGAAGGAAGGAGGGATGAATGGATGGAGCACTGGGAATGTGTAAGAGAGAGACACTCTCACCCTACTTTGTACACGGTAATGATGTGCCCATGGCATTACACTTGTCAAAGCCCCTATATTAAGGTTCATACTTCATGTAATACTAATCTATCAAGCCAGGCATGGTAGCTCATGCCCGTAATTCTAGTATTTAGGAAGCTGAGACAAGAGCATTAAGAATTCAAGGCAAATTGGAGAACTTGTCTTTAAAAAAAAAAAAAAAAAATGAAGAAAACTGATCAACACTAGTTCACCCATCTTCTCAAAAGTATCACACTAATTGCTTTAATTTGTCTTCCACTGCTATGATAAAAGCAACTTGGGGAGAAAATGATTTATTTGGCTTACATGTACCAAACACTGTCTACATAAAGGGAAGTCGGGGAAGGAACTCAAGGCAGGAACCTAGAAACAGGAACTGAAATAGAAGCCATAGATGAATGCTGTTCCCCATGGCTTGTTCAGCCTGCCTTCTTATATACCCCAAAACCACCTGCCCAGGGTTGGCACCATCCACAAAGGGCTAGGTTCTCCCACATCAATCATTAATCAAAATAGGTCCCACAGACTTGCCTACATGACAATCTGATGGAGGGGCTGTCTCAACAGAGGTTATCTCTTCCTGAATGATTCTATCTTGTGTCAAATTAACAAACAAAAACAACCAACTAACCAGCATAGTAATATAAGATGTTACCAGTAGAGGAAGCTGTAGAGAGTAGAGGGGACATACACAGAATTACACATACTATCAGTACAATTACTGTAAAAATCTAAAGCTACACTTTTTTAAAAAGTATTAAGTAATACACTAAATATAATTGGGGAGCCAGAGGAAAGACACTTATGAAAGTTTTAGGCCATCCTGAGCTATCTAGCAAGACCTTGTCTCAAAAGACCTAACAACAATAACAATAATGGGATCCAGGTAGGGCACTGTGTGCCTATAATCCCAGCATTCAGAAGGCTAAGCCAGGAATATAAGAAGTTTGAAGCCAGCCTGAGATACACAGCAAAACACTGTCTTTAAAAGATTTTAAGTAAATAACTAAGGAAAAGAAATAACAAAATAAACCTATGTGAAATTCAAATTTCAGTTTCCATAAGCTTTTATGGGAACATAGCCATTCTCACTTATCTACTCTGCCTATGGTGCTTTTTCACTATAGCAAAGCAGCTGCAACAGGGGCCACAAGATAGTAATGCCCAAAACAGCTGCTATGTGGCTCTTTTCAAAAAACATTTGCAGATGCCAGCTCTAAATTTCATTAATAACATTTAGAAAATAAATGGCAGCACATCCCACTATACCCTGCTCTAAGATAACATCCTTCAAATTGTTCAGGTCATTCATTAATCATAAGAAATGCCAATTATAAAATCTAACTTTTTTCCATTTTAACAAGGTAGTTGCTAAAATTTTTTAAAACATCAATACTATAGTAAAATAATCAAACATCCAAAACAGCAACTCCCAAAGAATCCATTATTTTATTGAGAAACCCTAGTAGACAGTAGTGTCTAATGCCTGCAAACTGTATCCTACCTACTGAACACCTGAGGAATGAAAGTATTCAACCAAGAGTTGATTGTTAACAGTCTGAAAAAAGAAACCTAAGGAAGCAACGGGAGAAGGGCATATTCAGGGATAAATGGTGCAGGGTACCTGAGAATGGAGTCAGTCCACTGACTACAAAGAACTGAATGTTTTGTTGAAGAAGCAAGCCCAGGAGTTAGGAAAATGCAGCTGAGAATCAGAAAACAGGACAAAATAATGCTATCAGAATGTGCTTCATGTTATAGTTTAAGAAATGCCATGAAAATATAAGGGTTAAATGGTTGAGAACACAAATCCTAACTACCCAACATACTGAAGTAGACTTGTTAAAAACAGAAGCATTAGTAAGAATCCACCTTTGGAAAAATGACTAGAAAAGTGTTAGAGAGTAGACTTCAAAGCACAGATTTCAAAGTTAGACAAGCTTTGGTTCTAATCCTACTTTTACCATTCAACACCTCTAGACTCTGGGCACAAATTCCCTCAGCCCCAGTTTGAGCATCTAAAGGAGGGCAAGACCTCACTGGGACTGCTGCTGTGTAGTGCGCTTTGCTGACTAAAAAATCCTAAACAAGTGGCTAACGTTATTATACCAAAATATTTAGATGGAAAAACACACTGGAAAATGGACGTCTACAGTTCTTTCCATAAAATCTTTGAAAATCTACCAAAGGAGTAAAATAAATCTCTATAGACTGTAGAGCACATATGCCATCGGAAAACAAACTAGAATATGCAATACATGCTAAGTGAGAATCCACTCTTATTGTGGTGAAATGTTGGTCTCTGATCCAAGGAAAATAATTGCCCAAAGTTACAACGCTGAAGAACGGTGTAGTCTCACTACAGGATCCACTGAAATACCTACAGAATTCCGAACTCATAATGGACCCCGTTAATACTCGGTCTTGTAATCACGAGAGGATTCCTCTCTAAGGATTTAGATAACAACCCTTGTCCATTGTCATTCTCCATTCCATCCTTGCTGAACACCAAAACCAAGAGATGTCAGAGATGTGTTTGGACAGCAGTGAGGATTACATCAGTTTATGTTAGATCTAGTAATCAGGAACATGGGTCATGTGCTTGGGACCTTTGCTTCTTTGCCAATTTGGATACATGCCTTAAACCAATAATGAAAGCTGAGAGATAAGGATTTTCTTCTGTGTATTTCAACAATTTTCTCACACATGCCACGCGTACGAGCAGTGCGCGCACACACACACACACACACACACACACACACACACTTCGCTCCCCACCCACAGCCCACAGTCTGAGAAAATAGCTTGGAGCCTTGGGGCAGCTACAGTCATCCTGCTGAGTTCTGGTTCCTCAAGATCACCAGGAACACTCGCTGAAAAATTACAGCAATTTCGATTGGAACATCACTCCACCACCGCTGCGGCCGGGACAGAAGCCCAGTGGTCCTGCCAGTCCCTTCCACGACCCGCAACCCGTGGCCTCGCTCCCCTGGCAAGGTTCGCCCACACCTGTCACCGTCACGGGGCGGAAACCGGGAGGAAAACCCCGCAGACGCGGCCCGAGCTCGCCCGGGTACATTCGCAGATCCACTCACCCCAGTCTTCCTCCGGTCCGTGAGGAAACCCCGGACTGAAAGGCGACTCCATGGTGCCGGTCACACCAGCCGGCTTCCGTGAAACAGACACCTCTCCCTCACAACTCGGATCGGTGAGTAATCCAAAACGGCGGCGGCCGGCGGACAAAATATGCTGAACGCTAACGGACGGTGGCCGAGCGGAGGCAAACTAGCTCACCGCACTTGGAGCAAAAGTCAAGGAGACGTCAGTGGGTGAGCCAAGTGTGAGTAAATATTTCCCTGTGGGTGATTTCAGTACTTTCTGTCCCGCTGTGGGCTTTTTGTTGTTCTTGTTTCTTTTATTTTTTTAGATGGGCGGCGAGCACGCGGATTTAACTGCTTCAGTTAAAATGTGCTGATAATATTAAGAATTAAAATTTGCTGATCAAATTAAAAATATTAAAAGTCTCCTGAACAGTGGTTTGTTCTTTGATTGTGCTTATTAATACGATATAGATATCTCAGAACAAAATTAGAAATTGACAGTAAATCTGATTCGGTATCTGTGAATACTATCACTGTAACAATTTTCCGCGTACACAGAAAAATAAAGACAAACACGAAGAATTTTCCTCATTTGTTAGAACTGATATTTTACTGGTACACAATCGGAGAAAAACGTTCTCACAAATCATACTTGTAGAAAGCCCACTTTCAAACAAATTTAAACAAAGAATTTCTAAAACTCGCAATAAGTGGTCAATCTCTTACTACTAAAACGTCAAGATTCTAAATATTTTTGGAACAAAAACCGTACACATCATGAATTCCAACTGAAACTGTAAACTGGGCTTGAAAAAAAATAGTTTCAAGACCATAGTTAGTATTGTTTCTTTTTCAGTTTTACTCAATTTCAGTAGCGGGTGACTATTGAAGACGAAACGGTGACTGAACGAGAACGCGGATCCCTCTAGGACCGGCTGGAATTTTTCCCATGGTTACAAACAAAACAAATGCTTCCCAGAATCCTCTGAGCTCCTCGTGGCTGCTGTTACTACCGATTGCGGAATGCAGGAAAGCTGGGAGGAAAGCCTGATCAGAGTTCATCAAGTCCGGCTGGGAGCGCAACCGCGTAGACACGTGCAGAGCGCCGACGGGGGCGCGAGCGCGCGCGCGCACACATACACACACACACACACACACACACACACACACACACACACACACACACAGTCCCCATATACACACACACACACACATACACAGTCGCGCGCACACATACACACACACACACATACACAGTCCCCATAAAATAAATGTCATTCCTTCTGTCGTTGGAATGATAACATTTTTATTAACGGTGAAATTTATAACTCTTTCAAAATTCTGGCACTTCAAATTCATTGACATACACACTTAAATAAAATCGAGTTTTCTCTACCTACCAAACCTTCTTCTGGTCTTTAAGAAAAATCATGATTGAACTTCAACTTTTCCGTTTTAATTTTGTAAAATTTAATTTTTATAAAGTTCCCTTATTCAAAAAGTGGGCAATTATGATACAAACGTTTGACCATCTATCATTAAGCAAACAAATGTTAACATTTTTCACTTAAACCTAATTTTTCTTACAGTATATGAAGTTTTTAATTTTATATACAGGAAAATTGAACTGTCTCCCCAATATATCACTACATAACCAACTTAATTTCCCTCTGTCCAAATAGACAATTCATACCGTGAATTTTATAGAAATCTGTTTAGTCCATTTTAACTTTTACCATGTTTAAATGTTTATAAACACATATGTTGAGTGCTGTAGGGCAATTCACATACGTGTGTAACCCTGTAATGTTCTACAAATCACTGTCACCGGCATTACCCTTTGAGGCACTCTCCAGGTTTTAATTGCTGTATTTCCTTGAATAGATGTGAACACTTGTTTACCTAAGATGGACACTTAGGTCTTTGAATTGTTTACTAGTACATCTTCCATGTGGTTTCTGGGTCACTTGCAAAATGAGCAATTTATATCCTCACCAACAAAGTCACCAACACTAGATATGACCAGACCTTTACAATCTGTGTTACTATGCATATTTGTGACTATAGCTTACATTTCTCTGACAGTTCAGGGATGCACACAGTAACACTTTAACATTTATTTTAACAAATGTAAGAGGTGACTCCCTTGTTACTACCACCCCAGCTTCAACCATTTATCACTCGTGTTCCATCTGTCCTCCCTCCCAATACTTTCTTCATTTTTTACAGGAAATGTCTTACAGCAAATCTCAGACAAATTGATTCATCTATGTAAACAAAACCTATTTTGAAAATACCATATATACCTAGCAAAGTCAGTAATTCCTTAATAGCATCTAATATCTATCTGTTCCATATTCAATTTTCAATCTTAAAAATGCCTGTCTAGGAACTAGAGATAGCCCAGCAATTAAGAGCACTTGCTCTTCAGACTACCCGGGTTCAATTCCCAGCACCCTTATGGCAGCTCACAAGCATCTGTATATAATTCCAGTTCCAGGGAATCTGAAGCTCTCTTCTGCTTCAAGGAATCCTGCACGCATGTGGTACACATAAATAAGTGCACACACATACACATAAATACTAAAAATATATTAAAGTGCCCATATGGGGTTGGCTTGTGAAAATGAAGATAAAAATAAGATTAATACTGTGTTTAGTTCACATGGCAATCCCTTTTCTATAGCAAGCTTTCTTGTTGGACTATCTTTGGATGGCTAGCCCCCAAATAACACAGAGACTTGCTAATTATAAATGTTCGGCCTTTAGCTTGTCCCCAACTAGCTCTTATAACTCAAATTAACCTGTTTCTATTAATCTATGTTCTGCCATGTGACTCAGTTACCTCTGCTCTGTACCATATGTCAGACTTCTTCAGAGTCTACTTGGCATAATCCACACACCTAGATTCCTCCTCCTCTCTCCCCAAAATTCCATCTATCTCTCCTGCCTAGCTATTGGCCATTCAGCTCTTCATTAAACCAGTCACAGTAATACATGTTCACACAGAGGAAACAAATATTCTGCAACACTCTTCCCCCACTCCACTGGGCACCATATGTTGAAGAAATGAGTCTTGTCCTGGAGAACTGCCTACTTTGTGAGTCTGATAACTTTATCTTCACAGTTAAATTTAACTTGTTCTAAAGCTGCTAGTTTTACACAGAGGCTAGATGGAGAGGTTTTCTTTTATTTTTGCAAGAATACTTCACACTTCTAAGTTCATACCTGGCCTCTAAGTTCACTTTCACTATGAAAGTATGCTCATTAAGAGAATAAAACCATGGATGGGTAACCTGGTGATGTTAGTAGACTTTGATTTGTACTCTAGTGGCAACCTACTGACTAATACTAATTTAAAAAAACTGACTGGTCAAAAAGACAAACACAGTATGTACTTAGTCATGTATGGCTTTTAGACATAGAGCAAAGGATTACCAGCCTACAACCCACACCGCCAGAAAAGTTAGGAAACAAGGAGAACCCTCAGAGAGACATACATGGTCCCCTGGAGAAGGGGAAAGGGGCAAGACCTCCCAAGCAAATTAGGAGCATGAAGGGAGGAGAGAGAGAGAGTTAAAAGGAAGAGGAAGGGAGAGGTGGGCATGAGGGAGCAGGAAGATTGAGTCAGGGAAAGAATACAGGAGAGTAAGAAAAGGTATACCATAATAGAGGGAGCCATTATAGATTTTAAGAAAAATCTGGCACTAGGGAAATGTCCAGAAATCTATAAGGATGACCCCAACTAACAGTCTAAGCAATAACGGAGAGGCTACCTTAAATGCCCTTCCCCAATAATGAGATTGATGACTACCTTATATGCCATCCTAGAGCCTTCATTCAGTAGCTGATGGAAGCAGAAGCAGACACCCACAGCTAAATACTGAGCTGAACTCCTGGAATCCAGTTGCAGACAGGGAGGAGTGATGAGCAAAGGGGTCAAGACCAGGCTAGAGAAACCCATAGAAACTGCTAACCTGAACAAGGGAGAGCTCATGAACTCCAATCTGATAGCTGGGAAACCAGCATAAGACAAATCCAGCCCCCTGAATGTGATTTTAGTTGGAAGGACTGGCCAATCTATGGGGCCTCTGGTAGTGGATCAGTATTTATCCCTAGTATACAAATGGGCTTTAGGAGCCCGTTCCACATAGAGGGATACTCTCTCAGCCTAGACACATGGGGGAGGGCCTATGCCCTGCTCCAAATGATATGACAGACTTTGAAGACTCCCCATAGAAGGCCTCACCCTCCCTGGGAAGCAGAAAGGGGATGGGATGGGGGTTGGTAGGAGGAAGGCAGAGAACAGGAGGGTTTGGGATTGATATGTAAAACAAGCGTGTTTCTAATTTAAATTAAAAAATTATATAAAAAATTAAAAATAAACAACAAAATGTAATCACCTTGTATTCACACACACACAAAGCAAAAATCTGACTGGTAAAATCACACTTTATTATATTGTGTCTCATCAGTACTATTGAATTTTAGGCAGATCCACACTGTGGTATGACATCTTTAAGATATATATTACCTCCAGGTGTTGGTGGTGCACACCTTTAGCTCAAGCACTCAGGAGGCAGAGGCAGGCAGATCTCTGTGAGTTTGAGGCCAGCCTGGTCTACAGAAGTAGTTCCAGGACAGGCTCCAAAGCTACACAGAGATACCCTCCTGGAAAAAAACAAACAAAAAAAATATATATTAAAATATATATTACAATATACTATATTACACTGAAAAGTGAAACCAGATATAGAGATTGAAAAGTGAAACCAGATATAGAGATTAAAGATTTTTATGTCTGTCTTAATTCTAACTTGAATTCAACCACATCTGTGCTCACAGAGATAGTTCTAGTTAAATTTAGTGGGTCACAAGAGAAACAAAGACATGGAAGTGAGAGGGTGCTTGGGGGATACTGAGAGTGGGAAAAGTGTAAGAATAAGATGTGTGATCAGAAAGCATTATATACACAAATGAAATTGTAAAAAAAAAATAATAATAATGAATGAACGAATAATCACTGGAGAGGCCCAGAGATTGTCTGTCATTTGCTGTAGGGCATCTACTCCAGGATCAGTCACCAGGTAGTTGCCCACATCAGCCTCACAGAACAAGAACCACTGTCTTGGCTGTTTCCTGCTAGCACCAACCTGACCCACTTGGAGCCATGCTGCCCAATGGTTCTGAAGCAGTGTGCATGCACCTTGCTTTATTTTTCTGTTGTTTTGCTTGAGATTCCTGTAGCCAGACTGGCCTCTGCTCCAACTCCCTACGAAGTTCAAGACTTTTAACTCCTGATTCTCCTGCCTCCACCTCCAGAGTACTGGAATTAGAGTGTGTACCACTACCCTGGCTGAACTTTACAGTTAGGTTTCCCAGCCATTCCTTTCTGCCAAGTACAATTAGCTTTCAAAAAGGTATTGCCCTTTCCATCTGGAATGATGTAGCCAGAAAGTAGGGGCTTGTCTGGTTTATTCACTTTATCACCTACAATAGTGCACACATGTTCTCACTGTGCATTAAATATTACACTGAAAATGTAAATTTAAAAGAAATAGGCTACTCTCTGCTATATGGTGTAGGGTGGCTAGATGCTAAATTGAGCCATATGAGATTGTGGCTATTCAACCATTTTTCACTTACAAAGAGGCAGTCTTATGGATTGACCAGGTTTTGAAATGCTTTGAGAAGATATTGAAGGAGAAAAGGGTGAGCAAATTTATGAAAAGGAAAGAATTTATTTAAGAAGTATTATATACAAGCTTCCAGAGGCTTCAGATCATATGCAGGGGTCTTTCTCAAGAATCCTTAGTAAAACTCTCCCAAACTAAGGCATGTTTAAAGAGGATTGTTGTTCAAGTTATTTAAAAATTATTTCCATTTCAGTGTCTTTTTTTTACTGTTTTTGGTTTTTTGAGACAGTTTCTCTATGTAGTCCTGGCACTTGCTCTGCAGACCAGGCTGACCTCTATTTGGGGATAAACTTTTTGTATACTGTAAAGATGTGTCTCTGACTAAGGACCTCTGATTGGTTTATAAAGAGCTGAATGGCCAATAGACAGGCAGAAAAGAATAGGTGGGACTTCTGGGAAGAGAGGACTCTGGGAAGAAGAGAGGCATTGACACCAGCAAGACACAGAACAAGTCAGATGTACAGGAAGAGAGAGGTAAAAGCCATGTGGCAGAATGTAGAGTAATAGAAACAGGTTAATTTGAGTTATAAGAGCTACTTGGTAAAAAGCCTAAGCTAGAGGCCAAGCTTTAATAATTAGTAAGTCTCTGTGTCATTATTTGTAGGCTGGCCATCCCACAAAGGAAAGTCAAACTACAGGCCTCTGTCTACCCTGTGCTGGATTAAAGACGTGTGCCACTACTGCACACCTCCAAGTGTCTTAAAGCCATAGACTATCCCTTTTAGCTAATTCTGCCTTTATGTAAAAGTTTAAATATCTAATTAAGCCTAATTCTAATACTAAACAAGTAAAATAAATTCTAATTACTGTGGGTAAAACTAAAAAGCTTATCTGGCCATACATGGTGACACATACACCTTTAAGCCCAGCACTCTCAGGAGTCAGAGGCAGTTGGATCTCTCTCAGGCCAGTCTGGTCTACAGAGTGAGTTCCAGAACAGCCAGAGCTATATAGACAACCTGTCTCAAACACACACATACACAACACACCAGGGCTACACAGAGACTCTCTCAAACTCTCTCTCCCCTCCCACCCCCAGGAGTGAAGAGAATGATTAAAACACAATTTACAAGGCTCAAGACAGTTACAAGGTTCACAATGTCCTTCCCAAAGATAATATAATAAACTGTGATGGTCACTGGGAGAAGAGACTCTCCTGCAGTAAGTTGCCTGCAAATTGAGCAGAAAGCTGTAGGAATACAGATTTTGTGAGAGGTTGCCCATGCCCACTTTCCAGAAATGCAATTGCTTTGAGTTGCTCGTGCTCCTGAAGTAACCCCAATAAATTCACCAATTTACCAAGCCGGACTTTGGTGGAATGATCTCTTTCATCTGTGGTCAGTGCCCAATATAGGATGAATAGATGTAGGTTTACTAATGTCCCTTAAATAAGACACAGAAATAATTTTTCAAAATACAACAAATTAATCTGCTTTGTATTTCTGAAAACCAAAGAATATCTACCTGGACACTGACAGTTTCAAGTTCTTGCACACAATTTTATCCATCTAGACTTTAGTATCACATGACCAACATACTACAAAGCAAAACTTTTACAAATATAAGAGGTTCCAGATGTAGCTCGGACGTAGAAAACTTATCTTGCATGCTTAAAGCATGGGCTAGATCCAAAGAGCACAAAAGCATTAAAACAGGTAATAGCATCTGGTTACAAGAGATTTTAATGTCAAATGAAAATTACATGATTAAAAGCCTGGATTGTCCAATGAAGTATTGCATATACATCATATACCATGTATAAGCTACCAACACATATCTACTACAGTATTGATCTTTGGACACTCCAAATGAAAATTTGATCTCTACTATGAAAGATAATAATCAAGAGAAGTATGTTTCATTGGGTTTTATTCCAAGCTGTGTCCTGAGTTCATAGTTTCCTTGCTTGTGATCCCAGTGCTGGCAACATTTTCATTTCGTCCACCCTATTCTTGTGTATTTGAAAAGCAGGAGTTATCCATCGTCCACACGAGCACTGTTCACCATACCAGTTGAAGGAACCCAACTTGGCACTGCATTTTGGGCAAAGAAGCTGAAAAAAGCAAATGTGTCACTATATCCTTTTTATATACATTCAGCAACTATTTTTGACAGTACAGAATACAAAACAGCTAAGTCATGGTTCTTGTCAAAAAAAAAAAAAAAAAAATGGTTACTTTGATTGGTTGGTTTTTCAAGACAGGGTTTCTCCATGTAGCCATGGCTGTCCTAGAACTCCCTCTGTAGATTCTGAGATCCACCTGTCTCTGCCTCCCAAGCGCTAGGATTAAAGGCATGTGATGCCACCACCTGGCTAGTTAAGGTATTTGTAATCTGGGAGGATACACTTAACCATAAACCACAACTGATACAAAAGAGGCTCTCTGAACTGAAAAAGGGGAACAGGAACCTCAGGCTAAAGGGGAAAAGCAAAGCTCAAAACAACTAAGAATGGTTGTACCAAGGTAACAAACACTTGGCTTCTAGTCCATTTATAATGGGATTCCAAATTAGAATATCATGGTAAAATGGAAATACATATTCAGATTCTCATCATCTATTACTAAATGATATCAGATACACTGATATTCCAGTGAGAGAAATCCAAAAGAACTCACCAAGTCAACACTTTCTCTAATGTTAACAATAGCATTATCATTTATGTTTAGTATACATGGTCTGAGTAGGAAATTTTACTTTAAATTGAGCTACAGAAGTCTGGACATAGAGCCAGAAAGATGGATCAGTGTGTAAAAGCATTTGCCAAGCGTGCCTGATGGCCTGAGTTTGAGTCCCAGAATCCATGTAAAGGTAGAAGGAAAGAACTGATGGCACAAAACTGTCCTGACCTCCACACACAGACCATGGCACATGTACTCCTTTCCTAAATACATAAATAAAGTTTTATTTAAGCCTGGACATAAAATGCAGAAACATATTTGGACCATGAGGAGTCTGAAGACAACATCAGCTACATAGCACATACAAAGCCAGCTTAGGCTACATAGCTCTCTCTCTCTGTTTCTGCCCCCCTCACACACACACACACATACACACATACGTTTCTCTACTGTCTTAAACTCTAATGTGACAAATATTATAAGTTTGAGATGGAAAAAACTATTAGATGAAGCTTATCTATAATATTCAAAGAGCTCCTACACATCAAGAAAAAAATAAAGATATATAACACTTTACAGAAAAACAAACTAAAAATGACTGGCGAGTCAGTTTTCCACTTTGACACAAACTAGAATTACTAAAAAGCAGACCCTGGCCACAAGCCTTCCTCAAGTCCCTACTCACAAGTTCCTGTTACAGAGTCATCCTGGCTGGCATACCCAGCCCCCTACCCTGAGCTTCACCCTCCAACTTCTCTGATTCCTATATAATCCAATTTCTTGGCCTTCTGGTCCCTGGATACTCTCTCTCTCTCTTGCCTCCCTTTCTGTCTCTCACTCTTCCTGCAACCCACACTCCTCTTATTGCCCAGATCAGTCTCAGGCCTGGTTTGTCTGGGCCCTCCACATGCTTCTGGCTGTGTTCCCCTTCATAGCTACAACACTCCTCCACAATACCTAGAAGCAGCCATGTCCTCATTTTATTTTTAATCTGGACAAGGAGTAGGAGGCCAGTCTAAACCACATGAGATCCCTGGAGGGCCAGGGCTGTTATGGAATATTTGTTTAACTAAGCAAGATGTGTCACATTTGTTTATGCTGTATTTGTTCAACTGTGTAAAGATATGTTGCATTTGTTTTAACTTGCCTGCCTAAGGCATCTAATTGGTCTAATAAAAAGATGACTGGCCAATAGCTAGGCAGTAGAGGAATAGGTAGGGCTGGTGAGCAGAGAGAATAAGTAGGAGGAGGAATCTAAGAGAGAATGAGAGAGAAAAAGAGGGAGACGGGTAGCTGGCTGGCTGACAGCAGGAAAGTAAGACACACAAAATGGGTGAAGGTAAAAAGCTCTGAGGCAAAACACAGATGAAGAGAAATGGGTTAAATTAAATTATAAGAGCTAATGAGACAGGCATTAGATAAGGTGGAGCATTCATAACAAATAATAAGTTTCTGTATCTTTATTTGGGAGCTGGTTGGTGGCCCAAAGATTAAGCCTGCTACACTGGGCTACATGAGATCCTGTCTCAAAAATCAAAGCTGAATAGGGACCTGGTGTGGTAATACATACCCTAAAATCCTAACACTCAAGAGGCTGAGGAAGGAGGATCATGACTTCAAGACCAACCCAAACTACATCGCAAAACCCTGTCTCAAAAAGACAAAATGAAACAATAAAATGTTGAGTGATTCCTAATGAGTACATTATTTTGAGTGTGATTTCAAAAAAAAAAAAAAAAAAAATCCCTTGTAACTATATTTTAAAAATACTGAAGATTATAAAATGGGAGAAGTATATATAAACATATATATAAAGCAGGTTTAAAGCAGCTCAATCTGAACATGTGGATACCACTTTCCAGACAAAATAATAACTAATGTAAACTAAGTTTCCTCATTACTAGATTGCAAGTACATTTATTGCTACTATATTCTCAAATGAAATACAATAAAAGGTTTCATAAAATATCTGCTATACAAACTTTTATTTACCTATACAATCTTTCAAATTCATTAAAATGGTTACTTCAGGGGATTGAGTTGTAGCTCATGTAGAATGTATAGGACACACAAGAGCTCTGGATTAGATCCCCTGAATTAAAAAAAATTGCTATAGAATACCTTCAGATTGGTGTCAAGTGTACATGAAGGCAAATGTGAGGGCCACAGGATATGTTTCTGAGCTCCATTTTCTAATAAGGGATGAAAAGCATCCCATAGCAAATACATCAAAAGCAAAGGTCAGAAACATAGAAAACTAAATGAGAAAAATAAAATTTAAACATAATTTTTTCATGATTTATCTCACTTAATTTTGTGATATATATGTCCAATTATTTTTAAGATATTAGTCTTATGTTTGAAAACATAAACAATAGTCTTAAAATAAATCTAATCTGGATGAGTAGTTCTCCATCAAATGTGGTTAATGAACTTTAATCAGCTAATTTTTAAAAACATTTTACTTGAATACTGGGGGGGCACAGTTTTATGGTAGACAGCACTGTTATATGGGTAAGACCTTAAGTTTAATTTTTGGGGGCCTTACTCATGTACTAAAAAGATACAATCTTGAGAATCTTCAGAAGGAAATGTTGATTAAAACACGTTTTGTTTTCTTCTTCCAGAAAGTAAAATGGCACAACAGGTAAGGACCCTTTGGCCAAGCCTGAGACCTACTTGGTATACAGAGGAAACCAACTCCCACTAATTGTTTCCATGTGAGTGTGTGACACCCTAAAGCCCCCACAGGTACATACACATACACATACAAAATAAAGAAAATGTAATGCAGATATTAAAAATAAATAAAATGTGTGTTGTTGTCTTAAGACTTGCTGTGTGCCCGAGGCGACCTTAACTTCTGATCCTCCTGCCTAAATCTCCAGAGTGCTGGGATTTCACAGCTGGCTTATGTGATGCTGGGTATGGAGCCCAGGGCTTCATGCACACTAGACAAGCATACTACCAACTGAGCCACACCCCCAGCTCTAAAACACAGTTTAAAAGTGTAAAAAGGAACAGAATCTAGATGATACAACAAAACTGTAGAAAGAAAATGGTGTTCTCACCTGTCCATCTATTACTCCCAACAAAGTAGATTCCATCCACTGTACAGGTTCAATGAAGTAGGATGTACACTGAGCTGGACTCCCTGTGGTAAGTACCAAAGATGGTGACGTTCTCTTGTGAGCAAAGGCTATTGGTCCACTTCCTTCATTATGATCCAAAATACTAGAACTTCTAAATAAAGATCGCCTGCAAAACCACCAAAGACAAAAACATTAATGAATTCCAAAGAATGAAAACAAAGATGAAATGTACAATATTTCTTACAAGCCAAAATAATACAACATTGAGAATGCTACCCGAAATTTCAATTGCCCCTATTGATTACTAAACTACATTCTTTCTGAGGCAGGTTTGATTTTCAAATTTCCATAATATCCAATTAAACAAATCCTTCCTCAGAGATAATAAAACTTCAAGTGCTTTTTCAATTACCAAGATGATAAAAATTCCAAAGGATACAAAATATTTTACCTGCACTTTCTACATTTGTAGAGGATGTCATCTTTTAATCCTTGTGAGATGGTAGTTGGGTCAACAGCAAAGAGTTCTTGAGGTAAATTCCGAAGCTCTAAAATTTAAATGCATCCAATTGTCAATATCAACCTTCTAGATTTTTCAGATAAAATCCCAATGCCAAACTGAGGCAATACATGCTAAACTCAGAAACTGAAAACAAAAATCTCCATGTTGAGAAATCAGGTAGGAAAACAAAGAAGCCTTCACCCTTAATGGGACTGCCAGATTGCAATCCCAGCCTTTTTTAAACCACATGACTCTCTGCTAAACAAAGGAAACAACAGTCCCTACTGCTTGGATTTCTTGAAAAGTAATGTAATGCATTTAGTGTCCAAGTAAATGACACCTCAGAAGAGTCCAAATTCCCTAGTCATCAGTATTTACTCACCTGGATACTTCTCAGTCACCTTCTGCAATCGGTACTGCTTGTAAATTGCACTACAAGTATCCACTTCGTATCCCATTGCCTCATATAACTTCAGTTGCCATTCAAATCCCTCATTCATCCTGCAATGAAAACCAAGTGTGAAGCTGAGCTTTCTTTCAATAAAACCTCAGGACAAAAGGAGAACTAGTAACAGCAGACAAAGAAGACCCCAAGTTTGTCTTTGGCCCATGCAAGCATAGGAAAGTGCACCCACCCAACAAGCACTACACACACACACACACACACACACACACGCACGCACGCACGCACGCACGCACCATACACTTTACTACTTTAAAGAAAAGTAAAGGAAGCAGTGTTACTGTGACGGGGACAGGGGACTCACTTTGCTTCTGGCTTGATAGTCTGGAGGTTTTCATAGGCCTTTTCAAAGGGAAGCTGTTCTGTCTTCATTATAAAGGCAGTAACTACAGCAACACTTCGACTCACTCCTGCATGACTGAAAAAGAGACCTTCAAAATAAAATAGCAAATAGCAGCAATTAAAACTCAAGACGAAGCCCAGCCCCCTACAGATGGTAAAATTTAGGCCCACCGCAGTTCTTTCTTCTCCTCTCTCATAGCTATAGCAATCTTCCTGTTTCGGCCTTCTAAGTGATGGGTTACAGGTGTGCAAGACTGTGCCCAGCTTATTTCTACTTCCACTCAAATTAACCCATCACCTCTTAAATACTGCCGACATATAAAAGTAGTCATTTATTTCCTAGCCTTTTTCGTTCTGAACAATATTGTGCATTAACTATTCAAAAATAACCACCTTAGAATTTTTAGATGTTGTCATGGCTCCTTTGCTCTAACTTCAAGTTGTTTAAGATCTGCTCCCATGCTTCTTGTACCACTACCTTCTGTCCTGATGCACATCTTTGGAACCACTGGCACACAGGAAGTGTCTAACAAAGCAGTTCAAACCAACCCAGCAGGACTACTCAGGAATCCCCAGACACCTAGTAAGAATTCCTAGCCTTTTATTTTTGCTGCAATATACCCTGTCAATTTCCTAGACAAGGCCCAGGAATCCTTCATATCCTAATCCTTCCATTTATCAACCAGATTCCCTCATCCCAAACACAGCATTTAAAAAACAAAACCTTGGAACTGAGGGTCCAGCTCAGTCGTAGAACTCTTGCAAGTGTGAAACCCAAGATTTAATCCCAGCACCACTTCCAAAAAAAAAGAAAGGAAGAAAGAAAGGAAGGAAGGAAGGAAAGAAGAATGAATCTGGTCTTACTCTGCAGTCTTGAGAAGCTCTCCTACAACTGAAGGAATGCATGAATTATTGCTCAAAACAGACATCATAGAATACAAATTATTTCAAATTAGCAGCAGATGGTGGCTTTATCTTCCTGCTTGCAAAAGTCCAGAGGCACCAAGGAAGAAGAAAATTACTTCAGGTCCCTTCCCTGAGTTTTTTTCATTAATTATACTCAAATAGCAGGGGGAAAAGACAAGTCTGTCAACATACCAAAGTAGACTGTCACACACAGCTATGTTCTGTTTTGATCCGACTCAATATTCTGAAAAGAATCATTTATGATTCACTGTCCCACGGGCTCAACAGATTTTGCATGTTTCTTCACGTCCACTGAAAACCCATTTACTACACCTCTAAAAGCTGCTGGCAATTCCCACTGTTCTCTTCTTATAATGAAAAAGGATATATAATTCTGAACTAGGTTGTGTTTTAACTTACTGCAAGTTTGTAGAAACAACACAAAATTACCCTTCAGATGAGCTTTGTTAGGGGAAAAAGCCTGGAGACCACCCTGAGGCATGATCTGACACTGAAGGGAGAGAGCGCTGGGAGAAATCTGCATCATATCAGAGGCTGCTCGATGCCAGCCTTGAAGGGAGAAAGTGGGCCTTTAAGTCAGGAAAGGAGCTCCATAGCCGCCATCTGTCATGATGGGGTTCTCAAAGAGAAAGAGACGTCAGTTCCAAAGGACAAATGGATGAGAAGTGAGGATCTCAGCTATGACAGCTGGTTCCTCCAGCAGAAGAGCGACTCTGGGTACGAGTGCCCCCTGCCCCTGCCCCCTGCACTCACCAGTGCACCAACACCGCACGTCCCTCGGCTCGGGACTGGCCGATGAAGGCCACGCAGCGATCCAGGTGGCTGAGCAAGTCGGTCTCGGGTTCGTCCCGCGCCGGCACGAAGAGAGTCCGCAGACCTTCGAACCCAGCCCCAGCCTGGAAACCCGGTTCCGAGTCCACCGTCAGCACGGCGGTGATGCCGGCCTCCATCAGGTGGTCTGGTTCCGCCACCGCCGCTGCCCCACCCAGATACAGTCCTGGCCGCACTTCCACGGTGCGCCCAGCCGAGCTGGAAGGGCTGGTAACCGCAGTCTGGCTCTCGCCGCCATGGTTCAAGCCCTGCGCTTCCAACATGGCGGCGCCTGGAAGGCAGGCGGCCGCTGCCCGGCCACAGAGTCGCCGGCTAGAACGGCCTCTGGCTAACTCCAGACCCTCACAGCGCCGCGGGAGGACCACGGCAATGGGGGGAATGACGGGTTCTGCGGAAGGTGATGTTAGGCTTGCTGAAGCTGTGCTGAGTGAGCCTCCTCCGTCGGGGCAGCTTTCCACACAACCCTCCAAAGTTCAAGATAGAAAATAAAGTCTCCGTTCATCCATTGCTGGCGGAACTGCAAACTTATACAGCCACTAGAGAAATCTGTGAAGATGGAAATCCACCTCCAGGTCCAACAATACCTCTCTTGGGCATACACCCAAAGGACTCTTCATCCTACCAGAGACTGTTGCCCAACCATGTTCGTTGATACTCTATTCATAATAGCCAGAAATTGGAAACAACCTAGATGTGCTTCAACAGAAGAATGGATAATGAAAATGTGGTAATTTACATAATGAAGTATTACCCAGGCTGAAAGAAAGAAAGAGGAAGGAAGGAAAGAGATAGATAGGTAGATGATAGATAGATAGATAGATAGATAGATGATAGATAGATAGATAGGGAAGGAGGCAAGCAGGAAGGGAGGGAGGAAAGGAAGAAGGAAGATGGATAGATGCAGGTAAATGGATGGAACTAGAAAAAAAAATCATCCCAAGTGAGGTAACCCTAACCCAGAAAGACAAATATGGTATGGATTTGCTTATATGTGCATATAAGCTATTAAGTTACTAACCAAGCTACAATTAATTCATAAGAGGTTTGCCATGCCATGTGACTTTGGTATTCCTTGGCTCCCGGTTGCCAGGATATCTTTCAAAGCTACAACACTTACACCAGATTCCTCAGATTTTAACATTAATCAGGCAGTGTTAAACCTAAAAATTGTGAGGAGAAAGACCACGTCCACAACTGCTGAATTAAAGCAAGCTTTATTTTAAAGGTGCACAGCAGGCTGTCTCACCTTAAGTCAAGATTTTAGACAGCAGCTCTAGATGTGAAGAAGACATGGTTTTTATACAGCTCAGGGGTAGGGGCTTTCTAAATAGGGAATTTGGTGGGCAAAATAAGTGGGGTGACAGGAGCAGAACATAAACATAACAAGTTAATTGTAACAAACCCCTGAAACAAAGACATGATTCCCATTCCTGGAACAGGCAGTATAGAACCATTTGTAGTTAAGGTTACAAGTAGGGTGTTGTGGAATATTCCTTTATACTGTGTGAAGACATGTCACTGTGATTGGTTTGATAAAAAGCTAAATGGCCAATAGGTAGGCAGGATTTTCAGGGCAGAGAACCCTCGGAAGAAGGGTAGAGTTGCCAGACAGAGAAGAAGTACCATGGGGAGTATAGAGTAGAGGTAACCAAACCACATAAAAGAATGTAGATTAAAAGAGATGGGTTAATTTAAGTTATAAAAACTAGTTAGGGCCAGGCGTTGGTGGTGCACATGTTAAGTCCCAGCACTTGGGAGGCAGAGGCAGGCAGATCTCTGTGAGTTTGAGGCCAGCCTGGTCTACAGAGTGAGTTCCAAAGCTACACAGAGAAACCCTGTCTCAAAACAAAACAAAACAAAACAAAACAAAACAAAAAAACTAGTTAGGAAAAGCCTAATCTATTGACCAAGATTTTTTGTAATTAATAACAAGTCTCTGTGTGGTTATTTGGGAGCTGACCCAAAAAAAAAAAATCCACCTACAGTGGGACATAGCACAATCTTTGAGAAGCAGAGGTTTAATCATAAACAGATCATAAACAGGAATGAACCTAGTTTGCCTTTACTATAAGATGGCTTTTAAGCCTAAGATGGAGGCAGGCTGGTTCTAGCAGAATAGCTAGTTAGGAAATACAGGGAACATGAGAAAAGCCTTTCCTATCCCTCAGTCTGGGTTTGTCTAGCTGGATGACTGTCAGGTATTTTCTTTGTAACTGACTGGACCACCTGCAGGAAAAAAAAAAAAAAAACTCTACTCCCCTTTCAGAAAAAGATAGCACAAACAAGGTTGTTAAAATGGCTAATGAACTATGCTTTAGTCCAACTTTCTTGTGCTCTATGAATAAAGATCTCTTAGATAAATCTGTAGTGCCCCTTCTCCAGCAGCAAGCCTAGACAATGTACCTTAAAAAGCTGTCTCCTTGAGACCAGCCTGGTCTACGAGCATTCCCAGGATAGCCAGGGCTATAAAGCAAGTTCCAGGACAGCCAGGACTACAAAGAGAAACTTTGTCTTTAAGAAACAATCAAACAAACAAATAAAAACAAACAAAACAAAAAAAACCCAGAATTCTGTAGAAAAAAAAACAAAGTTTACCAACACAAACTTGGCTGCAAATTAATTATCTCAAAGTACAAAAATGACACATAGAGCTTCTCGTGGGAGTCATCAGAGCATCCCTTTCCTTCCTAATGCCCACACCCTCGCTCTCTAGTCAAGAGATCCTCGTCTTTCTACTTACTACATTCACCAACTCCTTTCACTCTGACTCGTTCTGAAATTCTTTTCTGTGGCACATGCCAAGGGCCTGGGTACCTCCAGTAGAGGCCCCAGAATCTCCTAGGAGTCCCTCATCCTACACTGGCGGCACCCTCCCTGTGTTGTGCTTCCCTCTGCTAGTGTCATTAAAGCCTTCAGGACAGAGACAGCAGGAGCAACTCAACACAAGTTTGAAATGTAGTTCCCACCGACTCCATCAGCCGTATCATGTCAGGCCCCACATTTCTCCCCGTCACCATGACAGGCCAGACCAGGCTCCTCCATCTCGTATTCTTGCTGAGTTAAGTTGCACTGTATTGAAGTTTAACTAGAATGTGATCTCCTTCATGGAGAATCCGTGGGAAGTTACCCAACTCTATTCTAGGAACCAAAGGTCAGCATGTCCTAACTAACTTATGTCAGCTTCTATTAAATTGCCTGCCTATGGGGAACACACCCCCACCCCAGCTAACTGCTTATCTCAGCTTCTGTTAAAACTGCTTGCTCCAAACTGCTTAATTCTGTGAATCCCTGTGCAGCTGCTGAGCAAGATGCCAAGACATGGAAATTTCTTCCTTTAAAAACCCCATGTTCTGGACACTCTGGGCCACACCTAGGTCCCCAAATGCCTAGGTTCAGTCCTAGCCTACTGGTGGGATACCTGTAACAGTTAATATCCTCATCCCCCAACACACACACACACACACACACACACACACACACACACACACACACACACACACGAAGGCAGGCAGGTAAATTCTATTCTTGTTGTACTTCTGTTTGGGACTTCGAAAAATATTAGTTGCATATATTTGTATGGGCTTATCCTCCAGCTAAAGTTACCCAATTGTGATCTATGAAGAATTTTAGGGCATCACAGTAAAAGACATGAAGTGGAGGTTATTATAGGATTGGGGGTTTTATTCTGCTGCTTTGAAGAGCCTTTGTTCTTGATTGGATGCTGTTGGGAAGTAGGAGATGGTTCTACAGCAAGCTATCTTAATAAAGTTTACCTAGGGGAAAGCAAGCTACAGAACTAAGTCTGTGATTGGGTAAAAAGTAGCAGACACAGTACTGGCGTGATAGACAAAACTGAACAATTGAAACTCCATCAAAAATAAATAAACAAATAAAAGAAACTATTTTTGTTTTTGTTTTTTGAGACAGAGTTTCTCTGTATTGCTTTGGAGTCTGTCCTGGAACTAGCTCTGTAGACCTCAAACTGGCCTTAAACTCACAGAGGTCCGCCTACCTCTGTCTCCCAAGTGCTGGGACTAAAGGCGGGTACCACCAACGCCCTGCAAAAGAAACTATTTTAAATTAAATCTTCACATTAAAGGAAGGAAGAGTGAAAATGAAGCAGTGGAACACAGGAAAATAACTGCAAAGTATGTGTCTGATGAGGATTCCTAACAGGCTATGTGCAGAATTTCTATGGTTCAATAGCAGAGAAATGAGTAACTCAGTTTAAATCAAGGGACCTGAATAGATATTTCTCCAAAGTAAATACACTAAATGGCAGTACAGTCTGTGGAAGATGCTCAGTGTTGCTAGTCATCAGAAAAAACTCAGACTGTGCTGAGATACTATCTCATATATGAGATCAGTTACTATAAAATACAATAAATATTAAGGATGTGAAGAAAGAAACCTCTATACATTGCTGCTGGAAGTGTCAAATGGTACGCCTCTGTGGAAAACAGAATAAAAGATCCTCATAAAATTAAAAATGCAATGGGGATCCAATCCAGAAATCAATCAATCAATTTCTCTCTCTGTCTCTGTCTCTCTCTCCCACACACACACCTTTAAGTTTTTTCAAAAACAAACAAAAAACATCAATACAGCAAAAAACAAAACAAAAACAAAAAAATAGAAACCATCCAAAAAGAAGAAAACCCCAATAAACACACACACACACACACACACACACAGAGAGAGAGAGAGAGAGAGAGAGAGAGAGAGAGAGAGAGAGAGAGAGAGAGAGAGAGAGAGTACAAAAAGGGGGTATAAAAATAACAGAGATCTGAGGTGAGAAGGGCTGGGGTACTGCTGCCTGGATTTTGGCATGTGTCACAAGGGACCCTGGAGTCCAGCATGGGCTTTGATATGAAACCACATGTATCTGTCAATCAAGCCTTTTATTTCCTCTTGCCAGAGGTAAAGGAAATGGCTCCTTTTGGCAGATGAGTTGAACAAGTTCCTGAGAAATGCTGGTGTTTATCTAACCTCCAGAAATCCTCCTATAGTCTAGTTAGAGCTCATTTATAAATATTTGGTCTGCCTTAGAGACCTAATATAAGGTCCTTCAACAATAAAGGACTGAGCAGTCTAAGGGACCTCAGACAGTGGAGTCAGGATGTATCCCTGGTGCACAAAAGGACCTTGCGAACACATCCCCCTTGGAGGGATACTGCCTTAACCTAGAGACAGGAGAGAAGCCCTAGTCCCTACTTCACATGACCTGTCAGATCTACATGACCCCAACTGGATGGCATTCCCCTACATATGGAATTGGGGTGGGGGGTTGGGAGGGGAGGGTGGTTAGAGTGCATGTGAGAGGGCAGAGAGGGTAAAAGGGAGGGAGGGAGGGAGAAAGGGAGGGAGGAAGGGAGGGAGGGAGAGGGAACTGGGATCGACATGTAAAATAATAAATTAAATTTTAAAAAAATGCTTTGACTCCAAAATTTAAGTTCAAGGACAAGTTTCTGGGGAAAAGGATTTCTATTTTTGTTTCCACAGAAAATGAAAAGCTGTGGATTCTTTCCAGATTAATGTGGTCTGATCAAGCCAGACCACCTGAAACAGAGTACCAGGTGATCCTACATTCAAAACAGCTGGACAAAGCAGCCTTACAGACTACAGCCAGGATTTCTGCATCTTCTTAGAATCCCCCAGGACAGCGCCCCTTACCAGCAGGAAGTAGTTTGGAAAGTACGACGCCCAAATTCCCAAATATTGTCTATAAATGTTTGTTTTCATTTAAATGGACTTGGCTATATAAAATAAAAAAAACAACGTAAACAAAAAAGAATAAAAAAAATAGGAGACATATTCAGGTTGAATATCCATAGCTTCATTTCTGAAGCTTATTTTTAATAATTCTCTATTTGTGCTTTTAGACACGAGATGGCGCCATTTGCCTTTATGTAAGAAACCATTTTTCTACAACTTTGATGGGATAGTTTTTGTTTTATGTTATTATACTTTATTTTGTTAGTCTTTTAAATGAATGAATTAATGAAAAAAACTACATACTAGGATAAAGGTTAAGAATTTAACTGTCACTTATACCTTCTGGGAGAGGGAAAATCAGTTTTTTCCAACGGAGTGACACTTCAGGGCAGGCCTCATGTTCAGGTTCAAAAAATAATGGACTGCACAGTGTGTGTGTGTGTGTGTGCTTCTATTTAGTTACAGTTTGGGTTTTTTGTTTTCTGGTGGTGTTTTGTTTTCTTGGTTTTGTGGGATATTGTTGTTACATTGATATTTTTTGTATTTTTGAGAAAGAATTTTTAAAACTTAGGTGGTTGGGAGAGGGAGAGAATCTGAAAGGACTTAAGGGGAAAGAGTATGATCAAAATATATTTAAATTTTTAATTGTTTTAAATAATAAAAATATAAAAAAGGAAGCAATCTTATTCTATTTCATTGATAGGTAATTAAAAGATGCACTTGAAAATAACAACTGTCAATACATGATGGGTCTTCATAACATGCTTTCCCAGTTATGTTGTGGCAGCACATCTAATGATGCAGAATGGTATAATGAACTGAAACCTCTCTTTTATCCAACTTTAACAATTACTTTTGTCCAATATTCTTCCATTAAAATATCAACTAATTGTCTCAAACAAAGAAAGGAGGAAAGGAAGAAGAAAGGAAGGAAGGAAGGAAGGAAGGAAGGAAGGAAGGAAGGAAGAAGAAAGGATTACCAGTATACTGAGTTCAGAAAGAAAATGCTGGCTTTAGAAAGCAATCTCAGTCACTGCCAGCCAAAGAAAGGAGAAGTTCATGTTCTCTTCTCTCTCTCTCTCTCTCTCTCTCTCTCTCTCTCTCTCTCTCTCTCTCTCTCTCACACACACACACACACAGAGAGAGAGAGAGAGAGAGAGAGAGAGAGAGAGAGACTGTTTATTGGTGTATTGCTTCATTGGCAAGTCAGCAATCTTGATACATTTTCCCCTTTCTTCCTTCCTCTCTCTCTCCTTTACTTGGTTTATCTTGTGACAGGGTCATGCTAGGAGTCTAGACCAGCTATCTGGGAATGCACTGTGTAGATCAGATCAAACTGGCCTCCAAGTCAGGATGTTGCTGTCCCAGTCTCCTGAGTGCTAGAGTTACAGGGGTGGAAACACTACACCTAGCAGCTGATAAGCACTCAACAAGAACAATATGCTAAGAGATGGAGTCATCAAGTATGGCATGACTTGAATTTTTCAAAAGTCCCCATTTTATACAATATGGCCAATCATATGTATATAACACTCTCATAGAACACTCTCACTTTTGGGTTGTTTCTTTAAAAAAAAAAGCTTCATTTTCATCTTTAGCAGCACTTGCTGTAAATGTACCCCTCTGCTGAGCAATTAGCAAAGAAATTTTCCCTCTTTTGTCCCTTCACCTTCCCATCATGGTCCAAAAGGAAGTTCCTCTTTCTATTTTCAGCAAATAGTCAATGCTCTGACCTCCAGTGTGATACCAGTAAATGTCAAGTTCTGCTATTTTGTTCTGTTTTTGCTTCTCTTTCCATTTTATCTGTTTTGTGGGTTTTTTTTGTTTGTTTTGTTTTTGTTTTGATTTTTTTTTTTGACACAGCTCATTCTGTAACCTCAGAATTCACTATGCAGCCTGCTGGCCTCAAACTTGTGGCAATCCTCCTGCCTGAGACTTCCCAAAAGCTGGGATTACAGGTGTAAGCCACTCTGTCTGCCTGCAGTTAGGTTCTTAGTAGGCCTTCTGATCCAGGGCAGGGCCTGGGGAGGTGGCTGAGCAGTTCAGAATACTGGCTGCTTTTCCAGAGAACTACAGTTTGGTTTACAGCAGCCACATTGGGTAGCCAATAGCTGCTCATATTCCAGCTCCAAGGGATCCAATGCCCTCTTCTGACTTCTGAAGGCACCTACACACATACACCCACACAGACACGGAAGTAAAAATTAATCTTAAAAAAAAAAAAGATCTAGGACAGACATAAAGATACCCATGAAATATACTCTAAAGATTCCAGATAAGAATCTGGACCAAAAACACAAATGGGTGATGATGCCACACTTCTGTTACTTTTTTGTTTGTTTTGTTTTTGTTTTTGTTTTCCAATACAGGGTTTCTCTGTGGCTTTGGAGGCTGTCCTGGAACTAGCTCTTGTAGACCAGGCTGGTCTCAAACTCATAGAGATCCACCTGCCTCTGTCTTCTGAGTACTGAGATTAAGGTGTGAACCACTATCGCCTTCCCGACACTTCTGTTACTTTGCCTGTGTTTGTGAGAAGACAGGTGCTCTGTTACAAGTGGTTTTCCTGCCAACCTGATCCCAGAGACTCGTCAGGCCGCAATATAACACACAGAGAAGCTGTATTAGATATAAAGCTGTTGGCTTTATATTTCTTACTGGCTAGCTCTGTCTCAAATACTAACCCATCTCTATTAATCTAAGTGTTTCCCCGTGGTCTTATCGTATCGGAGAGAGGCTCTGTACCTCTTCTCTCAATTCCCTACATCTTGACTTTCCTCTCCCAGAATCCTTCTTAACTCCTAATCCTGCCTATCTTGTTTTCCTATTTGCCAACATTAACCAATAAGAGAAACATATTTACAGAATGACATCTTCCCAACATCTCTTTTTTGTGTAAATAAAAAGAAGGGTTTTAACTTTAACATAGTAAAATATATAACAAAACAGTTATCAAATAAGAACTATAGTTAACAATATTTAGTCCGTTAACATTTAGCAAGTTTTAAAGAAAATATTCCATCATCTATCCTATTTTTGTGAGTCTAAAGTCTTACATGTAACTTATCTTTAATCGTAACTAAGGAAAACTATAACAATAACTATCTGTCTTCAACTCCCTCAAAGACCACAGAAGGATAGTATATAAACTCTAGAAATAACAGAGACAATTTGCTGCCTGGTCAGTCACCCGAAGTTCCTCTGTAATGTTGGGACATCCATTTTCAGCCTACAGGCCATAGTGTGTCTGGCAGACTCCTCAGCAATGCAGGACATTTCAAACTGTCCACCTGTATATTGGCAGTTTGTCAGTCCTGCAGACTGTCTGGCAAGCTCTTCCATGAAGCAGGAACCCTACAGCAATGTCCACCTTGTTTTAGCAGTCACATTCCTGTGAGTCCTTCATGTCCAGTTTATACAGCATAAATTCAAACAGTCCAGACAAGAGCAGTTTCTTGCCCAAATTGCTAGTCTTGCCATATTGGAAGCAAACTCCATAACGACTTTCTTTGATGTCCATCTTCCTTTCTGATGCAGGTGGTGTAGCCAGGAGCACCTGTGCCTCACTGTTAAGAAAAACCCTAAACAATTTTAAATGCCATATTCTGTAGGTCTTTGCAAGGTTTGAAGAATACCTACCTATCTTAAATTCATCTTTGATATCTACAAAACCTAACTCATCTAACTATAAGTTTTGACTATTATAGGTAACTATCTATAATCTGTACTAACTTATGCATCACATTTTAAATGAACTATATAAACCCAATACCTAAATAAGAGAAGAAATATACATATCACAAAATTGATCTTAAATTTGTATCAATAAGTGAAAATCCATTCCAAAACAGAGCATTTATTTCTATACTATAGTCCCCTTTTTACCTTTAAAAAGAGATTGGTTGTGATCATTAAACATTTATGACCAACCCCATTTAAATGAAAACAAATATTTATAGACAATATTTGGGAATTTTGATGTCATTCTTTCCAAACTTCTTCCTGCTGGTAGGAGGTGCTGTCTTGGGGATCCTAAGAAGCTGCAGAAATCCTGGCTGTAGTGGTCTGCAAGGCTCCTTGTCCCAGGTGTTTTGAATGTTCAATCACCTGGGACACTGTTTCAAGGGGTCTTGCTTGATCAAACCATGTTAGATTGGAAGGAATTCATATCATTTCATTTTCTGTGTGAACAAAAATAGAAATCCTTTTCCCAGTAACTTGTCCTTAGACTTAAATTTTGAAGTCAAGGCATTTTTAAAATATATAAACTGGATTAATTCAGCAGCATTGATAATCAAGTGTGTTTTAGTAGTAGTTGTTCCTTCCTTAGCAATTGAGCAATTCAAAGGCAACACAATAGCATACAGGATCCAGACTCTCTGTATATTTTCCATTTTCACATGCCTTTTTTATTTTTTACTTCTATTTTTTCATTTATTGAGACATGATTTCTCTGTGTAACTTTGGATGCTCTGGAATTCACTCCGTACACCAGATTCACTTTGAAATCACAGAGATCCTCCTGCCTCTGCCGAGTGCTGTAAAGGTGTGTGTCACCACCACCCGGCACTTCTGTTACTTTTCCTGTGTTTGTGAGATGACAGGTGCCTGGGAAGTGCTGGGCTCATATTTAATGTTGTCCTTGAAGAGCATGGTCTGAACCTGGTGGAAAGCTCAGCCTGGATCTTGGGCTGTGTCTGCCCCTGCTACCTACCAATGTGTGATGGATTGCACTCAGAGACTCAGAGAGGCACACAGCTTTTCCTCCTGAATAAGTATGACTTCATAGCAGGCTGTAATAAGAATTAACTTATCCATCTGTGTCTTGTTAGTGAGAGAAAGAATAGCAAGCTATGCTGTGTAGCAGGGCTTCCAGACTAGGAGAGGCTGGGGTCAATGTGAAGGTGTGGCTAAGAGAAAGGACTGACAGCTACATGGTAATGAAGCTGCTGAACGAGATGAATCATTATGCACAACCAATCCAAATATTCAGTGACCATGAGCATTACAGGTAAAAGGATCTAAATCACCCACCCTGCTGCAACAACACCCAAAGTCTAATGGTGCCATGTTCCTGAAATCTCAGCATTAGGATGCTGAGAGAAGTATTTCAGGTTCAAAGTCAGACTGGACTACATATATAGCAAGACCTGTCTCCAAAAAAAAAAAAAAAAAAGTTGGTGTTTTTTTTTTTTTTTTGGTTTGTTTGTTTGTTTTGTTTTAGAGATTTTTTTTCCCAGAAAGGTAGGTCAATCTTTGCCCTGAAGTTCATTCATTTATTGTCAATATTCTGAGGAAATACTTAGCTCCACATAACTGTAGGTCTAGAAGTGACTGATGAGTTGAATATCTCATTGGTGTGTGTGTGTGTGTGTGTGTGTGTGTGTGTGTGTGTGTGTGTGTGTGTTAAGACAGGGCTTCTTTGTATAGCTCTGGTTGTCCTGGAATTCCCTCTGTAGACCAGGCTGACCTCAAACTCACAGATATCTATTGTGGAATATTACTTTATAACGATGTAAGGGTGCATTGCATTTGATTATGCTGTATTTGTTTAATTATATAAAAATGTGCTGCTGTTTCACCTTGCCTGCTTAAGGTGCCTGATTGGTCTAATAGAAAGCTGAACAGCCAATAGCTAGGCAGCAGAGGGATATGTGGGGCTGGTGAGCAGAGAGAATAATTACCAAGAAGATGACAGAGAGGAGAGAATAGGGGAGAAAGAGAGGGAATAACAGAGAGAGATGCCCTGGGCCAGTCAGACAGACACAGAGTAGGACATACAGAATGAAAGAAAGGTAAAAAACCCCCAAGACAAAAGGTAGATGAAGAGAAAGAGGTTAAATTAAGTTATGAACTAGTGGGATAAGAATAAGGTAGACTGAACATTCATAACTAATAATAAGTCTCCGTGTCATGATTTGGCTGGTGGCCCAAAGAAAGCCTTTAGAGATGCACCTACCTCTGCATCCCAAGTGCTGGGATTAAAGGTATGTGCCACCACCTCCTGGCTGAGCACCTCATTGTATAGGGACAACTTGAATATTTGACCAAATAGCCATCTATTTCCACCACCACTCAATATTTGCAAATTTGACACATAGTGTTGCTGTCCTTCTGAGAAGTACTGGGGCAGAAACTTGATTAGAGACCCTTAGGTCACTCTCTCACTTCCTGTTTTGGTTATGGGAGGAACTGGTGAACAGTGTGAGATGAGCAGGAAGGACAAGGCATGCTTTCTGTTCCATAACTTGGTTTGCTGAATGTGTTTTGCCTAGCCACTCCCTTCTAATCTTTTTGCTGACAAGCAGAATGCAGGGGAATGGCCATGGCCTCTCTTTCCCACTGTCGTGTCCTAAACTTTAGTTTCATTCTGTCATCTATTTCTTGAATGATTACAATTAAACCAACTAAGTCTTGTGAACTTCAGTGTCCCCATCCAAAGAAACAAGGCTAGTTATGCCTGTACTACCATTCTTGGCGGATTTTAAATGATAAAAACAGAAATTCTGAAAACTATAGGTCCATCTTTTGATGGGTTCCAAACTCTTTTACATTTCCTTCTTCATAAACTGCTAAAAGATGTCCAAGCAATATATATATGTATATATATATATATATATATATATGAGTTTTATTTTATTCAGTTATAGAAACAAAAAAGGAATTATGTCAGCCAGGCAGTGATGGCACATACCTGTAATCCCTGTACTTGGAAGGCAGAGGCAGGCAGATCTCTGAGAGTTATAGGCCAGCCTGATCTATAAAGCTATTACACAGAGAAACTCTGCCTCGAAAAACAAAAACAAAAACAAAACAAAACAAAAGTTATGTCATTTTTAGGAAAGTAAATAGAAAAATAGAAGTGGAGATAATGTGTTAAGCAAAAGAAGCTAGTCTCTGAGAGACAAATATCACATATTTTCCTCATATGCAGAACTTAGATTTAAATACATTATACATACATATGCATGTGATGTATGCACAAATACATATATATATGCATCCTATTTACATGTATGAACACATACATACATATAATATATATATATATATATATATATATGACATGAAAGCAGAGAGAGGACTATGTGTGGAGATGAAAGGCTTAACTAATGGGTGATGGAGAGGACACAAGAGACGGTAATGAGGAGAGAATATTACATGTTTTCTTTCATGTGCAGAATCTAGGTTAACAACCTATGCATGTATATGCACTCATTCATTAGAGTTTATTTGAGCACGGGACTATTTTGAAGGTTGTGGAGTCTTTAGGAGTCGGACTCAAACAGTAGCAGGGGGTCAGTGGAGGTAGGTCTTGAAGGTTATAACCACCTCTAGTTTTGACCTGAGTTCTGTTTCCTGGTCCAGTTGCCAACTGAGGCTCTATGACATGTGTTGCTGCCTCTACAGAGCTGCTCCTGCCATCAAGCACAATGGACTGTACTCTCTGAAATCATGGGTATTAAAATCCTTCCTCCTGTGGGGCATGGTGGGGTATGCCTGTAATGCCTCTGGAGGCAAAGGCAAGTAGATCTCTGTAAATCTGAGACCAGTGTGGTCTACTAGCAAGTTCTAGGCCAGTCAGGGCTGCATAGTGAGACCCTATCTCAGAAAATAAAAAATTCTTCCCCTCTTAAGTTGTTTCTGTAAGGTATTTTGTCATTGTAATGAGAAAAGCATACATATATGCATACATATACACATGCACATATGTTTATATGTGCACTTGTGTGTGTATGTATGTATGGTGTGTGTGTGTGTACACACAAAATCATGGAAGCAGAAGAGGGGCTATTTGTAGAGAGGGGGGGTAAAAATGTCAAGGGAGAATAATGGTGTGTGAATATGAACAAAGTGCAATGATGAGCAAGTATGAAAATGTTACAGTAAAATCCACTATTTTGTTGTCTAACTAAAAACAAATTATAGTAACAAGAACAAAACAGTGTCCACTAGGTGCCAGCATCAGCTTGCTTATATTAATCTTGCCTTGACTGCCTAGTTTTTTTTTGTTTCGTTTGTTTGTTTTGTAAGTTTCTAGATAGGCACAGTAGAGGAATGCACTCATACTGGCTGTGCTTTTCAACAGTTCTGTGGACAAGGGCAAGGGAGAACTGTGAGCTGGAGTAATTCTAATTTAGGAAGCAATTGTATCTAAAAGCAATGGTAATCAAAGAGTAAATTGCTTGTGAAACACAGCCCCGTCCAAATGTCTTTTCTTTGTAGAGAAGAGGCTAGTTTGCTTGAGATAGGTTCTTGCTATGGGGCTCAGAATAGCCTTGGCTATATAATGAATTCTAGGTCAACTGGGATTAGAACGAGACCTTGTGCAAAGGCTTGAATGAAAATGACTTTCATAGGTCCAGTTGGTGGAGCTGTTGAGAAGCTCATTCTTGTTGGAGGGAGTCCCTCTTTGGAAGCAGGCTTTGACTGTTGAAAGATTGCCACCATTGGTGTTTTATTCTTTCTGCTTAGTACAAGGTGTGAGGTTTGCAGCTCCAGTTGCCATATCTGCTGCCTGCAGCCGTGTTGTCCCAATCAGCTTGAACCATAACCCTCTGGAATAGTGAGCTCAAAGAGACTCATTCTTTCCTAAATTGCCTTGCCTGTGGCGTTTTATCACTGCAACAGAAAAGTTGCTAATACACCTTTCCTTGTGAAGAAGAAGAAGAAAAGAAGGAGAAGGAGAAAGGGAAAGAAAAGAAGGAAGGAAGGGAGGGAAGGAGGGAGGGAGGGAGGAAGGAAAGAAGGAAGGAAGGAAGGAAGGAAGGAAGAAGAAAAGACTACTTTTTCCTTAAAAGGGTTAAGAGTGCTCACTGAAGTGTTAAATGCTGGTTATGTCTGTAATTACCAAGGGAATAGGTGGGAAAGTGGTAACTAAGTAGAATTTAACATTTGTTCTACACACATGACTTTTTTTTTTAATAACAAAGGCTGTATTAATTAATACTTTCTTTTTAATTATTACTGAGGATTGAACCTAGAACCTCATGCATTGGAATCAAGCACTTTACAACTCAGCTACAGCCTTAAACTTCATTAATGATTTCTGTGTTTAAAAAAAAAAATCAAATCCTTTTAATCCCAGCACTCAGGAGGCAGAGGCAGGCAGATCCCCATGAGCTTGAAGCCAACCTGATCTGCATAGTGAATTCCAGGCCACCAAAGCTGCAGAGTGAGACTCTGTCTTAAAAAAAAAAAAAAAGGATGGGGGGGACTTCAAATAAAGGGAACACGTTCTTGTAAGTATGCATAAATTGCGGCATGATGAAAATGCAGCTTTCTGTCTTTCATAATCCATTTAAAATTACTCAATTTATTCCCCTTTTCACATTACCTTCCTCAAAAGGTGGCCCAAGACCCAGCATGACTGGCATCAGTCAGAGCTTGGAAGAAATGCAGACTCTCAGGCTTCACCCACACTCGCTGAATCACAATCTCTATTTACAAAAGAGCCCAGAGTGACACACGTGTAAGGGTTGCAAAGATCAACAGTGTTTCTGCTTCTGCCAGCAGTGCACAGCCCTGTAATAAGCTTAGGCTACAGTCACAGATACTGTCAAGACATAAATGAGAATCCCAGTGGTAACAGATCTAACCCTTATTCAGAGATAACTGTTTGTCCTTTTATCTTAGGGAGGTCCTGTCTTGGGGAAACATGGAAGCGTCTCCTCTCCCTACCCATACACACATACACATCTCCTCCATCTTTCTTTTCTTCCTTCTGTGCTGTGTGCATCTCTATTTCCTTTGCTTTTCACCTTGGCCAATGGAGGAGGGAGGGAGGTCAAGTAGAGGATGGGTAAAAGAATAGCAGGATTTTGTAATTCAGTTTGGATGGGTGACTTCCTGCTCTCTGAGCTTGGCACATGGCAAACACCAATTGTTCCTAGGGATTCTTTTATGAATGTTTTGGCAATTTTTACTTCTGGTAAATACTTTTTTTTCTAGATAAGGCAAATGCATCTGCCTTCCAGTTGTTAGTTTTGCACATCTTCCCTCAGCCCCTAAAAATTAAGATGGAGGATCAAAAATTTTATGCCTGTCCCAGGGCTTTATTGCATGCAAATCAAAACAGGCATTTTCTCTCTGCAGTGATCACAGGGCTCCAGAATGCTCCATGGTGTGGGCTGACTCCCAATGAGGTTTTTCTGTCCTACAGCAATACCTTACTTCAGCTTCCTAGGGCCTAAATCAGAATCACTCCCCAGTGTGCCTCCCAAATTCAGGGGACATATTTCAGACTTGTGTGGCTGACCCCATGAGCTCTTTTTCATTAGGCTTGAGGATCAGACAGCCCATTTCCCATACTTCCTCCATGCGAGGGAGAACTGTGGCAAAAACAAAAAACACAAAACAAAAACCTCTTCACAAATCCTCTCTCCTCCCATATTCCACCCTAGCCCTGTCTCCTTGTGGTTTCAACCATTTCCTTTGTAGCTTCTAAAGAGATGAGCTAGCATCAATGAAATATCACTGTCTACATCCCGTCACAAGTGTAGCTGCTCAATTGTGAAAACAGAAGATAAAATTTTGCTTGCATATTGTATCTGCTTGAGACTCGGCCATCTGAACAACTGCTGCCAATTGTGGGCCTCACGTTTTCAAACAAAAGCAGGTTAACTGGGGTGCTCTGGATACTGGGGTGCTCATGATATACAGGATGGAGGCCATTTAGAAAGAGCTGAAACTCTGACAAAAAGTTGGGGGGGTGGAGGAACCTTTCTTTAAGGAAACCTAGTCATGAGCCAAAACACTGTTATAGAGGGGGTTCCTTTGAACCTGTCCTTTTGGCTTCCCCTTTTCTCTGAGCCCTTCTGAAGGGCAGGGAACCATCTATTGTCTTTATTGACTCTATTTTATTGTTTTAGCCTATTTTCTCTCTTTGGGTCATTCTCCTTTCAAGCAAGTTTCAAACTCCAGAAACAGAAAAGGCCTATAGGCAAATTCCCTATGACATAAGTAACAAGCAGACTTGGTTGTAGACACCTGTAATTCCAAAACTGAGGAGTCAGGGACAAGAGGGCCAGAGAGCTGAAGAGAAGCCTGGGTATTATCCTGAGTTCCAGGCTATTGGATTACAAAGAGAAATACTGTCTCAAAGCAAACAACAAACAAAAAACAAAATGTGGGGGGGGGGGATGCTCAAAGACATTCACTGCAGCTCAATCTGAAATAGCAAAAGTTTAGCCACACTCTAGCAATCTACCTATAGTAAGTAACTAATGGGAGTTATCTCTCTAGAAAGTGATTTCTGCAGTCAAATGTTCTACCACTGAGCTATACCCCTGAAAGTGATTTCATCTCCTTTTGGGCTTCTAAGTACTGAGCACCTCTAATAATTTTTTTTAAAAAATCCATTTATTTGTTTTTTCCTGTAAGATCACTGTTATTTCTCTCATTTTCAGAATGAAGAAACTCAGAAACTCAGCTCAGGTCTGCACAGCCCTCCCATATAGGACCAGGCAGGTCTACTCAAAGGTGGAGACCATGAAAGAGGACAATGTTCTCGGAAAATTACAAGGGGTCAATGTGGCAGAGGGTAGGTCAAATGCTGAGAGCTTGAATTTCAACTTATAGGATCTTGTTCAGGCTCTTACACACAACAATGTAGATGTCAAATATGGTGAGGAATAATGGATTTCCATAAAGATGAGGGACACCGAGGAAGGGCAGAAGTACAAAGTAAGGCTGAGATGATAATGACTGAACCCTTTTTGTCATTCAATAGAACACTTTTGGGGTCCATGCCTACTGCTACCTAATATGGAAAGTAGGAGGCTTGAGTTTGAGGTCTGAACTTAAGATACAGAAGTGATCAGACAACCAGAAAGAAAACGGCTCTCTCCATAGGTAGCAGCAATCTGCTACCTCTGCATTTTGGGAATAGGCTCCAGGATACCTTCTGGACAGCTGGGATACTGGGATAGTTAGCTTCTGTTTCACAGAATTCCTGCTAGAACCGAAACAGAGGCAGGGTGCAGCAGTTGCTGTCATTTCCTCGGTACAGGCACTCCTGAGAGATCCCAACAGACACCAAAGGGGGTAATCTTAGGTCTTCCCTCCCATGTGCAAGTTTGGGGAAAGGATTCAAAGGCTATGCCATGAACAAGGTGTACAATTTTCCTTTTCCACACAGTGTAAGTTGAGCTGTGAGTGATTTTAACTTTTGCCCCAAACATTTCTATCCTCTTTACTGTATACCTCCCCCATTAGCTCTAAATGGAAGCCTGTGGCAAGATGGGAAAATGTGGAGATATATTGTTTATGGTCTAACAAAGCTTGCCTGGAGATCAGAATGCAAATCTAGCCACAGCCATAGAAGCTGGGCAGTACTGGCACACACCTTTAAACCCAGGACTCAGGAGACAAGAGGTGGACAGATTTCTGTGAGTTTAAGGCCACCCAGGGCTACATGAGGGTGAATGAGTCTAAAAGAGAAACCGAGCTCATGTCTTTAACCCCAGCACTAGAGAGGTATATAATATAGGAGCAGGGCATTCAGACTTCAGACTTAGGCAATTAGTCTACAGCCACATTGAGGACAGGCTCTCTCCAGTCTTGGTAGAGGTAAGAGCTCTCTGCTGGCCAGCTGCTTTGCTTTTCTGATCTTCAGCTTGAACCCCAATATCTGTCTCTGAGTTTTTATTATTCATCTACTGGAAAATGAATGTTGATTACTGAAAGAGATGCTGGCACACTAAGCCTCTGATCAACTCATTTAATTTTTGTTGTTGTTGTTGTGGTGGTGGTGGGGTTTTTTCCTTTCTTTCTTTCTCTTTTTTGTTGATGTGTTTGTTTGTTTTGTTTTAGAAACAGAGTCTCATTATGTGTAGCCCTGGCCTGGAACTCAGTATGAACTCACAGAGATCTACCTGTTTCTGCCTCTCTGGGATTAAGGCATGAGCCACCTCCACACCCAGAACACTAAAATTTATCATCATCATCATCATTATTATTGAATAACCTGAGGTATTTTGATTACTAAGCCTCTTGGCACTGATGGTAGCTGCTTCCTGTGTAGGTCAGGATGGCCAACACCTTGGGGGAGCAAGGTCAGAAGAGAGAAAGTCAGAGCACTGGAAAAAAGGCAGCGAGGGGGAGGGGGTCTGCATTGGAAAATTGAGACATTGTAGCCAAAGTATCGAATCCAGGGGTATGAATATTCCTCCTCAGTATTAGGCACAAGTCCCCTGACTGACACAAGGGAACTGCTGTGACTACTCTTGGGCAAGTACGCACACACATTAAATAATAACCAATAAAAACTTAAAGGAATGTTGGTTGTGGTTAATTGCTCATACTCATATGTTACTGAGTATCTTTGGGGCAGGATGAAGAACGGGAGGGTAGAGTTGATATTGATTCTCAGCCTTCACTGGGAAGCTTAAGCGAGGACAGTGTGACCCTGAAATAGAGTAAGGTCAGTTTCAGTACAGTTAGTATGGCCTGCCACTCACTATACCAGAGTGGCTCTGGGTAGTTACATGGGGACAAGGGGTGCCTCTGGGTGAGTCTGGCACAGAATCTCTGACCCATGTAGTCAAGAATGAGTAGCCCACACTAAAATCTTTCCCTAAATTGAAATCGTACTCGGGATTTTGAAGATACATAAACTCATTAATTAATAGAATTTGAAAGTCATTTTAATATTAGAGTAACTTCATTAGGAATAGTTACAACTTTTCCCTAAAAATGTTCTAAAGTGCTCATTAACCTCAGTGACAAAACAAACAAAACAAAACACTCACCTACACTGGAATGTGTACTTAATTTCTATGAGGTCTAAATTCACTTTCAAGAGTGCAAACTGTGGAACAGTAAACAACAGCTGTCTACTTCTCTCCTGGAGTATGGAAGAAAGAACAAACCAGAGAGGGTATTTGTGTTTACAAACTACTGTGCAAGACTGAAATGGCCTACAGTCGCCTACAAGCTATCTAGTAAGGTGAAAATCCACAGCACCACACTTCAGGGGCGTTTCTTTAAAAACCACAGGAGTACGAGGGGACAGTGGTTTGCAAAAGAGCTGACCTGGTGGAGGGAAGATCCAGGAGGAACCATCCTGGAGAGAAGACACTAGCTCTCCACTCCACCCTCCAGGACAGTAGTCTCTGGGGTTCTCTGGCTTTCAGAAATCTGAGAATTGGGTGCCTTGGGGGTCTCTGTAAGCTCTCTTTAATCCCAGGACCACATGGCTCAGAAGCTCTTTGAGCAGCTGCATCTCGCGAAGCTGGAGGTCCACCTTGCGTTGCAGAGCTTCACAGGACTGTTCCACGGACGTGGGCAGAGGCTCACAGACCTGTGGCCCAACAGTAGGGACATGGCCGGCGGGGAACTGCAGCCCCGCAAAGGTGCTGTTCGGGACGGAAGTGACTGACGGGACGGATCTGGATACCGGGGTCTTCCGGAAGGAAAGCGGCTTGTCCCCGGGAGCTAAGGCTGCAGCCTGTGGGTTCGGGGCAGTTGTGGACGCCAGATCCAGGGCTGAGCCTGCAACACAACATGCCTGGTCATCGGTGACTGAAATCGTTGCCTCTGGGGGCTGTTAGAACTGAGATGGAAAGGTGAGAATACTGCGAGAGGACCACTGGGTTCAGGAGGCAGAGCACCCGCAGCGCTCAGCTGTCGGTCACTCACCCCGCCCGGGAAGCTGCAGCCAGGGGCTGCGTTTCCGGACACTACGACTAGTCGTGGCGGCTTCGCACCAGTAGGATTCGAGCTCCTCAACCTCGGACTCAGGGACAGTGTACTCGGCGCTCCAGTCGAAGCGGCGGACAGGCCGACTGTACTTGTAGAAGGCGAACTGCAGCGGCGTGTCTCGCTTCTGCGGATGCAAGCGCGTCTCGCAGCGCAGGACCACGCGACCGCGCGCCTCCTGCTGGCTCAGCGTCCTGAGCACCGGTGTCTGGAACAACTCTGCAGGGAGGTTGGCCAGGAGGCCCGGATGTTCATTGAGTACGCGAGGAATGGTACCCAACCAGGGCCAACCTGTCCACCGTCTCGGATCCCACTCTTTGCCTTTTCCGAGAGGATTCCTCACTGACCCAGAGAACAAGAAGGGATGGGAGAAAGAGGTTTGGGATGCAGAGACTGGGGGCACGGGGAAGAGTCGGGGGAAGGAGGTGGGATGGGAACTGTCTGAATACAGGAGGATCCTGACAGATGCTACAAGTTACATCCTAGCTGCAGCATGCCTAGACTTAAATAAAGGGGATAGCTGCAGTCCCTCTTCGTAGTGATATGAGATGCTCTCAGACAGGACAAGAACTCATCACTCCTAAGTGGGATCCCTAGCTGGAAAAAGAAGCCTGGATGTGTGTCATAGGGACATCTACAAAACATGCTGCAGAGTGCAACCTCCTTTTCCCCCTTCTAGTTCCAGCCCCAGAATTTCCCAGTGATCATCTCTCCCACCTTGCACGGTGACAGCCACCTTGGAGGAGAACATGGGTGCACTCTCCACTGGGATACGCATGGTGCCAGAGCACTGGTAGTGACCACTGTCACTAGATCGTGCTTGTAACACCGTGTAGTTGGTACTAGAATGGAAGTATCTCACGGCCTGGCCATCGTGGTAGTAGTGAAGCTTGTAGACGACTTTATCGTACCAGCCACGACAGCGCATCACCAGGGGCTCTCCCTCGAACACTGCAGCATAAGGTACTTGCAGAATTAGCCAGTCTGCAACAGACCCAACAGACACTGTTTACTCATCAGAAAAACCATCTCTGCAGAGAGTGGTGGAATTCCCCTTTAATCCCAGCACTCCCGGAGACAGAGGCAGGAGGATCTCTGTGAGTTCTAGGCCAGCCTGATCTTACAAAGTTCCAGAACAGCCAGAAGGATTACACAAACTGTCTCACACCAAAACAAGAAAACCCAGCTCCGCAGGTCTCCCCTTCTCAGATTCCCTTAACCACCCCCCCCAGCCTTCCCTACCTCCACCTCCTACTCCTCACCCCCCACTCCCACCCTGGCCCCATTCACTGCTCAGACCACCAAACCCTTTTCCTATTCCCTGGTCTGATAACTAACACCTGTGATCCTCAGGGTGCAGAAAACAGAACAGGAGGAAGGAAAATGGTACCAGGGAGGCAAAGATGCCTCAGATTTGTTCCAGCCTCAAAGAGCCTCTTTCAGAATCAAGCTTAGACTCCACAATACAGCTTTAAGGACTTCCTGGCCTAGACCCTGACAAGCTTTCCTGTGCATACCTGTAATCCCATACTTGGAAAGCAGAAGCTAGAGGATTGAAAGGCAAGGCATGGCCTGGGCTTCATATGAAAACTCTGTCCCCAGAAAACTTTGCAAGCCATAGTCACAGTTTCTGTGCTTTTCTGTCAGCTATGGCCACTGTCTGTGGGCATCCCTGCTTCCACATAGCCTTAAACAGGAAACCTGTAGATGTGTTTATTTGAACATCAACCGGGGCTCTTTAGACACTTAATAAAAATGACTGTCTGTGAAGTTAAGGCCATCAGTCTTCCATATGAAGCAGCCAATTGTGTATCTTAATGATACATTTTAAAATTACTTTTCCTATCCAGGTTTTTTTGTTTAGTGGTTTCATTCATTTGTTTGTTTTAACACAGGATGCAATTCGCTATGTAACCCTGGCTGGGCTGCAGATTTGCAATTATCCTTCTGCCTCTGCTTCCTGAGTACTGGAACGACAGGCACCACCCTCACGCCCAGTTTTCTCACCTCTGCTTTGAAACTTCAGATTTTCTCAGAGTTAGTGTCTCAGTCAACTCCTGGGTGCTCATGTATACATGCCAATAATTTAAGTTTTATTAAGTTATTTGTTCAATTTCCCTGCCTGCCTTCCTCTTTTCCTTTTTCATCCATCCCCCTCTCTCTCTGTCTCTCTTATTTCACTCTTTATTTTTAAAAAAAGGCTTTTGAGACAGAGTATTACTATACTGCCTAGGTCGATCTCAAACGTCTGCCTCTGCCTCCTGAATTTGAGATTATAGGCATGTACTACCATGCTTGGCTACCTTTTTCTCTTTTTTAAAGGTTTATCTATTTATTATACATACAGAGTTCTGCCTGTATATATACATGCAGGCCAGAGGGGAACACCAGTTGGAATTGAACTCAGAAACTTTGGAAGAGAAGCCAGTGTGCTTAACTATTAAGCCATCTCTCCAACCCCTACCTTTTTTTTTAAACATCAAAAGTAAGCAAAGAAACCCTGTCTCAAAAACAAACAAACAAAAAGATCACAAATAAATAACTTACATTGTGGCATTGTTTTTCAATCAAAAAAAAAACTTTTTTTTTGTTTCTTACCCTTCATCTCCATTCGCCCTCTCTTCCCTGTACCCTACCATTTCCAAAAGCTTTTTTCATTATGGATACTTACATGTTGCATTGGCCTTTTGGCTCCCCTACCTCTCTATTTCTCAACACCTCTTGGTCTCCTATCTAATATTATGAAATGTACCCCATTCTCACACCCCCTTATTTACATACACAAAAACATTAAAAGTTAGAATCTTGGCCCGGCATTGGTGGCACACACCTTTAGTCCCATCACTGGGGAGGCAGAGGCAGGTGGATCTACAGAGCTAGTTCAAAGACAGGCTCCAAAGCAATGCAGAAAAACCCTGTCTCAAAAAACAAAACTAAAATAAAATAAAAGTTAGAATCTTGGCTGAATGTGTGGCATACACCTTTAATCCCAGCATTTAGGAGGCAGGAGCAGATAGATCTCTTTGAGTTTGAGGCCAGCATACTTAGGTTAGTGAGTGAGACCCTGTCTCAAGAAAACAAAACAAAACAAACAAGCAAAAAGGACCCTGGTTGGGTGTGGTGGTGCATGCCTGTATTCCCAGTACTCAAGAGGCACACAAAGGAATCCTTGTAAATTCAAAGCCAATCTGGTGTATATAGTAAGTTTCAGGCCAGCCAGGGATCCTGTACTGGGAAAGAGAGAGAGAGAGAGAGAGAGAGAGAGAGAGAGAGAGAGAGAGAGAGAGAGAGAGAGAAAAGAAGAAAAGAAAGTTACAATTCCAGTAGTATGAAAGAGTGCAATTTTTGATGTCCTGAAACTGGGTCACCTCACTTAAGATACTAATAATATTTACTTGTTTCATGCTCCATCAGGAAGACAAGGGGAACCTTTGGGGCCAGGAAAACTTTACTGCAGGCCTCTGCCTACTCCAAAGACTCAAGATGAGACTGTGTGGCCTTTTTCTCTTGTCCCTTGAGAATAGCCTGGTGTCTGCCCTGCCAGGAGGGTTGATGAAACAACACTGTGCATTCTCTTCCCTCCATGTCTCCATTACTCACCGTTAGACACAGAGAGGTGGATGGGGTCACTGACGGGTGCTCCCCGTGTTTGACATCGATACACCCCTGGTGTCTGCACCTCAATGCTCTTCTTGTGGGAAGGCAGGAGGACATGGCCCAAATACCAGAGAGTGCTAATGGGCCGGAGCTCTAGCAGCAGAGGATGGTATCCATCACATCGCAGCGTCACTCGCTCCCCCTTGAAGATTGTAGTCCAAGGTGGGTGTAGAGACAATATGGGCTTCTCCAAGGTAGCTGGGAATGGGGTGGGGGGATGGGGTTATGTGAGGAAGAAAAGTAAGGCCAGATGCCTGCTCAAAAATGAAAGCTGAGGTTGTGAATTCTTGGAAAACACCAGTTTCTGGGACCCAGTCCACATAGAAACCCACCCTGGCAATAAGGGAGACCACAGTCATGGGACTCCGTACAAGGAATCTGTTCATCAGAACTCATTTCTGAGTGTATGTTTACGAGAAGACTTAGTCACCAAGATTGCGCAAGAGTAGGAGGGAAACCCCATCTTGTAACAGTCAGGAGCTGGGGCGTCACCCTAGTGGAACTTATCAAAACTTGGATATGAGGTGTAGAAGACTCACCAGCTTGCCCACTGCTTGGAACTGCAAAAGCAAGAAAGAAGGGAGAAGGTGAGGAAAGATTTGATCCCAGGAAAGACTGAATAGTCTCAAAGCCTGTTTTCCCTTGTCCACACCAAATCACCTGGCTTTGAGAAAGTTACCTCAATCTCATCCTTCCAAGGCAGATTTTGAACCACCTGAAACCTGAGGGAGGTCTGCATAGCCAGATCTCTTAGCCCACATACCCTGCCCTGTCTTAATCTCCTCCTCAAAAGCTGCTGATGCCACCTCATTACTAACTCACCCAGAAGCAGGAGGGCTGCAAGTGTCCACATGATGAGTCTGCCTGTAGCAGCTGTAGAAGGTTGAGTATGAGCTAGCTTGGAAGAGGGACACAAAGAGAAAAAAGGGGGCAGCTTGTAGCTGATACTGAGAGCTAGGAGACACTGTTGCTTCTTCTGTCCGTTCTTACTTCCTGAAGATGATGGAGTAGAGAAAGCAGGAATCACCTGAGTGTACCACTCGCTCACCCCAAGCATCAGGCACTGTCCCAGCTACATGTCCCAGCTCAGTCCAGCCTTGACTTCTATAGAGAAGACCTATGGAGCTGCATCTTCTATAGCACATGAGAGCCACACAGAACCCCAGGCTCCAACAGGTGCCATCGATATCTCACTCCCACTCCATCCTTCCCCCACTAGCCAGTCCATCTTGTTTCTGCTTAATTCCCGAAACCCTCAGAAAATAGGAAAGTCTCCCTTCCCACCCACAGTGACTTCACCTTATAGTACCTCTACTCACTTGCTCCTTCCTTCTTCCACCAGGCCCTAGTACTCCTCCCTAGCCATGCCTGGTCCTCAGGGCTTGTTGCCTGGAAGAATAGTCACTACCTCAGCCTCTTCAAGGCTTCTCAGATCAGACCTCTCTGCTCTGGTTCTCCTGAACTCTGAGCCATGTGACCACACCTGAGCAATGAGGAGCCTGAATTTTCATGTAAATATTTAATGAAGTTTCCAACCTGATACTATGTCTCCCTGAACTCTATCCTGTCCACACTTGCAGCTGTTTAGAACCAGGACACCCGCTTTCCTTGGAACTCTAGCAGGAAAGAGATCAATGGTCAGATATGGTCAGCTCTCCAAGATTGCATCCTCCAATGTTGCTAATGCACCAAGCATTCATCTGAGAATCCCCTAATATTGCAGTGCAATGTGCTTTTTCATCTTAAAATACAAATGTCTTTGAGGAAAGCATGGCAAGCTGTTTAAATTGTGCTGACCGCTTTGGATCTTGCTTTGGGAGCAGGACTTGATGGAGGAGTTAATATGTAGGTCTGAAAACTAGGAAAGTATCCGATAAGTTGAGGGCGGGGGAGGGAACTAGACACAGAGAGCAGAGATGAACAGCCTGTTTAGGCAGTGCTCCATGCGTTGCTGAACCCTGCCTGCCTCCTCATCTTGCCTCCTAATCTTGGGACTAGTGTGAGACTCTTTATGTCAACCACAGCCTGTCTTCATGGTCTGACTTCTTCTGCACAGCCCACTACTTCTATGGTAAGAGTGCCACACATCTGTCAGCTGTCCTGGTAGCCTATACAAGCAAACTCTATTTTGGCTTTTAATAAGCTAGAACAAAGATTTCAACCCCTTTGCTGAAACCAGATCACACCAAAATTCATGTGCTATGTAGTTTTTCTTGAATTCCTAGGAATTGGTTACAGATTCATTAACCACACAGATACCACCCTGAGTTTGACCCGAAAAGTACCCTGCCCAACACTTGTTTATTCTATGCTTTCCTCCGAATTTCTCCTAAGTGGGTCTCTTTCTCTCTGCAGGGCCCTTCCCACAAGGATTTTAATTCTTCACACCTTTGCACTTTGCCAAGTTCTTTAGCATGCAGACAAATTTGGAAATTTTTGTTACTCAGGGTTTTGTTTTTCCTGTTTAAGGGCCTTGCCATCCTGTCCAGCTTAGTCTCAAACTCTAAAGTGAACTAAAGCATTCTCTTTTCCTCAGCCCTCTGTGTGGTGGGACAGCAGGCATGAAGTCTGTCACAGAATAACTTCCAGGCAGGATGCGCCGTTATCTCATAAGGACTGTGGTAGTAGAAGGCTCTCAGAGATGATGTGGGATCATGAGAATAGCTCACAATTAGTGAGTGCACCGGTGTGTGGAAGGTACCAAGTTAATGCTTCATGGATATGGAAAATTAGTTCATTCCTCACTGGGGCCTTGAGGGAGGGATTATTACTTCCGTTTTACATGTCAGGGAACTGAGGTGACAGAAACCAGGGATGCTTGAGGAGAAGCTAATGCCAAGATCTGTTCTCAAGTCCGTCTCCCATTAGGGACCCACAGTGCTGCACAGGGAGGACTGTTGTCTTCAATCTTCGTGAGTCTCCTTTCATGTCATTATTTTCCTACTGTTACCCACACTACCGCTCTTCTCCCCTACACATTGACACCTATGGAATAATGCTTACTGTATATACGTGTTTGTATACATTCTATTGTTTAATGTTTAAGTGTGTTTTGTCTGCATGTATGGCTGTGCACCATGAGCATGCCTAGTGCCTGCAGAGGCCAGAATAGCGTGTCAGATCTGCTGGAACTTGAGTTACAGAAGGTTGTGAGCCACCATGTGGGCATTGGGAATTGAACCTAGGTCCCCTGGAAAAGTCGTCAGTGCTCTTAACTACATGTATGCATATTGAATCTTAGGAACCATTTAGCATTATTAATTTACATAAACAATGTATTCTAAATGCTGTCTTTCTTTATTTAAAATTAATTCCATGTAAATTTCATTTGTGTCCCTCTACATGCACCATGTTAATTGCTTCATGTTTCCACCAGGTGGTACCTGTCCACTCCCTAATGCCCTGGTGCTTCCTGATTTTCCACTGCTATAAACAATGCTACAGTGAACTTCTTTGGTGCATACTGGGAGGGATGAATGGAAGAAGTGGAACTTGGAAACCTTAAAAAACAAATTGGCATGTAGTTCTTAGGCCTCTACTCTCAGATCCTTCCTGGGAATATCCTCACAGATCCACCCAGAAGCAGGACTTTTAGTTGACTCAAGATCTGATCAAGTAAACAATTGAAGATACTGGAAGCCACCATAAAATTCATTTGCCACCAGTGTGATCCTAGTTCTTTGATTCTTTGTAGTATATAAAAACTGATCATGTATATGTTTGTTGTAAATTATTTCAGGCTACATCATAAAAAAACAAAACAAACAAACAAAAACCAAATAGCACAAAGAGAGACCACAGTAGGAATACAACTCTACATATTGCAGGATAACATGGTAGAATATTCACTCACTAAGGCCATAATAACATGATGTGATTAATTCATCAACCAAAGATTATATTAACCAAGGTTATTGCATAATTTGTCAGGCTAGCTCTTATCATTTGAGACTGGACAATAGTAGTCCAAGCCTAGAACAAAGGAGTGTGACTATGATTAAAGTCACAGGAAAGTTAGTGTCAGATAAATAGCTCTAATTCTTACAGAGATTAGCATCACTAAAGAGACGCTAAACACATTTCACGGAGACAGTAGAGAATGTGCTATAGGGAGAGATTTCTCCCAAGTGCCTGAAAAAAAAAGGGATTTAAAAAGAAAAAGGTTCCAGGGGACCCTGCTGGAAAAGGGTGGTGTAGGCAAGTGTTACTATAGATTGAGTCACCCACTGCAATCATGATAAAAGGGAGCCTGACTACCTCCCAGCTGTCAGCAGAGCTTAGTGTGGTCTACATGGTGCTGTTTTTGCAGGCATGCAGTTATAGGGGTCATAAAGGCTTGCATTGAGTTTCCAGGTAGAAGTTTGTGAAGGCCACTGAGCAGGTTATGTGTAAAGCTGTGAAGGTAAAGACTAATTGTAATGGAGACCTCAGGATGTTGGAGATACCAGATGTGGAACATCTGTCAAGAAAAGATGCAGGCACCAAGTGGACCTGGCCAAAGAGAAAGCCCATGTGTGCTCTCTGGGGCAGGGCTGCCCAAGCCCACTGAGACTCACACCATCCTTCTACATGCCCTGGGTGCTGGACATGGAGTGTGGTAGTTTAAATGAGATGTTCCCCATAGTCTGTGCACTTCCATACTTGGTGCATAGCGGGTGGCTGTTTGGGGAGACTTAGAAAGTGTGGTCTTGCTGGAGGAAGTATGTTACTGGGGTAGGCTTTGAGGTTCCAATGACTCATGACATTTTGAGTTCACTCTCTGTTTCCTGCTTGAGCTCTCAGCTATTCCTGCCATTGTCTTTGTGCTTGCTGCTGCTTCCTTCCAAAGAGGGGGGCTCTTATTCCTCTAGAACCAGAAGCCCCAAATAAATCCTTTATCCAGAAGTTGCTTTGGTCATGGTTTGTTTGTTTGTTTTCCACAGCAATAGAAAAGTAATTTAGACGATGAGCTATAGGATTTAGCATTTGCTCCACTGAGTTTCAGTCATTCTTTGGTCCAGTCTTTCCTTGCTTCCTCGTTTTGGAATGGGAATATTTATTACATGTCATCATCTATTGGAAACATGTTTTTCAGGGGTTCACAGTTACTTGTTTGTTTTGAGTCTCAAGACTTGAGACTTTTGAATAGCATTAGGACTATTAAAACTATAAAAACTTTTGAAATTAGACTGAATGCACTTTGCATTATGAGATGCCATAAGTCTCTGGAGCCAGGGGTGAAATTTTAAGACTTGACCTCACAGGCTCTTGTTCTGGATGTTTGACGCTTACATTTGGCACAGTTTGGCAGGCTGTGGAGCCTCTTAGGAGGAAGGGCCTATCTGACAGAATTAAATCACAGTGGGTAGGCGTTTGAAGGCTATATGTGCCCCTGGTTCTGCCCGTGGCTTTTTCTTTCTTGCCTACTGAGATGTGAGCACACACTCTTACCACCAGGGACTGCTGGTCATGCTGCTGTGCTTCCCTGCATGGTGGACAGCAACCCTCCAAAACTGTGAGCCAAGATAAACCTCCCCTCCTTATCTTGTTTCTGCCATTGATTTTGGTCAAAGTGTACAAAAGCAACTGCTCCACTGGCTTTGGGGCTTTCTTCTATAGAGATGCTGATCCTAATCAGAGAACTCTGTCCCCGCCCAAACACTCCACTCACTCATGCCATCGACTTAGGGATTAATATTTCAACATGTGGGTGGCGGTGCTGGGAGATAGCTCAGGGCTAAGCATGCTTGCTATTCTTCCAGAGGACAGTTCATTGCCCAGCACTCATATTGAGCAGCTCATAACTGCCTAGAACTCCAGCTCCAGGGGATCAGATACTCTTTTCTGACCTCCACAGGATGGGTACACATTTGGCATATAAACACACATACACATAAAATTAAGATTTCCATAGATTTTTGGAGGAAGAAGCACATAAAATTTCAAATCAAAGAACTGATTAAACACTAGCATGTTAGTAATACTTGTCAAAGGAGAGTGATTAAAAAAGTCTCAAATAGGATTAACACCTAGCTTTTATCAGCCCCTTATCTTTATAAATTTAGCACTAATAAAATTTGGAGACAGGGGATCTTTTCTTGGCTGTCCTGTGCATTATAGGATGGTTAGCAGTCTCCTGAACTCATAAATACCTTCACTTATTAAATTCTAGTAGCATACCTATCCTCTCTACCCTGTGTTAAACCCAAAATGTCTAGGAGACATTGCTAAATGTTTCCTGTGGGAACATAGGGAAGGGAAATTTCCCATCTCCCCAGTTGATATTGCAGTAATTAGTCCATTTTGCTTCTCTTTAAATTCTGTTTTGGGAAGCAGAAAGAAATTCCTGGTCTAGGGTATGAAATGACCTTGTCATGGTCATAGGAAACACACAGCCAGAGGAACACTCTGAGTATCATGTGGCACATGTTTATTTACACCCAACCAGCTGCATTATTCTAACAAAGCACCAAGACAGCTTGCAAAACTATGCCTGCATACATGCAGTACAGAAACAGCTGTGATTACTGTGATGGTTGAGCATATCACAGAAGAATAGCTTGCCTTCATTTATCAGCAACCTTTGTGATACCAGACTTCAGGTAGACAGTCAAGTCCCTCAGCTCCACAACCAGATGGCCAAGGAGAACTTTAACATCTTCCATTTGTTTGAGAAGAAGGCGTAGCTGGTGGTGAGGGTCTGAGGAGGAGAATCCCAGGTGCTCAGCAGAAGGAGCAGGTGGTGGAGGCAGAGGACCAGCGGGTTCCACGGAAGGAGCTTCTGAAGCAGTTGTCTTCTGAAGAGCTGGATTCAAAATGGAGGAATCAGCAGAATATAAGGGACCTGAACTATTATAGGCAGAAAGCACATCACACACAAGTGAAATCTGGCTGGAAGTGGTAGTGCAGACTTGTAATCCCAGGGCTCAGGAGGCAGAGGCCGAAGGAGTATTGCAAATTAAAGGCCAGCCTGGTCAATATAGTGAGCTGTAGGTCAGCCATAGACACAAAGTAAGACCTTATCTTAAAATAACAAATAAATGAATGAATACATAAAGATGATGCCTGACTCTTGCCCTGCCCTCACACTGTTAGCTACTTAGTGAGGCAGGCACCTTTGGGGGCAAACTCCTATATGAATGCACTGTCAAAGTGTTCTTTACAGTGTTCTTTATTTTATCTCAGCTAAAACTCTGTAATACAAACCCAGTATGCCCAGGGGTGTTCCTGTCCATCACTGTAATGTTTCAAGCCATTTTAGCTAACCATGTCCCAAAATGTGCCTACTTATCTTTTCTTAACTCGGGAGTTTAAACCGAGCATGCTCAGAATACACTGCTTAACTGAGCATGTTTAAGAATGGGCCAACCCTTACATGAGTGAAAATGTCTACGTTGAATAAACCCCCTGCACTTTCTTTGTTTGAGGAGGTATTACTTTGGAAATAACTCCTACACTCTTCTTGCCTCACACTGATAACAGATCTTTCTCCACTCTCGTATGCAGATCTTTCTCCATTCTCGTATGCAGATCTTTCTCCATTCTCGTATGCTTCGGCTATGCTTATTTTGTTATTGAACTCAACAAGATGTGAACCCATAGTGTTTGGTCAAAGAATGGATCCTCCCTCTTTTCTGAAAGTGGCTGTGGTACTCACTGGCAGCCAGGACTTGAGGACTCTTCCATCCTTCCTAATGCAAACTGTAGTCTGAGGCTTGACTGTCTTGCCCTTCTCTGCTTGAGAAGTTTTAGCGAGGAAGCCTGGTCACTGGGCAACCCATTGGTTCTCTTTCAAGCCAGAATTTAATTTCTGGAAGTACACCCTGGGATCAACATTTTCTGGTGTGTGCCATTATGTAGTTCTTCATCTTTGCTTCAATCTTCCTTTGAGCAGATCCCCCGAGGCACCCCTCTTCACTGTGATGATCACTAGTCCCTCCCATTATTTTCATCAAGCTTTCTCATCAGCCTAGGTGACTCCTTCTAGGTATGTGTCAGGTTAAATACAGCCTTCCTAATGGTAATTTCCAGAATCTGACATGCCCTCTGTTCTTCCTAGAGGTGTTTTGTTTTTGAGATGAGGTCTCACTATGCAGACCAGTCCAGGCTGACCCTTTCTTGATATTGTCTACACTCTAGGTATGATGCTCCCATAGATGTTAAGATTACATAGGAATCCTGAATTCTATAAGGAGATACACAGAGGGCTGGCCCGGGTCTTGGTTTGGTATATCCCATGGTCTAAGGGAGACATTCTCTTTCTGTGCTCTCTTCCATCATCAAAGACTTGGGATTATTGTCCTGTCTCCCCTGAATCCTCTCTTCATCTCCTTCCTCTAGAGTTCAGTTGAACCAAGTCTTGTTTCATATATACCCCACAGGCACACATTAACTCACCCTGAACCTGGATCTCCAGCTGAGGGCTCTGCTTCCAAATTTGCCCGTCCTCAGTGGCTGCCTCACACCAGTAGGAGCCAGAGTGCTCTTCTTTTGAAGCCTTGGGGATATGGAGTTCTGCAGAGATGCCTCTGATACTCAGTGACCTTCCATCCTTGTAGAAGGAGAAGAGGAGGCGGGAAGCTGACCTCTGCAGGGACAGTTTTGTCTGACAGCTCAGGGTCACTGAGCCTCCCTCTTGGGGCTCACTAGAGGGTAAGGCTTTAAGAACTGGGGCTGGAAACAATTCTAGGGAAAAAAAAAAAACAAGCAGTGAGGAAGAATTCAACTATCCTGTACTTAGCAGACCCATGACCCCCCCCCCCCACCCATCCCTTCCTCTGTTTCCATTAGGTATGGGTTCTTTTAGAAAGATCTCATTGAACTTTTCAGGTTCTCCTCCTCTTCTTTTGTTCTCTTATTTCTTCCCTTCTCTCGACTCCCTCCCTCCCCCTTATCCCCTACTCCTTCTCTCCCTCCTCCTTTCACTTCCTACTTCCCTCCCTTCTGGCAGGACTAGAAAAGATCCATAGGTAAGCAAATCTGGCAGCAAATCTAGGTTCTGGATCTGTGGATACCAGAAAGCATAGCTCTGGATGCTTCTGGTCTCCCTATTCCTTCTCATCCACATCTACCACAGCAACACTCCCTCTAGCTCTCACCTTGGACTGTGATAGCCACAGGGGATGAAGTCTCTCTGCTCCCAGGACCAGGGCTCCTGAAGATGCCACTACAGTGGTAGTTTCCACTGTCAGACTTTTGCACCACATCGATAGAGAATTCTGTTTTAGGTCTGGGAGGAGCCAGTGCTGAGCCCTCTCGGTAGAAGATGACCTGAGTCAGTGGCCAGTCTTGCCAGGCACGGCAGTGCAGAACCAATGGGTCTCCTTCAAATATGGATGTATCTGGACCTTGGAGGATCAGCCAGTCTGTGGCCCAGAGTAAGAGCTGAGTGTCATCCTCCTCCCTTGGGAGGGCCCATGTAATGCCCATATTAGAACCTATAAACTTTCCAAGGTACTTCCAGCTCTTACTAGCCCACCCTAATGCTCTCTGTCCCCTTGAACTTACCTTCTCTTCCCCCTCTAGTCCAAAATATACTGGTGACTGGGGAACAATTTTTGCTTTGAGATTGAACTAGGAGTTATGGATGGCTCATTACATTTCCTCAACCTGTCCTGTGCCTTTACCATTGACCCAATGTTGAGAGAAGAACTACCTTAGGGTAGGACTGAGGACATCCTGTCTCCTGGAAGCTGAGGATGGAAACTGAATATTTCCACCTGTGCCAGTTTCCTGGCAAGTCATTTTCTGAGGGCACTATCAGGAGTGGCTTGAGAACTGTTCAGGCCTTCTTGGGACCTCACCATAGGAAACGATGAGATGGAATGGTTTACTGAACTTGTAGCCCTTGACCTGGAAGTCATCACTGGAGTGGACCGCATCTTCCTCCTCATCAGTGTGGCAGCTGCTCTGCTCAGTGCTGACAGGTCCTTCACACTTCAGAGTCTCTGAACTGGCAGCTGAGGAGAGATGGCCCAGGGAGAACCAAGACAATGATGCTGCAACTTAGAGAAAGAGGCTAGGAATGGCCCTCCACAAGGCCTCATCTGCTGCCCCCCAGGGAACCATCTTGTCAGGAGAAGAGGAAGCTATCAAAACCCCTGTAAGAGACTCCTTCAGCCAGATGGCCTTGACCTTGGTTCACTGGTGTTTGAGTTTCAGTAAAAGGACTGTGGTTTAAGGAAGTGGGGGGAAGGGTGAAGGAGCAGTGAACTCACCAACATGACATCCAGCTGTTGGTTGAGGAAACCAAAGGACAATGACAGCCATGACCCCACACAAGTATTAGAGAGGAGGGAAAGATGCACATCAGAGTCTAGCATCTGCTAGGTGCTTATCGTGAGTCACACAATGCCCACACAACCATGCACTATTTAATCTTCATGAGCCTTTCAGGTATACGACTTCACCATCATTTGGTAATTTTTGTTCATGATGATGTTTTATGAGTTATGTAGCCCAGGCTGACCTTGAACCTTCAACAACCTTCCTGCCTCAGCTTTCTAAGTACTAGGTTATCAGTGTAAGCTACAATGCCTAGTTTCCCATCCTCTAAATTTTAAAGAAGTGGTTTTACAAAATCAAATTTGAAAAAAATGTAAAAAAAAGAAAGAAAGAAAGAAAGAAAGAAAGAAAGAAAGAAAAGAAAGAAAAAAGACTGCTTAGCTTGCACATAGGGGAATCAAACCCCAGTGCTGGAGAATTAAAGAGGACACCCAGCAGTTGCTGGCCAGCTAGCCTAGGCTACTAGGTGAGGCCGAGGCCATTGAAAGACCAAGTCTAAAGTAAAATGTAATAAAATGGTAGATAGCACCTAAAGAATGACATTTGAGGTTGTTCTTCGACCTACACTAACACATGCACCAACACACATAAACACATTTACATTTAAAAAGGAATGGATGAAGGAAGGAAAGAAAGAAAGGAGGCAAGCCTGGCGGTAGACATTTGCCTAGCCTGCACGAGGTCCTGGGTTTGACTCTTACACCACCCCAAGAGTCATGAATGCAGCAAGGATGCCAGTCTAAGTTCAAATGCAGTGTTCATTTTACTTCACTGACCAAACATAGTCTACTGCAATCCTTTGACCCTCCCTGGGGACACCCTGCACTATTCTCATTTTCCCAAAACTCACTTGGCTCTTTAGCCTAGACTATGTTGTCTACCAAAGAGGTAGCTATACCCCTCTTCCTCCTTGTTTCCCCTCCAAGTCTTCATTTTTCTTTTTTCTCCTTTTCTTTTTCTTGGCTTTTCAAGACAGGGCTTCTCTATGTAGCCTTGAATGTCCTGAAACTTGCTCTGTAGACCAGGCTGGCCTTGAACTCAAAAATATCTGCCTACCTCTTGCCTCTGGAATGCTGGGATTAAGGGCTTGTGCCACCACCGTCCAGCCAAATCTTGATTTTTTTAAATTATCTCTTACCTAACAGTCCTCTGCCCTTGAACTCCCCCCAGCAATGGCAAAGCTTGCTCCATCCTCTCCTCTCCAACAACCCTTTATTGTCAGGCTGTTCTAGTAACCATAGAACAATTCTTCGCCACCTTACAGATGCCTCCCCACATCTCTTCAGTCTCTCGCAGGTCCATGACTGACCCAGGGTAGGTAAGTGTCACTTCTCCCAGTTCTGACTGCTCCTTGTCCCCTTAGGCCCTCTCTTCCTCTGCAAGCCCTATATTCATATGGGTTTATTTGTCCACTCTACTCTTCCTGTCCCCGTCACCTTGTTCTTTTCCACTTCTGGTGTCGTTGGACTCTTCCTGAGTTATTAACTTCCCCATCAAGTCTACTTCCTAGTTCTCATTGTTTCAGTACCCAGTGTTTTCTCTAGTGCCTCCCAACCCTCTTCTCTATTATGCTACCTTTTTTTTTTTTTCAGTTCCTGCACTATCATAAGACTACACTCAGCTCCCTCTTGTTTTGTTTGTTTAAAAAAAATAAAATAAAACTTCAGGGCTGGAGAGTCGGGTCAGCTGTTAAAAACACTTGTTGCTCTTGCAGAATATCCAAGTTTGGTTCTGGCATCCACATGGTGGCACACAACCATCCACAACTATAGTTTCAGGGGATCTGACACTCTTTTCTGACCTTGGCAGGTATCAGGCATGCATGTGTGTGGAATAGTCAGACATAAAGTTAATTGATTAAAAAATGTAAATTCTTGTTGGCATAGCTGGCATCTCTACTTGATAAGCTTATATGGTTCTATGTTGGTATTATCATTCTCATTTTTACAACAGAGCAAAGTGAATTCAGGTATATTAAAAGTGATTTTTTTTTTTTGATACTTGGTTTCTCTGTACCTTGGGAGCCTGTCCTGGATCTCCCTCTGTAGAGCAGACAGACCTCAAACTCATAGAGATCCACCTATCTCTGCCTCCCAAGAGCTGAGAATACAAATGTGCACCACCACTGCCCAGCTGTGAATTTTTTAAACAGGATTTTGCATCCAGAACATCCCTGGAGGGTCTGGTATTTGCAATGTAACTCAGGCTGAACTTGAACTGGAAGCAATCCTCATGCCTCAGGCTCCCTAGTCATGAGATTACAGGTATATGCTACTATACTCAACTGCAAGTGATTTTTTTTTCAAAGTGATACAGAACTAGTAACTAGAAAAGGGGCTTGATGGGGAAAAACAATGGAATCTTGAAATTCGCAGGCAAATGGATGGAACTAGAAGAAACCATCCTGAGTGAGGTAACCCAGTCACAAAAAGACAAACAATGTACTCATTCATATATGGATTTTAGACATAGAGCAAAGGTTCACCAGCCTACAATCCACACTGCCAGAAATCTAGGAAACAAGAAGGACCCTAAGAGAGACACACATGGTCCCCTGGAGAAGGGGAAAGGGACAAGGTCTCCCAAGCAAATTAGGAGCATGAAGGGAGGGGAGATGGAGTTAAAAGGAAGAGGAAGGGAGAGGTGGGCATGAGGGAACAGAAAGATTGAGTAAGGGAAAGAATAGAGGAGAGTAAGAAAAGATATACCATAATAGAGGGAGCCATTATAGGTTTTAAGAGAAATCTGGCACTAGGGAAATGTCCAGAAATCTATAAGGATGACCCCAACTAACAGTCTAAGCAATAATGGAGAGGCTACCTTAAATGCCCTTCCCCAATAATGAGATTGATGACTACGTTATATGCCATCCTAGAGCCTTCATTCAGTAGCTGATGGAAGCAGAAGCAGACACCCACAGCTAAATACTGAGCTGAACTCCTGGAATCCAGTTGCAGACAGGGAGGAGTGATGAGCAAAGGGGTCAAGACCAGGCTAGAGAAACCCATAGAAACTGCTAACCTGAACAAGGGAGAGCTCATGGACTCCAATCTGATAGCTGGGAAACCAGCATAAGACAAATGCAGCCCCCTGAATGTGATTTTAGTTGGAAGGACTGGCCAGTCTATGGGGCCTCTGGTAGTGGATCAGTATTTATCCCTAGTATACAAATGAACTTTGGGAGCCCGTTCCACATAGAGGGATACTTTCTCAGCCTAGACACATGGGGGAGGGCCTATTCCCTGCTCCAAATGATATGACAGACTTTGAAGACCCCATGGAAGGTCTCACCTTCCCTGGGAAGCAGAAAGGGGATGGGATGGGGGTTGGTAAGAGGAAGGTGGGGGAACGGGAGGGTGTGGGATTGATATGTAAAACAAGCTTATTTCAAATTTAAATTAAAAAAATTATCAAAGAAAAAGGGGGGCTTCTAATCAGTTGTGGTTCCAAAACCACAGTTCTTGCAACAAAATCAAAATTTCTGGGCCTCCCACAAATAGCTCTCAATGTAGTGGAAGACCAAGCATGTGGAAGGGTTGGTTATTGCAGTGCATGGATGCAAGCGATAAGAATGAAGTGCCACAGGCAGATGCTGGAGCAGAAAGGGGATCCAACAAGGCTTCTTGGGGGAAGATGCTACCAAGGTGGAGTCTAGATACTTAGAAATTTGTTAAGGGGAGGAGACTGGGGAACCATGACAGAGTTCATTTCAGATGGAGCTAACAACATAAACAAAGCCTTGGAAGCAGATGAGACTCTGGGCTGTGAATGGAAATGTGGGACAATTGAACTTTGGTTAGAGTACAATTGGGAAGGCTTTTGGAGGTGGTAGAAGAAGGGGCTGAAGAAGTTTAGTGGATGCCCGGTTTGAGGCTTCATGTGCCATGACAAAAGCTTGCATTTTACAAGTCACTCTGGATGCAGAGTGAAAATTCATTTCAAAGAGGCAAAAGGCTGAGAAATAATTAATAAGGAAGTCGTTGCACAACTTCAATCACAGACGATAAAGTCTTGTCTTAAGAAAGCGTTTGTAGAGGTTCAGGGAAAGAACTGTGAAAGCAATTTAGGAGGTGAATTTTGCCAGAGTTGATGATTTGGAGAATGATGAATGAAGGGTTCAGAATGCCTCTTGGCTTTCTAGCCCAGGTCCTAGGTGAGTGCTAGTGCAAGGGACTGAGATCAGATAGGGTCAACAGTGAATTAAAAGAAGTAAGGGTCTGCAGGACAGATGAATCCATCTCTGGTCATGTTGTGTTGGTACCTGTGACACATACAGAGGTCACAATGTCTTGTATAAAGCGCAACATTCAAATGTGAAAGTCAAAAGCATGATTAGAGCTGGAAATGCGCCCCAAGGCTCTAAAATAAACTGTTGTCGAAAAACCGTGTAGATCCATTTCCATGGTCTCATTAGAGACTGTGTAAGAAAGAAGAGTACAGGGGTAAGGATTGAACTGTGAGGGGATTACAGGAGGGGAAGAAAAGCCACCAAAGGACCAAAAGACATCTAAGCAGTAGACAGAGAAAATGGACAGAGAAAATGCGAGAATAAGCAATCAACAGGGCTGGGTGCAACAAGGAAATCCATCTGGGTAAAATCTGAAAAGGGTGCAGTGACCTTGTTACTGCAAAGGTCACTGCTCCCTAGATAACCAGACTCGAGAGAAAGCCATGCTTCAAGCACTGAAGGGTGAGTGAACATGAGGGGGAGACTGCAAGCCCACATGATGCTTCCAAGAAAGTTGTACTAGAAAAGCAGGAGTTAAGATTTGCAGCTGGCAAAGGATCCATAGTCAGAAGGGACTTTCAGGATGGAAAATATCAGAATTTTTGTATTTAAAAAGAGCCATTCAGTCCCGCACACCAGACTTGTCTTCTATCTGTCCTTGTCCCACCTGAACAGGGATTCTTTGCAAATCCAAAGTCAGTCTATGTTTCTTACCTTTGAGGGTCCCCCCTCAACACTAGGCATATCTCATTTCCACACCAACATTCATTTACTCACCCAATAACACCTGGGTTGCCAGGAGCACAGCAGGACAAACATAAGGAACCCATGCCATGAGGACACAGCTCAGCCTCATGGTGCTTGTGTCTGTGCCTCTCACAACCCCAACACACTGATCTTCAACATGAAACCTCTCAAATTAGAAAAGAGGAAATAAATGTAACTGTCTTGTCTCCACACACCTGTGGCCAAGTCTGTGATTGGCTCTTCATATTCAGGTTTGGCCAGGTTGGTTCTGAAGCCATCTTCATTTTTCAGGTTGTAGATGAAATGCTAGGACTCTCAACTGTTACATTTTTTTTTTCTCATGGAGCTTGGGGACGTTTCAAAATATACTATTGACTGATGACCAACTGGCCTTCATATTACATCTGGAAAAGGTTGACATGACAACAATCCAGCTCACTGGAGATAGGAGGTAGAAAATAAATGGAAGGAAACCATTGGAGTGTGAATGATGTGTTGTGGAAGGGTCCTGCTCAAGCTTTTCATGTGTCCAGTGATTAAAATACAGTAGGAGAGAGTGGGAGGGGTTGATTGAAAAGGGCAGGTGTCAAATAAATCTCTACTGGGCTCAACCCATCTAAAGCCCCATCAAACTCGTACCTAAATTTCTTCTGACCCGTATCTTAGCTTTGTTTCTGAAGCATCATATAGGCTGTTCAGTTTCCATGGAAATCTGGATACAAGGCAGAGTTATTACCCTGGAAAAGAGAAAAAGGAAAAGGGACATCCATTTCCCAGGCCCAGCCCCAAGCCCAACACTCAGGGTCCCTGCCAAAACTCAAAGCACTGATTCTGATGAACCTGAAGACAAGTATCAAGTCTTTGAACAACTGGAGGAGACTGGGGAACATGGGTGATGTGGAGACCACATCATTTCTCTTCATCCCAGTGTGGACTTGTGGGAGTCACTGCCCCTGACTTCCACAATTGCAGAACCTGTGCCCTCACTTGTCATGGCACCCACACCCAGGTCCCAGGTAGATTTGAAAGTGAGTGGTGTCATCAGAAGTATGGGTCTTGAAGGCAGAGGATGGGACTCATGGCCAGTCAGTTATGGCAAAACAGATCAGGGCAGGAAGGTCAACAACTTGGGCATGGGAAAGTGCAGTTTTTCTCCATCTAGTAGAAGCAGTTCGACTAAATTTTCCATTATGTAAGAAGTATATGTTTTTTTTTGTTGCAGATGGCCCCAGGGAGTCTAGAGCAGGTTGAACATGGGTGTGGGGGAGGCAGTGAGGCAGTAAGTCTTGCAGCTGATGTGGTAAAGACTCAACACCCTCAGAAGAGGAAGAACAATCTAGCCAGCCCCAAGAAAAGTCAAATAAATAAGCAGTGTTTAGATGGACTTTCATGACTAAAACCTCATACCAGACCTTCTCATTATACAGAACAAAAATTGTTTTTGTAAAACTAAGATGATTTTTCCCTTCCCTTAAAATTCCTTGATAAAGCCAGGCAGTAATGGCACACGCCTTTGATCTCAGAATTTGGGAGGCAGAGGCAGGTGGATCTCTGGGTCTACAGAGTGAGTTCCAGGACAGCCAGGACTGTTTCACAGAGAAACCCTGTCTCAAAAAACAAGCAAAAAAGAAAATCTTGATAGTATTCCTTGTGCCATGCGCACTGGTCTTGACAGAACCCCATCTCAATGCAGAAAGCAAGAAGGCTCTTGAAGGTATCATTTGAAGATCATGTTCTTTACACTTGATTATCCAATTAGCTGCGGGACAATTCACATAGCTGAAGCTTGATCAATGAATTATTCTGGATAAGTATGAAATTCCCATGTCAAGAAACTCAAAGAAGTAAGATTAGGACAGCTACATGCTGGGAAAACAAATTCAGTTCACAAAGTTAGTTCTGCTGTCCAGATAACCCCAGACTGCTCACAAGGACATAGGACAAATCCCAGCTCTGTCATCTCAAAGCCAGTTAGTCCTTTGTGGCCTTCCTCAGTTGTTCTTGGCTTGTTACCAGTGAACTAATATATTTATTTTAGCTAGGTTCTTTTTTGTTTGTTTTTATTTATGTATATGTATGCATACTTGCTTGTCTGTGTGTGCATCAAGTGTATGCAGGTGCCCTTGAAGATCAGAAGTGAGGGAAAACTGACTCTAGAGAAATGTCCAGAGACCTACAAGACTGACCAACTAACATTTTGAGCAACAGTGGAAAGGCTACCATAAATGCCCTTCCCTAATAATGAGATTAATGACTAACTTATCCACCACCGTAGAGCCCTCATCTAGTACCTGTTGGAAACAGAAGCAGATACCCACAGCTAAACACAGCCGAACTGGAATCCAGATACAGAGGAGGACAAAACCAGGCTACAGAAACCACAGAGACAGCTGACCTGAACAAGGGGGAGCTAATGGTCCCCCAGACTGATAGCTGGGAACCAGCATTAGACTGATTCAGACCCCCCTGAACGTGGGTTTCAATTAAAAGGCCTGGGCAGTCTAAGGGACCTCTGACAGTGGAACCAGGATGTATCCCTGGTGCAAAAAGGACTTTGGGAGCACATTCCCCATGGAGGGATACTCCCTTAACCTAGAGGCAGGAGGGAGGGCCTAGTCCCTACTCCAAATGACTTGACAGATTTAGATGACTCCTCCTGGAAGGCATCACCCCACATGTGGAGTGGGGGGGTGATGGGATGGGAGGGTGGTAGTGGGGTCATAGGAAGGTGGAAGAGAGGGAGGAACGGAGAGGGAACTTGGATCAATATGTAAAATAAGATAAATAAATAAATGCAAAAAAAAAAAAAAGAAAATGAAAAAGTGTCTAAAATAAAAAGACCAGAAGTAAGCATTGGATCTTCTGGAACTGGAGTTACAAGTGGTTGTGAGCAGGCCATGTGGGTGTTATGAATTGTACCTTTATCCTCTACAAGAGCAAGTGCTCTTAACTGCTCAGCTATTTCTCCAGTGTGTGTGTGTGTGTGTGTGTGTGTGTGTGTGTGTGTGTGTGTGTGTATGAGTGTTTCTGCATTCATGTTTATTTATGCCAGGACATGACACATGTGGTCAACTGTGGGAGTTGCTTCTCTCCTTCTACCACATTGAACTGAGTGCAGATTGAACTCAGGTTTTCAGACTTGGCAACAAGCTCCTATACCCACTGAGACATTTCATCAGACCAGGAATCTATAGATGTTTTAAATATGAATTTTTTTTCAATTGTATGTACTATGAATGCTTTCAATATGTGACTTGCCTCTTCACTTTATGCATTCTTTTTTATTTAGTGGGTACATGGAGGGGTATACATGCACATGTATTAGCAGGTGCTTGAGCATATCAGATGCCATCCTTGGCTGTTATTCCTCAGGAGCCAACTACCTTGCTTTTTGAGACAGAGTCTCCCTCTGGGGCCTGAGGCTTACCAATTAAGCTAGTCTGTCTGGACAGAGAGCCCCAGGGAACTGCCTGTCTCCACCTCCTCAACAGTGGGATTATAAGCATGTGCCACCCACCATGCCCAGTTCTTTATGAGGGTACTGGAGGTCAAACTTAGGTCATTATGCCTATAGGACAGGCACTTGCAGACTGAGCTAGCTCTGCAGCCTCACTTTGTGTGTTTTAAGACCACTTCATTGAGATATAAAGACATATTCTCAATACACATTTAAATAATAGACTTGGATGAATTTGGATGATCTTTGCACATGTGAAACTGTTGCCAGAATAAGATAAACAAAGAGGTGGCTCCTGAAATATTTTTATGTCCTTCTGTGAACTCTTTCCATTTATCTTTTTCCCAAGCAGCCACTAATTTATTTAATGCCAATATGGCTTATGGCACATTTTCTGTAATCTTGTAAAAGTTAAATTATATAGCATACTCTTTTTTCTGGGTTTCTTTCACTCAGTGTAATTGTTTTCCAATACATTTTTGTTGCATCTGTCAATAGCATCTGTAAAATTGGAGTATGGCTATACCACCTGTTGGACCCTAATTCTGGGGTCCTGTTGGGCCAGTGGGAGAGTCCCGCAACACAAACACCAAAACCAGGAGATGCAACAAGCAAGAGGTGTTTATTGAACGAATGCACTTGGGTGACAGCAATCTTGGGGAAAGCTGCACACCCTCCAAAGGGTTTAGGCTCTCTTTTTATAGAGAAAGATCGCAATCAGCATACATGCATGGGGCACAAGGTGATTGATTACAAAGTATGATCTCATGTTAGGTATGACCTGTTCTTATTCAAAGGATAAACCATAGAATGGCTTGGAAAGTCCCCAGACTGTCCATTGGCCAGGAGTGACCCAAACAGGGCTGTTCATCTGGAATCATTTGTTCCAGAGTTGGGGGCCTATTTCCTTGTTGTGGGCCATGACCTGGGAGAGACTTCAGTTATTTCACAAGAGATTGATGATTCAGTTACTAGCCCTATTTGACCACTAACCCCCTCATCATAGTAACTTTCTTGTTTTCATAATTCTGTTCTCTCCTCCCATGTCAATGGCCATGCTTTATGATTTTCTATATTCTGCTTACAAGAATTATTCTCCTGCCCCTTTCCTACATCCTTGCTCTGCAAACTAAAATCTTTCACACCCTCTACTTATACATTGACATATTGGTTAATCATTGTGGATTGCCTCTACTTAAGACTATGACAAGCAAAGCTATTACATGCTCTCAGGTACACATTATTGCATGCACACAAGCTTTTATTTATGTTGGGCACCTAAGAGTGGACTGGCTGGATCCATACAGGTATGTTTTTAGGCATGCATATACTTTAGCTTTTTAACTTTTGTCTTATTTTATACATTTATTTTTGCTTTTTTGAGACAGGATCTCTCTATGTAGCCCTGGTTATCTTGGAATTCATTGTGTAGAACAAGCTGTCCTCAAACTCACAGAAATTAGTCTGCTTCTGTCTCCTAAGTGCTGTTTTTGTTTTGTTTTTAATCTTTTAAGTGTGGGGGTGTTTTGCCTGCATGTCTGGCTGCACACCTACAGAGACCAGATAGAGGAGTTACAGATAATTCTTAGCCACCATGTGGTTCCTGAGAATCAAACCCATATCTTTTGGAAGAGTAGCCTGTGCTCTTAAATGCGGAGCCATTCCTCTAGTTCCTCCCCCAATTTCTTTTAATAGTTTTAACTGGGTGTCATACTGGTTGTCATTATCCAGTCCAGACTGACTTCAAATTCACAACAACCCTCCTGCCTCAGTCTCTTAGGGTGCTACACAGGCATGAGACACCACATCTTGGCTTCATTTTTAAACTTAAGGACAATGCTAAACATTTTTCCAGATTGTATTAGTCAGAGCTCTCCATAAAAACAAAATTAATATAAACATATGAAGAACTTATTCTAGATTTAGGCCCATATGCTTATGAAAACCACCAAGTCCTACCTGCTTTCTGCAAGCTGGAGAACCAGGAAAGCTTGCTGTATACTTCAAGTCCAAAAACCTGGCTATCAGGGAAGTCTGTGGTTTCTCGAGCTGAGTCTAAAGAAGAAGTGAGAAGCCAGAGTGCTGATATGTAAGGGAAGGAAAAGATGGACAGCCCAGCTCAAAGAGAGAAACCAGGTGCCCCTTCCTCTTTCTCCTGTTCTCTTCAGGTCCTGAATGGGATGGGTGTGGGCTACCCACAGTGGATGAGAGCAGATCCTCTTTCCCAAAACTACTGACAGCCTACTTGAATTGTCATCCATCCATCTGGCCTGTCCTCCATCTGGACCTGCTGTCTATCTATCTGTCTGTTCCTTCATCTGGACCAGCTCCTGCTCTTTGCTTTTAGGCCCTCTGTGGTCCAACACCTTGTTTCTGGAGCTCTCTGACCTTGCACCCTGACTCCACAGCAGTAGTCAGCATAGTGATTCTAGCAGACCTAGTCTCTTCCTGAAGAAACTCTACATTCCTATTCATTTCCCAACTTCATCCTCTCTAGTTGCTTTGAAATTTCTCAAACCCTGCAGGAGCCTCTTAACTCTCTGTAACCACCCTGTAACCTACAAACAGACAAACAGACAGGCTTGGTTAATACTTAGAAACTGCATGCAATGGGTAATCTTCATTGTCAACTGGACTGGATTTGCAGTCACCATCTATTTGCTTCAGAGAAAACAAATGGTCATTGATGTTCTTCACCCTGGGAAGGCAACAGTACCAAAGACAGAAGTTTGGGCAAAGTTAACCAAATCTACAGAAGCACAGCAGAGATCATCTTTGTATTTGGATTCAGAAGTTATTTTGGTGGTGGAAAGACAACTGGCTTCGGTGGTCTATGGCTCTTTGAATTATGCAGAGAAGAAAAGTCCAAACACAAACTTGTAAGACATGACTTTATGAGGGGAAAAAAAAAGACAAATAAAAACTTTGCCTTGGAAAAAAATAAAGGGAAGAAGGAGGAAGCCGGCTAAAGGCCAGAGTTTGTCTCTCTGCTTCCTGACTGAAACAGAGTTTGACCAGATATCTCATATTCCTGCTGCAGGAGTCCTCCACACCATGATGCTCTGTGTCTCTTCAAACCATGCATCAAGGTAGATGCATTCCTCTTTCCTTAAGCTGACTTTGTCAGACATTTCATCATAGTCAACAAGAAAGTAGTTAACACACTATAAAAACAGAAAGGATTTTATTTGTATTCTCAGGGATTAGAACTCATGAGTTCTGAGAGTTCCAGGAAAAGAACGAAGGGCAGACATTTACATGAGCTAGTAAATGTTGAGAAGGAACAGAATGTATATCTGAAATAAGAAAAGAGAAGACCTTAAATATCCATCAAACAAAAGCCCAATAACCTCTTGGTAGACATCTTACACATCTGGGCACGATGCAACTGTGCGGCCCATGTGCCTGTGGTTAAAGCATAGAGGTGGCCAAAACGAAATTGTGTGTAAGTCTTGCTACCTTGAGGGCCTCCTGGCTGTTTAGAAAATCTCCTCCAGTGTTATCTTCATTCTAAACTTCTTTGATTAAAGAAAAACATTGAAAATACCCTAATGTAATTATATAGGAGGAAATAAGGAAAGTTAATTAGCTAACAGCTGATAAGTAAACCAATAGTCGTGTGTGGGTGTATGTACATGTGAGTGCAGGTACCTGTGGAATACAGAAAAGTGAGCAGGATCCTCTGAACCTGGGTTTGCAGGAGATGGGAGCCATCTGACATGGGTGCTGGAAACAGAACTTGGGTCCTCTGTAATGAGGTTTTAAACACATATTTCTGATGGTATTAGGAACCATAAATTTATTTTCTTTGCCACTTCATAACTGTAATTTTACCACTGAGCGATGTCTCCATTCCTAACATGATTGGAAATATGTGTTTTTTGATGGTTTTGACCTATAGGTTGAGAACCATTGGTATATTGATACATTTTAAAATCTTAGAAGAGCATTACTGTAGATTCTATAACTCTGCAGTAAGATGTGTAAGATTGAGCCAGTAAAGTGGGAACTGAATAATGCTGTTTAAAATGCTCTAGACTGAAAAAAAATAAAATAAAATGCTCTGGACTGGCAAGATGATCCAACTGGTAAAGACACCTGCTCCTAAGACTGATGTCCTGGGTTCGATCCCTGGACTCCTGTGGTGAAAGGAGAGGGCCAACTCCCACAAGTTGTCACTTGTCCTCCAACTTATACCATAGCTCACACACGTGAGTGTGTGTACACACATGCACACAGAACATGTGTTTACTCTTGTCAATAAATTTGATACTCATTTATGAAATGTGCAAATGAAAGTGTTAACCTCAAAGTCTTGAGACCAATGGGTATTTAATAAAAGGGCTTACTGAACCCTGAGGCAGTACAGATGGGGAGAAAACACTGGCAGCACTAGGATATTGTCAACTGGACCAGAACCAGAACTAAAACTCCTACAGACAGAGTGGCTTCAAGTTTGCTATGTATGTACCTCGAACCCTGATCCTCCTAACTCCATATTCACATGCTGAGACTGCAGACTTACACCATGCCCAGTTTTAGATGTTGGGCTTGTATGCAGGGTTTTGTGAATGCTGAGCAAATGTTCTAGCAGCCTGAGAGAACTTAAACATTTTTAAAAATTAACATTTCATATTATTTTAGTTATGTGAGTGTTTTGCTTGCATATGTATGTGCACCATGTATATGCCTGGTGCCTGAAAAGCCCAGAATAAGGCATCAGATCTTCTAGAACTGGAGTTGCAGACAGTTGTGAGGCACGATGTGGGTGCTGGGAATCAAACCTGGGTCCTCTGCAAGAGCAAATGCCCTTGACCACTGAACGGTTTCTCCAGGCACTTTAATTTTCTTAAAAAGTTATGTAATTTTGTGTGTGTATGTGTGTGTGTGTGTGCACACGCACACACACACACACACACACACACATTAAAGTGCAAGTTTGCTGAGTGTAAACTGGAGGTCAGAGGACAACTCTGAGTTTGCCCTTTCCTGCCATCTGTGGGATCCCAGTCCTGAACTCAGGTCATCAGGCTTGCAAACAAGTGCCTGTACTGGTTCATCACCTGTTCACAATGAACCTGTGTTGATTATAGGCAAAGGAGACATTACCTGAAGTAAATGGGTTGGGGAGCTTCAGGATAGGAGGGCAGCCCATAGGGAGAAACTGTTTTGCTTCTAGATTGGTTAAGATAGACAGTCTGAATGCTTGTATGTAAACTGACTGGTGGTTCTGCAGTGATGGGATTTAAATAAGTTTCAACCTCATCTTTTATTTAACAATAAAAATAAAATAATATAAAATTGTTAAAAATAATTAATTAAAAACAAAATAAATCTTTTATAGTGGTTTGAAAAAACATGGCCCAAAGGGAGTAGTATTACTGGGAGGTGTGGTTTTGTTGGAGTAGGTATGGACTTGTTGGAAGGAAGTATGTCACTGTTGGAGCAGGGTTTGAGTTCTCCTATGTTCAAGATACCACCCACTGTGACAGACTGCTTTCTGCTGCCTGCAAGTTGTAGGATCCTCAGCTTCTTCTCCAGCATCATGTCTGCCTGCATGCCACCATGCCCCACATCATGATAATGGACTGAATCACCGAACTAACTGTAAGCGAGGCATCCCAAGTAAGTGTTTTCCTTTATGAGTTGCTGTGGTTGTGGTGTCTCTTCACAGCAATAGAAACCCTAACTAAGACATCTTTTAAATTTTTCTTCCCAACCTGTGGTGGCACACACCTTTAATTCCAACACTCGGCAGGCAGAGGCAGGTGGATCTCTGTGAGTTCCAGGCCAGCCTGGTCTACAGAGTTCCAGGACAGCCAGGGCTGTTTCAAAAAGAAACCCTGTCTTGAAAAACAAAACAAAACAAACAAACAAACAAAAAAGTCAAGAGTAGGAAAGTTTAAGAAATTGATGTCTAGAGGCTAGAGACATGGCTCAGTGGTTAAGAGCACTGGGTGTTCTTCTGGAGGATCTGGGTTCAATTCCCATCACCCATATGGCAGCTCACAACTGACATAGATGGCTTAATTTCTACTCTGCTCTAATTCTCATTTGTAGACCAGAAATTCCCCTCCACGCACTAGCTATTTGGATCAAAAATGGCTACCAGAGTAACCACAGAATCCCCTCTAACTTCATTATAATCCCCTCTCCATGCTAAGTATTGCAGCCTCCAGTGACAATTGTATAGAAACCATTAGAAAGAACCATAAAAGGAGAGAGAAGAGGTGACTCCCAAATTCCCAGAAAATATCTACCCAGTCACAAAAAAATATGAATACCTCTCTCTCTCTGGTTTTTCGAGGCAGGGTTTCTTTGTATTGCTTTGGAGCCTGTGCTGGAACTAGCTCTGAATACTTCGATCTTTTATGAACCTATCCTTTGGCCTTCATTTCTCCCCCTCTGTCTCTAGAAACTCCATACTTCAAATGGTTGAGGTTTGCCAAGTTCTCTTTCACTTCTCCTATTCTTGGCCAAGAATGAAAGTGTCTTTCACTGCTCTGTGGGTGGGTGTTCTTGTTAAGAGGTGTCACAATCCAAAAGGGAAAGAGACACCATTTGGGACAGAAAAAAAACAAAACTAGTATCAGATTGTGCTCTAGACTCTTCAAATTGGAAATAGGTCTTGAGGGGAGTGTTGCTAATAGCTTTAGTTCCAATACCCAGAAGGCAGAGGCAGGAGGATTTCTATGAGTTCCAGGACAGCTAGGACTACATAGAGAGAGCCTGTCTCAAAAAAGAAAAATAAAGAAGGAAGGAGGGATGGAGAGATTGAAGGAGGGAAGGAGGGAGAAAAGAAGGAAGGGAGGAGGAAGGGAGGAAACAAAAATTCTTTAAGTTCTTGGGTTACAAAGTTTAAATACGTGTCTTTTTTTGTCTTGGTCTCTGTCAGTTGTTTGTCCTGTTGCTGTGATGAAATGTATATTTGGGATTAGAGTTTGAGGGTATGGTCCAGAACAGCAGGAAGTAGTGGGGAGCAGGAGCTTGAGACATCTGCAGTCAGGAAGAAAACAAAGATGACTGTCCTTGCTCAACTAGCTTTCCGCACTTTTGTGCAGCTGTGGACCTCAGGCCATGGAATGATGCTATCCACATCAGGTGGGTCTTCCCATCTCATTTAACCTAACTAGACAGTCCTTCTTAAGCATGCCCAGAGGTACGGTCTCCTAGGTGACTTGAGCCCCCATCAGGTTCTCAGTCAACATAAGTAAACACAGTCTCTTCACTGCAACTCTGCAGATGTGTTCACAAGCAGCTCTTTAGCTGGCTGTTCTGCATGGTATATCACAGAGGCAGGCCGGCCAGCTCTGGCTGGGGCTCACGTGAATGTTTCTCTTTTCTTTCTTTCTAGCTTTGCTTGAGATTGCCAGCATAGAACCCAGCCTTTAGTTGTCAGTCACCACAGATTTGCTCATTGAATGTGTTAATTAATTGAGATTATTGTTGAAACAAAATATCTAGCAAAAATGAAATAGGCTGGAAGGTATAGGGTACAAAAAGGTGCCCAGTGTGGTTATATATATATATATATATATATATATATATATATATATATATATATATGAGCCAAAGTCACATTCTAAGTTTTAATTTCTGTCCCTAAGAGATCCATGAAACAAAATTGCCTCTGATCTACAAGCCCCTTGTCCAATAACAGGTTGTTCTGAAATGCTGGAGGCTATTGTTTATGGGAGAGAACAAGTCACAAATTTTTACTCCCATAAACAAGTTTGTTTGACTCCTCTGCACTGGATGTGCTTGACCACATGTGGGCAGGAGGCTCACAAGCAGGAACTATATCAGGATATATGCTTACACCTGATTGGATATAGCTTGGAGGTACATCAGGATGTATGCCTGCCCCTGATTGGATCTGATAGGAAATGGAATGTAATACGTGTTTTTCTTCTTAAGATACTGCAAACCATGACTTGGGCCATTTCCCTCCTGGCCAGAGCCCATCCACCTGGCTAGTACTTAATTAAAGCTTGCTTCAAATTTATCTTTAAACTGTGATAGTGGTCTTACTCTCAATCAGTGGGATTAACACACACCTGTAATCCCAGTACTTTGGAGTATGGAGTATGACTCTAAACTTCAGGCCAGCTTGGCTACACTATGAGTCTGTCTTAAAAAAAAAAAAAAAAAAAGTAAACTGTTTGGTTGCTAGAGATTGATGCAACCACAGGGCTGCATTGCAGCAGGCATCATGTGACAACTCAAACAGCAAAGAAACAAGACCATCCCAAACTGGCAGGAACCAATACAGCTTATCTACATTCTACTAGTCTTGCAAAGTCTGATGTTCTCATCCTTGCATTTGACACCACGCCAATCCAAAAAAAAAAAAAACTCGATAAGACCAGAAGAGTGGAGCAAATGCTATTCTCAGAAAAATTCCAGTCTACTCCTTCAGTATTCAATATCCCCATACACTTAACTCACAAATAAGGCCTTCCAAATTCAGAACCCCAAAATCACCAAGAGACCTGATCTGATGCAAAAGCAAAGAATCTTTAATAATTTAACAGTTAACTGTATTAATTCAGTTCCTCTGTCTGTCCAATACAGCTGGTTGGGTGAGAAGGACCCAAAGGGACCTCAAGGCAGGGAATTTATTGGGTAGAGCAAGGGGAGTGTCTAGGGGTCCACAACAGTCTCAGGGTGCACTTCTGCGCTTGGGTAACCTGTCCCATGTTTATTGGTCAACTGGTTGCTATGGCCTATAGGCCCTCCCAGGGCGGCTGCTATGCTCTGTACACCACTGTTATTATAAAGCATATCCAGTGCTCCTAAAGCACACCCAGAGCCCTCCAGCTAACTTCTGGTTGGTTCCTTGCCACATGGAGGGTATCTGACCTCTTAGTGACTAGGAAGTCAGGCAAGGTCAGGAAGCTCAGCACATTTTTCAGAGTCAGAGGCCTACATCTTGCTGGGTATTTTCTGCAGCCTGTCATGACTGCCAAAGCAGGGGCCTGGGTGAGAGTCTGGTCCCTTCAACATAAAATGAACTATCCAAAACCCCAGCAATGAGACTCTTAGAGAAACACATAAGCACTTCTCGAGTTCATATTTTCACTCTATAATAAAATGTTATCTCAACAAATTACTTCATCATGTCTCTGAATTCTTTCCTTGATGATAATAAGAACCTAGAAACCGGAGGAAAGGAGTGGGTGGAAAGGACAGAGGAGAAACTGCAGATGAACTCAGGTAAGCTGCATGGCTGTGAAGTAGGTGTCAACAGTATCCCCATACACCCTTTTCTACAATACTCCTGGAAAACATACTGCCCAGTCAAGAATATATAACAAGATTGGAAACAAGATTTGGAATAAAAGGGATTTAGTGCAAAAGGCCAATGATGAGAAGTCCCAGGAACACAGCTGAGCAAGAGCCCTGGAGATGAAACATCCAAATTAGTGTTGAGAAGGGACATTGTGCTGAAGAAAAAGAAACAACAAAGTATATTCCATGCATTTTACCATATGGAAAACAATATTAAGTTGCTTTTTGGTGTTTCTTTTTCAGTATTAGGAAAAAGCTAATAATGGACATACATTCAACTAAGAAAACTACAAAAATAAAGCTTTGATTGTCTCTGGAAGAGAAGAAGATTGTTCAAGAAGGAAATATAATCAGACAAATGTCCCCAGAATGAACAGTGATCATCAAATTGTGAGAAGGCTGTATGAAAGTATTTGATGGGAAAGTGAGACACAAGTAAACACAATGGAACAAGATAACATGGATGAGATTAATACTGAAAACACAAACAAGGGATAGCAACATAATATATGGTTTGGAAATATGGAAGTAAATTCTCAGAAGACACAGTTAAAAGAATTAAAGATAGTTCCATATGGGGATATGGGGAAAGAGGGAAGTCAAAAACTGTCTTGTGATATGCCTGTCCTATGATGCAATTCAAATTAAGTGGGAGCATTGCAAAATGTAATTTCTTTCTTTCTTTTCTTTTTTTTTTTTTTTTTTTTTTTTTTTCCTTTTTCAATATGGTTTCTCTGTGGCTTTGGAGGCTATCCTGGAACTAGCTCTTGTAGACCAGGCTGGTCTCGAACTCACAGAAATCTGCCTGCCTCTGCCTCCCGAGTGCTGGGATTAAAGGTGTGTGCCACACATCACTGGCTGCAAAAAGTAATTTCTTTTTCAAAGGAGAGCATTGTCTTCACACATGTACTTACAGATATTCATGCAGAAAATCAGACAAGCCATGCTTGCTGGCCATTGTGTAATAAAAGTAGACAATAAAAAAGATGGTGCTCAACATAAACACAACAAACTCTTCCAAATAAACCTTTGGTTAAGAAGGAAGTAAAGGGGCTGGAGAAATGGTTAAGCTGTTATGAATACATGCTGCTTTTTCAGACCTGAGTTCAAGGCCACTCACAATCTCCTGTAACTTCAACTTCAAACACACACACACACACACACACACACACACACACACACACACACACACACACACGGAGCTTGGTTTTCTTTCAATTGCTGTGATAAAATGCCATGACTAAAAGCAATTCAGGAAGGAAAGGATTTATTACAACTTACGTGAAAAAAAGGTCAGGTCAGGAACTGAAGCAGCAGCCGTGGAGGAATACTGTTTATTACAAGCTCCCTATGCCTTGCTCAGCTGCTCAGCTGCTTCCTTCCTTATACAGCCCAGGACCACCCACCTAGGGGTGGTCCTGCCCACAGTGTGCTGGGCCTTCCTGTAACAATCATTAATCAAGAAAATGCCTACCAACAACTGATGGAAGAGTTCTCTCAGTTCCTTCTCCTCAGATGACCCTGGCTTGTGTTAAGTTGACAAAAATACCACACACACACACACAATCTTAAAAAAGAAAATAAAGCTAAAATTATAAATTGTTTTGCAAGAACAGACAGGCATATTAAAGTCAAATGCCTATGGCCAAAACAGCAGTAGAGGAAAAGTTACCATTTTTTTATTCATATATTTGAAAACAAGAAATTTAGAAATAAGTAATCTAATATAAATCTAAATAAAGCAGAATATAGCATGCTTGAAAGAAAGCAAAAGGCAAGATCTTTGATTAATAAGCCAAAGTTATTACAAGACAAAAACCAGGCAAACTTCAGTGAGGATTCTAGGATGGGCAAAGACATAGTGGTCAAGGGTTTCAGTCTCAACAGTCATATTCCACCTTGAAAGGATTAAGCTAGGTTATACTATGGCCATCTTAGTCTCCTTCGTAATCCATGCTCTAGGTATGGTCTGTCCTGATCAATACACTGACAGGAGCGTTGCCAGGGGCCTCTGAAAATACTTGCCTTGCTCTCAAGGGACACATCAAAAAGGTAATTAGACCCTTCTTTCTAGATACCAGGATATGACATTTAGAATTGCTGTGTCTTCTTGCCAGCCCAAGGGCAGTACCCAGAGGATTGTAGAAAGAAAGGACTAAGAATCCTGATGCAAGGAGACATGTTGTCTCTGGACTTTTTGTTAGGGAGATAATAGTTTTCCTTATTGTTTAAGTCAAGTTGAACCATGACTTCCTGTTATTCCCAATTAAAGTCACCCTGATAAAAGAGAGCCCAAAGCTAAGAATGGGGGAAGGATCCATATGTAAGTATAAATCCAGAAATCAACAAAAAAGAAAAAAAAGGAAATGCTGAATTTGGGTTGGTGGGGGGGGGGGGCAAATCAGTTACTAGGGTGTTTGCAGGAAGCCCTTGGTGTGACCCTCAGGATCACACATGTTGGGTAATTCCAGCATTTTGGAAGTGAAGGCAGGAGGGTCAAGGCTGTCCTCAGCTATATAAATAGGGATTTTGAGGTCAGCCCGGGCTCCATGAGACCCTGACAAAGAAAGAAAAGGATGGAGAGAGAGGGAGAGAGAGAAGGGAGAAAGAGAAGCATTTTGCTGCATACCGATTAATAAAATGTATGATTTTTTCCAGGAAAAAAAGCACATATTTTCAAAATTGGCTTTAAAAAGTCTAGAAAATTCTAATGAGAGTAATGGTGATATGGAGGGGGAAAGTTTATCTAAGCTCTAGTCTTTAAAAAAAAAGGCAATATGTTATAGGAGAAGTCTACAATGTAAACAAATAAAAAGCTGTCATTTGGGAATCTCAATATAACACAGATGTCAAAAGTTACCCAAGCAATTTACATAGACAACATAATTCTCCCAGTGCCCTGTGGTATATGGAATTCTAAAGTCTGCCCAAAAGAGCACAATAATGGCCAAGAAAATCTTGAAACAAAGGCAGAAACATGCTGTAAAACTACAATAAATGAGTGTGTGCTATTAAGGCTGAAAAAAACAATAAACCAAATGGAATAAGGCAACAGAAGAGGGACTGGTGTAGGCCGGTGTATGGCAGTTGAAAATGAACTAATAGCATTTCCAATCATTTTCTTTTTCAAGGAATGACATACAAATGACTGACCTCGACACAGGTAAAAATTAAGTTATATCCTCACCTTACACCAAATTCAAAAAGGTTTTCCAAGTGTATTTAAATTCAGATTCTTTCAGGGGGGTGGTAGTAAAAAATAAATAAATTCAGATCCTTTTTAAAGTGTTTAAGAATTTTAAATAAATTTAATAAGGCTTCAAGGAAAGATAGCAAGTCGGTTTTTATTGAACTCTTGAGATTCAGAAAGACTTCTTTGAGTTGCTATGACAAAATCCCACAGACGTGGATAATTCTTTATTAGCAGGAGGTTCTGGAGGCTGAGAAGTTCAAGACTGGGGAACCAGAATTCTTGATGTATCTATCATTCTATGGACCAAGAAGGGAGGAAGTGGGGGAGGAAGGGAAGAAAGACAAAGCCAAAAAGGCACCAAATTCGCCCTTTTATAAGGAATCCACTCCCACAGAACTAGCCCATGGTGGGCTAGTCACCTCCCTTCAGATACATCCTCCCAACTCTGTTGCATTGGTGACCATGTTTCCAATACATAATTTCAGGGGAACAAATCTAAGCCATAGTATTAAGAACATCACATAACACCTGGGGTATAACTCAGCAGTAGAGCAATTAACCAGCATGAAAGAATACCAAATAACCTAGAAACTATGAGAGGAGAGTTTTATTTATTAATTCATTCAACAATCTATTGCATTATTCTGGTCTCTGGAGTGCACTGGTGAATAATGAAAACAGGCCTGTATTGAGCTTACATTTTAGTTTACATGAAAATGTATAAACAAGAAGATACATAATTACCTACACTGCACCACTGAGAAAATAAGAACAAAGTAGTGTCGGTAGTTAGGAGAGGCCTCGCTAAAGAGGATATGAGAAAGAACTCACTAGATTCAAGGAGCATGTAAGGCTTTTACTTAAAGGTACACATTAGGAATACAAGCGCTTGTAGATGCATTCTCCCTCAATTATTCATGTATTTGGACTGAACTACTAAGATCCATGCAGCATGTGTTGGTCATCAGGAATTTCGAAGCAGAAATTCTGGAGAGAGGGTTATTATCTACTTCTTATGTGTCCGTTAGATGCACACACATGGGAGATGTGCCTGTGTGCGGGTGTGAAGATGTCAAAGGAAAGCATGGGGTGTTCTGCTCTTTCTCTCTCTGCTTTGAGACAGGGTTTCTCAGTGAATCTGGAGCCACACAGACATCCAGCAAGCAGCAGCCATCGTCTTTTTGAACAAAATAAGTCAACAATATAATCATGTGTAAAGTATGGTCCCATGCATAGTCTTTCTAAAAACTATAATATATTAAATATCCATTCAAAAAATTCAAATGTACACAAAACCTACAAGAGTGGTTATTCATGATTGAGAGAAGGAGAACAAGAACAAAATTGAGGGAAATGAGGACTACAGAGAACTGCTTTTTCTTCTTTACACCTCTGTACTCTGAACTTATGTGGTTACAGCATGCTTGGATTTCTACTTGAATGCTTTTGTGAACATATAAAAATATATAACGTGATCCGATTTTGAAAATACATACAAGCCAGCTCTGTGACACATGCCTATAATCCCAGCAGTTAGGAGGTGTAAGCAGGAAGATCAGGAGTTCAAGGTCATCCTCCAGTTCCCAAGGGCATTCACCTGATGTTTGACTCCCTGAGAACTCAAGTTACAAAACAGAGAGATTATTTCTGCTTGTCATAGGAGAAAAGAGCAGAAGAAGGTGCAGGGACAAGAAGACACATTCCCTGGAAGAGCCTGAAGCAGAGAAGCTCTGGCCCTCTACTCCAAAATCACCACCCACCCTTTCCCTCCCTCCGATCTATTACTGCCATGCCAGATGTGGTGGATAGTGGCAAGAGGATTGACAGTTTGAGGAAGATCAATTCGCTGAAGGGGGTGGGGACACCATCTATGCAACTGTAAAGAAGTTGTCATCTGTGCTAAGACTGCTGTTTTAAAGAAACCCATAGCCCTGCAAGGAACCATCCATACCTCCATAAGGAACCCCTCACCCATGTTCCCATAAATAAGCCAAATAAACTCACTGATTATTATGCTTATGTCTCCCCAGGAAAAGCTAACCCATTTTCCCAAGATTCTTCTCACAGAAGACCAACAAACCCAGAGAGCTCAGTCTACATTCTAATAACCCCAGCCTTGAAAAGGTAGATAGAATGCTATTTTTTACAACATTTTACAATAAAAGTAACGTGACCTTTATAGAAAAACAAGGAAGAAGATTAAAATCCCTTATAATTCCATCACTCTAAAGCATGACTTTTGACATGTTCATACAAGTTCATTTTATCATGTATCCTAACATGTAGCCTGTAACATAAGCTGTTCGCATGTTGCTGCAATCTGTTAATGACAGTAAGTTAATTAATTTTATTGGCTGTGTGAATCTATAGCAGAAGAGTCTTGAGTTGGGAAGTGGTAAGTCACAGAAGTTATTAGTACAGTCAACCACTGGGGACCAGTACTGTAGTGTCTGTTGGTTTCAGGACTCACATAGGTGACTGTGCATGGCCTCCTTAATATCTACAGCATCCCCTTGACCAGGGGATCCTGGCCTTCCTGTTTGCTTTTCCCAATCCCAAGTCAAGACAAGAGAGATTAAATGTGGTTCTGGTAATCAGGCTCTGCATCTTCATCCGGAGCTTCAGGATGCTTGAGAAGTGAATAGGTGATTGTATTTTCAACCTAGAGAAAGCAGAAATAAGTCCTGAGAGCTGCACAGAGGTCATGGGGAAAGCAGAGGAGCCAGGAGAGGGGAAAGGACCCAGCTGGGCTCTCACCTCAGTTTTGACAGCTTCTTCAAGATCAGAAGGGTTGTCTGTGGACAAAAACAAGTGATTAACTTGGGCATTGCTGGAAAAGAGGGCCTGATGCACTGTTATTGAGGCTGCAAAACCAAAGCTCAAAGCAGAGCCAAGACAAGACTTGCCAACCCCAACCCAGGCCTTCAGGCCATGCAGTGCAGCAGTACAGCCTATTTCCATGACTATCTTGGAATCCAGCCTTCCCCACTGGCCATGCTGGCAAAGGGAAACAAATTTGTGCCACCTTCTTTTCAGACGGTCTTTGACCTTTCCCAGCAACACAACAACCAGCTTTGGGACTCTGGGAGGTTGGAGAATGGGGAAATGTTTAGAACAGAGTGAAATCAAGTCCAGATTTTTTGCCTGCCACAGACTGTAGGGAGAGAAACAAATGGCCCTTTCTATATTGGACAAGTGCAGTTTATTCTTGTTGAAGCATTGAAGAATCAGGTATTCTAACATTAAAAAGAAAGAAAAAGATAGAGGAGAAGAAAGGAAGGGGAGAAAGAGAGAAAGGGAGGGAAGGAGAGAGAGAAGATGGAGAAGAGAGAGAAGAAGACAATATTTCTTTGATAAATATCCCAAACACAAAATTCTCTTATGGTTTTGCCCTAAGTTCCCTTTGCCAGTATGACAAGCAGCCCCAGTATCTGTAAACCAGCATTTTGGGAACTGGGGAAAGAGGCCAAGACAATGCCTCCAGTCTCTCCGCTCAGTCCCTAGACACAAAGAGCCCTGTTTGCCATGTTCCAAATTCTGACCCCACAACGCATTCAGAATTCCCCCTTTTAAAACACTTCTTAGCAACTGCAGCAGCTAATGATGCCTTTAGCAGAAACCACAAGCTCTGGTACTAGTTACCAGGCTGCATAATTGCAGTGTGAAATGTGTTTATACCAGAGTAGACAAAGCCAGACGAGGTAAACCCAGTCCTGCTTAGACACTTTTTTTAACCTAGTTTGATCCTAAATGTAGATCCACATAGCCAGGCTGAAGAACACGGACCTTGCTCAAAGCGAAGCTAAGTGAATGCTATTTTGCTCAAGCTCTCATATCCGTTGGCTCTGCTCTGAGTCATACTCCAGCCCCCTGAAGTGGAATCTCTAAGGAAGTCTTTTTCCTGCCTATTTCTGCTGTCATGGAAGCCCCTAGAGAAAACTGCACTTGCCTTATGTTCTCTCAATCTTTAACTTTAATCAAACAGTTACCAGACATGCTCCCACTCCTTCTTCCTGCACCAGCTTTCGCTTCTCAGACCCAGAAGGGTTCGGAGGTCATCTAAACCACTCGCCCACTCACCCACTTCTTCAACAGAGTGACTTCGTGGGGAGTGATCTACCACAGATTTGGTTGTGTGAGGTGGAAGGGCCAGTGCTGGATAAACCAATATGAGTGGGCATTAGAGCCAAAGTGTGCCCACAGAGCCCCAGAATTCGCTCAACTCCAATCTCCTCTCAATATGCTACTAAAAGTTGAGCTGTGCCATGCCTTCCTGTACTCCTCCACAGGGATACACTTCTAAAAGAAAATCTGCAGGATCACCCCAGACCTTCTCCTGCCCTCTTTGGGGCCTCCCTTCTTAATCTTATTGGCCTCCATCATACAACTGTTAAGCCTGTCCTTTGCCAGATCTGCCACATCTCCCTAGAAAGATCCAAAAGCCTCTGAAGTCTTGCTCTGGAAATGTCTCCAGATTCCTCGTCCATCTAGAAGTTTAACCACAGTCCACCCTCTCTCTCTCTCTCTCTCTCTCTCTCTCTCTCTCTCTCTCTCTCTCTCTCTGAGACCAGTGTTCCCTTTCTCATCTCCGGTGAGATCCTCCTTAGGTCTAAGAGCTAGACTCAGAACTGACCAAGAGATTTGAGTCCCAGCCACCCTCCCACTGCTCCTCCCTCTCCTGCACCCACACTGAACTCACAAGAGCTGCTGCTTGCTGGCTCCAGTCCACATGGAGGCCCTGGGCTGACCGGCACTGAGTCCCCAGAGGGCACGCTGTACTCACCTAGTTCCTTGGGAAGGGTATCTCCCTTTTCCCTGTGATCAGGGTTTCCTGGGAGAGCTAGGAGGGGCATGTAGGATATTAGTAGGATTATGGGATGAGTCCTGAGACCTCAGGATCAAGGACCAGGGTCAGAACTGAATTAAAAGCACAGAGACCCTTCCTTCTCGCTGTCACACCTGTCTTCTCAGCTTCCCAACGCCCCTGCCCACAGTGACTAACCCAAGAGGACTCCAACAGATGTCACAAAAACCACTTCACTGCATCTTTCTTAGGCTTGCCTGGCCCTAGAGAAGTGTCATTTTTTTTTTTTTTTTTTGGTTGGGTATAATGTAGCACACCTTTAATCCCAGCACTCAGGAGACACAGACAAGCAGATCTCTGTGAGTTGGAGGTCAGCCTGGTCTACATAGTGGGTTCCAGAGCAGCTAGAACTAAAAATGAGATCCCGTCTCACAAACAAAAGCATGTAATCTTTTTTGCTGCATCTCCCAATATTTACTTATCACCCTGTAACTGAATTCCTATGAACCAGCTGTAAAGGGTGCTGTGGGGTATTAGGTATTAGTCAGTAGCAGCATTTTCTCTTTCTCAGTAGCTTCCGTTGACGTACCCACAACACTCCTCTTTTTCATGCCTTGGCCACAGTTCCTAGATTGCTCTTCCACTTTGCCTAGCCAATGGCTACCCCCCAGACATCCCCCTTCTCCATAGTGGTTAATAACTTACACTCAAGTGCTCTTCACTATCTGTTAGGCAGTGGTACAAAGGCTTCAGCCTCACCTGATGCCGTAACACCCCTGTAAGGTGGACCCCACAGTGTTCTTCGTTTTTCAGACTGGTAAACTGAGGCACAGAGGTTGAATAATTTACTCAGTTGTATATATTTGCTGGGCTGCGAGTGGGGATTTGAACCACAGCAATCTGGCCCCACTGTGTGTATTTACCACACCGCCCAGGCTCCCTGGTGAAACCTTCTCAACTGCTCCAGCCAGGCTGCCTGCCACAGCCACAGTTTGGATCTGAGATGTTCATTAAAACATCATGTGTTAAATACTTGGTCACCAGGTGGAACATCTGGGAGGAAGCCAAAACTTTAAAGTGAGAAGTGTTTAGGTCACCAGGGACATGCTCTTGAAGATTGTGGGATTACCCAACCTCTTCCTTGATCTCTTTGCTAAGTTGCCATAAGGTGAGCAGTTTTGTCCCATTGTGTACTTCCTCTGTGATATTCTAGCTTGTCATAGGCCCAAAGCAATATGACCAAGAAAGTTTGGACTAAGTCCTACAAAACTGTGCTAAAATAAACCTCTTTGTTTGTTTCCTTATCTACTTAATATATTTTAAGATGGGATCGTGAACTTGTGGTCCTCCTTGGCCTCCTGAATGCTGACATGTATTTACCACTGTGCCTAGCAACTATTTTCTCTTTGTAAGTGGATTGATTATCTGAAGTACTTTGTTATAGTGACAGAAAGCTGATAAGCACACAGGGTTATGGAATCTTCCCTTTTTAAAATTTTAGACAGGGTATTGCTGTGTGGAGCACAGACTGACTTCAAACTCATTCTTCAGCTCAGGCTGGCTTCAAACCCTTTGAAAAAAATCTTTATTGATTATTGTATATGGGGTGTACATGATAGCATACCTATGAAGGTCAGAGGACACCTTTGAGGGATCCATCCTCTCTTCCCACCTTAACTTGGATACCAGAGACTGAACTAAGATCACAGGGCTTATACTGCAAGCACCTGTACTGACAAAGTCATCTCACTGGCTCTGGCTTCAGACTTTTATTCCTTCTGTTTTACTGTCCTGGGATTACAGGAATGTACCACCTCCAGTTCATAATCATATTTTTATCATTCCATTGCTCTAAATCCTTCTTGTAAGTATCCACTTGTACCCCTGTGTTCCTCACAATGCTGAGAACTAGCTGAGGGCAGAAACAGAACCAAACACCTATAGAGTCCAGCATGTCACCGAGTTTGTTTAAGTCTTCTTTAACAGATGAATTTGTAAGTAGATGAATGACTATGAGGATGCTATATCAAATGCCAATAAGTCTCTAACACCTAGCCCCAGCTAAGTAGGAACTAATAAGAGGGTCCAAAGAGAGCCACCCACCTGGAGCCTGTTTTCGCTTGAGATAGATCAAACATACTAGGATAATAACAATGGCAGCTACAGCAATTCCAGTGACAGCAGCCACAATTGTCAATACCGGTAAAGACCTGTTGGATCTGGGCTCTGGAAAGACAGATATGACAACAGGTAATAAGTTCACTCTGTGTATCCACCCTTCCTCTAATGCTATGCCCAGTGTTTGTCACCTACAATTGCTGTCTGGGTCACTCATAGGTGTAATACATCATCACCCTGAAACCTCATCTGCATAGGTTTCTGTAAACAGACTTGTGCCTCCCCAATAACCAAGTGTTTCCACTATTGAAGATACATTGGTGAAGATGTTGTAGCAGAAGGAACAGCCCTCAAAGACCATAGGGAGAATGGATCTGAAGCCTCCCAGAGCTGTTGGTACCCCCCACTGTCTAGAACATGCCAGGCCTTCAAGAGTGAATGACTATAATATGAGATACAAGGAGAAGTTACCTTTCGGCACTTATCAATGCCTAGGAACGTAGAGAACCTGTGTACCAATGGCAAGGCTCTGTTTCACTGATGCCCAATAGCCTTGTCATCTAACACCTGCAAGTGGGGAGCTCTGGGCTGAGCCCCACTTGCCATCACTTGGCAAGGCCTTTACAGCTCTCCTCTTTGCCTCCACGCCCAGCTTTGCTGCTGTGGCATTCCTAGATCTCCATGTGGGACTATATAACTTCAGCCTTTGTCCATCTCCTCTACTCCCTTCCAACAGAGTCCCCATACCTTGAACAGTGATGGTCACAGGCTTTGATGAGTATTGTGACTTTCCTAGACGTGCTGTGCAGTAATAATCACCACTGTGGCTGTGATTTGCCTTGGAGATGGAGAAGTTGCCAAAGGAATGATGATATCTTACAGATTTTCCATTCTTGTAGAATGTGACTTTGGTCATGAGTTTGTTCCTCCAACTATGGCACCGCAACATGATGGTTTCCCCTTCTTCAAACACCAGTTGAGGGGTCTGGAGCAGCAACCAGTCTGAAAGACACAAAAAGACTATAGGACTCAGAGGACCTTGGCTCAGCTCTGAGACCCAGGCCACACTTCCTGATGCGATGTGATATGCTAAGAGGAGAGAGCTTTAGTCTGACATCAGATAGCCTTGGTCTGATTCTAGCTCCACTCGTTTACAAGCTCTTCAGCCTCTGGCAAGTAATTGAACTCTTCTGGGCCTCAATTTCCTCATCTGTGAAATGGGCATGATCAGACCTTGTAGCTACAATAGTTCTTGGTGCATAATGTTCTCCCTTCCTCTTTGAAAGAAGGCAGCTGCTGCCCAGTTCTGTCGGGAAGTAACAAGACATGGAGATCCAAGCCCTTCCCAGCAGGAAAGAGGAAGGAATCCAGCCTGGTGGATGTGAAGAGGGCACAACAGACCCTTCTGTTTGTGGGGCAACAGAACTTTTTGAACTTCCAAAAATGTTGGTTTCCTAGATGAATATTAACAGGTGTGGAACTACAGTCCAGCAGAGGCAGAGGCAAATCATTAGCTTGCTGTGTACATACTTTTGAGGGAAAACTGGTGATAGGAAGGCATTAAGAGCAACAGCAACAGTAGTCGTCAATGCTGTCTCGTGTTGGCTTTTCTGTGGAGAAGATCTACATTTTGTCAGGAGCCTGGTAAAGCTGTTGATCTTCTCAGCAAAGAATTAATAAGCCCTGTCCTGTTCTGGATACTGCAAATATGGAAAGGAATGAGACACAGCTTTTCACCTCAAGTGCCCACAAGTTGGTGGAAGTAAAAGAAAGGCAAGGATACCCAGTACTGTAAAGGCAAGAGATCAGGAAAATGCCCATGCTCCCCAGGACTTCCGGAAAGAGATATTAGCACCCTCAGTTGAGCAGATGAGAAAGCTGGACTCAAGGTTAAATTAATTAATTAACCATATTTACATAGACAGTCCTTCCCACCACTTGGATTCAGTTGTGGCCTATTGGCATTCTTCTGAGTGTCATGTAACAGAAGGGTTTCTATGAAACAGGGACTTCCTTTTTCTGTCACATTCAGCTGTTTGTCCTTTGTCCTTGACCTTCTCTTGCTCAATCAAGGCTACCACAGAAAACAACTCTTCACACAAGTTGAGGAATTCCTCAGGAATTCGAGTGCCTTCCACATGCACGCTAAGCACAAGGCCTGGTGAAAGGGGAAGTGAGTGGACAGAAGCCCTTCAAGCTACACAGAGTGATGCTTCCCAGAAACTAGGCGACCCCTTTTCCTGCAAACCTTGCAGAAAGCAGATGCACCCCACCCTACCCCCCAACTTCCTGGTATCCCAACTCCTTCCTGGGCCTGTGTCTACTAACCGGAAATCACTCCCAGTTGTACAGGGTCGCTGAGGCCGGTCTGCCCCATCTGGCACTGGTATTCTCCGCTGTCATTGTTTGAGGCTTTAAACGTGTAGCTGGGCTGGACCTGGCTCCAGATGGATTTCCCATTGTGGAGCCACTGGGTGGAATAGTTCCCCGGGTTGTGGGTCCCTTCACACTTCAGTGTCACACTGTCTTCCTTCAGCACCTGGATCCATGGGGGCTCAAGTTTCACCACAGCCTTCGGGAGATCTACTCAATTTCAGAGAGAGAAGGCAGCGTGAGGCAAGGGAACCCCAAGAGCCTAAGCAGGCCCTGAGCCTCAGATTTTAAAAAAGGCACCAATGATAGGACCTGGCCCAGAAAACTTCTTCCACTAAATACTTTTACTCATTGTACCCACAAGTCCCAGGGGACTCACAAAGGACTTAACTGACCCTCAGCAGGGTAGAGCAAGAGAGAAGGCTGGAGTGATTGTCAAGTCTCCAACCCCACAAACAGCTGAGGGGCCTATTCAATGTGTCACCACAGACCTGGTGGCCAGGTTCTCCCAGCATCCCTCAGTCCCTACCTGATATAGGATATGGCCCTCAACCCTGAACTCTCTAGCTCCTGGGCTGGGCTTCCCTTTCCTCCAGAGGCTTTTCCCTCTATAATCCAGACATTTCGGTTACCTGCCCCTTTTGTACATTTGCCTCCTGACTGCTGCCCCTGGTGTCGTGTCCGGTCTCCCCACTCCACGGCATCAGCACAGCTCAGCCTGGTCATGTCCACTCTGGACTCTTCCAGATATCCCTGCCTCTGACTACACTCTCCCACATATCTACAATAAACTTTCTCTTCTACCATACCTAGAAGCAGTCATGTCCTTTCTTTTTTATTCCTTTTTTTTTTTTAATTATTATTCAGGGGCAAATGAGACACCCCAGAAATACGTATCTTTCACCAAGATATATTTAAGTTTCTCCCTTCTGTTACTTTCTTCCCCTCATGTAGATGGCTCTGTCAATAGAACAGGCCTTGGAGCCCTGTGCTGGCTAGTTACAGGTCAACTTAACCCACAAACTAGAGTTATCTGAAAGAAGAGAGGCTCAATTGAGAAAATGCCGCTATAAGATCTTGCTGTAAGGCCTTTCCTTAGTTAGTGATTACTGGGGTAGGGCCCAGCCTATTGTGGGTGGTGCTATCCCTGGGCTGGTAGTTCTGGGGTTTTATAAGCAGGCTGAGCAAGCCAAAGGAAGCAAGCCAGTAAGCAGCGTCCCTCCATGGCTTCTGCATCAGCTCCTGCCTCCAGGTTCCTGCCTGTTTGATCCCTGTCCTGTCTTCCTTTGATAATGAACAGCAATATGGAAGAATAAGCCAACTAAACCCTTTCCTCCCCACTTGGTCTTTGTTTATGGTGTTTTGTTGCAGCAGTAGAAACCCTAATGAAGACAAGCCCTAACACCAATGCAAAGTAGAAGACTTATCAACACATGGGACAGTCTAGGCAGATAGTGTAATTTTCTATATGTTTGAATCTTATTTAGAAAGAGAGGGTTTGGAGGCTCTCTTTCTTTTTTCTTAAGGAAGGGCAGGACGTCTTCTGAGAACAATGTCCCTTTCCTGGTCCTGATCCAGTACTGAGCTTGGTACTGGTACATTCTGAGTACAGGCAGATCACTGGGAGAAGAGGATGGTGATGCATAGAAGGGCGAGAAGGTATGAAAAGAGAACTTACCCTGTGTCCCAGCAACAAGATCTGCAAGAAAGGAAGCAAACATCAACCAGGGCGTGGACTTCCACACTAAGACATGCCTGCCCAGACCCAGAGCCCCCTTCATTCCCAGAACCCAACCTTCATGGTAAGGCCCTCCTGTGGGACTGCCTAAATGAAGTACACTTTCAGAAGCTCTGTCCCCAGTAACATCTGTGTTGTGACACTTTCATTAGACTAACACTGTGACGATTAAAGTCCCTGATGAAGTTTACATGTGATTCGTGTTTCAGACTTTGCCAATGTCCATCCTGAGAGCAGGGTTTTTCTTTTGTGGGGAGGGACTACAGATCCATAATCATTATTGAAAAGTAGAAAATACTCATGGCAAACTATTATCACCTTAGCATATGTGTCCTTAGAATTTCCCCCATGAGTGTGTGTGTGTGTGTGTGTGTGTGTGTGTGTGTGTGTGTTGTAAAATGTTTGCATATAGACAAAGAGCAAATGAGGCCATACTGGAAAAGTGTTTTCCAGCCTGATTTTTCACTAAACAATATAAAAGATCTAACAGCTTAGTCTGTTCAATGTTGTCATTTTTAACACTTGTATGTTTTATTTCACATCTCTATTGCTAACATTTAGGTATTTCAGTTTTTGCTGTAGGCAAATTTGCTAGGAGGAAGAAACCTACAGAAGGGCATCATGGGGCTAGAGAGATGGCCCAGCAGTTAAGAGCACTTGCTGCTTTCCTGGAGGCCTGTGTTTGATTCCCAGCACCCACATGGTGATTTACAGCCATCTCTAACTCCAGTTCCAGGGGATCTGACACACTATTCTCTCTGAGCACCAGATACATGAGTGGTACACAGACATAAATGCAGCAAAACACTCATTCACAAAAATTAAATTAAAAGAAAAGAACACTAGATCTGTGGCTCCCCATGGGAGCAGATAGAATGACTCATGGAGACAGAAATGGCTTCCCAAGCAAAAACCAAGCATGGAGCAGGAATGCTGAATGGAAGGATGGAGATATATGTTACCACTGTTGGGCATAATATCACAAAGTGGGTCCTGAGATAAACTAGAGTCCAATGTATATGCCGTGTGAATGAATTTATGTACCTGTCCTTGGTGGGAGTTTTCACTTGCACGTGAGCTGAAAAAAGTCAAGAAGCTTCCAAGTCTGAATACTTTCAGAGATGAAGGTGTGAAATTGAGTATAGAGGAGCAAATGCTTAGGGGTGGGGTGGGGGATGTTGCTCTGGTGGTCTAGGAAACTGGAGGCTGTTCCCCATGCCACCACATCTCAGTATGTGCACCTAAACCAATCACTTCACCCCTTTTCAATTCCAGAAAGTACACTGACTACTTCCTTCCCTGATGTTCATCCTGAGTGTACCTAAAGAAAATTGGATAAGTCCCTGGTCCCCACAGGAGCCTACAGTCTGATAATAAGATAAACATATGTGCAACACAATCTTTAAAAGACCTTTTGGTTTTGACAGTCTCATTATGTAACCCTGACTAGCCTTGGACTCACAGTGATTATCCAGTTCTGCATCCCTAATGCTATGCCAGCACATCTTATAAAAGAGATGTTCTCGATGCCTTTATAAGACTATGAGCAAATGTTATGGAAGTTAGAGGAGGAAGAGATTCTAGGGCTTTGTATCTGGCTGGATTTGGTCTGGGAGGGAGAGTGAGAAAGTGGTGTTTGCCATGCAGCTTCAAGTATTCTATAATTGTGACAGACAGAAAAGGCATATTCCATAAAAAGGATGGATGGATATTTGGCAACATGCTCATCAAGTTGCAGCCTGATTGCTGCTTTGGTCTGTTTAAGACACCCTCAACAATGAGGAACAAAACTGAAAATAGAGGCAGCTGCCATACTCTGTAGGACCTGTCACTGCCAAATAAAATGGTAGTCAATCTGAACACACAGAATTCACTATTGTCTTCACTATCAGCTTGACTAGAGTTAGAATCACCATGGAAATATCATTCTTTGTGTCAAAAAGGGTATTTCTGGAAAGGTTTAACATAAGTGATAAGACCCACCCTGAATATGGGTGTGACCATCCAATAGGCTGGGGGACAAGCCTGAATAAACAAGAGGAAGAAGCAAGCTGTGTCCTAGTACTCATCTCTCACTGCTTTCTGACTGTGGGTGTGAGGTGACTGGTCCAGGCTCTGTCATCATGTCTTCCCACCACAATGCTCTCTAATTATATGTTGAAATAAAGCCTTCCTTGAGTTGCTTTTGCCTGGTGTTTTATCAAAGTAGTGAGAAAAGTAATTAAATACAGCTGATGTACAATGACCTTGCAGAGGTAACTCTACTTTTTTCTACTTTGATCCCCTTGTTTATAAATGGAAATGATGACAGCAATACCCATGCCATAAACTGTTGTAAGAAGTAAGGATAATCCAGATATGGCATCTGTGTGGTACCAAGGGCACCATGTGAGTAACTTTTAAATGATCGTGAGCAAATTCTCAAAGTCTGCTGTTTAGTTCAGTAAACAATGAGAAGTTCATATCGGGGCTGAAAATGCTGTGTCAGACTAATTGGGACAGAGGAAGTACAAGAGATTAGCAAGAAAAAGATGGTGATCTAGAATACATGGTAATGGCTATGCAGTATCTGGCTTCTTCATCCCTTGACTTTCTCATCTGTAGTGAACCTTCTCTCATATGGATTGGCCACACAGGCCCATGTTAGACCTCAAGGCCTTGTGATTGATCATCTCTCCAAATCACACCACCTTCAAAACCACAAAATCAAATGTTCCGGGTTTCAGTCACAACAATCCTCCTCCTTTTTTTCTTCCATTTGCCTAAGTACAGCCTCCATAGTCACCTAATCACAACTTTTATCTCACCACTGTCCACCTTTGAACACACACACACACACACACACACACACACACACACACACCTAGTTTAGAATCCATGATTCATCATTATCACCTCATGGCAAATCCCTTTATCTTTTTGTTGCTGTTGTTGAGACAAGGTCTCATGTAGTCCAGGCTGTCTTCAAACTTGTGAGGTAGCCCATGTTGGCCTTGAACTCCAGTCCTTCCTGCCTCTATTTCCCAAATACCATGTGTGAGTGGATATTTACCCTTTTTTACTTTATCAAGTGCATCAATATTCCCCCACGACTTTGCTTGCTCATCTGCATTGACAATAGGAAGTAAAGAAGTCACACGTGTGAGAGATACTTAAGAGGCAAGGCTGAGAAAAATTGGCATTTAATGAAGCATGAAGTTGGTAAACATGGATGACCAGAGGCAAAGTGGTTTTGCTCATGCAAATAGAAAAACTAGAAAGATATTAGGAAATGATGCTATGTTGAATTTTTAATATAATTTTGTTCTAAGCTGACAAATTTATTTATGGATGTCTAATCAACATGTAGGGAAGTAAAAGTATACAGAGGACAAATAAGTTTGGGAGCTAGTGACATAGAAGTAATAGCTGAAAACCTTGAGTATCCTGAGTATGTGGGATTAGCAAGGGGGTTGTCTCAGGGCATGAAAAGGAGAAGAAAAAAAAAACCCAACAGGGATGTAGAAGGGAGAAGCCATCATTTATATATTCATTCTTACATTTTTGGTTGTGAGCCTAGCCTTTAATGGCTGAGCCATCTCTCCAGCCCTATACATTCATTCTTTATCCAACAGATAAGAAAACTATGTTCTTGTCCAATGTATTCATTAGAAGGAAGACAAACTCCTTGTACTTCCAAATTTAGAACAGTGTCTGGCACAAAGAACTCAAAGAGTAAACTGAAGCACAGGTAGGAAGAGCCAAGTATAGTGTCTACACTGCCTGGCTGAGGAAATCCATTGTAGGTGAAATGGGAGTGTGCTGAGCAGGACAGTACTGGGGCTTTACCAAGAGACAACGGGCCAGCAATGAAGACATGTAGAAAGCGCTATGCCTTCCCATAGCTGTCCTGGAAGATTCCATAGCTACGCCAGACCAAAGTCAGGAGCAACCAAGACACAGTCACAGGCGTTATAATATTGAATCAAGTGATGAAATCCTAAGTGTGGAGGCCCAGAAAACAATGGAGAAAAATAAGGATTTAGCAAAAGAAAATGGAAGAGAGTGCTGCCATTCTTGGAAGTCTTCAACAGGTGATTGATGTGTTCTACAGCATTTGTCTCTCTGGGATTGAGCTGAGCATTCCATGTAGAACCCAAGCTATCTGGTGTCACTTTAATATACCTACTTGTGGGGAAATAGTTTCTCTTTCATACTGCTCTCCCTGGTAGCCACCTCCCACCCAGCACTGACAGCTGTGGTCCCCCAGGACTGACCAGATTTCATTATGAGTCATAGCATGTAACCTGGGACAAGGGGGTGGGATGGCTTTATGTGTTCCTCTCGGGGTTATGGGTAAAAGCCCCAGAACTGAACTTAGAAGATGATCCTGTAATAGGACTCCCTTATCGGACTTCATCCAGACTCTTCTAATCACCCTGCAGCACCGTCAGTTTCTGTCCTCTGGCCCACAGTTGAGACCAGGACCAGAAAAAATCTTCCTCCACCTTAGCCTAAGACCCCAACCCTGACTTTCTCACTATGCGAGCCAAGACCACATCCTGTGGTCTATGCAGTGAAGGATGCAGGAGAGATTTCTCTGGCCTCACAACTGACAACTCTAGACTTGCCCAGGTTCGTGATACTCTGAACCCAAATGCCCAGGATAACCCAGACCTTCCTTTGCCTCTCCTTATATATTAAGGGGGTGATCTTTTCTGCTGGGTAGAGTGGCTTCATGGGCACAGAGAGTATCCACTGCCACCCCCTCACATGCGTCTTAGAGTTCCCTCCCAACCCTTGTCTAAAGCAGCACTAGACATCTTGCCCAAGATTTGATCCTGTGTGAGTCACAAATTCAAAGGGAAACTGGGGTCTCCTTATTTATCACTCAAGTCTAGGACACTCGATTTCCCTCAGAGAAGGTTCTGATGGGGAGGTGATAGTGCATCAGGGACCTGGGTATCCAATGACAGGAAAACAAGCAATGACAAAAACTCCTGCCAGCTTTGATTTTTCCAAGGCCAGCCAGGTTGTTGTAGCCTAGTTATTAGCCTACTGCCTAATTTTTGCTGGCATCCTGGGCTACATCCATCCCTGCACAAGTCCAACCCAAGCCAGGTGTCCTTGCCCCTGTTTCCCTTCTGGAGGGTCTGACTTACTCAGCACAGCTGTCCACAGTAGCATATGGCACAAAGTCTGTGAAAGCGAATAGGCAGCCCAGTTGCTCTCCATGGGGAGAGGTAGGAATGGTGGGATCCGCATCGTCCCTGGAGCCAGTCAGCTGCAGGCACAGGCTTCTCTCCAGCGTTGGCAGACTGTACCCAGAGAACAAATTCTGGAGTCCAAAAGCGGAAGTGAGAAGAGACGGTCTGTTTAATCACTGGCTCCTCCCCTTCCACCCTCTTTCCTTTCATCTGTTCCCTATTAGAAGACTCAGGACTGACCAGAGTCAATGCGATTCATCTCAAGTGGTAAAATATTTGAGAAACCGAGAATCAGCTCCCTCTTGTACTGGAGCTGTAGCTGACAGGGCCTCACACAGGGAGATGGTCACCTAGACTCAGCCCACAGATCATTTGCCTCGGGCTTTGTGTTACTCAAGAAAGGTGACGAAGGATAGTCGACAAGAATCTCCTGGCACATCTCCAGAAACTAAGCCTTCATCCTCCACATCTCCCTCTACTCCTCTGTTCACTCAATGAAGATCTCAGTAAGTACCTACCAAGCATCAGTTTTGTGGTTCTTAATCCTGATCGTTTTCCCCAGAACCCGTTCTCACCACTATGGCTTTGTGAAAGATCATTGGTTTCCAAGCTGCAAGACCAGTTTGAGTATCAGGGAGCTTCTGGGAGCTCCTGACTCTTGGACTGTAAAGTGAAGATCATCATTTCTACGCACTCAAACAAAACAATGAAGAAGTGCATTGTGATGGACTCCAGGATGGCTTGGAACTGTCTATGCAGCCCAGCGTAGCCTCAAGCTTGAGCTCCTGCTACCTCAGCCTCCAGAGTCCTAGGATTGCAGGGGTGCACCATCAGAACAGCGGTCTCATAACTGTCCTGGGGGCTTGCCCTGTGCACAGTGGGATGCTCAGAAACACATCCTGCTGCTACCCATAAGGCAACAGTGATATTTCTCAGCAGTGAAAATGTTCCAAGAATTTGGTAAATGTTCCCCTGAATAAGGTGGACAAAATTGTCACTGGTGAGGAATAAATTGTACTCAAGGTTACTGGAAAATAAAGAGAATATGAGTGTATCATGAGTGCACGCTGTTCTTGTTTTTCTTGCCTCCTGTCCTCAGATCATGAGACGTTCTGGGATCAATCTTGGGGCCCACTTCTGGGGCCTCTTTCCCAAATGCCCTTTCAGGAAGCAAGTTGTAATGCTCAAGGAAATGACATGATAAAACCACCTTACACTCTGTGGTCTTCAGAAACCTTCAACAGTTCCACCCTGTCTACCGGTAGGATGACTTTACTACGGGTGCCGTCTTACCTCCCAGCCCCACCCCGGCCAGCTCTTATCTGATTTCTTACCTATTCGAAGACAGCAATTGGATGACATCAGTTTAACTATCATTAGAAATGAAATATCATTAGAATGAAATTAATCATCATTAAATATCATTAGAAATGAAAGCATAAGAACAGTATGTACTTAACATACTAAGAACAAAAATCGATAATTATTACGTAAACACGGGAATGCTATCTAACTGTGAAGAGCGCACTAGACTCACCTGATTAATACAACAATCTCAGAAGAAAGCCCTATTGTCCTCAGTTAGCACATGAAGATCCTATGTGACAGAGTCAGAACACAAAGCCGGGTGTGTTCAGTATTAAAGGTTTCAACCTTACTACATCATTCAAGCAGCTTTTCAAGACATTCACAGACTGTCTTTATACCTGTGTTTGTAAACTTTTGGACTGACTCTTTGTCTTAGGGTTTCTATTACTGCAATGAAGCACCAAAACTTGTGGTGATGTATTGTTTTTTATTTAAAAAGCTTGCCTGAAGGATAAGAATGCAAAGCTAGTCACAGCCATAGAAGCTGGGCAGTGGCAGCACACACCTTTAATCCCAGGACTCAGTAGACAGATGGAATTCTGGCCACCCTGGGCTACCAAAGAGTGAATCAGTCTAAAAGAGAAACAGAGCTCATGTCTTTAATCCCAGCACTAGAGAGATATATAAAAGACAAGAGCCTAGGGTCTCAGGTTGTATTCTGAGATTTAGTTTCCAGTCACAGGGAAGACAGAATATCCATTACAGCCTTGGTAGAGGTAAAAGCTACTAGCTAACTGCTTTATTTCACTGATCTTTCAGCTTGAACCCCAGTATCTGTCTCTGGGTTTTTATTATTTGTATTACAAATAAGTCAGTTGCAGGAGAAAGGGTTTATTAAGGAAATCAGGGCACGAACCTTGAGGCAGGAGCTGATGCAGATACCATGCAGGGTGCTGTTTACTGACTTACTTCCCATAGCTTGCTCAGCCTGCTTTCTTAGAGAACCCAAAACCACCAGCCGGAGGCTGGCACCACCCATAATGGGCTGAGCCCTCCCCTATCAGTTCCTAATTAAGAAAATATCTCACAGCTGGGTCTTATGGAGGCATTGTCTTTACTGAAGTTCCCTCCTTTTAGCTAACTCTACCTTGTGTTGAGTTGACATAAGACTAGCTAGCACAGCATTTGAGTATCCCTCTGGCTCGAGAATGGCTTGATGGCACAGTTGTGCCAGCTGAGAAGAGCTTCATTTGTTTACATGGCATGTATGGTTAGATGTGAAGATGGCCAGATGGGACGATGGTTAAAAAGCATTGCACACCACGTGGGTTACTCTTCTGAGTTTTCTCAGGCCCAACCATTCCACTGAGACAGAAGAAAAAGACAATATCCTTTGGACAGACTATTAAGTGAGAGCATCACAAAGCCAGCTAGAGCGTTTCCAGGAACGCTAAATTAAAGCCAAACTGGGAGTCTCTTTCCTATCACAACTGGGAAAGGAAACACGTCTAAAAGGAAATGGTTACAAACATAGCTATACACAACTGAAAACCGAAATATGCCAACGAAAAAGGAAAATTGCTCAAAAGAGACACTCGATAGAAAGTGTATTTCTAGTCCTGGAAAAGATCTAAGTGGCAGAAGAATCATGAAAATCCATTATAAAGAACAAGATGGCCAGGCATAACAGTACACACCTGCAATCTCAGCACTGGGAAAACTGAAGCAGGGGGATGGTGATCCTATCTCAAAAGACTAAAACAACAAACAAGAACAGCAACCAAAGATCACAGGCTTCAGAGACAGATCCTGACCAAAAGCCTGATCCTCTCCCAGACACACAGCCCTGGGAACTTTTCATTGTTCCCAAGCTCTGTAAAATGGAGGTTTTCTTAGTGTTAAAGCACAAACCTGCACCTTTAGGCCTGATGCCAAAGCCTGGATCAGGCTATGCCTCTTTGCAGCTCTCTTTGGAACAGAAATAAGAATGCATTCAGATTTTCAGTACCAGTCTCCTCTATGTTTTGTCACATGCGCTGTGGTGAACTAAATCATGTCATGTGTAACTTCCTGCCACCTTGGAAAGTTTACAAAAAGTCAGACTTTTCCTTTGTTCTGGGAATCAGTCTGAGACTGTTCATGGGGATTTGGTCCAGAGGTAAATGAATGGTGCTCTCTGAAGAGGCTGCCCTCACCTACCCTCACCTTCCCCCTCCCGATGCTTCCCACCCCCTCCACCACCCCTGATGGCTCTCTTATTTCTATTACTGATTCCCTGTTCTGAGCTTTAAAAGGAAACTCCCTTTTCCCCTTTAGAGCCCTACCATGTTTGTAACTCCAGATATTATACTGTTTCTGCTTGATGCCCTCCCTCCCTCCCACCTCCAGGCTGACCATGGCCTTCAGGCCTTCTCAAAACTCGTTGAAGAGAATTCATGGCAGCTTCTGCTGTTGCCTTTGCTTTGCCTTATTTTTAAACACTATTCATGATGCTGTGACAATTGATACAAAAATGCATGAAAAAAAGGTTCATTTGCAAGCTGACATACATTCTCTCTAGAAGTACTGTCATTGAAGACTAGAAAAGTCTAGTTTGCTGCTTCCAGTAGCAAGGGAATTTATTGCCCCAGATTGAGGAGGGTTGGCAAGTGCTGTAAATTTAGATCATTCTGAAGGGTCCAGGAATATAGAAATATACAATTGTAAGCCCAAACACATTTTGAAAAAAAAAATAATAAAACTGGCAGTCATGTTAACTTTTAACAACTGCTTTGTGCCTTAAGAGCAGACATCCTGGCAGCCATTGTGTGCAGAGGTAAACTTTCAACAGTTGTCTCCCAGCTTCCCAGCTAGGCGGGTATGGCAGACAAAGGTTAGCTTCTAACTGTTGCCTCGAAGAGACCCTCTATGTTGTATTCCCTTAATTTTAACTGTCCTCCTATGTGACTCTACTCTGCCTCCGTTCTTTCTGGGACAGCGAAAGTGGCAGTGTCAGCCACAGGCTTTCGCAAACATCCTAAGCTAACATCCTAACATCCTATAACCAAAAGCTGTAACACTTCAAATGTAATGTGACTCTAAGCCTGACCTCAAGGTGGTAAAAACTCTTTGACCCTCACCTGGTGCTTGATTTTACTGTAAGAAGAGGCCCAAACCAGCCCCCGTTGCGACAGTTTCAGAAGCCCCATCAATCTGTGGCTGTGGTCCCAGTTAACTGGAAAGATTTTTGTGCCCCGTAGTGATTTTTTTTGGGGGGGGATAAAGTTTATTACTGTTTCAGACTATGATGGTCTGTTCCCCCATTATTTGCACCCATACCCAACAGTTTCAACTAGACACATTCTCAGATCCTGCATCCTCTCTGCATGTTCTTTCTTCTTGGTTGAGTTTTGTTTCTCTTCCTCTTAACATCCTGACCGCCAGTTCAGTGGATCCCTGTGATATGACTTTATCAGTCCCCTCTAGGATTTCCTGGTTACAACCATTTCCCTATGAACTGAGTCTCCCTAAACAACACAAGCAGACGCCAACTCCAGGGAAAGGCAGGCCTGCGAGGGAAAGCAACTACAAACGAGGAGTCAAGGAGGACACCTGAGTTACGGGACTCTGCTTTGAGACATCTCAACTAGATCCAAACACCAGCATCACCCAGGGAATCAGGTCTTTGTGCTCAAATACAACCATCTCCAACAACATTTTAGAAATGCAAATGTCCTGGCCTTTGTGGATCATTAACTCCAGAATGCAAATTTGTTCACTGGTCACTTTTCATCAGAGCAGCAACAGGCTAAAGAGTTCTAATGACCTGGGGGGGGGGGGGTAATCCGGGAACAGTAACAGACAGCTATTTCTTTCTTTCTTTTTTTAACATATGGATCCCAGTTCCCCCCTCCCTTCCTCTCTTCCTCTCTCCCATGCCCCACCACCACCCTCCCATCCCATCCCCCCCCAACTCCACAGGGAGGGTGGTGCCTTTCAGGAGGGGTCAACAAAATCTGTCAAGTCATTTGGAGTAGGGACTAGGCCTTCTCTCCTGCCTCTAGGTTAAGGGAGTATCCCTCCATAGATAATGTGCTCCCAAAGTCCTTTCGTGCACCAGGGATACACCCTGGTTCCACTGTCAGAGGTCCCTCAGACTGCCCAGGCCTTCTAACTGAGACCCACATTCAGGGAGTCTAAGTCAGTCCAATGCTGGTTTCCCAGCTATCAGTCTGGGCGCCCATTGGCTCCTCCTTGTTCAGGTCAGCTCAGACAGCTATTTCTTAAGGATGCCAAGACCTTTGACATAGTGAAGGACTTAAACTACAAGGAAACTTTTATCTCTAATCACTTAAGTGGCATGGGGTTGGGGGTGAGGGAACAGAGGAAACTTGATTTTTGACCCAACAATGAAACCATATAACCTTGAGCAAAGTACCACTTCTCTGGGCTTTAGGAAGTGATGGTGATGGAGTGTGTATTTTTCTGTCAGATGGGAGTGTCTTCCACAAATAAGGCTTATTGGCTGGCTTTAACTTATCACCACCCTGGTGGGAGAGGAGATAGACTGAGGTGACACTTGTATACCTATCCTACTACTGAAACAATGGAAAATTTACTGGGGAATCCTAGGCCAAGGGGAGAAGCCTCTGTGCCAGTCAGAAGAGGAACTTGCCTCCCAAGCAAAGAGTTCATGCAGTTCTGGGCAGGAGAGACTGAAACCACAATAACAAGGAGTCAGTCGGGGGCAGGACCATACCTTAGCCAGCACTGCTTAATAATACATAGCTCTAGTCCTCTATTTAAACCTAAACCTCAGGTCAGTATCGCTGAATTTCTTCATTTGTTCCTTGTGTTCAATATATATATTTGTCTGTTTGTTATTAGGGTTTTTTGAGACAGGGTTTCTCTGTGTTACAGCCCTAGCTGTCCTGGAACTGGCTTTGTAGACCAGGCTGGCATCAAACTCACAGAGATCCGCCTGCCTCTGCCTCGAAAGTGCGGGGATTAAAGGCGTGTGCCACCACCACCTGCTGTGTTGGCTAGTTTTATGTCAACTTGACAAAAACTAGAATAATTCTGGAAGAAGGAACCTCACTGGAGAAAATATCCCCACCAGGCTGACCTATGGGCAAGCCTGAGGTACATTTTCTTGATTGGTGATTGATGTGAGAGGGTCCAGCTCGTTGTGGGAGGTGCCGCTCCAGGGCTGCTGGTCCTGGGTGCTATAAGAAAGCAGACCAAGCAAGCCATTAGGAGCAAGTCAGTAAGCAGCCCTCCACCATAAACAAGTTTCTGACTCCAGGTTCCTGCCTTGAGTTCTTGCTCAGACTTCCCTAGATAGTGGACTACAAGCTATAAATAAATTAAACCCTTTTCTCCCGAAGTTGCTTTTAGTCATTTGATGTTATCACCGCAATTGAAACCCTAGCTAGGATGTTCCTCTTCTCAGTGTGCCTGCATTGAATAAATCCGTTTATTTTTATTTTGTGCATGTTGGTGTTTTGCCTGCTTGTGTCTGTGTGAGGGTGTCAGATCTTGGAGTTACAGACAGTTGTGAGTTGCGGTGTGGGTGCTGGGAACTGAGCCCATGTCCACTAGGAGAAGAGCAAGTGCTTTTAACCATTGAGTCATCACTCCAGCCCTCAATAAGTCTTTTTTTTTCTGTGTTTTCCATTATACTCCTCTCCCTCTCTCCCTTTCCTCCTCTCCTATCCTCTCTCCAAAACCTTTAACTGCTACAGATCATCACAAGGGCCAAATGGTAGCTAACCAGACCCTGTAGCAAGCTCAGTGCAACTTCTGAGACTCTCTGACTCTGGTAGATTGAGTGCCTCACCCTGTCACACCACACTGAGCTTTTCATGTTGCAGATAACAAAGTGGCTGGTGTTATCCACAAACTCTAGGCACAGATGTGTGCACTGTCCCTGTGGACCAGTCCCATCAAGCACTTTGGCTACTCTGGCCAGCTTGATAGGCTGCTAGCAATTCATGTCCATCCTGGTGACCACCAGGCAGGGACATTACTTGTTTTCTAACTGGCATAGAGGAGATGTATGGCTGAGCCTAGCTTGGGCTTTCCAGAGTCCAGGCTTTCACCTTATAAATCTCTGGTGACACTTTATTTGCTGAGCTAGGAGAAAAACCTCATTTTAGCTGTCTATTCTCAGGAAACACACACCTGAGATGCAGAGGGAAAGTTGAAGGGTCCCACATAGGCGCTGGAATCACTTCATCCCAGACCCTTTTTCTGGCCAGTGTACCTGCTCTTGTCACTCTTCAGCAAGGCAGAGAAACAAGTGTGTGGACTCCACACACCCTGACGTCCAATCCTTTGTAAGAACCCCCTAGGTGGGCATAACTGGGGCCTTACCCTTCCTTCTTCTCGCCAGTTTGGGGCTTTTTGGAGCTGTTTGGGTTTTTCTTAGACCCATTTGAATACCTACACTTTGTCTGACAGTAAGAATGGCTCCTTACCTTGTGAAGAGGATCTTCTGAGCCTCTGGGGCTCTGCTGAATCATTCTGGTGACTGTCATACTTGTGATAGATCTTATATTTGGAATCTCTTTTTTTTTTAGCAAACTGGGGATCTGTTGAACGTGTTGGGGGCTGATGTTCGGTGACAGGCTTTGCCTTAGGGGACTCTTCTGAATGAATCTGGAATTTGGTTAAACTACTTAGGCATCTGATGTTTTTTTGTCAATCTTAGTGGCTGCACATGAATCTACTGATATTTAATTATTGTCTGCTGCCTCACAGCCCCTCAGTCAGCACCCCATGAGTCTGTAATTCTAGTCCTATGGTTCAGGTTCTGCCTTGGCCATGATATGTAGGTTTAAATTAAATCTCTGTTGTTCTATTTATCAGTAAGACTCAGAAGTCAAAGGCTGGTGTGAAAACCTGCAAGCTAAGAAAGGCTAAATAGCAACTAGCTGATCTGGCTTTTTGGCCAGAGACTCTGCACGAGACACATCTCTTCCCTCATCCCAGAACCAAGAGAGGTCAAACTCCTCCCACCCTTTCCTTCCTGTGCATCTTTTCTATCCAAATTGCTGGATTCTCTATGGCCAATTCCAGCAGGCTAGTCATTGGCTCCTCCCCTGATTCAAGGTATAACTTTATTGGGCAGTTTCAGAGTCTTACAATGTCAGAGTGTGATCAAAATATCCCAGGACAGGCATCTGCCAGCATGGAAGGGATATTTAAATTGTGTTGGTAACTAGCAAGGGGGATGTAAGATGCAGAACAAGAGGACTGAGGAAACCGATTTTCTTTACAACACCATGCTGTCCTGGTGTTTCTAGAAGAATTCTAGCTAACCAGTTGCAAACTTATGATGAATTATTTAAGAATGTGCCTTAATTAATGTAATTTTTCATGGGTGTCATGTTGTGTCTGAAACAGCATGGGGCAAAAGTTAATGTGCCCCCCAGAGCTCCTAAAAATAACTGACTTGCATTTTTTCAGCTTACTATATACTAGAATTACTATTCTTAGTAGTCGATACTTAAAGTGTGTGTGTGTGTGTGTACGCCTGCATGTGTGTACTTTGGTGTGTGTGTGCCTCTGTGTGCCTCTGTGTGTGTGTATGTGTGTGTGCCTCTGTGTGTGTGTGCCTCTGTGTGTGTGTGTGTGTGTGTGTGTGCATGTTCCTAAGTGCCTTGAGGATGATTTCCAACTACATTAATGTACAGAAAAAGTGGTTAGCTAAAATGTAAGCATTTAAGAATTAACGGGGCTAGGAATATAGCTCAGTGGTAGAGTACTTGTCTAACATGCATGAGGTCCTATGTTCAGTTCCCAGAACTGGAGAAAAGAAAGGAAAGAAAGAAAGAATTAATTGTAGAATTTGGGACTGTTCAAGAATTTTATCTCAGTCAACTGTTGCTGTTGTGGAATAGTTGTTTAATTATGCAAAGATGTGTTGCACTTGTTTAACTATGTAAAGATGTATTGATGTTTCACCTTGCCTGCCTAAGGTACCTGATTGGTCTAATAAAAAGCGGAAAGGCCAGTAGTGAGGGAGGAGATATAGGCAAGACTTCCAGGCAGGGAGAGTAAGTAAGTAGGAGGAGATGCAAGGGAGACACGGGGGCCAGCCAGACATGGAGGAAGCAGGAAAGTAGGACCTACAGAATGAAAGGTAAAAAGCCCTGAGGCAAAACATAAATGAATAAGAATAGGTTAAATTAAGTTAAAAGAGCTAGCGGGACAAGCCTAAGCCAGGGCCAAGCATTCACAATTAATAGCCTTCGTGTTTTTATCTGGGAGCTGGTTGTCAGCCCAAAGAAACTTCCAACTACAGTCAGCCAACTAGAATATAGATATTGAAATGTTAAGTTTTGAAAGACCCCCACTATGCTTATTGCCTGTTTAAATTGCTCTTGCTAATTTGCCAAGGTCAAGTTATGAGAAAAGTACAGGAGGGAACCAGGTGCTGCTCTCATCCAACGCCAACCAGATATCTGTGGTCTGTAGCTTGGACCAAAGCAAGGTCAGCAGGACAGTGTCCAGTATGCTGAGATAGTCATAACTGAATTCTTTGTATTCTTTGTGCCCAACCCGAATAACCAACTGTCCTTGGTTAACTACAACTGCTACATTTAGATGAAACAATGAAATCCCTGTAACCATGCTTCTGCTTCTGTAAGCCTGCTTCTTGCCACCCCAACCCTATATAAACTGCCTGAGTTTTAACCTCAGCACGCTCAGTCCCCCGAAAGACTGAAGCGTCCACAGGTACCTGTGTAAACAATAAACAACCTCTTGCACTTGCATCCAGTGGTCTGGTCTCATCTCTTGGGGGCAAGGGCCTTCCCCCTGACAGGCTCCAAACTCTTGGGGCCTCTGGGGGGGGTCTTTCAGTTTGAGTTTCCTGGTGAAATGATGGCAATTCTTAAAGATTTATCTTTAATTCTTATGTATGCACATACTTATGCACATGTGTATGAGTATATGCCATGTGTGTGGGTGCTCATGGAGCCAGAGAGGGTGTCAGATTCCCTGTAGTTGGAGTTTCAGGTGTCTGTGGAGCCTAGGAAGTGAGTTCAGGTTCTTGGGTAAAGCAAGAACTGCTCTTAACTGCTGAGCTGTCTCCCCGGCCTCAAATGGTAATTCTTAAGAACCACAAACCATGAAACCACCTCACATTCCTCAAGGTTTAGGGCTGAAAACAAAAAGAGGACATTTGTGTTCCTCTCTTTCTTTGGCTCTCAGATTGTTGAAACAATGGACCTCAAAGAATTAAAATTTCCCCAGGAATCCCATGTTGAGAGCTGGGGGTGGGCTGGGAAGAAGCCCTCATGGCAGCCAAAGGAGGAACTTGCTTCCCAGGAAGAGACTTCACACCGTCCTGATAGTTATCAGACCATCTGGCTGGACGGACAGGAGTGGAGATGGAGATGGGTCAGGGATGGATGGGACATTTCCTTAACCAGAACTGTCTATCACGTATGCTCCTTGGCCTCTATTTAAACATAAACTTCTTGTTAGTAACCTGAAGGTGGATCTGGGTCTTACTAGACCCCTTCAATGTTTCCTCTTCCCAATGTGGCCATAATGAATCAATCTCCTCTCTGTTTTATGTTTGTTTGGATATTAATTGTTTCTTTAATTGGTGTATTTGGAATGAGTGGCTGAGCTTAACTTGTTGAGACTGCTCAGCCCAAAAATTCTGGCAACATTCTTGGAAAAAACAAATCATAGTAATAGTCCAATAAAGGTATTTTTATTGTATATTATTTGTAAGTATTTAGTTAAGGTAAAATTTTTATGTCTTCTCATTTTATTTTACCCTTGACTTTAAATGAACAAAATTCATTTCTAGAACTTTCTTTAAAAGGACATCATCATCAACATCTATGAAATCAGTACAAAACTTGTAACTTAAAACTTTTACCTTGTATAAGTGGAGTTTTATTTGGGCTGCCAGCTCAGCTTATTATTATTATTATTTATTATTTTATTATGTATCATTATTATTATTAATTATGAAAGCTCAGCCTTAACTTGGGCTTATCCCATCAGCTCTTATAACTTAAATCAGCCCACTTATGTTATCTATCTTTTGCCTTGTGGATTTTTACCTTTCTCTTATTCTGTGTATCTGACTCCCTCTGTGTCTTTTTGGTGTCTCTCTTGTGCACCTAGAATCATCCCAAGTTCTTCTCTTCTTCCTGGAAGTTCTGCCTAGCTCTCCTGCCTGGCTATTGACCATTCGACTTTTTATTACACCATTCACAGCAACACCTCTTAACACAGTGCACAAATATCCCACAACAACCTTGTTTCTGGGGAAATTGAGGTTCCCTTCCAGAGGTTCTTAGATCCATTAATTAAAAAATTTTAATGGACTTGAAAGGAAGTTTGATGACAATTTTTAGAGCTTGAGAAAAAAACAAGGTAGGTAAGCTGTAAATCTCAGCATTTGCCTGGAGGAAGGAGACAAAGAAGAGGAAGAGAAAGTCATGCTCTTTGTAAGCATCCTTGTGGCGGAAGGATGTGGTAGCCTCAGAGACAAAGTGAGAAAGTCTAGCGCATCAAGGAAAGCAAGTAAAGGCCCTGGGAAAGGGAGGAGAAAGGAGGTAACAAGTTTGTAGTAATCCTGAAAAGTAAGCAGACTTATCAGGAATACTTTGGAGAGGAGTTTCTGGGAAAGGTAAGAACATTATCCCGTTAAAGGGATACTTATTCCTCCCATCTTCTTCACATAGCTTTAGGTGACTCAACCTTCCCAAGGGATGGTCTCTTGACCAAGTGATTGGCAGACCCAGCTGGATCAAATGTATATATATTGCATGTGGAAGAATGTTCTTGGCACAAGTTCAGAAGACAACTTGTGGGAGTCAGATCAATCCTTCTACCATGTAGGAAGAAGGGATCAAACTCAGGTTGTTGGGTTTGGAAGCAAGTACCTTGGCCCACTGAGCCACTTTTCCGGCCCCCTAGATTACCTCTAAGGAAATAAAGAATTCTAATATTAGGAACAGGTCAAAACTCCTGTGTTTCCACCCTCACCCAGGGGTAAATTCCATTCTTTAGACCAGGAGGAAATAGTGTTCTCTTAATGGATCTCAATAGTACCCTGATATCCATCCGCCATAGTATCCATACTTTAATATTACATAGTTTTATTTGGTAAACAGTGTTTTAAATAAACAATTGTACTTTCAGCCAACTGGATGCTCATTTAGATGTGCATTGCCTCTCCAAATGCTTGCTCTAGGGCTGATGTGATGGCTATTCCTGGTTGTCAACTTGACTGCATCAGGAATTAACTAAAAACCTAAAACTGGAGGGCATACCTGTGAGGGGCTTCTGTTGTTTAGTGTGCAGTGGGAAGACCCACTTCTGGATCGTGAGCGGGGAGGACACGCCTTTAATCTGGGCCACACCTTCTGCTGGAAGCCCAGAAGGACCTGGAAGAAGGACGCTTTTGCTTCTTGTCCTCTTGCCCTGCCTTGCTAGCAAACCCATTCCTTCATTGGCATTGAGCCTACTTCTTCAAGTGCCAGTGTACACTGAAAATAAGCTGAAATATCCAGTTTTGTGGATGGAGCAACCACTGGGTTCTTGTTTGTAGCAGCTATTATTGGATGAACTGGAGTGCAGCCTGTAAATCACTATAATGAGTCCCATTGTGAGATATTTTGATTAAATTGTGACACTTCAAGACTGTTAAATAAATAACAGTTAAGTAAAGTTTCCTTTAAATCAGGGGGTGGAGCCAGTGACCAGCTGATCAGAATCAGCCATAGAGAAGCCAGACATTTGAATAGAGAAGATGCAGAAAAAGGAAAGAGCAGGGACTGGAGTTTGAGCTTCCTCTTGGTTTTGGAATGAGGGAAGAGATGTGTCTCTTGCAGAGTCTCTGGCTAAAAAGCAAGGTCAGCTAGTTGCTACTCAGCCTCTCTGAGCTTGCAGGTTTTCACACCAGCCTTTGACTTCTGAGTCTATTGATAAATAGAATGATAAAGACTTCATTTAAACCTATATATTGCAGCTGAGACAGAGTAGTGACTTTGGGGTCATGGGGCCTAGACAATAGTTAAAATATTAATAGATTCATGTGCAGCTGCAAAAAATCAATCCATTTTCTATGTATATAGAGAGATTCAGTCTTTAAGTTTTGTTACTCTTGATAACCTAAACTAATACAGCTGGTGAGATGACTCAGTGAGTAACTCTCTCTCTCTCTCTCTCTCTCTCTCTCTCTCTCTCTCTCTCTCTCTCTCTCTCTCTGAGATGGAGTCTCATATACTCCAGTAATATGTGTTAGCATCCAGGCACACCTTGGCCCTGCTCCTTGAGGCTCATGACAAACAGTACCCTGGTTCTGTACCCAGGTGCAAAAGGTACCTTTAAGAACAAGCTCTACCCACTCCTACTCTCTTTTTCTGCTGTTCTCTGAAGAGGCAGGCAGGTCTTTGCCTGTCTCTCTCTTTCTCTCTCCCCTCTCTCCCATCCCTTCCCCCAGTAAAATTTCCCATGTAAGCTCTGTCTAAATGGCTCCGTTTATCTCTCACCCACCATGGGGCTTCCCACCAAGGTCCCTCTCCTGAGGTGTCATGACATTACGGACTTGGGAAAAGAGCAGGGGATCGACATGGGTCACAGAAAAACTAACAGCTACTAAGGTCACCTAAAGACAATAGCTTCTTCATCCTTTGTCTTGAGAACTTGAAGAATAAATTTTGCAGACAATGAGTGGAGATGTGAGATTTTTTAAAAAGAATGTATTATAGGCTGATGGGTGAGGGCTTATGAGGAAGAAGCCTAGAGAGCTCCTGTGTAGCAGGAGCAGGTCTCAAGAAGGGCAGTCCCATCGAGAGTTCTCATCTATGGCTTAATAAGACTTTTCTGGATTGAGGCATGGAGGATGAACTGGTCAGTATCATTGCCCCCCCATGAGATGTCCATGTACTTCATTTTGGTCACATCCTCACAAGTGGCCAGAGGGTTTTGTAAAAGGAGAAGAAAGATAACAAGAAACAAGACCCAGAACCGCAGCCCCTTTTACATTTCTGGCCTCAGACCACAGCAGAACCAAGGGCATTTCCAACTTCTGACAAAGGACCACCTTCTGTCTCCTCTCATCATTATCAGTCTGGCCTTGAATTTGCTTGTAGCTGAAGATGGCCTTGAATCTTTTATCCTCCATCACCCAAGTGCTGGGATTACAGGCGTGCTTCACCACACCCACTTTATACAGTGCTAGAGCACAAACTCAGGGTTTTGTAAATGCTGGGCAAGCAGTGTATGAACTGAGCCCTAGCCCCAGACTGTATTCAAAGCATTTTCATGTTTTAAGAAGCACTAAATAGAGCCCAAAATACCATTTAACAAGTTTTAGAAAGTTAAGAGTACCCAAGTTTACAAGACAGTATAAATGCATTGGGTCTCTGGGTACCTAGTTCAATTCAAACAGTTTTTATGACAAATTAAAATCACTTGCCTTTAATGTATATCTTTGTTGCAAATCACTTTCTTACTTTTCAGCCTCAGTTTCAATAATTCACATTTGAAAACACCAGATCCAAACTATTCCACCAGAAAATTCCAGGTTAATATTTCCTTCCCTCCCAAATTCTACTGTTGGCTCACAGATACCTGAATTTTGAATTTTAGCTAGCCCTGGTTAAAAAAGAATAACATCTGGCCCCAGTGCTGGGAATCAAATTCTAGTTCTCTGGGAGAGAATCAGATACTCTTAACTACTGAGACTTAAAGAAGGAGGAGGAGGAAAAGAAGGAGAAGGAGAAGAAGGAGGAGGAAGAGGAGAATTACCTGCTGATGGGTCAAATTACTGCTTTACTTTAAACATTTTGGTGGCATCCAGTTGCCATCAAGAGAATGTCCAACCCTTAAAGTGATAGTCACACACTTCAGGGTGGCACATAGCATTTCAGAGTCTAGCTATTGTCCATTTCCCCACCTCACTTTTTTGGGGGGGGATATGGTCTCACTGTGTAGCCCTGGCTAGCCTGGAACACACTATGTAGGCCAGATTGGCCTCTAATTCACAGAGATCTCCCTGCCTCTGCCAGAATTAAAGGCACTTGCCACCATGGCCATACCCTACCTCAACCTTCTCTCAAGCTCCTAGCTGTCCTCAAACTCTCTGTGCCATTGCTATGTTCCTGGCCCTGTGATACTGCTTTATGTGAGCAAAGCTACCTAGAAAACTCACATTCATGCTTCACAATCACAATCCTTCTCCAGAAGCATTCCACAAGTCACATGGCACTAATCTGTCACTAACAAGAGGAAAGGTCATCTATGAATTGCTGACTCTCCGAGGTCTAGCTTGCCTGCACAAAGATCTCCTCCATTCGAGAACACCTGGAGCTTATGTTACGATGAAGATGATCTTGGGTTTGGACCTTTTTTTCTGAACTTAAAAATATACACAGTTTTTGCCACCCTCTGTTGAAACAAAGTGAGTACTGGCTTCTGTGTGACTGGGGAAGAAAGGTCCAAGCAGGTTAAATAAGAAACAGACAGCTATTAGTCTGAGGGAGGGAGAGTCAGTTTCAGGAACAAAGAGAATCTAAGACACCCTTGCTTTAACCCGCTTGATCCTCTATTCTGGTTAAAGGACTCCTACTCCTGTTTTGTTTTGGTGACAGGATCTCACTATGTAGTCATAGCTATGCTGAAATCAGCTATGTAGACTAGTCTGGCCTTGAGATTTCAGAGATGTCTCTGCCTCTTGAGTGCTGACCCAGCTGACCAGGTGACTTGTTTTTTAAGAGAGTTGTTTATTTTGTGTATAGAAGTGTTTTGGCCTGCATGTATGTCTGCTCACTGTGTGCCTGGCACCACTGGAGACCGGAAGAGGGCATACTATTACTTAGAACTGAAGTTACAGCTGATTGTGAGCCTCGAGTGTGTGCTAACAACCAAAACCTCGATCCTCTGCAGGAGTAACAGGTGCTCTAAACCACTGAGCCACCTCTGCAGCCCCTGATTGAGTGATCCTGGATCTCGGCATGACCTCAGACTGTGACATTCAGAAACTCTTGATTGCTTTTGTTTATCTGGATTCTGAGATGGTATAAACACACACAACAGCCACCTGGTTTTTATGAAGATGTCAAAAGTATACATTGGAGAAAAAAACAATCTCTTCAACAAATGGTGCTGGGAAAACTGGTTTTCACTATGTAAAAGAATGGAACTAGATCCCTTTCACTCATCCTGTAGAAAAATAATAAACTCCAAGTAGATCAAAGACCTTAAGGTAAGACTTTAAACTCTGAAGCAGAAGAAAAAAATAAGGGAAACATCAGGATACAGGCATAGGCAAGCACTTTATAAAAAGGATTCTAATTGCACAGGGAGCAATACTAGTAATTGACAGCTGGAATAGCACGAAATTTTTAAGTTTCTGCAAAGCAAGGGAGACAATCAAGTAAAGAAATAGACTATAGAATGGGAGAAGGACATTAACGAACTACATACCTAACAAGGGGTTAATGTCTAGAATATACAAAGAACTCAAGAAGCCATATACCAAGAAACCAAACAACCTAGCCAATAAATAAAGAAATAAAGTGAACAGACAGTCCTTAAAGGGTGATGGCCAAGAAAGATATGAAAAAATGTTCTGCATCACTAGCCATCAGAGGAATGCAAATGAAAACGACACTAAAGCTAGGTGTGGTTGTGCATGTCAGTAATCCCAGCACTTGGGGAGCAGAGGCAGGAAGATGCAGAGAAAAGGGAAACTTTTTACACTGCTGGTGGGAATGTAAGTGTTTTTAGCCACAATGGAAGTCAATGTGAAGGTTCTCAAAAATGTAACCAGTCTTCCTCTGTCCCACCAGCCAGCTCCCAAATAATGACACAGGGAAACTTCTTATTAATTATCAAAGCTTGGCCTTAGCTTAGGCTGGTTTCTAACTAGCTCTTATGACTTGAATTAATCCATTTCTATTAATCTACCTGCTGCCATGTGGCTTATGGCTTTTACCTATCCTTCTGCATGTCCTGCTTCCCCTGCATCCGACTGGTAACTTCCCCCCTTCTCCTTCCCAGAGCTCTTTTGGTCTAGAAGTCCCAGTTATACTCCTAGCCATTGGTCATTTAGTTTTTTAATTAAACCAATCACAGTGACCTATCTTTACACAGTGTAATCAAATATCTCACAATACAAAAATCTGAAAATAGATCTGTTACCTGAGTCATTAGGGTCATCCAAGGTCCTAGCAGTCTCATAAAACCATGATAGGTCACCTGTTAATCCCACCGGTCCAGAATAAAAGACCACTACCGTGATTTTGAGCCAAATTTGAAAGCTTTAATTAAATACTGGTCAGGAGGTTATATCCCTGGCCAGGTCCATCTGTGGGTTCCCAGAAAATAGCACCCAGTCACATTTTGCAGGGGCTTCAAAAGGCGAAATCCATAACTCACCTCATTTCCCATCAAGTCCAGTCAGGGGCAAGCATGCACTGTGACGTATTTCACACCCATGTATCTCCCACCCACCTGTGAACAAGCACATCTAGTGCATGTGGGTCAAACAAATTTGTTCAAGGCAGTGGTGGTGGCACCCACCTTTAGTCCCAGCCCTTGGGAGACCGGAGGCAGGTGGATCTCTGTGAGCTCAAGGCTAGCCTGGTCTACAGAGTGAGTTCCAGGACAGCCAGTGCTGTTACACAGAAAAATCCTGTCTTCTGTTTCAAGGGAATGAAAACATAAACAGCCTCCAGCATTTACCTTTGGTTCTCACACATCCTGCCCTCACTGGGTCACTTAAAGAGACAAATCATGTAACAGTACATTTATTCAATGTGATCATGTTAGGAAAAGGAAGACGTTTTGTGACCCCCTCAAACAAATTTTGGGGGTCCTAACATGGAGTTTAGAGAGAAGAGTTGATGAAAGTAAAGAGAAGGGGAAAGAATAGAGTTGGGTACCCCAGTCTGTCTCCAACATACTGACACTTCAGGTTTAGACAGAAGAGGAATTGGGGCAAAGGGCAGGAGGAACAGATGGTTAAGCCGTCGTGGTCAAGGTGTGATTGGTTGACCATTCTCTAACCTGATTCTGCACAGTGGCCAAAAGAAGTGGTTATGAACATCAAACAGAGAATTCATCTGATTCTTACAAGATGATCACTTCTTGAGAATGTCATGTCATCAGAGGTAACTCCCTCCTCTATAGAATAGTCAGTCTATCCAAGGAAGCTTGCCATTCCTGGACTCCGGGGTGATCATAAGTTTAGGACAATGGTTGGGCACCTCTAGGCTCCTTTAGGGTGTCTGGAATAGAACATTGTCAAAGCTAGGTTTCAGTTACTATTATTCTTCTGCCTACAACCTTGAAGAAATGATGAGGTTGGTTAGGTACCAGCAGTTTTTAAATGAACACTCTGAGTGAAATAGTATAACTCATAGTAAATGCCAGGCTGTTTTGTCCTGCTTTCAGTTACCACCTGGATCCAAGAGAGTCAATTGTTTTCAGCTTCCAATTGATTTTCTGAAAGCACAATTTATCTCAAGTCTACGAATCTAGTTCTAGCAAAGACCTCTCCTAGAGATACCCAGCTTGTCCTGACCAAGCCACTGTCATGACCCATAGACACACACACACCCTTCCACACACACACCAGATACAAAATACCCAAACCTCAGCTTCACCCCAGCCAGACTACACCATTTCCTCCTTAGTCTGAAGCTACCCTTATCTGCCATCAGAGTTGTTGCAACAACTTAACTCATCTTTCCCTCTGAGGTATTACTCAACCTGTCTGCAAACTGGGACCAGAATAGTCTTAAAGCCCAAGGTACATCTTGACACTTGCCATTTAAAATGATGCCTGAGGTCCCCATGACCTTGGGATAAAGCTCAAAACTCACCATGGCCTGTAAGGTATGATGGTGATGTGCAAATGCTCTTTTGCATTCCACCTGCATCTCACTGTGCTACATTCCTCACAATCAAAATGCAACACATTCAATGGGCAGAGGTCTTTTGGCTCATTTAGACGCTCTGTCCACAAGGTGCCTGTCCTGCCTTCCTAAAGGTGAAATGTTAAAGAACTTTTGTATTGACATTTGTATTGGTACGGGGGATGGGGAGTGGGAGGTCCTTGAGAGAAAGGGAGGTTTTCCCACCTCAGCTGTCTGGGTCCTTTGTCTCTGTAAACTCAACGCAAGAACTTTCCAGGCAACAACAGAAGGGTAAGTTCATGAAGTTTATTATAAGTTTACAAGGAAGAGTTTAAGAGAAGAGAGGCAAGTAGAGCTCATATATAGCAGGAGTAGGTATCACCAATGGCCATTGTCTAAGGGTTAGTAAGGCTTTTCAAGGCTAAGGCTTAGGAATGAGCTGGTTAGCTTTCTAAGTGCTAGGCTCTGGCTGGCTTCCTTTCCCCCAGCCCTTGGCAGCAGTGAACAAATGGCGCCCTCTAGTGTAAAGTCCGTGTGCAAGCCCTCTGAAACTGGGACTCTCGACAAACTACACATAATGATTGTTTTGTGTCGCTAGGGAGATTTCTAACCCTTGGTTGTAGGTATGGGAAGTTTCCGGTCAATCCTACATATTTCTATCCCTCAGACTTAGCAGAAGGAGTCAGCGTTATTTATAGCCTTATTGTATAAGATCTAGAAGTAGGGATTCCTTAGACCTTAGTACTGGTCAGCATTATAGCCCTTGGCCTGAGGTCTAGAGACCTTGGGCCCTCTAGAATCTGCTACATTAACTGGAGTTTTTGAGTACTGGAAGTAGGCATCGTTGGGTGACTTTCCACAGCAAATGCTAGAAAACAGCTTACATAAAAACAATAGCTTAGCCAGGCAGTAGTGGCGCACACCTTTAATCCCAGCCCTTGGGAAGCAGAGGCAGGCTGATCTCTGCTAGTCTGAGGCCAGCCTGGCCTAAAAGTAAGTTCCAGGACAGCCAAGGTTACACAGAGAAACCTTGTCTTAAAACAAACAAATAAAAAAGGACAGTTCAAGTTATATAATTTGTAATAATATTGTCGCTTGTCGCTGGTGGTGAGGCTGGGGAAGTCACAGAGAAAGAGTAACACTGAAACCTCTACTCAGTGTTTCCAGATTGTCATCATCAGAAAAATAATTTTTACCGCTCCCCATCCCCCAATTAATGCCTAAGGCTGGCAGAAGAGCTGGCCCTGGGGTCATAAAATCGGGAGGGATGTCCCTGCCCCTCATCAGTTGCAGCCCTCGGGAGAGTGGTCCCTGTATCTCACCTGGGCACCACAATGAGCTGGCCCTGAAGACCTGAATGTAGGAGAACTGACCCCAACCCTGCTCATTGCTGCAGAGGTGAATTAGCCGGCACCGTGCTGAAGAGCTCACCCTGGTGGTGAGGTCAGGGAGAACAGGTGGGCAGAGGAACCCTGCAGCTGCCTAGACCCAGAATCAGGGTTATGACTTGGCCCACCCCAACATCCACACCATCTGTGATCTGCTGGCTCACTTGAAGGGACCGGTCCTGCAGACCCAAAGCTGCAGGATCTGCATGACACAGGGCAACAGCAGGATAACCAAGAAGAGTCCCAGTGAGGGCGCAGGATGGATAGCATAGTGGAAACCAGAGGCCTCAAACCAGGTCAATGACTCTGCAATGAACACTTGCAAGTAAAGGCATATGGACAAAAGGGGGTGGGGAGGTTGCTGTGTGACTCACAGTGTTACACTGCAGCTTCCATGACGAGATTTTTCCCCCTTTTTCTTTGTGTGGCGGGGGAGGGGGAGGGGAGGGTGCAGGGGCGGAGGATATATGTGAAGGGGCAGGGAAATGAATGGGATCAAGATACATGATGTAAAAGATACATAGAATAAATAAAAAGACAGAAAAGGGAATAGAAAATAATTTTTAAATGACTCAAAGAAAGGAGCTGAGAGGAAGTTTGTTTCAGAACGAAAGTACATGCTTAGGCAGTGCATGAGGGAGGGCTCCTAGATCCAGTCACACTGCGCAGGACTTTGGGTAGCTTGTTTTGAGCAAACTTTAATGGAGGGGAAGAGTATTCACGAGTAAAGGCAGGCAAAACTCAGGGAACTTCAGGAATGGATCGGGATCCCTTTCATTCCCCAACAGGGTTACTGTCCATTTTTGTCCTTATATGGAGTTTTCAGATATGTCATAGCAGCAGACACATGAAGAGAATAAGCCATTTTACAAGGCTAACCATACAGAGACATCATTCTGATGATAGCTGTCATCTCTGTTGGGTCCCAGGCAGCTTGGGGTGGTTCTTGCTTTTTACTCATTAAGCAGTCTCTGCACACCTATCCTCCCTAACCTACCACAATGTCCGCAGCACCCCAGGCACTCCCTTCTCTGCTTGGCTCTCTTCAACACGCTCCAGCTGCTTTTCTTGTAAAAAGCACCACAAAGATGACTTGCAATGACTCCTAAAGACGGATGGGGAACTCACCAATCCTTGTGCCTCGGAATCCAGGCGCCTGGGATTTGCTATTCACAACTGTATCACATGTTCAAGCCTAATGCCTGATGAGAGAATAGATTCAGACTATTGCCTCAGAGCTGTGCCTCTCAGAGTCAGCACCAGCAGTACTTGGGAACTTACTGGAAATGCAAATTCCCAGGACCTGCCAAAATTAGAAACTTTGAGAGAGAAGCCCAGCCCTCCAGGTGACTCTGGTGAAGCTCTGCTTTGAGAACTTCTGGCTTAAACTAATTGAAAATTATTTCCTGGTGATAAGAAAGCTCTAGGCTTCCCTAAACCTCATGATTTCATATTCTGAGAAAGATCATGTTTTGTTACTGAGTTGGTCAGGAAAAACAGAAGTCTTTGAAGGGAGCAGTGGTCACCTGGTACAGTTGAGCCGCTCCAACAATGCTATTATCACTGAAGGAAAGACTGAGAAATAACAGCAAGCAGCCCAGTCCACGAGGCTGGGAACCTCCACAGTGCCAGCCTGGTGCTGAAGGTCAGGGGGATTCCTGGATAGTCACTCATCTTCAGTCCACCGGGAAAGGCAGAAGCCAGGTTCTTGTGTCAGTGAATGATGGCGGTGACAGCAATGGTTGCAACAGGGTAGGTGAACTCAAAAGCAGGATGTATGTGTGGGTTAGGATGGCAAGCATGTAAAAAGCAGAAACTTTTCCCTCCGACCTCAGAATTCCTAGATGGCCACCAGCGGCGGCTGAGAGTGGGCCTTCTGAAGTCAATTAAGCTAATGGAGAAAAGCCCTCACAGGGGTACCCTCAGGAATGTCTCTTAGTAGTAGGTCCGGTCAACTTGACATCCAAGATTAATGATTACAGTTAATAAGTTAAAAAGAGCAAAGTAGAAAGTAGAAATGGCCTCTATACAGGGAAAAGTTCAGGTTTGACTCTTCAGAATGACACAAGGTGCCAGGCATGACGGCACACATCTGTTAGCCCAGCAGATGCTGGCAGATCTCTGAGTTGGAGGCCAGCTTGATCTACATAGTGAATTCCAGGACAGACAGACCTATGTCTGCCTCACCCCCACCCCACCTCACCCCAGATAAATGAGAAAAGAATGACCGGTCACTTAACAATAGAATAACGCAAAGGGGTAAGAGTTTCATCCTTCCTGCTGTGAACTGAAGTCCCCCGAAAAAACCTGATCAGTGTTGAAGATTCTGCAGAATAAGCCAGCAATGGACACATGTCCCTATACTGTCACCTTCAGCAGCCTGAGCAGTTCCTCTACTCCGTTAGTGACCTCAACTCAGACTAAATGAGGGTTCTTGGCCTCATCACAGGAGAGAATTTCAGACATAGCTAATACAATGAACAAGTGTTGGCGGTTTTGTTAAAGCACCTTTATTGATTGATCGGTTGGCTTCTTAAGACAGGGTCCCTCTATTCAGTTCTAGCTACCCTGGAACTCACTATGTAAACCAGGCTCACAGAGATGCACCTGCCTCTGCCTCTGGAGTGCTGGGAGTAAAGGCGTGTACCACCATGGCCCACTTTGTTTTATTATTTTTATTAGTGCAAGTTCATGCACCTGTGGAAGTTTGAGGGCCACTTGCTGGCATTGATTCTCTCCTTTTACTGTGTGGGCCCCGGTGATCAAACTCATGTCTGCAGGCCTGGCCACAAGCACTTTTACTAGCTGAGCAATCTCCATTCTTTCTTCCTTCCTCCCCTCCCTCCCTCTCTCCCTCTTCCTCTCTCCCTCCCTCCCTTCCTCTCTCCCCCTCCCTCCCTCTCTCTCTTTTTCATTTTTGAGACAAGATTTCTATGTAGCCCTGGCTGGCCTGGAACTCTCTATATACACCAAGCTAGCCTCAGACTCACAGAGATCCACCTGCCTCTGCCTCCCTAGTGCTGTAATCAAAGATGTGCCCAGCTCAAGATATTTTAATAAAAGGCTTAAGTGCTAGGGTTGGGAGAAAGGAAGGTACATCTAAGATGTGAGTGTGAACTTCTCTGAAAGCTTCAGAAGATGACAACATCCCACGTACGAGAATGTGTCCCTCAAAGAAGAGTCACAATTGAGTGTTTAGGATCTGTCATGTATGCCATTCTGGTGGCTTTCAGACTACATCTCAAGAGGTGTCAAGAAGTTCACCCACCCCTTCTTTTGCTAAGTAAGATTCAAGATTCAAGGGTTGTTCTGGAGGTATCTTTTTCCGAATTATAATCTGATAAAACAAAACCAGAAGCTACTAGGATTGTACAAGGATCTGGGGCGTGTCCTTTCTTATAAATGAGATTTCTGGTGTAACGCCTGGGATACCGTGGGCTTGCCGCTGGAAGGGAGGAGTATGACTGTAAGATGCACTGGAATTCTTGGTTCTTTGCTGGTGAGCGGCTTCAGTTATGGGGCTTCTTTTCCCTTTTCATCTTCTCTAATGTTTCCCTGTCTTTCTAGCTTGCCTCAGGTTGCAGGGTGCACTAATTAAAACAAAGCAGTACTTCCATTTCCTTTTTTTTTTTGGACAGGGTTTCTCTGTGTAGCCCTGGCTGCCCTGGCACTAACTCTGTAGACCAGCAGGCTGGCCTCTCACTCACAGAGATAGATCTGCCTGCTTGCTGGGATTAAAGGCATGTACCACCACCACCAGGCTCCCATTTCCTTTTCAAGAACTAAGTCTTCATTTCCCTAAGTGGCTCTCTGACTATTTTGCGCCTGAGTAAAAGCAAGAATTCCATTTTTATAGCTAATTTGTACATGTTAAAGACTTGCTTTGCTGATTCTTCCAGCCCCCTCACTATGTCACCACAGCATCCCCAGAAGCTCCATTCATCTTTTAGAAACCTTGACTGGGGTCTAGTGGAGGGTTCACGGCTTTGGCTCAGGCAACACTTTCAGGAGTAGTCAGTATGAGGCAGGGTCTGGAGGCTAATAAAGAAAGTTTAACACAGACGCTAGCATGAGGGTTAAGAGGAAGGGAAGCGGCACAGAACCCACAAAACACTTGAAAGCATGAGTATGGTGTTGCCTGAAAGTCCTTCCTCATCTTCACAATACTCAAAGACACCATTTTGGTAGGTTTTGAAGCTACTATCTTAAAGGTCTGCTAAGGCATCTAAATGAGATCTCTGGTAGGCAGGAATGGGGGGGTGGTGGCAGGATTGCACTCAAAACAGAAGAGTCTGGTTCTCCTGAATACATGGTGGGAAGACAGTCGTGGTTGAGTCTCAGGAAATGTCAGAGGAATGAGGCCCTGGAACCCAAGGTCATATGCATAGTCCTTAGTATAGTTCACTGCTAATTTAAAACAATACTGTTTTTATGCTGATGTCCTTCACGGCTAATGTTCATTGTACTGGAATTACTGCTTCTCAGTTGACGGGGGCTTCCGATTCCTGGGTGAAGGGTGTCTTTCCCATCATATGTCCCCTTAATTTTTCCTGTCTTTCTGGCCTACCTCAACTGGAAAAAATAGAGCAGATAGGTTGGTAAGAGCTGGATACATCTCACCTAATTACCTAACTTTATGAATGAGGAAACAGACTTAGAGAAGGGAAGTAGTTTGATGCCCCATGAGACTGAAACCAAAACCTGGATTTCCTTCCTTCTAGACCCGAATTCTTCTCATAACAAAGCTCTCCACCAGTCTTCTGTTTTGAAACTTCAAAATTTTGCTGTTTGAAAGAAATGGTAAATGCTTCAGGAGACTAGTTTAAACATAATATAGTTACAGACCAGCATGGGACTATCACTTGGTACCCATAAACTCAAACTGCCTGCCTTCCTTCCTTTCTTTCTTTCTTTCTTTCTTTCTTTCTTTCTTTCTCTCTTTCTTTCTTTCTTCCTTTTATGAATCAGTTAAAAGGTAAAAACAAACTTTTCAAAAATGTATTTATTAAAAATGTTTAATCTTTTTTAATTGTATGCAATTGGTGTTTTGCTTTCGTGAATATATGTGTATCATGGACACACAGTGTCTGTGGAGTGAGAAAAGAGCATCAGATCCCTGGGGACTGGAGTTATAGATGGTTGTAAGTCATTATGTGGATGCTGGGAATCAAAGCCAGGTCCTCTAGAATATCAGTCAGTCCCCTAAAACTAACTTTAAAAAATGTATTTTGTAGGATCTGGAGAGACAGTTCAGCACTTAAGAGCATGTACTGCTCTTACAGAAAACCCAAGTTTTGTTCACAAGACCCACATCTGGGGGCTCACAACTGTCTACAATTCCATCTCCGGGGATCTGATCCCTCTGGCTTCTGAGGGCACCTGCACTCACATTCACAGATATACACACTCATCAAGCACGTGCGAGAGATGACTTATCAATCAAGAGTACTGGCTGCTCTTCCAGAGGTCTGAGTTCAAGCCTCACATGGTGGCTCAAACCATCTGTAATAAGATCTGATGCCTTCTTCTGTCATGCCGATAGATATACATGCAGAGTACTCAAATATAAAATATAAACAAATAAAATATTTTAAAAAGAAATAAATATACATTTTAAACTTTTTAAAAACTTACTTTGTAATTTGAACAGAGTGTAGCAACTCTTTCTCTGTATCACCAGCTCCCAAATAATGACACAGACTTCTTATTAATTATGAAAGCTCGGTCTTTAGCTTAGGCTTATCTCAACTAGCTCTTATAACATAAATTAACCCGTTTATATTAATCTATGTTCTGCCATGTGGTGTCGCCTCTCTTCCATCTTGCACCTCTTGTTTCTCTGCATGTTTGGCAGGTCACTCAGTCTTTCTTTCCCCAGAGTCCTCTCTGTCCTTGGAAGTCCCACCTACCTTCTTCTTGCCTAGCTATTGGCCACCAGCTCTTTATTTAACCCATCACAGTGACACATCTTCACACACGCTGAGTCTCAGGCCGTATGTGGATTTTTCCAGCCTTCATGTTGGAGGCCATGTGCAATTGGACTTTTCTTTGGGCTGCCAGCTCACAAATAACAATACAGAGCCTTTTGTTGTTGTTGTTGTTGTTGTTTCCCAAGACAGGGTTTCTCTATATAGTCCTAGCTGTCCTGGAACTCTCTCTGTTGACCGGGCTGGCCTCAAACTCACAGAAATCTGCCTGTGTCTGCCTCCCTAGTGCTGAGATTAAAGGTGTGTGCCACCACTGCCTGGCTGAGACTTATTAATTATGAAAGCTTAGCCTATAGCTTAGGCTTGTTCCTAACTTGCTCTTATAACTGAAAATTGGCCATTTATATTAATCTACATTTTGCCTTGGGACTTTTTACTTTTCTTTCATCGTGTACCTCCTGTTTCCTCTCTGTGTCTCTTGGTATTTCCTACACACCTAGATTCTCCTCCTCTTCCTTTCTTTCCCTGGCAATTGCGTATACCTCCTGTCTAGCTATTAGCTGTTTAGCTTTTTATTATCACAGCAATACACCTTCACACAGTGTACAAATACCCTACAGTATCAGAGTCTAACTATGCTCTAATGTGGGATAGCATAAGGTAGGCTGGTTCTAAGTTGTTCTAAGAGATAGTATCATGGTTGGAAAAGTTCTCATAGGGCAATATGCTATTTGAATACCCATGGGCAAAGTAAACAAGCTAGGGTTTAAGGTCACACCACAATATGTATTTAAATTCCATACCATTTTCTCCTCTTACTTCTGTCTTGCCCTGTTTGTAGAAATTGTTCTCAGTTGGTTCCCATGACTAATTTTCCATCTCTAGGCATAACTGTTTCCAGACTGCTCTGTGCCTGAGTCTACTTGCCTTTTCCTTTTATTTCTAAGATTCAATGTCTTCCTTGGTACATTCTTTCACTTTTCCAGCATGTGTCTTCTTTTTTTCCTTTGAGACAAAGTCTTGTTATGTTACCCTAGCTTGCCTGGAATTCACTACATGGTCCAGGTTGGCTGTCACCTCGAGAGATCCCCCTGTCTCCCGAGTGTTGAGATTAAAGGCATGTACCACCATATCTAGCAACATCTGTCTTTTTAAATCTCCCCTCCAGGGGTTCTCTTCTACCTTTTGCCCCATTTAATATTTCCATGTCTCTGGGCTTGAGTGATGATGACTCAGTAGTTACGAGCACTGGCTGCTTTTCCAGAGAAGACCAGGGTCCTAGCATCCATATAGCTGTTAGCCACTGTCTGTAACTCCAGTTCTAAGGCATGGGACACTCCTTTCTGGACTGCAAGGGCACCACGTGCACCTGGTTCATCCATACAGGGTGAAAAACATCCATAGACATCTAATATAAGAATAAAAAATATCTTCATATCTCTATCTTCTTCCTTCAATACTGCCAGTTTCCTATTTCTTTTCCTTGCTTACTAGACTTATAAAGTGAGCACTGTTTTATTAAATGATTCTGATTCTTATTTGTACTTTGCACTTACATATTTTGTTTTGAGAATTAAAATAAGCAAGTAGAATATTTGCTTAAAAGACAATTAAAGATAAGTGTCATGTTACCTGTCTGTAATTCCACTCTGGGGAACCTGAACAGAGGTATCTCAAGTTGGAGGCTAGCCTGAGCTACATAGTGAGACCTTGTTTCAACAAAACAAAACAGTAAACTTCTTTTTGTCTTTCTGTAGACATTAATTGTCAATTTCTTTGTGAACTGTTGGGGGGACCATCTTTTCTCTAGTTGATATTTGGTAAGACATAAAATTGGTTGAGTGAAGTGAGCATGCCTTACAGTGCCTGTTCTTGGAAGGCTCAGACAAAAAGACCACAGTGAATTCAAGGTCATCTTGCCCAGTATATAAAGATCTTGTAACCAGAGGGGCATCTTAGCAAACAAATAGTGTACTCCCTCATTTTACAGCTGTAAACATTCAAATCTGGTCAGACTCAACTTCTCACCTGGGTTCAAGAACCAGGCCAAGAGTCCCTGGCCTCTAGGTCAGTATTCTCTCTTTTTCACTAACTGTCCCCTCCTCCTCTACTCATCATTAGTTTCTTCTTAAATTTTGCCAAGGAGTCAAGGCTCTCGTGCCGAGGATTCCTGTGAGTCCAAGGCCTACTAGGCTATGGAGTGAAACCCTGTTTAAAACAATAGAGTTTCTTATCCTTTGAGTAGATGCTCAGGAAATGTCTATATATCCCATGGATTCCTTCAGCAGAAGAGAACAGCCCAGACTCAGAGCTGCTTAAGTAATCAGTAGATGTGCTTTATTTTTTTTAAAGATTTACTTATTATGTATACAGTGTTCTGCTTGCATGTATATCTGCACACCAGAAAGGGGCACAGAAGTCATTATAGATGGTTGTGAGCCACCATGTGGTTGCTGGGAATTGAACTCAGGACCTCTGGAAAAGCAGCCAGTGCTCTTAACCTCTGAGCCATCTCTCCAGCCCCAGTAGATGTGCTTTAAACTGAAGACATCTGAATCAGTTGCCTCAGAACCTCAGAAGCTCATGAGGTCACCAAAACACATTCTACCCCTCCATTTGTCTAACCTTGATTATTTATTTATTTATTTAGCCTTTGACCTTGGTCTTCTTGTCTTCAAAGTCCCAGGCTAAATGCATGCAAATACTCCATCACTCAACTACATCTCAAGACCTTGGATTTGGGAGGCATATTCACTATGTAGGCCAGACTGGCCTGGAACTAATTCATGGTCCTCCAAAGGGCTAGGATTACTGGGATGTGCCATCACAAACCCAGCCTCAGAGTCTTAACAAAAGCTTCCAACAGAATTTGAAAGAAAGTTAACCCTTCCTCATGTCCGGTAGATGAAAAATACTCTCTCCCAAACTCTCTGCCCTTCTACCTGGATTATCTGATTAGGACAATGCTCCCCTTTCTTCCATGTGATTAATAAAAAGCCAGGGCAACTTGACATTTCCCTATAGGTTTAGATAAGTGAAGATCCACCCAACCAGACAGGGATAAAGTAGACTATTGAATAAAAGCTGGATTGTACTAGGAGGGAGGAAGATAGGAAATTAATCAGATTCTGTTAAACCAATTGTTGAATTGTTACAGAGCCTTGCTCTGTAACTGAGATAAGAATGGCTCTTTGATATTTTAATCTTAGGCAGACTTCTACATGGGGAAGGGAATGCATCGGTAACATCTGACTTTCTTCTTTCTAGTTACTATCAGCTACTTCCTTCTTTCTATAACTTTTCTTGGAATAGAATGAAAGTTCTTCCCTTCCTTTTATATTCCTGTCTCCCATACATAGCTACAGGCCCTTTCCACTCTAAAGGATTTCATATTAACCACCACGATCCTAAAAGATGGAGAAATTAAAAAAAAAAAGTTAGTTGATATCTGTGGCCATTGTTTTTAAAAATGGCTATAGGTGTCACATGCATATCTCTGTGATTTCCAGGCCAGAGATACACAATGAGATGCTCTCTGAAAAGGACTACAAATAACTTTCCATCGAGAGATGGGATCCCTTCATACACACACTTCTGAGACAGACTTTCTCTATGTAGCTTGGGTTGTTCTGAAACTCTCTCTGTAGACCAAGCTGGCCTCAAAATCAGAGATCTACCTGCCTCTGCCTCACAAGTGCTGAGATTAAAGGTGTGAATCACAGTTCAGTTCCCAGCATCCACATTGGGTAGCATGCAAACACCTGTAACTCTAGGGGGCCCAATGCAATGCAATTTTCTGGCCTCCACAGGCACTTGCACACGTGTGCACATATCCCCACCACCACACCACATAAGCACGTGTACACACACACACACACAGTCTTTAAATAGTAAATTATCGGAATTCTGGGTCTGGCCTATTCCAAAGACAACCAAGTTACCTTTTTCATAGTCCCCTTCATGAAGTTACACATGGAAGTCATACATCTTTTACTTTCCATTATATTATATTCATCAAACAGCTAAAGGCCTACACAGGAGCTGGAGAGATGGCTTAGTGTTTAAGAGCATTTGCTGCTCTTCCAGAGGATGGAGGACTTCATGACTTCCTAACTTGGATGGTGTCACCAAAGTCACATATACCTTCACTTACTATTTCCCATCCTATTAAACAGCTTTAGAAATGCTACAAGCCATGGAACCCATGGGAGCCATTTCCACTAGCATACAAGGCAGTCAGGGAGGCTCTGAATTACCATGTGAGTCCTGAGACTTGAACCTAGGTGCCCTGAAAGAGTAGCCAGTACTTTAAACCTTGGAGCCATCTCTCCAGCCCCCTGAATCCTTCTTGTGTTGGTCATATCATAGTAGGAACCATCTTATAATGACTTTGCTTTAATTTAATGGCAGGCCGCTTTAAAGCCCTGTCCCTGGAAAAAGAGGCTCAACACATCAACTTTGACCTATAGATTTTGGCTAGATACAATTTTGCCCTTAACAGTGCCCCATAGTAGGGGAAAGGAGGACCAGATCTCTTTAGCTCTATGGTAGAAAGAGGTAGCCACATTTTAACACTGAGCAGTGGTGTTTCCCCACAAGAGAATGAAATGTTCACATGAAGAGAGGTAAGGAGATCTGCACATCCAGGACAAATGTCCACTATTCCTTCCTGACAGAGATCCTAAAGGGAACAGGAATCTCTAAAAAATCCCCATCTTCTTAACTCTCAGCCGAAACTATCAAGCTTTTGTCCTTCAGCTCTGACCTCTGAAACTGGGCCATGGCTAGCACCCCGTTGTGACATTGATGGAACCCCATGTGCCCTTTCCAATTTTGTGGACCACTCCCTGATGCTCTTCCTGCTTTCCCTTTTTTGGGCCTCTTCTGCCCAAACTCCTCTGTTAGCCTTTCTTCATTTTCACAGGGTGTGAAAATGTGTGCCAAGTTTCTCTTCTTTGGCTTCCTCTCCTTCTCAACCCCACCCTCTTTTACCTCACTCTCCTCCCCTTCTCTCCCCCAGATACTCTTTATAGTTAGGTGTAAGGACACTGTCGAGCTTATCTATACTCTATTGTGAGTTCCTTCCACTATAATCCCGAGTGGCTAGCATGCTTGCAAGCACTCTGCAAGTGAGCTGCGTGTTACCTTCCTAGGGTTTCTGCAGGGGTTGGCATGGATCTTCCTAAATTAGAGTGTGGCTTTGTATGTTGTCTTAGGAAAGAGCCTCAACTTTCATCTAAAGTTTAGAACTTCAAACACATGTGTCTCCTAAACTGTGTCGTTGGTCCTCACCTGCCTTCTGAGGTTCAGGGCTTCATGTTAAACTGGTTTCTTGGCATCTTCGCCTGAAATCTCCACAACTGCCTCGCCCTCAGCAACAGCAAAAGCTGAGAACACCATCTCCCACCTCAAAGCTTCCCACTCCCCTTGCATCTCTCATGTCCACGGAAGAAGCTAACACCCTCCTAATCAGGAAGAAGGAAGGACTTGAGCCTCACCCTGGCACCTCTCCATCACCTCCAATGGGCAATCATGCACTCAAGTATTGTCAGCTCTACCTTCCTGGCACCTCTCTTAGGTTCTACAAATGCACATTCACTTTTAAAACAGAAGATCTTTTATGTTTGTCTGTTTGGTGAGACAGGGTCTCTCTACGTAGCCCTGGCTATTCTATAACTCACTATGTAGACCAGGCTGGTCTTGAACTCACAGAGATCCACCTGCCTCTGCCTCTCAAGTGTTTGAACTAAAGGTGTGTGCCACCATTCATGGCCACACAGAAGACCTTTACAATATAAGGCCTGAGTGTCAACTAGATATTGACATGATCTGACCAGTCGCTGTTCTTAATCTCTCTGCACTGTAGCTTACTCTTCAGGTGATTAGAGTGCTTTCATATTTTTTCAAATATGACAATGATTTTTTATTTTTTTAAATGTATTTAGGTAGGGGGCAGGAAAGGTTGCTCAATGGTTAAGAGCACTGGCTGCTCCAGCAGAAAACCTGGGTTCAGCTCCCAGCACCCACATGGCAGTTGGCAACCATCTGTAGCTCTAGTTCCAAGGGATCCCAACTCCCTTTCCTGACCTCTACTGGCACCACACACACACACACACACACACACACACACACACACACACACACACGCACACACACAGGTAAACCTACAAATAAAACATACATACACAAAATTTAAAAAAAATAATAATACAATTTTCTGTAGTCAGATTTTTTGGGGGGACTACCAGCCCCAAAATAATGACACAGAGACTTATTATTTATTATGAAAGTTTGGCCTTTAACTTAGGCTTGTTCCCTACTAGCTCTTACAACTTAAATTAACCTATTTCTATGAGTCTATATTCTGCCATGTGGTTCTTTACCTTTCCTCCATTCTGTAAGTCTGATTCCCTCCATGTCACATGGACCTAGTTTCATCCCAAGGTTCTCTCTCTGCTAGAGAGTCCCACCTAACCTCTCCTGCCTGACTATTAAACGAGTCCCTCCTAGGTGCCAGACCCTGGGCTGAGTATTGGCAACAGAGCCATTAAACAAAATGTGCAGACCCCAGGCCCTCCAAGGCCTTACAGTTCACAATGTGACAAGTCACACTGAAGCACAAGGACCTAAGAGAGTTTCAGAGTCAGCGGTGTTGCCAGCTCTCACAGTTTAAATGTGAAATGTCACCCACAAGCCCTTGGCCCCTAGCTGGTGGCACAGTCTTTAAGAGGTGAAGTCATCCACCTGAAGAAACCGGGGGCAGGCCTTGAGGGTTATAGCCTCACCCTGCTTCCAGACCTACTGTCTTTGCTCTTTCCTCTGACAAGCCATGAGTGGGTAAAGAGTCCCAGCTGCATGCTCCCGTTCCATGGTGCTGCCTGCAGATGTGTGGGCTCCACCATGATGGACTGTGTCCTGTGAAACCATATGCCAAAACAAATCCTTCAGTCATAGTGAAGAGGAAAAAAATGACTAATACAAGGGAAACCAGAAAACTAAGGAAAGCCTCAATCACCCATCTTCTATCTCTAACCAACAGGTATGGCTGCACATACCAAACCAACAACTGTCTGAATTGTTTCACTTAAACTCCACAATTCCTTGAAGTTAATGCTATTATTACTAGACCTGCTTTATAGATAAAGAAACCGATATATTATAGGGGTTAAGTAAATGGAGTTGGGATTTGATCCTAGGCTTATGTGAGACCAGATAGATGTCACATGAACAAGAGTCTATGCTTCTCCTTTATCAGCTGTGGTCCAACTAACATATGTTCTCCCATACAGGCCTTTCACAAACGTGGACCAGCATTGCCTTATCTGCACATGTGCAGTGTTTCAAAAGCACCTTCATAGTCCTTAGAGCACTTGAGATTCTTACCTCATGGTGTCTATCTAAGAATCTATAAATGCTGTAGAATTCTAACTAATTCACTTCTATAATCTCAATAATTTGTGCTGCTCTTTGCATCCCAGTGCTGAAGGAAATAAAGGAAGAGGAGATGAGGGGGAAGGAGGGAAAGAATGAGCGGGAAAAAGGAAGGAGAAAAATGAAAGGTGAAGATAACTATGTTCACAGAAAGATTCTGTATAAGACATCCCAAGTACACTGTGCTTCTCTGTAAGAACCTTAACCTTACCCAACTGTAAAATCAATCCTAGCAACAACCCCAATAACTTTCCATTTAAGGGATACTCCACGAGCACTCATAAAATCACTCTGGATGCTTCTTGCCTGTGATGATTTGAATGAAAATAGGCTCTTTGGGCTCCCATATTTGAATACTTGAGCCCCAGGTGGTAGAATTGTTTGGGAAGGATTAGAGGTGTCATGAACTTATCCACTGAAACTCCAAACCCCAATAACCTTTCTTCTATAGGTTGTCTTGGTCATGGTGTCTTATCACAGCAATAAAAAGTAATTAGAACCCCATCCATCTTGTGTGCTCTCCCCTCTCTTTCCTATCAAACTATGCCAATGCTACTAACAACTTTTTTCCTTGTTTGAGAACCATGCAGAAATGATGTATCAGAGACAAAACTGAAACTCAAAGAAGGAAAACTAAAGCAGAGCCTTATGCCACAAGTTAAACAACAGAAAGCCACCAGGAAATTGAAGAACAGAAAGTGCCTGGGAATACATACCCTTTACCTTAGAGACTGCCCACAGACCAGTAGGCATATTTTTTTCTGTTTTAGGTTTTCTGGACAAGCATCAAAGCTTTAAGTTTCCAGATCACCAGCTGTGTTTTACACAATGTGAACTTATTGAGCAACATTCGAATGGCTGTCTGGATCATGCCCATTGTCTGTCTTCATCAGACATCTAAACCGTGGGCCAGTTAAGGAGGGGCTGCTGCAAGAACATGAGTAGGATTGGATGGCAATGGGCAACAGTCAATTAGCAAGCAAAACAAAGCAAAAGTAAAACCTCACAAGTGATTTTCACATGATTCTGCAGTTGAAAGGGCATTAGCCCAAAGTAGTGGTCAGCAGGCCCCTTTGGCAGCCCCTATTCCACTCAGCCCTTGCTAAGCCTCATTTTTCCTACTTGAATTGCTCACCCAAGTTGGGTGAGAGCTGCCCAGATTCCTAGAAACCCACTGGGGGAACAGCCCTACCAAACAGTCATTTGATTTCTTTTGTCTGGGAGTTAAGTTGATATGACAGTCAAACACTTAGCTTTGTTAAATGGAGGTTGGGGGGAATAATGTGTGACTATGTTAGGGAGGAGGTGGGTATGAGAAGATGTTAACCAATTTTACCACTTCATATTCTGCCACCCTCCACGTTTTCTGTTGAGGAACCCTGCACTCTGACCATTTGACCTATAGACCAGCCCAGGCCCAGAAAATGGTTAAAGACAGAAGTACTCCAAGCTACTGTGGTGAGCACAGCCCTCAGCCGCATTAAAGTTGCCATGAGGTAAGCAACCTCCTCAGCTACATGTTCCTGCCACCTCAATGTCCTGCCTCATCACAGGTTTGGCACAGAGAGTCAAGTGGCTGTGAACTGAAACCTCTGGTGCCTTTGAAGCTCAGCATAAAAAATCCACTCAGAATGGTGTCAGAAAGATAGTGGCCTGTCAAATAGGGGAGCCTCTAAGACCTTCAGCCCTTCACTGAACACCTAACTGTGAGAGCAGCAACAAAGTCTGGGGCTCAGCACCAGTAGCTGATGTTTCGTCCGGAAACCAGCTGCCAGGTCCCCACAGCTCGAGTCTTTATCTCAGCTTTTCCACAAAAGAGTGGGCATGCTTGGCGTACCAGCTGATTCCTTTATATAAGCAATAGAATCATACAGAGTGGGAAAATATTGAAGGAGTTTTTCTCCTTGCCTTGAACTCTTACTTCTCTGTGATTCTTTGAGCCTTCCACTGTTTTCTCCTCTTTCCAGAACATTCCTTTCTTCCTGTGTGAGTTTCTTCAAAAACTCAAACCAACAACAACAAAAAGGGAACGTAGTGATCAAAGCCAAACTAAGAATCTGGTAACTCCTTTGGATTATGTGTCCCCGGGGTAGACATTTGAAAGAAAATGTAGACTGAGATAATATTGAAAGGAGACACTAATGGATTGGAAAGTTTAAACTACTATTTTATATGCAAATACACATTTTTATATATTGTTACATATGTAGTTAGTCCCTGGGCTGGATGTGGGCCAAGCAGGAAAGTAATAAATTCTGAGAGAGCCAAGGGACTCCTGGTACACAGCCCTTGCTGTAAAGGCCACCGCCGGGTCGTGCTGTCCCTTGGTTGGCCCTGGGTGCTCTGAGACTGGCAGAAGTACCCTCTGATAGAGTCTGTGTGTCCCCCAGGTGCTCAGCTGTGACATACAGAGAACAGGTCCCCCACCCCACTTGGTGGCCTCTCCAGGCACTCTCCCTCCTGTCCCTGCTTTGCCACAGGGCTCAATTACCAGAGTTTATATTAGGAATCAGATATGGTTCTGGAAAGGGAAACTAGTGAGAGAGACTATATGGGGTGGGGGTGGAATGATGGACTTTGGGGAAAAGCCATGTACTTCCTCTCTTCTAGTCAAATAGGCCCCTTAAGGGTTCCGGATTATCTGTGGTGACATTTTCTGTCTAGTGCTGCAGCATGTGGCGGCTACTACCACCAACAGCTCTGCTACTCATAGGTAAGTGGGGCTCAGTTTATCTGAAGGTAAAGCTCATGATGGTCTGTGTTCAGCAGAGACCTCTCCCCCTTTCAGGGTAGGCATGGAATCCCCACCATGGGCCCAGACTTAACTCCTAAGACAGATTGTTAGAGATATGCAACACCCAGGCTCTGATCTGTGCTTCACCAGGGGCCGGCTGTGAGTCCACCCCTCTGGGTTTCCATTTCCCTGAGCGCAAATTGAAGAGCAAGAACCAGGTGGTTCCCTAGATTTGTGCCTTCCGATCTGACAACCCAGGTTTCCCTTTTCGTGTCTTCTCTTACTAGGTAGGGTTTAGGTGTAACATGTCTGTGGCTTGATTTAGGGAAATGCAATCTTTATTTTTAACCTGACAGTTTGAATGAGGAACAGGATGAAGGGAACAGTATCAAAAAATGAGGATTTGAGTTTCCTGCAGAACAGGTCCAGGGTGTTGGAGGAGAGAAGGAACCAGCTGGAGCAAAGGGTGGGGAGGGAGTCACCCTGCTCAACATCTGATGCATGCATTTTTGTTTTTCTTGCAGTTTCCTCTGGCATCCGAGCTGGTGAGTTTGCTTCAGGGTCTTAGATTGATTGAGTGAGGCACACACAAAAGCCACAGAAAGTTGGGAAAGGAGCACTGTATGGTGTCTGGCGTGTCTGGGGGCTGGGAGCAATTCCCTAACACAGTTGGGATAAGCCTTACGCATCTCTAGCCAGTTTTTCCCCAGCTACAGAAAGGATCAAAACTGGGGCCAAGAGCTTCCCTGCCTAGATGCCATAAGAATGAATCATAGACAGCCTAAGAACACTATGGGTTTGTTCACTCTTCCTGTGTTACTCTGGGTGTACTGGTGAATAACACTCATCTGTATCTCCTCATCAGGTCTACAAAAGGCTGTGTTGACCCTACACCCTGAATGGGTCAGGGTGCTCCAGGAAGACAGTGTGACCCTCAGGTGCCAGGGTACCTACTCACCTGGGGACAATTCTACCAAGTGGTACCATAATGGAACCCTCACTTCACAACAGGACCCCAGCTACTTCATTGGATCTGTCAAGGTTAAGGACAGTGGAGAGTATAAGTGCCAGACAGCCCTCTCCATGCCCAGTGACCCGGTGAACCTAGAAGTTCATGTAGGTGAGTTGGAGTGAAAGAAGGGCCCTGAATTACTTGGGGGAAAGCCATATGGTTTGTGTTAATATGGAAGTGAGGTGATATGTGTCCTGCCAGATGGGAACAGAACTGTAGTGCTAGCTGTAAAGTAAGCCCTAAGCAAAGCATGAAAGCCTGTCTTGTGGAGCATACAGGACGGTGGCATTGAACGATTCCAGGAATTGCCATTTTCACAGAATACCATGCAACATGGATACGTGTTCTGAGGGGCATGTCCCATAACAGCTATTAGTTAGACTGATGAATTTGATCTTAGGATCAGTTTCCTTCTTATGCTCACATTGTACACTCAGTCCTCAATTGCTGGTCTTTCATAGTCTGTTACACATCACTTCATGCCTCTCTGTACTATCTTCCCATCAGTGCCATGCTAGAACTCTCATGTTAACACACGCTTGAACCCTTCCAGTGCTGCCACATCTAGCATGGCTCCAGGGACAGACCTGACTAGAGAGGAAAGGGAATAAAGAAAACATGAACACACATGGACACACAAAAACTGGGACCCAATGCACTGGGCTCTCTGATAGAGAAACCACAGCACCCAGGAAACTTATTTATTATATACGGTTGAGCAGGGAATGGGATTGTTGCATGCAGCCGAATGAGGAATCTGGGTTATTACATACAGACAAACAAGCAGCCAGGGTTCTTGCTATATACAGATGATCAAGGGGGCAGGTTTAGAGTCAGTATCTCTATAGCTGTCTTCAGCCCATAAACATCCAGGGGAAGAGGGCTATGGTGGACATTTTCTGCATACATCCATTCTCAGACCATCCTTCTAAGTCTTACCCTTAGAGAAGGCTTTGCCATTTTCCCATGGGTCTGGGGCTCTGGAGTCCTCATATGGCTATGTGGAGGTGTCTACACACTCGTCCTCTACATGTATCATGGGATGGACATGTCTGGGTCAATTAGCAACATTCTGGTACCACAAGTGTGTAAGAGAACTCCAGCATAGATCTTTCTCAGTATCCTCGAAATCACGTCAAATACTGTAAGCCTTGCTCTATTTCATGGCTGTCCCATTTGTGCAATATGAGTTGGTGGGAAGGCCTGGAGGGGAGTGAAGGTGGTGAGACTGAAGTGTTTCTACAGAAGGATCCCATTGAATTGGGTCTATTAAATAGCTGGTTCTTGCAGTTCCTTTGCTCGAGGAATGGGCTCTGGGCATCTAGTTAATAAGACCTGCATGAGGCTGCAACTGTGAGCATTAAACTCACCGGGAAAACCCAGATTCTCCTTTAGGACCGGTTTCACTTAGGTAGTTTTTATTTATTTATTTATTTTTATTTTAAGCTCATGGGCTCTATAGTCTCTTTCTCTTAGCCCATTATAGAACTTACCACACTGCAATATAATGAATACTTCAGAGTATATGTGTTCCTAAGTTCTAGACTGTAGGTTCTGTAAGGTTAGGAGACATACACCTTAGTCATCTGAAAATCCCCAGTGTAAAATGTATCTCACATGTTTGTTGAATACACACACACACACACACACACACACACCTTCTTATTAGTTATGTTCTCAGCAAGATAGACAGAACAAGAATATTCCACCAGCCATTATAGTGAAATTTACCTGTGACTCCAGCTTTTGGGGGACAGAGCAGAGGGAGCAAGTGGGGAGAGACCATCCTTGGCTGTATTAAGTAAGCTCAAAGCAACATTGACTACATAAGACCCTGTCTCAAAAAACAATAGACACACTATTTTAATAAAAGAATGTTACCCTAAACACCAAACTGTATCCATATCAATCACAATCTTCTTATGCTAATTATAATACATTCCTCAGTTTAAAAAAAAGCTAAATAGACACAGGGTATTTTGATAACCAATATAGCTTGTTTGTTTATAGTTTTGTTAGTTTGTGGCATTTCTTTCTATTTATTTTTAATAGTAAGTATCATGTAGGTCAGAGTTGCTTAGAGCTCACTATGTAGTCTAATTGAGCCCTAAACCCCTGTTTTTCTTGCCTCTGCTTCTTGTATACTGTCTTTGCCTATAAAGATCTACCTTATTAAATATTAGAAATTGCCCTCTAGGCCAGGCAGTGGTGGTGCACGCCTTTAATCCCAGTGCTTAGGAGGCAGAGGCAGGTGGATCTCTGTAAGCTCCAGGTCAGCCTGGTCTATAGAGTGAGTGCCAGTATAGGCTCCAAAGATACACAGAGAAACCTGTCTCAAGAAAGGAAGAAAGAAAGGGAGGAAGAAAGAAAGACAGAAAGAAAGAAAGAAAGAAAGAAAGAAAGAAAGAAAGAAAGAGAAAAAGGAAAGAAATTGCCTTCGGTTTGGCAAGTCTTCCTGGTAAAGAATCTCCACCAAAACATTCTACCAATTTTGTTTAGTACTAGACAGTAAAATTTAAAAAGCCCCCTGATATTTTTCTTTGTTCTTAATATAAACATCATTAGGATTGTATTTCAAAAATCAATAAGCAATAAAATACTTTAATGCCCTCTGGCCCTACTCCCCCAGGGAAAACTGTTAATCCTAAAAAACACATCAATCTTTTTCTGTGCTCCTGGCATTAGCCCATTAATATCTGCACGTGCTATGGATATTTATCCGACTGTAATTTTTATTTCCCCAGGTCCCCTCCTATCTTGTTGTCACATTCTCTCTGTGGAGTCTGATTACCTGAGGTGACTGTGAGGACAGGCATCCTGGTGGTCCTCACATGCTCAGTCCTCACATGAAAGCCATGCTCAGTCATGGTCTACTTGAGGCCCCATGGCCTGTCAGAAACCGGAGATGACTGTGACAGCCCACATTCACCTCTCCCTCCCTCCTGATCATCTTCTTCCATTCCTCCCTTCCTTCCCCCACTGCCCTCCTTCTGACTTTTACACTGAGGGCTCCCACACCACTTTTGTAACCCCTTCCATGGACACTGGTCTCCTAAATACACATCTATGGAAAGAGTCTTTCAATATCTGTAAACCTGACCATTCTTTTAAAGTGGAGAAAGCAGTATGTATCCAGGAACTCACTTTGAAGACCAGGCTGGCCTCAAACTCACAGAGATCTTCCTGCCTCACCTCCTGAGTGCTGGGATTAAAGGTGTGCACCACCGCTGCCGGGCCAGAAAGCTATTTTTAAATGTACTTTCCACACTTTGGTTTAGAAAAAACAGTGAATCTTTATTACCTGCCAGACCAAATGTAAGCCCAGCGTATAGGAATCCTGCAGATATCCTCAACTTTGCTTCTCAACTCCCTTATTCTTGGTTCTTCATACTAATCGTGTGTGTGTGTGTGTGTGTGTGTGTGTGTGTGTGTGTGTGTGTGTGTGTGCCTTTTCTCCCTTAGTCAAAAGGTCCTGGTGTGACATGAGGCACAGTGCAGGGCAATCCTCAGTCTGGCTTCTATTGCATTGGGGATCCAGCTATTCAGAGCTTCGCCTTCAGAAGAGATTTGTGCTCAGAATTCGGCCCCGCCTCTAAGACCCCCTGTCTTTCAGGCTGGCTGTTGCTTCAGACCTCTCAGCGGCCTGAGTTCCGGGAGGGGGACCCCATTCGGCTGAAATGCCACAGCTGGAGAAACAGACCTGTATATAAGGTCACCTATTTACACAACGGCAAAGGCAAGAAGTATTTCCATAAGAACTCTGAACTCTACATTCCAAACGCTACACAAAATCACAGTGGTACTTACTTCTGCCGAGGGATCATTGGACGAAACAACAAGTCTTCAGAGACCTTGAGAATCATTGTAGGAGGTAAGAGCGAGCTCTTCAGAGCCTGTTACAATGCGCTATGTTTTTTATTATTATTATTAATTATTATTGTTGTTGTTGGGTTTTTATTTATTTATATTATTTATAATATAAATTTTATTTTCAAATGTATTTTATTTATGACCAATATTATGTATTATCTTTTATTATTACTGTTATGTAATGTGAGTTATGTGTGCATGTCTGTGTGCACACGCTACAGTGAGCTTGTGGAGGTCAGAAGACAACTTTTAGGAGGCAGTTCTCTCCTTCCACCACATGAGTCCTGGGGATTGATGATCAGGACTGGCAGCAAGAACCTTTGCTGGCCTTCTCCGGTTTTTGTTTAATCTTAATCTGGCAGGGATAAGGAGGACCTAGTGTACTCTCAAAGGGTGCCTTAGTTGCTTTTATACTGCTGAGAGGACACACCACGACCAAGGACACTTACAAAGGGAGCATTTAATTGGAGGCTGGCTTACAGTTTCAGAGGAGAGTCCATGACTATCATGGTGGGGAGCGTGGCTGCAGGCGGGCATGGAACTAGAATAGTAACTGAGAGCTCATATCCTCTCCACAAGCTGTCTTTCACATAGTAGGCTGAGAACATGAAATACTCAGCCTGGTGAAGCCCACCCCCAGAGATACACCTCCTCCAACAACATACCTACTAATCCTTCCCAAAACAGTTCCCAAAACAGAGCCACAACTGGGCTCATTCAAATGTGTGCCTTTGGGGAGCATTTTCCTTCAAACCACCACAAAAGGTGGCAGAGAAGACCAAGTGATGAGACAAACAAGTCAAATGTAAGCAACTGGAGAATCTAAGTAAAAGACATGTGAGGGGAGTTCTTTATGCTATCAAGGTAAATGTGTTCACAGTTAAGGGGCTCGAGAGATGACTCAGCAGTTAAGAGCACTGGCTCCTCTTGCAGAGGAGCTGGGTTCAATTCCAAGCACCCACATGGTGTCTCACAACCGTCCATAACTCCAGTTCTGTGGGATCTGGTGCCTCTTCTCACCTGCCAGGGCACTGCATATACTCATACACACACATACATAAGAAATTTAATAAATATTTTTAAAAGTTAAAATTAAAACTGGCCTAGGCGTGGTGGCATGTGCCTTTAATCCCAAGAAGTGGATCTCTATGAGTGGGAGGCCAGCCTGGTCTACATAAGTGAATTTCAGGCCAGCCACGGCCACGTAGTAAAAGACCCTGTTTCAAACAAACAAATAAATGCAGCTGGGCTGGAGAGCTAGCTTAGTTCATCTTAAAGTGCTTGCCTCACAAACACCAAAGCCCTAGAGCCACAAAGCAATGTCAGGTTTGGTTAGCAATAATCCTGACAGTAATCCCGACACTAGGAGACAAGGGACCCTGGGGCATTCCCTTTACCCAAGCAGTAAACTCCAGCCCAATGGACTGTGATAAAGGTCGTGACCAAAAACAACTTGGAGGAGGAAAGGGTTTATTTATTTCAACTTATACTTGTAGGTCATAGTCCATCATTGAGGGAAACCATAGCAGAAACCATGGAGGAATACTGCTCACTCCCTTGCTCCCTAGCTCATACTCAGCTTGTTTTCCTATATAGTTTACCTCCCTAGTGTCCGTATAGGCCTACCTGCCTAGGAATGATGTTGCCCACAGTGGGCTGGCCTTCCCACATGAATCATTAGTCAGACATTACTCAACTGAGGTTCCCTTCTTCCCTAGTGACCCTGGGTTGTGTCATATTGATAATAAACACTAACCAAAACATCATCTAAAGGAAGTGAACAGAATTTCTTTCTTTGTTCCTTCCTTTCTTTTTTCTTTCTCTCCTTCCTTCCTTTCTTCCTTCCTTCTTTATTTTTCAATATGGAGTTTCTCTTTGTAGTCCTGACTGCCTTAAAACTAGCTCAGGCTAGCCTTGAACTCAGAGATCTGTCTGCCTCTGCCTCCCAAGTGCTGGGACTAAAGGCACATACCACCACTGCCCATCTGTGAACAACATTTCTGAGGATAACAGCCAAGATTGTCCTCTGATCTCTATATGGATGCACACATACACACACACACACACACACACACACACACACACACACACATACACACACACACACACACACACACTCGCTTATACCCATGCATTCACACAAGTGCACACACAGGCATACAAATGCATGAGCATACAAACACACATCACATCCTAAAATTTTTAATTGAAAAATAATTGAACCCAGGGCTAGAGAGATTGCACAGTGGTTAAGAGCACTGGCTGCTCTTCCAGAGGACCTGGGTTTGACTCCCAGCATCCACATGGTGGCTCACAATTGTAACTCTAGTTCCAAGGGATCCAATACTCTTCTCTGGCCTTTTTTGTGTACCAGGCATGAACCTGGTGCCCATACACATAAAATTAAAATTAAAAATACTTAAATAAGGAAAATATTGAGCTGGACTTGGTGGTGCACATCTTTAATAGCAGGACTCAGGAAGCAGAGGCAGGTGGATATCTCTGAGTGTGAGGACAGTCTGGTTTACACATCGAGTTCTAGATCAGCCAAGGTTACATAGTGAGGTGTTGTTTCTAAAAATTAACCAAAAAGAAAGGAGAAAGAGAAACAAAAAATAAACTAAAATGCACACATTATTCCACTTTCTAGATGACAGTAATGTGACAGCTTCACAACTGTCATGTGATTCCTGTAGACATGTGATTCCTGCAGACGTCCCCTGCTGAGTCACCACCTGACGAGCTGAAGCAGTGACTTAGCATTTTGGTCTGCTGATCTCACTTAGGGGGCACTAAAATGGAAATGCAGTGAAAGGGAGTGAAGAACTTGCCCATGCTCTCCCATGTATCCCTCCTACCTGATCCTCGGCAGGTGTCAGGAACACTGGTGGTGTTGACCTCATTGTTTATTCCAAATCTCTGCCTTAATGAGAGTCGTCTTTCTCATCTCTCTATTTCTCCCACCAGATCCGATATCTCCGTCCACCTTTCTACCGTGGCATCAAATCACTTTCTGCCTGCTGATAGGACTCTTGTTTACAATAGACACAGTGCTGTATTTCTCTGTGCAGAGGGGTCTTCAAAGGTCAACGGCAGTCTATGAGGAACCCAAGTTGTACTGGAGCAAGGAACCTGAGGACAAGTGAGTCCTTATCTCATGGGGTGGTAAGAGGTGGACTTGCAACCTCATCATCTACATTAGGCACCATGCCTTGAGCAGCAAGGGGTAATACTCACTTTTCTTTTTGTCTCCAAAGGACCATCTCAGAGGAAAAGCAAAGCTTCAGATCTTCAAGGGCCAACAGTGAAAAGCCAGTGGATACATAGCTGCCCTCTGGACAAGTGATGCCTCAGAGTTTGATGCTTTCCCTGTCCCAAACATTCCCTCATTGCAAAAGAGCAGCCTGGGCTCTGGATGGTGGCCCTTTCAGTGCTTAACAATTGTTCCTAAATAAACCTCTGTAGAAAAGTGAATGACTGCATCTGTCCCTTCAGGCCTGGTTGCCTTCAGGGAACCCCCCAGACTTCTTCCAGATTGTGGGGAGTCCTGGGAACCCAAGCAGTGCATCTGAATTGATGGAGTAGACAGCTAAGAGCCAGGGGAAGGGAGACCCCCATCAGCCAGAGCCAGCTGATGATTTATGGGGGGAGGAAGAAGTCCTTTTCTTCCCTCTTGCAGGCTCTGTAAATTCCCCTTGTTCCCGTAAATAACCTACCACCTGTTCTCATGCAAGTAACCCAAATTAAACTCAGTGGGAAACAAACAAGACATGGAAGAAAGTTGGAAAGGGACTTGTTCAGAAAAAGAGGGGCTTCGGTGGAGTGAGAAGGGGTGAAAGAAGGCAGTGGAGGGTGAGAACTGCCATCATAACCCAGGCATCCCCCAGCAAGACAGCAATGACCGTGCACTGGTAAAGAGCATGGAGATGAACTACTCTGGAGACAGTTTCAGGGAATAGCATCTGCTTTGTTGCATGGGAACAACCATTTGCATAATGGAAACCTGAGATTGGTTAGTACAGTACCTCGGATTGCATGGTGAGTGCTCATACCACCAGGGTCTCTATTAGGAAGAATCACATTAAAGGCGACATGAAGAGTCCAAACAATCCAGCTACCAGCTACCCACATTACTTCAGAATTCAATGTTCTGACTTCTGGGGCAGGGTATGCCATGCTTCTTATTTAAAAGTGCAGTATGCCAAGTAGCCTGGCCACCAGGTCATGCCTGCTTTTTCTTCTACAGAGAATTACCAAAATATATTGTAAATATTTATGAAACTGTCAAAATATTTAGATGTATTTGTTTTTATGTGCATGAGTATTTTGCCTTTGTGTATGTATGCATACCACCTATGTGCCTGGTGTTTTCAGAGGTCAGAAAAGGGAGTCATATTCTCTTGAATGGAGTTACAGAGAGTTGTCGGCGACCATGTGGGTGCTGGGCACTGACCCCAGTGTCTCTGCAGGAAGTGTTCTCCAGCTCCATGTCAAATATATATATGAGCAGAGGAGGGAGCTGGAGAGATAACTCATCAGTTAAGAGCATTTGCTGTTCTTGTAGAGGCCCTGGATTTGATTCCCAGAACATACAGGCTGATTCACAACCCTCTGTAACTCCAGTTCTAAGGGATCCCACACCCTCTTCTGACTTCCACTGACAACAGACACCAAACACAAATGTGGTGTGCATATGTATGCAGGCAAAACACTCATATACACAAAATAAAACTAAGAAAGAAAGGGAGGGAGGGAGGGAGAGAGAGAGAGAGAGAGAGACAGAGAGAGAGAGAGAGAGGCGCCTAGGGCACCAGGGAGACATCGTTATCTGAGCCAGAGATAAGGTTATCTGCCTAGACCAGAAGCCACAACTAAGTGAAGTAATAAGTTGTAATGTGATATCAGCTTGAGTTGTCCTGAGGAGTCTCCACTGGAATTGGGGTGGTCTCAGAGCATGTCATATTGAAATGTCTTCATTCGTGGGCCCAGGGTATCAGTCAGTTCTGGGCCACTGTGGGGGGGGGGGGCAGGGGTGGGATTAAAAAGAAACAGCAAATAACCCATGTTGTGTTGAGTGAGCAAATACACCACAAGTTCCCACAAAGGAATGGCCATAAGATGAAGACAGTTCTGTTGACCAAAGCCGTCTTAGTAAAAATCAGAAATGGCACTGTGACTATAAAAACCCAGCCTTTCTGTTTCTATGACCCTTCCCAAAACACATCTGATTTTAGTCATATGCTCTCCCAATTGTGCCTACGCATACGATGGTAAATAGGAGAGTCTCCCTAAAAGGTTGCCAAAGATACCCCAAACCAATTCAGGTTGGGTCAATTCTTCTGCTCTTCATACCCAGCTGCATTGGGCATGCACTTGAACAATGGAAACTATAAATTTGATTGTTGCCAAGGGTAGGGAAATGAGTGATTTTTCAGAGACGAAATATGTATAGCCCAGTGCAGGTTGTGGGTGGGAGGGTTCTGAGGTTTCTCCTAGCATTGTCTGGGGAAGGACATGCATGCCATAGTCATCCCGATGGGGGAACTAATCTGCCTATTGCATTATAGCAAGAATGTGTATATGTAAACCAAGAAGACCAAGGTAGTAAAATGTGTCCTGTGCTTGCCTTCCTCACCTACAATGGGCCAGCAGTGAATGTAGGTGCTGCAAAGATTTCATGAACAGCTCAGTGTCATCCTGTGTCCAGAAGTTTTGGTTCTAGTGAGCCAAACAGACAGGCAGGTACTAGGAAAGTGGAGGAAGCCTGCAGAGAAGGTTCGTTCTGGAAGAAGGCACGAAAGGCGAAGTTTGCCAGGCAAGAAAGAAAGAAGTTGGAAGTCCAGGGCAAAGTATTAAAAGCCAAGCTGAGTTTAGGAGATGCGGTTCTTTTGGGTCTAAAAGAGGCAGTGAGGGAGGAGTGGGGCGGGGGGGAATTCTGAGACCACTCGCTTGCTGTCTGAGCTTAAAGAGATGGCGTAGGATGGTGCCAGGTATTGAAGCGGGTGATGCTGATCGTTGCTCGGGTACAGAGTTAACCAAATTCTGGGGCAGCTACAGGAGCCGAGAATTAAAGAACTGAGAAAGGGAACTCCTCGAGGTCCTAGCAGATGAAGTTGAGATTAAAGAGCAAGTAAGGAGTGGCAAGCGGCAGCCAGGGAGGGATTCGGGAGCAAGGAAATAGGAAGGAAAGCTAGGCACAGTTTCCTCAGGATAGATAAGGTAGTCGTCCTCGTATGATCAACACTGAACGTCCAAACTCCCAGAACAACAGCTTTCTGATGTAATTAGAGCAGCCTTAACCGCGAAAACAAGAAACGGCTCCAAAACACGCAGGCCGAGGAGTTTTTAAGCACAGCGTTAAGTATGTCAGCTAGCTGCTTTAAGTTGCTCGACCGACAGATTCCAAGTCTGTGAAGTTTACAAAATAGTCCTTCGCGTCCCTGGGTGGGCTCGAACCACCAACCTTTCGGTTAACAGCCGAACGCGCTAACCGATTGCGCCACAGAGACAGACAGCATGTTTTGCTGCCGTCAAGGCAGTTCACTAAAGGATATATTGGTCGTCTATATGTGCCAGAAGTTGCGGTTGAAATTGAGAACAAAACTGGCGGCATCCTGCAGTGAATCCTGCAAGTAAGGAAGGGCATCAGCACCCACTTCAAAAAGAAAAGGTCCGGGTTCTACCCACTGAGACCGAGAATAGGGGAGCTCAAGAGGATGAACGAACCAAGAGCCTTTGGGAAATCCAAAATGGATGCTCTCTGAGTTTGGGAATTCAGTTGGTTTTGCTTAGAAACGTTGCTGATCTAGATAATTTACGCATGCAACTGTGCGTGTGTAAGGACTGATTCATTAACTCATTATTTTTCACATAACCACTACGTTTCCAGGCATGCCTGGCAAAAAGTACTAAGGGATATTACAACAAAATAAACCACACCAAGGGTTTTGAAGTCTACTGGCACGTGAGTCACCCAGGCAAAACGGAAAACTGAAAAATTTTTGTAAGTCGACGACGCTGACACATCTGCAAAAGAATATCAAAGAGCACATTCCCATTGTTCTACTGCCTTCAGCTTAAGGGTCCCATCAGGGCTAGGGTCCAATGAGCGGTTTTTCTGTGTTGCCCAGGTCTCAGGAGTTCCCTGGAGCTCCCACACACTAGTACCTCCCTGTGTCTGTGTCTGTAGCATCTTCTGTTAATACTGAGATTCAGTTTAAGTGCAGGTCAATATTTGCAAAGATTTCATACAAACAGAGATACCTATGTGCAGAAATCACACACGCATATATTTTATATTTTGCGACATATATACCACAAAACATGTGTGATATAGACATACATATATATGTATATTTATGTGTGTATATGTATATACATACATGCATACATATGGCTACGGACCTTTCCATTGAAATTGTTTTTGTACTTTGTGGAGGATTGGATGAGAATGGCACCCATAGGCTCATATATTTGAATGCTTGATTCCAATTGGTGGAACTGTTTGGGAAGAATTAAGATATGTGGCCTTGTTGGAGGAGGTGTGTCACTAGGGGGAGAGTTTTGAGATTCCAAAAGGCCGTTCCTAGCTAGCTTTCTCTGGGTTTTGTTTGTGAATCCGAATATAAGCTCTCAGCTATTACTCCAGCGCCAAATGCCAAGGAAATATATCAGCAAACACAGTAAACCCTAAGACTTAACTACATTGCACTGTTTCATTTGGTCTTGACCTAATTTTGGGTGTTATTCTAATAAATGGTTTTCATATAGTAGAGATAACAAATACTAAGTCTTCATACAATATTTTATTTTTGGTTGTGAGCCTAGCCTTTAACGGCTGAGCCATCTCTCCAGCCCCTTCATACAATATTTTAAAAACCAAAAGTTGAAGGAGTAAATCTCAGAAAGAAGAGCCATATAAGGGACAGTCAATTCTGAAAAACAAAGCAAAACAAAACCTCCTCTTAAATCCTTGCTTTCCCGCTGAACTGGTAGTTCCTGCATGATGAGAGTGGGGTGCCTTTATATTTTCATTTTATATTTTTATATTTTTATTCTCTATTTTTCTGCAAGGAGTATATGTATTACAGGAAAACTGCAAGTGTGTGTGTGGTGTGTGTGTGTGTGTTTCAAAATGAGCATATACTCTATGCTGGGTCCTATTACACATATAATCATTTATACTCAAAAAAAAAAACATTCAAAATAGATATAATTGACATTTGTGTGCACACGGGGTGGGGGAGACAGAGAAAGAGCTCTACCAGAAGAGATAGGGGAAAATTCACTGGAAATAATATAAATGTAAAAAAAAAAAGAAACTTGTTAGCGAAATTATGGTGTCATTATGTAGCTTAACACAACCAAGTAATTAAAATAAATGCTAAAACCGAGGCTTTAACAGATTGAACAGTCTGAGGTCAGAGAGCTGAAACTGGAAATCTGCTTGACTATACAAATTCTTATAAGCGACTGTGCTTCGCAGGATTTTAATACTGCAAAGGGTCTCAGAGATCGTGGATCTAATGTATGGATGCAGAAAGCAAAATCTTACCAAAGCAACCAAATTATTTCCCCCAAAGCAGCTTCTCCATAGTAATTTAAAGCAACCAGCATTAAAACAAAAGGCAAGCCTCCAATCTTCACTGAAACCAAGGCTCCTTCTGTACTAGGTTCAGCCAGGACATTTCTGTTATCCCGTGTCGTCACTTGAAGGGGTGGGGGGCTGTTCCCCAGATCTACACACCTGCAGCGCAGTAGTGGAAAGGACCTGCCCCTTCCCCACTAATTTGGTTAGAGAGAGACAGGTTCTTAATATCTTAGACTTGAACAGGAAGACTGATCCAAAATATAGAAAGAATAAGGAAAAGTGATCTACACACCTGCAGCGCAGTAGTGGAAAGGACCTGCCCCTTCCCCACTAATTTGGTTAGAGAGAGACAGGTTCTTAATATCTTAGACTTGAACAGGAAGACTGATCCAAAATGTAGAAAGAATAAGGAAAAGTGCACACAGTCTCCCCGTCGGGGAATCGAACCCCGGTCTCCCGCGTGACAGGCGGGGATACTCACCACTATACTAACGAGGACAACTACTACGACATGTACAAAGTATGTGCTCAAGAAACGGATTTCGGAGTAATTTCCCCCCCTCCCCCACTCCCCGGAATTTAGTAAAATTTTGTTTTGTCTGGATTAGGACTCTAAAAAACAAAGATAATGTGAAAATCTCATGTATCTGCCAATCTCTAACAGCCAGATTCAACAGTAGAAACAGGTCCCTCGTTAGTGTATGTGGATCACAAAACAAAAGACACGAAAGTCGAAAAGGGATTGAAGGGAGAAAGGAGGAATCACAAGAGTGAGGAACGTAAATAAGTCATTGTATACATGTGTGAAATGATCAAAGAACAAATTTAACAATAAAAAAAAACTTGATAAATCTGCTTTAAAAGTCTACGGTAGTCGAAATAAATAGCCGTTTAAATGGTTTTTTTTTTTTTTTTTTTTTTTTTTTTTTTTTTTTTGCCAATTAGTTAATGGCTCCATTGATTACATATTTCGATTAATTCAATTAAAATAAAAATTGAAAATGCGATTTTTATACGCATGGTCCGGTTTCAAAACGCTCAAAAGCTCAAGCCTACTCTGTTCCGAAGCGTGTACGATATTCTAACAAGAGATCCCAGACCCCTGAAGATTCTCAAAATAAAAAAAGATGAAATATCTTCAGGAATATAATCCGGACCGGATTTGACGGGACTGATTTTATTCAAAGATACAAAATAGAATACTGTATGGGACTGGAAGGAAAAAGATGAGATGCGTTGGCCGGGAATCGAACCCGGGTCAACTGCTTGGAAGGCAGCTATGCTCACCACTATACCACCAACGCAGCACAAATACTAGGGTACTCTAGTCTCCCTAATGCAAGTGAGAAATTTGCCGACGGCGTCTTGAATCTGCCTTCTATCAGCCTAAGAGTGGATCCCGTGAGAAAACCCAGCGTCCACCCGGTGAAAAACACCTCCTCTGCTTCTCAGCTGCTCACAGTCCGACCTTACATTCCCAGCTCTGGGCTTCGCACCCACTTAGCTCCGCCAGGCAGTACCCAGAGTCACCCGGCCCGGCCTCGCTTAGGCGAGTTAGGAAGGAAGGTAACCGGTAGGAGAGCCTCCCTGGCCTGACTCGGTCCTCTGGACAAGAGGAGACCGCACGGTCCGCAGAAGACATAAAAAATTTAAAGTGATGAGGAAGTGGGAGATAAAAACGACCTGTAACCCACTTTCACTTCTCTTGCTTTGTAAAGCGTTCCGGGAGAGTTAGTGTTTCTTTTTATTTGAAACCATAAACAAACGAAATCAGGTGATAGTTGCGTCAACAGTACTGATAAGCTTATAAGAAAGTATGGAAAGTGTTTCCCCCCATGTCAGGATGGCCGAGCGGTCTAAGGCGCTGCGTTCAGGTCGCAGTCTCCCCTGGAGGCGTGGGTTCGAATCCCACTTCTGACAATATCACATTTTCTCCCTGTCACAATCCCTTCACTGTTGTTTATGCTTTGGAAAAAAGAATATTTAAAAAATTCCCTAAACCCAATATCTTTTAATTTGTTACAATTGCGCCAACTCTTTCAATGCTGAAAAAATGCAATCAAACCTTTGTAAGCATAAAATTATCGCCTTTCCCAACCCCACCTCCAATCCTAATTTTAATAGATTTGCTGTTTAAACGGATGTGCTATTTCATACAGCAGAACTGAGAAAACTAGTCTTCATGACACCTCTTTTCTAGGAGATCACAAAGAAAGCACATGTCTTGTAAAAGAACAAATTTAATAAAAATATATTTTAAGTTAGACAGTCAGGCCTGGAGACACGTCTCAGCAGTTAAGTGCGCTTGCTGCTGTTCCAGATGACCTAAGCTTGGTTGTCAGTACCCATATCAGACACCTCACCACCAACTGTAACTCAAGCTCTAGGAATCCAACAGTACCCTCTTCTGGCCTCAGGCTAATGCTCACAAATACACATAGAAAAATAACATTTAAAAAAAATAAAATCACACAAATCAAAAGTAAGAGATCATTTATAAAATACCTAACTTATCTATAAAAACCTCAAAATCATGAAAAATAACACTGTGGAACTATCACACAGGATAAAGAGTTTAGGAAGCATGATTAATCAGTGTATGTGATGTCCAACATTGACTTCTGAAACAGAAAAGGGACTCATTAGTAGGAAATGTGAAACCTGGATAAAGTCAACAGTTTAATTAGTAATAGTTTTCCAATGACATTTTTCTGACGTTTGGTGTGTCGTGGTTATATAACATCTTAACATTAGGAGAAGTTGGCTGGTAGATATGTAGTAATTTTTCATGGTATCTTTGCAATTCCTCTATTAATATAAAATTACTCAAAAACTAAAAAAGAAAAAGAAAAAAAATGATTGCCTATGAGGAAGAATTGGAAACAGGGCAATAAACTACCCATAGCAGTATTTGATTTCTTAATAATGGGTGTGTATGCTGATTTAATTTGTTTTAATTGTTTGAAGAATTGAGTAAACATAGTTGTGATTTATAATAATCAAAGATAAGACTGTAGGGGTGGAGGAAGTCCTGAGTTATTGAAGTCCTGAGTGAATATGTGTGGTTGACATGGATACAGCCATGTCAAGGGCTGTGGGAGACACAAGCTCAAAGGGATGGCAAAGCCTTCCTCTGCTCTGAGTATAGATGTTGACGGTATGTACAGAAAAGGCCCACCATAACTCTCTCCCCCGGATGTTTAAGGCCTAAGACTGCTCCCTAAAGAGACTGCTCCTGGTGAGATTACTTTAGTCTGCCTCCTCATTAAGCTGTATCAATAACCTCACTCACTGTTTAACTGTACATAACAAAAACACTGAGTTGCCTGGGTGTTGTGGTTTCTCTATCAAAGAGCCTAATCCACTTGACCCTAGCTTTTCTAGGTGTCCATATCTATATGTTTTTATTTGTCTTTTCTTCATTCCCTTATTGCCTCCTGACAGGTTAGTTCCTAAGGCTACGCAAACGCCCTAAGACTGTATCATACAACCGAAAGGTCTGTAATGGCCAGTTACATAAGAAACTTTTCAAACAAACTAAACCAAAATGGTCAGCAATGGCCACTTGAAAATAGATGCAGAACTTAATTTACTTAAATTTTGCTATAGAAAATTAATACTACCCATTTTGGAGGATTTGGGGGTGTTTTTTTACAACAAATATGTATATATTTAAGCATATATACATATATATATGCTTAAAAGAGAAAAGTATGCTGTTGAATGCTAAGAATCCTGAAATTCCACATCATCATCCCTCCCTAGAAGAACAAGTTGAAGTAGTTAATGTTATAAGTTAAAAAGAAAGGAAGGGGGTTGCTTTATGCAACTCTCTTTCTTGACCTGTCTTCAATGCTCCCCCCCCCACACACACACACTAACAGTTGATTTTAATGTAAAGCCAGATTGCAAAGCATGTGGATCAAATTCAGATAAACAAATAACACAGTTAAAAATGACATCCAGGGACAAGTAGCTTGTTAGTGTAACCTCTCTACCAGAAAGAGATTATCCGACTCAATATAATGAAGCATTGCTCTAGGCAAGCTCACTTTCCTTTCTGTGGGTGAAGCATCCCACAGCTCAGGAAATAGACAGAGGTGGAATGGACTGAATGGGAATGAAGCCAGGCAAGCTTATCCTTGCCATTTGCTTGGCTGAGCTGGAGGATATTTCCCCAGTTTTAGTCACTTGAGAATGGGTCTTTAAGTCAAGCTATCCATCTCTCTATTCCTATAATAACTATATGTCCTTGATCAAATTGTTTGACCTCTCTGTGCTTTAGAATATTCATCTCTAAATAAGATGGCTCAGCACAGAAATCTAATGAGTTCTATCCAAAAGTTACCTAAAGGCGAGAACCAACTCCACAAAGTTGTCCTCTGACTTTCACACTTCTGCTATGTGTGTAATAACAGTAATGCCCCATGATATCGCTATTGGATTAGTTGTGTGTACCAAATATCCGTTACCTAGTCAATACTCAAAGAATAACTAGTAAGAACTTATGTTTGTCAGCAATGTGCTAAATGTCTAACATTCTTCTCCACCTCTTACATCTATCGATCCCTCACAACAATACAGAGGAGTGCTATTGCCATATTCCACTATGTTGAAGGGAATATTGAAGTCTGGAGTAGTTTATGGCAGAGCTGAAATGCTAAGCAGTCTGGTGTGTTGATATCATTAACTTCCTGCTCCACTCCTAACCTCATCAGAAACCACATGAGACCATGCTATTTCTCTCACAGAGACAGGACTAATCTAAGTTTGATTACCTCCCCTGGCCTACTCTAACATACCTGCAGACTTGGGTGGTCACAAAACTGGAAAGGGGAACATGAGAAAAGAAGAGATCTTAAGTAAAATAGGGGAAGGAACAATGAAATAATGTAGTAAGAAAGCAGAAGGGAAACTATGGGAAGAAAAGGAACCAGCTTTGTGTATGTGTGTGTGTGTGGGGGGGGGGGTAGTTGGGAAGTAATGAGTGAGAAGAAAGAAGAAAGGTATGGATGCATGAAGATGCCATAACAAAGCCCAGTGCTTTCTATACAAAGCTGAAAAAAGAAAGAAAGGAGAAATTATTTTAAGGGCTGAAGACCAGGTTCAGTTAAGAGTGCATATTGCTGTTATAGAGGACCTGAGTTTGGGTCTCACATTCCACATCAGATGGTTCACAACTGCTTGTAACTCCAGCTCCAGGGGGATCCCATACCTCTGGCCTCCAAGGGCACCAGCACTCATATGCATATCCCCCTTTCCCCTCCACACACAATTAAAAATAATGAAAGTGGATCCTGCTTTTGGTTTTTTGAGACAGGGTTTCTCTGTGTAACCTTGGCTGTCCTGGAAATTGCTCTGTTGACCAGTCTAGCCTCGGAATGAATTTTAAAGAAAGATACCTTGCATATAGCCGTGTGGATTTCCTTCACAACCTCCTTCAACATCTACTCCAAAAATGCTTCTGAAAACTGAGCCTGATCATCTACTTAACTGGTTGGAATATAAACAAAGTGGGATTTAAAAAAAAAAAAAACTTTATTAGATCTACAACTACATTGCACATAAAAAATTCAATTCATGCAACTGCAAATTAAATGAAATATAGATAAAGGCAGTGGCAAAATGCCACACGAACATTCATGGCAAAATAGCTTTTTGTTTTGTTTTGTTTGTTTGTTGTTGTTGTTTTTAAATGGGAGAAGTGGGTTTGTCTATTTGTTTGTTTTTTGAGACAGGGTCCCTCCACATAGCCCTGGCTGTCCTAGAACTTGCTATGTAGATCAGGATGGCCTTGAATTCAGAGATAGTTCTGCCTGGGCCTCCTGAGTGCTGGGATTAAAGTTGTGCACCATCACATCTGACAAGAAATGAACTTAAAAACAAACAAACAAAATCAAACAACACAGACCTCAACTGCAAAACATAATGAGAAGGAAAGCTCCCACCTTCCAGGGCAAGATACCTCCATTAATCTCTGAAGATATATAAGGTAGGGTTATAGAAGAGTCTAGAAAACTCGTTAAGTACAGCCCTTACAGACATAGATGATGTATCATGACAGGTCATTCAATCGACTTCCTCTGTTATGGGGTCAGTACTAGGCCTCCCCTGGCAAGTTCGAACCTCACTACTGCTACCCCTGGGAACACTGGGCCCCACATAAAACCTACAGAAGATGGAGCAACAAGTATATTTCATTACCCTCTTCTGATGCATACACTCCTTGCCTGCCAACCGGTTGTGCTCTACCAGGCCCAGGACTTCCTAATGCTTGTCTTGCCCTTTGCATCTGTCCTCTTCTGGAATCTTTTCCCGTTGGCTATCTTCTTGCAAGGGACTCTTTATGTGGAAGACATGGACTTCCGGGAAGTTCTTGGCAGCCACTCTGTCCCTCTGGACCTCACCCTCAGTCTTGTACTGTTCTGTTCCATGCACCATCCTCTCCACCTCCTCCTTGCTGAGCTGGCCCTTGTCATTGGTGACAGTGATCTTGTTAGCTTTGCCTGACTCCTGTCGGTGGCTGTCGCACTTAAGATGCCATTGGCATCTATGTCAACATTTACTTAGACCTGGGGGACCCCATGTGGAGCAGGAGAAATGCTACTGAGCTCAAAGCTGCCCAGCGGGCTGCTGTTCTTCGTCACAACCCTGTCACCCTCATGCACCTGGATCGGGACCCCACTCAGGCTGCGTGTCAGAGTAGTGAAGGTTTGGGTCTGTTTGGTAAGGATAGTGGCACTTCACCGTCTCCAGCCCCAGGGGACAAAGGAGCCACATCCACCTTCTTACATTTGTCTACCATCCACATAGCCACCTGCATAGCAGCCCCATGGGCCACAGGCTAATCCAGTTAATGTTCTTGTTCAGATTCTTGACGTTGAAGAAGCCTTATAGATTCTTCTCCACCTTAGCGATAGGATGACCTCATGGGTTTGGGCCTTGATCAACTTGGCATCGCTCAGGGGCATCTCCACAGGCTCCAGGGGGCTATAGAAAAGGTCTGAATACAGTTCCTCAAAGTGGGCATGAGTGATGGACGTGTAGAAGCTCACACCTTCGAACAAGAAGTTGATCTTCAAGGTACCGCTTCCCTAGGGACAGACAAGGTTTCTCTCAGTCAGGCTGGAAGAGGACTGAGACGCTCCAAGTGGCGGGAGTTGGTACTGCTCGGCAATAACATTCTTTCGCTGTCTCTCAGGCCATTCTAGCTGGGATCGGTCAGTTTCGGCGCCACCGGCTTTTTATCCCATGTGGGAGCCCCGCCTCCTCCTGCCCTCGCTGGCGAGAACCTTCTCCCACCTTCTGCTCCCACCCGAGCCCTCCGACCCAGCCACAACCAGCCGCGCTGACTCCCGCAGAAAATTCGAACCCAGCGGCCCAGAGAGGCACAGAGCAGAGTGGCTGACCCCCATTCCCCACTTGGGTTCAGAGCTGCTGCACAGAACCACACAGAAAGTTCCAGTTCTTCCAGGCTGCTTCTGTATGCGACAGCCGCCAAGGCAAGGGAACAATGCTGTGAACAAGTTCTCCCTATTACTAGTTGGAGGGCGGTTCTGCTCAGGAGCCAGGCCGAGGTCCGCCCTCCACTCCTCTGGGCCCCCTCCACCCAACCCAACCCATCTCCGACATCCCCATACCCTCCCACCCCAGCTTCAGAAAGTCCGGCGCGTGTTGCCTCGCAAACAGAACCAAAGCTTCTAAAATTTAAATAGTGGTGTGGGGCTTGTCTTGAAAGAATTAATTCTTAAACCACGAAGGCCGGCTTTCAGAAATTAATTCAGTACATAAGAAGTGTAACTAGGAGAAGAAATAAGGTGAAATAGGAGTACTGAAAGGCGTTGTTTATCTCTGGCATTGGTGGTTCAGTGGTAGAATTCTCGCCTGCCACGCGGGAGGCCCGGGTTCGATTCCCGGCCAATGCATATGTATATCTTTTGTTTTCAAGGCCTACTTCCTGTTTTCTCCAGCCTTCCTCCGGAACTCAGATTCTTTCGATTTGACTACAGTGTTTTCACCCGTTCCCTCCCGAGGAACTCAGACTTAACGCTGTGGTCATGGGAGTAGAGAACCTAACCCACCAACCCTTGGGAACGCACATAGGAAAACCTGCGTTTCACTCCCGTGTTTTGATACTAATCCTGTAAAGTTTCTCTCCCAAAGAGCATCGTCCTCAGAGCGTTTTGGAAAGACTTTGTGTTTTTTATCTTTGAGCCTGTTTTTGTTTTGTTTTGTTTTGTTTTTATCGCCCTTAGGCGGAAATGGCCTCAGGATTCAGATGTAGAATAAATTGCTGTAGTCTCACATAACTTAAAGCAGTGGTTCTCAACCTTCCTAATAATGCTGCAGCCCTTTAGTGTAGTTCCTCATGTTCTGGTGACCCCAACCATAACATTATTTTCGTTGCAACTTCAAAACTGTAATTTTGCCGCTGTTATGAATCGTAATGTAAATATCTGATATACAAGACATCGGATATGTGACCCCTGTGAAAGGGTCCTTCTACACCCCACCCTCCCAAGAAGGTCGCGGTCCACAGGCTGAGGACCACTGCCCTAAAGGCTGAAGTGAGTTCACCAAGCAGGGAAACTGTATAACTTCCCACTGTCTGAGGTTTTGAAAATTGAGTCTTTTATTCGTGTCCCATTTTCTTTAATTCAGAACATTTTGACTGATGTTGGACTTATATTTAAATTCAAATTCAAAATGGGATCTCTTTCTCTCTCTAGCACACACACACACACACACACACACACACACACACACACACACACACACCACCTCACCTCACCAGGGAATATAAACCTGGATCTCCCAAATTGATGCAGTCTAGGGGTCTTGATCGAATTAATTTTCTCTGCCAGTTAAAGAATTAAAAGGCAAGAAAAAAAAAATCTCAGCTCAATAGGTGATAGAGGAGACACCTCAAGCACTCAAGGATCAGCAATTCAAGAATCTCAGAAGATACACAGGAAAAGCCTCTGCACAGCATGGGGGAGAGGGTGGGGATGGGATGCAATGGGACCAGACCCGACTCAGAAAGCCAGAAAACCCAGCCTCTTCTAGAGAATCAGAGTTCCCTTTTGCAAGTTCTCAGTCTCATGGATAGAAGAACCTAAAAGCAAATTCATAAGGAAACTCAAGGACCATTTCATTAGAAGTTGGGGGAAATCCACAGAGTAGACCCACTGCAAATCCCAGAAGCTGCCAGGAGGGTGGAGATGGAGAAGTTGTACCTTTTGAGGTCAGCAATGGAGGTCTACAAGCAGCTAAAAAGAGAGGTTAGAGGTCTTTGAGAAAACAGTAAGAAAGGCAAGTGTCACAGACAAGCACACTTAGCATTCTGGTCAGCATCTTAGAAGATAAAAGGGGGGAAATGGCCAGGCAGTGTGGCCCACACCTTTAATCCCAGCACTCAGGAGGCAGAGGCAGGTGGATTTCTGTGAGTTTGTAGGCCAACCTGGGCTACATAGTGAGTTCTAGGACAGTCAGAGTTATTTGTCTCAAGAAGGAGGAGGAGGAAGGAGAGGAAGAGGAATGGAAAAAAAGAAAGGAAGGAAGGAAGGAAGTGAAAGACCCCCACTATGCTTATTGCCTGTTTAAATTGCTCTTGCTAATTTGCCAAGGTCAAGTTATGAGAAAAGTACAGGAGGGAACCAGGTGCTGCTCTCATCCAACGCCAACCAGATATCTGTGGTCTGCAGCTTGGACCAAAACAAGGTCAGCAGGACAGTGTCCAGTATGCTGAGATAGTCATAACTGAATTCTTTGTATTCTTTGTGCCCAACCCGAATAACCAACTATCCTTGGTTAACTACAACTGCTACATTTAGATGAAACAATGAAATCCCTGTAACCATGCTTCTGTTTCTGTAAGCCTGCTTCTTGCCACCCCAACCCTATATAAACTGCCTGAGTTTTAACCTCAGCACGCTCAGTCCCCCGAAAGACTGAAGCGTCCACAGGTACCTGTGTAAACAATAAACAACCTCTTGCACTTGCATCCAGTGGTCTGGTCTTATCTCTTGGGGGCAAGGGCCTTCCCCCTGACAGGCTCCAAACTCTTGGGGTCTCTTGGGGGTCTTTCAGAAGGAAGGAAGGAAGGAAGGAAGGAAGGTAGGAAGGAAGGAAGGAAGGAAGGTAGGAAGGAAGGAAGGAAAGAAGGAAGGAAGGGGGAGAGAGAGACTGATGGAAGAGGAAAGTCACACACTAAACAAGCAAACATACAGTTACATTGATTAAAAATAAGTAAAAAGGAGGAGATTTAGGAATGTTGTAGAGGAATAAGGTTATACTATTGAATAATCAAAAATCCCTCACTGATGACATTTGAGTAAAAACAAAAGACATTATCTTATTGTTTTCTGTTGCTACAGTAAAGCCTAAGAGACTAGGGTCTTTATTTAAAAAAAAAAAAAAAAAAGGTTTATTTAGTTCGCAGTTACAGAGACTTTAATTCAAGGACGAGGAGTAAGGGCATTGGTGAGACACAGAGCTGCTAAGCTGCAGGATGGCTACAATCATCCCTTTTAATCTGAATGCATCCCGTTGGTCTCCACCTCCCAGCACTGAGGATCAAGCCCCAGTCTGAGTTTTGCTTGGACTAATTGTTATTTAAACGGAAGACAAGTGCACAGTGAAACAGAATGTGGGCTTCTGTAAGCAAGGCCATCCCCGAAACAGAAAGTAAAGGTGCTGTGTTCACAAAAGAATAAAACTAACCAAGAATAGACAAGAAAAAGCAGAGGAAATGAGATCAGAAGGGCAAGATCATATGATCTCATCTTAAAGAACATTGAAAAGTCATTAGATTTCCTTCTAAGTACAAGGGAAAGCTTTTAAATTATTTTGAGCAAAGAAGCCACAAAAAGGAGATCCTTAGCCCAGATTGGTTTTTGTTTTATTGCTGGAGGTCAAACTCAGGACATCATGTAAACTGAGTAACAGCTCTGCCACCAATTCTCAGCCCTCTTTTTTCTCCCTTTCTTGTTGAAAAAAAAAAAAAAAGTACATTTAAATTTCTCTTATTTTGTGTGTGCATGTAGAGAGTAAGTGTACCTGCCATCGTGGGTGTGTGGAGGTCAGAGGACAACTTTCAGGAATTTGTTCTCTTCTTCTGTCATCTGGGTTTCAAGGCTCAAACTCTGCTCTTATGGCAGGGTTAGCAGTGGTTGCCCTTTCCTGGTGAGCCATCTAAACACACACCTACACACTCCCTACCCAGCCTACTTTTCTTGAAATGGGATCTTACTTAGTTATCCAATCTAGCCTTATACTCACTCTGGCACCTAGGCAGGCCTTGAACTTCTGATCCTCCTGCTGCAACATCCTAAGTAGCTGTAATTACAGGACCACACATTGGGCCTAGCTCTATGTTGCTTTCAAGGAAAACTGTAAGAGAAGCAACAGTGTGGCTGAAAAACAAAACAAAACAAAAAACAAAAAACAAAAAACAAAACAACAACAACAAAAAAAAAAAACGCTGTTGCCACTGTAGTTATGCCATACAATGCAATGTCACTTGTCCTGAGGAGCCTGACATTTTCTGACTGACAGGGTTTTCCTCCACTTCTCCGCTGGGATTTGAAGTTTTCTCTGTATATAGAAATAAAGGCCAGTGTCCACTGTAAACAGGAGGCACATCACTAGGCAGAAAGCTGCATGGTACCAAAGTAGAGAGACAACGGGTGTAGTTGCTGAACCTGGTAGGAGAGTCAGAAGAATTGGGAGAAATGAGTCATTAAGACAGGAATTCAGAATAAACTGTGAGATCCCTAGTGCAAAGTCATCACAAGTACTTAAAGTAAAGCCAACAGCATATACATAAGTCAGGAAGCCTTCAATAGACTTTATCTCTCAGCAGTCCCCCATATGTTGCTAAATCTGCATTTTCTAAAGGGTGACTATGGCCACATCTGTATGAGATACAGAAGTAAAAAAAAAAAAAAAAAACTTTGGCGCTTATCAATGCCTAGGAACGTAGAGAACCTGTGTACTGTGTATCAATGGCAAGGCTCTGTTTCACTGATGCCCAATAGCCTTGTCGTCTAACACCTGCAAGTGGGGAGCTCTGGGCTGAGCCCCACTTGCCATCATTTGGCAAGGCCTTTACAGCTCTCCTCTTTGCCTCCACATCCAGCTTTGCTGCTGTGGCATTCCTAGATCTCCATGTGGGACTATATAACTTCAGCCTTTGTCCATCTCCTCTACTCCCTTCCAACAGAGTCCCCATACCTTGGACAGTGATGGTCACAGGCTTTGATGAGTACTGTGTCCTTCCTAAACGTGCTGTGCAGTAATAATCACCACTGTGGCTGTGATTTGCCTTGGAGATGGAGAAGTTGCCAAAGGAATGATGATATCTTACAGATTTTCCATTCTTGTAGAATATGACTTTGGTCATGAGTTTGTTCCTCCAACTATGGCACCGCAACATGATGGTCTCCCCTTCCTCAAACACCAATCGAGGGGTCTGGAGCAACAGCCAGTCTGAAAGATGGAAAGAAAATGTGCTAGGGGTAAGACATCAAGGGGCTGGAGCTCTGGCTCAGTAGAATGCATGCATGAGGGCCTGGGTTCAGTTCATAGCACCCAGTTGGGAAGTGTGTTCAAGGTCACCCTCAGTTATACAACAAGCCTGAACTACATGTCTCAAAAAGCAAAAACAAACAAAACCCTAAAGCCCTTGCATCAGCCTCTTACACAGACCCACATGACTCACACAGGAAAAACATCGCATCTATGAGATGTTAAAATAATTTTTAAAACAGTTTTATGGATTAAAAATACTATACTCATACAGGAAATACATTAATTTCAGTAGTTATAGGAGTTATAGAATCCTGGATCCTTCAGTGTATTGCAAGTATAGTCTTTATGGACTAGGATTACTAATTTAAGGATATGACTTTTGAACTAATCTTAGAAAGTGAGGTAAGTAGTCATTAACCATATTAGCAATGAGTAGGGCCTGAATAATTGCAAGCCTCTTTGCTGCTTAACAGAGTCCAATCACTAAGCACCCATGAGCCAGATGTGGTAGTGCATGAGTGTCTGAAATCCTAGAACCTGGGATGAAGTTCAGGAGTTCAAGGTCACCCTCACTTAGATAGTGAGCTGGAGTCTAGCCTGGGCTACATGATGCTCTATCTTAATAAACAAATGTTCAAAGCATAACTTCTATGGCTTATACACAATATACATTTACTTCTCAAAATTTTGAAGTCTGTGACATCCAAAGCAAGAGGCCAGAAATGTTTACATCTGATGAGAGTCCACTTCCTAGTTTATAGAAACTCTTACAGAATTCTCCATAATAAGAACTCCAGTTTCATGACTTAGTTAACACCCCAAGGACCACCTCCTAATACTATACCCCCCCGGGGGGGGGGTTCAATTGCAACATCTCAGTCTTGGAACATGAACATTTGAAAGCATAACACACCCTGAGTAGACACCCATATTTAAAAAAAAAAAAAAAATGAAAGCATATGACCCTTTGGGACAATGTAGGAGTTTTGACCCTGAAGCTCAGGATGGTCAAGACTCATTATGTAATGAAGGCTAGCCTCAAACTTCCAGCAAGTAGCAAGCCTCCTGCCTCAGCTGGTATTACATACAGGTAAGAGCTATCATGCCCCATTAGGCAAGATCTGTTTGTTTGCATTATTTTGTTTTTGAGATCTGTCAGGATTCACTATGGTGGCTCTGGCTGTCCTGGAACTCAAAGAGATCTCCTGCCTCTGCCTCTTGCAGGGGTTAAAGGCTTGTTTTCCTTTTCTTGAGAGGCCTTATCTAGCCCAGTCTGGCTTCCAATTTATTGTGTAGCTCTGGCATTGGGACCTTAAAGAAACATTTTACTTTATTTTATTTTGAGACAGTCTCACTATGTAGCCCTGGTTGATCTGGAAGTTACAGAGATACACCTACCTACAGATACACCTACCTATGCCCCCAGAGTGCAGGAATTGAATGCATGTGCAACCATACTCAGCCCAAAAGTGGTTTGTAAAATCACCTTCTTGTTATTAAACAGGAGAACCTAAAACACTAGGTACTTACATGTACCATCTTCAGGGCTTAGGTGCCCTGAAGGTAGATCAGAAGTAAACTAAAAGCATTCTCATATTTTCAGATATTGAAGTGGGATAGAAGTAGTGTCCAAATGCATTTTCATTATATATATATTTTTCATTTTATATATATATATATTCCTTTGTATATGTATATATATTCTTTTGTATATTTTTTTCATTTTATATATATGTGTATATATATATATACATATGTATATGTATATATATATATTCCTTAAATTAAAACCATCTCTTGATGACTCAATGGAGTAGTATTAAGCCATAAGAATAAATCCTACTTGTGACAACATGGACTAGAAATCAGTATGTTAAGTGAGTTAAGCCAGACATAGGAAGGTGAGTATGCAATATTACACATATTAGAGTATTGAAGATAGCCAATGTCGTAGAAGTTGAGAGTAGAATGGTGGTTAGCAGAGGCTGGGAAGAAAAGAGAGGAGAGGGTGAAATGGGGGAAAGGTTGATCAACAGGTAGTGATTTATAGCCAGATAGGAGCAGGGCATTTTGAGGTGCTTCTGTTTAGTAAGATATTTATAGACAACGGTACTGTACTGTTCATTAAGGATTTTTCAATGTTTATACTATCAAGAAATGATAAATACTTGAGGTGATAAATATGCCTAATCCAACTTAAAAACTGAATAGTATATACACATAACAAGATGTCACATATTGTCCTCTACAAATACATGTCATTTTATACAACAAACAAAAAACAAGTTTTAAAAACTACTTTATAGGCTTTCATCTCATTTAAGGATAAAAGTCATCGCACAGCCTATCCTTTTCTACAAGCCAGTTCCCTTTCCCTCACCTCAGGCCTCATTTTCCGGATTTGGGTTCTTCTCTCGGGGGTTTCACCTCCTGTTTCCTCATACTTATCAAGCCTGCTCCCGTCTTTGCAGGTCCTACTTGCCTACAGTCTCCGTGAGTCCCCACACTGCCATCACAGAAGTGGTGTTTATCAAGCAGGGAACTTCCTTCTGTTTCTCTCGAAGCAACCTTTCTGTGACCTTGAACCTGTTGCTCAACCAGGACTGAGCCAGATAACAGCTGTCCCCTCAACACAGTACTAAACTGAGTGGGTGAAAAGGGAAATGTGTGGATAAACATCTTTCAAGAAGACTCTCAGTGATGCTTCCCAGAAACTAGGCGACCCCTTTTCCTGCAAACCTTGCAGAAAGCAGATGCACCCCACCCTACCCCCCAACTTCCTGGTATCCCAACTCCTTCCTGGGCCTGTGTCTACTAACCGGAAATCACTCCCAGTTGTACAGGGTCGCTGAGGCCGGTCTGCCCCATCTGGCACTGGTATTCTCCGCTGTCATTGTTTGAGGCTTTAAACGTGTAGCTGGGCTGGACCTGGCTCCAGATAGATTTCCCATTGTGGAGCCACTGGGTGGAATAGTTCCCCGGGTTGTGGGTCCCTTCACACTTCAGTGTCACACTGTCTTCCTTCAGCACCTGGATCCATGGGGGCTCAAGTTTCACCACAGCCTTCGGGAGGTGGGCTGAGAGTGGGCAAACAAAAAGAAATGTGAACAAGTAAACTTTGAGAGACTGTGGATTCCAAAAGGGAGTCCCTGTCATTGATCCAGTAAAGATCTGGGAATGATGACTCACAACTGTAATCTATCAATGGAAAGGATAAAACATTTAAGATCTGACTGTGAAACATACTAATTCATTTAAGACCACTTGTGGGCAACTTAGCAACTCTGTTTCAAAATAACTTTTGAGAGGGGTTGGGTTTAACTCAATGGTAGAAGCTTATAGAAAACACCCCACCCAGGTCCTGGAGTCAATCTTCAGACCATTAAAATAATTGTGTACTTGCAATGGCCTCTTTCCCTTGGATTGCTGGGGAATCCAGTTGGAATCTTAGCAAAGATTATGTTCCAGACCCTACTGTGAGAGAGCCGCCCAGTCAGAACCCAAGCCTGATGCTTGGTAGAACACAGACATTTCCCTACAAAGTAAATAAAGCATTTTATTGTAAGGAAGTAACACTGTGAAAACAGGGGAAGCACAAACTTACCAGTCTGCCTGTCTGCAAGAGCTGTAAACAAGAAGAGAAGGGATCAGTGTGGAACAGAAGCAGATGAAAGCAAATAGAACCATGCATAAGGAAAGTCAGGGTGGGCTTGGAGCCTCTTCCCCACCTCAAGAGTCTGTTTCTACCTCTTGTATCCTCCTCACCTCACCCTGCCAAGGGGTTAGTACAGCTGCAAAGCAAGTACGAACATTTGACGCAAGACAGACTTTCCAGGAACTGTAAAAGTACCTGCCAATTCTGAACTTAAAAGACACTAGAGTAGTAAGAAGTTAGAATCCTCCTGTTGTTGTTGAGACATGGTATCACCACGTAACTCTGGCTATCCTGGAACTCACTGTGTTGACCAGACTAACCACTTGCCTCTGTCTCCTAACTGCTAAGACTAAGGCCTGGGTCACCACACCCAGCTCTAAAACCCTCTCTTTTGTCAGGGTCCCCATGGAGCCAGGTTGGCCTGGAACTGGAACTCACTATAGCTGAGGCTATCCTTGAACTCCTGGTTCCCATCACCACCACACAAGTGCTGGCATCACAAGCAGGTACCACCAGACCTGGCTTTCTTCCCTTCTTTATCTCTCCCCAGCTTCTAACTCAGGCCTGCTTCTCTGTCCTGGTCTCTGGAATCCACTTGCTAGGAGAGACTGAAATTGTTCTGTTTCAGAATGACCCTTACTCACCAAACAGCAGCAAAATTGTCAGTGGTTGAAGCAGCCATTGGCTTCCAGAATGTACATTCTGAAACATCTGCGTCTTCAAAGTTATTCAAGAGCTGGATCGGAGTCTGATGGGGTTTAGGAGATAATCTAAGGAAAGAGGAAGGAAATGGACACATGTTCTTCGGCAATCTTGGGTCAGCAGACTCTGGTTCTGCTAACTTAACAATTACTGGGCACACAAGATGTGGAATCTGCTTGACAGACATAACTTTCTTCATATAGCCCTTCGTTATAACCTTGGGGAAACCACAAGTTACTGTTTGCTAGTAAGGAAACTGAGGGAAAACACTGAAAATAGAGGAGAGAGTCTCCATTTAGTGTCTGGGGCCTTGATTTTAGGTTGCCTTCACGAGTTCCTGTGCTGCCTCACATGCCAATACAGAAAGTCCTAAGGGAGTTTTGGCAAAGGAATTTTGACCCAGGTAAGATAAAGACCTCCTAAACAGGTTATTGAAAGACTCATTAGAAAGGGGGGGGGGAACCCAACAAGAATAATTATCTGAAGAAAACAGTTCAAGAATGTCTCTATACTATATACAAAGGTCTGACCTTGCCCTCCAAATGTAAGAAAGTTATTGAGAGTCTTTGTTTTGTTTTTTGAGACACTGCCCTCTATGTAGCCCTGATTGACATGGAACTCACTATATAGACCCGGCTGACCTTGAACTCACAGAGATCAGTCTGCCTGAACCACCTGAGAGGTGATTAAAGGCATGTGACACCATAGCCAGAGCAAAAATGACATTTTAAAGTATAAAGGATAAATTTGTTAATAAAGAAATTGTAATAGCATAAATATTATTCAAAAGAGGAAAATGGGAGCGGGCAAGGTGGCTCAATAGGTAGAGGCACTTACTGCCAGGCCTGATGACCAGCGTTCCACCTCTGAAACCTACATGGTAGTTGGAAAGAACTGATTTTCTCTGTGTTCTGAATGCACACACACACACACACACACACACACACACACACACACACTAAATGTTTTAAAACACATACTTTTTTGGTGTATATACTCACCATCTACACACTTCTGACACCAAATATGGGGTGAGGGGAGTGGTTTCCATGCCAAACAAATCTCCAACACCATCTAGGATTCCTACAATTTCAACTCAGCTCTGACATAATGTACTTGGAATTATCACAACTGTTTCACAGAGCAGACAGAACAAAAGTCAAGAAACTTGAGCATGCTTGTTTAGTTGTCATGTAAATTAACAGAATCTTTCTGTGGGAGATGTTGGCTGTTTGGTGATCTTCCTTTTGTCATGCCTCAGGCTAGCCTCCCTCCCACATTTGCAGAATTGTAAATGCTTTACAACCTTGGTCAGAATGTTTCAGAATGTTTCAGTATTTCACACTTTCTTGTTGTTCCAATGTGGAGCTTAGGGCTTGAGAAAACTACAAAAGAAAAAGAAGACTAAGAAAAAAAGATACAGCTCCTTTAAGAGGCTCTGCCATACAGGTATGCTAAGTAGTAACAGCTTCTCCCTCCTCCAGAATGCCACAGGACAGGGTCATCAACTTCCAAGAGCTAGGGCGATTGACTACAGCTCCCAGTTGAACACAACTCTCAGCCAGGTTCATGGGGCCTAAAGCTTGACTTTCATTGAACTGAATGAGGTGGAGTCAGCCACCAGTGCAAAGCCTGTTTAAGGTTTGGCTCCTGAGACCACAGACACACAGTAAAGACTGGTCCAGATGGGAAAAAAACAAAAAACAAAACAAAATTCTAAACAGGTTACACTGTGTTTTAAAATGTATGTAGCCTTAGAAATGAAAAGAAAAATAGGCATAGACAGTCATAGAAAAAAGTAGACAGTTTATAAATAATAACGTCTTTAAAGAAAGAGTAGAGTAATATAAGGGGGGGGGGACACATAAAGAAGGAAAATGTACGGGGAGTCTGGATCCTGTATGGAGTTGTGCTAACTTTGAGTTTCTTGAATGCTGATGAGAGAGCAGCAGCTGCTGAAAGGCACTGCTAAATTAAGCCAACCTACATACTTCATGGATGCCTTAACTTTAAAATCGAAGTCAGAAAATGTACTGTGTTGGGGAAGAAGTTATGCTTTTGTTTTCACAGGCAATAAAAAGAAGCTGTGGAATCCTTCAAGGTTAATAGACATCAGGTTTGATCAGGGGAGACCTTCTAAAAATCTTGGCTACAGACATAAAGAAATAAACCTAGAAAAACTACAAGACAGGTTATGTATATTTTACCTGCTCAAGCATAAAACTAAAAAAAAAAAAAAAAAAAAAAATCATGTTTGGCTGGCTTGTGTACTTGTGTACTGTGCACAGTCCATACTTGTGTTAATGCAGATATGTATGTTACCTTTGAAAGTTAGTGTTTTCAGAGCAATGAAACAGATGGTCCAGGTGATCCAGCCTCTCAGAGCGTCTCTGTTGCAGTTCCCTCAGAGGTCTGCATCCAGAGCAGCTTCCAGGCTGCTGGCTGACATGGTCCAGCCTTACAGACTATTCTAGCCAGGACTACAGATAAGCCTTGTGCTTTCCCATTGCACAGAGACTGAACAACAAAACTTATAGCTAGTCTTCTTAGAACTTAACCATTATCTAAATTTTCTCAGGTTCCCTAAAGATGTTGTCATCCACATAGAACAGGAAACAGTCTAGAGAATACAATATCCACATTTCCAAGAGGTTGGGTGGGTGGTTTTTGATCATCCGATGGATTATGGATGTCTGTCATCATTTAGGGGGAATATAGGATAAAAAGACAATTATTAACATCAAATATTTTACATTGGTATGAATTTTGGTATCTTGACACAAATTTTAAGTTAATTTTGTTACACTGCATGTATGTTTCTATGCTTTCGCATTGTGCTTATGCAGTTCATTAAAAAATATAATGTATAATTTTAAAAATGCAGGTTAGTAGTTAGTCATCTATAATGATCGAACTTGCAGGCACATTATGTGTGTTTTCAAGATCATTTGGAGATATACTTTAGGTGATCTTCAAACACTTCAGAGATCTACAGAATATGCCATTTAACATATATAATAATCTAAAGATTTTTATGACAGTAAGATATGTCTGCTCCTGGCAGTACCAATTTACTTTAGAAAGGACGATCCACAAAAAGAACCTCCAAATGGAGTTTGCTTCCACTGTGGCAAAGCTAGGTATTTGGGCAAAAAACAGACCTTGCCTTAACTGCTCACAGTATGCTGAACAAATTGGACAAGCAGGACACAAAGACTGCCAAACTTTGCCCAAAAATGTGGGGAAATCCTTCAAAATTGCCTCTTCATTGAAAAGTCTGCCAAATCTTCTAGGCCTGTAGATCAAAGATGGATGCCTCAACATTGCAGAGGAACCTTGGGTGACTGAACAGGCAGCAAGATGTCTGTTGTTTTGGAAGTGGCTTGCACTGCACTTCCTGTTTTCTCTGGTAATACTATATTCTTCTGTGATCTTTGATGGAGTTGAAGACTACATATAGTTTTCTTTAGATATTACAGAAGGTAAATTAGATACAGAGCTTTGGACTCACCAAGATATGATAGATAACAGAGTATTTTCTTTGATTTTGCCAAAATACAAATGGACTAGATAGTATAAACATAATTCTTGCTTGATGATTGTTCTTATTATATATAGTCTTATTATGTTAAAGTTAAAACCTTTCTTTTTGTTTAGAAGTGTTGTGGAATATTGTTTTAACTATGTAAAGATGTGTTACATCTGTTTAGGTTGTGAGATGTTACTCTAACTGTGTAAAGGTGTATTACATTTGTTTATGCTGTATTATTTGTTTAATTATGTAAAGATGTGTTGCTGTTTCACCTTGCCTGCCTAAGGCTCCTGACTGGTCTAATAAAAAGCTGAATGGCTAGGCTGAAGAGGAATATTTGGTGGACAGAAAGAATAAATAGGAAGAATCTTGACTCATGGGAGGAGAGAAGGAATAAAGAGAACCAGGGAGAAAGAGGGACACGTCCAGGGTCAGAAGCCAGGCAGCTGTCAAGAGGCCAGGCAGCCATACACAGAGACCACAGAAAAGTAAGATAGACATAAAGAAAGGTAAAAAGCCCAGAGTGAAAATGTAGATAAAGAAAAACAGATTAAAATAAGAGCTAAGGCCAAGCATCCAAAACTAATCATTTGTGTGCCTGCTACACTTTTGAATTTCCGAAAAGCTAACATATATTGTTTTACCTCCAACATATTTCAGTTTAGACTCAACTTTAAGTATTTCAAGGGTAGTGGCTACTACATATACTATACATCAAATGTGTAGAGGAAAATGATTTAGAAAACTCCTGGTTTTATACAGAGATTAGCTCAGCCCTGTTCACTGGACTAAACCCTCAAAGCAATCAGTCCTTTGATGATGTGGATGGGTGTATGGGGAGTCTCTGGACCACTTTAGTTTCATCAGTTGGTGTAAGGAATTCAGGACAAATGCATAGCTTATGTCTACCTTCTGATTACAGACACCACCAAGGAACCCTAGATGACTACTATGTCCTGTAGAGCAATGCTCATTACGTCACTGGTATGCTCTTATCTTTGTCTACTGCTATAACCCTTCCTCGTGTTTCTGTCAGCAAACACAAGAAACATGAGATACTTAATTCCACTTTCCTTCCTCCCACAATCAAATCGCTAAAGGCTCCACATACCTCAGGAGGCTTGAGGCAAGAATGTTCAATTTACCCCCAGTTTTTATTAACTCTGAAGAGATAATAAGAAACTGGTTGTTCTTATTATACTAATTATAAAATTTTTTAGATATGGGTGTCTGTGTGTGGGTACATGCATATGAGTACATGTGCCTGAAGGTCCAGAAGGAAGTGTTGGATCTCTTGAGTTTTGAATCTCAGGTGGTACTGAGAGCTGAACTCGGAGTACCTGAAGTACTCTGAACCCCTGAGTCATTTCTCCAGCCCCAAAGCATGGGTTGTTTTAAACCATTAAGCCCTCTTTCAAAATGGTAAAATAAGTAACTGTAAAACTTGTAGATTTTTTTTTTTTTTTAAATCGTTGGATCCACCAACCTCCCATTTCAGTTCTATTACCATATCCAGTTAGTCAGGAAGGCTACCTTATCTGGTGGTTCTACTTACCTAGATTTTTTTTTTTTTTTTTAAACACATTTCATCTACTCTACACACTACTCCGGCACAGGCCTCTATCTTCTCCAAAGAGTGCTGCAACCTCTCCTGCACCCCCTCATCTTCTCCCTTCTATCCTTGCTATAGTACAGTCTGGTCTCAGCAGAGCATGGGAAAAGATATTCCTAAAAAGCAAAAAGGTTCCAAAATATTTGGTGGTTTAGAAGTAAAAGCTAACACTTTCACAGTCTATATGAACTGGCCTCCGATTTCTTTTCTGCCTGTTGCTTATTGCCCTTTTTGTCAAAGATTACACTTGGAAAGTCACCTGAGGATTCCAGGAATACAACACTTTTAGGCTCGTGCCTAGAATATGCTCTGCCTACAATGTCAGGCTAGCTGTCTCGGTGCCTCAGAGTACAGAAACCAAACTCCTACACACAAAAGTCCCTAAAAGTAGAAATTACTGTTAGGAATTGCCCTTAACACAACACTCAACGCTACAACACTCAGGGCCCCGACCAGCCAATTACAAGAGCATGTGTGAGACTTGTAGCCACTTCTTACCTCACAGGCCCGGTGGGACAGAGGAAGCCACACGGTAGTCTCACAGAGCCCAGGATCCGAGTCCTGTTGGGAGGGTCTTTCTGGCCAACATCCACAGGAGGAAGTCCTCTTTAGAGACTGGCTGGCCTAACGGGCTTGTCACACTGAGGAAAGAATCATGAAAGAAAAGAAGTTAACCTCCTTAGTATAGTGGTAACTAACCACGCCTACCACACAGGATACCGGGTACCCGGCAGAAAAACATGTCATCGTTTTTTCAGCCGGAAGGGCGGCCCCGAGGGAGCTGTCCCCTGGCCCAACGCCCGCTGCCTGGCATGCCCACCCCCCACCGGGCCCGCGGGTACCTTGCAGACCACCTGGCAAGCCAGGTGTAGGAGCAGGCTGCCTGGGCAGTGGGCCAGCGACTCCAAGTGGTGACCACTCCCCTCAAGGAGTTACTGGGTGCTCCCTGGTCCCAGTCCCCTTCGTTGCAGGACCTAGACAAGCCACATGCAAGGGCTGTGGACCACAGGCCTACAGAAGTGTGAATGCCAACGCCCTCCATCACTCACAAGACAGCTAGTGAACTGGAGATGACAGAAACTGGGCTTTGAACAGTGTCGGACTTTGGTTTTGCTTTCCTGTGATCACGATCGCGCCCCCATTCTGCTTTGATCTCGCCGCAAAACATGTTTACCTTGGAAAAGAAAAAGGTGTTAAAAACAAACAAACGACAACAACAAAAAAACAAAAACCAACTTTTTTTTTTTTTTTTTTGAAATTGGAATTTACAGAAGCCCATGGGTAGCACAGCGAAGGGACAAAGCAATCGACGAGGGACCTTTGAAAGAGACTCTGGTTGGTTTAAAGAGACTGAACTTTGAAGGTTCGAAATGTTCCAGAGTTCTAACAGCATCTATGGATTTCTTTGCTGTGCCATGCCATATTACTTTTAGATGCGTTCCCTTCGTTTGCTCTGCAAAATATTTGTTAAACCTGCAGAGATGTGCTGCTTTTGTTCTTTTGCTGCCTGTATCACCTGGCTGGTCTAATGAAGAGATGGCCCGTCATTAGCCTGGCGGGACAGGAGTTGGCGGGGCTGCCAGGCGGAGAGAAGAAATGGCAGAAGAAGAAAGGTGAGGAGTGAGAGGAGAAGGGGAGGAGGACACCAGGGCCCAGCCACCTGACCGCATGGCCGGCCAGTAAGAAGGAAAGGCATGTAGACAGAATGCTAAAAGGTAGAAGTCCAGAGGACAGACTGGATAATTTAAGTTCAGGAAAGCTGGCCTGAAATAAGCCAAGCTAAGGCCGGGCAGTTATAAGTAAGAATAAGCCTTCTTGTATTTATTCGGGAGCAGGGTGGAGTGACCCCAAGAGTAAAACTATTAAAGAAAACAGAAAAGAAAAAAAAGCAACTACAGTTGTATATGTTTCATATGGTGATATTGAGACTAAAACGAGCTCTTGGGGATGAACCAAGAGAGGAGAGGTTATAGCTCAACGAGCCACCTGTTTGCGTGCTGAGAGACCTGGAGGAAACGCCACCTGCCGATTCTCAAAGGGAGGTGGGATGCTCTCAGGGGTCTACCAAGTTGTCCAGGGCGATGCGATAGGGGAAAGGAGGCACCCTCGTCCCCACCAGGGTGTTCCTTCGCCAAGGAAGCACAAAAAAGTCTGGGGCTAGGGACAAGTCTAAGAGATGTCCAGCAAGTCTCCATTCTGAGAGAGAAGGAGACACACACAGGGAGAGACAGAGAGACAGAGACACAGTCAAAGAGACAGAGATGGACAGGGAGAGACAGAGAGACAGACAGAGACAGAGACAGAAAGAGAGAGAGAGAGAGAGAGAGAGAGAGAGATTCTGCCAGGTTGCCTGGGGACAGACAGCAGTGTGCGGTGTGAGGGGCGACTAGAGGTGTGGGGTGTTGGTGGTGTCGTGTGCACGATAAAAGAAACATGGAGACTCTTCGATGCGAGCGAGCCAGTGTGCTGGAGCGTGAGAAAGCGTGTGAAACCCACTGAAGTGGACTGGAGAGTGTTGCTGTAGCAGAGCTATGCAGTGGTTGGATGGACAAGCTCAGGAGAGGCGATTAGGCTGGTGGCCAGGCGCTGGATCACTGGAGTGGAGCTGGCAGCGGCCAGGAGGCTCCTGGACCCAGACAGACCACGTGAGCGAGCCTCGGGACCAAAAGGGACTGGACTCTGCATGGGCCGGGAATCGAACCCGGGCCTCCCGCGTGGCAGGCGAGAATTCTACCACTGAACCACCCATGCCATGGCCAACGTGCTCCCCTGACGCCTGTCACAGCCTGTGCTCGCCCTCAGTCCCACCTCCAGCTAGCTCCCCTTTCCCTGGCACCTGACAGGTACCTGCTGGGCCCCGCGGGGCTCCGTGCACCCGGCAGGGGAGCGCCAGGGCCACGGACAGCAGAGTCCCAGTTCCCCCCCCCCCGTGCCCACACGGAGGCTGAGCCAGTCTGCGGGGGGAGCGCGCCTCTCCCGGACGCCTAGGCCACGAGTCCAGGCCGCCCCTACGGGCGAGCCGGCGGCCGGGCGGCTGTGCGTGCGCCCAGCGTCTGCCAGGAGTGCGCAGGGAATGGCCGCCCGCGCAGAGGAGAAGCCTCGACGCTCACTGCGCGACAGCACGGGCGCCGTGGGCGCCTCCCGCAGGAGTCGGTGGGAACGCAATGGGCAAGCGAGAGATGGTGGGCGCGAGGGCTGGGCGAACCGGTCCCGGCGTCGGGCCGGGGTGGACGAGGTGCTCTTTTCCCCGGAAGGCGCTGGCAGCGGGCGGGCGGGCGGGCTGCTCGGGGCGGCCCGCCTCCTGCCTGCACCCTCCCGCGCGCGCCAGCCGCTCCCCTCCAGCAGTAGCTGGTGGGTGCGGAGAGGAGGGCGCTCCTGCGGGCACCGGTGTGACGCGTCAGGGATGGGCTGCTTTGCGGGAGTGACTTGGAGTGGCGGCGCTGGACAGACAGGTTCTGGAAGGAGGCGGGAGACGCGGTCTCTCGGGCTGCGGGTGTCCAAAAAGGTGAAGCTGTCAGGAGTGGGATTCGAACCCACGCCTCCAGGGGAGACTGCGACCTGAACGCAGCGCCTTAGACCGCTCGGCCATCCTGACGGCGGGTGTGGGCGCGAGGCCGCTCGCCTGGCTGGCACCCGGAGCGCCCGCGCGCGCGCGCACACACACACGCGCGAGCCCAGCCCACCGGGCGCGACGGGGCACCCGGGCTCGTGTGCGGATCTGGGCGCTCAAGCCGCGGGCCTCGCCCCGACGTCGAGACGCTCGTAGGCGCCCAAGCCGCTCGGGGTCCCGGACCGGCTCCCCGCACCTGCGCCCCACCCGACGCGGGGCCGGCCGTGTGTGGCGCGCTCGGGCTGTCCTGCTGAGCCCGGCTCCGCAGCGGGGCGGGGCGGGGCGGGATCGGGACCTGGCGACGCGGCGGTCGCAGCGGGCTGAGCGTCCGGGTCCTCCTGTGGCGAGCGGCGTTCTGGCCGCGAGACGGTGGCTTTGGGGTTGGGTGCGGAGGTCGGCGTTGGATCGGACGGAGGCCGCCAGAGGGACCGGCGTCGGCGTCCCGTTAGTCGTGGTCGTGGCCGTCGTCGTCCTCGTTAGTATAGTGGTGAGTATCCCCGCCTGTCACGCGGGAGACCGGGGTTCGATTCCCCGACGGGGAGACACGGCATCCTTTTTGAGCCAGATGGGCGGCCCCGGGGACGCTGGCCCCCGACCCCAACTCGGGCGCGACGGGATCCAAGAGCCGGGCTCCGGCCGCCCGCTGCCAGGCATGCCCACCCGCCACCGGGCCCTCGGGTCCCTCGCCGGTCACCTGGCCCGGCGCTCTGCCTGTAGCCTGGGCACGCGCCGCCCTCGCGACGAAGCGGCGGCGGCGTGCGACTCGCGCGGCCGGAGCGCGGAGCGCGGAGCGCAGAGGTCCGTGCCAGGCGGGTCCGGGTGGTGAGCTGCCGGCTCGCAGCGGTCCCGGGTGCTCCCTGGTCCCTGTGGCCCTCGTGACCCTCGTGGCGTCACCTGGCCCGGCCTGGCGCGCAGGGTGACTGCGGTCAGGAGGCGAGAGCGCCGCACACGCCAGGCAGGCTGTGTGCGTGCGGGAGGCGCGCGTGGGACGGCGCGCGGCGGCCGAACCCGGTTGGGGTTGGGGTTGGGGTTGGGGTTGGCGCTGGCCTTGGCCTTGGCCTTGGGCTTGAGGCCCCGTCGTGGGGCGGGCGGGCGCGGGGAGTCAGTTGTCAGGCGGGCGATCGCGACGGCGCCTGTGTCCGGTGTCCGGTGTCCGCCGTCTGCTGGCAGTCCCCGGCGTCGTGTGCGTGGCTCCCCGGCGGTAGGGCGTTGGTGGTATAGTGGTGAGCATAGCTGCCTTCCAAGCAGTTGACCCGGGTTCGATTCCCGGCCAACGCAAGCTGTGCCCCTTTTGCCAAGGTCCAGGGCCCAGAGTGGCCAGTCTGGCACCTCCCTCTCTCTCTCTCTCTCTCTCTCCCCCCTTGTCGCGGAGACCGCGCGACCTACCTAGCTACCTCCCGCCCTCCCTCCTGCCCCAAAGAAGGAGGCGCTAGACGTTTTGAGGCTGTGGCGAGCGAGCGGGAGGAGAACTGCGTCTAATCCGGGAGGGAGGTGGCTCCCACCCTGCCGGCGAAGAGGCAGAGGCCACCGGACGCCGGACGCCGCACGCCGGGCATGGCAGGGACGGACGCAGGCGGCGAGCGAGCGCCGAACGGCAGCCGCGTAATGCCGGGCGACGGTGTGTAGCAGGCGGGCCGGGCGGCCGCTAGTCTGGCTGTGGCACTGGCTGCGAGGCTGGCTGTGCGTCTGTGTCCGGGAGGCGAGAGTCGGGACCGTCGGGTGCGGGCGACGCTCCCTGGTGGTCTAGTGGTTAGGATTCGGCGCTCTCACCGCCGCGGCCCGGGTTCGATTCCCGGTCAGGGAAGCACTCTACTCTCTTGTTCCTCTCTGCACCATAACCTCCCTCCTCTCTCTTGCCAACCTCCTTGGCCTCGCCGCCTCTCCCTCCCTTTTGCCCAAGAGCGCGTGAGGCCGCTTGCCCCTGTTGCTCTGCACACACACACACACACACACACACACACACACGGTCATCCCCAAGATGAGCCTCCTCTCTGCTCACTCCAACCTTTTCCTAGCTTCCCACACCCGCCCACCCACACCGACTCTGCACCTGTCCAGCTCAGCCTAGCCGCCCGCATCCCATCCAGCCCAGCTCACACACCGCCACCATCACGCGGCCGCACACGCTTCCGAGCCACTCACGGAGCCCACCGAGTCTCCACCTGACTCCCACGCCTGCGCTTAGGTCTGGAAGAAACCCTCTAGCTGGAGGGCCCCACCTGTCCAAGCTTCCCTACCTGTCCCACCTGCCTCATCTGGATCACCTGTATCACAAGCTCCCTGTGACCTCTGCCCTGCTCTTCACAACTCAACCGCCACTTCCAATAAGTGTAGCGGTTTTTTTTTCCATTATACTTTTGTGTGTGTTTGGGGGGGGGGTTATGTGTTTGCGTGCGTGTGTGCGTGCGTGCGTGTGTGTGTGTGTGCGCGCGCGCGCCTCTTACTAAACTCCAGGTGACCTGGTGATTGTTTGTGGTGGTTGTTTTGGTATTGGATGGTGATGGAGAGGGTGTTCCGGGTGTGGTGTGGATGCTGTGGGGAGGGTTTAGTGCGGGGCAGATGGCCGGATCCCAGCCCAAAGCACATGGTGTGGTTCCTTTAGGCGGCGCCGTGGCTGAGGGGGCACGGACAGCGAACGACCTGAGTCGAGGCCCGGTTTCCTAGAAAGCCCCCAGAGCGGCTGGGGAGAGCTGAGGCCAAGCCTGGCATTTGCAACCCCACGGTTTCTGCAGGTCTTTGTCCGGTGGGGGTGGGGGGATGCGGGCGCCGGCCTGAGTCGCGAAAGCGGAGCGGAACTTTTGAGCCCCTGCACCGCTTGCCTTCACTGCCGGGTCTCGGGTCTCGTCGATCCTGACCGTGCCAGCGGGTCCTGGGCACAGAGGCTGACCTTGAGCGGTAAACGCTGGCATAGTGGGAGACGCCCGCAGATCGTTGGGGAGCACACACGTTGCCTTTCCCCCACCCGACTGTACTTCTTCCCTGGTCCCGAAGCCCTCTCGATCCCGGGAACCGGGAGACAGGGCAGTTCCCGTGTTGGGAGCGGTCTCGGATGGGCTGGAGCGGTTGGCATGCAATGGGAGCCAGTCCAGCGGTCCCAAGTCCGTACCTGAGTCGGGGAGTGTGGATGAGGGAAAGGCTTGCTGTAGACAGTAAAGAGAGGGGGGCTGGAGGGGTGTGGGAGGGGGATGGCGAGGTGGGAGGGGGAGGGGTGAGAGGGAGGGAGGGAGGGAGGGAAGGAGACAGAGACGGGGGTTGGGTGGGATAAAGGTCAGGAGGGCAGACCAGTCAGTACTGTAACGCCACGAGTTTATTTTTCACCGGGCTTATATACCTTAACCAAAAGGGGGAACACAGTATCATGTACATGGAACAAACAGACTTTTCTTCCTCACTCATTCTAAGGGTTCAGTCACCACACCTTAGTTCCAACTTCTTGTTCCCTAGCCTTGAGGTCAGGAGTAGCCACACCTCAGATTCAGTTCTGTTGCTATTTAGTCTTAAGACGGCCAAAGCATCCTTCTGTAGCCACACCTTTGACCTTTAGGTCCCGTGACTTGCTGACAGCTTTGAACTCTCTGCCCTTGTGCCAAGATGGAGTGCAGCCATCTTTATGGGCACCCACGCTGCCTGCCAGCCGCATCTGTGGGGGTCCGCTAGGCCAGCCGGTGGTAGCAGCAGGTGTCCAAGAGCGGGGCCAACTGCAGGGATCCGAGTTTGGCGCGCTGTGCCAGTTGGGTTTTGTCAACTTGACACCTCTGGGGAGAGGGGATGTGAATTGAGAAACCGTCTCTACAGCGTTGTGTGTGCCTGCTGATAGTGAGTGATCGCTGCGGGGGACAGCACACAGGTGGCGCGGATGGAGGTGGGGTGGGGGTGGGAGAGTTGCGGCCAGGAGCGTGCCACCCCTGGGCAGGTGGCCCTGAGCTGTGTGGGAGGGACAGCGGGCCCGCTGGCCAGTAGGGAGCACTCTCCCTCCGACAGCTACTGCAGCCAGCAGTCCCTGCCTCCCGGGTCCTCCCACCCGGGCTTCCCTCTGCTAGGGAGGGATTTAGGAGCCTTAAGGAGGACCAAACTGTTCTCCTCCCAAGTTGCTTGCGTCCCTGGTGTTGGATCACAACAAGAGAAACCCTAACTCGGACCGAAACGGGTGCCAGGAGTTGGGTGTTGCTGTGACAGACCCCACCCGGATGGATCGCGGTGCCCTCGGGAAGATTGCTGCCTGCAGAAGGCCTTTGAACTGTGGGCCCGCAAAGCAGGGGAACGCTGGGCTCCGCTCGGCTGCGCTCTGCTAGCAGCTGACTGCGCCCCTCCCCTCTCGGGGAGCTTGGAAGAGAATGTGAGAGGAAGGCAGGCGAAGGAGCCCCGGCTCTGGGCTCTGGCTCTGCCCTCTGAAGTTGCAAGAGGGCAGCTGGGAAAGTCCCCTAGAGACTGTGTTGGGGTCATTCGGTGTTGTGCACGGAGAATCTGTCGTTCCGCTGGGCTGAGGCTGAGGAACCACGCACCACGCGTGACTATTCTCTGGCAGAGCCATCAAGGAGAAACCTTGGCTCTTCAGGTACGATCATTGGTGGTGCTCGACCGGAGCCGAGAAGCCAGCGATGATTAGGAAGGAGAGAGCCGTCTCACTAGGTGAAACCCCCTGGGGGTGCTTCCTGAAGGAGAGGCTGAGCGTCACCACGCGGAGCCACGCAGCAGCGCGCACATTTTGGGAACGTGCACGAGTCAGCTATGTGGCGATGGCTTTGAAGGCGCGCAAGGACGGATCCTAGAGAGCAGCGGAGGCTTGGAGATAGGTGGTGGGTCTGGAGTCCCCGAAGAGCCCCCCGAAGAGCGGCCGAGAGGAGACACGAGTGAAGGCGCAGCCTCGGGTGGGCGCAGCGGAAGGCACACTGCAACCGAAGGAGTGGGTCATGGGGAGCGGCCGAGGCTTGCTTGGCACGTCCGTCCACGTGGCAGGCTCAGACTCCCCGAAGGGAGCCCAGCGGGGGCCGTCACGGGCCAAGGAGAGGCTCCTGGAGATAGGACAACCACCAAGGGGAGTAGCAGCCTTAGAACGGAGCCCGTCTTGGCCTGGGGAGGCAAACTGCGTGTGCTTTGGATGGCAGGGCTGCGTGAGTGTGACGGCCCACGCTCACAAGATAGCTAGTGAACAGGAGATGACAGACACTGGGCTTTGAACAGTGTCGGACTTTGGTTTTGCTTTCCTGTGATCGCATCGGGCGCCCTTCCCCATTCTTCTTTGCTCTTTCCCAAGGTAAACAGTGTTGAAGAAAAAGATGTTAAAAAAAAAAACAAACTTTTTTTTTTTTTTTTTTTTTTGGAAATTGGAATTTACAGAAGCCCATGGGTAGCACAGCGAAGGGACAAAGCAATCGACGAGGGACCTTTGAAAGAGACTCTGGTTGGTTTAAAGAGACTGAACGTTGAAGGTTCGAAATGTTCCAGAGTTCTGGCGGCATCTATGGATTTCTTTGCTGTGCGGTGCCATATTACTTGTAGATGCGTTCCCTTCGTTTACTCTGGAAAATATTTGTTACACGATGCAGAGATGTGCTGCTTTTGTTCTTTTGCTGCCTGTATCACCTGGCTGGTCTAATGAAGAGATGACCCGTCATTAGCCTGGCGGGAGAGGAGTTGGCGGGGCTGCCAGGCGGAGAGAAGAAATGGCAGAAGAAGAAAGGTGAGGAGTGAGAGAAGGAGAAGGGGAGGAGGACACCAGGGCCCAGCCACCTGACCGCATGACCGGCCGGCCGGCCAGTAAGAAGGAAAGACAGAATGCTAAAAGGTAGAAGTCCAGTTTTGATTTCCGCTATTGAGAATTCCTTCTTCAGTTCTGTACCCCATTTTTAAAATAGGGCTATTTGGTGTTTTGTTGACTAGTTTCTTGAGTTCTTTGTATATTTTGGAGATCAGCCCTTTGTCGGATATAGGATTGGTGAAAATCTTTTTCCCAGTCTGTGGGCTGCCGTTTGGTCTTGTGGACTGTGTCCTTTGCCTTACAGAAGCTTCTAAGTTTGAAGAGGTCCCATTTATTCATTGTGTCTCTCGGTGATTGTGCCCCTGGAGTTATGTTCAGGAAGTGGTCTCCTGTACCAATTTGTTCAAGGGTAGCTCCTACTTTCTCTTCTAAGAGGTTCATTGTGGCTGGATTGATGTTGAGGACTTTGATCCATTTGCACTTGAGTTTTGTGCATGGTGACAGACATGGGTCTATCTGCAGTCTTCTACACACCCTCATCCAGTTGTGCCAGCACCATTTGTTGAAGATGCTGTCCTTGCCCCATTGTATAATTTTAGCTGTTTTGTCGAAAATCAGGTGTTCATAGGTGTGTGGGTTCATATCAGGGTTTTCAATTCCATTCCATTGGTCTACCTGTCTATATTTATGCCAATACCAGGCTGTTTTCAGAACTACAGCTCTGTAGTAGAGCTTAGCGTCGGGAATGAAGTTCTTTTATTGGTTAGGGTTGTTTTGGCTATCCTGGGGTCTTTTGTGTTTTCCATATAAAGTTGATTATTATCCTTTCAAGGTCAGTGAAGAATTGTGCTGGGATTTTAATGGCGATTGCATTGAACCTGTAGATTGCTTTTGGCAAGATTGCCATTTTTACTATGTTTATCCTACCTATCCAAGAGCATGGGAGATCTTTCCATTTTCTGGTATCTTCTTTAATGTCTTTCTTTAGAGCCACAAAGTTCTTATTATATGGGTCTTTTACTTGTTTGGTAAGCGTTACACCAGGATACTTTATGTTGCTTGTGGCTATTGTAAAGGGTGATGTTTCTCTGATTTCTCTCTCTCTGTCTCTTTGTCGTCTGAAAAAGGTAGGGCTACTGATTTTTTTTTTTGTTCTTTTTTAGGTTATCTTGTATCCTGCAAGTTTGCTGAAGGTGTTTATCAGCTGTAGGAGTTCCCTGGTAGAGCTTATTGGGTCGCTTATGTAAACCATCATATCATCTGCAAATAGAGACAGTTTGACTTCTCTCTTTCCAATTTGGATCCCCTTGATCTCCTTTTGTTGTCTTATAGCATTAGCTAGAACTTCTAGTGCCATATTGAAGAGATATGGAGAGAGAGGGCAGCCTTGTCCTGTTCCTGATTTTAGAGGAATTGGCTTAAGTTTCTCTCCATTCAGTTTGATGTTGGCAGTTGGTTGGCTGTATATTGCTCTTATTATGTTTACGTATGTTCCTGTTATCCCTGACCTCTCCAAGACCTTTATCATGAAAGGGTGTTGAATTTTGTCGAAGGCTTTTTCAGCATCTAGGGAGATAACCATGTGGTTTTTCTTTTTCAGTTTGTTTATACGGTGGAAATCAAAAAGGCTGAAAGACACTTAAGAAAGTGCTCCACGTCCTTAGCTATCAGGGAAACGCAAATCAAAACAACTTTGAGATACCATCTTACTCCTGCCAGAATGGCTAAAATTAGAAACACCAATGATGACCCGTGTTGGAGAGGATGTGGAGAAATGGGAACACTCCTCCAATGCTGGCGGGAGTGCAAACGCATACAGCCATTTTGGAGATCAGTATGGCGGTTCCTCGGGAAAATGGGAATTAGTTTACCACAGGACCCGGCAATCCCCCTCTTAGGCATATACCCAAAGGACCCACATCCACGCAACAAAGACATCTGTTCAACTATGTTCATAGCAGCACTATTTGTAATAGCAAGAACCTGGAAGCAACCTAGATGCCCCTCAATTGAAGAATGGATAATGAAGATGTGGCACATCTACACAATGGAATACTACTCTGCAGAAAAAAAAAATGATGGTATCTTGAAATTCGCAGGCAAGTGGATGGCACTTGAAGAAACCATCCTGAATGAGATAACCCAGTCACAAAAAGAGGAACATAGTATGTACCCACTCATATATGGATTTTAGACCTAGATCAGAGGATCGCCAGCCTATAATTCACACCACCAGAGGAACTGGGATACAAGGTGTATTCTAAGAGATTCATATAAAGTCCCTCACAGAACCGGGAAGGGACCCCCCAGAGCACAGGCGAAGTGGGGGTGGGGCAGCGAATGGAGAGAGAAGTAGGAGAAAGGGAGGGGGAGGAGAGGAAAACACCAGGAAGATTGAGCCCGGTTAGGAATAGAAGACAGGAGAGAGAGAGAGAGAGAGAGAGAGAGAGAGAGAGAGAGAGAGAGAGAGCATAAAAGAGGGAGCCAATATTGGTTTGAAGAGAAAATTGAACACAAAGAAAAGTCTAGAGAACTACAAGACTGTCGCCAACTAACAATCTGAGCTTCCGTGGAAAGGCTACCATAAATGCCCTTCCCGGAGAGTGAGATCAACAACTAACTTCTCCATGGGGGCCCTCGACTAATGCCTGTTGGAAACAGGAGCAAACGCCCATATATAAACCCTGAGTCCAAGTAGAACCCAGATGCAGATGGAGAGGACAAGACCAGGCGGCAGAAACACATAGAGACAGCTTACCTGAACAAGGAGGAGCTAACTGGCCACCAGACTGATAGCTGGGAAGCCAGCATGGGACTGACTCAGGCACCCCTGAATATGGGTCTCAGACAGAAGGACTGAGCAGTCTAAGGGACCTCAGACAGTGGAGCCAGGATGTATCCCTGGTGCACAAAAGGACCTTGCTAGCACATCCCCCATGGAGGGATAACGGCCTTAACCTAGAGACAGGAGAGAAGCCCTAGTCCCTACTTCACATGACCTGTCAGATCTAACGTGACCCCAACTGATTGGCATTCCCCTACATATGAAATTGGGGTGGGGGATGGGAGGGAAGAGGAGGGGAGGGGGTGATTAGGGTGCAAGGGAGGGAGGGAGGGAGGCAGGGGGAATTGGGATCGACATGTAAAATAATAAATTAATTAAAAAAAATGCTTTGACTCCAAAATTTAAGTTCAAGGACAAGGTACTGGGGAAAAGGATTTCTATTTTTGTCCTCACAGAAAATGAAAAGCTGTGGATTCCTTCCAGAATAATGTGGTTTGATCAAGCCAGACCGCCTGAAACAGAGCACCCGGTGATCCTACATTCAAAACAGCTGGACAAAGCAGTCTTACAGACTACAGCCAGGATTTCTGCATATTCTTAGGATCCCCCATGACAGCGCCTCTTACCAGCAGGAAGTAGTTGTGGAAAGAACAGCTGGCCCAAATTCCCAAATACCAAATATTGTGTACAAATGTTTGTTTTCATTTAAATGGACTTGGTTATATAAAATAAATAATAATAATAATAATAATAATAATAATAATAATAATAATAATAATAAAGGTAGAAGTCCAGAGGCAAGACGGTAGACGGGATAATTTAAGTTCAGGAAAGCTGGCCTGAAATAAGCCAAGCTAAGGCCGGGCAGTTATAAGTAAGAATAAGCCTTCTTGTATTTATTCGGGAGCAGGGTGGAGTGACCCCAAGAGTAAAACTATTAAAGAAAACAGAAAAGAAAAAAAAGCAACTACAGTTGTATATGTTTCATATGGTGATATTGAGACTAAAACGAGCTCTTGGGGATGAACCAAGAGAGGAGAGGTTATAGCTCAACGAGCCACCTGTTTGCGTGCTGAGAGACCTGGAGGAAACGCCACCTGCCGATTCTCAAAGGGAGGTGGGATGCTCTCAGGGGTCTACCAAGTTGTCCAGGGTGATGCGATAGGGGAAAGGAGGCACCCTCGTCCCCACCAGGGTGTTCCTTCGCCAAGGAAGCACAAAAAGTCTGGGGCTAGGGACAAGTCTAAGAGATGTCCAGCAAGTCTCCATTCTGAGAGAGAAAGAGACACACACAGGGAGAGATAGAGAGACAGAGACACAGTCAAAGAGACAGAGAGGGACAGGGAGAGACAGAGAGACAGACAGAGACAGAGACAGAAAGAGAGAGAGAGAGAGAGAGAGATTCTGCCAGGTTGCCTGGGGACAGACAGCAGTGTGCGGTGTGAGGGGCGACTAGAGGTGTGGGGTGTTGGTGGTGTCGTGTGCACGATAAAAGAAACATGGAGACTCTTCGATGCGAGCGAGCCAGTGTGTGCTGGAGCGTGAGAAAGCGTGTGAAACCCACTGAAGTGGACTGGAGAGTGTTGCTGTAGCAGAGCTATGCAGTGGTTGGCTGGACAAGCTCAGGAGAGGCGATTAGGCTGGTGGCCAGGCGCTGGATCACTGGAGTGGAGCTGGCAGCTGCGCTGGCGCTAGCACTAGCGCTGGCCAGGAGGCTCCTGGACCCAGACAGACCACGTGAGCGAGCCTCGGGACCAAAAGGAACAGGACTCTGCATGGGCCGGGAATCGAACCCGGGCCTCCCGCGTGGCAGGCGAGAATTCTACCACTGAACCACCCATGCCATGGCCAACGTGCTCCCCTGACGCCTGTCACAGCCTGTGCTCGCCCTCAGTCCCACCTCCAGCTAGCTCCCCTTTCCCTGGCACCTGACAGGTACCTGCTGGGCCCCGCGGGGCTCCGTGCACCCGGCAGGGGGAGCGCCAGGGCCACGGACAGCAGAGTCCCAGTTCCCCCCCCCCCGGGCCCACACGGAGGCTGAGCCAGTCTGCGGGGGGAGCGCGCCTCTCCCGGACGCCTAGGCCACGAGTCCAGGCCGCCCTACGGGCGAGCCGGCGGCCGGGCGGCTGTGCGTGCGCCCAGCGTCTGCCAGGAGTGCGCAGGGAATGGTCGCCCGCGCAGAGGAGAAGCCTCGACGCTCACTGCGCGACAGCACGGGCGCCGTGGGCGCCTCCCGTAGGAGTCGGTGGGAACGCAATGGGCAAGCGAGAGATGGTGGGCGCGAGGGCTGGGCGAACCGGTCCCGGCGTAGGGCCGGGGTGGACGAGGTGCTCTTTTCCCCGGAAGGCGCTGGCAGCGGGCGGGCGGGCGGGCTGCTCGGGGCGGCCCGCCTCCTGCCTGCACCCTCCCGCGCGCGCCAGCCGCTCCCCTCCAGCAGTAGCTGGTGGGTGCGGAGAGGAGGGCGCTCCTGCGGGCACCGGTGTGACGCGTCAGGGATGGGCTGCTAGGCGGGAGCGACTTGGAGTGGCGGCGCTGGACAGACAGGTTCTGGAAGGAGGCGGGAGACGCGGTCTCTCGGGCTGCGGGTGTCCAAAAAGGTGAAGCTGTCAGGAGTGGGATTCGAACCCACGCCTCCAGGGGAGACTGCGACCTGAACGCAGCGCCTTAGACCGCTCGGCCATCCTGACGGCGGGTGTGGGCGCGAGGCCGCTCGCCTGGCTGGCACCCGGAGCGCCCGCGCGCGGGCGCGCACGCGCACACACACACACACGCGCGAGCCCAGCCCACCGGGCGCGACGGGGCACCCGGGCTCGTGTGCGGATCTGGGCGCTCAAGCCGCGGGCCTCGCCCCGACGTCGAGACGCTCGTAGGCGCCCAAGCCGCTCGGGGTCCCGGACCGGCTCCCCGCACCTGCGCCCCACCCGACGCGGGGCCGGCCGTGTGTGGCGCGCTCGGGCTGTCCTGCTGAGCCCGGCTCCGCAGCGGGGCGGGGCGGGGCGGGGCGGGATCGGGACCTGGCGACGCGGCGGTCGCAGCGGGCTGAGCGTCCGGGTCCTCCTGTGGCGAGCGGCGTTCTGGCCGCGAGACGGTGGCTTTGGGGTTGGGTGCGGAGGTCGGCGTTGGATCGGACGGAGGCCGCCAGAGGGACCGGCGTCGGCGTCCCGTTAGTCGTGGTCGTGGCCGTCGTCGTCCTCGTTAGTATAGTGGTGAGTATCCCCGCCTGTCACGCGGGAGACCGGGGTTCGATTCCCCGACGGGGAGACACGGCATCCTTTTTGAGCCAGATGGGCGGCCCCGGGGACGCTGGCCCCCGACCCCAACTCGGGCGCGACGGGATCCAAGAGCCGGGCTCCGGCCGCCCGCTGCCAGGCATGCCCACCCGCCACCGGGCCCTCGGGTCCCTCGCCGGTCACCTGGCCCGGCGCTCTGCCTGTAGCCTGGGCACGCGCCGCCCTCGCGACGAAGCGGCGGCGGCGTGCGACTCGCGCGGCCGGAGCGCGGAGCGCGGAGCGCGGAGCGCAGAGGTCCGTGCCAGGCGGGTCCGGGTGGTGAGCTGCCGGCTCGCAGCGGTCCCGGGTGCTCCCTGGTCCCTGTGGCCCTCGTGACCCTCGTGGCGTCACCTGGCCCGGCCTGGCGCGCAGGGTGACTGCGGTCAGGAGGCGAGAGCGCCGCACTCGCCAGGCAGGCTGTGTGCGTGCGGGAGGCGCGCGTGGGACGGCGCGCGGCGGCCGAACCCGGTTGGGGTTGGGGTTGGGGTTGGCGCTGGCCTTGGCCTTGGCCTTGGGCTTGAGGCCCCGTCGTGGGGCGGGCGGGCGCGGGGAGTCAGTTGTCAGGCGGGCGATCGCGACGGCGCCTGTGTCCGGTGTCCGGTGTCCGCCGTCTGCTGGCAGTCCCCGGCGTCGTGTGCGAGGCTCCCCGGCGGTAGGGCGTTGGTGGTATAGTGGTGAGCATAGCTGCCTTCCAAGCAGTTGACCCGGGTTCGATTCCCGGCCAACGCAAGCCGTGCCCCTTTTGCCAAGGTCCAGGGCCCAGAGTGGCCAGTCTGGCACCTCCCTCTCTCTCTCTCTCTCCCCCCCCCCCCGCTTGTCGCTGAGACCGCGCGACCTACCTAGCTACCTCCCGCCCTCCCTCCTGCCCCAAAGAAGGAGGCGCTAGACGTTTTGAGGCTGTGGCGAGCGAACGGGAGGAGAACTGCGTCTAATCCGGGAGGGAGGTGGCTCCCACCTTGCCGGCGAAGCGGCAGAGGCCACCGGGCGCCGGACGCCGCACGCCGGGCATGGCAGGGACGGACGCAGGCGGCGAGCGAGCGCCGAACGGCAGCCGCGTAATGCCGGGCGACGGTGTGTAGCAGGCGGGCCGGGCGGCCGCTAGTCTGGCTGTGGCACTGGCTGCGAGGCTGGCTGTGCGTCTGTGTCCGGGAGGCGAGAGTCGGGACCGTCGGGTGTGGGCTACGCTCCCTGGTGGTCTAGTGGTTAGGATTCGGCCGCCGCGGCCCGGGTTCAATTCCCGGTCAGGGAAGCACTCTACTCTCTTGTTCCTCTCTGCACCATAACCTCCCTCCTCTCTGTTGCCAACCTCCTTGGCCTCGCCGCCTCTCCCTCCCTTTTGCCCAAGAGCGCGTGAGGCCGCTTGCCCCTGTTGCTCTGTCTCTCACTCTCTCTCTCTCTCTCTCTCTCTCTCTCTCTCTCTCTCTCTCTCTCTCACACACACACACACACACACACACACACACACACACTGTCATCCCCAAGATGAGCCTCCTCTCTGCTCACTCCAACCTTTTCCTAGCTTCCCACACCCGCCCACCCACACCGACTCTGCACCTGTCCAGCTCAGCCTAGCCGCCCGCATCCCATCCAGCCCAGCTCACACACCGCCACCATCACGCGGCCGCACACGCTTCCGAGCCACTCACGGAGCCCACCGAGTCTCCACCTGACTCCCACGCCTGCGCTTAGGTCTGGAAGAAACCCTCTAGCTGGAGGGCCCCACCTGTCCAAGCTTCCCTACCTGTCCCACCTGCCTCATCTGGATCACCTGTATGTATCATAAGCTCCCTCTGATTTCTCTTCATGAAGATGTTTCTCTTTTTCAACTGGGATCTTGATCAACTTAGCTTTTCTTCTCCCCAAGGTAACACATATCCTGGTTTCCATATTAGGTTAATACATTCTTAAAGTGCACCAGCTGATTTAGTTTAGAAGTTTTTCATGCCCTTCTACTCCAATAATGGTTTATTGTGGAGAAATCTCTCCTAGTAATTTTGAAGATCATTAAGAGTCTTTTAGCGATCTCTCCTGATCTGTACTTTTTGTGGTCTAATTTTCTGTAGACATATTTTATATCCTAAGTAGTTGATAGAATCTCCTTTTTGTATTTTTTTCGTATAATTTGTAATCCCCAGCGAGGTAAAACTTCCTATACTTTCTCAAACATTTTTTAAAAATATTCTCCTTGAGCATCATCTAGCAATATATCATCCAGGAAATGGTAGAGTATGGATTGTGGAAACTGTTTATGCATAATTGCAATGGTTTTTGCACAAAATATTGTCACAAGATGGGGCTACTTATTCCCTGTGTCAAAAGCTTCCATTGTTATCTCTTCACTTGTTGAGAATTATTGTAATTAGGTACCGTGAAGGCAAATTTCTCTTTATCTTGTTCTTGTAAAGGTATAGTGAAGAAGTAATCCTTTATATCAATAACTATAATAGGCCATTTTTTAGGTATCAAAGAAGGCAAGGGCATTCCAGGCTGTAGAGAACCCATTGACTGAATAACTTTATTGATGGCTCTCAGGTCTGTAAGCATTCTCCATTTATCATATTTCTTTTTGATAACAAATATAGGAGAGTTCCAAGGGCTGTTAAATTCCTCGATATGTCCTGCATTTTGCTGTTCCTGAACCAGGTTTTCTAAAGCCTCTAACTTCTCAGAGGTCATAGGCCATTGCCCTACCCCTACAGGTTGATCTGTTAGCCATTTTAAGGTTAGGGCTTTTGTTCCTCTGTTTGTTTGGCACTTGTATTCTGTTTTTGTACAGCCTGGATATTTGGTGTCTGTCATGTATAGTATTTTACAATACTTTTTCCTCAATTATAAGGTCTTTTATGGTTCATATCTAATACTGGAGGAATGTTAATCTGTGCATTCTATTGCTGTAATAGATCATGACCCCATAGTTTTATTGCTATATCAGCCACATATGGTCTCAACCTTCCTCTCTGTCTTTCTGGTCCTATACATTCAATCCATCTCATGCTCTGTTTTACCTGAAACAGGATTCCAATCCCTAAGAATTGAACATTTACCTCTTGCAGGGGCCATCTTGGAGGCCAAGATTTATTAGTTATGCTGGTTATGTCAGCCCCCATGTCACCAATGCCTCCAAACAGTCTGTTATTCATTTTAATTATCAATCTAGGCCTATAACTATTTATAGAGGTTTGCCAAAATATATATTTTTTTTTGTTTCCTTCTTTCATGTTTGACTCAACTTCTATCACTAGTTTGTCATCCAGAGTGGTATGAGTTTTTACAATAGGCACTGGATTTTCTAATCATTCTGTGGGAGATTGTCCTCCACTGTGACTGGGAATGTCTGGATCACCTTTGACATAGGGGCCTTCAAGAGACCCCCCCAAGGAGTTTCCCAATTGTAAAGGGTTTCCTTTCTTGTGATGATCTACATTCATTGGTACAGTGTCGGCCTTTGTCACACCTTCTATATAACCCAGAAGGCTGAGGCCTTCTGTTAGATTCATTCCTGGGAGTGTTATTTCTAGAAATGATTTGCCTACCATTTCTTTTTAGATGTCCTATCCTACCACAGTTAAAACATCTGACATTTGATATCTTTTCAAACCTTTGGAGATGGGTTCTCCTACCCAAGCTTCTATGTGACCATAGTTAAGTCCTCTGTTTTCTTGATGTCTTCTCAGACCTTTAGATATGGCTTGTCCTACCCAAGCTTCAGTGTTATTGTCATTATACTCAATGTTGGCTGTATATAGGACCCATTCATCCAAGGGTGATGATTTGATTTTTAAAGGCCAAAGCACCTGTTTGCACTGTGGATTTGCATTCTCATAAGCTAATGATTCTATAAGTATTTGCCTAGAATCTATGTCTGCTACCTCTAATTGTACTGCCCTAGACAACCTATATAGGAATACACTAAAGCGTTCTCTCAGTTCCTGCCTTATCTTGGTATAGGATTCTATCCTCTCCCCTACTTCATGAACCTTGTCCCAAGCATTCAGAGCTGCTGTACTGCATAGAGACAAGGTGTGGTCATCATAGGCAGCTTGAGTTTCTGGGTCAGCTTAGAGACCCTCACCAAGAATTTTATCTTGGGGAGCTTTATAACCTTTCTTTAAGCCCTGAAGTTCAAGAGCTTTTGCTTCCTCTCTCCATAAAACCCTCCATTCTAATTGAGAGGAGTTTTCAAGGACAGCTGATATTAATTGATCCCAGTCCTTAGGGGTTACCTTGTTATTCCTTACCCATGATTCTATTAATTGCTTCACATATGGTGAGTGCATGCCATAAGAGACTACTGCTTCCTTTACACCTTAAATATTTCATACGTATTGGTTCCCACTGATATATAATGACACCTTTTGGGTTTTTTTTTTTTTTTTTTTTTTTTTTTTGCTGGTTTTTCGTTAATAGATACAGGAGAAAGTCTCCTGACCCTAAATGGTGTAGAAAATTTTAAGTCTCTTTCATGACCTGTTCCCTGTAGTTCTTCTTCTGATATATATCAGATTGAAGGTCTTCTAAGGCCTGAAATCTATTAACCATTGTTTCTTTGAGTGTCTGAACTTCTTGAGTCATATAACTTTCTAGAGACTTCATTGAATCAGTCAGTCTCTTGCTTTCTCCAACTACAAATGATTCCATATTTTTGATATTTTCATCCTTAGATATTATCTGAATGGCATGTAAACTGCCTTCCAGAAACAATGTTCTATCTGCTAGCTTACCATTATCCTCAGACATGGAACAAATTCTATCTGCTAGTCTTTCCATCTGATGTTCCAATTTTTTAACCTTATTAGTAGCTTCATCCAACCAGGAATGAGCTGTTTCTGCTAGCATGTTAATGCATTGCATTGTTTCTGTTTTGGTTATTGAGGCATCAGACATGGAGCAAATTCTGCTTTCTAGTTGGTCATTTTTATGTTCCATGTTTTGTATTCTACCTGTCAGCTCTCTATTGCCATCTCCTTTTTTTTCCCTAAGCATTCTGTTTTGCATTCTAATTTTAAGCTCTCCACTGTCATTTTCAATATTCTGAACCTTTTTTTCCCTAAGCATCCTATGTTTTGCGTTCTGTTTTTCAGCTCTCTGTTGTCATTTTCAATATTCTGAACCTTTTTTTTCTAAGCATTCTATGTTTTGCTTTCTAATTTTAAGCTCTCTATTGTCATTTTCAATATTCTGAACCTTTTCTCTGAAACAGTCTATGTTTTGTGTTCTGTTTTTCAACTCTCTATTGTCATTTTCAATAGTCTGTGTTCTGTTTTTTTAGCTCTCTATTGTCATTTTCCATATTTTGAATCCTTGTTACTAACTCTCTTATGGTTTGTACAAGTTCCTTATTGTTTGCTCTAATCTCAAACCATTTCTTTAAGAATATCATAATAATGAGGAAACCCATTGCCATTAAAAAAGTATATATTTTTTAAGTCATGCTTTTCTTCTGTTACAATTTCGTCTATATATGAAGTAAAAGAATTCCTAAAGTCCTGCATCATAAGGTTATCCGCCATAGGTATGGAATAATTGATCTCAGATATTCTATCAGTTAAATCGCAAAGAACGTTGCAATTACCATAGGTGTAATTCTTCTGTCTTGGAACTTTGATGGTTTTAGTTGTAGATCTCAACTTGTGGTAGTTACACCTGGAGGTGTACCACCAAATAGCGTAGGCAGATGATCCTTCTGATCTTGGTCCCTATAGAATAGCTCTTAACAAACTAAGGCAAGCGAAATTTTGTTAAACAAAGGAGTGAAAGGAGCCTTTTGCGAATTGCTGGAACTGCAGGGCTAACAGGTGTTGCCTCCAACTGGCACCAGCTGCGGGAACATACAAGCAGGGCGGGCGCCACGCGAGGCTCTGCGCGAATGCAAAGTGGGGAAATGGGCAAAAGATGAGAAGCAGTGAGTGCCTTCTCAGGGCTGCTGTGGAGGTAAAGGAGTTGTAGGGCAGAGGCAAATGTCTCACAAGCTGTGGTGTGTCCACCTGGTTAGGCAAGGAACCCTGCCTGTTCTGGGATGGTGAGGGAAGAGAGCGGTGTCTGCCACCTGGGTGAAAACCAGGTGAAAATCCGGATCCGGCTTCTGACACCAGATAATGATGTTTAATAAAGCTCAGAAGAAACGAATAGGCCGAATAGATGTTTATTCAGGGAGAAATAACTTACAACATAGACAGATGAACACCAGCAGGTTCCTGGTCCCAAAGATGCCTCCGGATGTTCTCTGTCCCTGTGCTGCAAGCAAGAGAGCTCCCGGAGACTCTTCCTCAGACTTAGTTCCCCCAGGTAATGTCCAGCCCTGTCTCCAACCCCCAATGAGTGTGGTCTATGTCTGCGGACAAAGTGAATATCTCACTGTACCTGTTCGTGGGCAAGTTGCTGTGTCTATGCCAAGTGTTATCAATGTGCGCATGAAAGGCCACCAGCATAGAAGATGCCGTGAAGACCAGTGTTCAGCAAGGTGGGTATCTATCGCTGGAGTTGGGGAAATGGATTGGGCAAGAGGTACTGGGCCTGAGAGTAACGGTACTGAACACTACACAAAGAGGTCTAGGTGTTGGGCGTTCGGGTGCACGAAGACCTCTGCTTCCAGAAGGCACTCGGAACGGAGTGGCTGGCCCTCTGGCTCCAATGCTCAGAAATGACACTTTTACTCCATTCCAGCAGTGACTTCTTCCCAACTGGTAGTAAGCAACGCTTTTACCAATTTCTCCCCAACAGAATTTTGTGTGTGTCGACAAGATAGTTTTTCTCTATTACTGTTTCACAGGGAAAGATGTGTGCATGAAGAGATTGGTGACACTGGAGTGACTTCGGAAAGAGGTGTGATTATTGTATCTCTGGATTCTATGTGTGGTAAAAATAAGTAGCTCTGTCACAAGTGGGATTCGAACCCACGCCTCCAGAGGAGACTGCGACCTTAACGCAGCACCTTAGACCACTCGGACATCCTGACAACACAGGTATAATTTTATTTGCTGTCCTCCCTAATATAAGATTTCCATCCCTGTTTCTGAGTGAAAGGGATGAGGTGGCAATCTAGGTATACTAGGCTTTCCTTCATGTTTTGAATACCTCCTCAAATGTCACATATCACTTTATTTAAAAGTTTATGTTTGTTAGTATGGGTCAGTGACACTCCCTGGATACCAGACTCAGCACCATAAAATAAATAAAAATAGATAATAATATACACCCCTAAATCTGATGTCTGCTAAACTTAAAAAAAAATCATATTGTTTATTTTTACGTATTTGGTTGCTTTTTCAGAATGCATGTGTATCAAATGCAGTCCAGAGAGGGCATCAAATCCCTAGGAAGTTGAGTTCCAGTGGGTTGTGAGCCTCCACGATGGTGCCAGGAATTGAATCAGGGTTAACTGGAAAGGAACTAATACTTTCAACCACTGAATCATCGCTCCAGCCTATACACATACATTAATCAAGCAAGCATTGATTAACTTAAGACTGTCTTATATATAGTAAAGCTCAGCTTAGTAGGTACAGAAAATTTTAAACTCTGACCCTTGATACGTGCCATTACACCAGGCAAGTACAAAGATTTGTAAAACATACTGTTTTTTATTTAAATTCTCCTTACATAAGTAAATGTTTTACTATTATATATAGTTACTAATTAAACATGGTGTTTGTGATGTACAAGAGTTTAAGTGCTAGAACAACATAAAATGAACAAAATCATTAATAGAGGCAAAGTCTCCTGATAATGGAATGTGAAATCTTACTTCATTGCTGAAAGTACTTCACAAAAAGCCAGAAAATTTGGGAATATATCAAAGAGTGTGATTGCCCATGAAAAAGATTTTTCTTTTTCAACTTGAATGTCATTGTTTCCCTGGGGTTAGACATGTTTCTGACTCATGAAAAACTAACAGAGTTTTGTTTTTATCTGAAAGGGGTGTTTTTATGATAATGAAAACTTACAGTAAGGCACTTTAGAGAATCCTGCCCACCTGGCAAGGACTTGGGGAGGCAATAATGCAGTCCCCTGAACAGATTGGAGGGGCTTTCAAGCTTCAAGGTTCCTGGCAGGAGCATGGAGCCAGGGCCCAGCATGTACCTGTCAGGTGCCAGGGAAAGGGGAGCTAGCTGGAGGTGCGACTGAGGGCGAGCACAGGCTGTGACAGGCCTCAGGGGAGCACGTTGGCCATGGCATGGGTGGTTCAGTGGTAGAATTCTCGCCTGCCACGCGGGAGGCCCGGGTTCGATTCCCGGCCCATACAGAGTCCAGTCCCTTTTGGTCCCGAGGCTCGCTCACGTGGTCTGTCTGGGTCAAGGAGCCTCCTGGCCAGCGCTAGCGCCAGCGCCGCTGCCAGCTCCACTCCAATGATCCAGCGCCTGCCCACCAGCCTACTTGCCTCTCCTGAGCTTGTCCAGCCAACCACTGCATAGCTCTGCTACAGCAACACTCTCCAGTCCACTTCAGTGGGTTTCACACGCTTTCTCACGCTCCAGCACACACTGGCTCGATCGCATCGAAGAGTCTCCATGTTTCTTTTATCGTGCACACGACACCACCAACACCCCACACCTCTAGTCGCCCCTCACACCGCACACTGCTGTCTGTCCCCAGGCAACCTGGCAGAATCTCTCTCTCTCTCTCTCTCTCTCTCTCCAGCAGTGACCTCTTCCCAACTGGTAGTAAGCAACGCTTTTACCAATTTCTCCCCAACAGAATTTTGTGTGTGTCTCTGTCTGTCTCTCTGTCTCTCCCTGTCCCTCTCTGTCTCTTTGACTGTGTCTCTGTCTCTCTATCTCTCCCTGTGTGTGTCTCCTTCTCTCTCAGAATGGAGACTTGCTGGACATCTCTTAGACTTGTCCCTAGCCCCAGACTTTTTTGTGCTTCCTTGGCGAAGGAACACCCTGGTGGGGACGAGGGTGCCTCCTTTCCCCTATCGCATCACCCTGGACAACTTGGTAGACCCCTGAGAGCATCCCACCTCCCTTTGAGAATCGGCAGGTGGCGTTTCCTCCAGGTCTCTCAGCACGCAAACAGGTGGCTCGTTGAGCTATAACCTCTCCTCTCTTGGTTCATCCCCAAGAGCTCGTTTTAGTCTCAATATCACCATATGAAACATATACAACTGTAGTTGCTTTTTCCTTTTCTGTTTTCTTTAATAGTTTTACTCTTGGGGTCACTCCACCCTGCTCCCGAATAAATACAAGAAGACTTATTCTTACTTATAACTGCCCGGCCTTAGCTTGGCTTATTTCAGGCCAGCTTTCCTGAACTTAAATTATCCCGTCTACCGTCTTGCCTCTGGACTTCTACCTTTATTATTATTATTATTATTATTATTATTATTATTATTATTATTTATTTTATATAACCAAGTCCATTTAAATGAAAACAAACATTTGTACACAATATTTGGTATTTGGGAATTTGGGCCAGCTGTTCTTTCCACAACTACTTCCTGCTGGTAAGAGGCGCTGTCATGGGGGATCCTAAGAATATGCAGAAATCCTGGCTGTAGTCTGTAAGACTGCTTTGTCCAGCTGTTTTGAATGTAGGATCACCGGGTGCTCTGTTTCAGGCGGTCTGGCTTGATCAAACCACATTATTCTGGAAGGAATCCACAGCTTTTCATTTTCTGTGAGGACAAAAATAGAAATCCTTTTCCCCAGTACCTTGTCCTTGAACTTAAATTTTGGAGTCAAAGCATTTTTTTTAATTAATTTATTATTTTACATGTCGATCCCAATTCCCCCTGCCTCCCTCCCTCCCTCCCTTGCACCCTAATCACCCCCTCCCCTCCTCTTCCCTCCCATCCCCCCACCCCAATTTCATATGTAGGGGAATGCCAATCAGTTGGGGTCACGTTAGATCTGACAGGTCATGTGAAGTAGGGACTAGGGCTTCTCTCCTGTCTCTAGGTTAAGGCCGTTATCCCTCCATGGGGGATGTGCTAGCAAGGTCCTTTTGTGCACCAGGGATACATCCTGGCTCCACTGTCTGAGGTCCCTTAGACTGCTCAGTCCTTCTGTCTGAGACCCATATTCAGGGGTGCCTGAGTCAGTCCCATGCTGGCTTCCCAGCTATCAGTCTGGTGGCCAGTTAGCTCCTCCTTGTTCAGGTAAGCTGTCTCTATGTGTTTCTGCCGCCTGGTCTTGTCCTCTCCATCTGCATCTGGGTTCTACTTGGACTCAGGGTTTATATATGGGCGTTTGCTCCTGTTTCCAACAGGCATTAGTCGAGGGCCCCCATGGAGAAGTTAGTTGTTGATCTCACTCTCCGGGAAGGGCATTTATGGTAGCCTTTCCACGGAAGCTCAGATTGTTAGTTGGCGACAGTCTTGTAGTTCTCTAGACTTTTCTTTGTGTTCAATTTTCTCTTCAAACCAATATTGGCTCCCTCTTTTATGCTCTCTCTCTCTCTCTCTCTCTCTCTCTCTCTCTCTCCTGTCTTCTATTCCTAACCGGGCTCAATCTTCCTGGTGTTTTCCTCTCCTCCCCCTCCCTTTCTCCTACTTCTCTCTCCATTCGCTGCCCCACCCCCACTTCGCCTGTGCTCTGGGGGGTCCCTTCCCGGTTCTGTGAGGGACTTTATATGAATCTCTTAGAATACACCTTGTATCCCAGTTCCTCTGGTGGTGTGAATTATAGGCTGGCGATCCTCTGATCTAGGTCTAAAATCCATATATGAGTGGGTACATACTATGTTCCTCTTTTTGTGACTGGGTTATCTCATTCAGGATGGTTTCTTCAAGTGTCATCCACTTGCCTGCGAATTTCAAGATACCATCATTTTTTTTTTTCTGCAGAGTAGTATTCCATTGTGTAGATGTGCCACATCTTCATTATCCATTCTTCAATTGAGGGGCATCTAGGTTGCTTCCAGGTTCTTGCTATTACAAATAGTGCTGCTATGAACATAGTTGAACAGATGTCTTTGTTGCGTGGATGTGGGTCCTTTGGGTATATGCCTAAGAGGGGGATTGCCGGGTCCTGTGGTAAACTAATTCCCATTTTCCCGAGGAACCGCCATACTGATCTCCAAAATGGCTGTATGCGTTTGCACTCCCGCCAGCATTGGAGGAGTGTTCCCATTTCTCCACATCCTCTCCAACACGGGTCATCATTGGTGTTTCTAATTTTAGCCATTCTGGCAGGAGTAAGATGGTATCTCAAAGTTGTTTTGATTTGCGTTTCCCTGATAGCTAAGGACGTGGAGCACTTTCTTAAGTGTCTTTCAGCCTTTTGATTTCCACCGTATAAACAAACTGAAAAAGAAAAACCACATGGTTATCTCCCTAGATGCTGAAAAAGCCTTCGACAAAATTCAACACCCTTTCATGATAAAGGTCTTGGAGAGGTCAGGGATAACAGGAACATACGTAAACATAATAAGAGCAATATACAGCCAACCAACTGCCAACATCAAACTGAATGGAGAGAAACTTAAGCCAATTCCTCTAAAATCAGGAACAGGACAAGGCTGCCCTCTCTCTCCATATCTCTTCAATATGGCACTAGAAGTTCTAGCTAATGCTATAAGACAACAAAAGGAGATCAAGGGGATCCAAATTGGAAAGAGAGAAGTCAAACTGTCTCTATTTGCAGATGATATGATGGTTTACATAAGCGACCCAATAAGCTCTACCAGGGAACTCCTACAGCTGATAAACACCTTCAGCAAACTTGCAGGATACAAGATAACCTAAAAAAAAAAAAAAAAAATCAGTAGCCCTACCTTTTTCAGACGACAAAGAGACAGAGAGAGAGAAATCAGAGAAACATCACCCTTTACAATAGCCACAAGCAACATAAAGTATCCTGGTGTAACGCTTACCAAACAAGTAAAAGACCCATATAATAAGAACTTTGTGGCTCTAAAGAAAGACATTAAAGAAGATACCAGAAAATGGAAAGATCTCCCATGCTCTTGGATAGGTAGGATAAACATAGTAAAAATGGCAATCTTGCCAAAAGCAATCTACAGGTTCAATGCAATCGCCATTAAAATCCCAGCACAATTCTTCACTGACCTTGAAAGGATAATAATCAACTTTATATGGAAAACACAAAAGACCCCAGGATAGCCAAAACAACCCTAACCAATAAAAGAACTTCATTCCCGACGCTAAGCTCTACTACAGAGCTGTAGTTCTGAAAACAGCCTGGTATTGGCATAAATATAGACAGGTAGACCAATGGAATGGAATTGAAAACCCTGATATGAACCCACACACCTATGAACACCTGATTTTCGACAAAACAGCTAAAATTATACAATGGGGCAAGGACAGCATCTTCAACAAATGGTGCTGGCACAACTGGATGAGGGTGTGTAGAAGACTGCAGATAGACCCATGTCTGTCACCATGCACAAAACTCAAGTGCAAATGGATCAAAGTCCTCAACATCAATCCAGCCACAATGAACCTCTTAGAAGAGAAAGTAGGAGCTACCCTTGAACAAATTGGTACAGGAGACCGCTTCCTGAACATAACTCCAGGGGCGCAATCACCGAGAGACACAATGAATAAATGGGACCTCTTCAAACTTAGAAGCTTCTGTAAGGCAAAGGACACAGTCCACAAGACCAAACGGCAGCCCACAGACTGGGAAAAAGATTTTCACCAATCCTATATCCGACAAAGGGCTGATCTCCAAAATATACAAAGAACTCAAGAAACTAGTCAACAAAACACCAAATAGCCCTATTTTAAAAATGGGGTACAGAACTGAAGAAGGAATTCTCAATAGCGGAAATCAAAACTGGACTTCTACCTTTTAGCATTCTGTCTACATGCCTTTCCTTCTTACTGGCCGGCCGGCCGGTCATGCGGTCAGGTGGCTGGGCCCTGGTGTCCTCCTCCCCTTCTCCTTCTCTCACTCCTCACCTTTCTTCTTCTGCCATTTCTTCTCTCCGCCTGGCAGCCCCGCCAACTCCTCTCCCGCCAGGCTAATGACGGGTCATCTCTTCATTAGACCAGCCAGGTGATACAGGCAGCAAAAGAACAAAAGCAGCACATCTCTGCATCGTGTAACAAATATTTTCCAGAGTAAACGAAGGGAACGCATCTACAAGTAATATGGCACCGCACAGCAAAGAAATCCATAGATGCCGCCAGAACTCTGGAACATTTCGAACCTTCAACGTTCAGTCTCTTTAAACCAACCAGAGTCTCTTTCAAAGGTCCCTCGTCGATTGCTTTGTCCCTTCGCTGTGCTACCCATGGGCTTCTGTAAATTCCAATTTCCAAAAAAAAAAAAAAAAAAAAAAAAAGTTTGTTTTTTTTTAACATCTTTTTCTTCAACACTGTTTACCTTGGGAAAGAGCAAAGAAGAATGGGGAAGGGCGCCCGATGCGATCACAGGAAAGCAAAACCAAAGTCCGACACTGTTCAAAGCCCAGTGTCTGTCATCTCCTGTTCACTAGCTATCTTGTGAGCGTGGGCCGTCACACTCACGCAGCCCTGCCATCCAAAGCACACGCAGTTTGCCTCCCAGGCCAAGACGGGCTCCGTTCTAAGGCTGCTACTCCCCTTGGTGGTTGTCCTATCTCCAGGAGCCTCTCCTTGGCCCGTGACGGCCCCCGCTGGGCTCCCTTCGGGGAGTCTGAGCCTGCCACGTGGACGGACGTGCCAAGCAAGCCTCGGCCGCTCCCCATGACCCACTCCTTCGGTTGCAGTGTGCCTTCCGCTGCGCCCACCCGAGGCTGCGCCTTCACTCGTGTCTCCTCTCGGCCGCTCTTCGGGGGCTCTTCGGGGACTCCAGACCCACCACCTATCTCCAAGCCTCCGCTGCTCTCTAGGATCCGTCCTTGCGCGCCTTCAAAGCCATCGCCACATAGCTGACTCGTGCACGTTCCCAAAATGTGCGCGCTGCTGCGTGGCTCCGCGTGGTGACGCTCAGCCTCTCCTTCAGGAAGCACCCCCAGGGGGTTTCACCTAGTGAGACGGCTCTCTCCTTCCTAATCATCGCTGGCTTCTCGGCTCCGGTCGAGCACCACCAATGATCGTACCTGAAGAGCCAAGGTTTCTCCTTGATGGCTCTGCCAGAGAATAGTCACGCGTGGTGCGTGGTTCCTCAGCCTCAGCCCAGCGGAACGACAGATTCTCCGTGCACAACACCGAATGACCCCAACACAGTCTCTAGGGGACTTTCCCAGCTGCCCTCTTGCAACTTCAGAGGGCAGAGCCAGAGCCCAGAGCCGGGGCTCCTTCGCCTGCCTTCCTCTCACATTCTCTTCCAAGCTCCCCGAGAGGGGAGGGGCGCAGTCAGCTGCTAGCAGAGCGCAGCCGAGCGGAGCCCAGCGTTCCCCTGCTTTGCGGGCCCACAGTTCAAAGGCCTTCTGCAGGCAGCAATCTTCCCGAGGGCACCGCGATCCATCCGGGTGGGGTCTGTCACAGCAACACCCAACTCCTGGCACCCGTTTCGGTCCGAGTTAGGGTTTCTCTTGTTGTGATCCAACACCAGGGACGCAAGCAACTTGGGAGGAGAACAGTTTGGTCCTCCTTAAGGCTCCTAAATCCCTCCCTAGCAGAGGGAAGCCCGGGTGGGAGGACCCGGGAGGCAGGGACTGCTGGCTGCAGTAGCTGTCGGAGGGAGAGTGCTCCCTACTGGCCAGCGGGCCCGCTGTCCCTCCCACCACAGCTCAGGGCCACCTGCCCAGGGGTGGCACGCTCCTGGCCGCAACTCTCCCACCCCCACCCCACCTCCATCCGCGCCACCTGTGTGCTGTCCCCCGCAGCGATCACTCACTATCAGCAGGCACACACAACGCTGTAGAGACGGTTTCTCAATTCACATCCCCTCTCCCCAGAGGTGTCAAGTTGACAAAACCCAACTGGCACAGCGCGCCAAACTCGGATCCCTGCAGTTGGCCCCGCTCTTGGACACCTGCTGCTACCACCGGCTGGCCTAGCGGACCCCCACAGATGCGGCTGGCAGGCAGCGTGGGTGCCCATAAAGATGGCTGCACTCCATCTTGGCACAAGGGCAGAGAGTTCAAAGCTGTCAGCAAGTCACGGGACCTAAAGGTCAAAGGTGTGGCTACAGAAGGATGCTTTGGCCGTCTTAAGACTAAATAGCAACAGAACTGAATCTGAGGTGTGGCTACTCCTGACCTCAAGGCTAGGGAACAAGAAGTTGGAACTAAGGTGTGGTGACTGAACCCTTAGAATGA